>NC_059074.1:45699905-48103591 GCF_020497125.1 Mauremys mutica | reverse complement strand
GAGAGAGAGGTTGAGAACTCCTGCCTTAAAGAACATTAAGCACTAACATTCTATGAATGATGCTTAATCAGTCATAGAGTTGGTAGGGTACAAGTCCATTCAAACATTGGCTTCCAGCTTTACTTACAATCATACTCATGCATTCCTTATAATTAAAGAGGAATTATATACTTATTTTTCTTCTTTATAGTCTCTCCGTACCATCTTAAGAGTGCTTCTGTTCTGTCAGCAATTTCCGCACTGCTGCTGCCACCTCCTCCACTGCTCACACTTGCTCTTCTCCTGCTGTCTTCTAGCCTTGCTCCTGCTTGCTCTCCACCATTCACACACCCACGCCCAAGCCTGCCAGTTCTATGCCTTATATGTGATTTTTGGCCTTCTCTGATTGGTTGCTTTCTCAATTCCAGTTATTAGCATAGATCCCCAGTGGGGCGATACCGGCTTAGCCAATCAGCTGTACCTGTCATTTAAGTTGGACCTAGCTGAGGATCTCCTCCTCACCGTTTCCTTCAGGTGTTTTGTAGTAAGCTCAGCCCCACTCTGCTGAACTTTATTTCACCCTAATCTCCTGTCTGTTATTGGTCAATTTAGTCTGAATCCTCCATTTTGATATCTCTAATATAAAATCATTGTGGTCACCATTTTGGATTTCTAGCTATAAACCGTCAATATTTATTACTTATCAAAAAGCTTTAAATCTCAAACTAACTACATTTCTATGCATGTTTAAGCATTATGATACTGTCACCACCTTTTGTTATGTTAACTGGGGGAGGTGATTTCTATGATGTTTTCTGCCCGTCTTTGGCTGTTTACAGTTGCATGGCCTGATTGCTTTCCATGGTACTGTTGATTTCCTTACAGCATAGAGCAGCTAAAAGCCTCTTGTATCACCATCTCAACCGGTATCTCAAGAACTTAAAGTTCTGCATGGTTTCCTTGGCTTCCATCATTCCCGCACTGGATCCCGGGGCTGGTATGCTGCCCTCGATCTAAAAGATGCTTACTTCCACTTCTTGATCTTTTGTGGCCACAGATGTTTCCTAAGGTTTATAGTGAACTAAAGTCTGCATCAGTTCACAATGCTCCTGTTCGGCCTTTCAGCCACCCTGTGAATTTTCACCAAGTGTATGGCAGTGGTGGCAGCATTTGTCAGAAAAAAGGGAGTCCACATATTTCCAGATCTCAATGACTGGCTAGTCAAAAGCCTCTCCAGAGTTCAAGTGGAAGCCGACATCTGTCTCATCCAATGCACTGGGCCTCTTACTGAATGTAGAGAAGTCCACCCTTATCCTGGTCTAAAGGATAGAGTTTATTGGGGCTGTGACACTGTATGGAATCTGGGGGACACTTTAGGATATTATGAATACCAATATTGTAAAATTGCAATGAGTTATGCCAGTTATACCATGTAAGATGTCTGCAAAAATGTTATAATTTGCCAGGTATGAGGATCTTATTTATGTATTTGTATCACCTTTGCACTGTACATTTATATGTGCTGGATGGGCAGGAATATAGAAAATTTTATAGCGGAGAAGGCATTTTAGACAAGAAGGACTTCGAAATTTTGTAGGTGTGAGAAACAATGCTGAGAATGAAACAATGTCAAATATTTTCTAAGGTAAACTTTGGTGTTTCTCTGAAAGAAAATTCCCATTGGAAGGAACTGAATCTATGATTTGCTTATCTCCAGCCATCAACATCCTCTGAATGTGAGGAGGCAAGACATGTGGCACTTTTGCTCACACACAGTGCCTCCAAGTCCTGCCCCTTCCTTGGGATATCAGTTCAGATGCCATGTGTTCCTTTCCCTTCCTGTCTCCAGTTGTCAGGATCCAGGTTCAGCACTTGAAATGGGCATGAAGTCAGTGCCTGGGATAAGGTGGTCCATTAACAAGTAACCAAGGCAGAGGTGCTGGAATGGGAGGATCTGGGAGGTCATTGCCCCATGACTTTTTACCTGCCTCAAGTGCGAACAACAGGGGGAGAGGGCGGAGAGGAGCAAGCTGGAGTGGAGTCTCATGAGAAGAGGCAGAGCTGAGGAGGAGTGGAGCAGGGGGTCAGACCTGGTGGAAGGGGTGGAGTGGGGGCTCCGTGGGAAAGGAGAGGGGGATGGGGGCCACAGTTCAGGCATTGGTGGGCCCTCCCCACTTCTATGGAGCTTCCGGTGTCCCTAAACCAAGACTAGCAAACAGTGAGGCACGATCTATTTAGACTATTAAGTTTTGCAGTAGCTGCCAGCAGGAAATTGTGCAAATGAAACAAAATCTGGTTTAGCTAAGAACAAAAATAATATTCAGATATCATCTCTAAATTATTTTGGCCACCTCAGGGCAAATTTATGTGTGACGTAGGAAGAAATTTAAATAATAGCTTTGCCTTGTTTTGCTAGTGATAACATAATTAAAGTGCTAGCTATTTCAAGTTGCTACTAATGGGAGGAAAAAAAATTAAAAAAAGATATTGTATGTGGAAGCCTCATTCAGTAGAGTAGCTGTCAGGTGAAAGCCAAACACTGCTTTTTCTACTATCATTTATTAGGTTTATTAAGTTTGTGTGTGGGACTTTAAACTTTGCATTTACCATTATTTTGTCTTGCTTTTGAAAACTGTCTATGGGCACATCTATGTTGTCCTGCAGCTCAGACAAGGTGCTGGGCTACAACTCCCCTGTATGGATTCTGTGCGTGTGAATATAAGGTTCCTACTTGATATTAATGTAGTCCTGCTTGAAGAGGACTACATGAAAGCAAACTAGGAACCTGTTAGTTTGCGCCTACACAGCCCATAGAGGGGAGTTACAGCCCAGCACTTTGGTGTGCATTGTTCTTCACACATCCCCGTAGTCCGACTTGTGGGCAGTGTAGACATGGCCTTAGTCCAGAGAGAATGGGAGTGAAATTACTCCAATTCTTAACTGCCCTTATACTACCAATAAAATGAACAATGGGATTTCCTTTTACAAGTGATTGCTGTTAAGTTTGTCAACTGGATGAAAAAATTGTCAAACAACCTGCAGCAGATGAGGTAATAGCTTCTGTTAAGACAAGCTTTCAAGCTCTTTTCTTTCACCAAGAGAAGTTGGTCCAATGAAAGACATTACCTCATCTGCCTTCTCTTTCTAATAGCTCCTGGGACCAACACAGCTACAACACTGCAAACAACATAGCAGATGAGTCGTATTTACTAAATGGCAGAAAATGAGTAGAATTTAGACCAAAACATTCACTGAATAAGTTTTCTGTGAGTATTGCATTGAATAGTTCATTTCACCATGAAATTATCATGGACTATGTTCTGGTTCCAAGGTGAGCTTTTTCTTTTGACTTCTCTCTCTTTCCTCAAAGGGCACCCCTTCCACAGGCTTGAGCTTGTACTTTTCTTGGTGCAGAGTCTTGTGATGTCTCCTTCCTTTTCCCCTCAAACACACACTCTTTGAGGGTGTCACCAGGTTACAGTTCCTCTGTTTACCAACCATGGCCTCAGCAGGGCCAAAATGATTCCCCTTTGTCCCAGACATCCCCCAGCATTAGGCTGCATGAGGCAGACTGCAGCCCTACAGCCTCTGCCTCTGGCTGGCTGGCCGGCCCTCAGTCAGCATCTCCTGCCTCTTCAGAGGCTCAGCTTTTAACTGCTTTCCATCTCCTTATGACTTGCTGCCTGAAACTCCCTGAGGTTTGAAACTGTGATCTGTCTTTCCTTGCAGTTGGGGCCAACTACAGCTGTTGTCTAATACAACAGCATAGATGTTGGCCATGATGCAGCAAGATACTGAAACATATAAACAGTCCTTTTAATTGATGTGAAGCACGTGCTGGATTGGGGTCAGAGTGCTGTTACAATGGGTTAGCTAGGAACGTGTTAGCTAAAACATTGTAACAACGCACCTTGAAGTCCAAGTCAAGTCAAACCCTTTGAAAGTCTCCAGTAGCTCACTACCGAAGAGAGAAACAGTGCATTAAGGCAGAATTATCTTACTAGCCAAGCGGAAAGTGTTTTAACCACAACTCCAGAGCCATGCAATAAACGATAGGAGATCATTAATCTGTGACTGAATTATGAAACTATTCCAAATTCTACAGTCTATGTAGAGGAAAAAACTCCCAACAACTTAATTAAAAGCATTACTTGAATAAGGACTGCATGATTGGCTCTGTTTGTCACCATTCCATTGTATGACAGAAGTCACCAAGCTAATTCCATCTGAACAGAAACTATGTTCTGCACTTGCATACAGCTAGGCATGCTTGTGTATTTTTAAATAAATAAATAAAAAGTTGTCTTTGGAAGTGGATGAGATTGAAGTTTGAAAATGAGAATTGCTGCAGGACCTGAACATAGATTTTATAATAGCTAATGATACATAATCTGGCTTCTAACTTCCTGCTGAGTTCTCAGTCATCAACCTTCATTATTTATGAAGAAATTTTTGGTTGGTCCTTTCAGAAACTCCAAGTAATACTTTACAGACTATGAAACTTTAGTCTAATTCAATCAAAGAAAGCATTTGTCCTTACCTCCTGTGCATTCTATTGTCAGCATTTCTGTTATTTTCTATTTCACTCTCATTTCAATAGAGGCCTTTAGTCTGTCTTCTCCCGGTGATCTTTACATCTTCATCATCGCCTTCCTTATCTGTCTTCTGTCTCTGGTGTACCTCACTGTTAGCTTCTTGTCTGGACCTCACTCCTGTTAGGATAATAGTTAGTTCAGTTTCCCTCCATTTACTAACTGATCTTTGGGTTTCACTCTTCTTTTCTTGTCTGCTAAATCCTGGTTACACTCTAACTTCATAATACTAAATGTTTCAAAGACTGAAGTTTTTGCTTTTGGGTACAAAATGTACCACTTGTTCAGCATCTCTGAATCCACTATCATTCTCTCGAACTCAGATGTGAGCTTTTCTCCAAAGGCTAGAAGTTTTGGAATTATCCCAAGTCTCTTACTTTCTTTTACTTCCACATCTCCTTTGTCTGTCAATCTGTCCATTAGCTCTGATTTCCTAAATTTGTCCTAGTGTATAACCGGAAAAGAATCTCAATGAAGGTGAACCTATGGTTGCAGTTATGTTGTCAAAATGCTTCTTTATCAGTGTCCAAATCAACTCCATAACTATTTTCCTGGCTTTCAAAAATCTCCATGGACTTACTCCACCCTATTTCCTTGACCTCATATCACTTCATCCTCTGCCTGCTCCTTTCTGTCTCTTCCTCTCAGCCGGAGAGTGCTCTTTTGCTTACATTGCATCATCTGTCTGGAACTCTCCAAATAAGTGAGTCACTTCCATACCTTAGATCTCGCCTTAAAACCCTCTCTTTTTCTCATGATTAAGGCCACTGGAAATCTGCATCTCAGAAAAAATCTACAGAATCCTGTGGATTTGCTGTTCTCCACTGAAAAGGCCATAATCTCATACTGGGACTCTTGTGAGATGTTAATTCTCATGCTTCTAGCTGAATGTTCCCTGGTACTCTATGGCTTATTGCTTGACTTCCAATACTTGGGAGTTGAGCAGAACCCTGTCACCGAAATGAGCTTTCCAGCACTTTCCTTACTTACTCATGGCAATTGAAATCCATTCTCTCATGGGAGGAACCAGTTGCTACAGATATTTTGCAGAACCATTTGATAAAATTTCAGTGAGTTTTCTATGGAATTTAAAGCTCATCATATTTTATCTGTATCTGTGGAACTTCAGTTTGCTATTTATATTCTCTTTTCTGCAAATCTGTGCACTGAGGACATATTATAAAAGAGTTGTATTGTACTTCAATCTTCAGTCAGCTGCTTGCTGACTGAATAATAGTAATAACACTATTTTTATAGTAATTTTAAGGACCGCTAAAGGTCTTTGATGGGTTTAAACAGTAAGTATAAGCCCTGATTAGTATTTGCCTGCAGACATCTTCAGCTATTTTGTTTTTCAAAGGATATAGGGATACGCTCTTGTCAGTATTCTGTTTCTTTTACACCACTCAGAAGGCAAAAAGAGCAGAGACTGGCAGTAACCCTCTTGCTGAAGGTTCTCTTGGTATAGGGAACCTCTCAGGTTGGCTCCTTTGCCATTCTCCCTGGTACAGGGAGAATGTTAGAGGGAGCGGCTGGACCATAATGTATCCTGGCTCTCTCCAGCTGGTGGGTGTCTCTTGGGAAATATAGCCAAGTACCTGCTGCATGTTAGAGCAGCCTCACTGTGAGGCCAGGAAGAGAGATCAGAGAGCCAACCAATCATGTCTGGAGTGGCTCACAACTGTGAGTGCCTACCTAAGAGCAGCAAAGAATCCTGTGGCACCTTATAGACTAACAGACGTTTTGGAGCATGAGCTTTCGTGAGTGAATACTCACGGATGCATCCGACGAAGTGGGTATTCACTCACGAAAGCTCATGCTCCAAAAATGTCTGTTAGTCTATAAGGTGCCACAGGATTCTTTTCTGCTTTTACAGATTCAGACTAACACGGCTACCCCTCTGATACTTGATACCTAAGAGCAGACATTCCAAACTGGTGGTATGTTTTATAATTAGACTTCACGAACCCAGTACCAAACATGAACTTCTGGGATCACTATAACAATCTTACCATGGAGTCACAGACAGTCCCCTGAGACTGTCTGTAACGCCAATAGACCCTGGTCATCGGCAGGTGCGATCGAACCTGGCACCTCTGGAGCTAAATGCATGAGCTAAAAGTCACATGGCTGTAGAACAGACTCATTAATCTCTCTAAGTGGTCTTGGTGCCACTATATGAAACAGATCACCACACCCAGGACGTGTGTGGGTTACACTCTCCAGTCTATCTTGCCACCCAGGCAAGTTGGACTTGGTGATAAATGGTCACTTACACCAAAAGTCACAAAATACTCAAGAGAATAGTCACTTACCCCAGATCAATTTGTATCTTAGATCTCACAACAAAGACAAAGCCTGTAGCCAGTCCTGTAATAAACGAACTAAAGGTTTATTTATTAAGAAAAAGAGATGAGTTATTTACAGGCTAAAGCAAGCAAACATATACACACCCATGAGTTACCATATATGGTTTCTAAAGATGACCGAGATTTGGTAATATGTCAATTCAAAGTGTCTTTCATGGCAGAAGTAGTGGCAAACCCTGGGGATCTTTGCCTTAGTTTAATGTCTCTGGCCCTCTGAGAGTTCAAACAGCAAAGTGATGAAAAATCTTCATGTCAACTATTTTTATTTCCCTCTTCCAGGATTTAAACTGATGGGATGAGGCACATAGTTCTCCATGGGTGGATGGGTCAATTAATAGAGCTTTTGTCTTATAATGTCCCACTTAATTTTTGATAGTCCTCTGGATGGGTGGGGTGCGGGCAGGGAACAAGTCCCATGCTTAGGTTCACAAGTGCAGAGCAAAAGCAAAGCTTGCATAGTTCCTTATAACAGGGAATACAGATATTACAAGTGAGATTAATTCATGCAGCAGTTTACAAGCATTTCAGAGTGTAAATACTAAATGCGTTCTTATAAAACATATCTATTTTGAACAAAAATAATATAGGTGAGCTGTTCTGGTTTCCAGCTATGAGTTCATCAGTTCAGAGCTGGCACTTGGTTTACCAGCATCACACCCCAATTCTCTGCTGCACCCAGTGAAAGGGGACCCAGCAGACATTCTGCCCCATAGTTTCTAGTCTGGGATTTTTTTTTAAATGTTAAAGGAACTCCCCCCTCTCTCCCCATCTCATATTCACTATCTGATAGTCTGGTAATGTTAGCAGTAATTACTTCCCCTGCTGTGGGGAAGTGTATTACCCATACACACATTCTCTGCTTCTCCCTACAGCACACATTGTCCCCATCCCATGAACATACTCATGCACTTGATTTTAGTTGTCCCAAGCTCCATCTACGAATCTGCCTGTTTATGGCAGATTTAGACATAAAAAATTGAGATCATTTGCATGAAAATGTTAAGAGGTGCTGGAAAAGGTTGGGGATGCGCACCAGTTAGTTGAAAATAAATTGAGGAGCAGGTTTTTAAGTCTGACAAATTACAGTATATAAACACACCAAAAACTACTATTAATGGAAACAAAACCATTGTTATTAAAGCTGAACTACAGCCATTCAATTAGCTGTAAAATAATGTTAGTGTCATGCGACTAGTCTGTATAACCAAAAGGTGGCAGCATTTCTTTCAACATTCACAAGGAACAGCTCTTTCAATTACCCGTTCTTTTTCAAGCTCATCCTAATAAAACAAATTTTACCCTGTATGATTCCTAGTCTATTTGAATGCCATATGCAAAATGACATCAGGTGTGAGAAGTAAATATTGTTTAGCACCAGGAACATAAAAACATCCAATGTATCTCAACAATGGACAATACACAGCAGGATGCATAAGGATGCATTTTCCAAAGCAGTGTATAAGAGTTTTATACACCAGTCATGTCATTAGCTAACAGAATTTCTGTAGCCCTTTTGCTCTCTGCCTCAAAGATGGCCCTCAAATAACAAAGTTATACATAGTAGTGTATAGTCAAAAATTTATTTTCCCCTTAAAAGACTTGTGTGGTACAGGACAAGGCAGGTAGTTGTGTATTGAAGAATTAAACTATTTAAAAATCTAAACTGCAAACTTTATCTAGTCACAGATGAGTGGAATGAAAATGTTCCCTACAGGAAATATTGGACAATTGAAGTTACCAAAAGACAGCTAATCAGAAGCTATAAAATATATGGAATAATCCAGTCAATAATACTAAATTCTAAAAAATATATTTAACCAGGAAAGACCACTTGAGGCAAGAGTCTCTTTTACAAGAGTATCCTGGCAAGAGGGGCAGCATTACAGTCAATTATTACAAACAAAATCCAGGTTTCTTAATTAAAGTACAAAATACTGGCTCTGCTGTGTAGCCTGTAATAAGTTATGTCCTGAGAAGACTGTAATTATACTGGCGCCTGCTAGTGCCGCCATAGTTAAGTCTGTCACCGTTTCCATTATAAACCCCATTTTTAAGCAATTTATAACTCAGCCGTAAAAAATCATTCTGGACTGAAACTTGGCATGCAAGGTTTCAGACCAAGAAGTTTTTAGGGTTTTTTTTCAACAAAAACAATGCGGTTGGCCATCTTTATATTTTTTTAGGAGCACACTTAACAAACCAGAAATTTTATGGTTTCAGAAGCTTTCTATCCATCCTATAACATAAACATAGTTGCTTTTTAAAACTGCATCTGTTCGTAAACTGGACTAGTATCCTTCACTGCTTCTTACATAGGATTTTACCTCTTCAGAGATCCATCCATACATGAAAACAGAGCTCACAATACCCCTGAGAATGGAGAAGTATGAATATCGCCATTTTACAGATGGTGAAACTAGGACAAAGAGAATTTCATTAGTAACTCAAGTCATTGTATGAGCCAGGATTGGAATTCAAGAGTTCCTGTCCCTCAGTCACATGCACAGTCAATTAAACAGCACTGCCTGACTTAAATTCCAAATTATTATTGATCAAGTGACTTGTGACATTCCCCAGCCTATGTAGAACAATATCCAGGGAAGATAAGATGATTGATACAACCTCCTACCTCTGTACTCTCTGGGCCCCCACTGGAGACTGATGTTGGTCAGATACCAGTGGCAGAAGGGTTGCTAGATGGTTGTGCTTCCATTACTGGAGAAGCACCTGTTATGGCTCTCATGGAAACAAAAAGGCTGAGGTTTCTTTGCAGATCACTGGCCTCTATGTAGTCTCCATGCCCTAGCCCTTCTGCATCTCTGCTGAGCCCATAGAACAGGGAAGGAGAATACTTGCCCAAGGCCACACATTACAGTGCTGTGGAATGTCTTCATTAATTTGTTCCTGTGCAGACTTTTACACAGAAAGGGAACGTAGGGCCCACTGAGAGAATATTCTAGTATGGTTGTACTCTGAAAAGAGACTTTGAAAAGATTAGACCTACCTCCTGAGCGTACTCATAATTTCTGCTCACTCTGCTAGCACTCCAAGCCAACATTGCTGTGGGACATGACCTATACCTGCTTGTGCATTATCAATGGAATCGTTAATTAAGTTTCCATTGCATAACCTGCTCTTCTTGATGAGGCACGAACAGACAAAACCCAGTTTCATTTTCAGATCCAAGGCTCCCTTTGCAGGAAGGCAGTTAATTAACAGGCAAAGATACTTTTCTGGGTCAATTTGATCTGCAATCATTGAGGCAACAGGGAAACCCCTGAAGCCAGACACTTTTCAAAGTAGAAATGCTTTTTAAAATCTCAGTCTAGGATTTTTTTTCCATGTACATGGTAGGGCTACAAGCGATTAAAAAATGTATAACGATTAATTGCACAATTAAAAAAAATTAATCACGAATAATTGCTGTGTTAAACAACAATAGAATACCATTTATTGTAAATATTTTTGGATGTTTACTACATTTTCAAATACATTAATTTCAGTTATAACACAGAATACAAAGTATAGAGTGCTCACTTTATATTTATTTTTAATTACAAATATTTGCCCTGTAAAAAAACAACAAAAAATTATTTTTCAGTTCACCTCATACAAGTACTGTAGTGCAATCCCTTGATTATGAAAGTTGAACTTACAAATGTAGATTTATGTACAAAAAAAGCTGCATTCAAAAACAAAACAATGTAAAACTTTAGAGCCTACAAGTCCAGTCAGTCCTACTTCTTGGTCAGCCAATCACTCAAACAAACAAGGTTGGCTACAATTTGCAGGAGATAATGCTGCCTGCTTCTAATTTACAATGTCACCTGAAACAGAGAACAGGCATTTGCATGGCACTGTTGTAGATGGCACTGCAAGATATTTACGTGCCAGATGTGCTAAAGATTCATATGTCCCTTCATGCTTCAACCACCATTCCAGAGGACATGCTTCCATGCTGATGACAGGTTCTGCTCAATAATGATCTGATGCATGTAATGGACTGACACATGTTCATTTTCATCATCTGAGTCAGATACCACCAGCCGAAGGTTGTGGTTTTTTTGTTTGGTTGGTTTTTTTTGGTGGCTTGGGTTCTGTAATTTCTGCATCAAAGTGTTGCTCTTTTAATACTTCTGCAAGCATGTGCCACACCTCGTCCTTCTTAGATTTTGGACGGCACTTCAGATTCTTAAACCTTAGGTCGAGTGCTATAGCTATTTTTAGAAATCTCACATCAGTACCTTCTTTGCGTTTTGTCAAATCTGTTGTGAAAGTGTTCTTAAAATGAACATGTGCTGGGTCATCATCCGAGACTGCTATAACATGAAAGATATGCAGAATGTAGGTAAAACAGAGCAGAAGAAATACAATTCTCCCCCAAGGAGTTCAGTCACTAAGTAATTAATGCATTTTTTTTAAAGAGCATCATCAGCATGGAAGCATGTCTTCTGGAATGGTGGCCAAAGCATGAAGGGGCATACAAATGTTTAACATATTTGGCATGTAAATACCTTGCGATGCCGGCTACAAAAGTGCCATGCGAACACCTGTTCTCATTTTCAGGTGACATTGTAAATAAGAAATGGGCAGCATTATCTCCCATCAATGTAAACAAACTTGTTTGTCTTAGCGATTGTCTGAACAAGAAGTAGGACTGAGTGGACTTATAGGCTCTAAAGTTTTACATTGTTTTGTTTTTTGAGCGTAGTTATGTAACCAAAAAAAATCTTCATTTGTAAGGTACACTTTCACGATAAAGAGATTGCACTTCAGTACTTCTATGAGGTGAATTGAAAAATACTATTTCTTTTGTTTACAAATATATGCACTGTAAAAATGATAATCAGAAATAATATAAAGTGAGCACTGTGCACTTTGTATTCTGTATTGTAATTGAAATCAATATTGAAAATGTAGAAAAACATCCAAAAATATTCAATACATTTCAATTGTTATGTGTGATTAATCACGATTAATTTTTTTGAGTTAATCATGTGAGTTAACTGCGATTAATTGACAGCCCTAGTACATGGACATGCTGCAGTTCCTCCATGATGCACAGCTCATTCTCACTAAAATGCCAGATCAACAGCACTGAAGTTTGTGAGGCTACAGATGTATAAATGAGGGCAGACCTGTGTAATTATGCAGTGTTTAGACTATGGTGTAGTTTCAGATATGGAAGTTGGGATCGTTCTTTGACCATGCAAGGACACAGCCTGTACGTGTAAATAATTAGCCTGTTGCCTAGAGTAACTTGTGCTTTTTTTGCTCTCCTGAGATGGGCCAGTTGTATTAATCTTTATCCTTCCTAAATCTTGTGTTTTTTGGGGGTTTTTTTTGGAGGGGGGGGAACAGATTACTTTACTCTAGGCCATGGGTTCTTTACCTGGGTGTCTCAGGTAGGTGAAGGGTGTTAGATTCTGTGCCATACCCATGCAATGACTCTGCAAATCCCAACTTCACAACACCAACTATGTGAATGGAGGAGCAGCAGCTGCTAATAATTTTCATATTTTCATCTGCGAATTTCAAGGCACTTTACAAAAGTGTGTGAATATTTTCTCTATTATTACAAAGGAAGTAAACTGAGGCAACGACAGATCACCCAGTGACAGAATAGAGTAAACCCAGACCTTTTGACTTCCAGTCCTGTACCTTTAGCAGCCAGACCAGTTAGCTGTGCTGACAAACTTCATCGACTCAAGTTAATTTTAGCAATACTTGCCTAACAATAGTGAAATAAGTTTGATCACATGTGGCAGATGGTCCCCATCCTGCTGCATGGGGGCACTATGCGCTGGAGAGAGAGTATGATTTAGTGGCTGGGGATTCAGGACCCTTCTGTTCTATTCTCAGCCCTGCCACCTGCCGTCTGCCGTGAGACCTGGGCAAGCCACTTCACCCCTCTGTGTGCCTTGTCGAACTAGACAGTTCGTGCACTGGACAGTTTCTAGTCTGTCCCTATGTGTTTATACAGCTTTTAGCATCATGGAGTCCTGATGTTGGTTGTGTTTTTTAGGTGCTATCATAGTACAAATAATTAATAATAATAATCCCTGCCCTCCTGTGTCAGTATCACTGCTGTGCCTACAAAAATCACTTTTCGTGCAGCTCATGGACATTTCACGATTGCATACTTTGTTTGTGTCTTGGGTGATGCCACTTTTGTCTATTGTCCCAGAGCTGCTGTACAGGTATTTTGTATCCTGGTCCCTTCATTGGACATGGTTTCTGTTGATGATGCCCAAAGAAACCTGTGCACAAGGCTCAGTCAGCATAATCCAAAGATTTTAGGGTGTATGTTGTGTCCCGTTAATATTATACACTTCTATGCACATCTTTTCCTCTGGTAATATTCTTTGCACCACATGGAGCAATTAAGCCTTTAATAATAATTAATAATAAAGCACTTTTCTTCAGTAGGTCTCAAAGTTCTTCACAATTTTTAATATAATTATCCTCACAATACTCTTTGAGGTAGGGAAAGTATTATTATCTCCATTTTATGATAGGGAACTGAGGCACAGGGCAGCTGTGTTACTTATGGTAGTACAAACTAATTGAAAGTATTGCAGCTGCAGCTCCTTCTATGCCTCAAGGAATGCTGATCTATTACAAAAAGAGGAGGAAAGTGTTGCTAAACAAGGGAGAAGGGAAATTGTAAAAAAAAGAAAAAACAGAAAATTACATCTGTCTCCAGAGATGTTGGAAAGAGTAGAAGAGATGTGGGGGCAGGAAGAGGGAGAAAAGAAACAGTTATGCTGGGAAAGGGTTTAAGTTAAGAAAGTAGAAAACAAATGGACATGTGCATATGGAATTAGAGAGAACATGTCAGTGCAACACTCTAAAGGAGAGAAACACACGGTGGGAAGGTGTAAGGCAGCAAAATAAGAGAGGGCATACAAGCAACCTATAGAAAAAACAATAAGACCAAAAGTTTGTAGGGCAAAAAGAGAGTGGGAAACAGTCAGATCAAAATATTTCCAGGAAAGGTGCTAAAGACATAGGTAGAGTACTCGGGTAGAATACACAATAGGGAAAAAATCCTGGAATCTTAGAATAAAGAATTTCAAGAGAAGATTGATAGTGTGACACAGGCATTCAAACTAATGAGCTATGATTTATTAACACAGTCATTTAATATATTGCACAGTAAAGAATGAAAAAGCAAAGGAAGACACAGAGCACAATCTGGAGGATGTCCCTGACACAGAAATTAGGACAGCATTGGTGTAACAGAAAGGATATGGCAGAGGACAATGAGTCTAACAGGTACCAGTTTGCAGCTGGGGCACAAGAAATTTTTTTTAAGGCTAAGCCAAGCATAAACTTTGTAAAAAGAGTTATGCACTGCTACTTACAAATGTTTTCCACATCCAAGTGTTTTGCATTTGCCATTGTGCAATTCTTTTTACTAATTAGAGCCTTATTGTAAACCAAAGGGGGTTACTGGAAGCTCTTTTGGTTTCTAAAATATGCAAATGACAATGCTTGGATGATGGATCATTTTATTAATTGTATGTTCTGTGGTTCAAGTATTGCAAGGAATATTTGTGAAAGAAAGTTTCCAATTTTTTTTCAATCATCAAACAAAATATGATTAAAAAGGCTCATTTTATACATTGCAAAAAAAAAATTCTGACTCTTTTGAAACTTTAAAAATATTGTGGTGTTTTTATAATAGAGACAATACCATGCTGATGGCTTCTGCATGGAACTCTACATAGAACAACTCTCACAGATGATTGTATTTTAAGCTAGATGTCCTCGTTTGCCTGTAGATTGAAACAAAGATGACTTATTCTGTTACATACTTTCTATAAAATGTCTGAAGACATATCACCTAGGCAGGGCTGTGAACTTGTCTGAACTTTCTAAGAATTGGATGAGAAACCTATAGAGAAAACATAAGTTCCTCTAGGAAGTTGTGTTGGTGACTGAGTTGGTGGCACTCAGCTATGAGTCAGTATTGAACCTCTATGTAGTGGGCACTGTGGTGCAATGTATTCATCTGAATAAAACAAAAAATAGAGGTCCTTTCTACTTGTGGTACTTATTGATCCCATGATGGTACTCATAACAATACGCATATTAGCAGAAATATCTCCTGGTAAAATTTCAAGGCCAAAGCCTACTCTAAATTTCCCTTGTGGTTAAAATTTAATATGGTATCCTCCTCTTCCTGCTGTGATGTAGTGACAGATAATATTATCCCTATCCACTATATGTAACTCTTAAATGCTTTGGGATCCTCCAGAATGAAAGATGTTTATATGGGTATGCTGCATTTAATCGTATGTTGCTTCACGTGGCTCCAGCAGTTAATTTCAGCAATATCCCAGCAATTTATTCTGACTAATTAAATATAATTAAGAATTCCAACATAGATCATATTCTCTCCTCTGCCAGCAGAATTCCCTATGCATAGCTCAAGTGCAGTCCTATGCAGAGCAGTTGTTTCGTTTGTACAGTAGGTAAAAATACAACTTAACACACGCTACCCATTTCTGTTG
The DNA here is from genome assembly GCF_020497125.1 of Mauremys mutica. NCBI lineage: Eukaryota > Metazoa > Chordata > Testudines > Geoemydidae > Mauremys > Mauremys mutica. The sequence goes on along the minus strand of NC_059074.1, from coordinate 48,088,132 downwards.
AGTTCCAATTGAAAACAGTTATGTGGATTTTATCCCTGAGTTGTCTAACATGTCCAACACAAGGATGTGCAATTCAAGCAAGTCCAAATTTAGTGGTGGTGGTGGTGTAACAAACATGCATTTTTCAGTTTGATGATTCGCTATGCACTTTATGGAATGATCCTATCCCAGTAAGAGTGTGGCAGACATGCTATCTCTAAATACGCTTAATATATATGCCAGGCTTCCTTCCATGCTGCCTCTTGTACTTGGAAATCTCACTCTTTCCTTGTTCTTCAGATGATTTCCCCCTGGGTAGTGAAATCTTTCCATAAAAGTCTCTTCCTCCTTTTTAAACCCCAACTCATGAGAGAGAACAAGTATACCAACAAAGAGCAAACTTGCACTGCTTTAAGGTTGGACCTTCATTTTATGTATGATACAGATCTGGGTGCTGGATCTATCCCATTGGTCACATACATAGAATAGACAGGATGATTGGGTCCTGAGCTGTATTGTCTGTGTCTGTTATAAATTGTAAACATGTGGGAAAGGGACCATGATTTCCTCTATTTTATACGTGGCTAAACAGTTATTTATAGATAACCATTGCTATGATCTGTTCCTGTAAGGTGATGTGATATACAGAATCCAGCAGAGTGCTCCTCTTGGCAGCCACTTGCTGAGTATATTTCTGAGCACCAGCCAGTGTCCTCACGTAAAAACAATGACATATCTAATGACTGCAGTAACTCACTGCAGAGTTAAGAATTTTCACTTGTTGAAATGCTATGGTCAAGTATCCTGAATCTGTGAATGGCTATTTCCTGAGCACAGGGATTCCCAGGATTTATTATTTTTTCTTAATGTCATCCAAGTTGTAGTGTGATCTAAACACACAGATGATGGTAATGTTGCCATTTGCAAGTTCAGGAGCGAGATTGCTTACGTGCTCTCCTATGTAAATTCCAAGTTGAACCCCTGGGGATGAAAGATGATCAAACTGTGCATCTTTATATTTCAGAATGAGGATTGTTGATTTTAGAGAGAGTCAAAACTGGAACCTCAAATTCAAAGTAATCTGAATTTTGGATTCAAACACACTGCTGCAGTTTTGGTTCTGGATCAGATACAAAACCACCAGGGGCCTAGTTTCCTATTTTGATTTGAACGCAGCTAAAATCTTATGAAACTAGTTGGTTTCATACAGTTTCCATTACTTTTAAACTAAAATCTCATGCAAACAGCTCACAAGATTATGTTGTCATAAAATATGAATCCAAGCTCTAATTTGATGTTGAACCTGAATCCTCACCTCAACCCAATCCAGATCCAAACATCACTTCTTGTTTCATCAGTAGTCAAAACTTGTGGGGGCATGGATCAGCGTTCACGTCACACTCCCTGTGAGTACCCAGCCTGGGCAAGCTAATAATCCAGCCAGCGGACCAAATTTGGTGACGAATCCTTGGCATGTGCCACTTGAGGCATGTTGTGCATACACTAAGAAGAAGACTTGCCAATAAAAGACACCAGTTACTAGATTTGTGTGTGATGTCTCCATTTGCTAGCCAATCCACCTACAGAAGATATAAGGAAAGGACCTTATCCACCTTAAAGGAGATTTCCTTTAGCTCAACTAATAGAGCCTTTAATTTTTGGAGCTGAAGGGTTCTGGCACCCTATGTGTGAAATATCTATGGTAAATGTCTGTTGTCGTAGAACATGAACTTGTTATGGAAAGACGTTGTGTGTGTTCTGATAAAAATTGAGAACATTAGTTGGCACTCTCAGGAATGAAACCAAAGATTGACTGACCGGGTTTGTGCTTGAGGCACTTTAGCCTTCAGCTCATCTAAGGGGCAGCAGGCAGCAGTACAAACTTCCTACATTGTATCACTGAAGTCTCCATGGCAATCCATCCAAGACCTTTTATGAATGCTTAGAGGGAAAAAATGATGTAGCAATGTCTGTCCCAGGATATTAGACAAGATGAATGAGGTAACATCTTATATTGAATCAACTTCTGTTGGTGAAAGTGGCAAGCTGTTGTGCTTACTCAGAAGAAGAGCTCTGTGTAAACTTGAAAGCTTGTGTTTTTCACCAACAGAAGTTGGTCTTATATAAGATTGTCTCTCTAGAGAAAAATGCGGATATTTTGGTGGAAAAGAGAAATAAGCAAGTTTACGAGAGAGATATGATGGGGCTAGGTCTACAGTAACATCCTAGGCACCATTATGCCCCTGTGAATAGGACAAATGGGAGCTCAAACTTAAATGCAAACTGAGATTTACTTTATAGCGGACACAGCAAATGGTTGCTGAGGGAAAATAAACGGAAAAAGACCTCAGTGGGGTCCTGATCATTCTCCCATAAAGGAAAGTTTTGTCATCAACTTCGGTGTTAATTGTAGCAGTTCCATTATGGGATAAATCCTTCCATTGGCAATGCCTGTAAACCCTACTGAACTCAGTGGGGTTGCCTGGCTGTCATCAGTGTGCCTTGAATGGGTCCTTGATTTAATGGAAAGTATTCAATATACTTTAATGGGAGTTGGATTGGACCCCAAGGGCAGACTATGGACCAGAAGGTATGAGAAAAGCTTGTTTGTGCTTATTGTACTAGAGAAATTGTTCATGAGTGGCTCATTAGGGTGAGAATATCATTTCTGTAGTGCTCGTAAGTTCCCTGAGAACTATTGTCATTTGCTGAGTAGATGCTAGTCATGTGAGTGAAAGCTGCCTGAAGGCAATTTAAGAACCTGTTTTTTCTTTGATGCCCGGCATTTCAGTAACTTTTTTCATTTTTTTTGGTCCTATTTCTTGCCCCCATCTCACTCTCCAGTTGTATCCTCACCAAGGGAAATTTTCCTAATGCTTAAACCAAATTTTAAGAAGCAGGTTACTGGCTGCAAGTAATTTTAAGCAATAGTGACACATAACACTATGATTTTGTGTAAATTATATGAAAATCCAAGGTGCAGGCCTTAATAAAATTGAGATGAGAACCATAATTTCAAGTAAAGCATTTGTGAGTAACTGTTCAGCTATCTAGCCAGTTATACTAAATTGGAGAAATAATTTATTTGTAGCAGTAATTTATGAGTTTAAATCTCAGTTTTGGACATTTACTAGGAAATGCAGTACAGTAATTTATTATGCAAAATACACTTTAAACAAATGATTACATACGTTGTAATTTGTAATTAGCAATAAAGTATAATTACACAATTAACTATGTGCATTTTGAATCTATTGCTTGCTGACTTTAATTTAGATTGCCTTCTGTTAATTTTCAGCTAAACAGAGAAATAAATTGAGCTTTAATTGATAAATTGTCCTACAGGGTTTTTTTTTTGTTTGTTTCTTTTTTTAAAGGCAATCTTTATTTACGTAAGCATCTTAAAATATAAACACTTCTCAGAATGAGACCATAGTTTAATATGTCATGTGATTGTGTGTCATGTTCAAATTTACTACTTTGCAGACTCAAAGATCTATATTATAAGGATAAACACAATTTTAGGACATATAGTTAAAGTAAAGCTAAATTATAGAGCTGGGGGTTTCTAGAAGCTGTTTGTAAATGTCAAAATAGGTATGTAGCCAATTTACATATATTACTGTACATTGGGGTCCTGGGGGAGTGAAGCTTTGTCTGGCAGCAGAAGGGTTAAGGACTTTTTTGCTTTGCCCGTTTCAAATTACAATGAGAAGCCTCTTCTTTCCCAGCAGGGTTGTGCTTACATTAGTCTTTAGATCTCTGTTGAAGAGAGCTGTTATATTTGTGCCTGCTAGAGTTGGAAATAACAGTTAAGAAGCTGACAGGGGTTGAATGGATTTACAGAAGTTTTTTCAAGTAAATTCAGGGAAACATATGAATTAGATTAGTACATGCTTTAGAATTAGTTTATACTAAGGTGATTCAAAAGATGTTAAAGTTATCACCAGGCTGCTGGACAAATATAAATTATACTACCAAGGTACAGATCAAGACAAATCTGTGACTCAGGACTTTATCTTGGAAAGAGCGCAAGGTGTGAGAAGAACTCAGAATAACAAGAGAAGATAACTCTGGCAACTACAGTGTATCAGAAGATCAGCTCTTGCTAACACAACCCTGAACTAAAGACCTGGTTATCTAAGGTTTTTAATAGGAATGCCTAGGTCAGCTGACAAAATACTGGTCTTCTGCTCCATAAATGCAGAAAAAACGATAACAACAGTGGAAAATTGGAAGTCTGAATTTCAGCTTTCTTAGAAATAACTGCAACCTGACACATTCCATAATATTTAAACGGCAGGCGGGGGAGAATCACCAAAGATGTTATGTTTAGAGATGACATTGACATGAAGAATAGGTAAATTTTGTTTTTCAGCCACTAGTAAAGCAGACCTCATAGGAGCTCAGAATAAGCAGGAGAAATATTTTTGTTCTTTTTCTTTTCAACAATGAACCTAACAGCACTCAGAGCTTTCCTGGGCTTGCTCTGGAATTGCTGGGTTCTAGTGGGTCATTCACAGGGAGGCTTGGGAGACAATCATGTCCATTCAAGTTTTATTTACAGGAGGCTGCGGAACCATGAAAGAAGGGAGATCCAGAGAGAGATTCTCTCTATCTTGGGTTTACCTCACAGACCCAGACCATTTTCACCTGGAAAGCAGGCTTCTTCTGCACCCCTCTTCATGCTGGACCTGTACAATGCCATGACAAATGAAGAGGATACTGAGGAACTGGAGTATTCACTGAGGGAATCAATGGGAGGAGAGAGCACAGGGGTAAGAAAAGGATACTCCGCATCTCCAAATGGATATTCACGGAGAATACAATTATCTCGCATGACCCCCCTCACCACACAGAGTCCTCCCTTAGCCAGCCTGCGTGATACCAACTTTCTGAATGATGCCGACATGGTCATGAGCTTTGTCAACTTAGGTATGTCTAAACGTTTTTTTCTGCTCTGTTTGACAAACTAGCACCCTGATCCTGTAGTTTGTACAGAGGCATATCTCTCAGTGGAAGCTTAGCCTGTATATACAAAACAGGATTGGGCCCTGGAAGTTGTACTACTAATAAAATAGAAGTTATACTAATGGTAAAGTAGCTACATTGTAGGTGGCCATGGAAAAAGGTTTTTCTCACTGTTTATATAAAGTCAGTTTCTATAACTCCCCTCTCCTGGCTTCTGTTTTCCTTCTTTCATTGATGTAATGAAAGTGCTAGCCTTAGGCCAGCTCCATTTTTTTTAAACTAAAAAAAAATCAAACACGTATGTGTATTGGTGGGTTATTTTCCCCTCCGTTTTATGTAAAGCTCAAACATAAACAAACATCAGATGTTAATATTTTAAAGGCTAGATTGTTAAGAGGGTGGGGAATCAAACCATTTCTAATGAGAGAAGGTTTTTTTTGTTTGTTTTTTTCTGTTGGTAAATGTCAAATTTTTGTTATCTTTTCAGCTGGATGGCTGGATTTTGTGGCATCTGCTGATTTCTTTGTTATTTTTATTTTATAACAAGGATTGTATTTGTAGTGTTTTGTCAGGGTGCCTGGAACCTGGGTTAGGTCTTTTGTATGTTTATTTATAACATAAGTAATAGATATAATATTTCATACCAGAAACAAGTAAAAAAGAACAGTTCCAGGACTTTTGAAAGTGTATGCTAATTAAGGTATATGGATGAAACCCAATTATATTTGATCTTGAGTAGCAACATGTTTACCAGTTATGAAGCATTACATAATTCAATTAAAACATCAGTTGCACATTTCTTAACTAGAATAGGCAACTTAAATTTAATTAAGAATGTTGCAAACAATTTATTTAATTTACTCACTATTTTTACAATATTTAAAAATGAAAAAGGAATATGATGCAAGCCTGACAGCACTATTTATACAACTTCTAATTTGACTTTAATAGCAAAAGAGTGTAAATTAAAACCTGAAAGTTTTCTACAAGTGCTGTAAAAGATGTGATAAACTCTCTTGCTTTCCAGAGTAGTAGTTATTATGGTAACTTTTTAAATATTGGCCTATGTTCTGAAATACACTTTAAAATGTGTGATAGGCTTTTTTGTCTTCCAGGTTACTAAAACCTGCAGCAAGATTAAACATGTCTCTAATCACTAACCTTCTTAGCTACCAGAATTTGTAGGAAAATGACACCCTAGAGTTCAGTTGCCATAATAATAAAATCACATCTCACTAATCAGTTGGCAGGTTAGTGTGCTCAATTTTCAAACCTTTTTTTTTTTTATTTTTTTTACAAAAACAGCAACATATATCTGCAACTCCAAATACAATTAATAAATTAATTTAATTACATTTTTTTGTTCCCAGAAGTCAACAAGTTGAACAGAATAAAACTTATTTTTTTACAAGGTCAGTTCCTTTGCAGGGTTTTTCTAAATATTTTACTTCTATATTATCTGCTTATTAGTTTAAAAACTATTGGCAATATGATACAACTCACAAAAAGTACTCTACAGCATTTGAAGTTAAAATGCTAATATTTAAAAAAAAAAAAAAAAAAAAAAAGGAAACTCCATTATCTCCTAAGCAATAGTCAAGTATCCAATCCTACAAAAATTTACATATGTACTTAACTTAGTATACTGTGGTCACATCCTTAGTTAGTGTAAATTCGTACAGTTCCATTAAAGTCAATTGAGCTACATCCATCTACAGTGTCTGAGGAGCTTACCCTTTGAGTAAGCCTGATGATTTTAACAGGAATTCTTACAGGATGAAATATTAAATACATGCATAAGTCTTTGCAGGATTGGGATCAAGACTGGACTGGCCAGATTCTGCAGTGCTTACACAGGCAAAACTCCCATTCAGGTGAATGCAAGTCTTGTCTACGTGTCTTAATATTTCTGCTTCTCATTCTGGCCCAAGATCCATGTCCTTTTAAAAAAAAATACCTTTAAAATAACATTATATGCTTTGTCTTACATTTTTTAACTGAAAACTTGGAGTGAGAGTTTTCCAGTGGTTACAGTAATTAGACATGATTAAAATCTCAAGAATACTATATAAATTCCAGGTTTTGTTTGGTATCTATATGCCATTAAAAACGTATTTTAAACCTAAATTAGGCTTAACTCTAAATCAGTTTGAATGCCCTTCCACAGTGTGCATTCTGTGTAATTGTGGTTTATAGCATGCTTCACTATGTAACATTCATAATAAATATTGATGACTAATATAGATTAGCTCTAACATTTTTATTAAATGAGCCCATGTTTTAGCATAAAAACGTATGACTGAATAAGTCATTGAAGCAGGTAACCATTTGGTATGATTTAAGATCCCGACAGATGAGAGCAAGCTATGTTAACATATAACGGGGAAAATATGCATTGATAAATTAATGCTAACACTATACCTTAAAATCAATACAAATTGAGGTATTGTTAGTAAAAGAACACGTCATTTTAGATTTGAAGCATTGAGCAACATTTATTAAATTAGTAAATCTTTGTAATCTTAGATTGCACTGATAAAATGTATTTAATTAATTATATGCCAGTATTAATATACTGCTTCCAAAGCAGATTAATTATCCTGGCATTTTAAATTTAAGCCATTGTATTGCCAATTTATAATTACTTAAAGCACATATGGTAAAACAACAAATGTGTAAGTATCCTGCTGGAGAAGTCTTATTAGGTATGAGCTACAAAAATAAAATCATCCTTATGGGAAACACAATAAATTACAAAAGAAACTGGGGGAAAATAAAGTCAATGAAGGACAAATCACTTTCTACTGAAGAACAAAAACAGCACTTACATGCTAATTTCAATAAAAATCTACCTGTCAGAATGGAGTTCTAAACTTCTCACCTTTTAAAATACATTTTAAAAATGCAACAAGGGAATTGAAGTTATACAAAGTTCCCTCAAGCAACCAGGAGAAAAAATGGACATAGTTATCTTGTCTAAAATTAAAACTGTAAGCAAATGCTGCTTATACCAGTATTATGACCCCTTCTTTCTCAAAAGATATAGACAGGTCAGGGACTATGTATTCTCCTATGTTTTATACAATGCTGAGCATATTGGCAACTCACCATAAATACTGATGATTGTAACAGAAGCATTAACAGGGTTGGTCCAGAAGACAAAGAATAAAACCTCACCAAAATAAACCACAGAGTTTTTTAATAATCTGATCGTATAACCTACAACTTCAAAGCTTCTTTGTTATGTTCATGGGTGGTTTTTTCCTGTTACATTTTGACCCAGACTGTTGCATGTGAGTGACTGCAGCTTAGAGTTCTGGCATCTTCTTTTTGGCTGATCTCCAAAATGACATATATGACACCGTATTCACCAGGGAAGAGCTAAATCCTATAATAATTATACAGTCCTTGCTCACTGTGTCCAGTGGGAATTATGTCAAAGGAAGGACTTGGCTGAAAAAAAAGTGTCGGGGTTTGCCCACCCCACACCTTTTAATAATAATATTAATAATTAATAATAATAATTAAAAAGCAAGATTGAATTAAAGAAAAAATTGGGCCAAGTTTGGACGAAAGAAACAGAAAGGATTTTTACAGTTATATTCAAACATTTCCAGTAAAAGGATTAAGTTTTCCATATGCCATCACAATGAGCACTGCTAACACTGGGCTTAAGGGTTTCTCCACATTTCTATTAATATATCTATATATTTTCTTTTGTTTACAAGTCATCTGTAAAACTTGCTGTAAGCAGATATTTGCCTTTAATAAGTTTTTCCGTTTTCTGTCTTCCTGTTTTTGGTTTGAATAGATTTGGCCACTGTTGTATTATGGAATACAAAAATAATCAACCTTTGGTTTTCAATTATTATTTTCTTGTCTAACATGAAAGTGGTTTTAATTTTAAAAAATGCAGATGGGAAGGTCATTATTATATTTGTCAGCCAGAACTTTGCATGCTATTTTAAAGAAGGAACTGACTGTGATATTTAGCTTTACAAAGCAGCTAATGTCCATAAACAGAAACTACTCTTTCATAAGGAGTTTTTGGGCTAGATTCTGCACACTTAATTAAGTGTCTCCACACTAGACCCTTTGGAGTCAGTTACTGAATCAAAGGTTGAAATCAAAGAGAGTTTGCTCGTTTAAGGCATATTTAAGCTCCTCTGTAAAATGTGAATCATGTCTGGACTCATTACAGCCTATTGTTTATTCTGTATTACAAATATGATAGAAAACAACTTTTCTGAAGTCCTTTTAAGGCTGTACTATGTTTTTAGTCCATACTCAAAGTACTTACAAATCTATTTATTACTATTTGAGTTATACAAAAAAACCCAGGGGCTCCCATCCATCTTTAGCCATTGTGTCTGTATAGTAGCTAGTTTTTTAAACCAAAATAATTGACTTTCTATAAGCTCCCATGCTAAAGTAACCAATCATTAGTGAAGGATATGGCAAACTAAGCAAGAAAATGTCAAGAGTAGCGAAAACTGAGCTAGTTTTGATATATGAATTCAAAGAGCATCAGAAACTATTAGCTTCTGTATTCGTTTAGCACTTAGGAATAGCCAAACTTTTTGTATGGTTTAAAAAAAAAAGGTCAGTTTCTGACCTTGTAGGCTTAATTTTAGCTATGAGTGCATTTCTTTGGATGTAGCACAGTATTTACCTCACAAAAATACAAGTTTCTAATGGAAACATTGAAACAACCTAAATGAAAGTGATGCAAGTGGTTCTCTTATTATCTTGTGTTTAAACAGACAGATGCTATTATAGAAATGAATAAAGATTAAATAAAATAGCCCACAGAACTTAAATATTTGTATAGTTGGGCAAATACTGCAAAAAGCTTCATGAAGATGTTGAATGGAAACTACAAAAATCACCGTTTTTTTGTTATGTTTTCTGTGAATTTTCATACAAGTGAAAGTTTTGCAAGTGAGTCTTGCTAATACTATCCAAACAAGAGCCATGCTGGCAACTTGAAATCTCCTTTGATTTCCCTTCACAATAAAATTTTTAGTCATGCAGTTAACAAACAGAAACAATCTAATGTGACTTAGAAGTCCAAACAAACACCACAAACAATGAGTAACAAGTGAATATGTGAACATATAAAATGAAAGTGCCCAAACAGTTTTGAATAATGAACAAATGAACACATTTGTTACAGGAATAAAAAGACAAATTCATTGAATAACTTATTCACTACCAATCGCTCACCAGTCTCTAATCATTTGTTAGTCAGGGCTAACCAATTTTTATATTATGTCAGAGCAGGTTGTTAGGATTTCAAAACGGAAATATTTGTCCATCTTTGTATTCTAAAACTATATCGCTTTATCACTTCATATTTATATATTTCCTTGGAAATTTCTCATGTTACATGAATGTTATGAGTTATATAGACATACCTCTAGATAGCTTTGTGTTTTGCATGAATATCATCTAACAAAATGATATTTGTATAACTGTCAGTTAATTCTTTGCCAAAGTTAACACTTTAAATTCAAGTAAATTGTTGTAGCAATTCAGCCAAAAATATGTCAAGCTCTCCATTAACTGGGGCATAAAACTGTCTGACTTCCCTTGCCGACAGATTTGAAAGAAATTGCAGATAACTGAAGAGAAACTGATTTAGCAGATGTTCAGAAGTGCATGGTGAAGGGATATCTAATCTCTCTCTCTCTCTCTCTCTCTTTCTCTAAAATTGTACATAAATATATATTTAAAATATTAATATGTTCCCATTGGAAGGATGGCTGACCTGGTTCTGCTTCTTTTTCTTTAATATATGTTGCTTTTCCAAACTAAACACAGCTTGGGGTGGGGACATAGGGATTGTGTGTATTGTACAGTACATATTTTCCTCCGAAAACACCAATTCCTAGTGACTAGCTACAAAAGAGGAAGAGAGAGGCTGGTGAGGACTCACTCTCTGAGGAGGATCTTCAGGGAGTAACAAGTCTCCAGTGGGGATGTGGAGATGCCTTCTTGACTTTCATGCCGTGGCTCCTCTCCTAACTCCCAGCCTTGCTAGAAATTCTGAGATAACAGGCCAACCTTGGTACATATGTGGTCTTTTACATTTACTGCTGCTATTATTACCTTCTCTGAATGTGATATTGTGAGTTTTACCATTGCCACCCACCTACTTCCTGAATAACTAGGATATCTGACATGAGCAGCCCCTTTCTAGCCATGACACTTCCTTTGCGCTGCTTTTCTTGGGCCTACAGGCTGAGTTTAGCAGAAAATTGATAATCACGCAGTCTTGTATTCCCACATAGCTGAGGACGAACAGTTTAAGAAGTGTCAATTGCAGCCTCCTGCTAAAGAAAGGCTCCCCCCGGGGCTTCAGGAGAACTCTGGCTGCTACGAGACTTGTGATTATTTCCCACACTCTTCCCATTGTCTTCTCCTTGTCCTCCTCCCTGTCAGTGAAGGTGGGTCACTGAACTTTAATTTTATGGCAGTTTCATTTTGCTGTCGAGACAGTGAATGAGAATAATGCTTTAAGAAAGCATTAAGAAAAATGAATGAGATAAAGATGACAAAGGAGAGAATGAATGAGGACAGTTCAACAGAGTGGAATTGTTCAACAGATTGGAATCGCTGATATGGAATGTGATGTATTCCCTTTGGCGACACTTGTATACCTTGTCATGCCAATAAAGTTCTTGCGATTGGAGGTGGTGTTAAAAGAGAGACAGGAGAATGAAAGGTCACAAGATGAAGATGGATGAGGTGTAAATGAGAGGGAGTGAGGAGGTGCTCTTCAAGCCATGCAGGTGGAAGTAGGGAATTGAATACCTCATCCTCCAATTCCTCCCTTATAGCAAAGTAACTTCTTCAATGTCCCCAAACCATTCAGTTCCAGATGCAAATCCTTTCATCCTAGCAAAAGAAAATAAGCCCTTTCTCCCCCAGTATGTGTGTGTAGGGAGCACAGAGACTGGCTATGGACACTATAGTCATAAATAACATAGTAGTGAGCTTTTAAAAACCACAGGTTAAAGGATGAGGGCTGCCATGACGCATACAGAGAGGCTGAGATCAGAGGATCAGCTAAAAGGGATCAAGAGGAACAATGAATCCTCTTGTTCTGAGTTATATTTATGAGTACTTCATTGCACCTAAAGTTCATATTTTATTGGCTAGGCCATGGGGTTTCCCCATTTGCTCTTCTCTTAAAATAACACCCCTGGCTAAAATTTCCTATAAAACACATAAGTCCTACAGCAAGCAGAACTTGTCAACCCTGACAACAGCTCATTTAGTTTGTGGGTGGGGTTCATGGGGGCAGGAGTTGGTTTGTATTTTGTATTGTATTTTGAGACTTGATTTCTGTGCAAAAAATACTGTAAAATGAGTACAACGGTATTGGTTTTATGGTCCTGTACTTTGGCCAGAGTATTACAGAGAGATCCTTCGGTAGTCAAACCAAGCCAGTTGTTTCCAACCATTTTGAGCAATTGTGCCAGTATACTAGACTATGCTTATGGTGTTATCTACTCTCTGTCTCCTCCTATTTAATGATGTGTGTTGTACCCACGATGATAAGAGTAGAACTTGGAGTGGCCCATCTTCTTTTGCAGACAGGGGCATGCACAACTGATAGATGGCAATGATACAGTGGGGGCCAGCGCAAAGGCACATTACTAAAATAATGAGTGACAGCCTAGAAAGCTAGTCAAGAAAACCTGAACTATCAATGCTAGTACGTAGTACGCATCCATTGTTGGCAACCAACAAACTAGAAAAAAAAAATCCTCCAGTGATCCCTTGTACAATATTGAAGGCTGAATCAGACCTTAGCAGGATGACCAATAGTATTTTATGCATATAAATACCTAATATTTAGGGCTGAATTCTCTGCTGGTGTACCTGATGTCACCTATAATGTCTAATATTTTACCCATTCATGTCTGCAGAGAATTTGGCCTGTGAAGACCCTTTACACATAGTTTTTTTTTAAATGAATTAGATTTCTTCACCACTGTTATTGTTTTTAACACTCATGTATTTAAGCTACAGTAAAAAGAATAAAATTAAATGAATACCTATTGCAAAGTCCCATGGCCTACTTGGTTCCTGCACATAAAAACATAAGAATGTCCATGCTGGGCCAGAGCAATGGACCATCTAGTCCGGTATTCTTTTTTCCAACAGTGGCCAGTGTCAGATGCTTCAGAGGAAATGAATGGAAAAGACAATTATTGAGTGATTCATCTCCTGTTGTCCAGTCCCATCATCTGGCAGTCAGAGGCATAGGGACATCTGGAGCATGGGATTGCATCCCTGGCCATCTTGGCTAATAGACATTGATGGACCTATCCTCCATGAATGTATCTACCGGTAATTCTTTTTGACCCAGTCAGACTTTGGCCTTCACAACATCCCCTGACAATAAATTCCACAGGTTGACTGTGCATTGAATGAAGAAGCACTTTTTTTGTTTGTTTTAAACCTGCTGCTATTAATGTAATTGAGTGACCCCTGGTACTTGTACTATGTGAAAGGGTAAATAACACTTGTTTAATCATTTTCTCCACACCAGTCATGATTTTATAGACCTCTGTCATATCCCCCCATTAGTCTTCAGTTTTCCAAGCTGAACAGTCCCAGTCTTTTTAATCTCTCCTCATACGGAAGCTGTTCCATACCCTTAATCTTTTTTTGTTGCCCTTCTCTGTACCTTTTCCAGTGTTCATCTTTTTTTAGAACCAGAACTGCATGCAGTATTTAAGATGTGGGCATAGTATGGTATTATGATATTTACTGTCTTGATAATGATAACAGCTCTTAACCATTTTTTTATTTGTGAAAGAAACGGTCTTTAATCTGTGAAGTTTTAAAAGGATGGATGTGCATCTATCGATCATACACTATGGCTGTAACATGTAGGAGCCTTAGTCATGGACCAGTAGCCCATTCTGCTAGGTGCTATACAAACACAGAACAAAAATGTATGTATTCAGTTGTAAAATACATTTTCTTAAAATTATTTTATATACAATTTTATGTGTGTCAAAACCACATCTGTTAGCCTTCCTGATGTGGACAGAATGGCTAATTAGTAATTTACTAACAGTATAATTTGCCTGGGGAGAAGGTTGAGCTGACTTTTTTATGTTGTGGTGATATTAATTTCTGTGCTAATAATTTGATAAGGGAAGTCAAGAGACACAATGAGAAATCTTTGGCCTGCAGGTTAAGGACAATAAGAAAGAGTTTGTAAAATGTATTAGGAATAAAAAGAATACTGACAAGGGTATTGGTCCATTACTAGATGGAAATGGTAGAATTATCAATAATAATGCAGAAGAGGCAGAGGTAGTTCAGTACATATTTCTGTTCTATATTTGGGGAAAAAACAAACGATGCAGTCTCATAACACTCTTTCCATTCCACTAGTTTCTCTGGAGGATGTTAAACAGAAGCTTACAAAAGTTAGATATTTTTAAATCAGCAGTTCTGGATAACTTGCATACAAGAGTTTTAAAAGAACTAGCTGAGGAGCTAGCTGGACCATTAATATTGATTTTCAATGTCTTGGAGAACTATGGAAGTTCCAGAAGACTGGAACAAAGCTAATGTGTCAAATTTTAAAAAAGGATAAATGGTATGATCTGGTAATTATAGTCCTGTCAGGCTGACATTGATCCTGGGCAAGAAAATTGCGCGGCTGATACAGGATTTGATTAATAATGAAATAAAGGAAGGTAGCTTAATAAATGCAGATCAACATGACTTTATGGAAAATAGTTTGACCCTAACTTGATATCTTTTTTTGATGAGATTATAGGTTTGGTTGATAAAGGTAATAGTGTTCATGTAATATACTTTGCCTTTTGTAAGGCATTTGATTTGGTGCCACATGACACTTTGATTAAAAAAAACCAAATTATATAAAATTAACTAGGCATACATTAAATGGATTAAAAACTGGCTTACTCATTGGTCTGAAAAGGTAACTGTAAACAGGAAATTGTCATTGAGGGGATCTGTTTCCAGTTGGGTCCAATTTATCAAAATCCTTCTTGATTTTGGATGGTTCTTGTCCCTACGCTATTTGCCATCTTTATCAATGACCTGGAAGAAAACATAAAATCATCACTGACACAAAAATTGGTGGAGTAGTAAATAATGATTCAGAGCGATCTGAGTCACTTGGTAAACTGGGTGTAAGCAAACAGTATGCATTTTAATATGACTAAATGTAAATGTATACATCTAGAAACAAAGAATATAGGCCATACTTGCAAGATGAGGGACTTGGTTCTTTAAAACAGTGACTCTGAAAAAGATTTGGCGGTTATGGTGGATAATCAGCTGAACATGACCTCCCAGTATGACTTTCTGGCCAAAAGAGCTAATGCATAAACAAGGGAATCTCGAATAGGAGGAGAGAGATTATTTTACCTCTGTGTTTGGCACTGGTGTGAACACTGTTGGAGTACTGTGTCCAGTTCTGGTGCCCACAATTCAAGAAGGATTTTGATAAATTGGAGAGGGTTCAGAGAAAAGTCCTGAGAATGATTAAATGGTTAGAAAACATGCCTTATAGTGATTCACTGATCTCCTTGTGTCTCTTTAGCTTACCAAAGAGAAGGTTAAAGGGTGCCTTGATTACAGTGTATAAGAACCTTGATGGGCAAAAATATTGAATGGGCTCATCCGTCTAGCAGAGAAAGGTATAACACAAACCAATGGCTGAACGTTGATGCCAAACAAATTCAGACGGGAAGTAAGGTGTAATTTTTTAGCAGTGAGAGTAACTTATTGTTGGAACAATTTACCAAGGGTTGTGGTGGATTCTCCATCGCTGACAATTTTTAAATCAAGACTGGATGTTTTTCTAAAAATGCTGGGGAAGTTCTATGGTGTGTGCTATATAGGAGGTCCGATTCAACGATCACAGTCGTCCCTTCTTGCCTTAGCATCTATGAATAAAACCAAACCACAGGAAGGGAGGTAGTGGTGACTCTGCACAGAGCTTTGCTTTAGATCAGCTGGAGAATGGCACCTGGTCACACATGCAACAGAGGTATGGAAGGGGGGAAATGGGAGAGATCCTGAGGGTGGATGATGGGACAGCAAGACCAGCATGCAGCCCACCAACAGCAAATGGTTTTGCTGTGATTTATGATGGAAAATAGCAGGCTCGGGCAATGGCCTTATAGTAAGAGAGTTTTGGAGCAGACGCTCCAGAGGTTCTTTAACCCAGGGCATCTCCCAGGTTGCCAGTGAGTATTAGTCCTTCTCTATCCTAGATTAAATAGATTGCAGTTCTGAGGTCTAATCAGTCACCCTCAAGTGAGTGCTACTTGCTGTGTTGAACATGGAAAGCTATATGGAGGCTGAGCGGCTGGAGAGTCTACCACAGCCACAGTTGCAGCTCAGACCTAAAGGACAGTCCATGGGCTGTCCAAGGAACAATCAGGGAGAAAACCACAGAGATTCAGTTTCCAAACAAAGATGCCCTGCCTCAGTTTCCCCATCTGTAAAATAAGGATGCTTGTATGGAGCTCACATGCCTTGTGAGCTCTAATACCCTAGGACCAACCTTGCCTTCTCTCCATAAGCATAGAGGGCCGAAGATGTTTCAGAATTGGTCTAAGACTGGTTTCACCCAGTGGTGGAGGCAGAGTTTGGGGGACCAACAAGAGGTCTGAGCCCCCTGTTTGTCCAGTAGAGGTAGACGTGGTGGATGTGCAACCACATAAATCCCGTGGCTTTTGTCCCCCACACACCCTGTCTTTACTCTGGCTGTGCACATTGTATAGGATTTAGCTCTTGAGAGCTTTGTAGCTCCTTGCTCTTGTACTGTGCATTCTTCCTGGGGATTTCAGAGTGTCTTTGTTCTAAAAGGAGATGTCAGTGGATTGGTGTGAATCATAATCTTCAAGACATATTTATTAAGACAGACAGTCGTGTAGATGAAACAAAGAATTATTAAGACTAAAGGAGTAAAACTCAGATTTAAGTTCTGGGGAAGTTGCCTAACTCATTCGGGTATTGTGAGACTTGCCTAGTTATTGACTGTAAGATATAAAATTGTGCAAACTTACTATGAAATGTCTCTACATAATAAAGATAACACACAGAAAGCACATAAGTCTCTCTAGTTTAATACACTGGGATTATTATTTTTCCTTTTTAAAAATTTCCTTAAATTATACTAGTTTTTCCCTCATCAATACTGTGCAGCCTAAGCAACACTGACCTTTCCAGGCTGCCTGTTTGGACCAGGGTTTATCAGATGACCATTTGACCCCTTTGTTAATTGTGCTTAATTGCATCCTGTTGTAACATTTTGAAATAAGGATGAGAGAGTTCATGGATCTGCTCCCAGGAGTTGAGGACTAATAAGAGCATTTGAGCCTGGTGCTGTGAGAAGCTGAGTAACCTCCAATTTAGTTCAGTGGGAGTTGAGGGTTGCTTAGTAGCTTGCAAGATAAGTCCTTTAAACGTCTATATTTCACAAGTAGGGTCCCAGTTACTTGTAAGAAGAGTAGGATCAGGCAGTACTGATAAGGACCTGGAGCTTTCCCAAAGGCCCCAATGCTGCATTGAGGAGCATAGGTCCCTTGTATCAGCAGCAATGAGTGGAGTTTGAAGAAGATAACCTGGGATCTGTGCCTCTTCTCCCATGAGAGAGCTTACTCTGTCTTTCCAGAATTTCTCCCTTTCACTTTTCTAATGCTGCCATCTCTCCTGAGCTGATTGTGAGTCTCATGATGTTTGGTGGTCTTCTTGGAGTCCTGACACTTATGTGAGAATCTCAGCTGTCGTGGTTTTTTTTTTATGAAGTTTCTAGTCCTACGGTTGCAAAGAAATATGTGACCCTTAAATGTTCAAAAAGCACAAGGCAAGTAAAAAGAACCCACATTTTATTTTTTAAAATGCACGATTTTTAAGCCAGTCCCATGATTTGTGTGTGTGAGGGAGTCTGTCTAAGGAATTTGGAACACTAGGGTTGAAGATACTGCTTCTCCGCCCTCTGGGGGACTGATTTCCATGTGCCCTTTCACTGTGTAGCAAAGATGGGAGAGGTTCCCAACGAATAGCATTGCTATTGTTTTGTTGTTCAGCTCTCATAAGGAAGTTCTCAGAGTGCTTCATGTCTGAAAATAGACGAAGAAAAGAAGCAATAAAATGAAAAACAAGATCCTCAGCTGGTGTAAAATAATTCATCTCTATTAACTTCAGTTGAGCAATGCTGATTAACACCAGCTGCCTCAAAGATTTTAAAAAGTATGAAAGAATATGTTTTCAAATTAAAAACAGAGATAATTAACCTCCTAAGTGTTTTGTGATGAACTAACTGGTTGTGGAGGATTGTAGAAGAAGTCCAGTTACACTGTGTTTGCCATGTAGTAGTTGGAATTCACAAATTGTTTGACTCTGGATTGTAAGAACCTAGATGTATCTGGCACCTACTCATGAACCTGGCTCTGAAAAGAAAAGTGTTCTTGAAAGATCTTGAAATAAATATTAAGTTTTAGAGGTAGCACAGGCAAAATCTGCAGGTTAGGTTCCTATGTTCGCATTAACTTATGGAAGATGCTATCCTTCTTTCAAGTTGCTTAGTCATGATCCTGTTTGGTTTAAAAAAACAACCCCAACAAGCTGAATATTGCAGTAGTCTAATCAAAAGGAGATAAAGATATGAATGAGCTTCATGGTATCAGCCAAAAATAAATATAATAGAAACAATAGAATATGATGTGATGACTTAAAGGAAGCACTGCCTGTATTCTGGTGAACTTTGTGATGGATATTTGTTGTAAGACAAGATAGTAATGTTTATCAGCACAATTCAGTTTTAGGTGGCACATCAGAATATAGCCATTTCCTCTTTTTAATGCCTACAGTGATCCACTTTAGATATTTCCTACCATAGCTCATTATGTGTGCTTGTGTTTCCTTATAACCAGCAGTCTTCCAGCAATACATTTTCGATTCCCCTTTTACATTCTGGAATCGTGTTCAGTGAGGCTGTATAGCATACCCTATCATGTGGCTAGAGACTACTTTTTCTTATTTTATCATAGAAAATCCAGTGTGTAGCCCCTGGTACAGAGTGAACAGATGATAGGGATTTTGTGTTGTTTTTTTATGTTACAATTAAGGCACTGACTTAAATATATGAGAATAATATTTCCCTCCCCCCTCCAACTTAAATTCTGAAACTAAAGACCAGATTTTTCAAATGGGTATATACCAAAGGGCATGCCCACTTTTGCAGGCTTGATACAGATGTGCAGATTCCCTAAAGTGCACATACAATGAGGCGTTGTGCACCTATGGTAGACCAGACTAGTGTGCAAGCATCAGATGATTTGAATACTGGACTCTACAGTACAATTTCCTAAAAGGGGATTTCAATCTCTGTGTTTACATCACTACTTGCTGCAGTATGTGAAAGAAGCCTGCTTTGTTAACATGGCATGAACATCCCTTTGGACTAGTGGGATATATTATGGCCAGCTCCAACCAAATTGTTCCAGCTTGCCTTCAGGAGAGGAACTTGTATTATCAAGAACAAGGAAGCAAGGTAGCCCCCAAAAGTAGGGTGCAATCATGGGCTGGGCAACAGGTGGTTCCAAATTACATTTAATAGAAAAATAGGCCTACCATCAGAGATTAGGTCAGTAGTCATTTTTAGTCCTAGGAGAAACAAGAGCATAGTATAAACAGCAGCCAAGAAAAAGGTAGATCCTGCACTGTATTGTAAATGTCAAATTTTCCGCATTGTTCTGGCCCTAAAAACATATCAGTTGAAATTAAAATACAAAGTACCACATTAGTGCTTAATTTACCAAACACAATTATTCGTCTCTTAAATTTAAGCTCAGCTAAAAGCCAAGCAGCTGGAGTTGTAGCACATAAAATACATCTTGAGATTGTGTTAATTATTCCAGAGATTAATTATATCGATGTATGACTCTACAATCAACATGAGTGTTCTGATTGTCTCGCGCTCCTAGTAATCCAAACAATCAACAGCTACATGCTAGGTTAGGGGTAGGCATCCATTTTGGTGCTGCTCATGGATAAACTTTGCATGAGTTCTTTGCAGGCAGACAAACTGGCATCAGTCGGATGCTCCTACTACCACAGAGGCAGGGAAGAAAATTGGGGGCTTTCAACATACTGCTTGACTTGCAGCACCTGGAGCACTTTGGTAGTGGATAGCAAGATGGATCCAGAGTCATGCAACCTTCCCCAAATCCAATGCATCTCTTTTTTAACCTGTTGATAAATGTAAGGTACTGTACATTGGGAAAGAATTGTTCAGTGTTCATGCAGATTGGTGGGTTCTGAATTCACTTTAATTGTTCAGGAAAGAGTTCTGGGTTTCATTGTGGACAGTTCAGCAAAGGTGCCCAGTGTGAGAAATGTTAGGATGCATAAGAAATGTTTTCATTGTTCCCATCTATCGTTTGGCCAGGAATAAATCATGATCCAAACACACACTGAAGCAAATACTTCAGCTCTGATTACTAGTATGAGCAGGTCCAGTATAAGGATGTTATCAGTAAGGATGAATGTCCTTTTGCACTTTGCAGATTTTTGGTATGCTTTAATTAAACTACTTCCTTGTAGTTTTACAACAATCAATAAAATGACACTGTTGCATAAATTGCAGAACTAGAACATGGAAGGCATAAAATATATAGGGTGGTTTAAATCCACTGGTGTAAATCTGTGTAGCTTCACTGATTTCAGTGGAGGTACACATACTTATAATAGGTCAGGGTCTGGCCCAAAATACATTAAATGATATTGTTTTTGCAAACTTCAGTGTATTTACAATGTCTCTCTAAGAAAATATTTGATGTGTCAAAATAATTCTAAAGTGATCATCTATAATATGCTTGTTTCTGTTTTCTCTACATTGTATGTTCTGGATATTTTCTATTTCATTTATTTATTCATTCATTTATGATCATAATTACAGCTGGCTTGATTTTGTTTAATGTTTAGTCAAAGATAAAATGCAGCATTCTAAAATGAAATAGTTGGAAGTTCATCATTCACCACAGTTATTAGTAATCGTAGCACACAGTTGCCTATTCAGTCAATGAGTATTTGAAGGGTTAAGCTTTAATTCCTGGTTTTCTTAACCAGAAATTGTTTCCCTGCTTTATTTCTTATTTCATGTAAAATGTGATTCACTGATCATTCTAGATCGAATTGGTAGTGTGGGTAATGTTAAAACCTCAGTAACCCACTAAAAGTAGGTAAATTTTAAAGAGCAATACTAAACTGATTCAGACCTTAGTAGGGCAAGTTGACTGAAGTAAGAAGGTAGAGCTCACATGGAAGCCTCTCAGCTGAATTCAGCAGTGGTCAAATAACTTGCCATGATTCAGTGGAAGGGGGTATATAGTAAGAGAAGTAACTAACAGGAGTCGAGAAGATAAAATGTGCTTTAGCTTATACACTCCAGACTGTTGCCTTATGGTTCTACATTCCCCTTCAGTTATAACGTACACCCATTTTCCGACCAACTTCTGACCAACCTTTCCCCGATGTATAAATTGAGTTACTCTTCAAACTTTGCTGAATCAAAAAGCAAGCGACTTGGATGAGATTGCACTAGGTATAGGTTAGGGCAGAATTTGGTGCTGAAAGTTTCAAGAATGAGGAAAAAGAAATGTGTGTGTATTACTTCGATTCCTGCATGTACTGTAGACTCAGCTCAGGAATCTGGATTTGAAATATAACCTGACACGTTCAATAGCAATAAAAGTTTCAGAGCTTTCATTGTATACAGCTAGTTCTCAAGCAGTTTTTCCCCCCCTGTGGTTCACTAATCTGCAGGCTGCGTTGGCCTGACATCCTGACCTTTAGGTTTGGAAAGAAACCTGGCTATAATTACAGGTTTCAGAGTAGCAGCCGTGTTAGTCTGCATCCGAAGAAGTGAGCTGTAGCTCACGAAAGCTCATGCTAAAATAAATTTGTTAGTCTTTAAGGTGCCACAAGTACTCCTGTTCTTTTTGCTGGCTATAATTGTTACCTTTCATTGCAACCATTTGGTATGGGAGAAAACTAGAGCTAAATATTAGGAAAAATAATGGATTATTGACAGACCATATCAATATGTACTTGATTTTTCTAAACCATAGCCGTCCGAATAGTTGACTTAACTGAAAAAGCAGAGAAAATAAATATCCTAGCTCACATGGTGTTCAGATGAATTATCTTAGATGCCTTCATTAATAAAGGGCTGTATAGTAAAAACTAGTCTCCTAACAGGACATGAAATAAATGTGGAAAATTTGATTTCCTGAATGAAATGGGAGCTCTAATGTATTCTGATCTAGACCTACATGATACTTTATTCATTTCTGAAAGAATTGTTTTCCTTAGTGAAATGGTAATGCCAATCCAATATCTAGTGGGCATACTATTTTGAATGAGGTTA
The DNA here is from genome assembly GCF_020497125.1 of Mauremys mutica. Lineage (NCBI taxonomy): Eukaryota > Metazoa > Chordata > Testudines > Geoemydidae > Mauremys > Mauremys mutica. The sequence goes on along the minus strand of NC_059074.1, from coordinate 48,065,739 downwards.
TCGGTGTCTAGCATGCTTATGTAATAAATGTTGTCATCATTTAAAGTAATGGAATGAAATAAAGGTTCCTTATTTGTTTTTCATAAGAAAAACTATTTGATCCAGCTTCTTCCCTCAGTCTTGTCACTTTATGACACATCAGCAGCACAGAGCAGTCCTGAAACTGTCTCAGCTGCCTATGAGAGGATTAATTATCCCAGCAAAGCTAGAACTGTCATTGGTGGCATAGAACCGCAGTGACAGATCCCGTGCTAGTCTTACCTCTACCAGCTATAAGTGACATGGCTGCGGGAAAGAGAGCATAGCCTCAAAGTGCTCTAATTTATGCCAGGGGACTGGACTGATACACAGCTGGCCCAGGATTAGTGAAGTACAGAGATAGTCGTGCTGTGTGTTGCAGCTAAACATCAGGGCTACAGGATTCAGTGGAAATTTTGTCTCCAAAGGTTCAAGCCTTAAATACAATGGAAATTCCTTCAGTTCTTTCTCTTTTTTGTAGTGGTGGTGATAATGATAATACTTAGCTTTTCACAATGTATTTCACTTCCTAAACCCTGTTTAGAAACTAGACTCCATAGTTTTTGCTGTTACTTAGCATAGAATATTAGAGTTAGAAGGGACCTCAGGAAGTCATCTAGTCCAACCCCCTGCTCAAAGCAGGACCAATCCCCAGATTTTTACCCCACTTGCCCAAATGGCCCCCTCAAGGATAGAGCTCACAAGCCTGGGTTTAGCAGGCCTATGATCAAACCACTGAGCTATCCCTCCCCCATATTGTTGCACTGGCAAGGTTCAAACTAGCATAGGGAAGATGAAGAGCTGTTTTTCCACTTACAATATCAATAACTGAAAACCTTCCAGGATTTAATAATTTTTGGGTCAGCTGTAGTGTAATACTTGTTTTGACTTGTAAAGCAAGTACATGTGACTTGGAAGGCATAAATGCAATGAGTACCATATGTTTACAAACTAGCTTTTCACCAAAACAGTTAATGAAGTGAGACTGGTTGTTTCTTCAAAATGTATATTTACTTCAGGGATATTTTAGCCTATATAAAGTGAATGGAAGATGCTGCTGGTAGAACATACTGGTAGCTTACTTGTGATAAGATCCAGTTATGCCTCTTTGCACTGATGCACGTTGGAGTCCATGCAGGAGAGGGGCACTGGTAGACACTGTGGTGTTGTTCCTTGGAGCTCTTGGAAGTATTGTAGAAAGAGGGAACTCTGGGGAAGGCAAGTCTGGGAGAATTTTCTGATGACTTTAACTGCTCAAGCTTTGCGTTTTAAAGGAAATAAAAGGAGGAGGAAATAGATTGTACTACAAACCCATCTACACTTCACTTTCTTTCACACACAATTTTCTTTTTCTCCTGGTTGCAGAATTGGTGTCTGCCATTTATTAAAGTTGATTATGTCACATGGATGTTTTGAGAGGAATGTCACAAAGACCCAGCTAACCAATAGCTAGGACTTTTGCAAATTCATATTTGGCTAACCCATAAAAACCCTTTTGTTCTCAAAAGTAAAAAACCCTGTGGTGTTACAGCAGTTCTTGGCAAAGATTTAAGAGCAAAGTGCTTGGGAGAGATCCTTTAATACTAAGAATTCATGACTTTTACAAGATACTGAATACTGCAGCAAATTATTTCAACAATTCTATGAATGATAAATAATTAAAACTAATCTATCCTTGTAAGAGGTGAACAAAGTGCAGTTTTGTTGCAGTACCCTTGATTGATTTAACCATAGTGGTTCCCTTCCTCTATAAGGTTCTGATCCAGTCTACTGCAGTGAATTAAAGTCTTTCCATAAACTCCACCACTGTTTTGGATCAGGCTCTAATTCATATATTTCAATAATTCTGAGTAATTACCAAAGAGATATTATCAAATGACTGGACTCAATAAACATTAGTCAGCTAATTTTTTTTAAAAATTGAAACTGGAATGATCTGCACCGCATTTTGTCAAACAGTTTGTAGAAAATATCTTTTAGTTCAGTTAAGGACAACTGGGCAAATTCTGCTCAGCTGAGCTGGTAAACAAATAACCTCCTTGGCTTCAGTGCAATGACTCTGGACTTACGTAAATTAGTGTAACTTGCAGCAGAATTTGACCCATCAGATTTCATGTTTTGTAATTTAATAAAAAAGACTATTATAAGTAAAATTTATTTAATTACCCTTTCAAAACCACATCTGGAGACCTATATTAGCTTAAATAAAACCAGGGCAGTAATAACAAATGCAGCATCATTTATATATTTATATATATATATATATAGTACTTCAATAAAAGTACTCTTCAAGGACCGAAAGTGCTGCAATGAAAATTTAACTTACTGCAGACTTACATTCCTTGCTCAAGTAAAATTCTCATTGATTTCAGTAGTGGTTTTATCTGAGTAGGGAGTGCAGAATTTGGCGACTAGTATTCTGTCAAACAGAGTAAAGCTTATAGTATTTAAACTGTAACTTTATGCTGTTGTTTAAGTTCTCTGTGAAAAGATGTTTTTATCACTTTAACAAATAAAGTATTTTTCACTGCAGTTCAATTTGAAGATTCTGTTCAACCAAAAAAAAAATCCCTGAATCTTCTAGAAGACCGTGGGCCTTATCCAAAGGCCACTGAGATTAGTGAAAAGACTTTGGATTGGGTCCTTCATTTTTAGGGCTTCCAGAGTACAGCGGAGAAACATATTTTTTTGAATTAAGCCTATTTCTGGCTTGTAAAATTTAGACTCCTTGCTCTCCACACTGTACAAGCCTGTACAAAGATACAAACTGTATTTTAAAGCTGTGTAGGTGTTAGCTTGGTCTCCTCATGTGCTTGAAGTGTAGAACATGAATGGTGGTCTGAATATGGCTCTTAATTTTTCTTCAATGCATTAAATTAAAATATTTGCATATGGGAAAACAATGGTTTGGTCTTTCACCCTGCTCTAGATCAGACCACTTCTGCTATCTGCACACCTTCACTAAGTTTCTTTGGTTTGTTGTTATTTGTTTGTTGTATATAATGTTATATAAAGTGTAGCCATAGGAAGTAAGAATAGATTTCTAGTCATTTGAATTTTTGGAGAGAAGAGCAAGACTGCTGTAAATAGCTGTTTGATGTCTGTCTTTTCACAGTAGCACAATAGCTAATTCCTGGGGCCTCTGACCTTTTAGTGTCCTGTAACAGAGTATTTGCCTTAATCTGTTGCTTATCTGTCACCTACCACATTTGATATTTCCAGCCTCTGCTTTCAATTATCAGTCATTAGAGGCAGGACTGGGTAACTTCAGGAGAAAACTCCTGGAACCTTTGGCCTGTTTTGTCAGATAACCACAAGTATTTACTGTAGATAAACTATCATTTCATTGTATTCAAGATGTAAACTAATGTAGTTTGTTGTATATCAGCTTACTGTAACCTCTCTCACCTTGAGGTAGTTAAAACTGACTAGTTTACTTTAGTGCTTGTGCAAAGAATTCAAACAGTGAAATTTACTGAGATTAGGATAAGTGACCTGTTACAGTCAGATGATCTATAAGCCCCACAAGTTTTGCCTGTGCAAGTATATTTAACAGTGAAACAGTGACAATAAGCTAAGTAGTAAAATATCACAGCTTTAAGATGGGTTGATCACATTTATAACATGCAACCGGAGTAAAGTCCAGACTAGTAACATATACACATGGTGCTTTAATTAGGCCAATTTCACAAAGCTAAAAGCAATTATGAGGCAGAGCAACTGGGAGGAAGAATTTAATCAGAACATTGTGAATTATAAATAGGAATCATTTTAAGACCACCTTATTAAATGACAAAAACCACAATCCCCCATTCTTAAGCTGTACTGCTTAAGAAACAGATCTGAATTAAGGGGAACTGAAGGCAGCTATTAAAAGTAATGTATTACATAAAATAAACGGAAGAAAGGGGAAGTTGACAGTAATGAATATAAATCAGAAGTTATCAGTTTTCTACAATTCCTAACAGACGCAAAGGGACATAAGAAATCTATGGCCAGCATAGTTAAGGACTATAAAAAGTAGGGTTTTTTTAAAAGAGGATTCGGAACAAAAAGAATCCTGACAATGGGTATTGGTCCATTATTAGATAGAAATGGTAGAATTGTCAATAATAATGCAGAAAAGACACAAGTGTTCAGTAAATATTGATGCTTCTTATTTGTGGAAGAAACAGATGATATCATCTAATCATATGGTGATAATTCTTTCCATTCCTCTAGTATCTCTGGAGGATGTTAAACAGAAGCTATGAAAGTTAGACATTGTTAAACCAGCAGGTCCAGACAACTTGCACACAAGAATTTTTAAAGAGCTAACTGAGGAACTAACTGGACTTTTAATGTGGATTTTCAATAAGTCTTGGAGCACTGTGGAAATTCCAGAAAAGTGGAACAAACTTAATTTTGTTTCAGTTTTTAAAATAATAAACATTATAACCTGGGTAGTTATAGGCCTGTCAGCTTGACATAGAACCTGGGCAAGATAATGACGTAGCTGATATGGGACTTGATTAATAAAAAAACAAGGAGGGTAATGTAATGAATGCAAATCAACATGGGTTTCTGGAAAATAGATCCTGTCAAACTAAGTTGATATAAAAGTAACATGGCACATATTAAATGGATTAAAATCTGGCTAATGGTTTGATCTCAAAATGTAATATGTAAATGGGAAATTGTCATTGAGCAGGTTTGTTTCCAGTGAGGTCCTGTAGGGATTGTTTTTTGACTCCAAGCTGTTCAGTATTTTCATCAATGACCTAGAAGAAAACATAATATCATGACTGTTTGCAGATGATACAAAATTTGGGTGGGGGTTGTAAATAATGAAGAGTACAGATCACTGATTCAGAGCAATCTGGATCACTTGGTAAACTGGGCTCTAGCAAATTGTTTTAATATGGCTAAATATAAATGTATGCATCTGGGAACAAATAATTTAGACAATGCTTACAGGATGGGGGACTCTATCCTGGGAAGCAGTCACAAACAGTGACTCTGAAAAATATTTGGGGAGGGAGTTGGCAGATAATCATCTATACATGAGCTCCCATTTGGTCCTGGGATGTATAAACTTGAGTAGAGAGCTCATTTTATCTCAATATTTGTGCTGGTGGGACAGCTGCAGGAATACTATGTCCTGTTCTGGTGCCCACAATTCAAGAAGGCTGTTGATAAGTTGGAGAGGGTTGAGAGAAGAGCCATGAGAATGATTACAAATTTAGAAAACTAGTGATGGATTGAGTTCTTTGGTCTATTTTGTTAACCAAGAGTAGCTTAAGGGGTGACTTGATTACAGTCTTTAAGTATCCATAAGGGGAACAAATATTTAATAATGGGTCCATCAGTCTGGCAGAGAAAGGTATAACTTGAGCCAGTGGCTGGAAGTTCAAACTAGACAAATTCAGATGCAAATAAGGCATACATTTTTAACAGTGATAGTAATTAACCATTGGAACATCTTACCAAGGTTTTTAGTGGATTCTCCATCACTGATAATGTTTAAATCAAGATTGGATGTCTTTCTAAAAGATCTGCTCAAGGAATTATTTTGGAGAAGTGTGGCCTGTGTTATACAGGAGGTCAGACTAGATTGTTATAAAAACAGGGGCATGAGCAGGAATAAAAATGTGACCACTTTTAATGGGGCATTTTCTATGCCCCCGCCACAGCCTATGGGGGGCAGGAAAAGCTGTCAGCTCCCCAGGGCCAGAGAAGTTCTGTGCCCCTGCTCATTACTGTGAGGGGCATGCCCCTACTTGCCCCCACTTCTGCACAGCCCTGGTCATAATGGTCCCTTCTGGCCTTGGAATCTATGAAGACAAATTGGGATCTTGACCACAATATTGCTTGTAAAAATCATCCTATAACAATATGTCTTTAATTTTTATTCAGTAGTTTAAGAAGGCTTGGGTTTTACAAACGTCACAATTTACCAGTGTGAATGCGAAATGTTTTTAAAGCTTGAAAGACACAAACTCTTATGTGAAATTAGTTATCCAATTAAATAGCATGCGTAATATCCCGTATTGCACTGTACAAGAAATTGGAAGATGATTAGGAATGGCTTGCTTACCCATGGCCTCCCTCATGAAAGTTTGGAAAAACTCTGGCATCTTGAAGTGTATCAAGAAGAAAATTGAAGCCTTTGAGATATGGTGCTGACAAAGACTCTCAGGTATCTCCTGGCTGGAAAAGAAGATGAATGCATGTGTTAAGAGCAGTTTTGGAGAGAAGCAGACCCAGTTGTCAGAAATCAGCAAGTGCAAATGTATGTACTTTGCACATCATGCGTAACAATGGAAATAACCTTGAGAAAGTTACTGTGGAAGGGATGGTAGTAGGTCATCCTACTAGGGGATAACCAATGAAGAGATGGATAGATGATATGAGGTAGATCACTAGGAGGTCAGCTTCTGAGTGTACAGACCTAGCAATTGATCAAGAAGGCTTATGAAAATTCTGCTATGATGTCACCAATAGTCAGACATGAAGAAATGAATTTTACTTACTGTATGTTGTCCCTTTGTGATAAAGTTGTTGTTAATGGTGCTTGGTATATTATATTTACCCAGACTTATTCTATTTAGAGATATATAGTTCAATTATAAATTATCAGGATAGCATACTATATATTTTTTTCCAGTGGATCAAATTCTCTGCTAGTGAAAATTGGTGCAGTTCCATCGATTTCAATGGAACTGCATCAGTTTACTCCAGCAGAAAAATTAACCCAATATTTTTCTTGAGATCAATGATGATCCATTTTATAAAGCAACTGTTAGATGTGGCTTTGGTCTTTTTTTTCTTTTTGTAATTTACTTTAATATGAATGCATTATGACACTGAATGTTTCATTGGCCTTATTGATGGCTGGCAAAAAAACGTTCTTTGCCATCTACTCAGTCATTTCTTCTTAATAACCCCATGAGCTGGTGGTGAACCAGTGCCGCAATGTAATGTTAAACATGTAAGTTGGAGGTTCTGTTTTTAAGTTGAGACTTGAAACCTAGGACCTGGCCAATTGTAACAACTTAAGACCTCTTCTGACCTTTTATAATAACCTTTGCTTCGATGTTCATGTCAAATTCCAGTTTGTGTAATTATATTCCATTTATTTAAGTTCCCCTTCCAATTCAAATGGTTAAAATATATTTCCTCACTTCCTGTTATTAACTGCTGCATAGTATTTCTGTACTTCATTAAACAGTGGTTGTGATCCATCCCTGTGATGGCTGCATTTCAGCTAGTGAATTGTGTGTGTGTGTGTGTGTGTGTTAGAAAATTGGAGGAGTAAATATTTAAGGTTGCTTAAGTGTTTCCTTTGTAAGAACCTGTTTTTCAGAGTCTTATAACTTTCAGAAACTTCCACCTCTGAAGCTAAAATCTTTTGGTCATGGGACCAGATCCTGAACGACATCGTGGCTTCCTTTGTGCTTCTTTAGCATGCAAAAGGACCTGAAAGCTGCCCTGAATGGACAGAAAAGGATTTCCTTGGCAGAAGGGAATCCCTTACTAATATAGAGTTAATGTCGGAGTGTGTGGTTTGTCTCTATACAGATTCTATTGTACTACCTTCTCTGCTAAGAAGTTTTATTTCAATGGATTATATGGACTCCCTTAGGAAGAATGTTACTCCTCCACTTCTATGACCTAATCTGCCTTCCTTCATGGTTCATAGATAGCTTTTAGTATATCACATTATTTGTTTGTTTTTTTAAATTCCATTGTGTGTCAGTAATGCCTATTTCAAAATCTTTGATTGCCGGGCATTCTAGTTCACCTACGTTTGCTTTTAAGTTTCTCATCTTGATATACTGAAATGTACAGTGTGAAATCCCAACCCCACCTAAATCAGTGGGAGTTTATCCATCAACTTCAGTAGAGCCAGGATTTCACCTTTGGCTTTTATTTTTATTCAATTCTTTATTTGGACAGTCAGTTATTTTTCTGGAATTTACCTCTGTTTTTTCAACTTGTCTGACTGTAATTTCTGTCCTGTCCAATTGAAGAGCAGGGCTAAAGGAATGCACTGGAACAACAGAGGGGTGTGTGGGTGTTCCATATTGCAGCAGTGCCTTTTCTTTGAAATAATATAAATAGATAAGTAAAATGCGTGTTAGCCCTATTTAATACATTTGATTTTGTTTAACTCAACAGCAAATAAGTGTTCTTTCAGCAGTTGTGTACACTTCTAGGAGAGTACTATCAACGCTGTAATACGGTGTGTTATAAATACTGATCCAATTTGTGTCTAGTTATAACATGTGGGATACTTACTATTTCCATACAAATGTTATTCATTTGAATTTACTGCAAAGTAGATAGACATGAAAATCAGACCAGTAATCTTGGGATTCAAAATCCCCATTTGGGGCCTAATTCTGCAACCCTTATTCACAATGACTAGCACTTATGCACATGAGAACATCCACTGAACTCCTTCAATAAGTACTAATGAAAGGGTTGCAGAATTGGGCCCTGAATTAATTCTCCTTTTAAAATATTTTTAAAATGAACATTCTTGGCACATTCTGCTCCCAAATACTCTTCAAATTCTCAGTTATGACGTTAATAATTTATAGCAAGATCTTGACTCTATTAAAAAACAGAACAAAAACAAACAAACCAAAAAGCATCCCTGAACAATTCATTGTGATTGCATGTGTCAACTCATGCTGTTCTCTGTCTCAGTAATGAAAGCTTTAATGTGTATTTTTAAAAGCTTTTTGTTGAGGCATAGTTACAAATAAAATGTTAACATACTACATCATCCATTACTTATTACTTATTCAGGATCAGGTTAATAGTCCAAGAACCTGGCTAAAGATTCTAGCTTGTTGGCTGGGTGTCCTCCTCCTCTGAGTGTGCTAAAAAAGTTGACAATATTTCTAAATTCTGATGCTCTTTTTAACACTTCTCTTGTGTATGTACTTGGTGTGAATGCTTTTCCATTACAAGGATAGGCCATATTTTTTTATACCGTAATTCCACTGAAAGAGTCCACTTTTCCAAGAATGTGCAGTACAAAGTCTAGCTGCGAGCAATAAAACAGAAATTGATTTGTCGTTGTGTATAAAATATAGATCCTTTATTGATGCATTAAGTAAGCCGGCCAGGGGATCTCATTTCTTTAAAAACTGGTCTGATATCAATATATATATCTTGCTGTTTAGGAGCTAGTGATGGAGGTAATAAATAGACTGTATCCTGTTTCTCTTCAGTGGCAGCCCATTTATCTTTGGCTGCAGAGTGGCTAGTTTACATGCTTCTGCCTCTTTTCTGTCTTGACATTCTGTCTTACATGGAACAAAATCTCAGATCCTTACAGTCAAAATGTGCATTTGGGCTAACTAATTCCCTGAGTTTGTTTAGAGAGGAGTTTTATGGTTCTTTGTCAGTCAGGAGAAATTTCTTCTTCACTGAAGTAAAGATAATACTTTCTTATAGATAATATAGCCTGTGCAGTATGTTATACATACTGACAAAGCAAAACTTGTCAACAGATCTGCACATTTAAAGAATTATATATTAATGAAATCAATTTCCAATGTTTTAAAAGACTAAATAATAGGGACTGGCATTGAGAGTTGACAGAGGTGCTTTAAATACAGTTCTGAAAATAATTTCAAAGTTTTTGGAAGGACAGCTTTTACGTCTGTGTTCTTAACTATGCACTATCAAAATCTAGCCCTATTTTCCTTTCCTTTCCTTTTTTAATGTAGAGTGCTCCAGGGCCAAAATTGTTACTATCTTGGATCAGTGGAATGAAAATAGATCTGAAAGTAGGAGAAAGGGTGTGTGGGAAAAGAGTGTAGTGGGGCTGAGTGAGACTCAGTTTGTCATCTCATCCCAGCTGAACTCAAGCTCTGAACCCTTTGGACTTCTCCCATCACTAGTAGACATGCACTAACTCTTGATGAGACAGATGAATGGATCTGAACTCTCGACTCTGGACTTCCCAAATCTAGTAAGATACGGAACCCTAATGCAGTTGGGGATCTATCACTGATCACCCCATAGGCTTAAAAATGACAGGTGATCTTGTTTTTCATACATGTAAAATCACATTGAGTAATTGTGTGGGCTTCTTCAATGCATCAAAACAAATATTCTGCAAATATGTCCTCTCATACTATTGGGCCAGAACCTCAGCTAGTGTAAATTAGCATAGTTCTGGTGATATTAATGGAGTTGTGCTGGTTTACTTCAGCTGAAGATCTGGCCCTCTGTTCTTAAAATACTGTGGAATCCTGATTAACTAATTTTGTGGTTAGATTTTAGCTCCTGATTGAGCTTTGCTGCAAATAAAGAAGCATCGGAAAGTATACATAAACAAAAATGTGGCTGAGAATTAATGTATATGTGTGGAGCGGACTTCTTATACTAGGAGTGTTGCTTCATTTTGCAGTGTGGGTGCCAGAACCACTTAGCTCTGACTTGTGGTTCTCTTGCTCATACCACTGACAAGAGGACATTTTTATGCTATAAGATGACAGCATGTGTTAATTTATATGATGTAGTTTCTTCTTAAATATGTAGCAATTATGGTGCACTTAACACTGTTCCAAAATTTATTGCCTCAAAAAGAAGTAGTCAGCTTTCCCTGTTTTCTTTCCCGATTATTACCTACAGTCATGTACACCAAGATCATTTGTGTCTCTCAAATAATTTCTGCTGTACATGTAACTAAACCCAAGTATCAAATCCTTCTGCAGCATTCATTTTGTCCCTGTTTCTAATTGCTTTACACCATGACTTCTTTCAGTTTTCTTGATATTCTTTCCACTCTGACTTCAGGAATTTGTATAAAACCACGGAGGGTTTTTCCTCTTGAACTGAAGACCATTTGGCTTGTGGAGTTTCCTTTAACTGGAAGTTTGTCTGGATTTGTGGCTTTATTATTTGCACAGTTTTATAACATCCAGTTTGTTGGGATTTTTTTTAAACATAGTGAATGTACAGTTAATCATTGGATTAGGATATGCATTTCACTCCTTAAATTTAATTTAATCTTTTTTCATAGTTGAAAGAGACAAGGACTTTTCTCATCAAAGAAGGCACTACAAAGAGTTTCGATTTGACTTGACTCAAATCCCACATGGAGAAGCAGTGACAGCTGCTGAATTCCGGATTTACAAGGACAGAAGCTACAATCGGTTTGAGAATGAAACAATTAAGATTAGCATATATCAGATCATCAAGGAATACCCAAACAGGTACTATTATTTTTTAAAAATCCTCATGTTAGCATTCTCTCAAATGGAGAAGTGATAACGGGACATTTTTCACAAATTCATCTGCATCTGGACATCTGCAAGATATTGTCATCATCAGTTAATTTAACAGGCTGTTAATTCCTGGGAAACAACAGAAATTCAGCTAAAAAAAAAATCTTGTACAAAATGTCTTCAGTGTCGGCAGAGTTTTTCCAGCCTGATTACCTAATCTGTGCACACATACACACTCTCCATGTTTCTGTGTGCAGATGGGTTAAGTTAACTGTTCTGGATGATTAAATGTCAGAATCGCATGCCCAATTTAAGTGGCCAATGTTAAAAAATTTAACCTTCATTGAAATATGGATACCACAAGCATTTAACTACTATATACTATGCAGTTCAGCTTTATTTATTTTTGTCACAGCAAGAGCTGTATTGATTTTTTTTTCAATGTTATTTATTTTTTAAATACAGCCAAGAAGTGATATGTGTGTCTGTGAGTGAGTTAGGCAGTGTAGTTGTGGCCGTGTCAGTCCCAGGATATTAGAGAGACAAGGTGGGTGTGGTAATATCTTTTACTGGACCAGCTTCTGTTGCTGAGAGAGAGAGACACATTTTGCTCCACGGGGCTTACTATATGTTAAAGATTAATGCAAATATAGCATTACAAGTGGACAAAGCAATAATCTTTGAGTGGAAGTTTACGGAAAGCTCAGTAGGACAGATTGTCAAGTGTGTCCAGCACCTAAATAAATAATCAGATTTTCAAAGGAGCTCAGCACCTGGAAGTGCTCATTAAAACCTAGCAGCAAGCCCAATCCTGGGTTCTCCCTTTCCTACTACTAACCCAGAAAATAGTCCTTCAAAATGATTTAGAGAATCTCCTGCTTAAATATATGCGTACAAATAATCAAAAGATCTAAGAACTTGGCTTCCATGGAAATTCTTACTTTTGAGAATCTTCTTTAGGTGCCAACATGGGAACAGCTGGATGTTAAGCTGTTTTTGAAAATCTGGTCCTACATGTTTTAGCACAGGGGTGGGCAAACTTTTTGGCCTGAGGGCCACATTGGGTTTCAGAAATTGTATGGAGGGCTGCTTAGGGGAGGCTGTGCCTCCCCAAACAGCCAGGCATGGCCCGGCCCTGCCCCCTATCCAATCCCCCCTGCTTCTCGCCCCCTGATGGCCCCCTCCGGGACTCCTGCCCCATCCACCCCCACCTGCTCCCTGTCCCCTGACAGCCCCCAGAACCCCTGCCCCCAACTGCCCCCGCCACCCCATCCAACCCCTCCTCTCATTCCTGACTGCCCCTCCGGGACCCCTACCCCATCTAACCACCCCTTCTCCCTGTCCCCTGATCACCCACAGGATACCTGCCCTGGCTGCACCCCGCCCCCCCATCCAATCCCTCTTCTCCTTTCTGACTGCCCCCCCCGGTACCCCTACCCCCGTCCAACCCCTGTTCCCCATCCTTTGACTGCCCTGACCCCTATCCACACCCCTGCCCACCACCCCAAACTCCCCTGCCCTCTATCCAACTCCCCCCCGCCCAGCTCCCTGTCCCCTTACTGTACTGTCTGGAGCACCAGTGGCTGGCGGCGCTACAGCCACGCTGCCTGGTGGGAGTCAGCCATGCCACCGAGCAGCACAGAGAACCTGGCCAGGCCGGGCTCTGTGGCTGTGCTGCCCCAGGAGCTCACAGCCCCACCACCCAAAGCATTGCGCCAGTGGTGGGGCGAGCTGAGGCTGTGGGGGAGGAGGAACAGTGGGGGAGGGGCCGGGGGCTAGCCTTCCTGGGCCAGGAGCTCAGGGGCCGGGCAGGAGGGTCCCGTGGGCTGAATGTGGCCTGTGGGCTGTAGTTTGTCCACCTCTGTTTTAGCAGGAGACTTCATACATCATCCAGAAGGGACTTATTCAGGGTTAGTAGCAGGGAAAGGGAAATTTAAACCCAAAGTTGGGTTTCATTTTACAAAACAAAGGAATATTGTTAAAATGAGACTCTTATTCAGAATATTACTCACCACAGAAAATGGTCACCAGTAAACAGAATATTGTCTCTATAGATCTGCAGAGCAGGAGCTGATTTCCTGGGCATGCATGTTGCAAAACAATTCAAAAGAACTGTGATAACAGGTTCTAAAAAGGTACTGTGAGGAGGAGGACGGGAACCTGAGGTGACACAGATCTTTAAATAGATATAAATTAAGGTGTAAATGAAACAGGGTCTTCACTATGAATTCAAACAACTGATAAAGAAGTCTAAGTCCAAAGGCAGCTCCACTGCCATTTGCTTGTGGTGAGGTCTGAAACCTGCACAGCTTGTTGGATTCCCAGCTGCCAAACAGCAGTGGTTGCCAAGAATGTGTTTATTATTTGTGCTTGGCAAGGAAGTTCTTTGTTTTGGTTTGCAGACCTGATTACAGTTATTCATGGGTCTGTCACCTCTGGGTTGTACTCTACAAGTGGGCTACATGGGAACCATTCAGAAGCTGCAACTGCTTAGAAAGCAATTGTTACTTTGGGAAAAAGTTAGCTCCTGAGTGAAACCAAATATTAGTTTTGACATTAAAAACCCTACATGGTTTAGGTCCTGGCCACCTCAGAGGCCTCCTTTCTCCCAATATGATACCACAGTAACTGCTGTCAGCAGATGCCGTCACTAGGACAGTCCTTTGGTTTAAGCAGGGAAGGTGCTGGGGCATCTGGGGTGCTTGATAAGTGGTCCTAGTTTCCGGAAGACACCTCTTTCCACTGTTTGGACCACCAGAGCCCAGTTCTGTTGACTTTCGGGTCACAAGCAAAGACTGTGTAGTCCTAGACTTTTTATGTCTCTGTGGCTGTTTGCCCACACATGTATGTGAACTACATTTGAGGTTTGCAGCCTGTGATGAGATGTATAGGCCCCACACAGATGAGGAAGAGGCCAGAGAAGCCCTTGTGGAAGGGGTAGTCCCACCCCTCTGGCCCTGTCAATCATGCATGATAGGGAGAAGGCCATTAAAAGGAAGGAAACTGCAGCTAGCAGGGAGGGAAGGAGTAGGATTGCCCTAAGGAGTAGGAATGCAGACTGCAGGAGTGACTCCTGAAGCTGTGAAGGGAACTCCTAGGCAGGAAGTCTTCACCCCAACCCTAAGGAGAGTACAGTGAACTCCCAGGGTAAGGGAGATAGACAGGCTGAGCTGATCTCAGAGACCTGGCCAGAGTGATTTCACCAAACCCATTGCATGGATCTGGATCATTGGCAGCACTATCGATGTGCCAGTCCCGCCACCCCAGTTTGTGGGGAATGCAGGAAGGGAGTATCACTGAATATGTGGGGATTTGTGGCTTTCATTTTGATCCCCCAGTCAGACTTAAGGAGGCCTACAAAGGGCAGAACCCCCGGGCAAATAGTGGGTAAATGGGACCTTAGTAGTGACCACCAGTATAACTCATTGGGCGTGGTCAGGTTCCCCCACCCACCCGAGGGAGGAACCCCTAAGGACTCTGTTACATGGCCTCTCAACTCATCCCAAGAATATGTAAAGTACGGATAATAGTGCAAGATTTTCTACATGACTTTGCCAATGTGCTCCCACCCCGCTCTGGACTGACCATTCCCAGTGAGGAAAGTAATGCAATCCACAGGCCAAATTCTTGGCTCTGGTCTGGTGGCACAGAGTCATGAGCTTAATTAGTCCTGTGCTTTTCAGAATTATCTGAAATTATGCACAGAATTATGCACCTTTATCCTGCCCAACTTTTGCATGCAGAGAACAGCTCAGCTGGCCATTGGGGATCAGGAGCTGCACATCCATTCTGTCCAGGGCTGCCTCTGCAGAGACTCTCAACCGTGGTGAATTTTCTGTTGTGGACAGCTGACCACTAGGGACTGAACTGAAGCCACCAAACACATTATGCTTAGACACACAATAGCCTTTCTCATGGTAAAATCTTTCAGTTACTACCAGAGTATGTTGTGGTGGAGGCAATTTTTTCCCTGAATTTTGTAACCAAATGTTCACTGTTTTGTTCAATCTTTGCTTTCAGGCTACTTCATCCTCCTTCCCATTTTCATTACATGTGATAAGCTACCTTTTGTATAGAAAATAGAAATTTTTCATTTTGAATCTGAATTTTGAAGCTGCCTATCATTCAGAATGTCCCCATGTTTGCTTTTCATTGGATAAAAGTAGAAAATCCACAAAATTTGGTCTATTTTTGGGTGAAATGGGCCCAAATTAAGGGTCACATCCTGACCCCAGTTAAATTAATGGCAACACTCCTACGAATTTCACGGTGGGCAGTACTTCACCTTGAGTTTGTAACAAAATGTGAATAAAATCAAATTTTTGTTGCAAATGTTTTGAAGTTCTGTAGTAAGTTACTATTCACCTGGGCTAGATTCTTTGCAGTAATCTAGAAGTGAAACTCTATATTTTATCACATTCCCTTGAGCTATTATTTCTTGTTTTCTGTAGTTCTCTAAAATGAATAACTTGTCCATATGTAAAGCCAAGAAGGAAGAATAATCCCTATGTTACAGCCAGCTACACTACCTGATCCTGCTGCATGAAAAAGGAAGAACCAAAAGATCAAAGTACCAATGCCAAAGAGTAGCCAAGTTCATGTCAGCTCCAGCAGTGCAAGTAGACTAAGTTATATAGGCCACCTCTGAGATCCTTAGTTGGGCAAAACTCCCTTTGGGGATTTTGTCTCTAATAAGGAGTTGAAGACTAGACTCATTATTAGGGGCTTGTTGTATAAGAATGTTCAGCTCCAATTGGCTTTTTCATGGATATATCTGAGGGCATATTTGGAATCTTTCTTGTACAAGTCAAAAACATAGCAGTCAGCAGCTTTGTGAATCAATAAGGGAGAATAACTAAGAGAGGGAGTGCAAATCCAAAGGTTTCTAACTCCTTAGGCATGTCCACACTACAGCCCTAAGTCAACCTATGTTAGGTCAACTTACAGCCACTGCAGTAATTACTGATGTCCACACTACCCACCTTCTGTGGGTAGTGCACATCCTCACCAGGATTGCTTCCACCAGCTGAAGAGGGGTAGTGGGTGGGGCTTGAGCTCTGGGCAGCTCCACAGTGGGAACTCAGCTCCCCTCCCTCCCCCTGCAGCTTTCACATCCCCACTCCTGCCTGGGCTTCACAACTCCCTGCTCCCAGCCCAGAGTGGGGGTGGGGGCAGCTGCTTGAGGTGATATAGTAGGGCACTTACATCGGCAGGACAGGGCTGTAGTGTGTACATTGACATAACTGTGTAGTGTAGACCAGGTCCCTTGAAAAAGAGTCTCCTGAAAAAATGACAGATCAGGACTAAAGGCTAATTTGAGTCTTAGGCCTGGTCTACACTACAACTTTAGGTCGAATTTAGCAGCGATACCTCGATTTAACCCTGCACCCATCCACACAACGAAGCCCTTTTTTTTTTTACTTAAAGGGCTCTTTAAATTGATTTCTTTACTCCACCTCTGACGAGGGGATTAGCGCTGAAATTGGCCTTGCAGTGTTGAATTTGGGATAGTGTGGATGCAATTCGACGGTATTGGCCTCCGGGAGCTATCCCAGAGTGCTCCATTTTGATCACTCTGGACAGTACTCTCAACTCAGATGCACTGGCCAGGTAGACAGGAAAAGGCCTGTGAACTTTTGAATTTTATTTCCTGTTTGGCCAGTGTATTTGCAGAGGTCATGCAGAGCTCATCAGCATGATGTGCACATTGCTGGGGCACATTGCCCGGCCCGTACTTTGTGAGAAGTCTATGACCATGTCCCTCTCGCTACCGCGCTGCCATAGTCTCCTCGCCTGGTTTTGCGTGAAACAATTGTCTGCCATTGCTCTGACGGAGGGAGGGGCGCCTGACGACGTGGCTTACAGGGAATTAAAATCAACAAAAGGGGTGGCATCAAGGAGAAACACAAACAACTGTCACACCGAATGACCCCCTCAAGGATTGAACTCAAAACCCTGGGTTTAGCAGGCCGTTGATTTCACAAAACAAATTGGGTCAATTTCTTCTTTGATCCATCTATCTTTTACATCTTAGGCTGGCAGCAGACAGTGCATTACGATTGCTAGCCATCATCATCTCCTGGCTGCTCGCCAGAAGACGGTGCAGTAGAACTGCTAGCCATTGTCATCTCCTGGGTGCTCGGCAGAGTCACTCCTATGACTGAGTCACTGGCTGAGTCACTCCCATGTCTGCCCAGGCACCCCTGACCAATCTCACCGAGGTCAGTAAAAGAGAACCCAGGAATATGACGACGATGGCTACCAATCGTAATGCACCATCTGCTGTCAAAAGGCAATGAGCTACTGCTGTGTAGCAATGCAGCCCCACGTCTGCCAGCACCCAGGAGATGTATGGTGATGGTGAGCTGAGTGGGCTCCATGCTTACCGTGGTATGTCGTCTGCTCAGGTAACCCAGGAAAAAAGGCGCAAAATGATTGTCTGCCGTTGCTTTCACGGAGAGAGGGAGGGAGAGGGTGGCCTGATGACATGTACCCAGAACCACCTGCAACAATGTTTTTGCCCCATCAGGCATTGGGATCTCAACCCAGAATTCCAATGGGTGGCGGAGACTGCGGGAACTGTGGGATAGCTACTCACTGCTACCCACAGTGCAACACTCCGGAATTCGACACTAGCCTCGGTACTGTGGACGCAGAATCCGCTGACATAATGCACTTAGAGCATTTTGTGTGGGAACACACACAATCGACTGTATAAAAATGATTTCTAAAAAAAAGACTTCTATAAATTCCACCTAATTTTGTAGTGTAGACATACCCTTAAAGAAAATTATGTTTAACAGACATGGACTCCTTGGTGAGGAGTGTGCATGAAACTACCAGTTCTGTTATCATTGTAAAGTTGTTTCAGATGTCTTTTAAATATTTATTACAAAATCCTGAGTTTTGTAAACATTTTTTCCTGTTTGTGTTTAATATTTCAAGTAAATTGTTCTTGAAGAGAATAGTAAACATTAAAACAGTCAATTTTTAAAAATCTCATATTTTTGCTCCAAAATAGAATTACAGAATTGTTGTCTTTGTGTACATTTGTTACTAAGTGATATAAAATATTTATAAATAACCATCTTAAAAGGTCATCCCGTTTACAGCTGGATGTTTAACTTTTAAAGTTCCGACTAAAACTACTTATTAGAGGAAAATTAGGCATTTAAGACCCCAGAGAATACCTTTTATGAGCTTGTGGTACACTGTTAATGTGTTCAGTGCTTGAGTAGCAGGTCAGGGTCTTGTGAATTGTAGAATTGTTTTAATGTTAGTTATACCCAGAGGAAGCAGTACGTTTTCTTCTTGTGTGGCCATTAACACATTTTTGCTATAATCAAATAGATAGGAGAACAGCAGGAGAATGTCATCACAAGCATTATAATTTAACAGAGAAAAGGGGGAGCACTGGGAAAAGGTGATTGATCTTGCTTTAATAAAAAGCCAGTCTCCTCTCCATAGGTCATTTTATTAGCCCTGATCCTGCAAATACTTATGCACTTGTGTATTCTGTAGTCCCCTGAGGGTCAGTTAGCCTGATTGTTACTTTGCAGCTCCCATTGACTATTATGAGACCTGTAGGTGTGCAATAGCTCTCAAAATCTTGTGTGTGAAATTATTCTCATCTGTATAAATTTTCAGAATCAGAGCCTATGTCTGCATTTAAAACTGACAGTTTAGACATGCCAGTTCCACCCATCATGTCACTCTGATGCCCATCTGCACAGCTGCTGGCTGAAGTATCATTTACCCAAGACCATCATAATTTTTAACCTGTTTGTTTAGTATTTTATAAGCTTCTTGTCACTTTGTATTTCTTTAACATATAACCTTGGTATGTGCAATTAGTGTAATTTTTAGGAAAGGATGGATTAAGTCTGACTTGAATCATTTACCATTAATTAGGACAAAAATTATTTTTGAATCAGATACTTTACTTACTAAAAGATTTCTGAGGTTACAAATGCTTGCTCACCATGGCAAATAGTGGTAAGAATGTTTATCCTTGAACTTGCATGCTGCTTTATGAAAAGTAAACGGATACAGATATTATTTTATTTATTTATTTATTTGTAGTACAGTTGTGCCCAGGAAGCCCCAATCATGGATCAGGGCTTACTGTGCTAGGTACTGTACAAACACAAAGAGATGATCCACACCAAACACTTAGGGTATGTCTTCACTACAATCCAGACTGACTCACAGCTTATGTTGACACATTTCTGCTAGCTTTCCTATGAGCTACTATACTAAAAATTGTAGTGTAGCCATGGTAGCACAGGCAGCAGCAGCAATGGCACATGTTTCAGATATGACTGCCTTGTATAGATAACTGGACATGGTTAGGTTTTCCCCACTCCCTGAGAAAGAAACCACCAAGGACTCTGTTGTAGGCAGTCTCTTTCCAGTGGAAACAGGTAAGATATGCAAATACCCTGTGTCACAGCAAAGGAAGACCAAAAACTTGTGCCTCATTATTCATATGGGCTCTGGCAGATCACTTTCAGGAGAGTAGATAAAAAGAAGAACCAATGACTTTGCTATTGCCCTAACTTTCTGCTGTTTGTTTTTAAAATAGAGATGCAGAACTGTTCCTGCTGGACACAAGGAAGACTCAAGCTTTTAATGTGGGCTGGCTTGTATTTGATATCACTGTGACCAGCAATCATTGGGTGATTAATCCTCAGAACAATTTAGGCTTGCAACTCTGTGTTGAAACCGGGGATGGTAAGTTAGTTTATACCTCATTTTATATGCTTGGGGTCTGGCCTGCAAGTCCTCTGTGTGCAGGACCGATTTGAACTGCAATGGGTAAAAGTTGTATTCGCTGTTGGTTGGCAGGATGAGACTGCTAACTTACCTTGTCACCTCGACAACGCGTTCTCAGTGTAATAGAATATGGTGACTTTACAAACTGGAGTGAACCTGATTACACCTAATGAACACTTAGGTTAGGTAAGATTTATTGTATGGGACTGCCACTGATGATTACCCATAAGATGACAGGGACAGGTAATATCTTTCATTGGAACAATTTCTGCTAGTGAAAGAGACAAACTTTTTGAGCTATACAGAGCTCTTCTTCAGGGCTGCTACACTGAGAATACCCATAAGATAAACATTCATAGAGTTTAGACAGGCCCTTCTTAAAAAAAAAAAAAAGAAAAAGAAAAAGAAAAATGTCTTGCCCTAGGTATCACATGACTTCATTTTTCATCCAAGAGAAATTATTGCAACAGTCCTCTGTTGAAAATGATGACTTTTCAGGGCCCATAGCTCCTGCCCATGCTACCTCCAGAGCCCCGGCCTTGGCTGAACTGCCCAGAGTCCTCTCCACTAGAGCCACCACTGAGCTGCCTCCTCTAGAGAATCATGTGGAGGAAGAAAGAACTGGATTTGACAATTTTTTTCCTGTGAGAATTTTTTAGATTTCAAAAAAAATTTCCATCCTAAAAAGTTTCACAAACTGTTAAGTCAAAAAAAAATTCAGATTGGGTCAATTGATACATTGCAACCTTTTAAAAACATTACCTTTCTAAAAATATAGATAACTAAGATGTCAAAACATCTGGTTTTCAAACCAAAATATGAAACTTTTATTTTGAAAATATATGTTTTGAATGGGGGAGATTAGTTGAAACCTACCTTATCCTGCAAAATTCCTGATCAGTTGTAAAGTGAATACTTGAACCCTTTGCAGTAACCTGGGATAAAATTCATACCACTAGCTTTAGGGCAAGGAATGGAGAAGGGAATAACCCCAGTACCCTGCTGAATAAAAAATCTGCCAGCTGACTAATGTAGTGACTTGTCTCTGCTCAGCCAGACATTCACACCCCTGGCTATACTGGTCATTTAAAAGTATATCTTCTAAACACAGCTGCATACAGTTTATGCGTAAATGAAAGTTTAGTTACAAAGAATATTCTATAGAATTTAGCCACTACATACACATCATTAAAAACCAATTAAAAGTGAATATACTAGTAATCTGAGTTATTATATTATCTCTGAAATGGTTTAACTAGCCCATACACCACAAAAAGTCTTCCAAATTAAACTCTTGTCCTGTCAGTTTAGTATTTGTGTCAGAGGTCAGGTGATCTATGGTGTCAGTTAATCTGAACATTAGCTGACATGACATTAATAAGGACCAGAAGAAATTCTGGGGTCAGGATTGATATTTTTCTTTTTTTCCTATGTCTAGGCAGCACTTTCTCACTGTTAATGATCTGGGTTCAGAAATTGCATTTCTCATTCATCAGTCTGTGAACATTCCCAGCTTTAGAAAGTTAGAAAGGCTCCTCAACTCCTTTTCTGATAGGTCCCCACCCAGGCCCTTGCCTTACGAAGATATTGCCCATTTTTATTCACGTAAGAGCTCCTTTTTGCTGAAGTTACTGTGGGGACAGATGTTTTCAATAAGTGAGACAATAATAAATAAATGAGGCTTCAACAGTTTTTCTGTCATTTTTTTAATCTGGCGCTGCATTTTAGTATATGGTTCTTGGGAGACTGTGAATCTATGACAAAGTAGCTTGCTTGCAGGATCATAAGCTAGCAAATGCTTGCTACTGAACATAGGCACATCGGATGGAATATCCTTGGTAATAAGTATGAACCCATTAGTAAGTGTTAGTAGATCAGACTGTTAGGTAACTAACACACACAGGTACTTTCAAATGGGGTAAATCACGGTCCTAATTTTTCAAGAAAGCTATTGGTTTAAAATTACTCTCTTGCTGTTATGGAAAATGCTTGTGAACTCTTAACTGAAAAATTACTTTGTTTTCTTTCCACCAGAATGAGTTCTTTTTCAAAAACCATACTGCAGTGTTCTGATAAAGTATCCTTCCACTGTCATATTCTCTACTGACAACTAGTGATTCTCAGCCAAATTCAGCTGTTGGTTACAGAAGTGGACTAAATCCAGAGTAGCTGCATCATCTTCTGACATGCAGCAGAGACAGATGTCAACTAATTCAAGAAATTATATAAAATTAATAGGGCTGTCAAGAGATTAAAAAAATTAATTGCACAATTAATCAGACTGTTAAACAATCATAGAATACCATTTATTTAAATATTTTTGGATGTTTTCTACATTTTCAACACAGAATACAAAATGTACAGTGCTCACTTTATATTTATTTTTGGTTACAAATATTTGCACTGTAAAAAACAAAAGAAATAGTATTTTTCAATTCACCTAATACAAATACTGTAATGCAATCTCTTCATCATGAAAGTTGAACTTACAAATGTAGAATTATGTACCAAACCCCTGAATCCTAAAATAAAACAATGTAAAATTTTAGAGCCTGCAAGTCCACTCAGTCCTATTTCTTGTTCAGTCAATCGCTCAGGCAAACAAGTTTGTTTACATTTGCAGGAGATAATACTGCCTGGTTCTTGTTTGCCTGACAGTGAGAACTGGTGTTCTCATGGCACTGTTGTAGACAGAACTGCAAGATATTTACATGACAGATGCACTAACGATTCATATGTCCCTTCATGCTGCAACCACCATTCCAGGGGACATGCGTCCATGCTGATGATGGGTTCTGCTCGATAACCATCCAAAGCAGTGCAGACCAACGCATGCTCATTTTCATTATCCGAGCCAGACGCCACCAGCAGAAGGTTGGTTTTCTTTTTTTGTGGTTTGGGTTCTGTAGTTTCCACATCGGAGACTTTTAAGACTTCTGAATGCATGTTCCACACCTCATCCCTCTCAGATTTTGGAAGGCACTTCAGATTCTTAAACCTTGGGTCGAGTGCTGTCGCTATCTTTAGAATTCTCACATTGGTACCTTCTTTGCATTTTGTGAAATCTGCAGTGAAAGTGTCCTTAAAATGAACAACATGTGCTGGGTCATCATCCGAGACTGCTGTAACATGAAATATATGACAGAATGTGGGTAAAACAGGGGACATACAATTCTCCCCCAAGGAGTTCAGTCTCAAATTTAATTAATACATTAATTTTTTAATGAGTGCTATCAGCATGGAAGCATGTCCTTCTGGAATGGTGGCTGAAGTATAAAGAAGCATATGAATGTTTAGCATATGTAGCTCGTAAATACCTTGCAATGCCCGCTACAAAAGTGCCATCCAAATGCCTATTCTCACTTTCTGGTAATATTGTAAATAAGAAGAAGGCAGCATTATCTCCTGTAAATACAAACAAGCTAGTTTCTCTTAGTGATTGGCTGAACAAGAAGTAGGGCTGAGTGGACTTGTAGGCTCTGAAGTTTTACATTGTTTTGTTTTTGAGTGCAGTTATGTAACAAAAAAATCTACATTTGTAAATTGCACTTTCACAACAAAGAGATTGCACTACAGTACTTTTATGAGGTGAATTGAAAAATACTATTTCTTTTATCATTTTTACAGTGCAAATATTTGTAATAAAAATAATATACAATTTGATTTCAATTACAACACACAATACAATATATGTGAAAATGTAGAAAAACATCCAAAATATTTAATAAATTTCAATTGGTATTCTATTGTTTAACAGTGTGATTAAAACTGTGACTAATCACAATTAATTTTTTTAATCGTGATTAATTTTTTTAGTTAATGGCATGAGTTAACTGCAATTAATTGACAGCCCTAGAAATTAACAAATACATGATCATTCTCTTTGCAAAAATAATATGAAAAATAAAAATAGGTGATTTCCTGCCTGCCTCCCAAAAATTTATATTGCATTATTTCACCAATATATTTTTAATCCATAAATTACTATCCCTATTCATCAGCAATTGTTGTAAATCAATATAATCTCAGGATGTCTACCTACAAGGTGATATATCACAGAACACTGAAAAGCAGTATGTGTCCGAATTGTGGCACTGCCTAAAGTTATTGGTTGCTTGACACTTCCCATTATGAGACTCTATTTTAGGTTGCTTATAACTTGCCAAACTTGAACCATTTGGACTGAAATTTTCCATATGAAGTGTATGATTGAGGCTGCATTTTTTTTTTGTGTGGAAAATTTCAGAAAAATTGGTTCAGCCCTTTGCTAGATAGAGAAGTGGGGGAACCCACTTTATTTTGCCCATGTTAAAAAAAATGCTTACAGCCATTTAATTGAGAAATTCCTTGTTTTGGAGCTTGTGCTTGAAATTAGACAGAGCAGTTGCCCTCATGTCAGGGATGTGCCTTTTTCTGTTCCAGGGAATATCACCCACATTTGGCTATTTTATGAATCTCTAAAAAATCTCAGTTCGTTCATTCTCTGCAGAGACTAGTTGGAGTTTGGCAGCTGAATTATCCAAAGATTCTGTCTGCATTAAACATGCTTCAGCCTGGGGCAGCAAGGGCTGAGTAGGATTTTCCCTGCAATTGCAGCTCCTGGCTGCTGTGGAAAAAAATAGCATGTGATCATGTAATTAAAGAAGGTATCATAGCTAGGCTTGGAAGGATTAGATTTGTATTGGTAAATGTCAGGGCTGGTCGATGCAATAAGTTTACCTAAGTTACGCTACTTCAGTTACATACGTTGTCTAACTGAAGTCGACGTAACTTTGGTCAACTTATTGCGCTGTCTACACCACGCTGTGTTGACAGGAGATGCTTTCCTGCTGACTTACCTTATTCTTCTTGGGAAGCTGGAGTACAGAAGTTGACAGGAGAGTGCTCTGCCACCAATGTAGCGGGTCTTCATCAGACCCGCTAAATCGAAACCACTGCATCAACCGCAGCAGTGCCAATCTAGCCATAAGTAAAGACATGGCCTCAGTCAATGTTGATTTCACTGCACACACAGAAACTGACCAAAAATATTTCCATTGGTAATAATCAATATTTACAGATAGGATAAGTATGAAAAATTCTGCTTGAGAACTTATTACAGTTTGATTTAAGGATATTTCCTTTGTATATGTTGACAATTTGTATTTTAACGGTTATAAATTTTTAGCTATTTGAATCACCACATCTACTGCATTAAATAATTATGGTCTTAACTCCTTCCCACCACCCCATAATTTCCCACAACTGTGAAAATGTTAATTGGAAAAAATTGGAAAAATGTTTAAAAGTAAACATCGATATTATGTATCAAAATTATTTAAAAAATAAATTCTTCCTAGCCTAATGATAATGCATATTATCCAGGGGGTTAAATTAGGTTTGCACAGGCAACCTTAATACTGGCATTTCTTAACTTTTGAGTGGTTGCTTTGCATTCTTAGAATATGTCTACACTGCAGTTTAAGAACAGGGTTCGACTCAGGCCCAAGCCTAACCCTCCATCCGTATACACACAAGTCATGCCTAAGTGTAGACTTAGTCTTAAGATCCCATGGGGTGGAGAGTCCGAGACTGAGTGAAGCTGGGATCCAGGATTCAAGCTTTATTGCTTTGCGGTGTAGACTTAGGCCCACTAGAATCATACTCTGGGAGTCCACCAAAAGTGTTCCACAATACCGTTGTCTGACTTTTTTTGTCTTCTGGACAATCAAGTTCTGTGGACAGTCAAGTATTCCCACACTACACCATGAATGAAGGGCTAGAGTGACCACGTTTTGGGAAGGTGGTAGGAAGTCTGGGGTATGAGTGGTAGGTCTCAGATAATAATGCTGGAGACCCAGGGTTCAACAATTCCTAACCTGGGGTCATGAATGAGTGTAGATGCTCAAGCTCTAGGTTAACAAACCCAGGGTCTACTAACCCTGTGCTTACATTGCAGTGCAGACATACATTTAATGTTCTTTAAACATTTTTTTGGGTGTAATCAGGGATATAAAACACAGTATTGTCTATAAAACAGTATTCCTACTGCAGAATAAATTTTACCTGCTTTTTTCAGGGGCTTCATTTAAATTCTTCTTTTAAAGAGATAAAGAAGGCAATTCAGGGCCAAAATTGTCCCTTTGGCAGGCATTCAGTAAGACAATTTGGAAAGAAAGAGGTGAACCAATTTGTTGGTACTAGCATCAAAATTCAGTAAATAATGAGAGATTGTATAGGTAGAAAGTAATCTTTTAACTTACACATTGAAGAAATTGTATAAGTACAACTCATCTTTATATAGATATTACTCCTGTCTTGTTCCCAAAATCACATAACAGATAGGTAATTTTCTGGTTAAGTGCAAGTGCCACAGGCAGTTTTAAATTCTATGCCTGACTTGTCTGATTTTTAGCTAAATGAAGATCTTCATTTTGAAAGGTCGTTCACCTCTTTCCCCACTTTTTAAACTTTTCAGTTTATTCATGCCAGAAGAGTGCCCATCCATAGTGAGTAACGATTTTGGTAAAGTTCTAGGAGAAAGTTATGCTGTGCTACTTCTTTAGTTTAGTAATTGGAAAATCATCCTTAGATACTCAGAATTTTGGGCTTAAGGTTTTCATTATTTTTGTTGAATTGCTTTTATTTCTGGAACCTATTATACTGTAAACATAGACCGCTGAATGAAGTTTGTGCACAGATGGAATATGTATTTTTACACGACTCAGTATGTAACAGATTCTGTTCATCAGTCATAGAACCCCCTCTCTCCGCCTCCCATCTATTTTATATGTGCATATGGGGCTTGATCCAGGGACCATTCAACTCCATGGAAAGCCTTCCATTGACTTCAGTGGGCATTAGAACAGACCCCTGATCCTGCAGTCCTCAAGAAAAATTACCTGTGACTTCAACTGGAGCTCTAAGTGAGTGAGGAATGCAGGATTGGGCTGTGCATTGGCAAAAACAGAGATTTTAGGTCCTGCTTCTCAGTTAAGATCCATTGATACAGAACATTGCATCCAATTGGAGTTCCAGTGACATAAATGGGATTTTGCTTGGGTGCTAGGGTCCATGCCAGGAGATCCAGATGCAAGATTGGGACCCAAAGGCCTGGTCTACACTAGGACTTTAATTCGAATTTAGCAGCGTTAATTCGAACTAACCGCTCAACCGTCCACACCAGGAAGCCATTTAATTCGAATTAGAGGGCTCTTTAGTTTGAATTCGGTACTCCACCCCGACAGGTGGAGTAACGCTAAATTCGACATGGCTAGCTCGAATTAGGCTAGGTGTGGATGCAAATCGAACTTAGTAGCTCCGGGAGCTATCCCACAGTGCACCACTCTGTTGACGCTCTGGACAGCAGTCGGAGCTTGGATTCTCTGACCAGCCACACAGGAAATGACCCGGGAAAATTTGAATTCATTTTCCTGTCTGGGCACTTTGAATCTGACATCCTGGCTGGACATCGGGGCGAGCTCCGCAGCACCTGCAACGATGCAGAGCTCTCCAGCAGAGGAGTCCGGGCAATCCAAGAATAGAAAGAGGTCCCCAGCATGGACAGACCGGGAAGTCCTGGATCTGATCGGTGTGTGGGGCGAGGAGTCTGTGCTGTCGGAGCTGCGCTCCAGCAAGCGAAATGCAAAGACCTTCGAGAAGGTCTCCAAAGCAATGATAGAGAAAGGATACAGCCGGGATGCAATGCAGTGCCGCGTGAAAATCAAGGACCTGAGACAAGGCTACCAAAAAGTCAGAGCGGCAAATGAACGCTCCGGAGCCCTGCCCCAGACATGCCGCTTCTACGAGGCACTGCATGCCATTCTAGGTGGGTCTGCCACCACTGCCCCACCAGTGACCGTGGACTCAGTGGATGGCATAGTGAACCTGGACAGTTCCTCCTCGATGTTCGCCGATGGGGAAGATGAGGAAGGGTCTGTGGAGGATGGCGCAGGCGACAGCGAACACAATACCGCTTTCCCTGACAGCCAGGATCTCTTCATCACCCTCACAGAGATCCCCTACCAATCCTCCCCGGCCGTTAACCCAGACTGAATCAGGGGAAGGATCAGGCGGTAAGTGCTATAAACATGTAAACATTTATTTTTTATAAAACAGGTATAAAAAATAGAAATACTATATATAAAATTTTCAATGAAAAACTATATGAAAAGTAGGTCCACACATATAGGGATTGAACAATAATCCTCCAGGGACAATTCAAGAAAGGTCTCATTTAGGTCCTCGAAAAACCTCCGCAGGAGGTACCTGGGGAGAGGTGCCTTGTTGGGTGCTCCGTGGAAGCACACTCTTCCGCGCCAGGACATCCTTATGTAGATGGGAATCATCGCCTCCACAAGCATGGCCGCATATGGCCCTGGTCTCTGCAGGGCTTCCCTTAGCATCCGCTCTTTGTGAGTCCGAGGGACCCGCATCAGGGTGATCTCGTTCATGAAATGCTGCATCTAATTAGGGCAATTAGTGTATTGTTAATGTTGTGAATGGTTGACTTTTACTTTGCATAACAATGACCCTCGCTTAACAGCCACGTGTTGTAGGCCACATAGGAAAAGCATACATTGATCTTTCCCGTGCACTGGCGGGAGTGGCTGGAAAAGGGTCAGAGTATATGATTTCCAGATTGCCTTTAGCGGGAGGGCACAGCTATCCATTAACTGATAAGCAGAATGTACTGTAAGGCTTACCAGGACTGTCTGCTAGACGGATTCAGCTGTCTCTCCCCACTTGTCCGCTCTCCTGTGCAATGCCGCAGCCAATGAGAGCGTATTCCGAAATCTCGAACTTGTCCTGAGATCTCGTGAGACTTGTTGCCCTGTATGGTCTTGTTCAGAGAAACTGACTAGACTGTGTTCACTGTTCGCAAACATGTATCTGTTCAAGGAAATCAGTTACTTTTCGGCTCTTTCCCGGACTGCCCCGGCATCCCCCTCGCAGAGGCTGGCGCAGATTAGGCGGCGAAAGAAAAAGACTAGGGACGAGATGTTCGCGGAACTGATGGCCTGCTCCAGAGCCGAGGCGGCAGAGCAGAGACAGTGGAGGGAGACCCTATGTCAACAGCATCGCACACACATCGAACGGGAGGACAGGTGGCGGCAGGAAGACCAGCAGGCGACTCAAACGCTGCTTGGGCTAATGAGGGAGCAAACGGACACGCTCCGGCGCCTTGTTGATGTTCTGCAGGACCGCAGGCAGGAGGACAGAGCCCCCCTGCAGTATATCTGCAACCGCCCTCCCCCGCCAAGAAGTCCTGCCCCCCCTCACCCAAAAGTACAAGACGGAGGGGCGGTAGGGGCCGTGAGAACTGTCACTGCACCACTGCATAGCGCTAATGTACCACACACCTCTCACGCTATAAATTTGTAGAAGTGCTTCCCTTACAGGCTCACCCAGTCCCAAATCCAAGTTTCATCCCCCCACTGTGTATTAGATTATTAAAAGCTGTTTGCTGTTATTCACTGTTTCGGTCACGTCTTTCGTGTCAGAGGATTTTTTTGTGTAGGGGGGGGGGATTTATAATTGCACGGTATAGCCTACATTACCAGGGTACAGACTTGGGGGCATGATCAACTGCAGGGCACACACACACTGCAGTCAGTAGGCACCAGGGTCACTCTGTGTGGTGTATGCTGCCCCGGGTCATTCTGTGATGTGTATGCTTGTCCAGGGTCCTAGCGCCTGCCACCCCCTTAATGTTAAGGCACGCTGCCCTTACCATGCACTTCCACCGTAGCACCGAGCCTCTCCGCTGCCCTGAGCCCCAACAAGAGCCCTCATCCACGGACAGATACTCACCCTTCCCCCACACCCCTCACCCCTTCCTACGCCCAAACCCGCAGCCCACTGCCGTCATCCAAACCCCTATCCAAAGAAGGCACCACTCGCCCCTTCCTGCAAACCCACCCCTTCCTGCAATCCCTCCCCTTCATGCACAACCACTTGCAACCGTCCCCCACCCCAGAGACCTATGTAGGAGCAGGAGGATGTCATTCCTCTATGGAACAAGCGGTCTGTACATCAGTGCACACCGTGCCCAGCACAGTATGCGTCCATGTTTCAACACCTGAACAGAAATGCAAAGTAAAACAAAGATTTATTAATAATGAATGTAACAATTAATTTGCTTTAAAACGTGCTTTGGAAGTGGGGGAAACTTGGAGAACGGGGTATGTAACCGCAGATCGAAATCGACACATACAGACACAGGCCCAGGGTCAGTTTCTCTTGAAAGCAAGTGGAGAGTCATAGGTTACCCTGCTCTCCGAGGAAACTTGCTTTCAAAGTCTCCCGGATACACAGCGCTTCCCGCTGGGATATTCTCTCGGCACGGGTGTCTGGCTGAGCGTAAACTGCAGCCAGGCGATTTGCCTCAACCTCCCATCCGGACAAAAAGGTCTCGCCCTTGCTCTCACAGAGATTGTGTAGCACACAGCAAGCAGCAATAACTACGGGGATATTCTTTTCGCTGATGTCCGAGCGAGTCAGTAAGCTCCGCCATCTCCCCTTGAGACGTCCGAAAGCACACTCCACCACCATTCTGCACTTGCTCAGCCGGTAGTTGAAGAGTTCCTTCTCTCTGTCCAAGGCGCCTGTATAGGGCTTCATGAGCCAGGGCATTAGCGGGTAGGCTGGGTCCCCGAGGATCACTGTAGGCATCTGCACATCCCCAACCGTTATTTTGTGGTCCGGGAAGAAAGTACCTGCCTGGAGGCGTTTAAACAGACCAGAGTTCCTGAACACACGCGCGTCATGAACCTTGCCCGCCCACCCAATGAAGATGTTGGTAAAACGTCCCCTATGGTCTACCAGTGCTTGCAGCACCATTGAAAAGTAGCCCTTTCGGTTAATGTACTCGCTGGCCAGGTGGGCTGGTGCCAGGATAGGGATGTGAGTCCCATCTATAGCCCCACTGCAGTTTGGGAATCCCATCGCGGCGAAGCCATCTATGATGTCCTGGACGTTTCCGAGAGTCACTACCTTTGAGAGAAGTTGCTCAACGATTGCGTGGGCTACTTCAATCACAGCAACCCCCACGGTAGATTTGCCCACGCCAAAGTGGTTCGCTACTGACTGGTAGCTGTCTGGCGTTGCAAGTTTCCAGAGGGCTATGGCCACTCGCTTCTGCACACTCAGGGCTGCTCGCATCCGGGTGTCCTGGCGCTTCAGGGCAGGGGACAGCAAGTCACAGAGTTCAAGGAAAGTGCCCTTACGCATCCTGAAGTTTCGCAGCCACTGTGATTCATCCCAGACCTGCAGCACTATGCGGTCCCACCAGTCCGTGCTTGTTTCCCGGGCCCAGAATCGCCGTTCCACACCATGAACTTGACCCATTGCCACCATGATCTCCACGGCGCGGCGTACCCTGCTTTGTGAGAGGTCTGCGCCACTCTGTGAATTCCTGTCCTCACCGCGCTGCCGGAGCCTCCTCGCCCGATTTCTCAGCAGCTGACTGTGGAAGAGGTGGACGATAAGGTGCGAGGAGTTGACAACGGCCATAAGTGCAGCGATGATCGCAGCGGGCTCCATGCTCGCAGTGCTGTGGCGTCCGCGCTGTAACCGACCAGAGAAGGGCGCGAACAGATTTCCCGCCGGAGCTTTCAGGGAGGGAGGGCGTGATTGACGGTTCAATGACAACAGTTACCCAAAAGCACCCTCGACACATTTTTCCCCCAGGAGGCATTGGGAGCTCTACCCAGCATTCCAATGGGCAGCGGGGACTGCGGGAACTGTGGGATAGCTTCCCACAGTGCACCGCTTCCAAAGTCGACGCCAGCCCCGTTACTGTGGACTCAGAAATTCGAATTAGTGTATTTACTGTGGATACACAAATTCGACTTCATAAGGTCGAATCCACAAATTCGACTTAAGTAGATTCGAAATAGTCTTGTAGTGTAGACAAGGCCAAAGTGAGGACAAGACTGTATTTATTTGTATGTATTTCTATGGCACCTGCTCAATATGGCGCCAATCATGATCAAGCCTTCCAGATGCTACTGCAATACAATATTGATTAGTAATTATTTTCTCAATGTCATTTGTAGAAGAATTTTCAGGGAATTAGAAAAATGGATATTTTCCTTGAGCCATCCCACTTGGTGAAGTCTGAAAAATAATGTTTAAATTAAAAATCTAAATGATTACTATTTTAAAACAATAATGCATTAAGAATAAGAAATGTCTGGTTATTGTAGTTCATATTTTTTTCCCTTGAAAATGCTGAAAACGTACAAATGTTCACATGGCATTGTAATGTGTTGTTTTCTCTGAGATGTATTTAGTATCACAGCCATCCTTTGGTATGAAATGTAGCCATTTTTCTGTTAATGGGACATATATCGAATAGTAAAAATGAAAAGCTGCATAACGCATATGGAAGCTGTCAACATATAATTTACGGTTTCCCTGGAGCTGTGGTAAATTAAGGATCATGGGTTTTTTTGTTGTTGTTTTTTTTTCAAATGTCTGCATATATCTCCTTAGTATTCTTCTTGCTAATTCCATCCTTTTGATGCTGAAAGCCTCTGTGGTGTTTAAAATAAGGTGATCTCTTTCACACTGATATAAGTGGGGTACTAGATGAATTCCAGCATATAATTTATGCAGATACAGACGCAATTTGAAAAACTTCATTTTATGCTTTTCCTGTATATCAAGCATGCACCCCAGAGGCCTTTAACAATGGTGTGAGTGACTCAGCACCTTTTGTTTTCATGCCTAACATTTGTATATGGAAATTAGTGACAGTTTGCACATCATTTTTACTATAGGAACATAAGAACACACGGTAGAGGAAAAAGTATCAGTATTTCTTTTGCTGTCATGTTGTTGACTCTAGAGAGAACTCAACACGTTCTCTCCTAAATACAAAGGAGAAAGAAGATGTAGCTCTGTAACATCAGGGACAGAAAATCCATGGAGAGAGCAGACTGCAGACACACAGGTCTCAGCTCAGCTTCAAGGACCCTGCACTTTCCATGCATCTTTCCATGCTGCTCTTGGCTCTTTCTCCTGTTGCTGAGCATTATGGGGTTAGAATCTCAGAGCAACTTTGAAAGAGTTAAAGCTGCTTCTAGCAGCATTTATTATTGTGAAGATTCCCCTTGGAATTGTGTCAGTGTTTGAAATGTGCATGTGGTGTGAAGCAGCTGCCCCATCTGCCTCCATTACCTAGACTGGGGATATGGATTACTGGATCCAGGGAAGCCCAACTTGGAGTGATGTGCTCTCTCTCCTCTCCCCCATATTTGAGGTAGCCCCTGCCCCATGTGCTGCCCACAGAGGGGGAGATTGGCCACTTGTGTCATGTGCTGGGTTTGGGAAATGGTTGTGGGGAACCTGGCCTGCCTCTTTCTCTTTCACCCCCCCGCCAACCCCATCAGCCTCCATTTCTTACCACCTGGGAATTGGGGGAGATCCTGCCTCCTATAGTGCCCCAAGGCTGGGAGAACAACTGGGCCACCGGGACCACATGCTGCGTTGGGGCTGGCCAGCTTCTGTAAAACATTTGGTGGCGGTGGAGGTGATGCTTTCATGGTGACATGAACCCAGCCTCTGAATGTTCAGTGATTTTGGCAGGCCGCCAAAGTTTTCCTCAGGCATGCAAGTCAGAGAGAGCATTACTTGTACTTTTGTTTGTATTTTTAATTTATGTCTCAGCTAAATTTGAGTGGAATTTCATGGGACAAAGAAAAGGCATTTTATAGAGCAAGTGGATCCTCCCGATGGAGAATACCAAAGGTCTGCTGCAAACAATTTAGGTGTGAGAGCTTCTCGAGAAAAATGGTTGCAAGAATGCTTTCTAATGGAAAGTCTTAGGCAACCTAAATATATGGATCCCTACTGCCCCTATAATTATTATTCTGGTAATGCTTGAAGGCTAGGGAGGATCAGGGCCACATTGTACTGGGTGTCCCTTACACTTAGAATTCCCCCTGTCTCCTTGTGTGTCAGTGAGCAACCCTTCCTTTTAAATCTTTTCTTAATTTTTTTCCTCCATAAGGCCCATCAATATTAATCCACCAAGTATGGAGCATTTGTATTATATATTGCCCATCTATTAGCTATATCTGTATTTGTAGGTAAACTGAGCCACATGAGTCTGCACATTCCATGATGCCTCTGCTTGTAGATAAAACTAGATTATGAGCTCCTTAAAAGAGGGACCATATGTTACAGAACTGAGTACACATTTGGTACTTAAATAGTAGAAACACTAGGTCTAAGTCTGTAGTCACTTATACTAGAAAGCAAAGTGGGTGAGGTAATTTCTTTCACTGGACCAACTTCTTTTCATGAAAGAGACAGTCTTTTGAGCTTAAGCAGATAGAGAACATCAGAAGTGATTTCAGAGTGATCAGTTGACTTTCACTGGGATAAATCTGAGTTCAGAATCAGGCCCACTGCATCACTTAGATAGTTGCCAGCATTCCAGATGCAAACAACAGGAGTTTGGTTAGTTTTATTTGGAAGACTATTGGCTCTTTTTAACTATTCCAATAGATGACTGAAGAATCCAATCTCTCCCTATTTTATCCTCTTGCTGAAAATATAGTAAACATGCCAAGAAAGCTGAAAGACTCCCACATACCATTCACAGTTTAAGTGCATTAAATGTAAAGAATAGGTCAAATATTTAAAGGGCCATATTTTTATATGATTGCAACATTTTTCTTTTAAATAATATATCATATTATAGTAGAGTATACTGTTCTATGGCTCCTCAGATGTTCATAAATTATCCAGGGAGCTTGCCTTAAAGTGCTTTTTAAATACCACTTTCAACAAGTACAGATAAACCACAAAAAATATGTAAAATTAATTTTGCTGGTTGGACTTAAGGCAACAACAGGAAGATTGCCAGAAATTAAAGCTAAAACTTCAGCTTTGACTTTGGCCTAGGCATGGTGGGACTTGAGTGGCCTGACGTTGTTGGGCCTAGGCCGTACAACACATAGACTCTACTTGATCACACATTGTTCTTGAGCGGGGTTTTGTGTGCATGTAGTTAATTGAAACAAAGGGGAAAATATTAAGAGAAAGTTTTATTCCATCCAATTCAAATCCTTTCTGCCACGTAGCCCCCCACTGTTCTCCCTTTTATGAGAGATTAAGAGCAGAAGTACAAGCTGTACTGCATGCAGGGGCTGTAGAAAAAGTACCTTTAATTTACAGAAAGAAGAGGTTCTACTTTCTAATCCGGAAGGAAAAATTGAGGTTTCAGACCAATTATGGATCTCAGGGCTCTAAACAGATACGTCAGGAAGTTTTAATTCAGAATGCTATCTCTGGCTTTGATTATTTCCCTCCTTGTCAACCCTGGATTGGTTTGCTGCTCTTGACCTCAAAGATGCATATTTCCACATCCCCGTAAGACCATCTCACCACAACTATCTACATTTTGTCCTTGGTTTGGATCATTTCCAATACAGACTCTTACCCTTTGGCCTCTCCACCGTGCACAGGGATTTTATCAAATGATTGACTCCAGTAGCAGCACATTTAAAGAGACAAGGGATCTTTGTTTTCCCTTGCTTAGATGATTGGGTGCTCAAGGCCCTGTATGAAAAGAATTTAAACAAAGCTATTCAAGTCACTTTTTCTCTGTTTGAAACCATAGGTCTTCTCATAAACAAAGAGAAGTCCCTTCTGATTACATCACAAAAGATTCCCTTCATTGGGGGGGATCCTCGATTCCATAAGGGAGACAATTTTGGAACTAAAAACCACTATACAGAGACTGCTGCTGCAAGCCTCTCAGAGGATAATGTATTTCCTGGAGTTAATGGGCTTCATGGTATCAGCAACATATATGTCCTCATATACCAGACTCAGAATGAGGCCACTTCAGCACTGGCTATTAAAGAACTTCAAACCCAGTATGGACAATATGCTCAAAATACTCACCATTCTGAGAAAGGTTCTTCTTTCTAATATGGTGACTGAAACCACAAGATGTCCTCAAGGGAGTATTGTTCAATCCACTTCCTCCTTTGCAAATGGTCACCACAGATGAGTCTAGGCAGGGGCACACACCTCCTCAACCTTTACATTTGAGGTCTTTGGAATATAAGGAACCCTTACTACACATAAAGTGTGTTAGAGCTGAAGGCCATTCAGCTGGTTCTCAAGGCATTTCTTCTGGAGATTCGGGATGTGGTAATCCAGGTGGCCAGGGATGACATGTCTGCAGTTTATTATGTGAACAAACAAGGAGAAACTTAATCATCTCACCTATGCCATGAGATGACAAAACTTTGGAACTGGCATATCCTAGTCAACATTTCCCCAATTGCCTTATGTGTTGCAGGATGACACAGGGAGCTTGCAGATCATCTGAGCAGAGATTCCTCGCAGATGCATACATGGTATCTAAAGGACTCAGTGATTCAGAACATTTTCAACCTTTGGGGAATTCATGACCTAGAGCTATTCACTGAAAGATTCATTACAAAATGTGCTTGTTTTTGCTTGAGACCAGGCTCAGACGAACAGTCATTGAAGGACACATTCCTCCTACATTGGGTAATGTGTCTGATGTAAATGCATTTCTCCTAATCCTCAAAGAAAATAAAACAAGATTCACCAGCATGATCAAGACAACAGTGGTATAAGGAGTTACTCCATCCGTTCAATGGAAACTACAAGATTTGGAAAAATCATGCTCCATTGAAGTGCAGTGAATTATTATTAATGCTCAAAAACCATCTACCAAAACAGCTACAATTTCAAATGGAAGAGATATGTTATCTGGGCAAGTAATAGAAGTATTGATCCAGTTTCTATCCCTATGCAACTGGTTTTGGAATACTTGTTACACTTAAGGACAATGGGCTTGT
Organism: Mauremys mutica; assembly: GCF_020497125.1. NCBI lineage: Eukaryota > Metazoa > Chordata > Testudines > Geoemydidae > Mauremys > Mauremys mutica. Next base: position 48,028,883 of record NC_059074.1, on the reverse strand, counting down.
CTCTCTCCTCCATTAAAGTCCAATTAGCAGCAACAGCAGCATTCCATACTTACACTGATGGTAAATCCATAATGCACAAACAATCTGGCAAAAAGCTTTTTAAAAGATTTATTGAATCTATATCCCCCCGATTTGGGATCCTGTCCCTCCATGGAATTGAACTTAGCTTTAACATGAGCTGTTCTTTGTTTCATCTCTCTGTGAACGCAGCCTTTATAACAGCAATCATTTCTACCAGCAGTGTTCGTGTGCTACATGCATTGATACTGGACCCCCTGATACTGCCTTTCATAAAAAATAAGATGGTTTTTAGATCAAACCCTAAATTCCTTCCAAAGGTGGTTTCAGAATTTCATATAAATCAAAGTATAAATTTACCTATTTTTCCCCCAAAATTATTACAAGTAATGGGAAATCTAAATTATATCCCTTAGATGTGAAGAGGGGGCTCCCATTCTACTGGGACAGAACTAAGAGCTTTAGGTCTTCTCCCAAATTATTTATTTCATATGCTGGTTCTTCAAGGGGTCAGGCCATTTCAGCACAATCCCTTTGTAGTTGGATCAGGTTGTGTATTGAAGAGTATTACTGAGCAGCTTCACTCTCTCCTCCTGCTCCTCTTAGAGCACATTCCACTAGAGCAGTTGCGATATCTGTAGCATTCACTAAGTATATTCCCCTTATTGATATATGGAGGGCTGCTACGTGGATCTCCATGCATACTTTTACAAGACATTTATGCACTGGTTAGGACATCCAGGTCTGACGCACAGTTCAGCGGGGCAGTACTTCAGTCGTTGTTTAGGTAGGGCTGTGCGCCCTCCTTCCAGTTTACAGTACTGCTCGCCAAACCAACCCAAGAATAGGAATATGCAGAGGATTCTTGAAGAAGAAATGAACGTTATTTACTTGTAACAGGAGTTCTTTGAGCTGGACTCTGCATATTCACTTTCCCCATCCACCCTCCCTCCTCTTGCAGAGTCCTATTTTAGAGTTAGTTCATATTCCACTTTAGCGATTGGAAGAAACTGAGATGGCAATGGGTGCCAGGCCCCTTCTATGACCAAGCAAAGGGCAGGGAAAGGAAGAGTGGCACTAAAACTAGAAGATTCCACCATCCCGGATGCACTTGGTCAGTGCATCCCCAAGAGTGTGAATGTTCAAAGTCCATCCTGAAGAACTCTGGTTACAAGTAAGTAACCATCATTTATCTTCATTGGTTTGCGAAGTGCATGCTGGCATATTAGGATAGAGAAGGTTATGGGGGCTCTCTGGATCCTCATCTTGAAAAGTAATTCCTGACTGCTCTGCATATTTTTTTCAAGAGTAGGGATTGGTCCTTGTTCTGGCTAAGTGATCCAGGTGCCAGTTGAGCACCATCTTGCTGCCCTCCACTTCAATGTTGATGGTATTTTTGTGATTCTGTATGTACATACAGTACTGGAGATATGAGCTTTGAAATCTTTCAGGATTAAAGGTGTGAGATAAATGTAACTGTGATCTAAGTATTAATAGAAGAGTTAATTGACACCTGTGAAGGGTCAGAGATGCACTTTGCCATTTGATATAACTCTGAAAGGGACGGTGCAGCCTGAGTGATGCAACAGCTTTTGGACTATATTACACTAATACCATATCATGGAGAATTGTGTCTCAAGAGGACCTGAACCTGTGGTTCACCCAGTGAAGTCAAAAGAGGGTTTCCTGGCACGTGGAGTAAGAACTACAGGTTTTGGCTGCAAAGAATTGGCACAATAGAACAATTTTCAAAATTTTGTAAAGTAAATCTCTGTCTCTCTCTCAAGCTAATCTGTTTAGATATATTCAGTTTTGAGTAATAACTGTTCCTGTCACTAGGCATTCAAGACTGTTTGATAAACTAATGTTGACAGACCTTGTTAAGCATTAACTTATCCACTTCCCTTGCCACAGTGTAGAACACTTCTTGAAATCTGCACTACATATGAAGGTTTAGTCTGGGAGCAGTGGCTAACAGGCAAGCTGTTGGCACATTGGATGAGGTAGAGTAGGGACAGGGAGCTTGAGGCAGTTCAGAGGCACGGGATCCCCAGGTTTAGGGAGGGGCAAACTTTTATATTCTTTGGTCTGAGTGGGATTCCTGTTCTTCCCAGGGAGCAGTCTTACGGATGCTCTGCAAACACAAATTCTTAGATTCTTTCGTTAGTCTGCACAGAAGTAACCTACAGGAGACAATACATAGTTTGATATGTATTTAGCTAAATTAGGGTAATTACCAAATGTAAAATGTAGCTAGTACTACTTGTGAAAAGTGTATATTTATATGGAATCATCTTCTGAAAGATGCAATTAAATCTAAAGCATATAATAAACCAAGGTAGGTAATGGGACTCAAAGTGTTTAGAAGTAAAAAGTCAGTTGGACTTCTACCATTGATTTGAGTTCTGGTAGAATTGTGTCCTTATCCACAGTAGAGTTGGGGGAAAAAACCTCTTTTCCTAAAAAAAAAAACTTAGTTTGGTTGCTCAAAAGATCAAATAAACAGAAGGTATAGAGCCACATAAACTGCTTCTGTGTCTGGGTTATGGGCTTTGATTTTTTTTATGGTTTATATCTCTATACCTTGAGTGAGTGAGTAAGTAAGTAAACCTTAACTTGTGGAATCTTAATAGTCATCTCACTGCTGAAGTCTAAAGGAAACCAAGAGGAAACTTAATAATATTAAAAGTTGTTTTAAAGGGCGTTCACATGGGTTTGAAGGGGATTTTGCTTCTCACACAATATCCACCTTTGTAAATTCAGTCAACCTAGATTTAAATTTAGAGAACCTACACACATCTTTTACAGTCCTCAGTACATAAATCTAATAGGATTCCTAAAATGTCTGCCAGTAAGGTATTAATCTTTTACAGATAAAATTAAAATTCTGAAAGTCACTGGAACAAAAAGAATTCCCTCTAGAAAAGTAAAGGAAACTTGGAACTTTGTGGTAAGTGGCTGGTCGGTCCATGTTGTAATGAATAGAGAATAGTCTGTACAGTGTTTCATATCTGACCTGCTACAAGACTTGAACATTCAGAAATTAATTTTAATGTGTTATTTCATAGTCATTTAAATAGATGAAGAGAAGAATTAGATAAACACAAAACTAAAAAGCCATTTAAAAATGAAATCAGAAGCTTCAACAAATAATTTTTCCCTTCTAGTCAAAAAAGCAATTATCAAAATTGTTCAGAATATGTTGCCAGTTACTCTGCTCCAAAACTGCTAACTTTCTCAGTTCTTCTTTTGCCTTTGCTGGGTTCTCTGTCACTGGAAACATCTTAAACCAATTTAAAGTGCTACACCTGAATAAACATGTTGTAAAAGTGTTTATGTATTGAAGTGGGTCAGTTCAAGGTATGGTATTTGGCTGGAACTTCTAATTTCTCTTTTTACAGCAAAAGGGCTGCCAGAAGGAGGAAGTCTGAGCTGAATTAATACATTTGTTACAGTGGAAGTAGAATGGAAACTGCTTTAACCACAAATCAAACTGCCTCTTTCATTTACGCCAGTGATAGAGTTTTTCTAAGAAATATAGACTCTGGCACAGAGCCACTGTAAGTTTGCGTTTAAAAGGAAACCTATAGGCTTATTTGTTTAAGGTTTACTCCTATGATTATTTGTAAGGTCTTTTTCCAGTAAAATTAAGTTTAATGGCATTATACTGTACATTTGTGAGGCAGATGCTCCTTCATTGTCCTTGTAGCTATTTAACAAACCTTTCCAATCTATTAGGACAATAGTTGAATGCCCTGATGCTGCCCACACCAGTGCATTTCTTTATCAAAACCTTCACATTTACAGGACCTCTGTGTCCCCCACCCTTGCACAGCTGCACAGCTTCATGCGACACTGTCTCATTTTCTGACGGTTGAAGGGCTCTGCATAATACACGTACACACAAAAGTGTTTATGCCGCCAAAATAAATTGTGTTAAGAGCAAGGGTTTATTTGTTAAAATGTTACTGATGCAGTTTCAATGACTTGTTTTGCTTACTTTTCTTCTAGGGAGGCTCAGTTCCTCCAATACAGTGAGGTTACCACACAGTCCCGACTGAACAAATATTTTAAAGAAGTATGTACATCCCTTAGGAGCAGAACCGGAGTCAATCATGTACATATTTCAAACTCTTTTATATTTCTCCTGAAAGATTGAGTGCCCCCGTATATGTAGTAATAACTTCACATGAACTTGGAGTAATGCTTTACATTGTTTAAAGCATAAATATATTTATTGCCTATGCTTCTCAGTCCTACTGATTTGAGTTAGAGCAATAGAATTCCAGATTTAACATACTTGTGATTGTAAAATAAGATGACTGCATCATATTATCCTTTTCCAAGAGGATAGAAGTTAATGGAGTTGATTTATTTCTTTGCAATAGATCAGTACATATACCACTGAATTAATATATCAGAGTTTTGTGTAGAATGCGTAGACAATGTTTTCATGCAGTGGTAGACTGTGAAGTTGTTGCAACTTTTGTAAATAAATCTGAGTTCTCTGCCTTTTAGATTACATTCAACAAAATAAGGTTAAGGTTTCTAATGTTGTAACTTCAGGATCATGGGTAAAATCCTTGCCCCAATGAAGACAATTGCAAAAATTGTGTCATTTGGGCCAGGATTTCACCAATATATTATCTGGCAACCAGAAAGAGCAAAATTTGACAGTATATATGGTATTAATTGAATGTCTGCATTATTTTATAGGTCGCAGTATTAATGTTAAATCAGCTGGCCTTATAGGAAGACATGGGCCTCAATCAAAGCAGCCATTTATGGTTGCGTTCTTCAAGGCAAGTGAAGTGCTTTTTCGATCTGTCCGAGCAGCCAACAATAAAAGGAAAAATCAGAACCGCAACAAATCCAGTAGCCATCAGGATTCTTCCAGGATGCCCAGTGTTGCAGGTAAGATGAAGCCATAGTACCATCTAGTAGGCATCTGTGAGTACAACTGCAAGTTGGCACATTTCAAAAGTTAGGTGCTGTGAAATAAATGTGTGCATTCTCAGGTTATTTGGTCCAATTGAATAATGCAATGATGATTTAACAGCCTCAGCCATCTTGGCTGATGAATTATTCATTGAGAACTTTGGCTGGGAAAAGGTGAAAGATCCAACTCAAATTAAAGAAACAGTCAGTAATAAGATTGAAAATGTGTAAATCAGCCACAGCTACCAGTACATGTCTTGCTGGGTTAAATGTGTACTGTGCTGTGTGAACTTTTAATATACTAGAGGTTGATTGGGTAACTCCGTATACTTTTTCAATGTTTTACCAGTGCAGATGAGCCATCCAACTAAAATTCTTGCTTGCAAATAGCAGTGTACATGCTATGCAGATAATTAAAGGACTTCTTATTCCAAAAGTGGTGAATTTGAACCTTTTGATAAATCACTTAAATGGTTCTTATATGAAAACTATTTTCCATGTCTCATCTTTCAGAGAAGAAAAAGCTATCTAGTGGGATGAGTGCAATCCATTTGTTGTTTTAGACAACTCAGATTTCTCTTGATGTTATAAATCCACATGGTATCCCTAAATGCTAGTATGCCATGTGCAATTTGATCTTTCTTACTTGAAAGGTGTTGAAAAACTCACACAGTCAGACACTAATGCTTACGAGGATGCTCAAGGTGGTTGGTTGTTCCATCAGGTGTCTGGAATTAATTATGGTCAATAAATTATTTCCTGATCTGTTTCCAGTTAGAGGAATATGAAGAACTTGTTTGAAATTCAAGATCTCCCCCTTTTGAAGAAACCTTATTTTTCTTTTTGGGGACAGGACCTGCACATCCAAATACACCTCTACCCCGATATAACGCGATCCGATATAACATGAATTCGGATATAACATGGTAAAGCAGTGCTCCGGGGGGGGCGGGGCTGTGCACTCCGGTGGCTTGAAGAAAGTTCAATATAACGCGATTTCACCTATAACACGGTAAGATTTTTTTGGCTCCCGAGGACAGCGTTATATCGAGGTAGAGGTGTATGTCTCTTTTAGGGGATACTATAGTAGGGTATAGTACTACTGGATCAAGAATTTTTCTTGAAAGCTGCTGCCAGCCGCACAAACATGTCCATTATGTAAGTAAATTAGTGCCCTGGAATGCAGTTTTGTGGCTAGAATTCAACCATAGGGTGGCATTCGTATATTTGCAGAGTTTAGTACAGGTCCTGTGCACCATGTACGTCCCATTCAGACCCTCAAAATAGCAGGTTAAGTGGATCTTAAGCAGTGTATAAGCCTTGTGCTGCTGAGTTGACAAAGAAAGTGATGATCACTTGGGATTGGCTGTCGAAGTGTTTCTGTCAGAGGCTATGGAGATTTACCAGGTGATCTACTGGATCCAAAACCTGCTTTTAAGGTATAAATAAATGTCAACACGCATAAAATGCCACACACAAAAAAAGGAAAAAAAGCTCAGTTAGTAGCAGCTATTATTAATCCCTGTCATGTGGTGGTGGGCTTTATTTGTATGTAAAATATAAATACAATGCTGTGCTGTCCAGTAGGGCAGGGCTTCTTCCTCTTTGCCCCACTCTACATTGAGGAACTGGAGCAGAAATTATCCTGTGAGGCAGGCGGCAGAAATAGAGCATGCATCTTTTCATTGTGCTCAGGGACTGAGAACCTGACAGTCCAGCCTTTGAAAAGCCTCCTCTCCATATATTCAAAAGCACCTGCAAGTTGTTAAGACTTAGTGGTGCTTTACATATAATTGCTCTCTTGCCTGTCTCTTTTGGGTATTGTAAAGTTCTCTCATTTATGGTTTGAATGATCTTGCAGGTGAGTTGTTCCTGAGAGCACTTTATAACCCAAGAAAGAATCAGGCTGGGGAACAATTATAAATAAATAAAACAGACTGGACAGTTTTAAATTATTACTGGTGGAAGGAAAAAAACTGCTTATTGTTGCTTTACATCAGAAAACCCCATTTGATTGTTTTAAAGCACATGTACTAAGAAATGAAGAGTAATTATGGGTCTAAATGCTTTTAGAATTTCAAAAAGGGGTAATCCATTGAGGTTTAAAAATCTATTAAGCATGTTCTAAACCAGCTGAGACATTCAGATCTGGTTTTAGTTGGTGTAACTCATTGTGTCAAGTCAATGGAGTTTTGTCTGCTTACACCAGGTCTGAATCTGTCAAAATCCATTGACTTTAATAGAAGGAGTTGCACCTGTTTACACTTACACCAGATCTGTGTTTGTATCAGTGTGTGTAATTGCAAGATGGTCAGGAATGACTCTAAGGAACTGTTCCTTCCCAGTAAATAATATTTGCCATACAAAGATGCATTTTCCTCTTAGCATAAAATGGCTTTGAGTTAGGTGACATAAATAGAAGTTTTGAAAAGAAACCTACTCAGATACATTGAACCGGAATGACTCCAAAGAAGTAATCACTGATTTCCAGGGTGAATAATACTTCATACATAAATTTATATTTAAAACCATTGTTGCATATTTTCACATTTTTACTGATTCTGATAGTCATAATTCAGTCAAGTAGGCCTGTTTGGTAGTGCTATTCTCCAGTAATTATGTATTTTATTCCCATGCTTATCTCTCGAGAAACTAATTTTAAAATAAGAGGTAGGTAAAGAACTGTTCAGAATTGTAGTGGCAAAAAATCAAAAAGTCAAAAAAATTCAAATTATTTTGGGAGGTTTATCAATGATTTTTTACCAACTTCACCAAATTGTATGAATGTGCCATCATTTTGTAATCGTTTTACTAACTTTGTGAAAGCTCCTCTAAAAGCTGGATAGAGTACATTTTGTAATGATTCATCAAAGCCATTCATCTGTAGACAGCAGTATTCCCTTTAAATCAACCAGGCTTCAGTGTTGGAGATGTCACTGTGATGTTATAGGGGCTGTTTAGGAATTTGTTTTTACATATTATTCAAACATCCTAAAATCCAAAATCTTACAATTAAGGATCTCCTGGCAGTTTTAGAAAGAGCAGTGGTGTTTGCCCAGTGTCCTGATCAAATTACAATTTGGGTAATTATATTCTGCTATTACAAACTACTTACATTTTTCCTGCCACCTAAATTTAGTATGTACTACTTCTTCATTTTAAGTCATGTACTACACTGTTAAAAAAAATGTCATGTTCCACCCTAGAGATGCTTGCATTTCAGTGGTTAGTGAAATGATTCCTATATATTAACAATGACTGCATTTATTTGACCTTTGGTTAACTGACAGCCAGTCATATCCCCTACTAGCCGTATATGTAGTGAGTTGCTCCCGTGCTTATCCCATGACCCATATTTCCTGAATTTCAGGTCTGTTCAAAACTCTTTTGAAAAACGGTGCTGTAATTATATTTAGCCTTCTATATTTCATGTTGCAAAGTGCCTTGGGATTCCTTCAAGATAAAAGGGTCTGTTTGAGCATCAGAGAGTTTTCTAAGTCTTAAAAGCAGCAAAGAATCCTGTGGCACGTTATAGACTAACAGACGTTTTGCAGCATGAGCTTTCGTGGGTGAATACCCACTTCGTCGGATGCAAGCGACGAAGTGGGTATTCACCCACGAAAGCTCATGCTGCAAAACATCTGTTAGTCTATAAGGTGCCACAGGATTCTTTGCTGCTTTTACAGATCCAGACTAACACGGCTACCCCTCTGATACCTAAGTCTTAAAAGTAGTCTTGGAGTTTGTTTGTGTATTTTCACAGTATAGCTGAAGAGCTTTTAGTTTGCATCTACAGGATTTGCTTTCAGGTATTAAATGGTGCAGCTGAAAAGAGACAATCAAGTAATGAGGTCCCACAAAACAAAACTGTTCTGGGGGTTAAGCCCTAGTACCGACTTTCACCATGGCAAACCAAGTTGCTCTTACATTGCCTTGCTTTCATCATCTTTGAACAATTTCCACATCACCCATTACTGTGTAGCTGTACACCAGGCCCTTTGATTAGGGTGTTATTAAGTATCAGTTATAAGACTTGAACAATATCAACTTTTCAAGATCTATAATAGCTATTGTTGCAGTAGTTACTATCTGCAAATGAAGATACCAGTGGCTGCAAGCTTAGTGATAGATTCTATTCAGCTGCTCTAGGGTGTAAGAAGGGGGAGAGGAGAGCAAAATAAACCACTAGCCTTCTTGTGTCCTTGCACAGTGGCAGAATGTAGTCACAATCCCTGGGCTCCTCTGCCCGTTCACCAGCCACTGGAGCTGGCAGGTTCACAAGGGGAAGTATGCTGCATCCCCTGCAAGGGTACAGAAGAAGGTACACTCTCCCAGTGTGCAGGGGTGCAGCAGATCAACACAGCCCCTACCAATGGCCAGTATCTAAAAGATACAGGGACTGTTTCTGTAAACTGAATAGAAAACCTAGTAGTTCTGCCCACTGTGCTCATTCTTGGTCATGCGTAGGCAATGGAGTTTGCAGATTATAGTAGCCTAACTATTGACGTTTATTAGAGAGATAAGGCAGGTGAGGTAATACTTTTTATTCGGCCAACTTCTGTTGGTGAGCGGGACAAGCGTTTGAGCTACACAGAGCTCTTCTTCAGGCTAGAGAAGGACCTTGAGGAAGAGCTCTGGGTAGCTTGAAATCTTGCCTCTTCACCAATAGAATTGGCCCAAGAAAAGATGTTGCCTCACCCCCTGTGTCTCTAATATCCTGGGACGAATGTGGCTACAACAACACTGCAAATACCTAAGCTTATGTCAGTAGGTCAAATTTTACTCCAATTTATACCCCTGCAACTCCATCAAAGTGAATGGAATTGTAAGTGGTATAATTACAGAATTTGGTTCCTTATCTCTTTACCTGTTGTGTAACCCCTGGCCAAATGCCTCAGAGTCAGGTAGGTTTGGTGGGAAATGTTGTTCTGCATAAGCCACATTCATGCTCCTGTTATGGTTGCTGCCATTTGTATAGCACAGGATTTAGTCTTATTTCTTTAACATTTTGCAGAAGACACTAATTTGGGAACTTCCTTTCTTGACTTTAACCCAATCATTCTTACCTTTTGTTTTTGTTCTCACGAGAATTAGGTTCATTTCACTCTCTCACCAAGTCAAGAAAGACATTCCTACTTGCCATATTCTCAGTTTCTTCTTTTCCCCCTTACAGCTAATTAAAACTGGGAAACTCCTTTTTGAAATACTCCTGCACGTTCACGCAAACAAACAAAATGTGAATAAGAACTATATATTATATATAGTATATATATATATAATGTTACTGATTGTAACAATCTGGCAAAAGTTTTCTTCTTGATGTTGACAGGTCTATACTTAACCTCCCTCTGTTGAGTGAAAACTTTAGGGCACATGGTTTAAATCCAATGCAAGAACACACTGCAAAAAGCAGAATGTATCCTCCAGGCCCCTCCTTCTGTTCCACACAGAGAGGTGAACTTTGCAGTATTTCTTCAGTTCTTACTCAGGTGCTACTTCCATTTTGGTCACAATGGAGTTGTCTAGCTGAGTAAGGGATTAGAGGAAAAGTGTTTTTTCTTTCTTTAACTTGTCCTGAAATAAACAAAAAAAACCCAACCAGCCTTTTCCTCAAAAAGTGGTTCTGAAAAGGGGGGGAAATAGTAATTTGGCACAAAATGAAATCTATATTTTAATAATGTAAAGGCAATGATGCAAACTGACATCTACCCGGAAATTCAAAAGCAAGGCTATGGTATTTTTTATTCCTGATGCTATGAGATAAGAATGGAAAAACATGCTAAACAGTGTATTTCCTGGATTTTATTGGTTGCTGTCACACTAATTAATTAAGCATATGGTACTTTGTGATAGTAAATACAGGCAGGTTCATATGTCCCAACTTCCATCTCTTCTTTAGAAACCAAAATACTCTCTGACTGCCAGTGAATATGCACAGGAATAACAAATCTGATTCCCTTGCCCTACCCCCACAGCTCCTTCTGCCACATACAGATTTGGAACACGACTGCAGTCCCTGGATGGCTTAGGTACAAAGTTTACTCAGTCATAATATCCCATGGTTTTGATGCCTGACAGAATAAGCATATGGACCTTGAAGCTACAGAATGTGAAACTGGATCCTTGGCACCAGATCCTGTTGTAAATGTCACCGTGGCTACTTTTATGTAATGTTACATTACATACAACATTTGTCTTATATAAAAGGCAGAATTTAGGGAAGGAATATGAATTTGCTTTAGTAGTTTAGCATTCTAAATAGGTGTGTGGTTAGGTAGGTTTCAGAAAGCGATGTGTCGAATGCATGTCTGCATATCAAGTATCCTGGGACTTTTTCACATCCACACAGCATTAATCTATTTCCTTAAAAGTAGTTTTTTGGGGATTTTCAAGACTGAAGATATCTGAAGTGATGCCATATATATTTATTATGGAGCCTTCTTCCCACAGTCGTAGGGCCCCCTCCACGTTCTTTTTGGTGCTGAAGGTTGTGTGTTAAACATGAAAAATTGAAAAAATTAGAAATTGATTCCAGAGCTCAGTCTGATGGAAAACTTGATAAAGAATAATTTATTCGCCAGCTTCCACCTGTTTTTCCATTTGTGGACCATTTACAAATGAATTGTGACTTTATCCTACATGTTTCTTTCTGAAATTATTCAGTCATGTTTTTCACACATTTCATTTATACTATGGCTTTCTATTCTAAAGTTAGTGCCTGAAATTTGAAATGATACATGGCATTGTCTTTATTTCCTTGTTGAATGAGTATAACTCATAATCTAGTTTCTTGTATGGTTTTTCATGGAACATGAATTTAAAATTCATTTTGAGAGTTTGAGCATGCGAGCTCAAAATTCATCTTCAAGGAGCATTAAAACTAGTAAAATATTCATAGAAAGTTATCAAAGAGAACTTGATTAAGATTTTGAACTAATATTAGTCCTCCGTGTATTTGCATTATTAACCAAGGACACAATCCTAGTGGTGAGCACGCCAGGTCAATCTAGAAAAAAATTATTTACAATTAAGCTGATGTTAATGAGACTATTAACATGTTTAAAGCTAAGCACATACTTCAGCATTTTGGTGATCTGAGCTGGAGAGCACTGTGCAGAATCAAGCCCAAGTTCTAACCAGAACCTTTAATGGCTGTACCTATCTAATGTACCCGCAGGACATGCCAGAGCTATTCCAGGCAAGAAAGCCTAACCATGGCATTCCACAGTACATTAAATAGAACAGGCTGGAAAATGAAATTATTTGTCATCAGAAATTTAAAAAAAGGCCCCCGGCATTTCCCAAGAAAATGTGTTTAAAAAGACAGACACACAAACCTCTGCCCTGAAACCTCCACAACTTTTGTTTTTTGAAAACCATTCTCAGTTTTAAAAAAAGTCAGTTTCTGAACATTGACATTTTTATTCAAAACCCCAAATTTACCAAAGTATTTTGGGTTTTCAGTTTCCAGGAAGGATCTTGATGTTCTTTTTCCAGCTTGCAAAATTATATCTGCCAATATCATCAGACCTGCTACTTCGATAGCTAGCAGTTAGGCAGTATAAAAAGTTATTTCCCATAATCCTGAATGCATTATTTCCACTCTGTACACAAACTATGCCAGCCTGAGATTGGGGATTCTGAACTTCAAAAAATTATATTGACTTTATGGATCAGCCCTAGCTGTAGAAATCAGAGTATTTCTGTTCCTTTGCTTTGTGCAAGTTTGCCAAGGAACTTAAAATAGCTGAATCTTGTCTTCCAGAGCAGTGTGTCTGAACAGTGTCTTTTTCTTTCTGTAGATTACAACACAAGTGAACAAAAGCAAGCCTGTAAAAAACATGAACTTTATGTGAGTTTCCGTGACTTGGGATGGCAGGTATGGATACCAATGCTCTTTCCTATCAGTGCTGATTTCTATAATCTCATTTACAATCTACCATCTGTTGTAGAGGGATTTTCCCTGGTGGTAACTGGTGTTGCATTGAAGAGGCAAGAATTCTCAAAGTGCACTTTGTAATGATGTGTGATCTTGTATGCAATCCTTTGGTAGCAGTTATAGAGCTATTTGTGTTTACAACCCACTGAGTCCTGTGGGAAAATAGCTGATGAGTCTGTGTGAGAAATACCCCAGACATAAATAGGTTTATAGCCCTGATAAATTAATAGTTTTTACTAGAGATAGGCCCTAAACATTACTCCAGATCTGACCACCCTCTGTACATTGGTGGTGTTGGGGTTTGAATCTGCATCAGAATCCTGCCACTCAACCCTCTTGCAGTATTTGATCAAACCTAAATCCCAGCTCTGAACACCCCTAAACTTCATAGGTGCTGAAACTAGGGGTGCTGCTGCACCCCTTGGCTTGAGGTGGTTCCATCATATACAGTTTGGTTGAATGGCTCTCAGAACCCCCACTATACAAATTGTTCCAGCACCCTTGCTTAAATTGTGGAGTATTTGAAATCCAGATCCAGATTTGGCTTGAGTCTCTATCTAGTTCCTGCACTTGCTGTGTAATGACAGATGAGAATTATACCATCTGGGTTTGGAGCCATGTGGAAGCAGAACTTTCAGCCCCTATAAGGTGTCCTGAATCACTCAATAGCGACCCTTTTATGCAGTCGTAGTTTAACAGAAAACACGGTGCCTGTGGGGCCATGAAAGCAGAGGTAAGGCAAAAAAAGACAGAAAAAATACAGGCTCTGCTGGGTTCTTCCAGAGAAGCAAAAGCCGTCTGCAAAGGAAATATTTTATTAAGGAAATAATGGGAAGGCCATCAGCAACTGATTTAGATAACACATTTCAGGTTTCCATGTATACTTAAATTCCCTCTGCAATATCAATTTTATACAGAATTCATTTTTGCTTCCTAGATGTGTAGAACTGCTGTGCGCTCTTAAACAGTTGCAACATTATACCACAGAGGTAGTTTCATTTCAGTGATGGTTGATGTGATTCCTATAAATAATATAAAACACTCGTTTAAAACTAAAGTGTTCATTGTTAGGTGTAGTCAGGATGTAATCCCTAAATATGAGCTGTGGCATATACTTAATTGTCTCTAACACTGTACTTGGTTTTAGCTATAAGGCCAAAAAGAATCAACTGGCTAAAAATTTCAAATTGGATGGCTTAAGTTAGGGTTCTAAATCCATATTTAAGCACATAAACAGAAGTTGAGTGGGTGATATGGATATAGCTGTTTAACTTTAGGCACCCAAGTTTTACATTTTTGGCCACTGTTCTTAGGGTTATGTCATCTGCCTCCAATGTTGGCTATAAAGGGGCTTAAAGTACTGGAAACCCCACTAAAAAGGCAAAAAAAACTGACAAAGAGTATTGAACTTGAGCAGCATTAGCTTCTTTTGACTCAGCAGAAGTTCCTTTATGTGGTTAAAGGAGAATCACTCTGTGGCATCATTCCCACCAAAGCCATTAACGTTAATTCCTTTGTTTTCCTGCTCAGTTTGGCCGTCCCCTTGGAGGGAGGAGAGGCCAGCCTAAGGCAAGGAAGAACTGGACTCCTGACTCATGTGGTGGGATTGTGATGAGGATCTGAGTAGTAATCTGAGTAGCAGCTCTTGCACAAATGCCTCTGCCCTCTATGGTGTCCCTGTGCTATTTGTATGTGGCTCATGGGATATCCATAGGATTAGCATGTCAAGCACCCTGCCAGATCCATAGGCAACAGGGCCTGACACCCTCAATGTTCTTTGGAAACACTCTAGCTTCTAGATATCTATCTGAGATATTTATAGGGCTCCTATTACTGTAGTATCTGAGAGTTTTATCCTGACAAAACCCCTATCAGGTAAGGTAGTATTGTTATTCCCATTTTACAGAGGGGGAACTGAGGCGGCACAGAGTAAGTGACTTGCCCGAGGTCACACAGTAAGTCTGTGGCAAAGCAGGGACTTGAATGCAAGTTTCCCAATTCCTAAGCGAGTGCCTGACTTCTGGACCATCCTTCCTCACTACATGCATGTTCAGAGTTTTCCAAGTACCCGGTACTTATTCTCCCACAGATTTTTCCACAACAGGGCCCATCGTTTGTAAGGCACTTTGAGATCGTGGGCAAAGCAAGGTTTCACAGAAAATGTAAAATATTATTATTTCATGAAAATGTTGCAGCTTGTGTAGCTCAGATTTCTCTAAATACATACTTATAAAAAGAATAGATATTTTCATAATGCGAGCACCTAACCAAGTATAACAATTCAAAAATGGATCAGTGAAACTAACAGTGAACAGGACTACAGTGAAAATTGGGTTAACCCCCAAAATATGTGCTTAATGCTCCCCTCCCCACCTCAGCCAGGCCATTGGGGAATTCAGCAAAGAAAAATTCTCTAAGTAAACTTTTAAAAATACCTTTTTCTCTTTGTGAAAAATTATCTGTTTTATGGCTTGCTGAAAACACCCAAAACTGATCATTCTGTGACATCACTAATGCCACCATCTCCCATGGAACTCCTGAGACCATAAATACTCTCAGGGGCAGCTCCAGGCCCCAGCACGCCAAGTGCATGCTTGGGGCGGCATGCCGCAGGGGGCGCTCTGCCAGTTGCCAGGAGGGCGGCAGGCAGGTTGCCTTTGGCGGCATGCCTGCGGAGGGTCCGCTGGTCCCGTGGCTCCGGTGGACCCTCCGCAGGCACGCCTGCGGGAGGTCCACTGGAGCCGCGGGACCGGCGACCGGCAGAGCGCCCCCGGCGGCATGCCACCATGCTTGGGGCAGCGAAATGTCTAGAGCCGCCCCTGAATACTCTTAGTCTCAAGCAAATCATAGGGATTAATGGCATTGGATATGCCAGAGAATGATGCATTTGGGATGTTTTTAGTGAACCAGAAATAGCCTGAGAATTCATAGGTGCTGGAACTAAGAGTGTGGGGGATACTATAGCACTCCCTGGTTTGAAGTGGTTTCCATTATACAGGGTTTACAGTTTGGTTCAATGGCTCTCAGCACCCCCACTATACAAATTGTTCCAGCACCCTTGCGAGAATTTCAAAGTGGTAGGAAAAGTATCTTAAAGGCTAGTTCCAATGTATTTCTTTGCTAAATTCCCTCGCCGGTTGGTTAGTTGGGGGTATTCAGTACATATTTCTAGGTTTAACTCAATTTTCATCTTGGTTTTGTAGGAATTAGGACTATTTTTTCCCAAATATTGTATTTCTGTATACGCCTTATTCAGTCATCATGGATCCAAATTAAAATGATAGTGATACAGTTTTCAATTGATTGAACTGGGAAGGATTGAGATTGTCTGTCTGTTTTTGTTATTATTTAGTTTGTTTATGGTTTTATTTTTCAGGATTGGATAATAGCACCAGAGGGCTATGCTGCGTTCTACTGTGATGGAGAATGCTCCTTTCCGCTCAATGCCCACATGAATGCTACAAACCATGCCATAGTTCAGACTCTGGTATGTCTGTTAGATCACTTTTGTAACATGCAAGCAGTTTGGGACAGGGAGCTACATCTTCCTCTTGGATTATTACCATTGGATTTGGATTAATTTGATTGGATTTGGATTAATTTTGTTTAAATTACACCCTCGTACAAAAATTTGTACAAAAGCATTAGTGATTGCAATGGCTAGTGGATGAAATGCCCAGAAAGCCCTGTCTGATATATTTATATTCTGTTTCTGACCCAATAATGCATGAAAAAGACTGTCACAGCACTCAGGGGTTCTGCTGATGCAAAGGCGGATTAAGGTTTTGTAGAGCCCTGGGACAGAGCAAATGAGGCCCCTTCCCCACCCCTTCCACCTGTACTCCCTCCCCCCATTCCGCTCCTTCTGCCTGCGGCCCCACCCATGGCCCAACCCTATTCTGCCCCTTCCTATGGCCCCATCCCATTTCATCCCCTCCCCACTGCGGCCCCATGACTGGGGAAGCTCTGTCCTCTCCCTCTCCCAGTCAGAGGCCTGGGGCAGCAGCAGCATGTGAGAGCTCCCCCAGCCCGGAGACTGTGGCAGGGAGTTAGAACTCCTCCAGTCCTGGGGCTGCAGCCAGGATTAGGGCACAGGGGCTTCCCCCACCACACCTGGCATTCCTGTTGGGGCGCAGGGATGCCCATTTTTGGGGTGTTCCCAAATTTACCAGGGCCCCTGGGCATGGGCCCCGTTGGCCCAGTAGCTAATCTACCACTGTGCTGATGTAAAGCAAAGAGGGGCTTCCTCCCTGCTACCAAGTGGTTTATGCACCTTTTGAAGTTTCTCATTAACGTTCACACTATTGTCTCCAGTAACTTTGACCTGTGGCTGCACAGCAGCTCTCGGTTTTCAGCTGTTATCAGAAAAGCCTCCGTCAGTTGACTGGACTGAATAATACCTCTAAGATATGTGAGCTGATGCAGTTGCAAGCAAGAAGCGTGCTGTGTGCTGTCATGCCGGGCTCCCAGTTATGATTATGTTATGCCGGGCTCCCATTTGGATTTGATTCTCCGCTTGGTGCAGCTGAAGTGTGAAGAGCCTTACAGCCACCTTTTCACCTCTCCCAGTCCTGGTTCCAGCTGGGGGTCAGGCCAGCCCAGCACAAGATGGAGCCCCATGGGATGTTCTGACTGACTTTGCTGGAACAGTCCCCTAGGAAAGCTTCGGTGGGAGCTACTGGGTGCTCAGCAGTTCAAAAAATCAGGGAACTTATTTATGTGCCTAAATATGGACATAGGAGTCTAATGTCAGGCTCTCATTTTTCATTTACACTGGCTGAGGATATGACCTACTGCCCGCGCTCTGCACAGCATATATAATTAAAAGACAGACCGATGAAGGACAGGGGAAAGGGCTACAATGGACAAGCAGGGTGACTGGGATCATGGCAGGCACATTTCTTGTTAGTTCCATTTTTAACATACACTAAATGTGCCTCTTCTCCTCCCACCCTTCAATCCCCTCGCCCCCGGCAGTCCCCAGCTACAGAGTTAATGACCTTATATTCTTCCATTCCAACATTCAAGCCAGCAAGATCCTGCACAGAGAGGCAGAAGGGGACACGAGGAGGGGAGGGAGGGAGTCAAAGGTGGAAGTAAGCAATGGGCTGTGGGAAAGGGATTCATTTGGAGAGGGAAAGTAATGCTCTTTGGCAAGAACTACGGCAATGTGCATATGTGGTGATGATGAAGAAAAACACATTTACAATAATAAACTGTTATTTCTCTTCAGCTATTATGGCAAAGATTGCCTAGAAAAGTTGCCAAGCTTCAGTGAGACCTTAGATGACAGTTTCTCTCATGCAATTACGTGTCATAGCAGGGCAACTTTCATGCATGCACCTAGTTTTTGCTGAACTCCCCCATAGTTTCTTAAGGGCAGGGGGGTCAAATTGTACTGCACATGCATTCTATTGGGCAGCCAAATATCCAGGGGGCTAACTGAATTTTAAGTGTACATAAATTAGCTGGGTCAGCAGTAGCCAAACACTTTGTTTGAAATTATACAGATTATTTAGATTTACTCAAGATGTTCACACAAAAAAGGGAGAGTTTGGGAAACAATTATTCATACACTCTCCCCCAATCCAAATGTAATCAACTCCTGTCCATGGTGATTGCACCATTCTGAAAAAGCAGCTTTGTTTTGGGACAAGATTGTTCCTTGAAACCCTCCCAAATATAACTGACTTTTTGGTTTGGTTTGTAACAATCTTTGGTCCAGCACATCTTCATTTGTGCATGGGGCTAAGCTGCTTTTTCTAAGGTGTATCCATAGGAGTCAAAAAAGCGCTGGAGTCCCACTGACATCCATGGTTTAACTCCTATTGACTTCAATGGAAGCAGAATTAGGCCAGTGCTGAATGCTTTTGAAAATTCCACCTTAATAATGCTTTTTAAACATTTAAAAAGTGAATCCTCACTACAGTACAAATACTAGTATCAGTATTATTAGAGATTGTAAAATTTGAATCAGGATGCTGCACATTGAAAGGATGTGTGTGTTCAGATCCAGGGGTTGGCTTTTGTTCCATCTCTAATTATTATTTCTATTTTGGAGATGGAGAAAGTAAGGCAGAATGATTAAGAGATTTGACCAGGGCCATATATACAGTCAGCGTCAGAGCCAAAATTCATGAGCAGGAGTTCCTTGCGTCCAATTCTGCACTTAATACTCCAGGTCAAGCTGCCACCCTTGCTGCTGAACTGTCAAACCTGCTCCCCGTCTCTGACCTATAGTGGTGGGAGGCCGAATTAGCTGCTTAAAAGAGGAGCTGGCTCACTGGCAGGCAGCCAGGGTGTAGCTTGTGAAGACACTAGCTTCTTCAGCAGCAGGACTGGCATCCCTAAAATATCACAGAACTCAAAGCTAAGGGGTTCAAAGGCTCAGGAAGCTGACCCTGCATGGCTCTGAGTAGAGATTGCCCGGGCAGAGGAGATAAAATCACGGCAACAAATTCCAAATCCTCATGACTAACTTACATTTTCAAAACTATCTACAATGGAATAGGTGAGAAATGTATTTAGTGAAAGCTAAATTTAGCCCCAATACCCACACGGGGTTCCCAGAATTGGGATGCTGGTGGCTGTGGGCTTGATAGAATCCAGAAGCTGGCTCTGGGCAAATGCCTGCTTAGAAAGAGGACAATATTTTTTTTCTCCAATATTTTGCTTGTCATTAGTTAATCAGTTTTGATGTGTGTGTGTGTGTCTGTCTGTCTGTCTGTCTACATCCTTACTAAACTAATACTTTGGGATTTATTATTGCTCATTTTGAAAGATCTTCTCATAGTAACAGTTACATAAAAATCACTTCCTGATTGACTGTTCTTGGTCTGGCAAAGACCATTGGCTTATATTACTGCTAGAAAGATGGCTATAACAGATTTTAAAAGACTTAACATACAAATGAAACCCATTACCGCTGAAGTCTTAACCCATACCGTAATAGTCTCTTGCCCTCTCTATCACAACTCCCTTCTCTCTGGTCTCCCCAGTCTCCAGCTAGCCAGCCGTGTAGAAAATTATTTCCAGCCTTTTTTGAAGGATAGAGAAAGTAAGTATGTTTAGTTGCCCCTATTTTCAGTTATTTTCACTATATCTCCACTCATTTTGAGATGCTGCTCAAAATTGCCTTTCTTTTATTTAACATTCCACTGGAGTACAGCAGCCTACCTCGGAGAATACCCTCTCTTTACCCTTCCCTGCATCTGACACCCATCTTTTGGCTTGATTCTGCTTCCCCTGACAAAATTGTCATTGACTTCAGTGGGATCACAGATGCCAAGGCAATAGAGCACCTTAAAAATATATAGATGCTGACAGAGAACCATGTTTTTAGAATTGTCATAGAATCCAGACATACTGTGTGAGAGCTTTTGCCTCTAATTTGCTGTATGGAACAAACTTCCTTTCTCCCTCTCCATTGAGGCTCTGATTCAGGAAGACAGTTTAGTTAAATCAGGGACTTAAGCATATGCTCAAATTCTGCCCTGAATAGTGATGGTATTAACCACATGTTTAAGTGCTTTCCTGAATCAGGACCTATCTCCATTTCTTTTTCAAATCTCATCTGAAAACCAGTTTTTTCTCTTGGCTATTCCTCCTAATTTATCTCTCCATCTGCTATTATTGTATAACTCTATCTGTAAATCAGTAGAGCATTCTGGAGGTGCGCTTTTTATGAAAGTTGCTAAATGAAAAAAAGCTGTAACTAGAGAACTCTGCAAATTGAATAGTTGTGTTTTCCATAGATTTGCCATTACACCTTTCTAATTTGGTCTATAAGCAATTTCGCTCTCTCTCTTTCAGGTTCATTTGATGTTCCCTGATCACGTACCTAAGCCATGCTGTGCACCTACAAAACTGAATGCAATCTCAGTGCTCTACTTTGATGACAGTTCCAATGTTATTTTGAAAAAATACCGAAATATGGTGGTGCGTTCGTGTGGCTGCCACTAGAATAAAAAACAAGAAAAAAAATCAAACCCAGTGTTTGTTCAGAATTGTAATCAAGTCAAAATACAATTCTTGCTAGTGAAAAGGCATCCCTAAACTTATTCCATTTCATGTCATCTCTCATTTAATGTACAGTAATGTATATAGTAGCTTTTATTTATTTAAAGGTATATAGTTTCTTTTCTATGGGTGAAATTTCAAAACAGTTTATTTTATGAGTCACCTTACTATGTTGGAGAACCTCCAAAGCTGTTTTTCAATCCATCTCACTGAGACCTTTTTCTGTCCATTTCAACATTTTAAAGTAAGACCTTTGTATAGTTTTTTTTTTAAGTTAGAAAGCCCAGAACTCCTGTGACTGTTATATTGTTAAAGGAAATTGAATACATTTGGTTATGTTGTGCAAATGAAATACATACTTGGATATTTATTTAGAAAAGGCACTAAAAAAAGAAACTGAAGAAAAAATGCTTGGCTAAACATATTTTTTCTTTTAGAAGTTCTACTCCATTAGGCAAACTGAAATGTTGAACAGTGTTTAAATAAACAAACAGTAGGTAGAACATAGAAGCTGAAAGACTGCACAGAATTGTTATAGCCATTTTCTTTAACAGAATCGGTGTAACTGGAGGAACATGTTACGTCTTGGCTTGTGGAATTTTGCAAAAGGCTCAAAGCTTCAGGAATTCTATGGAGATCGGCTTGAGTCTGTGCCTATAACTTTCCAAGTTAACTCTAAACATTTGTAGTACAACCTTCTTTCCTCAAATAAATTGGGAGTTTATTATCTATAAGACTACTGCTGCAGATTTTTTTTGTGTTTACTAACAAAAACAATAAAAACTCCACACTCACCTGAGTCACCTTACCATATGGGCAAGAATTAATATATGTGTGCAATGTGTAAAAGATTAAAATTTGGAAGGAATTTGTTTTCCTTAGCTTCCTTTTCTTGCTGGGTAAGGCATTTAGGAACATTGGAATTGCCATACGTGGTCAGATTTGTGGTTAGTCTAGTGCAGTATCCTGTCTCTGACAGTGGCCAACAGCAGGTGCTTTAGATGAAGGTGAAAGAAACCTTATATGGCAGTTTTTAGGATAATCTCTGTGCACAATAGGTCCTCTCCTAATCTCTAATCTTACTATCTCTTCCAAAACTTGTTTGCATTAACTATTATACTCTGGATATTCCTGTTACCATATAAATGTCCAATCCCTTTTATTGTCTTGCTAAGTATTTGGCCTCAATTACATTTTCTGGCAGTGAGTTCTACAGTCTAAGTGCACATTGTGTGCAAAAGTATTTCCATTTATTGGTTTTGAATTTACCATCTTTTAATTCAGTGATTATCCCCATGTTATTATTGGAGAATAGAAGGTCCTGATTTCCCGTCTCTACAACCAGTCATTATTTTATATAGTTTTGTTGGGAATTGCCTCAGTAGAAATATTGCTATATTAGAGTGTTATTTAAAATGAATAGAACACACCCATTTCTCATGCCTTAGAGACTCTTTTCATTTAAATCCCGATTTCTATGGTTATTTAATGCACATTCCACAAAACACAGACTATTGCAGAATAATATAATCAGGTGTGTGTGTGTGTGTTTTGCAGAAACTAATTTATTTGATCTCACTGTTGGAGTAAACATACACTTAACTTTTTGAAGAATTAAACGAGGTGTTTTATTTTTCAGTCACAGCATTTTCTCCAAACATTACATTTCAATTACTATTTTATACTTTATGCACCTCCATAACTATGTCTAATTGCAGTTCATGTACAATAAGGTATATTAATAATGTTTCTTCGATGAATTGCTGTTTGGGGACTACTTAGATAATGAACGTTAAACTGCATGGGGGATACTTTCAGAAAAGTTATGGGTTTGTTTATGAATCAGGTAAATGGTTATGATGTTTTTTAATTCAATTTATTCTAAATAAAATTTAATGGAAACTGAATTTGGTGTACATTAAGTAATATATTTTTGAATAGTGATGTACTATTTTGAGAATAAGAAACTGAAAATTATATTATTCTTTAAAATGTGCTGTTGGAATATGTTTCTATATTTTAAGATCTAATAAACCTGTAATACTAATTTGCTCTGCTATGCTTTTTTATTCTGAGCCATGTTATACTGGAAAGTCAAATTCATGTTCTTTAAAAGCTGGAACAAAAGAGAATGGCCATTACTGTGGATAATGTTTGCTGAATTCCATGTCTTAATACTGACGTGTTGCAAAATGGCTTTCATTTTGTTACTTTAAAGACATAATTATTATTTGAACCATGTAGAGTATTAATAACAGTTTTACAACTCTCTAAGCTACTAAAACAGCAACTGAAGTCAAAATATAGCACAAATAAGGAAGGATGAAAAAAAATGCTCTGGAAATTCCTTATTAGTCCTTCCTCTGTTTGAGAAGAAAGACAATTGGCATCACTATTTTCACATACTCCAAAGAAATGCATACATATACCTTTGGGTTTTAACACACACATGTTCAACCACACCTTTTTCCCACAGTAGCTGATGTAACACTTTCCACATTTCTGTCCTCTGAAAAATACTAAATAAATGATTACGGTCATTCCATTTCCATTCAGGATTCATAAAAGAGCATTTCCCATTTTAATCAGTTAAAATTTTCTTCATCATCCTTAGAGACCGGAAAAAAAGAGTTGATACCTAATAAACCTACTGAGCTAAAAACAAAGAGAGAGAAAATATATATTTTATCTCTTCAAATTAATTGCACTTTATGGGCCAGAGCCTCAGCTGGTGTCAATCAATGTATTTCCAATGACTTCAATAGAGCCAATTGCCACTTATACTCTTAGGGCAGGTCTACACTTAAAAAGCTGCAACAGCACAGCTATACCAGGTGCACCCCTGTACCTCTTCAGTGAAGACACTCCTATGCCAACAGGAGAGCTTCTCCCATTGGCATAGTTAATTCACTTCCATCAGAGGCAGTAGCTATGTCAAAAGGAAAAGCTGTCCTGTCAACATAGCACTGTCTACACCTGGGGGTAGGTTGGTATAACTGTGTCACTTGGGAGTGTGGATTTTTCACTCCACTTGAGTGATGCAAGTATTCTGATGTAAGTTTGTAGTGTAGACTTGGCCTCAATCCTTATCTTATTCATAATGTTAATACCATGGGCGGCGCATGAACCGCCGGATGGGGGAAGGTAGTTTCCAGCCCCACTCCTTCCACCTGAGTCTCCGCCTCTTCCATCCCCACTGCTGGAGCCCAGAGCCCCTCTTCACCATGGCCACTGGCCCCCACCCTAGGCTAGTCCCCTCAGCCCCAGACCACCAGGAGGGCAGGCAGCGGGCAGCCCCCACCCCGAAACCTTGGAGTGCCGGAAGGGTGGGTGGTGCAAGCCAATGCCTAGAAGGACTGGAGCCACATGCAGGGCCGGTGCAACCCATTAGGAGACCTAGGCGGTTGCCTAGGACACTAGCATTTGTGGGGGGGGCGGCATTTTGGGTCCTTTGGCTGCGACTGCAGTGGATGGATCTTCAGCCGCCCCGGTCGTCGTCGGCATTTAGGCGGAGGGACCTGGGGCGGGGGGGGGGCATGGGGAGGGCCACCTGCAGCAAGTAAGCGGGGGCATGGCACGCAGAGGAACCGCTCCCTGCCCCAGCTCACCTCTGCTCCGCCTCCTCCCCTGAGCACGCCGCCCCGCTCTGCTTCTCTCCCTCCCAGGCTTGCGGCGCCAAACAGCTAATTAGCGCCGCAAGCCTGGGAGGCGGGAGAAGTGGAGCAGCGACGGTGTGCTCGGGGAGGAGGTGGAGCAGAGGTGAGCTGGGGTGGGGAGCTGCCGCACGGCTCCCCGGGCCGGGGGGAGCTGCCGCGGGGTGGGGGGTCGCTCACGGCGGAGGGGGAGTGCTACTGCGGGGGGGGCCTCAGGGCGGTGGGGGGGTGGGGAGCTGCTGCGGGGGGGGGGCGCCTCAGGGCGGTGGGAGTCGAGAGCTGCCACAGGGCTCGATGCGGGGTGTGCGCGCAAGGTGGAAGTTTCGCCTAGGGCACGAAACATCCTTGCACCCGCCCTGGCCACATGCAGAGTTGGTTGGGGAGGTCTGGGGGTGGTGCATGGGCAGGGCCATGCCCCGCTGTTTGAGGAGGCACAGCCTCCCCTAGCTTAAGGTATCTGCCACCCATGGTTAATATCACTGTTAGAAAATCTCAGCCAGAATCAAGTTACTACCATACATTACTTACTTTTCTTTCTTAGCCCTACTCATCTAAGTAAGGGTCAGAATTGACCCTTTGAGTGGTTATGATGCATATTTAACAATTCTATTGTGGTAGCACCTGGAAGCCAAAGAGGTTGGGACCCCATTGTGCTAAGCACTGTATAAGATAAAGTAAATAACAGTCCTTGCCCCAGCCCAAATTTTGTTACCTTGATGCTGGTGTTATAGCTGCTACCTTGGTAGGTTGTCAGCCACGTTCTGTTTGGAATCTACTTTCCTCTCCACTTGCAGTAGAGGGTAATGGGGCATCTTTTTAAATCTATTTCTTCTGTTCCATTTTGCTTTCCCTGAGTTCTTTTGAAACAGCTTTATGATTAATTGTCTTTGATTCAGGAAGCTTGTTAGATATTGACAATAAGGTTTTTGTCCTTTATTCATGAGTCTCTGAATTATTGATCCAAATAAAGCATTTTAGGTGCTGTGTGATTCTCTAACAGTTTGAAATCCAGGGCTTTTGTAAATAAAGTTCTTTGCGTTCAGTACTGACTTTGTTGTTCACACATTGGTCTGTGCATATTAAGAGTTTGACATGTTGTACTTGTCCCTGGTAAATGAGCCCCTGGTATATTATAACACCTTATCTGTGACTGCTGCAGTGCATCTGCAAACATATGACCTGTAAACAGGAATTTACAATGTGTTATTGAATTCTTACTCAATATTATCTTCTTCAAATAGTGTTCTTATGGGTGCTCCAGTATAGGTGTGCTTGCGTCCGTGCACTGCCGTTTGGAGAACTTTAAATCTGTGTCCATTTGGCCCACATATGCGCTGTCCCCGCCTCATGCTCTGCCAGGAAGCTAACCAGCATGCACGGGCGAACCCCCTTTCAGTTCCTTCTCAACCACCTCTGGCTAGAGACTGAGCTATTAGCAGACCATTCATTGGATCGTTATCTCTTTCTCTTAGCACTTCAGTATTTAGTCCTTTTTCTCTTAGTTATAGAGCTTTCTTTATTTTCTTTTTCTGGAAAAAGAAAAAAAACTTTTTATTTTCCCCTTTGGCAGGAGTTGCCCGGAGTACGTCTTGTTCACTGAGCTTTAAGAGGTGCCTCTCATGCAAGTAGGGCATCCCTGTAATGGATAGGCATTCCTGCTGTAATGGGGAAAACCACATGTCCTAAAAGTGTGGTCTCTGCCAGCAACTCAACTTCAGATCTCAGAAGGGCAGAGAACTGAGACTAAAACTCCTCCTCATGGAGGCAGCTCTTCAGCCTTCCCCGGACCTGCACCAGGAGTCACCTGATGGCACAAATCTGCAACACAATCCTCGACATCTAAGGACCGTGGGTCAAATTAAACAGCCCCTCATGTAAGGCTTCAAAAAGAGACCTGTGACTCCGCTGAGTTTGCCAAAAAAGATCACTGGCACTTTTGGTATCGTCAGTACCAAGATACTTTAAACATGGAACCCATAGCTCATGAGGGTCTGAAGCAGCAGGTACCATTGACACGTGTAAGGACCTGATAGACATAGGCACTAAAGCAATGGTGCTAACAGATAAAGGCAAGGACAGAGACAGCACCTTCTCTAAGAAGACACTGCCAATACTAGTCTTACCATCAGTACCATCAACGGTGAGCCATTCGGCCTTGGAGCGTTCAGTTTGGCCAAGATCCTTGATCCTTCCAAACTGCCGGCCCACTAGTAATCACCATGGGCACTGGTTAGGACACTCTAGAGCAGGGAGTTCTCAAACTTCATTGCACTGTGAACCCCTTCTGATAACAAAAATTATTACATGACTCTAAGAGGTGGGGCTGAAGTCTGAGCCAGCCACCTTGGGCAGGGAGGCTAAAGCCAAAGCCCTTGGGCCTCGGCCATTGGCAGTAGGGCTCAGACTTCGGCCCTGGGCCCCAGCAAGTCTAAGCCATCCCTGGAGATCCCATTAAAACAGGGTCACGAACCACTTTGTGGTCCCGTCTTACAGTTTTAAAATCGCTGCTCTAGAGACACTCTATAGCCCTCATGGTATCTGACATACCAGAGTTTCCCTTGCTTGTATTGGATCTCCAGTATCGAGTTTACTTCAGGTGTGGGAATCTCCACTGGTGCACCATGTCATGCGTCCCCATTCACCAGTGGTGAATCAGATAGTGAACAGGAGGAGGCCATCTTTCACCATTCCTTGTTCCTTATAATGTCCTCTACCAACCTGGGCCCCCTCAGTCATACTCTCCATCTGCTCCTCAACCACTGTGGTACAGCCAACCATGGGCACCACCACCAGGACCTCCTCCACTGCCCCAGTTGCTGTACTGGGATCCCTGGGTGGCATACAGACTCCATGCCTCCAGAGCATCCGGTGTGACACACCATAAACCCTTGAGGCACTCTCCCTCAACCACAGCATCCAGAACCTCTAAACCTCCAGAGGGGATCATGGAGGAACAGGAAGGCAGATTTGAGGAGGAAGTCACAGCGCAGACCAACATCTCTTCCTCCTCTCCATATGAGGCGGTTATGCCCCCACCACCATCCCTAGCTGATGACTTCAGGCTGTTTCAAGATCTAGCTAAAAGGGAGGCAGACACGTTGCAGATACCCTTGAGGAAGTAAAAGACACATATTGTAAACTCTTGGACATCTTGCACTCCTCCTCTTCCTCCAGAATAGCCCGCCCCATCAGTGAAGCCCTTCTGGACTCAGCCAAACTTATATGGCAAACCCTAACATTGGTCATGCCCACCTGTAAATGTGACAGTAAGAAATATTGTAGCCCGGCTAGGGATATGGAATTTCTTTTTCCTGCCCACCTCTAATTCCATTGTGGTGGATGCAGTAAATCCACCGGGTCGCTGACACCAGGTGAGCTCCACCCCCTCTGATAGGGATTGGAAGCACCTCAACCTGTTTGGGAAAAAGGCCTATTCCTCCACCACACTGCAATTCAAAATTGCAAACTATCAAGCTCTGGCAGCAAAATATGACTAAGTCGATTATACCAAGCTTAACCACATTTACTGATCAGCTCCTGGAGTCACACCACGAACAGTTTTGGGCCATTGTTAGTGAGGGACAACTGGTGGCCAAGACAGTGCTCCAATCAGCGCTTGATGCAGCCTACAAAGTAGCCTGGTCCAGCTCTACTCTCAAAAGTCCTGTTAAAAATAAAAAGAGAGGGAAACATCATACTGATAGCGCCTTCCTAGCTGAGACAGATGTAGTACCATTACCTGTGACAACTGGAGATGTGCCCACCAATTTCTCTCCAATCCACTCTATACCTCCTCTCGCAGAACGAAGGATGTGCTCTCCATCTCAGTCTGCAGATACTCTGACTCAAGGTTCCTTCAGGTTCCAGTACATCCAAAGGTCCTGTTCTGACAAGGTACAGGAACTATACAACACAGTAGAAAATCTGCTACCCATTGTACTTACGTGTAAAAGTGGGCCAGGTTTCAGGTCTGGTGTAATTCCAGACAAATTTTCCTGACATCTGCTATTCTCCCAATGGTCTTAGATTATATACTGACTCTCAAGTAATCAGGACTATCTGTCAAAGCTCACCTAGTGGCCATAGCAGCCTTCCATCAACAAGTAGGAGGGTACTCAGTGCTCTCACACCCAATCACAAAATGATTCCTCGGGGTATAGTAAACTTTTTTCCTCAACCCAGACAGCCTACCCCAACATGGGACCTAAACCTACTATTAAAGAGCCTGACTAGGTCACTCTTTGAATGCATGGCTACTTGTTTGCTCGCATATCTGTCTATGAAGATGTCCTTCCTGGTGGCTATCACCTCAGCAAGAAGAATAGGGGAAATAGCAGCACTGATGGCACATCCGCCTTATACAATATTGTTTCGGGACAAGGTTACTCTCAGACCACACCTGATATTCATCCCCAAGGTGACCTCATCTTTTCACATTAAACTAACTGATTCACCTCCTGGCCTTTTATCTTAAACCTCACCATGATATCAGGGAGGCTATACTGCACATGCTAGATGTTAGGAGAGCCCTGTTTTTTACCTGGACAGGACAAAAGTTTAAAGGAAATCTCCCAAGCTTTTCCTATCCATTGTGGAAAGATCTAAAGGTGCAGCAATATTGGCCCAGAGACTCTCCAAATGGTCTTGAACTGTATCAAACCATGCTATCAAGTTCACAACATAATACCTCCATCCAAAATCTGCATCGACTCCACAAGGTCGGTTTCCTTCTCTGTTGCCTTCTTCAAGAATGTCCTTATCTTGGAAATCTGTAGAGCAGCAACCTGGCCATCTGTGCATACCTTCGCAGGAAACAGTCTGATTACCAGGGACTTTGCTTCTGGTGGTAGCTTTGGGTCTGCAGTATTGTTATCCATAACAGACTCGACTTCAAAGCTCCAGCCTCCCATTGGGAATACTGCTCGGGAGTTACCTTCGGTGGAGCACCTTCGAAGATGAAGTAGTAGTTACTGAACTTAACAATGGTTCTTCAAGATGTGTGTCCCTATGGTTGTTCCACCACCCATCCTACTCCCCTCTACTTCAGAGTTCTTGTCAAGTATTCTTCATTAGAGAAGGAACTGAGGGAGGTTCGCCCATGTACACTAGTTAGCCTCGTGGCAGAGGAGACAGCACATGTGT
This sequence comes from Mauremys mutica, assembly GCF_020497125.1. NCBI lineage: Eukaryota > Metazoa > Chordata > Testudines > Geoemydidae > Mauremys > Mauremys mutica. The sequence goes on along the minus strand of NC_059074.1, from coordinate 47,999,174 downwards.
GGGACAAAAAGGACACTGCTACAGTGCAGGGAAGCAAACACATCTATGGTGGAACAACCATACGGACATACATTTTGAAGAACCATTGTTACTGCACAAGGTGAGTAACTTCCTCTTTTGCAACAATTCCATTTAATAAAAAATAATCCTGAGTGTTTTCTATTTTAATTCAAGTAGCCCTGCACTGACCATGGACCAAGGCTGACCAGGAATCACATGTTGAATTAGTGGTCTTTTGTGTTGGTTCCTGTATTTATTGTAGATTCCACAGTTGGATACTTTCAATCGCAGCCTAGATTCCTGGCCAGAATAGGGCATTTGGGGCTCTGGTCTTGCACTGTTCAATATCGAGATGGGCACAATCGATTAATAACAGTTCTTGTAGAAAGCTTTTCATCAGTAGATCTCAAAGCACTTTACAAAGGAGGTATCATTATTCTTCTTTTACAGATGGGGAAAGAAGCACAAAGCAGTGACTTGCCTGTGGCAGTATAGGGAATACAACCTAGGTCTCCAGAGCTGTTCAGTCTCGTTCTCTGTCTTCCAGGCTACACTGTCTGACCCATATATACATTTTGAACACCTTCTCCTACAGCTCCTTATGTTTACTAATTATGGACATTCTTGAAAACATATCTGGGCCTGTGTTATACAGGTAATGAGTATTTTTCAGTTTCATGATCATTTTCTGAAGTCTGGGCAGTAGCTGCTGTTAAAGCCAGTAGCAGCAACATTAAAGGGCTCCTCTGTGCAGACTACACGTGTGTGTGTGTGTGTGTGTGTGTGTGTGTGTGTGTGTGTGTGTGTGTGTGTGTGTGTGTTAGTCACCCCTCCCCAGATCTTGCTGAGTCTTCTCAGAAGGATTTCGAATCTTCTGCAGGAGGACAGGGTTAAAAGCAGTGGTAGCACGAGGTCTGTAATTTATTTCCCCATATGTATTTTTCCCATGCTCAATGGAAAGCCCAGCAGTGAGTCAATGAAACCTGGGACCATGTTAATATTTTTGTATAGAGGAATCTCATGCAGCATGGCGGGGCAAATGCTCTAGGGAGAAAACTGTGAGGAGATTCTTGTGAAGCATTCTACACCTCAGGCCTTCTTCTATGACAGTGGGAAATCTGGGCTGAAAAATCTTGAGTATTTCTAGCTAGTGAATTTCATAGAGATTGAAGCTGGAACAAGATAGGGTGTAGAAACATGGTGTTTGCATCAAGATAGTCCATGTTGATCTTCTTTAAAAATACTGCCTATCAAATCATCATGGCTGTGGTGTTTTTTGTTTTATTTTGTTTTGTTTTTTTAAATGATGGAGCCTCTTGTACCATTTTACCACAGGAAACTACATTCCTTTCTAGTGGGCCAACTGCACTTCTATCATTTGGATTCATTTTAAAAATCAGCATCTCTCCCTTAACCATGGAAATACCGTAGCTTTTTTCTACCCTTCTCTGCATTGTATCTGTTTTATTATTCAGGACTAACAACTTCCACTGGGAATGATTTTGCCCACACTATGTTGCAGGGCTAGAAGAGAGATAGGACCTGTCAAATTGGTTACTTGTTTAACTGGGATGTGCAGCTTAAATAAGTGTGTTTTGTTACTTTTCCCTTTCTCCTTAAACATATTTGGATAAGCAGCAAAGAGTCCTATGGCACCTTATAGACTAACAGACATATTGGAGCATGAGCTTTCGTGGGTGAATACCCACTTTGTCGGAAGTCCCATGCATCTGACGAAGTGGGTATTCACCCACGAAAGCTCATGCTCCAATACATCTGTTAGTCTATTCGGTGACACAGGACTCTTTGCTGCTTTTACAGATCCAGACTAACACGGCTACCCCTCTGATATTTGGATAGTTTCTTGGTGTACCCTTCATATAAAAGTTCTTAAGGGAAAATATATACATAACTAAGTGCAGGGCACTCCATGCTATATTGTTTTGAATTATACTAAAGCATTTAGCAATCAAGAAATATGTGTAGTAGAAAATAAAAACAGTAAATGGAATGCAGCTTGATCCAAACAATCTGGAGGTAAAGGAATCGTGGGCAGTCATCCAGATCCCATTCAGTTTCCTCTCAAAAAAAAATAAAAATAAAAAAAGATGATTATGTCTAGTGAAATGTTTGTATTTCCATTCAGGAGGCAATTTTACCTTGTCATTGAGATCATTTGAATTTTATTTACTGTAGCTGGACAGAGCAGTCACTACTAGTTTAAGTTACAAAATAAAAAGGGGTTTTAATAAAGGGACGCATGAATAACTTGCATCAATTAGAATGGAAAGGGCCAGATTTTTGGTGTGTTATGCTGGTGTAAATCCTGGAAAAACTCCATTAAAGTCTGTGATGTTACTCCATATTTACGCTGGCATACGTGGGCTCAGAATCTGGCCCAAACTGTTCCTAGATCCATTTTGCTGACTTCTGTTTAACACTGAAGTAATAACGACCTCAGGCATTCCTTATAATTGGAAAAGAAATAACTCCTTCATCGTCAAAGTTCTTGTCCTCTCCCTTCACAGCTCTGTTCCTCACTAGTTATCCACTGCTGGGCCAAAGTCTCTGCTGCTGTAAGTGGGTGCAGCTTCACTGACTTCAGTGGGTTTTATCCATTTGCATCAGTAAACAAGTTGGCTCCACATCTTTAATCACATCATGCCCAACTTCTTTCACTTTCTGCCAATGATGCCAACCTCATTCACCCATTTGTCAGCCTTTCACATAGTCATGTCCATGCTTTTGCCCATGCTGCCCCTTACACATGATGGAATGGCCTCCCTGTGCTTATCTGTAAGGCCCTTCCCTCCTCCAAATCTCTTCTCCTCCTCACATATCTCTGCTACTGAGACACCTACAAAAAAGCACCAAGTTAATGATGGCTCATTGAAAGGCAGAGAGGAATAGCTGGCACTTTATTTGTAATGTTAAAAATTGAAAGTGTGTGTGTGTGTATGTGTATATATATATGTGTGTGTGTGTATATATATATATATAGTGGTTTGTATCAACTGTATTCCTCTCCCCACTGTTGTTGGCACTCATCTTTGGGGTAGAGACTGTCTTTGCATGTGTTTGTACAGTGCCTGTCATAATCAGAAACCTGCAATGGAAATGTATCCCATACAAAAAAGCAGGCAACTGATTTTGTTTGTGTAGGGTACTTCATGATATTTAAATAAAGACACGAGAGCTTTCCTATTAGGAGAGAATACTCTGTCCAGTGGTAAAACCCATTTTATCTTGTCCAACTGTGTCTGTGAACTTGCTGATCTGCAGCATGGTTCCTTCATCTCCTAAAATAGCATATTTCCTTGTTAAGTAGCTGTGGTTCATTGAGCATACCCAGAAGATTCTTGACAATTATTTAAAAGAAAATGCTACTACAATGGTGATGAGGGTTGTACAATAGGTAAATCAATGGTGGAGAAAAATTGAATGTCTTTTTTTCTTGTCCCCCTCAAATAAAAAGGGGACCTTGAATAGCCCTTGGATCACTTTTACTGTGAACATAGGAACTGACAGGCTGGGTCAGACCCAAGGTCCATCTAGTCCAGTATCCAGTAGCCAACACCAGATGTTTTAGAAGAAGGTATAAGAACCCTGCTGTAGGCAGATGGTCTCATCCTAATCTCTAATAGAGATTGTTCTAAAACCTAGTGTAGGAGGTTAATATCCTTTTCAAAATTTGTTGTCACTAATTATGAAAACTCTGGATATTCTTGTTGTTCACAGAAATGTCGAATCCCTTTTTAGATCTTGTTAAATTCTTGTCCTCAGTGACTTCCTGTGCCAATGAGTTCCACAGTTTAATCACATGTGGAAAAAGGATTTCCTTTGATATAGTTTTGACTTTCCCACCTTTCATTTAATTGAATGCCCCCTTCTTCATGTATTATGAATCAGGAAGAATAGAAGTTCCAATTTACCTTCTCTATATTGTTCACTAGTTTATATACCATTGTTGTATTGTCTTAGTTGTCTCCTTTCTAAAGTCAACAGTCCCAATCTTGTGACATTCTCCCATAAGAAAGTTTTCCTAGGAAAAGTATCATAAATATTTATAATTCTTTTCACCAACATAGAATAACATAATCCCTCTATAATATGACGCTTGCATATTTTGACACATCAACCATTTACAATGTTAAAGATATATAGCACAAAAACAGTGAATTAACATGTGTAACTCACAAGGAATTCACATTTTACCTAGACATAGATAATTGGAAATTCTAGTTTGAGCCTACTGTAATTTACCAGTTATCTATAAAATAGAAACATAACTTCATATGTATCATTTGTTAGGTGTTTTTTTTCTTTTATGAACAACACTTGTTTAAAAAAATGCTTTGGTCTTTGCACAATGAAGTTTAAGATAAATTTCTGCCCAATACAGACTGTTGCAAACCTGATACATTTTCTCAGCCGCTATTGTTTGTAGAGGGCTATTTTTCAAAAACACCACAACACCAAAGGTGTCTTTCAGTTCAGCGAGTTTACAGTTCACTTAGATCTAGTTTTCTCCTCTACATTTTTGTCTCTACTCTAGTTCAGAGATTGCTCAACTGTTTGCAGAAGTAATTTCACACATCTTTAAACATTTCTTTAGTCACAACTTAATCTTCCTGTGCAGAGGTGAAAGTAGGCCGGTATGGAGGATGGGTAAGAAAAGGAGACTGGTTGAGGGGGGGGAGAAGCCTGCCCCCTGCATAAGAATAGTTTAAACTCAGCTGTTCCCTGAGTGGTTCAGCCCTTAGGGTTAGGAATGGTTTCTGGCATCCTTGTTAATTTCACTCACAGTAGCTGGGGGAGGGGAGGGGAGAGGGTGTGTTTGACCCTGGCAGGAGCAGTCCTTGAGGGGATCTTGTCTCCAATACTAATATACTATTGTCTAATATAGTATTGTCTCCAATACTAACAAATACAAGCATTTGGCTGCACATCTTAAATCCAGAGCTAATAAAAGCAGGTGGAAGGGGAAAACTCACTCTCGCATTGGTTTCTCGTCTCCTCCCTCCCCTTCCTCCAGCCAGGCTACAGACAAGGCTCTGCATTCCTCCCCCTCCCACCCCTAGCAGGGGTTCTCCTCTAGGCTCTAGCTTGCAGTAGGGACACTGGCTGAGATGCCTGCTGCTGCTGCCTGCATAAGAACAGTTTAAACTCAGCTGTTCCCCGCGCAGTTCAGCTCCCAGGGTTAGAAGCCGTTTCTGGCATCCTTGTTAATTTCACTCCCAGTTGTTGTTGGTGGTGGGGGGGGGGTGTGACCATGCCAGGGGCAGTTCTTTTCTGCCCTTGGGATGAGGGGCTCTCCTATACACAAAAAACACAATCAAAATCAGGAACCATTTCCAAGTTCAAATCTATCTCATTCCCTCCCCAGCAGAGGATCATGGTTGTGATTTCCAAACTGCTTGCAGATCCTCTTTGAAATGTTACTGAACCGCGCAGGGAACAGCTGAGTTTAAACTGTTCTTATGCAGGAGGCAGGCTTCTCCCTCCCTCAGCCAGTCTCCCTGCTCCCTGCTGCAAGCTAGAGGGAAATCCCTGCAGCTGCTGCTTAGTGCCAGGCAGGGAGAAAGCATGGATCCTAGTGTCTGCAGCCTGGCTGGAGGAGGAGGGAAGACACAGAGAAAAATGTGACAGTGCGTTTTCACTTTTTCAGGCTTATTCCAATAGTAAAGTTTTATTACAGACAGTACTGGTAGTAGTAATAGTAGCTTTATTTTCTCTATCTATGTCATGCAATGGGAGGGATCCATGAAGTACGTAGGAGAGGTGGGTTGCTTGCGATTGGACCATATGGGTAAGAAATGTAAATTACTTTCACCCCTGCCCAAACCCCAGGGCTCCCAGCTGCCTCTGCAGCTGGTAGCTCCGGGGGTAATTTAAAGGGCCCGGTTCCTAGCTTCAGATGAATTCCCGAGCCCTTTAAATCCTGATTTAAAAGCCACGGGATTTAAAGGCCCCACCTCTTCCAATAGAGGCCATGCCTCTTCTGGTTGAGGCTCCTCCCCCTCTGCAGGATTCTGGAGTACCGGCAAGTCCTTTAAGTTACTTTCACCCCTGTTCCTGTGGCTAATGCATTTCTAGTCATGCATTTGCTTTCTGGCCTGGTGCCACACTCATTTACTGTCACCCAGAACTTTTGTTAATTACTTTCTCCCTCTTCTTACCAATTACTGGCTCATCCCAAAACCAGGCCACTATACAAATCCATGGTATGCCCACATCTTGAAGACTGCATGCAGTTCTGGTCACCCCAGCTCAAAAAAGGCTATATTAAAATTGGAAAAGGTACAGAGAAGGGCAACAAAAATGATGAGGGGGCATGGAAAAGCTTCCATATGAGGAGAGATTAAAAAGACTGGGACTGTTCAGTTTGGAAAAGACACGACTAAGGGAGGATATGATAGAGGTCTATAAAATCATGAATGGTGTGGAGAAAGTGAATAGGGAAATGTTATTTACTTCTTCACATAATGCAAGAACCAGAGTCACCAATGAAATTAATAAGAAGCAGGTTTAAAACAAAAGGACATATTTCTTCACTAAAAACACAGTTAACCTGTGGAACTCATTGACAAGGGATGTTGTGAAGGCCAAGACTATAACTGAATTAAAAAAAGAATTAGATACGTTCATGGAGGACAGGTCCACCAATGGTTATTAGCCAAGATGGTCATGGATGCAACCCAGTGCTCCAGGTGTTCCTAAGCCTCTGACTGCCAGATGCTGGGACTGAACGACAGGGATGGATCACTTGATAATTGCCCTATTCTGTTCATTCCCTCTGAAGCACCTGGCATTGGCCAATGTCAGAAGACAGGATACTGGACTAAATGGACCATTATCCTGACCCAGTATGGCCATTCTTATGTTCTTGACAATTTTCCTTTTCACGTTTACTCATTATTATTTAAAACCAAGTTCTGTACCTAAAATCTCAGTGACTCCTCTCCTGATTGTGTGATATGTGGGACCCCTCAACTCCCATTGAAATGAAATTTGATTCTTGAGGGGGGAAAAGAGCATGCGCTACACCCTGCCTGATGATCTGCTAAATAGCTTGTAACTCCCTATATATTCCCTGCTGCCTTTGGAGTCCTGTTGTAACAGTGCCATCTTCTGACTGACTGATTGACTGACTTCTTATGAATGCTCTAACCTGCTTCTAGCTCTGCTTCACTTGGTACCTCTATAAGTCCCTAGTTTGTAGAAAGATGTGGCTTTCTTGCTTCTCTTTTGCTACAAATACCTGATGAAATGGTTAACTGAGTGAGATACTAAGTGGTACAATCATCTGTGCACAGCTGAGAATTCCTTGACTTTGGCAAACTCTTAAAATTTACATCTACATGAAAGGAAAAATCAAGCACTAGAGAGTGAAATTAAAATAAAATATGTTCCACTGATATATTTTTGAAGCTCTCTTATTACATCCTGTAAGATTATAGCACTGTCCTCTCAACCGCTGCCAAGGTCCAGATCAGGTGGTAATGTGTCTTCTGGTGATGTAGAATTTATTACACTAAGGCTCTGTCTACAATGGCAAGTTTCTGTGCAGTAAAGCAGCTTTCTGTGCTGTAACTCCCGAGGTGTACACACTGCCAAGCCACTTAGTGTGCAGAAACTGCGCCGTTGTAGTGCTGTAAAAAAAACCACCCCGACAAGAGGCGTAGAGCTTTCTGTGTCGGGGGTACAGTGCTGTGGTGCCACTGTAGACACTGTGATCGATTACAAAGCTGTGATTGGCCACCGGGAGGTGTCTCACAATGCCTGTTCTCACCTCTCTGGTCATCGGTTTGAACTGTACTGCCCTGCCTTCAGGTGACCAACCGTCATCCCCGCCCCTTAAATTCCTTGGGAATTTTGAAAATCCCCTTCCTGTTTGCTCTCAGCACATCTTTCCAGGTGGCCATGCCTGCTCCATGCACCAGGTGATCTCCCCTCCCCCCGACTTGGAGCAATGCCGAACTGCTGGACCTCATCAGCATTTGGGGAGAGGAGGCTGTCCAGTCCCAGCTGCGCACCAGCCATAGGAATTATGATACCTACAGACAGATGTCACGATGCATGACCGGGACACATTGCAGTGCAGGGTCAAAACGAAGGAGCTGTGGAACGCCCACTGGAGGCAAACTGCCGCTCCGGTGCTGCGCCCACAAGCTTCTGGGAGCTTCACAGAGTTGACCTTGGGAGCCCAGCCTCCCTCTTTGTTATCGGCGACTGATTGGCTGCACAGAATTAGAAAGCAGCCAAGAAGAACTAAGGAGGACTTTCTGCGTGATGTTATGATGCACCCCACCGCTGAGAAACAGGAATTGAAGGAGTGGCAGGGCAGCGAGAAGATGGACCAAAAGGAGAACACGGCATGCCAGAATGAAACAATGGGGCGGCTCTTAAAGGTTATGCAACACCAGGCAGACACGCTCAGGCAATACTAGCTCTTCAAATTCAGCAGCTCCGCGCTCGCCCTCCCCTACAGCCACTGTCACAAAACTCTTTCCCATGATCCTCCCAGACACTGCCAACACACTCTTATCAACCTCCTGGCTCCAGTCTATACTCGTGACATTCCACTCGTGCCCCGTCACAGTCCAGCACTGCGGACTTCCACTACCCACTGCACTCAACACCCGTCCCTCTACAGTTTGGCCCTGCTGAAGTACGGTACCCGCTGCATTGTACTCCAAAGGAGAAAGTTGGATATAATTCCTGGACATACACAAACCTTTAGCCATCCCAGGATCCCTTCTCCTCCTGGGACCTTCCCTTCCCTTCCCCCCATCCCCCTCACTGCTGTTTTTTTTTTTTTGACTCTCTCCTCCAGTTGTTGTTTTTAAATAAAAGAATTGTGTTGGTTTGAAAGCAATCTTTATTCTATTAATGACACGTGCTGTACGGTCCATAATATTTGTAAAGGGATGCATGAAAGCTTCACTCAGGGCTTGACCACAGAGGCGCAGTGCCTGGAGGCTGAGTTTGAACAGCCAGAGATCACAGCTATTAGAGGGGTGCAGCATGGGCCCATAAGGATCAGGGATGCCTCGAGGCAACAATTTGAAGCTGAAAGCCACTAATATTTGTTGCTATGATCAGGAGTGCAATGCTTGTAATGCTAGGAGGTGATTGGTGCAGACAATGCAATATCTGGGTTTAACTTAATTGTATGTTGCCTTGCAGGGCTTTTTTTTGCTTTCAAATAATAGCATAAAGATTGCTTTCAAAGCATCGTGGGTGAGGGATGTGCTGGCTGCGGCTTCTCGCCACCCCCATTGGCCTGGGACGGTGAACCATGGCCAGTGGGAGCCGCAGTCCACCAAACCTGCCAACACGGCAGGTAAGCAAACTGGCCTGGCCCGCCAGGGTGCTTACCCTGGTGAGCCGCATGCCAGAGGATGCCGACCCCTGCCTTACTGGTTACTCAGAAGTTCAAACAACACAGTTCCCTTAAAGTGATCCAGCCTCAGGCCTTCTGGGGCTCATGCTAGTGCTCTAAAAATAGTGGGGTAGGTGTTGTCTTGATGTTGTTTCTGAAGCTCTCAAGCCACCCCCTCCCCCAAGGCTTCAGAGTCAGAGCTCCAGCCCATGCTGCAACATCTACACAGCTATTTTTAGAAACCTAGCATGATCCCAGCTAGCATAAGTCTGTGGACCTGGGACAGGAGGCCTGTCCTGCTGAAGTGGAGACATGCCTCCAGGAGCCAATCCACCCGGTTTCCAAAAATTTTAACAATATGGTTGTGACAGAGTGCAGAGGCCTTACATGATCAACAGCAAATAGGGGGTTAAAAGCCCATTTGGCTGAAGGAAATTAGATAGAATGGCAGCCTCATCAGGCTCACAAAATGAAGATGGGAAACTATATGATAATGGCTTTTCTGGAGTAAGAAGGCCGGGTCTACAGGGCCGGTGCTTCCATTAGGTGACCCTAGGCGGTTGCCTAGGGCGCCAGGATTCAGGGGGCGGCATTTTGTGCACTCCCCACAGGGCGCACGGGAGCTTCCGGTTCCGCTCCCGTCGCGCCACCGAAGAAGGACCTTCTGCCGACGTGCCGCGGAAAACAGCGGCAGGCAATTGAGCAGCTCAATGACTGCTGCTGTCGCCTGCGGCATTTCGGCGGAGGGTCCTTCTTCGGCGGTGCGATGGGAGCGGAACCGGAAACTCCCGCGCCCCCTGTGGGGAGCGCACAAAATGCCACCCCCTGAATTCTGCCTAGGGCGCCAGAAACCCTGGCGCCGCTCCTGCGGGTCTACATGACAGACCTATATCGGTATAACTATATCATTCAGAGATGTGAAAAATCCACACCCCTGAGTGACATCAATATACTGACCTAACCTCCCATGTAGACAGTGCTACGTCGATGGGATGGCTTCTCCTGTCAACATAACGACTGCTCTCAAGGAGATGAGTTAACTATGCTGATGGGAGAAGCTCCTCTGTCAGAATAGGAGCACCTTCACTAAAGTGTTTCAGTGGCACAGCTGAACTGCTGTAGCACTATATGTGAAGACAAGCCCTTAGTACCTTTTCCAGACCTGAAGGAAGAGCCTGTGTAGAGTGAAAGCTTGCCTCTCTCACCAACAGAAGTTGGTCCCATAAAAGATATTACCTCACCTGCCTTACCTGGTCTTGTCTTTTGTTGCTTTTCCATCCATGGTTCCTTTTCTCCATCACCATCAGCCTTGTCTGTCTGTTCCTCAGCTGCTCGTACAAATGTCTCTATATCTTCTTCAGTGCTGCCTTCATACAGATCCCTGTGCTTTTCTCCTTCAAATCGCTCTCGAAGATCCACCTCATATGAGATGTGAAAAATAAGCATTGTTCAGTTGGAAATGTAGAGTTCAATATGTATAACCAAAAAAGACAACATAGATATTTATCCTTGTTACTCACACCCTTTTTATAACTGCAAAACTTAGTTATCACTCCAGTACCATTTATTATTCAGGACCAGTATGCCACAAAATGCTGCAAAACTTCTACTGAATTATTTGGACTAAATGAAAAATATTGCACATGTAATATGTAACAGGTTATTAATTTTTATTATTTTTCTCTCTTCAATAGTTTCCTACCCTCCACAATCTCATAATCGCCTCTTCTGTTTTTTTCCCCCTTTCCACACAATATACTGAGAAGGGCAATAATACAAAAGGCTCTGACAAATTGAATATATTAGGGAGTATCTTTTACCTGCATTATTTGTGAACACCTCCTGTAGAGGTGGAGATATGCTGTCTTTGGAATTGTTGAAGTTGTTTATCCATTTATAAGTAGAAAAGTATGTCTAACAATCAAAGAAACTATAGTTGAGTGTAATTAATTGGTTTATGTGCTCTAAATCCCTCAGGTAGGGTCAGAGATCAATATGCTATTTTCAAGGTCTGAATTTTGTAAAATGGATCTCCAAATTAGCTGGAAGGTATGTAAAAATCACATGTAGGCAGATAGGTCCCACTAGGCTTTGAATTTGATCCCAGCTGAAGCATGGTGCTTATTCCAGCTAGTGTATAGTATGCTTATGAGTAGACTTTCTTCCTATAGGATTAGGCAGATAGCTGTACAGTGGGTAGGGCTATCACCTTCTCATTTGGACTAGCCATGGCTCTCTTCTGGGACAGGTGTGAGTACAGGTGTGATGGCCCCATGTGCCTCTCCCAATCCGCATAGACAAAAGACAGCAATATCCTGGCATGGCTACTCCTTAGTGCTTAGGCTGTTGTTTGTCACCATCCTGCTTTACTTTTGGGTGATACACAAACAGACAAGGCATGAGACTCAAGCATTCAGTTCATTGGCCAGATCCTTAACTGGTGTAATTGGGAGTATCTCCATTCGCTTCAGGTGACACCAGCTGTGAATCTGTCCCTACGTTTTGTGACCATGATTTCCACTCTTGCTATATCAATATCATACACAATGACAGTGTTGTGCATACAGAGATGGAACCTAGTTATGGAATTTATCCAACAACCTACGTAAATATAATTGACAAATAATGGAAAAAATAACAGGCCTACTATTGAATCTATGGGATTCCACGAGCAATGGAAAACAACTTTAGATCACAACAATTTACAAGTTCCTCCCCACGCCCCATTTGATAAATTGCCTTTACAAGAATGTTGTTACATGATGGAAGTGTCCCCCTTCTCTTGCCCTGACCTCCACATGCTTTTCTAGTTTGGCTGCTGTAGGGAATCTTATGGAAATAGTACAAAGGAAAAAAATATTTTCTTTCCATTTTTCATCTGCTAAGTCAAGTCTCCATGTCCTTTCCTAGACTTCATACCTAGCTTGCTGGTGGTCCTGCAGGGCTATATCATCACACATAAATGAACAGGAGAATGCTGTTTGTAGTGTTGAAGAAATGTTGACATGCTGACCTGAAGAAGAGCTCTGTGTAGCTCGAAAGCTTCTCTCTTTCACCAACAGAAATTGGTCCAATAAAAGATATTATCTCACCCACCTAGGAGAATGCTCGCAGCAAGGATGAAAATGAGCCTCCTTCCCCCTCCTCTGTTATGTTGCTCGAGCTTTGGCTGTTGCTCTAAAGGGAGTTGAAGGCTTGTGTTCCTGCCCTCTTCCATAAAAGCTTGAAGAGATATGTAGGAAGTAGAGAATGACTTCCTCTCTTTGTACAGCTTAAGAGTCCTTCGGGACTGAGGGCCATAAAGTCTTTGCCTGTGCATGGAATCTTCCTGAAGTGTTGACGCAAGAGTTTTGCAGGAAGCAAAACATTACATCAGACCACTTTTTATATTGTCTGCTGTTTAACAATAGACTGAATAGGGTTGTGTGCCTATAACTCAAGCTTATAAAGTGTGGAAACAGGTCCTGGTCCGTAGCTACTGAAAGCAGTACAGAAGCAGTTTGTGAAGAAAAGCAGCTATGGCAATCAGTGTTCCATGCAACCTCTCACTGAAATAGTAACAGCATCTTGTACCACAATTGTAATTGCTATTGCAAGAACAGGTGGAGGATTATTCAATATAGGTAATTGTTTAATATCTGTAGCCACATGTTAAAGCATAGCTTCCCAAATCCAAAATCTGGATCCTCAAAACACCCACTGAGCTGCCACTTAACTCTGTCTTAACAGGGTCTTAACTCTGTGTTGGAAGATTTCAGCTAGTTGGCATACACAAAGCCACCTCGGTCCTGACAGCTAGTGCCTACCTCTCACTTAAGCCTCAGGGGGAGCCTCAAGCTAAGTGTTCACCTGTCTATCATCATGCTCACTCAGCAATAGGCCATACTCTTATTTGTCTTCAGTGTTTCTGCCCATGTGATTTCCCCTAACTCTCTAAATGCAGACAGGAGAGAGAGACACCATTTTGAAGGTGCTATAGTGAAGAAAGAAGCAGGAAGCAGTCAGAGGAGGGGGAGCTAGAATCTGAATGCACCCAGTACTGTCCTTAATTTCAACAGACTCAATAAATAAATAAATAAAAATAAAAAAGGAGGAGGAAGAAGAAGACAAACTAAACTGCTGTAAAAGGTAGGAAAAAGACGACTTAATTACAGAGCTGTCCCCAGTTTATTTAATGACTGATGTTTTGTGATAAACCCTAGAGTTAACTGATTTTAAAGAAGATACTCTGTTATAGAGATTAATTATTCATGCTGCTTCTACCTATATTTTTTTCTTTTTTTCTGACCTTTGTAGGACTATAAGGGGTGACATATTGGATCAGAGCAATGAGATGATTTAGAGAAATATACCCTGTCTACAACAGAATTTTTTTCTAGCTCATTAATTAGAGGTTGGCTTAGTCCTTAAAGGTTGATGTTTTATATCCTTTCTAAAACTCTTGGTTATTTTTAAAATCATTACTATTAACTCCGGATGTTGTTGTTATCCATGTAAATGTCCAATTCTTATTTGAATTATGAGTAGCTCTTAGCCTCAAAGATCTCTTGTGGCAATGAGTTTCACAGGCTAACTGTGCAATGTGTAAAAATGTATTTCCTTCTATCACTTTTAAGTTTGCTACCTCCTGATTTCATTGACTGTCCTTTTTTTTTCTTGCATCATAAGAAGATGAAAAGATATTCCTGATCTACCTTATTTATACCACTGATTAATTTGTATACCTTTATCATGATCCCACTTATTTGTCTCCTCTCCAGGGTAAACAGATCCAACTACTCCAATCTCTTTTCATATGATTAAGAATCAAAAGGGACTCTAGTGATGAGAATTTCATATCACCTGTATTCTGTTCTCATAGAAGGGAGCAAATTTTGTATTTATCCAAACCAATGACAACCAGAGCAAAGCAAAGCAAGTAAAATATAATTTTCACAAAAAGTATTTCTGGAAAAATTATAAGCAAACACTAAAATTGGCTCTTAAGGGAAAAGCATTTGTTTCCTTAAAAGAAAGGAAGGAGACTCCATAGTAAAAGTACTTTCTCAATTAATAATTGCATGAGAAAACTGGTATTTTTCTAGATGTCTGCATTGTGGTCCATCATTATTTGCTGTAGATGAAAATGTTAATAGCATTAACTTTTGGAGTTCATTTTCTGCTAATACAACTAATTCAGTTTGCACAGCTGGGAGACTTCTATTTTTTCAGCCTTTTTTCCACCTCTGATTTGTTATTGTTTGAAATTCTGAGAATGCTTTACACGCATTTACAGTGTACAACATTTGGACACTGATAAACGAATGACAAGTATGATATAAAGACTAGTAGAAGAGCCTTTAGGGTCTAACCAGAGAGAAGTGCACATCTGTCTCCAGCTGTGCAGCTATTTAGAAGTGAAATGACTAGTTCTGGACTAGGGGGAGATGGTAATTATTTTTGTTGATGATGTGAAGATCAAAGGTTATTCTCAGGAAGTAAGGACAGGGACTTTGGTATTTAGCAGGAAAGATTTATACTGGGCATAATTTAGTCCATGGTTTGCACATTAACCTGGTGCTAATGCATGTAGATGACAGGAGAAATGTAAACAGTCCTGATATAAGATTAATTATAATTGGTGAAAAGCAAATTAATCTACTGGTCTTGAATCTCCCACAAGTTAGCTGAATCTCCCACAGCTGTTACATTCTAGTATCACACTTGAAGAGAGGCTGCTTAATTTAAGGATTTCTGGCCACAATGCAAACAGTTTATCCTCTTGCCCTGATGCAGTCTTTTAATAATGAAACCACTACTTTTAAAAACAGCATCCAGTGATGGGGTAGCATTACTAACAAGCTTCTTCCTATAAAAGTGGAATCCTAAGGTTTGTAATATTTATAGATGCAAACTAAAGGAACAGCAGTAATAGTTTATAAATGACTTTTCATAATTGAGTGTACTATGACCTCATGGTCAGTAGATGAGATGTAATGTTTACTTCTCCACAGTTTCCTGATACTAGGCCAGAATTCCATGAAGTGGCTTTCTCATATTTCCAGTTCCTTAACTGACTTACATATGCAAATAGTATTTCTCTGTTAAAGGTGTTTCAGTGTAACATACAAATATACAAATTGTTTAAGCAAAGAGGAAAAAACTAAATAAACCACATAAGAAGAAAGGTTGGGCCATCTATGAGCATACCAACTTCAGCTGAGATATTTATCTAAACCATTATGATGTGAAAGTCCTATATTTTTACAGTAATGTTGACTAATGCACAAAAGCCCCTCTGTTTAAAAAAACCTGCTTGTGTATATCTCTCTATGTGTTGGATTAAATAGGACCTTGGTTCTCCTCAGTGGTCCCAGTTCTGCTTTCACTACCCTGGTTTAAATTAGGAGCAACCCTCTGTTGAATGCCACAGGGTTACATCAGAGTGAGAGCAATATAAATTACTCCAGAATAAGCTTCTAAATAGTTAACAGATAACCATTGCAGGTACCTATAACATGACTGTCACAAATCTAGTGCTTTCTCTGGACAATGTTGTATATTTCACATAACTTTATTTTTATGGTGGGGGAGGCTTTCAAAAAAGTGTGTGTGGAAATGTCATTTTATAATCAGAGCTCATTCATTTTAAAAGCATATAATATGGTTACTTCTTTCCAGAGTACAAATGAGTGCATTAAAGTTCCAGTGATTGCCAAATGAAGACATCTGTTACACCAGCTTTAATATTTAAAAGAGTTGTGACTTATATACTATGGACAAGTGTCTAAATGGTAAGGAAGGGTAAGGCATATGCAGTTAGCTGTAGTTGTTAGGTAGTATGCAGAGATATTATGGATTAGAATGGCTGAAAGACAATTAACAGGGAGAATACTTATAGTACCACTGGGGGAAAAATTGGTGTACCTGCTTTTTGTATCTGCTTGCCATGGTTATACCTCCATGATTCAAGATGCCTTATCAAACCTATTTTAGAAATGTAATAAAACACGAGAAGATGAATGTAGTCATATTCCCATATAGCCATATTCCCATAATTAGTAGATGGAGACAAACTTTTGACTATATGAGTGTCACAGTTCACTAAATAAACATGGCTGTAAAATCATCAGTAACTTGTGACCCTGATTCGCTCTGTGAAAAGTTCAAAATGAAATGTAAAAACTTAAAATATATTTTTTCATTCCATTTTGAATTGGCAAAAAGGTTCCAACCTATGAATTTTTAAAAATTTAACTTGTTTACACCATTTTACAATTTTTGTTCACTTTCATTCAAATGTGCTCTTGTTTTCAAACACAAAATCCTAAGGTCTTCAAACAAAAATCAGCTTGGTATCAAAAACATGGGAAAGGTCACATTTTTATTGTGGCAATGGCTATTTCACAGAGGTTTCATGGTAGGGGAAAAAAAAACATTTCTGGCTTACCAAATAGTCCATCATGATAGTACTATAAACTTTTCATACAAAATATTTTGGGGAAAAGTTTGTCACTTGTGTGAAGTTCTAATCTCTAGCTTTCACAAAGGTCACACAGGAGGCAATGTATAAGCATATTGAACAAATCATTCTGTGTGTGGTTTACCTCCCAAGAGCAAGATGGGCAATTCCCACATATGTCATGTTTTCCAGACTGAATCTGTGCTGTATGATTTTTCCTATGTTACACATCTTGTGGTAGTAGCTTGTAAAAGTCTACAACAATGTTAGTCATTTAATAAAGACTCTTAACATTAGTTGGCAAGTGCTGGGGAAAATGCAGTCTATACCATCAGCAAGCTAACCTGCAACAGATCTTTTTGCACGTCTTTAGCGTGTTAACAAACTGCTTCTTGACCAGCCTCTGACAGTAAAAACACAATAGTGACAATATTAGAACATAGCAGACTTTGAAAACAGTTTTTATTTTTTATGTTCAGAGTCAGAACACAAGCCATGGTGAGCACTGGAAATGCAGCTCTCACAGAATGTATCTATTTATTTATTTTTAAGACAATTATTGTCAGAAGTCTGTTAATGAAGACTGCCATTAGACAGGAATGTTTATGGTCATCAGCCTTCAGGCTAGGCTCATCAAAGGGATAATTCACAGTTACTTTTAAAAATGCTTTACAACTAAATGACATTCCTGTACTTAATTGATCTACATTCAAAATGTCAACTAGTACTACTGGTTATTGCATAATTTCTATATTTAAAGAAAGCAATCACAGATGTAGCAGTTCCACACCTATGTGTCAGTCTTCTAAAGCTATAGGGGCCCGATTCTATACAAGATTCTATAGAATGTTTGGCATTTCTAGCCATGCCCAAACTACAGAACACACAGGTGTACCAACTTTCAGGTCACCCTATTCATTGGAAAGATCAGCTAGCTGAGACAGCCCAGGAAAAAAAAAAAGTGGTCCCATGGCAGCAAATGTAATATTGATAAAAGGATTTTTTTTTCATGAAATGCATGATTCGCCTGTGGAACTTTATTTCTACATGGGCTCATTGAGGGTAGGAACTTAGCAGGATTCAAAAAAGAATTGGACATGTATATGGCTAACAAAAACATCCAGAGCTATAATAATAAGGGTTAATAAGAACTAGCCAAAAGTTTTGAAAGAGGTATAATCCCTCAGACTTTAGGATGTAAACCAACTTCTAAATGATGGAAGTTAGGGAGAATCTGCTGCCATCATACAGTTTAACCTGGCCACTATATGTAAGCATCTGGGAAATAGCCATGATGATCCAACAAGGCTTGCACTGATTGTCACAAAGTGGCAGCCTTTCCTGTTCACATACTCGATTGATGGGATGAGCACATAAGAACTGTTGAGGGTACAGTTTGGGAAGTCCAGCTGCTCAAAAAGCCCTTACTAATGTCAGGCACATTTTGCACTTGTTTAAATGCCCCTACAGCATTTGATGTACTGTCATGCACATGTCCAACCAAACAGCACCGAAGGTGGACTTTCTAATCCCAAACTGATGTCCCACTGACTGGTAAGCATGTGAGCATAACTTCCCAGTTTCCCTAAGGCAGGGGTCAGCAACCGGTGGCTCGCGGCTCGCCAGGGTAAGCACCCTGGCGGGCCGGCCCGGTTTGTTTATCTGCCGCGTCGGCAAGTTCGGCCGATCGCGGCTCCCACTGACCGCGGTTCGCGGTCCCAGGCCAATGCGGGAGGCAGGAAGCGGCGCGAGCCGAGGGATGTTCTGGCCGCGGCTTCCTGCCTCCCACATTGGCCTGGGACCGCGAACCGCGGCCAGTGGGAGCCGCGATCGGCCGAACTTGCCGACGCGGCAGATAAACAAACCGGGCCGGCCCGCCAGGGTGCTTACCCTGGCGAGCCGCGAGCCACCGGTTGCCGACCCCTGATATAGATACTTACCCATAATTCCATCTATTGAATTTTGTTACTTTAGTTGGAATTTATTTATGTTTTGATTGTATAATCAAAATGATAATACTGTAGGTTATTACTATTGCTGTACTGATGAGTGAGCACAAAAATGTATGGGATATGCCCTGAAGTGAGTGGGTCACCCTGGCTTTATCAGTAGTGAACTGTGGTTCGGTAATGAAATCAAAGATTATCAAGGGGATAGAGGGTTCTGCGCCTATGACTAGGGCTTCATCCTGGAAGCAGGCACTGTTCAATAGTTTACTTTGGCTTTGAGTTTCCTCCCTGGAGATTTGTGCCCTGTGAGAAGTGAATCTGTGAGACTAGACCAGATTGGACAAGTGGCAATGCAGAGCTGATCTTGCAGTGTGGCTTGACCAGCCCAACAGTGGAAGAGAGCTGATTTTACCTCACAAAGGTACACCAGCCTGCCAGAAGCAAAGCTGATACCCCAGGTATCTGCACACTATGGTAGGACCTGGCAGAGCAGTTCTCTCTGAATTGGAGCAGATTGGCCAAGCAGAACCACACTTCGGTGCCCTTTGACTACCACTGAGTCTAACTGGATCTGTGAGCTGGGGTTTTAGGTGGTAGGGTTTGTGGTGGGACCATGAGGTCTGGATCTCAGCAATCTGTACAATTACTTTTTGGAACTGTGGGGCTGATCAAACTCATGAGGTACTAGTGCTCCATTTTGTATCATGTTTCCTTTGTTTTTTCCTTTCTTCCTTCCCCTCTCCCCACCCCCCAAAAAAGATACTTGTGGTTTCATGTTACCAGGGATTCTGCATGCTTGCTCCTGGGGCAGAACCATCTCCAGAAAGGAGCAGAGAGATTCTATTTTAACCTCCCAGAGACAGAATAAGAGTATATGGCTTGACCCCCCTACCCAGAGCCAGTTTTATTTTAAAAGATGCAAAGATTTAAAGTTGATGAAAGTTATAAACAATTGAAAACACAGGGTCTTATAATAAAGATCAGGCAACCTAAACTATCGCTGCCAGCCTCCACATATAATTTCCTTACTCTTGTTACTAACTTTTACCTCCTATTATTAAAATAGAAAAGAATCTTTTTATCTCATTTACTTTTCACTTTTTATGCTGCTTACTTACTTTTTGCAAGTCTTTCAGCTCAGAAAATGGAAATAAACCAGTTATTTTCCATTCTGGTTCTCACGCACTATCATAGTGCTGCAGGGTTTGATTGGGAAACACTGCGGGAAGGAAGTCCTGGGACCAGTGATATGGGGTGTACAATAGAAAGGGGTTGGGTTTTTTGGGTAAAATCTATATTTTTGTCCCAACACTGTCACTTAGGCACATATTAGGGCCAAATTATCAGGCTCGGCATGAACTGGATTTGTAATAACATTTCCATTCAGTGTAGATTCTGTGTCCACCCTAATGTGGGGAAATGATGCTATAGTCTATTCAGAGTCCATTGAGAGCACATACCGCAATGGCACCAAAACAGTAAGAACTGGGCAGCACAGCTGGGCTAAAGCAATGTAAGAATAAAAGACACAATGAGAGATGTTTGTGTTTAATGGACAGACAGGATAATTAACAAAATGTCTGGAAATATTCCAAGAATACAAAGAAACAACATGGAAAATTCCAATGTGTATACTATGGAGCAGAGGGCTTCTCTTGGCATAGGAATCATTTTTTTATTTTGATTTTTTGCAATCTCCAAATTGTAAAACCCTGGAGAGTCTGTAAATTAGAGAAGGGATTACATTACACCACCACTGAGCATTCTAAAGAGAGGGTTTGGGGGTTTGTTTGGAGAATAAGAGTTACACATGTATTAAGTCAAAGTACAAAATAGACATTCACTGTGTTCTAGCAAAAGTAACCAAACCCTTTCAAGAATAAAAAATAGATTTAGATTTCTCAAGTTGCAGTTTTTAAATGGTTTTCCATATATTATATATATTGAGATTAATCATAATTTTAAATTGGTTAGAGGGCCCTTCAGTATTAATCAACTGATTTTTCTTAAGGAATATGTTTTTTATCCCTTCCTTTCTTTGAGTCCTTGAATTTAATAATGTTGGGATTTCTGCCTCCAATGTTGGATCTGCTAAATAAATTAGAGCAAACTCAAACATTTAAAAAATGAATAAAACCCATGACAAATGTATTCAGATAGCATCAGGAATCTGATTGAATCTACCCCGTTAAACATGATTGAATCTACCCCGTTAAACATGATTGAATCTACCCCGTTCAAAATTAAGCCTGAAACTCAAGCCTTAAGCTTCTCCATTGTCATTCACTATTTTTAAACACTGTAATGCAGAGGTCCCCAAACTGTGGGGCATGCCTCTTTAAAGGGGCACTTAGGAACATTGGGGGGCTGGCCCCCAACTGTGTCCCAGGTCCCGCCGCTGGCTCCGTCCCCAGCTTCAGTGCAGCTCCGCTTCAGTCCTCAGCCTTGGCCCTGGCTGCAGCTCTGTCCCTGCTCCTGGCCTGAGACCCACCCTCAGCTGTGGCCCCAGCCTCAGGCCCCTTACTCCTGGCCGCATTTCCCCCCCCCCATCTCTGGACCCAAGGCTTCACTCCTGCCTTAGGCTCTGGGGGGATGGAGGGCACATTTGAGGGCACAACCCTTAAAATGTGGGGACCACTGCTGGTAATCCTATGTAATGCAAGTTAGACTCTTAAGGTCTGATTCTCAGCTTTGACCAAGCTATGCTCAGGGCAAGACCCAAGGGATGGGGCAACAGTGCCTGTTCACCATCTTTGTTAGCTCCATGAGTTTGGAGCTAGATGGGGGTTAGCTTGGCCCTCAGCAGAAGCTAGAGCAGCCTCAATGCTACTCTAATTTACAGCAGGCTGCCCGTAGTCAAGAGAAACTTACAGCCAGAAATAGCCAGAGCATATCTATGCTCTGACCATGACCCATGTTCCCCAATATGAGGAGACTTCATGTATGTGTAAGAAAGGAGGTTGGCATAGAGCTCCACACCACCCAGAGAATTTCCCTTATAAAAGGAAAGTTCTGAGGTTGCGGTCCTGCTGGCTTAACTGCTACTTTTTGCTGGTTTTTTCATAGATTCATAGATTATAGGACTGGAAGGGACCTCGAGAGGTCATCGAGTCCAGTCCCCTGCCCTTATGGCAGGATCAAATACTGTCTAGACCAGGGGTCGGCAACCGGTGGCTCGCAGCTCGCCAGGGTAAGCACCCTGGCGGGCCGGCCCGGTTTGTTTATCTGCCGTGTCGGCAAGTTCGGCCGATCGCGGCTCCCACTGGCCGCAGTTCGCGGTCCCAGGCCAATGCGGGAGGCAGGAAGCGGCGCGAGCCGAGGGATGTTCTGGCCGCGGCTTTCTGCCTCCCGCATTGGCCTGGGACCGCGAACCGCGGCAGTGGGAGCCACGATCGGCCGAACTTGCCGACGCGGCAGATAAACAAACCGGGCCGGCCCGCCAGGGTGCTTACCCTGGCGAGCCGCGAGCCACCGGTTGCTGACCCCTGGTCTAGACCATCCCTGATAGACATTTATCTAACCTACTTTTAAATATCTCCAGAGATGGAGATTCCACAACCTCCCTAGGCAATTTATTCCAGGTGGCGAAATGCAAAGGGGCCTATTGTAATGGAGAATAGGGCCCTGAATGTTATTTATCTTCTGCAATAGTAAGATAAAATGCAAGGAGATGAGATTAGCATCCCCTGAAAGGGGAGACATGCTCCAGTGGAATTCATTGTGCAAGGTAAAATATCACATGGAAAATGAGTGGAATCTGAAGGCTTCAGGATTGTAGATGTAGTATCACACCTGCACCTGAAAACTGTGCAGTTTTAAAAATTGACGATGGGGATAATCTGTATTTTGCATTTACTCTACCAGCCTGCAGAACGCTTGGAATTTATGAAAAAGGGACAAAAAAAGTAACAAGCCAAAGTCAATTGTGAGGGCATGTATGTGTTTGTACAGTGCTTAGCACAATGACATCTGTCACAGTTCAGGACAATTGCACTTGTATTTTCCCTTCATGGTCCACTGAGGACACCCACTCTTGGCTCCCAGCTCCTCAGCTGTTCCCTCTCTTGAGTGGAGACCTGTGTCTCTCTTTCTCGACCAGGGTTTTTCCAGGCTGCACAGTTTCCTGCCCCTATTGTGCTATCCCAAGCAAACCAACGTGCATAAACAGGCCAGCGTCTGCACTTTGTTTTCTCTTTGAAGGCTTATGGACAACATAATTGCCAGCAGTTTTAAGGTACCACACAGCGCTTTCTAAGGAAGCACATCTATTCTAAGTAAGCACATCTATTTTTAAGGTGAAAGCATCACAGAGAAAAGATATTAAAAACAAGTTCCTTTATGTGTGGTAACAGCTTACCATGGTCACCCATCAGTCTTATGAGGCCGCAGTAGACCCAAATCCTTCCAACACTTCCCAGGCAGGATTGCCCCCAACCTCAACCGTTGGACAGAAGGTCCTGTCCATTTGCTGGATCACAAAGAAGGCCCTGAGTCAGTTTAAACTCAGGCTATTTACCCTTTCTTTGTCTGTCTGTCTCCTCAGAATCCAATCTGAACCAGTATATGTGAGCTTCTCCAGGTGGAGATGTTGCAACCTGAGTGAATTTGCCAAATAACCCCACATTGTTCTTAATTCCTGGAGAAACTGTGGTCACCCTCCTCCATGGAATTACATACAATCCCTGGCCCACAATGATACATAAATTTAAGGCAGTAAGATATCCCAAAGATGTTGCATGAAGTAGCTACCATAATATAAACGTTAAATAGTAAATATATATGTATGTCTAGACCCATATGCTACAAAAGCTGTTTTGCGGATTTCACAGAATTATTTGACACTTACTCATATACTATATCAGCTCCAGTAAGCGGTTCTTGTGGTGTCATGCTCAGTATGATTCTGCTAACCTGAAACTGTAAAAATGATATGGTGTAATGGCCAAACTGCAGATATTAATTCTGCTATATTCATTCTGCTACATGTGGTGGACAATTTACTGTGTGCATTTAAAATCAGACAAATGAAAAATGTATCTAAAATTGATAAGTTTCTATTTTCTTTATTCTTGGATGGTCCTATGTTTTAAATATGGCCACATAGGTTTTTAAAAATATTTTTAGAAAAACAACCAAATTGCACCCTCGCTGCAATCAGTTGTCAGGCTTGGTCATACACTATATATTTTTAGAGACCACTAATAGCCCCATGTGAAAGGGCTCTAGGTGTACATAATGGAAATGCTGACAGCCCCTTAACTATAGCTGTGCTAGCAAGCCAACGCTAATGCAGTGGCATTAATTAAGTAGCTGAAATGGAAAACAGAGGGAAAAATTAGTTCAAGTTCAGTGGTTACTTGTTACAGTTTGTAAATGGGCTCTCCCCGGTGGAGATATGTAAAATAATGCTCTCGTTAAAAGTTATGTGGAAAATAAAGGTTCTCAGCAAGCTAATTTTACTCAGTTAACAAAGCACAATTTCAAACTATTCTTGTTAACCATCCACCCACTTTCCTTTCCTTCACCACCTCAGATTTACAGATAGGAGGTACAATTACAGTTCTTTGTTTCATCCTTAGATCTCTTTACAAAATAAAGTCTGCTTTCATCCTGTTGAAACCTATGTGCTTTCCTTCATTGTGTAAAGCTAAAGGAGCTGAGGTCTTACTTAAAAAGTTTAAAGTAATCCTTTGTGTTCCTCCCCACCCCCACCCCTCAACCACCTCTTTGTGGTAAATATATTGTAACTGTGTGCTTTCAGCTGAGTATTTCCCCTGGTTAGCGAAACAGCTAAAGTAGGCTGAAATCCTGCCCCCACGCAAGTCAATGGCAAAGCTCCAATTGACTTCAGTGGGTCCAGGATTGCACCCTTTGTGTCTATTTTTATTGGTGTTGCTTCCTATAGCCTTGCAGTTACCTTGGCTCATACACATTCTGCATTAAACTACTTTTCTGTTCCTCCTATAATGTTTCTTCTTTCCCCTCTCCATTTAATTCTTCCCTTTTCCTTGGGTTAGGCACAAGGGGAGGCATGGAGAGGGGTGGTGGGCTGTATGTTTGTGGGGGGAAGATAAAGAAAGTTGCATAACCATGAATCCATCCTGCTGCCAAATTTCTCTCCTAGATGCTTGAGAAGAAGGATGCATCTTGGAATTTCCTCCATTACCACCGTGGCCCTAAAGAAGCCAATCATGGAAACGGGTCATGTTTACAGGATTGTAGGTCCTCTTCTCTGTTCCCAGGGAACTCGGTTCAGCTGCAAAGCACCCCAGCTTCATAGAGGCAGCAGTGGATTTCCAACCTCACTCATGCAGCCTTCCAGGGAGCTGGGGTATGAGTAAGGAGAGCCACCTAGAGAGTGGTGAAGACAGGAAGGGGAGTAAAAATAATCCTAAAAATAGAAAGCAAACCAAACAAAATCCGGAATCAAACAACAAAAACCAGGAGATGGTGACAACCTTTGGAATTTCAAGCTGACCAAAATAATGGGAAGGGAAGGCAGCCATCTGCCAATCCAGCACACTGGGGTGCTCCAAGAAAAATAGTTTGTGAACTATTGTGCTAGTGCTTTGAGTGTAAGGTGAGTAGGTATGCCTGCAAACTGGGGATATTACTGTTTTCAGTGCCTGGCCTAGTGTTCTTTACAATTTTCACAAAGGCAGCGTTTCCTCCCTGTTCTTGAAGGAGCCATCAGCTAGCTGAGGTGATGGAATTGATGACAGGCTGGCTAAATGCATGTGGCCCTGGAGGTTAGCCCTCCCCATCTTCCCCAGCAGGCCTGGCATATGCTGACTTTCTGTCCTTCTCTTTCACTTCCATAAAGCCTCTTATTGACACGCACCCCCCCTCCCCCCCCACACACACACGATATGTGTCCTCATGGCCACATTCTCTTGTGTGTGGTGTCAAATGCACAGGATCAGCATTCAGGGCACCAAATCCCTGTGTTGTTGTTGGTTGTCAGGGGTCGGGTGGAATGGTTGTGTGGCAGTGTTGCTTGAGTGGTGGAGAGGGGGCGAGGGGAAAGGAGCACTGAAAATGTTTTCTGCCCTGGACAGCAAATCGCTTATGGCTGGCCATTCACAGAACAGCAGGGAGGGAAGTTAGGGGATGTGATTTGTTTGACTAAGTAGGAGGAAGGTATTCCCTCTTTCTCCCGCCTCCCCCCACCCGTCTCTTCCCCTGCCTTTCAATTATCAGAAATCCCCCCCCACACACACACACCCCTTCCTGAATCTGCCAGCAACACCCCCATCCCACACACCCTCTTGCCATCCCTAGGACCAGTGTCCCTTTTTGTACTCGGCATACGTCTATACTAGAAACACTACAGTGGCACAGTTGCAGTGGACACTTATTAAAGGGACAGAAGGGGTTCTTCTATTGCTGTAATAAATCCACCTCTCCAAGAGGCTGTAGTTAGGTCGACAGAAGAATTCTTCCATTGATCTAGTTGGGGCTATGCTGGGACTTAGGTCTGCTTAACTGCATTGCACAGGACGTGAAATTTTGCAGAGCCCTGAGGTACATAGATAGGCCGTAATGTAATGTAGACCAGCCTTCAGTAAATATGGTCTTCTCTTCAGCTTTTGCAGCACATTTCTGATTTCCATGTAGTAAGAGTGTGTTGTGGAGGTTAAACCTTAATAAACTACCTCTTTATAAGCTTTTCCCATCCGAAGGAGACTCACAGAGCACTTTGACTTTATTCACAGAGAAGCTACTTCATAGCTCTGGCTTTTAAAATTCATGTAGGCTCTGATTCTTCTAACACTTCCAACTGTGCTTAACTTTAAGCACATGAGCAATGAGCAGTCCCATTGAAGCCACACTCTGTCCCTTCTCCTTTTGCTGTTTCACTTCCTAATTTTTTCACCTATTCTCACCTTGGTCCCCAGGAGCACCTGCCCTGAGAAGCCACTGCTTTTATTATTGTGCACTGCTCAGCACCACTACACTCTGACCCTGATATTAGCTTCCCTGCTCACAGAATCATCCTGAAGGCATCTACAAGGTCACCTGTATGCAGAAAACTCTTAAAGACCCCAAAGGCAAATACCCGGGCTAACTCATTATGTTGTTAGTGACTGTTTATAACTGTATAGCTGTCATTATGTTAATGACTCATGCAAGGAAGACATTCCCCCCCAGCACCTTTTATCTTGTGAAGTTACAGGGATCAAAAATGCAACAGGACACTGACATTTTCTGAGCACTCTTTGGGTATTTAACCACCTCACTCCCATTGATAGAGAAGTTACATCTCTATGTGCAACTGTGAGAACTTATCACACACACTAGGAAAAAGCAGTAAAGGTTTATCTTATAATTGTAAATTAGCATTTTTCAGGTTATTCTTAGAACAAAGCTTTGATAATTATATATCAGTTACGTGACAGAACCCTTTGAGACAATGAGTTCTTCAGGGTCACACTACTCCCCATTCCTAGGCATCTGGATTTTTGGGTTTAGATTTAGTGAAGATCAGATTTAGAAAAAAGAATACATTAGCTCTTTTTGAAGGGGTTTTCAGATCTTGTTTAAAAGTTTCCGGAAGTGTGTGTGAAAATATATAATATATATAATTATGTGTGTGTGTGTGTGTATATATGTATATATATATATATAAAATTATGTGTTTGTGTGTACACACACACACACATGCACACACACACAGATATTGGGTGTGTGAGTGTTGAAGCAAATGAATCAGGGAGAAAACCAAAACTTGGATTTGTCCCAATCCCAATCTTAGTGATATCACTGTGTTTGATGTACCTCTTGGTACCTGCATTATTCCTTTTGGAATGAATGGTATTATTTATCCCTCATTCTCCTGAGCACCAAATTCAAACCAAAATGCTGGTTAACAATCTTCAGCAGCAGTACTTAAAGTATGGTATATAGACTACCAGAGGACTATAGAGTCCTCATGGTGGTCTGCAAAATTAAGAATTTGGCAAATTGGACAGTCGGGATTGGGAAGTACGGAGGGTTCAGGAGAGGATGCCTTTCTCACAAAGTAGTCTGAAGAATGTAATCATCAAGGGAGCAACTGACTGACAGCATGAGAATGTGAGATTTCACTGAATTTCCAAAATACCTTTGTCAAGATCTGAAACAGTCATTAAGGGTACGTCTACACTACAAGACTATTTCGAATCTACTTAATTCGAATTTGTGGAATCGACCTTATGAAGTTGAATTTGTGTATCCACACTAAATACACTAATTCGACTGTCTGAGTCCACAGTAACAGGGCCAGCGTCGACTTTGGAAGCGGTGCACTGTGGGAAGCTATCCCACAGTTCCCGCAGTCCCCGCTGCCCATTGGAATGCTGGGTAGAGCCCCCAATGCCTGCTGGGGGAAAAAATGTGTCGAGGGTGGTTTTGGGTAACTGTCATCATTCAACTGTCACTCCCGCCCTCTCTCCTTGAAAGCGCCGGCGGCAAATCTGTTCGCGCCCTTCTCTGGTCGGTTACAGCTCGGACGCCACAGCACTGCGAGCATGGAGCCCGCTGCGATCATCGCTGCACTTATGGCCGTTGTCAACTCCTCGCACCTTATCGTCCACCTCTTCCACAGTCAGCTGCTGAGAAATCGGGCGAGGAGGCTCCGTCAGCGCGGTGAGGACAGGAAGTCACAGAGTGGCGCAGACCTCTCACAAAGCAGGGTACGCCGCGCAGTGGAGATCATGGTGGCAATGGGTCAAGTTCATGGTGTGGAACGGTGATTCTGGGCCCGGGAAACAAGCACGGACTGGTGGGACCGCATAGTGCTGCAGGTCTGGGATGAATCACAGTGGCTGCGAAACTTCAGGATGCGTAAGGGCACTTTCCTTGAACTCTGTGACTTGCTGTCCCCTGCCCTGAAGCGCCAGGACACCCGGATGCGAGCAGCCCTGACTGTGCAGAAGCGAGTGGCCATAGCCCTCTGGAAACTTGCAACGCCAGACAGCTACCGGTCAGTAGCGAACCACTTTGGCGTGGGCAAATCTACCATAGGGCTTGCTGTGATTGAAGTAGCCCACGCAATCGTTGAGCAACTGCTCTCAAAGGTAGTGACCCTGGGAAACGTCCAGGTCGTCATAGATGGCTTCGGCGCGATGGGATTCCCAAACTGCGGTGGGGCTATAGATGGGACTCACATCCCTATCCTGGGACCGGCCCACCAGGCCAGCGAGTACATTAACCGAAAGGGCTACTTTTCTATGGTGCTGCAAGCACTGGTGGACCATAGGGGACGTTTTACCAACATCTACGTCGGGTGGCCGGGCAAGGTTCATGACGCGCGTGTGTTCAGGAACTCTGGTCTGTTTAGACCCCTCCAGGCAGGTATTTTCTTCCCGGACCACAAAATAACGGTTGGGGATGTGCAGATGCCTACAGTGATCCTTGGGGACCCAGCCTACCCGCTAATGCCCTGGCTCATGAAGCCCTATACAGGCACCTTGGACAGTGAGAAGGAACTCTTCAACTACTGGCTGAGCAAGTGCAGAATGGTGGTGGAGTGTGCTTTCGGACGTCTCAAGGGGAGATGGCGGAGCTTACTGACTCGCTCGGACCTCAGCGAAAAAAATATCCCCGTTGTTATTGCTGCTTGCTGTGTGCTCCACAATCTCTGTGAGAGCAAGGGGGAGACCTTTATGGCGGGATGGGAGGTTGAGGCAAATCGCCTGGCTGCTGATTACGCTCAGCCAGACAGCCGTGCCGATAGAAGATCCCAGCGGGAAGCGCTGTGCATCCGGGAGGCTTTGAAAGCTAGGTTCCGGAAAGCAGGGTAACCTATGACTCTCCAGTTGATTTACAGAGAAGCTGAACCTGAGCCTGTTTCAGTGACTGTTGACTTCGATCTGCGGTTACATACCCCGTTCTCCAGGTTTCCCCCCTTCCAACACACGTTTTAAAATAAATTTAATGGAACACTGATTATTAACAAAGTTTTCTTTAATTATGAATTCCTGTTCAAGGGTTGAAACATGGACGCAGAGCGTGGTGGGTACGGTGTGCACTGATGTACAGACCGCTTCTACACTAGAGGAATGACAGGCTCCTGCTCCTACAGCGGTCTCTGGGGGG
Organism: Mauremys mutica; assembly: GCF_020497125.1. Classification (NCBI taxonomy): domain Eukaryota; kingdom Metazoa; phylum Chordata; order Testudines; family Geoemydidae; genus Mauremys; species Mauremys mutica. The sequence continues at coordinate 47,969,320 of NC_059074.1, read as the reverse complement.
AGGACGGTTGCAGGTGGGTGTGCAGGAAGGGGTGGGTTTGCAGGAAGGGGTGAGGGGTGCCGTCTTTGGGACGGAGTTTGGATGCAGGCTCTGGGCTGGGGGTTGGGGCGTAGGAAGGGGTGAGGGGTGTGTGGGAAGGGTGAGTATGTGTCCGTGGATGAGGGCTCTTGCTGGGGCTCAGGGCATCGGAGAGGCTCGTGGCTAGGGTGGAAGGGCCTGGTAAGGGCAGCCTGCCTTGCCATTTGTGGATGGCAGGCGCTAGGACCCTGGGGCAGCATACACCTCACAGACTGACCCGGGGCAGCATACACCTCACAGACTGACCCTGGTGCCTAGTGACTGCAGTCTGTGTGTGTCCTGCTGTTGATCCTGCCCCCAAGTCTGTACCCTGGTAATGGAGGCTGTCCTATGCAATTAAAAAACCCCTCCCCCCCTTCACACAAAGTCTTCTGACAAGGAAAACGTGACGGAAACAGTGAATAACAACAAACTACTCTTAATACTCAACTACACAGTGGGGGGATGAAACTTGGATTTGGGACTGGGTGATCCAGGAAGGGAAGCACTTCTCAAAATTTATGGCATGAGAGCCGTTTGGTACATGAGCGCTCTGCTGGGGTGGAGTGACAGTTTTCACGGCCCCTAGCGACCCTCCTTCTTGTGATTTTGGGTGAGGGGGGGACAGGACTTTGTGGCGGGGGAGGGCGGTTGCAGATACAGTTCAGGGGGGCTCTCTCCTCCTGCCTGCGGTCCTGCAGAACATCTACAAGGCTCCGGAGCGTGTCCGTTTGCTCCCTCATTAGCCCAAGCAGCGTTTGAGTCGCCTGCTGGTCTTCCTGCCGCCACCTGTCCTCCCGTTCACTGTGTGAGCGCTGGTGCTGACATAGGGTCTCCCTCCACTGTCTCTGCTCGGCTGCCTCGGCTCTGGAGCAGGCCATCAGTTCCGAGAACATGTCGTCCCTAGTCTTTTTCTTTCGCCACCTAATCTGCGCCAGCCTCTGTGAGGGGGAAGCCGGGGCAGTTCGTGAAAGAGCCGCAGCTGTGTGATGGGAAAAAGGAAGTGATTTCATTGAAAAGATACATGTTTGTGAACACTGAACACAGTCTAGTCAGTTTCTGTGAACAAGACCATACAGGGCACCTAGTCTCATGAGCTCTCAGGACAAGTTTGAGATTTCGGAATACGCTTTCATTGGCTGCGGTCATCCACAGGAGATCGGACAAGCGGGGCGGTACAGCTGAATCCATGTAGCAGCCAGGCCTGGTAAGCACTACACTATAGGCTGCTTAACAGTTAATGGATAGCTGTGCCCTCCCGCTGAAGGCAATCTGGAAAGCATAAAGTCTGACCCTGTTCCAGCCCCTCGCGGCTGTGCCCGGGAAAGATCACTGTATGCTTTTCCTCTGCGGCCTCCAACACGTGGCTGTTAAACGAAGGTCATTGCTATGCAAAGTAAAAGTCAAGCATTCACAATAGTAACAGTACACTAATTGCCCTAATTAGATGCAGCAGTCGGCGAACGAGATTACCCTGAGGCGGGTCACTCGGAGAGAGAGAGAGAGGATGCTGCGAGAATCCCTGCACAGACCAGGACCGTACGCTGCAATGCTGGTGGAGGCAATGATTCCGCTGTACATTAGGATGGCCTGGCGCGGAAGAGTGTGCTTCCACGGAGCACCAAATAAGGCACCTCTCCCCAGGAACCTCCTGCGGAGACTTTTCGAGCTGCTCTACGAGAGCTTCGTGGAAGTGTCCCAGGAGGATCTCTGTTCCATCCCTATTTGTGTGGACCTTCTTTTTATATAGTTTTATAGGGAAAAGTTTTTATATAGTTTTTATACATTTTTATTCCTGTTTTTTAAAAAATAAATGTTTCCATGTTTATAGCACTTACCGACTGATCCTTCCCCTGATTCTGAGTCCGGGTTAACGGCCGGGGAGGGTTGGTAGGGGATCTCTGTGAGGGTGATGAAGAGATCCTGGCTGTCGGGGAATGCGGTATTGTAAGCGCTGTCGCCTGCGTCGTCCTCCACAAACCCTTCCTCATCTTCCCCATCGGCGAACATCGCCGAGGAACTGCCCGTCGACACTATGCCATCCTCAGAGTCCACGGTCACTGGTGGGGCAGTGGTGGCAGACCCACCTAGAATGGCATGCAGTGCCTCGTAGAAGCGGCATGTCTGGGGCTGGGCTCCGGAGCGTCCGTTTGCCGCTCTGACTTTTTGGTAGCCTTGTCTCAGGTCCTTGATTTTCACGCGGCACTGCGTTGTATCCCGGCTGTATCCTCTGAGTGCCATGGCTTTGGAGACCTTCTCGTAGGTCTTTGCATTCCGTTTGTTGGAGCGCAGCTCCGAAAGCACAGACTCATCGCCCCACACAGCGATCAGATCCAGGACTTCCCAGTCTGTCCATGCTGGGGACCTCTTTCTATTCTGGGATTGCATGGACTCCTCTGCTGGAGAGCTCTGCATCGTTGCAGGTGCTGCTGAGCTCGCCTCGATGTCCAAACAGGACATCAGATTCAAAGTGCCCAGACAGGAAAAGGAATTCAAATTTTCCCGGGTCGTTTCCTGTGTGGCTGGTCAGAGAATCCAAGCTTGGACTGCTGTCCAGAGCGTCAACAGAGTGGTGCACTGTGGGATAGCTCCCGGAGCTACTAAGTTCGATTTGCATCCACACATAGCCTAATTCGAGATAGCCATGTCGAATTTAGCGCTACTCCCCTCGTCGGGGTGGAGTACCGAATTCGAACTAAAGAGCCCTCTAGGTCGAATTAAACGGCTTCCTGGTGTGGACGGTTGAGCGGTTAATTAGAATTAACGCTGCTAAATTCGATTTAAAGTCCTAGTGTAGACCAGGCCTAAGAAACTCACCTGTCCCAGACCTAAATGTAAATTTGAATTCTTTTCACCATAATAATTGACACAGCATCTTTAATCTTCTATCTTGCATTTTTATGTCATTCTTTTCTCAGTGAGTTGAGAGAGACACTGAGTGCTTTTCTATTGAATGTCAGTCTAAATGTCATTATTATGAACATGATAAATTAACAACTTGCCTTTCAGTGATTTCATCTGACTGCAGACTCAAATGTCCATGATACATAATTGTAGATTGTTTGTGTAGCTTACCAGCATAGGTAATATCTTAAATACAACAACTTCCCTAATGCTGTATGTTGAGTTAACAAAGCTACAGGAGGTTGTGCTTTGAGGAACTGAATAGCTGAAGTGATTAGTAATTGAATTTAGAGGTGTCCCCCTCTATGTCACCAGTTCAACCCCAGACTGGTTTGTTGATAGCTGGATGTTTGGATGAGGTGGTTGTTTAGGCAACTATGCTAAATGACCTACTGGCCATAGTTCAGGCCAGGAGTCTGTGTTTCCCCCGACCCGGACACCAGTTGGTGTTAATTAGTACCCTTAGTAACAGTTTCAGCAAGGACACCAGTGAATGGAGTTGAATATCCAATACCTTTGGCTCTATCTAACTAAGCTTCCACAACTGTTCTCATCACTGTGGTATCTTCAATACCAGTCAGTTAATTTAGAGATTAAGCACGTTCACAGTCCTGAGCCTGGAAAATAAAAATAACAATGTAAACTAATATCAAGAAGCCCTTATTTTTTTAACAGCAATTCAAAATACATAGTCCAAAGGGTGGGGGGCAAGGGAAGATAAAAACATCATTGCCTCTTTTTGGCTGCCATGTTATTTCTTTAATGTACCAAGCAATACCCATTTAAAAGATACTGTAATATCTCTACAAATTATCCTGTTCTATTTTTTTTTTTTGGAAGTGTATATTTTCCTGGCCTCCCCCACGATCACCTTTGAAGTAGGTGGAGGCAGGGAACGAATTACAGAATGAAACAGGACCTTGTCCGGGTTGCAATGTGAATTTACAATTCATTCCGCAATTTTAGGAACAAGCTTGCCAAATCCTGGCTACCTTTATGCAGAAAGTGAAAAGACATACTTTATTTGCAAAGTATAATATTTATTTTGGTCCTGGTAAGTAGCTGTATTTTGACAACTGAATCTAATATTTGTTCTGTTTTCTGTCACATTAACTATAATGGCAGCTAGTGAAACCCTATCATTTCCTACTGATATTTCAGAATTAAAATCCAAGAGTAAAAAAAATCCAACAATTTGTTTTTCAAGAAGTTATGGGGTCTAAATTATGCAATTTAGCTGCTCTCTCAAGTAGTGGGCAGTAATCTTGTCCTATGGGAATTTCAGGGGTGGGGTGGGGTTCAAAAAAGATGAAATAGTTCATTATAAATTAATTTTCTTACGTCTGTTGTTAATGAAGAATATGTGAACAAAATGGTGTGTAAACCTTCTTTTGCTATATTTTAATATGTGTTTAATTCATTCATTTCAACCTCTGTGAGATGTCTGTCTCTTAATGTAAGAGCTTTTACAATTACCAGTGCCAAAACTAACATGCCACAATGTGCCAGATGTAATGACCATAGAAAACCACAACAATACTTGCCCATGATAATAGCAGAATTCAAAAAAGGATTGGACACTTGTTTGGGTGACAAGAACATCCAAGTACAATAGTAAGGATTAAAAAATAAACAAGATTTTGGAAAGAATATACATCTTCATGCTTCAGGGCATAAAGCAGCTTCAAGGTTTTAAGAACATCAGATATACCCTAATGAGATAAATGAAACACAAGGCTGCAGATGCCAGGAAAAAATAGCTGCTCGCTAAACCCATGCCAGACAAATCTTACTGATGGTTTGTTAAAAAGAGGTGCTGGGCATTGAAAAATTTGTTAAATTCTCTCTCATAATGTATGCCCATGCAGTGGTCTGTGCATCTACTCAAGTGAATGTCAAGGAGTACTTTTACATCCGTTACTATTTATGGTATTTACGCTAGTACTTTAAATGGAGTGACCAGAAAAGGTGTTATAATCATGTGTGTTGCTTGTATTGGAAGTAAATCAGAGGCTTGTTTTAATCATGGGCTACAAAAACATGTTACAAAAGAAGTCTTCTCACCCTACTTTCTACTTAGCCACTACAACTTCACCTTTGCAGGGCACCTTAGGAGACTAGGTCCTCATTCATGTTCAGAGTTTATTTTATGTCCTGTTCTTCAGAAGTGGCTGTTCCATAGCAGAGATGTAGTATATGACTACAGGTGAGGTGTAACTGAGAAGAGATGGGATGAGTTTCTAAGTGTATGTGTCAGAGGCTAAAGGGGAGATAAAGTATCAGAAGGCCTGAAAAAATGCCTTCACAGATGTATATTAATAGAAATAAGATGGAAACTGTGTGGTATTTTCTCTTTTAAATCTCAATTTTTGTTGCTGTCATTTCTCATTTATTTCACCAAAGGCTGTGCTGGCTTGTAACTTACCTTTTATATTAAAAGAAAACAACAGAGGCACCATTAAAGGGCTCCCAATGTACTTTTTAATAGGGAAAAAAGAAGTTATAGAAATCTCAACAGCAGATGAAGGCTGTTTAAGCCTGTAGCTGTGACAGTGCTGGTGGGAAAGTATGGAACAGCAGGGAGGAAAGTGGAAGCCAGGAAACCTAACAAGGAATTCCAAACAGTATCATAACCCCTCCCCCATTTTAATAATATATTATGATTTTGTTTGTTTCTTAGGGCTATGTGCATTAGAAAGTAGACTCTGCAACTGCCAGCCTACAGAAACTTCTAAAGGCTGCCCTATCATGCAGCCATAGAGGTTTTTCCATATTAATAATTGTGTAATACCACTTGAGGCACTAAATTGGCCACCCACAATTTTCCCTCCTCTTATGAGGGAAGTCACAGATTCTACCCGCTCTGGCAATTGGGATCATGGGAAAGACCTCAGAGTGTGCAAGGAGATGCACAGTGACTCTCCTGAATTTCTATGGTAGGATGGATTATTTCCTGTTGGGCTGATATTCATTCAGACAGACACTGCTACAGTGTAATGATTCAGTACTGATGAGGAAGGAAGTGCGCCACCTACCGAAGCCCTTGTATCAGTAGAGGCCTTGAGCCTGTGGCTAACTCTTTGCTCAGATAGGGCCATGCACGTGCCTTGCCAACCGTCTCTAATTGTGTGCCACTCACTGTCTGATGTCTATAATACACACTTGGACTCATTGTGACTTTTAAGCCAGGGTCCACTCTGGAGAACTTGAGCTACAGCGAGGGCCACTAGGTGGCTTTCTAGCTGGTTCAGGTCTTCCAGAGTCTCATTGGTAATTCTGCCATCTTTTCAAAGAGGGCAGCACATGTTCTCCTCTCTGCCCAGCTATCTGTGCTGCCTAGGTACAGAAATAGAGGTGGGGGGCTTGTCCCTGCTTTTCCCTGTCTCTTGTCACATAGCTAGCATTTCTGGAGCACTAGTGGGAGCAGTAATTATGTTAAAAAACAGACAATAGCCAGGACTGTGTCCTCTAGCCATTTGCATGCCTGGTATTTTCTCCTCATGAAGGTACTTATACACTGTTATCCAGTCCCCTCTCATTTTTCTCTTGATAAACTAAACAGATTAAACTCTTTAAGTTTGTCTACATGGAGACTTAAGGTGTGGCAAGCCAGGATCTAAATCTACAGGGCACTAGCCAGGGCTGGTGCAAGGATATTTTGCACCCTAGGCGAAACTTCCACCTTGCACCCCCCACCCCCACTTTATAAACTTTCAAAAATGAATACTGCATAATGTGGCATTGTTCATTAGAATTAATACACATTCGGCTTGAAAATTTATTAATTTAATTATTTAGTCTACATATTTATTGAAAATAAATGAATAACCTGACAGGATGTGGGGCTGGCTGGCTTCGGGCAGGGGGTACGGCAGGGGTTGGCTGGAGACAGGGGGTGTGGGCTAGCTGGCTTCGGGCAGGGGTGTGCGGCAGGGGCTGGCTGGAGACAGGGGAGTGTGGGGCTAGCTGACTTCGGGAAGTGGGGTTTGGTGGGGGCTGGCTGGAGACGGGGTGTGGGGCTGGCTGCGGGCAGGGCAGGGGTGTGGGGCTGGGTGTGGGGCGGGCTGGCTGGCTTCGAGCAGCGGGTTGCGGCAGGGGTTGGCTGGAGACAGGGGGTGTGGGGCTGGCTTCGGGGAGGGGGTGTAGGGCTGGCTGGAGGCAGGGCAGGGGGTGCAGCAGGGGCTGGCTGCAGGCAGGGTGGCGGGTACCAGGGCCGTCCCTAGATATTCTGGGGCCCTACGCAGCCCCCCTGCGGGGGGGGGGCGCCCCAGGCCTCCTCGGGGAGGCAGGAGCGAGGGGACCCCAGGCTTACTTGGGGGGGGGCAGGCCTCTGGGGGGCAGGGCTGGCTTGGAGGGCAGGGGGGAACCACCCCCCAGCACTCCCCAGCGGCGCGGCTGGGGCCGGGTCTCTGCACTTCCCTCCGCTGGTGAGTGCAGGCCCGGCCCTGCTGCAGAGCTCGGGGGGGGGGGGCTGAGCAGGGGCAGGGGCCCCGGGGAAGAGCCAGAGCAGCAGGGAGCAGCGCAGTGCCCCCGGTGGCTGGAGGAGGAATGACATCACTTCCCGGCTGGCCGGAGCTGATCAAAGCTGCAGCGCCCCTCACACAGCAGCGGGAATGGGTTACACGTTTAGCCAGTGCCGGGTGAGCATCTCAGACATTTTGGGCACCGCTTTTTGGTGCCCTCAAATCTTGGCACCCTAGGTGGCCGCCTAGTTTGCCTAGTGGTTGCACCGGCCCTGGCACTAGCTTCCCATGCCTTAACTAGCCATGGAGATCCTGCTATCTGTTTCAAACAGCAGTACATAAAAATGTTTTGTGTGAATGGGCCCAGTTTATCAAGCAATCCCATTCACAGGCTTCTGTGTCCTCATCATTATTTACCACTCTGCCAGTCATTCTGTGACCCACAGATTTGCCTGGAAGCCAAGGAAGGAAACCATGGGTAGAGGGGAGACCAGCTGGGAGCCAGTAAGTGGCAAGGAGATTGGGACTGGATGAGGAGCTGTGGGTGGAGGTTATGGCTGAGGAAGCAGACTGAGACCCAAAGGGGCAGGATGGAAGTAGATGAGAAAGAGACAGATCTGGTGGAGAGACAGAGTGCAGTGGGAGGAGTAGGACTGGTTGGACAAAGAGACTGAGACAAGGAGCTGGAGGTTGTGGGAAGAAACTCAGACTAGATAAGGAGCCCAGAGGGGGAGACTGGAGACAGTGGGCATGGGGACTGTGGTGATGAAGGGCATTTGGAGGCCCAGGTATGCGGAGATACAGACCTGATGAGGATCCAGGAAAGGGAGAACTGGGACTGGCTGGGCAAGGAGCTGGGGAGTTGAGGGAGGAGACTGGCAACGGCTGGACAAGGAGACTAGGACTGAGAGTCCAAAGGTGTGAGATTGGGACTTTTTTGGGCAAAGAGATTGGGACTAGGATGAGATGCCTGAGGAGTCAAGACTGTAACTGGCTAGGTGAGAGGAAAGGGACTGGGATGAGGACCCAGAGATGTGGAAGAGACAGGACTGGGCTAGGAACAGGTTGAAGAAGATGAAGTCATGCTTGTGGAAGAATGGACAGAAGATTCTGTGCCCACTACAGCACAATGCCCTCCAAAGCCTGGAATTGAATCAAAGATTGCTGAGTCTTGCTATTCCTTGTCTATAAGAAAATATCTGTAAAACCCACTGGCAAAGTGACCCATCACCAGCTAGTGCTGGTCCATACTACAACATACTACATCAATTGTTCTATTAGCTCAAGTGGCAGAGGTCTGTGTGGTGGAGCTGAAGGTTCCAACCCTGGTGTTGACCCACATGAGTGTTAAAATGATGACTCCTGATGGAATTTCTGTTGTTTTTTTTTACACGCCTAGGAAATTACATCCAAAAATATTATGTTAAAAGAACATTATTAAGGTTGTATTGAAAAGGAGACTTATCTCTAGGACCTCTGCCAGCTCATGCCAAGGCTCCAGGCCTCACTGAATACTGAAAATGTATAGCTGGAAACCAGTCTAGATTACCTGTGTGTTAGTATTATTAAGATATATATTACTGTTATAAGAATGTATTTAGTCTTTATTGAATGCTCGTAGGATGCTGCATGTATTAATCCTTATAATATCTGTATCTCATGATATAAGACAAAGTTAAAATGTGTGATCAGTAACTATAAAAATGTCTGCAAACACTGTAAATCCTCCACAGGCAGGGAAGAAGAATTACTAAGTGTGAAATGCTAGTTTACCACAAGAGGTGTTATCTCCTCCCCAACAAAAAAAGGTCTATAGATATCAGACAAGCCATTGTGGACAAAAGACTGTTGATTGCTTCCCCCACACTCCTGAAGAGGGTAGGTGCACAAGTCCATGTCCCATCACAGCTTGAACACTGGGGGGAAGGGAATAAAAATGCCTGTTAAGGAGAAATTGTTATCCTTATGCTGCTGAACTCTGAGGTGCAAAGATTTCTAAGCATAAGCATGGGGTCCCCTGCTGCTTAGCTTGGGTTAGCCCTAAAGGACATATAGTTTATATATAGTTTATTATAGAAGTTTCTATTATCTTTTGAAACATAAGACTGTAATTTATTTGTATGTGTATGATTATCGGCTTTACCTTGTAAATAATTCTCATTTATTTTTCCAAGTTAATAAATCTTTAGATAGTTTATTATAGGATTGGCTACAAGGGTTGTCTTTGGTTTGAGGTCTGAAGTATAGTTGACTTGGGGTAAGTGACTAGTCCTTTGGGACTGGGAATAACCTGAATATTATTGTGATTTTTTGGTGTAAGGGACCATCTGTCATGGCAAGATAGATCAGAGTGCTCAAGGTGACTGTCTGTGCCTCCATGTTAAAGATGTTATAGTGCTTCAGGAGTTCACACTTGTTACTTGTGTAAGCAGTGTCAGGATGAGCTCTACCCTGACATCTGGTGGTGAAGTATGGGGAGTGTGGAAAGGAATTTCAGGTATTTGCATTGGCACACCCACCCCACCTAGCATAGCTAACGGCAGCCTGGGATGGCTATTTTGACAGCTCTGGGATCCCCAATTTCTTTGATTATTGGGGCAGAAGGAATAAAGTGTTGTCACCCTGATTATGTGAATGAGGAACTATGAGACTGCATTAGGACAGAGATGTCTTACTGTCCATTAAGTAGCACTTGCTAGACAAGGGACATGGGTGCCAAAACCCAGTGAATTGAGAGAGGTTGGGGATTGGTGTGTGTACCTGATGGTATGGGCCCCTTTTGAGGGTCTGGAACACCAATTGCACATCCTCCTCTCTCCACTGATGAAGAGCAGAGCTAATTTTGAATCCTTTAGGAGTCCATCTAGAGGCTGCTGACCTAAATTCATGTTGGGCCAATGGTGCACCAGCACTGGGGCTCCCCTACTACAAGCTGAAATCACTAAGAGCTGAAATCACTAAAAGAGCTAAGCTTACTGAGCTGAGATCACTGAGTGCTGTGTTAACTAGTGGGGCAGCCTGAAGTTCTATTGCTAAGCGGCTGACAGAGTGGAGCAGTTTGCAGCATGTTGGAGCAGCCCATGGAACAGTGAGCGGAGTGGAGCAGTTTGCGGGGACGGCTGAGGCGGTTCACGGGTCGGCTGGAGGAGCGGAGCCAGTCGTGGTGAAGGCTGCAGCAGAACTCTACAGAGAGGCGGAGCAGTTGGCCCCGGCCCACGTAAGGTGCTCCTTAACACCCTGTGTGTGCCCCCCCTCCCATTTCCACCCAGGCTAGGGGGGTAAAACTCTGCAGATAAATTTTTGAACTCTGGGGTGGCACTGACCAGAGACAGAGACTTTTGGGTTGTTGGACTTTGGGGTGATTGGACTTAAGACCCTAAGGGGGAAAGGACATTGCCAAATGTACTTGGAGGTGGACTGGGTTTTTTTTGCTTATGGTTTGTGTTATAATCCGGTTTGTGGTGTTTCTCCAATGGAGATGCCGCATTGTTTCCCTCCTTTATTAAAAGGATTTTGCTACACTCGGACTCCGTGCTTGCGAGAGGGGAAGTATTGCCTCCTAGAGGCACCCGGAGGGGGTGGTATGTAATTGTCCCAGGTCACTGGGTGGGGGATCAAGCCGGTTTTGCATTGTGTTATTGAAACGGAACCCCGGGATACTGAACCCGGCCCTTGTTGCTGCCAACTCAGAGAGGCAGAAGGGTTACACTTGGTTGGTGAAATCTAACTATCAAGCATACAACCAGTTTGGGTTCTGTGACCTGTTCCTAGACAGTCTGTCAGGAGGTTGGCATTCACACTCATGAGTGTCTCCAGCAGGAGCGGCGCCAGAGCTTCTGGCGCCCTAGGCAGAATTTGGGGGGCGGCATTTTGTGCGCTCCCCACGGGGTGCGCGGGAGCTTCCGGTTCTGCTCCCATCGCGCCGCCGAAGAAGGACCCTCTGCCAAAATGCCGCAGGCGACAGCGGCAGTCATTGAGCTGCTCAATTGCCTGCCGCTGTTTTCCGCAGCACATCGCAGAAGGTCCTTCTTCAGCGGCGCGACGGGAGCGGAACCAGAAGCTCCCATGTACTCCGTGGGGAGCGCACAAAATGCCGCCCACTGAATCCTGGCATCCTAGGCAATCGCCTAGGGTCGCCTAATGGAAGCACTGGCCCTACTCTCCAGACAGTGTGACAGGGCTCTCCCTATCCTGGGGTCCCAGAGTAGGGGCCCCAGCTCAAGCCAGAACATTTACACTGCAATTTTACAGCCCCATAGCCCAAGTCAGCTGACATAGGCCAGTCATGGGTGTTTAATTGCACTGTAGACATACCCTTAGAGCCTGTCCCTGCCTTTGCTTCAGAGTTCATATGTGATGAAGCTGAGCAAGTCACTTAAACCAGACTTTTCACAGGTGTCACTAATTGTGTGTTCTTCATTTTCTGCTGCCTGACTTGAGACCCCGGGAACTGAGTTGCAGAAGTGTTGAGCACTCACAGCTGTAACTGGAATTAATAGGAGCTGAGCTTTGAATAGTTGTGCTATATAATACTAAATTCTCTGAAAAATCAGGTCCTTGGCTTCTAAAATTGGACACCCAAAATTAGGGGAAACTTTAGACCAGGGGTAGGCAACCTATGGCACGGGTGCCAAAGGCGGAACGTGAGTTGATTTTCAGTGGCACTCACACTGCCCGGGTCCTGGCCACTGGTCTGGGGGGCTCTGCATTTTAATTTAGTTTTAAATGAAGCTTCTTAAACATTTTAAAAACCTTATTTACTTTACATACAACAATAGTTTAGTTATATATTATAGACTTATAAAAAGAGACCTTCTAAAAATGTTAAAATGTATTACTGGCATGCGAAACCTTAAATTAGAGTGAATAAATGAAGACTCGGCACACCACTTCTGAAAGGTTGCCGACCCCTGCTTTAGACCTTAATCTCTCTGTGCTTCAGCTCCTCATATGTAAACTGTAAATAAATCCACCTCCTCACCACATGGGATAAAATAATGAATGTTAAAGAACTTAGATATAGTTATGAGTGCTATAGAAAAAGGAAGTTAATAATTCTGTCTTCAGAGCAAGGTTTGAATAATGTGCTGTAAATAAGACCTGTGAGCCACATATTGCCACCTGCTAGATATGACCACTGGCCTGATTTTTGCTTTAAATGGAGAAATGCCTGGATGAACCTGAGTGCAGAAGTGACTGACTGTAATAGATAGAGTACAATGTTTATGCATATTTATAAAATGCCTAGTTGCACTGAAAGCCGAGAGACCCAAGTTTGGATAATACGTTGTACATATATGTGTGTTTCTTATGCTCTGTATACCAGCTCTCTTCCAGTTTGAACTTGAGCTGTTTGAACTGTGAAAAAGGAAAGGTCAGATGGGAGCACTGTTGGTGGATGTGTCCATCAACTGTGACCTTTTGACGAATAAGTTTCTCTGAACTGTCTAAATTCTTTGGAAATGTCTTTTACTTGGCTCAACTTGACTCACACAAGCATTAGCTACTTCTGCTTAACAGTGGAATCCACATGGGTCCCTTTGTAGTTCGAAAAATTTATATTTTTCTGTTGGACATGAGAGAAACCCCCAAGGTAACTTGCTGGAGATTTGCCCTGCTAAACTGTCTATATATGTCTAAACATTCATCTTTGGATTTTTACTGAATATGGAGACCTTTGCTGAATTCTTTTTCCAGATAGGATTAGAAAGGTTGCTGAATCAGGCATCGAAGACTCCGTATGGGAATTGTCACATAACACATTGTAAAGCTTTTTATAGTTAAAGTTGTGCTGTATCAAGAGGATGGAAGGATAGGAGGGCTTGGAGGGAGGGAGAGGTGTTTTAGGTTGTCTTGGTAAAGGAACAGAGAGGAGTCCGTAAATAAGTGATGCATAACAAGAAAATCAAGTAACCAATTCAAAGAAGCTTTATTGTAAATTATGAAAATGATAATTCTATGTAATTACATTTTCAATCTTATGAGTTTTGTATGTTTGCTATCCACTGTATGCATAGGGCCTATATATTTAATATGAGAAAGAAAGTGAATCTTTCAAACTATTTTACATAATCCCAATTCAAAAAGCATTCAACCTTTAGGCAGCACTGAAAATGGTATATTTCAACATGATATTTCCTACTAAGCTTATATGACTAACGTTTTTTAAATAATCAAAAACTTCAACTGAAATTCAAATAAGATAAAGTGAAGATACTTTCCTTGTCTGAGTGCAATACCTTCAAATCTACAGAACAAATCAGACTTCAGTCAGAAAAACCTAACATGATAAGGCAAAATAAAAATCATTCATTTAATATTAAAGAATGTGACATATATTAACAATATCTACCTAGGAGCACACTATACAAATAGCCAGAGTGAAAACAAAAATCTTAACTTTGCATTTTAGAAAAAAATCAACATTAATTATAAATATTTAGAAGCAATGTAAGAATTGTAGTCTCTCAAACTACGGTCAGAATGAAAGAATTCAGCCAAGCCACCTTCTGCCTGAAAAGTTTTCATTGCTCTTATTGTTGTCTATTATTTGTATTACTGTAATACCTTGGAGCCCAGATCATGGAGCAAGACCTCATTGTGCTAGATGCTGTACAAACAGAATAAAAAGATGGCTCCAGCCCCACAGAGCTACAAGCTAGAACCCTTACTAGTTTAAATGATAATTATAAGGGAGAAGCTACAAAGAGGAAGCATATGTAAATAGGTACAAGGACAGCATTCTTTTTATACTCACCCCTGTGCAGGAAGTGACATCACCTGATAAGCCAGAGGTGGAGCAGTGCAGAGAAGGATGCACATCCCATATGTAAGGTTGTCACAAAATCTCCTGTTTAAAAATATTAACACAGTAAGCGGAACTGGAGGGATCTTGCTGAAAGGCTGTATATCTCTGGCACTTCTAGCTAATCAGATACAAATTATATTCCTGTAGGTCTAACTGAATTCAGAAATAAGTACTTGCTTTGGTATAAAATACACTGGAGCAGCATTTTCATTACAACAATTAATCTAGCTGAAATCTGTACATGCACTTCAAAATTCCCCTAGAGGGTATCATATTTTCAAAAATAGATTTGACAGACATACTATAGACCATGAAGTATTTAAACAGAGATAGCACCTTGAAACACAATTACACAATGGCATGAATGAAAGAAAGGTCTAGATACTATAATAAAATAGGATCTGTTTGAAATGCTATACCATTGACTCAAGTGCTTAAGTAAGTCTGATCTTTCCAAAAAAGAGATGAGCATTATTGCAAAGTGGAAATGAAATACCTGCACTGAGAACATGGCTTTAAAAATATCAATTGTCTAAGCTGCTTTACAACAGTTAGGTTAGTTAGGTATTAAAATTAGTCCTTAATATCTGAAAATTGCTTCAATATTTTACGTTTAAATATATTAGTGTTCCCTAAAGGATTTTATATGATGATTATGGTAACATTTTCAAAAGGCACCTAAGTGACTTAGGAGCCTAAATTAAAAGTCACTCAGCTGCTTTTCAAAATTTTACCCTATATCTAGGAGCTTTTAATATTTTGGAGAACAGTGAGCAAAGGAATAATGATCTCCATATGATTATTTTTGTTGATGTTTCTGTCCGTGAACTGAAGAGATTATAAACTATGTAACCAATGATTGGATATAAAAATGTACTTAGAAACCTAGAAGATAGGTAGCTCATAATGCCTCTGATTATGTATATAGACATGTCTCATTAAGGCACAAGAGACTATTTTAATAATAATTATACTGAAATAAAAAATTTTCAGGCTGTCTGAGTGCAGAGATTCTGTACAATTACTGAAGCAAAATTGTACAGGCTTTTCCCCATTTATGCAATTCTCTGAAACATTGGTGCTGGGTGTCTGATTTGCATAATCAATACGTAGCTTTTTCTTAACTATGTAAGTACCTGTAATCTGATTGACTAATGGTTATCAGCTAATCAGAGTGAAGGGATTTGCATAATCATTGTACACCTATATTTCAATAGCCATATGATTAGAGAAATCTCTCCATTCAGTTAAGTTTTTGCAATCCCTATGCTCTGACTCAGCTGCTAGCAAACATCTTGAAAATCCTGAACACACAGGCCAAAGGTCATCTCAGCCTCTTTCTCCCCACATTAGAGAAAACGACCAACATCAACAACAACAAGATACAATGTACATGAAAGAGAAGAAAAATCTCATCTCCTTCCCTGCAGGCCTAGACTTGCTTCCATTAAAGTCAATAGAAGTTTTCCCAGTGACTTCAGCAGGAGCAGTACTGGGCCTTTCATGTTAGATGTGCTCCATTCTTTCAACTTCTTTTCTTCCTGTAGGCAGAGAGGACTGACCCATGCCTGCTGATAGCAGTGAGGGGGCAGAGTGAGGGCAGTGCTTCATTAGACGTTACTGAGCATGCTCAGTCCATGTGAGCATACTCAGTACAAGCCAAGCCAAGCAAACGTCACCCTGTATGCCCCCATAAGTGTTGCCTCTGCCTGGAGGCCAAAGAACTTCTTAGCCACACAATGACTACATATATATTTAGATTGAGCATTGGGTGATGTTACATAGCCTTCAATTTTGAATGAGTTTAAGACTTTCTAGCTACAAAACCCCCACTAAAATCAAAGGGAGTTATGCAGATGAACCTGGGTTCACTCTGAAAATGTATCCTTTTGTTTTTCCATTGTTTTGGGGGGTGGGGGTTGTTATGGTATGGCTGCCTTTAGACACAAAGATCCAACATTTTGCACCAGAATAAATAAATGATACACAGACAATCTATAAGCTATGATAAAAATGTGGTGCATTAACGAGGCACAATTGCTGGATGATGGCAATGGCCCTAGTAGAGAGAAGAAATGCTACAGTATATAATTCACCCCTTTGCTGTAAAAACTTGCTGTTGACTCAGGAAATGGAGGAAGTTTTGAATTTCTGGCTCCTTTGCACTCTCTATTTTTTAAAATTAAGCAAGAATTTAGTGATCTCAGAATTGGTGAAGGGAGAGTGAAGATCCCCAGAACAGATATGCCGTGTCAGGGCAGGCTTCCCAGCACTGCCCCATTAATGTGCCTCAACCCTGACTTGAAAGGACTATTCTAGAATGAGAGGCTAGTTCAATGCAGAGTTCTGCTCTGATTGGAGGGAGGGGGGAGTAAATTGTATGAGAGTTTTTGTGATGATTACAGCTTGTCCACCAGGGAAAGGACCATATATCTCACTTTACACAGGCTATTGAATGGCCATCACTCAAGTGGAAAACTCTGTCTATTACCAACTTGTGACCTAGTGACCTTGAGTTTAAATGCTCCATATCCTATTACTTGCCTCTCCTGAGCCAATTCTTTACAATTATGTATTATTTTCAACATTTTCACCTATTTTTCAGTCCCTGTTCAGGACAGCACTTGATGTGCTTAACTTTAAGCATGTGCTCAAGTCTCATGGGGCTAAAGTTCAGTATGTGTTTAAATTCTGTCCTGAAAAAGGGTGGACTGAACATGTGCTTATGCGTTTTTCTGAACTGGAGCCTAAAAGGGAAGGGTTTTTTTCCCCCCAAAGATATCGCAAATAAGAAAAATACATTTATGATTAAATTATTTGAATTCAATACTAATAAAGGATTTTCAGAAGCATGCCTATGTGTAGATGTTTGTGCTTCCACTGAGTGCATACTTTCTCTGTCTTTGTCTCTTTTAAAAGCTTATTATATTTGAAAAAGATCTTTGGCACACTCAAAAGGGAGGCAGTTGAATTATACTTTTGAAATGTCTTTTTACTCATTACTGAACAGATTTAATTATAATTTTACTGTAGTAGTATTACAGTTACAGATGGTTTTTGCTACTGATTGGGACGTCAGAAATAATGTAATTATACATTATGACAGTTTCCATGGCTTATAGTTTACCACAGTTACATTCTGTCTGTAAACTAATTTGGGAGAACAAATGTTTCTGTTCAAAATCTTTTCCAGTGGAAATGTTTCAAAGGTGTTTTTTTTAAAGTTAATTATTAGGCATTTTTTCTAAATCCTATGAAGGAACAAGAACATTTCCATGGAAATATGGTCAGTCATTGAAATGTCAAAGAAGATCCCACTGTAGAACATTAACTAGTATATGGAAAACATTTGAAATGTACACTACCTTACAATCTGAGTTAAATGGCAATATTTATTTATATAACTATAGTGACCCTCAGAGTGCAGAAGATATGCTTTTTACTGAGTGGTTTATTTGTATGCAATAGCATTGGATGACTGTATTATATTTAATTAAAAGCAATAGTGGGCCTACCCAGATGTTAAAAGGGCTTGATCTGAACAGTGTGTTGACATCAGATGAATAGGAGAGGCCACCTGCTAGCTCCACTTTTGGCTTTGTGGATGATTTGCATTCCTGTGGCCTGTTGCTCTGCATGATCACTCTCAGCACTTCACAGTTCCATGAACTGTTTAATATCATAGATACCTTCCAGTCATGCAGGCTATCTTCTCTGTTAATATCCGTGCAAAAGAAGGAATGGCCACTCGCTTGATTTCCATGGGTAAAGTATGATGTTTTTACTTCATTTATACCACATCAAAGAGGAGGAAATACTTTTATACAAGATGGATTAAGATAAAAATGAATCCATTCTTGCCTGAGAGCATTAACAGACCTTTTCTTCCTTCTGAAAGATGATGCTCACCATTTGCATTAGTGCATAATACAACTCAGACTGAAAGTGGTATGCATGCAAGCACAGAATGTTTCAACTGATTTTTTTTTAAAGTATGTACCATCAGGATAGTTAGCCTAAATCTGTGTATTGATGAGTTCAAAGTATGGATGTTATCAAGATGATCTTGGCGTTTTTGGCCCATGCCATTCTGATCTATATCAGCCTTCCAAAAATTATAGACTTTTCTGATGAGGAAGAAGCAAGAAAAATAGTATACACAGGAAAAAAAATACATTCATGGCAATATTATCTCCTAGATAGTATGAGAAGAAGCCCCAAAACAAGATCCAAACGTATATCATCATTTACTGTCCTCTTGAGATTATAGTTGCTATTCTTTTATGTAAGAAAAAGTTTCTGGACACATCCTGTTTGAAACTTACTTTTCCATCACTCAAGGAGTTGAAGGATGTCCTCCTCAATAAAGAATCAGTTACTTTTCAGGATCTTAAATATTTGTGCTCATCCTAAGTATATGTGCTCTTTAATCTATTTTTGTAATTATAAGAGGATTTAGACTTTATCACAGCAATTGATGTCATGATCATTTCCTTGTAAATTTTAATAATACATTTAATGTATATGATAACACAACTGAATACAGTGCATTAATAAGTAAATAATTCAGTTCAGGTTACAGAAAAGACTACTTTCATATTTATGGAACTATATTAGATTATTGGAAAATATTTGAGCAGCTGTTTAATTGATTGTTTCATATGCACATAATGTCTAAATTTTTATTTATCTTTCCTATATTTAAAGGGCTTCAAGAACTAAAATATTTTAATATACAGTAGGTTTATATATATTAAAATTTTTAGTTAAATTATTTTTAACTTGATTTTAATTTTGATAATTACATTTGTAGCTAGATTTTCCCACAAACTCTCTACAGTAGCTTATTGTTAGTTATTTATTTATTTGGCTAACTGTGATCAGTGACTTTAATGCTGAAGAAACAGCCCCTGCCCACGGGGTTTGCAATATAAAGGCCAGATTCTGCAATTGCTTAATGTTGGTAATTTTACTTCTATGAGCGGTTCCATTTTAGTCAATAGGACTATGTGTGTAAGTGACATTACATGGGTAAGTGTTGTGAGTCCTCTGAATTCAGCGTACCCATTGATGTCAGGGCTTACAAAATCAGGCCCCCAGATCAACCACAAATGGTACAATTCAAACGCATATAATACACCAGAAGATTCTATCCTAAACCAGTACAGATATCAACAAGGGAATTGCACTGGAAAGGCTTGGAAGAAGTATAATTTAAGGAGAGATTTGAGTTCAGAGGGAGGTCATTTGGCACACAATGCATGGGAGTTTGAGTCCAAATACAAAATGGTCTTACAGCTTTAATATAGTAATCACAGACATTTAAAACATAGTTTTGAACAAAACTATCAAACAAACACTGCATAGAAAATTCCATTCTTACAATGGCTGGCTAATTTCTCATGGGGAACATTGATGTAAGTCTACACTTGTGTTGTCCCCCTGAAGTGGCTAGTTCACACAGAGGAGAAGACTCTACTAATGGTACTTACTTAATGGAGCTTGTTCTTTATTATAGAATCATAGGACTGGAAAGAACCTTAAGAGGTCATTTAGTCCACTCCCCTGCACTCATGGCAGGACTAAGTATTATCTAGACCAGGGGTCTCAAACTCAAATGACCACGAGGGCCACATGAGAGCTAGTTCATTGGTCCGAGGGCCGTATCACTGACGCACACCCCCTCGCTGCCCCCAGCCCTGCCCCCACTCCACCCATTCCATGAGGCCCCACCTCTTCCCACCCCTTCCCTGAAGTCCCCACCCCAACTCCGCCCCCTCATCCCCCCAGAGGGTGCATGAGGGGTGTGGCGGGGGCTCAGGGCAGGGGGCTCGGGGTGCAGGCAGGGGGCTCAGGGTGCAAAGGGGTGTGGGATGCAGCAGGGGGCTAAGGGCAGGGGGTTGGGGTGTGGGGTGCAGCAGGGGACTCAGGGCAGGGGGTTGGGGTGCAGCAGGGGGTTGAGGTTCAGGCAGGGGGCTCAGGACAGGGAGTTGGGGTGCAGGCAGGGGCTCAGGGCAGGGGATTGGGGTGCAGAAGGGGTGTGGGGTGCAGCAGGAGGCTCAGGGAGGGGGTTGAGGTGCAGGCAGGGGGCTCAGGGCAGGGAGTTGCGGGGGCAGGGTGCAGGAGGGCTTCGGACTCTGGGGTGGCAGCGGTGCACACCGGGGCCAGGACAGATTGTCAGCCCCAGTCCCACTCCACTCTGCTCCACTCTGGGAAGTAGCTGGAACCATGTCCCTGTGGCCCCTGGGGGAGGGGGATGCAGGGCTCTGCACGCGGCTTGTCGCACCTCCAGGTACCTCCCCGAAGCTCCCATTGGCCGCAGTTCCCTGTTCCCAGCCAATGGGAGCTGCGGGGTGGGAGCAGTGCCTAGAAGCCAGGGCAACACACTGACGGAGCCCTCTGCTTCTCCCCGCCACCCGGCTGCAGGGACGTGATGCCAGCCACTTCAGGAAGTGGCGCGGGACTCGAGTGGGGCAATCCCACAGGTGTAGTTTGCCCACCCCTGGCCTGGAGGTAAGCCTGGGGGGCAGGCGTGGGCCACTTGGCGGGCCACAGGAAATAGCCCCACGGGCCACATGCGGCCTGCTGGCCACATGTTTGGGACCCCCTGATCTAGACCAATGATGGGCAACCTGCAGCCTGCGAGCTGCACACAGTCCATCAGGGTAATCCGCTGGTGGGCCACCAGACAGTTTGTTTACATTTGCACAGCTGTCCACAACTCCCAGTGGCTGCGGTTTGCCGTTCCTGGCAAATGGGAGCTGCGGGAAGTGGCATGGGCCGCAGGGACATGCTGGCTGCTACTTCCCACAGCTCTCATTGGCCGGGAAGCCACGACTGATCTAGACCATCCCTGACAGGTGTTTGTCTAACCTGCTCTTAAAAATCTCCAATGATGGAGATTCTACAACCTCTCTAGGCAATTTATTGCAGTGCTTAACTACCCTCTCAGTTAGGAACCTTTTCTTAATGTCTAACCTAAACTGTCCTTGCTGCAATTTAAGCCCATTGCTTTTTGTCCTATCCCGTCTCTTTTATGTACTTGAAAAACTGTTATCATGTCCATCTTAGTTTTCTCTTCTTCAGACCTTTAATCATTTTTGTTGCTTTCCTCTGGACTTTTTCCAATTTGTCCACATCTTTCCTGAAATGTTGCCCCCAGAACTGGACACAATACTCCTGTATATTGCAAATCCTGTGGGCAGGCCTAATCTGCGCAGAGTAGAATGGAAGAATTACTTCTCGTGTCTTGTGTACAGCACTCTTGCTAATTAGCACAAGTGGTTTGAGGACCTGATCCTGCACCTATTGCAGTCAAATACATTAGATTTGAGAAGGGGATTGCCACAGAGTAAAGATTTTCTAGGATGTCTATTGAGACAGAAAAGCTTGGTCCAAGCTTTCCTCTACAAATTAATGTTTTTCTAAGCAAAACATTACTGCTTTTCTAAGAGGAGATAACATCCAGTCATCAAGAAAAATGGATCCCCGCTGTATCTTTGCCTAGTGACGTAATTTGATATTGCAGCCCAATGCCATAGCCCCCCAGTGTTTATGCTGGGTGAGATAAGGGACAGATATTGGTAGGCATATTTGTATGAAATATAATATTATTTTTGCCATCTGACTGTCATTTCTCATCCATGCTAACTCACATAATCAGGTAGCCCAACTGCCTAATCTCTTCCTGACTGCTATCTACCTGGAATCATCTTTCCATTGCTCAGTGACCTGAAAGCAACTATATCTTTAAAATATTCACTCTATTTGTTTTTCTTCTCTATCTGTGATTCTTTGAATGGGAATGGCAGGTGGTGTGGAGAGAAATGAGGTATTATTTACAAACCCTCACTACAGATCGAAACCCTTCTGGATATTAGAAGTAGAGGTAGGCAGGAAATGGTTTTCCCATCTTGTTACAATTTTTGAGATTTCAACAAATGTCCCATCTTTTGACAAAATGTCAAAAATCAGGAAGATTCACCCCCCCACAAAATGTGAGAATGGGATATTTCAGCAATTTCCTACCTTTTTTCCAAAAAGTTTAGTCAAGCAATTTTTCAAAACTGACCCTTTACCACAAAAAAATTGTTTCAATAAATGAGCATTTTTGACAAAAAAAAAAGTTTTGTCAAAAAATTCCCAACCAGCTCTAATTAGCGGCATTAACTTCTAGATCCAGACTTTAACTCCTTCTCCAGTATTATTATTTCATGAGAGGCAAAGCCCTGAATTATATAGGAGTGAATTACAAATGGGTAATGATCCTATATTATTCTTTAGTGGCCAAATCATATAATTGGACCCATTTTACTATTAAGCCATTTGGGGTCATAGTGTACCTGGGGCTTTTACTGGGGCATGATGAGTGGTGCAAGGAACTAACAACCCTAAGCTCTTTACAATGACTGGGAGCAATTGCAGTACCTGTGCTTGGGAGTGCAGGAGACTGTTCCCTCTGTAGGACCGAGTGTAAATCACCTCAAAAGAAGCAGGAAAGGACAGGGAGGAAAAGACATGCCTTATTCCCCCTCCATGCTGATGCTGGCCTGCAGGACTGCCTGGGTCCACCTAAGAGCTGATGCAGCCAGCGGAGTACCATATCCACCATGTAGCTCAAGGAGAGGCTTGTTGGGAAAACTGAAGGCTGTAAGCCTGGCAGCAAATTAAAGTTTAATGTGAAGTACAGTTTATATCTGTTAGAATGCTACATCATTTCACCATCATAACTTTGTGTTAACTGCCATTAGATCCTAGTATATGAAGTAATAAATAAGTCCTAAGTGCCAAGTAAATGCTAAAGCAAGACTGAGGCATTTCTCCTGCACATGGGAAACATCTCTAGCTAACTCTACTTACATAAAAAGAAAGTTACCAGTGTTTTCCTTTACTAAGAAGCTGCTAAAGAAAATGAGCAAAATGTTTACTTTTTGCTGAGTGCTCTTTATTTTTTGTGCCTTCTCCATATACAGCTTTGCAGGCCGGTAACTGAATTATGTGAGCTGGGGCTGACAGATTTATTGAACTGTTCATTGTAGTTGGTCACAATATGAGTTTGCTTCAGTTTGAAATATTGAACCAGATCCTTAACCCCTATTCTCTCTGCTTTGCACTAATCAGGTGATGCAAAGAGGCTGGAAAGCTAGCTGATCTACCATAAGAACATAACATAAGAAGGCCCCACCCCTACCCCACCTCTTCCCACCCAGTTCCGCTGCCCTCCCCCAAGCACGCTGTGTCCTCGCTCCGAGCCTCCCTGCACACCGTGAAACAGATGATTATGGAGGGTGGGTGGTGTAGGGAGGGAGAGGGAGGCACTGAGAGGGCATGGGGGAAGTTGGTAGGGGGGATGCTGGTGGGTGTTCAGCACCCACCATTTTTCCCCGTGGGTGCTCCATTCTGTGAGCACCCATGGAGTCGGTTCCTATGCCTGGAAGAAAACATAAAATCATCATTGCAGGTGACACAAAAATTGGGGGAGTGGTACATGATGAAGAGGACACATCACTGATTCAGTGATCTGAATCACTTGGTAAACCAGGCAAACAATATGCATTTTAATATGGCTAAATGTACATGTATACAGCTAAGAACAAAGAATGTAGGCCATATTTGCAGGATGAGGGATGCTATCCTGGGAACCAGTGACTCTGAGAAAGAAATGGGGGTCATAGTGGAACATAGGCTGTGTAGCGATGCGAGGACTCACCCCTGCAGCACCTCCTGCTGGTAGTCTCAGGGAATTAGCTCATACAGCCTCCAGAGTGCCCTCTTCAGGCTGGTGTCCCGCTGCCGCTAGGCCTCTGTGTCCCTCCCGGACCCAGTGCCCCATTATCTTGGGTGCTGCCCCTTGGCAGTAACCCCTTTGTCTCAGGGTCTCCCCTCCCCGGGGAGCCCCCACCCACTATCCCCACCTTGCCTCAGTATAAGGCTACAGACAGTCATTGTCTAGGCCCCTGGGGCAGACTGCAGTATGAGCCTACTCATCACTGGCAAGGGGGGTTTGGGCCTGCTGCCTCTGTCTAGCCTTGGGCTGTCCCCTACAACCCCAGTACCAATTTGGCCTTCTACTAGGCCACAGCCTGGGAGGTTTCCAGGCCGGAGCTCCCCAGCTCCCTTGGCCTTCCCCCAGCCCTGCTCCACTCCTGGTACCTTGTCTCTAGCTCCTTGCAGCCAAGCCCATCTCCCACTACACCTAGAGAGACTACTAAGCTCCTGGCTCCCAGCCTCTTATATAGGGCCAGCTGAGGCCTGATTGGGGAAGCAGCCGCAGCTGGGCCATGCCCCAATCAGCCTAGTAGCTGCTTCCTCCTGCAACAGCCCTCTCCCAGGGCTGTTTTAAGCCCTTCAGGGCAGGAGTGGGGTAACCACCCCACTACAGGCTCCCAGTGTGATGCGGTGGCCAAAAGGGCTAATGCGATCCTTGGATACATTAACAAGGGAATCTCTGGAGTAGGAGTAAAGAGTTATTTTACCTCTGTGTTTGGCACTGGTGCAACTGCTGCTGGAATATCATGTCCAATTCTGGTTTCTACAGTTCAAGAAGAATGTTGAAAAGTTGGAGAGGGTTTAGAGAAGAGTCATAAGAACGATTAAAGGATTAGAAAGCATGCTCTATAGTGTCAGACTCATAGAGCTCAGTATATTTATCTTAACAAATAGAAGGTTAAGAGATTACTTGATTACAGTCTATAAGTATCTACATGAGGAAACAAATATGTATTAATTGGCTGTTCAATCTAGCAGAGAAGGGAATAACATGATTCACAGCTGGAAGCTGAAACTACACACATTCAGGGCTTGGCTACACTTGCAAGTTAGAGCGCATTAAATCAGCCCTGGGTGCCCTAACTCCTGAGGTGTCGACACTGGCAAGGCACTTAAAGTGCCTGGATTCTGCAGCTGGAGTGCTCCTGGTAATCCATCTCCATGAGAAGCATAAAGCTTGCTGCGCCCCGGCTGAAATGCCCAAGTGTCAGTGTGGACAACATGTTGCATTACTGCGCTGTGATTGGCCTCCAGAAACATCCCATAATCCCCTGATGGCCACTCTTGTCATTGTTTGAACTCAGCTGCAGGTATGCGGATATCCCCTTTCAAAGCTCTGTTTCTAACAGCCAGCATGCTTATCTGCTCCGCGACAAAGCAACCATTAGTGTGGAATGCTGCTGCTGTGAGTGTGTGTGTGAGAGAGAGAGATGTGGGGAGGAGGAAGGTCTTTTGCTGTCTGAACGTACAAGACAGTATGCTGACACACTCTCTGCTCCCCAAAACACAGTGTCTCTCCCCCCACGTACACACAACACACTCCCTGTCACACACCACTCCCATATTTGAAAAGCATGCTGCAGCCACTTGCACACTGAGATAGCTACCCCAATGCACTGATCTTTGTGGTGTTGCAAGAGCTGCTAATATGGCCATGCCAGTGCGCTTGTAGCTGACAGTGTAATCACACAGCAGCATTTTCCCTGCTGCGGTCTCCAAAGGCTGGTTTAACTCCCAGTGCTCTACATCTGCAAGTGTAGCCAAGCCCTCAGACTGGAAATAAGGCATAAATTTTTAGCTATGAGAGTAATTAATTAACCATTGGAACAAATTACCAAGGGTCTGGTGGATTCTCCATCACTGACAATCTTTAAAACAAGATTGTCTGGTTTTTTTTTTAAAGATAGGCTCTAGGAATTATTTTGGGGAATATCTACAATGTGTTAAATAGATGATCACAAAGATTCCTTCTGGCCTTGGAATCTATGAATTTATGTTCTTTGTTGAAAAACAGTTGGAAAAGAGTGCAGAGAAGGATGGAAATTGGGGGTGGGGTGGGAGGGGAGAGGAAGGAACCTGCTATTACGTTTCCTTCCAGTATGAGCTCTGAAAAAACAGAAGTGCTTTCCAGTTTCAGCAAAGAGTCTCTACCCTGCCAAGCTCCAGATCACTTTCCACCTTCAAGCCTCCCATATTTATTTATTTATTTATTTATTTACAAAACCAAGACAGAAGAGCACCCACTGAATAAAGTTACCAATGCTTGAAGAGGAATGTTCTTTTATTTTTATGTTGAGGGTACTTAAAATGGGAATTGTCCTGCCTTTCTTTTTTCTTTCTTCCTGATTTGTTGACAGATTGCCATATGTCTGGCCTATGCTTGCTCATCCAAGTAACTCATTTTCAGCACAACATGCAGTATTGTTGTACACAAGAAGTGACTCTTAACCGGGATAGACTCTAAGGAATGTGTCAAGACAGTAATTTCCCAACAGTTTACTTTCTCAGAGGTCAACAACACTGAGGTCTGAAACATTGTAAACCCATTAGATTGCATATGCAAATGACTGCAATTAGACTGCCTTAGCCTGCTCTTTCCAGCCATCTGATATCATCTCCCTTTAATTGTTAATTTAAAAAGTTACACTTGAGAAGTTCATGACAGAGAGATTTCCAGTTATTTTCAATAAACACATTAAGACATGTAACAATTAGAGATTGGCCCAAGTCGCAAAGCGAGGATCCAAAACATCAGTGATACAATAATGCTGAATGTTGACTATTAGGATGTGTCCTAAAGTGGCTATCAGGAAAAAAATGGAATTCCTGGCCTATTTGTTGTGGTTAATGATCAGGTAGAAGGACATTATTACCATTTTTTCTGCTACTTGTGTGTAGTAACGTCAGCAGGTATCCTGAATCTGGAATATCTCTGCTTGAAGCATGATTATAGTTATCTACAGCCATGAAACACTATGCTCTTCAGAGTTAAGAAGTCTGGGCAAAGGTTAATAGGAGCTCCCTTCATGATTTTTACAACACAGCCTTTTCTCCATCACACACTGTGAGGAAGTCCAAGCTGTGGTGTTCCAGTTTCTTTGACTGTTTTTGGCTTTCATGTCACCAAGTATTTAAAGTGGAATAACTGTTTTAAAGGGGAGTTGAATTCCCTGTCCTTTGTAGCATATTGCTCCCATGTCTGTTTAAGAGGTGTTCCATGCACTTTTGGCAGAAGATATTTCCAATCATTTTGCAATGTTTAAATAGTGCAGATTGCTGAACTGGCTGCTGCTACACATGCTGTAATTAACATGTGGGCTTTTAAAGTTATGGCTTATGTACAGTAGTTCAGTTCTCATTGGGAGGCCTGGTTCTCTTCTCCCTTTCATGAATCTGAGTCTAATGAATTGATTTCCACTGGTGCAAGGGGAGACTCAAGCTGAGGATATTCAGCGGTAAAAATAACTTCTGTTAATAAAATAAAATTAAAAAAAAGTTAAGACTGATCCTTAGATTCAGAAGGGTGAATTTTTCCAAGCCTCTATATTTAACATTTTTCCATCAGCTGGAGTAAATGAGGCAACAGAGGGGGAAGCTATTTTACATCACTGCTGTGAAAAGAAGTGCCCCCTCAGACTGGAACTACTGAACTCACCATGCTGCAAGATAACAGATTTCTAGTACTCTTGACTGCATCAAACTGTGGTTTCCAATACAGCTGTTTAACTGACTGACTACCCTGTGGGTTTGAGTACTGAAATATGATCCCATTTCTGGAATAATCTACTGTTTCAGCTAGGGTACTACAGTTACCATAGTCTAAAGGCCAAATTCACACACAAATTATTTGCATAGTAAAGTCGTATTGGTTCCATTCATTAAGGACCGTAGATTCTATGCTTAATTCTGAAACAAAAAAGATGTTTTATAGAAATGCACACCAGAATGGAGAAAATGATCAGGACAAATGAGGGGAAGGGAGGACTATGTGGATTCCCTTTCCTATTCTACATTTCATAGCACAAAGTACAGGGTTACGTATTATACCAAAGCACAGGGTTGAGCTGAGAACCCTGCTTCTCAGTCCCTTATGTTAACCACAAGACCACACTCCTTTTCAGATTTAATGAAGTGGTTACAACAGATGCACGGCAGCTCCTTTGTCAGAACTCTTTCTAATTTGCATTGTCTACCTCGGCCACTGTTATTCTGATATGACATCTATTAAAATGTATTGAATTTTGAAAGCCTTGCCTGGTTTGCAATGTGGTCCAAAGAGTCCCTTCACATTGTATAGTAACCAATCCTACTCAAATTGAGCATGAATAATAATTTACAGACACAGAAAGAATATTTTCTTCAGTTGGACTAATTCATTCACAAGTTGAGAAATTGACTGAGAATTAGACAAGTTTTTCTGCTTTTTCTTCTTTTTCAGTCTATCAGGAAGCCCCACCCCATGTTAACAAAAGTATTTTCTCTTTGGAAAACGTCTTTATGAGAAGCCACTGTCTAATGCACATTTTCACATAAGTGAATAAGAAACACCATTGTCTGATTTAAAATACACATTTTATACATAATTGATCAGATCTTTCAGCTCCTGTGCAGCTAAAACTCCCATTGGAATAAACAGGAATTTTGTCTTTCTAGGAACTGGCTGAGTTATTTAAATAATTTTTAAAATTCACATTAGAACAGTGGCTTTCAACCTTTTTTCATTTGTGGACCCCTAAAAATTTTAAATGGAGGTGCAGACCAGACCCCTTTAGACATAGTCTGTGGACCCAGGGATCCATGGATGACAGGTTGAAAACCACTGCATTAGAGAATTTGGCTAATACTGTTAGATCAGTGCACTACAGCTCTTTATAAGGATAAAAGGGATGTGTTTTAGTGAAAATTTACCTGCTCAGCTATTAGAAGTGTGAAGCTTCCTCATAGACTCAAGACTTTAAAGTTTCAAACAATTCTCCTTTAAAACTGGTTTATAGGATATTTGGTGTCTACCCAAACACTTTTCCTACTAAGCAGTTATTTTGTTGCAGTCAGGTCTTATGGCAGCATTAAATGCCCCTGTTTGTGTCTGACAAAGATCCTCATGTAGAGGTGCTGAACCCTGAGCTGAGACTGCTGAGCACTCTCAGAACTGAGTCCATAAGCTGAACAGTCATACAGCTACATTTTATTAAACTGATATTAAACATACACTCTGCTAGATTTTCACCTCCTCAGACCTGGGTTCAAATTTTATGTTGATCATATGCTAAATGAGTTTGCAGGTCTCAGCCTACTTGTTTGTGCTCTACAGTAAAACACCAACACCCAATCTGGCATAATTGGCAGTGCCTTGAGTAAAACTAAGTATATTGCAGGCAGGTGCTAAGCAATCATCCCTGCACTGCATTCCCAATGCACTCCATTCCTGATTTGCAACATCGCTGTTAGCCTAGTCCTGAGTCTCTTTTGAACAAAGACTGCCGAATGTGCAGCAATGTGTCAAAGTTGCCTGGCAATTCTGTGAAATGCTCAACTGACTCAATAGAGATTTTGTACACAAGGAGGCTTTTACCAAAACAAAATGTCTAAAATAAAATTAAAATTAGTTATAAGTTAGTGAATAAATCATAAGTCAAATTACATAATGTGTAAATTTCCTGGTATTTTTCACATGAAAAATACATGCTGTATACAAGATAATTTACATGTCTACATATATATGTTGTGATGGCATATACAAACCCCACACTGAACCCAAAAGGCTTAAAAGACATTACTGGGACCAAGTAGCTCCGCCCCTCTGGGTCTACTGAGCATGCTCTGACTTGAAGGAGTGGGTTAAAAGGAGCTCAGCAGCCCAGGCAAAGGGTGATGGACAGGTTTCAGGAGAGAAGAATGATAAGCCAGACAGGAGGCAGAGCCTGAGAGAGGACCCCAGAGTATGGCCCATGGACAGTGCCTTCTCCAACCGCTATGCCCTTGGAGAACTAGCAGAATGGCAGGGACCTGCTCCTTTGGACTCTCTTGTTAAGGGATTGCTGTTTGGACTATAGGGGTCATGTCCCAAAATGAAGGGATGTACAGGTAGGAAGTGGACTTAAACTCACTTCAGGGAGAACCTTGCCAGTGTTGCTTCCTCCAGAGCCCTGCGCTGGGACTTGGTGGAGATGGAGAGCCCAGGTCCCCCCTGCCAAGCCCCTGTAAAGGCCAAGATACTGGTGGAGAGCTGAAGATTCCTGGTTAGGGTCAGGAACAGGCATCTCTGTCACTCTGACAGAGGGCCAGGTGTGCTAGCCAACCAGCTGCCTGGGTCTCTGAGTACCCTATCACATATGTACACAGTTGCTGGGAAAATATAATGTAATGTTTTTCAAAAATTAAAATACTTATTTTGTGTGATGAGAGATTCTTTAATCTAGTTTAGCATTCAGATTAATGGAGGTGTAATAGGTGATGTCTGTTGCAAAATATTAGTATGCCTTTAAATATGTTTTTATGTAGAAGAGGGTTTATCTCTCACCTATTTCAACAGTCTGGGACGCATGGACCAAGGTTTGAAAAGTTTATATCTCGGCAGGAAAGGTTCTTGTATCTCCTTTCACAGCACATCTGTCAAATATGAATAATGATACCAACAACACTCCCTTTAATTCACTTTGTCTTGCAGCCTTGTTTCTTTTTATTAAATTTGTTAAGCAGTTCATCACGTTAACCTCCAAGCTTTCTTCTCTATTATTGCTCTGATTTAAAAATGATACTATTTTGTCTGCAAGAATAATGAGGAAAAAGGCTTTGGGGACCTGATATGGATACATGGCCCCTCCTTTACTCTAGTTTCAAGAAGCGGATTAGTCATGTGTTGGTTTAATACATCCCCACAGGCAACATCTTATTGCTTAAGGTCAAGAAATATGAATATGAAAACTAGCCATAATCTATTTAGCTTGCTAGAAATTACATTTAACAGCTTCACCTCATGAATCCAGCTGTAAAAGTACATACAAGGCACTTAGATTAACAAGGACATATGGAAAGCTACAGGATCATATTCCAATGGAACCAAGACTGGTATCTTTGTTAAAAATAGATAATCTGGGTAAGACTTGACAAAATAGGTTCCTTTTTCTAAAATTAACCTCTTCATCTCCATTGAGTATATTTCTCTTTGAAAAGGCCTTTCCACCATAAGAGTGACACTTACTATAGTGATATCTCTTCTTCTCCCCATCCCCCAAATTACCTTGAAACAAATCAACCAAAACCAAAAAAGTAAACGGATAAAATAAAAAATAAAAACTTGCTCCAAGCTGTGTGTTCCCTGAGAAGGGGGAAGTCCCAGCGACTCCATAAAGTCCACTAGAGAATTTGCTATTGCTATCAATTTTATGTGGAAAGTGCTTGGTCCTATGCTGATGGGCAGCCATATGAAACCCTAAGGTAGACAGATGGTTTCACTGATACCATGGGTAGGTATTTCTGAATCATTTGGATCATAAGATTTTTTCCTTGTTTCTGAGAGACTCCCAGGTTTAAGGTCTGGCACTGAGGAACCTCTGTATTAGCCCTCTGCAGAGTGAGGGGAGTAAGGATGGCTGGGGTGGGGGGGGTGTTTCTTCACCCTCTGTGCACAAGGGAGGTGGGCTTTGTACCTGTTCTTTTATATATTGGTACACCTACTGGTTCTTAATATACTGTGGTGTGTGCCAGGGCAGAAATTGAAATAGGCTTAAATTTTAATGGCATCTAGAATGGTTGGCAATAATGTAGGGCTGATAGACTGTATAATAATGGGAAGAGGATATATTTACACCCTGTGAATTATAAACTACATGGATAATAAATTACAGTTAAACGTGTAATAACATAGTGTTAATAGTTAAGGCATCCATGCTGGGTCCATGCCATTTATCATGACCAGTCACACATGCTTTGGTTCTTTGAGTAATTTCTCCCTTTCCACTCCTGCTGCTGCATGATGGTGAAGCCAAATGCTGAGGTATAGGAGGAAGAGTTCTGGCAAGAGATTGAAAATCTGAAGTCATTATTTTAATTCTTCCGATACTCCTGTAGTTGCTGCTGGGCAGCTGTTTTGGCAGAATGCTTTGATTTCAGCACAGACACAAATCCATCAACTTTATTACCTTCTATCATCATGCCTCATATTCTCCTGTTATTGCTAGGTGACACTCTGCAGCGTGAATTCCATGCTGAAGAACTTTCATTCGGAATAATCATATGCTTAGCATTCTTTCACCTATAATATACACCAATATCTTTTTGCAATGCATTAGATGGCAGGATTTAGGTATGGCAAGATATCTAACAACAATGGGGCCAAGTCATCCTTCAGAACCTATGCTTTGGATAATGTTCTCAAGTGAAAAGTTTATGGCAGCATTTATATGACCTAAATATAGGACCTATAGGCATGGAGCATATCTTCCTTTCTTTCTTGTACAGCAGAGAATAAGCTGTTGATTCTTAGGTACGTACCATGCAAATTGCCCTATTGAATCAGACCCAGCATGTATACAAATGATAAAAATGATAATGTTGTATTTTGTAAGTATTTACTCCATTGTTTAGATCTAGGATAATTGCTAGGAAACTTTTTCACCCACAGACCTAATATCATATATTAGGTTGTTCTTAACAGAGAAAAAACAGGAATTGCCATACTGCATCAGATCCATGGCCCATCTAATTCAGTATCCTGTCTCTGACAATGTTCAGTACCAGATGTTTTGGGTAAGGAACCTGAGTGGAGAATAGGGAAATAACCCTATTTTTTTCTAATCCTAACAGTTACTGGCTCATGCCCTGCAGCATGAGGATTTATATTCCTTTTTTTGTTTTTGTTATCCTTTATAATATAACTGTGGATGTTCTCATTCATATAAATGGCTAGTCCTCTTTTCAGAATCGTATTGAGCTCTTGGTTTCCATTATGTCTTTTGGCAACAGCTTCTTCAGATTATGTAAAAAATGGTTTTTTATCAGTTTTAATTTTATTTTGCCTTCCAATTTCATTGAGTGTCTCCTTGTTCCTTGATCGGTGAAATACTGAATTTTAACCTTGGTAAGTTGAGAAAGCGAGCCATATTTTTCTGATTTGTTATGATGACATGTGTTAGGAATCAGAGGAATCACTTACTTTGTTAACTGTATGGGAATATAATTTGCAGTTTGTTTTTAAAAGCTGAATCACTGTTTTCAGATATCATTCCTCAGGAAATGTGTTTTCAATTATATCCTCCCCTTTTCTCACAGACTACTCATGCTACTTATTTTAACAAGATTTTTTTTTCACAAAGATACTTTCTCAAAAGCACACAATTCTTTGCAAAGATGTCTATTTTCAGTGAAGTTCCTTCTTCACTATGTCTAATAATGTCACTTATTTTAATGAAGGTCTAATTTATCAAAAACAAGCAACTCATTTTCCGTTGACCTTCATTTAATCTTCCTTGTCTCAAGAAAGTGCAAACCCTTAATATTGCTCATAAAGCCTGGTAAGACTTCAGAAGTTTAAAAGACAAACAACTTTCTCTTACTTAATCAACTCTTTTTTAATTTACTCTGGTGTTGTACACCACCTCCCAATTCATGATAATACATTACAGATATGATACACTGAGCACTAATACAGTAATTACCATATCTAAAAAACATTGATATGTTAAAATCTTTGCCTTTCCTGGCCAAATGTGCCTGGGCAGACCAGAGAATTAATAAGAAGTGGGCCAGTGAGTGTTTCTCAAAACAAAAGTAACAAAATTATTCAATATGCAAGAATGTGCTGCTTAATTTAGCAGATTGCTTCACAATTTCCAACAAAAATAAATCCTCAAGCACATTTCCCTTTGCTATTATGAGTGAATCTTTCAGCAATGTTAGAACTTAGCTGTAAGGGACTGGGGTGGAGGAGGTCTGGCCTAACGGTCAGAGCTGGGTGGGGGTCCACAAGTCAAAGATGGGCCATGAGCTGGCAGTCAGTGTGAAGGGATCGGGGTAATCACTAGAGCCAGGATTGATAAACAAGAATTAGGATCGGAGTCAGGCCAGGGTTGGAGATCAGTGGTAGTATTCAGAATTGGGAGGCAGGCATCTGGGTCAGAAACAGGCTGCGGTCAGAGGCAGGAGATCAGAGACAGATACCAGGCTGGAATGAGCAGGCAGGAGTTCAGAGTCAGACTGGGATTAGAGACTGGAAATCAAAAAGCAAGGTGCAGTCTGGAGTCATAGCAAGCCAGAGGTCTGTGTGGTTGCCCAGATGACTTCCTGGGCCAACTTCCAGTGTTAAATGGTGCTTTTGGACAATCAGAGTGCTGTCACTCTGGACCCATTGGATGGTACTTCTTGTGGTGGCTAATCTCCACAGTGCCACTTGAATGTAGTGCTGCATGCCCTCCTGGTGGCAATGTGGGAATGTCATCTGTCCTAGGCTCTGAAGCCTGGGTTATAGGCCCCTGGATCCTTACATTAACCCCAACTTCAGGGGGGCCTTTTCTTCTGGGTTGGCACTGGGCGTAGATGGTCTCAATTAAACCTTTTTACCACGACAGGGGCAGCAGGTTCCCAGGAGTGCTCTATGGGGCAGCTGTAGTCCCGATGTGGAGGTAGCGCTTCTGCGTTTTTCTTTTAAAGAACATCTGCCTCATGTTAAAGGAGGATATTGATATAAGAGGCATCACAGAAACCTGGTGGACTGAGGACAATCAATGGGACACAATCATTCCGGGGTACAAAATATATTGGAAGGACAGAAGAGGTCATGTGGGAGTGGGAGGGGGATTGGCACTATATGTGAAAGAAAATGTAGAATCAAATGAAGTAAAAATCTTAAGTGAATCCACATGTTTCATAGAATCTCTATGGATAGTAATTTCATGCTCTAATAAGAATATAACATTAGGGATCTATTATTGACCACCTGACCAGGACAGTGATAGTGACGATGAAATGCTAAGGGAAATTAGAGAGGCTATCAAAATTAAGAACTCAGTAATAGTGGGGGATTTCAATTATACCCATATTGACTGGTGTAACCCCTTTGGGGTTTAGAGAGCACAGACCCTTTAAACCTTTTTCCTGGGGGGAAGGGGGAGAGTGAGAAAATAGGAGGGCAACTCCAGGGGGTGGCTCTGGAGCTGGGAGGGAGAGAGAGGCAGCAGCCCGCAGGCCCTCGCAAAGGAAGCAGAGAGAACCTGCCTGGAGCCTGGGAAGGACAGGGCGGCTGATCGGGGACATTCCAGGACAGGAGCCAGGAGGAGCCCTGTGCCAGGGAGGAATTGCCTGAGAAGGACAGGCCGGAGCTGGACCCAGTATCATGGCTGCCCAGAGCCGCATGGGGCTGTGAGTACTGGGGCTTGTGACTCTGCATTGGGAACAAGGAGGGAGGCTGCTTGATAGTTAAGTGGGGAGGTGGTCGCTCTGTGTGGCTTTGCAGAGAGCGGCAGAAGAGGGCACCGGAGGGGTTTGTTGGGGGAAAGTTCCCTGGCGCCAAAGATGACCAGGAGCACCCAAGACTCATCACTGGACTGGAACTTTGCTCAGGACTCCTGAATTCTGTGTGCAGACACATTGCTCAGTGTCTGCCCTTCCAGACTGTGCTATCACTGGGCCCGTGGGGACTTGGCTTGGATGCAACCCTGTTTTACTGCTCCCCCTATACTTCCCCTTGTTGTATTTCTCCTCTCATCCCTCTGTAAATAAATACCTCCCTTTGTTATATCCACTGTACTTTTCCTGTGGGTGGGTGTGTTCACTCTGGGGGATTTGGAACAGGTGTCCCTGAGGTGGAAGGGATTTCTCCTGCTGCATTCCTGCACGTGCTTTCTCTTGGCCAGAGCTGCCTGCACAGCAGACTTCATCTTGGCCACGAGGGCGCTTAAGTTACACTGGGAACATGTCACCTCAGGACAAAATGCAGAGACAAAATATTTCAATACTTTAAATGACTGCTTCTTGGAGCAGCTGGTACGGGAACCCACAAGAGGAGAGGCAACTCTTGATTTAGTCCTGAGTGGTGCACAGGAGCTGGTCCAAGAGGTAACTGTAACGGTACCGCTTGTAAATAGTGACCATAATATAATATTTAACATCCCTGTGGTGGGAAGAACACCTCAACAGCCCAACACTTTGGCATTTAATTTCAGAAAGGGGAACTATGCAAAAATGAGGGGGTTAGTTAAACAGAAATTAAAAGGTACAGTGACTAAAGTGAAATCCCTGCAAGCTGCACAGATGCTTTTCAAAGACACCATAATAGAGGCCCAACTTAGATGTATGCTCCAACTATGTAAAAGAAGCAGTGAGAGAAAAAAAGGCATCTTTTAAAAAGTGGAAGTCAAAT
The DNA here is from genome assembly GCF_020497125.1 of Mauremys mutica. Lineage (NCBI taxonomy): Eukaryota > Metazoa > Chordata > Testudines > Geoemydidae > Mauremys > Mauremys mutica. The sequence continues at coordinate 47,932,965 of NC_059074.1, read as the reverse complement.
CCTAGTGAGGTAAATAGAAAGGAGCTTAAACACTGCCAATTTAAGTGTAAAAATGTAATAAGAAAAGCCAAAGAGGAGTTTGAAGAACGGCTAGCCAAAAACTCAAAAGGTAATAACAAAATGTTTTTTAAGTACATCAGAAGCAGGAAGCCTGCTAAACAACCAGTGAGGCCCCTGGATGATCGGGATACAAAAGGAGCCCTTAAAGATGATAAAGTCATTGCAGAGAAACTAAATGGATTCTTTGCTTCAGTCTTCACGGCTGAGGATGTTAGGGAGATTCCCAAACCTGAGCTAGCTTTTGTAGGTAACAAATTGGAGGAATTGTCACAGATTGAGGTGTCACTAGAGGAGATTTTGGAATTAATTGATAAACTTAACAGTAACAAGTCACTGGGACCAGATGGCATTCACCCAAGAGTTCTGAAAGAACTCAAATGTGAAGTTGCGGAACTATTAACTTTGGTTTGTAACCTGTCCTTTAAATCAGGTTCTGTACCCAATGACTGGAAGATAGCTAATGTAACGCCAATATTTAAAAAAGGCTCTAGAGGTGATCCCGGCAATTACAGACCGGTAAGTCTAACGTTAGTACAGGGCAAATTAGTGGAAACAATAGTAAAGAATAAAATTGTCAGACATATAGAAGAACATAACTTGTTGGGCAAAAGTCAACAGGGTTTCTGTAAAGGGAAATCATGTCTTACTAATCTATTAGAGTTCTTTGAGGGGGTCAACAAACATGTGGACAAAGGGGATCCAGTGGACATAGTGTACTAGATTTCCAGAAAGCCTTTGACCAGGTCCCTCACCAAAGGCTCTTACGTAAGTTAAGTTGTCATGAGATAAGAGGGAAGGTCCTTTCATGGTTTGAGAACTGGTTAAAAGACAGGGAACAAAGGGTAGGAATAAATTATGGATGGAGAATGGAGAAGGGTAACTAGTGGTGTTCCCCAAGGGTCAGTCCTCGGACCAATCCTATTCAACTTATTCATAAATGATCTGGAGAAAGGGGTAAACAGTGAGGTGGCAAAGTTTGCAGATGATACTAACCTGCTCAAGATAGTTAAGACCAAAGCAGATTGTGAAGAACTTCAAAAAGATCTCACAAAACCAAGTGATTGGGCAACAAAATGGCAAATGAAATTTAATGTGGATAAATGTAAAGTAATACACATTGGAAAAAAATAACCCCAACTATACATACAATATGATGGGGGCTAATTTAGCTACAATGAATCAGGAAAAAGATCTTGGAGTCATCATGGATAGTTCTCTGAAGACGTCCACCGAGTGTGCAGCGGCGGTCAAAAAAGTGAACAGGATGTTAGGAATCATTAAAAAGGGGATAGAGAATAAGACAGAGAGTATCTTATTGCCCTTATATAAATCAATGGTACACCCACATCTTGAATACTACGTACAGATGTGGTCTCCTCATCTCAAAAAAGATATACTGGCATTAGAAAAGGTTCAGAGAACGGCAAGTAAAATGATTAGGGGTTTGGAACAGGTCCCATATGAGGAGAGATTAAAGAGGCTTGGACTTTTCAGCTTGGAAAAAAGGAGACTAATGGGGGGATATGACAGAGGTATATAAAATCATGAGTGATGTGGAGAAAGTAAATACGAAAAAGTTATTTACTTGCTCCTGTAATATAAGAACTAGGGGCCATCAAATGAAATTAATGGGGAGCAGGTTGAAAACAAATAAAAGGAAGTTCTTCACACAGCACACAGTCAACCTGTGGAACTCCTTGCCTGAGGAGGTTGTGAAGGCTAGGACTATAACAGCGTTTAAAAGAGAACTGGATAAATTCATGGCAGTTAAGTCCATTAATGGCTACTAGCCAGGATGGGGCAAGAAATGGTGTCCCTAGACTCTGTTTTTCAGAGGGTGGAGATGGATGGCAGGAGAGAGATCACTTGATCATTACTTGTTAGGTTCCCTCCCTCTGGGGCACCTGGCATTGGCCACTGTCGGTCTGACCCAGTATGGCCATTCTTATGTTCTTTATGGCCTTAATCTGCTTGAGTGTGTGTGTCCACTTCATTTGTCTCTTCCTCTCACTGTCATAGTTACCTGTTTGGAGCTGTGGTCCAGGAGCCCCAGAGCATTGGGTCTTGGGGTTAACCACAAATTGAAATGTATGGTGCCATTCACCCCTCTCCTATCTATTGGTTCAGACTCTCTGCAAACACAGGTGGACATTGCTGCATTAGTTATACTCAAGTTATGCTTTCAAGCTTTTCCTTACGACTACAAGGGCAAGAAAAATTAATTTTTTTAATGAAAGTCAAGATTTTGGTGTAATCACATAACTCCAAGAGCTTGGGCACTAGTCATGGGCCTATATTGCCTATGCCTCAACCCAATGCATTCCTTACAAAATAATCCCTCTTCTCATGGTACAAAAAGCTCTGCTTAGGGTAAGAATTATGTTTTAATCTGGGGGGAGGAATGTGAAAGGAGTGGCTGATATGGTGAATATCATTCTGGTTATGGTGGATGTAGAACACATTGTGGATACGTAAGTATAACAACAAATTTCTTCTTTTGCAACATAACATCAGTGTTTTCATTTGTACTGATACTGATTTAACTTTCATTTTCCCAAGTGAAGGTTGCAACCATGTTTTTATTTTAACTACTGTGGGCTCCGTTCGTGGGTGTGTATCATCACAGATATGTAATCAACTACTACACATTGATTCCTATGTGATTACAGTTTAGTGATGAAAATACAGTGTGTTATAGTCAGTTAGCTGCAAACAGAGCCAAACTTTTTAAACCGTATTTTCTTTAAATGTGCTGCTGCTACTATCGTGCTGAAAAGGGAATCCCTAGAGATGAGAAGTTCCCAAACTTTTCTTACTGTGTACCCCCGTCTAGATCTACCAGCTGTCTGTATACTCTTACCAGAATACAGGTTTTATATTTTAACACTTTTAACGCCCAAGCACTGTACAAAATGTACATATTATAATACACATAAACTAGATATATAGAACTATAATAATGCATATCATTTATGGGTTTAGTTTTAATGTATGCCTACTTTTGACCAACTTAAACAATGGCTTAATAGTACTACTCACCAGTAATGTGACGGATGAGGTTGTTTGTTTGAGCACAGGCTCATAATGTTTGGAGCGATAGTTGATAGTTTGAGTCATAAGTTGTTTTCTACACAAAGGCGCTGACAATACTTTAATTTCATTGCAGTGAGTGATGAAAATCCACTTTCACACAGGTAAGTTGTAGCAAATGGCATCAATACCTTGACAACGTTGTCTGACAATTCAGGGAACTCTGCTCGCATTTGGATCCAAAACTCAGCCAACTGCTTTTGTTGGAACTCAATCTTGAGTACGCTGTCAGTTGAGATGTCCAGGAGATTCTCTTGTTCTTTTATTGACAAGTCTTGTGGCATGGGTACTACAGAAAAATTTGTGAAAGGCTAACAAGACCCATCTGTTTGCATTTCCCATTGAAGGAAATTACTCATGGAATTGCCTCACCAGATCAGTGAGATGTTGCTTGATTTCACCTTTAACACTGTCCTGCAACTGTAATTCATTTGTTGTCAGAAATGTATGCTTGTTTGGGAAAATTTCAGTGTTGTTTTCCTCCACATGTTGAGCCCAGAATTCCAGCTTTTTTTATCATTGACTCAATTTTGTCTTGGACATTGAAGATGGTTGCATTCAGCCCTTGAAGTCCTAGATTTAGCTCTTTCAGGTGAGAGAATATATTTGAGAAGCAGCCCAGCCATGAGAGCCAGGCCATGTCATGCAGACAAGGAGAGAGTGGAAATGGGTGGTCTGTAAAGAATACCTTGACCTTGGAGTGAAGTTCAAAGAAATGTGCCAAGAACTTGCCTTGTGACAACCATTGAACCTCTATGTGGAGCAATAGATTGACGTGCTCACTTCTCATCTCATTACATAGAGTGGAAAAGATTCTGAAATTAAAGAGTCATGGTTTTATAAAGTTTACCATCTTCAGAGCATTGTCCAGCACCTCCTTTAAGTTGGTAGGCATGCTTTTTGCAGCAAGTGCTTCCCTGTGTATACTGCTATGCACCCACATCACACTGGGAGCAACTGATACGTGTCACTACTCCACTATGCCTACCAGGCTTTGCTCCATCAGTGCAGATGCCAATACATCGTGAACAGATGATATGATGCTGATTTATGATGCTGTCAAGCAACCAGCTGCTGTTCTGGTAGGCAGTGACTGGCAAACCAAAATGTCTGCCTGTATTGCACATTCATAAATGTACCACACTTATGCCAGAAGGTGAGCTAAGCCTGCCACATCCGGGGATTCATTCAGCTGCAGAGTAAAGTACTGGCTGCTAGTGGCACAGTTCACTAATTGAGTTAGGACATCATTGGCCATGTCATCAATTCAGCATGACACTGTGTTTGATAATGGTGCTAACTGAATTAATTTTGGGGCCTTCTTTCCAAGCATACTGCTTACCATGTTTGCAGCTGCAGGTAGTATTAGTTCCTCTGGATTGAGGTTTTCCTGACTTCACAACTACATATGCTGCTTCAAGGGCCTTAATATTGTCATCATCATCAGCAGAGCGCAAAACTTTTTTGCTCACCATTACCTGTGCCCATGTCTGCTTGAAAAATTCTGGTGGTTTGTCCTGGTGTTTTTCATATTTTGTTTCCAAGTGTCTGTGTAGAAGAGATGGCTTTAGGCTGTTATTCAACAGGACTTCACCACATAACACACACTGTGGCTGAGGGTATTAATTGTCTCCAGTCTAAGTAAATTCTATTTCGATGTACTTTACATCCTATTTACGTCTCTTTGATATAGATCCTGTTTTGTCCCTGGTTCCAACATTTCCCTTCACAGTCTGAGATCTGCATGTGGAGTGAGTAGTAGTTGTCTCATCAGCAATTTCAGCAAGTGCACTGGTACTGGCAAGACAAATTTCATCAGTTTGCTTCTCATCACTGATACTTTGTGTGTTCTTCTTAATGCAACCTGTGTTTAGCCATCCGTTCATATTTAGCTGTTACATACAGATATAGTTATAGTGCAACATATACAACTGAAAAAAAAAACTTGACTAAAGTTCTGAGCTCAGTTAGCCTGGACAGTTGCTGGGCAACTGAATCTGTGTTGTACAGTGATTGAAGGTGAGGGCTCTGTACGTCAGACTCTCTGTATCTGTGTTCTCATTGGTACATCTTGAAGTAAATTAACAACCGTATTTTGTATAACAAATTTCCACAGAATTTTAAAGCTTTGTCTGAGTAGCCTATTATGAAAATGCAATAAATAAAATAATAAATAAAATCCACTATTACACAATTTCTCCCGCGTACCCCCCCCCGAGATGTCTTGCATACTCCCCAGGGGGTTGTGTACCATAGCGTGGGAACCCCATACATGCAGCTTCAAAAAACCTAAAAGTTAATATGGTTCCAATAATTCCTAAGTGATACTTTACTAAAGAATTGTTGTCTACATTGACATTGCATATTCTCTGCTACTGAAGCCAAAAAACACAACTTTTTGTCCTAACTTATGCACGGTACCAAAGAAGATCTTAGATCATAGGATACAGCTGAAAACTGCAACCTGCCTCTGAACTTAAGTCTAAACAGAAATGGAAGAAATAAATGATACACACATTTACTTGCTGATCTCACATCACTTGCATTTGACATTTGCTTTTATTTCACATCACACATTATTTCAATTTATTTTTCATTTAGTTAGCAGAATTTTGTTTAAATGTTTTTGCCATGTCGATAAGTTAACAATTGTATTCAGTTATTTTGGAGCACGCATTTTTACTCATTGTTTTGGCAAAATGCTATGCAGTAAATGGAAGAATTTCCAACAGCTGTTTTAAACACAGGGAAGCTACCTTGGCCAGTTAGTGAAATATTTGTTAATACAAAGTTTAGCTTCCAGGGACATAAGATTCTTCCACTAACTGATGAGATCTGCTCTGAAGAAAATGTGGGTTATGTCTTCTTCTTCACTAATGTAGTTATAATTGTCAGACAAAACAATTTAATATGGAGTTAAAAGGTAGAGAACATAACAGTCATTTAAGGATGCAAAAAAAAAATCCAAGAATGTTAAAATATTGTTGTTGTTTTCAAAAAGGCATTAGGAAGCCAGGAAATTCAGAATTAAGATTAAATTTAAAATAAACCCAACCATTCAAAAAACATAAAAATGCCCACATTTATATAGTTTTGGAAATGTGCTCAGTAACTAGTAGCTACCAGTTTTCTCAATGGGAACTCTTAGCTGCTGAGCACCTTTGAAAATGTGGCCATAATGGTGCCCAAACAACCTTAACTCATTAAAATGGCCCTTAAATATTTTGTTTGCACCTTAAGTTGGCATTTTTATTTTTTTTAAAGCAGAATTTGCTGGCCATAAGGGCTGCTCATTCATTTTCACTCAAATGTTGGTAGAAAAAAATATTTAAATTGATACAGACATATGTTAGAATGTAAAGTTTGTTCTTTATTATTTTAAACAGCACAATATTTAGAAATATTTCTAGTGTTGCACCTTTGAGTGATAGTACATTTTAGGCCATGCAGATCTGTTTCCACTTGGAAGAGAAATTGGTAATTCAGTGTCTGGGTATTATCTTAGGCCTGGTCCACACTAGGACTTTAATTCGAATTTAGCAGCATTAATTCGAATTAACCGTGCACCCGTCCACACCAGGAAGCCATTTAATTCGACCTAGAGGGCTCTTTAGTTCGAATTCGGTACTCCACCCCGACGAGGGGAGTAGCGCTAAATTCGACATGGCTATGTCGAATTAGGCTAGGTGTGGATGCAAATCGAACTTACTAGCTCCGGGAGCTATCCCACACTGCACCACTCTGTTGACGCTCTGGACAGGAGTCCGAGCTTGGATGCTCTGACCAGCCACACAGGAAAAGTCCCGGGAAAATTTGAATTCCTTTTCCTGTCTGGACATTTAGAATCTCATTTCGTGGTTGGACATCGGGGCGAGCTCAGCAGCACCGGCAGCGATGCAGAGCTCTCCAGCAGAGGAGTTCATGTAATCTCTGAATAGAAAGAGGGACCCAGCATAGACTGACCGGGAACTCTTGGATCTGATCGGTGTGTGGGGCGAGGAGTCTGTGCTTTCGGAGCTGCGCTCCAAAAAACGGAATGCAAAGACCTACGAGAAGGTCTCCAAAGCCATGAGAGACAGAGGATACAGCTGGGATGCAACGCAGCGCCGCGTGAAAATCAAGGACCCCAGACAAGGCTACCAAAAAATCAAAGCGGCAAACGGACGCTACGGAGCCTGCCACCACTGCCCCACCAGTGACCATGGACTCTGACGATGGGACAGTGTCGACGGCCAGTTCCTCGGCGATGTTCGCGGACGGGGAAGATGAGGAAGGGTTTGTGGAGGACGAGGCAGGCGACAGCGCTTACAACGCTGGTTTCCCCGACAGCCAGGATTTCTTCATCACCGTCACGGAGATCCCCTACCAACCCTCCCCAGACGTTAACCCGGACCCTGAATCAGGGGAAGGATCACTCGGTAAGTGCTTTAACCATGGAAACTTATATTCTTAATATAACAGGAATCTGAAGTATGTGAAAAGGAGGTCTCTCTATATATGGGGATAGAACAGAAATCCTCCTGGGAGATCTCCACGAAGCTCTCCTGGAGGTAATCTAAAAGCCTCCGCAGGAGGCTCCTGGGGAGAGCTGCCTTATTGGGTGCTCCGTGGTAGCACACTTTTCCGCGCCAGGCTTTCATGAGGTACTCAGGGAGCATTGCCTCCCCGAGCACAGCTGCATAGGGCCCTGGTTTGTGCTGGCTTTCACGCAGCATGCGCTCTCTATCTCCTTCAGTGACCGTCCTCAGGGTGATCTCGCTCGGAGACTCCTGCATCTAATTAGGGGAATTACTGTAATGTTACGCCTGGTCCAAAGTATTTTTAAAAAATCTCCGGACAGACGGCATAGCAGAGACTCAGCACGCTGCTGCGTGACGAGCGTAACGGAAAGCCAAAGAATCAAATGGACGCTCATGGAGGGAGGGGGGACTGAGGACGCAAGGTATCCCACAGTTCCTGCTGTCTCCAAAAAGCATTTGCATTCTTGGCTGAGCTCCAAATGCTTCTAGGGTCAAAAACAGTGTCCACGGTGGGTCAGGGCATAGCTAGGCAATTTACGCAGCCCCCCACCCACCCCCAGAAGTGAAAGGGAAAACAATCCTCTCTTGACTCTTTTACATGTCACCCTATCTTTACTGAATGCTGCAGATAGACGCGATGGTGCAGCACTCAACACCAACATCCTTGCTCCCCCCCCCCCGCCATGGGTGGCTGATGGTACAATAAGACTGATACCCATCGTCATCATCAGCCTATTGGCACATGGGGCAGTGCAAAAGGACTGGTAACCATGCTGACTAGCATCAGTAAGGTCAATCAAGGGGGCCTGGCCCTAATTTTTCCTGGTAGATGGTACAATATGGCTGATAACCATCGTCATCATAGCAACAGGGGGCTGAGCTTCATCAGCCCCCACCCTTCATGTGTAAAGAAAAGATTCAATTGCCCCTGGACTAGCAGCAGGATGCTGGGCTCCTCTCCTCCACACTCCTTAATGTCCTATGTGGACTATCATAGCAACTGGAGGCTGCCTTCCACTCATTTCTCACTAACAAGTCACTGTGTCTTATTCCTGCATTCTTTATTACTTCATCACACAAGTGGGGGGACAATGCTATGGTAGCCCAGGAAGGCTGGGGAAGAATGGAATGAACAGGTGGGGTTGTTGCAGGAGCACCCCCTGTGAATAGCATACAGCTCATAATCTATGCAGGATCTGACACAGAGCAGCTGTGCTCTCTGGTTCTCTGATACAGTGGTTCTCTAGTACACTTGCCCATATTCTAGGCAGGACTGATTCTATTTTTAGATACCAAAAAGGAGGGATTGACTCAGGGAGTCATTCCCAATTTTGGCTTTTGCTTCCCTGGCTAAGAGCAGCCAGGGGCACTTATGACAGCAGCAAATGGTGCAGTGCAAAAGGACTGGTAACTATGCCCATCTTATTACCAATTTATGGTGTGGTAGATGGTACAATATGGCTGGTAACCATCTCTGCTGTCATGCAAAAGCAAAAGCATGCTGCTGTGTAGCGCTGCTGGACCGCCTCTGTCAGCGGCATCTAGTATACATATGGTGACAGGCACAAAAGGCAAAACAGGCTCCATGGTTTCCACGCTGTGGCGTCTGCCAGGGCAATCCAGGGAAAACGGGCTTGAAATGATTGTCTGCTGTAGCTTTCCCGGAGGAAGGGATGACTGACGACATTTACCCAGAACCACCCGCGAAAATGGTTTTTGCCCCATCAGGCACTGGGATCTCAACCCAGAATTCACAGAGACAGACTAGACTGTGTTCATTGTTGGCAAAAAATTATCTTTGCAAGGAATTCACTCCCTTTTTCCCATCACACAGCTTGGACTGTCTCCAGACCCGCCACAGCATCCCCCTCACAGAGGCTGGCAAAGATTAGGCGGCGAAATAAAAAGACACGGGACGAGATGTTCGCTGAACTTATGGGGTGCTCCCGAGACGACGCGGACCAGCAGAGCCAGTGGAGGGAGACCCTCTCTCTGTACCAGCGCTCACACAGCGAACGGGAGGAGAGGTGGCGTGAGGAAGACAAGCAGGTGACTCAAACGCTGCTTGGACTAATGAGAGAGCAAACGGACATGCTCCTGCGCCTTGTGCATGTTCTGCAGGACCTCCGGCAGGAGGACAGAGCCCCCCTGCAGTGTATCTGCAACCGCCCTCCCCCGCCACAAAGTCCCATACCCCCCTTACCTAAAATAACCAGAAGGAGGGGCGCCAGAGGCCGTGTAAACTGTCACTGCACCCCAGCAGAGTGCTCAAGTACCCAAAAGCTCTCATACCCTAAATTTTGAGAAGTCCTTTCCTTCCCGCCTCACCCAAGCCCCCATCCCAGTTTCATCCCCTAACTGTCTAGTTGATAATAAAAAATACTTTTCTGTTAATTACTGTTTCCGTCATGTTCTTTTAGAGGAGACTGTGTTTGAAGGGGGGGAAGGGGGTTGGTAATTTGATAGGACAATCACCTTTACCAGGGTACAGACATGGGGGCAGGATCAGCAGCAGGTCACACACACACTGCAGTCAGTACGCACCCTGGTCGGTATGGGAGGTGGTTTGCAGGTTCTGTGTGGGTGGGGGGGTACGTGACTTTGTAGCGGGGGAGGGGGGTTACAGATCTCATTCAACGGTCCCTGTCCTGGACCACAGAGCCAGGCAGCAGAGGAATCTGTATCCGTCCTCCCCCGCCAAAAGGCCACATAGCCCCCGCACACAGAGTCCCAAAAAGGAGGGATGGCAGGCTCCATTGAAACATCCAGTCCGGCACTGCAGACTGCCCTGGGAGCAGGAGCCTGTCATTCCTCGAGTTTACAGGCGGTCTTTACATCACTGCACACCCTACCCAGCACAGTCCATGTCCCAGTTTCAACCCTGTAACGCAAAGTCATCAATAAAGAAACCTTTGTAAAGTTACAGTGGAACATGTATTTTATTTTTAAACGTGTGTTGGAAATTGGGGAAGCGGGGTGGGTGGGGTATGTAACTGCAGATGCTAGTCAACAGTCACTTGGTAAAGAAACAGGGGCAGTTTCAGCTTCTCTGTAAAGAAACTGAACAGTCACAGGTCACGCTGCTCACTGCTCGCTGGTACTTGAAGAGTTCCTTGTCGCTGTGCAAGGCGCCTGCATAGGGCTTCACGAGCCAGGGCATTAGCGGGTAGGCTGGGTCCCCGACGATCACTATAGGCATCTGCACATCCCCAAGACTTATTTTGTGGTCCGGGAAGAAACTACCTTCCTGCAGGCGTCTAAACAGACCAGAGTTCCTGAAAACACGCACGTCATGAACTTTGCCTGGCCACCCGACGTTGATGTCGGTAAAACGTCCCCCATGGTCCACCAGTGCTCGCAGCACCATTGAAAAGTAGCCCTATTTCTCAGCAGCTGACTGTGGAAGAGGTGGACGATAAGGTGCGAGGAGTTGACAACGGCCATAACTGCAGCGGGATCTGTGCTCAAAGTGCTGTGGCGGCCGCGCTGTCACTGAGCAGAAAAGTGCACGAACAGATTGCCCGCAGGCGCTTTCAGGGAGGGAGGGCGTGATTGACGGTTCAATGATGACAGTTACCCAAAACCACCCTCGACACATTTTTCCCCCCAGCATGCATTGGGGGGGAATCCCAGGATTCCAATGGGCAGCGGGGAGTGCGGGAACTGTGGGATAGCTTCCCACAGTGCACCGCTTCCAAAGTCGACACTGGCCCCGTTACTGTGGACTCACACAGTTGAACTAGTGTATTTAGTGTGGATACACAACTTCGACTTCATAAGGTCGATTCCACAAATTCGAATTAAGTTGATTCGAAATAGTCTTGTAGTGTAGACATACCCTTAGTGTAATTTGTTTATTTACAAAATGAACACAATGAAAAGAGGTTATCACACAACCAACTGCCGCCTGCAGAATCCTCTGCTAAATCACCACTACCCTATCACCAACAAGCAGCTGACTTGGGCCTCTATCCCTTGGACTCTTTTGGAATCTCACAATTTAAATACAATGTTCCTTTTGTTTTGCCTCAGCCCCTGGACTTCACATAGGAATCTAGCTAACCCAAAGCTCAACAAGGACCACGTGACCGTGACAGGTGAGCCTAGGCATCAACCTATCGTATGCAGCTTCAGTGCATTACAAGGAATAGCAGAAAAAGTTTGACTGTCCAGACCCAGGGTGCTTTATTCTATACAATCTCTTTAGCAACTCTCTGGGGGCAGTGAGAGTATTGTGCTGAGTGTTTATATACCAGTGACTCACAGCATGCATGGCATTGACGTCTTTCCCCATACCAACAGAATAACCTGGTAGCACCTATATGTCCCAATCATGATTGGGACATCATTCATGGTGGATGCTGAATAGAAGTAGACATGATCACAGACTTAAAGAGTATACGTTCTAAGGTAGAATCAGACAAGGGACACATTTGGTTCATTAACATTAATGTACGTTATGTAAATGTCCCAAATGGAAAAAAAATGCCTAAGCAAATACTTCCCACCACAGCTTCTGTTTTCTTTGTTACTCATCATAGCACTCATAGGACCATCCAAAGGGCTGCAAGATATCACTCTTACAAATACAACAGTTAATCTCTCTGTGTTTAAATATAATGTAGAACTTCTTTTCTATATGACTATATTATTTTAATGTATAGCGATGGGCTAACTCTTGTGACTATGAAACTAGGACTAACCTAGAAGAATAGCCATTTTTGGTATGTGTACCAACAGCATGTACTAGAATAATATGAGAAAGTTTACATTGTTTTTGCAAAATAAAATGCCCTAGAACTGTAGTTTGAATTATTTGGTAAAATGACATTCCATGCTTCTTATGTTTTACACTGTGATCTAATTGGCAAAAAATAGCTATCTGACTAATTAGTGAAAGTATAGAATCCAACATCTGGGGAGATGTAATCTGGACTTTTCTGCTGATTTTGTCTGCTTTGAATGCCAGGTGTCTATCGCCTGGGGTGGAGTCTTACTTTGGCAAAGTAAATCTATTACTAACTCTCCAAAGAATGGTGAATGATGCTGTTGCTAATGGAACTCTAATTTAGTGCCACGACTTTTTAGAATCTTTTTAAACATGTTGTTACACTTGCCATCATTTTAGGACATCCAGACCTACCATATGTGAGAAGTCATCTATGTTTTTTGCCAATAAAACTGAGATGATGAAAGCTTTGTTTCCCCTTAAGTATTATCCACTATTGGTAGCACAATTGTTTTCTCTTTAGTCGTTGTCTTCTTTGTTAAGGCTGGAGCACATTACTCCTGTAATGCTTGCCAAAATTCTATGGCTTATTTGTTGTTTGAGGCTCACCATATGAGTCTTTTATTCCTGCGTAGAAGGCACTTTGGCTGCTTGCCAGTTTGGCACTTACTACTATCAGTGGTATGAATAGCTCCCTTGCTTCTGATTCTGTCCTTGCTGTCCTGTCATCAAACCACTCTTCAAGCAACCGTTTTTTAATTCTTTTTTTTTTTTAATGCAAAGCTGCTTGTAAACTATCAACCTATTTTTACCATGCCTTTCTTGGTCAATGTCCTGCACCATAGAGTGGAAAATCCAACAGTTTGATCATTCCACTTAGATGGATCTTCCTAACAACTATCTATGTCTTGCATTAGGAGAGTAAGCAGTATAGCCTTGTGTGGGACTAGTGTAGAATCCTGCAGCAGAACCGGGATCCTGCTGGTCCCACAGGACCCATTGCCATAACAGCGTGAACAGGTGGGAGTGGGAGTGGGTACTGAGGGTCCAGATGGGAGCGGGATTAAAAATAGTCCTGCATAGGGCTCTACTAAGCAGTATAGAAACATCACTTCTTAGTTTACTACTTCTTAGTAGTAGTCTTGCAGTACATTATACAAACAGACATGACAGACATGCTCTTCCCATTTCGTTGAATTTCATATAATTTGCTATAAGATTTTTTTAAAGGCATTCCTTTTAATAAACGTTTTAAAACCTTTGACCAGAATACAGTGTTCCAATTAAATGATAGATTCAGAGAAGTATTACAGTGATATACAGTTTAACAAACTGAAAGCCCAAAGTCAGTCATATGTAATACATGCTCTCTATTCTGATGTACCATTAAACATATCTGAGTTCTTCCATGTGTTCTGGTAAATTAAGATTATTGCAAAATGTAATTATCAAGCAAAATACACAGAACAAAAATAAGGAACAGCACAGGGGTCATAAAGGACCCAATCATGAGACGATCATATGCAGCCATTCAGAGGTGTGCAAGAAACCTCCATGACCCCTTGCATGGCTCTGCTAGAGCCTCTAACCACAACAGTCTCTGGACTTCTCCCCACCACTGGGGAGAGGAACACTGAAAAAGGGGCCAGCGAAGGACAATGAAGGGGCAGAGTCAAGGCCCTATCCTTCTCCACGCTAGCTCAAGGAGTGGGGTTGGCCCTAAATTACATGTAGTAATTTTGATTGGATATTAAGAAAAAAACATCAAATTCTCTGAAGTTGTGGAAATATAAGAAGTTTGAATATAGATTTCCTCCCCTCCCACAAGACTACTCAAGGGACATAAGAAAGAGAGAAAATATACTGGCTACCTAAAACGTTAATCAATGGGGAAATACCCATGACACTTACTGTAGGTAAATGTGCTTAGATTTAGAATTACAGAGATGATCATTAGCAATACTTTTAAAGACCTTTTTCTAATTATATTTCTAAACAATTTTACCATTTGGAGTTTCCATTATCACTAAGAAACTATAAGGTTCCAAAGTATACTATCATTTTCTATTTTTATCTTTTACAATGGCACTCAGAATTTGTGAAAATGTACACACCTGGGAAGTTTTGGATGCACAAGAAATGCAGGATTGAGCCTTACAGCAGCAAATACTTTAAGTGCTTTAAAGTATTATGTGTATGAGCCCAAGGCTTAAATTCAGACTTGGCTGTAAACTGGATATTCTTTTGCAGAAGATGACCTCTGGAGAGGTCAGTGAATTTAACAAGTGTCCAATGATACCAAGGAAAGTGAATTAATTAGAAATAATCTTAAATGCATATGGTATTCCACTTGAGAAAGTGGCTTTGGAAAATTGGCTGAGCAGACCTCCTGCTGAAGATGACAAAATATAACTTGCTGTTTTTGAGAAAGCTGTTAACATTTGAAAAATATTTCTTTCCATAGGTCTAGTATTACTGTTGCTCCAACAAATGAAAAGAATAAATACAAAAGTTTTCTTAAATGCTTGTAAATGATTCACTGCCACATGTAGGACCAAATGATATTAAAATGTCTTATTCAGAACCTTTCTTGTAGTTATGTAATCCAAAACCAAAATATATACATATAATTTGGTTTTACAGGGGAAAAACCCAACCCCAACAACCACAATCCAACCACTGTGTTGAATATTCAAGATGCAGATATGTATTTTAAAGTATGAACAACTTGTGCTAGTAGCTTCTTATTATAAAATCAGTTTTCTTTCTCCTTCTTTAGCTATAATATGTTCCTGCTCATCTCCCAGTTCCCCTGCTGTTGTATTGTAACTCTGTCAAAGAAAATTTCCAGGTAATTTTAAAGATCTTATAATTAATTGTATAATTAAGAGTAGTTGGTTGCCCTGTTTCTACATATATCCTTCAATGCCTGATTCCTGAGGTCCTTTGCACAGCCCAAATTCCCCGTAATCTCATTTGAAATGTCGGGTGTGCAAGGAATGCAGACTTGGGCCCTGACTAATCAGGTTCTCTGTTGTATTCTTATTATTACGGCTCTAGAGGCCTGGCGTAATATCTCACCGGCCTGTTCCCATCCCCTGTTTCCATGCCTGATATGGAAGAGCGATGGGTCTGTACCCAAAGTCCTAGCACTGAGCACCCCCAAAACTATCTGAAGGTTGCAGCTGGCTCCTCTACAATGTGTTGACTAAGGCCGCGAGGCTGTGAAGACCGGGGGCGGCGGCAGTTCCCGTGCGCCTGGATGGAAACGCCGGGTCTCCCTCCTGCAGGCTGCACAGCGAGGGACTGTGTAGGCGGGCGGATTCCCGCTGTCCTATGCTCCTGGGCAGCGCGAGCAGCAGGGGCGATTGCTAGAGCCGCCGGAGCGGCAGCAGCTCCCCCCTGCGCCGTGCAGCAGTGACCGGCGCGGCTGGCCGGAGCCTGCTCCCTGGTGGCGCTGCGGCCAAGCGCAGGAGGCTGTTGCCGCAGCAGCGTCGGGAGCGGGCGAGGCGGGGATGCAGGATTCCCCCGCTCTCCGCCAATCACACGCGCTCCCCAGGCCCGGGCTCCAGCCACTGGCTGCGGCGGGCGCCGGGTCCGGCCGGGCTCCGGGCGGCGGCGTGGGGGGATGCGGTGACCTTGCGGCTGGGCGGCAGGCGCAGAACGAGCGCCTCGGGGCCGGGCCATGGGCACGGTGCCGTCCGCGCTGAAGCACTGCCTCAGCTATCAGCACCTCCTCAAGGAGCAGCTCTGGATCGGGGAGCCGGCCGCGCCGCCGCCTGCTCTGCATCCCGGGCAGGTACCGCCGCCAGCCGGGCCTGAGGCGGGCAGGGAGGGAAGGAGCCGGGGCAGGAGGAGCTGCAGCATCCATGGGCTGCCAGGGCGCGTTCTCCAGCAACAGCCCCCATCCCTTACCTGCCTGCCGCCCCTCCCACACCCGCCCATCTGCCTGCTTCCCTCTTCCATGCCCACTCCTCTGCCTTGCTTACCTAACACCCACTCACCTGTGTGACTCCTGACCCCCCCGCTGCCTCCTCCCTCCCCACTCCTCAGTGTGCAGCCCCCTCCTACACCCGCCCATCTGCCTGCTGCCCTCTTCCATGCCCACTCCTCTGCCTTGCTTACCTAACACCCACTCACCTGTGTGACTCCTGACCCCCCCGCTGCCTCCTCCCTCCCCACTCCTCAGTGTGCAGCCCCCTCCTACACCCGCCCATCTGCCTGCTGCCCTCTTCCATGCCCACTCCTCTGCCTTGCTTACCTAACACCCACTCACCTGTGTGACTCCTGACCCCCCCGCTGCCTCCTCCCTCCCCACTCCTCAGTGTGCAGCCCCCTCCCACACCCGCCCATCTGCCTGCTGCCCTCTTCCATGCTCACTCCTCTGCCTTGCTTACCTAACACCCACTCACCTGTGTGACTCCTGACGCCCCTGCTTCTGTCTCCTCCTATCCCCACTCCTCAGTGTGCAGCCCCCTCCCACCCCCACTCCTCAGCCTGCTGTCTCCTCCCACCCCCACCCCCCTGCCTGCTGCCTCTCCTGTGTGTCCTTCCCTCCCTGTCCTCTGGGCACTCCCCTACTGTCCCCACCCCTAGCCAGCTGCTATTACACCTGCTCCCGCCCACCGCCCTTGCCTTCTGATCACTCTCCTGCTGCATTCAGCCTGCAGCGTTTCAACCCTCATAGCAAAGTTTTAAGTAATCTAAAGAGGAAAATTAAATTCAATAGGTGAGACATTGAAGGCCCCTAGAAATGTGCCTGTTAGTAGTCCCAGACTGCCTACCAGAGAAGCACATATAAGATTGTTTGGTCATTTGTTTATTATTGATTTGGTATTTTAAACTACGGTCCTTTTATTAACATCACTGCTAAACATATTCAGTGTCCTTTCAGGGTGGTGGTGGCACTATATAGGGGAAAAACACAATCCATGAGGATTTCCTTTTTTTTAAAAATCCCTCCCCTCCATTTATAGACTGCCCCCAAAGTGGAACAATTCCTGTAAAACTGTAGGTGGAAGACATCTACTATGGCAACTACTTTTGAAGAGCCATGCTACCAATTTTGCCCTTTCAGTTTTAGTTAAGGTTACCAACTTTGGCTGGATGAATTCCTGGAAGTTTCATCGCATGACATTAACTTTAATTGAAGATTAATCACTAATTCCTGGAGACTCCAGGGCAATCCTGGGGGGTTGGCAACGCTAGTTTTAATTTCTATAGCTACATTTGTTCCGACTTGCATGTAAGCAGCTTACATCGACCTTACTCTGTAAGTGTCTACACTAAAATGTAGCTCCCACCAATTAACTTGCCTACTACACTGACTTAATAACTCCACCTCCACACGAGGTATAGTGCTTAAGTCGATGTAGTTAGGTTGACGCAGTGGCAGTGTAGACTCTGCGTTGCTTACATCGACTGTTGCTGCCTTTCAGAAACCATCCCATAGTGCCCCACACTGACAGTTAAATCAGTGCAAGTGCTCCTGATGAGGCTGTGAACTGCTGACACAAGGAGCATAATGTGGACATGCAAAAGCAGTCTAATTACTGCGGTGGCTGTAATTCGACGTAACTAATGTCAACTTAATTTTGTAGCATAGACTTGCCCTAAGTGGTGTCTGGAGTCCTGTATGAGCTGCTTTTCCTCACTGTTCGGCCTGTGCAGTGGTGTGTGAGTAGGGATGTAGGCACGGGGGCGCCATAGTGCAGACCAGAGGAACAGAAGCGGTTGTGGCTGTCTGCAGTCTCCATCTGCACAGCAGGAAGCTACTGCCTGAGAGTGGGGAAAGTGAGGCAGCTCCTTTGGAAGGGCCTATTTACTTCTCCGTCTGCCACCCCTGACTAACTGTGGTGGCCCACAGAGCAGCCAGCCGTGCGAGTGACATCTGTGGGGCGGCAGTGACCAGGAGCCTGCCAGGGAGTCTACTTCTCTCAGACACTGGCAGACATAAGTGAGCAGAGATGCTGGGGGAGAGAGTGAGGAAAGGGACAGAGATAGTGGAGTTGTGGGTCAAGGGGAGTGGAGATGAGGACAGGGACACAGCATAATCAGGGACTTGAAGGAAGGAGGTGAAGGGAAGAGACAGACCTATCTTGTGGAGGATGGGAGAGATCCCAGATGACTGGAAAATAGCTAGTACCTATCTATAAAGAGAGGGAATAAGGACAACCTGGGGAATTATAGACCAGTCAGCTTAACTTTGGTACCCAAAAAGATTATGGAGCAAATAATCAAGCAGTCAGTTTATAAGTAGAAGATAATAAGGTGATACCTAACAGCATTGATTTGTCAAGAATAAATCATATCAAGCCAACTTAATATCCTTCTTTTGGCAGGGTAACAAGCCCTGTGGATAGGGAGGAAGCAGTAGATCTGATATATCTGGATTTCAATAATGCATCTGATGCCGTCTCACATGACCTTATAAGCAAACTAAGGAATATAGCCTAGATTTACCTACTATATGGTGGGTACGCGACTGGTTGGAAAACTATACTCAGAGAACAGTTATCGCGGTTAAGCTGGAAGGACATATCGAGTGGGGTCCCAGAGGTTCTATTCAATATCTTCATAAACAGTTTGGATAATGACATACAGAGTATATTTATAAAGTATGCAGATGATTGGCTGGGAGGAGTGGCAAGGCTTCGGAGGGCAGGATTAAAATTCAAAATGATCTTGACAAACTGGAGATGTGGTCTGAAATAAATAGGATGAGATTTAATAAGGCAAAGCACCACGCTTAGGAAGCAATAATCAATTGTACAAATACAAAATGGGAAATGATTGATTAAGAAAGAGTACAGCAAACAAAGATCTGGGGATTATAGTGGATCACAAACTAAATATGAGTCAACAATGTAATCTCATTGCAAAAAAAGTGAACAACATTCTGGAATGTATTAGCAGGAGTGTTGTAAGCAAGACATGAGATGTAATTCTTCCACTCTACTCAGCACTGATAAGGCCTCAACTGGAGTATTGTGTCCAGTTTTGGGCACCACACTTCAGGAAAGATGTGGACAAATTGGAGAAAGTCTTGAAAACATGACCTATGGGAAAATACTGAAAAAAATTGGGTTTGTGTATTCTGGTGAAGAGAAGACTGAGGGGGGACATGATAATATATCCCTGCAGCCATTTCTGACCTAGAGTAACGTAGTCTTGTTAGAGGAACTAAGATCTGGGAGAGTGAATGGATTAATGGCTAGGTATAGGGCCCATAGAGTTTACTAATAACTGTTTTATTTGTTTACTTGTATCTTATACATAAATATTAATTTACTTAGAACAATCTATTGCACATATAGCTAGTTTACATAACTCCATGTTCCTGTTACAGTTACCTCATCTTCCCACTCCTGTTCCCTTCCTTTGTTTGTTAACCCCCACTTGTTGCATTTTCTGTTGATTTAGATTGTAATCTCTTCAGGTGAGGTACTATCACCTACCATTGGGCCCCAATCTAGATTGAGGCCCCTGACCACTACCTTACTATAAATTATTATTAACGGTTCTGATGCAGATTTTACAAAATTAGGTATGTGAGAATTTACATTTATAGGAAAAGCTGGACATTTAAATAATTTGAAATTGACAAAATTTAAGTCAATTCCGGATCCATGTTTTGATTAAATTGTTATACCTACTACAATAGACTGGCAAATTAGAATTTGTTGAAAATAAAGTTTGAACTTTAATATGAATTTCCAGGTTCTGTTAGTTTAAGTCAATGCATCTTGTACTACAATGCTAGTGCTTATGTCAGAGTAGGCCACTTATTTATTTCTGATGTATGGAGTGATGTTTTAGCACATACAGAACTGAAGAGCTTGTCTCTGTCACCAACAGAATTTGGTCCAATAAAATATATTACTTCACTCACCTTGTCTCTTATTTCTGATGGGCAAATACAAACCTATGACTACTTTGTGTGCTGTGATGGTTTGACTAGGATTTGTTTGGTTCATAGCAGGTAGGGGCTGTATAAATTTTGCCTTGAAGGAAAGAGAGATGTGTCCAAGAAACAGCAAAGGTGAGTCAGGGCCAAATACAGAACTCCATATGGTGTACTTCAAATCTGGCTGTTCTGTGACCATTTGAATGGCTTACAGTAACTACCCATATCTAAAGGCTCCTTATAGGTGCTGTTGTTGAGAGATGTTATCACAGATTTGGGGCCATCTAGTCAACTAGATTGGGGTGCCCAGGCTTATTGAGTCTTTCTGTCAATAATACGATTGTAGGGAACCCCAGGGTGGAAGCAGATCTATGTTCCTCATTCAGCGGTTATAATTGTTTTTAAAGCTGCAGGTAGTCATCAGTCTTGTGACTATGGAGCCAGAGCACAGAACTGCTGATACTGGTGTGATCTCCTATAACTTTAAAAGTAATTAGACTAAATGCATAGGACTGCAATCTCAATTTCCCCCAATCTGAGATGCTGTGTTTCTGAAAAACTGGAGATGGAAATTGGTATCTGAGTTTTGGTAGTTTAGTTCTGGCTTTTATTATATACCAGCATTTGATGATAGTTTTTTAACCAAAGTCAGAAATCTCCTAAATATATGCCTAAAGAGAAACTAAATCCATGAATGAGCAAACTAGAATCAATGTAAATTTGGCAAGCAGCATACATTGACATTAACTACCACTTGCTATTTGGGGCTGGTAATTGGTCAGCATACAACTTGTGAAGGGATAGTCTAGTTTCATTCTACCTGCACAGCTCTGTGATTGCCAGATATGTTTGTACGATTTGCCTTTTCCTCAGGTACAGCATGCAGAGTTGCATTAGGGTTTACCACCTTTACCTATAGGAGTTTTTCCTATAGGCGGAAACCAAAATTAACCAGTATTTTACTAACTTCTCCTTGAAATGTTCGAGAGGTGACGTGAGATCGTAATAGCTCAGATCTAAAGTAGCCTGTAATTGTGAGTATTTATTTAGATTGTTTGGGGATTTGTACATTTATTTATTTAAAGAAGAATTATAAAATAGTGCTGTCAAAGCTACTACAAACAGAGTCATTATTTTTGACAATTATTATACACAATAGATATATCATGCTTTGCATTCAGATAATTTGATCTACTGAAAATTGCATAAGCGTGTTTCCATGAGAGAGAAAGAAGCCAGATGTCTTCGTCTTCGTACCACAAAATTCTTTTTGTTCTTGCATATTTTTTAAGGCAACCATATTTCCAATTGTTTAATGAGTTCAATATTTTATAGAGGATATTAATTTCGTAGCTCAGAGTTTTTTTATCTTATGTACCAATTCTAAATTCCCAAAACAGGCAGAACGTCTGTTGACTTCCAAGTGAATTTTGTCTACAGTAAAATTGAAGGATTGACCATTAAGAAACCTCGACCAGATTTGGGCTCCGACCATGCAAGTCCCCGTGCACAGGTGGACCCTTGCACCTGTGTGAGGCCCTTTTGAAGTCAGTCGGGTGCAGTGTCAGATTGGGATCTTGGTTTGTTGCAGATTTCCAAGCATGATCATTTCTGCACAGTTTTAAAAAAATATAGACTTGCAGAAGTACCTATAAAAGTATCAAACAACGTTAATACATAGGTAAACCAAATAAAACCTTTACAATGGACTACCATATAAACATTACAGTAAACAACATAACATTTAAAATGAAATTGTAGCCCAATTCAGACTCAGATTAGGGTCTCATATCTTCTTAAATGTCTCTGGATGACTTCTGAATTGGTGTGTAATAATTTCATTCATGCCTTTAACTCATTCTGACACTCAAATAGTACATTTTAAAGACTCCTTTAGATTTCAGTAGTAGTAAGGTTAGGCCAATGCTGAATGCTTTTGAAAATCCCACCCATACTACTTTCCTGGATAGGAATGTATTTAAGTACATGCTTAGGTGTTTTCTAGAATTGGGACACAAGAAAGGAGTAGAGAATGAGCTTTCTGCTTTATGCAAAGGAAGGGGGAGCTATACTTTTCTCCACTCTCCCTTACGTTAATCCCTCCTTATTCAGGCAAAACTCGCTTAGAAGCCAATTAAATTTTTGCCTGCATAATTTCAGGCTCAAGCCAGTAGACCAAGCATGATAGATTTCATGCTGTGAAATAAGAGCATAATGATGTTGGTGGACGGGGTTAGGGTGGAGAGGTAAAGAGAGAGAAAATAAGACTTAGAAAAACTAAGGAACAAGGAGGCTGAAGATGCCAAACAGGATGTGGGATATTAAAAGCCTGATAATAAATTGCAAGAAAGTTTGCCTCAGTGGAGTCATCAACTTAGCTCTTTTATGCTAGTTTGTTGGAAATAGAGGAACGATAATTGAAACATTTTAGCAGTTACAGATTTATATTACATAGAGATTATTAGCTGGCTTCAGGACTATATAATATAGCTAGAAACACTATAAAACATTTTATAGATAATGCTTTATAAATTTGGGAATTAAAAAAAACACACAGGAAATTTTAACTCAGACGCATCATCTGTATTTTTGACGATATCCTGTCTTTTGATCTGTTGCACCTCCGCCTCCCTCTAAGAGTACACACAGGCAAAGTGATCTTCGTTTTCTCTCTTTCCAGCTCAAGGAGAAAGAGCCTGATTTCAGAAACCCCCCCATAGCAACTCATTGCACTAAAACATTTGAGCAGCTTGAAATCTTTCTTTTCACTCAATTTTCTATGTGGCTTGACTGAGGCACATTGAAATTAAGGCCTGGTCTGCACTATGACTTTAGGTCGAATTTAGCAGCATTACCTCGATTTAAGCCTGGACCCATCCACACAACGAAGCCCTTTTTTTCAACTTAAAGGGCTCTTTAAATCGATTTCTTTACTCCACCTCCGATGAGGGGATTTACGCTGAAATCGGCCTTGCCTGGTCAAATTTGGGATAGTGTGGATGCAATTCAACGGTATTGGCCTCTGGGAGCTATCCCAGAGTGCGCCATTGTGACCGCTCTGGACAGCGCTCTCAACTCAGATGCACTGGCCAGGTAGACAGGAAAAGGCCCGTGAACTTTTGAATTTCATTTCCTGTTTGGCCAGCGTGTTTGCAGAGCTCATCAGCATGATGTGCACATTGCCGGGGCACATTGCCCAGCCCGTACTTTGTGAGAAGTCTATGACCATGTCCCTCTTGTCACTGTGCTGCCGTTGCCTCCTTGCCTGGTTTTGCGCGAAACAATTGTCTCCTGTTGCTCAGATGGAGGGAGGGGCAACTGATAACATGGTTTACAAGGAATTAAAATTAACAAAAGGGGTAGCTTTGCATCAAGGAGAAACACAAACAACTGTCACACAGAATGACCCCCTCAAGGATTGAACTCAAAACCCTGGGTTAACAGGCCGTTGATTTCACAAAACAAATTGGCTCAATTTCTTGTTTTGATCCATCTATCTTTTACAACTTAGGTGGGCAGCAGACAGTGCAGTATGACTGCTAGCCATCGTCATCTCCTGGGTGCTCGGCAGAAAATGGGAATGACCTGGCTGAGTCACTCCCATGTCTGCCCAGGCACCCCGGACCGATCTCACGAGGTCTGTTAAAAGAGCACCCAGGAATATGATGACATGGCTACCAATTGTAATGCACCATCTGCTGCCAAAAGGCAATGAGCTGCTGCTGTGTAGCAATGCAGTCCCACGTCTGCCAGCACTCAGGAGACGTACGGTGATGGTGAGCTGAGCGGGCTCCATGCTTGCCATGGTATGGCGTCTGCTCAGGTAACCCAGGAAAAAAGGCGTGAAATGATTGTCTGCCGTTGCTTTCACGGAGGGAGGAAGGGAGGGAGAAGGGGGCTTGACGACATGTACCGAGAACCACCCGTGACACTGTTTTCACCCCATCAGTCATTGGGATCTCAACCCAGAATCCCAATGGGCAGCGGAGACTGTGGGAACTGTGGGATAGCTACTCACAGCTACCCACAGTGCAACACTCCGGAAGTTGATGCTAGTCTTGGTACTGTGGACACAGTCCGCCGACTTAATGTACTTAAGAGTATTTTGTGTGGGGACACACACAATCGACTATATAAAAACGATTTCTAAAAACCCGACTTCTATAAATTTGACCTAATTTCGTAGTGTAGACATACCCTAAGTGACCTGCCCACAGTCATCCACAGCCAAATTGGATTATCATTGAAGTAAATATAAGTTTTGCCACTGACTTCTAAAGTAGCTGTATTTGATCCCATATGAGTGTTTCAGAAGTGATGATAAGCCATGATTCTCCTGGCGTTCACTTCTCTTCTTCCTATGAATGAGAATAGCTATGGGTTCAACTGGGAAAGTTTATAAGCTACATTATCTACAGTAAGAATTGGCAACTGTCCAGACAGAGTGGTGCCCTCAAACAACATTTTGTTATGTCTTATTTATCTTATGAGAAATAAATTTTGCTTAATCAGCATTTGGTACTGTATTTAAAATGGCAATGACAAGTAGGTGACTCAAAAGAGTAATAATAAAGATCACTATTAATGACCTGCCTCTCTCTTTCTAATTAACTTGATTCATAAGTGATGGAGCCTTTGATGCATGGCAAACGAGGTAGGAAATCCCAAGGTGATTGAGGTCACTGACTCATTTTACCCTAGGTTTTACGGCTAAAAGGTTTTGCAGCCATTGGAGGAAATAGGGTGACACCACTTTTTTGGTGATGCAACTGGCTGGCTGTGCAGGCTCAAGGATTCATTCTATATCTAGGCTTGTGGCTAAATTTCAGTTTTCATGTGAACAGGTAGAAAATGGATTTTAGATACAATCCAAAGGTAAAGCTGAAATGAGTGCTTGTCCCCCACCGCTTTTTTTTTTTTTGCTATTTCACAGCATAAATATTTTCTGTCAAGTTGGGGGTGCTTTGAAGTAGCCAACTGTAGAAGCTGAGAGTAATCTAGAGTCTTTGATGTGTGTCACAGGGCGCTCCTTCAGCTACCTGGTGTGCTGTGCTGCCTGACCTGTTTAGGTTTTCTCTTACTCACAATATCACATAGTCCATTTCTTTTCCCCATGTGTATCCTTAATCTTTAGATTCCTACCATCACAGAACATAGTACAGGCCTTCCACCCAGCTTTCTCTCCTACACCCAGCTCTTCCCTTATTGAGTTAATTACCTCATTAGCCCAGTCATTGCCCCAAGTGTCAACAATCTCACCATAACAGGTTAATTGCCTCCAATTAAGCCAGTAATCTTCTCTGTTATGCAATTCCCTAAATGACCAGGGTGCTACAGTAGCACTCTGTCACATATCTTCCCTCTTTATTTTGTCTGAGATCTTTTTTATTGTCTCCTGGGGGAGGGTGCCCTCTTCCCCATCTGACCCTTACCCTCTTTGTGGGGATGGGTACGTGTCATAAGGAGCCTTCCACCCAGCTTTCTCTCCTACACCCAGCTCACTTTCTGAGCTCCCCCCTTACTTCCTGGTCCTGCTAATTGTATATCTTCCCTTATTGGGCTATTACCTCATTGTCCCCAAGTGTCACCAATCTCACCATAACATGTTAATTGTCTCCAGTTAATCCTGTAATTGGCTCTGTTTGCAATTCTCTTAGTGATCAGGGTTCTACAGCTAGCATTCTGTCACAGTTTGTCTACTATGGAAGGAGTTAAGTTTAAGGAAACTGTAGGGGTCTTCAGAGAAGTAGTAATTTAGAACTTCAGGACCTTGTTGGGTCCTCCATCATTTATTTCCCTTCCCTATTTAACAAAGGTCCACTATTTTCTTTAACATTCTTCTTCTCCCAGGTGTATGCTGAAAAAAAATACTAAGAGACAGACGATCTGTATTAAAGAGGGTGTGGGATTTTGTATATTTGCTAAGGAGGATTTGAAGAGTGTATTTGAAATAGTAGACAGTGCCCACATACTCATCACAATGCTCATGAGGACATTGACATGTCTGCATTATAATGAAAGAAATTTTTCAAGCCACCTACTTACGGTAAGTATTAGAAGTGGTACTGTTTAGTTTACTGAAAGTAACTCTACTAATCTGGAGGAAATAATGAAACAGGAAAATACTGGTTTGGAGAATCATAGAGACAGTCCATCACATCTGAATTTATATGGAAAGGTTCTATCAGAACATCTATTTGGATAACAAAATCAGTAAAATATCTATACTTTGATTAATTTATGGGCTTATTTGGCCATTCTTGTGAGATAATAGTCTCTATAGACCAGTAATTCTATGATAAAATCAGACTGTTTTATGTTCTGTTAAATAACAATAAAGCTTAATTAGCATGTTGGCTATACAGTAAAAGGGGAAATATTTATTACCATTGTATTAATGCTTCCCATTTGTATAGTGCCTTTTATTCAGGGGTCTCAAAGTGCTGTGAAGGCATTACATTTAAAAAGTTCAGTAGTGGAACATTATATTTTCTATCTTACAATATGAGGGTGGGAAAGCAGATTGTGAATAGATCATCAACAGTGTATTAAATATGAGATTCTGAGGCAGCATCTGAGTATTTATTTTCCAGCAGTTTGGTACAGAGTACAGATCTGAACACCAGTTTCTCCCTCAAAAGTAATATCAACCTTGTGTCCTGAAAACTTGAGGAACTTTGCATGATAAACATTTAAATAAAAATGATTTCAACGGTGATTTTTAAAGGTTACTTTTTAATCATAAGGTCATATAGTTGGGAGTGATCAACTAGTGACTTTTAAAACTTGGACTGGGGTCAGACATAGAAATTGATATTTGATTAAGATTTCAGTCCTGTACACAGAGAAAATTCTGGTGCTGATACAAAAGATACCTAAGAAACTGCAGCTGATATGAAGAAAAATTGTACTTTATTAAAGTATTTTGTGGTAGCTTATACATCTCTTTAGATGATTCTCTTGCTTAGTAGAGATTTACTTTATATGGGGAGGAGGATGTGAATTATTGAAATCTACTTGAATTGTTATGCTGCATCTTAAGTTATTGTCCATATTATATATTCACATGAAAGAGACTGATTCTTAGTAGTTCTGGTGAGAAAGAAATTGATTAATTGCATATGAAAAATGGCTAAAAGGTATATCAACATGAAACTATACTGGGTAGAAATTTCTTTGGATGTTTTTGGCCACAGATGTTAGCTTTTCATATGGAAATAAAGGTGTTATTTTATGAGTTTCTTAGGGGGAAAAAGCTTAAAAACTTTTGAATACAAGAGATGTGGTCTGAAGTGCCAGAGGACATTCATGGAATGTTAGGTGGAACCCACAGGGAAATAATCAACAGCAGCATCTGGAAAGGAACTATAAATGGCTTTAGGGTTTAATTTTAATGCAAGTATTCAAAATGTGATTAACTATAGGTGTTAGTACATGAGAAATCAGGGTGAGGAAGGTAAGTGATGAAGGTATATTATGTGAAACATAAGGATTAGGAAAAAGATATAACAGAATTCATAGCTGATCCCAGCAGAATTTATAAAAACGTGAAAACATAGTGGGAATTGAGAACTGCATGTTGGCTTCATATAAAGAAAATCAGCTTGGGTGATGAATTTATTAGTATGAGAGAGAAAGATAGGATTGGGAATTTCCTTGGCCCTGCTTTGTCTCTTTTGTGCCTGAAAGGTACAAACAGCCAGCTGGCGATCCCCCATGCATAGAGAAATCTCCAGACAATGTGAAGCTGTCTCGTGGCTCCTCTCCCATCTCCTGGCATAAGGGGAAATTCAGGGCATTTTGAGAGTAGCACAGGGCATGGTTGGAGTGCCATGTGCTCTACTGATCCCTGCTGGTGTAACTGCTGTTACCAACAGCAGAATTTAGAACGGTGTTAGTGTCTGGACTCTTGGCTACCAGGACTGCAGGGAATGGCATAATGCCATCTTTGGATCCCCTCCACCCTGAGGTGCACACCATGGTGTATCTGAGAACCCAGCCAAAGATCTTTAACTAGTAATAACTTGGCTTTGCTGCCCAAGTTTAAGGTTGCCTGTGCAACCTTAATTCAGTCCCCTTGTGCAAATGCATTATGGTATAATATTTAATTATATGACCACATATGTTTTCTAGCCAGTTTCAGTCTCCCCACACCTGTTTCCCAGTCCCAGTCTCCTGGTGCAACCATCCCTAGATTTCTCTGCCTCTCCTGGCTACCAGTCCCAATCGCCCTTCAAAGCCAGTCCTAGTCTTCCATGAACATCACAGTCTCAGTTTCCCACCCCAGACTCTAGTCCCAGCCTCTCCCTGCTACCTCCACCCCTCTCTGGGCTCCTTTCCCCCCGGATTCACCCAGGTTTAGCTGATTAAAAATGTTACAGGTCATTTTTTAAATGTTGTGCAATTTTCTTTAACAATACAATAATTTACCCAGTGCAATAGTAATCTCAAATACAGTTATGAATCTATTTACCAACCAATATAATGTAAAATGGATAATTGTTAGTAGAGCTGATCAAAATATTGGAAATACTTTTCACAAAAAAATTGTTGGTGTTGTCCTTTTATTCAAAGATTTCAAACCTTGACTGCAGAAAATCATTAAAATTGCAAACATAGAAAATTTTCAACTAACCCTAATTATTAACAATTAAAAAGGCAGCAAAACATTTTCACCGAATATGCTTACACATAGAACCATAGAATCATAGAAATGAAGGGCTGGAAGGCACTTTCCGAAGTCCTAAATTCCAGCTTCCTGCACTGTGGACCTAGACCATCCCTGTCAGATGTTGGTCCAACCTGTTTTTTAAAACCTCCAGTGATGGGAATTCCACATCCTTCCTTGGAAGCCTGTTCCAGAGCTGAACTACTCTTTGTTAGAAATTTGTTTCTAATATGTAACCTAAATCTCCCTTGACGCAGATTGAGCTCATTTCTCCTTGTCTTACCTGGAGTGGGCATGGAGAATAGTTGATTACAGTCTTCTTTAAAACAGTCTTAATGCACTTGAAGACTGTTATCGGGTCCCCTCTCAGTCTTCTTTTCTCAAGACTAAACATGCCCTGTTTTTTTTAACTTTTCCTCATATTGTTTTTATTGCTCTCCCCTGGACTCTCCAGTTTCTCCACATCTTTCCTAAAGTGTAGTATCCAGAACTGGCCACAGTACTCCAGCTGAGGCCTCACCAGTGCCGAGTAGATCAGGACAATTACCTCCCATGTGTTACATACAACTCTCCTGTTAATACACCTCAGAATGATATTCACCTTTTTCACAGCCACATCACATAGTTGACTCATTATTGGTGGCTCGCAGAGTCACCATTTAAAAATGTTATCATTCTCCTGTTCTGAGAACATTACAGTGTTCAAGATACCGCTGTTTCCCCCTTACATTTCAGACTAGGAAATAACTGTGGTAACAGTTGGCAAATGTGAATTTTTTTTTAATGGTGACCTGTACAGCTTACAAGCAATGCTGGCAGACAAGGTGCCAAACATGCTTAAGTAAATGGACATTAGACTTTTGCTATCTTTGGACATTAACGTGAGTGAAGTACTAAAGTAAGGTGTCCATGCTGAATTCATTAGATGTATCAACAACTTTCAGTACCATTGATCAAGAGATATAATTGACTCATCTCTGGGATCTGATGGGGTGGATGGAGTGGCTCTTCAGTGTGTTCATTTTTCCCTTTGATATATCAAGAGGCGGTGCTTGACAATTGGTCATCCTCTTTGAGGGCTCTCACATGTGAGAGCTTGTGAAATCGATATCCTTTCCTATGTGTATGGAAGGGCACTATTCCTTCTATCTTCTAGATCTTTGTTGTCTTTCTTGCCTGTAAAGCACCATGCACACCAATAGCATTAGGTACTGTAAATAATAGTAGGGGAAATTGTGGGAGATTTTGGCTAATTGTCATCAGTATGCTGTTGATTCTCAGTTTTATGTATCCTTTTAATCAAATACAGATGGCAGAATCTAATAACTTTTCCAGTCTCTGACCAAGATAGGGATGTGGATGAAAGTGGCTGCAGCTCAACTTGGTTAAGGAAGAAATGCTGCTTATTAGTGAGGGGAAACATTTAGGGGAATAGGAAGAGGTAATGCACCAACTACTGAAAATATATATTTCAATTTTAATACAGTGTGTTAGTCCCTTTATATCATCTATGAGTCCTTTCTAATGCAGACCTTGTTAGGATTGTCACCCCCAGGTTAAACTGCAGTAATACATTTACTCAATCATTCTCTTGAAAACAATCCAAGTGCATCCATGACTATAGAACACAGTTGCCTGCCTCCTATGTAGCATGGGCCACTAAAAGCAACTAACTTGTGTCCTCAGACCTCTGCACTGGCTCCCTGTTTGTCACAAGGTGGAATTTAAAGTATTGGTGATAATTTTGAAAGCCCTTAAGAGCTGCTCTTCATTCTCTGCCTTGTCATTACTATTGGGGGGCTTCCTGTCAGTTCCACGGGCAGCGGGTATCATAGGCTGGGGGAGGCTGTACCCCCCAAACATCCAGGCATGACCCCACCCATGCTCCGCCCTCAGGCCCCTCCTGCCATTCTCCATGTTCTGCCCTGGCCCAGGCTGGATGAGGCTGAGGCTGGGGCTGGAGCTGGCCAGCCTGCTGTGGGGAATGGGGCCACTGGTGCTCGGGCCGTGCTGCTTGCCTGGCACTGTGGCCATGCCGCCTGGCTGCCCGGCACACTGGGGTGCTGCGGCTGTGCCACCCGGCCCTGGGGCTGGAGGCCGCAGTAGGGATGCTCTGGGCTCCTTCGGGGGAGGAGGGGCAGAACAGGAGGGGGAGTGGGAGGGGAAGGGAAGGGGCCTTGGACAGAAGGGGAGGGGCCGAGGGCCAGCCTTCCCAAATAGCCAGTTCACCAGCTACCCATGGTCAGTTCCTGTGGACTGACTTTGAAGACAGGTAGCAGGGAAGTCAGTGGAAGGCATGCACCTTTGGCTCTTTCTTCTCTTGGTGGTATACCAGAGCTTGCATTTAGCAAATTTGAGGGCACAGTCATAAAATGAATTGATTTGAATAGCTGCTAGTGGATATATTTTGTGTACCCTGACAATGTGGTTGCTAATATTTCTAGTACATGCTGTAGTGGCTTTGATTAATACTACTTGCTATAGGAAGCTTTGTGTAATTTACATTGTTGAAATTTGTAAATAAGCATCTGCTTACCCCAGAGAAAGATGTTGTAAGGGCCTGAAGCTCTTTATACATTGATTCCAGTGTAACTCCATTGACTTCAGTTGAGTTACTCTTGATGTACATCACTGTATGTGAGAGGAGAATCAGGCTCTAAAACATTAATGTAAATACATAAAATAACTACTCTACATTTATATCAAATCTATGAATATTTACTGTTTCTTAACTAAGTCCTTATACAAACTGCTGACCACAATAAATTTGCCTGGAAATTTAGCTTTAAACTAGTTCATCTGAACAAAAAGTCTCCAGTAATATGGTCCTGTGAGCAGGTGTAGCTGCATTCTGCACCAGATGTATGCAGTGGAGAAGCCCAATTGAAAACTCTGTTTACAAAGGAGTGGTGATAGTTGTGGCTTTTGGTCAGAAAGGGACATGATGTTGTGAGGTCACCATGGTATAAACAAGAGTGTAGCCTGTATAAAGTGTGCAGCTAAAATAATTGTTTCTGAGTCACATCCAACATATGACTTCACATGGCAATAATATAGTAGAAAATAATGCCAGAATTCTTAACCTGGTTCATTTGTTCTGAACTTGCCCATTACTAAGGAAAAGGGAGGTGATGGATGAGGAAACAAGAATGAACATCTGTTTAATCTTTGGGGCTGTGGGGCTGTGGGAAAAGCATTCTGTTTTGCAGCGTGTCAGAGAAGCACATTCAACACTTCACTTATTTAAAAAAATGAATAAGGAGTTGGTAGACCTTATCATTATGCTAAGCCTAAGCATCATTAGAACTCATTTTTATCCTTTTAATTAAACATGGAGGAGGGATTCAAAGCATGGTTTATTCTTCACCTGATGTTGGCATTACAGGCAGCTCTGAAATGTAACATTTGTAGTCTGTGGTGTGGGGCTCATTATATACTGCAACCAGAGATTGAGGCTTTAGATAGTTTATAGAAACAAGTAAAGGATTTTAAAAAGTAGGTGCTTCTGAGGCTTGTAAAAGTAAAAAGTAAAATTAAGACTCTTGGTTTTCATCACAGTTTTTCTAGAGTGAGAAGTTAAGAAATGTATCAGAGAGGTAGCCGTGTTAGTCTGGTTCTGTAAAAGCAGCAAAGAATCCTGTGGCACCTTATAGACTAACAGACGTTTTGCAGCATGAGCTTTCATGGGTGAATGCCCACTTCGTCGGATGCAAGAGTGGAAATTTCCAGGGGCAGGTAAATATAAGCAACATTGCTCCACTGAATGAATGAAAGGTTTGAAACTGATGCATAGTGCTTCTGAGACTTTGTCAAGTTCACTTTACTGCTCTGCTCACTCAGAGTGCTGAGAAGTGCTGCGTTGTGGTTTGGTTAGAACCACAAAAATACTCACAATTAGCCCTGCTTCAAGTTAGAATGTAATCCAAAACCAGTAGTGTTTCACTAGAGATTGTGCACTTGAGCTTTATGCATTGTTTGTCCCTTTTTTCTTTTTGCTCTAGCTGCCCATACATTTTTTTTCTAGTTGCTCATGAACTGTTCACGGCATATTTATAATTCTAGTCTGATTTACTGGGATAGATTATTATGAGGCAAGTCACAGGTTGGAAGCCCCATAATGTTTTGTCTTCACCTCTGAGTGGCTGAGTGTATTCCATGTGATTCGGAGGTTCAGCCAAGCTCACAAGAAAAAAAATCAGCTAGTTTATCAGAGAAGCTACAGTAGAGATGATATCTTTCTGACCAAGTGTAAAGCAAAATACTGGGGGAGTTGACAAGACACTTTTATCTAGTTATTTATGTGACTCCTGCAAGTCATGCTTTTGTGGATCTATTACCTCCTGTAAATCCTTTGGGAATTGTTTTATTTTATATTTGGCCTGACAGAAATTTTCTTTTGTATAAATGGAAGCTGCTAATTTGTTTAGCTAATATATGAGATCTCTTGTTGCGTATTACTGAGGCCTACAGGGTATTATGCTGAGAAAAAGGCCTGCACATATCTTTGTAATTCTCTGTGTTAGTGGGAAGTGAGTTAGTGGTGTATATTGCTTCACATAATTCTCTTTTTTTATGAGGAGAACTGTATTTGTATAACTTATATCATTCTATTTTGCTGTCAGACCAAAGTCCACTGTATTATTTCTGGACAGAGGCCTACACACTCCAAAAATGCTCTCACTTGTTGCTTGGAAACTGTCTTATTATTTAAGTTTAATCTCATTTCATGTCTTATGCATCATCTTTTTTTCCCACACCACAAAGTGGGTCAAAGTCATGAGAAGGTGCAGCAGCAGAGGGGTAGCATGCTCACAAGAACAACTGACAGCATCAGATGGACACTGCTGGATGCAGTGGGCCGGAGGTGGTTCCTTAGCTTCTTCAGCACTGGCCATTTCTCAACCTGGAATTTCTACTTAGAAACCTCTGAGAACTTCTTCCCTAAATATCCTTGTGATGGGATGTGCCCCTGGAGTGAAGCCTGGAAGCTGTTTGAACCGCTGTGCCCCCTAACTATTCAGCTGGGTTGGCCTCTCTAATGATGACTCACAGCCAGTCCCCTCTGAGTCCTGTTATCATCCAACACAACAGCAGATGGTGCCACACACCCAACTGAGTCACCTGAGTGGTTTACCTAAGCCACTCATGGACTAACACTGAAGACACCAGCCAATTTCCCAGCTCCCCAGCCTTGCACTCCTATTGGAGTATAAACCCAGAATTATAACATCTTGCACTGCACAGGGATCAGTACAATGCAAGCTCATTAAATTAGTTCTCTTCCCCCTCAATGTGGGGAAGATATGCAACAGCCTGTGTGAAGAGAGCTAAGATTCCTTTACACTTCACTCAAAAACACACTGGTTAAGATAAAACATTAAACAAGTTTATTAATTACAGAAAGATAGATTTTAAGTGATTATAAGTGATAGCAAACAGATCAAAGCAGATTACCTAGTAAATAAAAATGCAATCTTAGCCTTATAACAGAATTAAAAATTTTATTAAAGCTAATGTTAAAAAATATATATAATACATAGGTTGAGAAAAGAGGGTCTGTACATCTGGGTATAGTGCTTAGATTATCCACAAATACAAAGTTTGTTTTTAAAGTCATGATACACAGAGTACATAATCAGCAATAACCCAAATTTAGGTGAATAGATTTAGATATTAGAATCAGAATACTTGGGTACATCACTCATGAAAAGTTGTATAGAGATTTGGTTGTGGAAAGCAAAATATAACAGTGAGTAGAGATTATCCCTCAGTAATTGAGAATTAGGTAGGTTGTCCATTTAGAAAATACAATCCATGAGAAAAGTATTTGTTACTTTCCTGACCGCGCTTCTCATCGGCACTCCAGCTCATCCCTCCTGGTATTGCTGATGTCCGGTGATGTGTTCTATGTAGATGTCCCTCAACCACCTGATGGCATCTGACACCATGAGATCACCTTCAGAACAAACTGAGTTTTCAGTGTAAGGAACATCTGCTGAATATTCAGGCTTCAGGCAGCAAAAATTGATAGGCTATGGGTGGCCAAGAATCCACCTTATCAGAGTTCTTTTCTGATTTGTATTGCTCTGAAAGGCGATCAGAAGTATGTTCGTTGCCCCAGAAAAAAGACAAGGAACAGGAATTACAATCAAGTGCATTGCACTAAGCCTTAGGGCCTGTTGCTTAAATGCTGGCCTTTGACTTGTTGTCCTTCTCACATGTGGAGAGTTGATGGTGGCTGCAGTTGTGTGGTGGCAGGAGCTGAGCTGGGGGGCCGGATCTGAGTTGAGATGGGTGGCAGGTACTGGTTTGCTGGGTCTTCATCCCCCCCGTCCAGTCTTCTAGTTACTTACATCAGCTCCACCAAAAATGTAGGCTGAATGTATGGCTTGAAGTTTATAGTTTTGATTCAGATTATTAATGTTCTTAACTCTTCAGCATCATATTATCATTAAGAGCTGATTCTCGTAAGCGCTCCAGTGCATTAAACCCCTGACTTGCAGTCACTTTGCCAGTCTCTACCATTTGGTATCTCAGCATGTCAGACATTTGGCCATTTGAAGGCTCTGTAATGGAATTCTATCCTCTGGGTTTTCAATTAGCAGATGCAATTGTAGCTTTTAAATCTAAATTGTCAATCTTCCTGAATATTTATCCATTATCAGTTGTGTTTTTAACTTGCTTGTGTTAACTTTGTTGAAACCCTACTATATATATATATGAATATAACTAAATCAACAAACCAGAGTCTTTTAGGATGTTAACCCAGCATTGGTATTTTATATTTTGAGGTTACAATTGTGAATCTGTTGAATGAATTAACCATTTATTATATCATGTTTGATCTGGTTTGTCTTTTGTTTTAAACTGTCTTGCTGCAGTCTAGTAATTGTTGTCATGTGTGAAGTTATAGTTGAGTGATGAATGGAAATGACTATGGAAGTCTTAGAACTTTTCAATACTGCTGGAAATCCCCTTAGCAAATATCCAGTCTGTGAAGAGTTGAATACACTTCATTTCCTCCAATAATGCCCTAAAATATCTAATTTAATACTTTTCCATGAGCTCACACAAGCTCCTGATAATAATGAATGCAAAACTTCTAACCATTTTCAA
Source organism: Mauremys mutica (assembly GCF_020497125.1). Taxonomy (NCBI): domain Eukaryota; kingdom Metazoa; phylum Chordata; order Testudines; family Geoemydidae; genus Mauremys; species Mauremys mutica. Next base: position 47,896,876 of record NC_059074.1, on the reverse strand, counting down.
TAGGACAATAGGAAATCAATAAGAAATCTGGACAAAAGTAATAAATATAGGCGTATTTGTGTCAACTTCATTAGCTCATTAATCAACTATTTACCCTTCATCATCATAACCTTACATTTTTCTGGGCTGCTCAGTATCAAACAACTTCAGAAATATTTGTTTAGGTGGCCTTGTTGTGGTCTGTTTGTATTGGAGTCACATTTTGTGGCCTGTGAAGAAAGCAAGCTCCTTTAATTAAAAAAGGAATTGAGAGGGTACCATATAACTCTGCTTTTGCCACTTGTTAGAAGGATATGTTGGGTTGCCCTGATATTTAGTGATGACATATAGTACATTTAGAATGTAGCTAGATATAATTTGTCATATAAATAGATGCAGGAAATTTATAAATTTACAGTCCCCAGTGTCAAATTTATAATAATAATTGGAGATATATCTATCTCCTATAACTGGAAGGGACTTTGAAAGGTCACAGAGTCTAGCCCCCTGCCTTCACTAGCAGGACCAAGTACTGATTTTTGCCCCAGATGGCCTCCTCAAGGATTGAGCTCACAACCCTGGGTTTAGCAGGCCAATGTGCAAACCACTGAGCTATCCCTATCCCTTTGCCCTAATTTGGTCTTGAATAACTACAGTGTTTGCTAGATAGTCTTTTAGGCAACTCAACTGGGATTTTCCAACAGGACCTTAATAGAGTTTGAACACTTGAATTAACTTTATTGAGAATCTTGAAGCTTCATTCTCTTGAGACTGCTTTGAAGTTTTAGAGAGAAGTGAGGGATGAGTAAATGACCTTGGAGGAACATAGAATTGGGGGACTTGTGCTGGGGACCATAATTGCACAACCTGCCACAACTAAATATCTAACAGCTGGATTCTGCCTGGCTCTCAGGATACAATGGGATTGGACGGAGTTAAGGAGCCTCAAACCCTTTTTGTGCAGCCCGCTTAAGAATCAGGCAAAATTGCAACAGGGAGCTGCAAGATGTTTCCTAGTGCTCTTTCTGGAGGGTAGTACCTTCACGTCACGCCCCAATGCAGCTCTGTGACTAAATGGCAAAGCTGAACCCTGTGATTGCACAAGACAAATGCCTGGAAATATAAAACATATGAAACTGGAATTTATTGCTAATGTGTAGCTGGAATGTGTTCCTCTTTACCAATTTAGTTGGCTAAATAAAGCTCTAAAAGCCTAAATCAGCAACAGGTTTCTAACATTTTCTGTGCCACACAGGCAGCAGAAGGCCAGGGATACTGTCTGAGCAGAGGATGACATTAAAATAATCAGCAGAATGATATACTTGCTGCTGTAGTCCATAGAAACCAATACTCATGCCAGGAAGTTCTGTGGCAGCTCTGGAGTTGTTTATTTAATTTGAAGGTTTATTATTCTATTTGTTTACAATTATGGTTATTTTAAGAGGATTATAATGCTATGATTAAGGCTTAGTTTAAACCTCTATTCTCAGCCATTTTTAACTTGGAGAAAAATGCTTCTATGCTGAAGTTTGACATACAGTGTCCCAGGATGGGTAGTCAGTCCTTTTCTCTCTTTCTAAAATTTGGAGGAAAAAAAATCTTTGGCTGCTTTCTGTTTTGAAGGAGGCAAACATTTTTTAGTGGTTTTATATGCATTTTGTTCTCTCTTGGCAAAGCCTTATACATGGGGATAGGGGAACAAATTTTCCAGGCTTTTAATCTTTTATGTCAACCATTTCCTTTTTGATATTCCAAACAATGTACTTTGAGTAGTTGTTACTATTTAATATAGCCAATACATAGTTCAATAAATAGTAGCTACTCAATATCTATAATAGCTACTTCTTATATTTTGTTGCATCTAATTCCATAGAAGTATTTCATATAAAATGATTAGGTCAATTATTGCTCTTGAAACAAAATAATTTACATATTTTATGATATGTATAACATAAATGATTGTATAGTTTTTTTAAAACTCTTCCTCTTTCTTTCACCTTGTCAGAATGTACAGTGTGATTTCATTTTTCTTTTCTATTTGTTTTGTGTTGATTTTTTTATTTTATGTGGATTGACTGCTGGGGAACTTTAAGTGTCTTCTTGGAATCTTATACTTTTTAATGTGCAGTATCAGAGCTGCGTTGAATAACTTCCACTTCATATGGTTCCCTGTGACTAGGAAAGTGAAGGTTGAATTGAACAGATTTGTTTCCCATACATTTACATGTAAAGTTGTGAAACAAAGTTGGACATATGTTCCCATGGAAGCCATGCACTTGCAGTAACTCCTAAGCCCCAGTGGGAGGAAGGGACGAAAAGGGTCAGATATGCTTAGGGTGACCAGACAGCAAGTGTGAAAAATCAGGACAGAGGGTGGGAGGGTAATAGGTGCCTATATAAGACAAAGCCCCAAATATCAGGACTGTCCCTATAAAATTGAGATATCTGGTCACCCTAGATATGCTCTTAGATTCTGATCTTTGAATGTATTCACTGTCCCCAAACAGAAGTAGATCTCCTCTTTTCCTCCTTCACTGAACTTAACTATCCAGTGTCCTATCTACCCAATGAGTATTCATAGACCCAAAGGTCCTTCGTAATATTCAAAATAGTTCTGGTATGCCATTTAGTTTGAAAGGCTACAGCTCTTCTACTGTGTGGCAACCCTATCTTTTCACAGCTGTTAAATACATGCTGGCCAGACAGCTGCTTCTTTGTCCCCCTCTTGTCTGCTTGGATCCACTTATTCTACTGTATCCCCCATGCACCACTGCTTGGTTGCTACCTTAAAATGGCCACCACAGAACTGTTGTCCTTTCCACCCTCCCATCATCCTCTGAAATGGTTGACCCAGTGCCCAGTACAGAGTAGTGTGGGGCTATTTAAACTGGTTTGAGGGTTTGGCCCATTGATTTCCATGGAAGTCTTGCCACAATAAGAACTAAATAAGGATTTACAGGATTTGGCCCATAGAATGAAAAAAAATATGGCAACCAAAGTTTTATGAAAATTTTTCATGCACTAAATATAAGGTTCAGTTAACTTAATTCATTTTAGTTCTTATTTTCAGCTATAGTCATAGCTGAAAATAAGTTTTATTCATAGCTCAGCTGTGGCATTTGTCATGTAACAATTACCTGATAATCATGAAAATACCCAGATGTCTGCCCTTTCTGCTGAAGTCTTGCCATATTTGTGAAAAGAACTTTTTTTTTAAAAAGAAAAACAATATGCAGCAGATGTGAAAGTTTTACCTTCAAATTTAAATAGGTTTATATTCTCAGTGAGTGTGGGCTCAGCATGGGCCAAAAAAGCTTTAGCTCACCAGATGTTGAATGTGATTTCATAGATGCTATACAGCTTTATTCTATTTCTTTTCTTACAGTGCTCAGATAAATGTACACTAAATTCATTGATTTTTTTATTGTACTTTTGGCATGATTGTGCATATTACTACAGTGAATTTAATATAATCTGTGGGCCACATATGCACACAGTATCCACTGAAGTCAGTGGGAGACAATATGATGATGCTGTAAAGGTATATTACTGTGTCTCTTTCCAATACTTCACTGGAAAACAGAAGTTCTCGGCCACTAGGTTGAAACTGCAGTGACAATGCAAATAAGACTGGGTTGAAAGATGGGTTTTACGTCTAGTAGTGAATGCTGTGAAGTTAGGGTTTTTTTTATTCTTTGCAAGAGTGACTTCTCAAGTCTAGATCTGCTTTCTGTGAAAGTTGTCTCTCCTGTATTCATGAACCTTCCTCTGTTGGTCCACAGTTTCATTGTTCTAGTTTAGTGGAACTTAGTGGTCATGGGAGGTCATGGAGGGAGTGGCATTCTCTCAAGTAGCAAGAATTAATCTCATAGAGGGCTTTAACTGTGGAAATGAACACTTTGAATTGGACTGCATTCAATGAAGTGCAGAGAGCACAGTGTCTTTCAGGTCTCTTGACAGTACCATGTGCTTCCACACTATCCCTGCCCCAAATGGGTCTGTAGTATTATGCCCAAATTTAACCATTTGAATTGTTTTTAAAGACGTACAGCTTTTATTCCTAAATTGCTGTAAAACCATTTCAAAATGTCCTGTGAATATTTAATTACATAGGGCCTTAATTACAATAGCTCCTCACCTTTCCAGTTGATTCAATATCAGACCAGCCAAATAACAAACAAGGGAAATTTCATTTCCCTCCATCTGCTTTTGTGCCCCACATTCTCTTTACTCCCCATTCTACTCCTTATACTTTCCTTAGTCTTTTGACCTTATTGCTGCCTTTCTGTCCTCTTCCCACCTTAGCTTCCCACCTTTTTAATCTGCTCTTACACCTGTAAACTTTTTCTTCTTGTCTGGCAAGTACCTTTCCTATTCTCTTTTAAATCCTATTGAAAGTCTACCTCCTCCAGCATGTCCTCCTTCTATGTCATCATTAATAATCTCTTCACCCCACCTCCCCTTGATTTGTGTGTCTCAGTCTTGTCCGATGCATGGCTCAATCTTGCAAACATTTACACACATTATTCAGTTGGGCTCACATACATAAATGTTTGCAGGATTGGGCCCTTAGTTTGTAAGCTTTTTGACATAGGAAATATGTCTTGTGCCATAAAGAACAATGTTCATTTAAATAAATACATTCTGTTTAATAATAATAATAATAATTAATAATAATTTATGACCCTGATAGAGAAATGGAAAATGTGTGCAAATAAACTCTGCTCCTTCACATCTTCCCCCATCCAGGGTGTGCAACACGTGGCCCCACAGAATTTTTTTAAAGGCATCCTGCAGGCATGTTTCCTTTGCTGTTGATAAAATGACTTCATACCCGGGTTTACAAGAAGCAATGATAAAGCTGATAATATGTTAAACGTGTATTTTTATTTAATACACTTGTGTTTCAGGAATTTCAAATATCTGGACTTCCTGACTATGTTAAAATTGTAGAAGTTGGGCCAAGAGACGGATTACAAAATGAAAAGGTAATTTATGTCACCATCCATTTTTGCATAGTTTCATGTGGATGCTTATCATTATGTACAATTTACATGTCATATTTTTAATCCTTTTTCACCTAATTAATTGGTTATTAAATTGGATATTTAAAATAAATACCAAGCCATGACTGTTTTGTTGTGTTGAGATATGCTTGCTTTATTATTGCACCATTCTCCATCTCTACTCCTCCCATTTGTTTTGTCCATCAGCTTTATGATGTCATAACCTAGATTGAAAACGCTTTGGTGCAGGAAATGCCTAGCATTCTTTGGCACTGATCCCTGATCAGCATCTGAAATGCTACATTAATAAATTAAGGCTCTATCATCCTTCCTGAGGAGTAGCCTATGGGAGAAGAAAAATAAATTGCCATAAACTGTGCAAGATTTCTGTTTCTACCCTATCTTCCACCTGATGGCTGGGATGGGAACTGGATGATGGCCTAATGTAGTGAGAATAAAGCTGGGCCATGTAAAATTGGACCCAAATGCCGTGGTTCTCAACCATATCCCCGAATAAAACATCCTTTTCCATAGGCAGCATGGCAGATTTATGTACCTCACCATGGCTGGAGCGTTAATATGACAATGAGAAAATTAATTACTGTAGGGGTTTATTTGGCTTTCTTCCTCCCAGTGGACCAGGCTGTATACAGTGATTGCTTCCTGGGTCCCCACTCATCTGTGGGATGCTTTATCCCCACCTCTGCGTCTCTTGTGAAGCCACCTGTGTACAGCGTTCTCATGGAATGGCTTCTTCAGACTCCAGGGAAGGGGTAGAGAATGGAGTGGGCGCATGCACACTGCTTCTTGGGCCATTGTGTGTTTGCTACCCACTGCCTGCACATAAGTGGAAGAGTATGAGGTCATGGTTAATTACTTTAAATAAAGTGTGGATGCTTATTTTGTACTGTGGGTATTTTATTTGCAAAAGCTACTTATTATATGACAGATATTTTACAGTGAAATGCTTCCATATCCATAGGTTACAGTTCCCACAGATATCAAAATTGAGTTAATCAACCGACTTTCCAAAGCAGGCTTGTCTGTAATAGAAGCAACCAGTTTTGTTTCATCAAAGTGGGTACCTCAGGTAGGTAAAATGCACACAATTGAGAACTGTTTCAGTTTACATGCCACACTATTCAGAAATGAAATTAATTATCAGAAGAGTCAAAGCAGTTGAGTTTTCTCACACCCTAGCTAATAATTACATGTAAGAGAGTACAAATGAGCTCATCTACTGTGTTTTTTAAAATTAGCTGCTTCAGTGAGATCCTTTCTATAGTTCTAAAGCCTTAAATTCCTCCTGGTCCATAGGGAAATTCGAGCTAATTTTTTAAAGGTATTTAGGCGGCTAAAGATGCAACTATCTTTTAAAATCTGGCCCTTCCTGTCTGGCATGCAATGAATCATGCTGAGACCTTTTAAAGTAGACACTTATTTTTCTCAGATGGATGGAACTGTAAAGCTCCAGAACTAAAGATCTATTGGTATCACTATAGATGTTTGGCATCTGTCTATGGCCATCTGGAGGTTATTCAACAGCAGTTATAATGTGTATGTTATATGCTACTTTTGCTATGTACCAGCAGCAACAAAAAAAACTCCAGTTGACTTTAATGGAGACAGGATTTTGCCCAAGGTTTGATATTGTAGATTAAGTCCTGATCTTGAGGGGTACTGAGTACCTTCCAAAAGATGCTAAGCATCCTCAGCTCCCACTACAGTTGATTGCTGTTGCAGTTAAAACTGAAGAAAATCAATTATGATTTATATTTTTTAAACTTATTTACAGAAACTTAATTACACACTTGCATGCTAAGAAATACAGGCACATTTGAATTTATAGTTTCTGGGTGCAATTAATCTGATTGCATACACATGTCAAGTAATTGTATGTACAAGTGATTAATTATGTGTCTAGCCATTTGTGAATGCACTCATCTATTTAACACATGCAGTCCCAGTCATTCCATATAGAAATACAGTTGTATTTTTGCATCTGTGATTGTTTGATTGTTCATGGTAATCAGGCTTTGTGCATTTAATTGTTTATGCTTATGTAAATTAAAAACATGCATAGGTATATCAAGCATTTTTAAAACTTTCTAAGTCTAAAATGTTTAATATTATTATTATTTTAATTAACCTTTATTTCATTCTACAAATTTAAACAGAACAGAAATAGCATTGCAATTAGTGCAGCATTCATCATCCCATGCAAGCAGAATTTAGTGAAGGACAGTACACAGAGCATTTTAACCAGGGGTATTTTACATTGCACTAGAATGATAAATTCTTGAAAATCATCGAAGTGAGAGGGAGACGATTATAAGTTTTGATATATTGTTTTTGCTGCATATTGTCTGTTAAAATGTGTGAAAAATATTTCCATTTAGATTGTGCCTGGCCATTAAGTATCCCAGTAGGGGAGTTGGAGGAGTAAGGATTCTCCCCTGCCTTGTAAGGCCATGCCATGTAAGAGCTATCCACATCACAGCTGTGAGTGCGCCAGGAAGTGCAGGGGTTTCATGCCAGATATTCCTCTGGGAGAAACTTGGTATGACCATGGTTCTACCCCTGTGTGCTAGCCAGCAAGGAGTATGTTGTACCTCTAAAGGTGTGTCACAAATTATTCCCTCCATGCCAGAGCAACAGGAGACCCCGGGGGACATTGACATAATGCCTCCTGGTCTTCTCCACTGCGATGCGTTCTTCTGGGTAGCCTGTCGGTTACATAATCTAGCTCAATTTTGCAGTATGCTTTCTTAATTGTTCACATTAAAAGCTTTTATTGTAACTCACCATGCACTGTACCATCACACGTTGATAGTTACAGCGTCAGACAATAACAGAGGGTTTTAATGTTAGCCTGCAAAGCCTAAGGCAAACATAGGTCTATTTCTTTTTCTTGTGTGTGTTTAATTCTTTCCTTTTCCCATGAGACCTTTAGAATAGCAAATTTAGCTCAGACTTGTCAGATTCAGAAAAAAGAAAAATTCCTTCTTATCTCAAATTCAAGTCTGAATATTTTCTTTTAATGGCTTATATGATGTTTAAAATAGTTTTGGTTTAAATGATAAGGTTGTATTGCTTGGAGATGGAGTGCAGTCTTGATTATGTCTTTTCTTTCTCCCCTTTCTTTTCTCTTCTCATAGGTCATGGGAATAGAACTCCCGGTTATGTTTAGATCACTCATTCACTTATTTCTTTTTTTAGTATTTTAAAGCTCTTTTATGATTTCCCTTCTACTGTTATGTTTGGCAGGGAATTTATGACTGAAAAAAGCCAAAAGAAAAAGTTCCACAGTAGCAAGATGCCATATAAAACAGGATCCCATACCTATAATCTAAATGGCCAAAAATGATAAATACTCTCATTAAAAATCACATTCTAAAATAAAATCTTGAAAATATTTTATTAAAATGTTAAATGTAATAAAATGCAATTTGTTAAAATAAGACTCTTCTTACAGGAAAAATAGCAAGGGGACAAATATAATAAATGAAACATTATTTGGAACAAGCAGTTTCATACAGCTTGAATCACAGTGTCATTTCATTTTGTTAAATATATTTTAAATCATGCAATGATTTTTAAGGTGTGGAATTAGTTCCAGCATTTAGCATTAAACATTTGGCTTCAAAGGTCTGAAAAATGAAGATCTTGTTTTATTTAATTAAGGACTGAAAGTTTGTTCTTAAAGCAATAAGATATGACCAAGTGTGTGTTTTTAGGTGATTATCACACATGTTAGGTTGTTATACTCATTGACTTCATGTAGAAGCTATTATAAATAGATTGCCTAGCACCAACATCCTGCCCCTGACATGGGATAAATTACGGGCATGGGTACATGTAAATGGTGTGTGAATCTATTAAACAGTTTGGAGCCCTATATCTACTTCTGCAAAGGCATATATTTGGGGTTAAATTTGAGGAGGCTGTTGTTTCATGTCTTTGTGCCACATTTTTCAGGATATATTTTCCCAATGGGAAACCAAAAATATGCGTCTGTTTTTTTATATCTCATTTTCTTCACCAAAACAAAATTTGATGGAGCTTATGATATGGGACTCATGCAACAAATGAGTTTTGAGAAGAGGATGTTGTGGGGGCTAATGATTGTGCATCATTAATCATAATCAGTGGATTAAAGTTGGATATATGCATTCATGCCACTTACTGTATAGGGCCCCACTAGCACTGTTTTTGCCTTACAACTTTGTGAAGCTGTGAAATAAATATCTCATCCATCCTGGTTTTCATACAGACTAAGGATGTGATGTGGAAAGTGCTGAGTCTCCTGCAATGTGCTGTGTACACTCAACTTCCTCTGCACCTGCCAGGATCATATCCTTAATTCATGCTTTATTAAAGAATTAACATACATTTTGGCAATTTTTAGAAACTATAATTTGTGTTTCCAGTGTTAAAATTAGAGATGGTCTGAACTGGAATCTCAAATTTGACCCTCCTTTGCTTGAATCTCAGGAGTCCTTCAGATTCCAAACCAGCAAAGAGCCTGTTCAGATGTATCCCAGCACATTTTGTGAGAACAGCCAATATAATGAGAGTTCTTCCATTTTAGATGAAATCGCACAACAGCTTTTAAGATTTTGGTGCCATTTAAATCTAGCTACAGTTTGACTTGCAGCACACACTCTCAGCCCTGTTTTAAACCAACAGTGTTAAGGGAGGTACTGTGATCCCATACACCATTGCTGCTCCACCAGAGAAGGGACGGACTGACACCCAGCCTTGGGAGAAAAAGGGCTGTTGAGTTATAAAGCCTACAGAGAGGGTTTGGAAAAGGATAACTAAAATGGAGAACCCTGCATTAACTGGGCAAAAAAAGACCAGCAAGCTTTGAAAGGGATGGATGAACTAGTTTGTTTAGTTTGGACATGTTTTGTTGATCCTTGGAAGGAGAAGGACTGTTTTATCGAGGTTAGTATGAAGGACTGAACCCTACATCACTGATTGATTGTGGCCCCCCATCTGGAAGAGGGGGAAACTGAAGCATGACAGCCAGATGCTGCAAAGAGTCTGAGCCAACAGAGACCCACAATCTGAACATCTGGCTTTAGAAATATAGAGCGAGCATATTTTATTTCTCAAAGAATTATCCATTTTGATATTATGAAAACATCATCACCCTTGCCAAATACCTTCTAGAATTTTACAATACTCAGCTATTTTGCACATCTCCCAGTCAGTCAGAGTGTGATAACAGCCAAGTATTTCAGGAGATATGGAAATTGCTTTCATCATTATGGTAAAGGCTGAGTGGGAAGGCTTTTCCTCTGAATTGGATGGATCCAGCTGTAATATTTCTTTGTCACACAACTACTATGGAGAATATGTCTCTGTCATGTGGAAAACTGCTCAGAAGCACATCCATAGGGGCTGTAGGACACTAAATATACCTGGTCTTTTAGAAAAACACAAGCTAAAATGGAAAAGATATTCAGAACTGGCTTGGGTCCCTTTGGTGAAGAAAAAATTGGGCTTGGGGTAATGTTTCTGAGATAGATCAGAAAGGAGTGATGCTACCCTTGGAGGGAGCTGATTGAAAGAACAAACCTGTGCCATAATTGTATAAAAGCCAGGGGTGACTCCAGGCACCAGTACGCCAAGTGCGTGCCTGGGGCGGCAAGCCACGGGAGGCACTCTGCCGGTTGCCACGAGGGCGGCATGCCTGCAGAGGGTCCACTGGTTCCATGGCTTCGGCAGACCTCCCGCAGGGGTGCCGCCGAATCCTCAGGACAGGGGACCTCCCGCAGGCAAGCCGCCGAAGGCAGCCTGCTTGCCGTGCTTGGGGCAGCAAAATACCTAGAGCCGCCCCTGATAAAAGCATGAGCCACCATTCTCAAGCTGAATCCTGATGGACAACCACCAAAGCTCATTGCCAAAGTCTCACCCAACCATGTCACAAACCATTTCATCCTAAATGGTAAACCAGTCCACAAAGCACAAAGCAAAACAAGTTAAGCAAGAACTTTGCTCACTCCTCAGGGATAGCAAAGTCCACAATGAGCAGCTCAACACTGGGGAGCTGACTGTTGCCATGAAATCCCTGAAAAGTGGAAAGGCAGCAGGACTCGATGTATATCTAATGAACTATTGGGTCACTTTAGGATAAGAGCACAGGAGTGGCTTCTTGACTTCTTTAATTCTTTCACAAGACAGTGCAGATACCCAGGCTGTGGAATGAGTTCCAAGCGGTTGCACTGCTCAAACTACATCAATACTCTAACTGTACAAAAAGCTACTGACCACTATCCTTACTGTAACCTTATTATTTATTTAAATTGAATTTAGTAAATTTGTATTAAACTACCATGGATTTAGCTCCTGCTGCTACAGTTTCAAGCTCAATAGAATGAATATTACCTCTGGTGCTTGTCTCAAATTTGGAGACTCTAGAAATATGTGAAGTCCAAGGATAGTGACCACAGACATAATCATAAGTACAAAGTCTTATCTGTACTACAAGTTTCATTAAAGCAATAAGTAAAGTCACAATTACCCATGCATATACAAATCCTACAAAAACCCATGCAATGATTAAGTTATACTCACATCCTCAAAGATATGGCCCTCTCAATAGATGAGCATCGATAGGGGGAGGTGGGCCTGCTAGGGTTTCCTCTAGGGTCATCCATTGGGGTTGTTCCTTGGGTCTTCCCACTTTTAACTAGAGAACCTCTTTTATCTTGTTGTTCTGACCACACCTAACATCTTATGTATATGCATGAGGGTTTCAACCCTCTTTTCCTTATCTGTATTTCCACACCCCATGAATTTTGGGGTGCCCCATTTTTCATAGAGGTATTCCTCTTAGTTCTTAGTTCCTCTTATACTCATTAGCATCTATGCACAACGTGTACCCTGCAGTCAGAACAGGACTTTCCATGATGTTACAATTAGGTGTGTGTCTTCCACCTGAAACACTGTAAGGCCAAGTAAAAACCCCATACGTTGTGAGAAGGCACAATCCTTGAGCATTATGAACATCTGGTCTACCGTGGGGTCACATTAGATCAAATGCTGATGTTCAAAGAGCACATCAAGAAGATTAAAAAGTAAGTGAGCTCCAGGAATTGTGTACTCTAGAAACTGGCCAACACAAAATGTAGAGCTGACCCCTAAAAACTCCAAGCAACCAGTCTTGCTCAGTTACTCTACTGCGGAGTACTGCACCCCAGTATGGTCACCCTCAAGCCGTACCCACAAAATTGATACTGAGCTTAATCCTGCAAGATCATCTCAGGGAGTGTTATACTGACTCCCACACTGTTCCTATCCTGCCCCAGAAGGATTGCATTGCCATCAGTGAAGCGGGATAAGAAGAGACAAAAAGAGGTGCATCATCAAAGACACCCACTGTATGGACACATTATACCACCCAAGAGGCTGAAGTCCAGAAAGAGCTTTACTTCTGAAAATCCCTGACCACAAAATACCACTATGGAAGGTTACAGAGAAATAAAATGGCAGGAAATGCCATTGATCTTGGAGAACCTGGTTCCTTCAGAACAACTCTCTCCAGGCTCTGAGCTCAAATGAAATGTACTCTTAATGGAGTGAGAGTTGGAATGGCAACAACTGGTGACAATATGACCAAGTGGAAGCTGAAGAATGACCCCAAATGTGAGAGCCTACTCAACAGTTGAATTGATATAGTGCCCGCTGTCAACATCCTGTACCCATGGGGAGCTATTCGAGATAAGTGATAATAGTGGGGCACAGTACCCCCCAATAGCATATCTGATAATACCAGATCTTGACTGTGTTTTTGGAGCGATAAGCTATGATTTCTGTGTAAATAGGATTTTCTAAAGTATATAGTTAGAAATCTTCATGCTAATATGAATAAAGGAATGCTGTAAGCCTATCTTAATTTGAAAGAAGAATTTCTCTCTCCATTCTAACAGAAAAGGTTTGAATGTCAGACATACCCCACCACACCTGTGTATCTTGGAAAAGATAATAATGAGCTATAATGACCACTGTCATTCACAAAAATAATGTTTGCACGGTGGCAATTATCTATCTAACACTACTGCCACTATTTGTTACTCTTTCTAATGGATGTTGTAAAAGCAAGAAAGTAAAAACAGACATATTAATTTTTCCATTCCTAACACTGGGGTGGGGGAGGAATGATTTCCAAATGGAGAAGGACAAAATGGTGAAGACATGTGCGCCAGATTGATAAGATTCAAATTGAAAATGCAAGCTAATTTGATTTTTTGCTCACAATTCTAATCACTCTGGCTCCCACTGTAGAACTTGGCTTCCTGTGATTAAGTGACTTGCCAGTAGAGCAGGGTGGAGAAAGGTATTCAATTTCATGGAGGATTTCAGTATTTTAAAATTTGGTTTCATTTTTATTTGGAATAAAACCCAAAATTTTAAAATTCTCCATGAAAAGGATGGAGCCCTGGCTTCAGGCTGGTCCACTTGGCAGCTGCCTCAGGACCCGGGACTCTGGAAGCCCTGGAATCCGAGCCAGTATGCATGGTGGAAACCATGGACCCTGAAAGTCCAGCTCCCCAGCAGTCATTCAGATGGGCTGCCAAGGAGCAGGGCAGGCAATCTGGCAGGAAAAAGAGCAAGTTTCTGCCATAACTCTGTCTGGGTTCTGTTAGAACTTGGTCGAAATTAGAACCGTCTGCACAAAATGTTTACTTTTTGACAAATCAGCAAATACTAATGAAAAAACCTTCTGGCATAAGTTTTCCGACTAGCTCTAATTGTAATACACTGAGTCAGGGGTAGAGCTAGGCTAAGAATTCAGCAGCTGCTGTATGCCAGTACTGGACTTAGAATACTAAAAGTCACCTTTCTCTCCTGGCATTTGGGCTGACTTGGAGTGAATAGTGACATAGAGGACAGAAAGGGTAACGTAATAAAGTAGGTAAAAGAATTAATTGTCCCTTAAGGGAGCCAATTCTGTCTCTAGATTCTCATTGCAGCTCTCATTAGAGTTGTGTCAATGGGAATTGTACTTGAGCATCTTAAACCAGAATTTGGCCCAATATATACCAAAATGTTTTACTTAGATTTACAGAATAATTCCTTAGTTTGTGCCTTATTTCTGCAAACAAGAAACCAGCAAATGAAGGACTGTGAATCTTTGACTGTAAGCCTATTGGGCCTTAGGTCTGTCCAAACTTACCTTTCCTCTCCCCTGATCCTGGGGGGGGTTGACCAGTGGCCAATCCAGGTCTCAATGTAATTTAGAACAATGTAAGGGATATTCCTAATCACACTGAACAGTCCTGTCATGCTTCCGTCTGCCCTTGGCTTGCCCAGAAAAACCTTTTATGTGGGGGAATAGGAGGAAAAATTGCTGTAGAAGCTGTTATATAGCCTTTACACTACTCAGGAAATTCCTTGCTGAGCTGTTAGGGCACAAAGAGAATGGAGCCAGGAACTGAATTAGTTTTAAATATTTGAATTAATAATATTTAGGAATAATTCTGCACACATTTCTATAGTCTATAATTCTCTTAATGTCTTTATTATTAAGGGGATAAATTTTGAGAAGTGCCTAAGTCCCATGGACTTTCAGTGAGATTTGGGCTCCTGTGTCACTTAGGTGCTTTTGAAAATTTTACCCAAAGGCTTTTGTTTGACAATAGGATCTTTGTTCCTTAGGCTTCATCTGCTGTTGCACCTTGTCTACACCTGACATCGTAATCCTCTGTTTATTAAACTAGAATAATTTACATAGTAATAAATTGCTCTAATAAGGAGAAGATTATGACATGTGGAAGCTTGAGGAAAAGTTTAAACTCACAGACAGATCCCATTCTCATGATGAATGCCTTAGTAGAACAGAGGGGTTAACATTTATATACTAGCCTGAAAATTATAGGCTTTTTTGTAGTATTTATGATAATTCTATATAACGAAGTAGCATTCTTTATAAATCTAATGAAGACTAAATTACATGGCACGTCACCACCGAAGTCTCTCTTAAATCTTGGCTTCCTTATTTGAGTGAATATTGTATTTTATGGATTATCAAAATAGAAATAAACACAGAAACTTTTATATTCCATAGAATCTTGTTATTTTTTTCTCAGACATATTGTACGTTTTTCAAATCTCTAGCTATAGATCATACTTTTTTCATTAATTATATGCATAAACAAGACAAAGCCCAGTGTAATGCAGTCAGTGCTCTGTTATAGTGTATTATTTATGCTATTATATGACCTTATGACAAAGCAGAATTGCATCCATCCTTAAATTCATAAAATAGAGTCAGTAGATAATTGTTAATTAGCATAACTGAAAAATAAATGCAAAATATTTATGTATTTAAGATGGCAGATCACACAGAAGTAATGAGAAGAATCGAGCGGCATCCTGGGGTCCAATATCCTGTACTCACACCTAATCTTCAAGGTTTTCATTCTGCTGTAAGTGGATTGCTAGAGTGTGTCTACAGTTGAGTTCTTCATCTTTTGAACTTTATGCACGGTACCTTAAACCAGCTATTTCATATCATTCACTCAGTCCTGTTGGAATTAGGCTGTATTTTTTTTTCTGAAAGTGTCAGTTTTCATGAAGCAAACTCACAAATATTACAGAGTGAGATTAAATGCCATAAATGTAATTTTAGTGGCCAGCAGGGCCGCCTTTATGAACGGCGGGGCCCGATTCGAATACCCGGTGGCGGTCTGGGGCTTTGGCGGCACTTCGGCGATGGGGGGTCCGCTCCGGGTCTTCCACAGCACCGAAGGACCCCCCCACCGCTGAAGCCCCGGAGCGGACACCACCCGCCGCCAAGTGAGTAAAAAAAAAAATTAAAAAGATGCCTAAGGCGCGGGGCCTGATTCCGGGGAATTGGAGGAATTGGCTTAAAGCCGGCCCTGGTGACCAGTATCCACCACACAGTCCTTTGCAAGATACCATAAATGTTGTAGTACATACCCTAAGAAAGAAACAAAGAATTCCTTTTCATTCTTTAGCTTGTTGATGCTACAGCTGGTTGAAAATTTCCCAATAAAATGCTTTTCCATCAGAAAATGCAGATGCAGCCAAATTGAAAGGTTTTTGTGAAATAATGATTTTTGTCAGAATTTTCAATAGGAAATGTATCAATAAGGTCAAATATATTTTAGAATATTTCATTTTGTGAAAAATGTCACGACTTCTACTTTTTTCTGAGGGGGGACTAAATGAAATTTGGAAATTCTTGTGGGATGGCAATTTCATTTTTTTACCAAAGCTGGGAGTTTAGGCCCCAATCCTGCAGAACATTGCTCTGTTGAATTTACAGTTCAGCGTCAGCAGAACTTGCTGACTTGCTCTTCGGCTGCTAGGATGAGACTACAGATCAGCATGCTGAGAGCCATGAGATAGGGTGGTGGATAGGAGAAGAAAACACAGGGGCTCAGGAGAACAGGTGTAAGAATCTGCAGGATTAGAACCCAGGGCTGTGGAGCCTGGGACAGCTGACATGCCCACCTTGTCATGTCAAGACCTCTCCAAGGAGTACTGTGGAGATTAGGCATAGCAAGACATACCACCCAAATGGTCCAGAGTGACAGCAAACTCTGGCCTTCTGATTGGCCCATGATCACTATTTAACCGTGGTGTCTGGCCCAGGAAGTTGTCTGGGCAACTATGCAGACTTCAGGCTTGGTGTGACCTGACCTGCTGATTTTTGGTTTCTGACCCAAGGCTGATTCTGAGCCTGAATATTGCCTCCTAATTTCAACCTAATAGTTATCTCTGTGACCCTGCTTGTGACCTAGTAACCTGACTCTAACCCTGCCTTGGGGCTCCAGCCTGGGCACAACCTCTGGTCTCTCACCCTGGCCTGACTCTGACCCTGACTTGTCTGTTGATCTGGGATCCAGTGATTATTCTGAGACTGGCTTTCTGAGTACTGTATTGTGCTAGGTGAGGTGTGACTGCTAGATCACACTGTCTGTGCCCTGGTTCCCTTCCAATGGAAAACAAACCTTCCTGAATCAAACAGTATTTTTTTCTCACGTAATGTTGTTCCCTTCTCCCTCAAATTTATTGTTCCTTCTTCCCCCTACTGCTGTCAGCAGTTTAATCTCAGAACAGATTGTGTTTGAGCTGCATGATGGAGACTAAGGGTATGTCTACACTACAGTTAAAAACCTGTGGCTGGCCTGTGCCAGCTGATGTAGGCTTGTGAGGCTTGGTCTAAGGGGCTGTTTAATTGCCATATAGATGTTTGGGTTCGGGCTGCAGCCCTAGCTTTGGGACCCTCCCATCTCAAACATCTACACCTCAGTTAAACAACTGCTTAACCCGAGTCAGCTTTTAATTGTAGTGTAGACATACCCCAAACCATTTAGAACCAGAGGGAAAGAAAATAACACCATTAAGAACATAGGAGAAAGTCAGTGTGACCCTCTCCATCCTCCTGTGATGTAAATGAGGACTGCTTGTGCACAGCCAGATTGGGACCTAACCCAGAGCCTGGGTTTTTTAGGAGAATTGATGTATGTGAATAAGTCCCATTAAAGGTATAGAGAACAGATTTTGTGGAGCCAATTGACATTTTAGATTGTTTTTTATTTTCTCTATAAATGATATTTAAACAGCATGTGTCAATAGCATAAATGGCATGTAATATACCCGAATCACTGCAATTAATAGTTTATTTTATTATCATATTCCGCATCATTTCTTACAATTTAATACCTAAGCTTATCATTTTAAAAACTCATGTATTAATTGATAAAGCAGTAACTGGCCTTATCCCATTTAATAACAAAGGGAAAGAAGTGTACCCTGGTGATTTGAGTTAATGAAGAGGGCAAATGATACAAAATCTGTATGGTTGCAAATAGACTGAAGAAAATTTAGAGTTAAAGTTGCAATTATTATAACTTCAGATAAAGTTATATACTGTATACTATATTGACTAATATATTGTTAAATTTGTTTAAAACTAAGGATCTAGAATTTCTTGTTTCATTACAGAATACAATACTTAACTTACCTATATTTATACATCTTTACAGTTCTGTTTTATTGAATTACATTTTACAGATTGCAGCAGGAGCTACAGAGGTATCAGTATTTGGTGCAGCATCTGAATCTTTCAACAAAATGAATATTAATTGTTCCATAGAAGAAAGCATAGAAAAATTTGAAGAAGTTACTAAATCGGCACGAAATATGAATATTCCAGTGCGAGGGTAATTATAAAGCTTCATATGTAATCTCAATTTATGAACTGCAGTTTGCAATGTAACTTCATAGTCATGTTGCTGTTGGTTAACCAACAGAAATTGACATGATCAAATTTCATACATTTTAAATAACTTTTATTAATAGTATCCATTCTGTAACAATATTTTCTAAAAGCTCAAACATATTTTTATTCTCACCATTTTAGCAACTATTGATAAATGTTGCTTTGTTCTGAAATGCAAAATCTAATTTTTATGTATTAATTTATATCCTTTTTTTATGCACTGTTTTTTATCAATGCTGTTGCCACAAGTCTGAGAATAGTGTTTGGTATGTGCTGTTATGTACAGTGACCAGTAGTAAGAACTCACAATATTGTTTTTTTTCTGAGTCATGAAAATAAAATAGGTGGGCTTTTACATTTTTATTACTTGGAGGCAGTGAATCAATACATAGAAATTATATGATATATTTCCTCCAGCAGAAAAACCCATGAGAGGGAGAAAAGTTACTCTGGAAACTCCAGTGGTTGAAACTTGCAGAGTTTCCAGTGCATCTTGCTCTTGACCTCTCAAGTATATTCATTTCTCCAGAATATCTCCTTTTCAGGGAAATTTTGAGTATAAAGTTACAGGATTCTTAACCATCTTTGTTTTCCCGTTACATCTCCTGTCTCACTGTAAAGAGTTACACTTTTCAGGATTTTCCCAGTACACCCCAAAACAAAGCAAGTCTGCTGGCCAGAGAAATTAACCATAACCACCCCACCCAATACACCCATTCATATATACCTGACACAGATGGTGACCTGGTTCCTGTCCTGTGCCTATATTCCACTATTATATTCAGTCACTGAATGCAATATATAGCAAGACTTTAAATCCCAAATAGAGAATACTGTTCTAGCTTGTGAGAGGCTTCCATGCCTTGTTAGATAGGAATTATTTTTCCTATTTTATAGATGGTGAAATTGAAATCGAGGATGTGATTTGCCCAAGGTTACACAGAGTTAGTGATGGATTGGGAATGCATGCCAAAACTCCTGATTCCCAGCCCTGTGCTAGAACTAGTAGACCACATAGTCACCAATGCCATTGATTCTTGCTATATTGTTTATATTTAGGCATGGCAGAATTCAATTAAAAAAAATATTTTTGACAGGTATCAGTGTTTATTTGAAGACTTGATTTAAGATTATGCAATTGCTGGAAATGATTGGAGGTTAGACAATGTAGGGTCATATAATCATTATTTAATAACCGGTAGATGTTGAGATTCAAAAAGTTACAGGTTTATAATCATTAACACACACATTGTCAACATCACATGCAAAATATATGAAGTAAATAGCCTTAAATCAAACTCTGAGTTCTCAAGCAGCATTTTTCTTACTTTTCCTGTCTGTAAATTTCGATTATCAATGGAAATGCTGTTTGTTGGTTTGTGCGTATGATGATATCAACATTTACCAACAAATCTAATCCTTCCAAGCCTATTTATATTATACTAGCATGTGGATTTTATTGCAGTTGCTATCTTGTGTTATTTTTGTAACCTAAATATTTGTACCATCTTCTTTAGATATCAATTGCTTATAATTCTATTAATTTTTATGTTGCCATGTTAAGTTGCTATTCTTTCCATATGGCTCTTTCCTTGTGACTCCTGGACTATCTTAAGGGGGTAGTCACAATCTTGGTAAAGTGAGGAGGCTTGCTTCCAAAAATCTCTGATGGGATTGGGATACCTGGAAAACTGATATGGTCAGGGTAAGCCTGAATATGAAATGAGTATCGGGGAAAAGAATACATAGTTGATCCATGGGATAAATACCCAAGACAGTGACATTGAGGCTCAAACGGTGATATCTTCGCTATGGTGGGGTCCAGGGTGAAGACAGAGTTTGTAATGGCTACCTATCTGCTCCCCATTAGTTTGCACATGTTTAATAAAGTTACAACCTATTGCTTTTTCCATATATTGTATGTCTGGACTCCTCTGTGATGTGCCAATAGCAATTGTGCTTGTGCTATTTACACTGAAATATAATGGGACTAAGCTGTTCCCACAGTGTATTTATTGTCTACTGATTTTTTAACCCACCCAGCAGGAAAAGTGAGGAACAGAAGGAGGTGGGAGAATAGAGAGAAAGAAAAAGAAATCAGACCGAAAAGCAGACGCCTAACTGAGTAGAGTAGAAACCGATGAAATACTGAAGCAATTAAGGCTGGGGTGGTGGGAGAGAAGAAACAAAACAGAAAATGAAGTAAAAGTGTAAATCAACAAACAAGAGGTGGAGAGATTGGAGAGAATAGAACCATAGGAAAGCATAATCAAACTTCAATTAAAAATGTGTTCACTTTGTGCACCTAAAATAGTGATCTGATGTTTCATTAAGTTTGCAAACCTAAGTGGAATCTCTTGGTGCATGCAGCACTTTTCAATGACTCTGTAGACCCATGTGCAATGTTATACCACACTTGAGAGGATTGTTTAATATCATTTATGGCACAAAGCAAGGATATTCAAAGTCAACAGTGAAACTCGTGACTTAACTGTAACCCCAGTTCTTGCTTCCCTTTTATGCCTTCTCTGTCTACTATAATTCTCTGCGAAAAGTGAATAATTCAGATGTGGGGAAACCTGCAAGAGAGTTTAGAGGATCTGCTGGATCAGAGAATAAAGGGGAATAAATAAATAAATCAGGGAATAAAGGGCCCACTTAAAAAGGACAAGGATAGTTCAGAGAAGCTAAATAGTGTGGGGTTTGGGTTTTTTTGGTTTGTTTTTTTCCCTTCTGTCTTCATCACAAAGTGCCCATTCTGGGAGAGATGTATTCCAGACCCGTTCTTTTTGGGTAATAGAAATGAGGTACAATCAGAGATTGAGGTATCAAAAGAGAAGATGCAGTAAAAAGCAACCAGTTACCCAGACTGAATGGTATACACCCAAGAGTTTTATAGGAATTTAAAAATAAAGTGGCTGAGCTGCTAAAATTGATGTAATTTCTGATTAAAATTAGGCAAATAACTGGAGAATAGCAAATGTTATATTTAAAGAAGGCGATAGGAGCACTGATCCTTACTTCAGTATCAAGAAAGCTGGTTGAAACAACTCAATGAATTATAAAACATTAAGATGGACATGGTATGACAGAAACGAACTAGCATGGCCTCTCATCTGCTAAAACACTTTTATCATGTCAGCAAAATAGTGGAGAATGGAGAACCAGCTGACACGCATTATTCTGATTTTTTTGAATAAGTCTCTTACATGAGTGGCCGCCACAAGACTTTCTCTAGTGGTCTCAGGGCAGCCCTCCCCTAAGCCCCTCACCTCTGTTTCCCTTCTTGGTTCCCCAAATAAGCTCCACACAGGGTTTTTCCAGTCAAATCACAACAACCTACCTTAGGGTCTCATTTATTAACTTCAAGTTCAAAACTAAACACAAGTCTTCCCTTCAGCTGGGTACAACTCAAACGCCCCAGGTCTGCTCAGAGTCCTTCCTAGCTGAAAGCAATTCCCCTGATCTCAGAGCCTTCCCTGCAGGAGCCCCCCACAACATCAGGAGCTAAGTAGCCATGGAGTGGAAAGTAAAGTATTGCCATGAATTAAAAACTGGCTAAAGAAACAGAAAGGAGTAGAATCAAAGAGAGGTAATTTATGAGGTACTGTATTTTTTGAGTGTTTCTGCATATTGATGCTTGTGAGATGTATTTCATAGAATCATAGAAGATTAGGGTTGGAAGAGACCTCAGGATGTCATCTAGTCCAACCCCCTGCTCAAAGCACGACCAATCCCCAACTAAATCTTCCCAGCCAGGGCTTTGTCAAGCCTGACCTTAAAAAGTTTAAGGAAGGAGATTCCACCACCTCCCTAGGTAACCCCTTCTAGTGCTTCACCACCCTCCTAGTGAAATAGTGGTTCCTAATATCCAACCTAAACCTCCCCCACTGCAACTTGAGACCATTGCTCCTTGTTCTGTCATCTGCCACCACTGAGAACAGCTGAGCTCCATCCTCTTTGGAATCCCCCTTCAGGTAGTTGAAGGCTGCTATCAAATCCCCCCCCCCAATCTTCTCTTCCACAGACTAAACAAGCCAGGTTCCCACAGCCTCTCCCCGTAAGTCATGTGCCCTAGCCCCCTGATCATTTTTGTTGCACTCCACTGGACTCTGTCCAATTTGTCCACATCCTTTCTGTAGTGTGGGGCCCAAAACTGGACACAGTACTTCAGATGAGGCCCCACCAATGTTGAATAGAGGGGACTGATCACATCGCTCAATCTGCTGGCAATGCCCCTACTTATAAAGCCCAAAATGCCATTAGTCTTCTTGGCAACAAGGACACACTGTTGACTCATATCCAGCTTCTCATCCACTGTAACCCCTACATCCCTTTCTGCAGAACTGCTGCCTATCCATTCGGTCCCTAGTCTGTAGCAGTGCATGGGATTCTTCCGTCCTAAGTGCAGGACTCTGCACTTGTCCTTGTTGAACCTCATCAGATTTCTTTTTGCCCAAGCCTCCAATTTGTCTAGTTCAGTCTGGACCTTATCTTTACCCTCCAGCGTATCTACCTGTCTACCTATCTATTCAGAGAGTGGTGAAGCACTGGAATGGGTTATCTAGGGAGGTGGTAGAATTGCCTTCCTTAGAGGTTTTTAAGGTCAGGCTTGACAAAGCCCTGGCTGGGATGATTTAGTTGGGAATTGGTCGTACTTTGAGCAGGGGGTTGGACTAGATGACCTCCTGAGGTCCCTTCCAACCCTGATATTCTGTGATTCTATGATTCTACCTCTCCCTCCCAGCTTAGTGTCATCCACGAACTTGCTGAGGGTGCAATTTATCCCATCATCCAGATCATTAATAAAGATGTTGAACAAAACCAGCCCAAGGACCGACCCCTGGGGCACTCTGCTTGAAACTGGCTGCCAACTAGACATTGAGCCATTGATCACTGCCCATTGAGCCCAACAATCTAGCCAGCTTTATATCCACCTTATAGTCCATTAATCCAATGCATACTTTTTTAACTTGCTGGCAAGAATACTGTGGGAGACTGGATCAAAAGCTTTGCTAAAGTCAAGATATATCACGTCCACTGCTTTACCTATATCCACAGAGCCAGTTATTTCATCATAGAAGGCAATCAGGTTGGTCAGGCATGACTTGCCCTTGGTGAATCCATGTTGACCGTTCCTGATCACCTTCCTCTCCTCCAAGTGCTTCAAAATGGTTTCCTTGAGGACCTGCTCCATGATTTTTCCAGGGACTGAGGTGACACTGACTGGTCTGTAGTTTCTCAGGTTCTCCTTCTTCACTTTTTTAAAGATGGGCACTATATTTGCTTTTTTCCACTCATCTGGCACCTTCCCCAATTGCCATGAGTTTTCAAAGGCCTGGTCTACACTAAGAGTTCTGCGAATAGCGTAGCTGAACTCGAAGTACCCTAGTTCGACTGACTTACCCATCCAGACGCGGTGGGGTCGAACTCCGCGGCTCCAAGGTCGATTCCGCCACCGCCGTTCGCGGTGGTGGAGTTCCGGAGTCGACCGGAGCGCGCGGGGAGTTCGAACTATTGCATCTTGATTAGACGCGATAGTTCGAACTCCGAGAAGTCGAACTCACCGCGTCAACCTGGACGGTGAGTGTAGACCTACCCAAAGATAATGGCCAATGGCTCCACAATCACATCAGCCAATTCCCTCAGCACCCTCAGATGCATTGCATCTGGCCCAATGGACTTGTGCATGTCCAGCTTTTCTAAATTGTCCTTAACCTGTTCTTTCACCACTGAGGGCTGCTCATCTTCTCCCCATACTGTGTTGCCCAGGACAGCAGTGTGGGGGCTGACCTTGTCTGTGAAGACCTAGGCAAAAAAAGCATGGAATACTTCAGCTTTTTTCACACACCTCTCACTAGGTTGCCTCTCCCATTCAGTAAGGGTCCCACACTTTCCCTGACCTTTTTCTTGTTGCTAACATACCTGTAGGAACCCTTTTTGTTACCCGTCACATCCCTTGCTAGCTGCAACTCTAGTTGTGTTTCTTCCTGATTACACCCTGCATGCTCGAGCAATATTTTTATACTCCTCTCTAGTCATCTGACCAAGTTTCCACTTCTTGTAAACTTCCTTTCTGTGTTTAAGCTCACCGAAGATTTCTCTGTTAAGCCAAGCTGGTGGCCTGTCATATTTGCTATTCTTTCTGTACATCAGGATGGTTTGTTCCTGTGCCCTCAGTAAGGCTTCTTTAAAATACAGCCAGCCTTCCTGGATTCCTTTCCCCCTCATATTAGCCTCCAAGGGGATCCTGCCTATTAGTCCCCTAAGGGAGTCAAAGTCTGCTTTTCTGAAGTCCAGGGTCTGTATTTTGCTACTCTCCTTTCTTCCTTTTGTGAGGATCCTGAACTCAACGATCTCATGGTCACTGCTGCCTGGTTTGTCACCCACTTCCACTTCCCCTACCAGTCCTTCCCTGTTTGTAAGCAGCACGTGCTTCACAATTTCCCTGGTGCTGCACACAGGGCGACTCTAGCTTTTTTGCCGCCCTAAGCATGGCAGTGAGGCAGCCTTCGGCAGCTTGCCTGTGGGAGGTCCTCCGGTCCTGCGGCTTCGGTGTACCCACCGCCGAATTGCTGCCGAATCCGCGGGACCGGCGGACCTCCCGCAGGCAAGCCGCCGAAGGCTGCCTCACTGCCGCACTCGCAGGGACTGGCAGGGCGCCCCCCGTGGCTTGATGCCCCAGGCATGCGCTTGGAGTGCTGGTGCCTGGAGCCGCCGCTGGCTGCACAATTTTGGGAATCTTTTGGGGATCATTGGGACTGTATGAGCGCAGTCCTAGCATTCAGTATTTATAAATGAGGTGGAAAGGGCTTTTCAGCCCCCCACTTCAGTTCCCTCTGCTAAATTCCAGAATCCTGTGCGAGAGTGGAGCTCTGAGGAATACGAGAATGTGTGAGTGGGTAGCATCAGCACACAAAGGCAAAACTCTTTAGAACCACCACAATTACTGGAAGCCTCTTCAGGTTGTCAATTATGGGAGTCTAGCTAGCAGTACAAACTTCAAGAAGGTGGGCTGAAAATTTCTGACTAAACAAGGATCAAAGAATTTCCTCCCAATGTAGACCATCAGATCTAGATGGCAGATAACTGGAGACAGTCTAGGTAAATGTGTGTCCAAAACTCCAAGTAGAATTGCTGCATATAGTTGTAATGGAAACACTGTGGAAGCAGGCTATCTGTAGCAGAGTGAGATCTAAGGCCTTCTCATAATATCACCCTAGCTCAGTGATTCCCAAACTTTAACAACCTATGAACCCCTTTCACTAAAATGTCAAGTATCGTGAACCCCCTCCTAAAAATGAATATTTCCAGGGATTTTCTCCTTTACTTGAGTATAAATTATAAAAGCAGTGATATCAGAAATATAAAATTTGTTTTTGTGACATGCTTATTACACAGTATTTATTATTAATTATTATTTATCATGATATTATTTTTATTACATTATGAAAACAGCAACACTCGTCCAAGATCTCACTTTTGTAGTTTGTATCACTTTGAATAAGCCTGTTATAAGACAAGGCTCCTATGTTTCATCAAGGAGTATCAGATGTGAAACAGCATGGAGGGATTTAAGAAGCCAACTCAAAGAGTTTTTCCTACCCAAGCATTCAGATCTTGAGCAGTCCAGGCAAACATCGCACATTACAAACAAAGCTTAAACTTGTTCTTCATAAGAATTTTAAAAACAATACTAGCTGCCTGTGTCATTTTAAAAACAGCCAAAAATACCCACCTCCCTTTCCATTTCTTATAAGGAGTCTTGAAGTTTCAATCTCCTCAGTGTGATAGAGATGCTTGCTTTGATCTGCTTAGCTCTTGGAAGTCCAGGGGCTCCAGGCTGCTGGCCCCATGCTTCCTGGGGTCCCTAGGGA
Source organism: Mauremys mutica (assembly GCF_020497125.1). NCBI lineage: Eukaryota > Metazoa > Chordata > Testudines > Geoemydidae > Mauremys > Mauremys mutica. The sequence continues at coordinate 47,870,750 of NC_059074.1, read as the reverse complement.
TAGCTCTGGCCGCCATTAGGGATTTTTTTCCTGAGAACCCCCTGTAACATTTTGCGAATCTCTAGGGGTTCACGAACCCCAGTTTGGGAACCAGTGCCCTAGCTGAAGCATGACACATCTCAATGCTTAATGTAATCCATTTCAACAAGCTTAGAGTGGAAATGGCATTTCCCTTACGCAGGTTCCCAATGTTACAAAAAGTTTATATTAGGAAGGCTTCCTAAATGGTGTCATCCCATTAAAATAGAATGTAACGTCCCCTTAACATCAAGTATATGAAGCCTAGTTTTTCCCAGGTGAAATGAGGTTTTGGAAGGAGAGCCAGGAGATGAATGCTCTGATTTAAGTGAAACTCGGGCACTATTTTGTCAAAAAAATTCTATGGAAACACAAAGACAACTCTGTCCCCGTGGAATACAATGAAAGAAGGATCAGTCATTAAAGCCTCACTCAGTCTGTTCACATATATAACTGTGATTTTTTTTTTAAAAAGCTGTCTTTAGTGTCAGGTGAAATAAAGCGCACTCTCCTAGCAGGTCAGTGTCTGCATCCATTAACTTTATCAGCACTGAGCTAAGATCCCATACAGAGACAAAGTCTCTGACCTGTGGAAACTCATTAAGGAATTACATGATGGTGGCATGGCTGAAGACTTTATAATTTTCAGTTGGAATTTGGTGTTCTGAGAGAGCAGACATAGGTATTTTGATTGATGACAGAGAGGCTGAGAGCTTCAGATATCATTTATAGTCTAAATTCAATACTCTTTGGATAGGGCCTGGTGACAAATTGTTCTTCTTCATGTCATTGCTTCCACAGAGCCCTCCTGTGGGAGTTGCATGTCAAGTCAAGGAGCCACAGAAGTAGGAGCAGTTAACTAGCAATTTGGAAACCCATAGAAATCCCTGGAACTCAATATTTCATAGGCAGAAGGAGGGGTATTTACAGTTTGAATGCGCACTTCCCCTTTGGTCCAAAACAGTACAGATCTATTGGCATTCTGGGCACATTGCAAAGCCCATCCTTTCCCCCAAGTTTTTTGTGGATTAGGAGTCTGAAGGGAAATTTGAGTGTTTGTATCTGAGAGAATAGCAAATAGTTGAGGTATTTTCAATTGGTACCTGTTGTTTGGCTGATTTAACTTTGTTATCTGGCAAGCAGTACTGCTGGTTCGGTTCTTTTCTGACTTGCAATTTTAATGATTAATATAATAATGAATAGAGCTTGGGAGAAGTACTTTGTAATTTATTATATATTGCAATAAATAGAATGCAATGAAATAGCTTTTGTTGATAGGCCTGTTGATACAGATAAATTAGAATTAAGATTATGCTGAAATGATTTTGTTTTTGTGACTGCAGTACAGTGAAAATCAACATCCTGAACTCAGGCCAAACCTTGCAGCCTTTACTTCAGAAACTCCTAAAAATCCACAGGATTTGGCCTCTAATTTTGTAGGCTAAATATTTTACTTGAATTACCTAGATAGTAAAAACAGATTTGTGTATTAATGTGCATAAATTGTATTTATATATTTTTTCAACACAGAGATTTCCTCTTCTAAAGCACTATTGTTGTTTAATGTGTTATTTATTTGCAGGAAATGGATAATTTGATACCTTGCCCTAATTTCTTATTTGTGCAGTTGAAAAATACTTCCAAAATAATTTTAAAGGGTTCAAATTTTATTTTCTATTTTTACTGGCCATCTAGAATTTATGTAGTGAGTGTAAATCAGTGGCAATTCGTGAATCTGATGAAAAATGTATTCGACCAGTTTAAGCTTCAGCATGTCTTACTGTTACTGCAGCTGCACCAACATTTACTCGATCATCATCCAGAAAATTTATGCTGTCAGCTGTCACACTGAAAGTCGGTAATGCAGTATACAGTCTTCTAAATGTTTACTGAAATAGTTCAAATGTTTATGAAAAATAGAAGACTTGCATATGGTCTAAAAAGTTGTGCCATTTATTGGTATCATAAAGATTTTTTTTTGTATGTGCACAAAACTTTACAATAACATCTGGGACACATTCTGTGAGGACACTATGCCAAATCTGTGGTCAGCTAATGACTCCTGTGCATATTTTGCATGTGAAATAGCATTAAAACTTCTGCCTTTACAATTTCACTCTTTAATGTGTAATTCAGGTAACATTGCAAATATCACTATATTTTCCCAGTGATTAAAATGAAGCAAAACAGATGGGGTTAATGGAAAACCATGGCACATAATAATTGCAAGTATTCACTTGTGTTTTATTAGTAAATCTAAATGTAGCATAAGAAGAAAATGTTAAGTAAATTCTGGTTAGGCTAGATTCCTTTCACGTTAATATATTCAAAAACTTCAAAAGACACACATAAATTGTAAATGCTCCAATGCATGTGTAAGTTCTTTAGGACTGTCTTTCTGGGTCAGAGATTGATATGCAAATATAACAGTAAAAATGACAGAAGTATGAGTTTCTACTCTAACTTAAAAACAAAACAAAACAAAAAACCCAGCACCATTGGACAGCTGTATTATAAATGTATGTCCCCATCCTGAAAATGCTTCTGCATTTGAGTAGTCTCTGAGGGCATTGGGGAGACCCACATGTATAAAGTTACTCTTTTGTGCAAGTGTCTTCAGGATCAGGGCCATAGAACTGGAAAATACAAAGAAATACTCACCATAATAAAAAACTGTTCTAATTCTAAAATATATCCTTGTAAAAGCTTCCACTCTTTACATTAAAGCATGCAATTCAAAATGTTTATATATTATTCCTTCAAATATGTTTTCTTTTTGAATCCTTAGATTTTAAAAATGACCAGTATTATGGATTTCTCAGTACCTCAAAAGAACATTGGAATGTCTGACATGATTTAGTTTACCTCTAGGTTTGAGCATCATTTGACCACCAGTTGACTTATTCAAAGCTTGAGATATATAAATACAGTATACTCTTTGTTTATTTTGTTACTTATTTTATGCCATGGTAAATGTGTGTTATAACAATAAGCCTTTTGTCAATCATTGTTTAGTACATGTAAGACTCCGAGTAAGACTATTTCCTCATTTATGTTAAAGAAAAAGCTCCAGTGTACTAAAAAGAATCTTCCACTGTTAAATATATGGGGGGGAAGGTATTGTTTTTCCTTCCATGATAACACACACAATAGGATGCAAAATAATGGGGATGGAGGGGGGATTGCAGAATCACTATTTATTTTAGGTGTTCTATTCTGTTATTGGTTGTGGTCGTGTTTGAACTTATTTGAAATAAAATATTGGGAAAACTTGCTTGTTATCTCCACAATATTTAATTATTTATAGCAGGAGGGTTGTTTTTTTTTTACTTCGGTAAATATTTTCACAATAAGGAGTGTTAGAAATTAATAGACAGCTCTTCATTTAAAAAATAATTAAAAAGTTGCAATTACCAAAATAATCTAATCTGTATTGATACAACATCCACACTAAACCTTTCTCTGTTTCAAGCACACTTTTCCTGTTAATCCAGCTCAGTAATGTCTCTTTCCCTTCTATTATGGTTCAGCTCAGCTTTTCTGATTTCAGCAATTTTGTTTAAGCCAATTCTGGCTTTAAAGTGCTGCATTTTCTTCACATATAAAACTGTTTATTATACTATGAACTAAACACCAACAACCTAACCTGGTGCAAATCAATACTTCTCAAAGCAGTGTATTTTTTTTATTAATACAAATAGAAATTTTGGTCTCATGATTATTTTTCGTGCATGCTAGGATTCTTGAGGGCTGGTCTGCACAAAATTTTGTAATGCTTTGTGTAATTCCTTACTGTGGATGCAGTTATATATTTACTCTAGCATATTTATATTTAGTCAATTTTGATATAAATACTCTATATGAATATGACTGTATCCACACTTGAAATTGCACCAAAACGGTATAGACAAGCCCTTACTAGGAATTGGAAGAACACATTTTAGCACTTGAGTGGTAAATTGATCTATATTCTTGCTCTATATTAGGTCAGCCACCCACAGTCCCAAGGAGAAATTTTGGCAGCTATGGATCAGTGGGAAATGGGGTACCCCAAGCCTGTCCCCTTTGCCATGACCAAACACCAGCACTGGGGAGGGTTAAGAAGAAGGTTCAGCCATGATGGTGGCCCTATACCAAACCCCCAGTGCAGGGGGAATCCACATGGAGCCCTTTAAACTCTGTGAAATGCAGGATGCTTTATACTACCAGAAAGGTAAAAAATAGCTTTAATGGGACAGAGGATCTAGCCCATCTTTTGAATAAGAGGTATCCCTGCTGCAAGTTAAAGTTATTCCTGTTCCTTTCATGATGACTGTGTGTTAGTACCAAATTACACTTTTCATAGCACGTGTTTACTAATATGTTGTGCCTTTATGATAACCAGATACAGAGATTGAGCCTAAACTAACTAACCTATGTTTCAGTATTATGTGCTTTATATTTTTTTTGTTCATATCTTTAAAAGAGTTGGTTTTTAAAGGATATATTTATTCTGTCTTGTACAGCAACTAGTACAATGGGATCCTGGTGCATGACAGTGGCTCTAAGGTGCTACTGCAATATAATAATACTAGTTTTGAATAGTCTGTTTAATACCATTTGCAAATGAGCACTATATAAATGTAATTTTGTTACTGTTTTAATAAGGACAAATAATGTGAATATGTGAATCCTGTTCTGATTGATACATTTTGGTCTTGGCTTGGAGAATCTCTTTCTGGGGGAATCTACTGTCACACCCTCCCACACATCTCTTCTTGTAGTAAAGGCTGGTTGTTTCTGACAAATGGCTTCCTGCAAGAGGACCTAATATAGCAACTTATTATGAATTCACCTCCTGATGGGCATATACATTTTAGCACGATTAGCCAATAAAAATAAATACCAGCGAACATGGTATACTATATGCAGTCTTGCACTATAATACTAAACAGGAAATAGCAGCATATGAATCTGCAATTGGCTTTTCTAGAGGCTGCACACTTCCACAAGTGATAGCAGGGGTGGATCTAGCTCTGGAGCTATCTCTGAAACAAGCTGACAAAGAGCTGATAGCATTGTAGAATTTAGTTTCTTCTTGGATTTATTTTGCTTTTAATGCACTTTGGTTGTGATAAGTTTGCTCAGTTATTCTGTGTGTAGCTAATGTCCGGCACATGAGAGTCTTTTGCAAGGCCTGTGTAGTGATAGAACTTGGCTCCTGTTCCCAATGTGCTTTGGTTGCAGGGACCACATAGTGTGCAAGCCATTTGTGGATCATTTGCCATTTGGTTTTGGTTGTTGGGGAAAGTTGAATGATTTTCTTTCCCTCTGCTGATCCCTTGTGACCATTCAACATTTCCCTTCAAAATATTATACAAGAAATTTGGAGGGGGGGCGGGGGTTGGATATAACTATGATAGGGCCAAATGATACCCACCTGCAGTGTAACTCTGAGCAGGGGAAAAGGGCTTCGAGAAACTCAGCAAGGTGAACCTTGCAGAGTTTCTCTTTTTTGTTCTCGTACTGAAGACTGAGAGGGATTCTAATCTCATGGGAGTTCCCCCAATCTTGCAGAACCTGGGATTCTGTGGGAAAATAAAATTATAGCTGTATGATTCCTGAAGCATATCAATCCCCTCACATTTCTGGCTGGACTTCTCCTCATCTCTGGCTGCATGATTTTGGGTACATTCTGCTGTTTCCTTGATTGTATACCAAGGATTCTGTTTATGAAAACAGCAACACTCATCCAAGATCTCACTTTTGTAGCTCGTATCACTTTGAATAAGCCTGTTATAAGACAAGGCTCCTAAGTTTCATCAAGGAATATCAGATGTGAAACAGCATGAAGGGATTTAAGAAGCCAACTCAAAGAGTTCCTCCTACACAAGCATTCAGGTCTTGAGCAGTCCAGGCAAACATTGCACGTTACAACAAAGCTTAAACTTGTTCTTCATAAGAATTTTAAAAACAATATTAGCTGCCTATTTCATTTTAAAAACAGACAAAAATACCCACCTCCCCTTCCATTTCTTATAAGGAGTCTTGAAGTTTCAATCTCCTCAGTGTGATAGATATGCTTGCTTTGATCTGCTTAGCTCTTGGAAGTCCAGGGGCTCCAGGCTGCTGGTCCCATGCTTCCCAGAGTCCTTAGGGACAGCTCTGGCTGCCATTAAGGAGTTTTTTCCCGAGCACCCCCTGTAACATTTTGCAAACCCCCAGGGGTTCACGAACCCCAGTTTGGAAACCACTGCTGTAGAGACTCCTTTGACAACATCATTTATGTGGAACAGACTCTGTTGAACTTACAAAAATCACACTTTTATTACACCACTCACCAGGTGGATTTCTGCTTGGAAGTCCATTGGCATTTGAGGGGAATGTCTGAGTAGAGTAAGTGCTGCCTAGATTTACTTTCCACCTTCTACCTTGCCATGCCCTCCCATAGCCCCATGCCCATCTGCGTTATGTAAGCCTAGCAGGGCAGCGCTTCTGCTAGCTTGTGTGAAGGAGGAGGAGTACATCATTGCCCTTTAAGCACATTTTTGCCCACTTTTACTTTTGTTTTCCCCACTCTGCTTCAGGGGTTATTCATACCACATCCCAATCAGATGCAATTCTTGCTCTGATGTACTGTTATGTACATGCATCTGTAAAATATGTTTCATTATATGTGTAAATATATCCTGTATATTATATCAAAATTACCACTCTTCTACTGTTTATAGATAATAATCCCATTAGATTATATTGCATGCCTACTGATGTTCTGTTCACTTGATAATAAATTCTATAGTAGAGGTCAAAAACAGTTTGTTTTAAACCCGTTTTCACTAACTTACAACTTCCTAATCTTATGGAGAAAAAAATCCTTTGGGTTTGAAATTTTTCATGCTTGGTGCAGCTGAAAGACTCTGGTTGTGGGTGGGTGGGTGAGTAAACTTTAAGAAAGTTCTGTTCAGCTGTTTTTGAGTTTTGTGGCTGCAAAACAAAATTCTCACTGTTAAAAAAAAATAGCTACTTTTTTCATTCAGGTAAGTATAAAACAAAAAGGTCTGACTTTGGAAACATTAAGTTTCCAGCAACAGCATTATCTTGGCCATGTTCCCTGTCCTTTATATTTGATCATATGCATTGAGCATGAAGAGAAGTATATCAAACTACATGTTTAGAGTTAAAAGAAAAATAGTAGTTCTCTATTTGCAACCTTTATTTTGCATATCCTGACCTAATTGTGCAACCTTATGCTTGCATTAACATTTTGTTGCATTTAATAAGTAGATGTGTATAATATATATGCATACATAGTATACACTTATCTATGTCTGTCCTTTTGAATGTAGGTATGTATCTTGTGCATTGGGATGCCCGTATGAAGGAAACATCATACCAGCTAAAGTGGTAGAAGTAAGAATGCATCTGTCTTTCATATGTTTTAAACACGGTCAAATTATTTTCTCTGTTTAATCCTAGAAGAGTCAATAATGAATCAAAATCAATGTAAAAGGAACACAAAAACCAAACAAACTCTAGACTTGAGTGAATAATTTTGCTGAGCACTATCCACTTAGATGTAAAGAAAATAATGTGCTTTGGTGGTAATCCATCACAAAGCAAAAAATGAGGAGTTATTTCCTTCAAACAGAAAGGCAAGGAAATACTTTGGAAAATAGACTCAAACGCACATGAGAATAGACCATGTTGCATGAGATTATTTCCAGCATGATCCCCTGTAAGCAGCAGCTGGTGTTAAATTCACTCTGTGCCGACACCAGTTTGCTGCTCTCCTACAGTCAAACTTGCCATTGAATCGTGGTCCTCTGGACATACAGCACCCAAGTGCTGGCATCTGCAGTAGCTGCACTAGTTGAGAGAATGGACCAGGGACCCACTCACAAAATATTTCCTACTACAAAGCTGTTGGGGGGCATAAGTGCATAAGGAAGGGGAGACAGATGAACATGGTTAAAAGAGGCTGCTTTCCCAAGTAGGGAAAGAGACAAGGGCAAAGGTGACAGGAAAATAAGGCACTGGTCTGGACTACATGGTTAGGTCGACATAAGCTGCCTTGCGTTGACTTAACTGTGGAAGTGTCTTCACTGAAATTTGACTCCCGCTGGCTAAGTACCTCTCTATGCTGATGTAGTAACACCACCTTCCCGAGCAGTGTAGAGTCACGGTCGATGTAATTAGGTCAACTCAGTGTCAGTGTAGACACTGCGTTGCTTACGTTGACTTGCTGGCCCCTGGAGCCATCCCTTGCTCCACACTGACAATACAATTGATAAAGATGCTCCTGGTGAGGACATGCACCGCTGACAGGCGCCAAGCGTGCACACACACACACACACACAAGCAATTTAATAACTCTGGTGGCTGTATCCTGACATAAGTTAGGTTGACATAATTTTGTAGTGTAGACATGGCCTAAGAAACAGCTGGATAGGCCTCCTGTGAGGCAGAGAGAGAGAGAGAGAGAGGGAGAACTGTGGAGATGAGAGGGGAAAGAGAAATCAAGAGGCACAATAAAACGGGTAACAGCTGTAAAGATTGTCATTGTGGGGAAAGACACATCACACTCTTGGCTTTTGGCAATACTCCCTTTTTTTTTTTTTCCCAATTGCTTTTGGAGCCAGTCAACATTTGCATTCAGTGTGGGGAGCTTGCAAGGCATGTCCTCTCTCTCCACATCTTCTCTGAGTATTGGGGCCAGCTGGAGCTTGTGATAATGCTCCCACAGCAGCCACACACTTATGCTCTCTGGAAAGTTTGCTAGATTGGAAGGTATTCAGTATTTCTGAATTAACTGGTTTTAATATGAAGTGAAAGTTAAGTGGCACAGCTTTAGATATAGTGATGATGACAGATTCAGCTGTGCTGTAATGAATTGCTTGTTGCAGACATTTCCCCCACAGGCTTCTTTCAACGTGTTGCTTATTTTAAGGACTACTTACCTTACTTGCACAAAACTAGTCCCTTACAGTGTTACAGTAGGAGTGCTCTTTAATGGCCCAATCCCATAAATCTTTACTCGTATAAGTATTGGATACTGTACCTTAATCCCATTCAATGTCTTCTTCAATAGCCATTCACCAATGAGCACATTGTGAGTGATCAAAATAAAGTAGCATCTTAAAGTAACTAATTTAGGCTCTGATTCAGCACATATGTCACTAGAAGCATGTGAGCAACCTGGGTGGGTGGGTGGCACACAGGCACATCTGCTTATGTAATTTGCTGGGTCAGAGCTGTCACAGTTATGGGGCTAAATGCTCATCTCATACTTCCTGATCTCTTTGAGCACACCCCCTCTCAGGCCTCAGCCCTCAAGACATCACTTTTCTCAGGATGGAGTGTCACTATTTTCCCATTCTCAGGACGGGCCCTGGATTAGTCTTTTGTGTTTCAACATGATTTATCTCAGGAGATCTGACTTTATGTCCTTACCCTGCAATTCTGTTCCCTACAGGAGCAATAACAGCAAAGTATTATTCATCAGAATAAAAGCATTTCAGAAAACATCAGATCTTAAAATAGTAAAATAGACAAAACGCATGTCTAGCTTACCAGATTTCTAACATCTCCTAGTCATAGTCTGTTTCCTTAATTCACAAGAGATTTCTTTCTCCTTCTGGGTAAGGGCTACTTACGTGAGTAAGTGTTTGCAGGATTGGGCCATCAATTCATGTTTCAGTCCACCTTTAGCACCAAGTCACTATTTGGAGTGGGATAGCCTAGTAAAATAGTATGAGTAGCATAGAAAAAGGTTTTACTTTGATAATGTTAATGAAGTTGCTCCTCTTGAAGATAAACCCCCCCACACTGCTAACATACTGGCTTTGTAATTCCCGAACTCCTGGAATTTTGAAGAATATAATTCATCAGCCTTGTCCTAGAATATTAGGATGCAATAGTTGTATGACAGTGTGAGAGTACTTGCCTACTCATCTTTCCAATCCATGAGGTTTCTCTGTAGTTAAAAGAAAAAAATTGTTGGGTTTTTCTTTTCAAAACTTAATTTAAGAATTTAACTTTTGATCATAGCAAGGTAATAGAGTTAAAGTCCAGAAGGGACCATCATATCAACTAGTCTGACCTCCTGTATATCCCAGACCATGAACACCATCTAGCATCCACACACACCACTCAACAACCAAAATTAGACCAAAATATTACAGGCCAAAGGAGCCTAACCTATCATGTGCCAAAGGCAGAAAATAGGAGGGACTGAGATGCACCAGTGCCTGAGATCCTGCATGGCAGAGAATTAAGTGAGATTACCTAATTAACCCAGCAAGTGACCTGCTCCCGACACTGCAGCGGAAGGTGAAAAACACCCAGTCACTGCCAATCTGACATAGGGGAAAATTCCTTCCCAGCCCCACATACAGTTAGACCTTGAGCATGTGAGGAAGAACCAAACAGCTGAGCATGTGAGTGAGAGAGAATGCTGGGTGCCACCTCAGAGCACTGGCCAGCCCCGTCCAGTGCCCCATCTCCAGCTGTGTCCATCTTTGATGCTTCAGAGAAAGGAGACCCAAATATATAAATAAAAACTAGAATACAGTTTGGGGAAAAATCCCTTCCTGATTCCTCCAGGTGGCCAGCTGAAGCCCTGAAGCATGAGCTTTGGGAATATCAGACATAAACCAGAAGGGACTGCCAGGGCTGCCGACCCCTGTCCTGCCCCCATCATCACAAGAAACCCCCTCATATTATCCCACTCCTAAATTTGCCCAGCTCTCTTAAAACTAATTGTTTTTGCCCCCACAACTCCTATTGGGAGGCTCTTCCAGAACCTCACCTCGATAGTTAGAAAGGTGTGTGAGGGCACTCAGTTGATGAGGAAAGGAGCAGGAGCAGAGCAGAATTTTTCCTTCTTCTACCTGACCCTTTAGGGCACTCTCTTTGGGAGGAAGGGGGACCCAAAGAACCAGCAGTTGATGGAAGGGAGGTGGTTTCCAGCAGCTTATAGGGGAAGTGAGGGATAGAGATGCCTCTGCTCTTCTTGTCATCCTGAAACTGCACCTCCAGACAATATCTTCAGCAGATAATTAAAAGGAGGGTCTAGAAAAAAAAGATGCAATCTAATATTATAAACTCATGTTGAAATTAAAAAAAAAAGATTGAGGTTTATGGGCAGAAATCCTCACAGAGTAACAGTACCTTTCTTGCAGCGATGGTCTATTCAGGCACCTGCAGTGTGTTTGATGTATAGATGTGCAGCAAGACATGGGCCTTCCTTACACCAAGGTGCTTACAATCTAATGAATGTCCTATTTTATTTTATTTTTATTTTTATATAAGTGTGTGAGAAATGTATTTTGATTTGAACGTGGATCTTGGATCTGAAAGCAAAAATGGTTTTACTACATTTGCCATAGTCATAGTGCTCATATCTGCCTTACAAGCTTTGAACAGAACAATTCAATCCACTTGAGTCCTTTTTCATCTGTTCTTTGAATTAAGCAAATAACAGCATTGCTCCAGTACTTCCGGGACTGGTGGCAAAGCACTTTGTCAACCTCCTCCAACATATATATATAGCAATCCCGCTGATGATGTCCTGGAATTGCTTTAACAGTACCATGCAGTACAAATGAAGCTACCTTGCAAAGCAGTGTCTTTTTAGTTCTGTAATAGTAGATTTGCAAACTGGGATTCTGTCTCTGCAGGGTGTCCTTTTCAGTATGTTCGATGCACAGGTGGGAATGCTGTAAGGAATAAACCTGTTCAGCAACTGAAAATAATTTTTTAGATAATTTCCGAACAAATTCAAAGACACTATGATGGTAGTTGAAAATGCCTCCTAATAAAAAGTATGGGCTTAGTCTTGCAATCCCTTATTTGCACTAAGTTACTCATATGAGTAGTTCTAGTGAAGTTTTCGGTACTGCTTACATGAGTAAGAACTATTCATGAGAGAAAGGGTTTGTAAAATTGGACTGTATGTTAGGCATAAAAGAACCTTGTAGACTTTTAATTGTGTTACAGTTTTGAATTTTTTTCACTACAATTTTTTTATTAGTGTCCAGTTTCCTAAAAATCAAGCAATCTAGGGACTAAAATTCCTTTGGTTTTCATTAGACCTTTGATTTCCAAGGAAAGAAAAATCAGGCCTCTAGTTTACCAAAACCTAAAGGCAAGTCTTTACTAAAAATATACACAGGGAAGACAGACCAGCTGGAGAATCCCCAGGCATGGCTGTCCCTAAGGGGGTGTGGGGCCCGGGACATAGGCATCAAGTTTCTACCTGTGTGTGGGGGGATGATCCCCCTGGCTCCGCCCAAACCCTGCCCCCACTCCACCCCTTCCCCCAAGGTGCCACCCCCCACCCTGCCTCTTCCCACTCCCGCCCTGCCCCTGCCCCTTCTTGGCCCAGTTCCACCCCCTTCCCTGAGTGCGCTGCGCCCTCGCTCCTCTTCCCTCCCCTTCAGCGCCTCCAGGCTCAGCAAAACAGCTGATCAGTGGTAGGAGGTGGGAGGGAGGGGGAAGCGCTGATCAGCAGGGCCTGCCGGCGGGCAGGAGACACAGGGAGCGGGGGAGGTTCATGCGGGGGGCTTCTCCTTCTCATCCTCCCCACCTGCCCCCTCGCCTCAGCTACCCACTCACCTCCTCACGAAGTACGGGGGGCCCCAAAGCACAGGGCCCGGGGCGGTCGCCCTGATTTGCTGTACCTTAGGGACGGCTCTGTCCCCAAGGAAGTGGGTAACTTTGGGGAAGGGTTGAGGGAGGTTAATCCATAAACATAAAAAAATCTTGATTCTTTTGGGTGTAATGGGAGAATGAGGGAGAGTGTTGTGACTTGATGAATTTGGCTTGGGAGATTATTCCATGCATGGGGGCAGGATATGAAGAGGAGAGGAACAGTGTGTTTTACTTAGATGGCAATCGTTTTTTACTGTATATTCTAAGTATTATTTTTTGCTCTGGTTACATCTCATCATTTTAGAATGCTTTTCTGTTTTCTAATCAGGTGTCTAAACAGCTGTATAGCATGGGCTGCTATGAGATCTCTCTGGGGGACACAATTGGTGTGGGGACCCCCGGTAGCATGAAGAGAATGTTGGAAGCTGTTATGAAGGAAATCCCAGTGAGTGCTCTTGCTGTTCACTGCCATGACACGTATGGCCAGGCTTTAGCCAATATCCTCACAGCCATACAGGTAATTCAGACTCTCACTTTACAGATATTTTCAGTAATGATTGCACTTTAATTCATTTGCTAAATGTGTATGAAGTGCCAGTTACTTTCTGCATTTTCTATAGTAATTACTATTTTTGCACATGCTAAGGGTACCTTAGAACCCTGATTGTGTCATTTCATAAACCAGTAGAGACACAAGGTGGGTGAGGTAATATCTTTTATTGGACCAACTTCTGTTGGTGAGAGAGACAAGCTTTTGAGCCACAGAGAGCTCTTCTTCAGGTCTGGGAAAGGTCCTCTGAGCATCACAGCTAAATGCAAGGTGAAACAGATTGTTTAGCATAAGTTGTTAGCACATATTAAAATCTAAATGACCATTCAAGGTAGAGTGGCCTGTTAGCATGTGTGCAGTCATAGGACAAAAAGTAGGAGGTTAGTGGGTTACAGATTGTTGTAATAAACTAAATCCAGTGTTTCTATTCAGTCTATAATTTTTTAGTGTCTAGCATAATTTCTACTGGGAGGCTATTCCAGACACTGGATTTATAGTTTATTACAACAATGATCCCTTAGAATATGTGCTAACTACTTATGTTAAACAACCTGTTCCACCTTGCATTTAGCTGTGATGCTTGGAGGACCTTTCCCAGACCTGAAGAAGAGTTTGGTGTGCGTCAAAAGTTTCTCTCTCACCAACAGAAGTTGGGCCAGTCAAAGATATCACCTCACCCACCTTGTCTCTCTAATATCCTGGGATTGACACGGCTACAACTACACTGCATATTTCATAAGCCATTATCAGTTATATATCCTTATTCACTTAATGTCTTCAATGCCACACAGAATAAACACACCAAGACACAGTCATGGTGATACTATGTGACTTGTTTAGTGGAAAACAAGAATATAAATTAAATATTAATGAGCCCTCAGGTACCACTTTGTTGGAAGCATGTTGTATGTCCATAGGTTACCAAAGTGACTGACTGTCTAGCACCGTCTAATTTAGAAAGTGCCTAAATATCAAATAGAATGATGCACAATTACTCCTTAGGTGAGTGGATTTTGAGTTTTCACACCAGCCATAACAACTTATTTTGAACTGCTCAGATGGCATTAACCTAAGGCTTATTGGTTATCTATTCCACACACGTAGTAAATATTTTGGATTATTCTTCCACTGTTAACATGGCTTTGGTGTTCTCTTTCTATTACCTATTTATGTACATGGAGATGGTAAAACAAATGAAATCAAACACCTTTCTAACATGTTTAATTCCCTTTTAAATGTGATTTTAGTTGGCAAAAAGACTTGTTTTTTTTAAAAATTGTTCCCTTTCGATACTAATAATTTTGGATAATAGATATATTGACTTTATAGTTAAGACTTCAAAAACCTTCTTCATCTTTCAAATCCCTTCTTAAAATTCATTGCTCTTATGATGCTACAAAACACTCAACAGTGACTAGGCAGCTGATGTATTAAAACTGCTACTTAATGACCAAATTTGTTTCACTGTTAGCTGGTCCTCCGTACGCACCTTTGTTTGTTTTCTCTTTTGGTTGTCTTTTGTCATATGCTAAAATAGTAATTTCTTTGCCGTAGGGATTGCCTTTTTATGATGTGTGTAGTGTGCCCAGCACCACAGGTCCTGATCCCTGATTGGGGTTTCTTGGTTCTGCCATGATACAAATAGTAAAAAAAAAAAAAAAATGGAAAGTGAAAACAGATTGTCTCCCTGATCTTGAATCAACCTGAGCTTGTCTGATCTTTGGTACTAAATATGTTTGTACCTAATTAGTAGTTGGATAACTTTAGTGATTAAAAACACATATAATTTCATTTTGAAAGACACTATATAGTACATATTTTTCCTGGTGTACAAAGGTAGTGCTTTGGGATATTATGTGGGTGGCTGCTGTTTAATTCCTGAGCTTGTCATTGAATAAAATAAATGCAGTCACTACCTTGCAGCTGTACAGATATTGACACATTATTTTGTATACACCAGATTGCAGTTGCTGTTTGTAATAGAACCTAATTCTGCAGTTCTGGGTACAGTTTTCTTCCAAATGTATTTATTTATTTTTCATATACCTATCTGGAAGAGTTTTTGCTTGTGGGAAGCAGCTCAGATCAAACATTTGTCTTTCGGACAAGTGAGTGGTCAAGGCATTTTTTAGGTGAGTTCTAGTTTGGAAAGGCAGTGTTAAAGACCAAATTTTGTACACTCATCCCTTCTGCAGAAGTTCACTGCAGATGCCGAGGTAGAGACAGGTCATACAGTGCTAGGAGATAAGGTGTGTGGCTTCTGCTGTAGCACTATTTACATGGAAGAATGGTTGCTGGCTAGTGGCTCCTTCATCCCCACCATCCCATAAATCCCCCACCACAAATGCTCCTTCCATGCTAATTTGCATGTACACCATGGTAGCTCAGTTCTGTGGTGTGGCCCACTGTCCACGTTCTCCATGGGTTATGATTCCCTGTGCCTTCTCTCTTCACTTGAATCTGTTCTGCTGCCTTTCAGACCAGATGTGCCCACAGGGGAGTGGAGACCTGGATCTGGGCCTGTGTGACATATTGGCCTCTCTGTGAAGTACAGTGTGGGTGTAGTATTATGTAATGAAATTAATTAGGAAAAAAAACTGTTGAGCAGCAAATTCCACTCCTCCTGAGCTACTGCAGACTAAAACCCCAGACTAAGAGCTATTGAATTTCCTAAAAACCAATAAATGACAGCAGGAAAGCCACAGAGCACTCTACACTAATTTAGTCAGTGCTTGGATGTGATATCTCTTGGGGTACCTCATACGTGGGGCAGGAAGAGGTGTTGGTGATTTCAGAAGTAATTTTTTGTACTGATCGCATCGTGTCATGCAAGTTTATACAATTCCAGGACATTTTCTTTTGGTTAGGGTTAGGACTATAGGACTGACAGAATGAATGTGCATAAGAAATTAGTGGGGAAGTAGCTTTGCTATTTAAGAAGTGGGTTTTATGTGTGTTATTTTAACAAAAGGGTAGATAGTGATAATGACAGAAATTAGCCAACCTTTAAATGGTAAGTATTTTTTTAAGTTGTTGAGGGGAATAATAAAAATGAAAAGCATTGACTAGAAAGATGATATTTCTTTTTTTAGGAGATTTTTCTGTACAAATGTAAAGGACATATGAAGCAATATTTCAAAAGAATAAATAAAAATTTTTAAATAGACTGACTGTTGACTGACCAGCTGAAACTTGACTGAAGGCGGAAACTAAAATATCAGAATATAGAATGTATAGAAGTGACAAACTCAGCAAGACTGTATGAGGTATGGCTACTTTGTTAGGCAAATACAATATTTTTGAGTAAAATTACGTATGTAGGCTGGATAATGTGACAAAGAGAAAATTTAGCTGAAAGAAACAGTGAAACATATTTATAGGAAACTATCAACCTCTAAGGGAGAATAAAAAAATCAGGAAACTTCTGTGTAGGAGTGGTCCAGTAATGTTAGAACACTGATTGCTGGTGATTTTAGTTACCTTGAAATTGACTTGCATAGGATTTGGAGAACACTAAGACAGGGAGTGTGTTTTTATACACATAGCATAGTACTGTAAACACTTAAATACACTTAAGGGTAAATAAGTAAACACTTTTCAGCATATTGGAAATGAATATGTTGAGTGTGGGGAAATACTAAATGCGTGATTTATGCATTAGTAATTTGAACTAAATAGGGATTTGGTCCTGTAAATTCACACTTGGGTCAAGAATGAATGGCTGCATGAGTTAATCTTGTTAACACCAATTTGAATATGTTTAAAAATAAAACTATAGTCACTCATTTTCAAATAACTAACATTGATAAATGTGTGCCTCTGCTGAAGATGAGTGAAAGAAGCAGCCAAAACAACAAAAAAGAGGTAGACCTAAAACGGTTGAATTTTGATGGAATGTGGAACAAAGGGAAGATAATTTTTTTACAAGGAAATATAGAATAGAAAACCCACTTGTGCAAGGCTGATATTCTGCACTGGAATCTGCAGACTTGTATCCCTGCACGTGGTTGTATACAAAGCTGCATGAGCCATGCTAGTAGATCTGAATGCATGATTACAGTTAGTGGGGCTTTAGCCCATCCACCTCTACTCCTCCCCACTAACTGTAATATGTAGGATTGGCCAAATTCAATTGTTACTTTTTTATAATTGATGGACAATTTCAATGTTTATTTTAAGCATTTATTATCTATTGATTTTTTAAAAATATTCACAATTGTGCAAAATTATGGGTTTTAAGCATTTAATCATTATTTTTATCTATTTAAATTTTTGCAGTTGTGGGAAATTTGGGGAGGCTAAATAGTGGGAGGCTAAGAAAATATCAATTTAATGACAGTAGATGTTAAGATTCAACATAATATGTAAAAATATAAATAAGTAAATACTTTAAATCAAACTCTAAGTTCTCAAGAAACATTCTTCTTTCTTTGCCTATCTGTAAATTTTTTATCATCATCAATAGAAATATTGTGTGTGTGTGTGTGTGTGTGTGTGTGTGTGTGTGTGGTGAAATTGACCTCTCATGACATTTACCAATAAAAATCTAATCCTTCCAAGTTTCTCTCTCTCTCTCTCTCTATGTATATATGTGGGACTCACAACTATAATTTCTCTTTACCTTTTCTTGTATTTTGCATTTGTAAATTGATGGTTTGTGTTTTTAATGAATTGCATATGTGAGCTCATAAATTTAACCTCTTAAATCTATTTTAAAAAATGCCATATATTTTTTTTAAAAGTAGACCTTTATGAAACTTGCAGTTGTCCTAGGTTCATGTGAACACTTTCTTTAATTTTAGTTTTCATAAGTTTCACACTTCCTGGATTTTTTTTCCCCTCTGAGTTTCAGTTTCAGATACACAATTTATGGTAAAGCCAGCAGGTTTTTCCTGGTTTTGTATTAAAATCATGCAAACCACAAATTTTGCACTATTTCAATGCAAAACTTTACATAGTCTCTGTAAACTTTGTCTATGTTTGCTTGAAAGGGTTCATGACCCAAAGTGAAATCTTTCAAACCAGGTAAGTTTGTTTTTAAACATCTAAAAATGTCTGGGAAAATACGGACGTATGGTAACCCTAAGTCCAAAGTCCCGGGGCTGGCGGCGCTTCCTGGGGCAGCTCCTGGCGCCCGCCCACCGGCAGGAGCCTGCAGTGTGGGCTGCCCCTAGGCACAAAGGTGGAGGGGGTCTTTGTGTGCTGCACTGGCTCCCTCCTGCTCAATCAAAACTGCGGGGACGTGGCTTGCAGGCACCGGCAGTGGGCAGAGAGCCCTCCGCTACGCCCCCCCCCCAACCCTACCTGACCCGACCCTAGGAGCCAGAGGGACCTGCTGGATGGTTCCTGGGAGCTGCCCCAGGTAAGCACTGCCAGGACTCCCCACCTCGCCCCCCCCGGCAGGTCCCTCTGGTTCTTAGGGTCGGGTCAGGGGGGAGCAGAGGGCTCTCTGCATGCTGCCGGCGCCTGCAAGCCCTGCTCCGTGGCTCTGGCAGCTCCCATTGGCACTTTTTCCAGCCAGTGGGAGCCACAGAGCTCGCGCTTGTGGCGGGCGCAGCACTTGGAGACAGGTGGGCGGGCGGGTGTGAGGAGGCAAGAAGTGGCAAGCCAGCGGCAGGCAGGGGTTCTCGGGCGGGCATGGGGGTTTCTGGCAGGGGAGTGAGGAGGTGGGAGGAGGCAAGCAGTGGGTGGGGGACTGAGGAGGGATGCAGCAAGGCAGCGGCGGGCCAGAGGGTGAGGAGAGGTGCAGTGTTGGGGCTGAGCAGGGAGGGGGCGGGACCTGGGGTAAAGTGGTGGCAGAGCGTGGGAAGAGAGGGGGTTGACTGTGAGCAGGGCCGACACCCCCTGGAGAGTGTCCTCTTTTTTGAATGTTCAAATTTGGTAACCCTAATCAGGGGTGGGAAACTTTTTGGCCCGAGGGCCACATTGGGGTTGTAAAACTGTATGGCGGGCCGGGTAAGGAAGGCTGTGCCTCCCCAAACAGCCTGACTCCCACCCGCTATCCACCCCCTCCCACTTCCTGCCCCCTAACTGCCCCCCTCAGAACTCCCAACTCATCCAACCCCCCCCGCTCCTTGTCCCCTAACTGCCCCCTTCTGGGACCCCCACCCCTAACTGCCTCCCGGGACCCCAACATCTATCCAACCTTCCCTGCTTCCTGTCCTCTGACTGCCCCAACCCCTATCCACACCCCCACCCTCTGACAGGCCCCCCGGGACCCCATGCCTATCCAACCCCCCCTGTTTCCTGTCCCCTGACTGCCCCCCGGGACTCCCTGCCCCTTATTCAACCTCCCTGGCCCAAGCCTTGGCCCCCTTATCATACCGCTCATAGCAGCAAGTCAGGTAGCCGAGCACCTGGCCAGAGCTAGACACACTGCTATTCTGCTCCACAGAAGTGCACTGCTCCACCGCCCAGAGCGCTGCCCGCACAGCAGCATGGCTGCGGGGGAGAGGAGACAACAGGGGAGAGGCTGGGAGCTAGCTTCCCTGTCCGGGAGCTCAAGAGCCAGGCAGGATGGTTCCACGGGCTGGATGTGGCTCCCGGCCATAGTTTGCCCACCTCTGCACTATATATGCAAAATACAGAGTAAAATTAAAAGTTTTGGTCCCAGTTACCAGAGTCATCCATGGGACTGTCCCAATTTGCTTGAGGGACTGCATCACCCTGTGTGATTATGACATCCCACAACAGCTGTTTGTTCAGAACATAAAAGAAAATGAAACACTGGCACTGGGATGGATTCAAAAGTGGAAGTGGATTCAAAATGTTTATCGTTAATGGAGAGCTAACCCCACAAAATATCAGGGGGTTTTGTGGTCCTGTATGGTGTTAAATGGCCTCCATGCCAAATAATCAATATTCAGGTTTAGCCTTCTTCAGCCCTGGGATTCAGTCCACCTCTAATCCTCTCCCTCTCCCTCTGTATCTGAAAGGGGTGGGGGTTGGGGTGAGGGTGAGAGTAGACATGAAGGATAAATTCTGCAAAGACTTAAATTCTCTCCTTCCTTCAGGCTGATAGGGCCCAGCAGTCATCTACCAGCTCTCATGTTCACCTCCAGGAGATGCCCCCCCGAGCCTCTCATCTGCACTGGACACTAGGCACAAGTTGCAATGAAATTACAAACTCACTTAAATTTACAGGTTTAATAAACTGTCTTTACTCCTTATTAACCTTAAACTGGACCTCCAGGATGTTGTAAGGAAGCCGAAAAATGTTGTCAATCTTGCTCAGAAGGAAAAATGTTCCTGTTCCCCAAAATGGGCAATCAGAGAGTCCTTGAGAGGGCTGAGGGCAATGTTTCTCACAATGCTGTAGGGGGAAAGAAGGTTTTATAGGTAGGTGGCTGCCTATATTCCTGTTTGAATGATAAACTTAATCCTATAGTTTTTCCCTATAGTTTCCACATTATGCATTGAAAATAGCCTTTGAATCGGTACCGCACTAATAATAATAATTTTTGTGGGATTAGGCAGCCTGAAACCTTGCATAGGCATCTTTTAAAATTATTAAATGTTAAAAAGCAAAAATAATTAGAGTAGGTTTAGTGAAACTATTGGCATTATATTACACATAGGTTTTTACGCCAGCAGGGAGGCATTATGCCCAATGCATGAGGCACAAGCAGTCATAAGAGCTGGCTTCTATTTCTGGCTCTGCCACTGACTTGCTGTGTGGCCATCGGGAAATTACTTCTCCGTTTCCCCCTGTGTAAAATAGAGTTGATACTCATCTTCCCTTGTAAAATGCCATTAAATCTATGGATGGAGAGCGCTGTAGATGTGCAAATTATTATTATTAGTGCGGTACCGATTCAAAGGCTATTTTCAATGCATAATGTGGAAACTATATTGAAAAACTTTTCTGAAACTTGGGGAGGGGGGGTTTTGAATAAATGTAATTTTATGATGAAAAGAGGAAAGAATGAGAGGAGGAAGGGCAATAAAAACAACAGAACTATTAAGTTGTGTAAACATGCCAAGTGACCTAATTATCGTCACTCTTGCCCTCCTTTTCCCTCCACATTCTTGTTTGTTTCTGACCTTTGCCAGTGTTGTGTTGAATGTAAATTGTACAATTTTGGGGGGAGGGTGTCTTGTTTTGTAAAGCATCTAGCACATTGGAGGGTGCTTGAAAAAATACAATAGTATACCTGCTTTGGGAAAATAAGAATAGAAGATGGACAGGTTTTAATAGACAGTATCACAATTCCACATTGTTCAGTAAACTGCTATTTAAAAAGGAAAAGCACAGCTTGAGTAAGAATAGCCAATATGGGATTCAGGAAGGGATGGTCATGCTTCACTATTTCACTGGAATTCTTTGAGATGGTTACTGCCAAAGCAGACAAAGGATATGTAGTGGCCATCGTCTGCTTTGATTTTTCAGAAAACAGTTTACAGTGTTCTTTACTGGAAGTCAATGTTAAGGCGTGGAAACATGTAATAAGTGGAAAGTTGGCTAAATGGCAGGAAACAAATGGGAGCTGTAAAATGGAATTTTTTCAAGCTGAAAAGAACATACCAGCAGGGTAGTGGAGGGCTCCGTCTGTGGATCCCAGGTTTTATTACTTAAACAAATGACTTACAGTACCATTGATGCTGGTATGGAGGGCAAGTTTTCCAATTTTTCAGCTATTAAACTGTGAATAATCATAATGAGAAATGAGAGAGTTGGACACTTCACTACATAGACGGTTAATATTCTACAGTATGCCAAATAAAATCAATTTTGGAGCAAAAACGTAAGAATAGGAACATATGCCATTTTAGGATCAGTAAAAGACCACTCAGTCCAACATGCTTGTCATTTAAAAATTGTATCTCATCCCCACCTTTCTGCTTTTTAGCTTTCTTCTCCAGGAAATGATCTAGCATAGGTGCCTTGTAAGGCCCAGCCTAAATTTGAAATTGCCTTTAAGAATCAGCTTAAAAAAGATAAAGCTTATGAACACAGACTATGCCTTTACATTTTCGCTAGCAGACTGAAGAGGTAATTAGCAAGATAACAGCATTTCTCAGAGAACATGAGGGAAACAACTTTTTTTCCTACTTTGCAGCAGCAATTATATAAGAAGCTAGGAGTTTATTTGGTTTAGAAACTTGAGCTGAAATCAATAAGTAACATGAGATAGGGAAAGCATCCTTGAGGTTTCTTAACACCAGCAGTTAACTAAGCAAAGAAGAGTAAGGCCTGGTCTACACTAGGTGTTTAAACCGGTTTTAGGAGCGTAAAACCGATTTAACGCCACACCCGTCCACACTGAGAGGCCATTTATATCGGTATAAAGGGCACTTTAAACCGGTTTCTGTACTCCTCCCTAACGAGAGGAGTAGCGCTAATATCGGTATTACCATATCGGTTTAGGGTTAGTGTGGCCGCAAATCGACGGTATTGGCCTCCGGGCGGTATCCCACAGTGCACCACTGACCGCTCTGGACAGCAATCTGAACTCGGATGCAGTGGCCAGGTAGACAGGAAAAGCCCCGCGAACTTTTGAATATTTCCTGTTTGCCCAGCGTGGAGCTCCGATCAGCACGTGTGGTGATGCAGTTAAAAATCAAAATAAAGAAAGAGCTCCCGCATGGACCATGCGGATGTGATCGCAGTAAGGGCAGGCAAATCTGTTCTATCAGCGCTCCGTTACAGAAGACGAAATTCAAAATCATTTTTAAAAAATCTCCAGACAGACGCCATAGCAGGGGCTCAGCGCACTGCTGCGTGACAAGCGTAACGGAAAGCCAAAGAATCAAATGGACGCTCATGGACTGGAGGACTCAAGCTATCCCACAGTTCCTGCAGTCTCTGAAAAGTATTTGCATTCTTG
The DNA here is from genome assembly GCF_020497125.1 of Mauremys mutica. Taxonomy (NCBI): domain Eukaryota; kingdom Metazoa; phylum Chordata; order Testudines; family Geoemydidae; genus Mauremys; species Mauremys mutica. The sequence continues at coordinate 47,847,725 of NC_059074.1, read as the reverse complement.
GCTGAGCTCCAAATGCTTCTAGGGTCAAACACAGTGTCCGCGGTGGGTCAGGGCATAGCTCGGCAATCTACGCACCCCCCCACCCACCCCCAGAAGTGAAAGGGAAAACAATCCTCTCTTGACTCTTTTACATGTCACCCTATCTTTACTGAATGCTGCAGATAGACACGATGCTGCAGCACTCAACACCAACATCCTTGCTCCCCCCCTGCCATGGGTGGCTGATGGTGCAATAAGATTGATATCCATTGTCATCATCAGCCTATTGGCACATGGGGCAGTGCAAAAGGACTGGTAACCATGCAGACTAGCATCTGTTAGGTTGATCAAGGGTGCCTGCCCCTAATTTTTCCTGGTAGATGGTGCAATATGGCTGGTTACCATCCTCATCATAGCAACAGGGGGCTGAGCTCCATCAGCCCCCACCCTTCATGTGTAAAGAAAAGATTCAATTGCCCCTGGACTAGGAGTGGGATGCTGGGCTCCTCTCCTACACACTGCTTAATGTCCTGTCTGGACTATCATAGCAGCTGGAGGCTGCCTTCCACTCATTTCTCACTAACAAGTCACTGTGTCATCACACAAGTGGGGGGACAATGCTATGGTAGCCCAGGAAGGCTGGGGGAAGAACAGAATGAACAGGTGGGGTTGTTGCAGGAGCACCCTCTGTGAATAGCATACAGCTCATAATTTCTGCAGGATCTGACACAGAGCAGCTGTGCTCTCTGGTTATGATATACAGTGGTTCTCTAGTACACTTGCCCATATTCTACGCAGGACTGATTCTATTTTTAGATACCAAAAAGGAAGGATTGACTCAGGGAATCATTCCCAATTTTGGCTTTTGCGCCCCTGGCTGATCTCAGCCAGGGGCACTTATGACAGCAGCAAATGGTGCAGTGCAAAAGGACTAGTAGCCACGATCATCTTATTACCAATTTATGGTATGGTAGATGGTGCAATATGGCTGGTAACCATCTCTGCTGTCATGCAAAAGCAAAAGCATGCTGCTGTGTAGCGCTGCTGAATCGCCTCTGTGAGCGGCATCTAGTACACATATGGTGACAGTCACAAAAGGCAAAACAGGCTCCATGATTGCCATGCTATGGCATCTGCCAGGGCAATCCAGGGAAAAAAGCCGCGAAATGCTTGTCTGCCGTTGCTTTCCCAGAGGAAGGAGTGACTGACGACATTTACCCAGAACCACCCGCGACAATAATTTTGCCGCATCAGGCACTGGGATCTCAACCCGGAAATTCCAAGGGGCGGGGGAGGCTGCGGGAACTATGGGATAGCTACGGAATAGCTACCCACAGTGCAACGCTCCAGAAGTCGATGCTAGCCTCGGACCGTGGACGCACACCACCAATTTAATGTGTTTAGTGTGGCCGTGCGCACTCGATTTTATACAATCTGTTTTACAAAACCGGTTTATGCAAATTCGGAATAGTCCCGTAGTGTAGACGTACCCTTAGACTATATACAGTGAAAGTGGAAATTGAGAGGAAAACAGACAAGACAGGTGAGAAATGGCAGGTGAACTGTGAAATGAAGAAAAGGCTCCAGATCATAAGGTTCCAGTGAAGAAAACCAAAAAGAAGGGGTGGAGTGCAGGAAACCAGAAACCAGAAAACCACTGGTACCAGGAGGCCTAGTAATACCTAACCAGGCAGCTACTTTTGTGAAAAAAATTCACACTAAAGCAATGAGCAAAGCAGATTTAATTATGGAAAAGATAGAGAAATATGGAATATATAAGTATATTCACAATAGTAGAGATGTTTGCAACCTTTCCCCTGCTATGTGTGTCTTGTTCTTTTTTGTAGGAACTACTTTTTAAAATGGAAGACTATGTTGCCACAAAACTCTGTAAAGAAAGGGAAAGAGCCTTTCACCAGTTTGTTTGTTTGTTTTTAAATAAAATTTGTGATTATAGCAGTAAGCCACTGCAGGTATGTATTAGTAGGCAATTGGTGCTCTTCTCAAGTGGTCAAAGCCTTTGGCCCCTGTGCTTCAGAGCATACCAATAACCTTCTAATACACACATCCATTGCTTATTGCTATAAGCACAAACTTATCCCTAAAACTAATTATGTAGATTCAGAGAGGTTAAATTGTGAGCTCTTCAGGGCAAGGTTGTTTATTTGTATTAAAGTAGCCTCCAGAGGTCTGAACTGAGACTGAAGCCCTATTGTACATGCACATAGCAAGATGTAACCCCTTCCCCTACCCCAATCCCAAAGAACATAGAATCTAAATAACATGCTTCTGGTTCAGTGCCCAGCACCTTGTTAGCACTTAAAAAGTAATAACAAGCCCTTTTTCTTCCACCACCACCCACAGTTTAATGATTGTGTCTCAGAAGTTTGGAGCCCTGGCAGTTACTGAGCCAACAGACCTGCTGACTAGATCGGTTTCAGTGTACTATTCAGACAAAGGGATTCTGCAGCCATTATGGATTATCCTGATCTTCAAATTCCCCTCACTAGACTTTACTTTGAGCTGTAGGCGGAACTGCAACTCTCTTTGGCTTAAGTTCAAACCTCAACTGTTTGTCTCAACAGTTTTTCTCATTCTAGAATTTCTCATTCTAATATATGAGAGAGAGACACACACAGAATGCACCCAGGGGAATTACAGTGGCAACTGGGAGGTCAAATCTGTAGTGTTTAGGGGATTTAAAGGCTAGAGTTCAAATACCTCCCTGCTGTAATTTCACTGAAGTCAACAGATTTACACAAAGGATGAATTTGGCTCTTTCTTTCTTCATTTCCTCCATATCTGGTTAAATTGTTTTCTTCTGGAATAAATTTTTATTGTACCCACCCTTCTTCCATATTAAATACCTACTCTTTCCCTACTGTGAATTTCCCATGCATTAAGTGCCATCAAGTAGCATGTCTCACATTCTGCAAGGTCTTCTTTTCTGAATTCCAGTATTTTTGTGCAGTTGTCTGATCAGCAGCCACTTATCAGCATTTAAAACCTGATAATATGTTATACTCCAACTTCATTTATAACTTTCTAGTGTGTTTCCAGTTATTAGATCACTCAGGTCATTCTGATCTAGTTGGCTTTTCAACTAATATGTAATTAAGCAATCTTGTACTACTTCCATTAACTTGCTTTCTTCCCATGAAAAAAACATAAAGAATGAGACAATGTACGTCAAATGATACTTAGCTCCCAGGCAGGTTCTCTTCTGCTACATCCTTTTTTGACATAAAGATCTGGGCAGCTAGCTAGTGAAAGGAACAGAAACCATGGACTCATAGGATTATCAGAGGACAAACCTGTCGACCTTGGTCAGTCCACATTCAAGATTCCTGGCTCCTTATCCCTTTTTCCTCACTCTAGCATTATTTACATGTCTTGCGAAGTTGCTGGTGCAGCCAATGATTGCACCATTTCCATCTAACGCTGTTTGATTTCTCTGTTAGGATTCATATGGGCCTTAGAGTAATTTATGTATGTTTTACCAGCAGGTTTTTTGCCTTTTTGAGAGCAACATGCTCCATAGAATACCACATTCTGTGCCTCTTCCTTTCTGCTGGCCACCTCCAATCCCTTTTTGCCTTTATATTGCCTCCATCAACATGTAAGTGGAGTGGAGAGGATGCCAGCAACTCCACAGGGAGGTAGGGAAATCATAGTAAGCCGATGTCTTTCCCATACATTCATTCCCTCCACTCTATTTTGCATGGCACTTGTGTGAATTTTCTCTCTTCCACTGTTGTCTTCCTAGTCACTATTTGGTAGTTGTAATCCCATGTGCCCACAGCAATGGCCTTTTTAGAGACCTCCTATTATCATTTAAACTGTATCTTGTTAAACTTGACTATTTAAATGACTAAGAGTCAGTATAATCCAGTTCTGAAGTGGGCTGGGCAGTAATCCAGCTCTTTCTCTTAGGGACAAATATTCATTTTTTGGACTAGAAATTAATTACTTCCAAATGCTGAAAATGTAAAAAGCCTTTTTAAAAAGTTGTCCGGGTGCTTATAGAATCAAATTAATTTGAAAAGTTTTCAGAATGTAACTTAATCACTTCAAAAATATTTAAAAATTAACTGTTGAGTATTTACAGAAAGTGCCAAAATTAAAAAAACTGAAGTCCAATATGCACAGAATGGTTAAAGAATAAGGCATGGTAGGGTCAGCTTTTCTGCATGCCACTTTGCCATTGAGACTTAACTGATCTTGCAGAAGTGAAACGGTACTCGACTGGCTTCTCAACTGAGATTAACAACATGGCTGATGGTAGATTTGCGAACATGTAATTGGACTATTTATTTTACAACTTTTAATCAAGGGCATCTTGGTTAGATTGATCAGGAAGCAGATGGTGGGGGATATTCTGTGTATTACCAAGATACATGTATTTGTTTTATCTTGGGCTTCACTCACTTCCTGAATCAAGTGAACAAAAATGTATTGTTTCTACAGATTGTGTATATATTACACACATATGCACATGCACACACATAGTTAAAAAATATTATTCAGGTTGCAGAGTCAAATATTCAAAAGTTAGGAAATGCCAGAATTAAGGTTGCATAGTTCATTATGATTCAGTCTTTAATTATTTAGTTTTAGTCTAGGGTTTGTTGGCATCCTTTCATATGCAAGAGATGGTGGGAGTTGCAGCCTGTGATGTAGATGGTTTGCAATGTCTCATGTGACTGAATAGTCCAACTGGAGATTTGCATGATCTTTGGCAGTTATTGCAAATGTATGTATCTTGGTTGGGAGCTGCTTGCTTCCTACGGCTCTTTTCTCTTCAAGGTGTAGGAGCCTGCTTCTGTCATGGACTTTGATACCCTGATGCAGACGATGGTGCCACTTGTTACGATCACTTGCCAAGATTTCCCATTGGTCCGGATCAATTCCAAATTCCTTCATATCTCGCTTGCATGTGTCCTTATAGCGAAGCTTGGAACATCCTGTTGTTCTTGTTCCCCATATAGCATGTCCTTGGGTATGCATCCATCTTCCAACTTACTCAGATGGCCCAGCAACTGCAGTCGTCTTTGCTTGAGCAGGGCTGTCACACTTGGTAAATTTTCCCTTTGAAGAACCTTTGCAGTATTGACTTTATCTTGCCATTTGGTGTGGAGTATGCGGCGTAAATAATGTAGGTGGAAACTGTTTAACCTTTTCTCCCGATGAGCATAAATTGCCATGTTTCTTCACCATACATGAGAGTGCTGAGGACACAAGCTTGGTACACTAGCATTTTGGTGTTGATAGTAAGCTTTGAGTTGTTCCTTGCTCTTTTAGTTAGTCTGCTAAAGGTAGTGGCAGCCTTTCCAACATGAACATTTAGTTCTTCATCCAGTGAGACGTTGGTGGTCACTGTAGAACTAAATAGCTGAACTTTTGGACTACTTCTAGCTGGTTTGCATTTAAGGTAATTGAAGGATCTTGTGGAACCCCCTGTCCAAATCAACCATTTTCTTGATGCTCTTGGTGAGAACAAATGCCTGACAGCCACTTGAAAGGCAGTCCATGAGTTCTTGTTGTAGATGTTCATTGTGGGCTATGTGGGCAATATCATCAGTGAATAGAAGTTCCCTGATTAGCACCTTTTTTACTTTGGTCTTTGACTTAGGTCGGGACAAGTTGAAGAGTTTCCCATCTGATCTTGTGTAGAGATACACTTCAGCTTTCATGTCCTTAAACACACAGTTCAAGAGTACTGAGAAGAAGATTACAAAGAGTGTAGGGGCAAGAACGCATTCTTGCTTCACTCCTCTTTTCATCTCAGAGCTGTCCAATGTTACGGTGACCAGACGTCCCGATTTTATCGGGACTGTCCCGATATTTGCTTGTTTGTCCCGCGTCCTGACCGATGTTTGGTCGGGAGACTGGACAAACAAAAAATTTTGCCCTCTGCTCCGGCACACAGGTGGAGCCCAGAGGGGCTCTCACTCTCTCTGCCGTAACTCCGCCCCTTCCTTCTCCCACTGGATCCCTCCCCAAATCCCCACCCCCAGCCCCGCCACCTCACTGCCCCATTGGATCCCAAGCCAGACCTGGGGAGGAGACGCCCCTGTGCAGCAGTCTGGGCACACAGGCCATAGCTGGCTGGGGCCGGGAGCGCAGCGCGGAGGCTGCACCAGCCCTGCAGCCCGCAGGCCAGTGCGGTGGGTCCGGGGGCAGCGTGGAGCGGGCAGGGCCCGGGTGGGCAGCGCGGCCCGGGGGCGTGGGCTGCCAGAGACATGCGGCAAAGAGAGGCTGCGGGGGCGAGACTTGTCCCAGGAGGGGCGGCCAGCAGACAGGGGCGAGGAGCCGGTCGGGGTCCCCCGAACTGATAAACTTCCCCGTCGCTGCCAGGGAGCCCCACACCTCTCCTGCTCGGCTGTGCTCCAGCGCAGGAGGGATAGCTCAGTGGTTTGAGCATTGGCCTGCTAAACCCAGGGTTGTGAGTTCAATCCTTAAGGGGGCCATTTAGGGATCTGGGGCAAAAATCTGTCTGATTTAGTTGGGGATTGTTCCTGCTTTGAGCAGGGGGGTTGGACTAAATGACCTCCTGAGGTTCCTTCCAACCTTGATATTCTATGAGCGCAGCCAAGTGGGAAAGGTGTGGGGCTCCCTGCCGGTGGTGGGACACGCCACATGTGTCAGGGGCGGGCTGGGGGCCAGGAGGCTCTGCGGGGAGGGCAGCGCTTGAGGCTGGGGTGCTGTGCTTTTTTTTTGCTCCACTGCCGTTGTTTTTTTTTGTTGCTTTGCTCCGCCCCCACCCTGCGTCCCGATAGTTCATCCCTGTGATCTGGTCACCCTATCCAATGTGGACACATCAAACTGGACAGTTTCTCCCATGTTGTTGTGGAATGAAAGTTGAAGAGTTAACAGGGTCGGTGGGAATCCTGTCTTTTCTAATATTGCAAATAGACCTGCTCTGTTGACTGTGTCGAATGCTTTGGTTAGGTCCACAAAGGTAATCTACAATGGTTGGTTTTGCCATGTGCACTTGGAGTTGATGCAGAGAAAATGTCATGTCTACAGTTGATCTTCCAGCCCTGAATCTGCACTGTGATTCAGGGTAGACATGATTCACCAGTTGTCATAGGCGCACTAATATGACTTTTGCTAAAGCTTTTCCTGCTACACTTAGTAGCAAGATCATAGAATCATAGAATATCAGGGTTGGAAGGGACCTCAGGAGGTCATCTAGTCCAACACCCTGCTCAAAGCAGGACCAATCCCCAACTAAATCATCCCAGCCAGGGCTTTGTCAAGCGTGACCTTAAAAACCTCTAAGGAAGCAGATTCCACCACCTCCCTAGGTAACCCATTCCAGTGCTTCACTACCCTCCTAGTGAAAATGTTTTTTTCCTAATATCCAACGTAAACCTTTCCCACTGCAACTTGAGACCATTACTCCTTGTTCTGTCATCTGGTACCACTGAGAACAGTCTAGCTCCATCCTCTTTGGAACCCCCTTTCAGGTAGTTGAAAGCAGCTATCAAATCCCCCCTCATTCTTCTCTTCTGCAGACTAAACAATCCCAGTTCCCTCAGCCTCTCCTCATAAATCATATGCTCCAGCCCCCTAATGATTTTTGTTGCCCTCTACTGGACTCTTTCCAATTTTTCCACATCCTCCTCGTAGTGTGGGGCCCAAAACTGGACACAGTACTCCAGATAAGGCCCCACCAATGTCGAATAGAGGGGAATGATCACGTCCCTCGATCTGCTGGCAATGCCCCTACTTATACAGCCCACCTTCTTGGCAACAAATGCACACTGTCAACTTATATCCAGCTTCTTGTCCACTGTAACCCCTAGGTCCTTTTCTGCAGAACTGCTGCCTAGCCTTTCAGTCCCTAGTCTGTAGCAGTGCATGTACCCATGTAGTTGTTCCAGTCTCCCTTTTCGTTTTTGTTTTTCTACAAAGTGATGATGCTTGTGTCAAAGGTATTTTTAGTAAAAGTCATGGACAGGTCATGGGCAGTAAACAAAAATTCACACCTGTGACCTGTCCATGACATGTACTATATACCCCTGACTAAATCTTGGGGGTGGGGATGGCCCGGGGGTGCCGTGGGTGCTCGGAGTGGCAACTTGGGACCCCTGCTGGTGTAGAGAGGGTGGCTCGGGACCCTCACGGGTGCTGGGGGGTTGGTAGGCAGCGGCACGCAGCCCAGGACCTCTGCTGATGCTGGGGGAAGGGGGATTGGCAGGGTTGGCAGGCTTCCTACCTGGCTCCACACCTCCTCGGAAGTGACGACATCCCCCTCCTTCAGCTCCTAGGCGGAAGCATGGCCAGGAAGCAATGCATGCTGCCTCCACCAAGAGCGCAGGCTCCAGAGCACCTATTGGCCGGGAACTGCGGCCAATTGGAGCTGTTGGGGCGGTGCCTGCAGGCAGAGCTTCCTGGCCATGCTTCCGCCTAAGAGCCAAGGGAGGGAGATGTTGCCGCTTTCAGGGAGTCTCCTGATGTAAGCACCGCCCAGAGCCCTCACTCTATGCCCCAACCTCCTGCACCCCTCCTGCACCCAAACTTCTGCTGCTGCTGGGGATGGGGGGCATGGCTCCAGTAGCAGCTGGTGCGACTGGCCCAGGGGCCAGGCACACCAGCCACTGCAGAAGTCATGGAGGTCACAAAAAGTCATGGAATCTGTGACTTCTGTTACCCCTGTGACAAACTCCCAGCCTTAATTATATGATTACATACTGTTTTTTTTCCACAGAACCCCATCCTCATCCACTGCCGAGAATGAATGTTGCTCACTTAACAAGCAGCAATTCAGTATTTTGTTTTCTCCTCAGTGTGCAGCCCTATGCCTTAGTTACTATTCAAACCCTTTCTGAAGACAGAATCATTAATTTCCTCATGGGATTTTCATTATAATATCTGAGTGCTACACAAATATAAATTAATTTATTTTTACCAGACCCCTTTGAGATGAAGGGATATTATAATCTCCATTTTAACAATGGAGAATTGAGCCACAGAGAAATTAAAGTCCAAAGTATCCACTAATTCTGGACAGCCAATTTGAGACACCTAGGAACTGGCTTTTCAGAGTCCTTAGCATTAAACAGCACTTGATATATTCAAAGCATAGCTCCTATTGACTTCAGTTGCAGCTGGGAATGCTTAGCACCACTTCTGCAATCAAACCTCAGGATATCAAGTTGGGCACCCAGAAAATGAGAATCAGAGTTAGTAACCATCTGTGAAATGTTTGGTTGGTGTTACCCCACCAGCCTCCATTCCCAGTTGTGTGCGCCCTCTCTCAGGCTCCTTATTCCAATCTACTCCCTCCCGCCCCTCCATGGCCAACACTTACCCCTCAGCATTCAAATCAGGCACTTTCTGCTTCATGCTCGGTGGGGAGCTGCTTAAACTAGCCAGTGGGTGATGCTGAGGTGAGGGGTGTGGAGATAGATGCCTAAATCCAGGCTGCTGCAGGAAGGTGCCTATCTCTACTAGCCATCCATAACTAGGAATCCTTCTCCTGGAGTCAGTCCGCTTAGATGCCTAAGATGTGAGAATGAGTTTGGTGCCTTCCTCACTGCATCATTCCCCTTAGGACACCCAGAATCATAAGGGAGAGCTTTGCTGAGGCTTAAACTGTGTGTCAGGTTCCTGCCACACCAGTCTGTCCACCGCACCATCAAACTCCTCGAGAATCTGCGAGTCTTAACCTTCCATTGCAGGTAACAATCAGTGAACCTCATTTCCCGCGTTTCCGAAAGACGTCTCTCTGCAGTGTTTAGTCCCTCTCACTGGACAGTCACTGAAATTAAGTTCACTGCCACAAGAGCTACACTACACGCACCAGCCTGTTAGGTTAGCTGAAGACTCACTCTGTACTTCAGGATAACAGCACTGAGATAGTTTGTAGTAAAATGAAGAATAAGTTTATTAATAAAGAACAGAGATTTGAATGATACTAAGTAAGAGAAAAAGGGACAGATGTGGTTACAAACAACAGACAACAAAACATTCTTTCCGGTGACTAAAACTCAATTTTTACAATTACAAGCTTTGCCTAAGGTTTCTTTCTTACATCCAGTTACCAGCATCTCTAGGCCAGATAATCCAATCTTCATGGACTGAGAGGGTGCTGGCTCCTTTATTCCCTAAGTGATTGATAATTAAGGGCTTCTCTCTCTTTCTTTTTATAGTCCAGAAAAGTTCTGAAATATATTCTTTGAAAATTAAACCTAGACAAAGTTCCTCTCTCTGACTAATATGTAGATGCCATGCTATCTCCCTCCTGATCTAGTTGATTTGCTTTTTCAGTTGGCTTAATCACTTAATCCCCTGTCTGTGTGTTCCATTCTATGCATCCGAAGAAGTGAGCTGCAGCTCACGAAAGCTCATGCTAAAATAAATTTGTTAGTCTTTAAGGTGCCACAAGTACTCCTGTTCTTTTTGCGGATACAGACTAACACGGCTGCTACTCTGAAACTTAATCACTTTGTTAACCTTAGTTGTAAATGAACTTCCATTGTCTCTGTCCTCAACTTGTTTAATTTACATTGGAGACACATGCAAACAGGTGTAACAACAATCTTTGTCCATGACAAACTTGTTTATCCACTCTACTCAGATTGCTTGGTCTGAACATATTTTATGAATATATTTCCAGTGTACATACATAATTCTTTACATTAACCATATATACATCACACAATAATATTAATGACCGAGTATGTCACCACTTTTTATGAGGTATCATACAATACATTGTTAAATATTCTGACAATAGTGTGTTGCGTGTGCCCCTTGCCAGTTGGCATAAAGCGGTTCTTAAGATCACACTCACTCCACACCGAATGGTGGTAATGGGGCCCAGCTTATAACTTTTTAACACAGTAGTTGGAGCACTTAGCTGGGATGTGGGAGATCTGGGTTTGATACCCCCCTCCCCCTCCGCCTCATTTAATGAAAAATGCTTTTCTCTCCCTTGTTTTTATGTGAAAAAGTCACACAAAGGTGAGAAACTGACTGTAAGTAGCAAATTGTGCATCTAATTTATCACAAAATTCTGTCGTGCAATATAACAAACAAAAATAATATGAGAAAAATATTTTTTCTAATCCCTTTCAGTTATAGAAAATGTAGACATTACTTGTAATAGACTTAAGCACATGCATAAGTGTCTGCAGGATCAGGACCTACATTAGTAAATATGTAGAGTACTATAGATAGCATTTGTGTACTGATAGAATAATCTGTTGATTTCATTTCAAAAGATACTGTACATTGCAGAATAGAATCCAATATTCATACTTGGATATGTAAAACAGAAATACCTGATTGTATGTTCTCCAAAATTTGAATGTAATATAGTGTCTGGTACAATACTGCCATGGTTTTTGGTTAACAAAATAGAAATCTAGTCTACTGTTCCTCTGTAAAATGAAATGTTCTATCATAAATGTGTTTGGGTTTTTGCCATGATTTTCAGAACACCAAGTATCAGTTGAGAAAAATCAATCAATGTAACTATTGAAAATATTTTAGAAATTGTCCATCTGAAGTCCCTCAACCTTTGGTAATTAGAGGCCATACTGTGGAGATTGACAGGGTAAATTAGAAGTTAATATTTACACAACAAAACATATGCCCAGTACAATATCCTACACTGATGTTACTGAAACCAGAGTCCAGAAAAGTACGGTGGAAACAGACCTGGTACTTTTCTTGTGCCAACACAAACAGCAATTACAGCACAGTGTGAGAGGAGTCGTAAGAAATACTACTGCGTATCAGTAGTTCAACAAAGTCAGCACTTTTGTGTAATTGCGGTGGAGCGGGGGGGAACATTTCAGATCCCAGTAAGAAATGGCCATTTATACTTTTAAACTGCTCCTTGGTAAAACAATGCTGGGGTCACAAGAAGGCTACTCTGCCAATTTTGCTTCACTGTGGGATTCATTGACATCTGGCTGAGCTGCGGAAGCTGGGAAATTTCTTTAATATTCTCTTGACAGTAAAATGGACATGTGGAAAACATTCTAATCTGTTAATCTTTGGTGCTTCTGAAGAAAGGACATTTGGCTTTTTACTTTGTACTGATAAGTATTAAGTCTCCAGATCTAGTTGTAAATAAGTTAACAGCATCTGAATGGAGAATGCAGTCCTTGTTTCTCAAATATGGCAGAAGAAAAATATGCACCTGTATAATCAACATGATGTAATAAACGCCAAGAGTTTTTTGTTTGAGCATACTCTTTGGCAATTTACTTCTCTTTATAGTGAATATGTTTTATCAATGAATATCAGTGAGCAATAGTTGAATTTCTTCTTACATCCTGAGTGACAAAACAGACTACTCTAATGCACAGTTTCACACAATCAAAGGATTATGAAAATGTAATTAAACAAGGACCTAAAAATAACAATTGTACAAAAAACCTTCTAAGATGATACCTTTTAGTCGACATATGTAATTCATGACATAGTTTGTTTAGCTAAGACTGAAAATTATTCTTGCATGTAAATGTATAATTATGATGAATAATGGGATATATATTTTATATGGGTACCGATAGAATATATGATGTTTGGTTTCTGGCATGACATTTATCTTCATAAATGAGGAAAGGAGTAATAAATCGCTTATGAAGAAAAATGTGAGCATATACTGTATATGGTGAATACAAAGCATACAGTGTATCTTTTAATTAAAAATAAGTCAATGACACCATGCAAAATGAAGAAGTATTAAACTGGAATTCAGACTCTTGCAGATATATTTGTATTCATCTGAAAAAAGTAGGAAAATAAACAAAAATAATGAATGTATGGATTACATTGAGTTTAAAGTGGTTCCCAAATTCTAAGTAGTAAGTTATATGATTATAACACATTTCCTAGTGGAAATATCAGTAGGCTCCTTTGGCATACTTAAAGAAGCCTCTATTGGTTTTGGTTGTAGAACAAGTAGCTCCAGGAACTAATAGTCCTGTTCTTTTTTCCAAAACCTAGTTGCTGACTGAAACCAACAGCAACCAACTGAAAATTCCAGAGTTTTGTTAAGTCAGCAAAATGTCTCCTGTACAGAAGAGAATCTGACTATTAATGAGAGTGATTTAATACTTCTCTGCTTGCTAGTGCCTCCTGGTATTTCATTAGTGTTGATCTACTAATGAGAGCAAGAGGAATGCTATCTGTCCAGCATCACCTCCCAGTTTGGGCACTATCTAGACAATCAGTTCATATTGTCATGTTCATCAGGCCCAATCTGCAGTTGTTACTCAGGAAAAACTCCTAATGAATGGTAACTTTAGCTGAGTAAGTAGTGCAGGATCAACCCAGATTCTGATAATTAATGTGTTAAGGTAGCACTGGTGAACTAACAGATTCTGTGAATGAGCTAATCCAGGTTGGTGGTGCTTTAAATCTAGCTGCTTCAGAAGCAGATATTTGCAGGCATGAGAAGTGCAGAAGCAAAAGAGACAAGCTGGGAGGAGGATACAAGAACTAGATCCTTCTGTTATAATAAAAACAGACACATTTTGAATTAGAGAGCAGAGAAAATGCTTGAGTTTAGTTCTTATGGCTTGTCATCTCTACAAAACTATGTGACCGAGTTAATAACCATGTAATTTACAGTTGCCTCATTGATACACAGACAATATAGTGACAGAAAATTAAATGACTTCCTCAGTCCAAGACATTATCTAGCCCTATGGTTGAGTCACCAATCCAGTATTGTTTATTTCCTGTAATATTTCTGTAAAGTGTTGGTGGCATTTTTTAAAATGGTCTTTCAATAGTAAAATGAGCTGTGCTGCAACAACTGAGGGCAGAAGGGTGGCTTCAGGGAGGACTGTCATGTAGCCCAACAGAGAACAGAAGAAAACTTAATTCTCTAAGCATAGCCTAAGGTGGGAAGAAGGGATATTGCAATCTGGGAAGCATGGGAGGTTTTGCCATCAGCATATTCTTGGTTCCTCAGCAAGAGAGAAAGGGGATTGGCATACATTAAAACATCAGATTGCACAATAATATCCAGAGAGAAAGATCATCAACATTGCTGTCTCTAACCATGACAGAGTTATTGACAGGAAGCTGCCTGTGTTTCACTATGAGGGAGCAAGTACAAAAGAAAATGTGATGAGTGAAAATATGATAGATGAGATTTTGAAAATTAACCCATAATTTTGTATGCTTCAGCTTTTGGGAACCTAATTTGAGACACCTTAAAGGGGCCTAATTTTCAGAAAATGCTGAGCATCCACTTTCTGGAAACCTTTATGGTGTCTCAACTTGGGCATCACAAACAGTGAAGTGAATTCTATCCTCACTTCTGCCTCAGACTTCATGTATGATGCTGAGAAGGTCATTAAAACCAAAGATTTTAGAGATGACCCCTGAATGTTACATCTTTACTTATTTTTATAATATGCACTGTCTTAAAAATGATGAAATTAATGTAATATCCTCTTTAATGCACATTTGCAACTAAAATTAGAAAAAAAAAGAAAATCAATGGAAACAGTAATTAGCATTTTTAAAATGTACGGTAATGGGCTTCACATCCCCCAGTGGCTGAGCTGCAGGTGGGTGTAGTTTGAGAGAGAGGCTGGGGGATTGGAGAATCAAAACAAAATATTCTTTTGGTGAGTCTGTCACCAGCTCTAGGGGAGAGTTGTGACTGTGTTAAAGTTAGCTGGATTTTTTAGACAATGTGGTCTTGCCTCATTCCTTCGGTTACCTGTGATGTTACACTCATGTTAGAAAACCAGCAACAGGACTGAGATAGTCACCTGCTTTTGTGACATCAGACCACTAGTGTACTTCTGCTCCCTTCATGTCAGGGAGGGAGCTTAAGAACTCCAACGGACCAACTGCTAGGGACACCACCTGGGGAGGATAAGACAGAACTTGGGTTCTTATGGGTTCACCAGCTGCAGGACTGAATGGAGCTGATTCATTAGCACATCCAGGAGAAGTGGAAGTGGCAGAAATGGCAGAACAATGTACAGGTCTGGGGGAGACAGTTTGCTCCAGGTGGGTGAACAGACACTCGAGAGAGGGGAAGACTTCCAAATCTCATTGCTGCCTGGGAAGGTCGTTGCACCATGCTAGAGAAACTATTGGATGTGGTGCATTGAGTGGAGCTGAATTGCTGGAGGACTGACTAGCACCATATCAATCCAACAGGGGACTTGGCATGAGCTCTACAACGGGGAAATAACATGGAAGAACAGGGACTGGAGCCAGCTTGAGTCATCAGGCTACTGAGGAATCCAATATTATTCCTGAAGTTATATTCCAGTTCCCTCAACAAATGGACACCTGCTGAGCAATCCCTGGCCCTCAGGACACACCCAGAGGATTTGCAGGCCACCCAAGGCATACCTGTGTTTTGTGGGTTCTCAGGGCCATGCCTACCCATATGGAACTACTGGTTCTACTGTGGGAGGCCAGCACACCACAGTCAGAGCCAAATGTGTCTGTGGCAGGGTGAGGGGGTCTTCCTCTCCCCACTGGCTGTATGGCAGGTGGTGAAGTTTGAGAGAAACTAGGTGGGGGGGGGTGAAAATCAGGAAGTGTTTTTGTGGTGTGTATGGTGGTGCTGGCACAAGCTCTAAGGGTGGCAGGTGCTGCTGTGTGAGGTCTCTGGCTTCAGTGTAGTCTCACCTCATTCTTTTGGATACCATGATGGTACAATATTGTAATAATAGTAATATGGAATGAAAGCACTGCTGTGCTTTTCAGTCCTTTTTTACACAATCCTTGCAATATATATAAACTTTCAGAGTCTATTCTACTAAACAGATTTTTTTTCACCTCACTAAGGTAATTCATAGGAAAAAGTTTCTTCTCTTTAATATACAATTATAAACTAAAATTATTAATTTGGCATTATTTCCACCTTCAAATTAATATCCTTTGTGCAAGTGTAAATAACAGTATTGTCAAGGAATTGTCTATATGTCATATTTAACCAGTATACACCAGTTAAAAAACAAGGAAATTCCCATCAATTAAAAAATCATTAGAGATGCTTAAGGAAACATCCATCCGCATAAACCCTTAAAAGCAAGGAAATGTCCAGTTAAGACGTCCTTTCTTTAATACACCTTAACTTCCCCACACCACATTCCTCACAGTCACACTACAACACAAAACCTTAGCTTCAGCCTCAAACCTCCTCCTGGGAAACTAACACATCACATAGTTCAGTGATGCATGGTTGCCAAATGCATCTGTATGCATTAAAGCGTTAAAATTTGGGGTTATGGTGTGATCGTGAGGAATGAAATGTATGTGATCTTTTGGCACTATGTAATATAAGAACATAAAAATGGCCATAGTGGGTCAGACCAATGGACCACCTATATAACCCGTATCTTGTTTTCCAACAGTGGCCTCTGCCAGACTCTTCAGAGGGAATAAACAGAACAGGGTAATATTGAGTAATCCACCCCTTGTCATCCACTCCCAGCTTCTGGCAATCAGAGGCTAGGGACACCCAGAGCATGGGGTTGCATCCCTGACCATCTTGGCTAATAGCCATTGATGCACTATCCTCCATGAACGTATCTAATTCTTTTTTTAAGCCAGTTATACTTTTGGCTTTCACAACATCTCCTGGCAATGAGTTCTACAGGTTGACTGTGCATTGTGTGAAGAAGTATTTTGTTTATGTGTGTGAATATAATCTGTAGGCAGCTGGTATACCATTCTTATAGTGAGATATTGATCACCTACTCCCCATCAATGCCTCTCCAGTTATGGCTCTGTCCATAATCCACTCTTTGAACTCTCCATCCATTCGCTCCTCTTCTCTGCCACAGCCCAATCAATTCACTGCCCCTTATTAATTCCCTGCTGTCACCCCTGATCTCCAGAAAAATTCTCTGTGTTTTTGTCATAGAATAAATTATCTGCTCCCGCCCCTCCTCTGCCAGCAATCCCAGTCAGTCTACCCTCTGCCCACCAACACTCCCCAATACATCCTCTGGCTCAAGCTGTTGGTCCCTAATTAATCACTTCTCTGTAGCTGCTTCCCAAGGTTCCCATACAGTTTCTTCTCTACCTACGTCCCCCATATGTTCCTAATCAAATATTTGCCCCCAAACTGTAATTTACCAATAATCAGGCCTCTAGTTCGCCCCACATCCCACCTTCTT
Organism: Mauremys mutica; assembly: GCF_020497125.1. Taxonomy (NCBI): domain Eukaryota; kingdom Metazoa; phylum Chordata; order Testudines; family Geoemydidae; genus Mauremys; species Mauremys mutica. Next base: position 47,830,617 of record NC_059074.1, on the reverse strand, counting down.
TAACAGGTCATACTCTGCCCCACTGCTCATTCCAATTCTCACCCCTCCCACCTTCGAGCCTGCCATATCCACTGCAGTTCACTATAAACTTCCTAGCTTCACAACTCCGTCCATCCTTTGTAATCCACTTCCCACTCATCTCATCCCTGTGGCCCTACTGTCCATGCAGTCCATTCTCTGCACACATCCCTTAATCCATCCTGTATGACCAATACCCTTGTTCTATTACATCTGACTGACACCCGTGCCCCTCTACTCAGTCTGTCTGCAAGACCCTTCAGTCAGCTGATTCTGTTTCCACCAGCAATTTGATCACCACCACCAACCCCAGCTGTTCCTCCTCCTCCTGCTGACTCAGCAAAGTTATCCTCTACCAAGGTTATCCTCAGCAAATTGATCATCACCTGCATTTAAATGAGTTTAAATTCCCAGCCCTCAAACTTATCTTCAGGGCTTGTATTCTTTGGTTGACATGAGAATGCGGGGGGAAATGGGTCCCATGGTTGCCCTTAGTTGCTCTTTAGGGAATGGAAAACCCTTGGGGTTGTATATCTTCTACACTCTACTAGCTGTCCCTAAGCCATGGTATCTCCTGCTCCTCCTGTAGGCTTCCTAGTGTTCTCATTGCCTGGCAGAGGAGCAGCCATAACTGCTCTCTCCTCCACAGTAGGAAGGTAGCAGGTGAATAAGACAGGGTCTTCTGGACAAAATAGTCTGCCACGTAGTAATTAAAGACTGTATCACAGTGCACACTACATCTGCACTTGCAACCTTAATATTGGCATTTCCTCATTTCTGAGTGCTTGACTTTGCCAGTTTAATGCTGCTGTAGTGTGGCTTTTTGTATGTCATTTTTAAGATTTTTTTTTAAAAAGCAAACTGAAAAAACCCCAAACTCCATCATATAGAATCATACCGATCCCCATCCCTACCCATGGAACATCAGCAGCATTGGAACCTTTAGATCCACAGCACAGACCCTCTACCACTGGCGCTATGGAGTAACCGGTAGTAATAGTAGGCACTTATCCTCCAGGTGGACCAGCCATTTAAGAGGGATGAGACACAACCATTTGCTCTATAGCAATTACAAGGAAACACTTGCCAAGTCCTTACTGTCCTGGGCTGAATGTGCTCAGTGCAGATGGCATCTACAGAGAGCTGCCAGACTGTATGTAAGTAACCTGTAATCATCAAATGGTAATTTTCAAAGTCTTATAACTTGGCCCAATCTCTGTGGATTTTCATTGAGAAAATAAAAGGCATCTCGCTGATCTCAAGAGTTCCCCAAGTTTCATGTTCCTTCGCCAAATCCTGGATCTGTAAGAAATATTTTATATTAGCAAAACCTCATATTTTTTCAGCAACTCATTCTCAGATATGACTGAACCTATTTTTACTGAATCTATCCAAAACACTTCAGCCTGAGGCAAAGACCTAGTGTGAAAAATGTTGGATCCAGTGTTTAAAGTTTGAAAAGTAAAAAGCAACTGAAAATAAGGTCTTACAATTTAAAGCATGCGGCAACCTTAACTGTGTCACTGCCAGATTTGCCTATAATAATGGGTCAGAGGCTATATGAAAAGATGTGTGCAAGAAGTTAAAAAGAAAGTGCCATATTGACCAATGTTTTGCAGTACTGTTTTCCATGGCTTGGTTGAATATTAAGTTTCTTTCGGGAGCAAAACCAATGTGTTTCTGAATGTATTAATTTCTCATAAGTGACTGAAACAGGAGCTTTGTAGATTTTAATGTAACAGTGACACCATGTGGCCAGTGGCATATTGGATTTTGCATTTCAAAACTTATTTTCTTGGTCAAACATAAGCATTAGTATCACAGCAGAGAGAAAAAGAAGCAGAAGGAAAAACCAGCAAATGACAACTTTTACCATGAAAAGAGATGCAAAGAGTCCCATTTTATTGCTTTGCACTTTTAAAAAATATGTTTAAAGTGCTCAAATGCTAAAATAGTATCTGTTGCCTAATTACTCTTCTATTGAAACAAAATACGTAGGAGGAAAACAAAATTAGCTAGACAATTCCAGGAAGCTCAGTCATGGCATGGTCTCTTCTTAGAGAAGAAGCTCACAGAGGGGGCATTCTAGAAACGTTGGGTAGCCCAGGGTCAGATGAATAATCAAGATCCTTCGAAATGTATAATGTCACATGCAGAGTTATTCCCTTTGTGCTGTAACCTGGGCCATTCTGACTCCCTAGCTTGTTTGGGAGCCCTACAACCTGGGTTGGGAGATCCCAGTTCAACTCCATGTCCTAATGACTGTTTAATGATTTATAAATATTGGAACAATTTCAGCAGGAGAAATTGAGAGCATCCAGTCAAGCATCTCCCATAGCCCAGTGATTAGGGCACGCACCTGAAAGGTGGGACATGGAGGTTTAACTCAGATGGGGAGGGGGGAATTGAATCAGGCTTCCCATGTTCTGGGAGAGTGTGCTAACTCTGGACTAAAGGTGGTGGTTGTTATTTGGTGTGTATCTCAATGACACTAAATGAACAGGGGCTCTGGAAGCATGGCAGATGTGACTTCCATATGCTCAATGGCTGCATCAAGACCTATGATGACCTTGTGGAAGAACATTTGACATTTCTCCTGTAGGCTAGGGACACCTCTGTGAGTAAGAAAGAAAAATGTAGGAGTTCAGATCTTGGCTTTTCTAACTGCTGTTTAAAATTTCCATAGACAACCTTCATAATTGGCATGGGGAGGGCTAGATTCACAAAGGACTTAGTCACCTAACTGCCTCTAGAGCAGTGGTAGATTAGCTACTGGGTCAATGAGGCCCCGTGCCCAAGAGCCCTGGCCAACTGAGGCAGCCCCAGAAAAAAATCCACTACCAGGTGGTGGAAGCCCAGAGCCTGGCTGCTAGGTGGGCAGGAAGGGCAGGGTGGGGTGGAGGAAGCCCTCGTGCCCCGACACTACTCCCCGGCAGAAGACACAGGGCAGCAGGGGAAGTCCCAGCACCTGGACCCCTTCGCTGCAGCCCTGGGACTGGAGGAGTCTCGCTACCTGCTGTGGCCTTAGGGTGGGGGAGCTCCCACTCGCTGCTATGGCTCGGGGACAGAGCTTCTCTGGTCTTGGGTCCACAGTGGCGGGGGAGAATGGGGAGACCAGGTGTGGAACAGGGGCAAGGCCCCGGGCAGGAGCAGAAAGGGATGGGGCTGTGGGTGGGGCCACAGATGGAAGAGGCAGAATGAGGGCGGGGACCACAGGCTGAAGGGGTGGGGAAGGCCCCTCCACCACTTGCTGTGATGCAGGGCCCAGGAAACCTTAATCCGCCTATAGGCACCTAAGTCCAACATTTAGGCACAACTGACATTCACAAAACCACCACAGTTCAGATGACGGTTACTGTGTTGTTTCTGAAGATAAAAAAAAGTGAAATTGCACATCGTTCCCCCCCAAATAAAAATAGCTTTCGTATCTGCCAGAATCATGCACTAGGCTGTTCGCTAGTCCTCCTGAATACTATCCCATAAGGCCCAGTATATGGCATGTCAATTAAAGAACAAAGTCCATTGGTTGAAAAGGTATCCTTATCTTGTATTACCAATTGTAACTACTGTGTGCTGGTTAACATTGTAATTTATGAATAGCACTATGTGATAATGTTGCATTTGTATGTTATTGTTTTCCAGATGGGAGTTGGTGTTGTGGACTCTGCTGTTGCTGGATTAGGTGGCTGTCCATATGCGAAAGGTGCTACTGGAAATGTAGCCACGGAGGATGTGCTATACATGCTTAATGGGTTAGGGATAAATACGGTAAACTATTGCACATTTATGTTAGCATATCTACAGTTCTGAAAACTGCCAGTCACAGTATGTTTGAATACCATAATAGTGTTGCCGTCAGGGAGCTATTTCTTGTATCATTTACGAAGATTACATTTGATTACAATGCACTGAGATTTATAGATGAAAAGCCCTTGAATATGATACGCAATAGACTGGTGAGAGAAAAGCTGCTGAAAAGGCAGGCTTAACCACTCAGGAGGCTGAGCCACTGCTGACTGATAGCAATTGGAGTCTTTCCACTAACTTCACTGAGCTATGGATCAGGCCCATCGTGATTATGGGACTAGGGAGTAGTTTCATTCCTCTGGCTTCATATGTGACAAATACAATTGTGTTTTACACAATATTTGGGACTAACCTGTCAAACATTTACCACACGGACTCATTCAATATCCCTTCAAGCCACTGTAAAACCATCACATTATTGTTCACAAAGGTGAGTTATGTGATGGTGAGATTAACTTGCTCCCCAGCTGAAGACCCAGTATGTTGAGTGTGACATTGAGTTTCTACTAACTGGAGCAATAGGACACACAATTTGACTTTGGAACACAGATGTAAATGTTAGCAGAAAAAACACAGTCACTGTGGTGTCAGATCTAGTATGGTTCCAAACTATCCTAACTGCCTCCATCTGTGGTTCAAGGCTGGCTCTTTTATTTCCGTCTATATGCAGGAAAAACACTTACAAAGTTTTCTTTGAGGTACCGGCTTCATATGCCTATCCATGCCTTTGTCACCTCCAGATTAAACTACATGGTGCGCCTTGCATAGGGCCACGACTTGGGACCATTCAGAAATTGAAGTCAGGGAAGAATGCGGCTTTCTGTTTATTAAGTACTGGTGCACACTAAAAGCACATTACACCTGTCCTTAATGAACTGCAGTGCCTCTCCGTTGGTTTCCAGAAGAAGTTGAAGGTGCTGATTTATATCTATAAAGCCCTAAGTGGTTTGGCATCTTACAACCTGCCTTCCATTTGTAATCTGTGGAGATGCTCACACTAAGAATATCCTGGTTTAAAAGAGGGGGGTGGTGGTTAGTCTTTGGGGTGGCTTTGCACTACAGATGTGTCTTGACTAATGTTCTAAAACATCAAAGTCCTTGGCTTCATTTCTACACTTCTTGGGCAAAATGCCCATTGACTTTAGATTTTTGCCCATATAATATTTTACTATAGCTCAGCCAGGGGACTTATTCAAGCCAAAATATTCAGCAAAGCCCATGACCGTATGAAATTGGTCACAAACCTTTTGAGCAAACATATCAGTAAGTAAGTCTGAGTCATCGTAAGAGAGTTTAACGAGCACTGTCTTTGTATTTGGCCCGAAATATTTACATGGAATCCTGTGAAGCAAAATTTCGAAGTTTCTCAAACATCCCTCTAAGCCTTTTCCATACTGCGACCCCTGCTGCAACAGAAAAAAGTCCATTGCCCTTCCACCTTAGCCGTAAAGAAAAGAGGATGGTTATAGGCCCAGGTTAAAAAACCATTGCTCGGGTAGGCTCTCATCTTAATGTGTAAAGATTCTAGTCCCCAAAGAGTACATATTTGCTTTTATTTAACAGTACCCTATTCTGTGGTGTGGGCTCATCACCCTAATAGTCTGCTAATATTTCACTATTTTTATATGACAGCACATATTGAAATTATGTATAACCAAATGTTTCTACGTGCAAAGAACTGCTCTGTTTTCATTTCAGCTGTGTCCTCAGGCTCTCATTTTGTTGACTAAAATAGGAGCCAATGAATGAACGGCTATTTGAGGCTTCATTAGTGCTCTCTCATTGGCCATGTGCATCAGAATAATAATTAATGCTTGTTTTATAGTGTTCTCCAGAATGATTAAACAACATGATAATATGAAGTGAATCTGTAAGAGTCTGTCCACAAACACGTTGCTTAGTAGTCCAATGATAAATGGGCAGTTCAATGTCACACGTGATTAGTGGTCACAAAGGTTTCCAGCAAGACACACACCTTATGTAAAGAAACAGTTTTTATATGGTTCAGATATAATTATAATAATAGTACCTGCTCTTATGATGCCTTCCCCATGCTTAACAAACAGTAAGCCTCAAAAAACTTCTGAGAAGAGGTAAGTACCATTATTGCCATTTTATAGATGATGAAGCTGAAACTCAGAGAGATTATAGTCCTGATCCTAACAAGTGCTGAATAAGAACTGATTTACTGGAGTCAATGGGAGTTGTAGGAGTTTGGCTTCTGGGCGGAGATGTTTCACTTCTTGAAGGATCAAGCTCTATGTCACTGCCCAAAGTCACACCAAAAGATCATGGAAAAGCAGCAGACTGGCTGGTACTTCATCGCTTTCAAGGTATACAGTCATCTAGTTTAGACATGTGGCCGGTCCCACAATCCTCCTGCACACATGGCTTGGTCAGCAAGCATACATATATGCATTCTTCTGTATCTGCCCTGAGCTATATTGTCCTAGCTCAGAGATCCGACACGCATCCATCACTGGCCTTTCTCGCCTCTCTGACCCTCACACTCCTTTATGTGACACATGAGAGTAAGGTTAGAGTTTTGCCCTCTGTGTGTAAACCATCTCTTATGAAGTATTATTGTTCATGAATCTCTTACAATATAAATGTAAAACAGAAAAGAGACCATTTGAACAGCACAGGCACTAGCCTAGACACCCCAATGCAAAATGTGCATGTTGTTTTATTTAACACATCTAAGCATGTGTTTCTTGTCAACACCTATTGTACTATTAAATATTCATTACAGTGTTGTGCATTTGGTATGTTGTTGGTCTCCACAGCAACCTGCCTATCAAGTCTATCTATGATGGCATGTTTCTTATTTCTATCACCTCTAACAAAGACAGATGGTGCAAGGCTGATTGAAACTTTATTCCAGTTAAAAATGGCTTTTTGATTAAATGGAAATTTCTATGAGAAAATTTCATTTTTGTTGAAAATTTTCACTCATTGAATTGACTAAGGCAAAGGATGCAAGTAAATAGGCTAAAACAGGATGTGCTGGTTTAAGGGACTGAGGCAGGAAACATTTTACTTCTAGATCAGTGATTCTACCCTAACTTGATAGTAACCAAAAATCACCAATGTTTTATGGGCTCTCGCTTTTTGTTTGGTTTGGGGTATTTTTGTTTGTTTGTTGGGGTTTTTTTTAGCCTATGTAAAATGAGTTGCTTATACAAGAAAGAATGTGTCTTAGCAAGAGAGATTAGTCAGTTGTGATTCTCCATACAATTGTAATAGTAATATAAATTGTAATTTTCTATAGAAGGGACAATCTCCAGGGAAGAGCTGATAGTTATATTATATGTATTAGAATGTATATGTTATGTTATGGAATCCCACTTTCTGTAAGTCCATGCCATTTTCCAAATCTGTCAATGGGATACTTTTCTTACAAATTTGATGCTTCAAAGACAAAGACATGTTTATATGAATTATTCCGCAATTTCATTTTGAGATGTATTACTAGAATACCTCGCTATTCTCCATTTTTTTTTATTACAGGGAATTTTTTGCAAAGAAGAATCTTTCAAAATGGGAAAAATAATTTACGTGTGACTATTGTAGTAAGCATTATGAGGCAGAGCATCACCTACTGTAAGTTGGCATAGCTCTACTGACCTCAGTTTATTTACTCCAAGTAAAGATCTAACCTTTTTTCTTCAAAATAAAAGATTGTATTGCAATGAAGAATGAAATGGGTTTCTTCTAGAAATTACAGCCCTGGAGAGCAGATCACCAGTGACATAAGCATTATCAATATACATATTTTAATACTATAAATTAAATTAACTTCTTTTCTCCCCCCATGTTTTAGGGAGTGAATCTTTACAAGGTGATGGAAGCTGGTAACTTCATCTGCACGGCTTTGAACAAGAAAACAAATTCTAAAGTTGCACAAGCTTCCTTCAATGTTTGAACTGTAAATTAAGATGTTCTTTCTGCAATACACATTGTCAAAGAGTATTTACAGAAAAAAATCAATTGCAAAACCTTTTCAGTCAAGAAAAAAAGAAAGCATGCTATAGCTGTTCTTTATGGAAAGAGTAACTGTGCGTTAGAATAATACATTTTGCCAAATGTTATTTTGGGGAAATAATACAGCATTGCAAATAATAAATATAATGTCTATCAATACAAATTCATGTACTTGATACTTTTAAAAGTAAGCAAATCAGCAACTTACTGTCTATTTAAATGGCCTTTTAGCTTGCTTTAGAAAAAATTCATTACAGAGTTCCACAAAAAGTGAATACATTGGTAATTCTTAATCAAGCTGACTTTTAGTACAGTACAAATATTTGAAGTAGTTTATGAGATCCCACATTGTGTGTGGCCTGGCTATTATGTGTTTTATTTCTCTGAATCTCCACTTTTCATTTGCCAAGTCAATTATGTTATGAATGTGGAGCCCAATCTAAATTTATTGTAAGTAGTTTCTAGCAATAGCACTTTTGTATTTTTACAATGGTTAACATCTGTTTATGAATGACTTTATCTTGTTCCAAGAGTTTGTGATGAATAGCAGCCTGCCATATCCCCCAAATCTAGTGCAACCTCTCTTATTTGTTACATACATTAAATTCACTGTAATTGCCTTTTTCATCAGCTGTTTTAAAAACCTAATTAATTATATCAAACAATGAAAAGAAGACAGGATATACGCTTTAGTGTAGTACTCTGGGGGTGATTAGATTTTTGTGCAAAAGCCTCATGCACCAGTTGACATTTTATTTTATGATCCCCAGATTATCATTCTCACTCATTATCACAGAACCTGTCTTTCTGGGGATGTTGACACCCATGACTGACTAGCTTACAAAGAGTGAGCCATCCACAGCCTCCCTCTAAGCTCTTGTGAATTTGGTACTGTACCTGTAAATGTCTGAGTGCAACAAAATGCCAGTGAACTACACCATCATCGGTAAATCAGCAATGGACAATTTAAGATAACAACCTCGTTGTTTCTGTAACCTGTTCAAATCATCCATGAAACTACTGTCATCTTCTTGCCTGAAACATCAGTTCTTTTACTGTGTCTGTCTACACAGCCTTCTTCAGTCTTTCATTATGTATCTGCTCTTGATCTGAAGTTGTTAGAAAGCAAGCTCTTAACACAAAACCCAAAAACCTGGGCTCTGATTTTTTCCCCATTGATATATACTCAGCTGTTCTCGGAAATATGAAAATTTGGAGATGAGATTTTTAAAAAGTGAAAGATTTACATGAAAAGAAAGAAGGTGGGCTCACAGTTGTTTGCAGCCCAACTTTGTCAGACTACAGCACTCTTATTTGTGCCATTATCGCATGTTCTGGGGTTGTGCCATGGTCTGAACCAACTTGATTATGAGACATCCAGGTTGTCGGCAGATGTCACATGTGGTTGAAGTTTGGTGGCTACTACTAGCCAAATTATTTTGCCCAGGAATGCGGGGGTTGGAGACAGGATAGTCATTGGAGAGGTCTTCATTGGAGAGGTCTTTCTGGCAAGTGTTGGCTTCCTGAGGACTGGGTGAACTATTGCTTTTTTCCAGGAGTTTGGCAGCTGTGCTTCTCTGAAGCAGGCATAGATTATTTCCATTAGTAGTTCACATAGTTCTTCTTCACTATCTTTTACCAGCCTGGAGTCTCCTGGATCCATTTCACAGACTGTGGCTTTAATATTTTTCAGGGCTACCCTGCTTTGGCATCAGATACAGTTCAGTCTTTACAGCTGGCTGGAAATTGGCCTTGAGTTGGCACATTTATGTGTCAGTTTAAAATCTAACCAGACATCATTGAAAATAAGATTCAGGAAGGAGCTGTAATATGAGTACTCAATCCAAGGGTTGCAAAACCAACAACAACACCCCACACCACTCCCCAACACATGGGCTCATGAACATGAACAGGTCTGGGGATGGTTGTGATCATCTTTCCTTACTTTATTGCTAGATGGGAGAGGTTGATAACATTTGCTCACCATTGAAATATGGGATCATGGAATGCAGCTTGACAATCACTGAGGTAGAATTACTACCAGGGCCGGCTCCAGGGCTTTTGCCACCCCAAGTGGCGCTGGGGGGGAGCCTGCTTCATTCTTCGGCGGCGGGTCCTTCCCTCCACCGAATTCCCACCGAAGAGCCAAACGCGCCGCCCCACTTCATTGGCTACCCCAGGCACCTACTTGCTGTGCTGGTGCCTGGAGCCGGCCCTGATTACTACTATTTTGCTCCATGCTATAGAAATTAACCACTTCTACGGCAAAGGGATAGTTTATGTATAAGATATGACTGTTTTCTCAGAGGGTTATTTTAAGGGAAGAAAGCGTGGCCTAGTGATCAGATCTGTGGTCTGGGAGCTAGGATTCTGTTCCCAGCTGGGTCACTGGCTTACTGTGTGACTTATCAGGTTGCTCACCTAGTGCTGTGAAGTTTTCATTAATTAATATTTGTAAAGCCAGTTGAAATGTTCAGAGCACAGAATTAAAAAAGTATCCAATCTGAGAACTGTCCCAGCAACATTTCCCATGCTTGACTTGTTAATTATTTTTATTTATGCATTTATTTATACTATATTTACTAAATGGAAACATTTTGTCTTCCAATCTCCTGTTTCCTGTTTCACTTAACATCTACCATCATGATCCTAATGTCCTAGCAGGAGGGCATGATTAAAACCAATGTTAATGTAGCCCTTTGGATCATCCTCCAGAGACATGGTATATTTGCTGAAGAACTGTCACCAGCACAGTTGTACTGGTTAAATGCACCTACTATTTTGCAGTGCATGGCATTAATCTTAAAGGTGAAATAAAACATATCTAAATGTTTGTTGAAACAGATACGCTGATGTATTACAACATGCTAGATTCAGCAACTCCAGTTAACTAAGTCACACGTAAGGCGTTAGTAAATATCAGCTGTCACTCCATCACATACTCTAATGTTTACTCCGATAAGGTGTAATCCATTCTGAGTGCATTTGCTTGTGATTACCTTTATTATCAGTTGTTCCAATCTGCTTTAATGGAAAATGATACGCAACTGATGAATCTCTTCTAAGTTACCATAGAAACATATTTCTTCCCTCCATTAAGTAAGCATTAACTATGAGATCTTTGATAACTCAGAATATTCCTCTGTAAAGAAATATTCAAGTTATGGTAATCAAAGTTGATTCAGAGTACCACTCTCAGATCATTTAAATTTTCTTTTCAATTTTTATTTTTGAGCTTCTCTCTATATCACAAATGCAGAGCAAACATTTTCATTCCTGTTTTTATATGAGCTAAAATCACCCAAATTACCATCTGAGCCTGTACCCAGTGTCATCAATGGTAAAACAATTGTACATTTCAGTGGGTGCCTGAACCCATCCTAATACTTTATACTATACACTGAGGTGGAAAATATGTTCTGGATCACACGTGTGACCTTAGTGTTTTTTGGGTTTTTTTGTAATTACTCCAAAAACTGCATGATGAACAGCTGCACATAAGGATAGTAAGGTGCAGACACTTCATGCCCCATACACATAGAATGCCTTTCCTGAGCCGATCTGCAAAAGTCACTATCAACTTCTCTTTCAAATCCTTCCTGGAGACCCACTTTTGCTGTAATGCCTAAAAGACAGTAGCCAGCTAATTATCATTAGATAAAAGAGCAGTCGGTGACAGATTACATATACCACATATCATAACATTTAAAAATATATACAACTATGTACAAAATCAAATCTAACTATGTTTATTAGCCATCACTCTGACTGCTGTGGTGTCTAAGGGACTTTAATACCTTTAAAACTGAAATTGCTGCTGGCTGGGATTCTCAGCTGATTATCTGTTACTAATGTATTTAATATAATAGATATTTAAACTAAAAGAAGTGGCATTAGGAATCAGTAGCATGGTAAATGCCTAACCAGTGTATTCTCCTGTTGATGCATTCATAATTCCCAATAAAATTAATAATGATGTTTGGCATATGTCTTTATTGTAGAAGACAATAGAAAAGTGCACGTTTTAATGGCACTCGTCTCCAAGAAGCAAGTTAGCAAGGAACCCATTTTCAGGAAATCATCAAGGCCAGATGGTTTTCACCTAAGGGATTCTTAGGAAAATAATATATGAAAAGCACAGGAAATAATTCTAAAGAAAACAAAGGACAAGAATTATATCATGTACTGAAATGCACCTCAGTCCATAGGGCTTGAACAAGGCCCTGTAGAACATGTAAAACCCATGATGGAAAGGATAAATTTTTCATATCAGATGGGCCTAAGTGTTATGTAGGGCCCATAGCCTCGAAGACTGGAAAATCTCTAAAATGGACTATATCTTTAGAAGGCAACTAAAAGAGATCACAGGAATTACAGTTCTGTAAAAACAGACTGTATCTTGCCACCTTTGAATTCAACAGGAAGGTTTCCACTGACTTCAGTGAAAGACAGAGGAGGCCCTAACGTCCTGGAAACTAACGAGCATCTAATTAAGGAGAGAAAATAGTAGACTACTTGGATAAATAAGCTCTGCCATAGCCAAACAAATATGGTGGGCTGGATCCCCAGTTGGTGTAAATTGTCATTGTTCCACTGAATTCAACAAAGCTGTGACAGCTTACACCAACGATCTCCCTTCACTTCTCTAGTGGAAAATCATGCTTCTCTCGCCTGTTCTTTGAAAGTGTTACTAAAACAAAATGTTAACATAGGTAACCCAATAGACATAATGTAATGCTAATTTTCAAAACACTTTTGATAATATTCCTTAAACGGGGACTATGATGGATAAAAGGAAAAAAGTCTTATTGAGTAAAAACATGCTACCTAATAGGAAATAAAAAGTCATAGTGAATGGCTAGTCCTCACAGTGGAGAGAAATTAATGGTGGGCTATGACCAATTTAATATATTTATGAATCTGTCTAGGGCAGTGATACTCAGACCCCAGTGGTTCAGGAGCCAAATTAGTGATCAACATTACCCAAAAGAGCCACAGTAGTGTGAATGCCAGGGAAAATATTTAGTTTATATATACAAACTTAGACTGGTTAATAATTAAATCACTGTATTTTAATATCATGTGCTGCAAAGAGCCTCAGGAGACATATTAAAAAGCCACTTGTGGCTTGAGAGCTACAGTCTGAGTATCACTGATCTAGGGTTTTATAAGGTCAACCATCACTGTGATATTCGAATGCCTTAATAGACTTGAATTTTCAGGGAAGATATTTGAGTCGTTGGACAAGTTAAGAAAGACATCTACTCTGTCTGCAACAGGAGTTAAAAAACCATACAATGCCTGGTAATATTAGAAAAAGGATCCAAAGCAATACAAAGAATATTGTAATAAGATTACATACAACAATATACCCATATTTAGAGTACTGTGTCTGGAAGTCAAACTTAAAATGCTTCTATTCGTTTGAAAGACTTTCTTGGCTGAGGGATGTTTCCTATCCATATAAGTACTTGTAGAACTGGTAAAAATTTACAACCCAGAAGGAACAGAAATTGTATCGGAAATGCAAATTTTTAAAAGGCCTGGAGAAAAGCAACAAGTGCGTACAATATGGAAAACATGCAATATGGCTTGAAAAGCAGGAATGTTTAAAGGGATCTAACCGAGATATTTGCAGGCTATGTCTGCCTAGGTTTTATTCCAAGTTCACCATTGTGCTATCTGAACATCTATCCGAATTATGAAGGCCATAGTAAAAATCTGTCAGTCCCTGAAAGTAGTATTTGCTTGGTGTGGCTCTGCAACCACATTTTCACTTTAGGAAAACTTGATTCTGAGCTTAAACTGCCCAGTGACAATTTTCAGATTTATGCTAGTCTACAGCTGCTTATGCAATGGTCTACATGCCAGGATAAAAGTCTACTAATGAAGTTGCAACTTTAGCTCAGTTTTTATAGGCTCATGCTTTAAGTGCTGAAGATCAGGGATCTGATGACCAAAGTAGGGGGGCACATGATAAAAAGCATATGATTATTGTTACCATGCCCTTGGAGCACTGTATTCACTGTAATCATGACCAGCCTATCCCCTACTTACAATCAAACTCAGCAATCAAAAGCTGACCCCCAAGGGACTATTATGTGCTAGAGGATGGATTGAAATGATGATTAAGCTACTTGAATACCTGTGTATAGCGCGGACATTTGTTTATTTAATAACTTATACTACTCTTCAGAAGTTTACAACCAGAAAAGGTACAATTACCCTAACAAAGCATCAGGCTAAAATACAAAGCCAAAAGAAGCATGATACAGAAATTTCATACACATCTCATGAAGATACTGTAGTCTATTATTAAGCATTTGTGACAGCATTAGTTAACATATCCAATCAAGTTATCAAAGTAACACAATATCCACTAAACTTTTGGTATCCATTCTAAATAAATTGGGGGGCAGGGAAGGCACATAAAGGAACATACTCAGGTTGCTTAAGGCCCTAAAATTAGGTGGTTTTAAATTTAAAAAAAAATTACAAACCTAAAGGTTAGCAGAAATATTTACATGGTTCTTTTGTTTGAATAAAAAGAAATTTTTAAAATCTGAATTTAAATGTAGCCCTGCAAGTTTTTGCATACATGCTCTTCAGCATTGCACTAGTGGATGCGAGGAATACAGTCAGATTGGAAACAAAACTGAGATATGCGTCTTTCCATATGTGACTCCATTAATGCATCATTTATTTTCTAAAGTATGGAAATATTAAATATGCTAATACTAGTGGATCATAGTTCTGAGCTTGGTCTTTTTACATCATATTTTTAAGGCAACAGTGATATTCTAATATGTAATGCCCACTTTGTAAATGTTAGTAATTGACGGATGGATTTAGAACTGCCTTTTAATTAGCAAATTGACTATCTTTCCTATCAATTTGTGTTTCTGTTTGTGTTCTGTACTAGTGTTAATTAAATAATATGATTGTATTTAATTTCAAACTAATAAAATAGGAAGGAAATTATTCTAAATGTACAGGCCTCAAAGAGAGAGGAAAAAAAGGATGGTTAATAATTAGTGAAACTTCTACAGTTACCTAACATAGGTTTTGCATACACAATAATTTTGCAGTCTTCTGGCCAGTCATTTCACAATCCACTAAAGCCAGAAACAAAGGCGTGTTTGAAAGGAAGGATTCCTGGCTTTCTAATAATGGTAGAAAGCTCCCATTCCTAGCCCTGATGGGTTGCAAGATATCGGGGATAAGATCCTGGCCCCAGTGTAGTTAATGGCAAAACTTGCATTGAATTCAGTGGGGCCAGTATTTCAATCCAGATGTTAAACTTGTCACTGTATAGAAATACAATTAATTTACCACATGGATATCACTGCCATGTAGACTACATATGTGGTGGCAGTGTCATAGAAACACAGGAACTCCAGAAAAATTTGATTATGCGGAAACTACATTAAAAAAAAACATTTCAACGTAAAATTACTGGTCACCTCTATTTATCTATGTGATAAGTTGTAGAGATGTGATAAACTGTATTTATCATGCAACTTTGAACACCTCATCTACACTCTTCTTACTAATCCATCTTTGCAACAATTAATTCAAATTTACCTTAGCAATGTCAAGGAACTGCCATTTAAAAATAAAATTACCACCAGTTATTAAACAAATTATCTTGGCCTGAGGCCTATGCCACTATTCAGTCTGCAGTCAGTGAGCGGTTTAAGGTGTGATATCTTGTTTCCTAGGTGTGCCAGAAACAGGAGTACCTGATAATGAAGATTTCCAGGTTCTACTCCTATGAGTGGAGTAGACCTTAAAATCTTGATATTATTGTGTACAGAATAACTAATTTTAAAAGTTTAGACATTTTTATCATGTATTTTTGATTAACTTCTTTCTCAAGAGCTGGACATTTGCACTCATAGTGCTAAGGTCGTATGGGTGTGGGGATTAAAAAAATAGTACCAGTAACATTCATAGATTCCAAGGTCAGAAGGTACCATTGTGATCATCTAGTCCAATGTCCTGTATAACACAGACCATAAGAACATCTCCCACATAATTCCTGGAGCAGATCTTTTAGAAAAAAATCCAATCTTGATTTAAAATGGTCAGTGATGGAGAACCCACCCTTGGTAAATTGTTCTAATGGTTAATTACTCTCACTGTTAAAAATGTACATCTTATTTCTAGTGTGAATTTGCCTCACTTCAATGCCCAACCATTGGGTCATGTTACACGTTTCTGTGCTAGATTGAATAGCCCATTGGTAAATATTTGTTCGCCACTTAGGTACTTTTAGACTGCGGTCAAGTAACCCCTTAACCTTCTTTTTGCCACACTTAGCCATGTAGCTAGCCCAGATTCATGCTGATATAATATTTTTACCACAAACCATGGCAGATGCTCAAATGGAAATTTAAACATTAAAGATTCTCCAGTGTGCAACTGTGGTCACTCACAACAGACCATGTAACATGTAATAACTCAATGCCTGAGTCACGAAGGAGGCATCACAGCAATACATTCTGCTACTCTAGATTCACTTATCTGGATTAGCCATCTAAATCTAAAATTATAGTTACTGTTCTAACTTTCCATCAGCCATACGAAGAAGAAGAATATTTTACAATCATATACTGACAGTCCAGAGCTATGACAAATAGACATATACTGTATAAATCAATAAGCATGCACAGGGGTGTGAGTGAGTGCAGTTTTAAAATTTTTCCATTTGGGAAAGGTTTTGTAAATGTAAGTAAATATAAAACTCTTTCATACTCTCAACCACAAAATCCCATTACAAACTAGACTTTATAACATACATTTTATGATGACATATCCACAACAGGCTGGCTACCAAGAATAGCCTCAAAGAGAGTATGCCACAATGTTGATTATCTATGACTGCTAATGGACCATAAGAATCTCAGATGAATGAACTGGTGAGGGGTTTCTTGATGGATACGTTGCTCTGCAGGTTCTGAAAACAGAAAGTGTACGTTTATTTAATAGTGCAGTTATACGGCTTTTGGGTGGACTCTTGGTTCCTTTGAAGTCATTAGCAAAACTCCCACTGGAATACAATGGAACCAGGATTTCAACCCTTATATTTGCAATGAGCATTGTGGGATAAAATCATTCCCTTCACTGTAATTAATTCTTTTATAGTGTTTGTACCTGTGTTTAGTCCCATTTTATTTATACTCTGATTGACAGTCTCCAGTCACTACAAACCAGAGATATGAAAAGAAATGAACTGTATTTCACATATCCTTGACTTGTCTTTTGCATCTTTCTACAAAATTCCTCTTTGATCTCTGTCTCAGAATTTAATAATGAAATGTCATGCAACACCCTATCATTATCTCTCTTGCCACCTTAATTCTGTACCCCATCCTTTGACATTGTGTGTCTTGAAATCTGGCCATTTAATCTGGCCCAATAAAATGCATCATATTTAACTTGTGGATTTAAACAACAAACATTTGTGCACTTGACAAAGTTAACGTGTATTTTTTGTTTTGTTGCCACTTTGTAAGATACAATGTGGTACATCCTTCACTCTGACAATTTCCCACAGAACCCCCATTAACAATAATGGGACCTGCACTGATAAAAAAAACTCCACTCATGGGTTTGTGAACATACCCCAAGGTGAGTATTCAACCAGTTCATCCCCTGTTTGCCAGAAGAATAGGGAAGTAATCCTGCTCTCCCCCAACATTTTGCACACAGGTTTCACCCTCACTTGAGATGGAAAGGGAAGCTGGAAAATGGAGTCCTTTTTGCTAAGCAGAGTGCATTATTGATGTGCATAAAACAGCTTTCCATGCTGAGTCTCCTACCTCTGACAGGGTGGAGCAGGTGAGTACCAGAAGAACTAATTCATTCTCTCACTGGGATACACTGTACTGCATTTTAAACACAACTACAAAGGTAGAGTCAAAATGTGAGGAAAGTAACTCTCATGAATGCCAATTTCCTAATACCAAAGATTTGTAACTTTGTCAAATTACCTGGTCTTTAGAAGAGCCACCAAGACTATTCCCAGGATGAGTACTATGCAAGAGGTATACGCAATAATATAGATTGTTTCACCTACAAATAAAAAAATAGAAAATTACACAAGAACTGTATTGTTTTAGTAGTAAGGATTCTACCCTCTCCTGCTGTTGCAAAAACTTTCACATCCTCCCTGCAGTCAGTTGGCATATATCCACTCCAACAGAATTTCATGTATATAGGGCTACACTTTACCCCATGTGAAAGTTTATGGTGGTGCAGTATTTGACATCCTGCTAGGTAAGTGGTGTTTTTCCATGAGCACATTACACCTGGCTACCTATTTGATTCCAGGTTGTTGTTAAGATGTTGGTTTTAACTTAAAAAATACAAATGGCCTGGGACCTACCTATCTAATAGACACCCCCCAATATACCATGGCATATTACCACAGTTTCAGGGGCACCAGAGCAGGAGCCTCATTGGTATAAAGAATTCATGGGCGGCTGGCAGGGTATTCTCTGTTCAGGCCCTGTGCCTTTGACATTCTCTCCTTCCCATGAGCCTCTATCCAACAAATCCCATAAGCATGTATTGAATGTGACTCCTTATGTGCTGAAAATTAAATATGTGCATAAGAGATTTGCTTGGATCCGGGCATGGGTCTGTAAAAGCCTACGTCCAATATTGCTAAACCCAAACATTCAAAGAGAACACATCAGACCACCCCCCAAATCATAAGATTGTTCAAAAATAATGAGATTTAAGAAAATAATCAATTTGGGGTTTTTCTTATTTGCCTTCTACTTTCATAGACATTTTTTATTTTTTGAATGAAAAAATTCAAAAACAAAAAAAAAATTTGTCAAAGAAATCCAAAAATTAGTCATAACTGAACCATTTTCATGAAATAGTTCAATTCTGGTACACAAAAATTTGGACAAAAATATTTTATTAAAAATTTTCAGTTAGCTCTACTGGCAAAATGGCATAGTTGTTAACCCTGAGGTCATACTGCAAGGCCTAGCTGTTCTCCCTGGCTTCCAAGAAATGGGGAATTTGGGAGTCTGGGTAGTGGCACGGTACTCTTCAGTGGGGCAGAGGAGTGGTTGAGCTTAAACCAGTGATGAGCTGCCAAAATGCTAACAACCTCCTCCTCACCCCATGCCCCCCCGGGGCTCCTGCCCCATCCAACCTCCCCATGTTCCTTGACAGCCCCCCCCCGGGACCCGTGCCCTATCCACCCCCCTTCCCTGTCCCCTGACTGCCCCTTGCCACCCCATCCAACCCCTTCTCTCATTCCAGATGGCACCCCGAGACCCCTGTCCCATCCAACCACACGGTCTCTCTGTCTCGACTGTCCCTGGAATCCCTACCCCTAACTGCCCCCCACCACCCCATCCAACCCCTGCTCCTTTCTGACTGCCCCCCCGGGACCCTTGCCCCCATTCAATCCCCCTGTTCTCTGCCCTCTGACTGCCCCGACACTAATCCACCCCCCCAACTCTCCTGCCCTCTATCCAACACGCCCTCCCTGCTCCCTTACCGTGCTGCCTGGATGTGGGGGCCCAGCTGGGCTGGGGCTGGGACCGGAGCCACCCGGCCGACGTCGGGGCTGGACCCGGGGGCTGGGCAGGAGGCGCGCCGCCCGGCCGAGGTCGCGGCCGGACCTGGGGGCCGGGCAGGAGCCGCGCTGCCTGGCCGAGGTCGGGGCCGGACCCAGGGGCCAGGCAGGAGCTGCGCCGGACCCAGGGGCCGGGCAGGAGCCGCGCTGCCCAGCTGAGGTCGGGGCTGGCCCCGGGGACCGGGCAGGAGCCGGGCTGCCCGGCCGAGGTCGCGGCAGGACCCCGGGGGGCAGGAGCCGCGCCGACCCACCCCAGGGTCCGGCCGCAACCTCGCCGGGCGGCGCGGTGCCTGGAGCCCTCCTCCCGCTGGCGCCCCCGCCCCACAGCCCCGGCCCCAGCTCAAGCTCACCTGCAGGAAGCCTCTGCTTTCTTCTCAGCCCTCCCAGGCTTCCCACGGGAACAGCTGATTCGCGGGAAGCTGGGGAGGGGGAGGAGAGTTGAGAAGAGGAGGCGGAGTAAGGTGAGCTGGGGCCGGGGGAAGGTTAGGGAGCTGCTAGAGCTTTTGTTAAATTTAAAAGCCCTTTTGGAACTAGTTGTCCCTCCAGGAACAACCGGTTCTAAACGGGCTTCTAAATTTAACAACCGGTTCTCGCGAACCGG
Source organism: Mauremys mutica (assembly GCF_020497125.1). Classification (NCBI taxonomy): domain Eukaryota; kingdom Metazoa; phylum Chordata; order Testudines; family Geoemydidae; genus Mauremys; species Mauremys mutica. The sequence goes on along the minus strand of NC_059074.1, from coordinate 47,810,602 downwards.
TGCGAACCGGCTGCAGCTCACCACTGGCCTAAACTTCATTCTATATGTTTGCTGTGGCTTGGGTGTTATACTGGGTTAATTGCGGCTTTTAAAAAAAGTTGTCAAGGGTGCCCAGAGCCTGGGAAAGACGTTCTTTTGAAAGAATATATCTATTATATATACACACATTCGCTCCCCCATAATTATACTTTACGGAGAAGTCAGATTCGAAATATACGTGCAATAAACAAACAAAAAAGCACAATAAGAGGGGAAAGAAATTGATATTAAAGAAATATGTGGTTAATTTTCCACACAGCTCTCATACGATGTCCCCATTCACTGTCTACTAATGGGTAGACAGGTATATCATTGGAATAAAAACAAGTTATGGAACTTTTCACATCATGAACAGCAAATGAAAATGTCATAGATTATGCATACATGCTGGTTCCAGCCCCTACTCCATGAAGAAATAGTCTCAGTTTCAATAAAGATCAGGGGGAGGGATAGCTCAGTGCTTTGAGCATTAGCCTGCTAAATCCAGGTTATGAGCTAAATCCTTAAGGGGCCCACTTAGCGATCTGGGGCAAAATCAGTAGTTGGGCCTGCTAATGAAGGCAGGGGGCTGGACTCAATGACCTTTCAGGGTCCCTTCCAGTTCTAGGAGATAGGTACATTTCCATATATTATATTATATACTGGTATCTTCAACCTTGTATGTGTAGGATAGCTGGGATAAAGTTGTAAATCTGGTTTGTGTCTGTAGGTTAGTGTTGCCAGCCATACTGGGAGGATGAGTGCAGTAACTACAGCGATTGCTATTCTGTATGTGGAAAGTGAATGGCACAGATTGCATTTACTCGTTCATAGTTGAATGGTGGACAGGGGAGGGTAAAATGTCAGCTGTTCTGATCTCAGCTACTACAGTGTTTGGAGTAATGTAAGTATCTACATAGACCTAGCACTGAATGACCCTTTTTGGCCAAAAAGTGCAGAATTCATGTCAAATTTGCTGAATTGTTTCAGCTGGAAAAGCTTCTGAAAAATCTGCTTGTTTCATTTCAAGGAAACGCTGCAATTTTCTGAGTCAAAACAGTTTTGTTTGACCTCAAATGATTGCACACTTCCTGTTTGTAGTGTGGAGAGGATACTGGCAGTATGTAGACTATATAGGAAGTATAGGAAGAGTTAGTTGTATAGGTGTAAGAAGACATCTGACTGCAGAAAGAGGAAATGAGTTTTTCCAGTGCATGGAACCAATCCTCAATGGTATTATTAGTGTGTGTAAAGCTGCTTATATTTGTGTGAATGAGAGGATGATCTCGAATATTCATTGGACAGATTAGTGTTTATGAGGGTTCCTCAGAAGTCTCAGGGTCCCCCCCCCCATTTATAAAGAATGAAGTTTACAATGTTTTATAATTTACAAATTAAAGTCAGTGAAGCTGAACTAATCTCAGTCCCACAACATTTCCTCCACTTATAAACCGTGTCTATTGCTTGTTTATCTGGACACTCACTACTGCAGAACTACATATTAGGAAACAACTGATATCTCTGTACACTAACAGCAAAATAATATTAATTTGCCAAGCACAGTTTTTATTGTTTCCCAAAGAAATAGATCAAATTTCTGCATTCTTAACTTCCCCTCTTTACAAAACATCCTTTGCACCCAAAGCTCTGGATCGGGCAAAATAAAATTTTATCTTCACACATGAATATTTTTTCAGATTAAACAGTAATCACTAATATCTTAAATGATCTGGATCTACAAAACTGTGCAGGACAATTTGCATAGGTTAATGTATCACCCATGCCAGTGGAACTGTATTTCAACTGTGTGCGTCTGCTGGTGACAGTAACAACCTTCTATAAATTGTTTTTTTTGGTGGAATGTTTTAAATTCAGATACAAGGGGTGAATTCCTGGCTCCATTGAGATTGATAGAAAAACTCCCATTGACTTCAGTGGGGCAATGATTTCACCCAGTATGTACCATGATAGTGGGGTAAAGACTCATTCTGAAGTTTTGTTAACTGTATATAATATACATAATGTTGTAATTGCTTTTAAGGAAGTACGTTTTAATAATAACAACATGTGTAGTATATATGGAGCAAGAAAACTTGCCTTTTATCACCACAGAAAAGTTAAAAATTCAGTACAAATTCAGTACAGGTAAGAAAATTAATAAGGTTCCAGTACCATGAAGTTAAATATGAAATTACTGCAACTCATATGGCATGAAAGAATTTTCTTTACCATCCTTAAATACTGTTGCTATACAATGCAGGGTCTGGAAAGCTCCAGACTTGTACTGCTGGTTTGCACCTGACACTGAGGGGACACTTATGTGTGCAGGTGTAATGTCTCAAACATAGTTGCCCACTTGTGGAGTCACTGTAGGGGAACAGTCTCCAAATTGCACAGTATGGTTGAAATGCTGGTAAATTAAAAACTGCCCATGCTGGTGATAAGTATTGTGTGGTGGCTGATGAGGACCACTTCTAATATGGACCCAGGGAGTGTTATTTAATTGGACTATGTTCTGTTTCACACCTAAATTTCCTGTGGTTATAAATGGAAAGATGTTTATATTTTGTACTAGTTTTTTATGTAATTAAAATAAAACCAAAGTTAAAAATTACCAAAGGATGCTTTAAAGGTAGAGGAAGCTTATAATGTGAGATTACACCCTGCTGTGCTGTACCAAAGGAGGTGAGCTTGCATCCCCAGTTCATACTTTAAGCCTATTATTAATGGTGGTTCAAATGATTACTGTGGTCTTGGGAATGTGTTGCTGGATAGCAAACTTAAAAAAGGAAGCCCAGAAAAATAATGCAAATGAAACAAATGCTAATAAAAAAAAGTAAAACAAAAGCAGTGGAATGTAGGCCTTGTTTGACATAAATTATTGAATATGGGTGAGGCTTATTTTTGGGGAGACAGGATTAGGGAGGTAAATGGATCAACAGGCGGGAAGCAGAATAAGGGGGAACACCCAAGGAACCATTTACAATGGACAAGATCACAACAGATAAGATAAGCCAGGAATGTAAGATAACATATAGAGTAAGTCCTGCATTTAATACAGAAATTCCTGCAGAGTAACCAAGCCAATCGCAAAACGTGATGCAATGTAATGTGGAAATGTATATGAAGGAAGAGGTTTGCTGTGTAACTATGTATGTGTGGTATGCCCTATGCCTACCCCCTACATTTGAGTGTGATCAACAACGTGTGGCTTTGCTGTATGCCAAATAAAGGAACCTGAGTGACGAGACTGGAGTTAAACTAAACTCTTGGGGAAGTGAGTGAAAACAATATCTACATAGCAAACCCCCCGCTCAAAGCAGTGAGTCTAGTGTAGAGATGCCCATAGACCAGGGATCGGCAACCTTTGGCACGCAGCTTGCCAGGGTAAGCACCTTGGCGGGCCGCGCCAGTTTGTTTACCTGCTGCATCTGCAGGTTCGGCTGAACACGGCTTCCACTGGATGTGGTTCACCGCTTCAGGCCAATGGGGGCTGCGGGAAGCAGTGGCCTGCACGTCCCTTGGCCCGTGCCACTTCCTGCAGCCCCCATTGGCCTGGAGCGGCAAACCACAGCCAATGGGAGCCACAATTGGCCGAACCAGCAGACGCGGCAGGTAAACAAACCGACCCAACCCACCAGGGGGCTTACCCTGGCGAGCCGCATGCCAAAGGTTGCCAATCTCTGCCATAGAGTCTGGCTCGATTGACTTGGGCTTCTTCTGCAGGGCTAGAAATAGCAGCATAGTTGTGCCCGGTGGGCTAGAGTCCGGGCTCTGAAACCCAGCAAGAGGGGAGGGTTTCAGAGCTCAGGCTCCAGGCTGAGCCCAACCACCTACACACTTATTTGCAGCCCGTCAGCATGAGCTCAAGTCAGTTGACCCAGGTTCTGAGGGTACCGCTACACTGCAATAAAAGACCTGTGGCATGGCCTCGCCTGGTCTGGGTCAGCTGATTCAGGCTCACAGGGCTCAGGCTGCGGGACTAAAAATTGTAGTGTATATGTAACGCTGACAGACCCTGGTCGTCATCGAGCGGAATTGAACCTGGGACTTTTGGAGTTTAGTGCATGAGCCTCCACTGCATGAGCTAAAATCAATATGGCTGCTAGCTAAGGCCATAGAGCAGACTCATTAATCTCTCTCTAAGTGATCTCGTGCCACTTGATGGGACAGAACCCCACACCCAGGAGGTGTGTGGGTTACATAGACATTCAGGCTTGGGCTGAAGCCGGGGCTCTAGACTCTAGCGAGGGGTTGGGTCTCAGAGCCCAGGCTCCAGTCCAAGCTTGAGCATCTACGTTGCAATTTTTAGCCCCTCAGCCTCAGCCCTGTGAGCCCAGGTCAATTGACCTGACTTCCGCTGCAGTGTAGCCATACCCTGAGACTCACTGTCATGGTTGGGTTTTGGGGGGGGGTTTCTGTATAGATGTACCTTTGGTCAACAATAAGGGCTTTGGCACTTGACTATTGCCTACCCAGGCACTCCCACTGCATCTTCCGTTATTCTCACTCAGTTTTCAGAGAACTCAGCAGAGTTGCTGTGGCAGGAGAGAACAACTCAGGCCACCTAACTCTTTCCTATTCTGGCTCGAAGGAAGCCAGAATGTATTAATTTTAAAGTGCAGACTGTTGGGACTGTAGACGCTAGGTCAGTAGTTAAAATCCCAGGGAAGTCCCAACATAACCAGAACCATTGGCAACTGTGCCCAGACAGTCCAAGAGTAGCTTTCAAATGTATTCAGCCTAACTCAGGCTGTGTCTACACTGTGCACCTTACAGCGGCACAGTTGTGCCAGAAGTTAAGCAGTGTAGCTGCTCTTTGTTGGCGGGAGAGGGCTCTCCAACCGACAAAATAAAACCACCCCAACGAGGGTTTTACCAATGAAAGTGCAGCGTAGACAGCCTCAGATGAGATTCTTCCTCTTCTGGGTCCTTTCCTGATCTCCCTCTCATATTCTGTGTACATAGGGCATTCGCTGCTCAGTTAGCATTAGAACCAACATCACCACTGGAGGGTGAAAACTGAAGCAGTGTCAAGCAGTCTGCAGGAGTTCCAGTCATCCCAATGGATGGATGGGGAAAGGCAAAAGCTGCCAAACTGGGAGATTCTATGGGCAGGAGTGGTCCCAGCCTTATTTATAAAGTCCTATAACAAAGCTGTTTATCTGATTGTCACCAGATTCATTGACTAGATATGTTATTGGGAAGCAGCTGAGGTACGTTCTCACTTAATTTCTCACTTACTTATGGAGATTAGGTTAAAAGAAACATGTTCCTTGAATTAAACAGGATAAATCCTGGCAATATGGAAGTATTTTAATAACAGTTTTAAAAGACACCCTGTGATTTTAAAGTCCATCTCTTACTTCATAGGGAAAACATTCACTGATTCCCTCTCTCTAGACTGAATCACCTTTCCATATTATAGTTTGTAGTGAAACAGAGATGAATGAGCTAAGTGTTACTATTCAGGGTCTCTTACAGAGCCCCTTGAAGTCAATTGCAAGACTTCCATTGACTTCAGTCAGCTTTTGATCAGACCATTGGTTGGTTACTGATTGCCTTCTCTCGTTGCTGTACCACAGAAAGGAGAAGGGACCAGCTCACACCTGCTAGGGCAGATCTCTTGCAGATCAAGTGGTAAAGGTCTGTGTCCATTTTTTATCAGCAGAAGGAGCAGGGTTCTTGTCTCTGCTCCAAAGATGTGTGTATTATTTATATAGCAGTTGTGTCTAGTCTCTACCAGACGTGGATTCATGACCCATATTTCATTGTAATCAGATTTTCTTATTTTCTTATTTCAGTCCACATAGTTGTTTGAACTCACATTTAGAATCTAGAGTAGCAGTCATTTGTCATTACCACTAGTTACACAAAATAAATATAAGCTTATCCAGTGATGTTTGATTAATATCTCTGACAGCATCAAAGGTGTTCATGGTGCTTTCCAGATGTCGAAATAGGACCAAATCCCTGGCCAAAAGAACTTGTAAGAATTGACTACCTATTCCACCCTATGAGCTATTTTTAAAAAAATACAACCTTTAATTTATGCCTATCTCATCTCCTGGAACCTATGACAACAACAACAATACCTAATTATTATAGAGTTCTTTTCATCCATGAATCTTTAAAGACTTAACAGTATTAGGGCTTCTCTTCACTATTGGGGTAAGTCGAGCTACGTTATGCTACTTCAGCTACATGAATAATGTAGCTGGAGTTGATGTAGCTTGGATCGACTTACCCAGTGTCTTCACTGTGCTATGTCAATGGGAGATGCTCTCCAGTCGACTTACCTTACTCTTCTCAGGGAGCTGGAGTACCAGAGTCAACTGGAGAGCACTTGCCATCAATTTAGCGGGTCTTCACTAGACCCTCTAAATCTACACCCGCTGCATCAATTGCAGCAGCGTTGATCTCCCCAGTAGTGAAGACAAGGCCTGAGGTCCGTTTTATAGAGGGGCAAACTGAGGATCAGAAAAATGTAGTGACTTAACCAAGGATACACAGCAGTCCAGTGCCAGAACCAGAAATAAAGCTCAGGTCTCCTGATACCATTCCAGGGCACCATCCATTGGGCCATACTGCACAGTGTTTCATGAATGAAATTTCAAAGACTATTTCTGTGAAAATCATGCAGTTATTGGCCAAACTCACCATTAAATAAAGAATGCAACCTTGTTATGGGAAGCTTTTCTCCTGGCATATCAGTATGTATCCGCTGAAGGTCTGTCTTTCCTCTTGAAATCCGACCTGAAAACAGGAGAAAATATTTTGATACAAGTATACTTTTTTTGTACAGTAGATCAAACTGAAAGTAGCCACTATTTATAAGAGATAGCTGTTAAATAATATTGTCCCTGCAGTGAAAATATGAACTAAATAGTTTGGTAAATATAAATTATTGATATTTTTATGTCTCAGACATAGATTATTATAGATGACTTACAGGGCTTTATGGAAACAGAAATAGAAAAGTTCTCTGCCTCCAAGGTGCTTACATTCCATTTGGATAGAAACAGGACAAACAATATTAGGGTTATGCATGTGAGTGGGAGCATACAGTCAGAGGAGATCAGGAATGGGAGTGGGTTTTAAGCAGCTTCCCAAGGCCAAATTCTGCTCTCCAAACCCATCTCCAGAGTCGTGCACCTGCTCAAAACTTGCAGTCTTGGAAGTAGCAATCTCACAAATAGATTAGGAAATATATATATCAGAGCCAATGGGCTCAGAACAAGCACAGAGGTGCACCAGAGTGCATCAGTTTACAGAGTCAGAGACTAAGGTACCAACAGTCTCTAAAGGAGATACCGGAGGAGGCTGAGGAGCCAAACTAATTTTCCTGGGAGGAATGCAAAGAGTCTGAATGGCATGAGGAACAGTCTGTTTGTCGCAGTTTAGAAAATCATTCAAAATCATTTAAATAAATCCAGCACTGGCATATTATCTCCCTCAGATGTCATTAATAACATACAAATTTAAAGTGTAGAATATTTATGATACTTTTCTAATTTTTCAATTTTGGCATTGAGATATGCATTCTCTCAGATCAGTTTATGATACTGATTCTGTACTGCTACTAATTGATGCGGTTCCTATAACACTGAAGTGGTCATTTTCAGCCCCTTTCCTCCCAGTCCTGATCCTGATGCTTACAGAGGCTATAATCCTGCAGATGGATCCCATGGGCAGACATGTATGGCCATGCACAGTCTCATAAACCAGTAGGACACCACGTGGGCTGCTTAGCCATCTGTGCAGGTCCCTTTTACAGCAATAGGACCATGCTAGCATCTACCTTCTCCTCCATCTACCCTCTCCTTCTTATGTTCTTATGTCTTCCAGCTTATGTTCTTATATTCATTCTCACTAACTCTAAAGCCAGAGATTTCTTTTGTTGCCCTAGGCATGTTTATTTAAAAAATCCTCATTGTAAATAAACAATAATAATGAAAGTTGTTTAAAACCCGCACACTGATCTGACTCCGAACAGATAGCAACATGAGCTTTAACAATCAATATCTCCATAATTCCCCCACCACTGAGGGCTTTAACATGGTTGCCTAACAATTTAAAATGTAATCATAAAAATATCCCTCTTTGATTTAATACTACAACTGCTAGAGGTATAGAAAAATGAAAAAGGGAGATATCAATCAGCAATAATACCAAATCAAATCCCAAAGAAGCCATTTCGGCTTAGTTAACATGAAAGTATTGTTATAATATAGCACCAAGGTGGTGACTCTTCATGTCCTATCAATTTGGTTAATCAAGTTTCCATGGAGGTTTTATCCTGATGCTAAAGGAAATGCTGCAGGGAATGGCAAAAGCTGATGAGGTGTTATTTGATTATTACTGTGAGCCAGGGAATGTCTTTTTGATGTGTGTGTGTGTGTGTGTGTGTGTGTGTGTGTGAGCGTGCACATGCAAAGTGGCTAGCGCAATGTGGCTATGATCATTGCCTGGAGCCTTTGTGTGCTACCACAAAACAAATGGTCAGTAATTATTATTATTATACTCAGAACCACTGCTATAATTATGAATTTGTTAGCGTTATCAGCACTTCTTTTCCAGGGGGCATATAACTCATTGTAAAATCTTGCTACAGTCTGAAACTTAGCACTGAAAGTCTACACCTTGGGGCAACGTTTTCACAATTTTATTTTGTTAGGTAGCCTGTAAGTCATATGAGTGCAAATTAAAAACAAAAGTTTGTGTAGTTTTCAGCATTATAATCTCTGCTGATATAACTCAATATCAGCCAACAGTTTAAATGAAATTTTGTATCCAACTAGTCAATTTTTTAAAAATTACCTTCTTTTCCATTAGAAAAGAAGCCTCTTCAGTTCAAAATGCAGAAGAGTCACTACTTCTCATTAAATATGTTATAAATATTTTATTTTACAAGGTCTGTTAGTACATGGAGCTAGACTATATGCATGTATGTACCAAAGCTGGGCCAACGGATTTTGGTCCGGTGTATCTTAATTCTCCAGTTAAAGTTTACTGTAGCAATAATTTGTGTATTTAAAAATATATAAATAGCTGGTCACATGGCAGAGTCTTATGGCTCTGAGGGAATTAATACAGCACATTGAGCTAAATCCTGAAATTCTTACTTGCAACCAGATTCTGATGCCTTTCTTCATGTTCTGGGATCTTACTCTTCTAGAAGTCCCATTTGAAACAATGAATTTTCTTCTTATGGAATGAATTTACTTCACTGTTCAATGTGAGAAAGGGTATCAGAATCTGGCCCTTCATTTTTACTCATCCAGTACTAGGCTAAATTGCCACTGAACCAAATTCTGACCAATGCAGGCCCCTTGCTGTCACATATAGTGGCACTCAGGCCAGTGCACTGAGTGCAGAGTGGCTCCCCAGCTCATCTGTGGGGATCCTCTTAGCCCCAGATGGTGATGCTCATCAACTCCTCTACAGATTGTACCCTTCTGTCTTCCCACTCTGAATTCCATGGAGCTTACTGCTGACTTCGGTTGCAGTGTCCCTTTCCCAGTAACCAGCAGGTACTTAAATACAGAGAGGATAATACCTTGGAAATACCAGATTAGACAGTGATATAAATAGAGTCCAATAAGTTACATACATCCAAATTCAATGAGGTTGTATGTATGCTACTGACAATGGTCTACAACATTTTGAATATAAGGTTGGCGTTTAACATATTAATCATAATATATCACAGAGCTATACTGAGCCAATTTTTTGTGGAAATTTGCTGTATACAGTGCAAATTAAAAGTTCATATAACTTTTGTAGTAAAAAAATGTAAGTTAGTGTACATCCTTATGTGTGTTGCTTTCTTTCTAAAGGAGATGATGGTGGAAAGATGATAATCAATGGGACACAGTCATAACAGGGTACAAAATATACAGGAATGACAGAGTCAAATATTGTAAAAATCTTAAATGAATCACACTGTACTACAGAATCTCTATGGATGGAAATTCCATGCTTGAATAATAAGAGTACAGCAGTAGGAATAAACCACCAACCACATGACCAGGATGGTGACTGTGTCTTTGATATTCTCAGGAAGATTAGAGAGACTACAAAAACAAAAACCCCATTAATAATGGGGGATTTCAGCTATCCCCAGAACAAATGGCTACATGTCAGCTCAGGCAGGTTGCAGAGATAACATTTGTAGACACCATTTGACTGATTCTTGGAGCAGCTCATCCTGGAACCCACAATGGGAGAGGCTATTCTTGAGTTAGTCCTAAGTGGAGCACAGAATCTGGTATAAGAGGTGCATATAGCTGAACCCCTAGGTAATAATGACCATAATATAATTAAATTTAACATCATCGGGGGTGGGGAGAATACCAGAGACCCACCACAGCATTTCACTTCCAACAGGGGAACTGCACAAAAACGAGGACGCTAGTTAAATGGAAATTACAAGGAACAGTCACAAGAGTGAAATGCCTGCAATTTGCATGGAAACTTTTTAAAAACACCATAGTAGAGGCTCAAACTAAATGCAAACCCCAAATTAAAAAAAAAGTAAGAGGACCAAAAAAAAATGCCACCATGTCAAAATATCAGAGTAAAAGACATGGTTAGAGGTAAAAAGACATCCTTTAAAAATTAGAAGTCAAGTCTTACTAAGGAAAATAGAAAGGGGCATAAACTCTGGCAAGTGAAGTGTAAAAGTATATTTAGGCAGGCCAAAAAGGAATTTGAAGAGCAACTAGCAAAAGACACAAATTAACAGCAAACTTTTTTTAAGTACATTAGAATCAGGAAGTCTGCCATACAATCAGGGAGGCCACTGGATGATTGAGATGTAAAAAGAGCACTCAAAGAAGAGAAGGCTGTTGTGGAGAAGCTAAATTAATTCTTTGTATTGGTTTTCACTGCAGAAGATGTGACAGAGACTCCCACACCTAAGCCATTCTTTTTAAATGACAAATCTGAGGAACTGTCCCAGATCAAAGTGTCATTAAAGGTGGTTTTGGAATTTGCAGAACTACTAACTGTCATATGTAACCCATCACTTCAATTAGCCTCTGTACCAGATGACTAGAGGATAGCTAATGTAATGTCATTTTTTTTAAAAAGGCTTCAGAAGTGATCCTGGAACTTACAGACCCATAAGCCTAATTTCAGTACCAGGGAAATGGATTGAAACTCTAGTAAAGAACAGAATTATCAGACATATAGATGAACACAACATGTTGGCGAAGAGTCAATATGTCTTTTGTAAAGGGAAATCATGCCTCACCAATCTATGAGAATTCAAGCATGTGAACAAGGGTTATCCAGTTGACACAATGTACTTGGGCTTCCAGAAAGCCTTTGACAAGGTCCCACACCAAAGGCTCTTAATCAAAGTAAGCAGTCATGGCATAAGAGGATAGATCCTCTCATGGATCAGAAAGTGATTAAAAGATAAGCAGGAATGCTCAGTTTTCACAATGAAGAGAGAAGTAAATAGCGGGATCCCCCAGGTTCTGTACTGGGACTTGTGCTGTTCGATATATTCATAACTGATCTGGAAAAGGGGGTAAACAGTGAGGTGGCAAAGTTTGCAAATGATACAAAATTACTCAAGATAGTTAAGTCCAAAGCAGATTGCAAAGAGTTACAAAGGGATCTCACTAAACTGGGTGACTGGGTGATGAAATGGCAGATGAAATGCTGATAAGTGCAAAATAATGCACATTGGAAAAATAATCCCAACTACACATACAAAATGATGGGGTCTAAATTAGCTGCTGTCACCTAAGAAAGAGATCTTGGAGTCATTGTGGATAGTTATTTGGAAACATCTAATCAATGTGCAGTGGCAGTCAAAAAAGCCAACAGAATGTTGGGAATCATTAGGAAAGGGATAGATAATAAGATAGAAAATATCATATTGCCTCTATATAAATCCATAGTATGCTCACACCTTGAATATTGCATGCAGATGTATTAGAATTGGAAAAAGTACAGAGAAGGACAATAAAACTGATTAGGGGTATGAAACAGCTTCCATATGAGGAGAGATCAAAAAGACTAGGACAGATGACTAAGGGGGGGATACAACAGAGGTCTATAAAATCATGAATGTTGTGGAAAAAATGAATAAGGAAGTATTATTTACCCCTTCACATAACAAAAGAATCAGGGTTCACTCAATGAAATTAATAAGCAGTAGGTTGAAAACAAATATAAGGAAGCACTTCCTCACAGAACACACAGTCAACCTGAGGAACTCATTGGCAGGGGACGTTGTGAAGGCCTAAAGTATAACTGGATTCAGAAAAGAATTAGATAAATTCATGTAGGACAGGTCCATCAATGGCTAATAGCCAAGATAGTCAGGGATGCAACTCCATGGTCTTGGTGTCCCTAAACCTCTGACTTCCAGAAGCTGATAGTGGACAACAGAGGATGGATCACTTGATAATTGCCCTGTTCTGTTCATTTCTTCTGAAGCATCTGGCACTGGCCACAATCAGAAGTCAAGGTAGTGGGCTAGACACACTGCTGGTCTGACTCAGTATGGCCATTTTTTTGTTCTTAGATCTCTGCTCAGAAATGAAATAAGAAGAATTTTTTAAAGGTCCTGATTCAAAAAGCTATCACATATTGGGCTCTTCCTTCATTTCTGTTGAGAAACTATTTGAAGGTAGATGGTGATTGATAGAAGACCATAGAAGCTCTCTGTGGAATTCTATAGTTTCACAGGCTACTTGAATTATACTTAAAATCCCCCTCTAGATTCCCATAAGTAAATGTTTTTAACAATGCACTTCTAGCCAATCTGAAGCTATCCCTAGCATTTTCACAAAAGTCTGTAAACACTGATGAAACAGCAGAAGGAGAAAAGGTTATCTACCATAGCACTGAAAAGCATGTACAGAAACATACTGACTGACTGCCAGCAGAAATGCTTTAGAACCCTGCTGATATTTAGAATGTCACGTATGATTAGAAACTATTGCCTTCACGGTGATTCCACTGACTTCATTTAACCATTTCAATTCACAACTTAACTAATGACGCTTAGTAGGAATATCAAATGTTTGCAGACACCAAAGATCACCACATTGCATATGCAGTTCATCTGGACAAATGCATCCTGGGTATAACTTTGCTGAAGCCAACAGTGTTACACTAGAGATAAATTTGGCACAGTGAAATATTTTCTCAATCTCATGATCTAATTCACGTAATAGATTTTGTTGTATAAAACAAGCTTGTTAATATTTTACAGTGCATTTTTTCTCACATAACTTACTGAAGCAGGACTTGCTGTGAAGCAGGTGATGGAAGAGCTTGCACAAGGACTGTTCAGCTAGTGGGACAGTATTACAGGTGCATTCCACACGAAGCATGGTGCCCCAGTTGTCAATGTAAGCTGCTCTGCAGTCAGCACTTCCAGAGCAAATCAAATCATCCTCAATTAAAGTTTCAAGGCAAGCTTTATCATCATAGCATCTTTTTGTCACGTGTCTCCAGCACTTTGACCAAAACACTTCATATTTTTTCCTGGAGGAAACATAGGAAACATACAAGAAAAGCTTTGCTATATTATGATTAAGACAACTTGACATGGAGAGACACAAAAAAACAAACACAAGAGAAGCTAACTTAATGATTACCAGAAATATGTTGGTAAAAGAAATTTTTAATCAGAAATTTCTCTATGAATGCTGACTATGGGTCCTGTAAGGCAGAAGTTTTCTATGCAAAATCAAGAGGAGAAGAGAATAAAAGAAAGAGTGTTTTCATGGTATGAAAGGATCTCCCAGAGAAGACATCTCTCATTCATTGGGGCAGTCTTCAGGATTTGATGTCTCCCAAAGTCCCTTTCCTGTCAGATCCTGTAAAATGTCAAATGGTAGGAGCAGGCTGACAGTGGGTTCAAAAGCCCTCCTGGTCATCTGACTCCATCCTTGGAATGCCATGGTATCAGTAGGTTTGGTAGGGCACAATAGTCTCCTATCTCTATTGAGAGTAAAAAAAATCTATCACGTCATAAAGGTATAATGATAGAGAGATGTGTCAATAGGTCCAAATTCTGCCCTCCTTAAATCTGTCCAATTTCATTGACATCAGTGGTGTTGCATAATGGTAACTGAGGGCAGAATCTGGGCTTCAGAAATGAATTTCTTTGAAGAAAATCAATTTTGATCAATTTATAAACAGCAGAGATTTTCCAGGATTCAGCAATAAGTGGTGAAAGTAACAATCATCTAAGGAGACACCCAGAGAGGACAGCTTGCAGTAAAGTAGAATAATCAGGCTGGACATCATAATGAAACCAAAGCAAGTAAATTTCTAATGGATGTGGCAGGTGTGTAAAATCATACGTCTGGCCAGAACACTGAATTGAAGTGATATAAAATAAAGATTATCTAATCCACACAGCAAAACATTTTACAGGCTAAAAAAGAAAACAAACTAAAAACAAGTTAACTATAACTATAAAACTACATTAGAAGAGGGTTAGCGGTGATCAAATTAAATGAGGAATAAATAGGACTAATTTGGTTCCTCTTTCTCACTTCAATGATCCCATATGACAGTTTATTTACTATGTTGGGTAGAATAAAAATAGCCCTTGATGTGCCAATGTTTAACAATTATAGTTTATCTATTTTCTTAACAGGACTGTTGCAAAACCTTTGATTAATATCTTTCTAATCCATATCGATTATATTACATATTACTGGATTGAGCAATGGGCTATTGGATCAGACTCTAAAGTGTTGGGCATTGACCCATTAAAATATGGCATCCCATACAGCTGGAGACTATTGTATGAATTAAGTACTGATTTCACATGGCTGTTAAAAAATAGCATGTCTGGAAGATGATACCTTATAAGGTTCAATGTAGGACTCAATTACACAGCACTTACATTACACAATTCAAGGTTTCAGTCAAAGGAGCTGTCATTTCTGTGCTAATGGCACAATTTTTTGTTCAGGCTCATAATTTATAGGAACAGCTAAATATAATTCACAGTGTAATTCTGATATTTATCTCTACTGATTGTTAATGTTAGCAAACATTAATGTTCAAGAGTAATGGGTAATTCAACAAGTCTCTGCTAAATATGGTTTCCAGTTAGACTCCTACACACACAATTCAACCTGGCATAAAAAAGTGCAACCCCCAGTGACGTCAATTTGAATTGAACTTGCTTATGGCAGAGCTGAATGTGATCCTTGTTCTCTTTATTGAAGGTTAATTTACAGCATGCTTAATTTATTAGATGAATTTCAGGTCTTGTCCCATAGTGCTAGAATGACCACATTGAAATCTAAAGCGAGCCAGTTGCCCACCAAATTATGGTCATATTTAAGTGGCGCTGTATGTACAGGCCAATCCTACAGCTGTTTCTCACTTAACTATTTTGTAAAATAATATGAAATAAAATCCAAAAGCTGGCTCACTCTGCGTGATTGATTGTTTATGGACACAGCAGGTTTTTATCACACACAGGGGGTTATAATCACATAGTCTGTTGGAAGGAGAAAAGGACAAAAATAAATAAGTGAAAATGTTTTCTTATTTAGACCATTTTCCTTATGCAACAATTGGGTGCAAAGGGTCAGATTACTGGGTTAATGGATAATTAATTTCACCAAACAAACTTTGCCCAGTCAGCTGCATGCTTCGTGCAAACCATTTGAAGGCAAAGGAGCATTCCCCAGGACAAAAACTGAAGCGAGTGGGATTGAAAATCTCTGAGCGCATAATTTGTCTGTCGGAAACTTTGTTATGAGTGTTGATAGACAAGAAATATAAAACCCAGACTGAGTTTTCAGGGCTCACAGTTAGAAAGAACCCTGCATTTTACTTGCAAAATGAATGCCGCTGATATGGAAATCTTTGAGAATCAAATGGATTAGAACCTGCAATGCCATTTTTACAATCACTTTTTAGAACAGATCCATGTTTTCAGGAATTGCTAAAGTCTGTGCCATGTGATAAAGAACATATTAATATTCCTTTTTAGGGTAGAAAGTGAAAACAATCCACATAAATATTGTAGTGAACTGGTTAATTTATATGCTTTGCACTTTCCTTTCCTGGCCAGAATCAGAACTTCTCAGCTGTGTGTCATAGTCCCTATATTAGTAACTGAGATTTCCCTTAAGCTCATGTGCTTTTTAGTAGGATGATCTGAGTTCTAAACCTACTGTAATTGTGAAGTTTTGAGTGTCCATTGTGTATAGTGATACGCAGGAAGTGCCCCGATGGCCAAGGATTTATTTTAATAGGAAAGTTAAAAGATTGGTGTTGCTTATAAGGTTTAGAGAAAGATTTCTTTGCAGGCATACTTGTTCTCAGATACCATCAATGCCATCAAGTAACTATAATGAAGAAAATCATTCTGTGGTGTGTGTGTGTAAAGAGCTATTATATCTATCACCTTTCTTCATTGTTATTGACACACACGTTACCAGGCAAAAGTTAAATAAAGTAATAATTCTTTTACTTACCTGCACAATTCATTGTCTTGGCACCTGTGAATTACATTTAGACACGAAGGAGGGGGAACTATGTTGACTGCACACGGCTTGCCATGAAGAAGTTCTTTGGCTTGCTGACAAGATTCATCAGGCTGGGTGCAGTCACAAAATGTCAACATCTGGGCAACATTAAAAGGCATATTTTGATAGAAGAACCTTATGGCTGCTTGGCATTGTTCCATGTTGCACTGCTTTCTAGTTACTGAACAAACTTTGAGGTACAGAGATAACTGTTTATTACATACTTCATCTTCAATACACCCCTTGTTTACATCAAAACAGGTTCCATTCTCTGTGTATTCTAAAAGGAATAATACATTTAAAAAAAATACATGAAGATAAATATAAAGATCAATCTAGTGGTTGTTTTTTGTGCTTCTGGATTCTGAAAGCAGTTGCAGGATCAAGTCTTAACTATACAAGAAAGATCTATAAAAATTAGAGCTGGTCCAAAAATTGATACACATTAGTGCAATAATTTCTCCCCTCTGTACCCCATTTTTATTTATAATTTTTTGTGGGGAGGACTAAAACTTCTCTATCAACTGTAGAGACAACTGATTAGGACATAAATCCAACTTATCTCACTATTTGTTAATAATAAAATGCTGGAAATGTGTAATGGGGGTGTAAAGATTAGGAAGGTGAGATCCAGAGGGCCTTGTAAGGTTTCTCTACAGAAACATCCATTTCAGCCTAACGGTCAAATGCCCATTCTTTTGCAATCAAGGCAAATTTTGCCATTGAATTCTTCAGGGTTAGAATTTGACACTGGAAACATTCTTTTCCTAATTTAGCACTGCTGCTATGCAGGATCCATCGGAGTTAAGGTTACTTTATAGAGCTGAATAATTAAAAATCCCAACCCATCAAAAAGTCTGAAGCACATACGGAATTTTCACTAATTATTGGTTTGTACTGTAACTGTTTTTCAGAAATTTAAGTTTGAATGACCTCATCTCTTTATTTCCCTGTTTTCAGAGATCTGAGCTTTGCTGACCTCAACATTCTGGGAGAGCATGAGACACTGCCAGGCAACCTTAACTCTGCCTTAATGAAAATTTTTGTTATCTGAAACATTGAGGGTGAAATCCTGACTCCATTAAGTTAATGGATACTTTGCTGTTGACTTCAACGGAGCCAGAATTGCAGCCATAGAAAGTAAGCTCTTCATTTCAGAGCCTTTGTTTACGTATTCATCTGTGAACGCCCAGTGCTCTTCTCGTACTATCTTTATAAATCGTAATATCACAGTTAGGGTCCAATCCAGCAAGGTCCTGACTGTCTCCTGTTGAGTTTCGTATTATTTCAGAGAACCCAGCACCTCATAAAGGGCACCAGGACCTTACAGGATTTGGTCTTTATTTGCAATGCAAAGTATAGGGACATGCCATAGTGTTGTGACTGTTGATAAATAAATATTATTAATGTATTTTTATTACAATAGTCCAGAATGCTGTCATTTTAATGGTGACTTCTGTACGAGTGAGAGATCTATCTTAACTATTACTTATGCACCTTGTTCTAACCGTGATATTTAATGGACGAGGAAGCTATTTCAGATAAAATTAGAACAATCTCCTGTTATTGGAACCTGTATCTATTCTTCGACAGATCTGAACCTAAACCTTTATGTTCTGAAATGTTCAGATCTTTTTTTTTTATTTTAAAATTTTTGAATGGGACAAAATCAGAAGAATTGCCATTGGCTTAAATGGGATCAGGATTTTTTATTATGAACTTCTGTATCCTTATCTGAACAGAAATCTATCTGCAAATCTTTGGGGTTCACTAAATCTCAAATTTTAAGTATGTTTGTTAAATGTTGTTATTATTATTTAATCTATATGCGGCTACATTGCCCACTATCACAGACTGAAAGAAAAACAATAAATATGATTTATAAATTAATAAAATAAATTCAAATTTACCAAGTTTGGAAAGAGCAGATAAGTTCCATTGTAACTTAGTTTCCATGTTAATATTATCTAGAAGAAAAAGATACATACAGAGAATATATGTAACATTGATAAATTACATCGGCTTTGTTGTGAGCTTTAATGTAAAACTTTATTGACTCTAATGCTAGCAAAATCTTTCAAATAAAAGTAAAATGAAAAAAATAAATTAGGTTAGTCAAATAGACTTGCCAATTTGCTCTAAAAGCTCTAAAAGATTCATTATGTTTATTTAGAGATATTAAAGCAAATCTGCACATGATCTTTCTTCATTGCTATTGAGAACATCACTCTTCTCTCTGAATATGTGGCCTACAAGTGTGGGACCTCAATGAGAACTGTTGGGTGCTTAGCACCTCTGAAAACCAGGACCTTTATGGCTAAATATAAATATGGTAGCCAAAATTTATGAATGTATACAGCAATTGTTAAAAATATTGCCCCATTAATAATACATGTATTTCCATACAAAACTATATTAATAGTTAATTATTATTAATTATTATTATTATTATGTATTAGTAGTTAGAAGATGGTTGTTACAGGTTCACAAGGAAATGCTGATTCTCTGAACTGAAATATTTCACTGAGTCTGTTGCAGATTTGATGAAACTTTTACTGAAACACAGTGTTCCAGGGTGCACAGCTCCACGAAAGAGAGCCTGCAAGCTGAGACAGCCCTGAGTGTTTTGGAGCTGATCGACTCTGTGACTTCAGAGCAGATCTCCCAAGTGGACTGCCCAGGGCTGAGGACAATGGTGATACCAGGGTCCATGGCTCCCGGGCAGCTTCCCCATGCCGGGGTTTCCAGGAACCCTGTTGTATACTTGAAGCCCTGAAACCCCTGACTCTCAGGGCAGTCCTTACTCATGGGGCTTCCTTGGAGCCACAGGCTCTGGGAACCCAGCAGCTGCTGAGTGAAATTGACTTTCTTGTGAGTTTCACTGCAGCTATTGCAAGAATGTCAATTTCACTCAGCTAGGATTGATCAGGGGAGCAAATTTTGTTTGGAAACATGCAGAAGTGTTTCTGAAATGATATTTTAGGTTTCTCATGTCAGTGACAAAAATTTAAAAAAAAATCAGTTTCAGGCTGACCTGAACTGAATATTTTTTCCACAGTTTTTGGTCCAGACTCCCAACCAAAAAAACAATTACTCACCTAGTTCTGGTACTATCAGTGGCTCTGAAAGGCACTACTCAGGACCAGAATTCCCCTGTGCTAAGTGCCGTATAAACACATATTAGGAAATTATTCCAATCATTCAAACTACGATTTCACCTACCACTTGATAAGCTGTTTAAATTATTCACATGCATATAATCAGCTTCCTAAAATTCTCCTTTTCCCAACATTCAGTTGCAAATAAGTAATAAAATATACAGACAGTCCCACAGATGTGATAACACTGGAGTCAAGTACACATATAAAGACACAGTTTTACACAGCTTTTGAATTGTAATAAAACATAATTTTAACTTTTAAAGGTATCCCTGAATAGCACTAACCTGGATGAATGCCCTGATTTCTCTCATCATCATAGTCTTCTTCCCTCATAGTAAAAGCTTGATTCTCCTGCATGTACTGTAAACAAGTGTTATTAAAGATACTCTTCCATATTTTAGCACATCTTTTTTGAATTGGTTCTGAACACTTGCAGTTCCCCAGCACTGTTTTCCTCAGCTCCTTCCACGCTGACAAACATTGTTGCCCAACCATTTGGAGGCTGCATTTTGCCACCTCTGCTCTGCAAACTCTTTGAAAGTTCTTATACATCATAAAGCAGTTATGGTCTTCTCGACAGTTTTGCTTTGCAATACTGCAGTCATTTTCTGATTCCCCGGTGCGTTGAATGCCTTTGGATTTTGAGTGCGACATGAAATTTAATTGGATAGCTGGGCTTAGTGAAGGCTCCAAATGCCCTGTATAGATAGATTTTGACAAAGACGTATGTTGGAAAGACCACATGTAAGGCTGAATCCTACAATTTCTTTTATAGTCATAGCTAAACAAATTTGGTGACAAAGTTAATTCCCCTAAGAATCAGTACAATAAACTGAATTATACAACACTGATTATGGATTAACTAATTTGGATGATTCCTATGGAAGCTGGTCAATAGCAAGTAACTACATACTCATTTCAGGTTCTTGCAGATTACTAAGTCTTCTTTATATTTAGTATGTCCTCAAAAGTCTGTATAATATAACCTGTGATCTAGTTTAGCACATAAATGGGCATTAGATAATATACACAGAGCTCTGACTGAAATTACTGCATATGTCATGATAGAATTATGGTATATGGGCAAAATTCAGCCAAGATGCAACTCTGCTAATTTCATTTAAATTGCACCAGGGAGCAATTTGTCCCTTTGGCCCCAAATAATTAATCAAGAGGGGAACAATCATCCTTCCATTTCACTGAGGCAAAACAATCATCAGTTTCAAAGACTAAACAAAGACTGTGAATGGCTTGCCAACTACAAAACAGTTTTCACCCCTCAACTGCTAGAAGAGGGCCCCATCCTCCCTGATTGAACTAACCTCGTTATCTCCAGACTGATTCTGGCCTGCATATTTATACCTGCCTCTGGAAATTTCCATTACATGCGTCTGACGAAGTGGGTATTCACCCACGAAAGCTTATGCTCCAATACATCGTGCCACAGGACTCTTTGTTGCTTTTTACAGATCCAGATTAACACGGCTACCCCTCTGATAGTTTCAAAGTAGTCAGTTTCAGGCCTTAGGTTTCCAATCCTGCCATCTTGAGTAAGGAATGCAAGATCAGGTCCTTAGCATTTACTTTATTATCTGATTTGATTTGACACACTCAAATCCTGTAGTCTTTATTTAAGGAGACTTCTCCTTGGGCCAGAGTCTCCAAATCTTACTCATATTGAATAGTACTTACTCACACAAGTAGTCCAGTTGAAGTTTAAGGGGTTAGTCATCACAAACAAGGATTGCTGAATTGAGCCCATTGCCTTCAATGGGAGTTCAACAAGGACTGCAGGATCTGATTCTATATATTGTTATATGTTCTACAATGTTTAGTCATATCAGAACAGGTTAAATGAAGAATTATCAGCCTTAAATTTGAATTGCCTGGTTTTTCTCTGACTTTCCTTGGTATTATTGATTTTAAAATAGCTATTTAACATAATCTTCATATATACTTAGGGATGTGAATAAACTAGAACTGCAGCATTACAAACACCTTCGGAAAGGATGTTGTTTGTTACTCTGAAGCATTTGTAACTCTGAACAAAACATTATGGTTGTTCTTTCAAAAGTTTACAACTGAATATTGACTTAATACAGCTTTGAAACGTTACTGTGCAGAAGAAAAATGCTCCTCTTCATTTTTTTTTTGTAGTTTGCATTTAACATGGTACTGTACTAAATTTTTTTATGTCCCTGCTGCTGCCTGATTGTGCACTTCCGGTTCCAAATGAGGGGTGTGGTTGACTGGTCAGTTCATAGCTCTGGTGTTCATAACTCTGAGGTTCTACTGTATTTTAGAAAAGGCAAAATAACATTAAAAAGTCTGTTGGGAGATTTTTAAATTTGAGACTCATACAGGAATTGGAAACTATAAGACTTCCTTCTGATGAGGGATTACGTTCTATTTTCAGACATAGTTAAAATTCCATTTCCATTATTTTGTATTATTAAGGCATTAGGTACGTTATTTACCTTTTTTAACAGCACATTGTTTCCCAAGCAACAGTTTGATGCTACAAAAATCATCTTTGGTGCAGATACAGTCTTTAAATTGTGGATACTGGTCAGCCAGGAATTGGATGGTTGTATTACAGCCAACTGAATCTTTTGCTTTGCAGCTGTTACCTAAGTTTGTCATCAAGAACATAATTTTATTAATACTTATTCAACAAGTCAATTGCAGTACAGTAAAAGAGAAGATGGTTTTGTTTCTAAATATATCATAATCCACAAATTTAACATCATCTTTGGGATGACATGATGAAGCTGTGGGTACAATTCTGTCTTCATTTATTGATGCATATTTTTGACCCATTGCCAAAATGTCTATTTTAAGTTCTCATTTCGAGGGCATATAATCTGTTTGTAACAATTACTTTTGACAAAAATTGCACATACTTTACTATATTTTTTACTTATAAATGTAGTACACTTATTGGGTCAGTTTCACTGTTGGCTTAGCATGCCAATTGTGCTTATCAGGAACAACTGAAGAGTGAGTGACAAAGGTGGGATTTGCAGGAGCAGAAGGCACAGCCTTCTCACTAGCTGACCCTCAACTATAAAACTCCCTACTACAAGTACTAAGCATGTTGGTATGTCATTGCCACATTTAGGAATAAATGTGAAATCCAAATAGCCTTTCCAGAATAATGATGATGAAGATAAAATGGCTCCAAAATCTGTGCTCTTGGGAAGCAGAGGGAGAGTTAAATCATGACTGGTGTGGAGAAAGTAAATAAGGAAGTGTTATTTACTCCTTCTCATAACACAAGAACTAGGGGCCACCAAATGAAATTAATAGGCAGCAGGTTTAAAACAAATAAAAGGAAGTATTTTTTCATACAACGTACAGTCAACCTGTGGAACTCCTTACCAGAGCATGTTGTGAAGGCCAAGACTATAACAGGGTTCAAAAAAGAACTAGATAAATTCACGGAGGATAGGTCCATCAATGGCTATTAGCCAGGATGGGCAGGGATGGTGTCCCTAGCCTCTGTTGGCCAGAAGCTGGGAATGGGCGACAGGGGATGGATCACTTGATGATTTCCTGTTCTGTTCATTCCTTCTGGGGCACCTGGCATTGGCCCTTGTCGGTAGACAGGATATTGGGCTAGATGGACCTTTGGTCTGACCCAGTATGACCATTCTTACATTCTTATTAGAGCACTTGGGACAAAGGGTAATTTCTGTAAGGCATTCAGCTACCATGACATAGATAGAAATATCAGATATCAGGGTGAAACCCTGGCTCCAATGAAGTAAAAAATCATGTGGCACAAGAGAATTAAGCAGGCTTTTTATAACAAGTTAGACCATGTACTAAACAAATATGTTTCTACTATCTGTACTGTTGTGTTTATACAGTATTGATTCAGCTGTGTGATTAGTATGCAAACATATTTTTGATGCTGGTTTTAATTCTTGTTCCTTTTATTACTGATTTGCAGAAGATAACACATTCCAACTATCAACTATATATATAACAACTATATATATAACAAGGGCACTTACAAAAATGCCCTCTGATTTAAAATCTAGGCATAATTTCAGCTTTGGTACCTACTAATTATTTAGCTTATATATATATATATACATATATATACACACACACACACACAATTTGTGTAAATATGACTGCAAAATTTCTGACAAATAGCTGAGGCTGACACTTCTTAGGTCATAATCTGTCCCCCAGCCACAAGCAGAAGATCATTGTCAATGGGAGTTTAATCTGAAGATGAAGGACAAAATATGATCTTAAATCTAGTTCACAGAGAAATCCCCTGACGTGTGATGTGCTACTCCACTGGTAGGGCTAAGTGTTTGCACTCACTCATGGCTTTACCAAGTACCAGCAATGAAGGTCACTCCACACTCATGCCAATAAAGCCTTTATAGATGACCACCCCATCATTTAGTCTCTCTTTTCCCATATTCACTATATTTGGGGAGCTAACACTGAATGTCCACACAGAAGAAGTGAGTTTTTAGGATAGATTTAAAAAGAAATGGGTTGTTGACTGACTCAGAAGGAATTTTATGTGGTAGGTTCAAGAAGACAATAAGCAGCAAGAGTGGAGAACTTTTTGATCTGAGCTATTAAAAAGTTTCATATTTGCTTTACAACAGAGATTAGGCTGAGTTTCAGGCCAATTATTTTACTGGTAGTAGTCAGAGAAGTATTACCTGATTCATCCCCAATTACAAATTAATCATATTTTATTGAGATAAGATGTACCTAGAACAAAGCTCCATGAGCCTTTGGATGCACTAATCGTATATATTAGAATTAGTCAAAAATGGTGATTGTTTTGCATCAAAATGTTTCTCCCTAATTTTTTTTAAATGAAAATTGTTTGGCTTTTTATTGAAAACCAAAGATTCTCAACATCATTCTTCATTGAAAATGTTTTCAAATAATCTTGTGACTGGCACTAATATGAGCGTTTTATGTATATAAACAATTCTGTAGAAAGTATTAAACTGTTTATAAAAATGATTTTCCTATTCCTTAAGGTAATACGCAGAGACAGTGAGACTGATTTCCTGCTCTCGTGTAGGTGAAAATCTGTGTTATGCATTAAACAATTGAAGGGAGATCAGTCATATTCAGCACCTGCAATTTATTTTATTATCATTCCCTAGAAATGATTCATTCTGACATGTTGGTGCAAGTTAGCTGAACAGCATTAATATGACACCTCTGCATATGTCTTTCAGGCTTGTCAGAATTTATTTATTTCATATTCTAATATTACTTCAAAATTATTCTAAGTAACAATTACATTGCCTGAAGTGCACTACTGTATTGTTGCTGAATTACAGAAGATGGTATTTTATTGGAAAATGATTCTCAAGTTTAGAACGTTGAGGGCTAAAGTCTGGAATCGCTACTTAGTTTTTACTCAGCTCTTATATGGTATCAAAATTCCCTTTGGATTGAACTTGTTGACTGGGGTTCACATTCTGATCTCTGAAACCTCATTCGCTGCACTAAAAATGAGTTTGCATGAGTGAAACTGAGCGCAGAATTTGATCCCTACTAAGGACTTCACAATTTTAGGCCTGGTCCTGAAATCCCTAGGCATGTAATTATCTTTGATTCTGCTGTCACATGCACAGTTTTTACACCTGTGGAGTCACTCCAGTTCTACACTCATGTGAGACCAGAATATGATATAAAATAAACTGATATAATATGGGCAAAGAATTTTGTTGTATTTATATCAATCAAAAAATCATTGCAGCATACACTGTAACTGTACCTGAAATATTACAGGCATCTTCAATTACATTCCAGACACTTTCACATCCATTTGCAGCACGAATGCATTGCTCTCTCAGGTGCAGACAGTCAGTGGTCTGGGAAGCAGATGTATATTTGAAGTATACAACTAATACTGTAAAAGTAGATAATAATGATTAGTTAGTATTACAGGTAAACGTCTGCCTCCTAGCATTCATGCTACGAATTGTACAATGCAATTTATTGTAGATTGCATGTAATGACAAATGAATGAGGTAGCTTTTTATTACTTAGCAATATACAAAATTTCCTATTATTTTTCCAATCACAAAACAATTGTGATTAGGCAGACTTTGCACTCATACAACTCCAGTGTCTTAAGTTTGATCCAATGGGAGCTCTCAGGGTAAATCCAGAGTAACGTCATTGTATTCAGTTGTGTCATTTCAGATTAGTGTTGGCACAAGTGAGCCCAGAATTTGACCCAGGATCTTCTGTCTGACCTAATGGAAAAAATAATGTTATACAAGCTTTCAAGAACCACTTTCTTCATCAGTTCATGGCAATACAGAAATGTAAGGGCATTGCAGCCCTTAAACAAAGGGTTAAAGTAAAAGGGAAGTATTAAAGACAGAGGAACACCAGATTTCACTTCCACTGCAAAAACAATGAGGAGTCCTTGTGGCACCTTAGAGACTAACAAATATATTTGGGCATAAGCTTTCATGGGCTAAATCCCACTTCATCATATGCATTGAGTGAAAAATACAGTAAGCAGTATATATATCAGAGCACATGAAAAGATGGGAGTTGCCTTACCAAATAGGGAGTCAGTGCTAACGAGGCCAATTCAATTAAGGTCAATTCAGTTCTTGTCAACTGTTGGAAATGGGCGACATCCATCTCGATTGCATTGGCCTCGTTAGTACTACAAAAGTAATTTCCCCTCTCTTGATATTCACCCCTTCTTGTCAACTGTTGAGAATAGGCCACTTCCATCTTAATTGAATTGGCTTTGTTAGCACTGACCCCCCACTTGGTAAGACAACTCCCATGTGCTGTATATATATATACTGCTTACTGTATTTTTCACTCCTTGCAACTGTTGAAGTGGGTCTTAGCCCACGAAAGCTTATGCCCAAACAAATATATTAGTCTCTAAGGTGCCACAAGGACTCCCTGTTGTTTTTGCTGATACAGACTAACACGGCTACCACTCTGAAACGTCCACTGCAGTTTGCTAAAGCCAGATGCTGCAGGACACTCACTCATATCAAGCAATATTACAGATTTTTTGACAGCTGTAGAACTGAACGATGATTCAGTGTGCTTCTTATTACATAAAACGTTTCGTTCTATTTACATTCTTTGGGGGGAAATGCATGAATTTTGGGTAAAAAATAAAATTTCAAATTATTTTTCAGCGTTACCAAATATACTGAACTTAAAGCCTGTTTTTGAACTGCATCCCTAGCAGGAAAACTGAAGACTGAGGTGTCAGTTGCATGGTAGAGACTTATATCTAAATGTCTCCTGTTGCTTATCTTATCAGCAGGAAATTAGATTGGCCTTGCTGGAGGAGAAGAGTCAGGTCTGAGCTAACGCTTTAATCAGCATTCCTATGATAAAATTACTTTTAGTATGATAACAGGTTATTTTAATTTTTCTGTTAAATTAACTTTCACACATTAATTTAGGGCTTGATTGGGCAAGTAGCTGAGCACTTTGTGAGAGTGGTTTCACTGGCAGTTCCTCAGAGGATCAGAGATTACTATTCATTCCAGGTGACATTCATGGAATTCTATGTGTGCATTCGAAGAATGCTCTGTGCTCCTTAACCCAAGACTGAAAAGGGCAATTAATGCTTTCCAGGGGCTTCCCCAGGCCCTCTGCACTGGGATGACTTTCACACATTTAACATGGTTCTATAAGAGAACAATTTTAAACAACTGCTACTGTTTAGCACTGATGTCATCTATTGTGGAAATGGTGCTGTGTTGTGAGGCAATGTTATTACTATAGGGAATTTTGGGGTTTACAAGTGTATTAACATTTAACTTTCCATCACTGGCAGGTGCACCAATATTTATTATCTCGTTAATGACGTCACATACATTTACCTTAAGCTAACAGAGCTGGTATTGAGAAAAGGAATTCACGTACATCCTTCCCAGCTGCTGGATCCAATCTGAGTTCATAGCCAGGATAGCTACCTCTGCTCGGTATCGCCCATTCAGTCGTCTTTCTGCAGCTTGCATTCAGCCAGAAGGAACCCAAGCCTGTCCCTGGGACAAGGTGGACGATACCACCTCCTCTGAGGGATAACCCCAACTACCATAATACCAGCTGTGGGTCAGGGACCTGTTTATGGTCTTCTGCTTGTGAAAGCAGCAAAGAGTCTTGTGGCACCTTATAGACTAACAGACGTTTGGGAGCATGAGCTTTCGTGGGTGAATACCCACTTTGTCGGATGCATGTAGTGGAAATTTCCAGGGGCAGGTATATATATTTTTGCTTATATATACCTGCCCCTGGAAATTTCCACTACATGCATCCGACAAAGTGGGTATTCACCCACGAAAGCTCATGCTCCCAAACGTCTGTTAGTCTATAAGGTGCCACAAGACTCTTTGCTGCTTTTACAGATCCAGACTAACAGGGCTCCCCCTCTGATACCTGCTTGTGAAGTCGTTTACACCTGTGCCTTTAGACCTACTGCTGATTTGAAAGCATTTTGCACACACTTTGATGGGGTAAGCCAGTGGAGAATCAGGGTCACAGAAACTTCTCTGGGAAGGGGGCCTAACTGAGTGGACAATTCAGACATTACTCTGCTCCTCCTGCAGTGGGGAGTGGGGGGACTTAAGACTCCAGCTGGGTTCTACGCCTCCTAAGCTCTGTGAACATGGCCACTGTATCTTTAACTTCCTTCCTGCTGACCTAGCCCTTCAGAACCCAGCCCGTTACCAGCCCATTCTGGTTCCCACTAAACTGAGCTGCCTTATCAAAATCTATAAAGCCATCAAACCTATCACAGGGCTTCTCCATGTCTAATGACATGACAGTGGCTCTAGATTATCTCTTGATTCCACTGTACTATGCAATATTAGAGATTCTGCGGCCTGCAGACTAGATTATCATAATGGTCCCTTCTTACCTTAAAGTCTATGACTTAGGCCAGTAACTGTAACTTTCTGATGTGCAATAGACCCACCTAATTTTGTTAATTTCCCTAAACATTTTCCCAGCCTGTCGGCATTGTTATAGTAAGTAGTGAACTCCAGATTTTTTGGATATTCAAGGAGAAAGTCCCACCACAACCTCCTCTCTTAGTAACCTGAGGGGGAGCTATCTGGAGCTAGATTACAACTAATACACTTAATATTATTTGTATTACAGTAGCACATAAAAGTCTCAAACAAAATTCATATTTCATTGTGCCTGGTACTGTGCATGCATGAAGTAAGAGACTGTCCATGCCCTGAAGAACTTACAATTTAAACAGACAAAGGGCAGGAGAAAGGAAATAATATCATCTCCATCTTATAGATGGGAAACTGAGGCACGGTGAAATTAAATTATTTGCCCAAGGTCACATAAGATATCTCTGGCAGAGCTAGGAATTGAACCTGGATCACCTGAATCCTGGTCCAGTGCTTTAGCTATACAGACATACAAAAGTAAGGGTAGGTTACAAAAAGGGAGTGATGTACCGTATATTGCGGACATAAAAAAGTTAGCGGGAATCTTGAAGCTAGTAGATCTAAGGCGAGAAGTCACTACCTGGAATGTTGTTTTAAGCAGCAGAATAGAAAATTAATGGCTTTGAGAGTACTGATATGCAGAGCATAGTGGGAAAATGAAGGATAAAAATGAGCAGGAACAAAGAGTTAAATGTATAGGAACAGCATTTCATCTTATTCTCTTCAATTAGCTTCCTATATACTTGCTTTATTGATTTCTCTTTTTCCACTCAAAACCATAGGGAAATGTCAATAACTCTTCTTATGGTCCTACCTGCACTTATGCTTTCCACTCAGCAAACAAGTGACTGTTTGTTTAGACAAGGCATCCCATTTGCAGGTCTTCTTGATGGCTGAGTTTCTTATCAATGCTCATGCTAGGTCACAAAACAACACTCTTGTTCCTGTGTGGTGTTTACAGACTTGAACATATTACCAGGGACTCGTTTGAATAAGTTTGTTAGGTGCCCTATCAGCAAAGTACAGCCCTAGAGATCACACTTGAGTGTGAAGTGAGCACCTGCTCATCATCCACACCTTGCAGTTTTCCAGCAGCAGCAAGAATAAATATATAGGGATCAAATCAGGCATGAGCTCCAGGAAAGGGAAATTCATGTGACACATGAAGCATCAATAATGGTGTGGAGAGAATTAAGCTCACTTCACTGATGGCTAGTAGCATAGATCACAAATCCCATGTTCACCAGAGAGAGAATCTGAATAGACTTCTCAAACTGGAGAGGATCAAATACAAATCTATACGAGCCAGGGAAAAACACATCTCTGTGTTCAGTTCGAGCCCATGCCCCGTTTTTAAGATGCTATTTCATGCAAAGGCAGCCACAAGGTATGATGCTAGTAAATAATGGTTTGAAAAGCTACATGCAATCAAAGTGAGGACTTTGGAACACAAAGGTAAAACTACTTTTTACAAGAGAGCAAATCTTCTCCCTTCTAAAGGCAAGCCACGCACACAGGTGAGCTGTTACCATCCCGGGAGGATGCAATGCACAAAAGGGAGATGCAGACAGAATAGATGGATACGGATGAGATGAACAGATGGGAGCTGATGCACCCACATGAGGTGCATACACCCGTGGGTGCCTCCCAGGTGAGAGGCAGGCCCACGGAGGAGGTTAATTCATGGGTTAGCCATGCACACAAGCGAGCTGTGCATCCTGGCGCGATGCAGAAAGCTCGGGAGCCTGCAGGTGAGTTCCACCCCGGTGAAACGGGGCGGGGGGGGTACCGGTAGGTGCATGCAGATGAGCTGCAGAAATAAGTTGGCTGTTAGCAGGTTTTGTCTCCTCCCGAGCACTTACAACCCGGGTGAACTTACCTAGGAACAGGAGAGAGCTCATCGTGCGGCTGTGGTGGCTGCAGGGGCTGAGCAGAGCGGATTGCAGGTGGACGCTAGGCACCGGCTCAGGTGTTAGGCTGCATTCAGCACCGCTGGTGGCGGAACAGCGCTCGGCTGCCAGCCCAGGGCGGCGATTGGGCAGCGGGGCGCAGCGCTCAGCCCAGCAGAGCGCACCAGGAGAACCCAGCCCGCTTTGGACTCCAGCTGCCCAGCGCAACAGGTGTGGGTGGGGGCGGATCGCTAAGCACTTTGCTGCCCCTTCCTCTGGATCTGTGCGCCTCTTCCCCCGCTAGGGACACGCTGGTGGGGGCTGGGCTTTTAACCAGATCAAATCCTGTGCCAATGAGATAGCGAATGATAATGCGGGTGGCTTGATCCAGCAAAGGGAAATGGCTCTTGGAAGCAAAAAGCCCAAGTTACTTTCTACAGTTGCAAACCGTGAAAACCAAAGTCAAGTCCGTTTGCCTCTCAGGAGCAAATCCTGCACGTGCTTTAGATGAGATGATGCAGCAGCATATTCTGTTGTGGTGGTGTTTGAAAAAGAACCTCCTGACTCTAGTCCCTAGCAGAGAACAAGTTTTAGGAAAGAAACATGCAGCATGGCGCTGAAAGAAATGACTGCAGGTGCTAAAGGGAAAGATTTGCTGCAATTTGAGCTCTGACATAGAAGCAGATTAGGGAATCCCCCACAGCAGCACATACTGAAAGGTGCAGGTTGTAGTGTAGTGGTTGCATTGTGCCCACAGGACTTCTACACAGTGGAGGGATAAACTTTTCCAGGGTGGCTAGCATAGCGCAAACCCTAGGGCTTGGCTATAAAGATTTCATCTTTTACTTTACATCTGCTTTTTTTTTTATATCTGCACAAAGAACATCCGACCTGGAAGGAAGGGACTCGGAAAAGAGGAAGAGGGAAAAGAATGATAATTTAGCTTGGTTAGTTTCCCCTTAAGCTGGTGTGCTGTACTGATAAAACTTGAAATGCACTGGGTACACTTCCAGGCAACATATCAGATGTTAAGGAGACAATGTCTGGAATTATTATAAATTAACAGTGAAAAGCCAGTTATTGCACCAAATAAACTCAATCTTAAAGCGAATGCAGCATAACACATGCCAGCTAACCCCAGTTCTATGGCAGCTCTTGTATCTGAGCTCTCTTGAGTTCTCCCTGGGCACATACCACCAGCCCCATACCTAAAGAGGCTCTTTAATGCATGGGAGGTTCCTGATCTTCCCTTGGAACAATGGGACAGGAGAAATTGGATTAGAATGGGTAAGAAAAACTTTCATGGGACCATTGTCCATCGAAGATTGCAGTTCTGTCTAAATCAAACGCTTTATGTGATTTCCACCCCCCCACACACACACACTGAATTTTCTTTCATGGAAATTTTGTTCTGATTCAGAACAAAAAACAAATTTTGAAATCCTTTGCACAACAGAATTTCGGTTCTCTGACAGCTGTAGGCTGGATGCTTGCTCCCAGATCTTCCCAATAGCTGCAGCATAAGAGAGGGAGGCAATGCACAGCCTACTTTCCTACTCTTTCCCCTGGTCAGGTAGCTCTGGGGCTCTGCAGATCCTTAGACCAGTTTACAGCTATACACTGGAGCTTTGCTAAAGGCTTGTGCCTTGCCTTAGTATTTTTGTCTTCTCATTTCTCCCTTTGTTAACCTGATCCATTCTTTATTCATTTTCCCATTTTTTTGTTACTACTTTCCTGCTCCTTCCTTCCACAGTCCTTTAATTTGATTTTTATCCTGGAGGGGTGAAGGATTGGGGGAAGCGGTTCTTACCTGTGTTTAGTCACATTTTGGAAAATCTCTGAGTAGTTTTCCATAGCCCTTTCATATGATATTATTAACCCAGGGTTTTGTTTCACATCATGTAATTTGTAGAAGCCCCTCCAACCCTCCACTCCTGTTTGAATATTGTCTTTGGTAATCTTCTGTCAGCAATTTGCATATGTTAGGGACTTAAATCAGTTCTCATCATCTTGGAATATCCCTCTTGGCCTATCAACCAGGAGTGAACAGCAGGAGTTAAAGGGCAGCATTATGAGCAGATATGAACAAGTAAAACCAATTTGATATTAGTGTGAGGTTTGATGGAGTTACACCAGGAATGAATTTGGCCTAACGAGCAGACAATTGAGGTTTTCCTAGGGTACAAAACAAAAAGACAAACATGTTATTGACAACACATTAGCCCAGGCTGTTCTTCTGTAGATGAATACAGGCAGGGCCGGCTCCAGGGGTTTTGCTGCCCCAAGCAGCCAAAAAAAAAAAAAAAAGCCGCAATCACGATCTGCGGCAATTCAGCAGGAGGTCCTTCACTCTGAGCGGGAGTGAGGGACCCTCCGCCAAATTGCCGCCGAATAACTGAAAGTGCTGCCCCGCTCCGGAGTTGTCGCCCCAAGCACTTGCTTGATAAGCTGGTGCCTGGAGCCGGCCCTGAATACAGGTGTAAAGAAATGAGATCAACAAAATATGTTTTCCTCTTCTAATGTTGACTTGGTTCAAAACAAAAGATGTTTTCCTATTCCCATGTTTAATGTATTCCCTGAAAAGACTAGGGAATACAAAGGAACATTACGACGTATACACACAGCTGCATGTTTAGTTCATTCTTGTTGCTGAACAATCCTCAGACAACATAGCCATTTGGCAATGCATCACAAGGACATCAAAGTAAAATTCTAAATTTGTAAACTTATTACGTACTTGAAATCACAATATCGATGCATGGGGCCAGTCTTGTTTTCCTATACTGCTTGTTCTATGATGTTTTGATTGGATTTAGTGCTCAGATGCTATGATAAAGGATGCTCAAAAACACCTAGAGCAGATGTTTACAGTCCCCATCGAAATCAATGGGAATTTTCCCATTGACTTCAATGGGACCAAGAGTTCATCCATTTTGTATGTACTTGAGAACTCCAGATTATATTTAATCTCTTCACTCTACTCATTCTGATTTGTCCTTAGAGAGATTTTATTGCTGATTGTGTTTTAAATGCCAAGTTCAGCATATGTTTGTAGGGAAATATTCCCAGCTTTCCATCTTTTTTTTTGGATTTGTTACATTGCCACTCACATTTTCTATACCTAAGCAACTCTTAGGGTACGTTTATACTTACCGCGCGGGTCGACGCGGCGAGTTCGACTTCTCGGAGTTCGAACTATCGCGTCTGATCTAGACGCGATAGTTCGAACTCCGGAAGCGCCGCGGTCGACTCCGGTACTCCACCGCGGCAGGAGGAGTTGGCGGAGTCGACCTTGGAGCCGCGGAGTTCGCTTCCGCGGCGTCTGGATGGGTAAGTCATTCGAACTAGGGTAGTTCGAATTCAGCTACGTTATTCACGTAGCTGAATTCGCGTACCCTAGTTCGACCCCGGGGCTGTGTGTAGACCAGGGCTTAGAAGAGTATCCTGTATATTACAGTTTCATGTTACCACTGCACGCATTGGTGATTACAGACCTATATGCACAGTGGCATATCTGCCTGGAGCAAAATATGATCCAATAAAGCAATATGTAAATATTAACAACTTGTTAATTACTGGGCTCCTGGCCCTGCCAGGTGCTGAGCAGCACAACGAGCTCGGCACACTTTACATCTATTGGGAGTATTCAGCACTTCTCATGATCAGGCTGTAATCTATGTGGGGGAATGGAGGGGAGAGAAAAGACCTCGAGAGTGTATTGGCTTTAAGTTACAGTGGAGTTGCAAGTGTAAGTCAGGAGTTGCAGTGTAAATCAGGAGGAACTGCACTGAAGACAACTGATTTACACAATTGTAGCACTGATGTAAAGAGGAGGATGGCCAAGCCCAATGTGATAGGTACTTTATAAATACCCATACACACATATGTATACACACACACCCAGAGACAGAAAGAGAGAGAGTACCACATTATCAGTGCCTCTGTTCAGAACCATGACTAGAAATATTGATTATCAGGAGTAGGGCTGGTTTAGAATTTCCCCTGTTTTTCAATGGAAAAATGGGTTTTTGACAAAATGAATGTTTTTGTGAAAAGCGTCTAATTTCTGTGCTCAATTTTGATTTTTCACTGAAAACCTGAATGCCCCCAAATAAAACAAAACAAAAAAATCAGTTTTCATCTGACAACTGAAATATTTTGATTCTGAAATGCTGCCACGGTGTCTTATGGATATTGTAGTTTGGGAGTCTGATACTCCCATTCTCCTCTCTGGGCCAGGCTCCCCAGCTAGATAAAATCTCCTGTGATGCATTGCAGCCATACAATTGTCATGATGTACTACTTACTAGGACCAAGCAGGGAGACATCAGACCAATGAGCCCCTCCCAGAGATGAGAATGGGAGCTCAAGGCACCTGAGAGACAATGCACATGAAATACCTCATCAGCATTTCCAAATTGAAATATTTAGGTTTTGGTTTTTGATTTTTGCTGAAAACAAAATTTTCCATGATTTTTTTTTCCATCCAGCTCTATTACTACTAAGACCTAAGTCCTAAACTTAGTAGTAAAAGACAGCAAATTGTAAAAACAAACAAACAAGCCAACCAACATTTTAAACTTAATCGTAAGATCACAGAAGACCAGATAATGGCCAGTATTTTCAAACATTATTGACTAAAGTTAGCCACTGAAATTAAAGCAGCCTGATATTCAGAGTACTGAGCCCTTGAAGCTTACCTGGACCTGCATGGGAGTTGTCAGCACTTCTGAAAATCAGGTCACTTTTACTGGGGTAGCCAACGTTAGGCACCCAAGTTTGAAAAATCTGGCCCCAAATTCTGAATCCCATACTGTGCTTTGGGTTCCTGACTGAGAAACTTAGCCATGCTTAGAAACATAACTGTACATATCACAATCCGAACAGAAATTGCAAAAACGTGAACCAGAATTTATCCTGGTTTTAACAGCAGGAAATGACAGAAGGGACCACCAAATCATCTGGTCTGACTTCTTCTGTATCACAGGCTCCCAACACCACTCAGTACCAGCACTAAAGCCAACAACCAAAACCAGACCAAAGTTTTATAGGCCACAGGAGATTAAATTAGTATGTGCCACAGGCAGAAAACAAGCGGGACTGAGTTGCATGGATGCCTTAGGCTCCTGCAATGGCAGGGAACTGATTAAGTGAGATACACCTCAAATAATCCCAGCAAGTGACCCATGCTCCCTGCTCCAGAGGAAGGCCAAACCCCCAAAATCACTGTTAATTTGACGGGGCGGGGTGGATTCCTTTCTGATCCTGCATATGGTGATCAGAAGGCTTCATAGACGGTGGGCCGCCTTCCGGTTGCCATGTGGACGGCAGTCAGGCTGCCTTCGGTGGCATGCCTGCGGGAGGTCTGCTGATCCTGCGGTTTCAGTGGCAATTTGGCGGTGGGTACATTGAAGGCACGGGATCGGCGGACCTCCCGCAGGCATGCCACCAAATCCGCGTTACCAGAGGACCTCCCGCAGGCACACCGCTGAAAGTCACCTGACTGCCGTGCCTGGGGCAGCAAAATACATAGAGCATCCCCTGGTTCAAACCAGCAAATGACCTATGCCCCATGCTGCAGAGGAAGGCTATACCCTGCCACTCCCACCAGGGTCTCTGCCAACCTGAGCTGGGAGAAATTCTTTCCTGATCCCAAATATGGTGATCAGTTAGACTCTGAACATATGGGTGAGACCCATCAGCCAGACATCTGTGAAAGAATTATCTTGGAGTCCTCCCCATCTAGTGTCCAATCTTAGGCTGTTGGAAATAGTTGCTAATTGCAGTCATGGCAGCCTAATCATGCCATCCCCTCCATCAACTTATCAAGCTCAGTCTTGAAACAAGTTATGGTTTTTGTCCCCACAACTGTCTTGGGAAGGTTGTTCCAGAGCGTCACTCTTCTGATGTTAAGACTCCTTAGTCTAATTTCAAGCCTAAACTTATTGATGTCCAGTTTATATCCATTTATTCTCCTTATCCATTGGCCCTTATCTTAAATAACTCCTCTTCCTTCCTGGAGTTTATCCCTCCGATGTATCTATAGAGAGCAATCATATCTTCCCTCAGTTTTGTTAAGCTAAACAAGCCAAGCTCCGTAAGTCCCCTGTCATAAGGTTTGTTCTCCTTTCCTCTGATCATCCTAGAAACCCCTCTCTGAAGCTGTTCCAGTTTGAGTTCATGTTTCTTAAACATGGGAGACAAGCATTTCACACAGTATTCCAGATGAGGTCTCACCAGTGCCTTGTATACTGGTAATATCACTTCCCTGTCTCTACTGAAAACACCACTCCTGATGCATTTTAAGACTGTATTAGCCCTTTTCATGACTGTGTCACATTGGTAGCTCAGAGTCATGCTGTGGTCGACCTGTACACCAATGTCTTTCCCCTCCTCTGTCACTTCCAACTGCTAAGTCCCCTCCTTATAGAAAATATTCTTGTTAGCCCATAAAAATACTATTAAATTTCATCCCATGTCTATTACTCCAGTTTTCAAGGATGTCCAAATCTTCCAATATGATATTGAAGGCTCTTGCATATTGGCAATACTTCCCAACTATGTGAAATCTGGAAATTTTGTTAGTACAATCCCACTTTTTGTGCCAAGGTCATCAATGAAAATGTTAAATAAAACTGGTCCCAAGACCAATTCCAGAGGAACTCCACTAGTAACCTTTCCAGCCTGACAGTTCACCTTTCAGCATGACTTACAGTAGTCTCCCCTTTAACCAGTTCCTTATCTGCCTTTTAATTCTCAAATTAATCCCCACCTCCTCCAATTTAACTAATAATTTCTAAATGTGGAACTGTATCAAATACTTTACTTAAATCCAGCTAGATTAGATTTACTGCATGTCTTCTGTCTAGAAAATCAGCTAGACCCTAAGCAAGAACCAGCCAGTTAAACACATGAGAGGTAGAGTGCTTGGTGCCACCTGAGAGCGCTGGCCCACCTGTCCAGTTTCCTAGCTGTGACTATCCCTGATACTTCAAAGGAAAGAGACCAAAAAAATGGCAGAACACATTGGGAGTAAAATAAGCTCTTCCTGACCCGTGTAGGTGCCTGACTGACATCCTGAAGCATGAGCTTTAGGAACACAAGACATAAATCAGAAGGGATGACCCAGTGCTGCTGAACTCTGCCCCCTACCATCACAACCAACTCAATCATACAATCCCACTCAAATTTATTGAGTTGTCTCTTAAACCTAATTAAGTTGTTTGCCCCCACAACTCCTATTGGGAGGCTGTTCCAGAACCTCACTCCTTTGGTGGTTGGAAATCCAGCCTGAATTGTTCACGGCCAGTTGATACTAATTGGCTCTTGTGCCAACATTGTCCTTTGTCTTAAATAGTTCTTCTCCCTCCCTGGTGTTTTTCTGTTGATGTATTTATAAAGAACAATCATATCCCCCCTCACCCTTCTTTTTGCAAGATGAAGGAATTCAATCTCTTCCACTGTCCTTTCATAAGACAGGCCCTCCATTCCCCTGATCATCCTAGTAGCTCTTCTCTGCACCTGTTTCAGTTTGAATTCATCTTTCTTGCACATGGGTGACCAGAATTGTAAACAGTATTCCAAATGCCTTGTACATTAAAATGGCATTAACAGTTCCCTCTCTCTGCTGGAAATACCTCACCTGCTACATCCTAGGATCGCCTTTACCTTTTTTGCAGCTGCCATCACATCAGTGGCTTATCATCATCCTGTGAACAACCCACATACCCAGGTCCATCTCCTTCTCTATCACTTCCAATTGATGAACTTCTACTTTGTAGCAGAAATTCTCATTAGATCAGTGCATGACCTTTTGCACTATTGACTTTCATCCTATTTCTATTATTCTAGACTTCAAGATGGCCCAGTTCTTCCTGTATAATTGTCTGATCCTTCTTTGTATTGATGATGCCTGCCAGCTTTGCCTAAATAGCAAATTTCATTAGCACACTTCAACTTTTTGTGCCAAGGTCATTAAAAAAGTATTGAATAAGATTGGTCCCAACACTGAGTCCTGAATAACTCCACTAGTAACTTCCCTCCAGTCTGATAGTTCACTTTTCAGCAGAACTTTTCAGCCTTCTTCTCTTTAGTCAGTTTTTTATCTATTTTATAATTCTTGTTCTAATCCCCATTTTCTCTAGTTTAATTGATAATTTTTCATGTGGTACCATGTC
Organism: Mauremys mutica; assembly: GCF_020497125.1. Taxonomy (NCBI): domain Eukaryota; kingdom Metazoa; phylum Chordata; order Testudines; family Geoemydidae; genus Mauremys; species Mauremys mutica. The sequence goes on along the minus strand of NC_059074.1, from coordinate 47,771,871 downwards.
AAATGTTTTACTGAAGTCTAAATATATTAGCTCGGTTGCATTTTCCCTAAAAAAAAATCAGTTATTTTCTCAAAGAAAGAAAGAAAGATTAATCTGGCATGATTTACATTTGGTAAACCCATGTCACCTTATATCCCCTTTACCATTTACCCCCAATAAATTTTAATTGTTTTTCCTTCTGAAGTCTTGCATCCTACTGAGGTTAGGTCTGTATTTGACCAAATGACTGTCTTCCCCTTTCTTAAAAATAGGTATAAAGTTAATTATTCTCCAGTCATTACCCCAAAATAGATGGATTAATTAAAAATCCTTGCTATTGGACTAGCAATTTCGTGGGCCAGTTCTTTCAATATTCTTAGGTGAAAATTATCTCTTCTTTATTATTTGAATGCATTAAACTCTGAGTTTTTCATCCACCTGAGATATGGCAATTTCATTTCTATACTCATTTCCACCAGCCATCCTGCCTTCCCATGCCCATGTTCCAAATTATTGAAAACCAAGGCAAAGTATTCATTTAGTTTTTGGGCCATACCTAAATTAGTTTGAATCTCCTCCCCAGCCTCACTCATAGCAGCCCAACCTCATCCTTCCTTATTCCCTTTTTATTTAACTAAAAAACTCATATGATCTATCTTTAATTTCCTTGCTAAGAGCTAATACATTTTGACTTTTAGCAATTTCTGCATTGTCTAACCTCCAAGATGTACCTTTCTTTGCTCATCAGTCCCCTTTACCATTCCTTATAGGCTCTCTGCTTACTCCTAATAACCTTCTTGAGGTGGTTAGTCATTCAGCTGGGGCTGGAGTATTTCCCTTTGATTTTTTTTTCCTTACAGGGGACGCAAGTTACATAGTTTTTGTATTGCTGATTTAAAGAAATTCCAAGCCAGTCAACTTCTTTAACTAATTCCCTGGGATTTCCCAAAGGTCACCCTTTTGAAATAAAAAGACATAGTTGACAACTTGGTTTTATTTATCCTTGCATTTAATTTAAACTCGTGATCACTCAGTCCACGGTAATTTCCTACGACCATCTCAACTATGATTTCCTCACTGTTTACAAAAACAAACTTAAAACTGCATCACCCCTTGCTGGTTAAGCAATAATTTGATGAAGAAAACTGTCATCTAGCATATCCAGGAACAACTGGGCCCTACCAGTATTAAGAAGCATTTATTCTCTAATCTGTATCTGAAAAAATAAAGTCTCCTATTATGACACAATTCCCAGTAGTGTTTTCCTCTCTAATATTTATTGTCATCCTCAAAAATGGTAATATTATTAGAAATGGAAATACTACTATCCAGATCTGAGTCCGACCCTGGGGATCTATAGCATACCCTTATTGCTGTCCCAACAGAACCTCTTTTTCAATCCTTCCCCAAAGTGATTTTGACCCACATAGCTTCTGTTTTGTCTACACTGCCACTATTTTTTCTTTACAGTTTACATTGCTGTACAATGTCTTTATTTCTAGCTCTCCTAAACAGACATACCTTTCAATACCAGTCATGGGTGCTATTTCACCATGTTTCTGTAATCCCTATGTCTGGTTTAACCTCCTGCACTAGTATTCCAGATCCTCCATTTTATTGCCCGGACTGTGCATTTGTGTATCATGTGTAAAGGTAATTTCAAAATTCCACTAATGCATAGGAGGAGCAAGTGTTCTTGGCAATTACATTAAAGTCATTACTGGTATCAGTACATAAAATAAATGCTAATGACTCCTTGCTTTGAAATACTCAGTTCTTTACTTGATGCATTTGAGAATGTTACATGGCATCTGGGATATATTAAAAATAAATATATCCAGTATTTACAAAGCATGATGCAATATATTCTTTAAAAAGTCTTGCAAAGATGTGAATTCTGTATCTTTAGCTCATGATGAGGTAAGTAAGTTTCCATAAGACTGGGAATTGAAGAAGCAGTCATTTTGGAGGAATCCCTTTGTCCAACTCTTGTGTTGTCACTGGAGTGCCATTTGCAGGTTGTTTTAAATGTACAGGGCAAAACTCATCCCTGATGTAACTCCAGTAAGGTCAGTTTGGTTACACCAGGGATGAATTTGGCCCACTCTGTATTCTCTGTTGTGCCACTGTCTTCCACAGAAACTCTTTCTGCTTCATCTAAACTTGAAGTCATGTTCATCCCTGGCGTATGCAGGTGCAGTTCCACTGACTTCAATGGGCTGAGTTTGGATGTCACACCTGTAACGTATAATATGGATTTTACTGCTTATAAACGGGACCAGACAGGAGTCTTCTGTCGATAGTATAAAGGCAATCAAAGGTCTATTGACATCACCTATGAGAAAAGTTTCTAAACACTACCAACGTTTTTTAAGCAGAATCCTCCACTGAAGTCTATGGGGAATTCTGCTTAAAAACTCATGTCACAATATTTCTTTCTGAATTTTCATATTTTCAAACATTTAAAACCTTTGAATGATGATATTTACAAGTAATGGCTGTTGATTTAGAGCCCTGATTTGGTCTTACAGTGTTATCTTTTACCTGAAAAAATCCAATACTCAGATCCCTAGAAGATGGGTGCATTGTAAGAACTTTAAAAAGGTGGGATGGAATATTACCTTTGCTCAAGCCAGCCACTCTCTCAACTGTTACATGTTAGTTGCTACTTATTTAACATTCAGCCAGTAACTGGATTCATCACTAGATACTCTGGCCTGGTCCTTATCAGGATTCCATAGTGTACCCAAAGCACTTCTGACTTTTATTAAGTGTGTGGCACTCAGACACAGGCACAGAGTTGAGAATGATGAAAAATAATGAACACAGGCAGGAGCAGCATCTGCAGCGACACAGTTAGACAGGCTTCCCCAACCAGAATCCCTTCTCACTGGTGAAAATGTGTTGCATCGATGAACCCCACCTGTGCCACGTACATAGAAACAGCCACAGGACTGAAGATGGGCAAATTAAAGTTTAATAAAAGAATAAACTCTGGTAGAAGCAACAAATAAACTAGCCTTTTCCATGTCTGCTTTTCCTCAAGAATACAGCAATTTTTTTCTGGAGGACCAGCGTTTGAGTCACCACCCTACATGTTGGTTGGTACTAGATAGGTCTGGGAAATTCATGATATACATGTGCACAATAGGTTTGGAATGCTTGCAGATGGTATGGACATACATAGCTCATCCTATGCCTATGTTTGGGATCACGGGCCTATATCCCTCTTTTTGATGCTACTGCCTCATTGTGCTTGGAGCTTTGTTCTGAAATAAGAAATTAACTCTGCTCTTTCATTTTTGAGGAGGTCTCATATCAAAAACAACATGACATGGGGAACAAATGACACATGGCAGATGTTAGTCACATTGCTTAATGCATTACTGGAAGGTGCTCAGATACCACGAGGAGAAGCACAGTATAAAATCCTATATAGAGCAGTTTAAGATAATATCAAACAACAAAAGATATCCCAAGCAGTAAGAACTAGAGGCTTCATCCTATACCTGCTGTCTTCAACGGATGCAGTACCAGGCACTAAAAGAATTTCAGACAGTAGGTCTAATAGTTTGAGGAATTTTTGTACGAGCAGACATGAATCAGTGCGACTCCAGAGAAAAATTCTGATTTTTTTTGCAGTGAAATATCCCTTCACTGAGCAATACTTAATCATGTGAGGCATAGATAGTTCCATTAAACTAAAATCTATAATGCAGCATCCAAGTACGAACAATAGTGATGCCTGCCAGTAGGACTATGAGACTAGTGGACAAAAGTCCTTCCTTAAACCTCATCCCACAGACCTAGACACCTGATTTCCCTTGCAAAGCTACAATGGGATATAAGACAGGTAACAAAATATATAGCAAAGTCCATTGTGTGAGGGAATTAGGGGGCATTTAAAAGCACCCTCTCTCTGAGAAACTGAATGATAATGACTTTGCCAGTAATCTCAGACAATTTGAGAAAGAGAAGAAAATACCAAAAAAATATGAATTCTCCACATGACTCAGCCAGCTCAGATTCAAAGCCATTTATGAAAAGATACTTTGAAATTTTCATTAAAATTCAGGGAATGCAAAAGATTTGCATCCAAGTTTGGTGAGAATATCTGTTCAAAAAATTTTCTGCTATACCCTGGCACAGTCAGAGAATCAACACGAAGCTGAATACAGGCTGATTTCATGCATACAGTCCAACTCCAAGGCAAATATTGTATACATCTCCAGATACTTGCTCTTTACTAAAATCCAATGAAAATATTTAAACAACATATTACCCTCCCCTGAAATTACAATTTATGCAGTTTCAAAGCAAATGATATGAAATTATAACTCTTTAAGTTTATAAACAAAGTTGTTGGTCAATTTGTCCTACACTCTTGCCCTACAATCTTGTGGTCACTGGGTAAAAGGCTGTTGGATGCAAGATCAAATTTTAATTTACAAAGGCACCAAAAGACAGGGACAAGTATACTACCAGTTGTGAGTAGGTCCAGTACCATTTGCTGGGAGTGTGCTCATGTTGGTCAGCACAACATGTTCTGAAAGTTTTGAAACATTATCAAAATTGCTGATCTGGGTGGTCAAGGATTTCCGACTTTCAGTGCTTGCACGGCCCCTGGTGAGTCGTTCATCCTGGTGATGGTGAATGTCAAGCCAGCAGCAAGAAAATGCTGCTTTAAATTCTTCTCTAAATTTTCCTGTCAATCGAAAAGAATGCAGGAAAACATTATACAAGCCATGTTTCAATAAAGCTAGCATATGGAAGAGGCATGGTTAGCTAGTGCCAAAGTGAATCCAAAATAATCAAGTACTCTTGTAACATGACAAAAGCAGGAAAGAACAGTTTTAGTGATTCAGGAAAAGGCAACAAAATTCCACCTTTTAATAAGGATTTATAGTAGGTGCAGCAGGAATACTAAATTTTTACAAGGCAGACTAGAATGGCTCTTAAGGCAATGTTCCAGTTTGTTTGCTGAGTAAACAAATCACATTTTCTGAAAACAAATAATTGAGTAGGTTGATTGGGCTATTACTTGATGTGTGAAATGCGAGGACACAACTAATTTTTGTTTTACCTTGCACATTTTACAAAGAAAACCAGATGTAAAAAGATAAAGAAATATCTGATCTTCTGTATATTACAGTGATCATTTAAAGAAGCTCCTATTCTCTCCATTTTCAGGACCTTTGAAATCATTGGGGGCACATTGAAATTGTTACTACAATGAATTTCACTACAGGAAAGATGGTCTGTATTTAAAGAACAGGGCTGGAAGTCAGGAGTCCTAGGTTCTATTCCCCAGTCTACCAGATTTCTTTGGACAAATGATTCACATCTCCCACCAGTTTCACAGTTGCTTCAATGGCACACCCATGTCAAACGAGATCAGAATCACACCCTTAATCTTTCTGTGTCTCAGTTTTCTCATCTGTAAAAAGGGGATATTAAAACTTACTTTCCTAACAGGCTAAATGAATGACTGCTTGTGCTCAGAGACCAAAGAGATGGCACAATATAAGTAAACACCTGGCGAAACGGAACTGAGAAGCTTGGTATGAAGCCATTTGGATAGCATAAGCGTCCCCAGCCTTCCATGTAAAAACTTTAATTTAAACCCCAAACACATTCAGAAAAGTTTGGCTAACTCTTGTACACCTTTTTTTCTTTGATGTGGCCTCTGTGTTAATAAGTTTAAGCTAGGAGAAGAAACAGATGTGTTGGAATAAGAGTGTCCCACTTCCAAATACCCTGAATTTTAGTGTTCTAAGCCTCTAGATCCAAATTTTGAGTCTTGAACCCATAACTGATGTTGTATTAATTTAGATTGAATAAATGGCCCTAAGAGATAAGATGTTACCATGACCCTGAAACTGTCCAACATTAAAAGGTTTAAAACAAGGTTTTTGATTCGGTATATAAAGTCCTCAGCCTCCTCAGTGCCAGGGCAAAGATGCCTTTAAAATGTTTTTAATCTTTTCTATAAAAGATGCTGGGGGAAACAAATTTAATCATTTGAAATGTGAAGTCTTAAGTAAGGCTTTCATTTTAACAGCATCCCTTATTCCCTTTCCAGTCCGATTCTGTTTCCTAAAAGACAACACACACACACACACACACACACACACACACACCATTGCTGAGAAACTGCTTGCAACCTCATTGCAGGCACAGCATAGTTTTAATAGCCACTCCAAGACCTGACAAATTTTTACCAGCATTGAGCTGTTTAGGGCAGTGGTTCCCAAACTTGTTCCGTCGCTTGTGCAGGGAAAGCCCCTGGTGAGCCAGGCTGGTTTGTGTACCTGCCGCATCCGGAGGTTCAACCAATTGCAGCTCCCAGTGGCTGCGGTTCACTGCTCCAGGCCAATGAGTGCTGCTGGAAGCAGCACGGGCCAAGGGACGTACTGGCCGCTGCTTCCAGCAGCTCCCATTGGCCTGGAGCAGTGAACCGCGGCCAGTGGGAGCTGTGATCAGCCGAACCTGCGGACACGGCAGGTAAACAAACCAGCCCAGACCGCCAGGGCTTTCCCTGCACAAGCGGCAGAAAAAGTTTGGCAACCACTGGTTTAGGGCATTGCTTTTAGCTGCTTTTCTGGTCACAGTTACAGCAGTGTTGCAGAAAAGACAGTTTTGGCTGGCTAAGCCAGACTCTTATTAGACAGAAAGAATAAGGAAATGGATAGGAAAGAAAAATAAGGTAGAGAAGGAAAAGGACAAGTTGGGGTGCGGTGTGGGGGAAGTCTCACATCCCGGGTGGTGTTTGGGATTTAGCCAAAGCCGGTGGGTGTCATTTGGGTCCCTCTCTCTGGCCTGGTCCACCTCAGGATTAGGTCCCAAGAGATGGTGGGGGTGGCAGCATGGTGGTGAAGCTCACTCCCACCCCTTCTCTAGTTTTTCTGTCAGCAAGCATTCACCTTCCCTGCTTTTGGTCAGCCACCATTGACTTTCTCTCAAAGTCTCTTGTTTTAAGGACCCCAAGTGAGTAATGGATGGAATAGCCCATCCCTTCATTATCCTGTCTCCCAATTAGGCCTAAACTCTAACAAGTTTGGTTCACTGATTTCCAGTCCCACACTTCTCTAGTTTTCCAGACATGATCTTAACACCGTCCTTGAATTATATCAGTCAGTCTTTTTCATTTGTACTAATTCAGTCTGTCTCCCATTTGCACCTCTTCCCGTTAGAGGTTATTGTGACATTTTATGAACTTCCATTCCCTTTTCACATTTGAGCTCACAATTAGGGTAAATTTGTAGGCCCAGTTGTCACAACACTAGCCAGAAATCTTGGTTAACAGGCCACTGTTTGCTAGATATCGCTGGAAATAACAAGAACAGCAAATCCTATTCTCATTAGATTTCCTGGATAGTTTTGCAGACCTTGGATACCCAGATGAGCATCCAAATGTTTATCTAAAGCTTATCTGAACCACACCTCTAAACTTCATTCATCACTAGCTGTGACCTAACTTGCAACAAACCAAACTAAATGGTAAGGGGACTGAAGAAATGTTTGGTGATTTTTTTTTTACATGCTATATTTCTACTGAAAATAGTCTGATACAAATAATATGGAAGGATCAAATGTAATAGAAGAGAGAATGGTAAATCAATGTCATTTAGGAATATTTTCAGACAATTTGTACATTATATTTTTACAAAGGCACAGTATTGTTACATGAACAATTTAAAAATATAAAATTGTAATTTGTAACATTTTTCTACTGCTTCATTTATCTTTAGAAAATAGCTCTTTCACCACAGCCTCAAAAATCCCCAGCAGTAAAACAATAAGAACACTTAGGTTCTTTTTCTTTCATCTAGGTAGAGAATCTCCTGGGATTCAGTGACTTCCGCTCCTTTATCCCCCTCACCCAAGGCCATGTCTTCCAGGGGGATTCCTGCCATTTGAGGCCTGGAAAGGATTAACTGAAAGTAACAGATAATTTCCACCTTAATCGTGAGGTCCTCACAATACTTGTAGTCCTTACTCAGGGCCAGATTCTGCCACCCTTAGTCACCCTCCTCTGTCCTCAACCTAACCCCAAGCTCTCCCCCACCACTCTTCTGCTGCTTCCAGCCCCTCACATTACCCACTGCTCTGCACCCTGACCTGCGCTCTCCCCCCTGCCCTCCTGATGCCCTTAGTCCTATGGTATTCCCCCACACCCACCTTCCAGCTCTCCCCTCTGCATGGGGTCACAGCTCTGCTCAAATTTGGCCCTGCTGCTCTGCCATCCTGACAGGGAGTGGCATTGCGATGCAGTGCAAGGGGTTGCAACACCACTCAAATTTGGTGTGTTTGCCTCCAGTCATATCGGGGAAACTGGGTCAGATTTCCAGCTCCAAACAGGCACCAAAGGTGGGAGAGCTTGGCCCCTGCCTCCATCCCTCATCATTGCACCCCAAAATCTACACTTCAAGCTAGGGGGTTAAATTCCAGCTTGAGAAGACATACTCACCTTAGCTCTGATCAAGCTAGCATATTAAAAATAGCATGAGCATGTTAAAAATAAAATGAGCAGCAGGATGGGACACCCACCCTGTGTATGTGCCTAGAGCAGGGGTCGGCAACCGGTGGCTCGCGGCTCGCCAGGGTAAGCACCCTGGCGGGCCGGCCCGGTTTGTTTATCTGCCGCGTCGGCAAGTTCGGCCGATCGCGGCTCCCACTGGCCGCGGTTCGCGGTCCCAGGCCAATGCGGGAGGCAGGAAGCCGCGGCCAGAACATCCCTCGGCTCGCGCCGCTTCCTGCCTCCCGCATTGGCCTGGGACCGCGAACAGCGGCCAGTGGGAGCCGCGATCGGCCGAACTTGCCGATGCGGCAGATAAACAAACCGGGCCGGCCCGCCAGGGTGCTTACCCTGGCGAGCCGCAAGCCACCGGTTGCCGACCCCTGGCCTAGAGTCTTGGATGGGTACATACTCGGGGCGGCAAGTCCTTCCCATTGCTCCCGCTACTGTGGCTATGCTCCATTTTTAGCTTGCTAGTTTGATTAGAGCTGGTGCAGGTATGTCTCCTTGAGCTGGGAGGACACCTTCAGCTTGAAATTTAGACCCACCCTGTGGTTTGAGCATTGGCCTGCTAAACCCAGGGTTGTGAGTTCAATACTTGAGGGGGCTATTTAGGGATCTGGGGCAAAACAGACAAGCAAACGAAAACTGTCAGGGACAGTACTTGGTCCTGCTAGTGAAGGCAGGGGGCTGGACTCGATGACCTTTCAAGGTCCCTTCCAGTTCTATGAGATAGGTATCTCTCTATTATATATATGAGCTCTCCCTATAAAATTAACGGGGATACTTGAGAAGGCAAGGTGCTACTCAACAAGTGTAGCAGATTGTGAGGATAGAGGGACTGTTATCAGGACCTGCACCTAGAGCCCAGTTGTGCTGCTGCTCAATTTTCAGGTCAGGCTTTAACCTAATTGGTTACTATGCATTACACTTTAACTACATTTTTAATATGTAACACAGTGATCATCTGGAAACTCACCACTGAGAAAGTTATAAATGATAGGGTTCACTGCACTGTTGGCATACACAAGCCAGTGCGAGAATGTAAACCAGGCATACACAGTCTCTCTGTCATCAGCATAGTTAAACATCCCCCAAACCCTGCAAAATAAAGAGGAGAAAGCCGGTCTGAAAGACACTGCATACTAATGAATATAAATGCTGTACTTTTATTCTATCCGTGATATCACATAAAGCTCTCATTCAACACTTCCAGCTTTCCCAAGAAAATACAAACCCTCTTCCCACCCAACAACCAGCTTCCATGAGGGTTTTGCACAGCGCAGAAGCCACAAACAGTTTTGTCTTTAATGTACACATGTCATCCAGCTAGATAACAAAAGGGTAATTTTATCATCCAAGGCAAGGGTGGGGAAAGGTGTCTTTAAGCCAATATGACAATCTCCCAATTCTGGATCCAGCCTCTCAATTCTGGGCCCAGCTCCTAGTGCAACAGGGCTGCTGTAGAGTTAGGGTGGCATTGACTGGCTGCCTATGGATTCTCTGCTAGCCCAAAATAGCTGGACTGCAGTGGCTCCAACAGCATCCCTTCATGTCCTTGTGCAGGAGGCTGCTGCATTTAACCACTATGGATTATAAAAGAAATGTCCATGTTAACTCTCTGATTACAAGCTTCCCTCCAATATATTGCAGTATGACAATTTGAATACACAGAAAACAGAGAAGTGGCACCTTCCATCTGACATTTGCCAGAGGACTTTCAGGTAGGCAGTGTTGTTGTAGCTGTGCTGATCCTCGGATATTAGAGAGACAAGGTGGGTGAGGTAATATCTTTTATTGGATCAGATTCTTTTGGTGAGAGAGACAAGCTTTTGAGCTTCCACAGAGCTGATGAAGAGCTCTGTGTCCCTCTCACCAACACAGGTTGGTCCCATAAAAGATATTACCTCACCCACCTTGTACGTCTATCTTTCATCAGGGCAATACAATCAGTTCTCTTTGGTTACATTTTACTTAATGTAATCCTGCCAAGATAGAGACAGTATGCTCATCACCTTCACAGCTATAAATGTCATTGGAGGTCTGACAGTATAATTTCTCCCCAGTGTGTGTGTGTGTGTGTGTGTGTGTGTGTGTGTGTGTGTGTGTGTGTGTGTGTGTGTGTGTGTGTGTGTGTGTGTGTGTGTGTGTGTGTGTGTGTGTGTGTGAGAGAGAGAGAGAGAGAACACTGATAGAACACAGTGTTTACTGAATATACTGTTTGACAGACATAATCACACATATAATTCATTGCTTTGCCTGTTATTTACTGATTCAATGATTACTCTGATATCAACATAATAAGTCTTCATAAAAATTCTCCTTTGACTTTTATTATATTCTGGGAGCATCTTCTGAGGTTGGAAGAATTGGAACACTTTATATTTTTGCTTTTGTTAAACAATAAAAGCTTGCTTGCTTCCCTGATTTTGGTAAATTTCTGCATAGTTATATACAGATCAGTTATTAATATGTGAAACACCAGAACACAATCCTTTGGGCTTAATTCTGCTACACATGCTCACACTGAGTCATGCCATATGCCAGGGAAGTCCCACTGAACACTATCCCACCCAGTGTTCTCCATCAGATACTACACTCCTGGAGTCCAGTCACGCAAAAATATGTTTGAATATATAGGTCAATGAGATTTCTTGCATGAGTAAGTGACCGCCAACATGAACACAGGTTTTAACAATCTGGCCCCAAATTTCTGCTCTGATAATTGTTTAGCTAACAATTTGCTTACAGCTGCACACTGAGCTTCAGTTTCTTTACTGTAAAATATGTGGGTATCTATTTCAAAACTAAAAAAAAAAGAGAATATAGCAAAGCACGTCATAGAGAAATGCTTTTAGACAGAAAACTCTCCCCAAACTCCTTACTGCGCGTGGACAAACTTTACCTTTTTAAGACATTGAGGATACTAATTGGTAGATAGCAAAGTGCAAAAACCAAGAGAACCACCATTAGCATACGCGCTGTTTTCCTCCTGGCTCGAATCTGTTTTATTTCAGCTGCTACCCCACCAATCCTTGACTTGGTTGACTGTCCCAGCCCCCGGGGCTGTGCTAAAGAGGGCAGAGGCTTCCATTTTCTTTGAATTACTGAGGAAGTTCCCGGGATCTAAAAGAGTAAATGGAATCTTTGTTAATGCTGTTTCTCTAAGGGAAATTCATCACCATGTAAAAAGAAGCACTGTAGGGAGTTAATACAAAAAAAGAGAGACAGGCTGAAATAAAGCTCCATGATAACACAGTACAGTTTACTAGCTTGAGAAACACTTTAATCCAACACTGCTGTTCATTTAAGAGAAACAGGTTTTAAAAGGTATTACTAAGTCATGGCTGGGATTGTCTGTATAAGTACATAACTATGCACATAGCTGTGTGCACAGAGGGCTTTATATGCTTATAGCATTTTCAAATATGTGTCCTAAGTGTCCATAAAGCAGCTGTGCTCTCCCTATTTATTGGGGGGGAGTGAACTTATTTTTTCTGCACTGTGATCGTTGCCCAGGATATTCCTTACAGAGAGTTGCAAATGGTGTGTGTGGTGGGGGCAGTGGGGGAATCATAACAAGATGTATGACAAGTTAGGCTATGTCTAAATGGGTAGGTGCTGGCCCACTTTGCTCTCTGGAGATTGGCAAGCACAGAGAGCCTGCTGGTGGAGAAACTGCTCATGGAGGAAGGAGGGCCAGTGGTAGAAAGCCCAGATGGTGTGGTGAAAAAGGGACATTTTAGCTAAGAGCGGGTTACAGAATAAAGGAAAGGGGCCCCCCTTAAAGGCTTCTCAGTATGTATAAAGTTGACCTGTGGGGCAAGAGATGCTCATTTTGGCCTCCTCAGCTTTCTGACTGATGCCTGATGGGACTAACTGAAAGTGCATCTTTTGGGCACCTCATCATGTACAGACACCCCATGGAGACTGAATGGGAGAGCTTGGCTCTCTCATTTCCTGTGGTGGGTGGGTTGGAAAAGATTGAATTTCCTTAGTCAGAGCAGCTAGCCAGGGGTCTGTGGTCCCAACACCAGTGCAGACATGGACTCACTGAATCCCTCAGGAGTGGGTGCTGTGCCAGGTGGAGCTTGGACATCCAAGTTCTGGGTAAGCAGCTGACTAACTGCAAAGGGCTCTTGCAGAGACACAGCTACACTGGTCAGAGCCTCTGTCACAGTACACTGGGTCAACTCCCCACTTCTGCCTAGCACTCATGTGGGCCCAGTTCGCTATTTCCCCAGTTCTCCTTCAGGCCAGGCAGCCCACATGTCTCATTACTTAATTTCCTGCAGCAGGGCATCAGAAATTCCTCAGCATTTGCTAATGTCTCCTGTGGAGGAGGTGCTGGTCCTTGCCTAGAAGAAGAGTTGCCCCAAAAGTATTAAAAATCCATGAAGTGGACTCCAAAAACCATAAAACTGGGCTGATCATGAGATTAAAAAAATCCTTGTTTGTGTCAGCCTTCTCCTTTCTGAGACTTAGGGCAAAGCTAGTCCCCACTCCCAATTTGTGGGTCATTCTTCTGGGTTGAAGTTTCAATCTGAAAAAACACACACAAAGCATGGCTACTCTCCAGCTTCCAGCTGCTCAGCCCCTCTCCCATTCTTCCTCTCTGCTTCCCCACAGTGTCCTTTCCAACACCTGTTTCCATACTTCTCACTCTTCCTTTATAGCCGCCCACCCCTCACAGTCTCCCTCTCTGATCCCCCCCACCGACTAAAAACAGACTCCCCTGTTCACAGGAAACAGGCTTTGGTTTGGTTTTCAGTAAGTATACATGCTGTGGGACAGTACATAAGGGGACTGAGGCCAGGGTGAAAAGCAGGCGTTTTTACATTTATCTCTAAAGCAGGGTCTGTTTTCTCCCCATCTCCTTCAGCGCCCCTCCCAGGAGATTTTATGCTGGTCCTGTGAGCTGCAGGTGAACTTCACTCACAGAGAATCCATGAGCACAAATATAATGAAAATGTCAAACTGTGCAGGAAAAATTTCTCTCTTCAATATTTTGCCACTGTTTATATCTCCATTTTAAACCTGTTTAAAGCACTGGTCACTTGAAAAGTTTCAACTAATTCTGTAAAGTTCAGCAAGGGAGTTTCTGGGTTTATTTCTACCAACTAGTTAATTTGTCATGTACCAAAAGACTTTTACATGTTTGAATTATGTGAGGGTGAAAAAAGAAAAAAAAAAGGGATTTTGCTTCAACTTCCCCAAAATACTTCAGAGGCGAGACCAAGTATGAAAGGCTACACATGAAAAGGTCGACTTTTTTCTGAGAACTGGGAGGATTTATAATATGAGGGCAATATTAGATCCCGGTTCTGCAAACTTGTTATGCATGTGAATGGCTTTACTTGTGAGCAGTGCCATCGGCTTCAACAGGACTAGTGACATGAATAAAGTTATGCATGTTTTAAGAGCTTGCAAGATCCAGTCCTTTGTTATACACATTTTAAAAGTTAAGGTTTTTCTACACAGGGAAAGTGCTCAGCATCATTATTCTGCAATAATTATTTAAGAATAGCTCCCTGTATGGACATACCTATTCTGGAATCAGAGTGCCTTTTATTCAGGTTAGTTTAATCCACTTCTAATAACTCCATGGGGGGAGTTATTGAGGAATAGCCATCATGCTTCAAATTGGCATCCGACATTCCCTGTGTAGACAAGCTCTTAATTTAGGATTTTTTTTAAACTTGATTCAAGTTCACTGTAATCTTCCAGTGAAGATCCATAATGACAAACAGGAAACCAGTGAAGTTGGGTTGTAGGGAACTGCAGGACACACGATAATATTTAGTATGTTACAGGTGCTTTTATAAACACAAGAAATAAAATCTGAACTCTGACATCACACCACTGAGAATTCACAGCCTTTTGGCCAAGATCCACAGTCTTGTCACTTTAGTATCTGAAATCAGTATGTCCTATTTCTGGGGACTTCTCCTACTCTAATGGCAGAATTGACTCTGATTTATTGTACTGGGTCTTTTCCATCTCACTGCAGAAAAATTACACAGAGAGGTGCTACACAAAAACCTGAATTTGGGCTCTGGGAAGTATTCTGATGTTCTGATCTTCTAATTCCAAAACTGAAGCTTTTCCTTCTACTTCAATCTTATCTCGTCTTCTGAGTTCATATCAATAGCAAGAACTGGTCAGAAAGCAAACAACCCCCCCCCCCCCAAATATGTTAGCAATTTCTTCTCATCTTGATTTTGTTAAAATTTCATGTCAACAAAATTTTTCTGACAAGCTTTATTGATATTTGCATCCAATTTGGATACAAAGAAATGGAATCTTTCCTCAAGACTTTGTATGGCTTGTTTCTAATGAAACACGAGACATGATTGATGAGTCTGTGGTTAGAGATGACTAATCTGCTTTTCAGATGCTTCTAATAGCAAGAGGGGCTCATAGATACAGATTGTGGTACAATGCTGATCTCCTTGTACATCCTATAAAGCTGCCTGGTGTTGTAGGAGTTACTACTGAGAAACCTGTTCCTGTTCTCTCTACACTTTGGAGGCATTATAAGAATTGCAAAAATTTGCCTCCTTAAGCCAATGAGCAAATAATTTATAAGATAGTGCAAGCAAAAAAACAAAACAAAACAAAACAAAACAGTCAGGCTGCTAAAGTACTATGGCCTGAAGAGAATAAAGCTAGGCTTACATACGTACTACTGATGCACATTTTAATCACATACATACCAGCACAACACACACTGTCCCCAATTATTACTATCAAATGAATTATAGGGACATATTTAGCTGAGACAATTTGTAGAACACAAATAAGCTCTCTAAAATCCTCAGATGCTTTACATCAGCATTTAGAATCGTCAGAACTGGCGCTAGAAGTTGTAAAACTGCTGTTCCACCCCCACGTGTATCAAGCGGGAGAGCCAAGCATCACAATCTTGCTTTTAAAACTCGGAAAAAAAATTGTAAACAAAACCACAACGGGCTCAACCAATGTAATTCAAATGTATGTGACTCTAATTACTGAATGTGTGTCAGCATGCCTAGCATGAAGCCATTCAGTCCTACGGAGATTGTTCAGCTCTTGCTTTATCTCTTCTCCATGATTCATAAAGGAACAAAATCCTTGTGAACAGGAGGGGTGCCTGCCTGTTAATAAGCAATGTAGGTTAATAAGCAAAGCCAGGCCTCTGATGCGGTTACCCTTTGTCTTCCATAAAACTCCTAATTCTGAGATGATAAAGCCATGTTTGCAAAGACTGGGAGCAAAGACGTGATCAATAACTTGGAGAGCAGACAGAGGGTAAAACACAATAGGAATGTCATGGGAGTCATGGAGGCTAACTTTTAACCACCTGAAGATTCACTTTAAAAACAGCCCTCATTTTAAAATAAACTGCTTCAAGAAGTTTTCTGTCAAGGTCTGGGAATGCCTTGGCTGTTAGTATTTTGAATTTCATCATGTATGTGTAGCAAGATCATTAGCACATTGCAGTAGTCAGAATATTTAGATTGCATTCTGATAAACAGCATGGTTCCTTACTTGGGGCTATTGCCAAAGATTTAGAATAGGGCTGTTGATTAATTGCAGTTAACTCACGAGATTAACTAAAAAAATTAATCGCAATTAATCATAGCTTTAATCACACTGTTAAACAATAGCATACCAATTGAAATTTTTGGATGTTTCTACATTTTCAAATATATTGATTTTAATTACAATGCAGAATACAATATAAAGTGAACACTGTACACTTTATAATTTTATTACAAATATTTGCACTGTAAAAATGATAAATAAAAATAGTTTTTTTTAATTCACCTCATACAAGTACTGTAGTGAATTCTCTTTAGCATGAAAGTGCAACTTACAAATGTAGATTTTTTTTTGTTACATAACTACACTCAAAAACAAAACAATGTTAAACTTTAGAGCCTACAAGTCCACTCTTGCTCAGCCCATCGCTATGACAAACAAGTTTGTTTACATTTACGGGGTATATTGCTGGTGGCCTCTTATTTACAATGTCACTGACAGTGAGACAGGTGTTCACACTGCACTTTTGTAACTGGCACTGCAAGGTAGTTAGATGCCAGATATGCTAAACATTCATATGACCCTTCATGCTTCGACTACCATTCCAAAGGACATGCTTCTATGCTGATGATGCTCATTCAAAAAAAAATAATGCATTAATTAAATTTGTGACTGAACTCTTCAGGGGGAGAATTGTATGTTCCCTGCTCTGTTTTACCCACATTCTGCCTTATACTTAATGTTATAGCAGTCTCAGATGATGACCCAGCACGTTTTTCATTTTAAGAACACTTTCACTGCAGATTTGACAAAATGCAAAGAAGGTATCAATGTGAAATTTCTAAAGACAGCAACAACACTGAGAGGGATGAGGTGTGGAGCATGCTTTCAGAAGTCTTGAGAGCAACACGCCGATGTGGAAACTACAGAACAACAAAAAATAAAATCAATCTTCTGCTGGTGGCATGTGACTCAGATGATAAAAAAAAAGAACATCCATCAGTCCGCACTGCTTTGGATCATTATCAAGCAGAACCCGTTATCAGCATGGACACATGTCCTCTGGAATGGTGGTCGCAGCATGAAGGGACATATCAATCTTTAGCGTATCTGGCACATAAATATCTTGTGACACCAACTACAACACTGTCATGTGAACACTTGTGCTCACTTTTAAGTGACATTGTAAACAAGAAGCGGGAAACATTATCTCCTGCAAATGTAAACAAACTTTTTTGTCTGAGTGATTGGCTGAACAAGAAGTAGGACTGAGCGGACTTGTATACTCTAAAGTTTTACATTGTTTTATTTTTGAATCCAGTTATTATTTTGTACGTAATTCTATATTTGTAGGTTCAACTTTCACGATAAAGAGATTGCACTACAGTACTTGTATTAGGTGAATTGAAAAATACTATTTCTTTTGTTTTTTTACAGTGCAAATATTTGTAATAAAAATAAAGTGAGCACTGCATACTTTGTATTTGGTGTTGTAATTGAAATCAATATATTTGAAAATGTACAAAACACCCAAAAATATTTAAATAAATGGTATTCTCTAATTGTTTAATTGTGCAATTAATCATGATAATTTTTTTAATCGCTTGATGGCCCTAATTCAGAAAAATGCATTTCAATTACACTAAAAATAGATTGTGGCACACCTACTTCACTTAGAAGGATGCCTGATGTCTGCAAGCCAGTTCAGTCATTAATAGGTGTGAGTGGTGTTAATTTCCCTTAACATGACCCCATGTACACTTTGACTACATCTACACTTGGAAAACTTACATCTGTAATTCTCCATCAGTAGGAGCAACAATACCTTAGCGATGCTTTCTTTTTGCTACATAATCAATTTTCAAATCAGGATCATCCTCACATGTGTTTTCAGTGTGGACAAGGTAAAGCATCTGAAAACTGTGTTAACCTGATTTAAAAAACAGGGCCAACTAGCAAAAAAACATTTCTTTTGTCGATGGAGTCCACATGATTCATTCTTATTCTAAAGATTAAATACCAAATATTTAATATTAATAAAAATATTTTAAAAAGTTTTAGGATCTTAAATTATAAACATGGCTAGACTTAAAACTACAGATAATGCATTTGTAAACAGAAAGGTTAAAAAAACCAAAACCTAACATCTGAGTCCAGGATAATCCCTGTACCAATGACATTACAAACCCCTGTGCTGTGCTTTTGTGATTTCATCAACTCTTGCAGGTAATAGATGTCCTGGGAATATGTGAAAAAACTGATTTTTATGCATTTTGTTTTGATATGCATACACTCGAAAATTTTAAGTCTACACGTGATAGATCCAGATGGAGCTGCATGTACTATGTCCCTGATCTGGTGGATGTTATATCTGTAACAGGACATCCCATCTCCATATCTCATCAGAAGTAATCACAGGAGGGCAATTATTCATGGTTAAGTGGTGAAGTAAATAATAGACTCCCACATGAAAGTCTGGAATATGGAGTCTCTCACCTCACACCCTACGTCTTCAACATGCCCACTTTTATTGGTCTTTTATGGGGTAGCAGCAGGGGATGAATAGGGATCTAGCAGGTCCTATGTAAAGCATTGCAGCAGCAGGTGAAGAAGCCTCTGCTAATCTGCACAGTGTACTCATGTGCTGAAACTGATGCTCCAACACAGGTTAGATGAAAGTGGTGAAAAGGTGTGAAGATTTTCAGAAACAATTATTCAGGTGACCCATCCCAGGTGATTTTGTTGCTGTTATTTTGTTTTCCTATCACTCCAATGCAAAATTTGAGAAAATGACTACATCTGCAAACAGAACTTTAGATTTGTAAGGCAACCTTTCCTCAGACTGGGCCCATTATTGCTGGAAAATGGTGGCACATTTTCCAGCAACAAATACATGAGCTGTTACAAAAAATTCAGCTCAGTTTTGAGTTTGTAAGAAAATGAGAAAAAATGGCAACTTTCATACTCCTCTGCAGCTCAAGGAGATATAAAATATATGTGTAAAATCAACCTCGGAGCTCAACAGCTATTCTCTCGCAATAGGAACCTTCAATCAGGACAACTGGGGATCCATCTTCTTCCCTTAATTGATCTTTTTGCTTCCTCTGTCCCCTAAATTCTCCATGTCCTAGATGGCTCCCCTAGACTCGAGCACAAATAGTTTTTCATTCTGCTTGGCTGCCATCATTAATAAATGAAATAGTCTGCATCCTAGTCTTCCATAACTGCACACTCAAAACTGCTACTGAAGTTTGTTGGGTACAAAAGGGTGTATTGATCAGGTCCTGAGTGGCATTATGGAATTTATGAAGAAAAAGGTTGTCTATTCAAATAGACAAACATAATAAGCCATATAAATCAATGACTTACCTGGCGGCACCATAGTTTTCGAAATATTTGTAAATAGGCCAACACCATAAGACACAGTGGTGCCACGTATGTCACCAGAAAAAAACACGTGTGATACATTTTGGGGTAGACCTCACCTGGAAAGAGAATCAAAATAAAAAAAGAATATACATAAAGTAATTTTTAAACGATATTTTTAAGTCACATTATTCCTGCAGATACTCAAGTGCAGGGCGCATTGATTATAATGGTAAATATATACATGCATCTGAGATGGCAGAAATGAGTCCATTGCTTTTAGATTCATTCTGTTCATATATTTTAAACAGGCTTTTTCTGCCTAGTAGTATGTCACCTTGGTGTGTGAAGTGCTATGTCACATTCCTTTGTTACATGTATGTTAATTTTTAATCAGTACAGGATGCTATTATCTAAAAGCTGTTATCCAGTTATTCAAACTCTGTCAATGTGTTACAATGCTCTGTCTGCACTGAATATTGTAATTTAATACATCATTGAGAGGAAGCATGGTCTAATGCTCTGGTGCTAGCCTGGGCCATGGGAGACCCATGCTCAAGTCCCTGTGCTGCCACAGACATGTGCAACTGTGGGCATGTCACTTGGGACTTATCTACACACTCTATGGGCAGGTGGTTTCTAAAGTGCCCTAACATGTTGTGTATTAACTGGTCTGTGTAGCCCTTGATGGTACACACCAAAGGCTCCTTTGTGCTCTTTAACGTAGCATTTTTTCAAACAGCACCATCAGGGTCTCCACAGACCATTTAACGCACTAACATGTTAGCATGCTTTAGAAATCACATCCCCCTTGAGTGCAATACTATGTCACATAGTATGCCTGTCTGCCACAGCCCTCCATCTGTAAAATGGGGATAACAGAATTTTCCTACCACACAGGCATGTTGTGAGGCTAAATACATTCAAGACTGTAAGGTGTTCAGGTATTGAGATAGCAATGAGGGCATATAAGTACTTAAGGTAGACAGATAAGGATGTCTTTCTGCTCCTGAGATAAATGTATAAGATGTACTCTGAATGGTGGCAGTTAGGTGTTAAGTATATAATGGTGCCACTTTAATGCCGCACACCCTTTCTTGAGTATCCTTTATTACCAGCTGTTAAGTCCTGTAAGTGTACCCTGCATGTTTTGGTTTGTGGAGCTCACATCAATTATACCGTCAACACCTTTTCTCTAGTAGTTTGAACATTTATTTTATTGTTAATGATAATTTGGACTTGTTTAGCTGCCATGATCTCAAAAATGCTTTACACATGATGAATTTAAATTAAGCCCCACAACACTCCTGTGAGACAGGGAAATACCCTCATTCACCTTTCACAGCTGGATAAATTAAGTTTATGCAATTTATTGAGACCACAGGATGTCAATGAGAAAGCTGAGAATAGATTCTTCTTACTCCCAAGGCATTGCCACCTGCCTCATCAGAGCTCTGCAGGCAGCAAGGTATCATCAGGAGTTTGTGTTTCCAATTTAGCAGCTGAGTAAAATGGAAACATTAAAGCAGGCCAGCTAAGTACAAAGCATTGATGGGCCAGGTTGGAGGAAGAAGCCAGCGTTCTCCTTTGAAGTTCAGCCACCTGTAAAGTGCTAGCGGCTGAACATCAAAGGAAACCTGTGTTCCTCCTCCACCCAGGGCAATGTGCTTTGCAGAACTTTTACTTAAGAAGCTTGAATCTGTTTAGCTTCTCAAGCCAAAAATAAAGCTTTCAAGCTGCCTAGTAATTACTGCAGCAGGCAGGAGGAGGGACTGGTCTGGGATGCTGGTCATTTATCAGATGGTTTAGTCCCTGCCACCATACTCAGACTGGTGCTGAGTGGGAACATCCATCAGTGTTCTGCATAAAGATCAGTGGTGACATTTCAGCTGCCTAAGTGAAAACACCGATCCTTCCCACACAGGCCAGGGGTGGGGAATGGCCGGGAGGAGAGAAAAGTCCTTATCTTAGATGGCCCACTACATGGGCTTTCAGACAGGAAGGCGGGATACAGAGGTGTTGTGGTCCCCTCTCCAAGAAGCATGGGAAGATCACCATGTCTAACCCCCTTTGCTGAAAAGAGGGGGGAAACTCAAAAGCATTCATGGGGGTAGAATGAGGAGATGGTACTTGCCAATGTGTTTATCCCACACCTGAGATCCTTGATGACAGATGCAGAGTCTCAGCCCACTCCACCTATCACTCAACTGGTGTGTGTGTGTGTGTGTGTGAGAGTGAGAGTGAGTGTGAGAGAGAAATGGAATGAAAGGTCTTTGGATATGAGGAATGAGAGATGGGCAGCCTGCTGGTCGGGAAAGGAGGAAGAGTCTGAAAGGACAGGTTAAAACAAAAAGTAGTGGGATAGAAATGGTGATGATCTAGTGGTGATATTACAGAGGACATGGCTCAGCTCTCTGATTTATCAGCTTTTCATGGACTTTTGGTAAGTTTGCCCCACACATTATCATTTCTGGAATTCAGCTTCCCCTCACCCCAAACCTGAAAACAACTATCAGAAATTATTCAGACACAAACCAAACCTTGTTCTATGCACAAATGCCAGCCATTGTCAAGTCCCTTCCTACCTTTCTCAGGCTTTGGAACATACCACGAAGGTCAGCAGATTCTGGATATTTTGGACCAAAGGAAGGAGGTCATTACATACTATGGGGCCCTTTTTGGAGAATGCTCTCCAGGCAGCTCCCTATCATTTCTACTGAGAGGGCTCCAGCTCACAAGACTCTGGATTACATCTGCAGTGCAGCAGCCAGGCATGGGGTGAGAAGCAGTCTCTAGAGTAGGCTGCTCCTGAGCCATTTAAGGCCCTACAGATTAATATCAACACTTTATATTTCTCTTGGAAACCAACAGGCTGCCAGTGCAGATCCTGGAACACTGACATCACATGCTGCTGGCAAGATACCCTATATAATTATTGAGCTGCTGCATTTTTTTTTAATCATTTTCTATTTCTGGGTTGATTTAACATGTAGATCTAAACTTGGAGAGGAAGTCATGGATTATGAGAGTCAGGTCTGCAATTATAAGCAACAATTAGAATCTCCAAGGGAGATGAATATTTCCAAAAATATCCTCAGATGGAGAAAGCTAGTAACAAATGGCAAGCGTGCTCCCTCAGTTAAAAGTGCCAGTATCATTCATGCCACATCTGCTGGACGTTTCCCTCCTCCTATGAAACTCACTGCAGTTTTATTTGGATTGAGCCATCCAGCTCTCATCTCTGCCCCTCTGGCTAAGGAATTCAAGAGGAGTGGCTGGGTTGGAAGAGAGAGAGAACTGGAGTTGGTATCATCAACATACTGAAAGCACCATGGCCCTCCAATGGCCCTGCACACACAAGAGGGGGACGGTTGTATTAATTTTGATGGAATGAATAGGCCCAAAGAGTCAAAGGTGTTAACTTGACCCTGCCACCATCCAACATTAAACTGTTTCAAACAAGGTGCAGGGTTTGGTATACAGAGACCTCAGCCTGCTTAGTACCATGGCAAACATTAAATGTAAAGTGTTGAATAAGGCTTTTATTTTAGCAGAGCCCCTTGTTCCCTCTTCCCTTTAGCTACAGAGAATGTTCATAAGGAACACGAAACACCTCCACCTCTATCTGAGAGTCTTTGGTGTTAAAGATGGTAATAACTGTCCTTGGGGAAAGGGAAGAAGATAGCTCCAGTGCATCTCAACTGTCATTGCTGTTTTGCTAAAGTCCCCTCCTGATTTCCTGAAGACAAAACAAGACAGATGCACACAAAAAGGGAGAGAAAGGAACAGCAATGACGATAAGTGCAGCTTCTGTCTTTGGCACTGACTTACTTGCAATCTCATTGCTAGAGGAATACAGGCACAGCACATGGTTTTAGCAGCACTCCAAGACTTGGTCAACTTATAACAGCATTAGATTATTTAGGACTTTGCTTCTAGGCTTCTTTTTGGTCACAGGATTAGAGCAGTGTTGCACAATATGCAGTCTTGGCCAACTAAGCTACACACTTACCAGCCAGAATGCAGAGAGGGAAAGGAAAGAGAAGAAATAAGGTGGGGAAAGAAATGGACACACAAGGGGGAAGGATGACAAAATCCTGCATTCCAGGTGGCGGCTGGGATTTAGCTGGAGCCAGCGGAGGTCATGATGTCATCTGGGTCTCTCTCTTTGGCCTGGTCTAGTTAGGACATTTTTCAGAATTAGGACAATAAAGGCTCAACTGTGTTACATGGGCCCCAGGAGATGGGGGTGGCAGCCATAATGGTAAAGCTTGCTCTTCCAGTTTACTTGTCCTTCAGCCAATAGTTGCTATTAAACAGCTTTTAATTCTCCCACCAAAGTCTTTTGTTTAGGACTCCAAAGGGAGTGATGGGTACAATAGCCCATCCCCATATTATTTTGTCCACCAGTTAGGTCTAATTTCCTACATTGCAACTTTGGTTTATTAATGATCAGTTCCACATTTGGGTTACACTGGCATGATTTTAATACACTCCCTGGGTTATATTACAATACTTTTCTGTCTAGACCAGTGCTGGGCAACCTGTGGCCCATCAGAATAAGCTAATCGATTGTCGGCCATGAGACATTTTGCTGACATTGACTATCTGCAGGCATGCCCCCTTCCCCCCCACAATGGGAGCTGCGGGAAGCAGTGGCCAGCACATCCCTCTGACTCACCACTTCCCGCAGCTCCCATTGGCCAGGAACGATGAACCACGGCCACTGGGAGCTGTGTGTTTGGGGGCAGGGGGCGTGCCTGTGGATGGGCAATGTCAGCAAAATGTCTCACACCCCACAATCAGCTTATCCTGATGGGCTGCAGGTTGCCCACCAGTGGTCTAGACTAATCCAGTCTTTGAGACAACCTTTTGCACCTTTTCCATTAACATCAGGTTACTGTGATCTCTTATGAATTGTTACACACATTTTACAATTTGAGTTTACAATTTGGGTAAATTTGTAGGCTCAATTATTACACCAGGACCAAGATGGAACCTTCAAAATATCACATCAGAGCCCTCAGTTAATGCCCAACGTTGCTTAAAGTAACCAATTACAATAATACATGAAAACACAATCTGATTACAATGTAACAAACTGATCACAGGGATGGACAGCTTTTTAAAAAAAATTACAACCTTGAGAGATAATCTGATTTTATTTTAGTCTGACTTGAAGCTGTTAACCAAGTTTATTTTAGCTACATCTTGGCAATCCTGGCATTACTTTGCTGAGTGTGAATAATTATAGTATTATGGTGATGATTATATACAGTGTCAGAGTCTCAGTGCACAACTCACATGCACTATTAGTGCTGGAATTATTCCAGGGCCCACCAGAGTTGAGCCCCAATAGTTCCAGGAAGTGGCCAGGACTAACTGCAACAGGAAATTTGGGCTACTTTCATGTAGTCTAATTCCAACACTGCTCAGTGCAAGAGTAATCTGGAAGGACTGATTTGTACTTTTTGGATGCAATCATTTGTAATAGAGCATGTTTTCCAAATAACGTTAGTAATGCTGTCCAGGCCACATTCCAAACTGAGGAATGAACCGCTTCCTATATTGCTCGCAGGTTTATAAATTCTGTATGCAATTTGAATTGTAATTCTGGGAGATTTCTGAGGAATTTATATAATTCAGACAACTGCCAAAGTCAGGATCCCAGGAAAATGGACCAATGGTCTATTCTCTGACTTCTGCAGTCCTTGTAAACCTCTACCTTCCTTTGATCAATAAGAGTTATATAAAGATAAACATTACAGGATGGGAACATTTGTTCCAATGGAGAACATTAACATGGCCAAGACACAGAATGCCTCTTATTGCACATCCATCTGAACTTCTCTTCCAATTTACTTTGAACATTAGCAAAGCAGAGGAAGATGGAATGTAACTGTTTCTAAAAAACAGTAGTTTCAAGAACCACCATAATTAAGAAAGAGCTTAAAGCATTGCGATGTGCGGATACAGCCCTACTGCAAATTAACATGCCAAGCTATTTTCATTATATCCAGACAGTATAAGTTCCATTCCTATGATCAATAACACACTTACCTCCCCACTGCTCATCACAAACTGTGAATAAGATAGTTTTGTTAGCTAATCCTGGGAACATACTGCTGCACTCCATAACAATAGCCTGAGGAATCATTATAATGCAGGACACAATCCAGATAACGATAATGCTATTCCTTGCCCTCTTGGCTGTGCTTTTAAACATCAAAGGGTGACAAATTGCATACCAGCGATCCAAAGCGATGCAGCTAAGTGTTAGTACAGACACAGAGACTGACACAGTCTAAGGAAACAAGGAAACATTGTGTAAACTTTTCTGATTTTTTACCTTGAATACAATTTATATTTTCAATACCATCAGAAATCTATTTAGAGCTGATATCCCATTATCAGGGGCTGTTGAATAGTGATTCTTCCAAGAAAAACAAATACTTTTTAATATCACTTGTCACAAAATTCACATAGGCTGGCAGACTCAGGCCTTACTCATTTTCAGAAGTACATTAATCTGTGTGTAATCCCATTGGAATCAACATGACAACTCACAGACCACTCAGTTTGAATAAGTATGGCAGAATCAGGCCTCATAAGAATAAAATCATCCATCTTATACTTTGAAAGCATTATTTGTAAAAGCGTATATTTTTGCAATATGAAAATAAAGCTTTAAACCCACTAGCTACATCTTGCTTTGTAGGGGACATTATCTCATTTGATGTGCTATGAACCTGTATCATCGTGTCTTCCCAGTTTTCATAAAGGCAATGGGAAATCACAGTCACATGAAAAATAATCCGTTTGCAGTTGATAAAAATAGGATCATTGGATTTTTCCACTGGCTACAAACAAACAATTGTTCATTTTCTTCTGCTCAATACACTGGGTGACAGTTTCACGTCCTTTCTGCATTCAGTGGCATCTTCCAAACTAGGTGGTGGCCAACAGTTAAAGTACCAACAACAATCTCATGTAGCAGTGTTGTGCGCTTTGAAATAAGTTGGGCAATTTTGATTCTATGCAGTGGAGCAGAGGGCAACACATATCCACGGATCAATTCATTGTACTATTATACATGACCAATACTATGGCCCATGCTGCGCCCTTTGGAATATTTTGTGCACTGGGGGGGCTTGATTCTGACCTCAGTTACACCACTGTAAACCCAATTTTCCATTGAGTTACTTTGGATTTACACCAGTGAAAAGGTCCAAAGATTTACCATACTGGAATGCCCCGTTGGCCCATTTAGTCTGATAAGAAAAGGAAGGCACAGTTGTTAATCACTTCACTGAAGAGGGCCTCAGAATTGATTTAACCTAATTATGAATGGCAATAACTGATGCTTAACTGGAAGAGTATGAGCAATTTCCACTGCCCATGGGGACATTTGGCTATTTCTACATAGCACTTAGTAAGGCGTATGGAATTCTGAACTCCACTTTCTAACTACAGAGGGCCAGATGCTCTGTCACCCGACACCGTGGGTAGTCATTATGTCCATGCAAAGTGGGCACAAAATATTACTGTTCTGATATTTTAATGTTTTATGTCCACTTTGCATTGATGTGACTACACAAGGTGAAGAGTATCACAGATTCTGTCCCAGTGTGTTTATTGCCTAAGAGAAAAAATACTGAAAATAATACTTATTCAGCAAATAATTTTATTTAATGTTATGTAGTTGGACATTGGAAGTGAAGTAGCCCTTAAATCACAATGTCAATTCCCTCCATTAGGAAGTCCCAATTAAGCAGATTCTATGTACTGTTCCTTTTTGACAACAGTAGTATGGAGAACAATACCTGTAAATAGGGGATCACCTTGCAGAGGGTCTGCCCAAAAAACCAAGTTTCTGTGATATCCACTACTAATGTGGCTGGAAGACAAGTGATTGTGACAAGAACATCAGCCAGGGAGAGGTTTACTATGAAGTAGTTGGTAACTGTCCGCATGTGATGGTTCTTCCACACTGCAATACAAACTGAATTTGCAAAGAAGGGTTAGTACATTTGAAACAACATGTGGAAGGAACACTTCAATGGGACAACACTTTACAGGAGCAACTAAAGTAATCGGAGGATGAAGAAACATTTTCCTGAAGGTTTTAAAAAAAAATGTAGTATATGTAAATATGTAGGGACAGTTAATTTTCTTTTATAGTGAACAGCCTGGAATCATGGAGAAATAGCTAGAAACAAGGAGGAGCCAAAGTCATGTGACCAAGCAATTCTCCACAGACTACAGTTTAGGAATTGTTGGTTTGATGTGTAGATCAGTTTATTTTATTTATGTTATTCCAGGTACAACAGAACACAGTAAATTTTATAGAGTATAAGGCTCCCAGAAATTAGTTTGTTTTTCCTATTGATCCAAACTGTAAAGCTTTATAAACCAGGTAAATCACTCTGACTACATCTGAGTGCAGTAAATCAATAAATCAGTAAGCTAGTGAAGTAAAAATTGAGGTTGTGGAAACCAACTTGAGAAAAAAAACAGCTTTGTGTAATAACCTAGGACATAAAACCTTAATACTCTTGAGAGATCAAAAATATTCAGAAACCCAGTGTTAAAAAGATTTCCATTCCCTCTTTTAAAACTGACTCATACAGTCCCCCACCTCAACAAATTTTACCACCACAGCAAATTAATCCTTTGTACACAGAATGTCCTTCTGTCTTGAGCAGAGATGGGTCATGTCTTCAAATCTCAAGCTGGATCCAAACTTTCCTTAATTTCAGGGATTCAGTGTTGGGCCCAATTT
The DNA here is from genome assembly GCF_020497125.1 of Mauremys mutica. Taxonomy (NCBI): domain Eukaryota; kingdom Metazoa; phylum Chordata; order Testudines; family Geoemydidae; genus Mauremys; species Mauremys mutica. The sequence continues at coordinate 47,743,702 of NC_059074.1, read as the reverse complement.
AGATATATTAGCTAGATGAGAAGTGCAGACCTGAATCTGAACTCTCCCAATAATCAAAGCACGATTTCAGAATTTTAGTCTGAAGACAGCTCTGGTCCTGAGCTCACTAAAACACAGTCTTGAGTGAGAGCATTTCTTATTCTGGTGATTTAAATTACAAAAAACAACTGTTTTTAACCCTACTATTTTTACTTGATACATACTATCAATGTATTTGTGGTATCTGTAGCTGGTAACCATGAAAATTATGGCAGAGGAGATGCAACAGGTTACAGGGGAGATGCACATTATGCTCTCTCATGAGCCTTATTCACACTAAAGAAATGATGCAAATTTATAAGATTGTTGCTGACACCACTTTAGATTAACTGGTGTTAACACCGAGGCTCAAAGTATTCTAGGTCAGTGGTTCTCAATCAGGAATCTGGGGCCCCCTGAAGGGCTGCAAGTATGTTTCAGAGGGTCCTCCAGCATGGCCAGCATTAGACTATTTGGGGCCCAGGGCAGAAAGCCAAAGTCCCACCAGATGGGGCTGAAGCCTGGACCTCTGAGCCCTGCCAGCCAGGACTGAAGCCAAACCCTGAGCAACATAGCTTCACAGGGGGCCCTGTGGCATGGGGTACCAGGCAATTGCCCTGCTTATCCCCTAATGCCAGCCCTGGCTTTTATATGCAGAAAAGCTGTTGTTGTGGCACAGGTGGACCATGGAGGTTTTTATAGCATGTTGGGGGTTGCTCAGAAAGAAAAAGATTGTGAACCTCTGCTCCAGGCTATATGAATGTTACTTTTGTTTTGTTATTTTCCTTAAACAAAAACAGAAGTAACCCAAGTGGGGAGAAATTGTATTCTACAAGGACTGAACTTCTGACAGATTGGTTAGTAGTTGTTTGTTCGTCCATCTTGTCTTTTTAACCTGTAAGTTCTTTGGGCAAAGATCCTCTTCCTTTCTATGTTTGTGTGGTGTCTAGCCTGATGGGACCCTGACTGGGGCCTTCTGGTATTACCATAATAATTAACAAGATCCCCAGCAACCTACCCTTGTAAGTGTGCAAGGGAAACTAGTATGTCTGACAGGAGGTTGTAATGAATAGCCTCTTGAAAATATATATCTCATCTACATAGCAATACACTAAACTAGTGTCTGTCTTCCTAAATGCTGTCATTGCCCACCTGCTCAAGTGTATGATGATGTTCTCTGTTAGATGTACCCTAGAGAAGAGCAAGTCTGGACACACATACCCTCCAGGATTTTGCTTGTGAGAGTTACATTAACTGGACCCTGCTATTTGGAGGGAAAGACACTAGACTGATCCCAGCACATTAATCTGAGCACTGGCATTCTAGATTACTTCTTACTGAATTTGACTGCTTTAATAAGTGTATCAGGTACATTGCCTTCCCCCACCCCCATTCTTGGTATCTGCCATACCCAAGGTCTTCAAGAAGTGCTGGGTAGAGTCTCCAACCATCTTGCAGCTTCAGTGGGGCTACCAGGAAAGAGCCTCTGCCCTACAGTCCAACAAGTATTTGTCTGGGTAGGCGAAAAGGAACATCAGTTTGCCACTGAATAGGCTCTAACCAATAGATAGTGGAAGTGGGAAGAAGTTCCCCTGAAGCCTGATCTACAAGGAGGCTGGGACACTTAGCACTCATATAATCCTCAAAGTAGTATACTAGGGAAGTGAAGCCCTTGGAAACTCCAAAGCTAGAATGGTATGAATTAGGTAATGCTATCTGACCTTACTGCAGTGTACAGCTGGCTGTACAGCTGAGCGAGTATGTCTTTGTCACCCCTCCCAACGGGGAAGTGGGGTGGGGAAAGCAGTGGCTTCTGTCCCATTCTCTTCCAACTCCAGAGTCCTCGGGATCTTATTCTGTAGACTAGCAACCCCAAAGTACAAGACAGGCAAAGTGGCCATCCGGCCTCCCTGAAGACCCTGGGAAAGGAATCTCTAGGTAGGGGCACAGAGCACCGAGCCACATAGTATGAAGATGAAAGGTATATGGGGCCTGTAGATGAGTGAAGATTTGGAAGGGTCCTGTTTGGGGAGACAAGGGCACCAGCTATGCAATAAGAATCCATCCAACTCTACCAAACTTGTTTGGATTTTGGCTGACGATCAGGGATCGTACTTGCCGTAGAAAAATGTGGAATTTGAATTTTTTCAGAGAATCTTTCATTTTTATATTTTGTGAAACAATAAAAACCAGGTATTAACTAAATTTTACTGGAATTTACATTTATTCAATGGGCCCAACCTCCTCCTCTTGAGGTGGATTTTTGAATGTGCTTTAAATTTACAGTGGAGCTCCCTTTATCCAATCGAATTAGGACCAGGGTCAGATCGGCTAATCAAAATTGGGATAATCAGAAGAATTGGCAAAAAGATTTCTCTTATTTTAAGATGGGGGAGAGGGCTCAGGCGGTCAGCCCCAGCAGCCCGGGGCTGACTGCTGGAGCCCCAGCAACTGTGAATATCCGCACGGCAGGTGGTTTGGTTAATATGGAAAGCAGGATAATGGAGGCTCGGATAAATGGGGTTCTACTGTATATCAATAAAATGTTTTCTTCAACTTATACCTATATTTGCTGTGGCTAGGGAAACAAAAGTTAAGCATTTCATTTTAATTGCAGAAAAACATGGATTTTTATGGGGGTTTTTTAGTCAGAGAATTTTGGTTTTTTTTTATCATGCAAAACTAGGATCCCTGATGATGATTGAAACAATAAAAGGATCCCTGAACAAACCATGATTTAATGTTATACACAAGCCTTTCAAACAGCCCTAGACATATTGCAGTGCAAAAGAAAAAAGTTGGGAGAGACAGAGAAAGTGGAGAGGGAAGAGCGTTTCAGATCGGGAAAAAGATGAGGAGAAGAGATTTAAAAAAGGAGAGAAAAAAGGTAGGGAAAGGAATAAGTAAGAGAGAGAAGTTCCCTTTGAAAACACAGTCCTAGCCAATCTGTAAACATCTCACTGCTACTCCACTCAAATTTCTCCCTTCAATTTTTTTGCGCTCTGCTTTAGTTTGGATTTTACAAAAAGAAACAAGATCTAAAAGGAACTCAATTCAAAGTGACTGCTGTTCTTATCTTTGCCACACAGTGTCAGTAAAAGCTTGGAAACTAAATGAGTTACCATGCTGTCCCCTGTTTAGAACAGTGCTTCTCAAGCTACCTGATGTGGGGGACCGGCAATTTCTCCCCCCCCCTCCCCCCCAATGTGCCAGGGATCAGTGCCATATTATCCTATTCGACGCTCTTATGAGGAAACTCGCTGTGGACCAGCAGCTGATGGCTCGCAGACCAGCACCAGTCCAAGGCCCACCACTTTGAGAAGCAGTGGTTTAGAAGATGTGTTGTAGCTCTATCAAATGAATCCATTGTAAGACTGTTTTGAAGAGGGTTGATTGCACTGAGTTTGAAGTTTGGTGAGGAGATACATTATGGATTCCAGCCATTATTCACACAGAATGCAAAAAACGTCACTCTTCAAGGGGAGCACAATGAAGGGAAATAGGTTACTTGGGAAGAATGCAAATTTTGACAGAAAATATTTATGAGTACAGAGAAAATGGCTTACAGGGAAATCTCAAGGGATTTGACTAGAATTTACAAGTGCACAACAAATCCATACCAAAGATTAAATTTAAGAAAGACAGTCTGAAGTCCATATTGTGTGAGTAAAAAAGATACTTCATTACATTGTATTACAAAACCTCAGATGTGACAGTATAGTGGGGCTTTTAGATCCTGTGTTCTACAACAAGAGATGTGCTCCCAGCAATTTTAAATGTCCTGGGATATTTTAATTATGGTTGTGCAATGCTACATACTTGATCACTGTAGTACATTGCATATGAAGTTGAATTTGAAAACAAAATGAAGACTCCAGGATAATGTAAAATGCAGCTGCCTACCTCCAAGGTTTAGACGGCTATCAGTACACAGAGTATGGGCTATAGTTCCTCCACTGACTTCTACTATGCTTCTGCTGTTAGTGTGTGATCTAGACACCAATCCTAAACCAGTTCAGTAACACTTCAGAAGGGTCCAGCTAATCTCTCATTCAATGTGTTTCCTTCCAATTTGACCTCTAAACCCAAATAAAACCATAACTGCTTTGGCATATTTTTACCATGATTGCCACAGTTTATATAATGAAAGGTGCAGTGCTAAGTTATTTTGTTGACCGATGCTATGTACAAATCTGGATACATACAAAGAATTATTATTTTCATCTCTCTTTATCACATGCTTCCTTTACTTCCTCCTATCCAATTTATTCAGTGACATCACAATTCACTGGTTGAGATGTTACAATAAACTCCCATTGAAGGGATTCTGATGTGGCATCTCCCGATGTATCAGTTAGGAAGAAAAGAGGAAAAGCTTCAGTTTTCCACATGTACATTTTGATAATCAGCAGCAATGGGATAAGTGCATTCTGCTAGAGGAAAAATGCTTTTACTGATACATTACCACCATACCACTTCCTGGTGCTCTACTCTAGGGGCCGCTTGTAAGTTTCATGGCTTAGTAATTTTCTAGCTCAACCTTATTCTGCTTGTGAGATCTAACAAATCACATCACAAGGCTGCAGTCTAGGCAATGCTTAATTTAAAAACCCACAAGCTTTAACAATGGTCACACTTAACTGGTCATCTGCTGTAGTAACTAAATAACACTATGTCAATATTTGCAGGATAGAGAACACTGCTAATACAGAAGTAATATTACCTAGGAAAGATTTGGAAAGATTTTATCATTACCTAAAATGATTTTAAGTGTTCTTAGTGTGTGTGTGTGTGTGTGTGTATATATATAATCTCATACATATATGATTTTACCACCTTTGATAACTATAGTATGATTTTTCAGATTCTTACACAACTCTATATAATTGTGTACAAATATTTATATAAAAACAGCTCAGCAAAAATCAGGATACATTTTTAAAAAGTCTATAATATTGTGCCCATTATACACTGTGGGCATAATTATAGGTGCAAATGATTGTTTTTAGACAGCACAAGTTAGCTGCCTAAATGATACTAAGTGTTTCTGAAATTGATTACAAAAACAAAATGAGATTTTGGATTGAGGCCCCTTTCATAGTTCCACCTATGTCTATTTAACTAAAAGAGTATTCAAAAGGCAGTTAATTAGTGGGTTGTTTTAAGGAAAGAACCCTTTCCATTCATTGTAATAAGAATCAGTGACTATGAAGTGCTTCTTGCCGATACAAAAGTATAAAGGAAAAAATAGCATTCAATCGAGAACCATAGCTCAAAACTCAAAACAGACCAAAGCCATGTTTATTCACAAACATTTGGTGAACCATAAAAATTATAAGTGTTTCCATTTCCTGATGTGGGTTGGGATGATAGCAGAATGTCACTCTTGCAGTTTAGCAAAACAAGTTTAATCAAGAAGCACTAGAAATACCGCAAGAAAGTCTTCTTCAATGAGATTTCCATATGAAAAATTTGGTAGTCTTACTACCAAATTTTCTATGCTTAGCCAAAGTGAACATCCAAATTTTGAGGTATGCTCATCATCATCTTTAGGTTAACTTTGCAAAATGTCCCCCCCCTCCCATGAAATCAATATACAGAAAGGGCTGCAATGTAAAAAACATTCATGTTCCTGTAGTAGAATGTATTAAGATGGCGGGGGGGAGAAGAGCGAGAGGGAGAAAGCGCGCGCATGAGACACACCCACACATTACCAAGCTTTAAAATGCTCTTATATTCTCTTCTAAAAATAATTTCTATGGCCTTTTCGTCCCATATAATGACACAACAGGAAAAAAGCCCACAAAAGTTGCATGTGGAGGGAGCAAAAGTTACAGGAGGAGAGAGAAAAATTGTTCTTCTCAACCTCTGAGGATAGGAAAAGCAGCAATGGACTTTAACTGCAGCAAGGGAGGTTAAGGTTGGACATTAGGAAAAAACTTCCTAATTGTCAGGATGGTTAAGCACTGGAATAAATTGCCTAGGGAGGTTGTGGAATCTGCATCATTGGAGATTTTTAAAAGCAAGTTAGACAAACACCTGTCAGGAATGGTCTCTGTAATACTTAGTCCTGCCATGAGTGCAGGGAACTGGACTAGATGACCTCTCGAGGTCCCTTCCAGTCCTATGAGTCTATGTCGTAAGATGCAAAGTGTTATAAAGTACAACAAAAATTGTGTGATGTTATGCTGCAGGGGACCGTGACAATGTGCAGAAGCAGTTGTATCTGGACTATAACACAACAAAAGTGGACTTGATACTGGAAATGAGAGGTGTGTTCAGGGCCAAACTCCCTGTGATGCATGCTTTCATGCAAGCCAGGAAAGGGAGTAAAAGGATCACAAGTCACAGGGAACCAATGAAACTCTAACCTGTCCCTTCTTTCCCAGTGCATTGTGAGGCTGTCTGCACAGAGAGAATACTGCTGTGGTAACATCTGGCTCATGTTTTAAAGGCTAGAAACTTTAAAAAATGAAAGTTTAGATACTAGACAACTTTATGGCAAGGGACAGACTATACAGCAAAGTTTGTCGCCACAGAATTGCAATATACAGAGGGGCGTTGATCATGGTTAAAGATATTTGGCCCAATTCTGGTCCTTAATGTTAGAATATTTTGTTGAAGTGAGTTGTATTAGGTACCTGTGATCAGGTGTCCACCCCACACAAGCCCTGCATTTGGAGGAAAGCCAGAGAATGCTAAGACCTAATAGTTCATAAAGTCCAGCTGAGAGAGGAGCTGGACGGGGTTTATAAAGAGTGGAGGTTGGCCGTAGAGGGGGCTGCAGTGAAGTGACCCTGAGGTCACACTCCCTGATACAAGGAGGGAGAGTTGGAGCCTGAAAAAGACAGGATAGGAAGCAGTTAGGTCTGAGGGTTTGGATTGGAACCCAGGGTAGAGGGTAGGATCGGGTTCCCCTAGCAGCTGCTGCGGGAGTGGCACAGTCAGCACAATGGAGATGGAGACTGCTTGAAAACTTTGAGGAAGGAGACTCTGATGAGACCCGGGAAGGGGAAAAAGATTGTGACTCGGTTGGAGGTTTAAGCCATGAAGGAGAGGTGTTCCAGCTCTGGTCTAGCGGGAGAGCGGCTGCAGAACAAGTGCCTGGGGCAACAGGCTGATGACCACCAGAGAGGGCACAAAGAGTGGCAAGCTAATTCCCTAGGTGAGCCACAAGGAGGCTCCATGGAGCAGTGAGTAGCAGACCCCTTGACAGCTCCCCACAACCCACTGCTCACAATAAAAGGGAGGGTGGAGTGAGAATATACTAGGTAGCTTCACCATAGGACCAAATCTGTTGCACTGAAGATAAGCAGCCACTGCTTTGCTCAATTGTCCTTGCCCCTCCTACACACATGTGCATACACAAAGGGCAATAGTAGACAGTGTGAACAAGTGTTTGATATAGGATTCACCATACTAGCCAAATGAATGCACTACAGCAGGAGCCTCACCCTCTAGCACCGGGAAATCCAGTTGAGACAGACACCACCTAGGATATGTCTACACAGCAATGTAAGTGCAGGCTTGAGCCTGGACTCAAGCCAACCCCCCTTGAGTCTACACTCTAATTGTGTTAACCTAAGGCTTGAACCTAGGGTTCCAGACCAGCAGGGCTGGAGGGTTCAAGACCATGTTAAGCTGGGACCTAAGTTCTGAGTCCTATTGCTTTCCTGTGTGCCACATGACCCCAGCTTGACTCAGGTCCTGAAAGTCTTGTATCCCAGAATTCCTTGGGGCAACTTCCTTAGTCCTCACTATGCTAACAGTCTGTGGTGCAGACTTTTGCACTCTATTGCAAACAGCAGCAGCTCAGCTCAGCGTTGGCCCATTGTCTGCTGAACACAGATCTGCAAGCACACTCTCGGAGAGCCTGCATGGTTTTCAGCTGAGACCGATCAGAAGAAACTTTTTGCAAAGAGCTGCTTCCTGGTCACAAGAGCACAGCCTGATTTTGGTGCATGCTGCTGAGGTGCCAGAGAGCAGAGCCAGAACTAAATAGCTGCCCTGCAGGGAGGGGGAAGCAGTAGAGCTCCTAGCTCAGCATGGCAGGGCAAGGGTGGACCCCCAGCATGCCAACTGCCCCCCCCCTCTGCAAGGCAGCCACTTGGTCTCCACTCTTCTTTCTGGCCCCCCTGTCTTCCCTGGGGCTGCATGTGCAGGGGTGCCAGCACAGCATGCAATGTCATAGCGAGAAGTGGGAACCATCCCCAAAGCCTCCTGTGGTGTCGGCTCCAGGTCCTCCTTACTGCTATACAGAGCTTCTCCAGACCATGGAATGAAGCTGACAGGCTCCCAGCTTCCAGGATGTTGGGGATCATCCCTCTCCTGGCCACGCTGAGCCAGGAGCTCTGCCACTTCCCCTCCCTGCCCGGCAGCCACTTGATCCCCACTCCAATCTGTGTCCCTTGCTCCTGGGCTGCCCGGGACTGTGTACACAGAGGTGCCTGGGCAAAAATTCCACAGTCTCCTGGGGATCCCTTATCCCTGCCTGTGACAGTGCAGGGATAAGGGGTCTTTGGAGGGTGGAGTACACTGCACCCCAAGCCCTGGGGATGCACTTTACTGCTCTGCAGACAGTAACAGCCAAGCTGGGGAGTGTGTGTTTTTCCTCTAAAACTTACCTCTTATGTCACACTTCAAGACAGACAACAAATAAAAAACCAGCGAAACAAAAACTCCTTCATTGAACGTCCCATTTTAAAAATGAAGAATTGCAAAAGTTCAGGGCTGACAAACTATTAAAATGGAGACTAATGTCCTGATTGTCCTGAGAACAGGTGCATCTTTCTGCCAACGTGACTCAGCCTAGAAATGGAGAGCCCAATTCTCAGATTAGATCAGTGGCGATCAGAGCAAACAGCAAACCGTGGCCACTGGGAGCTGCAGGCTCCAGGTCAATGTAAACACTGTCTCGTGGCCCGCCAGCAGATTACCCTGACGGGCCATGTGCGGCCCACGGGTCGCAGGTTACCTACCACTGGATTAGATGGGAGTTCAGTATAAAGCCTTCTCAAACCACAGTCGTTCTACTGAGACTGCCACCAATGGAGCTAATCATGTTCTCCTTATGGACACATGAGTCCCATCAATAGCACTGTCAGAGTTAGGAAGCAGGTGGACAGCAGAGTTTTCCCCTCAGTGCACCATGTTCCTAGGGGTAGAGTGTAAACATTGGTGGGAGGCGCTGGGCACTGTGACTTAGGTCTGTGCACTGCAGTGTGGATGCCAGAGCCCTAGATTTGAGCATGGGTCAGAAGATCCTTTACCTAGGATTAATATGCAATGTAGATACTCAAGCCCAGGGTTCCCTGACACAGGACAGCTGACTCGAGTCCCACTAACCTGAGGCTGTGTAGACATACGGCTAGTCATGACTTATCCATGAATTTAAAATTGATGAAACATGTAGTCCAATTTATGTATGCAAAGAAGTACAAATAATTAAAAATAAAGGCATGTTTAAGTAAAAGTACCCAAAAATACCTTGGGGCAGTAACAACAAGATTGTTATATCTAGAGCTGGTGCCAGAGTCAGATATTACAAAAGCTCATTTTACAAAATTTGACCATCTCATCCAAAGCAATATAAAAGAAATACTGTGTGCTAATTAAACAGGGCATCCTCACAGCCAAATAACACAGATATTTGCAGATTCACTGATTCCAAGGCCAGAAGGTACCATTGCAATCATCTAGTGCAGGGGCAGACAACCTATGGCACATGTGCTGAAGGCAGCATGTGAGCTGATTTTCAGTGGCACTCACACTGCCCAGGTCCTGGCCACCAGTCTGGGGGGCTCTGCATTTTAATTTAATCTTAAATGACGCTTCTTAAACATTTTAAAAACCTTATTTACTTTACATACAACAATAGTTTAGTTATATATTATAGACTTTTAGAAAGAGACCTTTTAAAAACATTAAAATGCATTACTGGCACCCGAAACCTTAAATCAGAGTGCAGACTTGGAAGGAGTGTAGTCTGTAAAAGAAGCTTATTGGAACATCGCTGAGGGTGACATATTACCTGTAATCAGTTTCTTAATGTATTAGGCTTAAACTTGCATATTTTTGTTTTATTTTGCTTGGTGCCTTAGTTTGTTCTGTCTGTTATTACTTGAAGCCACTTACATCCTACTTTTTATACTTAATAAAATCACTTGTTTATTAATAAACCCAGAGTAAGTGATTAAAGCTGAGGGAGCTAACAGCTGTGCATCTCTCTCTATCAGTGTTATAGAGGGCAGACAATTTATGAATTTACCCTGTATAAACTTTATACAGAGTAAAACAGATTTATTTGGGGTTTAGATCCCATTGGGAACTTGGTGTCTGGGTGCTGGAGACAGGTAACTTGCTGAGCTGTTTTCAGTTTAGTCTGCAGCTTTGGGGGCGTGGACAGCTAGGTCTGTGTTGCAGCGGACTAGTGTGTCTGGTTCAACAAGACAGGGTTCTGGAAGTCCCAAGCTGGCAAGGGAAACTGGCTCAGAGGTAATTTCAGCACGTCAGGTGACAGTCCCAAGGGCCTCTGTGACCGAACCCATCACAGTGTGTTTTTATTGATTTTTAAAAAGAAACAGACAATGAAAAGTACAAAAAGGTAAATATCTTACAGCCTGTATATGTCTCCAAATACTGCATGTTTCACAGGCTCTCTGACTGAATTATGCAATTACACAATTTCACAACTTGTCAAAGCTGAAAAAACCAGATACTAAAAAAGCAGACCATGCTTTATAGACACAACATATTAGAGTGGGGGGCAACAGTAGTGAAATAGGAGAAGAAATACATGATTAGGCAGAGGAAGTAAAGAGGGAACTGCAGGGAAGGGAAGAGGAGGGTGTAGGTAGAATTGAGGTCCAGCATCTTATGAATCATTTCAAGATTTTTTTTTCCAAAAAACCCCCCAAAAGCCAAAAAAACCAAAGCAGGGTCTGCTCTTTCTTGAGCTTGTAATGCTACTAGTACTTCATAACCCATTTCAACATCTCTCATTTTGTTGATGGTATCAGTGAACAATTTTCCTCCCTGAAATAATGGAATAAGAGAAGTTGAAAATGGGTTACAAAGTATCAGTAGCATGATAAGGTCAGTAAAGAGCATTTTTACTTTGTTTATTTCAGGAAAGCCATCAGTGATTTTGTCAACATTATTACTGATGATATGGAAAAAAGGATGAAAAGCACGTTAATTAAATTTGCAGAGGACAGTAAATTGGGAGGTTTTACAAACAGCACTGAGGACAAAAAAGAAATAACACAAAGAGACCTCTACTAAGGAGAAAAAGGATATCGACTTCCGGGGCTGTCAATCTGTCACCTTTTATGAGTAATGAGAACTCAACTTTTTAAATAACTAAACTTATCTAAAATAGGAGTGCAAAGTAAAATGAGATACAACTCAGAAAAGTAATAAAAACACAGATATACAAAAGGAATAAGATAGTTGAAAAACAATGCTGAAATGCACAATTGACAGGATATGATAACCTTGTAATATGACATGCTGGCAAAAAAGGTTGATGCAATTTGGGGCTACATATACAAAAGCATCACATCATCAACCATGGAGGTGATCAATTTTTTTTTATAGTAAATATGGGCACATCCTGCTCTGGGGGTTTCAATGCTAGAAAAATGTCAACAAATTGGAGCAAATTCATAGAAGGGTGACAAAGGAGTAAATAGCTAGATTATTCTCCCTTTGCACCATAGAGAACATTAAAACATTTTAATATAAGTATTCCCAAGAGTTCTCAGCCAAGTCCAGATGAGGGAACCACTGCCTGCTTCTGGTGCTTGATAGCTACTTATAGGATTAATGGAATGGTAAGATTGAATTAAAATGAAGGAAGGAAAATTTAGGGATCTATTCTTGATATCCAAGCTAACTGAAATTTATTAGTGTGGAATAGTCTCTAATGCAACACAGTGGAATTCCCACTTACATTCAAAAATATAGATGCGGGAACAATCCTGCACTGGTGGTCCTGGGCAAGATCACTCCTTCAGTGTTTTTCATCAACTAATGTGTATAACTCTATAACTTTAAAAGAAAAATCATGATTTGAGATGTTGCTAGCTGCTCCGATGTTCTCTTATCTATCTATACTAGGTTCTTATATAGTGCCTCAGAAGTATGATACGTGAGAGCTTAGAGACAAAACCAAATTCTACATGGTGGAAGTCCTCTGTTAATTAGAAATTAGAGTAATGGGAGAATGATTCTTTCAATTCTTTTTGCATAAAACTAGTTTGTTAAATCGGTCAACCAGATAATCTTTGGCCATGAGCAAGCCAGGGAGGCTGAATGTATCAGGGGATTGGCTATGCAATATGGAGCCTGCCAAAGATTCATATGATGGTCAGGTTTGTAGGAACTGAACGTTGTTACCATTTCACTGTTGTTCAGAGACTTCTGTGTAATGAATTGGTGCACTCAGATGTTGAATTTCAGCTTTCAAACAAGCTTTCAAATATGGTAAAGGCAGTCTTAAGATAAAGAAAAGGTATGGAAAAAATCTTATATCAATACAACAGAGATTATCCTTGGATTTAGCAAAGGTAGGAAGGTTAATGGCAGATTAGTAATGGCATGTGGGACCTGTTGTAGAATGAAAACTGACTAAGTTAAATCTACTCAGTTCCTTTTGGCTAAGGCTATGTTTTAGTCATGGGTATTTTTAGTAAAAGTCATGGACAGGACATGGGCAGTAACCTGTCCGTGACTTTTACTACATACCCCTAACTAAAACTTGGGTGGGGAGCCGCGGGTGCTCTGGGGGAGGTGGCCCGGGCCCCCACTGGTCCAGAGAGTGGGGGTAGGCTGCAGCACATTGCCTGGGACCCTCACTGGTGCTGAGAGGGGTTGGGGGGTGGGCTTCAGCACATGGCCTGGGACCCCCACTGGTGCCGGGGGGGAGGGTCGGCAGGGCTGACAGGGGCTCCCTATCCGACTCTGTGTGACGCTGCAGCTCCTAGGCAGTGGAGGGGCAAGGGGGCTCTGTGCACTGCTCCCATCACAAACACCAGCTGCACAGCTTCCATTGGCCGGGAACCGCAGCCAATGGGAACTGTGGGGGTGGGAGCTGCGGGGGCAGGCAGTCCATGGACCCCCCTGGCCCCTCTGCCTAGGAGCTGTAGGGCCGTGCCAGTGGGAGCCAGGGAGGCCACCACCCCGAGGTAAGTGCCCCTCGCCACACTCCAATCCCCTGCCCTTAGACCTCTCCCACACACCCAAATTGCTGTTACTGGCCCAGGGGCTGACCAGCTCTTGCAGCCCCTAAGCCAGCACCGGCTGCTGCTGAAGTCACTGAAGTCACAAAGTCATGGAATCTGTGACTTCCGTGACAGACTCACAGTCTTACTTATGGCCAGAAGATAAACAAAAAGAGGAAAACAGGGATAAAGATGAAATGGTAAAAAAAAAAATCAGCCAGAAAGGAAAAAAGAGCATATACCAATAGACAGATATTGGAAGCAGAAATGGCAACTATGATCAGGAGATGTAAACTCTCTATCAAACCACTAAATGACTTGCTGGAGATTTTAGCTGCAACCGGGAAAGTCCAATAAAGATAAACAAGGGAAAACTCTTAACTTTGCAGAGCAAAAGATGGACAGAACATTTCCATGGTATCCTTAACTGACCCCGCCTTCAGGAATAATATTTCACTTTGAAAAGGGAGAGAAGATGAAAGTAGATGAATTGAAAGTAACCATTGTAAGATTAAAGAACAATATATCACCAGGTGAAGATCAAATCACAGCAGAGCTGCTTAATGTAAGTGGAGAGGTCAACATCAAAATCCTGCTATGCCACTTCCGTTTGGAATGGGAGAAGGAACACATCCCAGAAGAATGAAGAGAAGGATTATAATCAAACTCCTCAAAGGAAGAGATAAGAATGATTGTAACAAGTGGCAGGGGATTTTGCTGCTTTCAATTCCAGAGAAAGCTTTCTGGGTAATCACCCTACATAGAATTAGAGTGATCATAGATAACAGACAGAACCACCAGTTGGTTTTTGCCCAAATCGATCTTGTGTAAACCAGAACTTCACCTGTGCAATATTGTAAAGCAAAGTAACTGTCAGTAGTCCTGAATTTTGTGAATTTCCAAAAGGGGTTTGATAATGCAGATAGAGAATCACTGTGGCAGTTAATACAAGTCTGTGGAGTCCCCAGTAAAATCATTCAAATTATTTAAAAAATGGTATCAGAACACTCAATGTGCAGTTCAGATAAACTAGGAGCTAATTGACTGGCTTAATGTTTACACTTGTGTCAGGGAAGCTAGTATCTTGTCCCCATCTTGTTTGGCATCACTATTGACTTTGTTATGTGACAGACCATAAGTATGGCAACAGATATTGAACAGATAGATGGTGAGCTTGAAGACTGATTTGCAGACAGACAATATCTGTCTTATAAATAAATCAGTTGAAGACTGGCAGACAGACAGATGGTTTTACAAATTCTGACAAGCAAACTGGTCCTATCAATAAATCAAAGCTGGAAGTTTACCTGGCACTAATTGTATCTACTTGAAAGTTTAAAGCTTTGAAAACAATGATTAATTTTGCTTATCTCAGGTCTGTCATTCATGATACTGATGATTGTGTTTGATGCCAGAATAGGAAAAGTAAATGCTATATTTAAAAAACTCAATACCTTATGGACATTCAACGTGATTAGCAAAAACACCAAACTTAAGATCTTTGGAAGCAATGTCCTAAGCATCTTCCTATACATAGTAGAGTCCTGGGAATATAGTAAGTCTATGATATGCAAACTGAATAGCTTTCAATGCACATGTCTGCCTAGAATAATGAAAGTAAAATGGACTGATAAAATAAGTAATTAAGAAATCATAGAATAGGCACAACTACCTACAACAATACAAGTAGTATGGAAAAAGAGATGGACATATCTGGGACATCTTTTAAGAATACTCAATAATAGGCTACCTAAACAAGCATTTGTTTGGTGATTCCAGGGATGGAATCAGTGATTGAGAAGCTGACCTAGAGGCATAGCATAATAAAGTGGCATTATTTCATATCAATATAAAAGACCAGAAAAAACAAGCCCAAGATAGGGATGATCAGTACCACTTGACTTCTGCGCCTGAGGCCTTGGGAAGAATGATGATGGACAACTCAGTTCAGTTTTTCATCTCCACGTCACACATACAAAAATAATTACACCCAGTACTAACTGACACAGTTATTGGCCATCTCTGCAGAGCTGACAAGTACAGAGTGGACACGGATTTCATAATTACATTTAATGTATTTATTTAGATTTAAATAACAATAAAATGATGCCAATGCAAGAGCCCAATACACCCTGAAGCACATTTGATGTTAGACCTGTAGGAATCTTTAAAAATAACGTCACAGTACACATCAAAATGTAACAAACGCATTCAAGCCCTACATGCTTAAAACACTGTGTGAGGTTTTATCTGCACAACTCATAATAAAGTCAAGGAAAATTCTGGGGTTAAAATGCTGTGCACCTTTGAAACTGTATCCTTCAAAATATGTCTATGTAGAGGCACAGGAGGCGGATAATGAGGCAATACTCAAATGTGTATTTAAGTGTAGCCAGATGGACCATACAAAGGAAGGTACACTTCTCCACTCAAGCTGAGTGCTACTGCAGATATAGCCATACACAAAGCTTCGCATATACCATTTCAAGCTATGAATCACAAACCACATCACTGTTCATCATCATGACGACTCCTCTGACAATGAAGATTAAACAAGCCAAAAAACATGCTCCCAGAATTAGTTTGAAAACAGTGCCCCTCCTTGGGAAGCATCACCCAGAAGGCTATTCCAGATCTGAGGAACATAGAAAATGAAGAGGTGTAAATGAACAGATAACTACTACCCGACAAAAGTCTTGTTTCACTTGATTTCAAAAAGTTGTATAGGCAGTAAGAACTGTACAAGGATCTAGAACCAAGGTATATTTTGAAAAACTGAGGCATCTGGATAGAGAGGAGCATTTCTGTTCAGTTCCTGTTGGACAGGGATCCACACCACAAAGCCACCAGCATATAATTGTTTTAGCAATCTCAGCAGAGAGACCCAATGACTGAACAGGCATGGAGAATTAGCTACCTCGTTACCGGCAGAAGTGGTTCCTCCAGAACAAGGTTCAGGTACATCATAAAGCTGCTATAAGGGAGCTTACACTGCCCCTGTCAATGCTGTATCTGTTCAAGGGGTAAATGGAGGATTTGGTCATTAGAATGGTCACTCCAACACTTTTCTCAAGTACTAAATTAACTCAGAAAGGACAAGTTCTGTTCACATAACCCTCCCTAAATTTCAGAAGTATAACTAAGCCTTTGGGGGTCTAATTAAATGTGAGCAGCAAAAAACAATCAAGCTGAAAGTTTGCTATTTGCCTTCTAGGTAACCTATCAAGCAGATGAAGTTACGGACACATGCAGTGCGTTTTCCCCTATCACAGTAAGATCCCTTGTGAAGTTCCATTACAGCCGAACACCAAACACCTCTGTTGTACAGGAACTGCTGCATAGGTAGCCAGCAAGTAAGTGCTCATTATTTGTCAGTAAGAAATACTGTGTCTTCAGCAGTGTTATGGGGAGGAGAAAGAGGGACTGTCAGAAAAGTCCCACATTGCTAAACATTGTTAACATATATGTAACCCAAACTATGAGAAGAGTCAAAATGTAATTGTAGCCCATAGACTTGTAACCTTTAGGAATACGATCTTTTCCACCTGTTCAGGATTCAGTTTTCTTCTTTTGACACTGACCATATTTCCAGCAGAACTAACGACTTTCAGAACGACATTAGAGGATGACTAGCCAAATTGTTTACCATCCTACTCCTATAAAAAAGAATCCTGTTATGATATAGTCATTTTCTTTTATATGACGTGTTCACCGCAGTAGTTGAATGCATGCTTGTCTCTTCTGACATTTCACTTTCAGTTTAATAACACCAGCAACCACTGCCAAAGTTACAAAATCCACTTACTTGTTCGGGGAGACAGATGGACAGATACCATCTTCAAATGGTGTTATTTACAAATGTGGGAAGTGACATGTTCTTGATTTATAGAGATTTTCATAAATTGACTTTTTTTGTGATAAAAATACCAAATACCCAATAAAAAGGCAGGACTGTACATTAATTAACCTTCTGGACCACCGTTTAAGTAGCGTCCCAGAAAAAATACAACTATAGGCAGTGTCTAATTGCTGAAGTGGAAGAACTGGCTTTCCATACACAAATATTTTATTTTCCAGGTACGCCAGCAGGCGGATTATACCTCACTCATTATTATGCCTTCTGCAGCACTGAAAGATGTGCTGAAATCCACATACGTTTGAATAGGTTTCAGGTGTAAACATATGAAAATACAGTAGGTTTGTTTATAATTTTATTTTCCTGGACCCTGCTTTCAAATAGGACATATCTGTTGCAGAAGTAATGGTCCAAAAAGTTAACTAATGTACAGCCTGTGATCTTGGCAAACCAGCTAACCTGTGTATGACCCATGACAACAAGAGACATTACAATTGTATCAGGACCATTCACTTGTATGTGAATATCAAAGAGATGTACTAGACCAGCAATCACTAACCCATTCATTTTAGTAATAGAAATCAAGGGTAGATGCTAAATGTGTTTGTCAGTGTATCTGTATCCTGTTAGAAATTTACCAAAGTAACCAAATTAGCTTTTAGATGCTAAATCCTTTTGAGGTCTTAATTGCCTTACATTATGTATGCAACTGTGTTCAGTTAACCTTAAGGTCAAAGATGAGAGACACTGCAGGAAACTAATAATATTATCTATGTCTTCAGTTTATCTATCCCTGTTATCATGAATGACTGGCTGTTGCCTTCTGAGTATAACTAGATTACCTGTGTATGCATAAAAACAATGAGGAGTCCAGTGGCACCTTAAAGACTAACAGATTTATTTGGGCATAAGCTTTCGTGGGTAAAAAAAACCCACTTCTTCAGATTCATGGAGTGAAAATTACAGATACAGGCATAAATATACTGGCAATGGCCCTCTTCCATGTACCCCTCTGCAATGCATGTACAATGCATGTACTCTGCAATGCCCCTCTGCCATGTACATTGGCCAAACTGGACAGTCTCTATGTAAAAGAATAAATGGACACAAATCAGACATCAGGAAAGGTAACATAGAAAATCCAGTAGGAAAACACTTCAGTCTTCCTGGACATTCAATAACAGATTTAAAAGTAGCCATACATCAACAAAAAAACCTTCAAAAACAGACTTCAAAGAGAAACTGGAGAGCTACAATTCATTTGCAAGCTTAACACCATTAATTTGGGCTTGAATAGGGACTGGGATTGGCTGGCTCACAACAAAAGCAATTTTCCCTCTCTTGGTATTGACACCTCCTCATCAGTTATTGGGAGTGGACCACATCCACCCTGACTGAATTGGCCTTGTCAGCACTGGTTCTCCACTTGTAAGGTAACTCCCTTCTCTTCATGTGTCAGTATATTTATGCCTGCATCTGTAATTTTCACTCCATGCATCTGAAGAAGTGGGGGTTTTACCCATGAAAGCTTATGCCCAAATAAACCTGTTAGTCTTTAAGGCATGTAACAGGCTGGACTCACCGCCACAGAGCCTCCTGCTGGTTTTTCCAGGAATTAGCTCTGGAGCGCCCTTTGCAGGTGGTGTTTCACCCATTGTTTGCTCTGCTGTTTCCTCTGTCTGGGGGGGCCTGCATCGCTCCCGGACCACGGCGTCCTCTTCAGGGCATGGCCCTCCGGCTGTGCCCCACCTCCGTTATCTCCCACCCTTCTGGGGGAGCCAGCAGTCCTTCACCCGGCTTCTTGCTGCCCTCTCTCAGGGCAAGCTGCAGTCCTTTGGCTCAAGCCTGCACTCAGGTGGAGCTGCAGTCAATCAGGCTAGCCTCTTGTTCAGAGTGGGGCAGTAAACAAAGTCCCTCAGCTCCACCTATACTCCAGTGGGGCTGCCAATAGTTAACGAGCACAAGCTCTGGCTCAGAGCAGGGCGGGAAACAAAGTTATCCAGGTCCAACCTGCACTCAGGTGGGGATTCTCACAATTAATGAGCCTAAGCTCTGGTTCCTAGCTGTGTGGGAAACAAAATCTCTCAGCTTGGGCCTGTACCCAAAGTCATTTACCTCAGGCTTTCCTTCAGCTAGCTTGAGGGAGTGGGAGACTGCCATCCACCTCTTGAGTGGCAGGGGGGACGCAGGCCCTCCCACTCCACTGCATCCTGGCCCAGGGCCCTAAGGGTGGCAGAGGGGTCTGCCACCTCGTCAGTGGTGATCTAAGCTGCAACACGCTGACTCCCCTCTGCCAGCGTTGCAGGCAAACAGGGGTCTACTACCCCGGGCCACTTCCACGCTCCCCCTTCAAAGGTACCTGCTGGTTCAGGGAGGCAAGGTGCTCTGTGGGAGCCTTAGTTGCTAGAAGAAGCTCTGCCGGGGGTTGGGTCCAAGCCAGCCATCTGTCTCCTGAGGAGTCGGGTCGTCCAGGGGTCCGGGTGGCCTGGGCCAGTCTTCTGCTTCCCCCGAGGTCAGGTCAGTCCAGGGTCCAGGCGGTCCAGACAAGTCGTCTGCACTCTGTGTGCCTGCTACCATCTCCCAGCGCAAGAGCTCAGGGGAAGCATCTGTCCTCTCCGGTGGCTGGGCCCCCAATGAACTTCCGGGTCCCGCCTTTATACTTCTGACAACTTCTGCTAAAATATCCCCAAGTATTGTCAACATTTAATACCTTGACCTGATTTTGTTCTCCACCACTGTAAGATGCAACAATTATTATAAAGTGCCCTGAATCTTCTCCTCTACTGGAAATCTTATCTAACAATACTAACCCTGTATGGCTTTGTGTCCCTTTGTAGTGCCTACACCACATATTAAGGGTTTTTGAGTCTGCTCCTTTGCTTTGCTTCTTTAACTCAAATACTAGAAGATCATGTTTTAAATGGAGGCCCAAGGTTCATTCTTCTTCAGATAACCACCTAACTCACCAGACTGAATCATCATAGAAATAAGCCTACATTCCCTATAACAATGCAGAATAGGCATTTGATAGGGTAGAATTGCCCTACTGGCTCTGCTATGCTTTCATTGGCAACTTATAGAACTCAGGGGTTCTAACTGATTGTATCAAAATTGTTCTCTTGCCTCTAAAGGGCAGCAGGTGATAAACAGTAACTGCCTGGAGGTGAAAATAAGAAGTTAACACACAACATGTTAAATGATCTCATTGTGATCACAGCTTCACATACTAGGAATTCTGTGCTTTAGTAGATTCAATCATTTAAATTTCATAACCAGATTTGCATTCCAACACAATGACTTGATGGCAATTTCGAATGATTTAGTATTTTCAGTATTGTGGAATGTCTTTATCATCCCTCCTTATCAGAATTAGCGATGGATGACAATGCAGACTATGTCCTGTTCTGATGTTAAAGATGAGAAGTCCAAGAACTGTGGAACAAGTCAGCAAGGAACCTAGTAGAAGTCAATCGCAGTTCAAGACTCTAACTTTACACTTGATTGGTAATGAACCATGAGGATTATTCAATCCAGTCTAGTGCTAATCTCTGAGGGATACATTGTGCCTTCTACTTGTGCAAGTGTTGCTGAGGTAGGTACAATGAACCTCTTTGCACTCTTGAGAAAGACATGACTTTAATCCCTGCACTCCAGGGATAGCAGGGAGAGCTCTCTCATGGTGCTCTAGGGGACACATGCAACCCTGAATGGGTGGAGGAAGGTGGGACCAAAGCGTTGATCTTCCTGCTCCACACTAGCCCAGCAACAACAGCTAGGCATGGGGGCGAGGGAGGGCACACTACAACATCCTAATTGATGGTTCCTTTAAGATGGCACCCTAAAGCACTGCACGATTTTGGAGCTCCCCTAGAGCTGAGTGTTTCTGCCCACCTTGAGGTTTCAGCAAAATCAATTTAAAAACCATACAAGTCTGTAATCTGTAAAGAGGCATCTTGTATATGGATGTGTCATATAAAGCTAAGACAATGATTATTTAATTACTGTTAAAGCATCTGCACCTGGAGATCCAGCCAACAGCTTATTGCCTGTAAACAGCAATCAATTTTCATGTGAGAGATTCCTGTTATGCTAAACACAGAGGAAGCATAAAGCAGCAAATCACATCAGCAGGAGCAGACACTCAAGGGTTCAAGGGTAGAAGATGGCTGGATAGTGGGAATCCCATCATGCATCCCTTGCATGCCCTGTAAAATAACAAGGAGCAACACTAGCACCAACATAAGCTGCATTCTTAATGCAGAAAGGGGCAACACTATTTTTGACACAGATTTCAGAGAAAAACATCCTGCAATACAATACATAGGATTCCACAATGATCAGCTCTCCCTTTAAGAAGACTATGGACAGCTTTTCTACAGAGCATGTGAAAGTGAATAAGAACCATGTATCACACACAACACTACTAGTCCCTTATTGCTCAGGATCAGAGTAAATGATACTTTCATTTTGGTTTAATTTACTTAATCTTCTTTGAGAAGATTATATATAATTTTTGCTCTATTTGCCAACTTAACAATGAGCAACAGATGAGATAACCAGACTCAGATACTGCTAAGTAATTTTAATGCAAACGTTATGGCTAAAGCATGATTGCTCATTATTTGCATCAATATGACTGTTGAATCTTCATCAATAATTAGCACATGATAAACATATGGTACTAGAAACCAATTAAAAGCCATACCAGTCAATTAAAAAAAATCAGAGCCAAATTCTGCCTTTTGATTTATCCATGTAGCCCAAGCTAGATAAATCTACATAGGATGGTATATCACAATGACAACAAACAATGGTGACACACAAATCCCTGCAAAGACAGATCTGAAAAAAGAAGCCACATGCAAAATGTGAGAAGAGTCAAAAAGATAAACTACTGCTGCTGTTGAGTAAATGAAAATCCAGATAGATATGCCTCAAAGTGAATTGATCCTCAGAGCCTAATTGGGTCTCTGGCATTCATGTTGCATCTGGTGCTCATTTATAAATATATAATTTATTAAGACTAATTTATTATCAGTTGATCTAACTGTAAAGTAAAATGGAGAAGGAGTCTAAACTACTGAAGAACAATTAATCAAGACACAGATGCCCTAGAGAGTGTGTATAAATTATTACAATCCCTGAGAAATAATCAAATTGGTAGTGATGGTGAAACATGAATTTAATTATTTCTGATCTGAACTACAGTAGCAGAAGATAGAAAATAATTATCATAGTATTGGCCAATGAAGGCCTTACTCCTTAGAAGAAAAATATGGGAAACAGTTGTTATTAAATTATTTGAAACACAAACTTGTTGGCCTTCAAATATAACCCCACATGGAGTTTGCCAGCTTCTGGAATTCTGGACTGAGCCTCTAGGGGACCCTACCCTATGAATTATGATAATAATGGCTACCAGAGTCCTCCAACATCATTTCCCAGCACACTTGGTATAACAGATGGCAACAGAATGGACTAGAAATTACAGCTGAGGCCAATAGGGAGGCTTCTGCATGGGTTGATATGGACAAGCAGTATGCTGGCCCAATGATGAGCCAGGGCTTTTCGGGCTCTCAGGGTATGTCTACAGTGCATCTGAGAGTGAGTCTCCCAGCCTGGGTCCATGGATTTGCGTTAGCAGGGCTCATGCTAGCGCACTAAAAATAGCAGTGTGAATATTGCTTTGTTGTTGCAGCTCCAGAAAGCTTGAGAGCCTGAGTTCCAGCCAAAGCCCCCGTGTCTACACAACTATTTTCAGCGCACTAGCATGAGCCCCGTGAGCACAAGTCTGTCTACCCAGGCTGGGAGGCTCATTCCCAGATACAGTGCAGACATACCCCCATGGGGTGGGGCCAGCCTGGCTCAGAGACAGAGGCTCATTTTCATTTCAGCTTTGAATTTGAGAGCGGAGAGAGAAGCAGAACGTCTCAGGTAGCCTCTGATTAACTCCCCTTCCCACAAAGAGAGTCTTTGAATTGCTTTGGGATCTGGTGCATCAGACAGTTCCAGCCCTGTGGAGACCAGTGTTCAGAGAGGTAGTGAACTGACCAGGCAAGGACTACCAAGAGCCAGCTAAGACCTACACAGAACTCCAGACCAGGGAGACAGGAGAGGACCCTGCCCCACCCGGGGGCAAACCCACATAAGAGGTTTTGTTTAAGCCAGCCAGAGTTCACAGTGCTGCAACATTCATCTTCAGACATCCCCAGTGTCCTCCTTGCCTGGCAAGGGGGCAGGGAGGGAGCTGGGAAAGAGCTGTGATTGAAGGGAGGTGGGAAATGTGTTGATGTTTTAGTACTCAGTTAACCATAACCCTTTCCTTCCTTGGATCCTATTTTCCTGCCCCCAATAAAATCTCCCTGTTATACCGTCGGTTTTCAGTGTGTCATTTCTTTGATGGGATTTGTGTTAATGTACTTTATTGTTTCATGTGTACTGGTTTTATACTCCTTGCCAGCAGTGGTAGCATTATTCATTTTCCCAAAGGGTAGCACCCCTTGTGTCTCAGGCACAGTGAAGAGTCACCTTGCATGGAGCCACCAAGTGTCACAAAAAAGAGCTTTTTTAGTGGATACCACATGTGGGGGATGTGGCTATTGGGAAATGCACAGGATCCATAAAATAATTTATTTTATAAAGTGGACTACAGAATGAAAAAGTCAATTATCCATGATGGCATTTCCCATACTTGGAATGGAAGTTACTTAAAATTTACCATGTTATCTGAATTACCAGTGAGAAATTACACAAAAGGGACCTAGAAAAATTGAAACCATGAGGAGAAATTAAAATGAGATTCAGTATGGAAATTTTCTCCCCGTTACACTAATATATTACTAATATATTAGTAACAATACAAAAACCTTTCAGCTTCTTAATTCCTATGTTTAGCACCATTTTTTCTGTCCATATTTTTTCCTACAACTCTTGTTTGGGTGGCTTCCTCCCCTTTCCATTCTCATTACATTAGCAACTTCTTGTTTCTGGCAATCCTCCTTTCTTCTCTTCCCCCACTCTCCACTTGAGAAGTTGTGCCTTTATTGCCATATGTTCAGATTGTTCTGCCTTCTTCCACAGTCGTGATTTGAATAATTCCTCCCATTTCACTCTGTTCAATAGATATTTAACTGCTTTTTTTTTTAATTCTAATCCCTTTGTAGTGCTAGCTTTTATTAACCCCTTTGTTACTCTGTTAAATTTAAGTAGCTTGTGTACACTCCTTATCATTCCTCTATTTGCCTCACATTTTCAATCAGTTCCTCCTGATCATTAGCAAGTCAGTCCAAGATGATTTTTCTTGCAGCTGCATTTTTTAGCTCATGGATTATAATCCTTTCCTGTGTGTAACTCAGGATACTTGCTGATGGTGTATGTTTGGTTGTAACTAACACCCAACAGACATCTGGGTATTTTAATTCCCCCCAGGAATCCAGTATCCTGTGGTTTCAAGTACTTAGAGCATCGGTCCCTGAATGCATCCTTAATTCTCCTCCAATTATGTGGCATGATTTGCTTATCCTAGCAATTAAGCCCTGGACATAACTGCTGGCACGTTTCTTTATAAACCTATGCTTACATTAGATTCTAAAGAGTTATATATATATTTTTCCTTGATATTATTCAATAATTTCACCTGAGAGCTACCCTTTGGCTGGTACCTTTCGTTTCCAATGATGTTGGCTCCTCATAAATCCCTTCACATTCTCTCTTCAGTCACTACGAGCTCCCCCTAAGCCTCCTCATGCTCCCCAGCTTCTTCTCCTTATTCCAAAGCCATCTTCCTTCTTCCCCATCATTCTTTTCTCTCTTCTATCTTCAAATCTGCTAGCTGTGCACAAGCTCCTCTTCCTCCATTCTTCCTACCCCCCTCAAATTTCCTCTGCCTTTACTTTCCAACCACTTTCACTGTTCTCTCTACCTCCAGACTCCTGCCTGTTCTACTTTCTGCTCCCTCCACACCATGGCTCTTCACTTCCCCTACCTCCCTCCTCCTCAAATTTATCAGCCTGTGCTACTTCTTCCCCCAACCTCCTCATTCCCAGGATCTCTTCACTCTCCTCTTGACACATCCAAGTCTCTGAATCTCACTTTACCCCCTTTCCAAACAGCCCCCTGCCCTACCCCACTGCTCCCCAATACCCATCTGTCTCAAACACCTTACCCGGTCCTCCTCCCAATTGCTCTGCAGAACCTCCCTCCCTCTCCCTGAATATTCCCTCTACTTCCAAATCTCCAATCTCTCCTCTTTCCCAACCCCACATTATCTCAAACCTCTCACCAAACAGCTCTTCCTGACCCCCAGTCAATCTTCTCCTCTTTCTACTCTTCGCCTTTCCAGTCTCTTTTCCCAAACTCCTCATTCTCTCTAATATCCACTTCTCTCCTCAAACCCCTCTTCTCCCTTCCCTACCTCAAAACTTCTTATTCCCATACCTCCCCCCTCTGTCCACTTCTCTTCAGTCACCTTCTCCTCCCAAAGGCCATTACCTCCCGCAGTTATTCCACTCCCAAATGCTCACCGTTTTTCCTCCCTCCCCAGCTTCCCCTGTCTTTACTATTTTAAGGTCTCCATTACTCTGTGCCCTAAGGTTTACTAAAACTTCCACTTGTGATGTTGCTTTTCTCCATCCCTTTCTTCACATCCTCCTTGCCTCCCTCAGTCACTCTGTCTAGTAAAGTACCTCCAACCTCCCCCATTTGCTCTGCTTTACCTTCCTACCCTTCTAGATCCCTGTATCTTCCCCCTCTTTTGTCTGCCTTCCCCTGACCTCCAGTTCACCTCCCAGAAATTACCCATGGTGCCTGCCTCCAAGTCCCATCCCCCCCCCGAACAGCACCCTCTTCACCTTTTCCCTGATAGGTGTCTGCTGAGCAATTCTGCATGAAGCAGTAGCCACTGTTCTTTGCTTTCTGCTGTGCTACCTTCCCTCCTCCTTCACAGATGAATGAAATTTGGGTGCGGATGTGTGTAGAGACAGACACAGATATTTGTCTCCTCTCCCTCCCTGGCTGAAAGTTGGGAGTGCCCCACTCTCCATAGTTACACCCTTGGATCCTAGCATTCATTCTATGCATAGAAATTGATTCAAACTGTAGATACGAGAACAAGTTATCAATCTAATTTGTTTTCCACATTTATCAGTGCCAAGAGTAATTCCTGTCAGGTGAGTAATGACCGCCTATGCATTTAAATGTCAAAGTTAAGCTCCGCCAACTCGGTTGAGAATATCTGAATGAAAAAAGCAGCATGACTACCAGGCAGAGAAGTGCTGTCAGCACTGTATGATGGAAAACATCTGTCTATAAAGATCTGAATAGGGTTTGAGAATTTCAGCACCCCTGCCAGCTGGACAGAGATTAAAGAATTAGCATTTCATTGACACAACCTTCCTAGCTTGGATGAGCTTTTTACTTAGAGATTCTAATGACAACTGCAACTAATTGTTAGTAAACAGCTAAAAAACCTGGATGCCTTAATGTTGCTCTCTCAATTAAAACTCTCATAAAAGCTGCTTTTAGCAGTCTCAAATGATTATAGCACATGATGCTACCAGCTTGTTAAATACCACAGGGATGACAAATGGCATGAAAAGATAGCAATTTTCATTTCAAAATAAACTGTCAGGTACAAACACATTTATCTCATCTGTTTTGTCTAAATCTAACGTTCACTCTTAGATGCAAGAAACAGTGTTCCCAAATGCCACCACTACATTGCTGATGGTTTAACTCACCTGTTTTTTATTCACAGTTTAAGCAGTCTGAAAATCAATCCAAACAGGTTATATTACAACTCTTCTGGAGAGGAATGCAGAGCAATACTCACCCAGGATGTTTCCAATGAGAGCCACAATGAATACAACAATATACCCTGCAATCAGGACCCATTCATATTCTTTGGGATGTAAATATTCCCTCCAAAGATATTGCAGAAATTCCTCATCATTATAGTCAGCAGAGGGGATTGAAAAAGGCTCCTGAGTATCATTCAGTTCTGGAACAGAAGACCAGTTCCTGCAAGAAGGGAGACAGTCCAGTTTGGTCTCGGACATCACTGGTTGTAGCCTGGGTCTGGATCAAAACCTCTCAGTACTTCAAGCTTCTGTGAAGCCCATCCATTTTACACTTGTGATGCACAATGAAAAACCCAGAGTTGGGGGAAAAGGAGAAAAAGAATGAAAAGTTACAGAGCCAATGATGACCAAGGCTTTTACTCTGCAACTTCTCCTACTATCTTGGCAGCACTTCCCAGCAAAGATGCACACACAGCAGCTCTGGAAGAGGGAATGACGACTCGGCATCAGAGGCTGCAGTGACTCGGGAGCCGGCACAGCACATGCTTACAAATGCATCATTCTGGCACAGAATCTGCAATACACAGCAAATCCTTGGGGGGAGAAGGAGGAACGGGCAGTTTGCTTCCAAACGTGAGAGTATATGTGATCCAACCTGTAAGCAAGAGCATACTTGCCTCACTGCCTGTGTATACAAGTGTGCTCATGCAACGTGTGTCTCACATTTAGGAATCCTTAGACATACACTTACACCAGTCCTTGTTACTCCAAAACTGCCCTCCCTAGCTCCACAGCCCCTTCCCTATGCTATTGCCCCTCCCCTCAGCTTCCTCTTCTCCTGCCCCTCTCTGTGACCCCAGTTTTCTTTCCTCCCAAGTTTCCCTTGCAGTCTGCTCTCCGTATCCCCACCACGTCTCCCCTGTCCTGTTCCAGCTTTAAATATCAGTAAATTAAACTTCAATTTTGGAGAGAAAAAGAGCAGCATCAGTGGAAGAGAGATAGAATGGGGGGAGCTACTGAAATCAGTGGATAGTGACTCGGAAAGCCCTTCAAATCCTGCTGGGTAAGTGGCTAAAGTAGATGTGGAATTATTCTTTGCACGGTGTCCCAATGGGGGCTCCACTTCAACGGCACATGCATTCCTGCACCTTTGATCTGAAATTTTGACAATAGTGCCCGTGCAACCTGTGCATGCATCCTACATATCCTCGTGCCCCATACCAAGGATATATAGGGTTGAACAGGTGAACCACCCTCAACTGCCTTCAGCTTGAGATGGAATGTTGAGCATGCCTACTTCCCTTTTGCCAAGTCATAGTTAGTTTAGTTGGGATTTGTTGTTTCTGCCTTTTGAGGGTTTGTTCTGGATGATTTCAGTATCTGGGATATGCTGGGATCCCCATGCTTAAAGCGTTGTCTTTCCTGATCGGGAGGCTATCCCAGTTAGTGTTGGACACTCTTGATGTCTTGTGTTTAGGAGACATGCACATACCGGCTAAGTGTAAGATCTGCTCCTCATTCAACAGCAGATCTCATAAACGGGGAAATAAAGTCAAACCATGGATGATGGAGCAAGCTCTAGGACTGGCTTCTGATCCAGGATCCAAGGACCCTCCTGGACACCAGCATCTGAGCACATTTACTGCTCTGTCTAACTCCAGATCCTGTTCACCAAGGCCCTTGAGGGCTACGTAGGCTGGGTCTCAGTCACAAAAGAATTGGGAGATATGGCACTGCTGGAAGTACCAAGAGCCCAGTACTCTAAGTTTATGGGTACCAACAAAAGGAGCAGTAGTGATATATCTCCTTCCAAGAAGTCTGGATTGCTGACTGTGAAGCAGGTTCTGGAGACCTCAGGTACCAAAGGGAGTAATAGTGAGGCTCCAAGTGATTCTAGTACTGGGAAAATGTCTAAGGTGCTCTCTAAGAGCCTCATTTCTGCCAAATGAGACTCAACGATGAAGACCTCTTCTGCTTCAAGTGTTTATTTCCCTATGAGCCGACATTCTACTTCAAAAAGGTCTACAACACCAGACTCTTCAGTAGCTGTGGTACCGGGAGCGATTTCAGATGACTGGAAAAGGGAAAATATAGTGCCAATCTACAAAAAGGGAAATAAGGATAACCCAGGGAATTACAGACCAGTCAGCTGAACTTCTATACCCAGAAAGATAATGGAGCAAATAATTAAGCAATCAATTTGCAAACATCTAGAAGATAAGGTGATAAGTAACAGTAAGCCTAGATTTGTAAAGAACAAATCATGTCAAACCAACCTGTTAGCTTTCTTTGACAGGGTAACAAGCCTTGTGGATAGGGTGGAAGTGGTAGACATGGTATATCTTGACTTTAGTAAAGATTTTGATACTGTCTCGCATGGCCTTCTCAAAGAAACTAGGGAAATGCAATCTAGATGGAACTACTATAAGGTGGGTGCAAAACTGGTTGGAAAACCATTCCGAGAGAGTAGTTATCAGTGGTTCACAGTCATACTGGAAGCATGTAACCAGTGGAGTCCCGCAGGGATCAGTTCTGGGTCCGGTTATGTTCAATATCTTCATCAATAATTTAGATAATGGCATAGAGAGTACACTTATAAAGTTTGCAAATGATACCAATCTGGGAGGGGTTGAAAGTGATCTGAAGGATAGGATTAAAATTCAAAATGATCTGGAGAAATGGTCTGAAGTAAATAGGATGAAATTGAAGAAGGACAAATGCAAAGTACTTCATTTAGGAAGGAACAATCAGTTGCACACATACAAAATGGGACTGCCTATGAAAGAGTATTGTGGAAAGGGATCTGGGGTTCATAGTGGACCACAAGCTAAATAGGAGTCAACAGTGTAACACTCTTGCAAAAAAAGTGAACATCATTCTGGGATGTATTAGCAGGAGTGTTCTAAGCAAGACAGAAGTAGTAATTCTTCCGCTCTGCTCCGTGCTGATTAGGCCTCAACTGGAGTATTGTGTCCAGTTCTGGGTGCCACATTTCAGGAAGGGTGTGGACAAATTGGAGAAAGTCCAGAGAAGAGGAACAAAAATGATTAAAGGTCTAGAAAACATGACCTATGAGGGAAAACTGAAAAAATTGGGTTTGTTTAGTCTGGACAAGAGAAGTGTGGTGGTGGTGAGGGGCGGGGGTTATCGCGTGTGTGTAAAAGGATATTACAAGGAGAAGGGAGAAAAATAGTTTTTCTTAACCTCGGAGGATAGGACAAGAAGCAATGGGCTTAAATAGCATCCAGGGCAATTTAGGTTGGACATTAGGAGAAACTTCCTAACTGTCAGGGTGGTTAAGCACTGGAATAAATTGCCTAGGGAGGCTGTGGAATCTCCATCACTGGAGATTTTTACAAGCAGGTTAGACAAACACCTGTCAGGAATGGTCTAGATAATACTTAGTCCTGCCATGAGGCAGGGGACTGGACTAGATGACCTCTCAAGGTCCCTTCTAGTCCTATGATTCTACCTACCCCAGAGACTTGGACCATTACATTGATCCTGACAGAGTCTGGATGTACTCACTCAACTGCTGCACCAACACATTCAGGAAAGGTCTCTACCTCAGTACAGGAGCGGTGCCAGAGTTTCTGGTGCCCTCAGCAGAATTCAGGGGGCGGCATTTTGTGCGCTCCCCACAGGGCGCGCGGGAGCTTCCGGTTCCACTCCCATCACGCCGCCGAAGAAGGACCCTCCGCCAAAATGCCGCAGGCAACAGCGGCAGTCATTGAGCTGCTCGATTGCCTGCCGCTGTTTTCTGCGGCACGTCGGCAGAAGGTCCTTCTTCGGTGGTGCGATGGGAGCGTAACCGGAAGCTCCCGCGTGCCCCGTGGGGAGCGCACAAAATGCCGCACCCTGAATCCTGGCGCCCTAGGCAACCGCCTAGGGTCGCCTAATGGAAGCGCCGGCCCTGCCTCAGTACCAGTGCTCGCCTCCACAGGATTGTGTCCAACTCCCACTTATGTATCAATATCATAGAAGTTTAGATTTTCAAAGGATCTTGTGCCAATCAGTCAGAATTTCCATGGCTTGTGTGCACTGAATACTCCTGGGGGAAAATTAAAAATTCTGCACACAATATTTTAAAATACTGCAAAATGCTGCAAATTTTATTCGTCAAAATAACACTATATAATCACAGCCACAATCACACCAGTTTCAATTATTTTGGCAATTTATTTCAAAATACCTGTGTGGAAGTAGATTGCAATTGCTAGAGATAATAAAGTACCTGACTTGCTGCACCCAACCTGAGAGCGAGAACTCTGTTTTTCTCCGACACCTGTCAGCATGTATGTCTGTAACAATACAGACACACATGAAAATTCCCTCAGGAGTAGAGAGTTAAAAATACTCTCTGCCCCCTTCACCTCACAGAGCCCGCTAGGGGGCCAGAAACCCACAACCCCTCCCCCCAAATACAGCTATCAGGGCCCTCCTAGCACCCTCCTCCCCTCCAGATCCCAGCCATGGCCTCCCTCAGCCCAGACACCTATGCCTTCCCTCCCCAAACCCAGGTGTGGCTCCCCCAGCCCAGACACCTGCCCCCTTACTGCCCAGTGATCCAGAAGGAGAAACAATCTGTTTCTGGAACCTCAGGCTTGTATGGAGTTTCCTGGTGCACTGCCATCTCCTTACCTCAGGGTATGCAGGGAACTGCAACTGCCTGGAACTCTCTAAACTCTCCCTCTCCCCCCAGCAGTGTCTTCTATGTGCAAGCTGGGCTCTGCTGGGTCCAGTGGCCTAGGGGCAGCCAGCAGCACCGCAGCCCATTTCTGTGGGGAAAAGAAAATTATGCACAAAACCCATTAATTTCTGCACAATTCTGCATTGCGCAGTGGCGCAGAATTCCCCCAGAAGTAACTGAGAGCTTCTAGGTCCCAGACTCTCCACTTTTCTTTAAAACCTCTTTTACACCAGCGTTGACAATCCAGAGCAAACAGTTATCATCCCCTCCCCCCAAAAAATGTTGATGAGTTTTCTGATTCTCAGATTTCAGTTCAATGGTATAGTCTTCAAGACACCATTCTTTTACCTATTCTGATGACCTCGTCCTCTACCTCCCTGGTGTTACCAATGGTGGATGGCTCCTCCTTCACCTTATGGGCTCTCCCAGTGTCCTTATTGCAACCCCTGGGCCATGTAATGCCAAAAATTCCTAAGTGTTCTGAGTCACACTTGCAGGGCAAATAGGCAGAGCCATTCCCCTGAACCCTCACTCACACCCCACCAACCAGAGCCAGCAGAGGAAATTTTTGAGGAGCAGGAGACAAGGGCTGACAAGGAGGTAACACCTCATATGAATATCTCCTCATCTCTGGATGTCTCTCTAATGCCTCTATCACCTTTCATGGCAAATAACTTTAGATAATTTCAGGAGCTGGTGAAGTGCATAGTGGATATATGTTTCAAATCACTATAGCGAAGGTCCAAGACTCTCATCATAAAGCTCCTGGATATTTTATATGCTTCAGCTTCAGCACCTGCAGCCCTTCTTGTGAATCTGGCTTTATTAGAACTTGCTAA
Source organism: Mauremys mutica (assembly GCF_020497125.1). NCBI lineage: Eukaryota > Metazoa > Chordata > Testudines > Geoemydidae > Mauremys > Mauremys mutica. The sequence continues at coordinate 47,711,279 of NC_059074.1, read as the reverse complement.
GACAATCTGGCAGACTGCAGCGACACCATCCACTACCTGTAAATGTGCCAACAAAAATATTATGTTCTAGCCAAGTACTCAGAGTTTTTACTGAATTCCCTGGTTGTGGAAACAGTAAATAAGTGCCATAGACAACACAAAACAAAGTCTTCTCATTACAACAGGGAGCAGAAGTGACTTCATCTCTTCAGTCACAAGAGTTACTCCTCTGTAACATTGCATTTCAAACCACCAAGTGCTCATGTCAATATATGGCTATCTGAATTACAATACGTTCAACACCTTTATTGTGCATTTGCCAGAGGAGCACTTCAAACAATTTAAGGACATCAATGAAGGGCAACTCTTAATGAGAACATTATTACAGTCCTCCTTACATGCAGCTGAAATGGCAGCCTAGTCCATTTCCACCATGATCATGATGTGATGACCATCTTGGCCCTAGGTGTCCAGTTTCCCTAGGGAATCACAGAATACTGCTGAGGACCTCCCTTTGGATGGCCATAAGTTGTTCTCCAAATCGACTGATGAGTTACCCTTAGATCCCTCAACATTTATACACCTGCAAATAAAAGAAAATATAGCAAGTCTCAAATATCCCATTGATCTTCCCAATTCATTTCTCGAATTTCCACAAGCCACATGAACCACCAGCCAGGAGACCAAGATACTCAAAGAAGCCAACTAACTGCGTCAGCTACTTTATCCCAGCCATCTATGTCAGCTAAATGACAATTTTGATGGCTTGGTTGAGAGCCTGAACCACCTTCTGCACTATCCTCCCCTCCTCCACTCTAGATACAGTCTTTCCCATTCCCAGCCTGCATGGGAGAGAATAACATCCAACAAATGGGCTTTGGAAGTAATAACATCCAGTTATTCATCCATTTTGCCTCCAGTTCTTCCGCCCAACCCCTTTCCTCATCCCTTGTCAGGGATTCCTCTCACAATCATTTGCTGAGATAGGAAGTCACTACTCTTCTACATGTAGGGGTTATAAAACCAGTTCAGTCTAGCACTAGGGGGTGCCTTCCTTATTTTTTGGACAAGGCGAGGGTCATTTTAATTGCACCTACTTGGCCAAGATAAGCTTGGAATCCTTACCTCATTAAACTTGCTTTTCATCCACCAATGAAACTTCCAATCAGTAACATCTGTTGTCTGAGCATGCTGGTCAGACATGTCAACCCAATCTTGCAGTTTGACTCCAGGCGCAGCTCCTAAATGGTATTAATCAGACAGCAGCTCGATCAGGCTGTTGCACCTCCTCAAGATGTAGCTTCAAAAGACTGGATTTATTGCATAATTGGAATAGTAGAATTACCCAATCCCCAGGGATTCGCCAGGAAATCTATTTAATATGTATTGTCCCATTGAAATTTTCCATGGAAAAGTGTTAATTTTCATTGTTAGTTTTCATTTCAATAGTCTGGGGGGGACACTTTTTTTTTTTTTTTTACAGCTCCAGTTATTACATTTTAGGACATTCCCAAATCATATCAGCATAATAGCTTAACCTTCTGCATTTGCATGTTTATCTATTTTATTACACCATTTCTATCAAGACTAATGTGATTTAAACCCTATTCTTCTAGCACATTCACGTGAGCTGTAATGCCTGATGCATTTAACTCTCAGTTTTTTATTTATCAGTACAAAACTTCTGTAACAAGTGATATTTTCAAATTTATAAGCCTATAGAGAATATATCAAATCTGCATTAAGAAGCTTAAATTCCAATTTATATCTGTCAACCTTTTCCCCCAGTGAGGCTAATGTCTGATACTTCATTTAGGTGAAAGAAAAGACACTGATTTATGCAAACCTAACCAATAACCATTAATTTAAATTTCCACCAATATTGAAATATATCTATCATTCCTAGTAAAATGATAGATATATTTTCAATTTATGATGTTACGCACACAATATGACATTACACCATATAAATATGAATCCAGATCAATTTATGTTTTATAGCTTCTGATATCTCAAAGAAATTGCCATCATTCACTGGGAGATAAGACAATCTACCTCCACTTTAAGGCAGCTCCACTGCATGCCGCTGCCACCCCAAAGCCATTCGAGGTAAGCGACGCCGTGCCAGTGCCTACACTCCAAACCCCTCCTGCACCCTGCACGCCAACCCCCTGCCCTGAGCCCCTTAACCTCCTGCCTTGAGCCCCCTGCTGCACCTCAACCCCCTTCTCTGAGGCCCCTCCCACACTCCACACCCCTCCTGCCCCCAATACCCTGCCCCAGCCCAACATTCATGGCCCTGCATACAAATTTCCCCACCCAGATGTGGTTCTTGGGCCAAAAAGATTGCCCACCATTGATGTAGACAGTGCTTGGTTGTTGACCTAGCTGCTGCCTCTCGGGGAAATGAATTACGTACACCAGTGGGAGACTCCCTCCTCCTGGGGTAGGTATTGTCTACACTGAAGTGCTACAGCAGCACAGTTACAGCACTGTAGCTATGCTGCTGTAGCATTTTCAGGCCTGCTTTATAGTGGGAAATTAGGTCAGTATAACTAGGTCGCTCAAAGGTGTGAAAAATCCACCCCCCAAGCAATGCAGTTAAACTGACCTTACTCTAGGCGAATGGGAGAATTCTCCTGTCTACATAGCTGCTGCCTCTCAGGGAGATGGAGTACCTACACTGATGGGAAATCCCCACCTGTTGGCATAGCCTCTTCACTGAAGAGCAACAGAGTTTTAAGTAGTCACAAGCCTGAAATGTAGACGTACTCTAAGGTTATGTCTCCACTACGGACCTTACAGCAGCACAGCTGTACCGCAACAGCTGTAGCCGCTCTTCGTGGGTGGGAGAGGGCTCTCCTGCAGGCATAATTAAACCACCCACAATGCGCAGCATTAGCTATGTTGGCAGGAGAGCCTCTCCTGCCAACATAGCACTGTTCACACCAGCACTTTTGGTTTTTTCACACCCCTGACTGATAAGTTTTGCCAACAAAAGTGCTAGCGTAGACAAAGCCTTAGTTGGTTTAACATGTATACTCAGGCAGCCAGAAGGTGGTGTACGTCACACTAACATTAACAGTCTCTAAATTGCTTAGATTCATTCTGCCTTATACTTAAGGAAGAGGGCAATGCTGATGAGAAATAAAGAAAGTACAAAAATGATTACATTATAATGATGGATTATCCTCTATTCAAAATTCGAAAAAGCAAATTAATAATATTTATATATTGATATTACAGGCTGTTATCAGAGCTGGAGAGAAATTGTAAGCATGTTTTGTAAAAGCAAATTGAGAGAAAAAGTTTTTTCTTTCATTTAAAAAATGAAAATGCTCACAGAATATTTTAATTTTAAAAAATATTTTTGTGCAGGTCTCAGCTGGCTGTAGTTAGCCAGCACTGGGCTGGTTCTCTGCCTCCCTGATCTCTGGCACTCCCTGATTACATACTAAATCGCACAGTAGTTTAAAATCTCTCTTTGTGTGGGGAGTGGGAGTTGATTAGAGACACCCCAGACTTCACTGCTCCTCTCTCAGCTCCGAACTGGGTCAATAGTCAAACAGCTCCAAAGTGAAACCAAAACTAACCCCTTTGTCTCTGAGGATGCCCGTCCCCTGCCACTGAAGGACTAAGCAGTCCCAGCTCCTCATTGATTCAGCAAACTGTCTATATAAATCACTCCATCCAAAGTTCCCCACTGGCTTTTGCAGGAGTTTCCACTCTACCCTGGACCATAAGCAGGCTAAGAAATGGTGTATGGAGACTCTGGAGCCATTGTTGCTATAGTCCACAGGTTAGGATCTCTAGAAGTACTTGCCTAAACACATTTGAGGATAAATGTGAGTTTAACGAACAGGATATAGCAAATTAAGATACACCTTTCCTAAGAGTATCTCCACAGTTCCTTTGAGGAGTACCCACTAAGAAGGTGTGTGTCACAGTTTCAGGTTAACTGCACCCAGGGCCAGCTTTAGGCCGATTCCCCTGATTCCCAGGAATCGGGCCCTGCGCCTAAGAGGGCCCCGTGCCTTAGGCACCTTTTTAATTTTTTATTTTTTTTTAAATCACCTGGCACCTGCAGGGAGGGGGTTCGGGTCTTCGGCGGCATTTCGGTGGCGGGGAGGGTGTCTGCTCCGGGTCTTTGGAAGCATTTCGGCGGTGGGGGGTCCTTTGGTGCTGCGGAAGACCCAGAGCGGACCCCCTGCCAAAGTGCTGCCAAAGACCCGGACCGCCGCCAGGTATTTGAATCAGGCCCCGCAGTTCATAAAGCCCACCCTGACTGCACCTGTATTTCCCCTTCTGTGGTCTCTTGAGAGCACCCACTTAAAGGTTTCCAGCTCCCAGACATCCCCTCTCTTGGGAGGAGACATGTATCTCACAGCCTTTTGACTGGGGTTTTGAAGGCTGCACAGCTCCCTGCCTTACACTGTGAGATTCCCATCAAGCCAATCTGCCTAAAAGCCACAGTCTGTGCTTTGCTTTCTCTCTGAGAGCTATGAACAGTGTCTTGCCAGCAGTTACAAATTATCACACAGCTCCTTTTAAGGAAGCCTATTTATTCTTAAGGTAAAAGTCACACAGAGAAAGCATATACATATAAAACAATGAAAGAACTTACACACATGCTCGACAGCTTATCAAAAGTTACCCACAACTCCAACAAAGGGCTCTGGTAGGTGTCAGTCCTTCAAACCCCACAAATGGGTTTTTCTTGTGGTTAGACATTCATAGCAGTCTTTAGATCAGGAACCAGAAGGAAGTCTGGGTAAAGTGGCCCTCTCTTTATGCAGTTTGAGCTTTTGATCTCCAATCTCTGGGAACAGGTAATCGCCAGTCGATTGTCCTCTGAGGTCTTATATTTTATAAGTTAGTAGCCTCTCCGCATGGTGTAACTTTAAAAGGTTGGGGTTTTTGCATGACAGAGTTGTCACATTACTCACTATCCAGGAAGCCCATTTAGTACGTATTGTCCCAAAAGTCCATGCTTGTCTAGCACATTTCAGAAGAGTCATCTGAACACTTTACATTTCCCAAGTCTCTCATCTGTCACAGCATGTACTGAATTGGCGTTGCTAAAGCCTCTCTGCTATTTAAAAGGAACCTCTGGGATGACTTTGGCACGATATCTACTACTCTAAAATAGCTGTTTTATTTGTACTTGTGACCCTAGGCACCCTGTATTCATACCCTACACACGACTGCTATAATAATTGTATAAAGTATGCATTGTGAGGTATCATATGAAAGCTAACAACATGCTGGGTATCAATATCATTGTAAAATCCACGTGTGAACCTTGCAGGTGAAGTTATGAATTCCCTTTGGATAATGTTACTAGAACATGTTTAAGAGAAAGACAGCCTAGTCTAGGTAAAGGTGGTAAACTGGTCTGTCCAAGACAATTTACATATAGTATTAGCCGTAAAACTAAACCAGCAGGGGCTATCTTCAGCCTAAACTTGAGAGACAGAGAATTAACCTGGAGTGACACACCATCTTGGAAAAAAAAAAGGACTGTATCTTGCTAGATTAAGGTTTAGACTATCAGATATGCATGTTCACTTTTATTTGTTTGTAACCATTTCTACCTTTATCTTTTACTTGGTGTCACTTAATCCAAGTTCTTCTGTTAATAAACTGGTTTTACTCTTACTGTAAACCTGTTCAGTGCAGTGTTTGACGGGAAGGGTGTTTTTACCCAGGGGCGGATTTACACCTTATGCTTCCTGAGGTTCAGCATCTTCAGCGCTCCCCCACCCTATAGCTGGCCTTCATCTTTTTCATTAAAAAATGAAACTTAACCCATTTTTAAGTTTAAGTGCCCCCTAGAACACCAGCACCCCTAGGCACGTGTGTACTGTGCCTAATTGGAAATCTGGCCCTGTATTTGCCCCCGGTACATTAATAAACTATGATGTACTGACTCTTTAACAGAGCAGTAACTTACTATCTTCTGTGAATGTCCAGAGGTAAGGGCTCTGTTCACTGATTATTACCTTTTGGCCAAAGTCTGGACCGGGAGAGCTTTCAGGAGTTTGCTGGTGAGGAAGACAGATTGGCATGGCAGGGAGCTGACACACAGTCTTGTTGCCAGCAAAACTCACTCTTATTGAGGTAGTGAGGTATCACAATGGCTAACTGCTTTAGGTATTCCCAGCAGCGTGTTATAGTTGTACAGAATGCCTAGAGCCCCATGGTGCTAGACACTGTACAAACACAGAGAAAAAGACAATCTCTGCCTAGAATAACTTACACTCTAAACAAACAGGGCAGATCAAGGGTGGGAAGAAAAAAAGAAGTACAGAAGGTGAAGTGACATGCCCACGGTCATATAACAGGTCAGTGGCAGAACCAAAACTAGAACCCATGTCTTCTGAGTCCTAGACTTGTGTTCTGCCTACAGGACCATGCTGCCTCTTTGTTCTTATGACATCCCTGGAAAGACCTTATACAAGATTTTTCCTAGAGTCTTAAAACTAATCTCTCATTTTATACTCCAGTCTCTCACTGCATTTGTATTATGATACTTCCCCACCTAGTCTCTTGTTGATGGCGCTCTTTGATTTCCATTTTGGGCAATGTAGAGTTCATCACAGGAAAATACATGAAACAATTTTGTCATGTGCTTGCCACACCAAGCATCTAAATCTGGCTCCACGGTTTAAGTACACTGCTATTTTATTTTGTTACACATGATGTTATATTTTTATATGTGCGCTTGTATTTTCAGATGACACTTAAAAGCATTAATACTACGTAGATAGTTTATTTCCAGACTTGTTTACATCTTTTCCCGACTAGTAAAAAAAAGTTAAATCACCTAATGCAACAGAGTTGCTCTATCTTGCTTTCCCCCTATTTTTAATGTAGTGCTGTATGCACATTTTTCACAGATTAAAAGTCATAAAATCACTCCATGAAATTTGGATGAGAAGCATTTAAGCTGCCAGAAACTGCTTGTCTCTGTAATAAACAAAACTTTTCAAACAATTTGCATAACTGTTCTTTTGCTCCTCGTGATGGAAGAAGATTCTGCCAACTACATTAGAATTTGAAGAGATGCTCAAACAATCCCCAAGGAAAGTCAAAGATATGCATTTTTCACATTATTTGGTTGCAGTCCTCATGGACTGGATAGCATCCAGGAGGATTGCTCTGCCTGCCCCCACGCCATCAATTTCAGTGGCAGACTGCTGATCACACACAAATTCCCTCTGAACTCTCAGTTGCAGAAGCAGGGCCTTAGAGGGTTTATGCTGATTTTCTAAAGGTGAGTTTATTAAAGAAAGTCACTGGCTGGAGGTCTGGAAGCCATGCCTAGGTGGGTATCTAGTTGCTCAGACGCTAAAGTGGTAAAAGAAAAAACTGCCCTCTTCTAAATAACCTACTCCAAAGCTTGAGTCTTTACTAATCCTCTCCAGCTCCTAAAATATTGAAAATTATATTTTGTATTCATCAGTAACCATTAGTAACACATTTCAATAAACCTTTAACTGGCACGGTTGTGCATCAGATAATATTGTCATTGCTATTCGTAATCACAACCCAATTAGAGAGCTGCTGGCTTAGATATTTATTCTGCCTGCCTACATTGTGAATCGAGGATTCAAGCTCACAAAAAGAGAAGAGGAAAAAGATGATCAAACAAAAGAAGGCAACAATACTCCAAATAAATAGACACTATAACAGAATGGAGAAAAAACTATGGAACCTGAATACAGGTCATCCCTCTGATCTAGAAATTAGCCCAACTTGAATACCAGAGGAGACTTTAATTTAATGAATTAATGCCAAATTGCTCTCTTTCATTCAAGTCACCTTGCATTTTATGAATCAAATCTGGTTACTACTCTCATGCCCAAATACCAGTCCTTAGCATTAAGGACAGATTTTTCTCTCTGCTTTCTCAGTGGAAAGTCTTTGAGCCCTAAATAATTCAATTTCTGTCCACTTTTTAAATCTTCTTATATCAATGACGTAAAATAAAAAAGCCATGCAAAATGTTAATCTGAGATTTCCCAGACACCTTGTAGGAAAAACCTCATCAGGTACATCTAATACTATTAGGCTGTAAAAAGCTATTTAAGGATCAGCTTTATTCCCACAGAAATCATTGGTGAAAGATCAAGCCCCTGGGCCCAAAATCCTGCAACCAGACGTGCATGGACTGACCCTGTGCTGTCCAGAATCCCACTGAAGTCAGTGGGATGCTCGTTGGTCTTAGGGGTCCACCATTGCAGACATGATTACAAGATTTTAAGTTTTTCCAAACAGCAACCATACCTTTCTACATGATCATACAGCATCTAGAAAGGATAAATAAATAAGTGTAATCCTTCTTGCTGTTATTACATTTTGGGACACCAACATGACAAACACTTAAATTGCTTGTTTTGATCATCTGTCTGTGGAATTCAGCGGTTTGCCTCATTTAATAATGAATTCTCATATGGAAACGATACTAGTGGGTACATAAACCCTGCAAACAGAGAAGTACATTCCAAATTGAGAGTTAATGTAGAAGTGAATTATAAACGTTTTTCTATGCACATGGCATCTTACTAGCCTTGTCTAAGCCTGTGACACCCTCTAGGTAATTTGTGAAGATAAATGATCAGTTTTTCAGCACTCTTGGGTTGCAGAATAAATTAAACAACAGCCAGATGCCACCAGTAACTTCTCGTTCTTCCCTGAAGCCCTTCATGCACTAAGCTCTAGAGACCCCAGGTTCGATCCCACCTGCTGACAACTGGGGTCTTTTTGCGTTACAAGTGGGAGCTCGTCCAGGATTTCAACTCAGAAGTCTCTGAAGCTCAGGACGTGCTTCCTCAGCTAGGGGAAGTATGTAACCAACACACCTCCTGGGTGTGGTGTTCTGTCTCATCTAGTGGCACCGAGACCACTTAGAGAGAAAGAGAGAGATTGCTTGTGCTCTGCAGCCAGTTGACTTTTAGCTCATGCACTAAGCTCCAGAGGCCCCAGGTCCGATCCCGCCCGACAACGACCGGGATCTGTCGGTTTTATATGTATACCCCACTGTCTTTTGGGCGTCATCACCACAAACTACTTCCCACACCTTCCTGGGAACCAAAAGCCCCAGCTGCTCCCTATGCAGGTCTTAAAACCTCCAGCAACTTCTACAATGCAGCTCTCTACTTTCAGAATAAAAAGCTGTGGCCCATTTAAAATTGATAATGTGAGGGCAGGTTAAGAATAAATGGAATTTCAGCACAAGTTTAACAAACAAACAACTGTTATACTTCATATTGAATTCACTAAGCCCCTCAAATTTTAAAATTATAGCTAAGTCTGCTGCAGAATTTTCAGATTACTGCACCAAAATGTAATGGAAACAAAGGGGTCCTGACAACATTTAGGTCCAAAAGCTAGTTACTGAATATACTTAGGGCTTTGCACCAACTCTGTTCAAAGATGAATTCAGAGACTGGGTTGTAATCTGGGCCTTAGAGCAGAGTACTCTTGCTCCCTTCTGACTCTGACTCCTGGCTTGGCTCTTCTAAATGCTTCATTCCCCTTAGCCAGCCAGCCTTTGTTCCCTCAGTGGCTTCCTTCTTCTACCGCTCTTAATTCATGATGGTGCGCAGTTCAGGAGAAGCTCAGCCTATCGCCACCTCTGAGAAGAGGTACTGGTGGGCAGGTCAGATTGTGTTTAAGGCACTGAACTGCGACTGAGAATATTTAGATGCAGTTTCCAATCATGCTAACCTGCCTCTGTGAGTTTGAACTAAACACTACAGTGACTGTGTTGCTGTGGCACTGTAGTGTAGATGCTTCCTGCAGCGATGGAAGGGGTTTTTCCATCACTATTGGTAATCCATTTCTCTGAGCAGTGGTAGCTAGGCTGATGGCAGAATTCTTCCATTGACCTAGCCATGTGTACTCTAGGGGTAATGCCCCTAGTCTTCCTATATGTCTCTAACTCTATGTACGGAGTACAAACCAAATGGCAGGAGAAAGGGGCTTCCACTCCTTTAAGAACATAAAAACGGCCATACTGGGTCTGACCAAAGGTACATCTAGTATCCTGTCTTCCAACAGTGGCCAATGCCAGGTGCCCCAGAGGGAATGAACAGAACAGGTAATCATCAAGTGATCCATCCCCTGTTGCCCCTTTCCAGCTTCTGGCAAACAGAGGCTAGGGACACCATCCCTGCCCACCCTGGCTAATAGTCATTGATGGACCTATCCATCATGAGCTTATCTAGTTCTATTTTGAACCTTTTAGTATTACAGGCCTGATTCACTAACAATATCCTGAGGAAATCATGACATTTTTCTTTTAACTATGCTTGAAGTTGTTCAGCTTTGTATGTGGCTCAGAATAAAAATTAAAATGAAAAAGGTCTAGGTGATTGCAGAGTAGGATGTGGGCAGGTTTAAACATACAGTAAAATGTTCACACTTGTGAAACTACTTCTGTTTTCCTCGCTAAGACAGGCTCACTCAGATGCTATTAGGCATTCCATTAGATCAGGGGTTCTCAAACTTCAGAGCATCGCGACCCCCTACTGATAACAAAAATTACTACATGACCCCAGGTTGGAAGACCAAAGCCTGGGCTTGCCCGAGCCCCACCACCCCCGGTGGGGGGACTGAAGCCAAACCTCGAGCCTCGCTGCCCTGGGCAGTGGGGTTTGGGCTTCGGCCCTGGGCAGCGGGGCTTGGGCTTCAGCAAGTCTAATGCCAGCCATGGCGACCGCATTAAAATGGGGTCATGAACCACTTTGGGGTCATGACCCACAGTTTGAGAACTGCTGCTTGTTACTGCACTCAGGTAGCCAACAAAGTGCAACATGTTGTAGCCTAGGGGCTTAAACAGAAACAATAAAATACTTTCAAAGATAGCTTTCTGAGGGTTGATAGTTTGTGCAATACAAATGGAGGATTGTAAAGTTCATAGAATCATAGGGTTGGAAGGGACCTCAGAAGGTCATCTAGTCCAACCCCCTGCTCCAAGCAGGACCAATCCCCAGACAGATTTTTACCCCAGTTCCCTAAATGGCCCCCTCAAGGACTAAACTCACAACCCTAGGTTTAGCAGGCCAATACTCAAACCACTGAGCTATCCCTCCCCCCACTTAGAACCGAGATGAAGAAAATGCAGTCCAGGTAAAATCTCAAGTGCAAAATGATCTGCATTTTATTATTAGTTTCATACCATGATAGCTGTGCACAGTATTTTAAAATAAATAAAATGTCAGATTCTGCCCTAAAAAAATTTTAAGCTGAATTTAGACTTAGCCTAGCAGGGGATGACAATACATGAAGAGAAGGAATAAGGCTAGTTCAATGGAACCTTGATCCACCACTAGGGCTTGTCGGACCTACATGAAGACAATAATAAATAGAACTATCACCACCTCTGGCAATAGTTATTAAATATGCCAGTTGTTACGCATGTATCCTGTTTGGTGCCTTTAGGGATCCTTTTTAGAAAATTAATTAACTTAATACATGGCTTGTGCCTCAAGTGAAGGGAGTAAGGATGATTGTTAAGATCTACATTTCTTATAACATCCTTTACATTGAAATCCTGGCAGTTGCTTCAGTACTTTCAGTCAAAAGTAAATGGTGGCACTTGAAAGAATTGTCACATCACATATCCCTGGCACGACAAATCCTTTCTCCTATCTAATGTATTGTCATCTTTTCCAGTAACTGATTTAATAAATAGGTTTTATCAAAAGTAAACAGAGATGGGCCAGAGCTTAAAATACTTATTAACATGCACACGGAACTCAACATGGCTGGTCTTAACTTATTGGAAGTGAGGATCTTGCTATTAGTTGCCTTTGAAGGATAAGAGAACAGTAAAGGAATTACTTCTTCCCCTTCTAGTCCCTAGGCCAGAAAGTAAGAGTAGTTTAGACAGTGAGATTAGAAATTTGCATGAGATGAAGGGTTTAAAAAAATACATGTCCCAAACTGTCATTTGCTTTGTGCTGAAAGTTCTATGAAGACCTTGATTGAGTATGCAGCTGCAGTCAGAAAAACAGAGGAGTTTAGGATATGTAGGGAATGAGATGGAAAATAATACAGAAAATATTATAATGCCTTTATATAAATCAGTGATGCTGCCTCATCTGGAATTTATTGTGTGCAATACTGGTTGACCCATTTCAAAAAGGATATTGTACAATGATAGGGGTTCAGAGAAGGGTGATGAGAATACTGATTAAGGTCAATGAAAGTCTCACATGAAGAAAGACTTTAAAAAACTGTGATTGTTTACCTTAGAAAGGAAGCAAATAAGAGGGGACCTCATAAAAGTATATAAAATAACAAATAGTAAAAAGATAGATTATATAATTAGAAGAACCCTGTTTCTGATCCACTGAGGCAATTCCTATGTTCAAAGCTAAACCTGTATGTAACTTACTCTAAGATATCTTCCTACCTCGTACCCTAACAAAATCAGAACAAAATGGAAGGCTGCAGTTGAACTAAGACTTTTGTCAAAGTCATGTATCACCACTTTTAGAAGGAGAGGAGTTCAAAGGGAAGTAATAAGAACATTATGTTGGTTCTTGAATGTACTATTCACTAATTCCCCTGTGGCTCCCCAAGAAAGCATCTGGCATCTGGTTTGTTTTTCTGTTGAATTGATAGCTGCCTATAAAGTTCCAGAGCATTAATTCACAGGATGTTCAAGTTGCATTTGCATGGTACGCAGCAAACAAATTTTATGTGTGTGTTGAGTGGGCAAAGGGACCCCACAGAGTCTGTCACACAGTTATCCACTAATGCTCAATTTGTTCTTATTCAGCCTGGCCCTCTGCAGACTACATTAGAGGCAGAGCTGTATTACCTAGGAACTTTTCCAAGTTAGCTTACAAGACACCAAGCTATTAAATGGATGCACAACAGAGTGTTCCTTACTCTTTCACCATCCCACTAAAAGCCCTTAGTGTGGTACTTTGAGTACTTTTAGCTCCAAGGAAACCTGTAGGTTATTCATCCTGATATTATTCTTAACTAGTGACAAGCTTGTGTGATAATATTTCTACACTCCAGTGAACAAAAGAAGCTATGGTTATCCACAATCTACACAACTCAAATGCTTCCCTTTGCTGTTGATGTTAATATGTCTGTATCAAAGTGTCATAACCTCTTAGCATGTCTTATTTAAGGGGGAGTTTCTGTATCATAAGCTACATATATAGATATATCTCCTAGTCAGGGAAGCTATGAAGTTAAGAAAGGAAAACTAAAAGCCTTTTACACTTCTTTGAAAAATGTCCTGGCTTCCAGTAGTTTCGGCTTGTATGAGCAGTAAAAAGATAGATACAGCCTTCTTAACTGTTTAGCTTGTGAGTTTGACCAGTTAGAGGTAGAACTAAATGCTGATGCTTTGCTGTTAAATTTTTAATTTGGTAATTTTACTTTGCCTTTGAAAGCATTGCACTAGCTAGCAATTATACATACTGTCAATTGCTCAACTTCTAGAGCCTCTTCCTACATAAGTGATTTGTTGGTTCCATATCCTCCTCAGATATAATCCCTGTCAGAACCTATAGCAAAAGAAACTGAGCTTTGCCATTACACTCCCCTTATCTGTGGAATTCAGTCATTACACGCTATATTATGTACATGCTAAGTTTCTCTTTGGTGAGCCATTGCTTTTTAACCTCAATTTGTGGATCTGCCCTGTGACTAATACAAGTCCTTTGCTAGCCACTCAAGTCAGGTCTACACTATAATGTTTGTCAAAATCACACCCCTAATCAACATAGCTATGCTGGCAACATCCACACTGTAGAAGCAGCTAATACTGGCAAGAGTCCTTTTGACAGTAAAGCATGTGTCATTTGGGGAGGTGGTTTAACTATACAGGCAAAATAACTCCTTTTGCCACTATAAGATGAGCCTCCATTAGGGACCTCTGCTATAGCTGTAGTGGCAAAGCCTTTTTAGTGTAAATTAGCCCTTAGTTGTGCTACTTTTTTTTTTTATTTGACTCCTATGCTACAGAGAGGAGTTAAACCGCTACATTGAATCTGGACTCTAGGGAGGTTTCACTTTGGATTAGAATATTTTCTGCATTTTGAGACTTGAGGCATGTCCACACTGCAATCAGAGCTGTGACTGCAGCATGTGTAGACATACCCAACCTAGCTTTGATCTAGCTATCTCTACCAATAGCAGTGAAGGTCTGGGGCAGGCTTGTTGCTGCTGCAGCTTCTTGGGTATTGTTATTTGAGCCTGCTAGATCAAACCTGGCTCAAATAACAACAGCAGTGAAGCTGCACCTTTGACATAATAGTTGGGACTCATAGTACTTTAGATAGTGATGACATCCCAAAGCAGTAGTATAATTTTCCCTTTCAATTGTTCAGTTATGAATTATTTACTCTATTGAATAAACTGGTTAGGTTTAGAGAAGTGTTGCAGCGCAATGGCTCCAGCTGATCAGAATGTTTAGAACATGCTTAAAACCATTCCCATTGAAGCCAATGGGACTTAACACGTGTTTAAGTGCCCTCCTGAAAAGGACAGATGGTGAATCACAGCCACCATCAGGGAAGGAGTTCCAAATGCAAGGAGAGGAATGGAAACAGGAATGAAACCAAGATACAAAGTCATTTTAATCACACAAATGCTCAGAATGGGCAAAATAAAAAGCTAGCTTCCCTCACACTGAGAAGTGCCTGAAGCACTAAGTTCCCTCCCTACACCTAGTGCCATGATGTCACTAGCCAATCAGAACTTCAAGCCAAGTGTAAAGGTACGGGACTCACCCCTGTGGCACCTTCTGCTGGTCATCTCAGGGAATTAGCATTTCCAGCCTCCGAAGCCCCTCTGCAGGCTGGTGTCCTGCTGCCATTGTCCCCCAAGTCCCTCCCAGGACCCAGTGCCCCTTGTCTTTGGGGTGCTGCCCCTGGCAATACCCCCATAGTCTCAGGGTCTCCCCACCTAGGGAAACCCCCAACCCTCTATCCCCACCTTGCCTCAGCCTATGGGCTACTGCCAGCCACCATCTAGCCCCCCCAGACTGGGGCCGACTGCAGTCTGTATAAGCCAGTCATTATAGGCAAGGGAGGTTTTGACCTGCTGCCTTTCCCTGCAACCCAGTACCTCCAGGGGCCTTGTACAAGGCCCTGCAGCCTGGAGAGTTGCTGGCCCAGAGCTCCCCAGCTCCTCTGGCCTTTCCCCAGCCCTGCTTCACTCCAGTACCCCTTAGCACTCAGGCAGCTAGATCCATCTCCCTCCTCAGCTAGAGGGAGACTGCTTGCTCCTGGCCCACTGCCCTCTTATAAGGGCCAGCTATGGCCTGATTGGGGCGTGGCTCCAGCTGTGTCTGCTTCCCTCAATCAGCGAAGCTTTTTCCTTCCCTGCCACAGCCCTCTTCCCGGGCTGTTTTAAGCCTTTTAAGGCAGGAGTGGGTGACCATCCCGCTACACCAAGACTCAACTTCCCTACCTCTCTAGAGAAGGTGTGTGAAGGATAGCTGCCTAAAGATCCTGTGAACACTGAGCAGCCGGTGACCTCTCCTGGTGATCCATCCCTGCTGTGTCTCTGGCGACACACACACAGTTTGTGTCTTTAATGTTTTTTTCCGTTGGGGTGTACTTCATTCTATTTACTCAAAGAAGATATACGTTCCTGTTGAGAAGTGCTTTGTGAAGCTGTGTGTGACAAGTGCTGTATGTGTTATGCCTAGACTGAGCTTTTGCTTAAATGAAATCAGACAGAGCAGGTAATAAATCATAGAAATCAACGGTTAATCAAACTGCTTTGTCTTCCCTCCAGAAAGCTGCATTTAAACGAAAACCACAATGTGTTAATGACAGATCACTGGAGAGTAAATGCTTAGGGGCTCCATGCTCCAATGTACAAAGCTGCCTTTGCAGACATGTGCATAGGCCAAAATATTCCTGGTGCATTAACAGACATATAATTTGAAAACAATATATTAAGCAGGATGATCATGTCTTCTCTGTTGCTCTGCAGATGAGCCAAAATGCGCCAAATGAACAGATGGATATTCTGAAAGGGTGGATATACAGGCCTGATGACTGTATGGAACTTAAGCAGACTCTATTGGTAGCACACGACTGTGACCTATATTAAAAGAAAATTTCATATGCACTGGAAAAATAACTGTTTAGATGGTACACAAGAAATGTCACCAACAGCAGGAGCTGTGTGAATGGTAAATGTCTTGAGTCAGATCAGGGCCAGCTCCAGGCACCAGCATCCCAAGCAGGTGCTTGGGCGGCAATCTACAAGGGACGGCAGTCCCTGTGTTTTTGCCCCCAAGCAGCGCGCCGAATTGCCGCCAGACGGCGGGGGCAGTCCGTGTGCCGTTAGGGTGGCATGAGCATTTCTGCAGCGGCAGCAATTCGGTGGCAGCTTCTATGCTTAGCTGTCCACAGCAGCGCAGCTTCTGTTTTCTGGCTGAAGACAGAAGCTGCTGCTGAATTGCCGCTGCCGTGGAAACGCGCATGCCGCCCTAACGGCCCCGGACTGCCCCTGCCGTCCGCGGCAGCAATTCGGCACGCTGCTTGGGAGCAAAAACAGTAGAGCCGGCCCTGGCAGTGGAGGCTGCAGAGCCTAGCACAATACCCCTGCCATAGCCAGTTGCAAGCGTTCAGTCCAGTGGGGTCTGGGGCCAGGTTCACAGCCGGCTCCTCCCAAGCTGTCCCCAGTGGGCCGAGCAGGGCCCGTGGAGATAGGAGTGCGGACACTCCACATGCACCAGTGCTGGGCTGCAGCTCAGTCGAGAGAATGCCGGGGTCCCGTGTAACTCGGGCAGCACCTGTGGGTGGCCGGCTGGGGCCGACCCACGGCAGCCTTACAGAGTAACAGGTCAACCTGGCCCGGGCGCGGCTGGAGGAAGAGGCATCCTCTTGGGCGGCCTGGGCCTGATGGGGGGAGGGGCGGGGGACATGTGTTACCCCCGTGTAGCTCCCTCCAGGTGCCGGGTACCACTCCCTGCCCCATTCCAGGCTGGCCCTTCCTGAAGCTGGAATGTTCCTCCCGCAGTCGGGTGTGCCAGTTGGACGAGTTGCAATGGCACCGAGCGGGTGGGGTGGGGGGATTCTGAGAGTTTGTCACAGGGAGCTCGAGCTCGGGCCTGGCAGGTCAGTGGCGTGCACTGGGATCCGTGCGTCGTCCCGCTAAGCGCCTCGGCCGGCCTGGGAGAGCGGGGGCGCATGGGTGGCAGGAGCAGGTCGAGGCAGAGGGGAAAGTAGAGTCGCGCGCATGCCACCCTAATGGCACATGGACTGCCCCCGCCGTCTGCGGCAGCAATTCAGCGTGCTGCTTGGGGTGGCGAAAACAGTAGAGCCAGCCCTGAGTCAGATCATTATTTGTATTACACTAACAGTTAGAAGGCCTGTCTGAGATTGAGGTCCCATTGTGGAGACACTATTCAAATATACAGTGAGAGACAATCCCTGCTCTGAAGAGTTTATAGTCTAAACAGACCAGTTAGCAAAGGGTGGGAGCGGAAAGAGAGGTGAAGGGCATTGTTCAAGATCACACAGTAGGTTACAGATGGGAATCGAATCCAGGCATCCTGATTCCTAACTGTGTGTCCTATCCACTATACCACATAGCGTCACGGTTACACATCTGTGACGGACAGGGTCTGTAAATAAGCCAGACATCTACACAAATAAACATTTTAGTATCACTTAAATATTGGTTGCATCCCAAATTAGAAACACAGATCTAAGATACAGACTAATGCAGAATAGATAAGACAGCAGATGGCCATGGCTCTGTCATGATGAAAGCTCCCATCCACTGTCATGGGGTGCA
This sequence comes from Mauremys mutica, assembly GCF_020497125.1. NCBI lineage: Eukaryota > Metazoa > Chordata > Testudines > Geoemydidae > Mauremys > Mauremys mutica. The sequence goes on along the minus strand of NC_059074.1, from coordinate 47,693,507 downwards.
CAGCATGGAGCAAGCTGCAAGGGATTGAGATGATTCTGTTCTTAGCAACCAGCATCTACTAAGCCCTCTCCTCACCCTCGATATGGCTCTGTGGGACAAGAGGCAGTCAACCATGTACTGCCCAGAGGCCCTCAGAGATCAGTAATCTGCAGTTTAACGTAATACATCAAACACAGTAATGGAAACCATCTGTGCTTCCAGGGAGGCAACCAGCAGCCACTGCCATGCGCACAGCCACTCCTTGGAGCTTCCATCTTAGGTAAGCAGCTGGCATCATGTCAGTGAATGTACCAACCTGAGAGTTGCCCATCACACTCAGTAACAACCCAAAGTGACAGCTACTTGTAAGATAAAGCAAAGCAGTTGCAAAACCTGAGAGATACAAATAAGCCAGTTAAAGTAAATGATTCCACAGAAGTGGCCCAAGAAACAAAACAACACTTGTGTTTGGCCTGTGTGGAAAGAACAGCATAGATCTTGAGCTCTCAGTGGAGATCACAGTACACTCTGGATCTTCTCCAGACAATGCTAGGCAGACAAGCTAAGCTCTCACAAACCAACTTCACTTAATTTCCAAGGTAAACACAATATTTTACCAGTTCCACTATGATACTCTGCCTCCCCTTAACAGCCAGAGAGTAGATCTGCCACCTGTTTCTTAAACAGCCTGTGTGAGTCACAAGAACCTTCTTGATAGCTAGCTGAGTATTGAACTCTTGAATTTAAAGGCTGGCTATTGTGATGGTGTTCAGTAATTACTTGGACTGGATGGTAGAGAGGCATGGGACACACTATGGTGACACACCAGTATGTGTGCAATGTGTATTGGTATGTCTGGGTTTATGGTTTGTTTCTTTTGGTAGCTAGAGGCTCTCTATTATGGGACAAAGTTAAGAGGCCAGATCCTCAGGCCTGAGCTTTCTGTGCCCGAGGAGCTCCTGCAGGGCAACACAGAGGTGTTTCAGAGCTGCTCTAAATTGTGCTACCTGCTCACAACCACAGGGAGTTGCTCCAGCAACCAAGGTTCACGAGAGTGCAGAGGTGTTCAAGTGAGCCTAATGATTTTGGAGATATGAGGAGTTCCCTTTTTCCCCAACTGCCCCCATTAGAAAGTGTTAAAAAAAATAAACAATAGGAAAACCTTTGAAACACCACAGCTTTCAAAAACTCATTTTTCGATTTTCTCTGAGCTTGAATGTTATGGTTTGATATATGCCATCATGTGCCAGCAATGCCTCTCTGCCATGTACATTGGCCAAACCAGACAGTCTCTACACAAAAGAATAAATGGACACAAATCTGACATCAAGAATCATAACATTCAAAAAACAGTGGGAGAACACTTCAACCTTTCTAACCACTCAGTGACAGACTTGAAGGTGGCAATTTTGCAACAAAAAACTTCATAAACAGACTCCAAAGAGAGATTGATGAACTCGAATTAATATGCAAATTAGATACAATCAACTTAGGTTTAAACAGAGACTGGGAATGGTTGGGTCATTACACTAATTGAATCTATTTCCCTATGTTAAGTTCTCCTCACACCTTCTATGGGTCATCTCAATTATCACATCAAAAGTTTTTTTTTCTCCTGCTGATGATAGCTCATCGCAATGATAAGACTCTTCCTGTTGGTATGCATACTTCCACCTTTTCACGTTCTCTGTATGAATAAATATCTCCTGTCTGTGTGTTCCAGTCTATGCATCCGAAGAAGTGAGCTGTAGCTCACGAAAGCTTATGCTGTAATAAATTTGTTAGTCTCTAAGGTGCCACAAGTACTCCTGTTCTTTTTGCGGATACAGACTAACACGGCTGCTACTCTGAAACAAACATGTCAGGAATGTCATGGTTGCTAACACCTATATTTTCAATGTGACCAAACAAAGAGCTCCCAGTAGACAGTACATACAGCAGTTAGCATACAGAGCTTGTTCCCCCTCACCTCACTGTCCACATCCTCCAGGCGACAGCACCTACAGTTTGACTGATGAGCATGCTTTTGTGGATGCATGCAGCAGGGTTACCACAAACTTATATGGAGTGAATATGAAAATAAATTTCCTCCCACGGTGGGAGAATGCTTAAAATGGTTACTTCTAAAAGTGACAGTTTAAAAAAGGAAAAGAAATGAAACCCAAATCTGTTATTTCTAAGGGACTGCAAAAATGCTTTAACAGTAAGGTTACTGTGTGTGGCAGCAATCTCCTGCCATACATACAATTTCTGTCTCCGTAAATATACAACCTAGGAAAAGATGCCAGGGAATACAACCAGCTCACTAGTGACCTATACAAAGTGCTACTGTTTTAGAATAATTTCTTGGTGCCACAAAAATACAGGTTTCCAAAGCTGCTGACAGCAGGCATCTTCCACAGGCAATAGCCTCCTACTTCATTTCATAAAAGGAAGTATTCTATACATTATTTACTAGCTCCAGAGGTGGATTAAGGTTTCCTAGGGACCTAGGTCGAAGCAAGTGTGGGGCTCCTTCCCACCCCTTCAACCTGTGGTCCCGCTCCCATTCTGCCCCTTTCACCTACGGCCCTGCCCACAGCCCCACCTCTTTTTGACACTTCCCCAGGGCCCCACCTGTTTGCTCCTTTCTGCCCCCCCCGCCGCCCCGCCCCTGCGTCCCCAAGACACAGAAGCTCTGTTCCCATGCTGCAGCCCTGGGTGAGAGCTCCTCCAGTCCCAGGGCCACAGTGGGGGGCCGGGTAATAGGGTTTCCTCTGTCATCAACTGGGCTTCTGCCGGGGGCCTTCCTACCACAATAACAGGATCTCATGGGGATCGGAGCACTGGGGATTCTCCTACCTCACCTACCTGGTGCTTCTGCCGGAGAGCAGGGTCAGGCATGGGGGCTTCCCCTGTGGCTCCATGGCTTCTGCTGGGGATGGGCTTTGGCACTGGGGGCTTCCTCTGCCCCACAGTTTCTGCCCAGGATGTGGTAGAGGAGGCCACTGGGTGGGGCTTCCCCTGTCCTGTGACTTCTGCTGGGGACGGGTGCAGGGGCTATCCCTGATGCACCCACCAGGTGGGGAAAGCCATGGGCTCCCCCTAGCTGTCTGGGGTTCCTGGGCACGGGTCCCGTGGGCCCAGTGGCTAATCTGCCACTCATATTAGTAAATCACTGATTTTAAAAAAGGACAAAAAAGTTCAAGTCCTCATGACACACAAATATTCAACTAGACAACTGACAAAGCTTCTCTTGGAAATCGGCTAGTGAGACTATAGGCAGTTTCCAATACTCATTAGCATGGTGTCCCTTTGACCAACATACAGGGCCCTGCGGGATTATTTCCATTAGGAAGAAATATGGATTATTGAAATCAGGTATGTTCTTCAGTGAATTCCTTTTTATTTATCACTACACAATGGGGCATTTAATTGCTTCTTCCAGTTAGTCTGAAAGAAGGCTGCATAGCACACCCATCAGCTATAACAAAGTCTGTACTTGTCTACAGATCAAAGATCCACTGGATGGCAGCCATTAACAGCGTCCAAAACAACAACCACAGCCCCTGCAGCCTCTTATTATTTGCCATAATTTGCCATGATCTGAGACGGACATTGAAAATTGTCTGATAAAGCTGGATTCAGACACTTCTACGCCATCTGATAGTTAGAAATTCTGCCCATGAGATCCTGTTATTGTGGTAGGAAGGCCTCATTGATACTTCTAGTGGGCCTAATTGTGCCCAAGTTCCTAACAACATAAATCAGGCATTACTAACCAGTAGCAGGGCCACAAGTGTTGCATCCACAAGTGGCAAATCATATGCTAATTGGCATTGCTCATTACAGGTTTTTATCATTTTCAATTACCAAGAGAAAGAATGTCTAAGGGCATAAGCAAAGAGCAGCATGTCTAATTTCCTCATTAGCATGCATCGGGTGTAGATTTGCATTACGAACTATTTGCACATTGAAAGAATGGAACCCCTTTCCTATTCCTGCAGGCCACCTAGTGGAATAAGAATTACAGCACTCAAGGGTGACAGGATGGGGGCACTCTTCTAGCTATATTGTGATCTGCTATTGGTGGTGTTAGTCTCAGGGGAAGTCAATAGATTTATTAACCTTCCTGAGAAAAACATACAGAAGCTGCCCAATGGAGCTGGAAGACTGGCTGAACCCTGGGTTGGCCCTTGCAGGATCCTGTTGCCAGAAATCCCAGAGCCGTGGTGATTATGAGCACCATAAATAAAGAGAGGGTCCGATATGTATGACTCTCTACATTCTCAAACTCCTCACAGAGATTTAGGATGTTTGCAGAGTCAAATCTGTACCTATGGGAGACTTATTCATCAGGAATAGCCAAAACAGCTTCTAGATCCTGTTTGCAGGATGGTCTGCTCTGAACACTTACCATATAGTTTACAGAAGCTATGTTGCCTCCAAACAATCCCACCAAAATGACAACTTCATAAAAGATGCCTAGGTTGAGAAGACACTGTTGTGCAGATGGAGTGAAGACAATGATGGGTGCAATTTCTGGCATAAAAAATTGTGCACTCTGGTGTTTGTAGCTTTATTGTAACTACCAGATTCCAGCCTGGACTAGGCACACGCAATTCATTTCCTGTTTGAATGCATGATAAGAGCTGGGATTTTCAGATGTAAAAAGGTCAGTTACCATTGTTAACAACTTTATTAATTTAAATGAATCATTAAAAAAAAACCTAAGAGAATTTATCTTTGCACCAACAGTGCAAGTCCTTACTTTCGCATGCATTCACATGCACTCTCTCCATTCTAGTATATAGTCTGCCAAGGTGCCATCTTCCTCTTTAACATCTTTTTAATTATGTTTAAAGGAATTACCTTTTGCTATGTTCCTGCCTACTGCGAGATTTAAACTTGAGAGCCATGTTTCTAGAGAGGTAGGTTTCAAATATAATTGAAGGCAAGACTTCTTTGTAATTAGAACTAGTAATTAGTCTTTTATATTGCACACTGGGGTTCTCCAACATTGAAGAGAAATTTATTAATTTTGTTTTTATTGTTTCATTCTTATATTCCTCACCTTCTTTAAGAAGTTGACTAATTACAACGGAGGATGGTGGTAGGCATATAACCTCCTACATACCATACAAAATATACTACATTAACATATTTAGTTTTTACTGATGCCGTAGCTACTGGGATTTTTTTTCTTTTTAATGAAGGAATGAACTCTGAGCAGAGCAGGGTGAATAGTCCTCATAAAATTGTTTGACAAATCTAGATACCTTTTTATTAGTGGACTGTCTGAACAGATTGTAATTTTTTTTTCAAATATATAATTCTTTAAAATGGTAAAATAATCTCTATCACTAATTCTTGGTTCATAGCTTGTTCACAGGCAGTTCATTGTGAGTGTATGAAATCTGAAATTCATGTCACACAGTATGTTTCTATTTCCTGATTGGACAACTAATTCATCAGGTTAAGAATTTGAATTTGCTTGCACCATTATTGCCTTTCAATTTACTGTTTTTGCAATATTCCTACTGGTAATTAAATATGAGATATGATATATATATGATATGATATATTTGAAACTGATCAATAGATGCAGACAAAATCAAAGCAAATTGTTATAAAATTTGAAGATATATCCACAAATATATTTGAAGAGCCTTACTTCTGAGTCACAAGACCACTTTAACGTAAGCAGATGGGTGGAATGGTCAATAATTTGAATTTGCACAAACTGAATATCAGTAGCAGATAGCAGTGCTCTGTAATTTGTCAAATACATTGAAGGTAGAGAGGTATCTAAAATGAAAGCTTCATCCTAAAAAAGGAAAGTGCAAACAAAGATAAAATAAAGTAGCTGCAAAACGAGCAGCTGAGAAAATATTAGAAATACTTCTCATTTGCCTGCAAATCTCTGATTATTTTCAGTCATTAGAGTAGCAGGACTTCTGCCTGGCTTATCGCCAGAAGTAAAGGCTTGTGCTTTGCCACGAGGATTTTCATACCAAGAAACAGCTGCTGCTCAGATAAAATGCTAAAAAAAAATTATTTGCCAGTTGCAATGTGCAGAATGCATTTCCTAAATTACTTCATTAGCACAATGAATTAAAGGTGGCACTCATAGGTAGCTGGCAGAAAATTATACATGCAGCTTTAGAAAATACAGTACAAAAAATATATTCATAGCACTCTTTAATATCTTCAAAAGCAGGGTATAAAATATGATAATGGTAAATGTATTCTAGACACTAGTCTAGATGTGATTTAGCTAATGTGATTTAGCACGTGTTATGCTATTTAAATCTTTTAGACAGGTAACGCAACTGGGGACTAGGTTAATAAGATCAACTCTTCTCATATTTTTATATATATAAAAAGTGTGTGTGTGTGTGTGTGTGTGTGTGTGTGTGTGTGTGTGTAAAACTCACCCTCCTTACTTATGCTGCTGTATTTCAGCCATTCTTGTCCATGGGAGGGCTAAACAGGGCTGGATTAACTCTCCTGTGGGCCTGGGACTATTAGATTTTGTGGGGTCCCTGTATACAAGTCTTTTTCCTGGGAGGGAGTTTGATGCAGGATGGGGCAGGGGGTTCGGATGCAGGAGGTGGTGCAAGGTCTGGGAGGGAGTTTGGGTGCAGGAGGGAGCTCTGGGCCGGTGCAGAGCATTGGCGTGCAGGACAGGGTGAGGACCCTGGGAGGGAGTTTGGTGCAGGAAGGGGCTTCGGGCTGGGGCACGGGGTTGGGTTGCGGGAGGGGTGCGAGGTGCAAGCTGCGGCTGGGACGCGCTTACCACAGGCGGCTCCAGGCTGGCGGCGCAGCAGGACTCAGGCAGGCTGCCTGCCATAGCCCCTCGCTGCTTCTGGAAGCAGCCAGCTGCTAGCACATCTCTGCGACCCCTGGGGGGAGAGGGACAGTGCGTCTCCATGCGCTGTCCTCACCCGTAAGTGCCATCCCTGTAGATGGCCAATGGGAGCTGCGTGGATGGTGCTGGGGATGGGGGCAGCATGCAGTGCTGCCTCTCCCCCCCCTCTGGGGCTGCAGAGACGTGCTATCAGCTGGCCACTTCTGGGACTGGTGTGAGGCCAAAGCAGTCAGGCAGCCTGCCTGAGCAACCCGCTGTGCTGCGGGACTTTTAGCGCCCTGGAGTTGGAGATTGCTGCCTGTGATTTAATTATGCCGGGTCCCCCTGAGCCAGGGCCCTGGGCTGCAGCCCCTGAAGCCCCTATCTTAATCCGGCCCTGGGGCTAAATCAGTCCTTCTCTAACTAGAATCTCCTGCTGCATTCTGAAATAGCAGTTCAGAGTTGTTGCGTCTGAAAGAATAGACTTTGGGCCACACGCTCTTCTTTCATGGTATAATATCCGAAAGGCGCACACATGAGTGAAACAATTCACCAAAGATAAGCACAGACCCAATCTTTTACCTCTGTGAATCTACATAAAGGTCAGTGGGTGAAAGCAAGTTGTATCAACATAGCACTATTGGCAGATTCTGACCCTCCCTCGTTTTCTTGTCAAAATTTCAAAAAAATATTTTAAATTTCAAAATATGAAAATTTTTGACCACCTCTAAAGTATTCACACATAAAAATATTGTATCTATGGTACACTTTCTCTTTTTATCAAAAAGCATAACAGTTAGTTTTATATAAAACCACTTTTGAGCAGTATTGAGTTTTCCCTTCACAATTCACATTCCCCTCCACAGTCAGCAATTCCTCTCAGGCTGCCCTTATGAGAGCAGAAGGGAAGGTTGGCTAAGGCCATATTTAAAAAAAAAATCATCCTCAGTGCATGAGTGGATAGACACTGTGTAAATATATACACGTGGTACTCCACTCTGACAGTATAGTATATATGTGGCTAGACCACAGTGGTGTCTGCTATAAAGCTGGGCAAAAAAAAATTGGCAGATGGCAAACATTTTTGCCAAAAAATGCATTTTTGGGGGGGCTCTGAAAGTATTAATGAATTCAGGCCAAATTTGGAAAATAGTTTTGGATGAAAAAAAGGGGGGGGCGAAATTGTTGTGACATTTTCAAAACAAACTGTTTTGACATTTTGTTTCAAGATGACATTTTCAAAATGAAATGTCAACTTGAATCAACATTCTGTTTGAAAAATGTTGACTTTTCATCTTGTAACACACATTTTACCTGTTTCATTTAAAAATGAAAAAGGAGTTGAATGCAATGCCTATGCACCGCCAAGTAAATTAAATATAAAGACATATCAGTAAGTGAAAAATTAATGTTAATTTAGCAATATTAACCTGGCCAGGCAGAAAGCCTAAAAAGCAACATATATGTATGCAATGTCGCTCATTTAATGCTGCCATAAGAAACTTATTTATCCATTTCCTGATGTTTATGCTCACATCACATTAATATACATTTTTGCATTTAATTTTCAGTGTAGTGACTGAACAGACATTTCAGCATTTAGCATATTTAAATATGTTTAAAAAGGTTGCTATTTAAAAGATGCCTTTCTGACTAACAAAAGTGGTTTATATTTAGTGGCTTACATCAGCTACTGAAATGCTTTTGCAGTCAAGTTTGAATGTTCAAATGGTCCTCAATTAGAGGATTGGGAAGAATGCCATTCAAATATCCTTTATTACTGTAGCCAAATGTAAGGACCAAGCTGGTTTAATTGGGCCCATATCCAGGCAATGAAATTAGCACTGTAAGGGAGCAAAAGGAAACAATTCCCCTAAGTGGCAGATTCTGCTCTCATCTCTGTGGGTGCAGACTATGCCCAGCAGCAGAAACGGTGCAGTTTGTCTATGTGAAGAATGAAAATTTTTCTGCCTGACTAGGTGTGTGCCTGCTACACAGTTCATAACACAGCTCTGCATGGGCTGCACGTACCAGTCTGCAGGGGACAGGAAGCATCAGGACTGGTTGGGAATAGAGGGTGTACATCTACTGAGGCTGCTACACAGATTCCTCTGTGGCACACAGGGGATATATTGCAGTCTCAACACTCACTTCAGAACCCTATTATGCTCATAAGCACCTCACTGTAAAGTAAAGGACAGCCTACAGAATACAACCCCACAGAAGGTGGAGAAGAGAACACTGTCCTAGCCAATAATATCATCTCATCTCCTTAATAGTTGTCTAATATTACCTTAATGTAAGCAGTCACTATAGTCATTGTAGGAATAGGAGGCTTGGTCCATGTCAGGATCTTGGTATAAGTAGTGATCTGCACTCTGAAGCTCTATATTAAGCAGTGATCTGTAATACGAGAAAATGTGACAGCCGCTTTTCCAGATGTTCATAAGCAATGCTTTAAAACTTAGTATTTTGCTAAAAATAAATAAATCTGTCCTGTCTTTTGGCTTTGAACACATCATCAGTCCTACCTCCAACCCAACCTATCTTTCTCCCTAGCGTTTTAGTCACTGAACCTGTGTAAGTGAGATGGATGGCATACATGTTGATTGTATCTCCTACCCCATTCAGAACTTTCTTCCTTGTATTTTTAAGTCTTGACTTCCTGACCACTTTGTTGTTCTCATGTCCCACACTGTACAGAGAATGACCCAAAACAGCTTCAATACTTCAGCATGAGGGACTCCCTGTCGGAAATGTCAATCTATTCTTGTTCGCAAAGTGCTTTTTAAAAAAGAAGTAGCTACTTTAGAAAATAAGGCAATGGAAGGGCAATGTAATTGACACCTGCAGGTGCTAAAACTGGCTAAAATGTGAGTACCAGAAAATCATATAGGATAGTTACTGACCTTACCAAAGTTGTTAGTGGGCATAATGGCTCTATCAGGCCTCTTCCCTGCCCGCATCTGACGGGTGAGGAGACAAAGACTGGGGTGTGCCTGGAGCGTCCTGAGCTCTAGCTCTTCTGTGCTGATGTTATAGTACAGACAGCCATTACTAGCCACCAAATTGAGAGCAGGCCTAAAGCTAGCCTAATTTACGGCAGCCCTAGGACTGCTCTAAATAGTGCTGAGAGCCAAGCAGGCCCCTGGCATAGCCCAGAATTGAAGATAAATCTACCTTTGCTTCAGCCTTGCCAAGAGCAGCAATATAGCACTGCAGAATCCAGGCCACAGTCAGACAGAAGCAATCTGCAATGGTAACTGCTTCAACAACCCCTGCGGAAAACGGATGGTCTGCCAGACCAAAATTAAACAAATAATTTAGGTATTATTGGAATTAACATAAGAACATAAGAAAGGCCGTACTGGGTCAGACCAAAGGTCCATCTAGCCCAGTATCTGTCTACCGACAGTGGCCAATGCCAGGTGCCCCTGATGGAGTGAACCTAAAAGGCAACGATCAAGTGATCTCTCTCCTGCCATCCATCTCCATCCTCTGACGAACAGAGGCTAGGGACACCATTCTTACCCATCCTGGCTAATAGCCATTTATGGACTTAGCCACCATGAATTTATCCAGTCCCCTTTTAAACATTGTTATAGTCCTAGCCTTCACAACCTCCTCAGGTAAGGAGTTCCACAAGTTGACTGTGCGCTGCGTGAAGAAGAACTTCCTTTTATTTGTTTTAAACCTGCTGCCTATTAATTTCATTTGGTGACCCCTAGTTCTTGTATTATGGGAATAAGTAAATAACTTTTCCTTATCCACTTTCTCAACATCACTCATGATTTTATATACCTCTATCATGTCCCCCCTTAGTCTTCTCTTTTCCAAACTGAAGAGTCCTAGCCTCTTTAATCTTTCCTCATATGGGACCCTCTCTAAACCCCTAATCATTTTAGTTGCTCTTTTCTGAACCTTTTCTAGTGCTAGAATATCTTTTTTGAGGTGAGGAGACCACATCTGTACACAGTATTCGAGATGTGGGCGTACCATGGATTTATATAAGGGCAATAATATATTCTCAGTCTTATTCTCTATCCCAGAGGGAATGGAGAGTCCTGATAATGAGAGAGTAATTTATTCATTGCACTTAGCCTCTTTCTGCATTTGGATGTCTTCAAATATTATTATTAGTCACCATTTGTACTTAGCACAGAAAAAAAATCAAATAGTTTGTTTATTCTCCAAATCATCAATGAGCAGCAAGTATTTGAAGTTGCTATTGGAAATCTGAACTCTGTTCATGCACCACAAGTCACATGGTGTTGCTCCTGTTTCCTGACTGTATGACAGTAATTTATAATCAGTAATTGGACTAAAGATGTTGCTCTGTGAATTTCTGAAGAGGAGGCATCAGATTCGCAAAAAGAATGTATGGCATCAAGGAATTTCTTGTGGGACCTTAGGCACATCACCTAAGGTGAGATTTACATAAGCCCCCAAATTATTTAGGAGCACAAGTCCCATTAATTTAGGCACTTTTGAAAAATGCTACTCAATCGCTCTGTCTCAGTATTCCTTTTTTACAGATGGCAGACACTTCCTTTCTCCCACCCTTTGTCTGTTTTACTTGTTTAGACAACAAGGCAGGGACTGTATTATTATATATGTTGGTACAGCACCTAGAACAATGACACCCTGCTCTTGGCTGTGGTTTCTAGGTACTGCCAGAATATAAAAAATTAAGAATAAAAATATTATTTGAAACTTTTTTCCTTTCTGGACTATGCAAGCCTTGCCCAAAGCATTATCCTTGTAAAATCAAGCTACAGTGATATTTATTGGTTGACTGTAGGGTTTAACTTACTTGCTCTTCTAGCTTTTACCCAGAAAAATGGCATGTGAAGTCATACTGTTGTTGCAAATATTGTAGTCAGAGCCTGATGAGGTTTGTTTAATTCCCAGTGCTCTGTTCATTGCTATGTCAAGCAGTATCCCAAACCCATTTAAAATTAAATTTGTTACAGACAACTAATGTGCAGCTCAAAATTCACTTGCAGTGACCAATCATGTGGGCAAATCAGTCTTGACTGTATGAATGTTTACCAAATGTGAACACAAAGTGCCTGAGCATGGCGAGGTGAATTCATTTTAAGTTTCACTGAATACTCAGGAAATTTGCTGCTTTATGTTCTAGTCCTGACCCTCTTTATTCATTTGCAAAAGCTGGACAAATATAGGAGCATTTCCTTAATGAGCTAATTTGCCAATGAAACCTACACTATATCTCAGAAATAGCTTAAGTCACCAAGACTCCAGATAAGATTGTTCAAAGTGTAAACATCAATTGCTTCAAGGAAAGAGGTTGTGTCTGCAATTGGCCGCCATAAGTCTGTACAGCATGAACATTAAAGATTTTCCACTAAAAGAAGGAATTTCAAAACAAGCTGCCGACATTTTCGTAGAGAACGCTCTGGAACAAAGATTGATCAAATATTACTTTATCACAGAATAGTTACCAACTCCTACTCTCCAAGTACTATTTCGGTGTGCCTTAGTCCTGGCAGGAATTCCAATAAATATCTGACTCAAGGATACACATGCAATTTTGTCTAGATGCATTGAAGTTGGATACAGTTCTTCATACACCAAATGGGAATTAACACAACTAAATTATTAACTCTATTAGTCTGAAAAAAAGTGAAAAGATGCCCCTTCTCTAAGATTTTAGTGCCCATTTTCAGATCCTATTTTCAGGGACTCAGAAGTTGGAATAATTGCAAAACCACAATCCTCCTCTTCTTTATTGAGAAAACAATGCTCAGGAGGGGAAAGACAGTGGCAGCAATATCACCTATGTTCTCCTCTCATTCTGTGGCCACTATGAATGCCACTCTTCCATATACACGGGCTGCATTAGGGACTCTTACATACCAGAAGTATGGGAAGAAGAGTTAAGTTCCCGTCCCAGCAGCATGAGGAATTTGTAGTACACTGATGCATCTCTTCCACTAGAAAGAAATGTTTCTAGTTACATGGACATATAGATAGATAAATAAATAAATAAATAAATAAATAAATAAATAACTAGCTAGCATCAGCATGTACACCTAACACACACCATGGAAATAGCAAATTCTGAAAAAGTTACCTTTACAAGAACTGTCAATTCACATACATGGGAGCAGATTTGGAAACCCTTTTGGAATGACATGCTCCATAGGAATTTATGGTAATATGAAGAAATGGCTCCACATCATTCACACTTCAATAGAATATTAGTCACTTAAAACATTTTTCCTCTCATAATTCATGTTAATTATGGCCTAAATGTGATTACTGGTTCTTCTTTGTCATCAATCGCATATTCCCAAAACTTTTTGGACAAGTTGTTATTTGTTTTTTCCACATCTTTTTCTCTAGGTTATAGGAAGATAAAAATGGTCTTGTGGTTTTGGCTCTAGACTGAGAAATGGGAAATCTGACTATAATTCCAGCCATTGGCACAGTCTTCTTGTGTGACTTCGACCTGGGTTCAGAGAAGATCCACAAGAATGATTAAGGGATTAGAAAACTTGACTTATAGGGAGATACTCAGTGAGCTCAATCTATTTAGTTTGACAAAGAGAAAGCTAAGGGTTGATTTGATCACAGTCTGTTAGTGACTCCACATAAGAACGGCCGTACTGGGTCAGACCAAAGGTCCATCTAGCCCAGTATCCTGTCTACCGACAGTGGTCAATGCCAGGTGCTCCAGAGGGAGTGAACCTAGAAGGCAATGATCAAGTGATCTCTCTCCTGCCATCCATCTCCACCCTCTGACAAACAGAGGCTAGGGACACCATTCTTACCCATCCTGGCTAATAGCCATTTATGGACTTAACCACCATGAATTTATCCAGTTCTCTTTTAAATGCTGTTATAGTCCTAGCCTTCACAACCTCCTCAGGTAAGGAGTTCCACAAGTTGACTGTGCGCTGCGTGAAGAAGAACTTCCTTTTATTTTGTTTTAAACCTGCTGCCTATTAATTTCATTTGGTGACCCCTAGTTCTTGTACTATGGGAATAAGTAAATAACTTTTCCTTATCCACTTTCTCCACATCACTCATGATTTTATATACCTCTATCATATCCCCTCTTAGTCTCTTCTTTTCCAAGCTGAAGAGTCCTAGCCTCTTTAATCTTACCTCATATGGGACCCTCTCCAAACCCCTAATCATTTTAGTTGCCATTTTTTGAACCTTTTCTAGTGCCAGTATATCTTTTTTTAGATGAGGAGACTACATCTGTACGCAGTATTCGAGATGTGGGCGTATCATCAATTTATATAAGGGCAATAATATATTCTCAGTCTTATTCTCTGTCCCCTCTATAATGATTCCTAACATCCCGTCTGCTTTTTTGACCGCTTCTGCACACTGCATGGACATCTTCAGAGAACTATCCACGATGACTCCAAGATCTTTTTCCTGACTCGTTGTAGCTAAATTAGCCTCCATCATATTGTATGTATAGTTGGGGTTATTTTTTCCAATGTGCATTACTTTACATTTATCCGCATTAAATTTCATTTGCCATTTTGTTGCCCAATCACTTAGTTTTGTGAGATCTTTTTTAAGTTCTTCACAGTCTGCTTTGGTCTTAACTATCTTGAGCAGTTTAGTATCATCTGCACACTTTGCCACCTCACTGTTTACCCCTTTCTCCAGATCATTTATGAATAAGTTGAATAGGATTGGTCCTAGGACTGACCCTTGGGGAACACCACTAGTTATCCCTCTCCATTCTTAGAATTTACCATTAATTCCTACCCTTTGTTCCCTGTCTTTTAACCAGTTCTCAGTCCATGAAAGGACCTTCCCTTTTATCCCATGACAGCTTAATTTATGTAAGAGCCTTTGGTGAGGGATCTTGTCAAAGGCTTTCTGGAAATCTAAGTACACTATGTCCACTGGATCCCCCTTGTCCACATGTTTGTTGACCTGTAGCAGGGTGGACCCTGCTCCTGCTGTGAAGAGGTTTAAAAAGTGGCCTGGCAGGGCTTGAGAGCAGTGGCTCTCAAGCCTGAGTTGATTGGGGAAGTGGCTGCAGCTGGGGGCCACGCCCCAAAAAGAGCAACAGGGCCTTATAAGAAGGCAGGGAAGCATAAGCCAGACAGTCTCTCTCTGCCTATAGAGAGAGATGGGCCTGGCTGCATAGAGCTGACAAGGTACCTAGGGTGAAGCAGGGCTAGGAAAAGGCTGAGGAGCTGGGGAAGCTCCAGCCTAGGAAAGCCCCAGGCTGCAGCCTAGCTATAGGCTAAGAGGTACTGGGGGTTGCAGGGAGCAACCTAGGAGTAAGCAAAGACAGCAGGTCCAAACCCCCTTTGCCAATGATGAGTACTGGATACTGCAGTCTGCCCCAGCGAACAGGGGCCAGATAGAGACTGGGCAGTAGCCACTACTGAGGCGAAGTGGGGATAGTAGGGTGGGGGGTTCCCGAGGCAGGGGAAACCCAGAGAGAAAAGGGGTTACTGCTGGGGGCAGCACCCCATGTGAAAGGGCACCGGGGTCCAGGGAGGTACTCAGGCCAGAGGACAGGTGGATCACCGGCCTGCAGAGGGCGCTCCGAACGCTGGACTGAGCTAATTCCCGGAGTGACCAGCAGGAGGCGCCGCGGGGGTGAGTCCGACCCGTTTACATGACCCCTTCAAAGAACTCTAATAGATTAGTAAGACACGATTTCCCTTTACAGAAACCATGTTCACTATTGCTCAACAGTTTATGTTTTTCTATGTGTCTGACAATTTTATTCTTAACTATTGTTTTGACTAATTTGCCCGGTACCGACGTTAGACTTACCGGTCTGTAATTGCCAGGATCACCTCTAGACTCCTTTTTAAATATTGGTGTTACATTAGCTAACTTCCAGTCATTGGGTACAGAAGCCGATTTAAAGGACAGGTTACAAACCATAGTTAATAGTTCCGCAACTTCACATTTGAGTTCTTTCAGAACTCGTGGGTGAATGCCATCTGGTCCCGGTGACTTATTACTGTTGAGTTTATCAATTAATTCCAAAACCTCCTCTAGTGACACTTCAATCTGTGACAATTCCTCCGATTTGTCACCTACAAAAGCCGGCTCAGGTTTGGGAATCTCCCAAACATCCTCAGCCGTGAAGACTGAAGCAAAGACTCCATTTAGTTTCTCCGCAATGACTTTATCGTCTTTAAGTGCTCCTTTTGTATCTCGATCACCAAGGGGCCCCACTGGTTGTTTAGCAGGCTTCCTGCTTCTGATGTACTTAAAAGACATTTTGTTATTACCTTTGGAGTTTCTGGCTAGCCGTTCTTCAAACTCCTCTTTGGCTTTTCTTATTACACTCTTGCACTTAATTTGGCAGTCAAGTATCAGAGGGGTAGCCGTGTTAGTCTGGTTCTGTAGAAGCAGCAAAGAATCCTGTGGCACCTTATAGACTAACAGACGTTTTGCAGCATGAGCTTTCGTGGGTGAATACCCACTTCTTCAGATGCAAGTCTTCTTCTGCAAAACGTCTGTTAGTCTATAAGGTGCCACAGGATTCTTTGCTGCTTAATTTGGCAGTGTTTGTGCTCCTTTCTATTTGCCTCACTAGGATTTGACTTCCACTTTTTAAAGGAAGTCTTTTTATCTCTCACTGCTTCTTTTACATGGTTGTTAAGCCACGGTGGCTCTTTTTTAGTTCTTTTACTGTGTTTCTTAATTTGGGGTATACATTGAAGTTGGACCTCTAATATGGTGTCATTAAAAAGCTCCTATGCAGCTTGCAGGGATTTCACTTTAGTCACTGTACCTTTTAAATTCTGTTTAACTAACCCTCTCATTTTTGCATAGTTCCCCCTTTTGAAATTAAATGCCACAGTGTTGGGCTGTTGAGATGTTCTTCCCACCACAGGGATGTTGAATGCTGTTGTATTATGGTCACTATTTCCAAGCGGTCCTGTTATAGTTACCTCTTGGACCAGCTCCTGCGCTCCACTCAGGACTAAATCGAGACTTGCCTCTCCCCTTGTGGGTTCCCGTACCAGCTGCTCCCAGAAGCAGTCATTTAAAGTATCGAAAAATTTTATCTCTGCATTTCGTCCTGAAGTGAAATGTTCCCAGTCAATATGGGGATAATTGAAATCCCCCACTATTATTGAGTTCTTAATTTTGATAGCCTCTCTAATTTCCCTTAGCATATCATCATCACTATCACTGTCCTGGTCAGGTGGTCGATAATAGATCCCTAATGTAATATTCTTATTAGAGCATGACATTTCTAGCCATAGAGATTCTATGGAACATGTGGATTCACTTAAGATTTTTACTTCATTTGATTCTACATTTTCTTTCACATATAGTGCCACTGCCCCCCCCCCCCCCGCATGACCTGTTTTGTCCTTCTGATATATTTTGTACCCCAGAATGATTGTGTCCCATTGAAACAAATATTTGATAATCGGCTCTTTAATCTAGCAAAAGTACAAGAACCAATGGGCTAGAGGTTGAAGCTAGACAAATTCAGACTGGCAATAAGGTATGATTTTAACAGTGAGGGTAATTAACTATCAGAACAATTGGAAGAAGAAGGGTCATGGTGAATTCTCCATCACTGGCAATTTTTAAATCCTAAATGGATGTTTTTTCTAAAAGCGATGATCTAGTACAAGGGGTTATTTTGGGGAAGTTCTATGGCCTGTGTTACACAGGAAGTCAGACTGGATGATCACAATCATCGAATCACAGAACTGGAAGGGACCTCGAGAGATCATCTAGTCCAGTCCCCTACATGGCAGGACTAAGTATTATCTAGACCATCCCTGACAAGTATTTGTTTAACCTGCTCTTAAAAATCTCCAATGATGGGAATTCCACAACCTCCCTAGGCAATTTATTCCAGTGCTTAACCACCCTGACAGGAAGTTTTTCCTAATGTCCAACCTAAATCTCCTTTGCTGCAATTTAAGCCCATTGCTTCTTGTCCTATCCTCAGAGGTTAAGAACACTTTTTCTCCCTTCTCCCTGTAACAACTTTTTACGTACTTGAAAACTTATCATGTCCCCTCTCAGTCGTCTCTTTTTCAGACTAAAAACACCCACTTTTTTCAATCTTCCCTCATAGGTCATGTTTTCTAGACCTTTAATCTAAAAAAAAAATTGTGCCTCTGAATCTATGAAAAAGTTATAAAAAAGTTAATTCATTTGAAGGCGATGAGTGAACTGGCTTCATTATGTCCCCCATTTTGTATCTGTAACTTTTATGTGTTCTCTCTGTGTAAAGAATTACATTAATTGTTACCAAATCTCTCTTTTTTGCCCTCTGTGCCTATTTGTCTAATTGCTCCAGGTCACTTTGTAGTTTAGTCTTCTTTTCTTTTTGTTATCTACTCCAATTTTGGTGTGACCTACAAACATAATCATGGTTCAATTGATATCAGATAAATACCCAAGAAAGACAGACATGAAGTAGATTCACAGGGTACAGAGAAAGTTTAGATTTTCAGGGTTTAATATGTCAAAAATCTACTGGAAGCCCTAAAACAGTCCAGGACTACACTTTAATTGTCAGAAAGCAACACTGACAGATTTTTCAGCACTGGTGACAGAGACAGCTCTGTGACTTACCAGTGATGCAAAGAGTACAGGCTGTGAACCACCGCCCCAGGGATATTAATCAAAATCAACATTTTTTTAAAGTTTTGAAATATAGATTAGTAGTGTCCATTTAAAAGATTCTATTTAACTCTTCTAACCATCCTTTAAAATTCATTTGGTCTTTGTAGAGATCACACTATCTCCCTTCCTTACTGGAATGGTTTTTGGTATATGGGCATTTTCTGTTATTGATCTTACTCCTCTTTACTTTTTAATTAGTCACACTGGCCTTCGCTACCCCTTTTCCTCTTAAATCTTTATTGAGATAAATTTCATTTAATGATAGGGTCAAGCCACAGAATTCTCTCTGGACCTGGATTTTGATCAGCCCACACTTGGACTGTTGGTATCCAAGATTTTGGCTCAGGCACTTCTCTAACTTAACTCATTCATTCAAACTCTGTCTTAAGTATGTCTCACCTTTCTGAAGATGTAGGCTAAAAAAGAAAATGATTTAAGGTCATGGTTTGTGTATCTGCACTCATGTAGATGCAAAATATATTTTTGCCATGAGGCAATCTCACCATGTATTTTCAATCACCATTAGCTGTTCAATCACTCCCACAATGTCCTGTGACAGGCTGCAGGAGCAATTTGATGCCCCCAGTAAGTTAGGAGTTAAATCTGGCTTCTGTTACTCCACACGCTTGCACAGACGTTCAGCAGGGAAGCAAGAAGAATGGCTGCTGGGAAGCTAGAATAGGGAGAATGCTGTAGAAAGACAAGGGTACATGGTCCAGGTTCAGAGGGCTAAAGAGTGCTAGGTTGGACTCTATGCTGAGGAGTGACTTCTGACAGCTTCCTTTGAGTATAAAATGTACTCTAAATAAGAGACCTTCTACTGCTATTTTATATACTAACTTCACCAGTTTACAAGGGTATTAAACTATTCTTAAACTGGATGGGTGACAGTGATACACAGGTAAGGATCCATGAGAATGTAAGCCTTGTGTACATGGCCTTGAAACAGTTAATGACACCTTGGTTGAGAGGTTGGAGGATGGAGGTGGTATTGGGGGGGAGAAAGACAACTTCAACGTCGTTATGCGCAAACCGGAGTGCCGCAGGGTGGCCAGGACATTGTCTATGATCAGCAACACTTTAAAGTCAAGTCCTTTCTCTTCGAGGTACTGCTTGACCTCCAGAATGAAACACTTGTGGAACCAATCCAGAAATAATGCTGCTGTCACCCAAGCCTTTTTATTTGATTGCCAGAACACAGGCAGGAGATTTTTGTTCTTGCCTTTTAGGGCACGGGGATTTGCAGCCCTGTAGAGCAAGCCCGGCTTTTTTAAATGCCCAGCCACATTGCCACAAAACAACACAGTCACACGGTTTTTAGCTACTTTGAAGCCAGGGGCTTGTCTTTCTGATTTTGAAATGTAAGTGCGTGTGGGCATTTTTTTCCAGAAGAGCCCAGTCTTGTCGGCATTAAAAACTTGTTCTGGGAGATAGCCCCTTTCCTCTATGATTTTCTTTAATTGTTCGGGGTAGGCTTTTGCTGCGTCCTCATTGGCAGATGCCGCTTCACCAGTAGTCTGCACATTTTTTAGGTTGAAGCGGTTCCTAAAACTGTTTAGCCAACCTTGGCTGGCTTTGAATTCCTTCTTATCAGAAGGCTGTCCCTCTTCGGCGGGAGGTTTGAACAGCGCATAGATGCTAAGAGCCTTTTCTCACAACATGTTGCCATTGATAGCACACGTTTACGGTTCATGTCTTCAAGCCATAAGTTTAATGCCTTTTCAGTCTTCACTAAAGTCTTATCACGTACTTGGCTCGTCACCTTAGCAGTTACTGGAGCACTTGATGCCACGGCTTGATGAATTTTTGTCTCTCGAACCTTGATGGCACGGATGCTAGATTCGTTGCGGCCGTATTTACGCGCCACGTTGGCGATGGACATACCGTCTCTCAATAAGTCCAACACAGCCAGTTTTTCCTCCAGCATTAGAACACATCGCTGTTTCTTTGGTTGAGCACCTGATGAAGTAGGTGCCTTGTGTTTAGGGGCATGTTATACAGTATGAAAAATACGTACTGTCTCTTTAAACAGGACAGACACAGTAGAGTCTCACTCAGTGCGGCGAGATGCGCACAGTATGAGAGGCACAGAGGGACAGAGCACTGTAGTGGGAACAGCAGATTTGCTTCTCCCATCTCACACTCACTCCGGGGAAGACAGACTATTTAAACTTTTTTTTTTTTTGGCCAACCCTCCAGGGTTATTATAGGGGAGACCCTTATCACAGGCCTAAAGACATGCTGTTGCTGGCAAGTCCCCCCAAAAATATTTTAGTGGGAACAGCAGATTCATGTCTCACGCTGGTGGAATCTCCTAGGTTTTTTTGTTTTTTTTCCCCCCTTTCTCCTGACCGCGCAAAGCTTAAATTGCGCATGTTAAATGCACGTAAGATGCGACAGACCTGTATACTTGGTTCATTGACATATGATGAGATTCAGACAGCAGTGTCCAGTTTTCCTTGAAACCAAGAAGTATCAGGTATAGAAAACTAGTGCTTTTTTTACAAAAAGCTGTTGAAGGAATATGGCAGCCAATTTGGTAGATGCTAATTAGGAAAAGGTGTCCCATTCATTTTAAGGAAAGAAAAGAAAGCTTTTGCTGAGGAGGTGAATGTCATTTTTATGGCCGAAGCAAGTAGCATCTTCTGCTACACCCTGACTGCTTCCTTTTCAAAACTAGATGATCACTAGATGAGGTTCCTTCTAGCCTTGAAATGTAGGAATATATGAATCTCAAGGACCCAGGCATTTTCTTATCATTTCTACGGGTCTCAATGTCTAGAGAACTTGCCTCTTGTTCTGTGGTGGAAATAGCATGGACAATCACACATTGCCCACCTTTAGACAACACATTTGTGCCACAATTTTGCATGATAATCTTGAATCACCTTCTTTCCAAACTGTGGATTATTTAAAATTCTACTTTTAGCAGCTTAGATTGTGTAGACACTAGTCCAGTTGATCCCAGTTTTAGCAGCCTCTGAAGGAAAACCAGGAATGGAGGGCAGAATCACTAAATTAGGCCTTCCTGAGAGCCAGTTATAGACTGTTTCAGCTGGGCTCCCAAGAACACCCTTTGCTTTCCACCTTGGCATGACAGCAGGTCAGCAAGAAATCAAAATGAGGGAAAGAAGAATAGACTTGCTATCCCAAGGCAGGACATTCAAAGAAAAAGATCAAAGGTAATTTTCCTATTACTACTGGGCATTGTTCTGGACAGCATTTAGCCATGTGTCTGCCCAATTCACCAGCTTGCCTCTGCCCAACCCACCATTTTACCTCTCTACATAGCCTTCAAACCCTGACAGGATGGGATGTTACTTATCTTATATCCTGCCTTACAGTGGGATGCAAACCCCATCTTCAGAAGTTCAGTGGTTGCCAATAAAAAGTCAGTTACCACAACAGCTAAGTGAATAACTCAAATTGCTATTTATCTATTAAAAATAAAAATAAAGAGAAAGAATAGGAATAAACTGTTGTATCTTACATAGCTTTGTGGTAAAATGTTGATTTATTAATTGTGACTATCATACCAGAAGCTCCTTTATCTGTTTTGACAAATTTTTGGCTAATATATGTATTGACTCATTTAGAAAATGGCATGTAGCAAAGAAAACACTGAATGATTTTCTTTTGGCCTGTGGCTTGCCTATTGCATTTTACGTAAATGACAGAGTTCAAGGCCAAATGAGTGAATGGTAAGTGTTTTCTGTTAAAGCACAATAACAGAATTGGAACATTTAGAAAATACACTGCAGCTTGTGCAGGTCATTCTTTCATCCAGACCCTTTTTGATGGTATGTTCATTCATTGCCATTCTTTCATTCATTCTTTAGAATATGTATCATTGCTTATCCTTGAATGTAAAATATTTATGGGCTGAACTTCAGTGCCTGGAACAGGAAGATCTTTAAAGCACCTACCCTGGAAAATTAGGTCTTTTGTTCACTCCATAGCAATGACAATGGACACATGTGGCAGGATAATGTTGACAATTTAAAGGCCTACAATTAGCTGCCAGGAAATAAGATCTCTCAGATGTCATCGGATTTATTCTACCAACAGACACTGATCATAATGTTTCCTGATACTCCCACTCAGGTGGTGCTACTCCAAATCTTTGTCAATTCTAGTCTGTGCCTTAAAAACACTGTTCCATGTTAACTCCTTTCTGGTAAATAATATTTACAGAGATAAAAAGCTTTACAACAAACATAAAATCCAGGAAAATAAGAAAGAATAAGTGGGATGTGATTTTTTTTATCTTAGGCTGGTTAACTGAAGGATGTGAGAAATGTAAATTCGCAAGGCAGATTGTACATGCAAGCTGAGCCCAGTTTTTGGGTCACCAAACTGACTGGAAAAACACAGAAGAGAAATTAAATGAGTTTTATCCATCCCACATCTTATGACAATGTTGTCTTGCTCAAGCAGCTTTTACCTACATATGATGTTTGAAATTCAACAGAATCAAGGTCATTTTCACAAACACCAGGTGTTGCACTTCTTCAGGGTCTGGCCTAGAATGACAATGAGCCATCATGCTCTATGCTGCACTAAACTTCTTTTCACATGGCCTCCAAATTGGCAAGTGTGCAACAGATAGCATTTGATAGCTACAGGGCAACAGACATCACTAAGAACACTTACTGTTGTACAGTGCAAATTCCTCACTGGAGTACATATTCTGTATATTCTCCACAATATACCCCTTACTTCCTTTTATTTTGTTTTTTTTTAAATGGTGCCCTCTTTAGGCAAAAGCACAGGTCAATTTTTTTTCTAACAGACAGTTTTATTGATTTCAAATGTATTGATTTACACAAGTGTAATTGCAACCGCAGTATATGGGCCATCACTACTAATACGAAGATCAGAGGAGAACTGGTTAAGGTCAATAAATCATTTTAACTCTGTGCCTCAGCTTACCAGTTTGTGAAATGGGGGTGATAATACATGCCTATCTCATTATGCAAGGCTCAATTAATGAAGGGCCAGATTCAGCCACCCTTACTGCTGTGGCTTAGTACATTTCCCATTGATTCCAACTGAGGTGTAGGCTAGTATGTTCATTGTGAGGAAGGGTGGCAGAATCCGGCTCTAGGATTTGTAAAAAAATGTGAGAGCCTTGAAGAGAAAGCATTACAGAAATGTGACAAATATTAACAATTCAGTAAACTACATTAAAACTAATACTGAGGTTGCAAAGTGAAACATGATAATTGCTGCATAATTAAGTTACAGTTGCATGCACAACATTAATTCCACCCTCTTCTGCATACACATTATGACCTGGATATGTTATTTTTCAAATAATATAGTATATCACTGTCATGGTTCCCAGACTGCCTGCACTTGTGGCCCCCGCCTGGTCTCTGAATGCATGCCCTCTCAGATCTCAGGCCTCTAGCTATACAGTCTCTGAGTATAGAATCAGGCTATTCTTCCTGTGGAGAATGAGGGAGATACCTGTATTTTTTTTTTCATAAATAGCATGTGCATCTCAGTTTGTCTTTGATATTAACCTGCCTGGCTGCATAGAATTAAATCAAAGGATGCTGGAAGAGGGAAACAAAACAATAGAAAAATTAGGTACTGTCAGAAAGAATACCAAGGGTCCTTGAGGAAACAATGGGGAAGCTATTGACTGAAGAATACTACCAGCTTGGCTCCAGCTAATCAGGCAAGGTTTTCTCTTCCAGACCTAAACCTAGGATCAAAGGGGATGCTAAAACCTCAGAGATGTTGGCCCTGAGAAGGATGCGGGGTGGGGGAAGGGGTTAAGCGGGCTGACAGAAGCTGCCCAGGAAGTCTGTGAGAACTGACAGGATGCAATGAGACCCAGAGAAGGAGGGACAGAAAGCAGCAGGACAGTTTAAAAGGAAAGATACAGATGTTTCAGTTCAAAATGACTGTGTTTCTAAATTTCCTTTAATTTGATTTAAAAATAACCATTTTCAAATGGTAAAAATGGAAGCTTCAAAAACAAAATTTTTGTTTCAATTTTGTAAAAAAAAGAAAAAAAGAATGTTTTGACCCCACACCATGGGTGGTTTTTTTTCAACTTTTTGATTTGCCAAAAATTTCATTTTTGGTCTGACCTAAACCAGTTTTTTTCCGGAACTGCCAGCAAACCAAAAAAAATGTTACTTGTACAGCGCTACCAACTAGCAATACTGTTGGCTTCTTGAAATGGAGGAAGAAAAAAGGGATCGTAATTTCAGTCACAGAAGCACTAGTGCTTGCAGAAGTGCTTTTCCTCAAAGTCTGTCCTGTGTGTACAGAGTCATTGTGTTTGTATGACGTCTGGAAAGACTGTCATGTATTGCTGCTATTCAATAGTCTGGTCTGGCTTCCTTCCCTGCCCCCTAACCAACCCTCTTTCCCTGTTTACCCTTTACATTTGGTGCCATGAGAAATACCAGGCTGCAGTGGTTATACTGCTTGCAGTTCATCATTGTTACTACACTTGTTCACATTTTGAGTTACACGGGGGAAAATTAGAAAGAAGCCAGTAGCAGAATCTAGTAACAGCAAATAGCTTCTCCCAGGAAAATTGTTCTCAATCCAGAGGTATTCACAGAGTTTAAGGTCAGAAGGGACCACTAGATCTTATTGTTTGACCTCCTGTATATATCACAGGCTATTAAAATTTCATCCAGTTACCCCATATTTGAACCCAATAACTTGTATTTGACTAAAGCATACCTGTCCAAAAGGCATCTAATCTTGGCATGAAGAAAAGCAGTGGGGAAATCCACCACTTCCCTTGGTAGTTTGTTAATCACCCTCACCATTGAAAATTTGTGCTTTATTTCTACTTTGAATTTGTCTGGCTACAGGTTCTTGTTATGCCTTTCTCGGCTAGATTAAAGAGCCCTTTAGTACTGGTATTTTTTCCCCAGGAAGGTACTGTAATCAAGTCACTGCTCTGAACTGAGCTCTTTAAGTCTCTCACTGTAGGCATTTTCTAAAGCCCTTGAATCATTTATGTGGTTCTTTGCTGCACCCTCTCCAGTTTTTCAACATCCTTTTTAAAATGAGGACACCAGAACTGTACACAGTATTCCAGTCCTGGTTTCATCAATGCCGCATACAAAGATAAAGTCACCTCCCTAGTCCTACTCACTACGCCTTTGGTTATACATAGTCCCTTTTTGCCTCAGCATTGCTGCTGTTCAGTTGTTTGTCCACTATGAAATCCTTTTAAAAATCACTGCATTCCACGATACAGTGCCCCATTTTGTAGGTATGGCCTGCATTCCTTGTTCCTAGATATAAAACTTTGCATATGGCTGTCTTAAAAATCACATTTTGTTTGAACAGCCAGTTTACCAAGCAATCCAGATCGCTCTGTAAGGCTGTTATCATTATTTACCACTTGGCAAATCTTTGTGATAACCGCAAATTTTATCAATGGTGACATCATATGTACTCCCAGATCGTTAATTACAAAGTTGAATAATAGTGGGTCTGGAACAAATCCCTGTGGAACCCCAATAGAAACACCTTCATGCAATGATGATTCGTCACTGACAACTACTTTTAGAGCTCTGTCAGTTAGCCACTTCTTAGTCCATTTAACACCTACTCTACTGACATTGTATAGTGCTCTTTTTTAATCAGCTTGTCCTGCAATACTGAATCCAACACCTTACAAAAATCTAAGCATATTAGATCTACGCAGTTCTCCGTTATCAACCAAACTTGTAATATCAAAGAATGAAATCAGTTTTGTTCAACAAGATCTATTTAAAAAAAACAATTTGACTGGCATTAATTATATTCCTATCCATTAATTCTTTATTAATTGAATCCTGTATCACATTGTCTATTATTATACCCAGGACTGATGTCAGGCCACGCATTCTATAGCTACCTAGATCATCCCACTTGCCGTTTTTTAATATTGGCACAACACTGCACTCTTCCAGTCTTCTGGAATTTCCCCAGTGTTCCATGATTGATTAAAAATTAACAACAGTGGTCTCAGAAATCTCCTCATTCAACTCTTCTAGGACTCTTGAGTGTAAGTTATTGGGACCTGCTGATTTAAAAATGTTTATCCCTGGTAGATATTGTTTCAAATTCTCTTTAACATCCCTAGTATGGCCCCTAAGACCCTGTGTGGGGCCCCTGAACTCCACCACTCAGGGGCTCCTGGCACAGCCCCTGAACCATGCCAGGAAACCCTGATATGATCTCTGTGGCCTGGAGAGGGACCCCTGATCCACTTGTGGGAATCGTTATTCGTTTTGCCTTTCTCTCTCTCTGCTATCACTGCACCCATTGGTCCAAGGAAGGTGCCAAATTAAGATCAAATCACAAACAGCAGCACTATAAAGACAGTGTCTCTAACCCTACAGCCCTACTGCAGCAGAGTACAGCAGCACCAACACATGGCCACATTGTGCATATATAGCACTTAACCACATTGTGGGTGGTGAGCAGTTAGCCCGCCGCAGTAGAAGACACTGTCAATCATAGCACCTCCCAGAGCTCTTTGAGGGGAGGGATAGCTCAGTGGTTTGAGCATTGGCCTGCTAAACCCAGAGTTGTGAGTTCAATCTTTCAGGGGGCCATTTAGGGATCTGGGGCAAAAATCTGTCTGATTTAATTGGGGATTGTTCCTGCTTTGAGCAATGGGTTGGACTAGATGACCTCCTGAGGTCCTTTCCAGCCCTGATATTCTATGACAGAGACATGCTGCTACTACATCTTTTGCGGGTGTGCAGAATTCACACACCCCTGTGGCCACTCTGCTACCAGGTGCAGGGTAGGCCTTGGTCCTGGGTTCTCCTTGCTTTTCTGGGGTGCCTAATGCAACCCAAACAACTAAACCCCCTTTTATTGCCTTTTCCTCTGACCATCACCAGCCATTGTATTACTATTGCTCCAAACATAATTTGGGTACAGAGATGGGAAAGAAAAAAAAACACACACACCCTGCTTTCTGGAGCCCATCGGTGCTGTTCTCTCAACCAGAGTTTATCAGAGAGACACTCCCACCTTCAAACAGCTGATGCCACAATATTCACACTCGGATTCTTCAAATCAGGCACCTCAGTAGTGATTCTGATTATCAGACGTGGTGAGCATTCATAACTCTCATTGACATCAGTCGGACCAGGATCTGGCCCTTAATTACCAGTTAGCAGCCAATAGCTGAGTCAAGCCAGTCTCAATCTTTTAATACAAATCTAATATATACAGTAGAAAGGTCAAGCAAAGCAGAGCAGATGGACATTCAGTTACAATAAAAAGTATGCCCTCTGGTTCCCTGTAAATCATTATACAAGTGGTTTCTCATCACACACAGATATCATCTGGTCTTATGTCAATAGAAAATGCATTATTTGGAATGAATAGTTATTTTTAATGACAAGAGAATCTCATTACTAGAGGCCCAAAAGATGACAGGACCCTTCTTTCAAAGCACAAAGCCATTTAACTAGATTTGGCTTATTTAGCAGTGGAAGCCCTTAAATTTCTACAATCTAATTAGTGCACAATGATTCAGCAAGCATGAGACCGAAACATAGAATATCAGGGTTGGAAGGGACCTCAGAAGGTCATCTAGTCCAACCCCCTGCTCAAAGCAGGGCCAATCCCCAACTAAATCATCCCAGCCAGGGCTTTGTCAAGCCTGACCTTAAAAACCTCTAAGGAAGGAGATTCCATCACCTCCCTAGGTAACCCATTCTAATGCTTCACCACCCTCCTAGTGAAAAAGTTTTTCCTAATATCCAACCTAAACCTCCCCCACTGCAACTTGAGACCATTACTCCTTGTTCTGTCATCTGCCACCACTGAGAACAGTCTAGATCCATCCTCTTTGGAACCCCCTTTCAGGTAGTTGAAAGCAGATATCAAATCCCCCCTCATTCTTCTCTTCTGTAGACTAAACAATCCCAGTTCCCTCAGCCTCTCCTCATAAGTCATGTGTTCCAGCCCAGTGGTGAGCTGGAGCCGGTTCCCACCAGTTCCCAAGAACCGGTTGCTAAAAATAGACCTCCGTGGAGAACCGGTTGTTAAAGGGCCAGGGGGTGGGCAAAGAACTCCGGTCCGTGGGCCAGACCATCCTGTTGCTCCCAGGATTCCCAGCTGGGGAGGCGGAGGTTCCCCCGGCCCCTCCCCCGCTTCACCCCAGCTGCAGCGGGGCCAGCCGCCAGCACCAGCTGGGCAGCTCAGCTGAGGTCCTGAGTCATCCTGCTGCTTTGAGCTGCCGGCAAGGTAAGGGGGGGAGGGGGCTGCAAGCTCCAGGGCCGCTGGGGGGGGCAATTTTCCCTAGGCCCTGCATGGGCCCCCGGCCCCACGAGTATGTCTCCCCCTGCTCTGGCCCCTGCCCCACGTCCCCCCAGCCCTTAAATCAGAACTTTTTATAGGGAACCGGTTGTTAAGATTTTGGCAGCTCATCACTGCTCCAGCCCCCTAATCATTTTTGTTGCCCTCTGCTTGACTCCTTCCAATATTTCCACATCCTTCTTGTACTATGGGGCCCAAAACTGGACACACTACTTCAGATGAGGCCTCACCAATGTTGAATAGAGGGGAATGATCACATCCCTCGATCTGCTGGCAATGCCCCTACTTATACAGCCCAAAATGCCATTAGCCTTCTTGGCAACAAGGACACACTGTCGACTCATATCCAGCTTCTCGTCCACTGTAACCCCTAGGTCCTTTTCTGCAGAACTGCTGCCTAGCCATTTGGTCCCTAGTCTGTAGCAGTGCATGGGATTCTTCCGTCCTAAGTGCAGGACTCTGCACTTGTCCTTGTTGAACCTCATCAGGTTTCTTTTGGCCCAGTCCTATAATTTGTCTAGGTCCCTCTGTATCCTATCCCTACCCTCCAGCGTATCTACCACTCCTCCCAGTTTAGTGTCATCTGCAAACTTGCTGAGAGTGCAGTCCACGCCATCCTCCAGATCATTAATGAAGATATTGAACAAAACCGGCCCCAGGACCGACCCTTGAAGCACTCCGCTTGAAACCGGCTACCAACTAGACATGGAGCCGTTGATCACTACCCATTGAGCCCGACGATCTAGCCAGCTTTCTATCCACCTTACAGTCCATTTATCCAGCCCATACTTCTTTAACTTGCTGGCAAGAATACTGTGGGAGACCATATCAAAAGCTTTGCTAAAGTCAAGGAATAACACGTCCACTGCTTTCCCCTCATCCACAGAGCCAGTTATCTCCTCATAGAAGGCAATTAGGTTAGTCAGGCATGACTTGCCCTTGGTGAATCCATGCTGACTGTTCCTGATCACTTTCCTCTCCTCTAAGTGCTTCAGAATTGATTCCTTGAGGACCTGCTCCATGATTTTTCCAGGGACTGAGGTAAGGCTGACTGGCCTGTAGTTCCCCAGATCCTCCTCTTTCCCTTTCTTAAAGAGCACTACATTAGCCTTTTTCCAGTCATCCAGGACCTCATTGGATCACCATGAGTTTTCAAAAATAATGACCAATGGCTCTGCAATCACTCACTGCAATGGCTCTCCTTTAGCACCCTCAGATGCAGCGCATCTGGCCCCATGGACTTGTGCTCATCCAGCTTTTCTAAATAGTCCTGAACCACTTCTTTCTCCACAGAGGGCTGGTCATCTCCTCCTCATACTGTGCTGCCCAGTGCAGTAGTCTGGGAACTGACCTTGTTCGTGAAGACAGAGGCAAAAAAAGCATTGAGAACATTAGCTTTTTCCACATCCTCTGTCACTAGGTTGCCTCCCTCATTCAGTAAGGGGCCCACATTTTCCTTGACTTTCTTCTTGTTGCTAACATATCTGAAGAAAACCTTCTTGATACTCTTAACATCCCTTGCTAGCTGCAACTCCAAGTGTGATTTGGCCTTCCTGATTTCACTCCCACATGCCTGAGCAATATTTTTATACACCTCCCTGGTCATTTGTCCAATCTTCCACTTCTTGTAAGCTTCTTTTTTGTGTTTAAGATCAGCAAGGATTTCACTGTTAAGCCAAGCTGGTCACCTGCCATATTTACTATTCTTTCTACACATCGGGATGGTTTGTTCCTGCAACCTCAATAAGGATTCTTTAAAATACAGCCAGCTCTCCTGGACTCCTTTCCCCCGTATGTTATTTTCCCAGGGGATCCTGCCCATCAGTTCCCTGAGGGAGTCAAAGTCTGCTTTTCTGAAGTCCAGGTTCCGTATTCTGCTGCTCTCCAGGATCCTGACACAAGGAAGAAAGAACTCAACCATCTCATGGTTACTGCCTCCCAGGTTCTCATCCACTTTTGCTTCCCCTACTAATTCTTCCCACTTTGTAAGCAGCAGGTCAAGAAGAGCTCTGCCCCTAGTTGGTTCCTCCAGCACTTGCACCAGGAAATTGTCGCCTACACTTTCCAAAAACTTCCTGGATTGTCTGTGCACTGCTGTATTGCTCTCCCAGCAGATATCAGGGTGATTGAAGTCTCCCATGAGAACCAGGGCCTGTGATCTAGTAACTTCTGTTAGTTGCTGGAAGAAAGCCTCATCCTCCTGGTCTGGTGGTCTATAGCAGACTCCCACCACATTACCCTTGTTCCTCACACTTCTAAACTTAATCCAGAGACTCTTAGGTTTTTCCACAGTTTCATACTGGAGCGCTGAGAAGTCATACTGCTCTCTTACATACAGTGCAACTCCCCCACCTTTTCTGCCCTGACTGTTCTTCCTGAACAATTTATATCCATCCATGAGAGTTATCCCACCTGGTCTCTGTTATTCCAATCACATCATGTGTCAGGACTGTGTCAGGACATCCAGTTCTCCCTGCTTGTTTCCCAGGCTTCTTGCATTTGTGTATAGGCACTCGCTGATCGTCCCGCTTTCTCAGTATGAGACAGGAGTCCTCCCTCTTGCTCTCTCCTGCTCGTGCTTCCTCCCCGTAGCCCATTTCCCCACTTACCTCAGGGCTTTGGTCTCCTTCCCCTGGTGAACCTAGTTTAAAGCCCTCCTCACTAGGTTAGCCAGCCTGCTTGCGAAGATACTCTTCCCTCTCTTCATTAGGTGGAGCCTGTCTCTGCCTAGCACTCCTCCTTCTTGGAACAGAATAGATAGAGGTTCTTCCATTACAGCTTGTTCTTCAGGTGAACTCATATCCCCTTCCAGTCCCCAGCACCATCTCCTCTTCCAACTTCCTACTAAGCCATTCAGAGAAGAAAACCACAGTATTTAGGTTATGCCTGAGGCGGCCACATGCCCCATTAGCAACACAGTGGTGACATTACATTTAATCATGTTCTTATTTCCCCACAGGCAATAGAGAAGTGAAGTAGGAAGCCTTCAGGATTATGGGGGGAAAGATGGTTTTCTAGAAGCAAACAACAGGACTGAGGAGGGAGCAGATTCTCTGTGTTATTTATGGTTATAGTCATGGACCAGGACCCCATAATGCTAGATGCTGTCCACAGAATAAAAATATATTCCCCACCCAGGGTATGGCTACACTTGCAGGTGTGCAGCGCTGGGAGTTACAGCTGTCTTCGTACAGCTGTGTAGGGAAAGCGCTGGTGTGTGGCCACACTCACAGCTACCAGCGCTGCAGTGTGGCCACATTTGCAGCATTTGCAGCGCTGTTGGGAGTGATGCATTATGGGCAGCTATCCCAGTGTTCAAGTGGCAGCAACGTGCTTTTCAAAAGAGGGGGGTGGGGTGGAGTGTGACAGGGAGCGGGGGAGAAAGAGAGAGTGGATTTTTGGAGCCGACACTGTGTATCAGCTCCCTGCCTTGCAAAATCTGAAAATTTCCCCGACCCCTCATTTACTCTTAACTGCAAACAGCCTGCAGACCAGATAAGCAGCTGCTCCAACGGACTCCCTTTCTCCTCCCCGCCCCCGTTGTTTCTCTCCTCAAGCAAACACTCATCCCCCTGCCTGCCTCATTCACACCAAGGTAGTGGGTTATCTCAATTGATTGTTCACAGTCAGTTATAGATTGATCACAGCAAACAGGAGCTGTGTTTGTTTTTTTAGATAAGCAGCTCCCGGAGCCCCGAGTTCACAACAAAACAAAGAGAGGCATCATAACAAAACAAAGAGAGTAATTTAGTTAAAAGCATTCTGGGATATCTCCTAATACCCTGGAGGCCAATAACAGCACTGGTGTGTGGCCACACTTTACGAGCAGTGCTGCAGCACCAGCGCTGCAATCGTTATACCCCAAGCAGACCCAGGTGTACAGCCAGCGCTGCAGCCAGGGAGTTGCAGCGCTGGATGTGCCCTGCAGGTGTGGACAGTTACTAATTGCAGCGCTGGAAAGCCTCCACCAGCGCTGCAACTCTCAAGTGTAGCCATACCCCCAAAGAGCTTACAATCTAAGTATAAAACAAAGAAAACAGGTAGATACATACAGACAGGGAAGTACAAGGAAACAGCAAGATTGCTGGTCAGATAGGCAGTGGTCTCAGCACACCAGAGTGACAGCAGTAGAGGAGAGGATGTCAGGTGGGTCATGCTGCCATATCTGATCTCTGCTTCAGAGCCATCATATTAGAACCCTGTATTCAGTAAGGCATGAAATTCACATTCTG
Organism: Mauremys mutica; assembly: GCF_020497125.1. Classification (NCBI taxonomy): domain Eukaryota; kingdom Metazoa; phylum Chordata; order Testudines; family Geoemydidae; genus Mauremys; species Mauremys mutica. The sequence continues at coordinate 47,660,534 of NC_059074.1, read as the reverse complement.
ATTCCCTAATTGGATTCTATCCACATTAAACTTCACATTTAATGTCTCCTCCACCTTACATTAAGGGGCATGGGGAAGGTTTCACATCTCCAAGTACGATTTTTCCCGTTTTGCTGGACGCATACTTAATATAAATGAGATTATATTAACTGCTGTGAGAAAAACTGATTTTTTTTTGATTCACTGGCAATTCCAAAAAAATCTAGTTTGGGGTGAACCAAAATAAAAACTTTTCAGAATTTTCAATTAATAGAAAAAGTCAGAATTTTTTTTGTTTCAATTCAAACAAAACATTTCAGTCAACTCAAAGTTTTGTTTTAATGAAAGCTAAGAAAATAAAAGTCTAGATTCTCAAACACCGGGGAGAAGATGATGGGGGTGCTATTCTTATACACTCAACTGGAAGGATAAGACGTCAGTTTAGGTCCCTGTTCTAAAGGGAGAATTCAAATCTGGGTCTCCCCTACCCTAACTGAATGCCTTAACCACCAGCCTACAGGGGTGGATCACTCTCTGTTTCTCCTGTTTAAGCTGTTTCACTTTGTATAAAATATTTGAATAATCACTAGGCCAAAGAAAAAGTCTGAGAATGATTCTACAGCCTGGTAGGTAGGGAACTCACCTAGGAATGGGGACACTGAGGTTCAGCGCCCTGCACCAGTGAAAATGTAATTGATGACCTGCATTCATGGAAACAATGACCCAACTCTATTTTGCAAAAGAGCTAAATCCCTTACTCTTTATTCAGGCAAAAATCCCACTCGAGTCATGGCACTAACCTACCCATTGACTTCAGTGTTAGCTTTGTGCCTGAGTAAGGACTGCAGATTTAACTCATCATAATTTGGAGAATATGAACCTTATCATTTGTACAATAATTTTCTTGTTACTGCATCTCTTACTGTTGGGCAGGAAGTAACAGAGCTTAACTCATTTGATAACATACCATTCTTAGCATCCCATTAACCTTTCCATTACAAATCCTTTTGCAGACTGTCCTTTCCTGAAAGAAAATTGAGGTACTGATTCTTGGCGCTGAGGGCATTAAATTTATTGCATTATCTTTAGTAATTAACTTAGACCGGTTCCTTCAACAAAGTAGAATGACCTCTAGACTCCTCATCCACAAGGCTCCTAAATTCCAGTGAATTCATGAATATTATTTGGTGAGGGGGTTTGCTTGGAAAAGGTGAAACAGTTCCCTAGGTCCTCAAGCTCATCTTTAACACATGTATTGTCAGATTCTATAAGCCATATTTTTATCTCTCTCCTCTTACGGTGCCCATATTTTCCAAAGTAAAAAACAGACACCGTGTGAGGCTGGCCCGAGACATCTGGCATTGCCACTTGCCTGAGCCCCACACCGCCCAGGACTGGGATGATCACCCAAGCCCCGTGCCGTCCAGGACTGAGCGCACGAGCTCTGTGCTGCCCAGGGCTGGGGCTGACTGCTCAAGTCCCACGCCGCCAGGAGCTGACAGCTTGAATCCCACCACCCAGTGGCTTGCATCGTCACTCCCCCCACCCCTAATGTTTCACTGCGATGATCAGTTGGTAAGAGCAAATGGGTCAAATGCCCATTTTTGTCAAAAAAGTTAGGACGTCCTAATAGGGCTTAAAAAGGAGACTGTCCTGGCCAAAATGGGACATATGGTCACCCTATCTATTTTATATACGGCTTTTGCCAATAAACAGTATCAGATTAACTGGCTCCAGCAGTTTTATGCTACATGTTACTATCTAATCATTAATGACTATGGGCCAACCATTTCAGATCAATTTAGTTTAGCTGTAGTGATATTTAACCTATGTACTTTTTCCTTCTTTTAATATTGTAGCTTTTCAGAGAGCTTTTTAAATGGTATGGGACCCGTATAATTTACATTGTTAGCAACATTCATAACTATGGCCTGTGAATAATGTTTTTTCAAACCATGCCAATGGGTTAATAGTCTGGGTTTTTTGCTCTCACTACTGTACTATTTTTAATAATTACCACTTGTGAGCTAATAATTCTGAGAGCACCCATTCCATACTAATTGAACAGGTCACCCTCAGTTTTGCTACATTAAATAACTGTGGTTTTTGTGCAAATTGTATTATGGTTGGGCTAATTTATAGAAATTTCATTTGGGGCATGAAGTGAGTTTATCATTTGGTCCCTATATTAGATGCCTCTGTCTACTTGGATTTTAAGAAGAACTGGCAATAAAGGAACACATTTACGATTCAGATTTTGGATCGTTGCCTCAGATTAGCTGTTAAATTACTTAATTCATAGACACAAATTCTGACCTCAGTGAAAACCCCCGGGGATGAAACTGAGAGCACAATTTTGCTCCTGGTAGGAAACAACCCCTGTATTATTATGTGTGAATAGACCTAAAGATTTACCAAGAGCAAATACACATTTTTTGCATAACCCAGAATACTATTGTATTTTATACAAGATTACAACAGAAGAAATAATATAGATAGTCACAGAAAAAAATTATACATATCTGCAACCCTTGAGGTACCTTTAACCAACTTTAAGTCCTTTAGAAACTTGATTGCTGAGTCTAGGTATTGGGAGGGATGACAATTTGTGACTTTAAAAATGAATTGCTGGTGCATAATTAAGGCTCCAGGGCTAAAAAGCACGCATAACTGAACTGCAAGCAAAACAATTTATGGGGGCAAGTGACTGTACAAAGCAAGGCTGGCCTATTGAAAATGTTGCCCCCCACGTCTGGCTCCTGTGAAATGCTACCTTATTTAGCTAAATACATGAACAGAAGAAAACTGTGATATGGCAGTTACCAAAGCATGGTAATACTTGGTTAAGGCTGACTTTTTCTTGGGAAGTGGCATAACCCCAAGCAAAGCACCATGTAGGACTATTTTTAATCCCACCCCATAATACCCACTCCCATTCCCACTATTATGGCAGCTGGTCATGTGGGATCCATGGGATCCTGTCCTACTGCCTGGCTCTACACTAGTCCTGCACAGGGCTCTAATCCCAAGGATGTACAATGTTTCAGATCTCCACAGCCTTAAGGAAACAGATTACTGTTCACAATAGATGGTAAAAGTGGTAGTGAAAAATTTAATGCTCAGTGTAAGGAAAGCGTTTTAGGAAAAGAAGAATGAGAACTGGATAGATCTTGGCTACATAATGAATATGAAGTGCAAGAAATATTGATGGCTTTTCTAGCAAAGTCAAGCTGTTGACACATACATAATAGATGTGACATCATATACATTCAGATGTTAAAACTAGCCTAGTGGAGGTGTGTTGCATATGTTGACAATAGTTGGTGTGTAGGTTTGAGGTGGAGTTTTCTCAGGACTACAAGGTTTTAGTTGAAGTAGTTTGGGTTATAGTTTAAATAGCTAGTAGACTATACATTTCCATATGTAACTCTTGAAAGGTTTCCTTCTTTAAAGATATTGCCTAAGCAGGCCATTTGAAGTTTATGGATAATCACTCATACAGGAAGATTGGGGGTGGAGCAAGGACATTCACAGATGGAGCAGTCATTTTGTTTGAATGAGATTCATAGCACAGATCTGTGAGCTGGGAAAAAAAAAACTTCCTACCCATTACATTTTGGGGAAACTAGAGCTTTGAATTGAAGGACATCTAAACATGATTGTTTCTAATGAGTGAATATTATATTTGTACTGCTTCAGCTGGGGTGTTAAGAGGAAGGGAAACTAATTAGTGAAGCAGAAATTAAAATGACTAGAAAACCATGAGTATAAATACATGTTAATTTTATGTGTTTATGAATGTTGAAATTATAAGAATATGCTTAAGGGGAATTACTTGGATTATTTTGTTATTTTAAAGGATCTAATGCAAGTGGACCACTGTAGCAGAAAAAAATTAAATCATATTAAAGAAAAACATAAGATCTGAAGATTGGTGCATTAGTCTAGTGCTGCAAGTTGATTCAGAAATCAGCAATAAAGGGAGCATTTTTTAAATAGATTAATCAGTATAAAGACAACATATTAGATTATAAACATTTAGGAAGCAGATTTATTATAATCATTACATTTATTGCCACCCTGTACTCTGTGGTGCAGTTTTTTGTTGTTTGTCTGGGTTTTTGTCGATTTTGTTTTTATTAATAATCAAACAAAACAGAAAATAAAGGGGGAGGGGAGAGCATAACCAAAGGGTGGGTTTTCTACCGTTTACTCCCCATTGGGACTGGACTACATGAGTTTAGGAACACAACCATCCAGGGCAGACAGACTGAATTCTGCTGAATCATCTGATAGAATACTCTCAGTGGTGGGACTTTTGGGGCATTGAGCTTTGATTTTTGGCTTGATTCCATTAAGTCCATACTTAAATCCACCCCTATTCATCAAATGACTTAAGCATGTATTTAAATCCCATTAACTCCTACTTTTCACCTATTGGGAGAGGAAGAAAAAAAATCCATTTAAGGATGCAGTTTAACCATGCTCACCCCAATTACCCCAGCTGAAAGTGAATCTTAGTGTGGTTCAGAAAATAGAATAAGTTCTTCAAACCAAACAATTTCCCAATGGAACGGTAAATGCAGTAGATTAAGAGAAGAATTGTTAATGTGAGAAAGAGCTCCGATGTAGAACTGATTTCTCTTAGCAAGATATCTTCACATTCACAGAACAAATAATTTCAGCTAAGCACAGCTTCTCTATCCAGGGCCTCCCAGAGGATTCAGGGGGCCTGGGGCAAAGCAATTTCAGGGGCCCCTTCCATAAAAAAAAGTTGCAATACTATAGAATACTATATTCTCGTGGGACCTGGAGGAAATTGCCCCCCCCTCCTCCTCCCCAGGCGGCCCTGTCTCTAGCTCACCCAACAATTCAGCTCAACAAATAATCTGATCTAACTCTAGCCAAATCCTTGGAAAGACTTTGAGAAATAATATCACAGATAAGACTGATTTAGAGAGCCCAGAAACTGACAGAAAGTAAATATTCCAGAAGAATCAGAATAGAGTGAGAAAGCTAAATCTGAAGAAACACAATTCAGTGTGACACATGATCTGTGACTGCTTCAAAAGGCAGTAAATGAAGATATGAGCATCTCTGATTGTACAAAACACAAAGTCAGTGATACAGAGAGAGGGAAATGAGAGATTTGAAGGTATTTATATTTGCCTTCATGGCTCTGCATAACCTAGTACCCCCCTTTCTCTCATCTCCTTTTGCTTCCTATAACTTCTCTTTCTACTCTGCCTAAGCCACATGGACTTTGTAGCCTTATCCAATGTCCATCACATGGCCTCCTTCCACCAGAATTGAGATGGCACACAAACGTACAGCATAAATACAACTGTACATTTTTTTTAAAAGGAACCACATGCTAAAATGCTCAGCTTCCAAGTTGACATACACAGGCCTTGTCTGTAGGTTGTTTGCTTAGATAATAAGCTCTTCAAATCAGGGACCTTGTCTTCAGACCTCTCAAGCACCTAACACACTCTTGGCATTATCAAATAAACTAAGTATTTTGCATTTATGATTTAGAACACACAGTGAGGCAGAGCCAGACAAAACTCGGGAGTTCCTGAATCCTATCCCTTGCTCAGCATGTTAGATGCTTCTCTACTGGAGATTGTGATGATTTGGGTGATTTCATGAAATTATATCGTGAAATCAATGTGTCATGGAAAACCTATATGTATGTGGAGTCCCCGTGAGTGAGCAGAGCTGTGTCATGTCTCTGTGGGCACAGCTACACTAGAGCATTTACATCGGTGCAGCTGTGCCACTGTAAGCTCTCTAACGTAGCCGCTCTAAGCCAACAGGAGAAAGCTCTCACATCAGCTTAACTGCTCCAGCCCCCAAGAATGGCAGTAGCTATGTTGGCGGGAAAAGCTCTCCGAAGACAAGGGTGAATAATCAGCACTCAGCGATCATCTATTCAAAGTAAAACAGCTTGGCTGAGACAATAGGTTTCTTTGCCTGGGAGAAGATACTTCCTCCTCTTGTCTGAAGTGTGTGGGTCAAAGGGGGTGGGGCGTTTCAGTAATTTTCCACTGCACTCAAAGTCAGCACAAAAGAAGCATGTGATTACAGCAGTTGTCTATAACGGAACTCACAGGGGGAAACCTCCAACGGGGGAAAGAGCCGTTTTACACCAGATTAAGATGAGGAAGGCTCATTTTAGGCTCAGATGAAGATGTTGCAGAGGCCGGTTGGCAAGGGGGCAGAGGACCTTGTCTGCCTGATGGAACACAGATGATCCCCAAGGACTCCGAAAGGAACGTTGAACTAAGGAGGAACATTGGATTTAGGATGTTTCATTGTTTTGTATAACCTGTACTCGCCTGTGAAAAGATGTTAGACAGTACGACGTGTGTGTGTGTGTGTGTGTGTGTGTGTGTGTGTGTAACTGCTGCATACACCTGAGAGAGAATTGGTAAAACAAAAGCTTCACAGCTTTTGGTGGAGTTCTGGGAGAGTGGTGTGATTAAATAACTGGGAAGTTTGAAGGGTCAGCGCTGCACCCAGCAGAGCTAGGTGGCTGGACAGTGGGTTCTGACTCTCAGCGGCGGGTGCTAGACAGAAGGTCTGTGCTCTGACAGTATGCTTAGGGACCCTGAGATGGTCTCTGCTCAGGCTCCAAAAGCTTGAAACACCCTAGGGATGCAGAGCACAGAGGCTGTGCGGATTTCCTCACAGCAGGCCTAGTGAGCAGCCGGGAAGGGGCACTTGCTAGGATCTGTGGCAGAGCTTACAAGATTTGGAGGCACAGACACAGGATCCAGAAAAGACTGTAGTGCCCCCAGTGGACCATGTGTCATGTTTTTTTGGTTATTAAATCTGAAGTGAATATCTACAAATAAATAACAATACAGCAATCCCCAAAATAGTCAAAGACATCAGTTCTTACTGTGGCCAACTAAATAAATCAAAATTTGAGTTTCTAGGCCCACCTAGTCTTGAGGTCTGGCATTTGGAAATCAAGAATAATTTTCAATAAGAAACTACTTTTTTTTTTTTTTAATAATCATAGATGTGTAGGGCTGGAAAGAACCTCAAGAGGTCATCAAGTCCAGCCTCCTGTGCTGAAGCAGAACCAAATAAACCTAGACCATACCTGACAGGAATTTGCCAACTTGTTCTTAAAAACCCCTTGGAAGCCTATGCCACAGCTTAACTAACCTTACAGTTAGAAAGATTTTCCTAATATCTAATCTAAATCTCCCTTACTGCAAAGTAAGCCCATTACTATTTGCCCTACCTTCAGAGGACATGGAAAACAGTCCTTAACATAGCTGAAGACTGTTACCACATCTTCTTTTCTTAAGACTAAACATGCTGGTTTTTTTAACCTATCCTCATTGGTCATGTTTGCTAAACCTTTACCATTTGTGTTGCCCTCTTCTGAACTCTTTACAATTTGTCCAAATCTTCTCTAAAGTGATATGCCCAGAATTGGACACTGTACTCCAGCTGAGGCTTCCCCAGGGCTAAGCAGAGTGGAACAATTACCTCCAGTCTCTAACATATGACACGCCTGTTAATACACCCCAGAATATTCATCTTTTTTGCAACTGGATCACATAGTGGGTCACAACTTGAATATGAATCAAACAAACCACCAGATCCTTTCAGCAGTATCTACTACCTAGCCAGTTATTCCCCATTTTGTAGTTCTACATTTGATTTTTTCCTTCTCAAGTGTAGAATGCTGCACTTGTCATTACTGAATTTCATCTTGTTGAATTCAGACCAATTCATCGAGGTCATTTTGAATTCTAAACCTGTCCTCCAAAGTTGCCAATTTGGTGTCACCTGAAAATTTTATAAGCATACTTTCCACTCTATTATTCAAGTCATTAATGAAAATATTGAATAGTACCAGACCCAGGACAGTACCAGACCCCTATGGCACCCCACTAGATACCTCTTCTCAGTTTGAGAGTGAATAGTGATGATTACGATTACTCTTGGGCTACATCTACACTTAACGGTAGTGTGTAGTACAAGCACTGTGTGTTCACCCAGGATGGGTATAAAGAACAGCATAGGTGGTGAGACATGAGGCCTTGTCTATATTAAAGGGAAAAGTCAATCTAAGGTCTGCAATTTGAGTTACGGGAATAGCGTAACTCAAATTGACATAGCTTAGATCTACTTAATGCCATGTCCACGCTATGTGATGTCAATGGGTGATGCTCTCCTGTCGACTCCCCTTATTCTTCTCGATCAGGTGGAGTACAGGAATCAACAGGAGAGCAATCAGCAGTCGATTTAGCAGGTCTCCACCAGACCTGCTAAATCAACCGCCAATGCATCGATCACCAGTGTCAATCCTCTGGTAAGGGTAGACAAGCCCTGAGTAGAGTGCCCTACACTTTGAACCCCCAAGGTATATACTCTACATGAGCCCTCTACATGGCCAAACAGTGCTTTCCATGTCTACACTGCTAATTTTAGCATCCTGCTGCCTTCCCACTGCCAGAGCCTTTCCCTGCTGCAATGAAAGGCTCGAACAGTGGGGAAAGGCTCCAGCAGGGGAGAGATGGTGAGGAAAAGGCTCTGGTAGCTCGCCGCTGTCAGCCTTTCCTGATACCTCCCCACTACCAGAGCCTTTCACTGTGGTATCTAGCTATACATCACAGCGACAAATGTGGATGCAGCCACCTTTCACTGCAGCAGGTAGCTACATCCGGCATGCCTTCACTCTACACGCTATTATAAGCACACACATAAGCCTTTGAGTACAGTCTCTCAACCAGCTGTGTACCCACCTTACAGTAACTTCATCTAGACCACACCTCCTTAGTTTGCTTATGAGAATGTCATGTGGTACTTTGCCTAAAGACTTACTAAAATCAACATATATCACATCACTGCTTCTCCCCATCCACTAGGCCAGTAACCCTGTCAAAGAAGAAAATAATGTCATCTCACAAATACCTTATCATATCCCTCTCCTAAGCTGCTAACAATTAAAAAAAATCCTCTGACAGAATACATAATGAGAAATGTCAGGCAAATTGGTGAACTTCTGGTGAATTTAGGTAGGACAAGGAGTGGGGAAGTGTGCTTCTAATAAAAAAAATCATTACATCCTTAAGTACAGAGAGGCTATCAATTCTTCATAATCCTCTACAACGGGGCCAATATATGAAATTTGTATATGAATGAAAAAGATGCCTACCAACATTTGTGAAGTGTTTCAAGATCTGTGGATGGAAAGCTATATGAGTGCTAAATATTCAAAATCACATTTGGAGTAATATCTTTAACTTTCCCAGGAAGTAGGAGTCTTCTTGATTTTTTTTTTAAAGAAACAAAAAATAAAAATGAGTCATTGTATAAAAAAGAGACAGCAATACTTTCCTGAATAGATTTCATTATGAAAAGGTCTTTATAGAAAATGGAAATATCAACCTTTTTTTTAGATTAGGTGGGCTTGAATTCTCATGCTCTTGTTTAATCAATATAGATATTCATTCTGCAATGCAGGTTTTTCACAGTTACGACTATAAGAAGTTATCACCAAATATAATAGGAATTCTGAAGTTTATAAAGTTGGCACGCTATTCATTCTGGTTCTTAATATTTTGCTGCAATAAAAGAACCAGTAGAATACAAATGACTACCACATATTGTTCTGTTCATTGATCAGCTTCCAGTTTTCACAAGTGCTGACTTTTGGTTTTGCCTATTGGGTGCTTTCTGCCTTCTGCATAGGCAGTGTGTGATTCTTGTATTTGGGGAGGCTAGGCATGAGATCCAGAAGCTATGTAGAAGGGGGAGGACACTGTCATAGTTTGTCCCCACTCCACCCTGAGACCTTGCTCCCAGTCGGTCTCTTCCCCTGAGGTCGTCCCACTCCTTTCTGCCCCTCTCCTCTACCCCCTTCCCCGAGGCTCCCTGCTCCTCTCCACCCCCTTCCCTCTGCCCCCTTCCCTGGGGCCTTCCTGCTCCTCTCTGCCCCCTCCCACAAGGTTTCTTCACTTGCCACTCACTCCTCTCCACCCCTTCCAACCCATCTCTAGCCCCTTACCTGCGTTGCTCCAGCATCAGCGCAACAGGAGTCCCACAACTGGACCAACCAGTGAGAGGCAGAACCACTTTTAAACCACATTAGCCCCTGGGCCCCCTGTATTGGCAGGCAGTGGGGAGCCTCGGGGGAGGGGGCCCTGGGAAAGAGGTGGAGTAGGGGTGGAAGAGGCAGAGCATGCTTCCAGTGGCGGCGCTCCAAAGGCAGCAGGCCAGCATGTCTCCAAAGGAAGGTGTGCCGCATCTGGCATTTCTTGCCCTGTTTCGGGAGGGCTAGCCTCCCCAAACTGCCTATGGCTGCTACCCATGGACTTCTGGTTTCACTGTATGCCATGTATTTGCTCCCACCATCTACTGGTGGCTCATGGGTGCTTGAGCCCCTGAGCACCCACGGAGTTGACACCTATGAGTTTGGTGTCAGAACAACAACTTTTTGAATTACTCAGTATTCAGAGAACACAATTACATACACCCCAAGGACCACTGTTGGATATGGGGGAAGGTAAACTTAGGTTAGGGGTCTATTACAGGAGTGGGAGAGTGAGGTTCTCTGGCCTGAAAGATGCAGGCGGGGAAGGGGGATGTGAACTCCAACATTAAGTTTCATCCCTAAATCAGCAGAGAAAGTAGAAGAGACTTAGCCAAAATAATGCAGCTGAGAAAAGCCTGCTGGCACTAGAGGCGGGGGTCAGGAAACAAGTCGCTAGCTAGCCAGTTTCAATAGGAAATAAGACAATATACAAAAGATGCAATAAGCCGCAGCTGCCAAAGAAACATACAAATATCAGGGTTACCCAAAGGTGCAAGTGGAAGAATCCTTAGGATTCTTTGAAACATGGCTCACAACTCCAGGTTTTAAGACTGGAGTAAACCGAGAACAATGTCATTAAGATAGACCTGGTGCCTCAGTCCCAGGGGTCATCAACAGGAGAGGTGACTAAACCAGTTATTGTGTGACAATATAACTTGATAAAGTGCTAGACGTGATTCATAGAAAACACTGAATGGAAAATGAATCAACTACGAAATCTACAGGTTCCAAGACTTTTTTTTTTAAACCAAATACATAAAAGTTTTCTTAAATGCCAAAATGAGAGAGAGAGAGAGAGAGAGAGAGAGTTTGCAGATATTGTGAGAAAGAATTTGCAGACTGGTTTGGTTAGATACTAAAAGTGAATTAGGTGGCTACCCTAGGGTAATTTCAGGAAACTGCCAATGCACAACAGTTTCATACTGCTTTTGCCAAGAAATAGAAGTGTTTCACATTGTGCTATAGTTGGTCTGGCATTTAAAGTAAGACTTTGCTAAGCTGGTGGTCACGTGGCTTTACCTACAATTGAATCTTTATGTTCAGTGCTATATCTAAAAAGTTCTGTAGCAGTGAGCACCAGAGAAGAAAAAGGATTCAAAATGAACTCTGTGGGCTAGTTGAAAGGCTCCCTGAAGATTTAAAGTCAGTCCCCTATTGTGTTTTATAAGGTATTTACCTGTGCATCAATAAGATACTAATCCTGCAACTTTTTCTGTGCAGGTGGACCCCTGTACCTGCGCAGAGTCCTTTGGAGTCCTATGCATGAGCAATGAGGCACTCACACATAAGTTGCAGGGCAGGGGCTTTGGATTGTACTTTTGGGGGGGGCAGAGATTATGGTGTGTGGTGTGCATGCACATGTGCACACAAACAGTGCCTGGAACACGGTCAGAACCCAAGCAATTCTACCACCAATAATGATGAGTGATCTCATTCCTGTTTTCACAGACAGCTGAGCAAATGACCATTGCTTAATGTAGTGTTACATAATTTACTATTTAATTTTCTTGCATTTCATGTCTTCATCTGTGAAAATATGAATAATGTAAAAGCAGAGCCAAGCGTCTACATTATTCTTGTGGGAATAAATAATGTATTTAATGAGGCTATTGGCCCATAAATTAATTTGATTTGTTTTATGCATTATGTCTGTAGTTATCTGGACAGCAATGGCATGATTAGACATGTGAGAAGGTCTCACATGAATGACCTTCAATAGCAATCGCCATATATATTATTGTTCAGTTATTACTATTTCTGCTGTAACAGGTGGTTGGGTGAAGACTGTGAAAGAGATACTCTGTATTAGGGAATACAACAGTCGTATAAGCCAAAAGAAATGTTTTAGGACCCAGAGGGTTTGGGGGGGAAGGAAGGAGAAAGCTTGAAGATAAAATGCCAGTCTATCTTAATATTTCTTTAGGCTCTAGTCTGGCTAGAGCTGGAGTTTTGTCCTTAAGGAGATGCTTGAGGCCACCAAAGCTCCATTCACACCACCAAATCACAAAAAAACCTGGCCAATCATTTCTCTACAGAACTTGTCTGACAGATCCAAGCCTTGTACTCCACAGATTTATGTAGAGAACAATCAGAGCAGGTGAGAGGCAGAGTACTGTGTGACTCAGAATTGACTACCCTGCAGAAAATATCTGATAGGGATAGTAAGTCTGATTGCCATCGGGTGGAGCATTTAGGGATTCATCAGATTCTCTTACGTGGTCAAATTTTGAGCAATTAAGTCACTCTGAAATCAGAAAAAGTCTTTCTGTGCCAAGTGATTGGGTGAAGTGGGGGAGAAAACACTAATTGCTGATAACAGAAACAAGAGGTATAGTGCGAAGTAGGGTTCAGACAACAAGGTATGTGGTCAACTGATTCAGACAGTCATTTACATGAATAGATATTTATTGAGATTAGATTATTTCTCACACTTTCCTGAATGTTAACTTCATTGCATTAGATGTCAGAGAGCTTCATAGTCCTATTAAATGAAAAAGAATCCTAAATTTTCTCAACACTGGTGATGATGTTTTCCCAAGAAATGCACATGAAAGAGGAAGAACATCAAAAATTGATCAAACACTCAGCAGGAGAAGACCTTTTTGCCTCCTTCTAACAGCAAAAGTAGAGGCAAAGTAATCCTGATCAATCAGTATACACTTTTAAGATATTAAAATGTGATTCTGACCCTTGAGGTCATATTGTAAATATAAAGGGATAGCTTTTTAGGAATACAAGAATGTTGTTCTGTAGATATACCTCATGTAGCACAGGAAGCATGGTCCAGTGGTTAGGGAATTAACCTAGGACTTGGGAGTGTCTGTTTCACCACAAACTTCTTGTGTGACCTTGAGCAAGTCACTTATCTTCTCTGTGCCTCAGTTCCTCATCTGTAAAATGGAGATAATAGCACTTCCCTACTCACAAGGGTATTATGGGAATAAACACCGTAGGGAACCAATGATGCTGCCAAGAATGACCTTGAGATGATCACTGCAGACTACATGGCTCTGGGAAGAAGGATAAAGGAGTTTGAGGCACAAGTGGTGTTCTCGTCCATCCTCCCTGTGCAGGGAGGAGTATAAAAATATTGCTCAGGCATGCAGGAGTGAAATTAGGAAGGCCAAATCACACTTGGAGTTGCAGCTAGCAAGAGATGTTAAGAGTAACAAGAAGGGTTTCTTCAGGTATGTTAGCAACAAGAAGAAAGTCAAGGAAAGCATGGGCCCCTTACTGAATGAGGGAGGCAACTTAGTGACAGAGGATGTGGAAAAAGCTAATGTAGTCAATGATTTTTTTGCCTCTGTCTTCACAAACAAGGTCAGCTCCCAGAAAGTGACCAGCCCTCTGTGGAGAAAGAAGTGGTTCGGGACTATTTAGAAAAACTGGATGAGCACAAGTCCATGGGGCCGGATGCGCTGCATCCGAGGGTGCTAACGGAGTTGGCGGATGTGATTGCAGAGCCATTGGCCATTATCTTTGAAAACTCATGGTGAACGGGGGAGGTCCCAAATGACTGGAAAAAGGCTACTGTAGTGCCCATCTTTAAAAAAGGGAAGGAGGAGGATCCAGGGAACTACGGGCCAGTCAGCCTCACCTCAGTCCCTGGAAAAATCATGGAGCGGGTCCTCAAGGAATCAATTCTGAAGCACTTAGAGGAGAGGAAAGTGATCAGGAACAATCAGCATGGATTCACCAAGGGCAAGTCATGTCTGACTAACCTAATTGCCTTCTATGAGGAGATAACTAGCTCTGTGGATGAGGGGAAAGCAGCGGATGTGTTATTCCTTGACTTTAGCAAAGCTTTTGATACGGTCTCCCACAGTATCCTTGCCAGCAAGTTAAAGAAGTATGGGCTGGATGATTGGACTATAAGGTGGATAGAAAGCTGGTTAGATCATCGGGCTCAACGGGTAGTGATCAACGGCTCCATGTCTAGTTGGCAGCCAGCTTCAAGTGGAGTGCCCCAAGGGTCGGTCCTGGGACTGGTTTTGTTCAATATCTTCATTAATGATCTGGAGGATGGCGTGGACTGCACTCTCAGCAAGTTTGCAGATGACACTAAACTGGGAGGAGTGGTAGATATGCTGGAGGGTAGGGATAGCATACAGAGAGACCTAGACAAATTAGAGGACTGGGCCAAAAGAAACCTGATGAGGTTCAACAAGGACAAGTGCAGAGTCCTGCACTTAGGACGGAAGAATCTCATGCACTGCTACAGACTAGGGACCGAATGGCTAGGAAGCAGTTCTGCAGAAAACGACCTAGGAGTTACAGTGGACGAGAAGCTGTATATGAGTCAACAGTGTGCCCTTGTTGCCAAGAAGGCTAACGGCATTTGGGGCTGTATAAGTAGGGGCATTACCAGCAGATCAAGGGATGTGATCATTCCCCTCTATTCGACATTGGTGAGGCCTCATCTGGAGTACTATGTCCAGTTTTGGGCCCCACACTACAAGAAGGATGTGGAAAATTGGAAAGAGTCCAGTGGAGGGCAACAAAAATGATTAGGGTGCTGGAGCACATGACTTATGAGGAGAGGCTGAGGGAACTGGGATTGTTTAGTCTGCAGAAGAGAAGAATGAGGGGGGATTTGATAGCTGCTTTCAACTTCCTGAAAGGGGGTTCCAAAGAGGATGGATCTAGACTGTTTTCAGTGGTGGCAGATGACAGAACAAGGAGTAATGGTCTCAAGTTGCAGTGGGGGAGGTTTAGGTTGTATATTAGGAAAAACTTTTTCACTAGGAGGGTGGTGAAGCATTAGAATGGGTTACCTAGGGAGGTGGTGGAATCTCCTTCCTTAGAGGTTTTTAAGGTCAGGCTTGACAAAGCCCTGGCTGGGATGATTTAGTTGGGGATTGGCCCTACTTTGAGCAGGGGGTTGGACTAGATGACCTCCTGAGGTCCCTTCCAACCCTGATATTCTATGATTCTATTGTGAGGTGCTCAGATATTACACTGATGGGGGTGCCTAGATAGATAATACCTATCTTTTGACCACCTGCCAACTAGAATTTATCTCAGGACTTCCAATCTTTACATTTGGAGACTGCATTACTAAGCCAGAATACATCTGGAATAAATCTGGATTTCAGGAGTAGAATGGAATCCATGAACAATGCCCCCCAAAATATTAAAATTATGTTATCCAAACTCCATTAGAAGGTATTTGTTGAGAGATACTTCATCTTCTTTTGCAATCATCACATTTCCTAAAGCTTTATTACATTACTTGTTTGAGTCCTCAATCCTGCTATTTGATATTAACTGTTGTAAGCATATTTCATCAGTGTCCATTACATTTGCAACTTTATCTCCCTGGTGGAGACAGATCATTCCAAAGTTGACAAATCAACCTGCTACCCTTGCCAAGATTTTCTGCTTAGTAAATTACCTAAAATATTAAGAGAGATCTCTGATTCTATTAGTTATAATCAAGCCAGTGTTGAAGGGTAAAGTTATAGCCTTTGCATTGTGTCATGAAAATTGGAAGCTAGGAGAAATTTCCAATTAGAAATAAACACACATACACAAAAGGAGGGGAACCAAAAACATGAGAGATATTTGATGAGACCAGGGCCAAAATTAATGCCTTATAAAATGAATTAAAATGGACTTCATAATATGATAAAAGAAAATGTAGCAAGTCGAACATAAGTAGAAGATGCTAATGCTATTACATTTTAAAAATTCATATAAATAGGGTTAATGAAGGCTCCACTGTAAATGATGATAAAAATGAATTTTTATCTGTAAGTGAATTCTGTTACGAACTTTATTACCCATCTTCCATCTTTACAGCAGAAGCAATAAATGATTAGCTAAGGAATAAACCTATGCCATCATCTAGTAGGAAGAAGATAAAAACCTGATAATTTCAGAAGAAATGTGCTTGTGAGGGGTATTAACTTAGATGATCCTCGATAAGCCCTCCAAAATGTAACCTTTCTGCCCAGTGTTGTCAGCAGCATAAAGGGAGAGGTTGAAATATATAGGGGTTCCTCTTAATTTACAACACACCACCAGCTTGAGCCCCCATCCAGAAACTTGAGAAATAACAGGGAACACTTCCCTACTCACAAGTATTGAGTCTGTGTATATATCAATCAAAACTGTATTAAAGGGGAAAGGAATATTGCATTAATTTGAGAAAATACAACAATAAATCAGAACTATTTATACAAGTAAAATGCCCACGCCCACAGTATCTTTGACAGCATCCTTACCTCAGTTTCCCCACCTGATGGTGTGAATGTCTGACAAACAAAAGCCCCTGTAACACACTACCTTCCCCTTTTGCTCCACTGCCAGACAGAATGTTTTTTGTTTTCTAATAGAGAGTGACTCTGTAGTGGTGAGATCTTTGCTCTTTCCTATAGTGTTGACCCCTTTCTACAGTGCAGTGACAGAGCTGAGTGAATTCTGGTAAGGAGCCTCACCCCAGCACCATTAAAGCTGTAATCTCTACAGCTGAGCTAAGTGGTGGAGCCTTGGAAGCAGACAGGATTGTGTAAAGATGGTGAGGCTAGAGGTAACAGTGGAGAGGCAGTGGAAAGGCTTATCTTCATGGAAACCAGATCACATGCTTCCTAGGCAGGGCTCTAACCATGGTGGGGCAAGTGGGGCAATGATTAAAAAAAATGGTATGGGACACAAATACGCTTGCTTGCTCCAGGTGCTAAAATGCCTGGTTATGGCTCTGTCTGCTGGAGATGGACCTGCCAGAGTAGACTTCTGGACTTTGCTAATCCCTGGCAACAGTGGAGCAAAAGGGGAAGGAAGTGTGTTACAGGGACTTTTCTATCCAAGCACCAATACCCAGCCATGGAGAATGGGGTCTTTGGATATGGTGACTTCTCACTCAGGTAGAGTTCTGGTGCCCTTTGTCACACAATAAAGATAACAATATTTAATTACCGCTCCATCGTAAACTTAAATTAATTTTAACCAAAATGACAAAAATGTTGACTTGGGAACAGTGGGTAACAAATATGCAAATAAAGTTTGGCTCATTCTGTCTCTTCTTCCAGTTCATCAAGAGATGGCAGCAGGGAGCTCCTTCTCTCAGGGATAGACTTTAAGGAGGATTTGTAGGTGCCCTGCCACCTAGTGGAGTTCACAATCCCAGGCTAGGCATCCACGCTTCCTACACAATGCATGGGGAGAGTTACATGCCTGAAGAAAGGATTCCGAGAAACCAGCAGGCTGAGTGGAGAGCCACCTAAGTTAGCCATTAGGAGGTGGCCAGTAAGTCCCTCGGCCCATGCCGCTTCCAGCAGCCCCCATTGGGCTGGAGCATGGAACTGCAGCCAGTGGGAGCCGCGATCGGCCGGACATGCAGACGGGGCAGGTAAACAAACCGGCCCGGCCCGCCAGGGGCTTTCCCCACACAAGCGGCGACCCCAGTTTGAGAAACACTGTTGTACCACTATGGAATAATTACTATTGTTTAGAGTGTTCAATAGCATTAATGATTGAGAATTTCTAGTTGGAAGAATTTGTTGTTGTTGTTGTTGTAGTAGTAGTACAGGCTTGGATCAGTGGGTTTTACTTTCATCTTCACAGCAATCAGGAAGTGATACCATAGCCTGATGTAAACAAGCTGTAGGGAATAAATGCAGTACACAGGAAGTGCTTTGAAATATCACAAGACACACAAGTATACAGGGGCGGCTCTAGGAATCCCGCCGCCCCAAGCAGGGTGGCGTGCCGCGGGGCGTGCTCTGGCGGTGCCGGCCCCGCGGCTCCGGGGGACCTCTGGCAGACGTGCCTGCGGAGGTTCCACTGGTCCTGCGGCTCCGGTGGAGCTTCCGCAGGCACGTCAGTGGGAGGTCCATCCGAGCCGCGGGAGCAGCGAACCCTCCGCAGTCATGCCTGCGGGAGGTCCGCTGGAGCTGGCTGCTGCCCTGCCGGCAAAATGCCGCCCCAAGCGCGCGCTTGGCGCGCTGGGGTCTGGAGCCGGCCCTGCAAGTACACAAGAATAAACTATTATACCATGTAAAAGAGGGCAGTTTGCCATCTTCCCAGCATGAGTCCCATACTGCCCACCAGTGCAAGGAGGTTGTTGGAAAGAGGAGAAGGATGTTATCGTCCCATCTTCTATTCTATTCTATTCTGCATAGAGTCTTATACTGTCCTCATCATCGTAATGTCTTGGTACCTTCCAGCAGTGCATTATCTGAGGTGAGTGTCTTGTGTACATGCTTTCGCTCATCTTCTCCCTATCCATACTCATACTATAGCTGGCAAACTGACAAATTTCAGTCTCTCTTTTGCAGATGATAGATAAAATCTTCTCATGGGGTTTGGAAGACTACTTATCTACTGGTAAAACTTGCTAACTTTTGCTGTTTTCCAAATATTTTTCTAGTAATTACTATTTCATTATGTGGGGGCACAGTTAATTATGGGACTAATCCAGCAAACCTTTACCTGCATGAGTATGCCTTGATTTAGGCTCAAGAAATTTTCCATAACTCTGAATTGCCATTCTCAGGAACATAGCTAATAGAGAAAACCCTGTCCTAAATATGTAGTTATTCTGATCTCTTGAACAAAAACATAAGGATGCAGCTTTAAAAAAAAAGTATATTTGCCCATGAGATGAGACGATTTCAGTCTCTTATGTATTCTAATTTGTGGAATGCCTGCTTTATCAGTATTAAAAATTCATAATCCAATTTGTTGTAAAAATGCCGGTGGATATGCAGTGGTTGATTAAAAATACAAAACAAAACCCTCTAGAATCTAATGGGGAGGGGGCAAAAGAGGGAGGGTACCAAAAGTTTGGCAGTTATTTCTTGTTCATTATTTGTCAATTTTAATTTTTCAGTAAGATTTTTAGCTGCAGATGTTTTAAAAAAAAGGGCTTCACCTACTCATTTTCCTAAAGAAAATTGTTGTCGTGTAAATCAAGACTAGCCCAGCAGATACATTTTACACAGTTTGCAAAAATAAAAATAAATGGTACATTTTGTAATAAATAATACTTTGGAGCAGAGTTTTCAGCTCTAGATATAAACCTACAAGAGCAGAGGTTCATAGTGCAACTATTGTCTTAGAATCATAGGACTGGGAGGGAGATCATCTAGTCCAGCCTCCTGTACTCATGGCAGAACTAAGTATTGACATCTCCATCCCTACCAGCTCCAGGTCCCAACAACCTGGGATGACAGTTCTTACCATCTTTAATACTATCTAAGATACCTTCAAACAAAGGGCCTCTTCCTGCTAAAACTGACTTTAACAACAACAGTTCCAGCTCATAGAATCATAGAATATCAGAGTTGGAAGGGACCTCAGGAGGTCATCTAGTCCAACCCCCTGCTCAAAGCAGGACCAATCCCCAACTAAATCATCCCAGCCAGGGCTTTGTCAAGCCTGACCTTAAAAACCTCTAAGGAAGGAGATTCCACCACCTCCCCCGGTAACCCATTCCAGTGCTTCATCATCCTCCTAGTAAAAAAGTTTTTCCTAATATCCAACCTAAACCTCCCCCACTGCAACTTGAGACCATTACTCCTTGTTCTGTCATCTGCCACCACTGAGAACAGTCTAGATCCATCCTCTTTGAAACCCCCTTTCAGGTAGTTGAAAGCAGCTATCAAATCCCCCCTCATTATTCTCTTCTGTAGACTAAACAATCCCAGTTCCCTCAGCCTCTGATGCAATCTTCTCTTGATGCTGATCATCTATGGTGGTCTTTAACCTTAGTCTCATCTCAAGCTCTTTCCACCTCTGGAATGCTCTCTGGTGATTTGCTGCCTTCTCATGGCATGCCAGATTTCTAGCCAGATTTTTCCAGTCCTTTGTTCCTGTAGAACCCAATGTGGCTGGAACATTAGACTGGAAGAATTTGCAACAAAAACAATATGCAACTTTCTGTGTTTTTGAGTACATAAGCCATGGCCTCTCCACTTTGTCACCATTGGGGATTTCACGCCAGTAATGTGTTGGATGTAAACTTCTATTTTCATTGTCTTTGAATGAACATGAAGTTGGGGAACATGAAGTTTTTCACTTGCTGTGGCCCATGCAGTATAAGGAAGTCCCTCAGGCTACTGCTCAAGTGGGTCCACATTCCTTGATTATCTAGACTTAAGGAACTAAACTCAGCAGCAGCTGTTTCTTGCGCCTCCACCACACTTTTCTTAGATCTACACTTTTCTTTAGGAATGTGCATGTTACATCCATTTGAGATGGAGATATGGATGCTGCAGTAGCTGCCAGGTCACCTGCACTCTGACTAACTGGAAGATCAGGCATCTCCTCACTACTCACATCCTCACTGGGGCCAGAAGGTTCACCGTGAACATTTGTGTCTATGTATCGCAGGAGAGCTCCTTCCTGCTTAGGTAGAAAAGCTTCCTTTGCTTTCTTTCTTTTTCTGAATGCTGCCCCAGAGGGACATTTTCTTCTTTCACTCATGACTGCTGTTCTGTGTCAGCTATAGTGGCTCTCAACACTCAATTGAAGGAGACAAATAAGCAGGCTGGTAGCAGGGCCTGAGTGAGGGACGATATCAGTGTCTTAAGGGCCTAACTGGCTCCTACTACTTCAGTTGTCTGCCTGTTCTCCTCAAGTGGGTTCAGGGAAGGAGCAGGAAACAGGAAGCTCCCTGAGAAGCTGGTGTTAATCAGTCCAGGCTCCTAGGGCTGCTAGAGAGGTACATAAGAGGCTCCTCCTCCTCCTCTCTCTCCCTGCAGCTCCTGCTGCTTTCTGTTATTCCCTCTCCCCTTTTCTTCTGCCTGCCTTTTATGTCTCTTGTGCCCTCCTTCCCCCAGCACAGCACTCCACCATCTCTGTGCATCTAAAGCAGAGAGAATACATATACACCAGCAGCAGACACAATTATCTACACGCTGGGTCCTAGTGGCGCTCCCCAACAGTCTAGCACCTGAGGCGGCGACCTCAATTCGCCTCATGGTAAGGCCAGCCCTGTATGTCAACCTTCCTATGTTTTATCATCTGAATTCAATACAAAGTATTATTAGCCTCCAATGTATTCTCGCTACCCAGTGGTAGTTAGATTTACATTGCTTCTCTTACCAGTGGGAATGGCCACATTGAGATCTCAGTTATACCAGTACAAATCTGGAGTAACTCCAGGAAAATCAATGCATGTACTCCAGATCTAAATGTGACCCTAAGCCTTTTATGTCCTTTAACTTTTTGGCATGTTACTTCTCATTTCTATCATACTGGTGAAAAGGTACCATTGCAAAATAAGACAGTAACTTGGGAACTATGAATGGGCATCACTGAGGTAGAGAAGATGGCAGAACATTAATTCTAAGTGCTTGATTCTAGTTACAATTATACCCATGTAAAGAAGGAATAACTATACTGAGGTCAGTGGAGTAACAGCAGTGTAAAATTACTGACAGATGAAATTCAGGCCCCGTGGAGGTGTTCTGGATTTATAATACCATAACAAACTAGAGTTTAACCACAAGTATCCAGGTTTTATTGATGAGTCCCAAAACACTACAGCTCCAGTTCAGGAAGATACTTAAGCACATGAGTAGGCTTGCAGTCAGTGGGACTAACTCTTGTGCTTAAAGTAAAGCATGTGCTTAAATACCTTGCTTATCTGGGACCTATGCTACGGCAACTGATCTGTTCTCACAGAAAATTTTGAGAGATAAAAGTGTAAAGGAAGAAAACAAAATGAGACCAGGCCAGCTGAAAGATCACATAAGAAAAAAAAAAGTACACTACAGAGGTAGGAGGAATTTACAGTAAATGGCAATGTTCCAGTTCAGTCTCACAAAGCAATTTCATTTCAAGATCCTGAAAGTATTGTTTTGTTTAGAGACTGGAGAAGTGTAGAAAAGCTTTTAGATTTGTTAAGATGGACATTGTAGTTTGGATCAGTTCATAGATATATGGGACACGTTGAAGACATTCTTGGAACATTTAAGGAGTAGAAAGAGGCACAATACTCAGGCTGAGCAGATAAAGCCAAATAGAGCTAATGGCAAAACCATCATCATATGTATTGTTAGGCCTGAATAAAGATGTAGCACAAAACCAGTTATGCCAACCTGACTGAAGTCAGGCTAACAGAGATTTCTGGGTAATCCCAGCGTGGAAAAATACTGAGAAGCAGCATTGTCTCACAAAGCCCTGGGAAAGAGTGAGATAAGTGAGGGGCTGGTACCAGCTGTGTTATGTTAGACACAGTGTTTGAAGAACTGATAAGAAACACTATCCCACAGTTCTGACTCCAACTTTAACTCCCTAACTTTCCTAACTTTTGGCGCTTGTTAAGATATTAACAATTCAATATTGTAGAGACTAGGCATGCATATATATTAAAAGGTGTCTAATTTCTAGTTGTTAGACAAAGGGGGTGGGTTGCTCAAGTGAATCATCTATGACGTAATAAAAGTGTCTATATAGGCTAATACTAAGCTGTAAAGGGGCTGCTGGTTCTCTTCGGATACGAGCTGTTCTTTACTAACATGTGCACTTGTCATTAAAGAGCTTTTGATCGGACCTTGCTGGTGTTGCCTGTCTCTCTGCGGTCAGACAACGAACTTCACAGTTGGGGTTCGAGTCCCTGACAGTATTTATTTAATTGTGAAGTGAATGTGAGAAGCACTGGGGAAGGGGGGAATGATTCTTGTATGCATACAGCATAGCAAACAGGAAGTCTAACCCAGATGTGGAAGACAGGCAAACCATGATCTTGTGACTAGCTGGCTTGACTGATAAAGAGCTTCTTGTCTTAGCTAAAAGAAAAATCAGAATGTTGATGGGCAGAAGACCCTGATGTTCATTCCTAGAGACAGGCAAAGAACTATGGTTCTTATTATACAATTATTTGAACAGCGGCAAATGCAGAGGCATCAATGCAGTAACCTGCAAAACTAAGTCAAAACCAAAGGACAATGGTATGTTTTTATATTTTGGGACCTTGAAGTAGAGAGACTGTTGAATAAACTTAATAAAAGTCTAATCTCCCCGTATAATGAAATCTGATCAATATGACAGGCCCCATTAGCTGGGAAGGAACATACTGTCTGCTAGTTAGCACAGCAATCAGATTCAGGGCCTGTTTCCTCCACTGCCTTTCCACATGACTTTGGACAAGGCACTTAAGGCTAATTGTGATCACTTACAATTCCTATTACAATAAAATGGGACCAATGACACAAATAGGGTAATCACAATCCTGCCCTTTATCTCTCTGGGCCCAATTCTGCCAACCTCATTGAAGTTGAGTGGCAATTTACTTCTTACATAGTCTCAGTCACTTCCATTGGACTAATTGGGGATAAGGTACTACTCACCCAGGGAGGCAGAATATAGCCCTCTATGTCTCAGCTTCCAATCTGGAAAAATGGTGATAAAAATACTAATCTGACTCAGAGAGATACAGTGAGGATGAGTTCATTAGCGCTTATAAAATGCTTTTTAGAGGAGAGAAAAGGCTGTGGAGTGTGATTCTCTCTACATGCTCTGGTAGCCCTTGTGCCTCCCAGCTGGAGTTCACAGGCTTGCTGCACAGCATCTTGGTTTGTGGGATGGAAGGAGAGGCAGCATTATGACAAACACAACTCCCTCCCTTGGTGTGCTTCTCTCTATGTAATTCAGCATTGACTTCACACACTTCTACTTTTTCTTAAAGAAATATTCTCCAGTAGAACAAGGAACAGACAAAAGATGATGAGTCATTCTGCAGTGATTTACAACCCTAACTATGCCAACGAGATGAGGTGTAAGTCAGTGCAAAATATGGCACAGCCTTTATATTTTTATTCTGTGAAAGCTTATGATGCTGTTCTCTAAATGCAGTCAATGCTCACTCAAGTGAGATGCATAGTCCCTCCATTCAAATCTTCAGCCTGCTTAGAAATTAACTATCTTGAATACATCATCGTCATCTTCTCCCTCTCCACTTCCATCCCCTTGAAGAACAGATAAATAATGCTAAGGCCTCAAGCTAGAAACTCACCGTGTTCTCTAGATGGGGACCTCTTAGAAAATGATGAGGGAAGGCATGCCACTATCTCGAAAGCAGCGAGTTTGCAAAACACTCTCTGTGTGACTGTAGAAAGCAAGTTGAGTATAATCTTGTGGTTTGACTTTCTTCCAAAAAACGTACTGCAATATTAACAGATGTACTGTTTCTAGGAGTGTCACATATAAAACTAGGGAGGGAATAGTGGCAAACTATGGAGTTTTGGGGAAACCATAGCTGGGATGCACTAATATGTATAATGATCTGTATATCTAAGCTGCTGCTCACAAATTAACTAATTTAATCCTCACTGATGAAAATCAGTATTTGCTGCAATCCTTGTTCCAGCAGTTTATGAATACTAAAATAGTAGGTAAAATAGCAAAATTCAGAAGGTCAATAAAAAAAATACAGAAAACAAGATATATGAGGAGAGAGAACAACATTTATATTCTCTTAAAAAAGGGAAAGACTAATGAGTGAGTCTTGTTGATCAGAATCTATAAATATGTAAAAGGTTACAGTGTAAATGGAGAGCATTTTTCACAATTTCTGAAAACGGCAGGAGTAATGGTGTGAAACTACACAGGGAAAAGTGTAGATACCAGGAAAAGTCTGTGGTTGAGAGAGAAATCAGGTAGTGAGCGATGGTGCTAAATGTAGTTTAAGATGTTCAGAACAGACTAGAACAGAGTACCATGGAAGGTGCTCAAAGCAGGCCTTGCAGATATTCCAAAACAAAGTTTAGATTAGAAATGAGGAGGAATGAAGTCATAAATTGCTTTTTGATGGAAAGGGAGATCAGGATGGAGAACCAGAGGCTACAGCTACCAAGCATTTACTTCTGTGAGTAGCGCTGGTTTCGTTTTGCTTGTTTGTTTTTGGCTTTATTATGTTTTGGGCCCCCAGCCCTTTTTTTCCTTATTTTAAATGCTTTAGATTAGGGGAGTTTTTTTGTTTTGTTTTTTAATTGGCTCATTTGTTCCAAGACACGGAAAGGGCTGATTTCTCAATCAGCAAAGAAAATAAATATTACCCCATACAGGCTAACACTGTTAACCACAGATCATTTCATTATTACTCCCACCTTTTTTTATATTATTGAAAAGCTTGGAAATCAGACTTCAGACACGACATTAATGAAGCATGGAGTTCACACAGCAAAAAGCACACATTTCATTTTCAGCAGCAACCTCAACTGTACTCTTTCATTGGTAGACAGTAGTTTCCATTTCATTTTTTCTGACTAAATACGTTATACTATATATTGTGGACAAAATATAAAATACATTGGATTCGCAATGCGGCTAATTTAGTGTTATTAGTACCCTAATTGCTGCATTTCATGGCTTTTGTGATTTTAATTGGACAACCTAATTATTGGATTAATTAGGCTTTTATTAGTTTGGTTTGTTAAAAGTCCAGTTGGCGACACAGCAGGGCTAAGGCAGGCTCCCTGCCTGCCACAGCTCTGCACAGCTTCTGGAAGCAGCAGCATGTCTCCCCTCCAGCTCGTATACGTAGGGGCAGCCAAGGGGCTCTGCCCGCTGCACCTGCCCCAAGTGCCGGTTCTGAAGCTCCCAGTGGCTGGGAACAGCAGCCAATGGGACCTGCAGTGGCAGTGCCTGCAGACAGGGCAGCATACAGAGCCACCTAGCCGCGCCTCTGTGTAGGAACTGGAGGGAGGATATGCTACTGTTTCCGGGAGCTGCTTGAGATAAGCGCCACCCGGAGCCTGCACCCCCGACCGCCTCCTGTGCCCCAACCCCCTACCCCAGCCATGAGCCCCCTACCACCCTCTGAACCCCTCAGTCCCAGCCTGAAGCACCCTCCTGCACCCCAAACCCCTTATCCATACCCCAGAGCTCACACCCCCAGCCGGAGCCCTCATCCCCCTGCTCCAGCCCTGATCCCCCGCCCACCCCCCAAACCTCTCAGCCCCTGCCTGGAGCACCCTCCTGCACCCCAAACCCCTCATCCATGGTCCTAACCCAGAGCCCACATCCCCAGCTAGAGCCCTCAACCCCCTCCTGCACCCCAACTCCCTGCCCCAGCCCCCTCCTGAACCCCCAATCCTTCATCCATGGCCCTACCTTAGAGCCCACACCCCCAGATGGAGCCCTCACCCCCCCACACACACCCCAACTGCCTGCCCCAGCCCAGAGCACCTTCCCACACTCTGAACCCCCCAGCCCGCAGCCCTCTCCTGCATCCCAAATCCCTCATCCCTAGCCCCACCCCAGAGCCCACACCCCCAGCCAGAGCCCTCACCCCCTCCTGCATCCCAACCCACTGCCTCAGCCTGGAACCCCCTCCCGCACCTTGAACTCCTCATTTCTGGCCTCACCCCGGAGCCCACACCCCCAGGTGGAGCCCTCACCCCTCCTGCACCCCAAGCCCCTAAGCCAGCTCGGTGAAAATGTGAGAGTGAGTGAGGGTGGGGCAAGGGTGTTCGGTTTTGTGTAAATAGAAAGCTGGCAACACTAGATCAGGGGTCGGCAACCTATGGCACGCGTGCCAAAGATGGCACGTGAGCCAATTTTTAATGGCACGCGGCTGCCTGCTAGGACTCCACGTGCCATTAAAAATCCTGCTGACGCTGCAAGCCGCGGGGTCCGCGGTCCCGGGCCGGAGCACAGGGCGAGCGCAGAAAGCCACCGGCCCCTCCCCTGCCTTCCCCCAGAGCCCTGCCGCCGCGCGCGCAGCGGTCTGGGGCTGCGTGGTCCCGCGGGGCAGCGTTTGGCTCCGTGGAGAGGTAAAGGCGCTCCCCGCTCATCCAGAGCCCTGCTGTTGTGCGCACATCGCTCTGAGGGGCGGGGTGGGGCTGCGCGCGCAGCGGCGGCAAGGCTCCGGATGAGCAGGGAGCCTCATGGTAAGGGGGGTGGGAGGGTTGGGTATGGGGTGGGGGCAGTCAAGGGACAGGGAGCAGGGTGGGTTGGATGGGGGGGTGGGATCCTGGGGGGTGGTTAGGGGCGGGGGTCTCTGGAGGGGGCAGTCAGGGAGAAGGGGGCGGGTTGGATGGGGCATGGGAGTCCCGGGGTCTGTTTGGGGGGGGTGGATAGGGGTCAGGGCAGTCAGGGGACAGGGAGCAAGGAGGGTCCTGGGGGAGCAGTTAGGGTGGGGGGGGGGTCTCTGGAGGGGGTGGTCAGGAGACAAGGAGCTGGGGGGGTTGGATGAGTCGGGAGTTCTGGGAGGGCTGTCAGGAGGCAGGGGTGTGGAGAGGGGTTGGGGCGGGCAGGGAGCAGGGGGGGTTGTATGGGGCCAGAGTTCTGGGGGTCCTGTCAGGACAGGAAGCAGTTAGATAGGCATGGGAGTCCAGGGGGTCTGTCTGGGTGCAGGGGTGTGGATAAGGGTTGGGGCAGTCAGGGGACAGGTAGGGGGTAGGGTCCTAGGGGGGCAGTCAGGGGACAAGGGGCAGGGAGGCTTAGATAAGGGGTGGGGTCCCAGGAGGGGGTAGTCAGGACAAGGAGTGGTGGGGGGTTGGGGGTTCTGGGGAAGCAGTCACCCAGCCCTCTGCCCTGAGCCCCCCCATACACACCCCCAGGCCCCTGCCCTGAGCCCTGTACCACCCAGCCCTCTGTTGACTCCTTCACCCCACCCATGAACCAGCCCCCTGACTCTGGCACCCACACACATACCCAGCCCCCCCTCCCCTGACACCTGCACCCCCTCACATGCCCCCAGCTCTCTGCCCTGACTCTTGAACCCTCCACATCCCCAGCCCCCGCACATCCCCACCCCCACCCTGAGCACCAAACGGGAGTCACATTCCCACCTGCACCCCTCACACCAAATGGGAGCTGTCCAGGTAAGTGCCCCACACTCAAACCTCCTGCCCCAACCCTGAGCCCCCTCCTTCATTCTAGCTCCTGGCCAGACCCTTCACCCTCAGCTCTATGCTCAGTGCACTCCCACCCTCAGCTCAGTGCAGAGAGAGGAAGAGAATGGGCCAGAACCAGGGAGAAGGTAGGTACCCACTGTATGTGGGCAGGGCCGGGACCCCAGACCAGCAGCGGGCTGAGCGGGTCTGGCAGCCAGGATCCCGGCTGGCAGGAGCCGGCGGATGGAACCCCTGAGCGGCAGTGGGCTGAGCCACTCAGCCCACTGCCGGTCTGGGGTCCCGGCGGCTGGACCCGCACAGCCCGCTGCTGGTCTGGGGTTCTGGCTGCCGGACCCTTCCCAGCTGGGGTCCCGGCCGCAGGCCCCGCTCAGCCCGCTGCCGGCCTAGGTGAACAGAACCCCAGACCAGCAGCGGGCTGAATGGGCCGGTGGCGTAAGATCAACATTTTAATTTAATTTTAAATGAAGCTTCTTAAACATTTTGAAAACCTTGTTTATTTTACAATACAACACTAGTTTGTTATATTATATATAGACTTGTAGAGAGAGACCTTCTAAAAAACGTTAAAATGTATTACCGGCACGCGAAACCTTAAATTAGAGTGAATAAATGAAGACTCGGCACACCACTTCTGAAAGGTTGCCGATCCCTGGCCTAGATGGATCTGACTAGAGGATTAACAACTAAAATGTGACAGTCTCTCTCAACACTGTTCTATTATGTTATCAAATTTAAAGCAGAGAAAATGTTAATGCCAGACTGGGAAGATGACTGTGATGGGTTAGATCACAGAAACCCCTTGGGAGCTGCCAACTGATGTGCCAAGACTATTTCTGCCCCTGCTTTCCTGCCCTGTCAGCTTATGACTTCAATGCCCTGACTGGTTTGAGCCAGACTCGCTAGCCTGCTGCAAACCCAGACCCAGGTCTGAATCACATTCCCTAAGAGCTGTAGGCTTGACTGAAAGTAGCTTGAAAGAAGTCTAAGTGTTCTTATCTGTAACACTCAGATGCCCAACTCCCAGTGGGGTCTAAACCCAAATAAATCCATTTTACCCTGTATACAACTTATATAGGGTAAACTTATAAATTGTTCACCCTCTATAACACTGATAGAGAGAGATGCACTGCTGTTTACACCCCCCTCCCCAGGTATTAATACATACTCTGGGTTAATTAATAAGTAAAAAGTGATTTTATTAAATACAGAAAGTAGGATTTAAGTGATTCCAAGTAGTAACAGACAGAACAAAGTGAATTACCAAGTAAAATAAAATAAAGCATGCAAATCTAAGTCTAATACAGTAATACGACTGAGTACAGATAAAAACCTCACCAGTAAGCTTCCTTTTACAGATTAGCCTCCTTCTAGCCTGGGTCCAGCAATCACTCACACCCCCTGTGGTTACTGTCCTTTGTTCCAGTTTCTTTCAGATATCCTGGGGTTGGAGAGGCTCTCTCTTTAGCCAGCTGAAGACAAAATGGACAGGCCTCCCACAGGCTTAAATATGCTCTCTCTTGTGGGTGGAAACCTCCCTCCTCTCTCCTATGCTAAGTCCAGCTCCAAGATGGAGTTCTGGAGTCATCTTGGCAAGTCACATGTCCATGCATGACTCACAGTATTTACAGGCAGAAGCCATTGCCCACATGGTATCTTGTATGTCTCCAGGAAGACTTCTTATGTGGGCTGGAGCATTCCAAGGTACATTGTTCCTTAAGTGCTACTTGCTTGGGCACTTAACTTTGTGAATTCCTTTCTAAAGAAGCTGACCAATTCCTTACAAAGCTTACTTAGAAATCAAGCAAGTATACAGCCAATATTCATAACTTCAAGTACAAAAATGATATATGTATACAAATAGGATGAATAGATTCAGTAAACCATAACCTTTACAGAGATGTGTTACATGGCACATGTAGCATAAAACATACTCCAGTTATGTCATATTCCCATAAAGCATTATGGGATACATCGTCACAAAGACAACCTGCTAGCCATGTACAATTACAAAACAATGTTTATTTAAATTCTATGGAAGCTTGATTACAAAATTAATACAATAAAACAAAATTTAATACAACTTTATATTTTGGAAAACATCACAAATCAAGTTTATGGAGACTATATAGAAACAACACAGAACAGAAAGATTTTTCAGTGTAATCCCTGGACAGCAGAATAAAATAGAAAAATTATGCAATGTAAATCTGTCAAAGTAACAAAATAGTAATATACTAATGAGTGGGTATTAAACTCTGCCTATCTACAAAAGAATGTGTCAGAATCAGCTCATCTATGTTTTCAAAGGCTCCACCTGCTGGTTCAGTAAAGGAATCTCCTTCATCTTAAAGATCCAGGACTCTGTTTTGTTTCAGAGGGGTGTTTTGTTTTGGCCAAAAATAAAAATGGCCTTGTTTCACATAAAGTGGGTATCAGAATTTTTTTTTAATTACATTTTTTTAAACCACAAGTTCTGTGCTACAACTCATACATTGGGGTATTTAAATGGAAATTAAAAAGCCCAACAACCAACTAGTTGCAGATGTTTAGAAATGCAACATACACTATCACACAAACAATTAGCCTGGTTGTGCACACTGTGCTCACATGCCTAGGCAGTTACTGTAACTGTGCATGTGTAGTTCTGAAACTTTGGATTCGAATTTACTTTTCATTGTTTATTTTGTGCATGACTCTGAACTTGGACAATGAAAGTAGTCTGCATTTATTGGGGACCAGATTGTAGCATGGAGCCTTTGGCCCATACTGAGGGCATTTTCCAGCAGGATTTTGGTCCAGGAGTCATAATCCATCCTTGGACATCCTTGTGTGAATGCTGCACTTCCCCTTGGAAGGGTACAGTTTGCTCTCTTATCCACAGGCTGGTGCAAGGACACACAGTCCCATCTCATTCCTTCCCTTTTGGGGTATTGTACTCCCCATAGTAGTTTTGAAAGATTAACAGATTTGAAATCCAGCAGGAACCACTATGGTCATCTAGTCTGATCTCCTGCATAACACAGGCCACAGAATTTTAACAGGTGGATCCTGCATCAAGCCCAAATCATTTGCTTGAACTACAGCTTAGAAAGGAATCCATCCATATGATTTAAAGCCACACGATTTAAAGACTTCAAGTGACAGAGCATCCACCATACTGTTAACAGTTCAAACAGTTAATCGACTGAAGGAGCATTTTCTGCACTTTCCTGAATGTGAGGACTGCAGCTGCTTGATACCTGAAGGGCTCAGGGGGTTGTGGGTTAGAACACACTTTGGGTCAGATTTTTAAAAGGTGTTTAGGTGCCAAAAGCACCTAGTGGGATTTGCAAAAGCATCTAGTCACCTTGTCTGCATCTAGGTGCTTGTCTGCATTTGTAAATCTGGTCCTTTGGCCTTTCTCCCACCCACACATAGGCTAGCAACCTGACAGCGCTCCTATTTTCATCCCATTCTTACCAGGTGCCAGCTTATAATATTTTGTTCCAACATGACATGCTGCAACTGTATTTGGCATCATGCTTTTCATATGAGCCCCATGCAAAAATGCTATGGTGTCTTGAATCACACAGTGACACAGTCACAATGTATAGATACATATTTCTAATAAGATGATTTATAAGCAATAGCTGTCAGAACTGAGCTGATTCTATGGCATCTGAGGGCTCTGACCAGATTCTGTGGAGGCTGTTACTTCCAGGAAGAGAGGGTAGCAAGAATGGACAAATACCCATTCTGCATAGTGGGAGAAACCAAAGGTGTAGGTGTACTGGCAGGAAAGAAGATGTGTTTTCAGCTAAGAACTGACATGCGATGAAGGGCTGAGGAGGTAGAGACACAAAGTCTGTTCTAGAGAGGAGCAGCTGAAGAGAAGGCTCTCACAGGAACAGTGGAAAGACTGTATGAAGAAGGGAAAGGAAGGAGATTGGGGCTAGACAACAGAGAAGAATATAGAGAGATATTACAGGTGCTCAAACAGTTGGTAATGAGAGAGGAGTAGTATAAATAAATGCAAGGTCTGTGAAGTAGACTGGAAGAAGTCCACTTTAATGTAGTTACTCCAGATTTACTATAGGGTCACAGAGCAGAATCTGATCCAATGGATATTATAGAATATCACATGTCAAAAGTAAAGGTTATTTGATTAATTTTTTAAATCATAAAGGCAAGAAAATTCCAAATTCAGTCTCAGCTGCTTTCATTTAGTTTTTTCTCCTGGAGTACCTAAATATTGCAAAACATGGACTTCAGTAAGGGCCAAATTCAATAACAACTTCCTAGCTTCCACACTGTAGAGCCCCCAGAATTGTATTTAATGTTACCAAAAAGAGGAATATTCCATCCACTCTAGGCAACATTTTACTGCTTAGGAATAAGTCACTAAACATCTTGGAGCATGGAACATTTTCCACGATTGTGCGGCCAGAATATGCTGTAATGCCTAAACCTGTGAAGTTTATCTACAAGGGCTATATATCCTGCTGTCTCATTCTGGCCCGTTGACATCAGTGGAGCTACACCAATCTATACCTGCTGAGGATCTGGTTGATGGCAAAGATGAAAGCACTTTGAAGTTCCCCAATCATAATATTTGTTCAAGCCATTATTCAAAATGTTCAGATTTACGTGTGTTCATATTTTATCCTTTATGCTGATTTCATGAGCTTTAAAGAGCTAGCGTTTCCCAGGGATGTGATCTGAAGGCTTTAGCACAAGAAGAAGAGAGGTGGAAGGGAACGTTGTACCCAAGATGATCAAAGCTAAATTTCTGCTGGTGCACATTGGTGTCTTGACTTGAGCAAAATTGGAGCAATTTACACCAACAGAGGATTTGGCCTTGTATTTTCAAACCTTGGTAGAGCAGCAATGCAGCCAAACTGCCTGTAAAAGTGTGCACCGAGAAATCTGTCACTGAGCATAGCTGAAAATAAATTTAAATTGAAATGCAATTGCTCTGCAATAGGAATTGCATGTCAATTGATGGCTGCCAGAGACAAACATACAGCTAATGACCTGTATTATTGTAACCAACCAGCCAAAACAAACTCATAACATTTGCAAACAGATACAGAGCCAGCTGTGTTTGGGAGCTGTAGCAGCCTGTATGGAATTTAGAGGAAGGAGCATAGGGTGGGTGCAGGAGGGAAGAATTTGGAGGATTCACCAGGAAGTCAGTGTGTGTGCGCATGTGGCTTGAATACTAGCTGCTGTTGCAACATCTCTGTAAATAGTTATCTTCAAGAAGAGCCAGTTTGTGTTTTACAAGCTTGAGTCCTTTCATGTGATTACCTAGCATGTAGTACGTGAAATAGGAATCACACTGCCAGCATGAGATGCAGAGAACAGGATAGGTAGTCCAGAGAGCCCACAGATCACATCCAGCCTAAGAAAACAGGTTATATACATGCAAAGGGTCAATTTCTTCAGTATGATAAAGAACAATGGTGCTAGAGTTGCAGAAATGAGACAAATCATCATAGGGACTTAAACCAGGACCTAAAGGAGGAGACTCTTGCCATACAGTACTACAATGGTCAATGTAATCACTGCCTTAGGATTTCTAGCCACAATGTCTTTCCAAAGAATTACTGGGGACACCCCCAGGTATTAGCCAGGCTACTGCATCCAGCTATATTAACCCTTCCCTTGACACTACTGTCAAAAGAGGAAAATTTTCAAAAGCACGTAAGTAATTTGGGCATCTAAGCCCCTTTTTCAAAAGGGATTTAGGCACTCAGCTGTTAACTGCCTTATTCACCTTTGCAAATGAGACTTAGACTCCTAAGCCACTTTGGTGTTTTGAAAATTTTATCCAACAGATAAACACTCTATTTGTTTTCCACAAGAAAGACAAAATCAACAGCTGTGCATGTGCTTCACTTCTCAACTCCTCTTCCCATTTACACAGAGTCAGAGATGCCCACGATTCTTCGCCACTCTTTCCAGTCCATAGCGTGGGTTCATAGCTGTTGTAGTTCCAGTCTTTTTTCTCTTCAAACTTCTTTTGGTAGAGTCTTTTCATCACATCCTTGGTGGCTGTTCTCTTCCTCCCAGGCTTTCTTTGCTGGTCATTCTTCTCCCATTCTTATCACATGTCCAGCCCACCTCAAATATGAGTGGTCCAGCCTATCAACCACAGAGTCCCCAGTTCATCCTCTGCGTAATTTCTTCCATGTGCACCCCTTGTCTACCCTCTGCTTGCCTGTCATTTTCCTCAGTAAATTATCTTCCTCTTCCATCTCCGTAAGACCCACCATTTCCAAACATACAGGAACAAATGCACATGGCATACACTTTTTCTTACAATTTGTTGACTGCCCGTCCCACAGTACTGCTGACACCTTTTTTACTGAGTCCCATGCACACTGAGTTTTCCTTTCAGTTCTCCAGATCTCTCTTCAAATGTGTACTTCCCAAATACACACATTCTTTCTTCTGATTCAGCTTCTCTCCTGAATCCTCAATCAACAGCTCTTCTTCCACCTTCTCTACTTGTATAACTTCAGTTTTCTTTGTGTTTACCTTCAACCCATGAGACACTCACTCTTATACCATATTTACATGGTGTTTTTTATAGTAGATCTAGGCAAGATTCTTGACTGAAACTTTTTCAGTGAAAAAGGCAGATTCAGTGACACCAAAACATTTTATGGACTTATGTCAACTTTGCCAAAAAAAGCCCCAAACCCTCAAAGAATCAAAACTTTGTTTCAACATTTTCTAAAGAAAATGTTTGGATTTCAATTTGAAATTACTTTTCATTTGCAAATTTCCTATAATTGTATTTTTTTAATTAAAAATATGCTCAAAGTTGAAACAAAACATTTAGTTCAACCTGAAACTATTTTAATTTTAATTTTCAATTTGTCAAATATTTTTTAAAAAAATCTTTGAGTTCAACTTGAATTTTTTTTCCTCCTGATTTTGTCAGAATTGCCAGTGAACCAAAAAATTCCATTATTCACCCATCTCTACTTTATTGACAAAGCAAAGAAAGATCTCTGACTTAGGAGTCTGAAATCTAAGCTAAACTATAAAAGAGTTCTTTGGCATAGCAAAACCTCATCACTTGGATTGGTGCTATAGACTGCACTTACATCTCTCTTGGTCCTATTCCCTTCCTCCAGGGAATGAGGCTACCTACAGAAGCTGGACTGTTTTCCATTCATTCGCCATATTGAAGGCACACGGTACTCAGGGTGATGTCATACCTCATACGTCCTCAGACATTCAGCTTTGGCTACAGCATTTGGAACCAATGATCTTGGTAGTGTTTGGCTGTTTGTACAAGACTGACCTCACTGTGCATTTACATAGAGAAAGACTGATCAGACTAGTGGTCCTTCTAGCCCAGTATCCCATACTGCCCCAGTGGCCAGTACCAGACACTTCAGAGAAAGGTGCAAAGGCCTTGTGCAGTGAACAATTGTGGAATAACTTGCCCTCAGAGAAAGTTTCTTCCCAGCACCCTCATAAATTGGCTTATGCTCTGACACACAAGGATTTACAACATCCCTGCCAAACTCAGGGTTTAAAACAAATCCTGATATAATTATGGATGTTCTAATTTTCTAGACAAATATTGATTGCTATAATAATGCAAAACCCACATAGCAGTTGTATTTGTCCTTTCTTACAGGTGACAATGACTCCCATTTTTTTGTCACTAAACTCCTAAGGAAGAACTGCAATGCTGCTCACATAGCCATCAGATCCACCCCAGAAAGAACATGTAACATCCTGAAAATGCAATTCCAATGTCAGATTAGAAAGATGCAGTGGCCTCCTATTATATTGCCACAGCACAGTCTGGGAGATACTGTATTCCTGACTTTCAACATATTGCACAACCTCGCTATCAGATTTGGAATATCTTTAATGGAGGAGGGAGATAGCAGCCTGAAATGTTCACAATTATTACAGTCTGGAGAGGCACTTGCAGACTGACTCATATCCTAAGGCTCAGGAAACACAAAGTCAGCATGAGACTAACTGAACACAATTTTCAGAGTAAGTGAGAACTGCACAAGTAAAAGTCTCCAACTACTAGATATAGCTGGCAATTTGTAGGACAGCACAGCATGGCATCATGCAGATAACACACTGGCTTCAAATTTCATGAAGCAAAATGAATGTGACATATATATATGTGTCAGCGAGACACAGCAAGAGAAATCTAATGACAGACTTGTTCCACCGCAATTCAAACATGAGGTATTCAAACAGCACAGTACAAAAAGACATCACATAAAAGAGGCAGATGTATCCCAAACCCTAGACATTTACATTAAAAAAAAACCATTCCTTCCCTTCCGACTCTTTTCTTCTTTGTTATGGCATAGAGGTTTCTTCAGAATTACCTCTTCATCCAGTCACTATAATGCACCATAATTGCTTCTGGTGGCTCTTGAGAAACACTGGCCAGAAGGAACCTCCACCAAATGTTTCACCAAGCTTCACTGGTGTATGTAGCAGCCTGTGGTTTGCTAATTCAGGCATCAGACACAGACCCTTATTCAGCAGGACTTGTGCCTTTCTGTCACCCTGAGCATGCCTCTTTATACAACCCATGTCTTCAAGCATGTCAAAACTGTTCCCTGTTCCTCCTCCTCCAGGACTTCGCATTGCTAAAGTGTAGTGGTTTCAGGCCCAGATTGATATGTCCGTGGGTCTGCACCCTTAAGACTGCATAGATAAACAAATATCCAGTGGCTACTCAGTTGTTATGGTGTTCCCTGCTCATTCAGAGGCATGTGTACTAGAGATTGTGACCTCTAATATGGGATCTATCAACATTCTAGACATTTTATAATAATGTGGATGTTTTGAATGTATTGCCA
Organism: Mauremys mutica; assembly: GCF_020497125.1. Taxonomy (NCBI): domain Eukaryota; kingdom Metazoa; phylum Chordata; order Testudines; family Geoemydidae; genus Mauremys; species Mauremys mutica. The sequence goes on along the minus strand of NC_059074.1, from coordinate 47,623,563 downwards.
GGTGCCTGAGTGTTCCAAACATTGGTGTACCCTAACATAGACTCATGCAAGGTGTGTAGCTCCAGTTAGTCTGTAAGTCAGCAAGTGTCAGATATGGATAATCATGTACTAAAATATATACAGCATCGTGGGTGCCATTGAATGGTATGGCCACAATTGCAGCACTGCACCCCATTTATTTAAATTAATCATAAAAGGCAAGGGACATAAAGACAATAAGAGGTTCTATAAATACATTAGGAGCAAAAGAAAGATGAAATAATGGAAAATGAAGGTCCAATACTTTGCAGGGAAGGAAGGCTAATAAAGGCTGACATCAAGAAGGCTGAGGTGTTTATTGACTATTCTGCTTCAGTCTTCACTAAAAAGTAAATTGTGACCAGATACTTAACCTGATAAATATTAACAAGAAGTGGGAAGGGAAGCAAGCAAAGATAGGGAAAGAACAGGTTAAAGAATATTTAGATAGACTACATGTATTCAAATTCTCAGCCAATGGGAGCTGTGGAGCCAGCACTCAGGCAGGGGCGGCTGTACAAATTTGGCCGCCCCAAGCAGTCATGCCCGGGAGGCGCCCCCGAGCCGCGGGAGCAGCAGAGGGCCCGCTGGTCGCGCGGCTCGGCTGGACCTCCTGCAGCTGCGGGCGGTTCGCTGGTCCGGCAGCTCCGGTTGAGCTGCCACAGGCATGCCTGCGGGAGGTCCAGCCGAGCCGCGGGACCAGCGAACCGTCCGCAGTCATGCCTGTGGGAGGTCCACTGGAGCCGCCGGCCGAGCGTCCCCTCCGCAGTCATGCCTGCGGCAGGTCCGCTGCTCCCGGGGCTCCGGTGGACCTCCCGCAGGCATGACTGCGGCAGGTCCGCCAGTCCAGCCTGCCGCCCTCCCGGGAAAGGGCTGCCCCACGCGGCTGCTTGCCCCGCTGGGCTCTGGAGCCGGCCCTGCACTCAGGACAGGCTGGGGGCAGCGCACAGAGCTGCCAAGTCACACCTCTGCCTGGGAGCAGCAGGGACATGTGTCTGCTTGCGGGGTGCCGCCCAGGGTGAACGCCCTCTGGATCTGGCACCCTGGAGGCCCTCCCATGCCCCAACACCTTGCACCGAGCTCCCTCCCACACCCAAACTCCCTCCCAGAACCTGTGCTCCTCACCATGCCCACACTCCAAACCTCTCATGGGCGTTCCTCCACCTAGGAGCAGCAGGGACATGTCGCCGCTTCCAGGAAGCTATGCGGAGCAAGATTGGAAGCCTGTCGGCCCTGCACCAACCAGACTATAAACTGGATTTTCAATGAAGATCAGAAATGCCAGTTTATAGAGGTTTCTGGCTGGTAAAGTGCTGGACAACACAGCTTTTACTGTATAAGGATTGTTAAGCACTGGAACTGGTTTCCAAGGGAGGCTGTGGAATCTCTGTCACTGGATGGTTTTAAGAACAGACTAGACAGACACCTGTCAGGGATGGTCTAGGTATATTTGGTCCTGCCTCCGTACAGGGGGCTGGACTAGATGACCTCTTGAGGTCCTTTTCAAGCCTACATTCCTAGGAGTCTATTATATGGGTATCATGCAAACATATCTGCTGATTTCTGTGCCTGTGTCTCTGCATACAATTTTGGTGATGCTTGGACGTTGAGATGGAACTTGTGGGAGGTTCTCTACTGATATATATATTTTTTTTAATCTCGGCCACGAAACGGGGCTCGTTAAAAACATACTTCATGCTAGCTGGTGCAGGCATCTCATGTTGTAAAATTAGGTATGCCATAATTTTGGTGTCATTTTAGCTGACATTTGGGGGCCTTTTCCTCCTTGCCAATGGCTACACCTGTTTGTGGTCCGTATTTCTCATGTTTCATAATTTTTTATATTATTGGTTGTCATGCAGATGTTGTACTCTACATCAGTGGTTCTCAAAGCCAGTCCGCCACTTGTTCAGGGAAAGCCCATGGTTTGTTTACCTGCTGTGTCAACAGGTTCGGCCGATCGCTGCTCCCACTGGCCGCTCTTCCTGCAGCTCCCATTGGCCTGGAGTGGCAAACTGCGGCCAGTGGGAGCTGCGATCGGCTGAACCAGCAGACGCAGCAGGTAAACAAACCGGCCTGGCCCACCAGGCAGTTTCCCTGAACAAGCGTCGGACCGGCTTTGAGAACCACTGCTCTACATTGACCAAGGTCAACAAAGTCCAACTCATGCTGTTCCATAAAATTGTTTATGAAAAACAGGAAAAACTGGAGATCAACAGACTGGATTGTTTAAGTAAAAAGAACTATGATAAAGGGACTTTAAAGCTTCTGATAAAGTCACAGGTTGATATGACAGCAAGCTGAAAGATTCAAGAAATGGGAGGAAACATTTATAGTTGAAATCACCAAAACATGTTTCAATTGGTTAAACAGGCTAATGGGATGAGATTGACACCTGTTCTTGGACATTGTTTATCTAGGGGTCACTGAAAGGAAGTGTGGAGGAGGAATAAGTTTATATCACTTCTACTATCTCCTGGGAACCCTTGGATCCACCAAGACACTGTTGGGCCTGCATTGTCCTGATCCTAAAAGTCATCCTGACCAGATCAGTCCAGAGAGGGGGAACCGATGACATCACCACATCTACCAACTTTGCCTAAATTCTGAACAGCAGCTGGCATGAGAGACTTGGGTTCCTGCTGTCATGCCTTCCTTCATGTGTCCTTTTCCTTCCCTACTTTATTTCTCTTTTTACTCTCTTTCCTTTTTGCCCTCTGTTTAATAAGGGTCTGGCTTAGTAGGCCAAGACCGCATCTTTTGCAACATTTCTGTGAACCCATGACCAGTAAGGCAGCTAAAAAACATGACCTAAAGAGCCGAATATTGGTGCAAGTTTGCCAGGTCTCAGAGAAGCTGATAGAGCTGTGGGCTGTGCCTGTGTTCTCCAGCAGTGAGGTTGCAAGTGAGAAATAGCACCAGAGACAGAAGCTGTGTTTTCTATCTTTCCTGCTCTTTTCTGTTCCCTTGTGTGTGTATTTGTTTTGTTTTGGTCCTTAAAGGACTGGACTTCAGTAACTTCAGATGTAGCTCCAGCCCATCTCAACTACCTACTTCTGCTTTCCCCAGAAAGGACAGTTTTTACCATCTTTAATACCATCTAAAAGACTGTCAAACAAGATTTTTCTTATCCCTCCTTACAAAAACACTCTAGCACTCAAGGGAAAGGGAATAAGGGATATTGTTACACTGAAAGCCTTATTTTACTTTACATTTCAAAAGCTTTAATTACTTTTCCTTCTTTTTCTTTATCTCTAATATAAAGTTAAATATTTGTAATGTAGGTTGTTAGAATGGGAGTCACCAGCAATAACTTGAAATGAAACCACGGACTACACTTCCTTATTAAAAATTGTAATAGTGAAACAGAGTTTTATTTACATCTTGTCTATGGTCATGCTTGAACTCCCCTTTTAATCACAAAATTTCTAACTCAGCCTGGCCTCTGATGCCACATTAAGCCTGAACATTTGTGCCTGCAATTTGCATGAGATCCCTGCACTGTTTTTAGAATGTAACTTTTGTAACTCCCTCCCCCCACAAAGTTTACCTTTCTGCAAAGGATTTGCTATGCAAGTAAAAACACATGCCCCCAACCTGGTAATGCACTTCTTTGTCTTAAAATATAGCTCCTACTATTATTGGGGTCTTTCTTCTACCTATAAGAACCTAAACTATCTTATAACAGCCGCTTATTTAAAAACATTGCTTTATTTTGCATATAATTTTCCAGAGGTTGGTTGCATGCTATTTCAACACTTCTATTAACATATTATTTTATAGCACTGTGAGCTGCCTTAAAATGCTAATAAAATTAAATTCTAGTTTGTCTTTTTTTAAAAAAAAATTGATCAATTTTTCCAAGTATTTTCCAAAAGCAGTGACAACAAAGGAGATTTGTAACAAAAAAAGAATGGGCAAAATTAATCTTTCACGTAAGTTCACCGCAGTTAGAAGAGATATCCCTGGGGTGATACTATATCTAATACTAAACCCTTTTACAGTAGTATGTATTTGTATTATAGAGGTGCCTAGAGATCCCAACAGAGATAAGGGCCCCATGGTGCTAGCCATTGTACAAACACACAGAAAGAGGCAATCTCTACCCCAAAGATGTTACATCCTAAACAGATCAGACAGATAAAGGGTGGGAAGAGAAAGGATATATTCAAAGTATTAGAGCAGATCAGTGGCAGAACCAAGACTAAAACCCATGTCGTCGATGCCACTCTGTGTTTAGGACATGAGGACAATCTGGAATCCCTGAAAAGACCTTAAGTTTTCAGTCTATTTTTCATCTTGTACTCCACTCTCTCATAGGTTTGTATTATGACACTTCCCCACCTATTCTCTTGTTGGTGGCCCTCTGGGATTTCCACTTCTGGGTAATGCAAAGTTTGTCACAGGAAAATAATACATGAAGTAATGTTGTCATGTGACCAATTCACTAATTATCTAAATCATCCTGCACACTGCCTAACAAACAAGTTATGCAGCTAATTGGAAGGAATCTTTGTTCCCGTACAGTATTTATTATTTGAATGATGTCTTTTATAGTCATTTGTTTTTCTGTTCTCCCTTATGTAAGAAATAGTTCATCTGTTATCACTGTCCAGTAGTTGTGACACATCTTGGTTTCAGTGCATGGGAATAAAGATATAACACTAAATAAACATGAAGTACTGGACTTTGTCCTGTTATTGCTAATTTGTTCTGTTATTGCTAGAAATGTGCTTATTATCCTCCTTTCCTAAAGTCACATTCAGAGCGGTCTCCCAGATTCCCTCAGAGAGTGTAAGCTTGTGATGTATTGTATTTACCCTCTTAGAGAGCTGTACATCTGAGTAATTGAGGTTTTAGATGTTTAGCGTGCTGAGCAGACATGTTTCTGATGTGCTCCTTTTCCTCGGCTCAGTTCTTTCCTCAGATAAACCCATATTACCCCACTCGAGGGAGGCAATGTCCTTTTGAAAATAACTTAAAGGGTCACTCTCAGTCACTGACTGGATCTTAAAAGCCTCTCCCCTAATGGAGCCCAGGAGAGTATATAACTGTGTCCCCTGAATGGGGGTAAGCCCCTTTTCAGCACAGTTACCCTGTTGGCATGGGTGTGTACATAGAAATTCCACTCCCTATACCTGCAAGGATGAATATGGCCTAAGAGTGTTGCACATGTATAACGGAGGTCAGGTTCATGTATAATGGAAGGTCTGTTCTTTGTTCTATTCTGAGCTTCTATTTCCATGGAGATATATGTTTTCAATGCATGCATCTCTGAATGACTTTTCACATGACATGAAGGCCAGCTTGTCTTGAAAAGTTTTGCACGCTGACATTGTTCCAGTGAATACAAGCATTTCTTGATATTTTGTAAGCTGTCATTTCAGATGAGTCAGCAGGGAGTATCCTTAAACTGTATAGTCATACCTATAAACAAGAGGTTTGATTCACAGATGTCTTAGCCAGACTGGGTGCGGTATCACTGAAGCGATTCTAAAAAAAACTTGGAACAGACAGGTGAGAATGTAATTCTATGAAAAGCCATTTTCATATTTTTTTTCCCAGTCTGAAGGCAGAATGATGCTTTAGTCATGGAATTCATTATTCTTGATTTTTCCCTTGTAAAGCTAAGTAGTTTTATTCTGAAAAGGCCTCAGGGTCTACTTTCCACCTGACATCATCATAAAGAAATCTGCTGGGTTATTTCTTTGGGGAAATAAAAGCTGGTTTAGCTTTGAAAGAGAATTTTTCCATTATACTTCAGCACAGTTTACACATTTAATATTTTATCCTGCACATTTTTAATATTTCGATAGGCCTTTCCATTTTGTGGTCTTTGGAGATGAGATCTGCACACAGTGCCTCATAAGAAACAATAGGTTGACTTTACATGAACCTCTGTACCACTTATATAAAACGATCTGTATCTAAAAACATTAGTATGGCATTATATAATACTGGTAAAACTTCCCGAGTCTTAACTGAACCAATGTAAAGTTAATGATAAAATAATTTGTAGTACATAGTGGGCCATATTCTCTTTTTGTGACAAGATGGAGGAGTGAGGAGATGGCTACTTTAATTTAACACAGCTGGCTGATTCCTTGAAGGATCACATGTCAGCTGAGAAGGGGCACAGTGGAGCTCCAGTCAATGCATTCCCAGACCAGAACAGAGGGCCAGCTGGTAAAGGAGCAGGCTCTGCTGGCATATTAGTATTCCCAACTGCTGAGGGAATTCTCACTTTATCATTTGCAGCCAAAATACCTCGATGGACTTGGAGCTGAAAATCTGGCCCATTGTGTCTCCTTAATCCTTGAAGTTAGTTAGTTTCACCAGAAGCTTCCAGGCTTCTTTGGCTTAGTTTCTACTCACGTTAAAACCTCACCCCAGCACATCTGACAGATAGTCATAGAAAATATTTGCCAGGCAATATTTTAATTATGGATATTAAAATCATACATACACACAAGATTGTCTGTTATAACCCAATATTTTTATGCCTAATATGATACAATGTTTTTAGCATCCTAATGCCTAGCTCACTTTGACAATGACATGTAGCTGACATATTCCTTATCTGTAAAAAGTGATGCATGACATCACTGTGAATTTATTCAAATAAGCCATTCCCACAGGATAGTCCAGTTGTGGCTAATAAATCAACAAGATACTAAAAAACTTCTCAGACCATCTAAGCCAAGGCAGCTCAAATCTAGCAAAATAAGACCTCCAACTCGAACTATGCACCTGCAGACATGCATTACATACTTACATAACTACAGAAATAAAACTAAGTAATAAATGGCATTTTACAGCTTGCACCTTAAACTCAAGGGTTATCATAAATAACTATTGTCCTTCCCTTAGGCTTGCTATACTGAACTTGAAGGTCATGGCAAATCAGCCTAAATGACAGAAACATCAAGGCAGACTCTCATAAGAGCCTAGCATACACTCCTAAAGAAAAGAATACTTCATGTAAGAATATTGAACTAGTTGAACGGGTCGCATGCACTACGTTAAGTGTGCTCTATCAACAACAGTGATACAATAGCTGGACTTCACTTTGTACTTACATGCAGAATCAGAATAAAAAGAAGTACTGCTGATCAGCAGTGTGACTTCAAATTGGCCTCTGGATGGTTTTCTTTTTAAAAAAAAATTAGACTGAAAACTTTTTTCTAGAAATGGTTACTGCCGTGCTGGAACAGGTTTCTGGCACAGTGCTCAGGGGAATGGAATCAAATAACAACATGCAATAAGGGTAAGTCAAGGCTTCCAAAAGTGACTAATGATTTGGGGTCCCTCAGTATTTAGGCACTCAGCTTGAAATATTTTAAAGGGCTTTATCTGCAGCATTTATTGTTCAGCCCTTTCGGAAAACCATCTCCCTTTATGGTGTCTTTTATTGAGTTCCCAAATATTTGTGTGCCTGAAATCACTAGTCACTTTGGAAAGCCTTGGCTACAATAAGCAAAAGTACAACCAGAAGGAAATGTTTCACTGAAGAAAGAAAAGAGGGAAAAAAGATTTTATGTTGCTGAAACAAGTTCTTATTTCCTTTATCTGGAATCAATAGCGCATACACTATTTATCTGTGCACACCTCTTTAGCAGGAATGTGTAATATATTATGCTGTCAAGCTTTGCCTCTGGCCTAGAACAAGTATTTCAGTTGCCTTTTCAATTAACAGCAGCTACTTCCTCAGTGGGGCAAAACAGAAAGCTGCTTCAAATACGCAGAAGGGATTTGTTTGTTTGTTTTGTGGGGGAAGCTTGTTTGTAGATTTTTGTGCAAACCATAGTGTTTGCAATCATGCCAGTTGCATAGCCCTGGAGACCTTAATTCCTCCATCTACATTGCAGGTGCAGCACAGAGAGCCCTATGCCAATTCACAAGTCTGACTCAAATGGTCCCTCTTTGGGAGTGATGTCATTTCTAGGGGGAATTCAGTTTCCATAACCATTTACTCCTTGGCCTCTCTGCTAAAGTTGCCAATGAGGAAGTCTTGAAATAGGGCTTATTATAGTGGTACTTGTTATTTGGAAGCCTCTCTGCTGAGAAATGGACCAACAGCAAGTACATATTGTGTAATTTACCATCTGGCTGGATGGAGTGGATGAGACACAATCTCTTTCCTAGCTCCCCAGCTGTGCAGATAAATGCATGTGCTGCACCATCCCTTTAGATGGTACAGCCTGCTGCTTCCCCTCCGCACTCCTAAACCAGCTCCCTTGACTAGGCCTCATGTGGAGGGACCATGGGTCTGCCACCTGTCTGTGCCCTTTGGGGTGCCATGCTCCCTCAGTGATGCTTAGAGGGGGCATCCTTGTGCTCTCCAAGCATTTTTCTATTTTTTCATTTTAAAAGAAGATAAAGGAAATTGAAGAAAAATATCAAATAACTCTACAGATTGGAGCGAACCCTTCAAAAGTCAAGCTTGTCAAGGTAACTTTTTAAAAAATTCATTTCTGTGGCAGGCTTTTTATAGCAATACAACAAAATTAAACACACTAAATGAAGGGCAAACTCAAAACCTGCCACATAACTTGATATTCCACTGAATCATGCACTAACCTCCTTAGCCTAGAATCTTGAAATCCAAAGTTATGCCCTGCACTAGTGCTACAAATACCATACCTTGCCAATTCTGGAAGAGACCTGCAGAGCACAAATGCTTACTTCTGTCTGATGAGCCCATGAAGTTATGCCCAACCTATTCAAGTCAATCTGGGTCCAAGTTTCATAGGTAGTGTGGCTAAGCAGGAGGATTTGACTTATTTTTACTTGAACTGGAGGCAGTTCTTTCTTTTTCTATCCTAAAGCTCATAGTGCATAGACATGAGAATGTGCCATCTCTGCAGATTAAGATATGGAAAACAGAGGAAAAATGCAAGAGTGCTTACCAGTTAGCAGGGAAGAGAATGGAGCATGCAGGAGCTACCTGCAAAATGGCCACTTTAGGCTTACTCCTGCTTGGCTCTGCAAAATTTAAAGAGCCAGGCCACAGAAAGGCACGTGGAGAAAAAAGTTCCTATAAGAGGGCTACCATCTACTGGGGAGAATTAGATGGGGCCAGGTAGTTACAAAAGAAGGTTCAGTGTGTTCTGTTCTTCCACAGTAGGACAAGTAACCAAAAGACCCAATCTACTAGAGCTTAATGCCAAGAGATGCTGAGTACCCTCAATTCCCATTTGAACGTGCACAGGACCTTGTTTATTAGTGCATAAAACTGAGTTGATCTAAGCAGTATTTGTGGATTAAGCCATGAGTTGGCCTCAGAAACTGGTGATTATTGGGTACCCTAAATACACTGGAAAAAGCTTTTCTCTGAGTACATTTATTGCATACGTGGGGATTTCCTACAGCTGAACTTGCTCAGTGGAAGCGGAAGTTTTATAAAGCTTGAAATACACTGACATGATCTTTTTTGTCTGGTGGAGGCAACCTAGCAGGAAAGAAAAGATTTCTAATAATAGCATAAGTGACAAATATTGATCTCACATTACATATTGGCAGAGGTGTTTCTGAGCAGAATCATGGTCTTTGACATAAAGTTTAGCAATCTTTCTTGAACTACAGATAAAATCACCATGGAACAAGCAAGACCCAAGGCTATTTTTGTAGTGCACAGGTACATAAAAAAGCTAAGTAACAGACAGATTCTGTCATTAACAACACCCTTACAGGTGAGCCCAGTGAGGCATCTAGTGAAGTTAATGAGAGTTTTTCCATTGACCTCAATGGGAGCACTTATTAATGATTAATTATCATTAGTCTGTATTTGAATTACAGTAGTACCAAGAGGACCCAACCAAGACTGGGACCCCCTGATGCTAGGCACTGTCAAACACAGAAAAGAGTCCCTGCCCCAAACAGTTTACAGTCTAAATAGACAAGCTGGATAAATGAAGCATTATCAACCCCATTTTACAGATGGGAAATTGAGGCACAACAAGGATTCATGAGCCAGATTTAAAAATAATATTTCAGTGCCTAAAGAGGCAGATAGGCTTCTAGTGAGATTTTCAATAGCCCCTAGGCACCTAACTCCTATTGAAATCAGTGGGAGTTAGGCACTTAGAGACATTTGAAAATTGCTTGAGACACCTATTTGTATCTTTAGGCACTAAAATACCTTCAAAAATCTGGCCCTAAGTGACTTGCCTAAGGCCAGACAGGAAGACTGTGGCAGAACTAGGAACTGAACTCAGATCTCCTGAGTGCCAATCCTTAATGAAAATATCATCCCTCCTGAGGAGAACGGTTAGGCTTTTATTGTGTGTAACTCAGGATGGAATTAACACATGGAACCTCTTTCAGTTCACATCAGTGTAGCAGCTGGCAGTTCTAATATTAGCTGAAACTAGTGAATATGTGTTAATTGCACTTCACAGGAAGTAGAATCAAGGTCCTTCACAGAGTATTTCTTTTAGTTCAATATTCCTCTATAATTATATCTCCATCTTTAAAGGCAATATGCATCAGCTTCATGAAAAAAACAAGTGATTTGAAAGAGCATATAATCAAGTTCCTATTTTCTATAGCTTTGCCTATGATAATTGCCAGTTTTATGCCTGCATTATAATCACATAGAAAACATATAATTAATTTGCTTTTATTGTTCCATTTTATGTAATGGATTGCTTGCAGGATTAAACCTCAAATCAAACTTCACATACTTAATTTTGAAGGCTGGAAAGGGGACATCTGAAAGCCCTGACTGTTTAATGGTGGGTATTTAATCCCAGGACATTTTTCTACATTGTTAGGTCTTTTAAAAACAGATGTTCTTGTATGTATTGTGAATTATGTTTGGATCTTACAACAGTTTAGGGATCAATAACAACCTATAAATCTCAAACATATACATCTCATTGCTAATCATTGCACAGAGTAGTTTGTTGTGGTTTCCTTAAAACTGCTGTCAAGTTAAAACACAAATACTAGTGTGCACATGTGGTACTGATCATAGTGTCAGTAGAGTTATCTTGTTTGAGTTACTACTGAGCTAGTATCCCAGCATAGAAATGAGTTGCTGTAGAGCATTTCTTTAGGAACTGTAAAACTAAACTCTTAGTTATTCTTGGGATCATAATCTATACTGGTTGTGTGTGTGTAGAATTCTCATTGGACAGAGGAACAATATGGGGCATGATCGTTAAAGCATCTACAGAGTTCTTTGCAGGAATAAAGCTATTAGTTACCCTAGGTGTCAAGTCCAAATTCCAGTTTCAGAAATTACATTCTAGCTACCTAAAACTCCACTCTAGTTTCAACAGGACACATTACTAATCACTCTCCCTCCTTAAAGCGTGCTACTACTCTGAAAAGTGACTCTAAAAATATCATTAAGGTAGGAATTTGTATTTATTCTTTTTGTGACTTTCAATAACAAACTTTCTCACGTTACTTTCAACTATCTGCCAACAATAGATATGGACCATCGAATCTGAAAGGCAAGCTGTGTTCTTTCAAGCTCATGCAGCGCCACCAGTAGCAAAGATTTTGGAACTGGAATTGTCTAACTATTTTGCTTGATGGTTCATGAGACTAAAGAGAAACCAGCTTAATACAAAGCTCTATTTGATTTTCTGTGCTAAAAGACATTAAAAAAAATTAAAGCCGGTGTGACTAAATACAGGCAGGGAGCAGATTGATCTGTTGAGGGGTTAACATACTTACATAGCTTTCTGGCTGCGACTGCAATTTAGGTTGTTGTGTGATGATAAAGGTGAGGCATGAGGCTCCCATTTTGCAAAATAAATGCATAGGTGGATTGATGTGCCCCATTGACTTGAATGGGGGGGGTTCTGCATGGGTGAACTTAGCTCAGAAATACCTTATATTTTACAGGATTGAGGGTTTCTATTTTCTCAGAATAGATCTCTTTTGTAAGGGTCTAAGCTTGGGGCTTGTTTTCTTTAAAAATAACAATGTCAACATTCAGTACAAAATACTTTCCATTTGTCATCTGTAATCTTATTTAGCTACATCAAAGTGCTACAGATTTGGTCTGTTGTTCACAGAAAATTAAAAATGCCACTTTTGTTGCCTCAGGCAGCTGGAGAGACTAATATTTTCTCCTCTGTGATTTTTTCCCTTTAATTAAGAGATCTACAGAAGTGTGTTAAAGTAGAGAGATATAAATAGTCTGACCCATGTATTTTCCTCAAATTATATTCTCAGGATTTCAAGGGGATTTGTGGCATTCACCACTTTATTGAGAGGGGGAAAATCATTTAGTTACTCAAAAAAGAAAATAGTGACGTATGTTCTATGGGCCACTTCTTAACACTTTGAAGCACTAAAGCAGATGAGGTTTGTCATATCTTTTGTGCATCATACACTTCTTTAATTCAAGAGTGGCAATGGGGGTGATGGACAGAGCTACCATTTAAAATTCAAAAGAAGAGATTTTACTAATGAATAGAAGGCATTTCAATCTCGGGGAAAGAATCATGGTGAGATTGGAGATCTATTTTGAGAAAGTGTAATCATTGACTTCTGTCCTAATTTAAGCTATTTGTTAAATATTTATTACTCACACTTTCTCAGAAACCAAGAATCAAACACATCCATGATATTAGCTCTGAATTTACACCAGAAAAGAATGTGGCCCTAAAGAGCTGTCTTTACAACCAAAATATTGCATGTAACCAGCCTTTAGAGAGAAGCCCAATTTGAATAACTGGAATCTCTGGCATAGTTAACTGAAATCTTTGTATAAGGAATGTGAAACATTTTTCAAAAGCAGTTAAGTAGCTTAGAGCCAGTTTTTTACAGGTATTTAGATGCCTAAAGATGCAAATAGGAACCTAGTAGGCATTTCAAAAGTATCGTACTTAAGTGCCTAAATCCTAGTTAGGTGACTTGCATCCGAAGAAGTGGGTATTCACCCACGAAAGCTCATGCTGCAAAACGTCTGTTAGTCTATAAGGTGCCACAGGATTCTTTGCTGCTTTTAGGTGTTCAAAGGACTCCACAAGATGTCCACCTGCATACTTAGGCACCTAAATACCCTGAAAATTCTGGCCCTATGTTTCTTAGTTTATTTACCCCAGATATATGAATGAGAGTTTTGAAATTCCTGCTGCTTATTTTTTTTTTTTTTTTACCAATACCACACATTTTTAGGACTGTCCCACGCTTAATGAAAATATAAAGCAAGCTCCATACATTTGGATTTTGGCTCTTATCTTTCTTCATGTGATTGTGTGCCCCAGTAAATGTAAATCAACTGACTATATTGGATTTATACTGCCAAACACCACCTTAATTTACTTCTAAACTCTCAAGATCATTAGATCTAAATTGTTATAAACAATTGATGTAAAAATAATTCAACCGAATTATTGGCTTTACCTTTTGTAGTGAATGAAATATTGGCTGTTAATCCCACAATTAAAGGAAGTGAATTCCTCTCTGAGAAAAAGGCCTCCATTTGGAATTTTATAATACTTTTGAGTATGATTGATGTCTTTAGGACTGATGAGGCTGAATCTATATGTGCCCTCCTAGTCAGGTCAAACCCAGGAAATGTGCTTAACTCTGTCTCTATGGAACGTTGACATTACTCAGAGAAAGGCTGTCCTGATGCAGAGCTTGTTTTAAAAAACTCTGAAGGCCAAATTCAGTAGTGAAGTAAATTGTGGTACAAACTATATGTTTGATATAAGTGGGTTGGAAGGTGGGTCCAAGCAGCCCATAAATCGTACAATAGTGTAACTTACACCATATGGATTTCAAAGGGTGGTTAAAAAAAAGTATAGGCGAGAGGGCTAGCAGAAAAAGCAATGACCAGGAGTGTGTAAGATACCTTATCTTTTACTCTACTGCCCATTGTTTTATCTGGTACATCCTCACCTTCTGCTCCCTTGTCTTATCTGTGAAATTGCAGTGAAGAAGCCGGTAGTCAAAACAGAAAGTCTGTCAGTAATCCCATATAGAGTTCATATTTCATTGCTCGAAGTGGTGTTATTGCTTTGAATCTGTACATTGTGGGTGATAAAACTTTACCATCCTCAAGTTAAAAAAAGAAGTCAGACTGTAGAATCTGTAGCGCTTTATTTGGGAATGCACACCTCTCTCAGATAAAGTTTAATCTGTCCCAACAAATTGAACAGACCATTCCTTTAGAGCCGAGATTTGTTATGCTGGGCCTGGCTGGTGACCTCAAGTTTCAAAGTACAATGACAGAGACAGCTCCATTCCAGGCCACTTGACTGAATTTATTGAGGAATTTCTGCACCTAGAAGAATTATGCTTAATTTTCAACTGAGGACTGGAGACTTCAGTGCCAAGTGTCCAGTGTTTTGAACTCTCTGAAACAAAAGAGGAAAAAATTAGATGATTGTGTCCATTTTCTTTTTAAAGTACTGCTCAGTGACTGCTTTTAATTTTTGCTGTCTGCATAATGCCAGTTTATTCATGCTCATACATGTATTTATGTTGCCTGATAAATTCCATGGAGTTGCACCTCAGAATGAATTTATCCCTACTCTGGGGTAGACTAACTTTTTCTCTGCGATTATGCACAAAGAGACTGATAATAGTCAGTACTCTCATCCTCCTGATTTATTTTTTCCTTTCTCTCCTTTGTGAACCAACTCACCCTTCTCACCCAGAACACTTGTAATGCTATAAAAAGACGGAGAAAGGGGGCATGAGTCTTTGAGGCTTCTTTACTGCACTTGCCTGACAAACACGTTACTGGCGTCAGCCAAGCCTGTGCATCCTTGTAGCTACTCTCAATCACTTGAAGGTTTATTCAGTTGGGGAAGAACGGACAGTCAGGATTGAGTTCCTGTGTGTGCTCACTGATGGTTCTTTGACAGTATGACAGACCAAAATTACCATCTATGGGCTGGATCCTCCGCTGGTGTAAATCACTAGTTCCATTGGCCTGAATGGAAACACCCTGAATTACCCCAGTTGAAAACTGACCCATGGTCAGGTAGTGAGATGTTCTGACCTTGGGAAAGCACAATGAAGAATGATTAATGAAGACAGTAGCTGTTCCTGATGGGCTTGGAAGAGACTGCTGTATAAAAATAGCAAAGATTACCCCTATATTGCCATTGAACATTCAACATGTATAGGCAATTACCACAAAGATAGCTCTACACTTAGAATGGAAAATAGTGGGTATTTCAAATACACAGTGTGGTAACTGTCAGTGATTTTTTGAGACTTGTATAGAAACACTGTTATATACCTATACAGAGGCCTATTTTCAAAATGGACTAGTGATTTTGTATGGATCCATTTTGAGTCTCCTTAATGGGGCTTGATTTTCAGAGGGCAAGTGGTCAGCAATTTCTGAAAAATTGGCTCCAGCTCAGCCAGTCAAAAACTTAGGCAACCCATATCACTGGTAATCTTTGACATTTTAAAATTTGAAGGTTCAGGCCACTGGCAGGGGCCTGAGGACTGGGAGTCAGGAGACCTTAGTTATATCCTCAGCTTTACTATCAGCTCACTATGAAATCTTGGATGAGTGACACAAGACCTCCGTGCCTCAGTTTCTCCAATTTGTCAAGTGGAGGTAATAATGTGTATTCACCTATGCAGAGTTCTCTGAGATCTAAGCACTTTTATAGCAGATTTCATCCTATGTATTATTTTTTTAACAGTACATACTGAATCAAAAAATGACACTTTACACTTTTTGCTGATGAATAGTATCTCATTGCTTAGTCTCAAACAAATCAATCATTTATATCATAAATTAATTCTTGATTTTGTTTAGTTATACAGGCAAGGCTTGTTTGTCAAGTCAGTTGAGACTTTAATAGGGTTTATTATTTATACTAACTTTTGAGCTCCCACATACATGCTAGGCACTTTAGAGAAAGAAGTTGAAAACAGTCCCCCGCCCTGAAGAACTTACAGTCTAAGTTTAGTTTTGACACAAGTGAGGGAAATAAACAAAGAGAGGAAAGGGAAGAAGTGGGACCCAGGAGTGTAATCCTGACATCAGGTGGTTACTCAGTTACAGCATGAGCACATCTTACTTAGTAGGTTAAATCTTTATGCTCTTTTATTTATATTTCTGTATATGAGGACACTGTGTGATTTTATGTATATGTCTATCTGAACATGTGCACACACACACACACCCCATAACCAAATAATCACCTGATCTTATTTCTATAACTCTTGTCCTCTCTTTTTCTTTCCTCTCTTTTTGTTCATTTCCTTTTTATAAAAAATGGAGATATCTTATCTCCTAGAACTAGAAGGGACCCTGAAAGCTTGAGTCCAGCCCCCTGCCTTCACTAGCAGGACCAAGTATTGATTTTTTGCCCCAGATCTCTAGGTGGCCTCCTCAAGGATTGAGTTCATAACCCTGGGTTTAGCAGGCCAATACTCAAACCACTGAGCTATCCCTCCCTTAAACTTATTAAGTTTAAATGTAGACTGTAAGCTCTTTAGGTCTTCTTTTCCCTACTTATTTCTCTAAAGCACCTAGCACATATTTGGATATTGAAAATCCATTCCTCATGAGACATTAAGTTGGAAGTCTATGCTTATGCACAGAGGAGTGTGTGAAGACACTTCTTGTAAGTAATCTGATAAAAGTGAGTTTTTAGGAAGCATTTAAATGGGGAGAGGTTAGATGCTAGACAAATAGATTTTGAAAGGGGCATCATGGAATAGGACTTGAGGTGGCTGTGTGTTAGAAGAAAGAAAAGAGGATATCAATTATCATGAACAAAGCAGAGGTAATATGAAAGGAAACACAGCTGGAGATGTATGTAGAAGCAGAGTGATATAAGACATTGAAATTAAGCACAGAAAGTTGACATAATTGTCCCGATTCTTGTAACCTTATCATCTCCTTTATTGCTACCTCTATTTTACTATTGATATTCTGCAGGGAAATTATTTAAGTTTTCATCCTCCAATTCCCAGTTCAAGGGTAGACTGCTGATTCTGTATGAGGCCCCATGGAAATCAGTGAGGCTCCATGAAGGGATAGCATGCACTAAATTGCAGGGTTAGAGCTTTCATTACCAACATTCATTGCTTAACTTGTTTTGTGTCAGTACATTTTTTAAAATTAAAAAAATTCCTGAAGATATTTAAAACTAGAAATATTATTAGTAGTATGAAATCAATGTAAATAAAGATGTCAGAGGAACTAAGCTTTAAAAGAAGCATTTTATTTGGTAAAAAATAATAAAAGTAATAAATTATTTCATGACAAATTTTGGTTTGCATTTGTACATATACAGTATATGCATAGCATTAACTACAATGTAATGTAAGTATTTCCACTGAGAAACCAGAGTTTACATAATGAATAACAGTGCAAAACTAAATCCAGACTAGAAACAGGCATATTAATCTGGTATGGCCAAAACCTAGCTTCATGGAATTCCCTGGTGCTTTCAAAACATTTTAAAATTCTGTTTTCTGCTTTGCAATCAAGAATACCAATTCTGGAGGCTTGTATATGTGTATATAATACCCTGTCTATTTCCTTTGCATCATCTAGATTACAAAAGGCAGAAGCAATAGCTACCATTTACATGGGGTTTGGAAGGGGCAGTAAAATCCAGATCTAGCTACAGCTTGGCTGTGTGAAATCCAGACATTGCTCTAAGTAAATAAAAAAACATATATTTAGATTAACAATTGATTGGAATATGTGATTTGATGCCCAAGTAGTATTATGAGTCTTTAGCCCATGATAAAGGAAAGCACTTAAGCACATGCTTAATTTTGTACTTTAACTTTATGCTAGGACTACTTGAGTGCTTAAAGATAAGCACATGCTTAAATGCTTTGCTAAATTGGGTTCTAAGAGCTTGATACAAAGGCCATTAAAATCAGTGGGAAACAATCAGGGTTTTGAGCTCTTTGACTGCTAGATGAGGCAAGAACAGGCATTGTAGGACAGACACTTAAATGCACTATGTTCACATGCAAATATTTGGTGTTTTACATCCAGTGTATACTTAAATCAGTAAATAAAATAAAATGTTGCTAGTGGTATCCTGTCAGTATTTTAATAGGAGACTCGCACAGGAAGGTTTTTTCCTGGCCTATGTTACACCCTGTGTACGCTACTTGTAGAGAAAGAGTGTCAGGTGAGCAGTCTATTCCCCCCCCACCTACCCCCCCGCAATTTTCTCAACCCATCCAGAGAGAGAACGCCAATTAGCAAACAAATGTCTATTACGTGCATTTTACTGGAAATGTTTATATGTTCTTTCTCTTGACTTAGCAATCTGTCTTTGATAGAAGAAATAGTAATTTTCCAAAAATTGTAACAAACTATATCTCATAAGATTTACTATATGTATATACACAAACACAGAACTGCCATTTTTAGCAGCTGCAATGGTAGCCTCAAAAGGAAAAATCTGAACATTCCATGGTGGTATGCTGGAGAGCTGCCTAGGGCAGGAGAATGCAAATAAATGAGCTTCCATTGCTTACAGATCCTGACTTACAGGGCCATGAGCAGCTCTGCAGCTTGTATGTTTTCCAGTGGAGTTCTCTTAATTGGGACACCCTCCTGAAAACTTGCTGATCATAAAAAATGTGATGTTAATAAAAAATGCTGCTGTCTAGAGCAGGGGTCCCCAACGCGGTGCCTGCGGGCGCATGTCCTGGCCGGCAGTCGAGCATCCGCCGAAATGCTGCTGAAATTCGGTGGCATTTCGGCAGCGACGCCTCTGGATGACGCTGCTTGCGACCGCCACCACGGTCCTTCGTCTGGCCGGCGCCAGACGAAAAAGGTTGGGGACCACTGGTCTAGAGAGTAACAGGAGTCCATACTGGGCAGTCCCCTAGAGTTGTGAGGAGGCATTTTCTGTACTGAACACTCCAGCTATGCCAGTTCAGCATGGAAAAGGCAAACTAACATGTATTAGTGAAGCAATTCATATACTTTCTGCCAATATCTCAGCTAAGAAGGAACTGGAAACTTTTGGTAGAGGGAAAGAGAAAGACCCAACATACAATTGAGAGACAAGAGATCACCACTAACTGTAAATACCATCCCCACTGTATAATAGCTATTGTTATTACATATCATTTTGCTTAAAACTGTTCTTTGGGAAATGTCCTGATCCCGCATCATAGAAGTCACTGGCAATAACCATTGTGATTTTAATGGGACCAGGAGAGGGTTCTAGGTGAAATGCAGCACACTATAGTTCAAGGACTCCTATCACAGCCATAGGTGGGGAGGAACAAGCAGGTTTCTGATGTAGCCGATGAACAAATCAGGCGTGGTTTTTTTTTATTTTTTTTAAGAATTAAATAGCATATCCCTTCACTGGAATTTTTGAGGAGTGCTGTGGGAGGGGGATCCTTTCACATCAACCACTGATTATACATTTTACTTTATCTTTCAAATTTCATGGACCAATCTGCTGTCTTAACAGCATCTGGAAATTCAGAGTTCAACAAGGTAGGGCCTATTATCTTTGGGTCACATCTCCTTTAGGTTTCAAACTGAATGATTTTATAGACCTCTAAGGGGGTATGATAGAGGTCTATATGATCATGACTGGTGTGGCGAAAGTAAATAAGGAAGTGTTATTTACTCCTTCTCATAACACAAGAACTAGGGGGTCACCAAATGAAATTAATAGGCAGCAGATTTAAAACAAACAAAAGGAAGTATTTCTTCACACAACTCACAGTCAACCTGTGGAACTCTTTTTCTAGAGGATGTTGTGAAGGCCAAGACTGTAACAGGGTTCATGGAGGATAGGTCCAACAGTGGCTACTAGCGAGGATGGGAAGAGATTGTGTCCCTAGCCTCTGTTTGCCAGAAGCTGGGAATGGGCGACAGGGGATGGATCACTATATGTTAGTATAAATCAGAAATAACTCAGTGGGGTGACAGGAGTGTAGAACACTTAGCCCTGGTCTACACTACGAGTTTAGGTCGAATTTAGCAGTGTTACATCGATTTAACCCTGCACCCGTCCACACGACGAAGCCGTTTTTTTCAACTTAAAGGGCTCAAAATCGATTTCTGTACTCCTCCCCCGATGAGAGGATTAGCGCTGAAATCAACCTTGCCGGGTCGAATTTGGGGTAGTGTGGATGCAATTTGACGGTATTGGCCTCCGGGAGCTATCCCAGAGTGCTCCATTGTGACTGCTCTGGACAGCGCTCTCAACTCAGATGCACTGGCCAGGTAGACAGGAAAAGGCCCACAAACGTTTGAATCGCATTTCCTGTTTGGCCAGCATGGCCAATCTGCAGGTGAGTGCAGATCTCATCAGCAGAGGTGACCATGATGTAGTCCCAGAATCGCAAAAGAGCTCCAGCATGGACCGAACGGGAGGTATGGATTCTGATTGCTATATGGGGAGACAAATCTGTGCTATCAGAACTCTGTTCCAAAAGACGAAATGCCCAAACTTTTGAAAAAATCTCCAAGGGCATGAAGGACAGAGGCTATAAGAGGGACCTGCAGCAGTGCTGAGGGAGGGTCGACTGACGACATGGCTTACAGGGAATTAAGATAAACAAAGGGGGTGGATTTGCATCAAGGAGAAACATACACAGCTGTCACACAGAATGGCCCCCTCAAGGATTGAACTCAAAACCTTGGGTTTAGCAGGCTGATGCTCAAACCACTGAGCTATCCCTCCCCCCACTATTCCAGGCAGGACTGAATCTCCATTAAACTTTTAAAGGTGCTCCTGACAGACCTCACTGAAACAATTGTCGGCTGTTGATTTCATGGAGGGAGGGAGGGGGGAGCAAATGAATACAACACAAATCTGGTCTCTTTCTTGTTTTGATCCACTCCATCTCTCTTATACATCTTACGCTGGCAGTAGACAGTGCAGTACGACTGCAGGCATGACTGAATCTCCGGGAGACAAAACTTAAAAAGAGAATGACCTGGAGTCACTCCCATTTATGTCCAGGTGCCCCTGACAGACCTCACCAAGGTCTGCAAGGAGCACCCATGTCTGCCCAGGTGCCTCTGACTGACCTCACCGAGGTCAGCTAAAAGAACATCCAATGAGACGATGACGATGGCTACCAATTCTAATGCACCATCTGCTGCCAAAAGGCAATGAGCTGCTGCTGTGTAGCAATGCAGTCCCATATCTGCCAGCACCCAGGAGACGTACGGTGATGGTGAGCTAAGCGGGCTCCATGCTTGCCATGGTATGGCGTCTGCATGGGTAACCCAGGAAAAAAAAGGCAAGAAATGATTGTTTGCTGTTGCTTTCACCAGGGTGGGCGGCGGGGAGCTGACGACATGTACCCAGAACCACCCGCGACAATGTTTTTGATCCATCAGGCATTGGGATCTCAACCCAGAATTCCAATGGGCGGCGGAGACTGTGGGAACTGTGGGATAGATACCCACAGTGCAACGTTCTGGAAGTTGACGCTAGCCTCGGTACTGTGGACACACTCCGCCGAGTTAATGGTCTTCATGGTCTTAAGTGGGGACACACACAATCGACAGTATAAAATCGATTTCTAAAAAATTGACTTCTATAAATTCGACCTAATTTCGTAGTGTAGACATACCCTTAGATATTATGGTGCTGTGGGCCATATTTGTTCCAAGTTATATAGATAAAGCTAAATTAAGTGAGATCATAATCAGGGCCAAGACAACTTTTTCCATAATATTAACAATTGCTGCATGAAAATATGGTTGCTATTTAAAAAAAGTTATTTGGATGGGAGTTGCTCTCCTCAAAAGTACAATATTCTTATTCAAAATCCCCCTCCCCCCCCCCCACACCATTAAAATAAAAGGAAATAACATACAGAAATCACTGGTGTGCTCATCTCAACAATCAGTTCAGGTATAGACATTAAAAATAAATGTTTGTCAATGAATTAACATTAAATATTAATTGTCAGTGTCATACTCTTCTCATATGAAATGTTGTTGTAGCCATGTTGGTCCAGGATATTAGAGAGACAAGGTTTCACAGATCTAAAGAAGAGCTCTGTAGAAGATTAAAAACTTGTCTCTATCACCAAGAGAAGTTGGTCCAATAAAATATATGCTTCACCAACCTTGTCTCTCTCATACTCTTCTTATATTTACTATGCACAGTAGTGGGGTCCTGATTATCTTACTCCTTGATACAAGTAACTCTTATTGACTTCAGTGGGAATTACTCATGTCTTAGTTAAATAAAATGGTTGGGTCCTGATCCAATGTCCATTGAAGTCACTGGCAGACAGATTATCTCAATTTGAGAAATCCTTAAATGAGCACTGACTGATTCAAATGAAAAGAGTTTGTGAATGTTTCCATACTTTAAAAAAATGATTTGAATGCAAGCTGGTCAAGTGAACAGAGAGCATTCCTGTACATTGTCCTTTGGTCTATATAGTAAGTAGGAAGAAATTAGGAACAGAAGTTTATAAACAAGATAGGTGAAATCTTGGCTCCACTAATGTCAATCGGTATTTTACCACTGACGCCAATGGAGCCAGAATTTTACCCAGTCTGTCTAAAAGGTTTTTTGTTGCTTCCATTACTTTAATCTTTGGAAATACTTCAAGTTTTGAATGAAATAAGTGCCTACAACTTCTTTTAACTGGACTACTTAAGTTAGAATTGCAAATTCAATTGCTAACATTTAAAGCTAGGTACTGTACGGGAAACATACAGACTTGCCTGAGAAATGGTAATCCACAGACTAATTTTCTTCCTTGATGCTCCAAATTTAAAAACACAGGAAAGCACATGTTTCTAAGGATGCATTATGGATTATTGGCATATATGATAAAAAGTTAACTGTACATTTGAGGTTTAACTCCAATTGCAGACTACTTTCAATAAATCTTGATGCATCAATAGTTTTTAAAATGTCACCCTACAGTTACAACCACTTCACATTGTAAACAAGTACACTACACCCTGGTGTGAGGGTCACTTTGAGGTTTGTGGTGATATGTAATTACATACAATATTCAGTACAATAAGAGAGATTCTCCATTTGTTACCCTCACAGTTCAATATAGTCTGTGGGGACAATCAGTAATATGGTAAAGTCTGTAAGAGGCTTTCAAAAATTAGTTTAAATGGCTAAGTAACATACAATGAATTAACATCTGCTTTTATTACTTTCAAGAGTACATAAATGCTAAAAAGACACAGCAGACCACGTATCCCAGTATTATTCTATTTTTAAACGACAGGTTTTTGAAAAAAATATTAGTTGGAGTTTAAAAAACCTCCTCCCTCTTTTTCACACTTATAAGATATTATTACATACTTTCTGCATGAGGAAAAGTATCTATCTCAAATTAATCTTACAGTATAAACATTATAAACATCTCATTTAAAACATCTTTTAGACACAGAACTTGTGTAATGACTGAAGTATAACTCCTCTAGGTTTATTACATAAAAACATATACATCAATTCCAAAATTCTAACCCCTGCAGAAACCCTTGTAAACTTTACAGGCCTGCCCATCAGTCTAAGTCAGTTAAATACTTACAGTCCTGCTGCCTTTGCTATTTTTCATGCAGTCCTCAGACTATATAGGTGTTATTTGTTTTTGTACAGTAAGTTTCCAAACTTTTGCATAAATCCTCGAAGCTTGTTTTCATTTGGCTGTGATGGATGGTATACAGTCGAGTTGTAATGAACCACCTGATTGCCCCTGGCATAGTTATTCTCTAAGGTTTTGCTTTTTGTTTCTGGGAGGTGTGTACTGCTCTTGGGTGTATTTCTTGCTGTCTGACCAGAGCTTTCCATCTTCAAGAATGGCTCAAAGCGACTATAAACACGTCTTTCACTCAAACGAGATCTTAAAAACTCCTCTTTGTTCTTTGAGTTTCCAGGCTGGGATGTCATTGTGCTTACTCTTTGTGGAGAACTAGAAACAGGTGCGGTTTCCTGGGTAGCATTAGTTATAGCTTTTTTCACCTCTTGGTACTGGATCTGTTCAGTATTAAATCTTGGAGTGGATGCATCTCCTAGAGTTTCTAAGAACTTTTCAGGGGGGCATAAAGTAGGGCACTTTTTACTGCTTTCATCAAATGGAGGTTTTGGAGACTTTGGAGGCTTGGGAGACTTTGGTGGCTTGGGAGACTTTGGTGGCTTGGGAGACTTTGGTGGGCTCACAGTGACATCCTCTTTACTTTTATGCAAGCTGCCTTGTGAATTGGATGATGTGGTCCTCTTTTTTCTTGGAGAGGAATCAGCCTTAGTCTCAGATATTTTTGGCTTTTGAGTGCCTTCGCCTTCAGAAGCCAGCGTGTCAGAACTGCTGCACATTCTATAAAACACAGGAGCTTTGTTTTTAGACAAGTTTTCCTTCTTGTCTTGTGTGAGATTCAGCAATGACCTCAGTTTCTGGGATCCCTTTTTCAGGAAACTTGGAGAATTCTTATTTTCTTTCTTTAAAGTACATTCTTTGCTAGGTTCTTCTTTGCTATCTTCAGCTAGAGCAGCCACAGAGATGGCCTTTGTGGTAGTGGGGCTCTTTGATTCTTCTTCAGTATTTTTATCTTCATGTTCTATGTGGTTGGTCACACTGTGAAAGCTTTTAGAGTTTTTTATTGTATCCTCTGGGGGCTTTAGATTTTCTGGCCGCTTAAGTCTCTGCCTAGTCAATGTGCTGTACACATAGCTGGAGGCCTGTTTGTTGACACCATGATCCAAAGTGGACTTGAAGTTGTCAAACATAGGGAAACTTCGCCTTTTTAGTATATTTTCATTTTGGTGGTTCTTCACATTTTCCGCTGGTCTGTTTGCATAGAAGGCTGTGTACATGTAGATAGATGGGTCCCGAGTGGCATTTGGATATACAATAGGTTTTTTGTTTTCTGCAACCTGTATTCCAGACTTTTTTGGTTCATCTGAGTCAGGTGGGACGTTAGTGCTGACCTCTGCTGATTCTTTGTCGGTCACATTTTTCACAGTCGGGATATGATTGGGTGTTCCTTTAGGTGTTTCACTTCCCTCTGAACCAACAATAGTTGAATTTGAAGAACTTGTACAGCTGCTTACTTCCTGCTGTTCTGGCAAAGTTGGCTTAAAAGCTAATGATGACCTCAGGCGAGAATGAGAATAAAGGGCATGAGCTTTAATATTTTCCGCTGTGTCATAGCCCTCATACCTGTCACCGACTGCTGATCCACTGCAATCTGCAGCTGAATCTGACTGATCATTTAAGTATGACTCAATTCGCCAGTTACGGAGAAATGATTTTGTAGTGTGTTCAAGGGTTGGCATCCTCTGCTGCAGATGGCGGATATGATTATCTGTTCCATTGAAAGACCTCCGTACAATTGAATTTCTTTCTGCAATATTTATCTTTGGTTGTGAAAAACGATCAGCAAAACTTTGTTGGGGTGCATTGCAGTTGTTTGTATAGCCTCCCTTTAATGAAGATACAATACTAAGACTATCAGATGGCATCTTCCAAGTATTTGATAGATTATTGGCCCGATTAATAGCTCTGTGTAGCAAAAAGTAAGGAGTCCTCTCTGGGTTTTCCCCAGCATAACTGTGTCTCTTCCAATGCCCATTTTGTTCACTGGGTTGATTCTGCTGAATTTTATTTTGCATGTTAAAACCTGGATGAAAGGGTAGTTTGTTGTAGGTCTGATTTCTCAAACCATATGTATCTATTTCATTCACTGCATATCTTCCTCGAGTTTTCAAGTAAATGGGATCTAGTTTGTGAATCTTGTCTTGCCTACCAAAAAGGTTTCGTTGGCTGGAAACTGAAGCTAAAGAAGACTGTGAATGCTGGCATGTGCCATTCTCCCAGAGTATCCTGTGACTATTTACCCTAACTAATTCTGGGGCAAATGAACTAGGAACAGAGGAACGGGCATACAGCGTCCTAAACTCTTCATCAAAGGATTCAACCAGTTGTCCTGTGATAACTTGAACCATGCTGAGGTTGGTTTTTTCAAATGACCACATAAAGCTGAAAGCAGAACAAATTACAATTAGCAATACTTTTAAACTTTTGGACAAATGCATCATACCAGGCCTCATTATTATGAGCGACTCCTCTCAGTCTCTGATTTAGCAAGCATAATTTTTCATGCACAAATACTTATTCATGCAGTTAACTGTGGGCATGATTCATGGCACTTAGATATGGAGGGCCTGACCCAACTCCATTTGAATTCACTGGAAGACTTACCATTGATTTCAGTGGGAGCTGCATTAGGCCTGTAACTATCTAATTGTACTTACAAACACTATACATTGCAATGTTTCCATCCACAAATTGGGTAGATAGGTGCACATGTGCAAATAATTTCACTAGCAATTAATAGTGTATGTAAAACTGTATGTACAATTATTTGTAGGTGCAAAATTAGCCCTGCAATTCAAAGGCCACATCTGAAAATTAGGCCCATGGTATGCATAAGTAATTTGTATTATTATATGAAAATAGTAAATTAGGAATATATGCAAAAGTCTTTCCACAATTCTGAATAAATAAGAGCTTGTCTACACAAACATTTACTTTGCTGCAAGCTAGGACGTGAATCTACTCCAAGCTAGCCTAACTGTCTGTGTGCTCCCTGCTGTCATACATTAGTAGTTTGTTAATGTGCTTCAGTGTAATCTAATTTTAAAGAGGACTAGATCAAAGCACATTAAGAAACTTTTAATGTGATTCAGCAGCATCCATGCAGACAGTTAGAATGGGGTAAATTCACACCCCAGCTTGACACAAACTAATTGTGTGTTGACAAGCACTAAAAAAATCCTCAAAAATATGTACACTGGAATTGTTAAATAAATTTAGACCCCAAGAATTGGGTAGTGAAATCTCTTCATAACATACATACATAATACTTTGATAATGGAAATCTAACTCTCTTGTAGTGTGTTCAGAATGTTTGAAGGACGTGCCAATCACAGCATTAATGGAGAAGGTAGCTTTACATCAGCAAAAAATGCAAAAAAACCCCACTATAAATGTTGTGTCACATGGATTCATTAATGCCATTGTGATTAACAAGTGTTACTCCTGGGGGAATTCTACATCACTGCATTTGCACAGAATTCATATCCCCCACAGATTTCTTTGCTTCCCTGCAGAAAAAATGACTTCTGACGGGGGAGCAAAGGGAAGCCCAAAGAGTGGTCACACACCCTTCCCCGGCATTGCAGGCAGGTTGGTTCAGGCACACGGAGCTGCCAGTTGAGATGTAAATCTCTGTTGGGGGGAGGGTCTAGACAGTTGTGCATGTGTGAGAGGGAGACACTCTGTCCCTCTCACTCGCTATTGCAGCACGCTTGGCATGGAGGGGCAGGGCTTCGGAGTGTTTCTGAGGAAGTACACATGGGGCAGACTCTGTCCCCTCAGGCAGAGCACAATGTAGCAGCCTGCCTATTTAGTGAATTCCCCCAGGAGTATAAAACAGGTGGAAAAGGTTTAAGGCTCCTTTACATCGCCAGAGTGGTGTAAAGGATATTATGGCCTTATAAATGCTTATGGTGCTTTAGTGATTAGAACTGGCCTAAATTTTTTGACTGAAAAATTTTTCTATCAAAATGTGCTCCATGAACTGTTTGCTACTGATCTTTCTGGAGATGGTCAGTAGCCAATATAAATTGTGAGTTAATTCCTCAGTCCTCACTTACTGTTCAGTTGCCTATGATGTAACACTGAGCATATGGCTGCATTTATTTGTTGACTAATAACTAGAAATATAGAATCAAACCTAGCTACATTACTAATAGGAAAGGAGGTTGGGGGATTTCCTCCAATGTCCCCACTCCCATTCTCCATCCATTGTATTGTAGTTTAAATAAATTACTGAAATAATTGAAACCAGAGTGATTATATTGCATTATTTTGACAAATAAAATATGCAGAATTTTAAAATATTGTGTGCAGAATTTTTAAATTTTTGACATCGAATTCTCCCAGGAGTAAAGTGCCACACCGTGATATTATATTTTGTAGATTACATTTGTAACAGATATACATTTATCTTATGATCCCATTCTTCCTTGTGTCAAAATAATGAAAGACAACTGAAAGTTAAGGTATTAAGCAATATGTTACAATTTGTTGGTTCTGATAGTAATAAGGATTGTTGAGTTAATTTGAATGTCTTACTTCTTTTATTTTATTTGTTCAGTTAGTTTTGTATTTTTTAGGAAAGAAATATGAAAATATAATAGAATTACATCAAAAAGTTAACTTAATGACTCATGTAAAACAGTTCTATTTCTCATTCATTTTCAATTAAGTTATTAAATAAGCATATTGTACTTTTGCACATTAAAAAGTTCTGTAGTTTTAACTAATTTTTAGAAGACAAATTCAAATATGATAGTCCTAGCTATCATAATGCTTGAAACTTTTTTTTTAAATGGAAGCTTAATTTCAGCAGAAATGGATGATTTAGGCCCCAAAGTGCCTGGTCATGAAAACTGTAATTTTCTAAAATGCTTTTCTTTGAGACATAGTAATTTTCAAAGTCACATTCTCACAGACACTGACATTTCAAAGGCATTATCGGTGAAAGATGTCAAACCAGTCAGATTCCCTCTGTGTCCTTATACTTACTCACTTTTGAACCTGTCACTTCCCTCATCACCTTGCACACCTCACATCTGAATTTAGTTAGCTGAGTCTCACTAAGCGTAGAGGGACAGATTGTCAGCTGGTGTATACTGGCAGAATTCTATCAGACACCAGCTGAGGATCTAGCCCATAATCTCTATGTTGCTGCAAATAAATTTGAGACCCCAAAAGAGAGAAGTGTTGCAATAAAAGCAAATAAAAATGTCTAATACTGTGAAAGATTAAGTTGGCCATCCTCCTTTTAGCTTACCACATTTTTATAGTCTCTTCCAGCTCCTGAGTATGTAAGATATGCCAATTTTCACTCCCTTGCACACATTTGTATATTGTTAAGTAGGTATAAGTTGGTCTAAGGGAAATCTGACCAAGTGTAAGAGAGTCTAACTTACCTTACCTTATACATTATCACCTCTGAATTTGGATCACAGTGTAGAACACAAAACAGGAAAGAACAAATTAACGATGCAAGTATCTGGAGGACTATTACAAATAGAAGTTTAACAGGAGAGCTTATGAAATATACCTTGGTAATCTTTTCTAAGGTGAATATTAAATAAGAATAATTAAATGGTATGGGACAAATACTGGGGTCCTCATTCTGGCCTTGTCTACACTACCGGGGTAAGTCAACCTAAGTTATGTTACTCCAGCTGTGTGAATAACGTAGCTTAGGTCGACTTACTGCGGTGTCTACACTGCACTGCGTCGATGGGAAACGCCCTCCCATCAACTTACCTCTTTTCATTCCAGTGGAATACCAGAGTCGACGGGAGAGCAATCTGCAGTCATCACTAGTCCCACCAAATAGACTCCCAGCAGCAGCGTTGTAGACATGGCCTCTGTTTTTACTGACTTCTTTGAACTGAAGCCAAATTGAGTCTGTCTGAGTCCTTATTCACTAAATACTGAATGAGGAGTTCAAAATTTGGCCAACCAAACTTCTATGTCAGAGTTATTAAATAATATACAATATATATTATATCAAAGTTAACCATAGAGTATACTGACCATTTTCAGAAATAGCAAAATTAGTTATCATGAAAGAGTCATATTCTGATTACCTTTAAGGAAACATATTCTATTCACAGCTTTGTGTATTGAACTTACCTGTAAGTAC
Source organism: Mauremys mutica (assembly GCF_020497125.1). Lineage (NCBI taxonomy): Eukaryota > Metazoa > Chordata > Testudines > Geoemydidae > Mauremys > Mauremys mutica. The sequence continues at coordinate 47,593,880 of NC_059074.1, read as the reverse complement.
CATACATGACTTTCTTACAGTCAACCAGAAGAAATTTCTGTTCCATTTTTCCATGGAATTTTGCCCCTGATTTGGAATAATAATCTTGTCCTTTTACTGTCCGCACCCTCATGTTCTGAAAAGGATTACAGAAGATATTTAAAATGAGCAAAATGAATGTTGCCATTTATATTTAAGATCTCGGGGCCTGATACTGAACTTTTAAGTATCAGGGAAATAGGGGGTTGGAAGCTGAGAGAGAGAGAGAGAGAAACTGTTACCTACCTTTCATAATTGTTATTCTTCGAGATTTGTTGCTTATGTCCATTCCATTCTAGGTGTGTGTGCACCCACGTGCACAGTCAGAGACTTTTGCCTTAGTGGTATCTGAAGGGTCAGCTGTGGTGTCCCCTTGAGTGCTGCGCTCCTGCATCAGTATGCCACCGAACATGCACCCCCTTAGTTTCTTCTTGCTGGCAACTCCGACAAAGGGGCAGGAGGGCGGGTAATGGAATGGACATGAGCAACACATCTCGAAGAACAACAAGTTACAGAAAGGTGGGTAACCATTTTTAATTCTTCAAGTGCTTGCTCATGTCGATTCTATTCTAGGTGACTCACATCCAATATCCTCAGAGGTGGGCTCAGAGTTCATGGTCTTGCAGCTTGCCACACTGCTCTACCGAAACCAGCATCATCCTGAGCCTGCTGGATAAGTGCATAATGGAACGTGAACATGTGGATGGATGACCTGGTGGCTACCTTACAGATGTCCTGGATAGGCACCTGGGCTAGAAAAGCTGACGAAGAGGCTTGCGCTCTGGTTTAGTGGGTGTTCACGATCACCGGAGGTGGCACCCTTGCCTAATCATATCAGCAGTGAATGCAGGCAGTGATACAAGAAGAATTTTTTTGAGCAGACACTGGATGACCTTTCATCCTGTTGGCCACCATGACGAACAATTGCGTCAACTTATGGAATGGCTTGGTCCTTTCAATGTAGAAGGCTAGCACCCTCCTGATGTCTAGGGAATGCAACCTATGCTCCTCCTCCTCCTTGTTATGCGGCTTTGGGGAAAAAACAGGTAAGTAAATGTCCTGGCCCATATGAAACTGTGAGATCACCTTGGGCAGGAAACCCAGGTTCAACCGCAACTAGACCTTGTCTTTGTAAAAGACTGCATAGGGCGGGTCTGAGGTAAGCGCTCTAATCTCAGAGACCCAGCAGGCAGATGTCATTGCAACCAAGAACGCGACCTTCCAGGAAAGGACAAGGAGAGAGAAGGAAGCCAGAGGCTCGAAGGGTGGGGGGGGGGTCCTGTGAGCCGCGACAGCACAAGTTTCAGGTCCCACGGAGGGATGGGGTCCCTGATGTGCGGGTAGAGGTGCTCGAGGCCCTTGAGGAACCTGGCAGTAATGTCCTGGGCAAAAAACAACTTACCCTCAAGTGGTGGATGGAAGGCTAATATAGCAGTCAAGTGGACCTTGATAGCTGAAAGGGACAGCCTTGGAGCTTGAGATGCAAAAGGTAGTCCAGGATTAACTGCAGTGAGGCCCGCTTGGGCCGAATGCATTTATTTGAGATCCAACAAGCGAACCGCTTCCATTTAGCCCGATAGGCTGCCCTGGTGGAGAGCTTTCTGCTGCCCAACAGAACCTGTTGGACGCCCGCCAATCACTCCTGTTGTTCTGCATTTAACCATGCGGCAGCCAAACCGTCAGGTCTGGATGCAGAAAATTGCCGTGGTTTTGTGACAACAGATCCAACCAGAGCAGTAGCCATAATGGAGCAGCCACCGAGAAGTCCAGCAGCATGCTGAATCAGCATTAGTGCGGACATGCCAGCGCTATGAGGATCACTTTTGCCCTGTCCTGCTTGAACTTCACAGGACTCTGTGGATCAATGGAACTGGGAGGAAGGTGTACATTAGAACCCCCGACCACGGAAGCAGGAAAGTGTGATAGGGAACCTCTGTCGCACCTGAAAGGAGCAGAAAATGTGGCATTTCTTGTTCTGCCTGGACGTGAACAGGTCCACCTGTGGAGTAGCCCACCTATGGATGGAGAAACCACTCATGGCGAAACGAGAAGGTCCTGCTAAGGTGATCTGCCAAGGCATTCCTGGCCCGGGGAGGTGTGCGGCTACAAGATGGATGTTGTGTTATACACAGAAGTCCCATAGCTTGAGGGCTTTCTGGAAAAGGGCAGATGACCTAGTTCCGCCTTGCTTGTTGATATAGAACATAGCCGCTGTATTGTCTGTCAGGACCTGGACCATCCTGCTATTTAGGTGAGGTAGGAAGGTGTGGCAGGCCAAGCGGACCACTCTGAGCTCTCTGACATTGATGTGTAGGGAATGATTGAGATGGAACCAACGACCTTGCATGCTGAGATTCCCAAGGTGGACTCCCCATCCCAGGTCCGAAGCATCGGAGACAAGGGTAACCGATGGCAGGGGGGGCCCTGCGAATGGAACTTCCTCCAACACCAATGCAGGATTTTGCCACTGTGTGAGTGATGACAGGATGTGGTCCAGGACCCTGACCACATGGCCTATGTTGTGTCTGTTGGGGATGTAGATCGATGCCAGCCATGCCTGTAGTGGCCTGAGGTGGAGCCATGCATGCCGGACCATGTAAGTACAGGCTGCCATATGGCCAAACAGCCTCAGGCACATATGAGAAGTGGGAAGAGGGTGGGTTGCATGCACAAGATCAGGTCTGCCATGGCCTGGAACTGGGTCTCAGGAAGTAAGGCCCTGGCCTGAATAGAGTCCAAGACTGCTCCGATGAACTCTATGTGCTGCGCTGGAACTAAGGTTTACTTTTTCTCATTTATTAACAGCCCCAGGTCACGACAGGTGGAGCAAAGCAGGTTGAAATGACACTGAACCTGATCCTGGTATTGGCCCTTTATTAAGCAGTCGTCGAGGTATGGATAAATTTGCACAACTTGGCACCTCAGGTAAGCAGCCACTGGCCACTGTGTAAATACTCTTGGGGCTGACTCAAAGACTCAAAGGCAGAGCTGTGAATTGAAAATGGCAGTGGCCCAACACAAAACAGAGGCAATGCCTGTGCCCCGGGAAAATGCAAATATATGTTCTTTAAGTCGAGGGTGGCGTACCAGTCTCCCAGATTCAGGGAGGGAATAATGTAGGCCAGAGAGACCATGTGAAACTTCAACTTCTTGAGAGACTTGGGTCTGAGGCCCCCTTTTGCTTTTGGGATTAGGAAATAGTGGGAGTAGAACCCTTTCCCTTTCATATCTGGGGGGACCTCCTCCAGACCCTCCAGGCACAGGAGGGTCTCAACCTCATGAACATGAGAAGGGTCCATGAAGAAGGATGGGGAAAGGGGGTGAGAAGGAGGGTTGGCCATGAACTGCCAGGTGTAGCTTGAAGATATTATGTTGAGCACCCAACGGTCCAAGGTCAGATGCAACCAGGCCAACCGGAAGAGGGGTGGATCCTGGGAAGTGGCTGTCTTCGGGCGCATCCTCAAAACACCTGCTTCTGGCTTTCTTGGCCTCTGGAAGAACTAGGCTGGGCAGAGGAATGGGAAGACAAAGGGTGCTGCCGCTTAAAGCCTTTGTCTCTTCCTTCTTCTTCCTTCAGGAGCTGAACCGGGGGACACCCCAAGACGTTAACGGAGGTGGGGGATGGAACGGCTTTCTAGCCTGCAGAGGGATGTATAGGCCCAAGGAATGGAGGTTGGCACAGGAGTCTTTAAGGCCATAGAGCTATGCATCAGTCATCCCTGCTGCCTCAAACAGGAGGTCCTGAAGGGTAGTCTGCATCCCCTGAGACAGCCCGGAGGATTACAACCAGGAGCTGTGCGTCATGACCACCTCAGAGGTGATTACCTTGGCCGCCGAGTCCATAGCATTCCAGGCCATCTGGAGGGTGCCTCTCACCACCATTTGCCCTCATCCACCAAGGTGGTGAACTCCTGGGCTCGGTCCCGTGGAAGGCCCTCCTTGAACTTGCTGATGGAGTCCTAGAGGTTGAAGTTGTACCTGCCTAGCAGGGCCTGATGGTTAGACATATGAAATTGCAGGCTGGCTGTTGAATAAATTTTCCACCAAACAAGTCCAGCCTCTTGGTGTCTTCATTTTTCAGTGTGCCACTTGCCTGGCCCTGCCTATCCCTCTCATTGATGGCAGACACGGCCAAGGACCCCGCTGGAGGGTGGGTATACAGATATTCAAATCCCTTTGCCAGGACATAGTACTTCTTTTCCGCCTTCTTGGAGGTAGGTGGAAAGGAAGAGGGGGGTCTGCCACAAAGATTTAACAAAGATTTAGGATCCTGGGTGGATGGGCAATGTGACCCGGGCCAGGGTGAAGGAGCGTATGACTTTAAAGAGGTCGTTCAACTCCTCTGCTAGCTTCTCGACCTCCAAGTTCAGGTTGGCAGCCACCCTTTTGAGCAGAGCCTGGTGCTCCTTGAAGTCGTCAATGGGGGCTGCTCATTTGTTCTTGGTTAATTTGTCCAAAGATGATTAAGAGGACTGTGCTGCAGGAGATGGGATGGCTTTCTCTTGGTTGTCTGGGGACAGCTCCTTGGGCATCAGGGCCCACTATGTCACCCCCGCGTTTGATTCAGCACCGTGCTCCACCTCGGGTGCTAGCTGTGCCATGGGAAGTTTGTCTGATGTGGCTTGGGAGGAACGGTGAGAGTATGGGACTGGCATAACATGAACACCTCACAGGTTCCAGTACTGCCACCGCCCCGCCTCCGTGCTGCCACCACAGGAGGCACACTGGTCTTGCGGGCTGGTGGTAATTTGCCTTTTATTGGAGAGGGGCTGAACTCCTCTTCCACCTCAGACCATTACCCTTTCAGTGACCAGGGCGGAGCTGTAGATGCCTGAATCTGCCGACTGACCCTTGTTGGCAACCGGTAAGGAGAGGGCGAGGATCAATGCCTGCCTGAAGAGCGATACTGGGGAGCCAGCGACCGGTGCTGTGACCTGGAATGATCCCACACTGGGGGGGAATCAATGCCTGGGAGACCACCTAGGCGACTGTGATCTGTGCCATGGTGATCTCTGGTAGGAGACCCGATGGTACCATGGGTACAGGAATCGGCATAGTTACTCAGGTGTCCCATGCCTTGTAGGTGGAGATCTTGGCATCAGGGATCTGGGTCTTCTAACTGGGGACCGAGGCTGCAGTGCTGGAATCCTAGACCACAGTGATGAGGATTGATGCCTGCAGTCTGGGGATGCTCTGCTTCTTTAGAGGATAGTCCCATAACTAGCTTGTCCTTAGATGCCAGGGCCTTAGCTGGGTCAGTTGCCTGGCTTGGCATCTGCAGTGCCATCCAGCCTACTTGCTCTTTGGCCACCAGGCCTGCTTCAGGCATAGATTGCCCTACACCAATGCCAAAGTGCCAGGCGTGGAGTCCGATCGAGAGGCCTCCGAGGTAGGACAAAGGGCAGCCTCCATGAGGAGGGCCCTCAAGCAGATATCCTGCTCCTTTTGAGTTCAAGGGCAAAAGGTTTTGCAGATCCTGCACTTGTCCTTTCTGTGGGACTCCCCCAAACACTTCAAACAGCTCTCGTGGGGATCACTAATGGGCATTGGCCAGCTGCACGATGAGCATGGCTTAACGCCTAGGGAATGGGGTATGGCCCACTCCAAAGTGAAGTTCCAGTCGGGACTCTAACTCATAAACTACTACTCAAAAACTAAATTTAATGGTCTAATTAAGTACCTATCAACTAAATACAAAGGAGACAGAACAATGGACTGTAAGCACTCTAAGCAACAGTCAGGGATGGTAAGGAACTGAGAGGGCGTTGGGTTGGTGGTGCCTAATATACTGACGCATGAGCACAGTATTCAAGGGGGCCCCGCAGCCAACCCTCTGAATACTGCTAAGGCAAAAGTCTCCAATGACTGTGCACGTGGGCGTGCATACACCTAGAATAGAATCAACATGAGCAAGCACTTGACGAAGAAAGATTATTACTGCACAGGGAAACCCTGTGCATGATAGATAGTAAATCCTGACCTAACTTCTCACCTGGGAGCCCCTTTTAGGCTTAAAAGGCTCACTGTTGTATCTCTGACTGTGGCAAGGGACAATATAAACTCCCCTTTTGTAGTTGGCTTTTACACTGTAAGCTGCTTGTAAAACAAGTTGCCTGCTGAGTATCTGTGTGATACAGGATGCTTTAGGTAGCCATGAAAAAACACCAAGAAAGGGAATGAGCAGAGGGTTAAATATATATTCTTGTTGTGCAGATCTTATTTCTTTTCTTACAGTTTGTGGTGTTATAAGCTATTTAATACTATTTAAAATAAATGAAACACTAATGTGGTAACTCGAAAGGCGCTAGAATAGAAATGAAACCAACGAGTTATTGTATATACATATCTACACAGAATTTGCACATTTACAGCACTATCTTCATTATTATTACATATGGTTAATATACGAAATAGTGGAATATAACATTTTTAATAAGGATCAATAGCTTGCCCAATTTAACTGTTCATAAATAAATAATAATGGGCTAAATTCTGCCCTGACTTATACCATATGACTAAATGCACAGGTTGGAAATCAGGACACAATTTAGCTCTGTAAAATGTAATTTGAGGGAGGATGTAGGAGAACCATTAGGTCAAGGCATTGTCTACATCAGTGGTTCTCAAACTTTTGTACTGGTGACCTCTTTCACATAGCAAGCCTCTGAATGCGACCCCCCCCCCTTATAAATTAAAAACACTCTTAAATATATTGAACACTATTATAGATGCTGGAGGCAAAGAAGGGTTTGGGGTGGAGGGTGACAGCTCGCAATCCCCCATGTAATAACCTTGTGACCCCCTGAGGGGTCTCGACCCCCAGTTTGAGAACTCCTGATCTACACTCTACAGAGTGAGAGGAATCAAAATAAACATTTCACTTTAAAAACAAACCCTACAGCATTTGTTTCCCTAAGCTGCCACTAAATTGACAATATTCTAAACCTTAAGCTTGTCAAAATCTTTTATCCTGTGAAGTGCTCCCTTAGACAATATAATTAGCTATGCATGCAAATTATAGTACATTATGACTATAGAAGGTGTAATGGGCTATTGTAATTCACTGAAGAACATTTCAAGGGAAACAGAAATTCAGTAAAAGTTTTACAAAAACTCCCTAAAGTAAAGGATGAATAGCAAATAATGGGTGGTTTGAAGAGTCCTATACATTTTGCTCTTGACTTTTTTAAAATCATCTCAAAAGATCAGACAGTTCAAAGAGCATAATGCTATCTGGAACCATATCCAGAGTCAACTGCTAAACTGCCACCTGCTGCTGCTGGCAAGTTATACCATACCATGGCTCATTAGCTTGTGTGATGTTGTATGATTAAAATATGACTATGTATATCATTGTTGCTACCACTGTTATACAACTGCAACAAATGGAAAATATGTAATGTATCAAAAGTTACAATCTATCAAATGATTATCCTGTTTATATGCATGTTTCATTTTGTGTCTGAAATTAGGAATATTTACTGTATACTTGTATTTCAAATGTGTTTGCTGCTTGGGTAACACCCAGAAGGTAGTCTGCATCCAGTCTTGTCAGCACATTGTGAATGGACTATTCAAGTTGGTGGCCAATTAGAGGTCACTTAGCTAGCACAATCGATGATGGAAGAAGCCTGTCCCTGCCCGAAGGGCCTGCCTGGAGATGTTTTAGCCAAAGTCTGGGTAGTGGCTGCTCCTATGAGTCATCAAATCATGAATGGGCATGTGACTAGCTCATATGACCCTGGACTCCATCATGTGCTGTAATTTTCCACAAACTAAGACTGAGAGTAGTCCCTCCACATGGGAGAAGGTAAAAAAACCCTGAAAGCATCTCCATTTTGCCTCTTTCCTGCTCTGATTTCTGGACTATGGACTTACACTAACAGTAGCATTACAACCAATGGACTGAGGACCATCCAATCTTTTGGAAGTTACCAGAGACTTAAAAAGCCAGAAGTTTATTCCATCACTGCTACAAATTGATACAAGGACCTTACAATGAGTGCATGTATTTGTTTTCCTTGACCATTACAACTCTATCCTCTTTCTTTTCTCTTATAAATAAACCTAACTACTAAAGGTTTGGCAACAGCTTGATTATTGGATAAGATCTGAGTTATATATTGACCTGGCTGTGTGGCTGATCTCTTGGTATTAGAAGAACCCTTTGTTTGATTAAATTGGTTTTAAATAACCACTCATCATTAACAGTGTTTGGGTGGTGAAACAAGGGCTGGGATACCTAAGGGACTGCATTTCTGACTTCTTGTTAACCAGTGTGATGAGACAGAAGTTTACTTTTATTACTGGCTTGGTATATCTTATGGAAGAATAACCAGCAGTCTGGGGTAGGGCTGCCCCATTTTTCAGCAGTTTGTCCTGAATCTGGTATTCTCAGCTGTGACCCACTGAGTTATGGTGACAGCTTGCTATGTATGTTCATTTGTCTGCCCATAGAAAGAAGGGCTGGAAATCCAGTAGGGTAAATGTCATCCAGTAATAAGCACTTGCATAACACTTTTCATCTTCAAAGATCTTTATAAACATTAATTAATCCTCACAATCCCTCAAGTGTTTACAATATAACCTAGTTAATCTGCACTTTGATAAACTGGCAATTGTCATTGTGAAGTAAACAAAAAGTGAAGCTCTGCTTTTGCTGTGATAGGACCAGTGCCAGTGACATCACACTCCCTGTGGAACAAGATTCCTATATTGTCACATAGCATTGGACCTGAAATTTCGAAGACTCTAAGAAAAAAGGCTACTATAATTACTGTTCTCCCAGCTGCTCATTGTGGTACTGCTACTGCCCAGGGGGAGGGGCCAAGTTCCTTGGAACTCTGATCACTGCTTTCTGCACCCAGCGTTCTAACTTTTACACCAGAGAACTTTTGGGCCAAACTTTCAAACCTGAGTACTTAGAATTAGACAAAGACGACTAACATTTTCCATCTTGGTGACAGAAATCAATAAGAACTGCGGGGGCTCAGCACATATGAAAATCAGGCCACTACTGACATAGGCACCAAAGCATGGATTTAGTGCCTAACTATAGGCACAGACGACTTTTTGTGAGTTATTTAGGTTCTGAGGGCTTGTCTTCTCTACCCCACTAAACCAGCGCTGTTGCCATCAATGCAGTTGCACCGATTTAGTGCGTCTGGTGAAGACACATGATGTCGATGGCAGAGCACTCTCCTGTCGACATAATTACTCCACCTCAGTGGACATAGCACGGTGTAGACTTTAAGTTGATGCAACTTACGTCGCTTGGGGGGGGATATTTTTTTCCACACCCCTGAGTGACATAACTTATATAGACCTAAGTGGTAGCGTAGACAAGGCCTGATAAATGTTTGTCTTCATTACAGTCGATATAGGTGAGCTTTCACCTCTCAAGGATAGTAAGGATTTTGAAGAGAAAAAAACCCTAGCCACTCCAAGATCCGAACTTTGGACTAATATTTAGTCTGTTAACAGTTGGACCTTTTCCACACCACAGGAACATTTGATGCCAGTTCTACAAACAAGTGGACTTTATTTTTTAAGCCAAACATTTTCTTCCGCTTTAAACTATTTTCACAAACCTCTTCCAGGTGAAAAGTACTACCAAATTCATACTTTTCTTTTCAGTACAGGAATTCTATGACTTGCTAGAAGAGGCATCAATTTCTCTGTTAAACAGACACTATCAATTTCCAAACAAAATTTCGCCATCCAACCTTAATGGATGTCAAATTATACCCTAGATCAGGGATTGGCAACCTTTCAGAAGTGGTGTGCCGAGTCTTCATTTATTCACTTTAATTTAAGGTTTCGCATGCCGGTAATACGTTTTAACATTTTTTAGGTTTCTCTCTATAAGTCTATATATAATATAACTAAATTACTGTTGTAGGTGAAGTAAACAAGGTTTTCAAAATGTTTAAGAAGCTTCATTTAAAATTAAATTAAAATGCTGATCTTTAGCAGCTGGCCTGCTCAGCCTGCTCCTGGCCTGGGGTTCCATTCACCTAGGCCGGCAGCAGGCTGGGACCCCAGCTGGCAAGCTGGGCCGGAACCCCAGGTTGGCAGTGGGCTGAGCAGGGCCAGCAGCTGGGACCCCAGCTGGCAAGGGGCCGTCAGCCAGAACCCCAGACTGGCAGCAGGCTGAACAGGGCTGGCACCCCAGACCAGCAGCGGGCCGAGCTGCTCAGCCCGCTGCCGGTCTGGGGTTCCATCCGCTGGCTCCTGCCAGCCACGGTCCCGGCTGCCGGCCCCGCTCAGCCCACTGCCAGTCTGGGGTTCTGGCTGCCAGCTCCTTGCCAGTTGGGGTCCCAGCCGCCGCCCCACTCAGCCTGCTGCCAGCCTCAGGTCCCAGCCCTGCCCACATAGAGTAGGTACCTACCTTCTCCCTGGTTCTGGCCCATTCTCTTCCTCTCTCTCTGCACTGAGCTGAGGGTGGGGGTGCAGGTGAAGGAGCACGTTGGGGGTTGGGGTGCAGGGTTTGGCCAGGAGCTAGAATGAGGGAGGGGGCTCAGGGTTGGGGCAGGAGGTTTGGGTGTGGAGTGCTTACCTGGGCAGCTCCCATTTGGTGCAAAGGGTGCAGGGGGGAATGTTGGAGGGGGAGCAGGAGCTCCTATTTGGTGCTCAGGGTGGGAGATGGGGATGTGGGGGGTGCAAGAGTCAGCATAGGGTGTGGGGGGGCTGGGTATGTGTGGGGAGTGCAGGAGTCAGGGCAGGGGGTGTGGGGAATGGAGGAGTCAGGGCAGAGGGTGTGGGGAGGCTGGGTATGTGTGGAGGGTGCAGAAGTCAGGGCAGAGGGCTGGGGGCGTGTGAGGGGGTGCAGGAGTCAGGACAGGGAGTGTTGGGGGGCTGGGTACGTGTGGAGGGTGCAGGAATCAGGGATGGGGTCATGAGGAGGATGCAGGGAGTTGGGGTGCAAGGGGGGTGCAGTGTTCAGGGCAGAGGGCTGGGGGATGGGCTGGGACACGGGGGTGCTCCCACTCCCCTGCCCTGAGCGGCTCATGGCAGTGGGCTGGAGGGATATGCCCCGCTTCTACCTCCCTTCCCCAAGGCCCCACTCCTGCCTCCCTTCCCTGCTTCCTTACCGGTCTGAGCAGTGAGGGCGCTGGGGCTGCTCTTCTCCCCTCCCTTGCAAGGGACATCAGCGGCAGGGAGGGAGAGGAGGCGGGGCTCCACACAGCACACTGGGGGGAGAGGTGGGGGAGGGAGAAGCTTGGCTGCCGGCGGAGCCTGCCGTACAGCAGCAGCTGGCAGGACCAAGCTTGCTTCTGCCCCCACCAGAGAGAGCGGTAGGCGGGGGGCGGAGAAGAGCCGGCTGGGTCGGGCAGCATTTTTAATGACACGCTGCTGCCTGGGATTCGGCAGCGGGCTGAGTGGGAGCCCAGCAGGCAGCAGCATGCCATTAAAAATCAGCTTGTGTGCCGTCTTTGGCATGCGTGCCATAGGTTGCCGACCCCTGCCCTAGATTCATACTGTAAGATTAATCTCTTTTGGTTATTTTCTAATGGTCTAATCCTCTTATTTAGGGTAAAATTTTCTTTAAATAAAGCCACTACAAAAAATGTACACTGGTGTTTTTGGATAATCTTTTATTTAGTACTCACTGTTCACTGTGACCTAGAGCATAAATGTCCACTTTAGCCAGTAGATCACTAACTGGAACCCCTTTCCTGCCACTAGTGAAAATAGATGTAGTTAGGGCATTCTTGCATCATTCATTTGTTGGTGAAATGTGGTGTAGTAGATGAAGTAGGGAGACATGAATACACTAACTCTTCCAATACAAGCAGCACTGAGCTAAGGTATGGTCCATTGCCAGAGGTGCCTTTGCCATCTCATGTGTGTTTTTTTCCTTCTGTTTTAATTTTTTATTGTCTGCAGTGTTGTTGTAGCCATGTCGGTCCCAGGACATTAGACAGACAAGGTGGGTGAGGTAATATCTTTTATTGGACCAACTTCTATTGGTGAAAGAGACAAGCTTTCAAGGACAAAGAGCTTGAAATAATAAATAATATTATTGTCAGACTCAAGTACCAGAGGGGTAGCCGTGTTAGCCTGGATCTGTAAAAAGTAACAAAGAGTCCTGTGGCACCTTATAGACTAACAGATGTATTGGAGCATAAGCCTTCATGGGTGAATACCTACTTTGTCAGACACATGTAATGGAAATTTACTGTATAAATATACAGGCCAGAATCAGTCTGGAGATAACGAGGTTAGTTCAATCAGGAAGGATGGGGCCCTCTTCTAGCAGTTGAGGTGTGAACACCAAGGGAGGAGAAACTGCTTTTGTAGTTGGCTGGCCATTCACAGTCATTGTTTATCCTGATTTAATCTCCGGTGAATTTAATGAGAGCTGTGCATGCCTATCTGATGGCAAAGGTAGTCCTATATTATGGAAGCACAGGAAAGCTTCTGTTGAAATACAGTATTGGCAAGATGTAATGGATCTGATTCAGCTCTCAAGTTCACATATGCAACTCTCATTGTGAGCCTAGGTGTGTGCATCTTAGGGCAGAATTTGCCCAAAGGAAATAAAGATAATTCTTTATCGTACTGTGTTATAGAAATGTCATTATTTCCTCATCCTTCCATTTCAGTAAATATGTAAAGGGTGTAAATGCTTCCTGCCAAATTTGTTTTCTCATCATGCAGCAGCAAGTCTGTTTCTTGTTTCTCACATGAGAAGTAGATACAAGTGTTTGCAAACTATAAAGTCTGTCACATACCGCACCTATTATCTCATAAAACATGATGATCTGACATAAGCTGAACAAGTTGGATCACGTCTCAGGTATTATAAAACATGTTCTAGCTCTTACGTTTGTTCATTATTTTACAATCAGAAATAAGTACTCAAATTAAAAAAGGGGACACATTCCGGAGATGCAGCACAGTGGTACTTAGGTGTTGTTTTCTTAGGTACCCTAGTTCAAATCTACTAATTCATCTTGTTGCTGCAGCATCTGTCAATCATCCAGAAACACAGAGGGCTAACACTTGCTTCTAATAAGTTTTGAAAATAATTTGCCTCTACAGTTTTCATTATATAGATGGCCCTTATTATATAAAAAAAAACAAAAACCCAGAGGATTTTTGATGACTCTTTCCTCCTCTCTCCCTCCCTAGTTACACAAAGGAATTGGGGATCTGAAACAGAAAGTCAGAGAGGTTTAAAGAGATGGGTGGGGAAATTATTGAAACAACTTGTGTGGGGAGGAAGAGAAAAAACAATGCAGGAGATAGAGGGTTAAGATAAACTTACGAAATCTAAAGCAGACAGAGAGAGAGATTGAGGAATAGAAAGGTGCAGAGTGTTTAAACTGTATTTAAGTTTCTTTTGGCTACCAATCAACTAATGATAATACTTTCAAATAGCTTCAAATAAACTCACCCTCCTAAAAATTTTAAATCTTTCCCCATTTGAAAAAAAAAGTTGCAGAAAAAGTGTTAAATTAAATATCTGACTTGTATATTCTTCCAGATGCTGATTACCACAATAATCTTTTCTACAACACAGTCTATCACTATTCTTGGTTATGACTGTCAGGAAAAGCAGATGAACAAGTACTGACATGAAGTCAGAATATAGCTGAGTGCAGATTTCTGCTTGACTATTAAATGATGTTTTAAGAATAAATCTTTGTTTCTCCATAAATAGACAAATGAATGGTAAACATCATAACTCAAAACACAGGGCCTGTTTCACCACTGCATTACTCCAGTGTTTATGCCAGTTTAACTTCATTTATTTCAGTGGAGTGAAGAAGAGTCAGAAGAGGCTTAGAGTCGGGCAAAGGCTACCTCTGGAGCCCCAGTTCCTTTTTTATAAAATGTCTGTTTTCAGGAAGATGAACACAGACTCTACCATGCTCCTGTAGTGTTGAGCCAAGCCATGGGAGAATAACAATGGCTGCTGCTGAGTTTGTATGTTGAAGGAAGAGAGGATATCCATACAACTCTACCTTCTCCTCTTTCTCATCCAATGACCAGGAGGGGGTGGAACTGAGGGACATCTTATATACCTAAACACAAAGAGTTGATAGTGGCCCAGCCTTAAGAATCTTGAATGGAAGAGAAGCAGAGAGATGGAGATGACTTCTCTAAAGACTGGCCAACCCCTTCAAAGATGTTACCAATTCCTTATCACATTTTTGATAGCCATAGAATAACTACCACAAGAGCAGTAAGGGCCTGGTCTTCTGAGCAAAAGCCAGCAGGAGGTGCCGCTGGGAGAGAAAATTAAATTGAGAACCCTTGTTTTAAAATAAACTAGAAGACAGTAAATAGCAAAGGTATCTGTGTACCATTATCTGCTTACTATTTACCATAGGTTTTGTGTCTTTGAGGTAGATCTTGGAGTCTACTATCCTCTTAATGAATGCATATACATTACTCCCATTCAAGTTACTTGGGCCCACATAAAATGTGATGTCACTCCACTACTTCTGCCCAAATTCATTATGAATGGCAAACCTCTCTAATACACATTAATCTGCCCTAATCTACTCTAATTTAATTACATTAGCCCCATCAACCCCAATACAAATTATTTATAGGTTAATCCCCCCCAACCCCACCCAAAACACAGGTTCACAGCCCATTAAAACAATAGTAACCGCGCCTGAGCTTCATACAAATGAAATGAAGCAGCTGAATGTTACTACTCCACACATGCAAAGGAGATCATGGATACTCCAAAGTGAAGGGTCTTTGTACAAGTGTACAGAACTTGTATCTTATGCTATATCCTTCATCTATTAAATCTCTTCAAACCACTTTACAAAAGCAACCATGAACTTGTAACATCTGTACCTGTAGCCACTTTTAAAGCTTCATTTTCTATTACAAATGTCCCTTTATACATGGCTTTGAGAGAGCTTGCAACCATTTTTTTCCACCAGAGAAAGTGGCTTAAAGATACTGGTCACAAGCTCCTTTCATATGAATGCCATTATGAAAGGTTTCTGTTTATTTGTTTGGTTTTTTTTAAAGCTAACTAGAACACTACATATGTTGCCAAAGACTTTTTTCAAAAATTAACCATTACATTGCTAAATGTCTTTAATTAAGTTAGTTTTATGCATTAATTTTCAAACACCGGTCTTAAATTCAGTTATGTACATTTGGGTATGTATTGCAAAAGTAAATTTGAATACTTCCTATAGAAAATGAAGTTTTAGAAGTAACTACAATTGCTCATTCCTCAAAAGAAATTAATCCACGATGACTGCTGTGATATCACAGTTCCTCCAGGACTCTTAAAGTGTCTGCATTAACTCCTTGATGATATGGTAACACTGTAAATAGTCTTGTAACAGTTGAGAACATAAACTACACACTTGGTATATTTACAAAGAACTGCAAATGAGTAAGTGCTAAAGTTCAATGAAGGAAGCTACTTATAGTATCTCAGAGGAAATGTGGAGAGCTATCATTGAGCAGCTTCAATATTTTTTAGTATTATTCTTGGCACAACAGACCGAGAAGAATATCCCACATATGTGTGTTAGATCAATAGAAGTACACTGTATTGGACTGTGCTCCCAATGGTACACTAAGGATATACAGTATGACTTTTGGAGTATTTAGATTCTATCCCTCTACATATTATCTTCTTACCAGAGAAAGACACATAGTTCATAAATAAAAGTGAATCTAATCATACTGAATATTCACAAGGACAAATATATGGTAAAGCAGTTCATAGGAAAATGATGAAAAATGGAATCCTGTGCCTTTTGATATAATTTTAACATCAAATCTCTTGAAAGGAAATCACCGTTTGTTTTTTAAAGAAAGCCCATGTTTTGTTTTCCTAAACAATTTATATTTTCTTTATGCTTACATTTTGCAGGCTGATTTTACAAACATAAAAACAAAATGATTAAGTCCTCCCAGAATATAATATTCTTAAAATAATAATAGTACTCAGAAAAAATATGTAGTTTTATAGATTGTACTGCATATATTTATTTTGCAAAGTCCTGAAAAGGATAAAATGTTTTTGAAGGTAATAGGGTAAGGTTGTGCTTTGAGCCTATTGATAGCAATTAATTTTTCATAAAATAAATTACATAAACTAAATCAATATTAGATATTTACTTCCTAAAAAATAATATTCTCAAAGAGAACTACATAAGAGCTAGGTATTGTAGTAAATATGTATTTTATTGTAAAATATGAAGCCTTACCCTGAATCTCTGAACTTGAAAGCCCTGTTTTTCTGTCATTTTAAGAAAGTGACTGAAGTTGAACTCATCAAGCAGAATATACACGGCAATCCCTCTGGTAGATGCCTCTACCGTTTCTCTGAAGATATCCACATCTGTAAATATATCCATAATTATGGCAATGACCTGTTTAAAAAAAAAAGAAGAGAAACTACTATAATAATTTAATGTATAAATAGTGTATAAATAGTACTCCTTCATAAGCTCAAAATATATAACATTTTGCATAGTGCATCTAATGAATTAGTACTCTCTACATGCCAAAAAGCTCTAAGATTGCTTTTTGTCCATCCAGGATAGTTAACATGGTGCAATTTTTAAGATACTTTGATCCTATCTTTAAGAAAGTACAGTAGAGGCTATATGCTTACGTTTTCATTGGGCAGGTGACCACTTGCACGACACATTATTTACATACATCAAAAAGTTTGCCAAAAGGCTGATACAGTGCTTGTGCAGAAAAACATACACAAACAAAAACAGTGAAACCATTACTGTAGTTTGGCTATGGAAAGAAAGACAATGATATTGTTACTGTAAAAGGCTCTCATTAGTCTTCATCTGTAATACTGTTCTTAGTTTTGGCCATCTGATATAGGAAGAATGCCCCCACCCCAAGACTGTGGGAGGCAATAAGGATGACTCTAGGTTTCATCAGACGGGCCTACTCAGCACTTTTAGCAGATGAAACTCCCACATAATTCAGTAAGGGTCTGGTGGTGTAAGGACTAAGAAATGCTGAATAGAGACCCTTGTTAGGCTTACCATACTGAAAAATAGCAGATACTTCTGAATAAGGAAATACAATACCTATTGGTTTGAAGATATTTGACCAACTGTGACCACTTAGTCATCATTGGTGATTTTAGAAAAAATAATATTGAAGTGAGAAAGAGAGATAGAGAGACAGAATATATGAGTAGCTGTGAGAGAAACTTTTAACCTTTACAGATAATCTCCCAAATCCATTATATTCTTAATAAAAAGGTTGTACCACATCACTCATAAAAATGACCAAATTCTGCTCTTGTGTGTGGAAACCTTTCACAGTGCTCAAAGATACTAAGTTTGCTTTACCACAGTCACTAATTTTATTGGACCATCTGTACTTATGATTTTTAATGTTATAATTGCTATATTACATCCCTTAGTCTTATCCTAGAATGGAGGACTGAGATATTCAGCTTATTCATAAAGTTGGTGAAGCCATGTCAGACACATCCAGGCCAGAGTTAATTATTTCTCCAGTGAGCCATCTTCATTACCTTTAAGAGTTTGCTTAGAAGTATAAGAATCACTCATAGCAAATATCTAAATGTAACAATGGAAAGATTAATGGCTTCCTGAAATATGATCTAAAGCAAAACCAAGTCATCAAGAAACATGAGAGAACCATTAAGGAAAACGGCTTTGGGGAGGCCAGAAGATGTGAAACAAAGACAGGGTGTTAACTTGGCCTGTAATGTAAGTGCTTAGCAGTTGAAATGCTCCCTATAAATTACATGGGATGGAGAGGAGGTCAATAGCCAGGAATCATGCTGTACTTCTTTCAAAAAATCTTAGATTTCATACAATTCCCATTGTAATTCTCTTTGTAATCAATGTTAGCTCCTTTTTTTTATTAAAGCAAAACAGTATTAAGCTAAGCTGTACTATAAGCTAAGCTGTGATACTGCATTTGGATAGCCTAAAGCTTCTGGCAGCTGAAAACTCATAAAATCTCTAGTTTTGAGAATGTGTGCACTGAAGAAAGGGTTTAACAGAGGGCATGGCCTTACAATATCCATGTTTTTAGTCTCTGTAGATTGTGGGACATCCTGGTAAAGAGCCAGCCCTACCATGTCTTCTTCCCTGTCCTGCCCATGCCTTCCTGGCAGCATAATTGTCTCAGACACTATTGGTTCCTCTAATGAGGCTGTCAGCTTCCTCATCTTGGAGTGGGTAAATGCCACACAACAGAAGTTAAGGCTGCATGGATTTCCCCAAGAAAATATATCAATACAGAGTTGTTGGATCCTATCACTCCTCCTCTATAGACCAGCAGCCTGCTAAGCCCATGAAGCCTCAACCATGCAGAGGCTTCAGCAAACTATGGGAATGCAATCCTTTGGATATTATAGTATAAACAGGAGTATACTGAAGAGAATAGAGAGGTTATATTACCGCTGTACACATCACTTGTGAGAGCACTTCTGTGTCCAGTTCTGGTGCCCACATTTAAAAAAAAAGGATGTTGAAAAGTAGAGAATTTAGAGAAGACCTACAACAAGGATCTGAGGTTTGGACAGCCTTCCTTACAGTAAGAGGCTTAAGGAACTCGACCTACTTAGATTATTGAAGGGAAATATAAAAGGTGACTAAAGACATCACAACTATTTACTGTAGGGAGATGATATCAGATGTCTCTTTAATTTAGCAGCCAGGGGCATAAAATGATCCCGTGGCTGGAAGTGGAACTTGCCAAATTCAAACAGCAAATAAGAAGCTCATTTTTAACAATGAGGATAATAAAGCATTTGAGCAACTTACCAAGTCGTGGTTTCTCCATTATGTGAAATCTTTAAATCAAGATTGGATGTCTTCTAAAAAAAATGCTCTTGTTCAATCATAGGTTATTGGGTTTGACACAGGATTTACTGGCTGAAATTCTATGCCGTGTTATGCAGGTCAGACTACCAGAGATTCATAGATTCAAAGACTCCAAGGCTAGAAGGGAGCGCTGTGATCAAATCTGACCTCCTGTATAACACATGCCACAGAACTTCCCCAAAATAATTTCTAGAGCAGATCTGTTAGTAAAACATCCAATTTTGATTTAAAAAATGCCAGTGATGGAGAAATCCACCACAACCATTGGTAAACTGTTCTAATGGTTAATTACCCTCACTGTTAAAAATGTATGCCTTATTTCCAGCCTCAATTTGTCTAGCCTCAACTAGACATTGGATTGGATTATACCTTTCTTTGCCACACTGAAGAGCCAATTAGCAAATACAGTGGAGTCGCATCTTACGCGGGGGTTAGGTTCTAAAGTCAGCACGTAAGGCGAAAATCGCGTATAGTCAAAATTACCCTTGAAAACCCCTTAAATCGCCCATAAAGTACAGTATACTGTTCATGGTTTTGTGTATACAACCCTGTACATTAATATGTATAAATGTATAATGTATACAGTAATGTACAGTATATAATAAAGAGTACATATGCAAAATATAATTTTACAGTACTGTATTTTTAATTACAGGCGGTAATTACAGGGGGTCATCAGGGCTTGATGTTGATCCAGAAGACAGAGGTGACGGAGAGCTTGGGTGACGGAGAGCGAGTCGTAGATGAAGTGGTTGGCTCTGGTTCAGCTTGAGAAGTTGATTGCGTAGGCTCATCTGCTGCTGGTTGTTTTTCCTTGATCGGCAACTGTCGCTGTTGTCTCTTGAGCTGCTCAAACACTTCTTGATACGGTCTCAAATTGTCCATAATACTATGTGTGATTTTGAGGCTTCGTTCCATAGAGGGAACGTATTCAGAAATTAAATCATTCAAGTGTTTCGCTGCTTGGAACACTTCAGCAAATTTATGAAGATTCCAACTTGCTGGCTCTTCCTGTTCATCGTCATCATCTTCGTCTTCTGTAGATGATTTTATCAGTTCCTCTAATTCTTCATTAGTCAATGTTTCTCTCTGGCTCTCAATTAATTCTTCAATTTCTTCCTCAAGGATGTTGATGAAGCCATCACCACCCACTTGCCTGGCCATCTGAACAATGCATTTAATTTCTTTGTCAATGGTCGGGAAATCCTTAAAATCATTCACACATTCTTTCCATAGGTTTTGCCAACATGCATTGACTGTTTCAGGCTTGATTGCATCCATTGCCTGTTTAATATAAGTGATGCAATTGGCAATGTTGAAGGACTTCCAACACTCCATCACATTAAGAGTGGGATCAGCATCCATAGCGCTATGTAGCCGTGAGAAAGTAAGCCTCGTGTATGTAGCCTTGAAACAGCAAATCATGCCTTGGTTGAGAGGCTGGAGGTGGTATTGGTGGGGAGAAAGATGACTTCAATGTTGTTATGTGCAAACCAGAGTGCCGCAGGGTGGCCAGGAGCATTGTCTATGATCAGCAACACTTTAAAGTCAAGTCCTTTCTCTTCGAGGTACCGCTTGACCTCCGGAATGAAACACTTGTGGAACCAATCCAGAAATAATGCTGCCGTCACCCAAGCCTTTTTATTTGATTGCCAGAACACAGGCAGGAGATTTTTGTTCTTGCCTTTTAGGGCACGGGGATTTGCAGCCTCGTAGAGCAAGCCCGGCTTTATTAAATGCCCAGCCACATTGCCACAAAACACAGTCACACGGTCTTTAGCTGCTTTGAAGCCAGGGGCTTGTCTTTCTGATTTTGAAATGTAAGTGCAGTTGGGCATTTTTTTCCATAAGAGCCCAGTCTCATCAGCATTAAAAACTTGTTCCAGAAGATAGCCCTTTTCTTCCATGATTTTCTTTAATTGTTCGGGGTAGGCTTTTGCTGCCTCTTCATTGGCAGATGCAACTTCACCAGTAGTCTGCACGTTTTTGAGGCTGAAGAGGTTCCTAAAACTGTTAAGCCAACCTTGGCTAGCTTTGAATTCCTTCTCATCAGAAGGCTGTCCCTCTTCAGCAGGGGGTTTGAACAGTGCATAGAGGCTAAGAGCCTTTTCTCGCAACGTGTTGCCATCGATAGGCACATGTTTATGGTTCATGTCTTCCAGCCATAAGTTTAATGCCTTTTTAGCCTTCACTAAAGTCTTATCACGCACCTGGCTCGTCACCTTAGCAGTTACTGGAGCACTTGATGCCACGGCTTGACGAATTTCTCTCTCCAAAATCTTGATGGCATGGATGCTAGATTCGTTGTGGCCATATTTATGCACCACATTGGAGACCAACATACCATCGCTCAATAAGTCCAACACAGCCAGTTTTTCCTCCAGCGTTGGAACAGACGCCGTTTCTTCGGTTGAGCACCAGATGAAGTAGTTGGCATGCATTTAGGAGCTACGTTGTACGAAAAATACATACCTTTAAACACTAGAATCACACTCAGCACGGCGAGATGCTCACACTATGAAAGGCACGCAGGAACTGAGACAACTGAGGGAACAGCAGATTCACAACTCCCACTCCAGGGCATACACTCATTGGGTGGAATCGCCTGCAATATTTACAGGTATCTTGTTGTTTTTCTTTTTTTTTTTGCCGAGCGCATATAGTTGAATTTGCGTAAATTAAATGTGCGTATGATGCGACTCACCTGTATTTGTTCCCCACCATGGGCAGCACATAATGGAGGCTTGGGGAGGCTAAACCTCACATCATGGGAGGGTGGGGGGTGGGAAAGGGCAGTGGTGAATTACCGCACGGGCCCATGGACCTGTGCCCAGGTGCCCCGGCCAATTTGTGGCTGCCAGAAAAAATGTCCCCCCAGCATTCCCCCTCTGGTGGCCCTGGCCGAGCTCTCAGCCCTCTCCCTCAGAGCAGTGAGCAGGGGTGTGGCCTCATCCGGAAGAGGCAGGGCCTTTGCCAGAAGAGGCAGGATGGGGGCTAGCCTCCCTGAGGGGAAGATTTACTCCCCCACCCATGTTCCCCATATCGGTACTTATAGACTGTGATCAAGTCTCTTTGTTAAACTAAACAGACTGAGTTCCTTGACTCTAACACTATAAGCCACGTTTCTAATCCTTTAATGAGTCTCATGGCTCTTCTTTGAACCCTCTCCTGTTTATCAACATCCTTCTTGAATTGTGAACACCAGAACTGGACACAGTACTCCAGCAATGGTCACACAAGTTCCAAATACAGAGGTGAAGTGACCTCTCTACTCCTACAAGATTACCCTGTTTATCCACCCAAGGATCATATTATTCTTTTTGGCCACAGCTTCCTACTGGGAGCTGATGTTCAGCTGATTATCCACCCCAATCCCGAAATCTTTTTCAGAATCACTGCTTCCCTGGATGGGTCCCCCATCCATCCTGTAAGTAATGCCTCCTTTCTTTGTTCCTAGATGTATACATTTACATACATTAAAAGGCATATTATTTGCTTGCACCCAGCTTACCAAGTGATCCAGACTTCTGTGTGTCAGTGACCTGGCCTCTTCATGATTTACCACTCCCCCAGTTTTTGTGTAATCTGAAAACTTCATCAGCTATGATTTTGTGTTTTCTTCCAGGTCACTGATAAAAATGCTAAATAGAATAGGGTCAGGAACCAATCCCTGAGACACCCCACTAGAAACACACCTGCTCAATGATGATTCCCTATTTACAATTACATTTTGAGATCATTACATAATGGTCTTGTCTGGCTTCAAATCTATTAATATTCCTTGAATTTCTGGTTCTTTGCACTCAGGGGCCCGCCTCCACACAGGAGGTGCAGTTTTGTTATTTAATTAGAGATTAAGACTTGGCAAAAACACTGAGGATTGCACATTTAATTAGTATGTTAATTTGTTTGAAGCTCTACTGATAGCATTAGCAGCTTTATTTATATTCTTCATCAGTTTCAAAGTACTGAATTTATTGTTGTGTTTTAAATTGTTTTTAAAAGCTCATCTGCAGAAATAATTTCTATGCTAATAGTAGTAGCAAGAAGTCACAAAACAGTGAGATCTACTAAGGGAGAGGGCAGAGGAAGAAGTGATACAAATTCAAAACACATACAGCAAGTCATAAAATTGTTCGTTGCACAAATGCTGTACAGAGCAATGTTATTTTCGGTTAATTGATACATATCCTGTTGTAAAGGAATTCCCCATAATCTGAGTAGTACTTAGAAGTATACTGCAGTGTTTACCTATAAACTGTCTTCGTTCTTTTTGAAACACTTTATAATCCTTGAAAACAGAAGTCTCTTCTGAAACAAATAGTTATGTTCATTTTGTAAAATGTACAAAGGTTATTCAAATTTTACAATAGATATTGAATGATTTAAACGGTACTTTCCAGCCAAACTGCCAGAATCTTATGACTCCAGCAGAAATCTTTACACACCTTTTCAAAATTGTTATCACTCAGCAATAAAAAGTGACCTTGAACTGAAAACAACCAAGCATTCTTCACTGTCAGAGGAGGAAGGTAGTTGGCTGGGTAAACAAAACTGCTCACAGAGAAAATAGAAAATTGAACTGCTCTCACTGATTTAGGATTAGATAGTAATAGCTGAAGATGACTACTCCTATAATTTATGTTTATTTTCTCCCCTAGTATTCAAATTAAAAAGTCTATATTTGTCATAGATTAGGCATACAAATGTACCCGCTCCCACACATTTACTACTGTCTTCTATATTTTCTAAATGTGCATGGGTTTTCAATAGGTAAGGCCAAACTGGATCTCAGTTACAGCATTACAAATATGTAACTCCACTGAAGTCAATAGGCTCAAAAAAATTCCCATTTAAACAGTTTTCATTGACTTTACAGAAGGTACCATCAGATCCATGTTTTATCATCTACACTTACATCAGTGAAAGAAACAGAGCAGAATTAGACTCACAGTACCTGAGTAAAATGTCATGTTACTTAAAAAATTTAGATAAGTTTAAATAAGTTTTTAATTATAAGAAAAAATATTTTTGCTGAATAGTGCTTTGGTTTTAGGTAATGAAATGAAATATATCAGCTTAAAGCAAAATAAATGTCTTTAAAGTGACACAGTATCTGGACACAGTATTTCAAACGAAGGTCTGGTCTACACTACAAGTCAACCTAACTCCGTAAGCGTCTACACTACAAGGTTGCTCCTGCCGATGTATGTGACCCACTATACCAACCTACTAACTCCACATCTGCAAGAGGAGTAGTGTTTAGGTTGATGTAGTTAGGGCAACTCAGTGTCCCTGTAGACACGGTTACTTACATCGCCTGTTGGCTTTCAGCCCTGTGCCAGGTTCACAGTTTGAGATCTCCACCCCAGGGCTGACAGCCCAAGATGTCATTCCCACGGGAGGCTCACCGTTGGAGCCCCCTGTGCCACTGCAGTGCTGTAAATGTAGAGAAGCTCTCAGTACCATAAAAGTACCAGAACATGTTAATAAATGATTCACAGCTCTCTCCAATAAAAAACAAAATGCATTTCTCTGATAACGGTTTGAATATAGGAAATGATGTCTTCCTACATAATATATATTCCCATTGTTAAGATTTAAAATCTCTCTGACAAGTGCCAATCGTAAAGAAAGACAGATATGTGCATGTTTTGAAGGTTAAAATAGCAACGGTTTTTATTAAAATAACCATACAAAATTGAACTTAACACCTGGCAGGCAATCCTTGCCTAACTTGACCCATTTATATTGTTCCTCTGCACTGTCATGTGACCCCTGTTAGTCAGCTGATGACTGTAACCCATGCTGTGGCCTAATTCAGTTGATCTACCATGCATTGGGATCAGCCTTGGAGATTGGTACATTGGGCCGAGCTGCACTCCTCTTACTTGATGAAAATAGTTAAGGCCTTACTAAATACACACTGTTAAGAGGTCCATGTGAAATGAGATGCACAGTCCAGTTCTTAGTGTGTAAAGTAATCATATCACCAAAAAAGATCCCACTTGCACAACTGATAATAATTAGCTGTTAGTCTCAAAAATAGGTTTAAAAAAAGCCAAGATAAAAATTTTAAGCATTCCCCCTCCCTCCTTTTTTAAGTTATTGAAATTAATGAAAACTGTCATTGAAATAGCAAAAATTGAAAATTTTGAAGATGCCTTAGGTTTAATGGACACAGAATCTAAATCCTGTCATTCAGCTAGTCATTCAAGGTTGGGGTTGAGACACATTGGTAGAGTTCGGCGTAGCAGCTTTTACTGCCCTGCTGGATCCATTCTGTAAATAACCGATGACTCCTGGACTGTTCATCCAACTCCGCACATCTCATCACTGCCGAATGTGCGAAGCTAAGGCTGACTCTTACAAAATACCGAATCCATGACCATAAACTACAGATTAAAACTGGGAGACCCAGAGTGCAGAGGAATTATTGTGCAACCAATGTGACTAGGATTTAGATGTAGAGAAATTCTCTACTCTACTGTCCAAGATGCATTTGAGAAAGATATTTCATTGAATTATTAGAAACGCTAAAATACTTTCTATAAAAATAGAGAAAAAATATTGCATTACCCCTCGTGGAAAGGAAAGATATAGCAGAGATAGCACCAGCCAAATTTGACAAGGATATGGGATAAAATCTCAAACATAGTAAGAAGATCTGACCTCCAAATTGTATCTGCCTTTCAAATAATTGAGGGGCTCTGTCATTTTCTCACTTTGGCAGCACTTCTGCAGCTCAACATGCCAATAAAGCACTACTGAAATGAACTGTGCTCTTCTACGGCCTGCATTACAATATTACAATAAATGAGGAGAGGATCAAGATTAGCCCATTCACAAATGTAATTACGGTATTACAGCTCTATTCTCACTAGTGCAGCTCTATTCTGAATAGTGACTGTAAAAATGGCCTTATGTAGTTCCATGTTTACTATCTCTCTGTGATTCTGGACCAAATCTGTTTGGTTTACAAAAAAAAGGGGGTTTCTATTTTAGCTGCCAGCCCTGCTAACTCAGCTCTGAAAATTAAGCAAGATTCTTTCCAACTTGTGCATTATTCATGGCAATAAAGGTGCTACAGGCTAAATTAGCCTCTCAATTAGACCACACCATGTCTTAAAATACCTGTTCAAACCTATTCCCTTTCTAGGGAAAATATGCTGTTTTGCAAATATTAAAAAAAAAAACTGTACAGCTGTTTCACAGAAAAGCCTACCACTTCTATGCTCTGGAGTAGGGATGTAAAATTGTTGCAGGGGGACTGCACTGGTGTCAGGGATATGTCTTTTTCTTTCTGCAAACCCCTTCCTCATTCACTTATACACCCTCCAACTTCTGCAACAAATAAGGGAGGAGTCCTACAAAGAACAGTCTCCTTCACTATACAACCCTGATTCATTCCCAGGGCACTGTCCCTCCTGTGCCGTGAATGAGGCAGAGGTCTTACATAAAGAATAATATGTGACCATGTAATTAAAGAACATCATAATGCACAAGTGGCAAGAGGGCCAAATTAAGGTTGCACAGGCAACTGTAAATATGACGTTTCCTAACTTTTCAGTGCTTGACTCTGCAAGCTAAATAAAATTATCTTAATGTAGTAGGATCTTTATGTAATTTTTTTTTTTAGGAAACACTAAACCAATTTATTATGCCCAACTATAACAGTCCCCCCCCCATCATGAATGATCAGCAGGATGTGAACCTTGAGCCTTCAGCACCACAGCAGACTGCTGCTACTGGAGGTACCGGACTAACTACACAAACTAGCAGCACAAGAAGGCTGCTATTCCAGAGAGTACATGAGTCACTGGGATCACGTGTTCAGTCTGGAGGATGGTCAAGAGGGGCCTGGCCTGTATCTTTGCCCCCAGGAATCAGAGAAACTCCTTCCCCATGCAGCACTTACAGAAGGGTAGATGGGATGTGGAGGTCCTATGCTAGGTTCAGATGATGAGATATGGGGAAAGCTCAGACCCTTACCCCGATTGCTACAGTTGATCAAGTAGCTCCTAGATATTCCTAATGCAGCGTGTGCTACTGCTGCTGCTTTGGTGACACTGGAAGACAGCAGAATTTATTCAGCTCTTCAGAATGTTCTGAGTCAGTTGCTATTTTGACAGGCTGCCAAAGTTTTCCTACAAACAACAGAAATTAAGTCGCAATTTTTAATCGTTTATAATTCAGCTAAGCCAAAATGGAATTACATGGGACAAAGACAAGTTAGGAACAATAAATAAATGGATTGTTACCAGCTCCCCCTAAAATATGTTAATGTTTGTGTTATGAGTATACAGTACCAAAATGTATAGGATGTGTAATCTGCTTGAATCAGTGTTATGAGAACCTTATATTTTATTTTAAATTTGTATTTTTATACATAAGATTTTGTATTTTAATTTAGAGACTGTTCAAAATGCATAATTATACACATCCACACTATAAATTTTGATAATTTCCTCAAAGTATCCCTAGTAGTTACAGCATGCTATGCAGTAATCTCTTACCACATTTCAACTTTGAAGTTGCTAAGAGTACCACTAACAAAGCTGTACCACTTTTTGATTATTTTAGCACATTTATTTCATTGTTGATATAATGCTATAATGTTGCAGTGATGTTTTTCAGAGTTTGAAGGCTGCTGTTTCACATGCTGACTTTTCTTATACATGACAAAATGCATCAATGATTCATCAGTGCAAGGATATTGAAAAGGCTTTTAAAGCACATTAATAAAATACTTTTAAAGCACATTAATAAACTTTGAAGATGCTAAGAGTACCACTAACAGAGCTGTACCACTAACAAACAAGTAACCTCAACAGCTGATACAAAAGCACAGGGAGGTTGGATTTTTAGTTCATTATGTGCTTTTCAGCTAAAAAGATTGAAAGCTTTGGCATTTGTTTACCTCCTCCCCTTCAGTTCACACCTCTAGTTGATCTGTTGGTCATTACATAAAATTTGCAGGTGTTCCTTTGTTGTTCTCTTTTGAACAACTTGTTATTAACCTTTCAGATTTGAGTTTGACATATTAATTCAAATTACCTATTCCCAGTTAATGTTATTTTTTTAAAAAGCAGACTTTAGTGAAAGAGATTATACTATTAAAATAAAAAACAATTAGAATAATACTGTATTACTATAATATAGACCCCAATCTTAGAAATACTTATGCATCTGCTCAACTTTACTCCTGTGTTGTTCCTATTGATTTAAATGAGACTTCTCAGGACAGGGAAGTTAAGCACACATGTGTTGCCAGGGTGAGGGCTGTAGCCCTTGTTTCAACTTTAAATGGTGCATCTAACTTTAAAGATGTGAATAGCCCCACTGAAGTCAACAAGGCTTTTAGCTCTTATGCTCAAAGGCAAGAATGTGCTTATGTACCTTGCTGAACTGGGTCCATAGTTCTCAATTTCCCCAGCACTTTGGACGACAGGATTAGAATTCAAAATGACCTTGACAAATTGGAGAACTGGTCTGAAATCAACATGATGAAGTTCAATAAAGACAAATGCAAAGTACTTCACTTAGGAAGGAAAAATTAAATGCACAACTACATAATGGGCTATGCGGGAGTATTGCTGAAAATGATCTGTGGGTTATAGAGGTTCATAAACTGAATGAGAGTCAATAATGTGATGCATTTGCAAAAAAAGATTAATACCATTCTGGCAGGTATTAACAGCAGTGTCATATGTAAGACATGGGAGGTAATTATCCTGTTCTACTCAGCAGAGGGGAGGTCTCAGCTGGACCAATTCTGGTCACCACACTTTACAAAAGATGTGGACAAACTGGAGAGAGCCCAGAGGAGAGCAATAAAAATGATCAAAGGTTAGAAAACCTGACCCATGGGCGGCAGGTAAACATGCCTTTTGGGGAGGCTAGCCCAGAGCACACCACCCCCCCAAGCTCCCCGCGGCTGCTGATCCCCCCCTTCCCTGACCTCTTCGTGTCCCCAACGCTGGGTGGGTGGCACGGCCGGAGCACCCTCGGGTCCAGTGTGATCCCAGCGCCAGAAGGACAGGTGGCCTGGCATGGTCTTGTGCACCCCAACCCCCAGCCTGCTTGCCCCAGCCTCTTGGCCACAGAAGGGAACAGCAGGCAGGAGCGGCCCTGGTGGAGTGTGGGCGGGGCCACACTAGGCTGTCTGGGGAGCCATGGCCTCCCCTGCCTACGATACTTGCCACCCATGACCTGACCTACAAGCAAATGGGCATGTTTAGTCTTGAGAAAAGAAAACTGAGGGGGGACCTGATAACAGTCTTCAAATATGTTAAAGGCTGTTACAAAGAAGACAGTGATCAGTTATTTTCCATGTCCACTGAAAGTAGGACAAGCAGTAATGCACTTAAATCTGCAGCAAGGGAGATTTAAGTTAAATATTAGGAAAAATTTTCCAACTATAAGGGTAGTTAAGCTCTGATAATAGGCTTCCAAAGGAGGGTGTGGAATCCCCATCACTGGAGTTTTTTTAAGAAGAAGTTCGACAAACTCCTGTTAAGGATGATCTAGGTATACTTGGTTCAGCGTCCGCTCAGAGGGCTGGACTTCACAACCTCTCGAGGTCCTTTTTAGCCCTACATTTCTCTGAGTCTATGATTTACTGCTAAGAGCAGTAAAGGGACTTATATTTGAGCTTTCATTTAATAGAATTTTTTTTGTAAGAATGCTCCTTATTTTAATTCGTATAGTTGTTTACAAAGGTTACAACAGGACATCTGTTAGTCTATAAGGTGCCACAGGATTCTTTGCTGCTTTTACAAAGGTTTATTTTCCTGATCTATCTTGAATATCGTTTTCTAACCATATATTTTACATCAGATTCTCTCAACCCACAGAAGAACCTGCACAACCTAATAGAGATTCTATAGTAGTTTGCATATCTGTAATTTGGACCCCTGTTGAGACACATCCAAAGGTAGAAGTGATTATAGAAGCCAATATTAGTACAGCTCCTGTTGGAGCTGTGTTGTTCAAGACCAGGTTGGGGGTGGGCATGGTGAAGTTTGGCAGTGCAGATGTCTGGAGCCTTTATTTACCAATTCTCACTAGGAGATCATTCTGAGAGCGTGTGTATATGTGTGCGTGCATGGGGCAGTGACAAGTGGAGCAAACAGAAGAATTCAAAGGATAATCAGGGAACTGAAACTCCTGGAGTTTCTGCTCCTCTATTTGGTTATTCCCAGTAGGGGAAAATGGGACTCTAAATGCAAAGTTATCCTTTCAGATCCACATAGCTCTGAGGGAGGAATTTCACTCTATTTTTTTCCCTATAAAACCTATCATATAATTTAAAAAATAATCTGTATTTTATTAATGTGTTTTAAAAGCCTTTTCAATATCCTTGCCCTGATGAATCATTGATGCATTCTGTCATGTATAAGAAAAGTCAGCATGTGAAACAGCAGCCTTCAAACTCTGAAAAACATCACTGTAACATTATATCAACAATGAAATAAATGTGCTAAAATAATCAACTCCAAAATGTTTCTGCTAATGAATACTATGTGTGTGAGTGAAGCCAAAGCTCTTCAAAGATTTTCTTTTTTAAAGAAAAAAAAAACCTGCTGATCACCAGAGAGTCAGGGCAGAGGATTGGAATTAATGGTCTTTACAAGCTTTCTTCTAAGAAAATTGATTTTGGTGGGGGTTTCCACAATGTGGAAGTTGGATGGAGCTTTTAAGTGAATCCACCCCATTGTTCCTTTCTTTTTCTTTAGAAATGCAGTATGAACATATGGTCAGCGTTTATAATCTATCACACTGGATTACCATATTGAAAAATAAGATGCGTAGACAATCACAGTATTCATAGAATCATAGAATCTCAGGGTTGGAAGGGACCTCAGGAGGTCATCTAGTCCAACCCCCTGCTCAAAGCAGGACCAAACCCAACTAAATCATCCCAGCCAGGGCTTTGTCAAGCCTGACCTTAAAAACCTCTAAGGAAGGAGATTCCACTACCTCCCTAGGTAACCCATTCCAGTTCTTCACCACCCTACTAGTGAAAAAGTTTTTCCTAATATCCAACCTAAACCTCCCCCTCTGCAACTTGAGACCATTACTCCTTGTTCTGTCATCTTCTACCACTGAGAACAGTCTAGATCCATCCTCTTTGGAACCCCCTTTCAGGTAGTTGAAAGCAGCTATCAAATCCCCCCTCATTCTTCTCTTCTGCAGACTAAACAATCCCAGTTCCCTCAGCCTCTCCTCAGAAGTCATGTGCTCCAGCCCCCTAATCATTTTTGTTGCCCTCCGCTGGACTCTCTCCAATTTATCCACATCCTTCTTGTAGTGTGGGGCCCAAAACTGGACACAGTACTCCAAATGAGGCCTCACCAGTGCTGAGTAGAGGGGAATGATCACATCCCTCGATCTGCTGGAAATGCCCCTACTTATACAACCCAAAATGCCATTAGCCTTCTTGGCAACAAGGGCACACTGTTGACTCATATTCAGCTTTTCGTCCACCGTAACCCCTAGGTCCTTTTCTGCAGAACTGCTGCCCAGCCATTCGGTCCCTAGTCTGTAGCAGTGCATGGGATTCTTCCGTCCTAAGTGCAGGACTCTGCACTTGTCCTTGTTGAACCTCATCATATTTCTTTTGGCCCAATCCTCTAATTTGTCTAGGTCCCTCTGTATCCTATCCCTACCCTCCAGCGTATCAACCACTCCTCCCAGTTTAGTGTCATCTGCAAACTTGCTAAGGGTGCAGTCCACACCATCCTCCAGATCGTTAATGAAGATATTGAACAAAACCAGCCCCAGCACTGACCCTTGGGGCACTCCACTTGATACCGGCTGCCAACTAGACATGGAACCATTGATCACTACCCGTTGAGCCCGACCATCTAGCCAGTTTTCTATCCACCTTACCGTCCATTCATCCAGCCCAGACTTCTTTAACTTGCTGGCAAGAATACTGTGGGAAGGACATTACTGGATATGAGTTAAAGGACATTACTGGATATGAGTTACAGTAATCAAGCAAACCATTAAACCAGTCAACTTTACAGGTATTTGCTAATTAGATTCATGACAAATTGCAAATTCCCTGTGGTTTAGTACAAAAGCAGATTTTGCTGGAAAAAAATGATTCCACAGAACCAGTTTTCCAAATTCAGGAGACTGATTTCTCCCATCATTTCTCATGTAAAAACTGCATACTATTTTTCATCTCTGAGGATATAAAAATAGGTTTTATAGGAAACAAAAGTCTTTTAAATCACATAGGGCAGTATGTGACTTTCATATTATATCAGTGAATAGTATATTTTAAAAGTACCATATTAAATGTTCAGTGCTGATGCTATGTTAATATCTGTGATAAAAGCTTTTTACAGAAAACACAAATTTCATTTAATTGTAAAATGCTACATTAGATCTCCCACTGTTACATGATTGGAGGTTTTAATATATATACACATAAGCACTCATATCCCCACTCCACTTTATAGAAGTGGAGAAAGATTCCAAGAAAAGGCCAAGAGAGGGAAGATCAGAGTTTTCATTTCCTCTGCAGAGCAAGTATGTTCCTACTTCAAAATCTTTGAGTGGCTGAGGGCCCCAGGAGAAAAATTGGGAAAGGACTGGATGGCAGGACAACATATTCCTCATTCTAAAAATACATCTTAGTTAATAATGCTAAGAGCAAACTGATTTTATGGATCCGAGTCCTCTGCATCTTTTAAAATTCCTATCTTCGCTTTCCTATTAGGAAAGGAACATCAGATTTTGATTAAAAGTATTTGCACTGTAAAAAAAGCAAAAGAAATAATATTGAATTATTTAACGGCACTTTTTTCACTGAGCAAACAGATTTTGTCTGTTGGGATGGTTCATCACAATATGATTAAATAAGCCGATTGCTGGTCCCCAAAAGTAACACAAAAAGCAATCTGGGCTCCTCCCATAAGTAAACAATTTGCACACAAAATTAGAACAATCTAAACTACTGTACTTATGCTGCAACTTCTATTAACTAAAAGCTTTTTCCTATAAACCAGTGAGCATGTAGATCAGACATTCCTGTGGGAAAACAAAACTAAATATGTATTACAATGTGCAGAATCCTAAAATCTGACTATACTACAGAATTTAGAGTCAATGGGAGTTTTCCCTGCATAAAGGACTGCATCATCGGGCAATTTGGTGTATATATAAAAGTTACACTAACCTCCTCAGTGTTCTGACACCCCCCCCCCCATGCAAAACACAGTTCAGAATTGAGTCTGGGCAGTTTCCAGACTTCCTTAGAGAAATGCACATGGCACAATGGTTCTAAGCACTTCCCAGTACAATTTGGCAGAAAGGTAGTGCAAATACTTTGTTAAAAAAAAAAAAAAAAGCAACAACCCCAAATCAGACAATTTTTGCCTAGTTTCAGTTTTTGTTACAAACTTAAATCCAGCCCAGTTCCATCAAAAACTTTGCCAAAGTTTTCAGGTCTTCTGAGCAAGCTCAAGCTGAATTTTGAATACAATTAGACCAAGTTCTTAGCAAACCAATTCTTCTCTTCTAGCTTCTCATACAAACCACATGAAATAGGCAACTTTGACTGATTTTTACTCTGCTTTTTCAAATGTGAAACTCAAAGTAAACATCAGTATGAACACATGCGAACTGAAGCAGAATATCATTGCTGAAATGTCTATAAACCAGGACTAGGTTGTTTCTTACACTTCTAGTCATTAGCACCACTTTAAAAATATCTCCTTTTTCTGTTATTTTATTTCAAAACACTGCATTTCTCAATTGGCATATTATATTCCTATTTGGGTATCCTATACTTGCTAGTTACCGGTTACATAACAAAGCTGCTCTAGCACACAAACTGACCTGCTTTGTTAGAAATACTGAGGATTGTTAAAGTTTTTCCTTTTTTCCTTTTGTT
The DNA here is from genome assembly GCF_020497125.1 of Mauremys mutica. NCBI lineage: Eukaryota > Metazoa > Chordata > Testudines > Geoemydidae > Mauremys > Mauremys mutica. The sequence goes on along the minus strand of NC_059074.1, from coordinate 47,560,121 downwards.
TTAAAAACAAATTGCATCTTAATTATAAAGCAATGGCCTCAGATATTTTTGTGTCAGAGAATGGAATTGCTAGTTTCCATATCAATTATACTGTATGCCTATACTTGATTAAAAGTAATTTCATAGGGAATATCAATAATCCAATCTTCTTGTAACATTTTTTGTAAATTCTATACATTTCCTTGTTTTGTGAGCGACAATTGTCAAACCACTCAATCTGCTACCCTAAAAATAAAATTATATTACTATTAATAAAATGAACTACTAAAATAAGGCCACTTTTTTGGTCACCAAACACCCTAAGACAGCCCAATTTATTTATTTAAGTGTGCTGGGTCAGATCCTTAAGCTTGTGTAACTGAACATAGCTGCACTGAAGATAACAATTTCTACAAATAAAAGCTAGTCAGGCTCTGGTGCACAAAAAGTTTTTATTAATACTGTGATGTTGCACTCCATATGTTTTATGGAAATATGCTTATGAGTATGAATATGATGTAATTGGAATATGCTTTATGCAAAAGGTCTCTTGTAAGGTATCATTACAAAGCTTATAATCTACTGAGTGTGATCATCCTATTTGTATGCATTTATCATTCTTGTATCCGAAGCTAGAAATATGAAGTATAACTCTGAGGTCCTATTGTAATTATGCAAATTGTGGGCCACTAATGGTGGTTTAGATGGCTCCCATTGATTAGGACAAGTGGTTGTAAATGGCTCTGTTTACTTACAAACCTTCCTGGGTATGTGCGGGCCAGCCCTGGAAGAATGGAGGCTGGGGTCTCACAGGACATGTGATCATGTCACCTGATACTGGAATCCATCTTAAACCTGGTGCTTTTCCATTTAGAAGGAAGGGACCCAGAGAAACAAAAGATTCCCACCTTGTGCCTAAGCTATAAAAGGGGGTGGAACAGAACAAAGGAGGCTGACAGTCTTGAGAACACCCCTGCTTTCCACCTAAGATGTCTGCTGGAACTAACAAAGATTGTACCGGGGAAAGGATTGGGCTCAGACTAGAAAGGAGTCTAGTCTGTGAAAGCAGCTTATTGGAACAACTCTGAGGGTGAGATTTTACCTGTAATCAGTTTCTTAATGTATTCGGCTTAGACTTGTGGGTTCTTGCTTTATTTTGCTTGCTGACTTGCTTTCTTCTTGAAACCACTTACATCCTACTTTTTATACTTAATAAATCACTTTTGTTTATTAATAAACCCAGAGTATGTGATTAATACCTGGGGGAGCAAACAGCTGTGCATATCTCTCTATCAGTGTTATAGAGGGCAGACAATTTATGAATTTACCCTGTATACGCTTTATACAGAGAAAATCAGATTTATTTGGGGTTTGGATCCCATTGGGAACTGGGTGTCTGGGTGCTGGAGATAGGGAACCTGCTGAGCAGTTTTTGGTTAAAAGCTGCAGACTTTAACCAAAAACTGCTCAGCAGGTTCCCTATCTCCAGCCTCATTGACTTTGATAGAGTTATATTGGATTTACGCCAATGTAAGTGAAAGAAGAATCAGATTCAGTAACTCCAGCAGATCATCTACACCCTATTATAATAAAGAACACCTAAACTGAACAAAAATTAAGACATATCACCATCCCCCAGAGACCTCCACTCCAAAACCCCCTATCTACCTGGACAAAATCAACACTCCCCAAGAGCCTGTTCAAACAGATGGGCCTTGACTTTTGGCCTTCTAATTTGTTCAAGCTGTGAATTTGGACTGGAATCCAGATCCAGGGTTTTGGTTCAGGCCATTTATCATTTGCATGTTTTTAACAATATATTTGGCATCAGAATATTTGCTCATCTCCCTTAGTATGACCTTTCTCAAGGGCAGGGATCAGCAACCTTTGGCATGCGGCCTGCCAGGGTAAGCACCCTGGCAGACTGGGCCGGTTTGTTTACCTGTCGGGTCTGCAGGTCCGTCCGATCGCGGCTCCCACTGACCGCGGTTCACCGCTGCAGGCCAAAGGGGGCTGTGGGAAGCGGCGCAGCCTGAGGAATGTGCTGGCTGCTGCTTCCCACAGCTCCCATTGGCCTGCAGCGGTGAACCACGGCCAGTGGGAGCCGTAATCGGCCAAACCTGCGGACGCAGCAGATAAAGAAACAGGCCCGGCCCACCCAGGTACTTACTCTAGCGGGCCGCGGGCCAAAGGTTGCCAATCCCTGCTCAATTTAAAAAGGGAAAATTATAATTTTGAGGTTGGAGTTGAGGTTTGTAAAATGAAATTGTATATTTTCTACAATGTTTATACGTGCTTTAAATTTATACAGTTGAATTATGCATGAGAGGGGCATGTGTGTATGTAAGTAAATGGGTAGTTAGTGGCAGAATGATAGGAGATAGGAAAAAATATTCAACCTAGTTTTGAAGATTTAACTTACTCATCTGATGTAGACACAAAGAAGATGGGAGCAATTTATCTGGAGAAAAGTTTCTCATTCCCAACCCCCTCTCTTCACACTTGGATGTAATCAACTCAAGATGCTTACTTGTTTTCCAAACAAGCAAATTATGCTGCTGTAGACATGTATTAAAAGAAAGATTATTTAAATGATATTTAAACTCTGATCCTTAATGATACATGCTTAGACCTTCAGGTCCTGATCCTGCCAGGACTTATGCAGGAGAAGTCAATAGGACTTCTTATGTGCATAAAGTTAAGTATAGGTGGTAACTCGTAGGAGATATGGGCCTTAGTTTGCTTTCAATACATCTTTTTGGGGCAAAATTATTATTTTTATGTTTGAACCAATTAGTTACTTTTCCACTAGCTATTATTGTACATGTATAAATGTAGCTGAACTGCAGGCTCTTTCAGTTTGCAGGGATACACAATAACTGTTTGATGCCATTAGATAAAAAAGTTGAAAAATCATTTCACCAAGTCACTTGACACTTCAGGGTGATGGTGCTGAAGCACCAAGATAGCACCAGATGAATTGAGGGTCATCCAATATTTCACCCAGTGCTTAACTAGAGAACAGGGCATAGATAAAGCTTAACCTGACTGAGCTTCAGCCAGCTTAAAACAGATTGATGTTGATAGGATCGAGGAAACGGCAGGAAAATATGACCAGTATTAGATCTGCCCCTTGAAGTGAAGATAAACCATTTGGTTACTCAAGTTCACAATGTGGGGGTTTGTTGGATCCCTATCTGCTGTTAGATGATCACATAGAAGCTCAGGATACTGAAGGTCTCTTTATCTTCAAGAGTGATACAGTGCATTCTTTCACATGTTATTCTATCAATATGTTTTAACCTTCTCCTGGGTAGTCTACCACTGTAGTTGTGAAAGTGGTATGAGCAGATCTGGAGCTGCAGTTAGCAAAATTTCTTGACAAGAGGAGTGCTTATGATGCTTTTGAAATAAAGCCAGGTTTGTACCTAGATGCCTTTCTTACGAGTATGAGAAGTGAGAGCCTGTTTTTGAAAATTTTGCCCTGGCTCCCTCATACCTCACTCTTGGGGCAGTAAGATAAACATTCCAAACCAACCGACTGACCACTTAAGCTAATCATTCTTATTTAAAAGATTAGGACACTCCACAGACTCATAGACTCATAGACTTTAAGGTCAGAAGGGACCATTTTGATCATCTAGTCTGACCTCCGGATATGCCCTGATAAGCACTGTTTATCTGGGGATATGATAGGACTTTATGTTTTTACTGTCCTTTAAAAAGGGGGCTCTATGAAGTCAGTCACATACTAATAGAAATGCTTCTTAAGGAGTTTTGATGTCCCACTAGAACTCAGGTTTTTATAACTATAAATACTTGCTGAATGGCTCAAAAACTATATTAACTAAAGTTATATCTTCATGTACTTGTTTCTATGATAGTTAACCTCCCAGAGTAATAGCTGACAATTTAAATTATTCCTACACTTTTGGTTTATATTATGCATTTCTTAGGGTAAATCTACACTCTGAGATGAAGGTATATGTGACGTTATTGACAGGAACTGTGACCGTATAAATCATTGTTGCAACCAGGGTCCTATGGTTGCACCAGGTCTTGTACAGAGGAGGTGAAGTGGGATGTCTATGAAAAGGTTGTAGTTTTCTGGTTATGATTATGCCATCTGTATGTGTGTATCATTTTTGTATTTGAAGTTATGAATATTGGCTATGTACTTGTATCTCAATGTGTTTGATTCTAAGTAGCCTCAGCGAAGCATTTGGTCAGCTCCGTGAGAAAGGACTATTCTCAGTAAGTGCCCAATCAAGAAATGCTTAACTGACAATGGATTTTGGGAGATGCCAATCCACATCTGAGCTTTCCTGGGAATGTTCAAACTAACATGTAAACAATGGCGTCGGCCTGCAAAAAGCTGAATCATTCATAGACATGTGACTTGCCCAGGAGGCTACAAATTCCATCTTGTTACTGTGATTTTGCACAGGAGAACTAAGGGGTTTCCACCCACAAGAGAGAGAATATAAAAGGCCCTGGAAACCCCTCCATTTTGTCTTCAGCTGGCTCAAGAGATGGCCTCTCTACCCTCAAGAGATACCCCAAAAACAAACAAACAAAACTGGAACAAAGGACAATAACTACAGGGGTGATAGTGACTGCTGGACCCAGACTAGGAAGGAGTCCAGTCTGGGAAAGAAGCTTATTGGAACATCTCTGGGGCGAGATTTCATCTGTAATCAGTTTCTTAATGTATTAGTCTTAGATTTGCATGTTTTATTTTATTTTGCTTGGTAACTTACTTTGTTCTGCCTGTTATTACCTGAAAGCACTTAAATCCTACGTTTTATACTTAATAAAATCACTTTTTTGCTTATTAACCCAGAGTAAGTAATTAATACCTATGGGAACAAACAGCTGTGCATATCTCGCTATCATTGTTATAGAGGGCAGACAATTTATGAATTTATCCTGTATACGCTTTATACAGAGTAAAACAGATTTATTTGAGGTTTAGGCTCCCAGAAAGATTGAATACTGGGTGCTGGGAAAGTCTCTGTTAACTAAGAAGCCCCTAAACTGAATGGATCTCAGTTTCAGTGAACTGTTGGGGGGCGTGGCCCAACCTCTTGGTCTGTGCTGTAGTTGACTGGAGTGTCTTACTCAGCAAGAGAGGAGTGAAGGGAAGCCTTCTCTGGCAGGGGGTGGTTTGTTCACAGTGGTTTCCCAGCACATCTAGTGACAGTCTTGAGGGAGTTTCTGTGACCAAACCCATCACAATATAATTTCAGACTGAGGAGACATGCCCACACTACCTCTGATCGAGGTTGTACACTTAAAATAGCCACAGCAGTGCAAAGAGCAGGAGTGGCTAGCCACTCCAGGTACTTGCCTAGGGTCTCAGATTGGTAAGTACTCATTATGGCTAGCCCCTTCTGCTGCTAGGCTATTTTTAGCACACAAGCTTGATCAGTGCAAGCATGGTATTCCTCAAGCTGGGAATCACACACCCCAGGTCAAAGAGTAGACTTATTCTTATTGGCAGCTAGAGGAATTCAGTTACTCTCTCTGTGGCTCAGCTGTAAAATAGGGATAATAATTCTTACCCACTTTAGTAATGCACTTTGAAATCAAAGATGAAAAACATTATCCCTATTCTTATGTAAGTACTAAGGCCCAGAGTTTTAAAACTGTTTAGACATTGATGAACTCAGCTTTGCAATGCCTAATTGATTTAGACACCTAAACCACATTTCCCAAAAGGATTTAGGTACTTGAGTGTCAATAGAAGTTAGGTTTGGAGGTGACTAAATCCCTGTTGAAAATGATTTTAGGTGCCTAAATCAGTTCAGCATTGCGATGTTGAGTGCCGCAATGCCTATATGCCTTTTAAAAAAAATCTAGCTATAGGTATTATTATTTAAATACATTTACCAAAGGCTCTTAAGCAAAGTCATGGGATAAGAGGGAAAGTCCTCTCATGGATCAGTAACTGATTAAAAGATAGGAAACGGAGTGTAAGAATAAATGGTCAGTTTTCAGAATGGAGAGAGAAATAGTGGTGTCCCCCATGGGTCTGTAGTGGGAGCAGTAGTGTTCAACATATTCATAAATTATCTGGAAAAAGGGATAAACAGTGAGGTGGCAAAATTTGCAGATGATACAAAACTACTCAAAATAGTGACGTCCCAGGCAGACTGCGAAGAGCTACAAAAGAATCTCTCAAAACTGGGTGACTGGGCAACAAAATGGCAGATGAATTTCAATGTTGATAAATGCAAAGTAATGCACATTGGAAAACATAATCACAACTATACATATAAAATGATGGGGTCTAAATTAGCTATTACCACTCAAAAAAGAGATCTTGGAGTCATTGTGGATAGTTCTCTGAAAACATCCACTAAATGTGCAGCGGCAGTCAAAAAAGCCAACAGAATGTTGTGATTCATTAGGAAAGGGATAAATAAAACAAAATATTATGTTGCCTCTCTATAAACCCATGTTATGTCCACCTCTTGAATACTATGTGCAGATCTCATCATCCCATCTCAAAAAAGATATATTGGAAAAGGTACGGAAAAGGGCAACAAAAACGATTAGGGGTATGGAACAGTTTCCATATAAGGAGACATCTAAGGGGGTATATGATAGAGATCTATAAAATCACGACTGGTGTGGAGAAAGTAAATAAGGAAGTGTTATTTACTCCTTCTCATAACACAAGAACTAGGGGGTCACCAAATGAAATTAATAGGCAGCAGACTTAAAACAAACAAAAGAAAGTATTTCTTCATACAACATGCAGTCGACCTGTGGAACTCTTTGCCAGAGGATGTTGTAAAGGCCAAAACTATAACAGGGTTAAAAAAAAAAGAACTAGGTAAGTTAATGAGGTCCATCAATGGCTATTAGCCAGGATGGGTAGGGATGCAAAACCATGCTCTGAAGTGTCCCTAGCCTCTGTTGCCAGAAGCAGGGAATGGGCGACGGGTGGGGGTGGGGGGGTGTTGATCACTTGATTACCTCTTCTGTTCATTTCCTCTGAAGCACCTAGCATTGGCCATTGTCGGAAGATTGAATACTGGGCTAGATGGATGATTGGTTTAACCCAGTATGGCCACTCTTATGTTCTGTTCTAATTACAGTAGCACTTAAAGGCCCCAGTCAGGATCAAGTCTACAATGTACTAGCTGCTGCATGTATGTATAAAAAGGTAAAATGGTACGGGGAAATGGATGCAAAAGTACAGAAAAAGTGATCAGGATGACGATGATAGTACATTTGGGTTTGTCCCACTTCTATAATTATTCAGTTAAATATTATTGTTGCAAATTAAACTGACTTACTGACACTTCACAGAAAAAGAACTAATGTGTGTGATCTCAAAATGTATCAACCAGACCTTGAAATAATTATTTTGATTAGCTCTTACTAAGGTGGGTAATCCCATTAAAATCAAAGGGATTATTCACACTGGTAAGAGTTGCAGGATCAGGACCTGTTACAATATCTGATGGCCCTGAAAGCCATCATTTCTTTACCCTGTAAGGCAGTGGTTCTCAAACTTATTTGATCGAGGACCCCTTCTTTGTGTCTGTATTTATTTATGCCTCCTCCACCCCCCAAGTACACATACCTCCGCCTAGCTCTGAAGGCAGCGCCATGCCAGTAGCAGCCCACAAGTAAGGGCAGAAACATGAAAAGTAATATTCATCAATATCACTTTTCACAGCAGACTTAGCATACCATTGCCACCCTTACTTGTGCGCTGCTGCTACCACCCCAGGGCTGGTGAGGCAATGTGTTTGGGGGGAGAACCCGAGCCCGGGCTGCTTGCCTGTGAGGAATTGGGGGAGGAGGAAAAGAGAGCCTGAGCCTGGGTGGTGAGGCTCCAACTGTCAACTTTATCCCCAGCTCTTGGGTGTGCATAGCCGTTCTGCATGAGCCTCAGCCACCCAGGGCTGATAGCCAGAGCTCTTAAAAACAAAACAAAACACCCCCCCCACCCCAACTTGCACTTCCCTTGACAAATTCTCATGCCTCCCTTCGGAGGCCTACCCCAGAGTTTGGAGACCGCTGCTCTAAGGTAAGTAATTTAGGGTAATATTTTAAGAGTGATAGGAGCTGAGTATTTTTGAATATATGGCCCTTAATTTTTACTTAAAAGTAACATCTGTTTATTATTAATATTCATCATTATTATTGTATTTTATTTTCAGCAACATTCTGAGGGGTGAAATCCTGGCCCTTTTGAAGTCAACGGCAAAGTCTATTTTTCTTTTACTGAGCAAAGTCCTGAATTGCAATTTGACGTCAACATATGTACCACTTCCACTGGAATACTTACAGCGTTCTCTGTATAGAAGAATTTAGCTTTGAGCAAGTTACCTAAAAACAATTAGGAGTAAAGAGCATCTCTGTAGCAGGATCATATGTGAGAATGTAATAAATCAGTTTTGCTCCTCCAAATATTCATGCACGTTTAACTTTAAGCATGAGTAGTGCCTTTGCAGTTAATGACACTATGCATATGAACAAAGTCAAATATCTGCTTAGCTGTTTGCATGATCAGAGCCTTAAATTTCTATATATAAAATAGTTTTGTAAAATTGAAATAAGATACCCTACTAATAGTGGCAGTTAAAATAGAATCATTTATAATTTAGTTCATTAAAATTTTAAAGTAGCAATAGCATAAATTTCAAATTAGTTTTATAAAGTCTCAATCTGACTGAAAGCAGTGACTCAAAAAAAAAATCAAGTGATTTAAATTGTTATGTCAATTAATTATTTAAATCACTTCACTCCAGCCATCCCTTTCATCTTGCCACTTCTTGACTCCACATATCTGGTGTTTGCCTTCCCCAGAGATCCCCATGAGCCATGGGACTGGAAAGCCACAGAATCCCTCTCCAGTTTGCAACCCCAAATCTCTGCCACCTAATGACGGAATTACCAGGATATTAATGTGGTTCAACCCTGTTCTGGAGGAAATATCCCTAGGGTTACAATTACATATTAAAAAAACCCAAATAAATAAATAAATCATACAAAATGGGTTCATTCATTCATTTTCCCCCCAAAACTGGCTGAATCAATATGGTCATACAATATACCTAATTCAGCTAATATTTGAGAAAAATCTTATATTTGCGACCAAATCAGCATGACCCACACATTTCACATTGGAAAAAAATCCATTTGGCTGGCCAGCTATAAGAATAGAGTTATTTTACTAAATTTCTCCATTAGTATTTGCTTTGTATACACTGCATTTTTATCTTGTTGTTGCTGTGTAAATTTTTTGTCAGGTAAGTAGATACTGCAATATACATTTCCAAAACAAATCAACGCAGAATGAATGCCTGAAAATACTTCCTTTCCACAGTAGAATGAAACTAACTTTACACTGAGGGACAGAGTAGCAGTGAAAACCTTTCCCCAAAAGGTTAAACATACTGTACAATGGATACAAAACTAAAGAGACTAATGCCTAGAGAGACTAGAGGAATTCTCAGAAACTGAATAGGGCCTGCGGAATTTGGCACTGGGATTCATATAGGTGTTCCAAGTGGAGACCTGACCCCTTTCTGACCAGTACTGAAGTCAATGGCCTGTTATTAAAATAGCCCGATTGTACTAGGCACTGTGCAAAAACAGAACAAAGTGTAGTCCCTGCTATGACACACAGCCCCAGTGGTGGTTCACTACTCTGTGCCAGCAGCTCTTGGCAAGCCTGACATGCTCACTATACCTTACACACTGTTGTCATGATATATATCCAAAAGGTGGCATGTAATATGTCATTGGACAACTAATAACTTACTTATTAATATTCTTCTGAAGTGTATGTGAGAGTTGTGTACAAAAAGTAATGGATTGTGCTAGAATTATATTCTTAAAATGTGCTTGGTAAGCAATGCATAAGTGCAGTCTGCCCTAGACAATGGAATGTGTATTTGCTTGGCTGGTTGTCAAGCAGAGACAATGAAAGTGCATTTACATTAAAAGGTAAACAAAGTAATCAAGCTAACAAGGGGAAGAGGTAATGACCCAACTATGACCAGCAGAGAAGAAACCAGCATGAAGTCTTCACAGACCACATGCCTTTTCTCCCTCTGGGAATACATTTCAAATGGTTTATTGGACTATGTAGACCGTGGAGCTGAACCTGAAATGATAAATAACTGAATAATTGATTGTATGCACTATTACTGTATTATAACAGTCTATCAGGTAAGGTCTTCTGTGAAAGCTAATGACGCACTGGTGATTAAAATCATTGTAGAATGTATGTATTAACACAATATACAGAATTATATATACTCACTGATATTATGCTTTAACGTCTATGACCAAACAAGGGGGAGAGAGGTTCTCTCCCAGACCGGAAGGAAGGCAGCTGTCTACCTGTCTCCAATGAAATTAAACAACATGTGACCAAAAAAAATTGAAGCCCTATTAACATACAAATCAGCAGGGGGATGGAAAGTTCACAGGAAGGGAAGAACAGCATAGGGTCATGGTCTGAGGCCAAAGCATTGAGTGTGCAAAAAAGCATTAGAAGAAGCCATCTTGGCATCCACTACTGGACAGGCAAAAAGGGCAGGAGCTCTTGCAAGGTGATAAAGCTGGGTCTTTCAACAGAGGAGTTTGAAGTCACTGGGAACTGAATATCAGTGAAAAACCTTGCCTAGGCAAAAGTCTTTCACTTAAGAAAAGAATGGAGACCAGCACTTTGCACTTCAGTGGAAGGTCCTGACCAAAAGAAAGTCAGCCCTGGCTGGAAAGAAAAAAAGATTGATAAGAAATCTCCCTTGAACCAAGCCTGTAACTTGTTGAGTGAAGTATTAGCCACTAGAAAGCATATTTACTTTTATTTGCTTGTAACCACTTTGTCTTCATCTCTTGTACATGAACTCAGTTAAAACCTCTCTTTTTATAAGTCTCTTCTTTGATTAAATAAACTTGTTTTATTTTTAAACTAAACCAACCCAGTGCTAGGTTAGGAGAGAAGTGATTGTTAATTCCAGTTATAGTAATAAACTGTGCTTTTGTCTCTCTAAAGGAGACAGAACCCTTGTTAATTCTGGGCATAGGCGCCGACTCCGTGGGTGCTCCGTGGCTGGAGCACCTACAGAAAAAAATTGGTGGGTGCTCAGCACCCACCGGCAGCTCCCTGTGGCCCTGCCCCGCCCCCCTGCTCCAGCTTACCTCTGCTTCCTCCGCAATCACGCCGTGGCGTCCTGGTTCTCCCCGCTCCCTCCCAGCGCTTGCACCGCGAAACAGCTGATTTGCGGGGCAGGGGGAACGGAGCCCACTGGGGGGAAGAGGCAGGGCTGGGGCGGGGATTTGGGGAAGGGATCCAATAGGGGCAGAGAGGGGCGGAGTTAGGGCGGGGACTTTAGGGATGGGTTGGAATGGGGTTGGGGCCAGGGGCGGGGAAAGGGGTGGGATGGGGCGCAGGCACCCACCAGCGCCGGAGAAAGTTGGCGCCTATGATTCTGAGTGTTCCAGGAAAGGGTTGGACACTCCAAGGCAGATGTTTTGGGGGAAACCTGGGACTAGAGTCACGGTGCAAATAGTAACCAAGGCAGGTGGAGATTACAGGGGGGCCAATGTGTTGCAGGAAGGCTGCCAGTGTCAGGGTGCTGAACCAAGGGTGCACAGCACACAGACACTCAGGGAACTGCATCCTTGTCTGCTGGCTGTTCGTGTCCAGGCTGTGAGCCACAGCAGCAGAGCATTTACAGCTCATAGGGTTACAGGGCACGTGGTAATGCAACCTCTTATCAAAAGGTGGCAATACAAAATTTTGCCTGAAAGCTACAGGCATGACTGCTGTGCCAGTTTTTAAATAATCATAAATCATTTTACAGGAGAACACGTGAAAGGAATGATGGATGCAACTTTTAATATGCTTGTTTCAAAGCAGCTGACTCCACAGAGCACTTGCCGAAACTCAATACTTGCTGAAACATTTTAATGGGGCTGAATTCTGCCTTCACTTACACCCCTTCAACTGCACAAACATCAGTAGCAGTTGTAAGGGAAGGCAGAATTTGTGTCTATCATCATCAATATGGTAAAAGATTACCTTACCTAATAAATACTGGTTCAAACCATTTGGGGACCTTTTCAGTCAGTCAGTTGATTAACTTGTTTATGTATTGTTCTTTGGAACACTAAGCAAGTTTCTCTAAATTTTATGAACCATTAAAATGGCATCACTTTCATCTAGTTAGACTTTTGTAATTAATAAACTATGACAAGCATTGTCTGAAGCACAATTTATCGTTGTTCCAGTCTCAGTTCAAATTATATTCAAAACAGTTGGCACAGAGTATTGCTGAAAGGGTGAAAAAGTTGCTCAACCCAGTCTCCCACACCCATAGTCTGTGATAAGTCTCTTTCTCAGTATGAACATTTATTTTTATATAAATATGTACAGAAGTTGACCTTGTTTAATTCAAAGAAGTATTTTATTAGCCTCTAATAGATGACTACTTGAATACACTAATAGATTATGTCTATGTCTATGTTTACTCTGATTAATGCCCATACAATGGAGTCATTCCATGACATTTCTTTGGGCAGCGCTTTTATGCGAGAAGTGCCCATCTCTCTCTGTGATTCATATGTTACTGAACCGAAAAGGCAACAATGACTAAAATGTGGTTTCTCACCTACTTATAACTGTTGCTCTTCAAAAAATGTTGCAATTGTCCAGTACGTACGTACGTACGTGTGTGTGTGGCACACCAAGACCAGAGCTGAAAAGTTTCACAGGCAGTAACCAAAGGAGCAGGCACATGTGCACCACACTGTTCCTTGTGCTCTGAGACAAGGGTATAAAAGGCATAGCCAGCCCACCCTTCCTTCAGTTCCTTTGTACCAGACTCAGATGATAGATTCTGATGTGTTGGGAAAGAAGGGTAGGTTGTGTAATGGACATATGCAACACATCTCAAACAGCCACAACTACAACAATGTGAGTAACTCTTTTTATTGCCTAGAGTGACTGCATATGTCCATTACACTAGATCAATGGTTTTCAAACTTTTTCCATTTGCAGACCCTGTAATGGTCCCTCGCTATCAAGTGGGGGAGGGAGGCCACTCTGCCTCACTACCAGCAGACTGCAAGTGACAGTTTGTAGGGGAAACTCTGGCCCTCTGGGCAGGGCGGAGCCACAAACAGTCTATAGCCCAGCACCTTCTGGATGGGGCTGACAGTAATTAACAGTCTATAAGGGAGCTGTGGCTCCCTGGGCAGGGCAGAGCACAAATAGTTTATCAGCTCTGGGCCCTTTAGGCAGGTGCAGAGCAAACAAAGCAGTCTGGCATTCTGGCTCAGGTTGACGTCTTGGGTAGATGAATGCAGGTCTCTTGGGCCTCAGGTGGGGAGGCTGCCACTGCAGGGGTGGCGTGGTAGGGAGATGCGGGCCCACCTGACTCCACCATGTTCTAGCCCAGGGCCCTATCAGTGGCAGAGTGTTCCACCACTGGGTCCGTGGGGAATCCCACAACACACTGCCTCACACTCTGGCAGCAGTACCAGACCAGAATCTGGTTCCCCTAGGCTACTTCCTACCACAGTCTGGGTGTAGGGTCCTGCAGTCGAAAAGTCCTCCATCTCCTCAGGGTACATAGCCACTGGCAGTCCCCACAGTTCCTCAGGGCATCCATCTGACGGTGATCCTGGCAGTGCCTCTGGGCACTGGTCTGTCTCCTTCAGCCACAGCTCCACTTGGGGCCTTGTTTGGGATTCTGTTGAGATTCCAGCTCCCTGGAAGAGCCATCTGCTCCCTCTGGTGCTCCAGCCCCAACTGAGCACTGGGGCTCTCTTTGTATACTTTCTGTCCCACCTTGGGACTTCCGGTGAGCGGGGCAGGGCGGATTTAGCTCCACCCTCCAAGGGGGAGTATAGTGGTCCTTTCCTCTGCTGTTCAGAGCGAGGCCACTCTGCCTCACTACATACACCTACAAAATTTCAAATGGAGGTGTGGACCCCTTCGGAAATTCAATCTGTGGTCTGCAGATCTCTACCATAGAAGTCTTTGACTGAAAACTGACTGAACAGAATTCAACCATAACTATGGCATGTGCTCGGCACAGCATTTGTCACAGCATGAGAAAGGGTGCTAAATTGTGGGCTTCTATAGTCACACCACCACTTTGGGTTTTGACTGGTAGGTGGGGGTATTCACATACTTTTGATTAATCAGAAAAACAGAATGCCTTTTCTGTGATCTGAAACTTTATTTTCACAGTCACCTTTCACGAACCCTTTAGACATAGTCTGTGGACCTCCAGGTGTCCACAGACCACAGGTTGAAAATGACTAACACCACTACCTGGGAGAGCAACTTTCCTTGATGTAGCTAGGTGTAAAGTGCCTGATTTGTGGGGATTTTTCTCCATAAACTCCATCTGCAGAAGACTACCTCCGTACCAGGGCCTCATGCGCTGAAGAGGACAAGGTGTTTGGAAGAAGCAGATTAGAACCCTCCTAAGGATGGTCTTGCACTGTTGATGTTGGAGGCCTGCCTGAAGCACAAGCAATGCCAATCCTCAACACCAACACTGAGTAGTCTATCAGTTCCATGTGGAGAAACTTCCTCCATCAAGAGTAGGTTTCTGTAATGTAGCAGTTGCCCGGTACTGACTTTGGATGGTCTTTTGTGACCGGGTGGGGAGACTTCTCTTCTCAGTGACTGATTTCTGTAGTGAAGTAGATGAGGATCTAGATGCCAGAGGCATGCTGCATGTTACCCAGTAGGGCCTATAATAGGGTTGGTATGGTACCAGAGGCCAATTGTGGCACTGCATTCTCTCAATCTGCTTTTGTCAGAACTAGTCCTACAAGAGCAGGGATGATCCCTTGGGGGAAGCTCTGGATTCCATGAAGTGGGAGACTTCAGACTCTGAGGAAGAGTGTGAGTACTCCAAAGGCCAGAGTAGAACAGTACCAGCAGGCATTGCAAGAGATCAGTTCTGGGATCTATGATGGGTCTGTAGTTTCAGTGATAACATCGGGGCTTCCTAGTTATCAGCACTGTGCACTGCAGTGGAGGAGTTGTCATTGGTTTGGGAGCTGCCATCGAGATTACTGGAAGCAGTACCAGACCTGATGTTATTGCCAGTGTAGATGATCCTGATGTGGAAATCAACATGCAATGGGCCTGATGTATTAATTTAGATGGACTATATGGGCTAAAGGTGTTAACATAACCCAGTCACTGTCCAACACTAAACGGTGTTAAACAAGCTTTGGGGTTTACTATGCAGAGACCTTAGCCAGCTTAGCAACATGACAAATACACCATTAAAAGTCCTTTTAACCTTTTTATTAAAGATAAAGAACAGAAGGAAAAACAGATAATACATTTCAAATCTTTTAAGTAAGGCTTTCATTTAAACAACATTTTTGTTCCCTTTCCCTTTAGATGGAACTCCCCCCCACCCCTTGTCTGACAGTCTCTTCAACAGTATTCAAGATGAGTAATAACTGTCATCCCAGGTGTGGTTTGGGATTCAGCTGGAACCATCAGAGGTGGGAAGGTCATCTGGGTACCTCTATTTCTGGCCCATTCTGGTCAGGACACCTCTCAGGATCAGAATGATGAAGGTCTGGGGTCCCTGAAAATGGTAGGGGTGGCAGCCATGATGGTAAAATTCATTCCAGTAGCCTTTTGTTTTCTTGCGGTTCTTTTAAACTTTCCCCACAGAATCTCTCTCTTGTAAGGACTCAAAAAGTGAGTGATGGATGGAATAGCCCATTCCCTCATCATTTTGTCCACCAGTTAGGCTCCACATTTCCTGTTTTTAACAACATAAGAACGGCCATACTGGGTCAGACCAAAGGTCCATCTAGCCCAGTATCCTGTCTTCCAACAGTGGCCAACGCCAGGTGCCCTAGAGGGAATGAACAGAACAGGAAATCATCAAGTGATCCATCCCCTGTCGCCCATTCCCAGGTTCTGGAAAACAGGCTAGGGACAGCATCCCTGCCCAACCTGGCTAATAGCCATTGATGGACCTATCCTCCATGAACTTATCTTGTTCTTTTTTGAACCCTGTTATAGTCTTGGCCTTCACATCCTCTGGCAAGGAGTTCCACAGGTTGACTCTGTGTTGTGTGAAAAAATACTTTCTTTCGTTTGTTTTAAACCTGATGCCTATTAATTTCATTTGGTGGCCCCTAGTTCTTGTGTTATGAAAAGGAGTAAATAACACTTCCTTATTTACTTTCTCCATACCAGTCATGATTTTATAAACCTCTATCATATCCCCACTCCCCATTATCTCTTTTCCAAGCTGAAAAGTCCCAGTCTTATTAATCTCTCCTTATATGGAAGCTGTTCCACACCCATAATCATTTTTGTTCCTCTTTTTCTGAACCTTTTCCAATTCCAATACATCTTTTTTGAGATGGGGCGACCACATTTGCATGCAGTATTCAAGATGTGGGTGTACCATGGATTTATATAGTGTCAATATGATATTTTCTGTCTTATTATGTATCCCTTTCTTAATGATTCCCAACATTCTGTTTGTTTTTTTGACTGACGCTGCACATTGAGTGGATGTTTTCAGAGAACTAACAGGTAATGATATAGTGATCTCTCTCCTGCCATCCATCTCCACCCTCTGACAAACAGAGGCTAGAGACACTATTCTTTACCCATCCTGGCTAATAGCCATTAATGGACTTAACCTCCTTGAATTTATCTAGTTCTCTTTTAAACCCTGTTATAGTCTTAGACTTCACAACCTCCTCAGGCAAGGAGTTCCACAGGTTGACTGTGCACTTTTATTTGTTTTAAACCTGCTGCCCATTAATTTCATTTGTTTTAAACCTGCTGGCCCCTAGTTCTTATATTATGGGAACAAGTAAATAACTTTTCCTTATTCACTTTCTCTGCACCACTCATGATTTTATGGTCACTATTTCCAAGCGGTCCTGTTATAGTTACCAGATCCTGGCTCCACTCAGGACTAAATCGAGAATTGCCTCTCCCCTTGTGGGCTCCTGTACCAGCTTCTCAAAGAAGCAGTCATTTAAAGTATCAAGTATCAGAGGGGTAGCCGTGTTAGTCTGGTTCTGTAAAAGCAGCAAAGAATCCTGTGGCACCTTATAGACTAACAGACGTTTTGCAGCATGAGCTTTCGTGGGTGAATACCCACTTAAAGTATCAAGAAATTGTGTCTCTTCATTTCATCCTGAGGTGACATGTACCCAGTCAATATGGGGATAATTGAAATATCCCACTATTATTGAGTTGTTTATTTTGATAGCCTCTCTAATGTCCCTTAGCATTTCATCTTCACTATCACTCTCCTGGTCAGGTGGGCGATAATAGATCCCTACTGTTATATTCTTAATAGAGCATGGAATTACTATCCATAGAGATTTTATGGAACATGTGGATTCATTTAAGATTTTTACTTCATTTGATTCTACATTTTCTTTCACATATAGTGCCGCCACCCGACCCCCTCCTCCACGACCTGTTCTGTCCTTCCAATATATTTTGTACCCCGGAATGATTGTCCCCCATTGATTGTCCTCACTCCACCAGGTTTCTGTGATGCCAATTATATCAATATCCTCCTTTAACATGAGGCACTCTAGTTCACCCATCTTATTATTTAGACTTCTAGCATTTGTGTACAAGCACTTTAAAAACTTGTAACTGTTTATTTGTCTTCCCTTTTCTGATTTGTCAGATTCTTTTTTATGTGAATGTTTCTCATCTGATCTGGCCCATACTTTATCCTCTTCCATCCTCTCCTTCTGACTAAACCCTAGAAAATCTCTAAGGGCTAGTCTACACTTACCGTCCGGGTCGACGCAGTGAGTTCGACTTCTCGGAGTTCGAACTATCGCGTCTGATCTAGACGCGATAGTTCGAACTCCGGAAGCGCCGCGGTCGACTCCGGTACTCCACCACTGCAAACGGCGGTGGCGGAGTCGACCTTGGAGCCGCGGAGTTCGACCCTGCCGCGTCTGGACGGGTGAGTAGTTCGAATTAGGGTACGCGAATTCAGCTACGTGAATAGCGTAGCTGAATTCGAAGTACCCTAATTCGAACCCCCTTTTTAGTGTAGACCAGGCCTAAGAGAAGTCTCTGTCCAATCCACTTGCTCGTCTGCAGCAATCGGCTCCCACTCCCGCACCCCCTGCCATCTCTTAGATTAAAAACCGCTCTGCAACTTTTTTTATGTTAAGTGCCAGCAGTCTGGATCCACTTTGGTTTAGGTGGAGCCCATCCTTCCTGTATAGGCTCCCCCTATCCCAAGTTTCCCCAGTTCCTAATAAATCTAAACCCCTCCTCCCTACACCATCGTCTCATCCACGCATTGAGACTCTGAAGCTCTGCCTGCCTACCTGGCCCTGCATGTGGAACTGGAAGCATTTCTGAGAATGCCACCATAGAGGTCCTGGATTTCAATCTCTTTCCTAGCAGCCTAAATTTGGCCTCCAGGACATCACTTATACCCTTCCCTATGTCATTAGTACCTACATGTGCCACGACTACTGGCTCCTCCCCAGCACTACACATAAGTCTATCTAGATGCCTCGAGAGATCCGCAACCTTCGCACCAGGCAGGCAAGTCACCATACGGTTCTCCTCGTCATCACAAACCCAGCTATCTCCCATTACTAACACCTGCCTTTTCCTAATGACTGGAGTTCCCTCCCCTGGAAAGAGCCTCAGTGCGAGAGGATACCCCAACATCATCTGGAAGGAGGGTCCCAATTTTGGGAAGGTTTCCCTCTGCTCCCGTTGACTGCTTTCCTTCCCTGCGCCTTTCATCCTCCTTAACAGTGCAGGGGCTGTCTGACCACAGGTAGGACAAATCTACAGTGTCCCGGAAAGCCTCATCAACATATCTCTCTGCCTCCCTTAGCTCCTCCAGTTCCGCCACCCTGGCCTCCAAAGCCCGTACGTGGTCTCTGAGGGCCAGGAGCTCCTTGCACCAAATGCACACATACACCACCTGCCCACAGGGTAGGTAATCATACATGCTACACTGAGTGCAATAAACAGGATAGCCCCCACTCACCTCTTGGACCTGACCCTGTGCTCCACTTAGGACTAAATCAAGAATTGCCTCTCCTCTTGTGGATTTCAGAACTAGTTGCTCCAAGAAGCAGTCATTTAAAGTGTCAAGAAACTTTATCTCTGCATCCCATCCCGAGGGGATATGTACCCAGTCAATATGGATATAGTTGAAATCCCCCATTATTACTGAATTTATTTTAATAGCCTCTCTTATCTCCTTGAGCATTTCACAGTCATTATCACCATCCTGGTCAGGTGGCCTGTAATATATCTCTACTGCTATATTCTTATTATTTGAGCCTAGAATTATTATCCATAAAAATTCTACGGTACAGTTTGGTTCATTTAAGATTTTTACTTCATTTGATTCTACGCTCTTTCACGTATAGTACCACTCCCCCACCAGCACAAGCTACTCAGTCATTCCTATATATTTTGTACCCTGATATTACTGTGTCCTATGGATTTTCATAATTCACCAAGATTCTGTGATGCCTGTTATATCAATATCCTCATTTTATACAAGGCATTCTAGTTCACCCATCTTATTATTTAGACTACTAGCATCACTCAAGGATTGTGTTGAAATCATATCAACTTGGCATTTTGGTCTAGACTAATTCAGTTATTCTGTCTTTCTTTCAGACCTTTTCCCATTAACATTTATTATAGGTTATTATAACCTTTTATGAATTTTTACATACTTTTTTACAGTTGAACTCACAATTTGGGTAAATTTGTAACTCCAATTGTCACAACAGGCCTGGCAAGGCATTGCCAGACTGAATAATTGGTCAGGGTGGTACTGAGAAGCTCAGCAGATCCTTTACATCTGCATAAGGCTCCGGCGTAGTCAGTACCAAAATGCCCTTCTTTGAGAAAAGGCAGCAGCTCCAGCATCTGCACTGAAGAAGTAGACAGCCTCACCAGTCCCAGTATGGGAATCAGAGACATCAGCTCTAGGTTGGTCGAGCCACTAGGATGCAACAACAGGGAGCAGTGGGCTGAAAGACACACTTTATCTTCAATACCAGAGTGGCTAGCAGCTTCTGCAGTTGCAGAGTTCCGCAGTGAGGACTTTAACAATGTGGAGGCCATTCTCTTCTTTGGCTTTGGAGGAGCACCTCTTGGAGGAGTGCTCTAGTGAGGAGGATATCCTCCTCCCTCTGTCTGCAGGTAAGACCAGGGGAGCACTCCCACATGGTGAGGAACTCCCTCTAGTCAACTGAACTGATATTGATGTTAGGCCAGCAGTGGCCTCCACAAGGATGTACTGGAGACGTTCTTTCTCTGCTTCTTGGTTCTTGTCTTGAAGCCCCTGAAAAAAAATCAGATGCCCATCCCTGACTTCACCCTCACCGAGGCACTTCAGGCAGTGAGAGTGCAAGTCACTCACAAGCACTAGTTTGTGACACCCAAAGCAGGGTTTGAAGACGGAGGGGGTGAGGGAGGAGGCAGAGGGCTCCTCCGTTGCCTCGCACCCCTCCTGCACCCCAACTCCCTGCCCTGAGACATCTGCTCCACCCTGACCCCCTGCCACACCCCTCACCCCTCTTGCACCCCACACACCAACTCCCTGCCCTGAGCCCCTTGCCGCACCCCACACCCCTCCTACAACCCAACTCCCTGCCCTGCACCCCTCCTGCACCCCACATCCTTCCTGCACCTCAACTCCCTGCCCTGAGCCCCTGCCACACCCTGCACCCCTCCTGCACCCCCTGGTGACAGGGAAGGGGCAGCGTTGGGGTGGGGACTTTGGGGAAGGGGGTGGAAAGGGGCAGGGGTGGGAAGAGGCGGGGCAGGGGCAGGGCCTCATGGAAGGGGTGGAGTGGGGGCAGGGCCAGGGGCAGTGAGGATGGGGGGGGTCAGTGATGTGGCCCTCGGGCCAATGCACTAGACCTCATGTGGCCCTTGTGGTCATTTGAGTTTGAGACCCCTGCTTTATAACCTTAGCTCAGAGCACAAAGCACACCAGGTCATAGTGTGGCCGCCCCTCTGGGTTCTGTTAGGGAAAATTCTCCAGCACTGGTGTACAAGGTGTGCGGCACATCCTCTCCCCTCCCCAACCATAATGGACAAGTGCAATCATTCAAAGAAGAATTAGTTTCTTATTGTGCACACATTCTCCTTCTAGGTTCATAACTAGATCCAAGCAACTGAATCAGTTTAAGTTTTGTGAGCTGGAAGACAGCATAAGCAGTTACTTTCTGTGTGGACCTGCATCTTTCTTGAGTTAAATTCAAATAGAGTTGGTACTTCTTTCTGAGTCAGTAAGTTTCTGCCATGAGTCCCACTACATTTAGTAAAAGTCTTTTTTACAGTGTAGTTTTAATGTTTTCTAGGGTCCCAGTTTTGCAGTCTTTTCTCACATTGATAGTCTAACTGAAGGTAATGCCCAAAATTTTCAAACTTGATGCACAAATTTGGCCACATACATTCATTAAGTAGCCTTACTTATGAAAGGGCTGGGCCCCACAACTTACATTGATTTCAGAAACCCATGTTTGAAAATTGTGGCTCATAGGACTATTCACGCAAGTAAATGTAATTTAGTGTAAAGAGTGCAGGTTTGGGGTTTTGGTTGCTTGTTGTTTTTAAAACATCTTTTGAAATACAGAAAAAATATGCTTAGGCATTTTCAAGAATTGTTTCCAACATCTGGTGTGTATCAACTTATCATATGCTGTCAAAAATTCTAAAAGTACTGCAGTAAGCACTGAGAATTGTTTTCCAAACATCCTCCCTTTGTGGTGCAAACCAAACCTCATGGTGTTATCTGAACTAGGTGATTCTGTAGAAAGTAATCTGAATGATTTCCAAGAGGTGCTGATCAATATTTGGATGTCCACTATTAGACTTGGCAGGAACATGTGAGTGATTTAGGGAAGAGATAGAAACCAAGCTCATAAAATGAGAGGAAGAGATATTTCTGGGAAGTACACCTCCCAGCTTCACACCCACTTCTCTGTCCTCTTCCCTCCCTGCCATGACATCTCTGAACAACTGTCACACCTGATATATTGATGTAGTATTTTTCTCATTTCTTTGCCACACCACAGTATGCAAGTCTCAGACCTGATAATATTGGAGGCAATTGTGAAGAGATGTCAATAGGGAACACATGGAAGGAATATTTTATTATTGAGTTACCCATGATACTGGACAGTAAGATAAGGAAGTTTCATGTTGACCCAAAACAAAGGAGTAGTCTTCTTGATACTAGTGCCCAGAAGAGTAATTATCGGGGGGGGAGGGGGGATATTATCCACCAGGTGCAATGAGTCAGTCCTTTTATAGCATCTTGAACTCCAGAGGAATTTGGAAAACAGCCTAGGGTTATTGAAAAATCTCTGAAGGATGAGGATAATAAGCCAGTTGCCTTATTTCTGGAGGCCTTATCTACCCTGCTCCATCCTCAATTTCTCTTCAGAGGAGGCTCAAAATCATGGAGCTGCTTCAAGGTGGCTTTGTACTTTTCCTTACTATAGCTCTTTCACCGTCCTGAGTTTTCATATTAGTATGGTAGCAGTTAAACTTAAATTTTAAAGTCAATGTATTCACAATAAGCTAAGTTGATAAGGAAAACATTATTGGCAAGATTCTTTTCTGACATCTTTTATGGATGTTTTTATTTTTTTCCCCTGGCACAGCTTGGCCTTACGTCTGCCAGAGGAAGAATGTCAGAGTAGATTCATCATTAGTCAGTGATTATATTTACAAAACATGCCTCAGTAAAGAAAGCAGCAGACAAAATTAACATATGTAATTATTTTACTAAATCACATGTTGTTGCATCCATCCTTGAGGAAAGAGGTCAAGAAAAATTAGTTCACCCTTAAGGTAATCTTTCCCCTGTAAATCTCCCAAAATTTAAAGAGCATCTAGATTATCTGATGGATCAATCACCACCACCACCAGTCTCAGGCTAGTTTACCTTGCACACTTAACATCTGCTTCTATTCCATTAAAGCTGAAATTCTTATTGACTTCAGTGTGGGTGAGATAAGATATGAAACATCTGGTGCCTCATCACCAAGCTATAAATTAAGTTCTCCTTTCTGAGGACAGTCTCATTTGACCACTCCCCATTTTGTGACAAGTAACACCTTTTAATGAAAATGTCTCAACATAACCTACCTCTGCCAAGCAAGTTACCTGGTCCTTTCTGGAATTCTAATGTTTACAAACTGACTTAAAACATTTGTACTGCAGCTAATTATAAGTACCTCCCCTACAGTGCACCTTTCTTTAAGCATAACTATGCATGAATCACATACCTGCAGATAAAAGCAAAAGAGTTTTAAGACCCAGACAAATACCGTTTCCCCCTTCAAGACTGAATGTTAACTTCTTGAAGAACCTTATCTATATCACCACAAGGCTCAGTTTTAAGACTGCTATTCAACTTCATTTTTTCCTGTTTTGTATTACACCGATCAACTAATCAAGTCTTCGTTCTGTCTTATCATTGCTCATTCATCAGTAACATCAACTACAAAACATTCTCTTAATTAACATGCAAGTCATTTAGATCTCCAATACTTTAAATAAAGTACTAAAGGTAATAATTGGAGATATACCAATCTCCTAGAACTGGAAGGGACCTTGAAAGGTCATTGAGTCCAACCCCCTGCCTTCACTAGCAGGACCAATTTTTGCCCCAGATCCCTAAGTGGCCCCCCTCAAGGATTGAACTCACAACCCTGGGTTTAGCAGGCCAATGCTCAAACCACTGAGCTATCCGTACATAGATCCTTCCTTAAAAACAGTAAGGGTCACATCCAACCTTTCCCATATCAACACACAGAGGAGGAGTATTTGCCCCAAATTTTGAGCATTCATGTGGCAGCATCCCCTGCACAGGGCAGAACCAGTGGAAGCAGCATGAACTGTAGCCAGAAAGAAACGCATACACAGAAAAGACATGCCACTCCTCACAATCTCAGGTCTTAAGAGAGAAGTCAGTATGTCTTTTTGGTACTCCAAGCCCCTTCCACAAGGGGAAGCCAGTACTGGCAGCATGGCTAACTGTGCTGTCGATTGCTTTCCCTAGGGGAAGAGGGTTTTCATGGATCAGGCTCTCCAATGGGGAAAGGAGATTAGAATAAATTGGCAGAATTATTGCTGCTAACAGGAGCACTAACATAAATACAGTATTCTGACTCATTCAGAAAGGAATATGCCATGAAGACCAACTCTTCCCAACTCCTCCCTCTCTTGCAACTGGACTGTTTTCTTCCCAACATGCAGCAGTACCAGTAAGCAAACGGTAGGGATGGACTGGTGGCAGCACCACAGTGGTAGAAAAATACCACCACATAACTGCCTTTTCTCACCATTCCCTTGCCAGTCCACTTCCTCTTTATGGCCCCAGTTCAGCAAAGCATTTCAGCACATGATTAAACCCATGTTTTTTCAGCAAAGCACTTCAGCAGGAGCTTAAAATTGAGTACATACCGTACTTGTGTGCCCTTGGTAGGCTTAACCATGACCTGCAGCCATCTGCAGGGAACTTGGAGGGAGGAGCACAGGTTGCAGGAGAGAAGAGTTTGGAGGAGGCACCACAAAGCCAATTTGTATTCCCCTGGCTTAAATACTAGCTGCAGTTGCAGCATGCCTGTAACTAGTTCTCTTAATAAAGAGCCAATTTTATGTTAGAAATGTGGAGTCATTTCATGTTTTTACTTAGCACATCGTACATGAAACAGGGCCCAGTGGTGAGCTGGAGCAGGTTCCCACAGGTTCCCAAGAACCGGTTGCTAAAATTAGACATCCGTGGAGAACTGGTTGTTAATGGGCCAGGGAGTGGGCAAAGAACTCCAGTCCGTGGGCCGGACCATCCTGTTGCTCCCAGGATTCCCAGCTGGGGAGGCTGAGGCTCCCCCGGCCCTTCCCCTGCTTCCCCCCAGCTGCAGTGGGGCCAGCCACTGGCACCAGCTGGGCAGCTCAGCTGAGCTCCTGAGTCATCCTGCTGCTTTGAGCTGCCGGCAAGGTAAGGGGGGAGGGGGCTGCAAGCTCTAGGGTTGCTGGGGGGGCAAGTAGGGCAATTTGCCCCAGGCCCTGCAGGGGCCCCCGGCCCCATGGGTATGTCTCCCCCCGCCCCAGCCCCTCCCCCACTCCCCCCCTTAAATCAGAACTTTTTATAGGGAACCGGTTGTTAAGATTTTGGCAGCTCATCACTGACAGGTCCTAAAGTGAAACTTTTTGGTAAGTGGTTTGCTGAACAGGGATGGACTGCTGAATCTGAGCCTACACTCTTCCAGTGCCCCTCTATGCCACATTACTGAGGTAAGTGTGGGGCTTTAAGTCATGTCTTTTCTTTGGATAGATGGGTATTTGCTTATACAGCTTTCAGTTACAAAAAGCCGTGATAGGTGCCTCATATATCACAGCTTAAAATTAGTAAACTTTGTATGTCTTGCTTCCATTTTAAAGAAATATTGATCCAAGATTGAGACTCTTCTGAAACTGTAAGCAATTTAAAGTGTGATAATACTTTTCTATAGCTTTCCAGCAGCATATACAGTGATCAATGGCTAAGCTAAATATGATAATGTACAGTTAAAAGGTCATAAGTCAAGGCTAGTAGGCTTAAAATAATATCTCTATTTGTTTTGCAAGATGAGTGTGCATGCAAGTTCTTGATATACATTCCTGATCCCTGCATAAAGATTCCCCCTCCCCCGTGTCCAACATTCCACAGTAAATTAAGTACAATTTGTGGGATAACATTCACCTTTTCCTCATGTGTCAGGCATTGGCAATTTCTGAAGGCAGGATACCAGACTTTATGGACCAAATGCTATTTATATAACACTTCTTCTTACCCCTCTTTTGTGCTTTTCTGTTCTATTACTGTAAGCAGGAGTTGTATTCAAAGTCACAAAAATCTTGCTTCCTGAGCACTTCAAGAAACATGATTCTGGTACATGTAAGTCAGCAAAATTTTCACAAGAATTGGACTGAGACAACTTCACATGCACACATGAACACCTAATCACAGCAAAATAACAAATTGGATAGATCTTGGAGCTAGACTGAATGACACCAGCTAAGGATCTAGTCCAATGTTCCAGATTTGTTGTTATAACATTCATATGAAATTCAGTTTATATTCAACATAAGGAAAGCTGAGGTCAAAACAACAGGTCTGTCAATTGTCTAGGCATTTCTTATGTGCCTATCAAAGGCCTCAATCCAATAATTTTTTACATCTACTTTTCTTTCAGCCAGATTTTAATTCCCACTGATAGTATGCACAAAAAGACTCAATAAATATCAAATTATTTCCATAGTCTTTGAATATAAATATTGTTTAAACTGTTTACCTTTCTTGCTTCTCTTATCATCTTCCTAATAGTTTCCTTTATTGTGAAAGGCTGTATTCGTGGTGGATGAAAAAGTAGATCAATATTTGTACCTCCAGACATTCCAGGCATCAGATAGGGCCAGCCCAAGTCAAGGTTCGGAGCTTCCACATCAGATTCAATAGGCCAATAAGTACCCGAAGAAGAGGTATCATCAACAGCATTGTCAGAGGAATAAACTGTGTTTTGAGGAAGTTTCTGAACAGTGTTCAAAATATAATTAATTTCTTCTTCTGCAAGGAACTCTGAACATCTCTCTTTGGAAAGAAATTCTTGGTAGGCTTCTAAACCTCCTTCAATTAAAGCATCAATAGCTACACGATACCATTCCTTGTAATGAGGTTCAATGTAATTTTCTGATCTGCATTCATCATGTAAAGATGAAAGCATAGATGATGTTTCCATTTTCACCAATATTTAATGACAAACCTTTTAAATTTCCATTCATGCACCAATGAAATGTACCTGAGAGGAAATTGAAAGAAAACAGTTAATGTTTTTGGCAATTTTAATTATAATACTTTAACCTTCTCTTCCACCATCTAAGGATTTCAAAGTGCTTTGAAAAATTCATTAAGTAAGCTTCACAAACCTAAGCCAAGTGGTATTATTCTCCCCTTTTTCAGATGGGGAAAACTGAGGCACTTGTGAGTTAAGTGATTTGCTGAGGTTCATATGTAGAGTCTGTGGCAGGGCTGGCAATACATCCCAGATTTCCTGATTCCTAGTCTTGTAGTATAAACAGCACATGTTCTCTGTGTGGAGAATGAATATGTAAATTTCCTCCAGTCAATTGTTTCAATACTCTATGCTTGTTGGCCCATTCTTAAAAGTGTTAAAACCCCAGCCCTGATTCCTGCTTCTTTATGCTCTAGTCTCTCATATTCCTCCCTTGTACACATACCTTTTCTCAGGCTTCTCTGAAACCACAGCCTTTGATGTCCTTATCTTTATCTACCTTTTTATTCACCATGCTGATCTAATCCTCTTGCTGCTTGAAGCAAAGCCAGCCTACCTCACTTTCATGAGTTACTTGAAAGAGAGTTTTCTCCTCCCACATCTTGAATCAGACTATGACTCAGCAATCTGTTTTCTAGTTCCACCCTGCTCCGCCTCTGGAGTGGCTGTTTTTATCTTACTGTTAATTTAAAACAACAACAATAATAAAAAAAAAAAATCAGGAGTTTTTCATTGCTCACATAAATGTTCTTTTTTCAATTAAACCGGAAGGGGGGTTGCGGCTGCTGCCACAGAGAAAGGTAATACGTACAAGGGGAGTAAGTACATAAAGAATAGAGGGCCAAGTTTTCCTCTCATTTACAGACATACAACTCCACTGAACTTCTACAGTTTACTTTAAATCTTTGGCCTAGGGAGGCAAACTATAACTTGGAAACCCATGAGAGCAGCATGCAAGTGGTCAGGTAGAACAGAAAGCAGGTACATGGCAGAACCTTCCCAATCCCAATGGTAACAACATAATGTGACTCAGAGAAAGATAAACAAAGGAGAGTAGAGGGAGTTGGGAGAACAGCTATTGAGTGCAGAGTAATTTAGGACACAGATACCTAATGTGTTGCTAGAAAATTAATGTGAAAATCCTTGTTGGAAGCCTATTTAATGATGTTTTGCAGGAATGCATTATTTATGTAAATAATAAATATACATGTTATGCTGAACTTATTTATTGAGCACATAAAATATTTTATTTATATGTAGATCTTCCTAATATTTTTGCAAGAAGTGCAGTGTTCATTTACTTTAGTAATCTACATTGGAAATAGCCTAAATATGAAAATGCAACTGAAAATGGCTTCCAAATGCCACTTAAATTAAGCCTAATGAAATAAAAATTAAAAGCTCCCTATAGCACACTGTACTAACTTAACTGTAAAATCCAATGTTCAAATATTATTTATTTTCAATTCTGGATAGTAATCCAAGTAATGTTTGTGTCTACAGATTTGTTGGTCTTACAACTAAATTCCTTCTAAGGGAGGAAAGATCAGCTGGATAAAGGAGGATGAAATAGGAGTGAACAATTAAACCAAGACTGCTGTTGAGGAGATTGCTAAATCTGAAGCGTAAAAGAAATGGGAAAAGGCCAATCTGAGGCTGGCATCTGCCAGACACATGAAGGATTCAATTTGAATTCTGTCTCTGGGGCAGCAGAAGGAGAGATCACCACCCAAAATATTATGCTTTTGAGCCTAGGGGAAAGGAGTGTTTTTTGCTGCTACTGTAGTGGCAGATTTCAGTGGTTAGCAGTAAGCTAAAGGAGGCTTGGTTCATGTCCACTGACTGAGAATTATGATGTGTTACAGTGGGAGATATGCAGGGGCTGATTATCCATTGCCTTGCACAGTGGGTAAGTAGGTATAAAATAGGAATATTAACATCTTTACACACACTTTGTACAGATTCAAATGACTACACATGGTGCAAGGCTGTGGAGAATCAGTCTGTGATGCATAAAGGAGCAAAAAAATTAAAAAGACAAAATTAGGCCTCATGAAGTTGAGATAGTATCACTTTGAAATCAATGTTTTGTGAACTCAAACAACAGGGCAACACTTTTTCAAAGCTATTTAAGATCAAGAGTGAAAAGTTACTAAGTACAAAATTCATAGATATTCAACTGAATATTAATGGGAAGACAATTCACTAATGCAAGCTACTAAATTGACCAGTTAGTGCACTTTTGTAGGACTTTTTCAGGGCTAATATCACTCTAACCATTGCATTGTTAGTTTGATGGTAAGGGCCTGATCCTGATTCCACTGAAGTCGCTCTCTCTAAGGTACTTCTAAAGTTGGTTAATACTGTGGTATCTAAGTGTTGTTGGGAATGAGAATTCCCATTGATTTCAACAGTTGGAACAGGATCATGCAAATATAAAACATTGACATCTTGAGAACAAATGAAAAAATAACACTACATTTTAAATTATATAGATCTCATGGCAGTGTCTAATCTTCAACGGTGGTGTTATACAATATGGTTAGACAGGGATTTCTACTTTCTGTATATATTTCCCTTCTATCCTTTGTCGTGATACTTTCTTGCTTTATTCTCTTCAGTATGCATTGCTATTCAATTTATTCTGTGTGCACCTCCACCCCTAACAAATATATATCAAATATTGGGTGTGGGGACTGATGCACGATGAATGAGGCAAAGCTTCATTTGTTCCACTCGCCATTCCTTCTAACTAGTCCATGCAAGTCTCTGCAATGGGGATTAAGAAAAAGATGGTTTGATTTTCTTATTTTTAATGGGCTAGAAACTCAGATGTTGTAGATTGGAGTTCAATTTAAGTTAATGGAGCTTTACAGATTTATTCCAGCCAACCATTTGGCCCAACATTGATATTTTTCATATTTTTCCTTTTCCTTTGTTTTTAAATAAGGACAAGGGGTTCTTTGGTTTTTGCTTGTTGTTTTATTGAAGAAAATGTATTTATTAAATATGACATACAGGTCAAATGCAATTACATGGGCTAAGACATATGGTAGCAGGCTATAAATACAATATGGCTCTCCATCTCAAAAAAGACTGCAGACTTCTGCATTAATGAATTTTGTCCCATATAAGACTAATTATGTTTCTCAGAAAAAAATGTTGCTTATAAAAGTGTCAAAAGCAGCATCCTTTTAAGAAATTAAATAAATTTCCTGTTTATCATAAGGAAAAAGAAGGCAGTCAAGGCAGGTGAGACACATGGAACATATTGTCTGGAATTAAGGACATCAGTGTCTGGTACGTGGATAAGTACAGACAAAAGAACACTCTCAAATTGAAGTAATTCTATCAAGTAGATAGTACCATCTCTAACTCTCTTGCAATTGTCTTTTCCCTCCCCAGAACGTAAGAGTTATTGCACAGGAAGGGCACCTTGATGGAAAGTTAAGAACTTGTAGAAGGTACGCTATAGAACAGAGATTTAGACAATTGGTCTACCAGGAAAACTAAACTTTTCGTATTTTTTATGGTGTATCTGCTAGTTAAAATTTCACTATATTAAAGTATATGGTTTTGGTTTTTTGAGGGCTTTTTAATATAAATCAGCACAGAGATTAAATTGAGAAATAAAGTGTGCTGACTTTCGAAAGATTTTTTTAAGTCCCTTCCGCCATGTATATTGTTTCTGTATAGTGGGCTTGTGTCTTCAAAGACTCATTCTCAGGATCAATCTGTACATCAGCAACCCTATTACTGACGCAGCTAAGGATCTGCAGGATCAAACCCATCTTCCTATCTTTGTATATGTCAAATGCACTTTGATTAATCAGACTTTGTGTACATACTTTAAAAAAGACTAGCTGTGAGAGAGTTGTCAGGTACCTTCTGAAATATACCATCAGCTGTCAATTCCAGTGCTTTCCCTATGTTTAGTTGCGTGCACCTGACATTCACTGTATTAGCCATCTTCCGGTTATGCACATAGGGGCTGGATACTTAATGTTGGTCAAGAAAGAATTTTCCTACCAAGAGCTGAAATGTGCTTCACTGAATGAATAGGGGATTTGCATTTCAGAGCACGTGCTCCAGCTGAATCAGTTGGTACAGTATGTAAACTCTGCATGCATCCTGCACAGGCTTGCTCATTTTTGCTCACACTAACATACCCCACCCTCTCCAATGTTGCTACCAGGAATATAGCAAGACAAAGCTTGTATTTTGGGAAGGAAGTGGAAATGTGTGTCTTTGTAGAAATGGACTTACAACATGTTAGCCTCCACAAAGATGACAAAATGGATGACAGACATAGAAAATGCAAAATAAATAATGAGTCCTGCTCCATATTCAGGCCCTTATACATTGCACATTACTCTAGGCAACAACCCACCTGTGGGTATATATCAATCAGACAATGCACAAACATCTCCCTACATCCCTCACCTCTATCACATATGATGCTTGTGGATTTTATGGCTGTTATTGGAACAATATACCTTTAAACCAATTATTCCTATTATCAAAGCTATGGACAATACACAAAAGCCTTGCTCAGCCAGTTGCTAACAGAATAGATGTTTTATGTCACTGCGTTCCCTACCTATGTAGTGCCTTTCCTACCAAAGAATCCAAAATGCTCTATTACAGTCAGAGGAAAAGTAGAATTTAATAGGGAAAAGTTGAACATCATTATTTCTATAGGATAGAAAATTAAACTTTGTTGACACAAATATGAAAACTACCAAATGCTGATTGACCTTTAGGAAACTAAACCTGTGGTAGCTATGGCCAGAGCTGGAAAAGTTTCTATAAAACAAATAGGAGAAAGACCCAACCAAGAGCAATTGTGTAGGTGCAAAGAAGTGCAGAACAACCCACTATTTACTTCAGGTGGGAAGCAAAGAAGTGATAAAAGCTTGCATCCTTGCCTCCAAGAAATTTCAGGCCCTACAATAAGCCTGGGGGAAAGGACCCAATCGCACATATCCCAGTCAGCAGAGCAGTTGTGACCATGGAGCCCTTCAGAACATTGCTTTCAGTGGGCTTAGCCAGCTGCAGGCATGTTACCTGCTGAGTGAACTCACTGGCAGTGGAGGTGATGAGCTGCCCCAAGACATGACCAAAACCACTGTGGTGTTGTTAGTGGTGGTGTGCCAAGGTGGCAGGCTCCACTCCATGTGACCCAGCCTGTTAGTAGCTATTTGGCCAGTTCACTACTTGGGTGGGTGTGGCGAGGGGACAGGCTCAGAGCAGGCCAGAGTGGGCTGTGGCCCCTGCGGCACGCAAGCCCAGGCTTGGAGGAGCACAGAGTGCACCCACTGTGGGGTGTGCATGCAGGGCAGGTCCCACCCGCCACAGCCAAGCTTGGATCCCACAAGGTCTGGCCGTTTCTGCTCAGACAAAGCCCAGCTCCTGGGCACGTTTGTCCCAACAAGTCTGCAGCTCAGAGTGAAGTGGGGGGGGGGGAGCCTGCAGCACTCAGCCTCTGCTATAGGTCTGCCCACAACCCCCTGGCCCCTTCCCCCAGCTCTCACTGCCCTGCCCCAAAGCTGCCCCCTTCACACCGCTAACGGCCCACCTCCCATTGCCCTATCTCGCCCCTCTGGCCCTTGCTCCCCCTGCCGCAGCCCCGCTCCTATGCTCCCCTGGGCCCGGCGGGCTCCGCTTTCAAACCCGAGCGGCCCAGACGGGGAATGCCGGGGGAAGGGGCGGGGCGAGCCGGACAAACTAGCCGGGCCGTGGGGCAGGGTCCCCGCCGCCCCTCAGCCCGGCAAGGGGCTGGCGGCGAGCGGAGGAACCTGGGCAAGGAGCCGAGCCCCGCTGCCCCCAGCCCCTGCAGAGGGCGAGGAAAGACCCCACTTACGGTGCCGAGCCCCCCCGCGCGTGGAAATCGCCTCAAAGCGGGTCTAGGGAGCTTGTCCCAGCCTGATCCCGAGCGCCTGTTCCCCTGGCGAGAGTCACGTCGGAGCGCGGCGAAGTGCAGCCGGGCGCAGGTATTTCCCGGCGCTCTCAGGAGCGCGCTGGGTGGGGAACCAAGTTGGGACATGCCAGGAGAGTCACACCGAAGCCTTCTCGGCAGCCGCGGGAGCGGGGCGAGGAGCTGTGGGAACGGCCAAACCCCGCCCTGGGCACAGTCCTGGGCCGGGCCTCTGGCACCGGCTACGTTGGGGAAAGGCAGCTCCCGACGGCGGCAGCCCCCTGACTTGGTGCCTGGCACAGGGCAGGCTGGGGGCAGTGAGGAAGTGGAAAGCTCGCCGCGCGCTAGAGTGCCTGCAGGCTCGAGCGAGGCGAACGGGGCACATGCAGCCCTGCTTTAAGGAGCAGGCACACAGACATGGGGGAAAGAAAATCTACTCGTGCACCTGCGCTCAGGAAACTCAGACGGTGCGTGGAAAAAAAAATCGAAGCTAGAAGGAGTTGAGTAAACTTTTCCATTCATCGACCGCTTGCTTTAGACTTTGAAAGCACAGAGTCCGTTTCTGGGATGAAGAGGTTTTCAAGCGGATGCCAAGAAGATGAAAGGAAATGCAGCCTTCCATTGGAAGACTGATTCCTAGATGGAAAGTTGTATTTAATTTAAACTATTTACTTACTTAATTAAAGTTAATTTTGGAGCTCACGCTAATGCTCTGTTGTTGTGTTTTGGGAGGCTGTTGGCTAATGGTTTAGAGAAAGGGAATAGGCATTAGGACATCCGGGATACATCTAGCCTGCAAATAACACAGAGTACCTCATCTCAGCGACCATGTCACCTGGTTTGGCCCCAGGAGGCTGGGGCTGTGGAGTTAAAAATAGCAGTGGAGAGGTTTGGACTGGATCCTGGGCTGTGTGATCTTCTCCCATTGCAGATGTGGAGCCTTAGCCCAGCTGTCTACACTGGCATTTTTAGCTCCACAATCAGAGCTCCAGCTGGCTGACTCAAATAAAAGACTGGTGGCTGACATAGCCCTGGTCTCTTTTCCTAGCTATGCCCCTGACTCTCTAGTAAGTCACCTGGACCCAAATCTTCAAAAAGTATTTTAGGCACCTAATTCCTATTTCATAGAGTCATTCTCACATGCTCTGGCCCAATGGCTAGTTAAGTATTTATTCTTAGTGGAACAATTATTGGGCCAGAAAGAGTGGGAATGACTCTTGTCCAGTGGTTAGGGCACCCACGTGGGAGGTGGGGACCCCAAGTCCTTGCTTCCATCACTTTCATTATTGATCCACAGTGGAACAGCTTCATCAGGAAAGACTGAGGGAGCCCCACATCAGAACATCACATAGCTCTGTAGCTGGAGCACTCTGCTGAATGGTTTAACGAAAGGGAACTAGTAGGTTAGAGAACATGGTTTAGAGCACTTACCTGGGATGTGGGAGGCACTTGTTCAAATCCTTTCTGCCCTTCTAGCAAAGAGGTGGGGGGCAGAAATTGAACTTGGATCTCCCACATCCCAGGTAAGTGCTCCATATTCAAGAAGGGTTTTGTGGTCAGCATCACCAGCTATTTTGTGGGGAGCCAGGCAGGTACCTAACTAATTCTGGCAAGAAGCCTCTAAGCCAGTTGACTCCAGGGGAATGTCAGCACTGCAAAGAACCCTGCAGCTGGCTCATGCCAGCCACCTCAGGCTTAGGGGCTGTATCATTGCTGTAGTTTACACAGCAATGATACAGCCCCCAAGCCTGAGTTGTCTGGCATGAGCCAGCTCTACATGTCTAGTTGCTGTATAGACCATACCCCAAGCAGCTGCTTCCCACTGGGTGATTACTCAGAACCTAAGAGAGGGGTGTGGCTTAGGCCAGTCCCCTTTCATTGGCATATCCCATTAGCTAGCTTAGGGTTGCTGCCTTTGGCAGCTTCCTGCCTAGCATGCTTGCTTTTGCAGTCTAAATGTGTGTCTCTCTTGACATTCATTTTACCGAGAGGATAGGCACCTGACTCAGCCTAATGGATCACAGTGGTGTTCTTATGATTTTCTAGGCACCTAAAAGTTGTATATTGCAATGCAGGGCCTTAGTGCTCTTCCCTTACTGAAGCACAAAGGGTGGGATTCACAATATTGAAGATGTGTATATAACACCTATACAGCTGGGTTACAAGGCTAATTATTGTCTGTAAAGTATTTTGAGATCCTTGTTTGAAAGGCTTTCAAAAAATAAATGAGACTTGATTCTCAGCATGTGTGAGAGAAACATCCATGAGTTTAGTGAGTTACATGCATGTTTATGAAAAACCAACTTTTTATTGTAATTACATTAAATAAATAAAACAAAAGAAAAATTCTTGTTAAGTCTTTGCCCTCATTATATTTTGTAGTATAGCTTACAAGCAGGCCTTTCCTTGGTTGTAAAGCTGATATGTCACTTTGACCAGAATATTTTATCTACAATATTTCATCTTGCCTACCTTGAAGTGCAAGTTTTCCCTCCAAGCTTGTAACGCCCAGTAATAAATACAAGGCATATCATGATGAGCTGTGAGGTTGCCACATCTTCTAAGCTAAGCAAGGTTCAGCTGACAGTTTCTAACTAGACAAGATCATGGGGTAAAAGTGATAAAGATATTAACCTAATTTTTATCCAAATAAACACCAAAGATAGGGTCCCAAAGAAGTGAATAACAGCCAGTAAGTTTTGCTGAATATGCAGTGTTGGTATAGCTGTGTTGGTCCCAGGATATTGGAGAGACAAGGTGGGTGAAGTAATATATTTTATGGGACCAAGTTGTGTTGGTAAGAGACAAGATTTTAATCTTACACAGAGCTCTTTTTCAGATCTTGCACTATTACTAATAGCCATAGGACCACTTGAACCCAAATTGTGCTCTCAGTTACACCTGAATGAATGTTACATCCATTTTTCTTGATAAAAATTGAAGTTATTTAATATTTAGCCCTTATACAGCAATTTTGATCTTATGATCATTTGTGGTCAGCAAGGTAGAATGCTTTTCTATGGACAATCTTTCAATAGTAATATAGTGCCAAGCAAATTTTTTTAAACACCATCTATATTTTCCAAGTTTATATAGGAAGGGGGGAAGGGGTACTAACACTGTTTTCTACACCAACTAAATTGCTTGGACTTCCCTTTCTTTATACATGTAAATATTACTAAGGCTTCACTTAAGAGACGTTAATCATTGATTACAGGCACAGCATAACAAGAAGCAGTTCTAGATGTCCATTAACTTTTCTTGGTAAAGTGATCTGGAGAAGAAAAAATAAAGATCAGGTGCCTTATGCCACAGGCCTATTACTAACGCATCAGTTAGGGATAAGTTTGGAAGGATTTGATTTTTTAATCAGTAAATATTGATTTTACTCTACACATACAATTACTTCCATTGATAATAATCCAAATGTACAGATAGGCAAAGAAAGAAAAATACTGCTTGGGACCTTAGAGTTGGATTTAAAATATTTTATATACTTTGACAGTGACATTGACAATTTGTTTTAATGGTTAAAAGCTAAAGGTTTATGAATCTTAGTGTCTACTGTCAGCAATTTTTATTGTCTGCCTCTCCCATAATTTCGTACAATGTGAAAATTTAAATCAATACAAATAAAAAGCTTAAAAATATACAATTTATAATTGTCAAAATTATAAGAAAAAATAAAAATTCTTCCACACTTAGTTGAGTATCATTTTCTTACATATTTGTACAATGGGACCCTGATCCAGTACTGGGGTTCTTAGGTACTACTGCAATACATATAATAATGAAACTAAATCAGCTTCCATCTCCACTGCCACATGTCTGATAATGAAGAGTTCAATCAATCAGATTAGTAAAAGGAAACTTTGAAGATCAAGAAAGATGAGGTATTTATACAGGTCATGACATTGATGATCTGAACTTTTAGATCTCAAACAGATGAAGAAAAAAACATACAATTGCCAAGCATATTAAATGTACAATATTTACAAGTCAAAGAATTTGTCAAGAATAAAGAGGCTGTAGCCAGCTATGTTTAAAGAGAAAATATATGTTGTTACAGATATTAATCTAAAAGGTGCCATATCATTTATGTAAAGCTTTGAATAGTATTGATACAAGATGTGCACCTTTTATGAAGAGGCAGGGAGAAAGATGGATGCAGAAAAATAAAAATCAGTATGTTTAATAAGAGTCCTGCTTTCAATACATGCTATTACAAAACAATCACTATAGACTACCTTGTCAGGGGTATCTTACTGAACATCAGTCAGATTAAAAAGGTCTTTGGCCAGGGATAACATTGAAGGATTTCATACAGATTTGGTAGCAGACACCCGAAATGAAACATTTTGGAGCAAACGTACAAATAATGACATCAGTTGCAATTTGCCAGTGGTCCTAGTGGACCTATTCTGTTCATTCCTTCTGGGGACCTGGCCAATGTTGGAAGACAAGATACTGGGCTAGATGGACCTTTGGTCTGACCAGTATGGCTGTTCTTATGTTCTAAAGAACTTCATAGGTAGGCAAAAAAATAGCATTCCAGATGAAATTGGGGGAGGAAGGGAAGTAAACTACTTCCAGATCTGCACATGGTTCATTTTCAAAGTTACAGCAGTGTCTCTGCTAGGGCAGTTTTGGTGTATATAGGAACCAACTCTTGGCATGGAATTCATCCTGATGCTGATGCACTGCCTGCCAAAGGGATGGAGGGGAGATGGATTGTGCCCTTCCAATCCTGGGACTTCTTGGGGCCAGTTTGGCTCCCAGCACTGGATAGGGGGGCCTGGAGACTGCCTGAACTTATGCCCCACTGCCGGAGACCTCTCATGCGCCTTGTGGGGCACAAGTTGTTCTTCTCCACAACCTCTTCCAAATGTTACAAACCCAATTTTGTTGTCAGTATATGTACATTTTTTATTTTTGTAATTTAAATTTGGGACTGGACTAAGGGCTTAGAGGTGCTCTGGCTGTCAGTGCTAACTGGCAGCAATACAAGGGTAAAGAACCCTTTTGGAAATATATGAGAAAGAAGAAACCTGTCTCAAATGATCAAATCTTATACACAGACCTGCAACGTGAAAAAATAGTTTCATCTGTAATGATATCAGTGTTCTTGACCTGAATGCAATTGCTAGGAACAGCAGGGTGACTGTTTCATATACAAATTTTTCTATGCACAGCCAAAGCAGCTATGCCCCAAGCTTCTATTACAAGCTGGAAAAAGTGCTATTGACTATTTCATTGTTGTTAAAACTCTCTAGGACTACAATAGCTGGATAGGCCACACAAATGATGTGTGCAGGGATGGTCTCTAGGCTTAGTGGCCCCATAGTGTGTTAAAGTACAGACACCTGAGTTTGTGAATTTGTGTTTGCTGGCACAGTCATGCCCCTGAGATGAACTACCCTTGAGCAGTGCACCCACTGAGTGGCCAGCCATTCAATAAGGGTTCAGGTGACTTGGGAATGACAGACAAGCTGTTCTGAAAACCCCATCAGCATCCAAACATATGCCAAGCCCCCACTGGAAAAAGCAAGAGGCCACCTGCACTAGTGCAAGCTTTTGAAAATTCCAAAATGAGGTTTCTGTGTTAACTACAAAATAGAGATAGGCACAAATAAGACAGGGTCGGGTAGAAAATGTGGAGAATACTGTTGCATCTCACAGTCTTATGCCATGTAAATCCATGGTCCTAGTTGTACAATAGACTAATAAAGTGGATTGAGAACACAAGGTGTACTTGGTGGCAGCAAGATCCCTGGGTTCTGTTGCACTCAAATGTAGAAATTCTGTACCAGCTTCATTTAAATTAATAGAGACTTAATTGTTTTAGTGTATATGAATAATTTTGTAGTAGTGTGTCAGAACTGGTAGAGGGGCAGAGGAGGATAAATCTGGACCACCATTGTCTGCACTGAGGGAAAGCAGCCACCGCAGAGCCAATATGTGCCCTTCCTTGTGCAGTTGACTGGAAGGGAGCAGGGTAAGCCTCAACTCCATTCATCCAGTGCCTCCAATAGAATAGTTTATGTCCACAAGTGTTCCATGACAGAATTATATCTGTCACCACGTTTACTCCCTGCCAAGAGCAGGGGGAAGATTACAAGTCACCCACTGCAGTTTCTGTCCAAGGCTGCCCCATGGTAATAGACTGCTCCTTGCTACAGGCTAGATTATCACTTCTGATAAAATATCTAAGTGTTTTTTTAATTTTTTTTCCTCAGATTAGGACTTGAGAACTGTTTTCCAACAAAGGTTGTAATGAAGTATTCTAATACCCTTATTCACATTGGGTAGCTTTTTACTCCATAGACTGTCCCACTGACATCAAATGGGACCCTTTGATGAGTAAGGGCAATGTTTATAGGAGTTTAAGAATCTGCACCTATATTTGTTACAAGTCTAGTAATTTACTGTACCATATTATCAATTGTAAAGGAAATAAAAAATTCTGTTCTATTCTATAAAGGTTTTATATCTTTCCCATCACTGTAGGATCTGCATGCCTTCCATGAATGTATTAAGGTAGTTCATTCCGTCTCCAGAGGGAGAATTATGTGGTTAGTAGTTTGTTTTGGTAGGGAGGGTTTTTTTTTATTTATTTTTTTGGAGGGGGTGTTGCAGGGGGATAGCAGTGTATACATTTTTAGAAAGTACTATGCATTTTAATAGACAAGGCAAGCTTGAAGTAGTACATCTTGCTCTTTGAGCAGCTGGTGGTGAGATTTGTGAGGATCCATAGTCTCTGTAGGAGTTCATTTCACAGCTTTGGCCTACTACATGTGGAAAAGACTATATGCTGCTGTAATGCAACTCCTGCCTGCCAAGGGTGTTGTGGGGAGGGAAGCCTGGGCCCTCCTACCCCATCAGGCTCCAAACAGGGCCCTTTGGGCTATGTCCTCCCTGGGCCTCATCCTCTTGTCCACCCACCTAGGGTCAGCTTAGTCCAAGACTTTCCCCTGGTGGGGGAAACTTAAACCACAAATAGTAAGGGGAGTTACTAAAGTCCAAGGTCCACAGGATACTTCCCTCTCTCTCTGGGGTGGGTCCTCCTTCCCTCAGGGCAGGCTCCTTTAGGCAGCTGTGTCAAAGGGCTTGGCTACACTTGAGAGTTACAGCGCTGGTGGTGGCGCTGCAACTCACTCCCCGTCCACACTGGCAAGGCACATACAGCGTTGTATCTCCCTGGCTACAGCGCTGGTTGTACTCCACCTCGATGAGAGTAATAAACAGAATAGCGCTGCTCTTGCAGCGCTGGGGTGCCAGTGTAAACAGTGATTAATCTTACTACGCTGTAACTGACCTCCGGAAGCTCCCCATAATGCTTTTAAGTAAAGATAACACTCTTTGTTTTGTTGTGATGCCTCTTTGTTTTGTTGTGAACTCGGGGCTCCCGGAGCTGCTTATCTAAAAAACAAACACAGCTACTGTTTGCTCGAGCAGAGGGAGTCAGGGGGATGAATGTCCACAGCTAGTGTCAGCCTTTTCAGTGTCAGCCTAAAGACTGACACTGATAAGATTAATTTCTTATAGAGGAGAGAAGCAGCAGGGGGGGGGGTCCCGTTTTGGAGCAGCTGCTTATCTGGTCTGTGAGGAAAAAAAACAAAGAGGGCTATTTGCATTTAGTGAATGAGAGACGGGTGGGGGAAGGGGTCGGGACTTGCAAGGCAGGGAGCTGACACAGTGTCAGTTCCAAAAATCCACTCTCTCTCTCTCCCCCATGCTCCCTGTCACACTCCACCCCACCCCCCTCTTTTGAAAAGCATGTTGCAGCCACTTGAACGCTGGGATAGCTGCCCATAATGCACCACTCCCAACACCGCTGCAAATGTGGCCACACTGCAACACTTTC
Organism: Mauremys mutica; assembly: GCF_020497125.1. Taxonomy (NCBI): domain Eukaryota; kingdom Metazoa; phylum Chordata; order Testudines; family Geoemydidae; genus Mauremys; species Mauremys mutica. Next base: position 47,519,502 of record NC_059074.1, on the reverse strand, counting down.
CCTACACAGCTGTACGAAGACAGCTTTAACTCCCAGCGCTGTACATCTGCAAGTGTAGCCAAACCCAGAGTCTTACACTTCCCTCTGCTCTGCTGGAGCTGTGGGTCTGCTCACCTCCAGCTCTGCCACCCAAATGAACTAATTCCCTGCCTTTTAATTCCTCCAGCACAGAGAGCATTTGCTGCAGGTGTGGTAGGGTGAGACTGGCTGAGCCCCAAATTATCCCTTAACCTCTTGTTGCCCAGTGTGGAGTTTGTACACCCCATCATACATGCAAACACAATCTTTACCCGCATGATAGAGTGGTTGGTGACATTATTATTAATTTGTACACAAAGTATAGGGCTACTAATTTGAATAACCAGGAACCCTATTTGCATTAACTGGTTCTTATTAGCTTTAATTATTTCAGTGCAAAAACTTCCATGTTGTCTGCTACACTGTTCTAAAGATGGAAGTGATAACTTATTTTTTCCTTTACTCTTAATGTTTCTACCAGCACCATGCATGAAATAGCTGATTAAACTATTACTTCAGATTAAACATTTCAGTGCAACTAATGAAATTAATCTTATCAGTGTCAGCCTAAAGACTCAAATCAAATGACTATGGTTAGAGAGAAAACAAATTTCTTTTAAAAGTATTTTAAAACCACATTTCCCAAACACAGACCTTTCAAACTCCCACACCTCATGGATTTCTGGATTTAGGTAACACCCTTATTAATGTAAGTAAGTAAGGTAGAGCTTTCTTTTGGTCCAAAAGTGTAGAAACATTTAGGACCAGTTTCTACACTAAGATGCAAATACAAAATTTCCACTGACCTTTACGAGAGCCTCTCTTCTGTAATGGAGAGCAAAGTTTTAGTGACAGATATAAAAACTTTTGTTTTAAACGTGTTGCCCATTAATTTTATTTGGTGGCCCCTAGTTCTTACATTATGGGAACAAGTAAATAACTTTTCCTTATTCACTTTCTCCATACCACTCATGATTTTATATACCTCTATCATATCCTCCCTTTGTCTCCTCTTTTCCAAGCTGAAAAGTCCTAGTCTCTTTAATCTCCCTTCATATGGGACCCATTCCAAACCCCTAATCATTTTAGTTGCCCGTCTCTGAACCTTTTCTAATGCCAGTATCTCTTTTCTGATGAGACCACCACATCTGTACGCAGCATTCAAGATGTGGGCGTACCATGGATTTATATCAGGACAATAAGATATTCTCCATCTTATTCTCTATCCCTTTTTAAATGATTCCTAACATCCTGTTCGCTTTTTTGACTGCTACTGCACACTGTGTGGATGTCTTCAGAGAACTATCCACAACTATCCGAGATCTCTTTCCTGATTAGTTGTAGCTAAATTGCCCCCATCATAGTGTTTGTATAGTTGAAGTTATTTTTTCCCCAATGTGCATTACTTTACAGTTATCCGCATTAAATTTCATTTGCCATTTTGTTGCCCAGTCATTTAGTTTTGTGAGATCTTTTTGAAGTTCTTCACAGTCTGCTTTGGTCTTAACCATCTTGAAGCAGTTTAGTATCATCTGCAAACTTTGCCACCACACTATTTACCCCTTTCTCCAGATCATTTATGAAAAAGTTGAATAGGATTGGTCCTAGGACTGACCCTTGGGGAACACCACTAGTTACCCTTCTCCATTCTGAAAGTTTACCATTTATTCCTACCCTCTGTCCCCTGTCTTTTAACCAGTTCTCAATCCATGAAAGGATCTTCCTTCTTATCCCATGACAACTTAATTTACATAAGAGCCTCTGGTGAGGGATCTTGTCAAAGGCTTTCTGGAAAATCTAAGTACACTATGTCCACTGGATCCCCCTTGTCCATGTTTGTTGACCCCTTCAAAGAACTCTAATAGGATTAGTAAGACATGATGTCCCTTTACAGAAACCATGTTGACTTTTGCCCAAGAATTTATGTTCTTCTATGTGTCTGACAATTTTATTCTTTACTATTGTTTCAACTAATTTGCCAGGTACTGATGTTAGACTTACCGGTCTGTAATTGCCAGAATCACCTCTAGAGCCTTTTTAAAATATTGGCATTACATTAGCTATCTTCTAGTCATTGGGTACAGAAGCTGATTTAAAGGACAGGTTACAAACCATAGTTAATATGGAACTCAAGTGTGAAATTGAGGAACTTTCAGAACTCGTGGGTGAATGCCATCTGGTCCTGGTGACTTGTTACTGTTTAGTTTATCAATTAATTCCAAAACCTCCTCTAATGACACTTCAATCTGTGACAATTCCTCAGCTTTGTCACCTACAAAGGACGGCTCAGATTTGGTAATCTCCCTAACATTCTCAGCCGTGAAGGCTGAAGCAAAGAATTAATTTAGTTTCTCCACAATGACTGTCATCTTTAAGTGCTCCTTTTGTATCTCGACCATTCAGGGGCCCCAGTGGTTGATTAGCAGGCAACTGGTTGTTTAGCAGCAACTGGTAAGGAAACCGTCATATCAGTATGCGATACTCTGGTCTGTGTTGTTGTCTAATGTCTCTATGGTGATTTACTGCAGCTGAAGATTTTTCCTAGTGACTTCTTCTCAGCCCTGTCTTACTGCCTAACAGACTGTGAGTGGCTACATGAAAAGGAAACATCATGCCAGATATGGAGTTATTGCTTGTGGCATGTTGAAAATGTACATAGGATCTTGCCTGCTGCATAGCTGCCCTCTATTGATGGTGTTTGTCTCAGGGAAAGTGATAAGGTCTGCAGCCTGGGGAATGTTTTGTCTGTGACTACATTGTAGGCACATACAGGTATGAGCATAGAAATTTTGCTTATGTCCATACCCATAAGGTCATTATTTAGTGATGCTAGAGCTGTGCCAATTGTGAGGCATCCAGGATGTCAGCTGATACCATTTGTTGTTGGAACTTGGTGTCACTACTTTCTAAGCTATTTTTCCTGTGAATAGGAGGTTGAGACAGGGCAGTAGCTGAAGAGGTCTTCAGGGTTGAATGTTGGTTTCTGGAGAACTTTTTTATTCTTTAAAAAAAGTAAGGCGTATACACTTTTCTGAAGGAGGCATGGACTGTTTCCATTAGTGGACATCGTCACTCTGTAGCCAGCAGGACCATGGATCCATTTCATCCATCCATGTTGAGACTAATATTTTTCAGGGCTTCTTGAGCCATATGTGATTGGGCCAAACCAGGCAGGAGGTGAAGTATCAGTCAGCTCTTTATAGTGCTCAGTGCTTGTGTCTGGGCAGTGCAGTGTGGGTTGATGATCTGGTTCACTATGTGACCTAGCTCTGCTGGCCATCATTCTGCAGGATTGCTTGTGTAGGAGTAGCAGGCCTGTTTTGCCTCTTTTACTGCAGTGGTATAGTCATCTATAAGTTGTTTATGCTGTTGTGGATGAATCTGGAATGTTTTATGCCACTGGTGTTTTCATGTTCTGCCCATGTGCTTCATCTGCCAGAGTTTGTTTGTGAACCATAGTGATCTCAGGTGGGTGGTGGGAGGAGGTTGTTTTGGTCCAAGACATCAGTGAACGTCAGCTGATTATACTATTGTACCAACTCACTGGTGGCTTGCCTTAGTACAGAGGTGCCTAACCTATGGCCCGCAAGCCATATATGGCCCACCAGAGCATTTCATAAGGCCTCCGGCCTGCTTCAACACAATATACTAACAGTCAATTCATTAGTGTTTACACACTTGTGTAAACTAAAGTGACATAAACATGATGAGAGAACAGACAATACTCTACATATGTATTTAGATAAAAACAACCTATGAAACAAGCTGAACTTAAAATATAAATTAATACCGGTGACTATAAATCTTATTAAAATATGGAGCATCTATTTAGCCCACACAAGGTTGTGTTTAAGTTTGTCACCCTCCTCTGTAATAAGGTTGGACACCGCTCCCTTAGTATGTGTATAGCTTGTTTTGCTACAGAGCAGGGGTGGCCAGCCTGTGGCTCTGAAGCCACATGCGGCTCCTTGCATAGGCACCGACTCCGGGGCTGGAGCTACAAGTGCCAACTTTCCAATGTGCCAGGGAGTTCTCACTGCTCAACCCCCTGGCTTTGCCACAGGCCCTACCGCCACTCCACCCCTTCCCGCCCCCTCCCCTGAGCCTGCACTGCCCTCACTCCTCCTCCCTCCCCACCCCAGAGCCTCCTGCATGCCACAAAACAGCAGATCAGGAGGTGCAGGGAGAGAGGGGGAGGCACTGATCAGCGGGACTGCTGTGGGTGGGAGGCTCTGGGAGCGGGGTTGGGGCTGTGCTGATACAGGGCTACTGATGTATTACTGTGGCTCTTTGGAAATGTGCACTGGTAAATTCTGGCTCCTTCTCAGGCTCAGGTTCGCCATCCCTGCTAGAGGATCGAAAACCTAAGTGGTTCAGGAGTTTTTGGGAACAGACCAGTTTTGTTGCTGTTTATGTTTACTGCCCATTCCCAATCAAATATAAAGCTATTGAATTGTGATTTTTTTTATTTCATTATAAACATTTCTTAGATCCCAGAGGACCGGGCCCTATATGCCATTGTTCAGGTTAGCAGGACCTTTGACATTTTAACCTCAGCAACAGCTGCTGTAAAGGTTAGTTAGTAGAGGTGCTATTTTGAATAGCTTCAAATAGGTAACAATGTTTTACTACATTTATTTTAAATTTTATTCTTGATAACTTTACAACATGAGATGATCAGCTACTTGAGTGACAGGGGCTAATATAAATCCTAAAATAGATGGTAGATTTACACCAGAACAGTTTTGTCCACTCAGTTCTGACTGAATTTATTTCTTGGGTCTCATTGCAGGGTTACATACTTCAAAGCTCAAAACTGCAAAATTTTAATCTGAGTAGTAGTCTCATGAACTTCACCTGACATCATTATGAATAAGGGTTACTCTCAACCATATAGGTTTGCAGAATTGGGTCGTACCTGACCAAGATGACATAAAAATGAACATAAGTAACCTTTGATAGATCATTAGTCTTCAAAGCAATTAGGAGCCAAATTTGTACACACTTTGTAGCTATCCTCTTACTTTATTTTAGTGAGCCAGGTTTTTTGTTTTTGTTTTTAAATAAAAACACAATTGTTATAGTGCATTACAGGCCTGAACCACCTTCCACTGAAGTCAGTGGAAAACTCCCAGGGACATGAGTGGGTGTTGGATCAGGCCCTAACTTTAGCTTATTCTACAACCTACAGAGCCAAATCCTGCCTTACTAACAGAAGTAACCTCAATAGCCAGTCTCAATTTGAGAAAGGAATGCTAAACACTTGTAATTCCCAGTGAATTTAATTGGACTTGTGGGGTACTCAGCACTTCTCAGGATTGGATACTATCACCTTAACAACTGGCAGAAAATGAAATGAACCTTAAGACAGCTTTTCTTCAATATGTTTTCCCAACAGCCAAGGACAAGAAAGAAAGGGGACAGTCTTTTTGTTATGCGAGTGTACAGTGCCTAGAACAACAGGGCACTGCCTGGAACCTTAGGCACTGCTAAATAATAATTAGTTTAGCAAAAAATCAGCAGGCGAGAGTTGTTTTCAGTTTTTGTTTCTTAGCCATGCGCATCCAATTCTTCAATGGGGGGGGTGTGTGTGTCAAGATTTCAGGAGAAAAAGGAAGTCAGGAGACGTTATGCCAGTGACTTCAAGAGAACCAGGATTTCACCCTATTGCCTTAATTTAACATCTCATCCAAGTTGTAGCAGTCATGTCAGTAGAAACATGATAATTATAAACAGCTATCAATTTAGCACATACAACTTAGTTTTAATATAAACCTGTGACAGAATTGCTCCTGGGCTCCCAGCAAGCCACTGTTTGGGTGTACAAAACAAAGAGATCTTTCTTTGGCTGTCACCTCCTTAAGGCAGGACACCACATGCAGCAGTTTCACCCAGCAACAACAACAAGCAAAGCACTGGTAGCAAATCACCCACTTGTCCGAGGTCAGACCTACCTTCCCTCGGGGAGGCTTTGACAGACAGTAGTCTCTTGACAGTTCTTCACCCCAGCCAGACTTCTCTCACTGAGTGGGAGTTAGTTAGAGATCTGCTCTCCCTCCTAGGTAGATTCCAGCTGAGTTGTGCTCTCCCTTTTTACCCCTCCCTCCAAGCCTGACACCTACTGCAGGCGTAGCTGGGTGGGGCTGATTGAGCTCACAGCAGCTCGTTAACCCTTTCCTGGCCAGTGTGGGGTTTATGTATCCAATCACAAAATCATTACTAGTTTAGTAGGAAAAAGTAAATTTGTTTACTTCTACTTGCATGAAGTTGTGTTTCACCCTCCCCGCCCAACCATCCTCCATTTTGGCTTCATTGCACAATGATATTGCAGCTGTTTTTGTGCTCTGATGGCTGTGAAAGTAGTTAACTTGTCATGGCACCCTTCATTTTTCATTCAATTTTACAAATCAAATTCAGACATCATTATGATCAGTAAAACTAGGCAAAAGTGAATGGGGCCTGATTAATGATTTGGCAGAAGTGATATTCAGTTAAATAAAGACTCAAATCTTCCTCCAGGTTTCTGGATATTAGCTTCTGTCTTCAGAAATATAACAAAAAAGAGTTTGGGAACTCTTCCCTTGAAATTTCCTTCTCGGGAAATTGATTGCAATGAAAAAGAAAAAGACTGAAAGTTACATTATGGCTAAATTTTCAAAGTACAAACTTGCAAGTTATATGTGCACAGGAGCCAAAATCAGCTGGTGAATTCTTATTCCATTAATTTTCAAAACAAATGCCTGAAATTAAGGAGTTTACCTGGCTGAAAAGCAGTCACAGGTCCCAAAGATAAGTGCAAAGTAACTGCAGCCACAACTGAGCAGTTGATTGTACCAAGGGTAGATCCTGGTACTAGAGTCATGTTGAGTCACCCCAGACAGTAAGAGATCGTGAGACACATGCTGGAGTACAGGTCACACTACAGAGCATCAAGATCAAGTCACTACATGCTTCCCAACTGTCCTCAAACTGATGTGGAGCTCCTGGTTGCACTGGGATGGCTTCTTCTAACAGCCACCAGTAAAGAGGGACCCACCAAGAATACAATGGGAATGAAAGTTAAGCTGCCCACTGCTTAATAGCTGGGCTGAGAAAAAAATGGTGGTGCTCCAAGCAGGATCACTTCAGAGAAGCATGTCTCAGGTAGCAGCAGGCAGTCCAAGTAGCTCCTAAATCCCAGCATAAACACAGTATCTCACAACATTATGATTCCTCAGCAAGCCCTATAGCAGCCCACATTGGCTGTCCATGGCTCTGCCATAGAAACACTGGGGCACAGGACACTAAAAATTAAAAATATCCTACATTAAAATGCAACAGGAGGGTGGTGAAGCACTGGAATGGGTTACCTAGGGAGGAGGTGGAATCTCCATCCTTAGAGGTTTATGAGGCCTGGCTTGACAAAGCCCTGGCTGGGATGATTTAGTTTTTGTTGTTCTTGCTTTAAGATGGGGATTGGACTAGGTGACCTCCTGAAGTCTCTTCCAACCCTAATGTTCTATGATTCTCTGAACAGTTTAGAGTTGAATTTGAGGATAGTAGCATTAATTATCTTAATCCAATATCAGTGGGTGGATTGTGTGGTCTATGGCAATAATTCAGTTCAGTGGCTATGGGTTCGTCAAATTATTGCCCAAAGTTGGGGGATTCAAGAAACCACTTGCATCCAGTTGAACCCCTTTGGGGATTCCATAGCAGTTGCATTCTCTAGTCAATGCCATGTTGCTCCTCACAGGTATAGCTTTTGGCAGGTGCAATTCATTTATACCCTAGTTATACTCTCCTTTGAAAATATTAAGTTGGTACAAATTCCCCTTATGCTTGTTTTTACAAAATCATACTGTTTAATAGGGAAATAATCTCAAGTGTTGTGACCTGTCTCAGCTCAAAGGATTTCCATTCAAGAATTTTTATGTAAGCCTACCAATATCTGAAGAATAGGTGATACAAAGGCAGTCTGATGATTTTTAGTGCCTATAACCATTTTTGTAAGGGGTGATAAAAGAACAGTGATAAAAAAAACAGTCCATGGACTCCTTAATGTAATCTGAGATGTCATATACTATGCTGATACAGTAAATCACAAATAACTGCTGTGTCTGTGAAGACCAAAGCATGACACATCAGGCTATAGTGCTGTGCAAAAGGAGATGTCTAAAGCTCCTTCATTTTTAATGTGACCGTAACAAAATGGTATTTCTATTCTTGGTATAAAGGTTGTGCTAAGAATTGAAATAATGTTTGGGTACTGTTAACCTATACTGGAGCAAATTTATTCCACATGTGAAATTTAAATCCTTGAATTAATTGGTAAAGGAACAAAGTTTGTAAGATCAATTCCAACATAGAAAGAGAGCTTCTAGCAGGTACCATGGTTTCCAGTTTGACTTGCCTTTGGCAGAATCTAGCTAACCTGGCATGGGTTTCATAGCATGAAATCAGATTAGCTCTTTTCCATTATCTATGAGTATTGCATCTACTGTTCATATTTATAAAGATTTAGGATATAAATGGACTCAAGCAAAAAGACACTACTTGCAGCAACAAATTATTTCTATTATATTGTTTTTATACAGAGGATACAATTAAGGTGGCTGCTGCCAGCCATAGTTTTTAATGTTGGCTGTTAAGGAGGATTGTCCATTCTATGTTAAATCATGCAGATTCATACCAGTATTGGTTACAAAGATTGTACATCTTGGTGGCAAAGACCTAGTTAAGGAACATTGACTATCCAGGTGAAATATGATTAAATAGAGTTGAGATATTTATCACAGTGGCCAAACTGACATACTGACAGATCTAGCTACTTAACAGGGACCTATTTGGGTGGTGAATGCAAGTAAAATCTAAGTCTTGTTCTGCACAGCATGTGTGAGATCAGCCCTCCCTATACCAATGGATTATAGATGAATGGGGATGGTGGTTTGTCTCCCAACCAGCCAGGATTAGGAATTTGGGGATATACTCTGTCTCATTGAATAGGTATTAATCCTCCATGCCATGCCAATAGAGGTTGGATCAGTGGCAATGCCTTGTGCAGTCTCAAACAACACTGCAGACAAGCTTAGAATGTGGGATTATGAAGCACTCATTTAGGATTCAGAATTGTGAGGCCAAGGTCACTGATTGTTGTGTGAGCACTGTACAGTAATTGCAATTGCATCACAGCTTTAATCATCTCACCTCATTTCAGAACCTGCCAGGACTGTCAACTTTCAGATCCTATTTCAGTTGCATTGAGAGAAACTGTTACCTTTTCACCTTTAAAAAGGTAAGTTACGTTTGTTCTGTTCTGATTAGTGCCCACACTGAGAAAAAAAAATCTACCAACTTTGAATCATTTTAAAACTCCTGCATTACCTGTTGGTTGGATCATTCCTAACTACCTTGCACCAGTCTTCTTCCTGAATAGTATCCTGGCTCAGACGTGTTTCTAAATTCCAAATATTTTATGATTCTCATCCTACCCTTTGGCTGTTTGAAATAGTGAATTGCTAAATGGCATCCTAAAAGCCAAACAGTCCCCTAGAACTCTCAGTTTGCATTTGACATTTACATAAATTGCATTTACCTTGTGAAACATCATGTGTTTATACATCAGTTTGATCAAGCAATCATATTTATGTGAAGATGGTAAGCCTAATCATAGCAATGATTAATCAGGAAGATAGGCTAATTCATCTTTGTAACAAAACAAAAAAATCCAGAGATGTAGGAGTCACATAGTAAAATGGTTGGAGTTACAGATATGGAAAATGATCATATTTTTAAATTATGTTCCCTTTTAGCAATGATAAAAGAAAATCTCTCCTAGTGAGCAAGGGTGTTTGAATGTCACAAAGTGCACAGTGTATACCATTGTACTGAGCTATAAATGTATGGTAAATCAATATAAGGCAGAATGTAATTGAAGTCTAATAAAAAAACCAACAACAAAAAGTTTAACAGAGATTTCAGAAGTAAAGCAAATGGTATTCCTGCAAATTTTCTCAAAATCGAAGCAGCTTTTTGAATAAGCTACCATTGTCTTGATGGCTTTTGGTTTAGGACCTTAATATACAATATCAACTCTCAGAATTAACTCTTGATGTCTTCTCAGATGTGTTGCACACAAGAACATAACTATTCTGAACTTGAAAGGCCACCTCTTGCCTCAGGAACATAATGAAGTATAATGATGACCAGCTGCACCATCAGTTATTATTTATCACAAGGTATGTAAAATGCCTACTCTTGGGGAAAAAAACAAGTACATTGTCATATCCGGTTTCTATTATTTATAACCAGATGTCGGAAGCAATAAACTTTAACTGAGATGTCATGCGAGAGAGCAATAGCACTTGAACTTTGACCAATATGTAGGAGAAACTACTAGAATGTTAATAGCATTATACAAAGATTGGTATATATTAATAGAAGAAATGGCTTTGTATGAAGAAATTATATATTGCATAAACAAATCTCCCAAAATCTGTCTTAAACTGGGGAAATTTTGTTGCTCATCTCAAAAGTAACGCAGATTGGAGCATGGATATTTTGGTGAATGGATGCATTAATAATACCAAAACAGATCATTCCAGCTTGTGATACGAACAAAGCACTATTTGAAGATTGTTTCACAGGTGGATTGTTTAACAGCATCCCACGTAATCTTCCATACCTGCTCACCCATACAAAAAAAAAGTTATTTTTTTAGTGTCAGAGTTGCATACATCTCCCTGCTCACCTTCACTCAGCTGACATAATGGTTTCCTGATGTGGGTGATATTCCTAAAGGTCACATCTTCATTCTCTCTTCTCACGATGGACAGTCTGATATTAATGCTTAAGAGTGTGACAATAAGTGTGACATTTAGTCATGATCATTTGAATACCATGTAGCAGGCAGCAATATCTGATAAACAGCAGCTATGAAGAAAACATTATTTCAGGGCGTTGTGAGAGCAGCAAGACCTTTTGGTGTGCTTCCATCTGTGCAACAGGATGCTAGTGCAAGGAAATCATGAGAGGTCCTCTTTATCCACTAGAGTTGATAAAACTGGAAAACTATAATTTTTTTACAATTTTGTCCAAACTGCACAGTGCCAGTGTGTAAGAGTTCCATATGGGCAATTGTAAGATTTTTTGTTTTACCATTCAACATTCACTATCACATATGTTGACTTCACCATGCTGATAGTGAGCAATAAGAAGGTCTAATCCCAAACCCTGCGAAGTCAATGGAAACACTTTAAAGTTGTTTGGATCAGGCACTAAACTTGCTGAAGCATGAAAACATGAAGAAATAGGGAGGGTGTGGGGGGAAGAGACTACACAGAATGTTGATTCCTATTTCTACTACAAATATTTCACACACAACTGCTAAGTTGATGGCCAATCATCTGATTCTATTCTCAGACTAGTTCTGCAATGTGTTGGCTCCATTAATTTAAGTGGAATTGCCCCTGATTTGCTAGGGTTAATGAAATCAGAATCAGGCTCACTTTGGATCCACATTCACTATGATTTACATCACCTCTGAATTTGGCCCATTGTCTTTTATAGAGCTAAGAGTTAGTATTAGCTGCAGTAGCTGACTGTGATTAAATAAATGATCACCACTTAGACCTAGATCCTGCAACCACTGAAATAATGAAGTGTCACGGGGATATTCACGTGAGTAAAGTTACACATCTGTTTAAGTATCTTGTGATGATAGTAACAAAATATGTATTAGCAAAAATAATACTTAGCACTTATTTGTGCTTTTCATCTTCAAACTACTTGACAAATATCACCTAATTAATTTGATAAGTACTAATGCTTTCTCAGACCCCCATCTGAAATAATCTGTGTTGTTTTGGTCACCATCTTACTTGAGGTTTGTCAGTAAGTTGTAGTTTTAAAACTGACCTGCACATCTTTTTCACAATTTTCTAACATTCCTCCCCACATTAAGATATTCTAGAATTATGGTTCTTGTGCAATCTTGTTTCCACCCTCTTGTACATCCAGCCTGTGCACTGAAGGAGGTAGTGTCCAATGGAAAAAAATTATGTGGGCTCATGTCATTAAAGTTGGCATCATAATGCATACACGCCAGGGAGACAAATCAAGGTTGACTGCTTGACTTTGTAACCTAAATAACATTCTTTTAATGTCATTTTAATAATGTAATTTCCACTTTGGGTTTTTGTTTGTTTTTCAGGGAAAAAGATTAAAACAACTGCTATTGTGTGCTACTGTAGCAACTCCTCAGTCATAAATCAGGAGGGTTTGACCACTGAACCAACCTTCAGCACCATAGCACAAGGTTTACTAATTGATCTACAGGAGTAACTACATTAGCTGGCAGCAGCAGCATAAGGCTTTATCCGTGGGAAGAGGGGTGTACTGAGGGAAAGAGCTGGTTCTCAGAAGAGTGGTTGGTCAGAGAAGCCCAACCAGGCTCTCTCTCTTCCCTCCCCATGGGAGCTTGAGAGCTCCTGCCCCATGTGGTTGCTGGCTGCAGCCAGGAGTAAATGTGCAGCTGCACCCTTATGCTGTGTTTGGGAGGTGGTCAGGAGGACTCCAGACAAGCTCTTTGCCTCTTCTCCCTCGCATTACTGCTTTTCCAGTATGTTGGCTGCTGCTGCCCTTGTGACAGCCTGAGCCCAGCTCTTAATAAGCTTCATGTTTAGTTATTATTTTGACAGGCTGCAAAAATGTTCTTGAAGGACACAAGAAAGAGAAGGGAAACATTGATTCTCAAAAGTTTCTCTCTCTGCAAAAATTGAACCTAATTTTATTGTGACAAAGACAAGGCATTTCTGTTACCAGAGGGCTTTCCATTGCCAAATTTCAAAGTCCTGATGCCAGCAATGGAGGAGTAACAGTGGCTAAAAAAAAAAAAAAAAGGCATAAGAACCCTTTATAAGTAAAAATGTTAGGTCACCTAAATATGGGGACTACTATAAATACCCCCCCCCCTTTTTGTTGTTTTTAATTCCTCCATGCAGTTTTTCTTTTGGATCCCGCTCTTTGGCCTCAGCAGTATATCTAACTTTGTTTACTGTGAAATAATATCATAAACTTCATAGACATATTAATCCAGGGTTTCACAAACTGGGGGTGGGGACCCCTCAGGGGGTCACGAGGTTATTACATGAGGGGGGGAGTCGTGAGCTGTCAGCCTCCACCCCAAACCTTGATTTGCCTCCAGCATTTTTTAATGGTGTTAAATATATTTAAAAGTGTTTTAATTTATAAGGGGAGTCACACTCAGAGGCTTGCTATGTGAAAGGGGTCACCAGTACAAAAGTTTGAGAACCACTGTATTAATCACTTAGTTACAGTGTCAGTTAATCTTGGTCTGGGAGATTTCATCTCCCACACTCTCTGGGCTGGGAGGCAAGCAACTGAACTAAGTTCAATCATAAAAATGTAGCAGCTTTAACCCAAATAAGGTAGAAATGAATAAATAAGGAGTGTGATAAAGAGGGGAAATATTTCCATCTATTTGGCATGCAGATAGCACCAATATAACTAAGGCTCACTCTGGCTTTTCTGTGGAGTGGAGGTTGATGGTGGGCTAGAGAAGAGTCAGAGTCACAATTTTAAAAAAGTAAAAGGAATTTTGACAAAAATGTGCATCTATTGGTCAGGAATCTCTTATGCTGTAAAAGTGAACAACCTGGAAAAAGCTTTGTAGGTCACCTTTAAGTAAATAACTTACCTCAGTCAAATCATTCATTAAGCAGTTAACTGCAGACAAATGGTTTATGACATGTCCTAGGAGCCATTATTATAATTATTACTTTATTAGACAGTCTGTATTTTGGTTTTCAAGTTATCAATACCAGGTAAGGACCTTTGCATATTACAGATTAAAAGGTTCTCTTCTGTAATGTTTTATTAAGCAGTATGAGGATTCCAGCTTGATTATAAGACATGCATCAGGCATTATCGTTATCACATTACACACATTCATATCTAGGTGAGCAAAGTACACTGATAACTAAAGTATTTTTCAGTTGGAGATACTGTATTGTGTTGACTTAGTTTTAATGCCAACATATTCTATTTGGAATTTTACAGTGAGTTGTTAAATATCTCCCTGGTAGGCCTCTGCCAGTCACAAACTATCTAAACTTGGAAGAGAAGCAGACTGAGAATAATCCATATGCAACAGCAGAAGAAAACTCAACAGAGTTCAGTATAAATGCTGAAGTGTATTCTTTACCTTCTAAGAAGCTTGTGGTTCTCCAGATCAGAACACCGTTTGTAAAGAACAAATTTTATTGTTACTCAGCTGAAGTTGACACCATAGTGGGTGGGAATGAACTGAAGCACAGCAACTCACAGTAGCTTTTGTCAAGCTCTTTTTTTAAATTTTAAACTAAAGATATATGCAATTTCTCCCACTCCTAAGCATATTATACAATCCCACTCAGGCTAAGATATACAGAGCCATTTTGGAAATAATCAATTATTATTTCCCCTAAAAATGCAATTGTCCATGCCATTTTCAAAAAGATAGCACTGGACCCAGAAGACCTTTCAAACTATCGTCTCCTATCCAACTTTCCATTCAGAAGCAAGAACACAGAGAAAGCAAAGACTTTCAGGCTCTAAAAACTTGTAACCTCTGCCAACATCCTGGATTTCCCAGGTGACTTGCACTTGGGTTTCAAATATTGTTACAGGAAAAAGAGTATTCTGATAGCACAAAAAGATGCCCTTTACATAGCTATGGATTCAGGCAATATTGCTATTCTCATCTGACTAGACTTCTTTGCAGCTTTTTACAGAGGTGTCTTCAAGTGTTCCTCATCTACCAGCATGACCTCGCTGGATTAAATGATGCAATATTACAATGGGTTGTCCCTTTCCAGCAGAACTCAAAGTGTTGATGACTTAGGATTTGAGTACTACTTGCACAGTCCCACAGAGAGCCATAATAACTCCTTTTTTCCTCTTCAACATCTACATGAAACCACTTAGAGGGACAGTGAGACACCACAGTATGCGTTGCCAATAGTATGCTGAAGGCATCATAGTCAATCCCCACTCTAAGCATCATCTCTTATTTGCTATAGAGTTGTCTGTGCTCTTCTCCTATTGGCCCATGATGCCAACTGCCCACTTGTAAAATTTTCAGACAAACACCTTTGTGCTTTTTCCTAATCTGCCCCATACACTTGGATGTACTCCACATAAACATCCATCTTCAAATCCCTCCTCAAAACTCTCCTTTGCCATGATGCCTACCAAAAACTGGGCAAGGGATAGATTGCTGGTGTGTTGAGAACACAACCTATCATTCTGACACAACTGTCACTCTGTTTACTTGTACTCCATCTGTTCCCATCTGTCTGTATCCATCTGTTGTCTTATACTTGGATTGTTAAGATCCTTGGAGCAGGGACCAACGTTTTGTTTTGTGTTTGTGCAGCACCTAGCACAGTGAGGTCCTGACTTATGACTAGTGACCCTAGGTACTATGGTAAAACAAATAATAAAATAATAATAATTCCCTTTGCATTTCTTATTTTCCACAGATACCACCAGCTGCCACTACTAAGGCGGTCACAATGCCTACAAGAGATCAGCTCCTAGAAGAACAGCAGCTGGCTCAAACTTACCCTGCCAATCTTAATCCAAACTCAGTCTTAAGCTTGTAATACTTGTCAGAAAGTAACTATTTTTCATGCATGGTGATGTGATTGACGCACTGACTGCTGCTCTGATGACACCTTCCTCATGCACTGTGTTCACCCAAGAGAGCAGCCTTGTTGCTTCTAGAAGGGACAACCCATGCACCTGCACCCGCTCTCTACCACCTCGTCCTCTTTATCCTCCAGAAAAATCTAGGCATAGGCAGGAGTCCAAACAAGCTCAATGAGGTTGACAATAGGAATTCCCTATGGGTTTGATTCTTACTTGGGTCAACTCTCCTCCCCGCACGTTGGGCCAACGTATGAAGGAATTCTCGCCATGGCACCAATGTGGGGGGAGGAGTGATGAGCACACTCACAATTGATGCAGTCACATTCATGGGCTAGGATGGGGATGAGGGAGTAGAGAGGTCTTATATGCCTATTGCCTATCTATGGACTACAGTAATAGCAGAAAGAAATGTTGGCGTCACAGCATACCAACACAGAATGTTGGTATTATCCGTGAAAGTAGACATGGGCTAATTATTAATCCAATATTGGCCCCTAAATGCAAATTTATGTTAAAGTATAAAACTGATTTTGTTATTAAAGTAATGGCCCTCCATGTTTTGTTGTTGTCCCCTTGATCCCTCTTCTGTTCTGGGCTGCTACTACCAGAAGGTATGCATCAACATGTCTTAACGTGGACATCTTAGACAAAAGATTTCACACACGCTGCTAAGCATATTGGATAGTTTGCAAGAGACCTAGTTATGTGGTGAGAGGATGGGTAGTGAAAGAGCAAAGTTGCCTTCTTTGTCATTGGTGATAGGAACAACATAGTCAAAACAATTAATGAAGGGAAGTAGCATGTGACAGTGTTGGTTATTTTGTTTGACCGTTCAAAGTCCTGGGTATTGACCTGTAATATTTAGCCAGACCCTGAAACTGCAGAAATTATTGCAACCATACATGGCACCAGAGTCACTGAATGCTCATTTGCATTACCCAGCAAGGACAAGATTGCACCCAGCTTTGCACAATGTAGATTTGGCTGGGGGGACAAAGGCTTAAGTTCTGTTTTGAGGACTAAAGTGGGAACAGAGTAGTGCACGCCCTCTGCACAGGGGTGACTTTCATCCCCTGTACACATGCTGTATAATGCTCAGTGAATAAGGCAGCTCTGCAATATTTATTTTTATCCTCCATTTAGTGAAGCCCTATCTTATTGACTGACTATTGTCCCACTGGTGGACTGAGTGAGTACAACTCCCTGTCACATTCAGTACGCATCATCCATCCTAGCACTGAGGGACCAGAGGTGCTCAGTTTCACCGGTGTAAATTAGGAGTAAGCACTTTGACTTTACTGGGTTTACTCCAGATTTAGTGTTGTAACTGCAAAAAGTTTTGTGCCCAAAATGAGGAACCAGTCTGTAGAACCCATGGACTCTACCTATATATCCCTTTGTCTTCCCCACTCGCTGCACATTAAATGAGGCAAGGGTCCTGAGGAAATGAGAGTGTGTTCTCATGCAGTTGAAGACTGTATTGTAATGAGCATGTACACTGGGGCAGAGGTAACACTGGCAGACTTGCAAAGCAAAATTCATCTTTGTGCAGAGATCAAACCTGGAAACTATAAACTGCAAAAATGAAAGCTTTACAAAGTTAAGAGAACTTATAAATGCTCTTCTTTACAATGGAAATGCATAGGCAACTTAACCATAGCAGTCACTCCGTTTCAGCTATTATATACACATGTGTGCATGTCTGTGTATCTACAGAGATACCCACACCCATATGTACATAGGCTTTCACGCCCATGTGCAAACACCCATCCAGTGTTACTTTATATATTCCTATAGTTTTTGAAATCCCTTCTTAAATCTTACTTCTTTCAACTAGCATTCCACCTCAGCTCTACATTTGGATGCTACCCATTGCCATTCCTGAGCCATGATTTGATTACAAAACAAAGTAAAATTAAACAAAAGAAAAAAACCCAAAGCATTAAACAGTAACATGATAAAAACAATTGCAACCCTGAGTGAACATAGACAAAAAATGGTCTCCCAAGGGCTGCTCCCTCACTTTGCTTATTTTATCATACACCCAACCTTTCATGTGATGACATCTTTACTTGTTGAGTTACACTGGGAACAGTGAATACATTTTCTTTCTTTTTCATTGCAGATATGGTATTACTGGTGGGGAAATACCACTATCATTAGCAACAAATGACCTACCAGTTAAAAGAGAACTTTGTATATAGATGCCTGCTGTGGCCTCACTCCTGTAACCACTTAGGATATGTCAACACTGCAATAAAATACCTGAGGCTGGCCCATGTGAGGTGACTCGAGCTCACGGGACTTGAACTGTGGGGCTATAAAAGTGTGGTGTAGACATTCAGGTTTGGGCTCTGGGACTCTGCTCCAGCCCAACCTTGGAAGTCTACACTGCAGCTTTAAACCCTTGCTGCTGGAGTCTGAATCACCTAACATGGGCCAGCCTTGGGTGTTTTATAGCAGTGTAGACATATCCTTACACATATACTTGATTTTTGTATTGTAAATAGCCCCATGGATTTCAGTGATTACATCAACTTGTAAACTAAACATTCTTTTAAATATCTGGCAAAAATTTTATAACTCTGTAAGGAATAATTGCAAACTTGGTTGTTTATTCCCTAAATCACCTCTTAAATGGTCCATAGATAAAAGACAGTTCAATGTGTCCATCATGAATAGACAATGCTAGTCTCCTTTCTAGTAGGTAATCAAACTCAGTTTATCCAGACTTTCTGTGATTTGATTGTGACAACATCTCTTGTCTTCCACAGCTACTGTGACACAAAACAATAGGTTGAAAACCATCATCTTCTCTTCATGCTGATTTGGCAGTCTTTAAGCAATAATCAACTCCAAAAAGTTACAACAGATGAACATTCAAGCTGTTTTTTGTCCTTTAGATTTGCTCAAGTACATATCAAGGGAGCCAATTAGTTACGTTTTAGCTGCATTTTCAGACATTTTAGGCATGTCATTGTATATGTACTAGTCAGAAATTACTTCTTGTATGCTATTGCTAGTTCTGAAATTAAGATCATATTTTCATGATGTAAGTCTTAACTGCTCTCCTCCATTGTGATCTGTTGAAGGATTAAGAATTTTTATTTTTTTGTGAGCAAAGACCCACACCTGAGACAATCTGATGTGAACTGCCAACAACTTTTTACCTTTAAACCAAATATTTAAAAAAAAATCAGCTATTATGACCTGCACAACTCTATATCAAAAAGTGGATGAGCCCAATTCCGATCTCACTCGACACTGAACTGTAACGCTAGTGTAAGTAAGTTCAGAATCAGGCTCAGAGAATCTCTAGCTGGAGAGGAATTATGAGATCATCTTGCTCATCTCCCTGCAGTGGAGGAATGCTCCCTATTGTATACTTCTTAATCTCTTGACAAGTCTGGTTTTCAGTGTGTCAAGAAATGACACTTCCACTACTTCCCTTGGGAGGTTATTATACATAGAATCATAGAAAATTAGGGTTGAAAAAGACCTCAGGAGATCATCTAGTCCAATCCCCTGCTCACACAGCATAATACACTGCAAGCTCAGGCAGTTTCCCTTGATAATCAACCTAATTTGCCCTTTCTTCATTACATCCCATTAATCCAAGTTTTACCTCCTTTTATTATGCTGAATAATTCTTCTTCCTCCCCGTTATCTGTGCCCTTTGAATACATGCAGGCCATTATGCCCCCACTTCAGTCTTATGCTTTAATATTTCATTGTAAAGTCATCCCTCTGTTTCCCTACTGTTTCCAGTGTTCCTCTCTGAATGGCTTCCAGTTTATTATAATAATAATAATAATTAATATAATACCTAGCTCCTATATATATATTTTTTTATTAGTAGATCTAAAAACCATTTACAAGAGAGGTAAATATCATTATCCCCATTTTACAGAGGAATCTTCATAAGAGAAATGAAGTTGACCTGAACACAATATTACCTTGTAGCCACACTTGGAAACCCAGTTACCAGAATGCATCTCACTAGGAGCCAGATCCTGATACTCACATATATTGTACTCCCCAAAAAGGCACACAGCCACAGGGGCCTGGAGTGAAGAGGAGAGAGGTACGGGGTGTGTAAGGCTGTGGTGGGCAGAGGTGCCTTTGCCCCAGCCCCAGAACTGCTGCGGCCAGGGAGAGGCACCTCTCCCCTCATCCCCAGGCCTACCTGAGAGCCCGCACCCCCAGCCAGAGCCCTCAGCCTCCCACATACCCTAACCCTAGCCCTGAGCCCCCGCCCCCACACTCCGACCCCCCAGCCCCATGCCCACCACACATCATCTCCATATTGGTGCACATAACAAAATTCATTCCACACATGGATGTAAAAAATTAGAGGGAACATTGTTCCTGCGTAACCTTTGTTTCACCCCTCCCAGGCTCATTTCCTAAAAGATGAGAACAACAACCTACCATTCTGGCCATCTATCAAAATGATATTACAGATCTCTGTGACCATGTGGATTAAAGTTTCCTTTGATTTACATTTCATTGCTTTGGTGGGAGCCTATATATCCTAAATTCCAAGGGCTAAAATCTGGTTTAAATTGTTCAAAACCATATGTATTCAAGGCTATAAAAATGTGAATATTTATTCTGATCAGTAATGGCCTCCCTCAGCCACAATCCACAGACAATTATAGCCATGAACACCTCTCCATCCTCCAAAGCTTGTTCCTGGGGAGCAACTGGAGAGGAGAGGAGATATAGCTGCCATTCCCTATTCAGGAGACGTATGTGCGAAAATGTGCAGACCTAGAATGGCCGTCTGATGTTACTGTGATAGAGGGACAATGGAGTCATATTTCTCGCAGTGAATGTAACTTTAAAAATCATATATGAAGAGGGATTGTCAAGTAGTTTAGGCTCAAATTTAACCATCTTAAAAATTGTTATAATCTGATGGTTGGGATCCTAAATATTTATTGGCAAAAAGAGTTCATTACTTATTTGCCAACATTTAAAATAGCCACTGTGTATATAGGATGTATAATAATTTGTATTTTATCTATAGTTGTAGAATACTGTGGGATTGCCACCCCATCATGCTGCAGGCCCTGTGCCGCTCCTGGAAGCAGCTGGCACCACGTCCCTGTGGCCCCAAGGCAGAGGCAGAGGGCTCCATGCACTGCCCTCGCCTGCAGGCACCGTCCTCTGCAGCTCCCATTGGCCGGGTACAGGAAACCGTGGCCAATGGGAGCTTCGGGGGAAGTACCCACAGGTGAGAGCAGCTCAGGAAGCCTGCCCTGGCCCCAGTGTGTGCCGCAGCCACCCCGGAGCCGCTCCAGGTAAGCGGCACTGGGGCAGAGCCCGCATCCCGAACCCTATATAGCCCTCCTGCTAAGTGCAGGCACCAGAATATAATCACATGGCAGATGGAGTCCCTGTTCAGACAAAAGCTGCTACTTTCATACAAGCCATTCGATAAAGGTATCATTCTTATTCAGGTCACAAGAGTAATAGAAGTCAATGGTTTGTTGTTGGGTTCAGTTATGAGAGCTGAGTGCAGGTTAGTAGATCTGCAACAGTAAAGTCTTTCACTGTGTATGCAGAACAACATGCACTATATCATTGTGGATTACTACAGCAAGTTGTTTGAAGCAGAATGCTTGAACAATACCAGTCTTACCACAGAAATGCACAAACTGAAGATTCAAGGAATCCACATCTGGCAAATAAAAGGAGTTTTTCTAACAATGGACTTCACTATTCCATAAAACAAAACAAAACAAAAAAAACCCTACTGATTTTGCCAAATCATCAGACTTACTCCTATCACAATACATTCATGTTATCCACAAAGCGACTATTGCCTTGAAATAAGAGTCTAAACTGCACAATGAGGCATCAACCTTTGCTTTGTTCAGCCTGCATTTTTGTACGCATTTGATTTGGGTTGTTTGTTTTGGCCACTGACTTGAAAAATCATTCACTCAGCTCTACTATAACAGTGCCTAAAGTGCTGGCGCTAGGCGTAAGCAGACTAAACAATTGCTTAGGGCCCTGAGCAGCTCAAGGGTGGCCTCTTATTTACTTTTTATTATATTATTATTATTGTGGGGGGGATGTCCCAAAAATATTCCTGCTTAGTGCCCCCAATGGGCTAGCACCATCTCTGAATGCCTATAGACTTGAGCAATGCTTTTTTATTATTCCAACAGTACTATTTTGGTATCATGATGAGGTTTAAATAGGGCTAGTGCATTCTGTAATTGGATATTACAGTGCTCTGTAACACAGTCAAAGAAAAATGTATTCCCTACACTTATGAGGAAGAGATTGTTAATAAGACATTAATTTCAAAAGGCTGAAGACTGTAACAGCTAAAAAATTGGGCAAAACTGATCTTGGCTTATCACTGTGAAACAGGTGACATGAAGGGGTTATAAAAATGTCTTGAGTTATGGTTTTCTTCAATCAGACAATACTGTTTAAAAGGGAAGGTTTCCTATACATGTTTCTAACTATCATACATTAAAAGAGCCTCCCTTTTCCTGATCATTAGCAGAGGAGTGGAGCAAAAATTTTTAGATGCATTTGTCAACACTCTAATTCACTCTTAAAGGGTGAGTACAAAATACAGTCTTGGAAGACACTGTCCATAAAGCATGCCCATTAATAAGATTAACCCTGTTGCAGTTTGTTGGGAAAAAGGACTTGGAATTTAAATATTCACAACCAGTAAAAGTGCAATGGACCAGATTCTCTGCCCAGAGTATGAATTTGCAATAACTCCACAGATATCAGTGGAAGGACTCCAGCTCTACACACTGGTGTGAATCAGACTATTACTGGGTTATGTAGTCTCACACAGTCAAAAGACTTGGGTACTATTCGTTGCTCCTGTTATGCAGGTTACAGATATGATGCTTTGGAAGAATGGAATATTCACAGACTGTTATATTGTGATGCGACATACTATGGACACATGAATATTCAAAGACTATTATATCAACTTTATAAATATTATATGTATTTTTATGGGCTGGCTAGTGATAGTATTCCTGGCTCAATGCAAGATCTAAAGGGTTTTCTGCAGGAACTAAAATAATTGGCGTGTAATTAATAAAAACCCTAATTCAGAAAGCAGCTCTGGCATTGTTTCACCCTTTGGGGAGGTAACATTTGCAGGTTTGATGCAGTTCAAGAGGCCTGAGAAACTGAGAACTAAATCTATAAAATTGACCACCCTCACATGGTAGAAAGGTCACTCACTCTTAATGCAGGAACAGACATGAGACATGACCAAGAGGGACAGGTACTACACAGGAAAGTACTTTAAATCCTACCAGGGTCTCCATATGGAATATAGGTGACTCCTTGGTAAGCTAGACCCACATTTAAGCTGTTTATTGTTTAAGATGTGTTTTCTCTGAATGCTGTTGTTCTGAATAAATAGTACTTTGTTTTATGAAAGCTGTCTGGTCATTGGTTAACCCTGTCATTGCCTCTGTGAGAAGAGGACTGCAGATGCTGAACTAAAGTTGGACCTGTTGAGACCATCACTGTGAATTACAGGAGTCTGCCTCTAAGTCCCCTGTGTCGAGAGAGAGTGTCACAGGACTCTGCCCTGAGAAAGGTGATGGGAAGAGACCTGAGACCTAACTGGGGTGCCCTCATGGAGGCTACAAAGGGGTCAGAGGTGCAGCTACTTTGGGAACTATGATGGTGTGACCATGGGCAAGTCTCTTTTTGCTTCAGTTTTCCAATCTTTAAAATGTGATTAATTATACTTACTTTCTTTCATACGAGTCTTTGAGGTCTGCAGAAGAAAGCAGGTATGACTGAACACTTTCCAATGCCATCGTAAGAGGAAGTGTGTATCAGACTCTCTGGGCTACTTTCTGCTGCCCTCACTTCTGTGCCACAGATTCAGATCAACTGCTATACCAAATGCTGCTCCTTTCAAAAGTGGAAAGAAGGAAGAGAAAACATTTACTAGGTTTCCAGAGCAGGAGCATGGGCATAAGACGTCATCATGATGGTTTGAGTGGAACTGAGGGCTTGTCAACACAAGGAGCTATTTAGGAACAGCTGTTCCTGAATAACTGTCTGTGGGTGTGTGGCAGTGGAAACTCCTATTCTGGAATAAGAGTGACTTGTCCCACTAGGTTAAGCTAAGCAGGAATACAGCACACTTATTATGGAGTAAGTGTCCACACATGGAATTATTGCAGAAAATTGTTCCTGAATATTTCCATGTATTGCTAAGCCCTGAATGTAAACTTTATGCAATGGACCATGTAGGGAGAAAGGATTTGGTTTCTTTTTATATTAGTTGAGGTTTCAGAATTTCAAGCACAAAATGGAGTATTTTTCACCAAATATACCTGGGGTGCTCACAAAAACTCAAACTGTGTAGCAGTCAAAATCCTTCTGGGGAGGTAAGGTACTGGAGAGCTCACTGATTAATGTTCTAGTTATTCTCTCAGATCATCTCTCCATCCTCTGCTCTTGTTGACCACGAATCTCCTGCTCCTCTTTTCCCTTGGTAGACTGCTTAATAAGCACTTCAAGAAGCTGTACCTCTGTCTTGGCAACTACAGATGGAAAGAACTGGTTCTGGAGGAAAACTTTAAAGAAGGGAAGAAAATAGCCTCATGTGCTGCCCTTGAGTAAAATTCACAGAAAATTCTTCTAAATATTTGGGAACATCAGTGCATAAATATTTCCTCTACAGAATAGGTTAAACTTTAAAGCTGTTCTTTCTTCCTCTTATTGCCTGGCAAATGAGGCATGCTGTAAGTTTCGCTGCACCAGCTGTGGTTTACCCTGCAGTGAACATGTTTCAACAGATCATCTCTGAAAGTACATACCTTTAAAACTGAAGGCTTGGTTTTGACAAGGGAGTGAACCCACTCAATAAGTAAGAAAATGCTTCTGAGCTTTTACGGTGATTCAAAAATATGTGCTTACAGTTTTGTTGTTCTTTGTTTTTGTATTTTAATAGACATCATTTGCCCAGTGGCATCAAATAACTATTCGAAGGCACTTTTTGAAATGGGGTGGACTGGATATCTCCTTTAATATAACTTTTGTTTGCCAAATTTGTAAACTGCATTCTCCATCTTTATATAACAATGGCAAGTGGGATTTTTGGCTTGGCCTTTTAAACTGTGATGTGTTTAGAATTCTATAACGTTTATTTTAAACATTTCCCAGGTGAAAAAATGCCAAAATAAAATACCCACCTGCCATTAGTATATAAAGATGGAGAACCCAGTTTACAAATCTGGCAGACAAAGTTATACTAAAGTTGATTAGATAAAGAATTCCCAATTACACATGTGGGCTCTCAGTTGGCACAGAATGGATACTGGGTACCGAAGTGCCAGTTGGCTCAATCCTCCATGGTAATTAGGCCCAGGTACTAAATATGCATGCCTATGTTAAAGTTGATTTAATGGGAGTTAGGTTCCTAAATGCCTCTAAGGATATGGGCCCTCTTGCCTGATCCAGCAAGCCACTTAACATTAGCTTAAATTTAAGCATGTGAACAGTCTGCTTGAAGTCAATTCATCTTATTTTCACTAGGAATACTCACTCGCGTGTGCTCAGTTTTTTCTTTTGGTTTTTATGTTCAGGCTACAGTGTTCAGTACCTTGCCAGAATGAGCTTTATCTGAGCACATTAATTTAGTTGAGCACATTTGAATTCCGGACACATCATATTTATAAATAAACCTGTAATATCTATCAGTTGGAGCTGTAATAGAAATGTAATATAATATGTTAGGCTCACAACATCCACACATCTAGCCATGTGAGGAAAAAAGAATGCACTTAACAGTCATGTAGAAACACAGGGCTGAGTAACTTTGAATATTTATAAATGTACCACAAAAGATCTGAATGTAGGGTGTGAAAGTAGAATGAATTATATTGTAAAAATAAGAATGGATTAAAGAAATGTTGTACGTACCTTTAAGCAGAAATAAATGTTGAAATACAGGTGCCAGGAAAAGAAACATTAGGCATAAACAATGGTGCTAATGGCAAAACATTAACAAAAGATCGGTAATAGTTAGTAAGGAAATAAGATATGCATGCCTAGCCCAGGTAAACTTATCTGATTCTGCTTCCTTTGTTATCTTGTTAAGTTCTCACCCTTTTATCTGTATAAATAAGATAGTTTGTGTCTTGCATGGTGCTCACATTATCTGGGTGTTATTAGCAGAGCCCTGTGCTAATAAAACAGAGTGGTCTGACAAACTGTGAGTCCTGAGTCTAACTTTGACAAGGGCTAACTTGGTTCCCTCCCCTGATGATATTTTACACAACAAATCCATTTTAAAATATGGCTGTTTTCATATTATGCAGTTTATGATATTTTACATAATTTTATGTAGAATTATACTTTAACATGAAGCCTTTTAGAAGGAGATAAAGAGAACTCTATTAACAAAATTATATAACTTAATATTAAAGTATAGTGTTCAAAGACAATTAATGCAAGTCAAGATTACACAGTTCATATTAAAATGGCACCTAATCCTACCTGCACTGAAGATAATGGGAAAATTTCCATTCATTTCAGTGCAATCAGTTTAAAAGTCAAGAAATTCTAGAGTTAGAATACCAAAGCATTATTTTATGGCATATGTTTTAGGGGACACAGTAATATATGTATAAGAAAAAGGAATAGAAAATACAACTTAAATGTAATGCCTAACACAATGGGTCCCCAGTTCTGACTGAGATCTTTGAGTTCAATTGCAACAGAAATAATGAAGAAGATGATACAGGTAAACAAAAGTTTATCATTCTAGCATTAATCTCTTTAGCCTCACATGCTCACTAAATAAGGTTCAATATTTTGCATTTAAATTAACATTGTAAATATTAAACCAATGCTAGGGACTCTTTATTACAGCTCAGAGCAACCATGAAAGTGTGCTTCATTAAACCAGAATTTTAGTACCTTTATCCTGCACCTGGAATGTTCTACAAATATTAATTCCATCACTGTCTAGGTTAGATCAATCCAAGACTGCTTACGTGACATATCACACCTAAATTACATGGCTACTTTTTATGGCACAGAGAACATCAAATTTCATACATTATAGAGAAGCCAAATATCCTGCAACTTTCACAAAGCAGTTTCTTTCATGTAACGTAAGAACAGTGTCTCAGCACAGTAGTGACAAAGCAGATGTATGTGCAAGAAACTTCAAGCCAAATGAAAGGTTGAGTCTGCTGGGGGGGGGGCGGGGGGGAGGGAGGAGTAGAGGTGGCATTGGCCTCCTGAGTAACTTTATATCATGCCCAGTTGACACTTATTCAGGAGCTAATCCATGCAGTAACTGACCATCTCTGTGTCACTGGGAAATCCTCTTCATTCTGTGTCATTAGTGTTTTGTGTACAAGTATGCATAACTTCTTTTTCTATCTCTGTAATTAAAAAAAAATCTCTGTGACCACTGCAAGCAAATATTCTACATTCTGTGGGCCCCGTCCAAACCCTCTTGCAGTCATTGGAATCTTTTGATTTACTTCAAACAGCTTTATCAGGGACCAAATTTCTCTGTATTCTCCAGCTTTTTAAAGTGAGAGAATTAATAAATTTCAAAATATTCTTTTAATCAAGTGTTTCTGCAACTGCAAGGTGTTTTTCTGGACAAATCTAAGCAAGCAATGAGCTACAGCATATATTTTCCCCTTCCTACTTAAACTTTTTCACTCTGCACATAAAGACAAACTGCACCACCAAAAAAACCAAAACTCCACCAAGCTGGTCTTTGAGTTTAATGCTCCTTTGCCTTGGATAAACAGTCCCAGAGTTACTGTTTCCATCTCCAACATCCACCTTATTAAAAAAGGGAAAATGTCACATCTTTCTGTTTGTCTATTAGAAATATCAGAGCCTCTCTTTGATAGCAGAAAGATCACTGTCCAGGTCTTCCAGTAATGTCACACAGGTCTGTCACCTGAACTGCAGCTCTCATTCCACTCAAAGGTGGGGAAGAGATGAGCTGCCTTAGACTCTCCTGATATTTTTGATATTTCAGATGTAAACATGCCGCAGACAAACAAAAGTCTCCGAAAGGTTGGGGGTTGTTTTTATACATCATAACAAAGCAGTAAAGGGCAAACCTAGACATTTTGGTTTGCTTTGTAGTTAACACTTAAAATCATAAAAAGAGATTAAATACTGATTTGGAAGGCAGCTCTACTGTTGACTGAGTATTTAGGAGAAATGACACAGCAAGGGACAAAAATCAGCAGGCTGCCTGTTTCCATGTATTTGCAAAAGACAACTTTTATTTTCTTGAAGAAGAGGTACATACACATGGAGACACATTGGAGATTTATAACAGTAATAACCACTTCTAAGGAGGAGAATACCACTCCTAGAACAGGTTTCAGAGTAGCAGCCATGTTAATCTGTATCCACAAAAAGAACAGCAGTACTTGTGGCACTTTAGAGACTAACACATTTATTTGAGCGTAAGCTTTCAATCTCCCCGGTCACTCGATTACAGACCTAAAAGTCACAATATTACAACAAAAAAAAACCCTTCAAAACCAGACTCCAACCAGAGACTGCTGAACTGGAATTAATTTGCAAAATGGACACTATTAAATTAGGCTGGAATAAAGACTGGGAATGGATGGGTCATTACACAAAGTAAAACTATTTCCCCATGTTTATTCCCCCACCACCACCACCATTCCTCACACCTTCTTGTCAATGCCTGCAAATGGACCATTTTGATTACCACTACAAAAAGTTTTTTTCTCTCCTGCTGGTAATAGCTCACCTTAACTGATCACTCTTCTTAGAGTGTGAATGGTAACACCCATTGTTTCATGTTCTCTGTGTATATATCTTCCTACTGTATTCTCCACTATATGCATCCGATGAAGTGGGCTGTAGCCCACAAAAGCTTATGCTCCAATACATTTTTTAGTCTCTAAGGTGACACACAAGTACTCCTACTCCTAGAACAGGAGACTGGAAATAAGGTGTACATTTTTAACAGTGAGAGTAATCAACCATTGGAACAATTTACCAAGGGTCATGGCAGATTCTCCACCACTGACCATTTTTTTAAATCAAGAGTGGGTGTTTTTCTAATAGATCTTCTCTAGGAATTTTTGGGGGGGGGGGCGTTCTAAGGGCTGTGTTATACAAGAGGCTCCTTCTGGCCTTGAAATCTATGTACAAGAGCTGGGAGATTATAAGACCTTCAGAGCAGCGAATGTTTCTTCATATGTGTTTGTATAGCCTCTTGCACAAGGAGGACGCAGTCTTCAATAGAGCTGTAATGTAGCAACAATATGTACTGTATAATGTCTTTCTTGGAGGAAGCCAAATAAATATGAATGTGGTAAGCTAAATTTCTGTGCAGCTCTCAAAGCCAAGGGCATCCTTCAAAATATAATATGAGCTACATTATTATTCCCCTTTATTCCCAGGTCATAATCAGACAAAACAGCTTCTGGGCATGAATCTTGTTTTCCTACCTGTCTGTGTCAGGCACACATGATACATCTTGCCTCTCAGATAGATCCCAGAAGGTGATGATGTCAGTTAGTCCTCCCAAGGGTACTGCCTATGGGCTGTGCAAAGCCCACTCCTGTGACATATTTATGTAAGGACTTCAAGAGACACAGTAATCTAAAATGCTACCAATATGCTGGCAAAACCCAGTTCTGAATCTGCTTCTAACCAAGAACCTGACCCTGCTTCCATTTAAATCAATAGGACTTTTGTTAGTGACTTCAGTGGGAGCAAAATCAGCCTTCAAATGTGGATAATCAAGTGTTTCTGCTGTCTCACTGCCTCTGGGAAACAGGATCTTTAATGAAAACAGCTGGTCAAAGCTCCAGCCAGCTGACATGAGGGGGTGCAGTGTGCTGATAGGACATGGGAAGTATTATGAGGAAATAGCAGGAGATGTGTTCCATGTACTTATGACAAGAATGGATTACTGCAATATGCTCTACCTTGGTCTGACCCTGAAGGCTCTCCAGAATTTAAAGATGGTCAACAAAGGGTGATCCAGCTGCTAGATTGGGTAGGCAAGGTAGGGTACATCACAATGATACTCAGCACTCCAAACTGGTGAGCCAGCATTAATGCATTCATTTCAAGGTCCTGGCCTTCTGCTAGAAAGCTCTGAATGGTCTTGGCCTGAGTATTCAAAATGGATCTCCCTGCCTACCCCTCACCCTCATCTTGCTTGGCTTGAGCATTGGCCATCTATTGTTCAACCAGACTCTTTTTGTGCAACTCCCAACTTTAACAACTAGACTGGATAGTGATGTTGCAGCTAATGGAGCTTAGGGTGATCAGATGTCCTGAATTTATAGATACAGTCCCGATATTTGGGGCTTTTTCTTATATAGGTACGTATTACCCTCCACCCCTGTCCTGATTTTTCACACTTGCGATCTGGTCACCATAATGAAGCTCGTAGGACTAGAGGCACAGCATTCTCAGTGAAGGGGCTGACTGTAGTGGTAGCTGTAAATGTTTAGATCAGGGTCGGCAACCTTTGGCAAATGGCCCATCAGGGTAATCCGCTGGTGGGCCACGAGACACTTTGTTTATGTTGACAGTCCACAGGCACAGCCTCTTGCAGCTCCCAGTTCCTGCGGTTTGCCGTTCCCGGCCAAAGAGAGCTGCGGGAAGCAGCACAGGCCACAGGGACGTGCTGGTCACCGCTTCCCGCAGCTCCCATTGGCCAGGAACGGTGAACCACGGCCATTGGGAGCGGCAGGGGGCCATGCCTGCACATGGTCAACATAAACAAAATGTCTCACAGCCTGTCAGCAGGTTACCCTGATGGGCCGCATACTAGCATTGGCCTGCTAAACCCAGGGCTGTGAGTTCAATCCTTGAGGGGGCCACTTAGGGATCTGGGGCAAAATCAGTACTTGGTCCTGCTAGTAAAGGAAGGGGGCTGGATTAAATGACCTTTCAGGGTCCCTTCCAGTTCTTTGAGATAGGTATATCTCCATATATATTATTGGGGAGGGATAGCTCAGTGGTCTGAGCATTGGCTTGCTAAACCCAGGGTTGTGAGTTCAATCCTTGAGGTGGCCATTTAGGGAACTGGAGTAAAAACCTGTCTGAGGATTAGTCCTGCTTTGAGCAGGGGGTTGGACTAGATGACCTCCTGAGGTCCCTTCCAACCTTGATATTCTATGAAGGTTGCCAACCCCTGGTTTAGATCCACTATGCAAAATGATCCCTAGGGAACATATAGCAAGGAGGTCTGTCTGTGTAAACAGCAAATAAAGACAATGGTGCATGCATCCCAACCATGGTGTGCTGGGTCTCTAATCCCTATCCTTACAGTTAGGGAGCTCATTACCAGACATTAAGTCAATTTCCTTGATATCAACACATTCAGAGCACATTGTAACCCCTCTTTCTGCAGGCTCTTTTCTAATTACAATGTTGCTTTTGGGTACATGCTGTGGGAAACAGAGCGCTGTGGATTATTTCCTCTTTAATGAAGAACTTGACTTGATTTTTAATCTCATGTAATAGTGCCTAGATACTATATTGGTTGATGCTTTATAAATACAAATTTGGAGGGATGTGTGCATGTGCATCTATGTGTACAATAGAATATTAAGGTTGCAAAGTCAAGCACTCAAAAGTTAGAAAATGCCTGAATTAAGCTTGCCTGTGCAAATTTAATTCAGCTGCTCATACATATGCATTCTGATACATTCTTTAATTACAAGATCATATACTAATTTTTCCACAGAACTTCTGCCTCATTCAGTGCCCAGGATGGAGATGCTCCCTGAGCTCTTCAAAATGTTTTCTCCTCATTGTTCAATGCGCAGCCCCAGGCTTTCTTTACTGCACACTGTTCAAACCCTGCTCTGACAATAGAATTAACTCCCCCTGGGCTGTTTTATGGCACTCATCACCATGCTATCTGAATGCTTCACAACACTAATTACCTTCACAAAAGCCATTAGGTCAGAGGGGCATATTATCCTCATTTACAGATGGAGCTAAGGCACAGAGAAAAAAGTCCAAAGGATCCACTAATTTAATTGCTCATTTAGAGACACCTAGGACCTGATTTTTCAGAGTACTTAGCATTATATGGCACTTCATATATTCAAGTACAGCCTCTATTGACTTCAGTTGCTGTTGTGAGGGCTCAGCTAGCACTCCTACAAATCAAGTCCCAGGGTCTCTAGTTGGGCCCTTAAAACTAACGAAAACACAGTGATACCCTCCAAAAAGCTTGGTTTAATTGACTTGTCTAGCACTGCATAGGAACTCTCTGTTAGAGGCAGGGATAGAATCCATTTCTGAAGGAAGCAAACAGTATTAACCATGAGATCCTCCTTTTTTTCCTGCAATCTCCTACCTCATTTACTATATGCCTTCCAACTCTGGCAATAGATAAGACAGGGTCCTACAAGCAGCCTCCTTTCCTATACAAACATTGATTTATCCATAGACCAAGCCCATCCTATGCACTGAATGAGGCAGGGGTTTTGTGAAAAAATTGGTATGATCACGTAATTAATGACTGTGTCATCAGACGTATGCATGGGGGAGCCAAATTAAGGTTGCACAGACAACCTTAATTCTGCCATTTCCAAACTTTGGAGTGCTTGATGTGGCAACCTTAATAATGTTCCTTTAACAGTTTTTTTGAGTAATCTCGTAGGTAATTAAAGAAATCAAGCTGAAAAACTAACATTCCATGACATGGCATCATTTGGACACTCACATGGTTCACAAAGATTCATGATTAGAATCTTTAGATCCACTGCTCTGATCTTTGCCACTTGTACTAATGGAGTTACTGAGGCTGTATAAGGACAGGTCATTTATATAGAGTGATCTGAAGTGCTGGGCAGAAGTAAACAGTATGTATTTTAATATGGCTCAATCTGTTTAGCTTAACCTGTAAAAGATCAGGTTAAAGGATGACTTGCTTACAGTTTATGAGTGCATACATGTGGAACAAAAAATGTAGAGTGGGCTCTTCAATCTAGGCAAAGGTAGAACAAGAACCAATGGCTGAAAGTTATAGCTAGACAGATTCAGACTGGAAATAAGGAATATTTTTTTTAACCGGGTAATTAATCATTGGAACAATCTAAGGGTTGTGGTAGATTCTCCTTCACTAGCAGTTTTCAAATCAAGATTGGATGTTGGGGAAGTTCTATAGCCCATGTTAACTGTGACCAGATGCTTAACACAATTAATGTTAACAGCCAAGAAGAAGGAACTCAAGCCAGAATAGAGAAAAAAGGTGAAAGAATATTTACACAAGCTAGATGCACTCAAGTCAGCAGAGCCTGATGAAATGTACTGTAAGGTACTTAAGGAACTAGCTGAAGAATCTTTAGCAATTATATTTGAGAACGCATGGAGTATGGGCGAGGCCCCAAAGGACTGGAAAAGGAAAAACATAGTAACTATCATTAAAAGGGGAAACAAAGATGACCCAGAAGCTATAGACCAGTCAGTCTAATTTCAATATGTGGAAAGACTTGAACAAATTATTAAACAATCATATTATAAGTACCTAGAGCATAATAGGGTTATAAATTATAGCCAGCGTGGATTTACCAAGAACACAAATCATGTGAAATCAACCTATTTTTTGTCTTTGGCAGGGTTACTGGCCTATTAGGTGGGGGAGAAGCTGTAGACATGCTATATCTTGATGTGAATAAGGCTTTTTACACAGTCACACATGACATTCTCATAAGCAAACTAGGAAAATGTGGTCTAGATCAGTGGTTCTCAAAGTCAGGTCGCCGCTTATTCATGGAAAGCCCCTGGCAGGCCGGGCCGGTTTGTTTACCTGCCACGACTGCAGGTTCGGCCTATCGCTGCTCCCACTGGCTGCGGTTCGCCGCTCCAGGCCAACGGGGGCTGTGGGAAGCAGTGCGGGCTGAGGGATGTGCTGGCCACCCTTCCCGAAGCCCCCATTGGCCTGGAGCAGCAAACCACGGCCAGGGGGAGCCTTGATCAGCCAAACCTGCAGATATGGCAGGTAGACAAACTGGCCCAGCCAGCCAGGGGCTTTCCCTGAACAAGCGGCGGCCCGACTTTGAGAACTACTGGTCTAGAAGAAGTTACTATAAAGGTGGATGTACAATTGGCTATCAATGGTTCCCTGTGCAAGCGTATGTGTGAGAGGGATGTATCTAGTGGGGTCCTGCAAGAGTATGTCCTGGGTCCAATACTATTCAATATTTTCATTAATGACTTGGATAATGGAGTTAGCACTTTGGAGGACAGGATTAGAATTCAAAAACAACCTTGAGAAATTGGAGAATTGGTCTGATATCCACAGGATGAAATTCAAAAAAGAATGTACTACATTTAGGAAGAAAAAAACCCCATCAAATGGCCAACTACAAAATGGGGAATAACTGGCTAGTGAGCAGTACTGCAAAAGAAGAATGTGGGGGTTATAATGGATCACAAATTGAACCAGTCAACAACAATGTGATGCAGTTGCAAAAAAGGCTAATTCATGGCATATCGGGAGGTAATTGTCTCACTCTACTTGGCAAATGTGGGGCCTTAGCTTATGTCCAGTTCCAGGCACCACAATTTAAGTGAGATATGGACAAACTGGAGAGAATCTGAAGGAGAGCAACAAAATGATAAAAGGCTTAGAAAACATGACATGTGAAAAGGTTAAAAGTGGGCATGTTTACTGTTGAGAAGGAAGATGGCGGGGGGGGGGGACACCTGATAATCTTCAAATATTTTAATAGTTGTTATAAAGAGGATGGTGATCAGTTGGTCTCCATGTCCACTGAAGGGAGGACAAAAGTAAGGGGCTTAAACTGCAGCAAGGGGGATTTAGGTTAGATATTAGGCAAAAAGCTTTCTAACTAGTTAAGCAGTGAAATAAGCTTCCAAAGGAGGTTCTGGGATCTCCATCATTGGAGGTGTTTAAGAACAGATTGGATGGACACTTGTCAGGGATGATCTAGGTTTACTTGGTCCTGACTCAGCACATGGGACTGGACTTGCTGACCTCTCGAGGTCCCTTCCAGACCTACATTTCTATGAACACATATATTAACTGGTCATACTTAAATTTCCACTGGTTTCAGAGCTAGAGTTGTTTTTAGTGGTATACCACATTTTATGTAAATGGAAACTCCTCAACTTATGAAATTTTCTTCGTATGACCAGTGATTACACATATGTAAAATAACTGGAATTTATTTTTATGGACTATTGTTTTAACATTTTTGATATTTTAAGTATCAGAGAGGTAGCCGTGTTAGTCTGGTTCTGTAAAAGCAGCAAAGAATCCTGTGGCACCTTATAGACTAACAGACGTTTTGCAGCATGAGCTTTCGTGGGTGAATGCCCACTTCGTCGGATGCAAGAGTGGAAATTTCCAGGGGCAGGTAAATATAAGCAAGCAAGAAGCAAGCTAGAGATAACGAGGTTATCTCTGGAGATATATATTGTCATCAAATTTGAAATAGTTGTGTGTGAGGATAAAGGCACAGAGCTCAGCAACCAGTTGTGCTGTGGCATCATCAGGGATACTGTTCCTGACAGCTTGTATTCCATCAGTGTGTGGGATGTTTGTGTAGAGAGCCTCTACATCCATGGTGGCTACAAACCTCGATGCCAACTCTGCCCACATATCTGCACCAGCAACACCATCACAGGACCTAACCAGATCAGCCACACCATCACCGGTTCATTCACCTGCACGTCCACCAATGTAATATATGCCATCATATGCCAGCAATGCCCTTCTGCTATGTACATCGGCCAAACTGGACAGTCTCTAAGGAAAATGATAAATGGACACAAATCAGATATTAGGAATGGCAATATACAAAAACCTGTAGGAGAACACTTCAACCTCCCTGGCCACACAATAGCAGATCCTCCAGCAAAAAAACTTTAGGACCAGACTTCTAAGAGAAACTGCTGAGTTTCAGTTCATTTGCAAATTTGACACCATCAGTTTAGGATTAAACAAAGACTGTGAATGGCTTGCCAACTACAAAAGCAGTTTCTCCTCCCTTGGTTTTCACACCTCAACTGCTAGAACAGGGCCTCATCCTCCCTGATTGATCTAACCTCGTTATCTCTAGCTTGCTTCTTGCTTGCTTATATTTACCTGCCCCTGGAAATTTCCACTCTTGCATCCGACGAAGTGGGCAGTCACCCACGAAAGCTCATGCTGCAAAACGTCTGTTAGTCTATAAGGTGCCACAGGATTCTTTGCTGCTTTGATATTTTAAGCAATTTATATTGTCTGCATGTATTTTTTATGTATATGCTAGTTCATTCATTTAACAGAAGATACTAAACAGACTTTTGTTTTATCCTACAGGAATGCAAGCAAATACATTCCACTGCATATGGTATACAAAAAGAATAAAGAGTAAAAAATAAAAATGGAGATTACCATTTCACAAAACAAACACTTATATAAAAAACCTTAAGGGTTTCTAAAGTGGGATGCTTAGGGATAATTTCATCCCTGATATAATTCTATTTATATATGTTTTCTAACATACTCTAAAGTGTCCTTGTCAGATTCATTCACTCTTTTGAGGTTTCCATTTTAGTTCATAGCTTGATGAGACTTTCATCCAGTTGCAGCATTCAAGTAATTTTAGTAACTGTTCGATTAATCATCTTACATAAAATAGTTTTAAAGTCACCCACCTTCACATTTATTTGGATATTTTGATTTTATTCACAGCATTCTTAGACACAGTTTCTGGGAGGATTGAAAACTATCTTTGCTACTATTTTTTGCACCGGAATGCTTAATATTTTCAAGAACGTGTGTGTCCAGGTCTGTCAGGAAAGGAGCATGGAAACCTTCCCTTGAGGTTGCATTAGTCTCTGTACTCTACCAAAAAGGGATCTTTGTGTTTCTGAGGCATGGCCTGAGGACTTCAGATGCTAGCAGTACAACAGGCCAGCCCAGTCACAGATGTGGTTGGCCTAATGTGTAAGACCAAAAAGTGTTCTGCAGCACAGAAATGTGGAGAGCTCATGTTTGTAAAAAAAATCTTATACTTTAATAAAGCACTAAACCAAAAGCAGCTATTTGAGAAAGTGCCTCCCAGCAAGACTAGTATATAT
Organism: Mauremys mutica; assembly: GCF_020497125.1. Lineage (NCBI taxonomy): Eukaryota > Metazoa > Chordata > Testudines > Geoemydidae > Mauremys > Mauremys mutica. The sequence goes on along the minus strand of NC_059074.1, from coordinate 47,482,689 downwards.
ACAAATCATGGCTGTCTTATGAAAAGTTACTCTATACAAATGGCACTATAGGTAGAGGGTTCCATTTTTATTTTGTTATTCTGTCGGATCAAATGTGCTTACTTTACAAGTAAACACATTTTTTGAACTTCCAGTCCTGAAAACTCACTTGAGAATTCTAAGTCAAGCCCTGTTCTTTCTTTTCTCTCACACATTAGCACCAGTGATACAGATTTAAGTGGGAACATAATGCCCAATCCAACTCCTATTAGAATAATTACTCTCTTAATGATGAACAAGCCAGAACAGAATCCAGAGAACTTGCTGCATTGGCTCTGCATTACTGAGGAATAAATAGCAGTAACCTTTTTTTTTGTCATCATCAGTGAACTAAGAAGATTTGACTCTGAATAAACAGAGAACACATCTGCTGAGGTAAAGAGTGAGAGAGAAGTGGGGGGGGGCGCGTGTGAGGTAATATCTTGCAATGGACCAACTTCTGTTGGTGAGAGACACACAGAGCTTACACACACAAGCTTCTTCAGACAAGATAAATGCCATTTTGTTCTCACTTTACAGACCATCACACTCTGTGATGATCACTTTTCTTTTTATCAATGACTACATATGCTACATTGTATCATTTTGCTCATTTTAGATTCAAGGTTGTCATACCTGGACTTCAAAATTATGATGTGATGATTCAGTGGCCCACATAATTTGGAGTTTTGTTTCATACCTCTCTTCTGATTGTACTGTATTCAAAACTGACATTTATAGTGGAAGAACATCTTCTACCATCTTAGAGTTACTCAGTCCTTAGGGGATATTTGTTTTCACTGACTTGAAGAAGATTGTGTCTACAGTCCATGTAGGCCCTAATTTGAATCTGCACAGTGTGGGCCAACAACAAGGGGGTAAAATGACTAATGGATCCACAGTTCTTCCTTTTCAGTAAGTGAAAACAATGATGGGACCCTTCTAATTGCCAGTGAGAAAGTCATTAGGCATCTATGGTGATGCCACTGCTGTCACATCTCAAACATTGATGTGTGAGACTTTAAACAACATTTGTGAATTATGATGTCCATGAATCCAGAATATTTGTGGAAAGTGACCATAACAGGGCCAAACTGCACAGTGATCATTTACTTAGAGAGCAAAATCCTCACTGTCATTCTAGGCCCTTTATGCTGGGTCAGAGGGTGAAAGCAGCAGAAAGGAGTCCTAAAAGCCCACTTGTAGCCAGGGGAAGATTCTCCCACCACAGGCACTGCTGAAGACAGATGTAATTCTGGATTCCAGGAAGCTAATCACAAGACCATATATAGGGGGTGTGCTGGAGCAGGACTGCATCAAGCAGTGCTGGGGAGACTTTGGGGCAGAATTGCAACCCACTGGGCAGCCCAGGGAGGCTGTTATAACTTAGACAGTGCTGGAGGCTTAAATTATGCCAGGAGCCTCTTCAGACCCTGAAGGAGCCCAAGATGAGAAGGGTGGCAAAGGTGACTTAAAGCCACCTCAGTCCCCCATTCTCCTGGGCTGCAAGTTCTATGCTGTAGCTCTAAGAGGCACAGCACAGCACAGAATCTCACCCATACTTGCCTTTTGCTTAGATTGTACATCACAGGTGGTAGGGTCTGTCACTTGGTTTTTGCATAGTGCCTAGCATGAGGGCTCCCTTCTACACACAAATAAAATCACAAGTTAACAGGAGGTTGTGGAACTAAGTTGTTGCCTGCTCACTGGCTGTAGAGTGGAATACACCCGCTGTGCAGAGGAACACCCATTTAAGTGTTCTAGACTTCAGCATTGAGTGCTCTTGCCAGGGGCCGTTCAGCAATTCTGGGTGGATGTGTGGTTACCCTGGCAGTGCTGTATTTAACAAAAACATTGTTCTCATAGTTCAAAGCAGCCCAAGTAACATAGGTCTAAAAGTAAAATCAAAGAGGAATTAGTGTTTTAAAAGCCCAAAGCTGCACACTTTCAATATAATGCTACAGTGCTTGAAGGATAAATATTCTGTATACTTGCACTGTTTATTGTGGAGCTGTAGATATAAAGATTACAGCCAGATTTTTTTGAGATAACTAGACTTTACTTTGCTCACTGTTGTGATGCCTAATTGACTTAGGAGCTTGGGCTTTGAAGCCCACCCCAACTTCAGAGCCCAGGCCCAAACTAGAAGCACTGTCTACACTGCTATTTCTGGCTGCTACCCTGTAAGTTCTGAGTCATGCATGGACATGTGACTTGCCCAGGTGACTCCAAAACTCCACTTTGTAGCTGGACTTTGCATAGGAGAGAGGAGGAGATCTCCACCCACAAGAGAAAGTCTATTTAAACCCCTGGGCGATCTCACATTTTGTCTTCAGCTGACTAAAGAGAGAGCCTCTCCACCCTCCAGGATACCTGAGAGAAACTAGAATAAAGGACAGTCACTACAGGGCATGTGAGTGATTGCTGGACCCAGACTAGCAGGAGACTAGTCTGTAAAAGGAAGCTTACTGGAACTGGTGAGGTATAATTTGTATTCAGTTTTCTTAGACATAGACTTGCGTGTTTTATTTTATTTTACTTGGTAATTCACTTTGTTCTGTCTGTTACTACTTGGAACCACTTAAATCCTACTTTCTTGTATTTAATAAAATCACTTTTTACTTATTAATTAACCCAGCGTATGTATTAATACCTGGGAAGTGGGGAGGAAACAGCTGTGCATATCTCTTTATCAGTGTTATAGAGGGCAAACAATTTCTAAGTTTAAAACTGATTTATTTGGGGTTTCAACCCATTGGAAGTTGGGCATCTGAGTGTTAAAGACAGGAACACTTCTGTAATCTGCTTTCAGGTTAAGTCTGCAGCTTTGGGGCATGTGGTCTAGACCCTGAGTCTGTGTTGGAGCAGACTGGCGTGTCTGGCTCAACAAGACAGGGAGCTGGAGTCCTGAGCTGCCAGGGCAGGAAAGCAGGGGCAGAAGTAGTCTTGGCACATCAGGTGACAGTTCCCAAGGGGGTTTCTGTAATCCAACCTGTGACAGTACGCATGACTCAGAATTTACAAGGTAGCAGCCATGGTTCACATGCTTCCTTGAACATCCTCAGGTAGACTTCTTAGGTGGATTGGAGCATTCCAAGATTCATTGTTCCTTAAGTGCTTCTTGATTGCAAAGTTAAGTGCCCAAATTCCTTTCTAAAGAAGCTGACCAAATGCCGTACAAAGCTTACTTAGAAATCAAGCAAGTATATAGCCAATATTCATAACTTCAAGGACAAAAATAGGAGGAATGTATTCAGTAGATCATAACCTTTACAGAGATATGTTACATAGCATATGTAGCATAAAACAGATTCCAGTTATGTCATATATACATTCATTAGCATATTTACATAAAACCTTGGGGGGGGCACCATCACATGTTTCTCAAATTATATTTTCAGAGAAACACTATACTGTACAATAAGTACTTTATTATTTTGGTAAAATAATTGGCAGATTGTGATTTAAACTATCACATCTTTTCTTCGTGTTCTGGGGTCATGACACCAGAGATCATGGTGAGAAGCTGTAGTATCTGAATTTAAGAACTCACTGCCTGATTCTCTTTTCACAGCAGTTTTACGCTGGCTGTAATGCCATTAATTTCCACAGTAAATCTAGATTTATATCCTGGTAAGCGAAAGGAGAATCAGGCCCTCTACATGAATATATTTGAGACAAGAGTGAAAACATAGGCATATTTCATCATGCAACTATATACACAGCAGCAACAGAAGATTCAATCCAGTCAGTCTTCAGATCCACAATGAACTCAAGGAAATTAATATGATGTTGCATCTAGGTACTCATATGGTGCCCAGCCCTATTGCATATGAAGGCATATCTCAAAAACAACAACAAAAAAAACATTTGACCCGAAGTACTTCAGGGGAATATGGCAAACCTCATACTTTCCTGCTAGCCTGTAAAATTTAAAACAGCCTAACCTGAAGCCAGTTCATTGAAGATAATTTATTCCAGAACTGTGCTCTATACTCAAAAGCTTAGCCAAAAAAAAAAATACGCTTTTGCACATCTTTCAGCAAAATCAGAGTTCCAGAGGGCATGCATGTACAGTTTGCATGAGTAACAGCACTAGTTTTAGTTTGCTCGATAGTTGCAATGCAATTTTGTTGAGTAATTTTTTAAAGCCAGACATAACGTAGAGATTGTATAGTGCAGGAAAGTTCTGGTGCAGGAGTCATTGCTTGCCTGTAATACTCAGAATAATTATCTACTCACCTGATTTTGAAATTATTACTGAGAGAATCTATCCCTTGCACAAGTGGGTTAATGGTACTCAAGTAACCCTCTCTGCTAAGTGCCTACAAAAAGACTATTGAATGCATATATATCAACCTCTTGTCTGCCAGATGTGTAATATCTTAATGGAAAGGGAAGAGAAGATAGTGTATATATCTGCAGTTAGCTCAAAGGTTTTTTGTAGTTTACTGATTTGGAACCATGGGTGTTTTTTCACCACTATAAGATGGACACCAAAGACCACCCCCCAACATCTTCACTACAGTTACAGGCTGGCTGTGAAGATTGGTCTTGAATACCTCTCTTCTCATACTTGTATTAGTAAAAGTGTTTCTGGCCAAAAGAAACAAATAAACAATCTTCATTTGTACTGTATGAGGGCACAGCAGCTATAACAAGGAGCCAAGGAAAAAAATAGACATATGGACCAAAAATAGTTATTCATTTTAATCCAATCCAGCATGATACTTCTAAGAAATAATTCAAAAGCAGAGTTCAATGAGTGAGAATAACCTGGACAGCAGTAATGCAGAAGGACTTCTGGCTGTCCTACCTCATGGTAATTTAAATAAGATTTTGCAATATTGTAGAAGGGTGCACATACAGAGGGATCACATTATAAATAGTTCACTTCTTACATGGCTCTCATACAATTGCACCTCCAATACTTTGCTCATTTTGTTATCCAGTCAGGGAGCAGAAATGCCACCATGTGACTAAGGCAGTTAAAGCAAGTAGTCAAAGATGTAGGTAAAGCAAGAGGTTTAAGAAGAACAAAAGGCTGAAATTTGTTTTGCAATTGCTCAATGAATATTTTATGCAAACAGCATTTTATAAAGCAAACTCAGTTTGTAGATTATTAGTTACCTGTATTACTTAGAGCCTAACAGCCTCAGTCAGGATCAAAGATCCATTATTCTAGGCAACATGCAAATACCGAGTTAAAAAATAGAAAGGTCCTTGCCATTGGTCCCATTTACCAATCTATTTGACACCAGAGTTTCAGCTGTGTGGACAGAAAATAAAGAAAGGCTGGCTCTTAGAGAGATTATGGAAGATGTGGCAATATTTAGACATTTTCATGAGTCTAGAGAGGGAAGAATTAATTGCAGGGAGCTGGGAAGGATAATTTACCAATGGAAACAGGTTAAATTCATCCAGTAAGTTATTCACTATAAGTTATTTACCAGACTCCCTTCCTCGGGTTCTTTTTCAACCAACCATCCATAGCAGGGGGAGAGAGCACAAAAAGTTAATGTAAATTTTTACTCTGATAAAGGCTACACCTTAGAGCCTCAAGATTTCCTTTTGTTTTGTTGGAAATGTTTCCAAATATTTAGCTAAAGTGCTGAAGGTTTTATGTTCCTAAAAAGGTAATCCCACCTGCTATTGCTGCATCAAAAAGGTGCTCTAACTATATCGGATTGAAAAATAGGTTCCCTTTCCACCTGCCCTTTGAACGAGCAGTCATTTGGAAACTGCATTTTCCCTCCTCTGCAAAGATAAGACTAATTTTTCACAATTAAATGTAGCCCTTTTAGAATTTGGAAGCTGATAAAGTTCAAAGCTTTGAAGTTTTATGAATATTTGGTAGGTTGCATGACTGTCTAAAGTACCACAACACCATTACTAAGATCTGAAAAACACCTAGAATTTGATAAATGAGCATCAAGGGTAAAGGCACATGGATGGGTATAGTGAGTACTTACCTCCCAGAAATGCTTCAGGAATTGAAGAAGAAATCACATGAATGATGTTTCCACACAGTGTTACTTCCCCATTGGGGCCCCTGCAGGAACACACTGTTCTTGCTTGTTTCATCTGTTCTCAACCGGGAGCAGAAGTGAGGCTCTCCTCAGAAATCAACAGGACAAACACATTAAAGATTGAGGAACATGAGGGCTTCAGCCACTCTTCTTCATTATGTCTGGAAGAAAAATATCTCCAAGCCAATGGCAGTCAGACCAGCAACTGGGGAATGGAGCAACAGCGGTGCAGAAGTAACAGGAGAGAATTCTTTCAGTTAACCTGATGTTAGGAGGTGAAAGAAGACCAGGCAAGAATATGGAAGACTACAAAGGCCAAGTATAAGAGAACAGAGGAAGAGAGGTGGGATGGGATGCCAAATACTTGGCTTTTCCATAGTATCTTGTTGGTTACATAAAGAACATTATAAGTTAGGACTTGAGAAGGTTTGGGCAAAAACCGCAGCACTATATGAAGGGAATGAAGTGGTAATCCTTTCAATGGAAATGCCCATTAGGTAGTTGGGTACCCTGTTTGAGAGTAAATGCCCTCATTGTTAGTAGAGCGTGGTTTAAAAAAACTTTGTGTAGAAAAATGTAATAGTGTTAAAGATTTTCTCTGAAACATTTAAAGAATGATGGCTAAAAAGTGCCTTTTCTGATACATGTATCCATATTCGTCTATACGTATTGCAAAGGCCACTGCAGCATTTTAGCACAAAATGGAACGTAAGAGTTGCCACAGTAACTGGAGCTTGAACAAGATACCTGTTGAGTAAATTGTTTTAAAAGGTGGGTTGTTTTTGGGGGGGAGGGGGCAGGGGCTCACAGACCTGCATAGTCTCATACTTAGACAAAAGAAGTGAAACTAATAAAATGTCTAAGTATTGGCAGCTTTCCCGCTTTTCAGCTCCTAAGTAGTGAGAATCCGTATGTGCCAAGAAAGCACTCAGAGTGCTTACTAGTTTTCTGACAAATAGCTTAACAGAGCTTTAACTGCAAGCCATGGTGAAGGAAGTCTGAGAAATTCAAGTTTAGAAGTCTAATCAAGATCAAAAAATACTGGAACCTGCAGAAGTTTTTAAATAAAATTTTACATTAAACAAAACCAAGACATGGCCTCACTATGTAGTTAACCCTGTTTATAGCTTCAGTCCACTTGAGCAATAGAGAGACGTGTCTGCTTTTGTAGTTGCTTTTTCTACACCACAAACATGTTCCTGTACCAGATATGGACTGGCTACAGAACTTGCTTCTGTAAAATCCTTTAATGTTCTGCTAGGTATGGCCAAGGTTATCTTAAATAAGGTATTTTACACACAGTGCCATCTAGTGGTTGAATGTATAATACAATTTATCATTCTGTTACCCAGAGTTTTCGGAACCCTCAACAGGGGCAACTTACGTATTTCACTCCAGGCAGTGTTAGGAATAAATCAATAGGAACACAGCAATTCCATCTGATAAGATTTATGCAAGTAAGTGCGCTCTATCTAAAACTGCTCTTTATTAGATTTAAGCACACACACAACATAAGCAATAGATTTAGAACATCCCAGATATTTACCTAACATCTGGAATGGTATTGAGTAATTAACAGCAGGTTCGCAGTGGGCAGTTACCCACTGGGGAGAAAGGGTGTCAGGAAAAACGTCTCTCAAGATAGCTTCAGAGGACTGCAACATGTTTCGCCTTTCAAGTACATTATTTCTATATTCCTGGAAAAATAGTCCACAATGATCAGGTAATGATGTCTCTCAATCCATATAAATCTGCAACTAGTCTCTTTCAACATCTGTCTCTGAGGATGTTTATACATTGTATTGTTCAGTATTGTCTTTTAAGTTGATTTGTACCAGATCTTCTTCCAAGAGTCCAACAACATCAAAGTCTTCCTCGAGTTCTTCCTCCTTTCTCACTATCTTGGCTGCCACACTACAGCTGAGATAATTGTTAGTCTTTGTTCATATGCACTCTGAATGCATAGCTTTGGTCTTTGTAAGTTGTTTCAGTGGTGCATTGGCCTATGCAGTTCAGAATACCTCCAAGGCTAGTGAGAACTGTGTCAGGTGATGTCATTGCTTGGAAGGGATGAAGATGACTAAGTCCCTTCTGAGATGACTGTGACATCAGCTCCGGAGTCAGTTTTAAAGTCAATAGTTTTGCCATTAAAAGACAGTTTCACTCTCCAGCCAGGTTCTCTGTCGTCACAAGTGAAGAGCCATTGTTTCTGGGATCTATGATTATCTGAAATAAAAATCAAGTCCCTGATTGCTTTGATGCAACAAACAGCTGCAAAATGTCCATATTTTGTGCATTTATTACACTATGTACCTCTTGCTGGACATGCATCATTTCTTGGGATATGACTTTTTCTACATCTTTTAGAAGTTGGCTGGAATTTGTCCCTCTCAGGCTGGGAGTTCTCTCTCCTTGCCTGAAGGCTTTTATGATAACTTTTAAACACTCAAGTGGCTGTTTATAGCTTCTAAGCTATTTTCAGGTTTTTCAAGTTGCTCCTGACTTTTGTTCTGGTTGACTAGTTCAGTACTTTGCTTTCTGTATAGCTGTGGTTAAGTCTGTCTTCAATTGTAGCTGCTGTGAAAGATTTTTTTAATCTGTTAACCTTATAACCAACCTCTGATTGTTTCATGTTTTGCATCCTCCAAAATCAGTTTTCAGCCAGTTCATGCAGAGCTCTCATAAAACATTCAGCATTTTCCCTTTGTTCTTAAATGCTCTGGTGAAAACAAAATCTTTCATAAACCACATTTTTCCAAGGTATAAAGTAGAAAAAGAGCTACAAAGACAATTAGGAAAGAGTTCTGGCTGTCTTCTGTAAAGTCGAAGGATTTAAAGATATGCTCTGTCTGCTTCCCCATAGTATAAACTAAAGATACTGTTATATCTCCAGTTGCCTTTTGGAGCCTGTTTGCAATGCAAAATACTGCTTCCAGTCTGTCCATTCTGAAGGTTTATCAATGCTCAAGTTCTCTAGGGCATTGAAGGGTGACTTGTTGATGAGATCCTGCAACCATTGTTGCTGTTTTACTTTTGTTTCTATTCTCCTCTGGCTCTAGTTTACTTCTGACACCATGTCATGTTCCTGTACTGGATGTGGACTGGCTACAGAGGTTGCTTCTGAGCAAGAGATGTGTTCACTAAAAGACCCTTTAATGCTTGGTGAGGTATGGCTGAGGTTTGCTTAAATACAATGGTTCCCAAACTTGGTTTGCGGCTTGTTCAGGGTAAGCCCCTGGTGGACCGTGAGATGCTTACTTTACCTGAGCATCCACAGGTACTGCCGCTCACAACTCCCAGAGGCTGTGGTTCACCGTTTCCAGCCAACGGGAGCTGTGGGAAGTGGTGGCCCGGCCCACACTACCTCCTGCTGCTCTCAGTGGCCGGGAAGCCAAACACTGTACAACAAACAAAACACTGTACCTTATTGCTACTCTGAATTTGTCTGGCTTCAGATTACAGCCATGGTTCACTTAATGTCTCTGTTCCTCAGTCTCCTTGTCTGAAATGTAAAGCACTTTGAGTTCAATGGATGAAAAAAGTTAAAATATTTGTAAAAAGAACAGAAGTACTTGTGCCACCTTAGAGACTAACAAATTTATTTGAGCATAAGCTTTCGTGGGCTACAGCCCACATCATCGGATGCATGTAGTGGAAAATACAGTAGGAAGAGAGATACACACACACACACACACACACACACACACAGAGAACATGAAACAATGGGTGTTACCATACACACTATAAAATATTTGTATGCATGTCCAAAGTTGATACTTTTACCACAGATCTATTCAATGGGATGGATAACAACTATCCCCTACAGGGCACCACTGTTTGCACCACTGTTGGAGCAAGGCTGCCTTCTTTCACCCACACTGTTCAACATCTACTTGGAACGCATAATGACTGATGCCCTAGAAGATCACATATGCACAGTCATAATTGAGGGGTGGGGGTGAACAATCTCAAATCTTTGGTTCATGGATTACATTGATGGCCTGGCAGGCAGTGAAGATGAACTTGCCAACTTTGTGAAATGATTGGATGAAACCTCTTCAAAATATGGCATGGAAATCAGTGCAGAGAAAACCAAGCTGATGACAAACAAATGTGATGGGATCAGCTCACATATCACTTTCAGTGGACAAGAGCTGGAGACAGTGAAACAGTTCAAATACTTGGGGACAATCATCACTGATGAAGGATCCAAGGAAGAAATTTGGGCAAGAACTGTGCAAACAGCAGCAGCAGTGGCAAAGCTAAGGCCAATTTGGAGGAATAAGAACATTTCCCTGGAATCCAAATGGAAACTGCTGCACACATTGGTCATCTCCATTTCTCTGTATGTTTGCGAGACATGGACCCTTACAGCAGAACTTGAATGGAAAATACAGGTAGTAGAGATGAGATGCTTCCATAAAATCCTGGGCATCTCCTACTTTGACCACATCACTAATGAAGAGGTCCGCAACATCATCACCCAATGCACTGGGTCATACGAAGACCTCCTGATGACCATGAAGAAGCACAAGCTGAAGTGGTACGGCCATGTAACAAGATAATAGAATATCAGGGTTCGAAGGGACCTCAGGAGGTCATCTAGTCCAACCCTCTGCTCAAAGCAGGACCAATCCCCAGACAGATTTTTGCCCTACATCCCTAGAGTGATTCCCCCTTAAGGACTGAACTCACAACCCTGGGTTTAGCAGGCCAGTGCTCAAACCACTGAGCTATCCCTCCCCAATCTAGCCTAGCCAAGATCTCTTCCCCTGTACTGTCCCTTGGAAGATGAATCAGAGGTAGACAGAAGAAGAGATGGATTGACAACATAAAAGAGTGGACAGGAATGGACTTCGCAGAGACTCAAGCACTGACACACAATCATCAGGAGTGGAGACAATTGGTTGACTGCTCATCAATGATAGTGCCTCAATGACCAATGCGGTTATGGGAGTGGTGATGATGATGATGACAGGGCACTACAAAGCCTTTATGATTTGTTGGGACTTTGTTTTTAGCTTAAGGAGATACAGTGCTGGCCTTGCTTTACTAGTCAGTGTGGGTTCCCCCTAGAAGCCACACAACCATGGGATTTATAACCAGGACTGCCAAAATGGAGGCAGTTACAGTACACTGTGTAAGGGTCAGAAATATGTGAGGCTCTCAAATGGATGGCTCAGTCGATTATTAATATCAAGTTTTCAGTTTTTTCAGAGCACAGACACAGTCGTTCTTCTATGTGTTTTCACATCCCCTAGCACTATGGGATCCTGACTGACACCTCTGAGTGCTAGAACAATACTATCAGTAATACTTCATTTAATTTCATTAGAGTGTAAAAAGGACAATACGGTATGGGAGAAGGAGAGGTAGGAAGGCAAAGAGAGAAAACTGGAGGAAAACCGGGCAGTGAGGTGGATTATGTGTCAGTACAGTTACAAACACTTACTTGTATGGTATTAAAATTTATTCACCCACATACATCCAATAGGAAACACGTGAACACTTTGGAGGCCCCTGTAGCTTTGAAAGGTTTGGTCACCATTTCATCTTAATCTTTCCTAATATTAGGCCCCTCTAAAGTGTCATTAGAGACCATGTAGGACTTGAACCAGTGGCCCAGTGTATTAAAAATGTAGATTTTCAGTAAAATTCTATGGGCAGAAGGCACATTATGAATTTCCATGCAGTATCAGTAAGAGCTAAAGAGTGTTGAAATCAGTATTTAAAAGGAGCAAAGAATCCTGTGGCACCTTATAGACTAACAGATGTTTTTGCAGCATGAGCTTTCATGGGTGAATACCCACTTCTTCGGATGCAAGAGTATTTAAAAGGGTTTTCAAACTCACAAGCTGACAGCAGGAAGGCAGAAAGTGAGAGTCCTAATAAGTTTGATCTGAGTAGAATTCAGTGTTAAACTGATAGAAGACAGCCAATGACAAATGGAGACAACCGTTAAATATATATAGCAATTAAGACTGACACTTAGCAATAAATGGAAAACTCATCGAGCAGACAGTACAGCCACTCTACTGGGCTCCATCTAGTTAGGAGATGCCCTTGAAATAAGCAGAAGAACTGGAATATAGAATGGGATGAACTATTCCCTATCAGACAATGTTCCTGTTTTTGAATGAAAAACCAAGAGTGGCAAGTCGGTATTAAGTGAAAGCTCTCTTATGTTCTTGGGGAGCTCATGGGGGAGCTCAAAGAGCAGTTTAAATTATGAGTGGAAAATCAGAAAGTGTGTTAAAAGGAAGCATTGTTGGCAGAAGCACAGCAAGTTGAGACCTTGGAGGCAATAGATGTGGAGGATTATGGAAATAGGTGGTATCAGTGAATGCTGGAAGCAGTAGGTAGAGCAGAAAGGAAACTTGTTTGGAGATATTCCAAGGAGACAGCTGCAAACAAAAAATTGAGTTTGGGTCTCTGATCTGTAGTCATATTATTTATGACTATTTGAAAGACTGCAGGTGTTCATGAAACTGTCAGTGAACCCCACAAATTTTAGGTTAAGTGCTTATTCATCTGAAGATTTATTATGAGAAGGGGAGGGTTATGTACCTTTGTGGGATGCTAACCACAGCTGTGTAACTCCTTTAGGAGACATGCTGCTGGAGGAGCAATGTAGAAAACTGGACCTTCTAGAGGACCAAGAATTCCTTTTCCATGGGTCCCTGGGATTGAAGAGTTCAAAGGTTGCTGCCCTTATCTTCTCAGAGTTCCACAGAGGTGGCAATTTGACAGATTCTCTGCAAGCTGAACCTCAGTTTCCTGACTCTGCTAATCTCTTCCCATGGATTGTCCACAGAAAAGTACAGTTTGGCCCTACAGTGATATTAGAGTAATTAAAAATCCTTCACTGCTAAATAAATCAATATGGTGAATGTGAATGGAGTGAGGAAGAAAACATGACATCAGTTAGCAGTCACCAGTGCTATTAACAAAGTCTCTATTATACCATAGAAAACAGTAAATCCAGACTACTGTGTTTAATTGTGAGGCTGGCATAATAAGGCTAGGTGAACCCTAGGAGTATGGGAAAGCAGACAGGTTTAGCACGTTTTGCTGCTGTCTCAACATCCCTGAGGTAAGCATGGACAATGCTGGGCTTGCCCTGCTCTGGTTTCATTGCAGTTACAAAAGAGATGTAAAGTGACTGGTTTCCTATTGAGGGAAGTCGGGGCGGGGGGGGAAAGGGAAACAAACACCTGCCCACACAGTTATTCATCTAGAGAAGCCTCCAGCAAGTCTCTTACTCAATTTATATAAATGAGCAACTGCCCAAGGGAATCATGGTAGAAAGCTGTTCCAAAGTTTCTTTCCTGCCTTTTGGAATGAACTCAGGCAGAAGACCGATATCAGTTATTTATTCACTTATTTGGTTCAGGATTTTCTGCAGACACAAGATCATTATTATGTCTACATTTTCTGAGGAAGAGATAGCTATATACCAGTCAAACCTATTTGTTCCCCGCCCTCCACCCCTAAAGTGTGAAGTAGATTAACAGTTTTGGATTTTTTACCAGTCAAGGTTTTTTATGCATTTCCTCACGCAGGAACAAACTGTAAAGAAGACAGTTTAATGAAGTTTTCATATATCTGTTATGTATAGCAGGGGTGGCCAAACCACAACTCACGAACCGCATGCGGTTCTTTTGCAGTTAAAGTGCAGCTCATTGACCCTCCCCGCAAACTCCACCTACCAGACTAGGGGATGGAGCTCAGGGCTTCTGCCCTGTGGCCGGGTGGTGGGGCTAAGGGCTTTAGCCCCGCAGGACGCACCTGCCAGGGCTGGGGCTTCAGCAGGAGAGGGGCTGAAGCCCGGTGCCCTGGCTCTCAAACTTCTGAAGATTGTCCTTATGGGGCTCAGAGATTCAGTAAGTTTGGCCACTCTGATATATAGCTTATGCAGTGATAGGCCTACTAGGTTCAGCTGATATGTAAAACAGGCTCTATACAGTGGATTGTCATAAAGGTTTGTGGCTAGAGTATTCCCCGCAGCCAGTCAGCAGAGTAGTAGTAAAGTTGAGCATCCCCGTCACCCCTCAGGAGAAATTGGCTGGTGGATCACTAAGTCCCATCCAAATAGTCACAGAGCCCCTGCTGAGCTGAGTGAAAGGGATGCAAACACCTTTTATAGAGAATTTCTTACTCTACTCCAAATCCCCGTGTACTAGAACCATTCCACAGTTCTAATGCTAGACAGGATATACATGCCCAGGAAGGGTAGGGCAGGATTGGTGCCTATACAGGTCATTTTAAAGACTCCGTTGTCATCTTTTTAAGGGTTACCACAAGTGATGAGCTGCCAGAATGTTAATAACCAGTTCCCTACCGGGTCTTCGGCGGCACTTCAACGGCGGGTCCTTCATTCGCTCTGAGTTTTCGGCGGCGGGTCCTTCAGTGCCGCCGAAGACCCGGAGCGAGTGAATGACTCGCTGCTGAAGTGCCGCCGACGACCCTGTACGGAACCGGTTATTAAGCACTGCCCGGTGAGTACAAGCCCGAGACCCCCCACCCTAACTGCCCCCAGAACCCCACCCCCTACCCAACTCGCCCCACTCCCTGTCCCCTGACTGCCCCGACCCCATCCACCCCACCCCAACAGATCCCTGGAACTCCCACACCTACCTAACCCCCCCTATGCCCCATCGCCTGACCACCCCGCCACAGAACCTCCGCCCCTCCAACCACTCCATGCCCCTTATCCAACCCCTCGTCCCAGCCCCAGCCCAGCCCCCTTACCATGCTGTTCAGGGCAGCATGGATGGATGCCACACGGCCCACTGGACCTTGCAGCCCCACCCCCTTACCATGCCGCTCAAAGCGGCAGGAGCTGCAGAGCTGCCCAGGAGCGGTCCAGAGCGGTGGTGCCAGGCTCTGTGAGAGGGGGGAAGGCGGGGGAGGGGCCAGGGAGCCTCCCCAGCTGGGAGCTCAGGCGGGCCGGACGGGACGGTCCCGCGGGCTGGAGTTTGCCCACCCCTTTAACAACCGGTTCTAAACCGGCTTCTAAATTTAACAACCAGTTCACGCGAACCGGTGCGAACCGGCTCCATCTCACCACTGAATGTTTTAAAGACATCCATAAAGAAATTGATTTAAAAAACAAAGTTGTTTTAAAGTCAGTTTCCCCTCCCTAATATTTTGGGAATTTCTGCACCAGCTTTATGGTTTTTGCAGATTATTATGTCGAAAATTTTAAATGGCTATGAAAAACAAATTATTTTAAAGGCACTGCATTCTGCAAAGAACAGTGCTTTGGGGCATGAATATATGTTGCTTGCATATCTCCTCAAATAATGCCATTGTTCTGTAACTTTCATAAAGTCTCACTGTTATGAAATTATTTGGTTTTATTGATTTCATTGGGTTTCTGGATTTCACCATGCATGCATTTCAATGGAACATGATCTAGAAACGACATTATATACAAGTGTTGCATACTGGACAATAGTTTAGATGATTTAATATATTAGTGGTGTAGCCTACTGATCATTCAGTTAAAAGTATGCAAGCCCCAGAAGTCATTAATGGTGAATCTTCAGCAGACAATTCTGTGGATAGGCCAATTTTGAAATAGAAGCTTAATATATTTAAGTCCTACAGCTTAACAGTGAAGGTTGTGCAACTGTCCAAGGTGCTTAGTCTCTCTGAAACTGCTACTTTGGGGGACATCAGTTTTTGTTCATGATTGCTCCTAGACTCTCTGATTTCAAAACCTCATTGTTTCACATGCCATACCTTTAAATTATCAATAACAAGCATTCAAAAATATGGTTTTAGGGAAATTACTCTGAAAAAACCTATACAATATTTGAGTGATATGCTTTAGGACAGCTCACAGAACTTAATAGAAGAATTATTATTTAGAATTCTATATAATATTCCCTATGAAGCTTAATAGGATTTTTCCATTAAATTTTGTATTGTTAAAATAGCTTCCTTCCCCAGCCAGATACAAGTTGAAATCCAAGGAGAGAATGATGGTTGCTTGCTACATTGAGACTCCATTTCAGGCTGGCAAACAGTATTGTTGCTGACACTGAAGAAAGCTAAAACACTAGTGTGATTTCTTTAAAGCCACCGGCTAAATTCTACCCTTGGTAAGATATGTGGGTAGAAATACTAGACAAGTGCTAAACTTTACCTGTTATGGACTATGTAGCTTTCCTTCATTTATTATTCACCCATTAGTAGATCTGGCTATGGGACAGGTTACTACATGCACACTAAGGAAATACATAATATGTTTGAACAGTAGCTTGCCCAGCTATGCTGGCTTAGGATGCCTCGTTCTGTTTGTTTTGCACAGAAAAGTTAGGCTATACTGTATCTACACGACAACTACACCACTGAAGCGTAGACACTTGCTACAGTGATGGATGGGTTTTTTCCATTACTGAAGTAATGAAGTAAGAGGCAGTAGCTAGGTTGACTGAAAAATTCTTCCATCAACCTAGCAGCATTCATACTGTTAGGTTGGCTTAACTACATCTCTCGGGGGGGGGTGAATTTTTCACACCCCAAGCAACATAGTCAGGTCAACTTAGGTTTTAGGTGTAGACCAGGCCTCCGTTATATTCTTCAAGTCTCCCAGAAGGTTATCCCATCTGGGACTAGGAGCATGTAAGACAACTGTTCAGAGCCATTAGAGTTACATCAGATAAACCAGAAAGTGGTTCCCTGATGCATGTATCATTTCTACTGTAGTGGACTCTCTCTCTCTCAAGGCATGTCATCAGCCTTCTCTCTACAAGTTTCTTTCCTAAACCAAGCAGTAAGGACTACACCATCTAATCAGCATACACCTTATATATATCAATACACTGAAAAGTGTATCACTCTCCTATTATTCATCTGTCATGCAACCTAGGGTGTGTCTGTCATGCTAGTTCTGGCTTGCACAAGCCAAGAACTGAAGACGTAACTTTCACTTAGTTGATATGCCACATGCCACTAAAAACTGCACCCCTCTCACAATACCTGCAAACAAGTGAACGGGAACAATGATTGAATAAGGGATCTTCACACAGTGGAAGCTATCAGATGATGAGTGCACCAATGCCTGAACTCAGATATATATCAGTTCACATATCCTTATCAAAAGGACACACACCCCAACCATAAAAGAGTGTGGGTAAGGGAATGTGAGTTCCTTTTCACAATCAAGGGAGATGGCACCGTCATTGGGCATGCTCACCCATTAGCACCCTCTGCTGAGATAGTATGGCATTACAGGTTCTCACCACCTCAATTTCACTTTTCAGTAAGCCAATAACTCCTCTTCAGGCCCTCTTGACATTCGACTCAATAATACCTTGGGGTTGGTTTATTATAAAACTAATTCAAAGGGCTTATAACAAAGTCCAAAACAAACAAAAGGTGTGTCTGGCTTTCAGAGTTCCTCTAAAAGCTGATCTCTGTTCTCAGTCTACTCAGTTTCTATTTATCTTCTTTACAGCAGGAGCCCCAGCCTGCCTCCCTGATCTAGGTAATTCAAGCAATTAGTATCCTTACCAGGCATCCTCCTGGAGCTAGGCTGCAATTCAGCCCACTGAAGGGCCATAGTCAGATTCTCCCTCAGCTGGCCCCACTTGATATTTGCCTGCTGTAAGGGAGGAGGCAGCTCTTATGCTGGTCCTCTTCTCCCAGCTCATCCCCCATTGGTTGGGTGAGAGGGGAACATTGCCCTACCCTTTCTGGAAGGCTCCTGGCTGCAGGCCCTTAAAACAAAAAACAAAAAAACAATTTCCTTCCAAGCCCTGCTTACTCCCACAACTGCTTCCTCTCTCCCATAATCACCCAGATCCTTGTCTTTAATCAGACCTTTCAACTCTTAAGAATCCATGCCAGGTGGACTGACCATTAGGTACTACTGGCCATAAGGAGCAGACCACATTGTCAGAAACCCCCTATTCAGTCCTTACATAAGTACAAAAGAATGGTGGATAGGGAGCCAGCTACCCTCTGCTGAAGCACAAGCCAATTTATAAGGGGGTAGAGAGTAGATGTGGCCATGGTCCTGAGTTCTTCTCACCACACACACACACACACACCAGCTAGCAGAGCTGCCTGGTGAGGGAGCATGCCTGAGTCCTGAGAATAAGCATTGCTCACTGTCAGTGCCTGCTGGGTCATAAGCCACCCCACAAGAAGCAGGAAGGAGGTGGTGCATGATTCTATGCTCTCTCTCAGCTGGCTGGCACAGAGAGAAGGGCTGATTCTTGGAAGGGCAGGCCCAGTACCTGTGCTCTCCAGGAGCTCTGGAACGCATTGTGCATTTCTAGGACAGGGCTCCTCAAAGCTCCCATGGTGGCAATGAGATATGACACTGACCCCATACTCAAGACTATTCTATGACACACTGTCCATACGTAGAGTATTGTGTTCCCCTTTTGAGAC
Organism: Mauremys mutica; assembly: GCF_020497125.1. NCBI lineage: Eukaryota > Metazoa > Chordata > Testudines > Geoemydidae > Mauremys > Mauremys mutica. The sequence continues at coordinate 47,464,234 of NC_059074.1, read as the reverse complement.
CCATATTCTTGAACCAAGATTTACTTTTACATGTATGACTGAGATCTCTATCAAAATGCTATGTATAAATGCCATTTCTCTCTCTCAATTCAGCAGTGAGCTGAATGGGTGGGGCTCTGCTAATGAGAACTTCTGAGGCAGTGGCAGCAACGCAAGCTTTTCTATTTCCACTGGGTGATTTGGTTCAGCAAGCAACAGCTTCCATGTTCCAAGGAGAATAATCATCAGGCTTTTGGGTGCGGTTCCTTTGTCTAAGTTCTGATTAATGCCAACAGCTGCAGGCGCAAGGAGTGTGTTATATCCTTTCAAAATGATCACATTAACAGCAGTTTTCTTAGAAAAACTGGGAACACCTGAACAGTAGGAATTAAGTGATGACTGTTCACACAGCAGAAACACTGGGCAATTCACAATGAGAAGCTAGGCCAAGGGGGCAAAGAAAGTGGCAGTTATAGAAAATGCTTCAATGCACCAAATACTAACAGTAAGCATTGCTATGAGCTTTTCTCAAAGGGATTTGAGTTCTGGGGAATTCATGTCAGTACAGGTTTTGCAGACTCCCTGCTATTACTAACCTCATAATGAGCAGTAAGACTAAAAGCTGCTACGATGTAGTATATTAATTGAGAGGGGGAGACTGAGGGTAGAGATGAATGATCACTTTTTTAAAAGAGGGAAAATGGAATGTATTGCTTCTTGAAAGTGTTGACCTGGCAGTCCTGGAGACTAACCCCCCCCCCTCCTTTCCACAGATAACTTGTTTAGAAGCAGTAGTACCAGCTTTGCCACATCAATCCTGGGGTTAAGTCCTGCAAAACTCCTATTGATTTCATTAGGAGGCAAGGCTGTAGCTGCTCTCCATGCTGAATCAGTCCTTGGCTTCTCTGCAAGCCATGGCTGTTGTGCCTGACAGTGAAATTAGTCAGGAAGGGAAAATTTGCAAGTTCAAAACAAAAAGGAACACTTTCATTTTCTATTTATTTAATTCACTTCCACCCCTTACTACTTTTCCTGTTTATTAACTGGTTATTTTCAATTCATTGTAATATAAATCTTTGACAAGGCTGGCTTCTGCTGCCATTGAAAAGCAGTTGCAAAACTCATTATCATTTCAATGATGCCATCTCAGTCCGTTGATTAGGGCCTGATTCTCAGAGATGCTTAGTGACCTCAACTACCCCAGCTTCAGTAAGAGTGTTTGCACTGGGCTACAGCATTTGGTTATGATGTAACACTGGGCTATTAAAGACAAACCTGCCATTCAGGTGCCTCCCTACAAGTTTCTACAGCTCTACTAATATACAGCAATTTGAATGACAGCAGTCTGCAAAATAACTTATTTGCACAGATAAATGAGTGTGGTAAAATACAGTCTTTGGTCTGTAATGAGCCATATGGTGATCAGGTTAAAAGGTGGGGTAAGATTATAAATTTAAAGAGACTGTCAAATGACTCACATATGGAGATATACAGGGACAGCTATTATTTCAGTGTAAAAAATGTTGTGACTGCATTCAGAGAAATAAACAAGCAATAGGTAGACAATGCTATTAGGCTGCATAAATAGATCACACAAGGCTGAGTAAAACTGCTGAATGCCAAATGGATATGCCACTAGTACAGATGAACTCTGCCCACACACCTCTATTTCTGAAAAGATACCAGATACAATACAGTTAATAGTCTCAGGGAAAATAATAGAAAGAAAGCAATCTACAAGCACCCTTGGCTCGCTGTGCACCTTGTACTATTAATGAGGTTGGGCTCCACAGGAGCCCTCACCTCATTCTGTGCATTTCCTTGTAAAGTACAAAGCGAACAAGGCAGAATTCCTCAGGAGACCTTAAAATCTCCTTCAGTGACACAAAGTCTCTAAATCTTATACAGTAAAAATTGTACAATTTTTTCAATGCACAAGACTGGGACTTCCTCCTACAGATGATACAAGGTGCATTAAATAGAAAAAAACAGGTAGACACCACGGTTGAGTTATCATTTTACTAAAAAAAACCCACCTTGTACATTCCATTAGTTACATTAAAATAACTTTAAGGCCACACAGTTAAGCATTAAGACACACACACACACACCCCGAAACAAAAACAAACAAAAAAAGCACATGCACTCAGGAAATGCCACAGTTAAGGTTGCATATGCCAATGTGACTCTGCCCCTTTGTACATATGCATTACTCTCCAATAACGGACATAATCACACACTATTTCTCAATTAATACAATATGATACAGTTTTTCCTTTCAACTGTCCAAGGTTTAATTTACACATTTTGTATATAAATGACTTAAGGAATGTTTAATACAAAATGATACTTACACATCTACTTTTGTTAAAAAAAAAGTCTATTGGAAAAATTATTGTAATTCATATAATCAAGGTTGCATATATGATCTTAAGTGTTATTTCCTGACTTCTGAGCGCTTAATCATGCAATGGCCTTTTAATACTTTTTTTAAAAATGGAATACACATATAAAAGTGTTTGTGTTATATCCTTTACACAAAAATCATCATTAAGGGCTGGCCTATAATTAAAAGTTTTTCTGGCAGAGCCGTGTCAGTTAGGGGTGTGATTTTTTTTTTAAACCAACAGTTATGCCAGTAAAAGCCCAGTTATACCAGAATAAAGGTGCATGCCAGTGTGGTTTAATTTGGTTTCCAAAATGGAACACATTATTCTGGCATAACTGCATCCACGCCAGGTGGATTTTGCCAGCATTGTTAAAGCAACAGAACTTTTAAGTGTGGACAAGACCAAACTTTGTGTTAAAATTGCTAGACAGCATATTCCAGCAATAAAAATGAAACAAGCCAGGGAAAAGAAACAGTTAAGCCACTCACTGCCCCATCAACATTTCACTGATTTCCCATTCTCAAATTTCATCACCTTTCTTTCACAGGACAACCGATGCACCTGTGAACTCAAACTATGTTTTTTGGTAATTCTGATATGGTTTGATTAATACTGTATAAAGCTATGTGGCTTTCATAAGTTATATTTTGCATAGTTTGGTGTGGGGGGGGGAGGGGTCAGATTGTAAATGGTAGTTACCACTTCTGTTTTGCTGTAACATTGAAGAGTTGTATGCATTGTTGATCTATGCTGTCACACTTGTACAAAAATTGTAATCAGATTTTAAGCAACTGCAAATTGAAATCTGCATACGTGAGTGCATGTGTGTGTTGTATTTATGGTGAGATTTAAGAATACAGCACATACAGTTTACTACAACAGATATCCTTTCTCTTCCACTTCCTCTATTCCTGGCCCTGTCCCCTCGAGGAAAAAAGCATGCCTTGTGCTAATGTTTCCTCCACACAACTCTACTTGCCTCTTTCCTTCTGACTCACCCCGTGTGCCCTCTCAATGCAGCCAGACCACTTTGACAACACCACCTCTTCCACAAATGGTGCAGGGTGCACCTGGAGAACCAAGACTGGAGTGAACAGGGATGAGGGAGAAGGTGGGAAGGGGGTGAATGGGAATGAGAAGGCGATATAGAGGAGAAAGAGGTTGTGGGGGGGCAATTGAAACCCAAGGGAATACCAGGGCTTGGAGGGAGAGAGAGACAATTGACTCTGTACCATGCCTGTGACACTTTAATGCCCTTACACAGTGCTGCTGCCTCATCCCTTGGGAAGCAGAGGGAACAGGGGGAACGTCTCCACACACAGACCCTGGACACCCCTAATCAACCCTCATCCCCATACACATACACATACTTCAAGTTACTGCCCCATCCCCATTCAACTTCTCCCATCTTCCCAAAACTCTGCTGATACTGAAGAGTCTTCAGTGGCTTGGTCCTCCAGTCAAGTCACCAAGTCTAAATGAACCCCTTCTGGGGTACTGAAGAATCCAGTAATTAAATAGTCTATTTGCCCTCACTAGGTCTTCAGCCCTGAGTCCTTAAAATTCAGCCCATTTTTGGGCTCCTAGATAAGGCCTGTCCACTTTTGGGGTTAATGGCACTTTACGTGTGGGGGAACCCAGACCTGACTCTGGGTTCCAACCCATGCATCCTATACACAGTAGCCATGTACTGCTTACTCCAATCCATCACTGCTATTTCCCCCGGCCTCTTCCTACCAGAGCCCTTATCTCCAGCCCTCAGGTTCTGCTCTAGCTCCAGGGCAGCAAGAAGCAACCTTTGTCACTCCTCAAGTCCCAGCCAGAAACTAACCTGCAACTCCTTTTATCTGAGCCTGCTGGGCTCTGATTGGATGTAGCTACCTCTTAGAGGACCAGGCCTCTCTAATGCACAAGATGGCTGCTCTAGTAAAGCCCCTGTAGGAAGGCCTGAAGGACAGAGCTTCGCTACTCTTTTCCTCCTGCCTTACTGCTTCCTGGGACAGAGTGTAGTAGAGCAACTTGTTTTCCAGCAATGAGCCACAAAGGCCTGGCATACCCCATCATAGGGCCCAATCCAGCAGAACATATTCACAGTCTATGGGTTAATCAAAGGGTTCAACCTTTTCAAAACTTTTCCCCTCTAGTTTTCTTTTGAAACAAACTTGTTGAAACTGAAACATTTCTGCAAAACATTTCATTTTTGATGAATTAGCATTTTCCAGTGAGAAAATATGGCATCAGATTTCCAATCATCTCCACATAAGTTCACATGTAAACATGTTTCCTCATCTTTTTAAAGATTCACAACTCTCCTTTTTCTGTCTGTCCATTTTTTCCTTCTGCCCCTTCTCTACAGGGGCTGCATATCACCTTGGATACCTGAAATTATTATTTTGGCAAAGGATTTAGTAAAATTTAAAAAGGATAAGACAGACATTTTAACAGGCTGACAGTCTTTGCTTGAAACACCCAACCCAGTCAACCCTTATTTTATTAAGTGAGCTCTGCTTATTCACTGAAGCCAATTACTTATTACCCCATCTGGATATGAAAAAGGTTGGAGGGACTGTCTAGACAGGAATTAATGTGTGAGTTGAACAGTCCTGAGGTCAGACTCCTAGTACCACAGAAGCCCTGAGAGAAGGCTTGAGCATTGAGCATTGTGGCCTTCTAAAGCAAAGTAATGTTACCTTGTGGGGAAGTGGAAATTGTGTAGTTTTTCCCACCATCCAAAATACAATGCTTTCTCCCTCTCATTGAATTGGCAGGACCTTTGGCTCTTGAAACTGAAACCATCCTAACAAAAGGTCAGGTTCAGCACTCCTGAGAGAGCGAGGAAGACTTAGAAGGGCAATGGAGGACCAACCTATGTGCTGTAATTGAGCGGAGAAATCAGGAGCAGTCTGAATTCCTGAGAGGAAAAGAGGAGTGGGCTCTGCAGTAGGAGGAGAGGCTTTTGGACCAGTTCATGGAGGAGAAATGGCATCAAGAATGGGAACACAACCTTATGGAATGGCTAATTGGATTAATGTCTGACAAAGTGCAGTGTCTGCCTCCTGCTGAGGCCCACCTCCTCCATCAGCAGACCAGGGTGCTGCTATGACTTCAGTTCTGTGTCCAAACAACACTTCCACTGGGCAGGAGGACAACACTGGGCTAGCTGAAGTGCAAGGACGCCAACAATAACCAGCCCCCATAGCCCTCTTTTGGAGAAACCCCAGTGTGACTCCAAGAGCTATCCTGCCTCACCATTCCCCACAGCTGAGTAGGAGTAGTAGGAGAAATGTTCAAAGAAATTAAACTTTGGGAACAATTCTCCAATGATATTTGTGTGTTTTGAGAACTATTGTGATAATTGGGCCTAGAAATTTACCCTATTTGTGAGCTCAACGGCAAGAAGTATGTGAAAGTTCATAAGATGTCATGATAACCTATAACAACAAATGTTGATGGGAAAATGTATGAAGGAGAGACAGAAAGACATAGCCTACTGCTATGACTCAAGGATTGTGTTAAGGTCCTGCCTGGTAAACAAGAAAAGAGTAGAACCAGAAATCAGTGACCCACAATTGGTGTGTCAGAAACTAGGTCTAGTTGGTGGACAAAATAATAAGGGAATGGGCTGTTTCACTCACTTTTTTCTTTGTGGGTCCTTGAAGAGACTTTGGAGTGAAAAATTGGCTACTAGAGCAAGCTTCACCATAATGGCTGTCATTCCCACCATCTCATGGGACCACAGGCCATCATCATCCTGATCCTGAGAGATGTCCTGACTAGACCGGGCCAGCGAGAGGGACCCAAATGATGTAACCACCTCTATTGGATCCTGCTGAATCACAAACAACACCAGGGATGAAATGGGATCGGACTTTAACAACAACAGCTCCAGCCCATCTCCACTAACTTCTCCTCTTTTCCCCACGAGGACAGTTATTACTATTCTGATACCATTTAAGAGACTGTCAAACAAGCAAACAAGGGAATTTTTACTTCAAAAAATTCTTCAGCTAATCGCAAAAGGGAATAAGGGATGTTGTTAAAGTAAAAGAGAAGATGTTAGTTACATTTTAAACGCTTTAACCATTTTTCTTTTCTGTATCTTTAATAAAAGGTTTAAAAGATTTTTAATAGTATGTTTGCCATGGTATTAAACAGGCTGAGGTCTCTGTATACCAAACTCTGAACCTTGTAGAACACTGTTCAATGTAGATAAGTATTGGGTTAGGTTGAAGCCTTTGGCCTACATATTCTATCTCAATAAAACAGAACAGTTATGTTATTTTGTTTCTAAACTCTTGACTTCTGACATTTCATTGAAAATTGTACTTGGGAAATGGCTTTGTTTTTTTTATATGCTGCTTTGAGAAATTTGCTGCCACTCACAAATCTGCAGAACTGTGTGTTCGTGTGGAATTATGTCCTAAAGCTCTTAAGATTGAATTACACACAGTTCTTGTAGTTGCATGGGTTTTTTGTTTTTGTTTGTTAGACAAATGTTCATATTTTCTTTATCTGTAACAACCACATATCCTAGTCGTTGGCGAGCAAGATTGAACCAAGGACCTGTTGAGCTTAGTGCATGAGCCTCTACTGCATGAGCTAAAATAGCCCTTAGCTAAGGCTGTAGCAGACTCATTAATCTTGAAGTGGTCTCAATGCCACTACAGGGGTAAGAACACTGCACCCAGGAGGAGTGGGGGTTACACATCTACCTCCCAGTTTCAGTAAAATTTAAAATGTATTTCAGTGTGTGTGTCTTTTCTCGGTACATGGTGAACTGAAAGCATGTTTTGATTGTATCATTAAACCAATTTTTTTTTACCTCATCATTGCATGGTGTACAAAATTTTGCTGGGATGGCTGCAGAATTTTTTTTAAATCTCACCCAAAGTTCAAAAATATCACAAGTCTTAGTGATATACATCAAGGATGGGGAAAGTTGTGTATGTTTTCCATGTTTTTTTTTTTTTTTTCCCAAACAACTTGATGTTTAATGAGAAAAAGCTGGCCAATATAATTGACAGATCCATAGTATGCAAACGGTTTATGCCTTAACAGCAAACTTCCGGACAGGGTACAGGCGCTCTTTTCGCTGCTGTTTTTTGGTCTTCAAACTTTCTTCGTACTTATTTAATCTGCGGCGCATGGCACGAGTCTTCTTCGGCCGTAGGTCAAGAGGCTTGTACTTTTTGCCTTTGTAAAATTTCCTCAGGTTCTCTTTCTGGGTCTGGTTGATGACAGTCAGCACTCTGGCAATGGATTTGCGGACAACCCGGATCTTGGACAGCTTGGAGGCGGCTCCGCCAGTCACCTTGGCCACCCGCAGCTGGGACAGCTCCACCTTCAGGTCATCCAGCTGCTTCAGCAGCTCCTCCTTCTTCTTCCCTCGCAGGTCGCGGGCCTTGATCTTAGCCATGTCAGCAGCGTTGGAATACATTTGTTACTTTTCCAACCCAGCTGATGTCCTCCAGAGAATCAGCAAAGGACAGATATCCATGTTACTTAATTCCTTTTATTGCAGATGTTGAACATTTAAAAATGAACAAACAGAAAACCCCCCCACTACATGGAACATACTAGTGTAATCCATCTTTTGGCACTGGTTTAGTACCAGTATGATGTGCAAACAGGAGAGGGGTAGCTCACAATTTTTGGACAAGTTCCAAAGTTTGTTACCTGGTCTTATTTCATGGTATTGCTGGTATGTGCCTGAGTCCTCCTCCTGGTGTGCTAAAGAATAAAGCTGCTTGGTGGTGACTCCAATGAGACAAAGGCTAGGGCCCACACAGAATTCACAAACAAGTCAAACTTACACAGGCAACTAAATTAAAAACAATAACTATGAACTTTATGACAGGTTTCAGAGTAGCAGCCGTGTTAGTCTGTATCCGCAAAAAAAACAAGGAGTACTTGTGGCACCTTAAAGACTAACAAATTTATTTTAGCATGAGCTTTCGTGAGCTAAAGCTCACTTCTTCGGATGCATAGAATGGAACACACAGACAGGAGATATTTATACATACAGAGAACATGAAAAGGTGGAAGTATGCATACCAACAGGCAGAGTCGAATCAATTGAGATGAGCTATCGTTAGCAGGAGGAAAAAAAACTTTTTGAAGTGATAATTAAGATGGCCCATAGAAGGTGTGAGGAGAACTTAACATAGGGAAATAGATTCAATTGGTGTAATGGCCCAACCATTCCCAGTCTTTATTTAGACCACAGTTAATGGTATCTAGTTTGCATATTAATTCAAGTTCAGCAGTCTCTCTTTGGAGTCTGTTTTTGAAGTTTTTTTGTTGCAAAATTGCCACCTTCAAGTCTGTCACTGAGTGGTTATAAAGGTTGAAGTGTTCTCCCACTGGTTTTTGAATGTTATGATTCCTGATGTCAGATTTGTGTCTAGACAGCACTCCCCTGTCTATAAGCGAGGACTGGCCTGTCTCCCAAGATCTGTGAGAGTGAGGGATCATCTTTAAGGATAGGTTGTAAATCTTTGATGATGCGCTGGAGAGGTTTTAGTTGGGGGCTGTAGGTGATTGCTAGTGGTGTTCTGTTATTTTCTTTTTTAGGCCTGTCCTGTAGTAGGTGGCTTCTGGGTACTCTTCTGGCTCTGTCAATCTGTTTTTTCACTTCAGCAGGTGGGTATTGTAGGTTTAAGAATGCTTGATAGAGATCTTGTAGGTGTTTATCTCTGTCCAAGGGATTGGAGCAAATACGGTTGTATCTTAGAGCTTGGCTGTAGACAATGGATCGTGTGGTGTGTCCGGGATGGAAGCTGGAGGCATGTAAGTAAGTATAGCGGTCAGTGGGTTTCCGGTATAGGGTGGTATGTATGTGACCATCGTTTATTAGCACAGTAGTGTCTAGGAAATGGACCGCTCGCTTATAGACAGCCTCCCAACCTGAAGCAAATACTCACCAGCAACCGCACACCATACAACATAAACACTAACCCAGGAACCTATCCTTGCAATAAAGCCCGATGCCAGCTCTGTCCACGTATCCATTCAAGTGACACCATCACAGGACCTAATCACATCAGACACACCATCAGGGGCTCGTACACCTGCACATCTACCAACGTGATATATGCCATCATGTGCCAGCAATGCCCCTCTGCCATGTACATTGGCCAAACTGGACAGTCTCTACGCAAAAGAATAAATGGACACAAATCTGACATCAGGAATCATAACATTCAAAAACCAGTGGGAGAACACTTCAACCTTTATAACCACTCAGTGACAGACTTGAAGGTGGCAATTTTGCAACAAAAAAACTTCAAAAACAGACTCCAAAGAGAGACTGCTGAACTTGAATTAATATGCAAACTAGATACCATTAACTGTGGTCTAAATAAAGACTGGGAATGGTTGGGTCATTACACCAATTGAATCTATTTCCCTATGTTAAGTTCTCCTCACACCTTCTATGGGCCATCTTAATTATCACTTCAAAAAGTTTTTTTTCCTCCTGCTAACGATAGCTCATCTCAATTGATTCGACTCTGCCTGTTGGTATGCATACTTCCACCTTTTCATGTTCTCTGTATGTATAAATATCTCCTGTCTGTGTGTTCCATTCTATGCATCCGAAGAAGTGAGCTTTAGCTCACGAAAGCTCATGCTAAAATAAATTTGTTAGTCTTTAAGGTGCCACAAGTACTCCTGTTTTTTTTTTTTTATGAACTTTATGTGACGATTAGAGTAAAGAGAAATATACAGTCAATACAAATATTAAATAATTAACATGATTAGAGAGAATAATACTTTTTAATTATTAAAAGCTATGCTGGCAAGCACACTAGGTCACATGACCACACATTCCTCTGCTGTTCCCATTCAAAAGTGACTCTCCTCTCAATTCCATCAGTTCACCAGGTCTCAGATACCCAGGTGGTGCACATAGAGACTTGTTCCAAGTCTGTAAAGAGATCCTGTTAGAAACACACTTTATTGTACTGGGAACTGGCAGTGCAGGTCTTGATGATCCAGGCAGATGAAAGTCCTTTCACAGATGCGTATCCAGATGGAGTAATTAGTAACTGGCTCCAGTGAATGCAATGAGGCTCTCAATCTAACCCATTAATCTAACTATAAGACAGGGTAGTCACTCAGGTTCATTTTCTGGCAGTGTGGTCAAGAGATTGGTGCAGGCAAGCAGGTAGTCCCTGGGTACAGTTGCCACCTTTTAATGGCTGGTAACAAGACTGCCACGGCCCCACACCTGCTCCTTCTCTTCCCGCCCCCAAAGCCCTGCACCTGCTCCACCTCTTCCCTTAAAGCCCTTTGTCCGCTCTTCTTCTTTTGATGCCCCACCCCTTCTGTCTCTTCCCCTAAGCCCTACCTGCTTCTCACCTCTTCCCCCAGATTAAAAAAAAACAACCATCAGGGCTTGTCAAATAGCACCCAGACACACAAGCCTCAAACCAGACTGCCCAGGTGAAACCTGGATGGATGGCAACTCTATCTCTGGGGATTGCTGGAGAGGGCTAACCATCCCCTCCCTTCTGGAATGGTGCAGTCTTTAATGCTTGGAATCCACAGGTTCAGCTGCAAGCAGTTTGGGTCTCTGGATCCAAAATTCCAGATCTAGTGAGGGCTGTTGCAGGTCAAGCAGGCTGCAGGCAGTGGCAGGAAAGCCAGTCTGTCTCCTCCCGTAGCTGGCAGACTGGTGGCAGGAAGAGCAGATTACCTCTTCCCGACACTTTTCAGCAGGTTGAGGATACAGATAGGCCAGGTGCTGGCCCTGTAAGTGCTGTGCTGGCAGGCTTCAGGGAGACCTTCTTCCTTTCCTCTCCCCAGCTGGTCTCTGCCATGTGGAGGGAAAGCCAGACTATTCATAGCCTTCCCTTCTGCTTTCCTGGGCATCTGTGGCTCTGCCCAGGATCAGAGACTGCTTGCAGTGCTGTCTAGCTGTTCTCTGTCCTCTAACTCGCTGTTGATGACTTCTGTTGTTTCCTCTCCTCCCATTGGTGAGGGAGGAGGGTTGCCAGGGTGACTGGGAAGATTGTATTCTCCTCCCCTTTTCTCCTGCTCCTGGGGGAAGTCAACAGTGTTCAATGACTGGGGTGTGGGAAGTCAGAGCAGAGAGTCAAAACCAAAGACAGTCCCCGGTACCAGGCTTAAGGTCAGAGACAGCGTCAGGTGTCAGGCCAGGGGTCACTGCTGGAGACAGCGTCAGTGGTAAGGCTGAGGGCAGGAATCGGAATAGGGCAGGACAGCAGGAACTGGGAGTAGACTGTGTCTGGAATGGGAGGCAGGAATCAGGAGCAGGCAGGAATGCAGGGATCAGGAGTCAGGTAAACAGGAGTGGTCCATAGTCTCATCCACCCAAGGATTCCTCTAGTTGCTCAGACACCTTCCTGTTGTTACTTCCTCATTGATATGGTTCTCCTTAGCCAATCAGGGGAACTAGATGTTTCCCCCAGCTGGGAGCTTTGGGGACAACGTGAGCTAGCCCTTCCCTGGACCCTCCAGAGTTACTCTCACAAGCCACTAGGTGGCAGTCGTGGCCTGAATGCTGCCTGAGGACCCCTGGCACTGGGTTTGAGGCTTGTGATCATCAAATCATAGATGATTAGGGTTGGAAGAGACTACAGGCAGTCATCTAGTCCAACCCCCTGCTCAAAGCAGGATCAACCCCAACTAAATTATCCCAGCCAGGGCTTTGTCAAGCCGGGCCTTAAAAACCTCTAAGGAAGGAGATTCCACCACTTCCCTAGGTAACCCATTCCAGTGCTTCACCCCCACACAGTGAAATACTTTTTCCTAATATCCAACCTAGACCTCCCCCACTGGAACTTGAGACCATGTGCCACCACTGAACAGCCGAGCTCCATCCTCTTTTGAACCCCCCCTTCAGGTAGTTGAAGGCTATCAAATCCCCCCTCACTCTTCTTTCCCTCACCACAACACAGAACTCTGTCATGGACCCCCTGGGAGCCCAAAGGGTGTGTCCCTTTGCTAAGGCAGCAGGGCTACATTAGGAATCCCACTCTCCTGTACTATCCCCCCCACCCAGTTCTTAAACACATTTCAACAGACCTGTTAAGAGAATCTGAAAGAACTGTGCATTGCAGTAGGTGCTGGGGACAAAACACAATCAAAACAGTAACATAATGGTTGCATTTGTCCCCCACAGAAATTCCCCCCACACCTTAGAAAAGTTCAAAGATACCTATTAACAGGGGTTCCATACAGGTTTGAAGTGTGTTATTTAGGGTGACCAGATCACCCAGGTCAAATATCGGGACGCGGGGGGGCGGGGCGGGGGCAGAGGGGGAAAAAATGGCGGCAGAGCAAAAAAAAAAAATCCCCCACTGCCGATTCCTCCGCAAGCGCTGGAGGGAGGCCCGGGAGACTCAGGGGAGCACGGGGCCAGGGTGAGTGTGAGTCCAGCCTGGCCCCGAGCAGGCAGGACTCAGGCGCGGTATCTGGAGGGAGAGTACGAGGTGGCCTGCGGGGCCAGGCAGCGGCTGTTCTCCCCACCTGGGCAGCAGGACTCGGGAGCAGCCGCTGCTGCAGCTCCCACTGCCGTGGGGGGAGGAAGCGGCCGCTGGCCAAGCTCGGCAGCTGCGGCTCTGGCGCCCACGAACCCCCCGAGCCCGGGCCTGCTGCGGGGACCCAGCGCGCACGCTGCGCATACCCAGCCCCTGGCCACTCACGTCTGGGCTGGCTGCCCAGCTGGTGCAATCCTGTGGGCGGCCTCGGAGTGGGGGCAGCAGGCCCCAGCCCCCCGCATCCCGCTCGGGTCCTGCAGGGGAACGAACGGGACTGGGCTGCCGATGCCTCCGCCACGGGATTGCACCAGCTGGGCCGCCAGCCCAGACGCGACTGGCCAGGGGCTGAGCGCAGTGTGCGCGCTGCCCCGCAGCAGGACCCGGGCTCAGGGGGTTCGGGCCCGGGCACCAAAGCCGCAGCCGCCGAGCGCCACGTGCTTGGCCACTTCTTCCCCCCGCAGCAGTGAGAGCTGCAGCAGCGGCTGCTCCCGAGTCCCCTGCCCAGGTGGGGAGAACAGCCACCACCTAGCCCCACGGGCCGCCCCCCTACTCTCCCTCCAGGTACCGCGCCCGAGTCCTGCCTGCTCGGGGCCAGGCCAGACTCACACTCACCCCGGCCCCGCACTCCCCTGAGTCTCCTGGGCATGGCGTGCTTGGAAAGAGGCGGGGATTTGGGGAGGGAGACAATGGGGCAGTGAGGGGGCGGGGATGGGGGCGAGGATTTGGGGAAGGATCCAATGGGGGAAGGAGGGGGCGGAGTCGGGGTAGGGGAGGGCGCGAGCCCTTCGGGCTCCGGAGCCTTTGCTTGTTTGTCCAGTGTCCCGACCTAACATTGGTCGGGACGCGGGACAAACAAGCAAATATCGGGACAGTCCCGATAAAATCGGGACGTCTGGTCACCCTAGTGTTATTCAGTAAAGTAATTCAAATCTCAATAGGTCACAAGAGACTGTGGTGCTCCCTAGCAACAACCACTTAGCAAACCACAAAGCCATTGTGTAAATTCCGTTAAGTGGGGTTCACCATAGAGTTGGAAATCAGATTAAGGACATACAAAATGAGAAGCAAGGCAATGAAACAATGGCTGTACTGTTGCCATCAGAGAATGTGCACCACAAGACATATTGACAGTGCATCAGTGCTGCTGAGAAGAATTACATACATTGTCAGTAGTGAGAAGCACAAACACATCACATAATTGCTGCAGCCCTTCATATCAGAAACCCTATCCCAAGCTGTAAACCCATTCTAGGTACCCTGTACAAAGAAACAGGTTAAGAATTTCAGCAAGTGAAAATCACCTGATAACAAAACTCATCAGAAGAACTGCCCCCCCCCCGGCCCTGTATGTATGTTGGTATGTGCCCTCATATACAATTAAATCAACTTCACAGAAAGGCTGGCCCTCAGAAGAACAGGGTAGATGTCATCCTCTGTCTTCCTGCACTGCCAGAATGTGTGCACATATGGCATCCCTAATTTCCCTTGCCCATCAGGACCCAGGACCGGAGTGCATTTGAGTAGGATCTGGCTACCTGTACAGAATTTGCAAATGGGAAGTGTCCTGAGCCTGCTTGGCACAGAAACACTTGCCTTTATTCACACAGAAATACTCATCTTTACCCTCACAAATATTATGCAGTGCACAGCAGAGCACGACTGTATGAACAGAGTTGGACACACTGGCATCCAAATGCGCCATAAACCTTTCCTTTCCTTCCCATGTTAGTATTTACTAACCTACCTCTGTGGTCCACCAATGCTTGCAGAGCAATGAAATAGCATCCTTTGTGGTTCACATACTCAAACTCCTTGTGATGGACAAACTCTGGACACATGAGTACCATTGATGATGCCTACATAGCTGGGAAACACCAGTCTCTGAAAACCAGGTACTATTTCATGTTCTTTTTTTATGCCAGCCATCTGGGTAAAGCACAGTAATAATTGCCTCAGAAACCTCTATAACCACAACCCTAACAAAAGACTTTCCAACTCCAAAGTGGATTTGCAACAGACCTATAACTGTGTGGTGTAGCCAGCTTCTACAGAGCAATAGCATCCTGCTTCTGAACTGGTATGGCTTTTTTGAATCAACTGTTCTGGCACTGGAGGGTTGGTGCAAGTTCCTCACACAACTCCATGAAGGTTTGTCTCCTTATGTGGAAGTTCTGCAGCCACTGCTGGTCATCCCAGAGTGACATGATCCCACCATGCCATGCTAGTTGTCCTGTACCAGAAATTACAGTAAACCCAAAGGGAATTCCATTGCAATAGCAGCATTCAACATATCTGCCCACTGTTTCATAAATGAATTTTTTATCCTCCCTTAAGGTATGTCAACTTTGCCATCTCAGAAAATGCTGTTGAAATGCCATCCAGTGTTTTGCTGAGCACCTAGTCCACTGCATAAACCTGAAGAATGGGAGCAGGACCACTTCATCCAACTGATCCATGATTTCAACCCAGTTTTCCATGGTTACAAGTGAGGGGTGATGTGATCTAAACATACCAATTGCCAATGTGTTGAGGCAGAGAACTGTACCAACAACAAACTCAGGCACCTTGCAGTACACATACTTCCTGCTCCAAAGAGACTACAGTCTAATTTTTCACATGACCCATTGAACGACCATACAAAACACTGAGGTGGAGTCTGGAAATGAGGGAAGAAGGACACAGATCACAGTAATAAGCAGGGCTTGGACTGTGTGTGGGAAGTTGGGGACATGGTGCTCTTCCAAGCTCCATCCATACAAATGATGCAAAATAAGACACTGCTTGTGGTATACTAAGCATATGTTCAAAATATACAATTTCAGATCTCAGTTCAAAAGGGCCTCTATGACTTGGCTCCCCCTCAACAGGGCATGAACATGTCCATGGGCTCTCCTGGGCTCCTTGAGTTTAGCTCCTCTTTGACTGTGGGTGGGGAAAGAGTAGCATCAAAGTGAGATGTCACTCACAGCAAGTTGTACATATCTGTGACCTTGCCTTTGCTTTCTTACATGAGGGAAGAAATAGTTACCAACAGTGACATCTAATGTCATCACCAGGCATTTGAGTTACCCCACAGTGAGATGAAAGGAGCAGTTCACGTCTTTCTGAGCAAATTAAGCAAAGGAAAGGGAGTGGAAAGCATGGCTCAAACACTTATGTCTTATGTAACAAACAAAAAAATCTACATTTGTAAGTTGCACTTTCATGATAAAGAGAATGCACTATGATACTTCTATGAGGTGAATTAAAAATACTATTTCTTTTATAATTTTTACAGTGCAAACATTTGTAATAAAAATAATATAAAGGGAGCACTGTGTGTGTTGTAATTGAAATCAATATATTTGAAAATATTTTTAAAAACCACAAATATTTAATAAATTTCAATTGGTATTCTATTGTTTAACAGTGCGATTAAAGCTGTGATGAATCGTGATTAATTTTTTTTAATCGTGATTAATTTTGTTGAGTTAATCACAGACTCACAATTAATTTTGTTGAGTTAATCATGAGTTAACTGTGATTAATTGACAGTCCTAATTCTAAATCATGCAAGTGAATAATACATATCCACAGATGAAAAAAATACAGGGAGTCCTTTAACAGCTGCATAAGACATGGTGTTAAACAAAACTTGTTATGCCCATAAAGGTCTTAGCATCCACAAGACACAAAATCTATCCTTTGATACTTCCATGAAAATTGAGTCTTTCAGTCATTCATTAGCATTTGTAGAAAGTATTTACTGTAAATAATGCACACTCTCCACTAGCGAATATAACCTTTAAAGCAGCCTTGCAGAATCATCATTAAAGATAAAGAATAGGACTGCTCTTATTCTTAATATTCTTACTTATAAAGAACTGTAAATGCACGCAGTTCTCTGGGACCCTATTATCAATTGTTGTTGGTACATTATATTTTCAAAAGAAAAAACATCAGAATTCAATCCTCCAGTGGAGCCTATGGTGAAGCCAGCATGTTAGGAGTAGTACAAAAATTATATTATTCATTCAAATTTTCAACCTAATTTAAAATAATTTATTTTTATTTTATGGTGTTCTTTTCAATGGGGGATATCCACAGATTACTGTGTTATATAAGATCATGTTCCATTTCATAGATGCTGTATGGGAAAAAAGAAAAGAAAAGAAATTGGCTCTATCCTGTTTTCATTCTAAATAAGGCTGTGTAGCAAAAAGAAAAAGCTAGCACATACAAACTTGAGAGGAGATGCCTTTTGTCAACACAGTCAGCAAAGCCTCATTTTATTGCAGAAGTAGGTGTTATAATTATAGTCCTGATGAAAACTGTGAGTTTTCAAAACCTCATAAAAATGACAATAAAAATTAATTTATGCAGTGTTGTCCTAACTGTTAACATTAATATTCAAAGTGGTTTTTATATTGAGGTCAAGTGTATCATAAACCTGTATTTCTCTTTTTTTAAAATAATCTTTTAAAAGATAAATTGTCTTCCAATACTTCAACAAGTTAAAATGTATCCTTTGACTAGTAATACAGGAAACAAAACAGGGCAACAGAAAATAGGAGGCCAGCCTTGTCCTAGTTAAGATTATAAAAAACACAATATTTATAAAACAAGTCAGAAACATTCTGATACTATGGTGATGAGAGCCTATATAGTTTCAGAAAAAAACATTACTTTCTGTGCATCATTAGGTGGTGGGGGTGGACGGTTGACCTCTAGTTTAAGGTGCGATGCACTGTACAACTTTATAGACAAATACATATGCCTCCTGTCCCCAGGACCGTACAGTCTAGATCAGGGATCGGCAACTTTTGGCACGTGGCCATTCAGGGAAAGCCGCTGCGGGAAGCGGCAGCCAGCACATCCCTCGGCCTGCACCACTTCCCGCAGCCCCCATTGGCCTGTAGCAGCAAACCGCGGCCAGTGGGAGCTGTGCTCGGCTGAACCTGCAGACACAGCAGGTAAACAAACCATCCTGGCCCACCAGCGGCTTTCCCTGATGGGCCACGTGCCAAAGATTGCTGATTCCTGGTCTAGACCCCAAAGTCAATGGGACTAATCACAGAAGTAAAGTTACATACACGCTGTAAGGAGGTCTTGGGCCTTTGTTTCTTAAAAATGACGACAGCAAGGGAAGACATTAGGCAAGCCTGGGGGAGGTTTACACAGTATGTTGGTATAGTTACCTTGCGTCATATGATACCTACTTTAGGCCAAACCCTGTGCCCATCTCAGAGAGCCCTGGGCCAGCAGAAAGGGTTCAGTTCTATTACAGAAAGTGTGAAGGGGCAGGATTAATATCCTAAGCAGAGTGTATGCACATTTGTGCAGTGCAGCATTCTAGTTCTAGGTATTTCCTGCTGTGCCCAGTATGTGAGGGGACAGAGGGCACTAGGAACCCCTCTCATACTGGATTGTGGGTGTGGGGGAGGTTGACTACACAGGTCTAACAGCTATTATCCACTGCACGGAGTGCTGAGGGTACTATTGCTGCAAGACCTAGGGGAATGACAAGTATTCTACCCTAATTCAGGCCGTCCAGAGACCTCCTGTATGCAGTTCTAGACTCTCAGGCTACATGTGGTATTAGAACTTGGTTCCTTGTTATTTATGAGACTCATATGCAAGGCCCATAAGTTATTTTTATGGTCTGTTGATCATTAACCTGCTTGAAATTTCACAGCTATATCTTAGTTCCTACATGAAGAAGCCTGGAGCCAAGTTCTAGGACCAGTTTCAAGTAGTGGAGATAGCTAGGAGTAGGTGTAACAAAAGACTATTTTAAGGAGGAATTTAAACTAAAGATAGGTTCTTTGTCTCACAAGCAGAGACTAGAGACAGCTCAAAGCACATGAAAGAGCAAAGTGAGCAGGATAAGGATACAGCTGTAATGTGGATGAAAATTTTATTCTTTCAGGCTCAGGTGGTTTCTATTATTTATTCTGTTTTGCAGTGAAAACTCTATTATGTGTAGCTTTGGTACTCAGTCCACAAAATAAAGCCCATTATTTGATCCATGAAACATGGATTTTATTGTCGACCACATATTAAACTACATTCTCTAATTTAAATTGTTTTTGACATCCTGCACTGGATGAAGAGAGAGGGGTGGAGACTTGAGTGCTGATGGCAGAAAAAGGCTGATTCAGATTGGATGAACAAATTCTTCCAAGCCTATTCTGAAGCTGTATTACAAGCCAAGAGAACCTTCCTATGAGTCTTCATTCAGGCTGCCAAATCCCTCACCCAGGAGGTATCTAGGATGGTAAATTGCTTAAACTATCCTAAGTGCCTACAACCTGCATTGGAACTGAGCACCAAATGCTGCAAAGATTATCCTACATCATTGAAAAGTTCATGCATCTTTGAGACGAAATCTCAAGCAACATGGATTTGCTTCTCCTGTGCCCACCAACCAATAGCCCACCTGCATTCCCAGAGTTCAATACATTCACTCATCAAGAAGTTCTGGACACCCTAAAGGACTCCCCACTCAAGACCTGAGAATCCGACTCATGCCCTTCCTGGCTTGCAAAAGAGAGTCATGAATCTTCTGACCAAAATAATCAGTGCCTCATTCATAGAAGGAATCTTCTCTTCCTCCTTCGAGTATGCAATAGTTCAACCAACACTGAAGAACCGCACCTTGGATATTTCAGTGGTACCACCCAGTATCAAACTGGTCATTCCTGAGTAAGCTCAGAGAAGCTAGACAAAAGCTGACTAAAAGCTTATCTAACTGAAGCCAACATCCTAAACCAGGCAAAATTAGTCACTGATGAATGATCTCCTCCTGTCAATGGATAGAAGACATGTATCCATACTCATCCTCCTGGACCTCACTGCAGTGTTCAACACTGTTAACCATGAGATACTTCTGTCTTGCCCGAGAGAGGTGGTAGGAGTCCAAGGTAATGCAGTAGAATGGTTTGAGTCCTCCTTGGAGGGACACACCCAAAGAGTGGTGATGGGAAACTGCATCTCCACCACTAGACCACTCATTTGTGAGGTTCTACAAGGCTTAATTCTTTCTCTTGTCCTTTTCAACATCTACATGCAATTCCAAGGTGAATTGGTCAGACAATATGGACACAAGTGCCAGCAATATGCAGATGACTCACAGCTCTCCCTATCCTTCACCATATCTGACCATACCACTCCCACCAAGATGGGCTAGTGCTTGGGTGAGATCAATTCATGGATGAAGAACAGCTGTCTGAAACTGAACCTGAGCAAAACAGGTGATGATGGTGGACAGATTAAAGTATTTTGAGGAGCTTGCAGTCATAGTGTATCATGGAATATCAGAGTTGGAAGGGACCTCAGGAGGTCATCTAGTCCAACCCCAGTCTCCTTTGATAGAAGATGCAAATCCACAATTGGTCAGTTCAATCCATAATTTAGGAATACTCTTAAATTCCTTGCTGACGCTGAGCTCTCACATTGCAATGGCTGAAAGAAACACTTTCTATCATCTCTGGTTGGGCAGGAGACTACATCCCATCCTGGTGGCTAAAGTTATTTCTGCCTTTGTCACCTCTCGTCTGGACTACAACAATGTGATATACCAGGGCATGAAACCTTCAGCACTTAGGAAACTGAAATTATTAAAAAATGCTGCAGCATGTCTCCTCTCTACATTGGCTTCCCATATAATTTTTAATCAAGTTCAAGGTCTCAGTTTGTATCTTCAATGTAGTCCATGGCTTGGGATCAGGATACCTAAAAGACTGTTTAAAACTTCAGGACAAAGACAGTGGTTGACAGCTTAATTCCTCTGGCACAGTACTCTCCTGTGGGATAGCCATGAGCAAGGGTTTACAAAGGTCATGGAACTGAAGTGAGATCAGAAGGGGTAAAGGGCCTTTTGTTCAGAGCTGAACCCCAGAAAGGGATTCAACTGTTGTGTGACTTGGCCAGAGGGCTGAGCCAAGAAGACCCAGTGAGGGAGTCAGGGGAAGAGACTGGCTGGGAATGGTCACTATGGCCAAGAAAGTGGTCACCAGAGGGGATGCGAGAGGCAAAGTGCCTTGCAATGTCATGTCCAGCCTGGAGGGGTGGCCCTAGAGGTAAGGACATGTGCATTGACAAAGATAAGGGATATTGTTGTTTTCATTGTAAATAATTATTGCACCTTAGAAATATAGAAATTGTCTGGCCCAGGAAGAAGGAATGTTGAAACATATAAACCAAGGTATAATGAATTGTTAAATAATATAACATAATATTAAAAGAAATTGTTTCCAAGGGGGATCCTAGTTGGCAGTAGGGGCTGATAATGAAATACAATCCTTGAAATAAATCAAACATAAAGAAGCTGCCAATAAGAAAAGGATTCAAAACATTTGTTATGTACTAGGGCTGTCAATTAATCACAGTTAACTAACGCGATTAACTCAAAGAAATTAATCATGATAAAAAAATTAATTGCAATTAATTGCAGTTTTAATTGCACTGTTAAATAATAGAATACCAATTGAAATTTATTAAATATTTTGATTTTTTTTCTACATTTTCATATATATTGTATTCGCTGTTGTAATTCAAATAAGTGTATATTTTTATTACAAATATTTGCACTGTAAAAATGATAAACAAAAAAAGTGTATTTTTCAATTCACCTCATTCAAGTACTATAGTGCAATCCCTTCATCATGAAAATGCAACTTACAAATGTAGATTTTTTTATTACATAACTGCACTCAAAAACAAAACAATGTAAACCTTCAGAGCCTACAAGTCCACTCAGTCCTACTTCTTGTTCAGCCAATCGCTAAGACAAACAAGTTTGTTTACATTTAAAGGAGATAATACTGCCCTCTTCTTATTTACAATATCATCAGAAAGCAAGAACAGGCATTTCTATGGCACTTTTGTAGCTGGTATTGCAACGTATTTATGTGCCGGATATGCTAAACATTCGTATGCCCCTTCAAGCTTTGGCCACCATTTCTGAGGATATGTTTTCATGCTGATGACATTCATTAAAAAAAAAAGTGATTGAACTGCTCGGGGGAGAAGTGTATGTTCCCTGCTTTGTTTTACCCGCGTTCTGCTATATATTTCATGTTATAGCAGTCTCAGATGATGACCCAGCACATGTTGTTCATTTTAAGAACACTTTCACTGCAGATTTGACAAAACGCAAAGAAGGTACCAATGTGAGATTTCTAAAGATAGCTACAGCCCTCGATGCAAGGTTTAAGAATCTGAAGTGCCTTCCAAAATCTAAGAGGGCTGAGGTGTGGAGCATGCTTTCAGAAGTCTTAAAAGAGCAGCACTCTGATGTGGAAACTACAGACCCCGAACCAACAAAAAGGAAAATCAACCTTCTGCTGGTGGCATCTGACTCAGATAATGAAAATTAACATGTGTCAGTCCACACTGCTTTGGATTGTTATCAAGCAGAATCTGTCATCAGCATGTCCCTTGGAATAGTGGTTGAAGCATGAAAGGACATGTGAATCTTTAGCGCATCTGGCACATAAATATCTTTTGACACCAGCTACCACAGTGCCATGAGAACACTTGTTCTCACTTTCAGGTGACATTGTAAACAAGAAACGGGCACAGCATTATCTCCTGCAAATGTAAACAAACTTATTTGTCTGAGTGACTGACTGAACAAGAAGTAGGACTGAGTGGACTTGCAGGCTCTAAAATTTTCATTGTTTTATTTTTGAATGCAGTTTTTTTGTACATAATTCTACATTTGTAAGTTCAACTTTTATGATAAACAGATTACACTACAGTACTTGTATTAGATGAATTGAAAAATATTATTTCTTCTGTTTTTACAGTGCAAATACTTGTAATAAAAATAAATATAAAGTGAGCACTGTACACTTTGTAGTCTGTTGTAACTGAAATCAATATATTTGAAAATGTAGAAAACAGCCAAAATATTTAAATAAATGGTATTCTATTATTGTTTAGCCGTGCGATTAATCATGATTAATTTTTTTAATCATTTGACAGCCCTATTATGTACCAATGCCATCTACTGGATACTGATGGAAGCAGCAAAGAAATGGAGAGCTAAAATCTGAGCACTCACTTGGCATGTCTCCAATAGAAATCAGAGCGTGGCCCCATCCACCGAGCTCTAAAGTTGCAGTATATAAAACTGAAGTCACCATGTGCAACTAGAGATAATTGACTGAATCCAACAAGAAGCTGCAGAATCCTAAGTGACTGACTCCAGGACCAGCCATGAGGAAACCACTCTCCCCCATCCTCAGGTAAGAAGATAAGAAGTGGTGAGATTTCATTTCAATTATTATATTTCTCCTTCTATTATTTAAGGTAAGCAATTGTAGGTTATCTTGCTAAATCTACACTCTTTAGTGAAACCTCAGGTAACCATATTTTAGATTTTAACTCCTTTTTAAGTCCAAGCAAATTGGCCTAAGAGAGATTGAAAAGATAACTTTAAGCAAGTGTGTTTGATATTCCAACAGGGGCCTGTTTGGACCAATCATTCAAACAGTATGTAAGTAACCACACTCTTAAAAGTGCCTGAAAGCCAAATCAGTCTTTATTAGGGACTTAAGAATTGAGACTTGATTATGAGAAGTAAATAAAATAAGAAATCTTGGTAATTTGCATTGTTCCATGGTATAACTACTGAACTTCAACTCTGATCTGTATTAGTACTTGCAAGGCTGCACTTATTGTTTGTTTAGTACATGCCTAGAACATTAGTTGTGTCTACACTTGAATCGTGAACTTTTGAATATATACTAATGTGGTTCTGAGTGAATTAAAATTGTTGGTTGGTTAAGAATAACCAACAGTGGCTATCTCATTAGGGTTCTATATTGGCTACATTGGGTTCTATATAGGGTGCTATATTGGCTATAACACTTAACTGGCAAACCTAGTTTGCTAGATTTCATCCCTAGAATCTGACATGTTGGCAAATTTATAAAAAATCAACCCTCCGTTTCATACTTACTCTAGGTACTCATATAGCCCCCTTTCCTAAGTAAGGAAAAATTAAAAAAAAAATCTCTTCCTTCCTTCCCTGCCAATAGGAGAAATAAGTGCTTTAATGTAGGACTGGATGTGGGAGGCAAAACTGTATGGAGGAACAGCCATGATGGTGAACCTTTTACATTTAGTTGTGGTGAGGGTTGTGGTCATTCTTACCTCATCTGGCTGTGTATTTCATAGTTTAGATCCTGCACTTGTGAAAGTTCTGTCTGAGCTCAAAACACTCCCTCTATTGGTCAATAATTTCATTGTTCCAGTGGACTATAGTTGTTTTAGGAGATTATGGTCATGAAAGGTGAGGAGGACTCTCAGGTAGCTGTCGCCAATTCTGTGGCAAGTTTTGATGGGCTGCTGCATTTTGTAAGAGCATTTTGTAACAGCTGGAGTTTTTTTAGTGTGTGGCTTCACTGCTAGTTGCAACAAATTGTAATAATGAAGCCTTGAGTTCACAAATGGGTGGATCACTGTGGCCAGATCTGTGTCTTTTTTGCTGTGGCACATGGTGTTGTTTTGTAAGTGCTGCATGGGCATCTGGTAGCACTAAGGTCTCCAAAAGAATGCCAAGGCTGTAGGCCAACTGAAACGGAGGGCAGATGTCTTTACAAATGGTAAATAGTATCAGAGGTAGCCAGCTCTTCAAAGTGCTTTCCTCTTCTCACCAATATCACCTCAGTCTTGCTGGTATTCCGCTTTAGCCATCTGCGCTTCTTCCAAGTGCCATTTCAGTTAGGCATTGAAAAATTGGGTGATTATGGCTCTGTATTTATTTGACGAAGATATATAACTGAGCATCATCCATCAGCACTTGTTTTGTCATTAGCTTTCCCCAACATCTTCAGAGAGAGCTCAGATAACATAGGAGAAATGATTGAACTTTGTGTTGCTTTGCAGGTGACAGCATTGGAGGCCAAATAACAGTTACCCATAACAACCCTGTAGTTGTGGCCTAAGAGGAGATATATGAGGGAGTTACATTTGACTGGAGAAGGGTATTAGATGATGAGCGGTACCAAATGCTGTAGAGGGGGGACCAACAAGAGGAACACGAATGTACTTCGTTTGCCTATGGACAGGACAAAATTCCACCACAGCAACAAGTGTCATGTCTGTACTAGGCTCTGGCTTGACGGAGGGGTTCAGTATGCTAGTAGCTGGCAGGAGGCATGAGACACTGGTTTACTAGCTCCTGTATAAGCTTTCTTAGAAACAGAGCTGAGACAATGGAGGGTATTTTGAGCCCTCAGAGTTTTTTTTTTTAGCACCAGTTGAATTATTGCATGTTTTAAAGTGGTCTGTAGATTAGGTTCATAAAAAGAAATGTTGGTAAGTCTTAGTAGGGATCCCAGGTCTACTCCTTTACCCACTGGGAATGGCAGGAATCAGAAGTGGTGGCTCTGATTGCCATCTCTTCCTCATAAACAGCAATTTTCCTAATGCAACCAGGCCCAATTCTTCAACAAACGCCATCTGGAATGACATAAAAATGGACAAGGAAAAAAAAAGGAGATGATGGAGAGGAATTAGTTCCACAACCTTTGGCCCAACAAAACAACTGGGAAAGGATCATGACAAGACATCCTGAGAAATGTCAGAGACGGAGCATAGCAGGTATTAAGGGGAGAACATTTTTCAGGATGGGGAGTGCTTCCTACTAAAATATATATTTCATATATTTCAAAGGAAACTTTGCAGAACTGAGACACATCGAAAATGCATGATCAGAAAAGCCACAACAAGGATTAACTAAAAGATTATTTTTTCCTTTGAGACATTTAACATCTCGGTTGAGTCACTTCTAGCAGCAGGTGAGGTTCTGTATTATTTTATATAACCATTGTTTCCTAGTAACAATCTGAAATCACTTTTATAATCCCCTGAAGGAGGGCAACATCCCGGGCTCTCCTAGTTTAATAACCAGCAACATAAATGTCAGCGTTGATTACTTTTTTATGGTATATTATAACTTCTTTGTTTCTTTTGTTAACTGTTGTGCAAGTTTCACCTTCTGAAAAGAATGAAGTTGTTCCCTATTTTACATTTTTTATTTTGTGAAAATTACTTCTCTCCTATTAAACTCCTTTATACTTTATCTCAAGCAAATCATCATACTGCCCACATGTATCATTTTAATCAAAGCCTATTGTTTCTCAAACACCATAGTTTCCTAAGTCACATTATTTGGGACATTTCCCAAAATCATTACTCGATTTACCCTTGCTCCAAGGACAGCAAAGTTTGGCACTTGTTTCATAGTCAATGCTCATCTCAATACCTTTAGTTGAAAACACTGGACTGGATGTTTTGAGTACATGCTCTCTTGGGAGCTTTCGGTATCCTCTTATTTTGAATGGATTAGAAATACTGTGCCAACAACTTCGTTTGTGATGTTTCTGATTACAGTGCTAGCAGAGAGATGGATGAAAATTATAATAAGCTAAAAATGGGGAAAATCCCTTTGTGAAACACTCCAAAACTTCTGTGTTAAAGAGTTGGAGAAAATTCTATTTTAGCCAATTTGTTTAGTCCATCCATAATTCTACCTGGGAACCACAGCTCAAAACACCACAAAGGCCACCTACTTAGACAAAGTTTCCCCTCTCTCTGTTTAGCCAATGAGAGTCCCAAATTTACTGTTTCTGGATACTTTATTCCACGTGATGCTTTACTCTAAATGTGTGGCTAAAGGATGCAATTCTGATTTCACTTGCACTAGTGTAAATTGCAGTAACAACATTACAATCAATGGAGTTAGATTGGAATCAAATGGTACCAGAATATGGTCCAACATCCTTATATTGAACCATGGTCTGCTCTCAGCTTCATAGGCGATATCAGTGGACATACATTCAAGTAATGGACATCAGAATCTAGCACTTTATATTCTAAATAAAAAGTTCTCATCTCTTACCTTTTGAGTATTAATGCATTTTGCTAAGGAGATATTTCAGAGAATAAAATAACCAAGTATCTCTGACACCCCAATATTCACCACTGTCATGTAATTAGGATATGTTTTGTACAAAGTATGCCTTGTGATGTATCATTCTAAAAGTCATGATCTGCTAGACATTAATATCTCACTGGATTGTATGTGCTATCATCATATGTGAAATTATGAAGTTTGGCTATGTATGTGTTACTAAAACATGTTGTGAGTTTGAAAACACCCATAAGCAGCCTTCCAAGTACAACAGTGAAAAGTCCAAACAATGTTAATGGGTCATTGAGGAAATGCACACAAACACAAGGATTACCCCAAGCACCGTGTACAATAGAAATCTCTCAGACATAGCACTACATAATCGGAACTGTTTGACCCAGGTCACAGCAAAAGAGCTTTCCAGCAAGTGGGAAGAAGATATAAAAGAGAGAAATGACATCATGATGTTACCTGACTCTCCCTACAACAACACACCTGGAAACACCTGAGGAATAAGGGTTGAACTGTGGGATGTGATGGTCCCAGGATAAAAGGATTTTTAGCCTGTGTATGAAAACCTGGAAAATCCAAGCTGCAGAGCCAAGACAGCTTGTGCCTTAAGAATCTGCCAGCCTGTTTATTACTCAGGGTGAGTATATGCTAATTCATATCTTACCTATCTAGCGTGTTAAGCTCAGTTTGTGGTTTTGTTTATTTACTAGGTAGTCTGCTTTGATCTGTTTGCTATCACTTAAAATCTATTATTTTGTAGTTAATAAATGTCTTTTATGTTTTAATTGAAAGCTGTGAACTTTGACTGGAGTGCTCGAGGAAAATCTCTGTTTGGTTATAACAAGTGTGCATTGTTCTCTTCACATTGAGGGAGAGGCAGATTGGGTATTAAACCCATATACTGACCAGGGAAGGATGGTACTGCTCTGGGGTCTCAGGCTGGGAAGCTGATGGTTAGACAGCCTGTGTGTAATGCAGCTGGGTGTGTCCCTAACTGTGTGAACACTGATGAAAGTGCAGGCTGGAGGGTTTTGCAGCTTGCGACAGCACTACAATGTGAGAGGGAACCCAGGCTGGTGGGTCAGGTGGCTCAGTGGTACCCCAGTTCCAGGTGGCACCTCAGGGGGAACCTCTTACAATCTCATCCACACCTGAAAGACAGAGGTTCTTTTTATTATACATTGGTCTGTATGCTTAAAATACAGTTCAAAACAACTCGTGGAGACCCTGTATGGACAATACTTCCATAAAACACATTTATGGGTGAGAACATGTAGAATTTTTGTTACTTTCAGTTTTTTCTACTTCTATCTTCAAGGTTTTCCAGTCCATGACAAATCTTATTGGGATCAGTCTTGGGACAGTGTTTCTACTTCCTTCAGTTTTATTTTCTGCACATGAGATCTTTATGTCTTGCTTCAATCATTCTCTTTGGTAGTATTTTCACATCATGCTAAACAGTATCTCAATACAGTTTTATGTCACATAATGGCATGCTACCAAGTGACAGAACCCTCACTGAATTCACATCTATGAAAATCAACTTGTAGGAAAAACAACCTTTGAAAGGATAGTGATCAATATCACCTGCTAGATAAAAGATTAAAGCTTTAGTCCCCCAGCCCCCTCAAAGGGAGATGTAGAAGAAAACAGGTAAATTAAATGTAATGATTTTTTGTCCATTCCCTGAACCACAACAAAACTGAACCTCTTCATAGGTGCCTGTCGGAACTGGTGATAGTGTTGACACCACCACCTTCTCCATATCACCCAGGCATACAGGTAGGTATCTTCAATTTCTCCCGCTCTCTCTCTCCCATCCACACTATCCAAATCTTGCTTACAGCAAACTGTTCTTCCCCAAACACAGATAACATCCATCCAGTCTGTCCAAGCAGCTTTTAAAATTATGAATGAGCAAGATATGACCATGTCACCCCATCTCCAAATACCTTTCACTGACCACCTTGTACACTGATTCAAATGCAAAGTTGTCCTCATTACCACAGAACTCTGTCCCAGTCAACATCTTGTTGGACCTTCTGTCTTATCACATCCCCTCATTGCCCACTCCATCCCAACAGCTCCAGCAGCCTCAGTGCAACATTAGCTTCTCACACTCCACTCTCCAGACCTTTTTCCATGCTGCTATATATTCCCAGGACAGCCTCTATTCCCAGTTTGCAAAGTGACCGTCCCTTCTATTAAGAGAAAGGCAGGTCCCCGGTCATAAATGTCTGTCAGCAGCAAAGGGTGCATGACCTTTGGCATGAATGATGGAGGCAAAGAAAGCTGCCAGGTGAGAAGTTTGAATATAGCAGCAATAGTTGGAGGTTTCTAGGAGGAAATAATCAGAGAGCAGAAGGTAGGGTCAGAGTTTTCCAGAACCTTCATGGTGAAGCTACAAACACTTAATTTGCAGTGTTTTTATAGATATCTTGAATATCTCTAGAGGTTCACATCTTGAATTTTGTTTTTTGTTGTTGTTTTGCTTGTTTTTTTTAAGTTGTATGTTCTAACATTAGATACAATGAGAATTTCCCTTTTCCACCTATGTTATGTTTCCATTTAAACATAAACATGTAGGGAATATAGAAACTACATGGAAGGATGCACAGTTAGTAAAAATAGTGGATATACATCTGTAAGCAGATTGCTTCTTGAGTAAGACTCTAACCACCCTTTATTGGACCATGTCAGCATGCCCTATATTCCTGTGAGGAGACATAAATCTTAACCATAACCAGACCTGAAACTATCCTACTTTTGTTTGTTTTCATATTATCCATGAAGATTTTGGATCAACTCACCTGTTGCAAACTCAACATCCCCTAGCACCTCCAGAGAAACTGTCCAAAACTGTGTCTTTGTCTTTTCTAGACACAGATCCGGTCTGACAATATTAGTCAAACCTGTCCAGAGTGGATCTGTCTTGTCTGAAATTACATGAAATTTACTTAAAGCAGGAATGATCTGATGGTTTCCATGTGGAAACAACCAGGATTTACCAAGTTGCCAGCTACTTGGCACAGTTCCATTGGATGTGCCTTTGTGGACACAGAAGTGGAGGAGAGAGGTCCCCCCAATATCTACAACCAGCACAGCATTGAATTAAAATTTTCTCTATGCTGCAGCTGATTAGAATCTAGAACAATATCCACCAATAGTGCCCTAACCTCATCCCATATATTTAATCTGTCACAGATTGTCTGTACACCAAGGTGATATGTAAGGAAAATGTATGGACAGGATGCTTATGAGCCAGGTTACTAGTGGTCAAAGAAAAAGGATTGTGATGTCCTATAGACAGCTGACAAAGTGAGCCTGTAGCTTCAGAGTATTCTAAGAGAATGTGGTAGTAAGCACAGGATTGGGAGTTGTAAATTGTAAATTCTGTTCTTGACTGGCCCGCAGGCTTCGTGCTTGTACATAACTGGCAATCATGCTATATCTATATCTTTGCAATGAATTCCAAGTTTTTCCTGCTCATTTATTTCTGACATTGGTGAAGTATTAGTCAGTTTGAGAAGACTGGAAAACATTTAGAATGTTCCTCATGTAACAAACACAATGCAGGTCCAGATTATAGCATGGGTTAGCAGCCACAGCTCTTTTTTTTTAAATAGCAGCTTTCCCACTAGCAGGAGATGGGGATGAGAGTGGGAGGAAATAAAATTGCATGGATAAGAGACAGTTTTCATTGAGATAACTTTATTCTCCATAGCCACCTTAGTCATTTGTTATTTGGCTTCAAGACTCCAAGTTAGTTTTGAAACTTGAAATTAATCTTGAAATTAGGGATAGGGATATGGGGCCCGATTTAGCCCCACTCCGAAAATGGTGGATTTGTTTATTTTTTCTGGCAGTCCTAGAAACAAGGCAAGAACTATTTTCAAAAAACTCCTTGTTGCAAAGCATAGGCTTCCATCCAGTTAGACTTTTTAAAATAAATTAAGCGGACTCTGGGGGAAAAAAAAGCATAAGTTAGAAAGGAACACCAAATTCTCCCAGCTCTACTGGAAACAATTTCTTCTAGAAGCATAGTGAATTATTAATATTTATATTGCAGTTGTGCCATGGGCCCTACTGGGCTAAAAGCTCATAGTGAGACTATCCATTTGCATGTTTACAGGATTATAAGTAAAATAATTCTATATACGCCATTGATGTCAGCATTCAGGTTTGGACTCAAAAACAGGAATTTGGCCCAGCTAAGGAGTAAGAATTGACAATAGGGCCCAAATTTCTTAAATGAAAATATCTCTTGCTTTTCCTGTTTTCAGAATGCTTGCCAAAAGACAGCACCTGACTGTGCTCATAAAATTAAGAGTACCTTTGAAAAAAAAAATCTATTTGCTTATTTGCTCCACCCATTCTTTCAAAGGGTGTTAGAATCATTGCTTTGTTTTCCATGTATCACTTCTGCCATCTCCTGTATATCAGCTTTAACTCAAAAGTGATAAGTAGAAAGCTGTACAACAAAATTAACTTTGTCAGATAAAAAGATTGAAATTGTCAATTTTTTTCTGTTGGAAAGTGATGTTTTGAC
The DNA here is from genome assembly GCF_020497125.1 of Mauremys mutica. Lineage (NCBI taxonomy): Eukaryota > Metazoa > Chordata > Testudines > Geoemydidae > Mauremys > Mauremys mutica. The sequence continues at coordinate 47,432,893 of NC_059074.1, read as the reverse complement.
AAAAACTTTTTTTTTATTAAGTCATATCAATTGATGAAATCTTATTTAGAAAAAACATTTAAATGTCAGTCCCATTTTGATAGTTTTGGGACAAAACATTTCAATATTTTTCAAACCAACTTTTCATTTTGAAATTTATTTTAAGAACAAAACGATTGTTAAAAATCAAAACATTTTGATTGACCTGAAACAGTTTTTTTTTCTTCCAGAATTTCATTTTGTGAAAATTTTTGCCTTGTTGCCCTGATCTGGGAGGAATGTTCATGGAATAGGCTGTGTTTAGGCCTGCATAGGGGCCCAGAGACTAGTCTGAGTGTAAGGGGCCCTACTGGCCTGAATAGAAGGCTGTGTGCTAGGCAGGCCAAGGAGAGTAGGTGGCCAGGAACAAGAAAAAAAACACCTCTGGACTCTGGAGGACCCACTGCTTGTGAAGAGAGAGGAGAGAGGTTTCTTGCCCTAGTGGGTAACTGACTAAGAATATAAGAACTTAAAAATGGCCATACTGGGTCAGACTAAAGGTCCATTTAGCCTAGTATCCTGTCTTCCAACAGTGGCCAATGCCAGGTGCTTAAGAGGGAATGAACAGAACCTCCACCGCCAGGAGCCCTTTAGATACTTCAGCGGGGCTGCAGCTGTCAGAAACTGAACCTAACCTAGAGGAGGAAGTCATTGATGAAGAGGTGGAGGCAGAAGCCAATTGTTGAACTGCTGCTATCTAGGTTTCCCATGTATGGCTTCATGATCCATGGCATTAAGGGGTATGCCAAGTCCCCCAGGATCACTATGGGCATTTCAACATCCCCTAAGGTGATCTTCCGGTTTGGAAAAAAGTCCCCACTTGCAGCTTTCTGTAAAGGCCGGTGTTCCTAAAAATTTGTGCATCATTCACCTTTCTGGACCAGCCCACACTCATGTCAGTGAAATGCCCATGGTGATCCACAAGCACCTGCAAAACTATGTATAAGTACGTCTTCCGATTGATATATTCCATCGCAAGGTGGTCTGATGCCAAAATTGGAATATGCATGCCAACTATCACCCCTCCGCAGTTAGGGAAACCCATTTCTGAAAAGCCATCCACATCATCCATAGGAAGATAGATTGGACTGGGGGAATGGGAATTTTATTGAATCCAATCATGCAATTTTGAGATTGCCCTTGAATTGACATAGTTAACTGCTATTTATGCACCTAGAGCAGTTTGAAGTGTGACAAAGTAAAACAATGAACCATTGTTTTCAAGTATTAGCTGCTTTTCTCTATCTTTAACCCTTCATCATACTCCAGAAGAATGCTGAAATGTATCTTAGTGAACATTACTTCAGCTCATATAGGTCATGCTGATTCCATACATGCCATTAATATGAGAGGGATGTGACAGATATGAGAACTTGAGAGTGGAGACACTCCAAAAAACTAGTATATTGAGATGTGCCAGTTGCTATGGCACATGAGGTATTTAGACATATCATAAATGTGATATGTACCTGTGAGAGCTAGGAATTGTATTCTTCCTTCATGGAGAAGGGTTACAGAGCTTCCTTCAGGAACTCAAGTCAGTGGGTAGCAATTACTGCAAATCCCAGGACAGTGAAACAACTCTGGAAAAGTACCATCCCTGGGGAACTGCATATACAGTTCAGACTGGGTTCAAGAAGCTCAGCAGACAAAGAGGGGAAACCTATCTGAGGCCAGCTAGTGCAAAACACTGAGAACCATATTTTCAAGGCACAAGACAGACCAAGGCAGCCATAGGAGGTGCTGATTCAGTGCATCACCCAGGCAACCTCTAGGACAGATTAGCAGTTTAGTGCAGCCAAGAACAAGGAACACAGCACACAAAGGCACATGTCCCTACAGTAATGTAATACAGTGTAACACTGTTACAAGCAAAGCGAACATCATTCTGGAATGTATTAGGAGTGTTGTAAGCAAATATAAGTAGTAATTATTCCATTCAGCACTGATAAGGCCTCTTAACTGGAGTATTTTGTACTGTCCTGGGCACCACACTTTGGAAAAGATGCAGACAAAGTGGAAATCCAGAGGAGAGCAACAAAAATTATTAAAGGTCTGTGACAATGCGGTTCTGGCGGGACCCAACTGAGAGTGCCAATTCAGGATCAATTGCTTAAACAGGGCAGTTACAGCCCAAGGCTGGGGTTTTTCCACCTCTAAGGCAAACCAAACCAGCCAGACAAAGAGGACTTTGGTCTCACCCCACTGGCTAACCACAAGTCACACAAGCAATTCCCTTAGACACTCCAGTTTCCTAGTATCACCACCAGTGCCACTCGTCCTGGGGATGAATGGTTATGAAAACCAACACCCCAATAAAAGAAAAAGGTTCTCTCAATCCCAAAGAATCAAGCCCCAGACCCAGGTCAATATACAAATCAGATCTTACCCACAAATCATGCTGTTGCCAATCCTTTAGAATCTAAAATCTAAAGGTTTATTCATAAAAGGAAAAAGATATAAATGAGAGCTAGAATTGGTCAAATGGAATCAATTACATACAGTAACGGCAAAGTTTTTAGTTCAGGCTTGTAGCAGTGATAGAATAACTGCAGGTTCAAATCAAGTCTCTGGAGTACATCCCCCGCTGGGATGGGTCATTCAGTCCTTTGTTCAGAGCTTCAGTTTGTAGCAAAGTCCCGCCAGAGGTCAGAAGCAGGATTGAAGACAAGATGGAGATGAGGCTTTTATAGTCTTTTCCAGGTGTAAGAACACTTTTGTTCTTACTGTGGAAAATTACAGCAAAATGGAGTCTGGAGTCACATGGGCAAGTTCCTGCATACTTTGCTGAGTACAAGGCGTATCTGCTTTCTCTCAATGGGTCAGTTGTATAGCTGATGGTCCTTAATGGGCCATCAAGAAGCTAGGCAGAGCTAACACCAACTTGTCTGGGGTGTCACCCAGAAGCATAGCACAAGTTTGAAATACAGACAGGACACAGCCAATATTCATAACTTCAACTACAAAATGATACATACATATAGACAGCATAATCATAACCAGCAACCCATAACCTGGTCTTAGACACCTTATATGACCCCCTTTACATAAGATTTGGTGCCACTACAGGACCTTGGTTGCAACCATGTTCTATATGGTCCCAGCTTATATCAATAACGTCACAAGCTCTAGAAAACATGACCTGTGAGGAAGGGGGAGGGGAGGGTTTATTTTGTCTGGAGGGGAGAAGACTGAAGGAGGACACAACAGTCTTCAAGTACATAAAGAGTTGTTATAAAGAGGAGAGTGATAAATTGTTCTCAGCACTGAGGACAGGACAACTAGTAGGGAGCTTAAATTGCAGTAAGGGAGGTTTAGGTTGGATGTTAGGAAAAACTTCCTCTCAGGGTGGTTAAGATTTAATTGCCTAGGGAAGTTGTGAAATCTCCATCACTGGTGGTTTTAAGAACCGGTTAGACAAACACCTGTCAGGGATGGTCTAAATTTTAAGTTGCATGAACTGGATTTCAATGTAGCATCATTGCTTTTGTTAAAGGAAAAGTGAAGGAACACTTACAAAACTCCTTTAAATACGAAAGGTAGCTTTCAAAAGCAAAGTCTTTAAAGAAAAAAGTCTACATACTAAAACCATTACGTGTGATTAGATTGCAGTTTAAAAATCAGTTTAATACAATATAATCTGAAATAACTATGAATAGTGTTTGCTTTAACTGGGGCCAAGGCAGGGGGAATTTTAAGCACTTTCAAATCAGGAACCAAACTGAAAATAAAAGATCACCTGAAGATTGAATTCACAGTAAGATGTTAGCATGACAATATTCACACATGCTTGAGTTCTGCAGAGTCAAAGATGTCTGTGAATTAGAGATATTTCAGCTGAATAGAAGTTTGTTTGTTTGTTGATGGAACCTGGCAATCTGATTATCTAATGTGTCTAAAATAATACACTGGCAGTGTACAGGGCAATGGTCTATTGAAGTCAGTGGAACTTTAGGAGAGATTTAAGTGCTTAGCTGAATTGGGGCCTTACACAAATTGCAGGATTTACTGTATAATATAATGTATAGGAGTAATCTGTAGAAAGTGGAATGTGTCATGGAGGTTTGGTGAGCTAGCCCTTTAAATACAAAATGATTTAGTCAAACAAGAATTCGCATATTTTGAGCCCTGAGTTGTCTTTCTAAGTGATCTGCTTTCTGTTTCTATGCAATAATGTTTTTTTTAAATTACACATCTTTGTTTGAATTGTTTGTCCTCTTGCTTGCATTCCTTCTTATATGCTGTGCCTGTCCCAAAGTTGTCTTCTTGGGTATATTTTAACAGAAAGGGAAGACCCAACCCCCTGCAATAGCCATGTGGGTTTCCAAGCTTTTGGCTAGATCCCCCAAAATACCTAGATGCTTAAATGACTCTTTAGGTGCCACTGACATTCTCAAAGCCCCCACTCAGCTGATGTATAACCCTGTAGGTGCCTAAAGTCCCCAAAACACACCTAAGTACTGGCACCGCCACACTGATAACGAACTCTAGCTCACGCCTAAGCCCTAACAAAATTCTTAGACTATACTAGGCATTCTTCATCAATCTCAACAGCAGGCCCCAGTATGGTAGGTGCACACCTACAAGATTTAGTCCTACACAAAAGACAGTGGTGGGCAAGCAGAGTAGTAATTTTGAGGGTGTGTGTGTGTGTAATGCCGACAGACCCCCGGTCATCATCGGGCGGGATCGAACCTGGAACCACTGGAGTTTAGTGCATGAGCCTCTCCTGCATGAGCTAAAAGCCACATGGCTGTTAGCTAAGGCTGTAGAACAGGCTCATTAATCTCTTTCTAAGGGTATGTCTACACTACGTCATTAGGTTGATTTTATAGAAGTGTGTCCCTACTAAGCACATTAAGTCGGCGGAATGCGTCCACAGTACCAAAGGTAGCATCGACTTTTGGAGCGTTGCACTGTGGGTAGCTATCCCACAGTTCCCGCAGTCGCTGCCACTTTGGTTTTGGGTACATGTCGTCAGGCTCCCCTCCCTCCCTCTGTGAAAGCAACAGCAAACAATCATTTCTCGCCTTTTATCCTGCGTTACCCATGCAGATGACATACCACGGCAAGCATGGAGCCCGCTCAGCTCACCATCACCGTACGTCTCCTGGGTGCTGCTGGCAGATGTGGTACTGCATTGCTACACAGCAGCAGCTCCTTGCCTTTGCAGCAGCAGACGGTGAGGTCGGTCGGGGTGCCTGGGCAGACATGGGAGTGACTCCAGGTCATTCTCTTCTTTACGTTTCATCTCATGGGGATTCATGTGAGCTGGAGGCTTCTACCTCAGGCTGCTCTCCCAGCGGGCAGTACCACGCAGTCGCACCTACCCCAGCCTACCCCTTGCTCCCATGGCTCATGAACTTCTCCTTATTACTGTCCAGGCTTCAACTATAGGCTGAGGAAGTGCAGAATGGTGGTAGAATGTGCCTTTGGACATTTAAAAGCTTGCTGGTGCTGGTTGATGACTAGGCTGTTTGCGATTAGAAAAGCACAGCAAGGCTTTGAAAACCAGTTTCATGACTGGCCAGGCTTTGGTGTGACAGTTGTGTGTCTCTCCTTGATGCAAACCTGCCTCCTTTGTTGATTTTAATTCCCTGTAAACTAGCCCTGTAAGCCATATCGTCAGTCACCCCTCCCTCCGTGAAAGCAACGGCAGACAATCGTTTCATGCCTTTTTTTCTGCACAGACGCCATACCACGGCAAGCGTGCAGCCCACTCAGCTCAGCTGTCCGCTCAGCCACCGCTGTTGTGTCCTGGGTGCTGCTGGCAGCAGACGGTGCAGTAGGACTGCAAACTGTCGTCATCGAACAACTGCTTCCGCTGCCACTTTGCTCTCCTGGAGACACCATACCATGGCAAGCATGGAGCCCACTCAGATCACTGCAGCAGTTATGAGCATTGTAAACACCATGAGCATTATCCTGCAGTATATGCAGCACCAGAAACTTCAAAAGCAGGCAAGGAGGTGACGGCAGTGCAGTGACGAGCGTGATGAGGACATGGACACAGACTTCTCTCAAAGCACGAGCCCTGGCAATTTGGACATCATGGTGGTAATGAGGCAGGTTCATGCCATGGAACTCTGATTCTGGGCCCGGGAAACAAGCACAGACTGGTGGGACCACATAGTGTTGCTGGTCTGGGATGATTTCCAGTGGCTGCGAAACTTTCTCACGCGTAAGGACACTTTCATGGAACTTTGTGACTTGCTTTCCCCTGCCCTGAAGTGCAGGAATACCAAGATGAGAGCAGCCCTCACAGTTCACAAGCGAGTGGCGATAGCCCTGTGGAAGCTTGCAAAGTTAGACAGCTACCAGTCAGCCGGGAATCAGTTTGGAGTGGGCAAATCTACTGTGGGGGCTGCTGTGATGCAAGTAGCCAACATGATCACTGACCTCCTGCTATAAAGGACAGTGACTCTGGGAAATGTGCAGGTCATAGTGGATGGCTTTGCTGCAATGGGATTCCCTAACTGTGGTGGGGCGATAGATGGAATGCATATCCCTATCTTGGGACCGGAGCACCAAGGCAGCCAGTACATAAACTGCAAGGGTTACTTTTCAGTGGTGCCGCGAGCACTGGTGGATCACAAGGGACATTTCACTCACATCAACATGGGATGGCCAGGAAAGGTGCATGACGCTCACATCTTCAGGAACTCTGGTCTGTGTGAATGGCTGCAACAAGGGACTTACTTTCCAGACCAGAAAATAACCATAGGGGATGTTGAAATGCCTATAGTTATCATTGGAGGCCCAGCCTACCCCTTAATGCCATGGCTCGTGAAGCCATACACAGGCACCCTGGACAGTAGTCAGGAGCCATTCAACTACAGGCTGAGCAAGCGCAGAATGGTGGTAGAATGTGCATTTGGACATTTAAAAGTGCGCTGGCACCATTTACGGACTTGGTTAGACCTCAGTGAAACCAATATTCCCATTGTTATTACTGTTTGCTGTGTGCTCCACAATATCTGTAAGAGTAAAGGGGAGACATTTATGGCGGGGTGGGAGGTTGAGGCAAATCGCCTGGCCGCTGATTGTGCGCAGTCAGACACCAGGGCGGTTAGAAGAGCACAGCAGGGCATGTTGCGCATCAGAGAAGCTTTGAAAACCAGTTTCATGACTGGCCAGGCTATGGTGTGAAAGTTCTCTTTGTTTCTACTTGATGAAAATCCGCCCCCTTGGTTCACTCTACTTCCCTGTAAACCAACCGCCCTCCTCTCCCCTCCTTTGATCACCACTTGCAGAGGCAATAAAGTCATTATTGTTTCTAATTCATGCATTCTTTATTAATTCGTCACACAAATGGGGGGATAACTGCCAAGGTAGCCTGGGAGGGATTGGGGAGGAGGGAAGCACAAGTTGGGGTGGTGGAGGAGGGGAGGATGGAAGGACAAGGCTACATTGCACTTCAAAACTTACTGAATGCCAGCTTTCTGTTGCTTGGGCAGTCCTCTGGGGTGGAGTGGTTGGATGCCTGGAGGCCCCCTCACCGCATTCTTGGGAGTCTGGGTGAGGAGGCTATGGAACTTGGGAAGGAGTGGGGTTCGTTACACAGGGGCTGCAGCGGCAGTCTACGCTCCTTCAGCCTTTTCTGCACCTCAACCATACGCTGGAGCATATCAGTTTGATCCTCCAGTAGCCTCAGCACTGCCTCCTGCCTCCTCTCCTCTCGTGCCCGTGTGTCCCTCCTGTCCTCGCGTTCATTTTGTGCTTTCCTGCACTGACATTGTCTGCCTCCATGCATTCTGCTGGGCTCTTTCAGTGTGGGAGGACTGCATGAGCTCAGAGAACATTTCATCGTGAGTGCATTTTTTTCCACCTTCTAATCTTCGCTAGCCTTTGGGATGGAGATGATAGGGCAAGTGTTGAAACATTTGCAGCTGCGGGAGGAAAAAAATGGGAGAGTAGTATTTAAAAAGACACATTTTAGAGAACAATGGGTAGACTTTCACAGTGAACCAAGATGTTATCATTACATAACATAACATGTGCTTTCTTTACAAGGTCACATTTTGCCTCTTATATTGAGGGCCTCCCAGTTTGGTGTGAGAGATCACACACACAGGGCTGGCGGACAACAGAATTCGGCTTGCAGGCAGACATGGTAAGCCAGTGTCTTTTGGCTTCTTTAACCTTCAGAACATATGGGGATGGTTTCAAAACAGCAGCACCCTCATTTCCCATACCAAGCACCCATTGGGTTGGCCATTTAAAATGGGTTGCCCATGTAAAAGGAGGGGCTGCGGTTTTTGGGTTAATGTGCAGCACAACCCCAACGAACCCCCCCCCACACACCCAATTCTCTGGGATGGTCGTTTCACCCCTCCCCGCACCATGTGGCTAACAGCGGGGATTATTTCTGTTCAGCCACAGGCAAACAATCAGCAGGAACAGCCACCTCTGAATGTCCCCTTAACAAAATTTCCCTATTTCAACCAAGTGACCATTAATGATATCACCTTCCTGAGGATAACACAGAGATAAAGAGGATTTCCGCTCCATCCCCATACACATTAACAGACTTTTCCAGTAGCTGTACTGGCCACGAATGCATCCCAAGTCTTCAGGGCAAATTAATCATTAAACACACTTGCTTTTAAACCATGTATTATATTTACAAAAGGTACACTCACCAGAGGTCCCTTTTCCGCCTTCAAGGTCCGGGAGCCCACCTTGGGTGGGTTGGGAGGGTACTGGCTCCAGGGTGATAAACAGTTCCTGGCTGTCGGGGAAAACGGTTTCTCTGCTTGCTTGCTGTGCGCTATCTTCAACCTCTTCCTCATCCCCAAAATCCACATACCTGTTGTGTGAGAATCCATTGATGGAGTCCATGCACAGGGCTGGGGTAGTTGTAGGGGCACCCCCTACAATGGCATGCAACTCATCATAAAAGCGGCATGTCTGGGGCTTTGACCCTGAGAGGCTGTTTGCCTCTCTCGTTCTTTGGTAGGCTTGCCTGAGCAACTTAAGTTTCACATGGCACTGCTGCGGGTCCCTATTATAGCCTCTGTCCTTCATGCCCTTGGAGATTTTTTCAAATATATTGGCATTTCGTCTTTTGGAACGGAGTTCTGATAGCATGGATTCCTCTCCCCACACAGAAATCAGATCCAGTACCTCCCATTCGGTCCATGCTGGAGCTCGTTTGTGATTCTGCGACTACATGCTCACGTTTGCTGATAAGCTCGCCATGCTGGCCAAACAGGAAATGAAATTCAAAAGTTCGCGGGGCTTTTCCTGTCTACCTGGCCAGTGCATCTGAGTTGAGAGTGCTGTCCAGAGTGGTCACAATGGAGCACTCTGGGATAGCTCCTGGAGGCCAATACTGCTGAATTGCGTCACTACCCCAAATTTGACCCAGCAAGGTCAATTTCAGCACTAATCCCCTTGTCGGGGAGGAGAACAGAAATCAATTTTAAGAGCCCTTTAAGTCGATAAAAATGGCTTTGGCATGTGGATGGGTGCAGGGTTAAATCGATCTAATGCTGCTAAATTCAACCTAAACTCGTAGTGTAGACAAGGGCTAAGTGATCTTGGTGCCACTAGATGGGACAGAACACAACACCCAGGAGGTGGGTGAGTTACATATATATGCTCCCCCCAAATATCCAATAGCTCAATGGGTAGAGTGATCACCTGGGATATAGGAGACCTAGATTAAAAATCCATGCTTTGGAGCAGGGACTTAAAACCCCAGCCATCTACCTCTGAAGTTATTGTCCTAACTATGAGGCATTCTAGGGTGAGCCTCAATCTCTCCAGTTAGAGCTGTTCAACTTTGTATAAATAATAAACCTGCAGCCAGAAAGAGACACTCTATATCCCCACAGTTAGGGCACGCAACTGGGATACCCAGCTTTGAGTCCCCGTTCCAAATTAGGCAGATCATGAATTTGAATCTGGGTCTACCACTTTCCAGGTGAGCGGACAATCACTGGGCTGTTGGTTAGAATGTGATGAGGTGGGTTTTGTGTGTGGGGGTGCATGCACAGACGCTTGCAATAAAGGTATCTAAGCATGGTCAGCCATCACTCTAGGGGAGAGTGCACAACTGAGAAGAGATATGCACCTAGCTCCAGCCAAATCAGGTGCCCTAAGGACCAGACCAATAGGAGTTAGGTACCTAAATACCTTTGCAAATCCAGGCCTTAAGGCCTGCCCCCTTCCTCTGCATTTCATCCATTTCATCCCTGTTTAGCTTAATCAGCTCCTTGCTGATTTTGAGGTCCCTTTCTTAGTTGCCCAACTCTCCTGATGGGTTGTATCGGGTGCCTGGGCAACTAAATCAAGGGTCAGAATTGCAGTAGGATGCCTAGGAGTCAGGTGTTGTAATACTTACTTCCCTTTATGATCATATTTTGTATTATAACAGCTATATTATGGATGAGGATATAGTAAAATAGCTCACCTTTCACACATTCCATTTAAAAAAATAGTTCAGATTGTGGAGATGAATCTGATGATCAAAGCACAAATCCAGATTATCCTACTATACTGAACATATTGCAAGCTGAAATAAAGCTGCAGTGTCCAAATTCAATAAACTGCAGTTGTCTCCTGAACCAGGCTTTAAATTTAAATTTTGTATTTCATTGCAGTTCTGTTTAGTTTATCACATTTCTATTTACATTATATAATCAGGGAAATTACGTTGAACAAGTGTTAAAAACCAAATTTGTCACACTGCAATGGGTTGTATAATAGACCATTTTAGCTACATGATTACTATGAGTCATTCACTATGCTGACAGAAAAATAGCAGTTATTTTATTTCCAACAGAATAAACAAAATTGTCTTATGTAGAGTTTGAGAATGCACCATTCCTTAAAAGGCCCTGTACAAGTTTTTGCAGTTTTTTTGTTTTTAAAAATCTGAAACATGCCACTACACAGGTATATCTAGAGAAATGAGACTGTAGCCTTATGAGACCAAACACATCTAACATTTGCAAAACTTAATTCATATTCTAAGCAGACTGGGGTGTTTTTTTTAAAAAAAATTATAGTTTTATTCAAAAGAGTTTAGTGGGACTTTGAAAGTACTCAGCTTCAATAATTTTGGCACTCCAATTTCTGGAACTCAGTGCTTTCAGTTATCCTTAAAGAACAAAACATATGGTAAACTTTTTAATGTATGTGCACATAGTAAGTATGCTAAAAATACTAACTTTATGGCATAGAATATAGTTCTGGCTTTAATACATATTTGAAGGAGGAGGAATCATAGAATATCAGGGTTGGAAGGGACCTCAGGAGGTCATATAGTCCAACCGCCTACTCAAAGCAGGACTAATCCACAGCTAAATCATCCCAGCCAGGGCTTTGTCAAGCCTGACCTTAAAAACCTCTAAGGAAGGAGATTGCACCACCTCTCTAGGTAACCCATTCTAGTGCTTCACCACCCTCCTAGTGAAACAGTGCTTCCTGATATCCAGCCTAATGCCCCCCCCCACACACACACGCTGCAACTTGAGACTATTACTCCTTGTTCTGTCATCTGCTACCACTGAGAACAGTCTAGATCCATCCTCTTTTGGAACCCCCTTTCAGGTAGTTGAAAGCAGCTATCTGCATAACTTTCAAACCCATAAAAATTGTAGTCATTTTTTATTATGTCTGATACTTTTGGGCTCTTAAAAGAAGACTGAGGAAGTGGCAGACAGAAGAAAAGATAAGAAAAAAAAAGAACACAAGAGTGTAGCTTTTTGGGACTTGGAATACTTGGTTTGTAAAGCATCCAGCAAATTTAGCCCCTGGGACTACTGTAATACAAATAGTAAGCTGAGGGATGAGTGAGAAAAAGAGGATGTGGAAGAGAGAAAAAGGAAGACTAATTTAACAAAAGTTGATGGTCTCTAGATTTTTGAGTAACTCCTTTCCCTTCCACCATCACAGGTCATTAAAAATAGTTTCTGGATATAGTTAATCATGTTTACTTTATTTAAATGCAATTTGCATCTAAACCAATACTCTCTAATGATGCTATACACCAGGGATAGGCAACCTATGGCACGTGTGCCAAAGGCAGCACGCAAGCTGATTTTCCGTGGCACTCACACTGCCCGTGTCCTGGCCATCGGTCCGAGGGCTCTGTATTTTAAATTTAATTTTAAATTAAGCTTCTTAAACATTTTAAAAACCTTATTTACTTTACATACAACAATAGTTTAGTTATATATTATAGACTTATAGAAAGAGACCTTCTAAAAACATTAAAATGTATTACTGGCACGCAAAACCTTAAATCAGAATGAATAAATGAAGATTCGGCACCCCACTTTTGAAAGGTTGCCAACTCCTGCTATACACCCAGGATTCTCACTCACTGATTTCGTGCCTCCAGAGAGTGTCAAGAACTCCTATAAAATACATACATTTCACACACTCTGATGCACCTGTAGTTTGGCATACCCCAGACATCGGTACTTCAGAGTTCCCAGAGCATTCTAATCATTTCCTTTCTGACCATTGTCAATATGGGAGCTCCGTGTAGGAATGTCTCAGCATTTCCCCTCCCCTACTGCCATAATTGCCACTTGAATTGCCTAATGATTCCACCTACAGACTCCAGCTAACCTGTCCTGTTTCACCTCAGCTTTTTTCCAGAGGAGAATGAAATTACCACATTTTCACACACTTTTTTTGTATTTTGGTGACTGCTGGTTATTGGAAGCCTCAACTTCTTCTCTGGCCACAACTACTATGATTCTGTATCCTTTTGCAGATGATCACACATAATCCTATTTTGCTCATAGTCTAGGCACAGAACCCACAATATCACACCATCATAATCTGTGAGCCCTCTCTTGGTCTAAGAACAGTTCCTGATGGGGTAGAGTTCCAGAGGTAGCTGCTCAGAGAGAGACAGTATCTCAAGTGCCTTTCACAAAAATGCTGACTGGAAGGTTTATACTTGCAAGTGGGAAAGGTTTGTCAAGCAAAGGACTCATATGCATGTAGTTCTCTTTAAACATTTCCTATAAGCACTGTTCCACTACCTTCATTTGTATGTGTCTAGATTAAAAGACCAATCCCATCTACGCTTATTTGGTTGTTAGTTCAACTAGAGCTGGTCAAAAAGTGGCAAGAATTCTCCTTCTCACACCCCCAAAATTTACATTTCGAACTTTGGAAAGATTTCAACCAACTATAAATTGGTTTAAAATATCCAGTGATTCTTCTCTCCCACATGCACAAACATAAATTTATAAAATTCTTGACCTGCTCTAATTTCAACTCAATCTAAGATAGATCATCCCTGCCCCCGCAGGGCCCAAAAAATGGCAGCTCTTTTTGTCACTGTTTAATTGCATCAATTGCTATCCTTCCCTTTAAAAAAAATGAAGTCTTTTCTCGGATGTTTTGGTTCCTCCCCATGTACCTTTGATTTTTCTGAAATAATTCTCAGTAAGTTTTATATCTAACCCTGTCAGTATCCTAGGATGCTGATCATCAGGACCAGCTCCTGGAAGTGGCTTGCATGACCCTGTGGGCCCCTAGGCTTTGGGGCAATCAGGGAAACTCTGCATGCTGCCCCCACCCCCAGTGCCAGCTCTGCAGCTCCCATTGGCTGGGAACCATGGCCAATAGGAGCTGCGGGGCCAGTGCCTGCAGGCGGGTGTAGTGGGGGCTGCCTCCATGTAGGAGCTGGACATGCTGGCCGCTTCTGGGAGAAGCACAGAGCCAGGGCAAGCAGGGAGCCTGGCTTAGCCCCGCTGTGCCGTGGACCCGAAGCCACCTGAGGTAAGCACCACCTGTCCGGAGCCAGCACCCCAAACCCTCTCCTGCACCTCAACCTCTTGCCCCAGATCAGAGCTCCCTCCCACCCTCATCCGAACCCCCTATCCCAGCCCTGAGCTCCTTCCCACCCCCAAAGTCCGTCCCAGAGCCAGCATCCCAAATCCCCTGCCCCAGCCATCTCCTTGAGCCTGCACCCCCTCCCGCACCCCAACCAGGTACCCCAGCCCTGAGCCCCTTCCTGTACTCCAAACCCCTCGGGCCAATCCTGGAGCTGCTCCTGTACCCTGAACCCTTCATCCTCAGCCCCACCCCCTGACAGAGCCCACACCCCAACCCTCTGCCCCAGCCCTGAGCCCACTCCTCCACCCCAAACCCCTCATCTCCAGACCCATCCCAGAGCCTGCACCCCAAGCTGGAGCCTTGACCCTCTCCCATACTCCAAGCCCCTGCCCAGAGCCCCCTCCCACCCTGAACCCCTCAGACCCCACACCCCCAGCTGGTGCCTGCACCCTCTTCCTCACTCCAACCCCCTAACCCAGCCCAGTGAAAGTGAGGGAGACTGAGCGACTGAAGGAGGGGGGTTCTGCAGTGAGGGGGTGGGGCCTCAGAAAAGGGGCAGGAGGCAAGGAAAGAGTATTCAAGGTTTTGTGCAATTAGAAAGTTGGTAACCCTACCTGGAGCCAGGACCTCTGCAGGGCCTTTCTGCTGACTGCAATTCATTTCTTGGCAGCATGCAGCTCCTTGCCAGCTGGGCCTCCTGCAGTTATCTAGGAAGTCCCTCCCTCTATCCCTTTCCCTAGGAGTTCTCCTGCTCTGTTCCTGGGGAAATCTTCTCCTTAGCAGCCTCCTCCAACCAATCTTTGGTAGCCTTTTATCAGGTCCAGGTGCTTGTCAACAACCTCCAACCAGTCACCTAGGCAGTTAATTACTTACAGGTGGACCCAGATGGGCTCAGTCTCCTTACAGAAGTCAATCAGATAGACCCCATAATGGGGCCATCCCCTTTACAACTCTATGACAAGTCTCATTGGACAATTGGTTTCTTGCTTTCTTTTTAGGGGGAATTTTATTCTATTGTATAAAAGTCGGTTTTAATAGGTAAGCTTATTTGTAGATTTTTCTATTCCCCAAAAATTTGCTTTCCTAAACCATCTCTTACCAGTGCATTTTCACATTTCCCTTTTGGAATTACACCCCAAGTTACTGAGCAAAGTGGAAGTTCTCCCTCTACTTTCCTAACGCCCACCTACCAGTGTCTGCCAGTTTTAATTTTAACAGTTTTCTAAACTTTCTGCATCAAAATAATGTAAAATCCCTAAAGTTTAGAGTAAAACTATGGGATAAGATTCTGTTCCATGTCACCTCATAACCAGAATGAAATGTCCTCTTGGATTAAGATGCCCTCTGGTGTATAGTCTGACCTGGCCATTTTTAGTTTTTCTGAGGTGAGGTATTTCAGCTTCTATGAAGCTAATTAGAATTAGTGAAAGCATGAAATAAGCTTTCTGAAAGTTATCCCAGCCATTAAAGTGATATCCAGTGTATAGGTATAGAGGCACATTGACAAAAGGCAGTAGGAGAGCAGTTATGAAAAAGGCACAACATTCCATTTATCTACAGTCGGTCAAATGAAGGACTTATTGACCTTTTTTAGAATTACTGATACTTTGGAATTGGCACAGTTATTGGAGCAGAAAGTTATTTCTGGTGTCACATTTCAGTAGTGAAATTATATGAGAACTAGAAAGTACAGGTAGCTATGGAATAGTGAGCTTCCCCCTCCCCTCAACATTTGTACAAAAAGTTTTAACAAGCAGTAGAACACACAATATGAACGAGATTGTAGAAGTCAATGAAGTAAAATTTCTCTTGAATTTGACTAGTGGAATCTACCTTTGAGGATTCCATGTATATACTAAACAGTGAGCACAGTATCACTTAGCTTTGATTCAGCAAAGCAGCTGAGCACTTGCTTATGTCCACTGATTTTCTTGAGCCTTAAGCATTCACTCAAATGTTTTGCTGGCTCATTCTTAACGTCAATGCAAGCCTTTGCTCTCTCTCTGTCTGCATGGGGAACAACAAATTTAAGAGTCATGGAGTGGATGTACTGAAATAAATTTAAGCCAAATTTTATCAAATATTACAAAGAACCTACACTACAGTACCATACTTGTGTCTCAAGAAGATGAATATAATTGACAATATTTTAAGCTCATACAAGAAAGATGTAGTTTATAGACGAAGTTCATTCCTGATGTAATGTGGAGTTACACCTAATGAATTTGGATCCATGTGCCTCTATTCAGCACCAACAACTTGAAGAATCATCTATATCTGATCCTGCTTTAAGGACAGGCATGAGTCCCCGATATGAGTTATTGTAAGGTGAAGTCAGGCTACAGGCTCACCAAAGTTAGTTTGTTTATTTGGAGTGAGGGGGAACTGGGCTGGAGCTGTTTCTTATCTATGGATGGTCAGAAGAGAAGCAGTTTTTGGCAGTAGCAGAGGCAGCAGGGGAATATGAATGTTAATATTTCCTATTTTATTCATTCAGATTACTTCTAGTAATATGAATTAACAGCAGTTCAACTGTACTAAATATAGCTTCTTTCAGAAAGAGAGAGACCATTGCCTTCCAGACAGTAGTGTGTGTTGAATATCAATTTGCTGGAGTATATTAACTCAGAGTACCAAGACACCATCAACCCTGCCTCACTGTTCATCTTTATGTAAAGATGATGGATGAGTCTCAGTCAGGCACCTGGATGCATACTGTCAGTGATGTGGTGCTTCACAAGAACTTGTATCCTTAGAGAGATTAATATTGTTCTAATAGGAATGAAGTATGCCCTGCTGGCTCCGCATTTCCATCTACACTGCTTCTCCCATTGTCCCCATGCAGCTCTCCCATCTTTTACCCCTATGTCCTGTGGTAGATCTTCCTAATGAAGTCACCTTCTCCACTTCCCCAAACTCCTGATGGCCCCACAGAATCTGTGCATAAGATGGTGACACTTCCACCCCAGACCTGTAGAAGAGATGATCTGCAGCCTGGCAGTAAGTAACTAGAGCTGATCAGAGGATGACAGCTCCACTTTGGTTTTTGTTCCACAATATAACCTCCCCTCCTCCCCTTCAAATGTTTTCCAGAAATTTGTGCACACATTCACATTCCTCTGTCAGTACCACCCCCACATCCCTGAATAACCTAGTGGTTAGAGCACTGGCATGGGATATGAAAGACCCAGGTCCAAGCTCCTGAATCAGGCAGAGGAGGGACTTGCATGACATCCATGCTGATACCGTACCCAGCCAGCTGGCAAGCCTGTGCCTCTCTCAACTTCCTGAGCCAAGTTTAGTGGGAAAAGATCTTCACAAAATGTTTTGGATTCAACACAAACAGTATGTTTTGCCAAAATTTCATTTTGATGAAAAATATTCTAGCCAGCTCTATTAGTGAAGCCCTTTCACTTTCCGCTTGAGAACTTGGAAACAGGGGAGATCACTAGCAAAGACAACAAAAGCTGATAAAAAGGAGAGACCAGAGACAGGTGCTCTTCTGGCATTTGTCCCTACAAGACTCCCACAAGTAGAAGTGAAAGTGAATTTTTGAAGGAGAATGGGAGGGAGGATTGGCTTGGAATGAAAGTTCACACTTAAAGGTGGAGGCCTTCATAGTCAGATAGTTTGATTACAAGTTCAGCTGTTTAATCAAACTCCAAGCCACAATGGGTACCACCCTCACTAGTATTTGCATGTATTTTTGTTACATTAGGTCAAGTAACCACTTATATGTTGGCATTTACACATTTTTCCTTTTATTCTGTTCTATCCCAGCAGCAGGGAAATTATTGTTTAACTGGTAAAGAATTATAGCTTGCAATAACAGGTGTTAAATATTCCATAATTCTACATCATATATGCAAAGGAAAAGCTAAACCAGAGATTTATTGTTACCTTTGGATACACAGCAAACATTTTGCAAAACCAAAATTTCTCCCTGGGTCTTAGAGTTAGTTCCATACCACGCTCATCTTACTGATGTCTGCTCAACCTCACCTAAAACGACTGCAGGACATGTGCATTTCTCCCTCCTAGTCCCTAACTTTTTTCACATGGTTCCAGCTACAGGCTCTGCCCTGCAGTCTTCACCCAGGATTCTTACCAATATTTCATTGACTTAACTGGGAGTTTTGACTCACCCAAAACTCCCAATATATAGGAATACAACCTTGGATTGTAATCTCTTTTTAGAGCAGAGACCTTGTCTATAGGTTTATAATCTCATCAATACTGAAAACTAACTTTAAAACTAAGCATGTGTTTCCAAGAGAACTAAGAAAAAATATCTATATTCAAGCGTTTTCAGTTTCTTGTAGCAGGACTTCTAACCAGTTGTGACATTTCACTGTAAGTGCAAAAAAAAAATCCTAAACAGATTCTAAAAGACCTCATCCTCTTACAGCAAGAGGTGTGGTTTATTTGTAAGGGTGTAGCCTAAGGTCCAGTGTGCTTTAACAGCAGCTGTGGGAACTACAACGACAAACTGTGACACATTGGGAGAACTTCCTGGTTCCTGCCAGGGTGTAACCTCCGCCCCCCCACCTCCCCCCCGCAGGAGGTCTCAGCACTGACTGAGCTGGGAGCACATAACAGGCAAGCAGAGAGGAGGCTGCTGGACTGTAATCCTGCTCTATGTTATTTACAGAATAAAGTCTTTTTCCTGGTGGTTTGTCTGAGTGGGTCTGGTCTGAGGTGAACACACACTGACACACAACACAGAGCACACAAAGGACCCTCAGGTCCAATTTCCCAAAGTTGTGTAAAAGTTGCAAGGGAGGCTTCCCCCATCTTGAACAATCTCATATTGGGCCAGTAAACGGGGAAGGGGGTAGGTACAAGATTAAAACTGAATCTGAGAATCACAACATTTATGCAAGAACAGTTTTAATATAAAGCATATATTTTTAAGTAAAGGTAGGCATTTATAAAAAAAACACATTCCCTTTTATATAGGAAAGCTACTTGAAGTGGCCATTGAACAATATTGATGTCAGAGCCATGAAGCTTCTGTAGCCACAACTCACATGATTTCATTGTTTTGAAATCACACATTGACCCAGTAGTGAAAAGTTGGCCCATTAGGCCAACTGACAAACTGTTGAGTGAGGAGAAAATCCCTAAGTAAATGTTTGTCTCAAGTAACTTAAATGGCATCAAATCCATAACAAAGTGTCCATGCACACTATTTAAACTACTCTTAACCAGCAGACTGCCCAATTTTAGTTTACGTTACTATTAATGTGAGTACTATTCACATTAAGGTATACACAACTGAGGCCCTCCACAAGATGGAGAAAAAGACGTAGGGGTTACAGTGGACAAGAAGCTGGATGTGAGTCAACAGTGTGTCCTTGTTGCCAAGAAGGCTAACGGCATTTGGGGCTGTATAAGTAGGAGCATTGCCAGTAGATAGAGAGCTGTGATAGAGAACTATTCAGCATTGGTGAGGCCTCATCTGGAGTACTGTGTCCAGTTTTGGGCCCCACACTACAAGAAGGATGTGGAAAAATGGGAAAGAGTCCAGCAGAGGGCAAAAAAAATGATTAGGGGGCTGTAGCACATGATTTATGAGGAGAGGATGAGGGAACTGAGATTATTTAGTCTGCAGAAGAGAAGAATGGGGTGGGGGGATTTTATAGCTGCTTTCAACTACTTGAAAGGAGGTTCTAAAGAGGATGGATCTAGACTGTTCTCAATGGTAGCAGATGACAGAACAAGGAGTAATGGTCTCAAGTTGCAGTGGGGAGATTTAGGTTGGATATTAGGAAAAACTTTTTCACTAGGAGAGTGGTGAAGCACTAGAATGGGTTACCTAGGGAGGTGGTGGAATCTCCTTCCTTAGACGTTTTTAAGGTCAGGCTTGACAAAGCCCTGGCTGGGATGATTTAGTTGGAGATTGGTCCTGCTTTGAGCAGGGGGTTGGACTAGATGTCTTCCTGAGGTCCCTTCCAACTCTGATATTCTATGAAGTGAGTTTTATGCACTAAAAGCAAGAGAGACCAAGAATAAGAAATGCTGGAATAAAAAGGCAAAAACAGAACAAGCAGAATCCAGAGAAATGCCTTCAGATAGTCACAGCAGTGTAACATTACACTAACATTAAATATTGTCAAACAAAAGAGTCATGGACAATTAAGTTTTATTGTCAGACAACCATGTCTGATGTCTTAGCTGCCCATGAACAGGTGATCAGGAAAAAAATCCCAGCCTAAAATTATTTTTAATCCAAATTTCAACTGTTTCCATACTGAAGTCAGTCTTTAAGTGGTTGATTTTTATTTACATTATCTTGACTTCCCCACCTCAGCTACTGTAGACCAGATAGCTTAAAGTAGAACATGACAGGAAACATAGGAGACTGTATCAGGGATGATGTCAAGAAGTGCCACAATATCAAAGTGAAACCAGAGCCAGTCACATAAAATATTACACTGTATTTTTCAAGCTGAAAACATATACAAACTAAGATGATTGCTTTCACTTTAACATAGTAACATGACTTTTAGGCATAGAAATTGCTAATTCAGTTAGAAAATGTAATAAAGACAAACATTGGGTTGACTGGACATTTAGCCACAAGACTGTAAGGCTGGGACAGAAGTACCCAACCAGTGCAAGAACCAGAAGACATTTTGCATCATGCAAGATGAGTGTTCAAGTATCCAGCAAGAATATGTCTGGCATACCTCCCCTTAAGAGTGTATTCTCCCCTCTACTCAGCCAGCTCCACCCTTGCCCCATTTGGGCCTCAGATAGCACTACCAGGGCCCACCCCCTGCCCTCAGTTGAAGGGACTGCAATTGTACTTAACCTGTGACCAGGGGGTTAAGGCTCCTCATGCACCTAGGCAAACACTAGTCAACCCTTGCACTTTTGCTCACGAACACCAGGAAATTAATGTTGCAATTGTTTCCTATTGCAATAGCTTTACAGCATGAATGTAGCACAACGAACATCATAGCGTAGCAAAGGGACATGAGGAGAAATCTATAGCCAATAGCATTAAGGACAATAAGGAGTGTTCAACTGTATTAGGAACAAAAAATCCTGAAAAGGGTATTGATCCATTACTAGATGAAATGGTAGAATTATCAATAATGCAGAAAAGGCAGAAGTGTTCAATAAATATTTCTGTTCTATATTTGAGGAAAAAGCAGATAATACTATTTCCATCCCACTAGTATCTCTGGAGGATGGTAAATATAAGCTACTTAAGTTAGACTTTTTACATAAGCAAAGAATTTTTTAAAAAGAGTTGGTGGAGGAGCAGCTGAACTGTTAATGTTGATTTTTAATAAGTCTTGGAGCCCTGGGGAAGTTCCAGAAGACTGGAAAAAGCTGATGTGCCAGCTTTTAAAATGAGCATTCTCAATGACCAGATAATTATGACATTGCTCCCAGGCAAGGTAATGAAGCAGCTGATACAGAATTCAATTAATAAAGAATTAGGGCAGGGGACTATTTGATTTGCATTAACTACATGAGTTTATAGAAAACTAGATCCTATCAAACTTGATTTTTTTAATGAGAGTACAAGTTTGGTTGACAAAGGTAATAGTGTTGATGTGAGATACTTAAACTTTTAGGTGTTTAACTTGGTACATGACATTTTGATTAAAAAACCCTAGAATATAAAATTAATATGAGACACAAGGTGGGTGAAAAAACTTCTTGGACCAACTTCTGTTGGTGGAAGAGAGGGTTTTGTGCTGCATTTTTACAGAAATTCTTCTTCATGGGGACTTTAGCAGGATGATCACCCCACTTCGGCCCTGGAAGGGTAAGAGGCATTAAGAATGGCTGGGGAAGCTGAGTGGGTAGCTGACCACAGCTGTGGCTGGTTTAATGAGGGCCCGGCTGGCCCTTATAAGAGGGCTGTGGGTCAGAAGCCAAAAAACAATCTCTCTTTGGCTGTTGAGAGGGATCTGCCTGGCTGCTGGGAGCTGAGGCGAGTACCTAGACTGGAGCAGGACTGGGGAAAGGTGAGAGGAGCTGGGGAGCTCCAGCCTGGAAAAACCCCAGGCTGCAGACCTTGGTAAAGGCCAGGAAAGGTACTGAGGTTGCAGAGGTGCAGCCCAGGGCAGGCAAAGGCAGCAGGTCCAAACCCTCCTTGCCGATGAGTGGCAATTATACTGCAGTCCATCCCAATGAGCGGGGGCTAGATGGTGACTGGCAGTAGCCAAAGACTGAGGCAAGGTGGGGCTGGGGGTTCCCCAGGGAGGGGAGACCTAGCAAGACTGTGGGGTACTGCAGGGGAAGAACCCCATGAGAAGGGGCACCGGGGTCTGGGAGGGACACAGGGGCCAGTGGCAAGATGAGACACTGGCCTGCAGAGGGCACTCTGGAGGCTGGCGAGCTAATTCCCTGGATGACCAGCAGGAGGCGCTGTGCCGGTGAGTCATCGCCCTGCCACAGGGACCCATGAAGAGACTGACATACTGGGGAGCCATGCTAGTATGCATAGCTGTTCCCATGGTTTGGGCAAAATGTTGTTGAATGTAAAGTTGTTATAGGTGAGGATGAAATGTAGGTCTCTAGCAATTGTGCTTGGGATGGATATCTGGATGTTGTCCATTGTCTGGTAGATATTTGAAGCAGTCAGTGATTCTGTCATTGTGGGGGATGTTGATATATATGAAGGTGACATCCATGGTGGCAAGGATGATGTTCTGGAGGGAGGTTGTTTAACTTCTCCAGAAACTCTGCAACATTTGTTATACCCTGGAGGAAACTGGCCTTTTGATTGGTGAGTGGTTTCAGAATGGTTTCTGAGATTCCAGCTATCCCTTCAGTAAGAGTGCCATGGCCAGATATGATGAGTCTGCCTGGGTTCCCTTGTTTGTGTATCTTGAGAAACATGTAGAAGGTCCTTTGGGTGGGTTCATGGGGAGGGATGAGGTGGTAGAGTGTCTTGGTGTTTGGGAAGGATTTGATATCCTGAAATTCCTGTGTGAACTGTGGTGGAGGATCTTCTTGGAGTTCTTTATAGTAGGCAATGTCAGTGTTGTTGGTTGCAGATGGCTTTGTTGATGTAGTCAACACTGTTGAGGACTACAATAGTGCCTCCTTTACCTGATGGTTTGATCACTACCTGGTAAGTGGATTTCAGGGACTGTATTGGTATCCTCTCTGGTGGAGAGATTATGGTGGGCTTGACTTTTTTTTTTTTTCCCCTGAAGCAATCAACGTAATGATCAAGTGTATGGTTTTATCTGCTGGGGAGAGTCAAGTCAGACAATCCTTTTTTCTTATTACTATTGGTGGAAACATGGTAGCTGTGGGTGTTGTCTTTGTTGTAAAAATTCTTTGAGGAGGAGTTGGCAAAAGCATTCTTCTAGTTCTCCGCATGTTAATATGGTATTCTGTGGTGAGGCAGAAGTTCAGTCCCTTGGAGAGTATAGATAATTCGGCTCCAGCTGGGGGTAGTGTTTAGAAGTTGATGATATTGGGGTGCTGTGTAGCATCCATGTGGTGTCATGGTTTCTCCTGGAGTTGGTATTCCATGAGTTGTGCAGTTGGTTGCATTTTTTAGGCGGGAGGGGGGGAATATTGGATGACTGTCAAGGGTTTTTATATAGTTGTTTCCTGAATGATCTGCAGGTAGGTATCCTAGTATTTTCCTTCCAGCATGTGAAAGCATGTGACGACTTCTTGTTTGAGGTGGTCCCTTCTGAAGCATGTGAAGTGAAGTAAATGGTTCCCCCTTTTTTTTTTTCTGAAGTCCTTCTCCATAACTTTTCAGTGTATTTAGAGTTGGACATAGTCATCAGAGGGTTAGAGATGGTGTCTCCTTGGGGGATGATATTTTTCTTCTTGCATTTACTCACAAAGTAGGTGTTGCTGTTATATTTGGTTTCCTTCATGTTGTGGCGTTTCCATTTCAGATGGCAAAATCTGAAATCTTTTGTTGATTGCAAGGTTGTAGCCATATTGGTCCTAGGATATGAGACAGATGAGGTGGGTGAGATCATAGCTTTTATTGGATTAACTTCTGCTGGAGAGAGATAGACAAGCTTTTGAGCTACACGGAGCTGTTCTTTAGGTCTGGGTGTTCTCTGTTTGCTGTACTAGCTCAGCACAGATAGCGGACTCAGCAGAACTCGATCAAACTGCCCCAAAAGACCACAGACTCAGTTCAGAGGCAAAGGCACTCTGCCAGGTTTATTGTCAATGAAGCATGGTCCTAGCATCCTATATGTGCTATATGTACACTAACACATGTATGGTTGTTACAATGGACTCAGCTCAGTGAGCAGTGGGACTTTTTAGTCCCTCCTGTGACCCTTTTTTACACAGCTACAAACAAATTACATACTGTCCCTCTGAGGTGGCCAGTTACCACCCTTTACCTTGTACATGTTTGTTTGATCATCTCTATCCATCATCCTGACCTTAACTTTAAGAGGGGTTGGTGTGTCCTTGTCATCTCTGGAGAATGTTTACATCATAACCATGTATCAAGGTGCTGTGGTACTACCCTTTTGAAATGTGTTTAACCTGAATACTTGGTGCAAGGGCGCCAATTGAGGCGGGGTGCTGCCAACCCCCTCCCCGCCCAGTTACATACAGGAAGTGTGCTCCCAGGTGAAGCTCTTAACTGCACAGAACTAATGTGGAATGTGAGTTCTGCAGAGAGGTGCTTCTCCCAGCTTGGGCCCCTGGGGCAGGGAGTCAGTGTTTTGTTTACAAACAGAGGCAGGGTGATTAATACAAGAAAGGGCTAGTAATTAAATTAAGGATCTGGAAGTCATTAGATGAACCTGTAAAATAGGAATCCCTCTGAGGAAGGAGGGGCTGTTGAAGAGAGAATGAAGAGGACTCAGAAGAAATGCAACTAAGCCCTCTGAGCCACCATGCAGGAATAGGATTGTCTTTCCACAGTCTATATTTGTGCTATACTCAGGCCTGCTGACAGCCACTGACCCCCAGGGCTGTGCCTAGGGGGCTGCAGGGCCTGGGACAAAAGTGATGAATCTGTCACTTCTGGGACTGACTGTGCTGGCCAACTGCACCGGCCTGTGTGCCCCCACCCCCAAGCTCGGGGCCCAGAGCAGTCACCACCCCACGCATGCCTAGGAGCCCTGCATCCTGCCAGAGCCATTTAAAAGGGCTCAGGGCACCCAGGGCCCTGGGCAATTGCCCCCTTTGTCTCTCTCTCTCTCTCTCACACACACACACACACACACACACACACACACTCTCCCCCTCCTCCCCCAGCCCCATCAGCAGGCCTGGCTGTAGTATTTCCAGCTGCTCTTAACTGACCTTGAAAATTAAAGTCCAAGAGCAATTGCCAACTTCTTTGAGGAAAAAACAGGGAAGCCTGCTCTAGAAGATTGCTTCCCCTCTGTTTTCATAAGTTCCCTAAGTTACGTGAGAGTACTGTCAAATTATATTGAAAATAAATCGTAAGCCATAATGTCACCTTTGAGCATCCAAGACAACATGGTCCTTGAGAAACAATGGAAGGGGAGGGAGATGATGGGGAAAACTTACAATATTTTCTTAAGTGAATCAAACCCCTAACTTTCTGCATCAAGAATGGACATGATGTTTTGTACTGATGGACATATATTGCTGTATGCAGTGCTTTGGTAGCCATGTCAGGCCCCGGATATTGGAGACACAGTGTGTTAGGTAATACCTTTTATTTGACCAACTTCTATTGGGGAGAGAGACAAGCTTTTGAGTTCCACATAGCTCTTCAGGTCTGGGAAAGATACTGAAAGCCTCAACTAAATACAAGATTGAATTTAGCATAAGTAGTTTGCACCTATTCCCACCGTTCAAGGTGAAGTGGCCCATTAACATAGCTGTAGTCATAGGACAAGAAGAGGGGTTAGTGGGTTACAGATTGTTGTAAGAAACAAAAGTCCAGTTTCTTTATTAATACCATGATTTTTTAAGTGTCTAGCAAAGTTATGAATAAGCTCCCAGGCTCATCATTTATAGGTGTTTAAAAACCTGATAGATCACATATAGAATGATCACTTTGGGGACAAAAAAGGGGTTCAGCCCCAGGTGATAGGGTGTTTTTGTCCTTTATCATTTTCCTGTGAGTTCATTCGAGAGTGCAGTGATTAGTTTCACCCACAGTTATTATTGGCCATTTAGTGCCCTTAAGAAGGTACACCACATAGCATGTGTAGGATCTGTGGATCTTGAAAGGTTTGTTGTGGGAGGTGTTGATTGTAGCAGTGCAGAGATGTCTGCGGGTATTGCATCTGTTCTGGCAGGTCTGGTGCCGCTCTGGTATCCTGCTCTTATGGAGCCAAATCTCTTACACTGTTGCAGTACTAGTGAAGTCAGTTCAGTCCAGAATGTAGTGACTATTTAGAAGGAGATTTAGCTAATATTTTTGCTGAACTGCCTTCGGCTGAAGGTCCTCAAGTTTGACAGAATACTGAAGAATCCTCCATTACAATGCATTGGCTTGGTCTTCAGAAAGTAAAAAAAAAACAACTGTAGGATTTTGAGCTTCTCTTAGCCTGTCCTCGGGTACTTATTGTAATTTATTTTGCAACAAGATAAAAATTCATCTATTCAAACGAACATTAAGAGCTTAGAAAGATCAATTAATCCAGTTAGATTCAAGGCACATTGGTAGATCTGTCAAAAATGGATTCTGATCAGAGCACAAATAGCAGTTTAATGTCAGTGAAAGTAATTTGCGGCAGAGAGCAAAAGAGGTGGCTAAAATACTTTCCCCAAAGCAATGAGTGCATGTTAGTTTGTAAAGTGGCACGTGAAGGAGCCTAAGTCTAGGGAGACCTGGGTTCCTTCCTTAGCAATAGGTTTCTTGTGTGACCTTGGACAAGTCACTTGAACTCAATAGGAGTTAAGTCCTTTGAGGACCTAGACCTTAGTCTTTCTGTGCCTCAGTTTCCCCCTTGTAAAATGAGAATATTTGTACTTCCCTACCACAGATGGATATTGTGAGGCTAGGTATGTGAATGATTGTGAGATGCTCAAATTCTATGGCTGAAATCATAGTAGGAAACAAAGTTACTGGTACTGTTATATAGGGGGAATCATTATGTAGTGAGCCTCAACAGAAGCATATTGCTATAGCACTTGGAGCCACGCAGGCAAGCCAGCAACACCCATCAGTACTTAAACTTGTTGCTGAGAACTGTAAAGGATTTGTCATTACTTGACAAGTCTCCAGTATCCTTTCTTACATTATAATAGTAAGTTGGCAACAGTTACTACATGGTGTCAGAACCAAACGAAGTACAAAAAGTTGGGAAAAAATGTCAAGTTTGCCTGGGTGTCAATACAGGCAGTGGCATATAAATAAAATAATTGCTTACAGGGGCATCTGTGCTGAAGTACTTCAATGTCAAAGAACCAGGAACTGTGTCTTTGGATACAAGCTTCCCTGGAATATGGGGCATATTGCTGCAAACCAGGGCTCCTATTCATGTTGCTAGAGCTACACAACAGAGCTATGTCCAAGTAAAAAAGAAATGCTGGCAATATTATTTGTCTGGACTCAATTTCATCAGTTTATCTGCAGGGGGGAAAGTAGCAGTGGAAATGGACTAGAAGCCTTAAGACATTTTTTAGAAAAATCTTTGTACAGTGCTTCACCCTGGCCTCAAAGATGGTTGCTAAAACTCCATAAATATGAGCTGGATGTTGGATACAAACTATGGAAATACTTAGCAATTGTTGATTCAGAACATACATGTTGCATGGTAAAGGAGCAAGTTCAGAGAAAGTGGATGCTGCACGACATCTCATGTCATCTTATTTGCCTATTTCAGAACAGAAATTGAAGGAATTTCAAGCAGCTACTGCAAATGTTATCCTACAAATCTTAAGACAAGAGACCTGAAGTACCAGAGGATATTTGTGCTTATTGGTCAGAGAGAGGAACTAAGTGTGCAAGGTAGACTTGTCTCTAAAGTGACAATTAAAAGACTAGCAAGGATTGGTTTCAGAGTTGTAACAGTGTTAGTCTGTATCAGCAAAAACAGTGAGGAGTACTTGTGGCACCTTTAGAGACTGACAAATTTATTTGGGCACAACCTTTCATGGGCTAAAACCCACTTCATCAGATGCATGGGGTGGAAAATACAGTAGACAGGTATATGGACAAACATTCCAGTTCTGCAGTTTATCAGAGTCTGTTTTTGAAGTTTTTTTTGTTGAAGAATTGCCACTGGTAATTCAGTTACAGGCTCTCTATCAAGCATTCTTAAAAATAAAATACCCACCTGATGAAGTGAAGAAACAGACTGACAGAGCCAGAAGAGTACCCAGAAGTCACTTTCTTTGTTGGGTCTGTCCTGTAGTAAGTAACAGAACGTCACTAGCCCCCAACTAAAACCTCTCCAGCACATCAAGTATCTACAACCTATCCTGAAGGACAATCCCTCACTCTCAGACCTCAGGAGACAGGCCAGTCCTCGCTTACAGACAGTCCCCCAACCTGAAGCAAATACTCACCAGCAACTACACACCACACCAAAGACACTAACCCAGGCACCTATCCCTGCAACAAACTCCATTGCCAACTCTGTCCAGATCTATTCAAGGGACACCATCATAGGACCTAACCACATCAGTCACACCATCAGGGTCTCAATCACCTGCACATCTACCAATGTGATATATGTAATGCTCCTCTGCCATGTACATCAGCCAAACCGGACAGTCTCTATGCAAAAGAATAAATGGACACAAATCAGACGTTAAGAATTAAAACATTCAAAAACCAGTCAGAGAACACGTCAATCTCCCTGGAAACTCAACAACAGGACTTAAAAGTGGCAATTCTTCACCTTAAAAACTTCAAAAACAGACTCCAGCGAGAAACTGCAGAACTGTAATTAATCTGCAAATAAAGACTGGGAGTGGATAGGTCACTACAGAAACTAATTTCCCCATATTGTTACTCACCTTCTTGTCAACTGTTTGTAATGGACCACCCTGATTACATTGCCCTCATTACCACTACAAAAGTGATGCATCCGACAAAGTGGGTATTCACCCACGAAAGCTCATGCTCCAATACGCCTGTTAGTCTATAAGGTGCCACAGGACTCTTTGCTGCTTTTCCTCCCGTGGTATTCTATTGTTGAGAATAGCCCACTTACACTTGAATTGAATTGTCTCATTAGCACTGACCCCCCACCCATTACTTGGTTAGGAAACTCCCATCTCTTTGTGTGTGTACACACACACACCAGTCTACTGTATTTTCCACTCCATGCATCTGAAGAAGTGGGTTTTAGCCCACAAAAGCTTATGCCCAAATAAATTTGTTAGTCTCTAAAGGTGCCACAAGTACTCCTCATTGTTTTGGCAAGGATTTGTGACCAAAGCATGAAGGGGCATATGAATGTTTAGCATATCTGGCACGTAAATACCTTGCAATGCCAGCAACAAAAGTACCATGCGAACACTCGTTCTCACTTTCAGGTGACATTGTCAACAAGAAGCAGGCAGCATTATCTCCCATAAATGTAAACAAACTTGTTCAGCCAATCACTCAGATACGAAGTAGGACTGAGTGGACTTGCAGACTCTAAAGTTTTAAATAACTGCATTCAAAAACAATGTATTGTGCAGAATTCTACATTTGTAAGTTGTACTGTAGTCAATCTTTGTCATGAAAGTGCTTGTATTAGCATTTTTCAGGTTTTTTTACAGTGCAAATATTTGTAATCAAATATAAAGTGAGCACTGTTCACTTTGTATTCTGTGTTGTAATTGATATCAATACATTTGAAAACTTAGAAAACCTAAATATTTAAATTAATAGTATTCTATTGTTTAACAGCACAATGAATCATGCAATTGTGATTTTTTTAATCACACAATTATAATTAATTTTAATTGCTCAACAGCCCTATTCTCTATTTTTATTCTTTAAAATTTCCTTTAAGGATTACAGTGCTGTTTTAGTTTGACTGGTCTGTGCATTGCCTAAAGAATTAAATTTAAGCATAAGAGAAATAAAATTGAGGAAGGAGTTCTAAATGCCTAACCTGTCCTGGCTGGCGTAATCATCATTATTACTTTTATTATCATATTGTGCTTGGTTACTGTTTAAATTGGTACAATAGTATCCTTTTAGAATTTAAATTTAGCTTCTACTCACCTTAGCAGTGCCAGTTTTTAAAAAGGACCTAAAACACACAACTTTAGACACTGTGCAAATGAAGGTCACTCGTTTTAAAATTGGTTTTAGAGAGAACTAAAGTACAACTTACTATTATTTTTGTATGAATTTTATCATACTTGGAACTGCATTTAACAGCCAGGAAGGAGTTAAATGTTAGTGAGTCATGATCAAGATCATGATTCATAAACATAATTAGAAATTATTTTTGGCATTTAATTCCCATTCTGAAGAGACTAACATATACAACTAAGGTTTATTAAATGTTTTTAGTGAAGTGAAAAACAAATTTACTAAAATAGAGTAGATAATTGCAGTAACCAAATGTGTTAGAGAAAGTAAGATTTTATTTTTTTTCTTTATCGCTACAAAAGTGTACCAAGTATCAAATTTGTTTCTGAAACCTCAAATCTTGGGATTGGGAATATCTTCCTATATTCCCAATCCCATCTCCTGATTGCAGGGATGAAAGATAGATAAATTACTTACTGGTCCGGGGGCCCAACTCTGGGCCCCGGAAGGGGCAGGGCTGAGGGTCAGCTTTCCCCAGCCAGCCCTTCCACGCTGCCTGGCCCGTGCCACCCAGGGCTCCGGTGGTTATTTAAAGGGCCCGAAATCACCGGGCCACAGGGCAGCTGCCCCTTTTGCATGCCGCCCCCATCAGCAGCAGGGGGGAAGAGCAGGAGCAAAAGGGGCAGTGACGTTAAAGTCCCCCCACATCTGACCAAAATCTGAAATGGCATCCCTGGTGAGCTAGGAGTGCTGCAGGATGGCTATGGACTCTGACCAGCTGCAGTCCCCGTGTGACAGCACTAAGCCTGCTTTGAGCCATGGCCCAAGTGCCAGGCACCACGAGCCACAGCAGCGCAGTAGCAAGGGTGGTAATACACTGGCAGTGGTGTTGTCTTCAAGAGCTGGGCGCCTGGCCAGTGGTCACTGCTATCAGGCCATGCAATCAGTGTTTAATTTGTGCCCGGGCTGAGCTCTGACACCTCTTCAATAGAAATTAAGCACTGGGGGAAGGCAGCATGACCTGGAGGTGATGGAGGGGTGGGGAGCACCAAAAATATGTTTGCCCAAGGCACTGTTTTCCCTAAGGCCAGCCCTGCCTGCGCTAGTGCTTAGGGTATACTACAGACCACCAGGACCAGACTTGGATATGGATAGAGACCTCTTCCATGTTTTTAAATAAAATAAATACTACTGGGAATTGTGAGATTATGGGAGAGTAACTTCCCAGATACAGATTGAAGGACAAGCACTACTAACAGTAGGGCCCAGATTTTCCTGAATGTGATGGTTGACAGATTTCTTCACCAAATAATCTCTGAAGAGGTGATGCCATTTTGGATTTGGTATTGAGGAGTAGTGAGGACCTCATAGAAGAACTGGTTGTAGGGGACAATCTTGGTTCAAATGATCATGAGCTAATGCAGTTTAAACTAGATGTCAGGATAAACAAAAATAGATAGCCCGTTTGAAATCAAGGACCCAAGTTGCCTAACTAAAAAATTAAAGGAATTAGTTAAGGAAGTGGACTGGAGCAAAGAACTTAGGGATCTGAATGTGGAGGAGGCTTGGAATTACTTTAAGTCAAAGCTGCAGAAACTACCTGAAGCCTGCATCCTAAGCAGGGGGAAGAAATCATAGGGACAGGTTGCAGACCAAGCTGGATGAGCAAGTACCTCAAATAGGTAATTAAGAGAGAGACTACAAGGAATGGAAGATGGGATGGATCAGCCAGGAACGCTACCTCTTGGAGGTCAGAAAGCATAGTGATAAAAGCCAAGCAGAGTTGGACCTTGAAAAGGGAATGAAAACCAATAGTAAAAAAGGTTCTATAGCTATATAAATAAAAAGAAAACAAGGAAAGAAGAAGTGGGACTGCTAAACTCTGAGGATGGGACGGAGTTTAAAAATAATCTAGGCATGGCCCAACACCTAAACAAATACTTTACCCCAGTTTTTAATAAGGCTAAGGAAGAGCTTAGGGGTAGTGGCAGGGTGGCTAATGGGAACAGAGATATGGAGGTAGAAATTACCATGTGAGGTGGAAGCCAAATTCAAAACAGCTTAATGGGATGGACATTCCCCTTGAGTGTTATCTGGACTGGTGATCTGCTAGGTCACTCCAATCCTTGACTCTGGGAGCCAGCCTTGCTCTGCTCTGCTGTGAGAACCCCCACTCCTGGGCTGTTCACATGCAGCCTCTAGCATGTAAGCTGCTCCCAGCTATGTGAGTGAGCACTTTTGGCCAGCCGCTGCTTGGACTGTGCAAAAGAATGACACTAGCCAATATATCCGGTCCCAGACACAACCCTAGGAACCTCTGTCTTGCAGTGTCCAGTTACTCCCACTGAACACTGCAAGCTTATACGAGTTTGTTAATGTAACAAAGAAATTGATATGTACCAGATTTATTATCCCAAGGGGAGTCTGACACGCTTCAACCCAAACGCACTGCTTCAGGTGGAACAAATTTATTAGCTACAAAAGATAGATTTTAAGTGATTATAAGTCAAAGCACAAGGTCAGATTTAGTCAAATGAAATAAGATCAGCTTAGGATGCATTTTTGTTTTTAACACTTTCAGTGCCCTTAAACTTAGATGCTTCTCACCACAAGCTGGCTGGTTGCCCTTCAGCCAGGCTCTCCCCTTTGATCAGTGTTTCAGTCAGTTGGCAGTGATGGCTGTACATGGAGATGGATGAGAGAGGAAGAGCATGGCAAACATCTCTCCCTTTTATCATGTCCTTTCTTTCTTCTTGGCTTTGCCCCCCCCCCTTCAGAATCAGGTGAGCATTACTTCATCATAGTCCCAAACTGACCGAGGGAAGGGGGGCGTGACTCACTTGAGAGTCCAACAGATCCTTTGTTGCTGCCTAGATCAGTGTCTTTTGTTCCTGTGAGGCTGGGCTAGGCTTGTTCCATACATGCCCTGATGAGGTGTGAACTGCCTCTCTGCTCCTGGAGAGTTTTGCCTGGGCTTGTTTTAAGCCATGAGGACACATTTTCAGCCTCATAACTATATACACATGAAATTACAACCTATAATATTACTATAAATACAGTGTATCGTGAGCCTTCCAAAGACACCCGACATGACAAACTTTGCATTGGATAACACAATCATTTTAGAAGGATGAACATGGGGGTGCAGGATGTTCCCCCTAGGCAGAGAGCATCACAGGGACTAAATCAGGGGACCCAGATAATCTCCATCCAAGATTATTAAAGGAACTGGCACATGAAATTGCAATAGCAATAGCAAGGATTTTTTAATGAATCTGTAAACTTGGGGCTCATACCCTATGACTGGAGAATTGTTAATATAGTTCCTATTTTTAAGAAAAGGGGAAAAATGATCTGGGAAACGGTAGACCTCTTAGTCTGACCTCAATTGAATGAAAGGTTTGAAACAAATTTTGAAAGAGAAAGTAATTAAGGACATAGAGCTGAACAGTAATAGGGATAAAATACAACATGGTTTTAAAAAAGGTAGGTCATGCTAGATCAACCGGATCACCTTCTTTGAAAAGATAACTGATATTTTAGATAAAGGAAATGCAGTAGATCTAATCTACCTGGATTTCAGTAAGGAATCTGATACAGTTCCACAATGGAAATTAGAGAAGATGGGGGATCAATGACAGAATTAGAAGATGGATAAGGAACTGGTTAAAGGAGAGACTACAATGGGTCATACTGAAAGGTGAACGGTCAGGTTGGGGGAAGGTTACTAGTGGAGTTTGTCAGGGATCGGTCTTGGGACCAATTTTATTTAATATTTTTATTGCTGATCTTGGCACAAAGTAGGAGTGCACAAAATACAATTTGCAGATGACAAAACTGGAAAGTATTGCCAATAGGGAGGAGGACCAGAATATCATACAAATAGATCTAGATGACCTTGTAACTGGGGTAATAGAAATGGGATAAAATTTAATAATGCAAAGTGCAAGCTCATGCATTTAGGGACTAACAACAAGAATTTTTGCTATAGGCTGCAAATCTATCACTTGGAAGTGACAGAAGGAAAAAGACCTGGGTGTACTGGTTGATCACAGGATCAATATGAGCTGCCAATGAGTTGAGGCTGTGAAAAAGGCTAATGCATTCCAAGGATGCACCAGGAGAGGTATTTCCAGTAGGGACAGGGAAGTGAAGTAACATTACACAAGGCACTCATCTGGACTACTGTGTGCAGTTCTGGTCTCCCATCTTTAAGAAAGATGAATTCAAACTGGAAGAGGTACAGAGAAGGGCTAGGATGATCAGAAGAATGGAAAACCTTCCTTATGAGAGGTGACTCAAAATCATGGCTTGTTTAGCCTAACCAAAAGAAGGCTGAGGGGATGATAGGATTGCTCTCTATAAATACATCAGAGGGAGAAGAGTTAAGTTAAGCACCAACATGGACACAAGAACAAATGCATCACAAGTTTAGGCTTGAAATTAGACATAGGTTTCTAATCATCAGAGAAGTGAAGTTCTGGAACAGCCTCTAAGGGGAACAGTGGGGGCAAAAAAACCCACCTAACTGGCTTCAAGACTGAGCTTGACAAGTTTATGGAGGAGATGGTATGAGGAGACTGTCTAAACTGGCATGTAGCAAATATCTACAACAGCTGGTGAGGGACACTGGGTGGGGAGGGCTCTAAGTTACTACAGAGAATTCTCTCCGAGGTGTCTGGCTGGTGGGTCTTGCCAATATGCTCAGGGATTCCCAACCCCAAATATGGCAAAGAATTCCCACTTGGGTCAGATTGGCAGAGACCCTGGAAGAGTTTAGTCTTCCTCTGCAGCATGAGGCAAGGGTCACTTGCTGGTTTGAACTAGAGTAAATAGTGGATTCTCTGTAAACTGAAGTTTTAAAAATCATGATTTAAGGACTTCAATAACTCAGCCAGAGGTTATGGGTCTATTACAGGAGTGGGTGGGTGAGGTTCTGTGGCCTGCAATGTGAAGGAGGTCAGATTAAATGATCAGTGTCCCTTCTAACCTTACAGTCTACAAGTCTGAGATCTCAGCAATAAGTCAAGGGTTTACTGTTAACTAAATAGTCTCCAATTTCTGATATTATACCACCAAGTTGGCAGCAGCTATTACAATGGTGATGGGAACAAATATGTACCTAACATTACAGATTCAGTTGCTACAGGCAAAAAGGTCTGTGCCCCCACAAAAAAACCAAACAACCCCCCCCAAAAATATTTAATAGGTCAATATGCTCCACTTTCTCCTCCCCCAATTTTGCAGGATAATCACATTATGCTAACACAATTTTTCCACACTCCTCCACCCCTGAATTTTTCTGAAATGATGCCCCTCCCTTAGATACTTAAATAGATAGAAATATTTGTTTCAAAGATGTTTCCAGTATGACTATGCAGTTATTTCTACATTTTGATAAACAGATTTGTTATGATCCTATTGACTGTTTAAAACCTTTATTCCAAATAAGATGAAATGTTCTCAGTAGCAAATAAATCTTACTGTGAGCTTCTGATCAATATAAGACATCCACTTGTTTAATATGCATTCACGTAGGACTGAAACCTTTATCCCAAACAATGGGACATGTCCTCAATAGAACATTATAGATTAGAATCTTGAAATGTTTATTTGTAGTTTGATTATTCAGTATACATGACCCACATGCTTAATATGTATTCAAATATTCAGATTGAAAATCTAGTTGCTAATTGTTTGGAACACTGGATATAGACATTCTAATTAATTTGAAATTTTGGAAACAGTCATATGTAATGTGTGTTTCTTTGGATCAAAACAACCTTTACATTTTGGATCACATATTCAAGACAGTTCTAGGACATGGAAGACATTTTTATCTATGACCTTTAATTGTAAAAATACAGACAGAACTCAACTATCAGAGATATTAAAAACAAACCACAATCACCACCAAAAAACTCAACAAAACCAGGGACATCAAGAAAATAGATGAGTCGAACACTACCCATTTAAAATTGTTTTTGTTTGAGCTGTTTAAACCAATCTCATTTTTCTGTTTTCCAGATCATAGACAGTATAGCAGCAAGCCAAAGTGAGTATTGTGTACAGTTACATATATTCAATTGTATGCTGTAATTCACTTTCTATAAAGGCAAAAAATCTGATGCTTTCTGTGCTAATTAAAAATAAGAAAGCAAAAGCTATTTTATAGAAATATTAAACAGTAATCAATTGGTCTTCAGTAAGAGTGTGTATGTTAGCTTATGCAGAGGAGTGAAGCTTTAAAAAGCATCTGAGTGGAGTACAAAATTAAATTGGATAACCTTTCGGTTAGACATGAATTGATCCTGTAGGTTTACATCTACTTGAACAAGTGAAGAAAATTGCCTACTGCAAAACTAATTTAAAAGAACAGATTGGTATCAAATAGTCACTGTACAATATGAGTGGCTGTCATTTTCCACCTGAAGGACAAAGCAGTTAGTATGGAAAGGAAGATACATGGTCATACCTTGCAGACAAGACACTTAGGCAGTTAAATGATGTGCCCCCTTCACACACACAGGGTAGGAATGGAGGACTTCATTAAGAATGGACAAGCCTAGAGCAGACTTGATGTCAGCCTAGTTCAGAACCTTTATAACTCTCTCCTAGAGTTTCTCTTGTGCCTATTGCTATACAAGCTAAGCACTTCTAAGGTGAGGTCAGTGTGTACCAAGGACCCTGCCGTATTCTCCCTCCATCTCTACTAAATACTCCCTACCTTCTGTAGCTCTCCACTAGAACTCTGCTCCTTGCTGTCTTCCTCCAATTAGCCACCAAGCATTCTTTGTTGTTTCTATTATTTAGTATTTGTATTGAGGTAGCCTAAGTGCCCCAATCATCAATCAGGGCTTCACTGTGTGTTTGTACAGGCCGAAGCACAACAAAAATGATGGTCCATGCCCCAAAGACTTTACAATCTATATATTAAAAAAATGCAACGATAGATGGATACAGCTGGCAGTACAGATCAGTATGAAAAGCCATGGTCACAGCACACCAACTACCTAAGTATTGTCCAATATTTGGAGCCATGACAGAGGGGAGTTTTAAAAAGGAATATGAAGGACAATGAGATGAGTAGGGCGAAATCCTCTAACGCATGAGGGGCACCAAGGGAGAAAGCACAAAGGTGCTTTTTTGAAGTAGCTTAACCTCTGGCTCAATTCTGTTTAATTTTGAAGATTCTGTTGGAACATCCAGCAGCTCTGACAACTTCTTTGCTACTAGGTTATTTCATAGCTGCTGCCTCACTCAGTTATTGCTTGCCATGCATTCTGCAGTGCTCTTTACCTGGAAACCACATAGTGTGTCAAATTTAAAATTGGAAGAGCATCTAGGAACCAGGATAGTGGATACCAGAAATGATCTATTGATCTCATCACTTTGGAAGATAATGCCTTAGAGGGATAGGTTGCCTTTTGATCAGTAATCGATTTATTCATGGTTAGTAGAAATTGACAGCTGTTGTTCTCCTATAGCAGTGAAGTGGTCTATATTACCATTGGTTAGGTGTCTTCTTTTAATTTGTTAGATGAATTAGATGCTTTGAAAACTAAAACTCACAAACATGAATCAAGCACATAATACCTGGGCACAGTGACTTACCCACCACCATTTGAAAAGGTGATCTGTGCTATGTAGTCTTGGAGTACTAGTTAAAATGATGGAGCTACAAAAACTAAAGATTTTAATTTAAAGACAGGTACATTTTGAAGAGGCCTGCCTTCCTGCAAACACGCCAATCCTTTTTAAATTAAATTGGTTAAGGCCTGACTTTTAAACAGTTTGTCACTGTTGGTGCACATCTTGTTTTTCTATACTTATCTTGGAAAGACATTTCCTAGTGTACTCTCACATAGTGCTTCCCCCCACCACCATCCCTAGTTAGTTCACACAACTAAGCATGGAATCAAAGTGCAGACCATTTAATTTACATTACAATTTTGTGCTTTTTTGTATAGTTCGAGCAAGCTGTTCATTCTTATATGCAAAAGGGCTCTCCTCCTTCAAATCCCTCCTTAATCCACATGCCTTGTCAAGTCTTCCAAATCTGATGTTTCTCACCATCTTCCAAGTGTAGGTTTTCCTCCCCAGGAATTAGACTGTGAATTGTGTTATTTTCCCAAGGATTTTACAGTCCACAGCATTGTTCAGAGTTCTGCTGAAGCCAATAGGACTGTCCATACACAAAAGGTTAACTGTGATGAATCCCTGTGCAGGATTGATGTCTAAGTCAGACAGATGAAACATGGCAAGACAGTACAGGTCAGAAGCCATGTGAAAACAATTACTGTGGACATCAGCTTTGGAAAGCTAGATTAAAAAAAGTGAGTTTAGGGATCCGAAGAAGAAGAGGGAGGACAGGTGATGGACAAGCAGAAGGCTTCTCCAAGCACAGGGAGTAGCATTAAATGAATGTGAAGCAGAGTATGGGAAAGCAAAGAGCTCTGTGAGGTGAGGGAGCTGGGAGCAGGGACGGGGAGAAAGTACGAGAAAATGAGAGCAGAGATACAGGTCCAACCTGAGGAGTGTTAAAAAGAAAAAAATGGACATGACAAGCTTTGAACCAGAGGCGCTATGAAGAGACAGGAAGCCAATGAAGGAGTTTGAAGAGAGTGGGGGAATAAAAAGAAAGTTGAATGCCACTAACA
Source organism: Mauremys mutica (assembly GCF_020497125.1). NCBI lineage: Eukaryota > Metazoa > Chordata > Testudines > Geoemydidae > Mauremys > Mauremys mutica. Next base: position 47,394,256 of record NC_059074.1, on the reverse strand, counting down.
CTGTTTGTATTACAGCCGTGCCTAGAAACACCAATGATGTTGAGACCCCATTGTGCAAGGTGCTGTGCAGATATTTAGGCTACATCTACACTTGGAGCTAGGGGTGTGATTTCCAGCTTACATAGACATACTTGTGCTAGCTCTCATTGAGCTAGAGACCTAGAAATAATAGTGTAGCCATGGTAGCACAGGCAGTGGCAAGCAGCAGCATGTGCTAGTCGCCCCAAGTACAAACTCGCCAGGCCCTCATGCATATTTGCTCGGGCTGACTAGCCCATGCCACCATGGCCATGCTACTATTTCTAGTGCTCTTCCTCAGTGAGAGCTAACGCTAGCATGACTGTGCAAGCTTGGAGTCACCGCCCTGGCTCCATATGCAGACATAGCCTTAGTAAGGAACAGCCCATGCTGCAAAGAGTTTGCAATTTTAATGCAAAACAGAGTAATGTTAACCAATTTGATTGGAACGTGTGAAGATATTCACTAGATTTACATCAGTGACAGATTTTTTTAAAACAGCTTCAGAGGACACTATGTTTAGTTCTTGTGCAGCTGGACTAAAGTTAGTCCAGCTTCATTGGTTCACTCATGTTTGGATTGTTTCTAATCTGTAGGATTTTATACATTTCTAAGGTTCCCACTTGCATGCATGTTCCCTTTCAGTTTTCTTTGGATTGATTATGATGTTACATTCTCTTTAGCAAGGCCACACTTATGCTGCTGCACAACTGATTCTAATCAAAAGAATTTCTTTATATGCACGCATGGAGTGCGTCTTAAAATTGAGTTCTTGTTTTCCTTCACTGAATATCACTGCTCCGTCTATAGTATAATTAGATTATCAATTGTGAATAGAAAGAGTACTCTTAAAGGGTAGGTGATAACTGCAGCATGTTGATCACTGTTCTACACTCCATTTATGTTTTGTCCTAACATTTGCCATTTTATTCCCCAGCTAATAGCTTGCAGGCATTGTTCTTAAAGTTTCCAGAAAAGAATTTTCTTTTGTAACACAGAAAACAAAACTAATTTCACACCAATTTCAATTTCCAGCCCCAATTTAAACTATCTGACTGCTGGAGTGAAGCTTCTGTTGGCCTCCTGGGCTGTGCAGCTGCAGATGATGTACTGTTTTTGGAAAGGTTACTTGTCCCTTGGTAGTCATTGCATGCTGCTGACTAAATAGCTGCCTGTTCTGTCTCTTTCCTAGGGATAGAATTAGACTCTGAAGAGTCTAATCTGGTCATGAGGATCATGTCAATCAAATTAATGGCAACAACATTGTGGATATATAAATAGCCATAAAAATAACAGTACTTGTCTAATATACTCTGATTTTTGCTTTTAATCGAAGTGTCTCACCTTCCATATCTTGCAGTTTTCCAGATGCAGTGGTGGTTAGTCTGATTTTTAGGTCATCTTAATAAATAATAATAATAATTTGATACTAGTCCTCCACAATACACTTTTTTTCCATTTGTTCTAGTTCTGCATCTCAGATTTGAGCTTTATCTCATCTTTCAATTGCCATAATTTGTCTTTTCTATGCTGAACTTCAATCTGAATTTGCTGCTTTCCTGGTCTACCCAAGAAGCAACAGACTATAGATCCAGACTAACACGGCTACCCCTCTGATACTGGTCTACCTTGTCAGTTATTCTCTGTAAATCCTCAGTCGTCAATGCTATGAGGTCAATGTCACCTGCAAATCTAATATTATACACTGTCCTACCACATAACCTGACTCCTCCCATTCCATCTCAGTGCTACAACCATTATGCATCCACCACCAAGTTGAACAAGTCTGGTGATAGTTGTCTCATACACTGGCTGCAAGCTGCCATGCCAATACTGCTGTCTGGGTCAGCATGCTAGAGTATGAGGAAAGCCAATGAAAAAAGATTTTTGACTGCAGAAATGAACTGGCTGAGGGGAAATGCTGAGAGTTTCAAGATTGCAGAAAGTAAAAGATGTAGAGATAAGAAAACAGCCAGGGAAAGACATAATACAGTTAAAGAAGATTCATTAAAGATGACTGCAATGGTTTGTACTTTTGTCAAGAATGGACCTGGAAAGGATACCATACATGGTAATACATATCAAAGTGCAAGGAATGAGAAAGATAGAAAGACTGAGAATGTGTTGGATGGACATAGTGAAGAATGACATAGAACTAAAAGGTTTAAAAAGATGAATGAAGCTGTGGAGCTGCTACAAGATGGAAAGTTACTTCATGTGGCCCCATCTTTGCTGTTGAGTTGATGAAGAGGAACCAAAGAAGAATACTTAGTTCTTACAATGCGTTTCAACTCTAGATTTCAAAGCTAGAGCTACTCAAAAAAGTTTAAATGAAAAAAGTTTCACTGAATTTTCCAGTTCATTGAAATCAAAACTTTGTGGATACACATTGATTTAGATCAAGTTACAATGGAAGCCAGGCAGGGTTTTGGTGAAAATCTGCCTGGTTTCTTGCCAGGCTTCTGTGGACCAAGGACTCTAGAAGCCCTGGGAATCCTGGATCCCAATCTCATGGTTCCTCAGCAGCTCAGGCGCCATGGCAGTCCACCAGGCAGACTGCCCAGAGGGCTCCTATTCTGTTTTGCAGAAACCTGAAATTTTTGCTTTTCATTCTAAATTGGAATGAAATGAATTTTGAAATGCTGAAACTCTGCACAAAACAGGTTACATTTCTTCACCTACCTCTACTCAAAGCACTTTACAAAGGAGGACAACATCTTTAAAATGGAGAAATTGAGGCACAGAGAAGTGAAGTTACTCACCCAAGGTCACCCAGCAGGCAAGTGACTATTACACAGGTCTTCTGAATCCCAGTTCACTCTCTGTCCATTAGACCACACTGCCTACCAGTCTAGCAGCATGTGCATTGGAAAATAACTGTCATGTTCTTCTGACCATTTAGAAAACAGCACTTAGGAGTGATTGTTTCTATTTGGGAATTCAGAAGTAGCTAGGAGCCAATAAATGCAAAAGTTTAACAATAGATTATAATAAACCCATACCTGAAGAAGAGCTCTGTGTGAGCGCAAAAGCTCATCTCTCTCACCAATAGAAATTGGTTCCATAAAATATATATTACCTCACCCACCTTGTGTTTCCAATATCCTGGGACCAACATGTTTACAGCAGATAATATACCCCATATTCAAAGGTGCCTCCACTATTATGTGATATGATATATCTACACTAGCAACTGTATACATGTCCATGCGTGGGTTTGTGCCATAGCCCCCTGTTGTCCACCTGAAACCCCTGAAGCACATCTCAAGGTGTGTAGAGGGCAAGCAAACTAGCATACCTGAAGTGCACGCATTAGCTGTGGCATTGCCCCATACCACTGCCAGTTTGCAGTGTGAAGGACAGTCAGGTGCAGGTACCAGGTCCCAAGTTTCAGTAGTCCTTCACCCCCATTCCCAAAATGCACTGAACTCTTTTCTTCCCTGACCCTTACACAAACTAGCATCCCTCCCACCCAGGCTTTATGGAGAGCTCTCCATAAACACCCTAACTCATTCAAATTCCTCCTTACAACTCATTGACTGTGATGCACATAAAAACCTGACAGTGGTCAGACAGCTGGTGTGTTGAGAACACTGCCTATCATGTTGATCAATATTGTCTCATTAATTCCTTGTACTCCCCATTGGTCGGTCTGTATCCATCTATTCTCTCATCTTATACTCATTGTAAGTTTTGGGGCAGGGACTATCTTTTTGTTCTGCGTACGTGCAGTGCCTAGCGTAGTCAGGTCCTGGGCCATGATTGGGGCTCCTATACACTACAGTTATACAAATAATAAATCTTCTATGGCTGGATGACAAGAGGCGAGCACAGAAGAGCTCCAGCAAAGGCTGTTGGTTTAAAACTTACCTGTGGGATCTATAGACCAATATATATAACTGCCCTCTACAGAGGGCAAGCTCAGGTATCAGATCTCAAGATCCCCATGGGGCAAGGTTATTCTAGTACTCCTCTATTAGACTGCCCCAAGCAGGTGCATCTTATTGCAACTGATTAAACCACTACACTCTTGTCACTCTTATTTTCTTAGTGGCACTAGTAAGTAATCCTGTCTCTATCTGAGCTTAAGTGTTAATTGAGAACCCACTGTATAGGTTCTAAAAGACTTGACAGAGTGTCTACAGTGTTTGGCTTCAAGATTATTATATATCATGCTGCTGAGGAGATGAAGTAGTTATGGCATATTACAACAAAACGACCAACAGTCCACATGGATTTAAGGGTTTTTGTTGCTCTGGAAGCACATTTTGTCTGAATGCCATAGGCAGTTTTTCCTACCATTGGTCTCCCCTGTCCCAACCCAACAGCATCATGAGAAGAGGAGAGTCTGCTCTGTGGCCTATATTTTCTATATGAGCTAACTTTGTATTTACAGTAGCTGTAATTTTGGATGCCTCTGAAAAATCAGCCCCCTGGAAGGTGCCTCCAGTTGGCCATCTAAAAAGATAGGCCAGAATGTCAGAACTGGTCTGTATGGGGGGCAATTTTCAAAAGCACATTGGATATCAGTGGGAGCTGGATGTACAATTCACCTCAGTACCTTTGAAAATCTCCTCCCCAGAGTTTATTCTTAAACTGGGCTTTAAGGTTGCAGCAGGGTTTCTGTTTAACTATAGTGTAACTAGGCACTACCCCCTAATATAAGCCATAGAAACCTAGCCGAGAGAGACTTCAAGGGCTAAGCAGCATATAATCAACTAACATGTTCAAGATCAGGAAATGTACTATGGTGACAGAGGAAAAGAGCACCTGCAATTTACAGTATCAGCTGAAATGTCCTTTTACCAGGATGGCCTTTTAAAAGGATATATAAACTATCCTCTATCATGCTAGATATTTTTTTTTAAAAACTGTGATTTAAATTAAATCATTCCCATTTTTATATTGTTACCATAGTCATTCTGAGTCATGTTATTAAACTTAATTGTTACATGGTTTTCTTATTCTGATACTAATATGCAATGTTATTCACTCAACTGTCAATTCAGGAGGGAGGGGAATAAAACTTAAAGTAGTTTTGACTGTTATTCATTAAAAAAGTGGAATTAAGATTAGCTATCCTATGCACACCTTCTACCAAAATCAACCCTGACGTGGAAATGCTGCAGAGTGCATTTTTTCTGAATAAACACACTATTCTATGTAATAACTACTAAACAATTACACTGAAGATGCTGCAAGGGTATCCAACACTTATTCATTTTTTGATCTGATAACATACTGTTACTCCCTTTTGACCCAAGTGGCTAGTCAAAGTTCAGTCTTCTGGGGATGTTCCATCTGGGAGTAGAAATTGATGGAAGCCGGAATTTTTTTGGTGCAAACTTGTTTATTTATACAGGAATGTACAAAGTTTGGCTCCTCCTAAAGCAGGAGACGACTTAAGTAAAAGGAACAGTTCCTTATCTTACAGGCCCAAACTTATTTTTAGCCAGCAGCCCTAGCCCAGGTCCTTGCCAGGGTGGAGCTATCTGACCCAGCACACACTGTGTTCCAGGTTCCTAGCTAACCCCTTTTGGTTATTTCATTGCTTGTCATATTTCTGTAATAGAACATCCAGCCTGTTAATGTGTGTGTGTTTTGGTTGTATCTTCCCCCTCTAATGCCAGTTCAAGACTTTATTCCCTCCTTGAAGTGGAAGAGTAAATCTGTTTTCACCAAAAGATAAAATGGAATAAGAACAAAACAAGCCATCAGAATCTCCACTTCCTACATCCAATCACGTTGCTAAGGAAACTCTTGGACCGGTGAGTGGCTTGATTTATGGCATTTTACAATGGACAAACAGAAGAAACAAGCATATATTGTATGTGTCCATTTAGTGCTCACTGTGGCTAACATTTTTTCATTAGAGACTCTCAAAGCACATTTCGAAAATTAGTTAAATCTCACAGCACTTCTCAGAGGTAAATGAATAGGGTAGACCCAGGGTCATCCCCAATATACAGTCACAGAATGCTTGCTAGGGGAAATAAAGCTCCCTCTCCAAGGTTTACATGGTTGGTGTTCTCTTCTTTCAAGAGTAAAAATATTACTGCCAAAATCACTGAATTTTTCCTTGCGTGCAGAGTTTTGCTTATGCTCAGTTTCCTACAAAGGAAATTATAACACATGCTTCTAAACCTTGAAGCCACTAACCAGCCCCAAACAACCACCCCCACCAACCATCCGACAAAAAAAAAAAAGCTTTATGGAGTGCTTAACTGGATGTCGGGGTAACTACATTGCTTTTCCTTAGCCCTGAGGAGTCTGGATCAAAGTAACTCCGACTCAACACCACTTTTGTAGTCAGCTTCCAGAGAGCCACTCAACTAGGTTACATTCAAACTGGATTCTTGTGGGACCAAGTAGATTCCTAAGAAACCACTGGTGGATGGAAAATATTCCTCTGCCATTTAAACACACCTTCCCTTCCCTCTTCCTCAGTGGATAAATTGGGAGGTGGGGTTTAGTGCCCAAGAGGGTTCATTCTCATTGAGCCCTAGCAGAGCCCATCAGTACAGTATTATTCCCACACTACTTTACATATTGGTAAACTGAGGAGCAGAAGGACTAACTATTCTCCACCTTGAATGCTTGAAGGAAATGGGAGCTAAAGGTACTTAGAACTGTTGAAATCAGGACACTTGTTCTGAATTCCTAGCCTTTTCTATTTGTAATCACGGTTATTACTGCCTTTCACTTTGTTAAATCAATCTACAATATAGTTCAATATATTCATGTCTACATAGAGATATTGCCTTCAGAGGTGCAGGATAAGCCCTAGGAGTTTCTCCGTTGACTTGAATAGGAGCAGAACTGAATATTTAGCCAGGTTCAAAAAGATGGCAGATCAATTCTAATTTGAAAAAATTTAGTAGACAAATTTCTGAGATAGATGATGTGGGTTAAATTAATCAGGAACACAAAGCAGGTGATTAAAGCAACCAGTCCCGACACTGAAAAATGTTGTGGACACAGCTGTCAGACATAAGACTGAAGAGAAAAAGGAAACTAAGTTTAAAGTTGGGGAATCCTAGTTCAAAAAGATAACAGAACAGGTACTATGTTTTCATGGTGATTGTAAGCATATGGACTCACCCCCATGGCGCCTCCTGTTGATGGTCTCAGGGAATTAGCTCTCCAGCCATTGGCGCACCCTTTGCAGGCCAGTGTCCCGCTACTTCTTGGCCCCCGGGTCCCTCCCAGGACCCCGGTGTCCCTTTAACTGGGTGCTGCCCAGGGGCAGCTCCAGGCCCCAGCACGCCAAGCACATGCTTGGGGCAGCATGCCACAGGGGGCGCTCTGCCAGTCACAGGGAGGGCAGCAGGTGGCTCCGGTGGACCTCCCGCAGGCGTGCCTACCCACTATCCCCATCTTTCCTCAGTATACGGCTACTGCCAGTCATTGTCTAGCCCCCGCACCCTGGGTTAGACTGCAGTATCAGCCTACTCATCACTGGCAAGGAGGGTTTGGACCTGCTGCCTTTGCCTACCCCTGGGCTGCCCTCTGCAACCCCCAGTACCTATTAGCCCAATGCTAGGCCGCAGCCTGGGGCTTTCCAGGCTGGAGCTCTCCAGCTCCTCTGCCTTTCCCCAGCCCTGCTCCACTCAGGTACCCAGTCTCTGCAGCCAGGCCCATCTCCCTCTACAGCCAGAGAGAGAGACTGCTGAGCTCCTGGCTCCCAGCCTTTTTATACAGGCCAGCTGTAGCCTGATTGGGGTGTGGCCCAGTTGCAGCCTTCCCCAATCAGCCTTTAGAGCTGCAGCCCTGTCCAGGGCTGCTTTTACCACTGCAGCCCTCCCAGGCAGGAGCAGGGGACCACCCCACTACAGTGATGTATTAAAAAGTGTCACCCAGCTGATTTATAAGAATGAAGATTAAAACTAAAATGGCTCATAAAAAAGCAAATATGAAAGCATCCACCTTAAAATAAAAGTGAGGTAAACTCTCTGGGAAAGAGGTTGTCTTTATATGTACCACACATCTGGGAAAAGACAAAGACCTCCAGAAATTATGATTAAGGTTGAAAGAGGATATTAGCTGTTGATTTTAGATTTGAACACAGATGCATCAGTAGCTTTGCCTGATATCTGAAAAGCTACATAAAAGAAAGGTTTAAAGAACTAGCATTTCAAGACCCAGATGTCAAGCAACAAATATCCACAGATGAAAAGGTGCCTATAATTGGAAAACTAGAAATGACAATGATATATGAAACTTTAAGAAGGGGGGGGGGGAATTTGTCTTGATTTCTGTTCTAGGGGCCCTGAAACTCTTCAGTGGAAATTAGGTCTTCCCTCCTCCCCGAAATTATATTTTCAGAAGGCTAAATCTTTTGTGCATAAAAAGTGATCCTGAAAATTGCTATCCATTTACCAAATGTTTTACAAAATATTGGATACAACATGTAGTAGGCTAGCAGGTTACTTGAAAGTAAAAGTACATTGAGAATTCTAAGCTTTTCAAATCATGCTCTGTGCCATATACTTTAAAAGGACAAAAATAACCAAACCTGAGCATTTTGTTATAGAAAGAGTAGATAAGTGGAGCCATAATAATTGATGCTAACTGAGGACATGTCCTGAGATGATTATGAATGGGCTTCGAACCCCTCCCTCCCAAACAGATACATTTGTTCATGCAATAACTGTAAAATGATCATTCAGGAGCTGAATATGCCTTGGAACCCTATATCTAGACCAGAAGAGCTGATAATGTTAGTGAATGAAGGGCAGGAGGGATGGGGGGAGAGAGAGAGAGATTACAAAACCGGACATCTCATAAGCCAACAATAAAAGAAAGATCCAGAAATTATGCCTGTAGCTCTCATTTAGGTTTATAGCACTTTAAGAGATTACAATGCTGTATGCTGCAGCTTTGCCACCAATTTTTTTGTGGTCATCACCAGATACAATTCTATAAAGTCATCCCATGGAATACCATACTGATGATTCAATAGTTACCAATCTTTGTAGTCTAGCCTATCATTTATATTGTGGATTATGGAATGTGATTTAAAAAATGCAAGCCACTTTTTAACACCTCCCCTCTGCCATTAAATATCCTGGATTTATTGCAAATTCTGTAAGCATCCACCCAATACTATCAACCAAATGAGATGTTTTAACAATAGCTCCTGGAAAAAAAATAAATGAGAGGCCAATCCAAAGTCAATGAATTTAATGGGAGTCTTAATGCAGGATTGGGGATTAAAAACTAGATTGTGTAGTTGTTGCTTCATACGGGTGAGCAGGTATTCAAATGGGTGAACACGTTGTTGTCAATAGATTATTCGTGTGAATATCTGCTCATCCACATGAAGCAACAAAATCCCCAATCCTGCAATGTGGTGTTCCCAGGCAGAGCCTACTTATGTCCACTGTTTCAATTGGCCTGTTTTGTATGAAATGTCACACAAATATTCAATTTCATGTGATTTAAGTCATCAAAATGTTATATTTTAAGGGCCCCAAGTCCCCCACTTTTTATTTTATTTATAAACAGCTTGGTTTGTGAAATTCATTTGTAAGATCATAAAAACAATTGTACAGAATTCCAGTTGGAAAATTTGGAGATGTTAGTCAAATCGTTTTCATTTTGCAATTGTTATGAGGACTCAAAAATAGAAATTTTATAGTGAAGAATTTTTCATGATTAGTATTTTGTTCAGTTTTGATTGTTCAGGAGATTTACTGTGCCATTGGAAATTCTACATATCCTTTTTCTGCGACAAAGAACTATCAGAGAAAGTTACCTAGAAGCGGAAGGCAGCCTGTCAAGCAATTAAAAAAAATTAAACAAGTTTTAGTATCCACTGCCGCTTGTTCCAATATGCTGCAATAAATTAGACTCTTCCGATAGCTTAGGATTAGGAGCAGCTTTTTGTAATATACTGATTATATTGGGTCACCCCACTCTATTGAGAACACTGTAATTGCTTACATATCAGGATCCTTAAAACTTGGTGAATAAAATTATGCACAGATTGGCTTTAGGTATCATTTTTGTAGGGCATAATGGAGATCTAGCTGGCTGAAAATGTACATTAATCAATCAAAAATCCTCACTCACATTTAATAATTACAGAAAGGAAGTACCATTAACTGCGTCATACTCCAGAGGTGGGCAGCCAAACAGATGACTATCAGTAGGATGCCAGGGATGAATTCCTGGCCATATTGAAATCAATCAGAATTTTGCCATTGACTTCAGTGGGACAGGATTTCATCCTTGATATTATTCCTCAAGACGGTGAAATTTTTTATCACATGATGCTAATGTAAATGGCCTTGCCACTTTACTCTAAAAGAAATGTACAGTAATCTGGAGACTATCCTAGATACAAAGTCTAATCTCTCAATTTACAAAGAGCAGTATTAGCCCATTTTACATAAGGATAAACTGAGGCACAGAAAGGTTAAGTGGCATACACAAGAACACACTGAAGTAGCAGAGGCATGGGGTATAAAATCCAAAACTTCTGACTTTCAGTACTGCGCTGAGATTGTGAGATCATGCTGCTTCCCTACACAATAGCAAACCATTAATAATTTTTTTAATTTGCAAACCACTCAAAAATAAATTAGTATCTGCAATATATTTTGGTATGAGTTTTCAAAAGGATGAACTTCAGATACTTAACAAGCAATTATTTCCCCCCCTACTAGAAGACAGTTCAATACAAAAAATCTTGTGGTATAAAATGCAGATTAAAAAAAGGGGGAGATTTTGGGCACTGAATTCTGACAGTTATATTACAAAATAAAATGAACACTTCTGCTAAACTATGGATAAGTTTGAAAACAGCCAGGAATTTGGAAGCTGCTCTTTTTTGACAAAGAGCAAGTGATTCATGTGAGTGTCAGAATATCTTCTTAACATCCTGCCACATTTACGACAAGGTAAAAACAAATGCCTTTCATCCATTGATGAAAGTCACAATGATTCAAGGTCACTGACAGGAAATGGTGATTGGTCAACAAATTAATCACACAAATTACAGGCAAAGAATGTAAGATGTGCTGAGAGCCTTTGGGTAGGTTGCATTCAGAGCAACAGATCAGATTCATCTCTGGTGTAAACTGGGATAAATCCCTTTGTCTGCTTAAACCAAGGCTGATCATGGAGCAACATATTTAGACTGAAATAAAAGAGGCTTCCAGTTAGGAAGAATTTTTTTTTGAAAAATAAAATTAAGATGTTCACTAAAAGCAATTCAGTTATTACATTACCTAGCATTCTTTCTGGAGCCATGACATTAAAAGGACAGTATTTTTGTGGGGGGTTTCAATTATTTTTTAATTTATTTGGCAGAATATTAATTTTCGGCAAACTTGTCTGAGCATAAGCTTTCAGCTTCTGAAAAATCCCTATTCTTACTCCATGTTTATCCTGTGTTACAGGAAAAACTAACTGCATGAAAAGAGGGCCATGCTTAGTAAAGACATTTCCACAGAGTAACCAACTACCATTAAGGGCCCGATTCTCCCCAAGATTGCTCTATTTTGTACTGGCTTATAACAAACTCCTAGGCATAAAGGGGAGGAAAAAAAGGGGTTAAAATGCAACAAAGTCTGGTCCATGTGTTACATGGCTAAAGTGGTGGTGCACTGGTTGATACTGCAGCCTGTGGGGTTTATAGCCTGCCAAAATTTTAGTGGAAGGGCACAGGAACTCATGCACTAGGTCATGGGCTGCCCCACCAACTATGTTTTCACCAGATGAACTGGTATAAGAGGCTCAACAGAACATACTCTGCAACTAAGGAAATGTAACTTTAGTGTTTCTTGCTTATCCTCAATTGCATTTTATCAATTAAAATACAGTGCACAGATCAAGTTATAAAAAGATTAAACTTCTCTCCCCACTCCGCCACCGGTTATTTAATAACCTTATCGCTAACATTTAATTTTTTCCAGATTTGTTTCTCCAGAAAGTTGCAGTCTTTGCTTCCTTTCCTTCCATCCCTATTTTTCCTTTTGCCTCCCTCTAACCACTCCTGTCATCTTCCTCTTCCTCAGTTTCTGCTTCCTTACAAAGTATGATAAGATTGTTAGGCAGCTGGTGTGCTGTGACCACTGTTTATTATGCTATTCATAATCATCTCACAGTAACCTTGTGCTCCCTCCTACCTCTGTTGTACACTTCTGCCACTTGTGAACAGTTCCTCCTGACTCTTAGGCTGTTTACAGCTGCACTCCAAATGGGAATTGCATGTGCTCTGGTAGGTTTGCCTTTTTCTTCTTCCCCCTTACTCACTCTTTTCACTATAACTACCACAATAACTACCTCTCTGCAATGGGAACCTCAGAAAGCAGCTCTCTCTAGGGCCTGGAAGTCATTGGCAATATACAACATTCAGCAAAATAGATGCTTTTCACTTACCAGGTCTTTATGCACCTAGAACAGAACAGGAAACAACTGAATGGTGACAGTATAGTAGCCATTGGAAAATATTTACTTCATAATGATGACTACTGTAGGCCCAGTAGGGCTTCCAATATTAAGTATATACGAAGATAAGAACGCCATACTGCATCAGACCAAAGGTCCATCTTACCCAGTATCCAGTCTTCTGACAGTGGCCAATGCCAGGTGCCCCAGAGGGAATGAACAGAACAGGAAATCATCAAGTGATCCATCCCCTGTCACCCATTCCCAGCTTCTGGCAAACAGAGGCTAAGAACACCATCTCTGTCCATCTTAGCTAATAGCTGTTGATGGACCTATCCTCCATGAATTTATCTAGTTCTTTTTTGAACCATGTTATAGTCTTGACCTTCACAACATCCTCTGGCAAAGAGTGTTATGTCCTAGGGGCAGCCGGTGTAGGAAGCAATCACTTGAGGCCAGAGAGCAGACAGCTAACCAAAACCTCCATTTTATTTACAGAAACAGAGAGCTCACTCAGCCGGTTGAAACCGGCGGAGCTATCCCTTAATAGTCTAACTCAGTTGCCATAGTAACAAAACCCATGACAACCAAATACACAACATATTCCTCCCCCCCTAATAAGAACATCCCCTAAATAAAACACACACTAAACTAGAGAAGGAGGGTAGACTGCCTCCATTCCCGGCTAAACCCTGGGGATTATTTTGCCCCATAACCGTGGGTTCGCCCTAACTAAAGATCCAGCCGATGAGGAGGCCTTCTGTCTCTAGGTGGATTACGGCGAACTTCTGGTGTTGTTGCACCCGAAAGTACTAGGGGCTCAGGGTCCGCAGCACGAATAGGTGAGGAGGTGGTATCAGCTCGTGCTGGGCAAAGGGGTATCTCAGCTGCCGGCAGTAATGGAGGAGAACAGTCAGGAACAGGTGACTCATGATTCGGTGTCTCACCAGGAGGGGTGAAGTCAGACCCCTCAACTGCAGATGGGTCCTGAAGACTGGCATGACCTGGCAACAGCTGATCTACATGTCGCCGCCAGGTAAGATTCTCTGCAGTCCAGACTGTATAGGAAACAGGTCCTGTTTGAGTGATGACTGTGGCCGGGACCCATTTAGCTCTGGAAGTATAATTCCGAGCCAAAACTGGCTGCCCTGGGCTAAAGGTTCGGTCTTTTGCTCTGGGTGCCCGTCTGATGACTTGATATTGCTGCTGATGTTGCACAGTTTGTCTGGGTTCAGAAGGTTTCAGCAGATCAAAGCAAGTGCGCAGCTGTCGTCCAATCATTAGAAAGGCTGGGGAAGCCTGGGTCGTAGCATGAGGTGTGTTTCTATAGGAAAGTAAGAAGGTATCCAGACGCTTTTGAATGGAGTGTTGTCCCTTTGCTGATTTCAAAGCGTTTTTCATTGTCTGCACAAATCTTTCAGCTAATCCGTTGGTGGACGGATGATATGGTGCTGACGTGATGTGGTGTATTCTCTACCTGTTCAAAGTAGAAGATTTCCTTGTGGGCACTATCTTGATGTTTGACCGGTAAAGGCAACCTTGAGAGGCCATCTGCATTGCCGTGCAGAGTGGATTTCCGATATTTGATTTCATATGTGTGTGCAGAAAGTATCAATGCCCAACGTTGCATACGACTAGCAGCTAATGGGGGAATGCCTGTGTAGGGTCCAAAAATTGATGTCAGAGGTCGATGGTCTGTAAGAAGAGTAAACTTTCGCCCAAACAGGTACCGATGAAACTTCCTAATTCCAAAAACAATTCCTAATGCCTCACGTTCGATTTGGGCGTAGTTAGTTTCTGCTTTGCTTAGAGTGCGTGAAGCAAAAGCAATAGGTCTTTCTTCTCCCGAAGGCATAATGTGTGACACGACCGCTCCCACTCCATAAGGGGAAGCATCGCAGGCCAATTGCAGGGGTAAGGATGGATCAAAGTGCGTTAGAACTTCAGAATTTAACAAGGCATCCTTAGCTTTGTTAAATGCAACATCACAGGCTTCAGTCCACTTCCAGGCCTTGTTCTGCCCAAGGAGCTCATGAAGTGGTTTTAGCAGTGTGGCTAACTGTGAGATGAACTTTCCATAATAGTTCAGTAGTCCTAGAAATGAGCGTAGCTGGCTTACATTTCGAGGTGGGGTAGCCTCCACAATAGCTTTAACTTTTGCAGGGGCCTTATGAAGACCTGCAGAATCGATGATGTGTCCCAAATATTCAACAGAGGGCTTGAAGAATTCACACTTGTCTTTGCGAACTCGTAGGCCATACTCTTCCAGTCTTTGTAGGGTAGCCTCTAAATTCTTTAAGTGATCCTCTTCATTTCTTCCAGTGACCAGGATATCATCCAGATAGCACTGAACTCCTGACAAGCCACACAAGATCTGGTCCATAGCCCTCTGGAACAGGGCGGGAGCCGATGTGATTCCGAAGGGTAGGCGACAGTGTCGATAAAGCCCCTTATGAGTCACAATAGTCAACAGCTCTTGGGACTTTTCATCGACGTGCATCTGTAAATATGCTTGACTCAGATCAATCTTACTGAACTTTTGTCCCCCAGCCAGGCCTGCGAAGAGGTCATCGATGCGGGGAAGCGGGTATTGCTCTGCACACAACACTGGGTTGACAGTGACTTTAAAATCACCACAAATCCGGAGAGAGCCATATTTCTTCACTATTGGAACGATAAGAGTGGCCCATGAGCTATGGGTAACTGGTATTAGGACTCCATTGGTGACCAGGCGCTCCAGGTCTGCTGCAACTTTTGGCCTGATGGCATATGGCACAGTTCGGGCTTTCAGATATTTTGGTGGACTGCCAGGTTTAATGTTCAATGTCAGTGATTCCCTTCATACTTCCCAAATCTTCTCCAAAAACAGCAGCATGTTTCCTTAGTATAGGGGTTAGACTGGTTTCTTCTTTAGTCATCCGGTGCACTTCTGCCCAGTTCAGCTGAATCTTCCCAAGCCAAGACCTACCCACTAAGGCTGGGTAGTCACCTCTCACCACAAACAGTGGCAATTTAGCCGCCTGTCCATTGAGCTCCACCTTAACATCAATAGTGCCCAACATGGGCACAGCTTCACCTGTATAAGTCTTCAGAACAGTTTTTGTTGCCTTAAGCGGAAGATGCTGTAGCTTTTCCTTATACACAGTCTCAGGAACCAGCGAGACAGCTGCACCGGTGTCTAGTTCCATGCGTATAGGTTTGCCCTCCAATAAGGAGGTTACCCAGTATTCATGTGAGCCCGCTGCCAAAGACAAAACATGCAGTGGCACTTCCTCTTGTGAGGAGGTGTCACCTTGATCATCCTGGGTCTGCTCTAGGGTATGCAAGGTTCCTCTTTTTGTCGGCCAGACCACAGGCCTCTTTTTCTTTTGTTTACAGGCATACTCAATTTGTCCCTTTTTGCCACAGTGTCGACACACCAGGTCCTTACACCAGCATTCTGATGCCTGGTGACCAGCTTACCACAGCGGTAACATTCTTGACTCTGCACCGTTTTGTGGGTCAGTTCTTGTGACACTTTTTGCACCCTAGGGGATGCACCGATGTATTGTGCCTCCCTTGTAGCCAGTTCCATGGAGACAGCAATATCAACAGCCTTCTGTAATGTAAGCTGAGCCTCTGTCAGTAGGCGCTTCCGTATAGCTTCACTGCAGAGGCCACAGACTAACCTGTCACGCAGGGCATCATTTAACATCTCTTTAAATTCACAGTGTTCTGCTAGCTTTTTTAAAATGGCTACAAATTGTACAACTGTTTCATCTTCCTTTTGGTCTCTTTTGTGCAACCTATATCTTTCAACAATTACCAGTGGTTTTGGGGAGAAATGAGACCCCAGGATTTCCACAATGTCACTGTAAGATTTAGTCTCAGGCTTAACAGGGTGTAGTAAGCTGCGTAGCAGAGAGTAGGTTTTAGCCCCTACAACAGTTAAGAATATTGGCACCTTCTTCGCTTCTGTAATGTCATTTGCAATACCAAAAAGCTCAAAACGCTCAGTATACACAAGCCACTGCTCTGTATTCTCATCAAAAGGCTCCAGGGGCCTGGTCAGAGTAGCCATGATTTTTAGTTTCACTTTCATAGTCAGTGCAAACAAGCAGCTTTTTTTCTTTGTTTGGTCTTTCTACTTCCTTCTGTTACTGGAGCAGCACCGGAATCCCATCCTCGTCGCCAGTGTTATGTCCTAGGGGCAGCCGGTGTAGGAAGCAATCACTTGAGGCCAGAGAGCAGACAGCTAACCAAAACCTCCATTTTATTTACAGAAACAGAGAGCTCACTCAGCCGGTTGAAACCGGCTGAGCTATCCCTTAATAGTCTAACTCAGTTGCCATAGTAACAAAACCCATGACAACCAAATACACAACAAAGAGTTCCACAGGTTGTGTGAAAAAAATACTTCCTTTTGTTTGTTTTAAATCTGCTGCCTATTAATTTCATTTGGTGACCCCTAGTTCTTGCGTTATGAGCAGGCGTAAATAACACTTATTTATTTTCTCCACACCAGCCATGATCTTTTAGACCTCTATCATATTCCCCCCTCCCCGTTATCTCTTTTCTAAGCTGAAATGTCCCATTAATCTCTCCTCATATGGCAGCTGTTCCATAAGCCTAATCATTTTTGTTGCCCTTTTCTAAACCTTTTCCAATTCCAATATATCTTCTTTGAGATGGGGTGACCACATCTGCATGCAGTATTCAAGATGTGGGTGTACTATGGATTTATACAGAGGCAATATGATCTTTTCTGTCTTATTATCTATCCCTTTCTTAATGATTCCCAACACTGTTTTCTGTTTAGAATGCTGCTGCACATTGAGTGGATGTTTTCTGAGAACTATTCACAACGACTCCAGCTAATTAGCTAATTTAGACCCCATCATTGTATATGTATTGTTGGGATTATGTTTCCCAATGTGCATTACTTTACATTTATCAACATTAAATTTTATCTGCCATTTTGTTGCCCAGTCACCCAGATTAGAGAGATCCTTTTGCAGCTCTTCGCAGTCTGCCTGGGTCTTAACTATCTTGAGCAATTTTGTATTGTCTGCAAACTTGGCCATCTCACTGTTTAGCCCTTTTTCCAGATCATTTATGAATATGTTGGACTGGACCCAATACAGACTCCTGGGGGACACCACTATTACCTCTCTCCATTCTCAAAACTGATCATTTATTCCTACCCTTTTTGTTTCCTATCTTTTAACCAGTTACCAATTCATGAGAGGACCTTCCCTCTTATCCCATGACACTTACATTGTTTAAGAGCCTTGGGAAAGATCTTGTCAAAGGCTTTCTGAAAATCTAAGTACACTATATCCACTATATTCCCCCTCATCCACATGCTTGTTGACCTCCTCAAAGAATTCTAGTAGATTGTAAAGGGAAATTTTGCCTGACCAAAAACCATGTTGACACTTCCCCCAACAAATTATGTTCATCTATGTCTGACTATTTTGTTCTTTAATATAGTTTCAACTAGTATGCCTGGTATTGAAATCCATCTTACCAGCCTGTAATTGCCAGAATCACCTCTGGAGCCCTTTTTAAAAATTGGCATTACGTTAGCTATTCTCCAGTCATTTGGTACAGAAGCTGATTTAAATGATAGGTTACAGACTAGAGTTAGTAGTTCTGCAATTTCATGTTTGAGTTCCTTCAGAACACTTGGGTGAATACCATTTGGGCCTGGTGACTTATTACTGTTTAGAGGAGGTTTTGGAACAAATTGATAAACTAATGACACCTCAATCTGGGACAGTTCCTCAGATTGTCACCTAAAAAGAATGGCTCAGGTTTAGGAATCTCTCTCTCATCCTCAGCCATGAAGGCCGATGCAAAGAATTCATTTAGTTTCTCTGCAATGGCCTTATCCTGGAGTGCTCCTTTAGCATTTCAATCATCCTGTGGCCCCACTAGTTGTTTAGCAGGCTTCCTGAATCTGATGTAATTAAAAAAAATTGCTATTATTTTTTGAGTCTTTGGCGAGCTGTTCTTCAAATTCTTTATTTTATGCTCCTTTCTATTTTCCTCCCTAAGATTTAACTTCCACTTTTTAAAGGATGTCTTTTTGCCTCACTGCTTCTTTTACTTTGTTGTTTAGCCACCGTGGCACTTTTTTGGTTCTCTTATTAAGTTTTATAATTTGGAGGAAACATTTAAGTTGCGCCTTTATTATGATGTCTTTTAAAAGTTTCCATCCAGCTTGCAGCGATTTCACTTTTTGTGCTGTACCTTTTAATTTCTGTTTAACTAACTTCCTCGTTTTTCTGTAGTCCCCCTTTCTGAAATTAAATGCTACAGTGTTGGGCTCTGTGCTCTTTTCCCCGCCACAGGGATGTTAAATTTAATTATATTATGGTCACTATTACCAAGCGGTCCAGCTATATTCACCTCTTGGACCAGACCTGTGCTCCACTTAGGACTAAATCAAGAATTGCCTCTCCTCTTGTGGGTTCCAAAGGAGGAATAAAAGATTTGAAAGACAATAGAATGGATAGACAAATTACAGCTGTCTTCTCTTTTTGAAAAGAAAAATGTTTCTTGTATCTTAGATTGAAAACAATGATTGAATGCACATATAACTGCTGCTGTCATGACCATTGGGCATACGAATCTAAATCAAGGCCTGACGCAAATGATAAAACTGCAATTTATTTTTGTTCTTCACTGCTTGATTTAAATAGTTTAGTTCTTTTTCAGTGAAGTTACTGACTTTCAAATTCACTTTAAAACATTGTTTAGAATTAAGTTACTTTCTTATTACTGCTTATCAACATTAAATTGCCAACAAGCTATCATGGTTTGCAATGAGAAAGACAACTAATTAACTAAATCCATCACCAGTACCCTCCATGCTTTAAAAATAGAAAAACCCATTAAACATCAAGCAGAAAAAAAAGTCAAACATCAGTTACGAAGCACTGTTTCCATTAGGAAATTGCCTCTCTTACCTCTGTAGTGGAATATGGGTTTTTATTGTTGTTTTTCGAACAAACGTATTTGCTTAAAACTTCCCTAAATTGAGCTTTAAGTACCAAGGACTAAAATTCTGCCCTGCATTAGATCTGATCTAGAAGAGAAGGACAGTTTTGCTTTATTCATTCCAGGCCCCCTGTGCAGGAGCAGGCCAGGGAATCCATTTAGGCCCTGACTCAGTAAGGCAATGAAGCATTGTTTTTTCACACCCCTGAGCGAGAAAGTTTCATCCCTTCCTGTTCATCCCCACATATAAACTCCTGCCCATCTCTCAAATATTCTTTTCTCTGGTCTGGACAAATACAGTCTTTCCTTGCTCATATCCAATCAGAATACTTCTCCAAAGATTATTTTCCTAGCCCATCATTGTCTTTACATCATCCCCCCTCTTTTCAAAATGTTCATTGGGTCCCCCTTCTCTATCATGTCAAAATAAGCTCATCTTCACTCCACCTGTCATCTCTCATTCAGCACTGAAAGGTCAATTCCTGCCTTCAATCAGCCCATGATGCCAATCTCCATTGCCCACTTGGGTCAACACTTTTTTTCCCCACGTTGTCCCTCATACTTGGGTGAAGCATCCCATAAATAGCCACAAAAATCACTTCATTGTTCTGCTTCAAATCCTTAAAACTCTCCTTTGATGTGATACTTACAAAAAGTTGACAAACATTAGGATGCTGCTAGTCAGAGACCACTGCCTAGCATGCAGACCAATATTGTCTCATTGTTTCTGTACAGGCCAGCTTACAATTTATATTGTTCTGTCTGTACCCATCTGTTGTCTCTTGCCGGGTAAGTAGGTTGGAAGTTCTTGAGGTGCAGGGACTGTCTTTTCGTTCTGTGTTTGTATAATGCATAGCACAGTGGGTCCTGGTCCCTAACTGAGACACATGGGTGCTAGGGCAACACATATAAATAACAGCAATACAGGACAGCAAACATAATGCAAGGTAAGACTTAGAGAAGGATGCTCTGTATATATGTGTTGGACAGGGGTGCAGAGGGAGCGCTTTAGGTCTCTGTAAGGACATTGGCCACCCCATGTACCCCCTCATGGCGGAGAGGCCTCTGCACTACCCTGCTCATTATGCTCCCTCTTCTAGGCCCTTTTACAGGCTAAACACGCTTTATTCATCCAATCACCATCCTTATTGGAGCTGGTTTTGTTCAGACAAAATTAATTGAATAGTAAAACTCAAAGTCCCAAAAGTCTGTCCTAGGGAACAGCTCTTACCTCAGAGCCTAGGTGAGCAAGAGAGTTCATTTACAGGGGCTTTTCATCAATTTTTAGGCACTGACCCATTCTGAGGGTCAGCTTGCAAGTGCTCTGCTCAGCACTGGTTCCCTTTCAGAATTCTCAGAGTCAGCCCCTCAGCTCTTTTCAGGGCCGCCCAGGGGGGGGGCAAAGGGGGCAATTTGCCCCGGGCTCTGCAGGGGCCCCCAAGAGAACAGCGGAGGCTCCCGCCTCCGCCCCTCTCCTGGAGCCTCAGCGCATCAAGCGCCGTGTCTCCGGCGGAGCCCCTGAGCCCCGCCCCGCTCCGAACCGCGTGGTGAGGGGGTGGGGCTGCGAGCTCCGGGACGGGGCTCAGGCCCCGCCGGAGGCACGCTGCGGCTGTTCCGGCAAGGCGCTGAGACTCCGGGTGAGGAGGGAGCTGGGGGTAAGAGGCTGGGGCCGGGGCGGGGGGGGAAGCGGGACCCGCCGCCGAAGCGCAGCCTGGTCTTCGGCGGCGGGGGGCCCTTCCGTTCCGGGACCCGCCGCCGAAGTGCCTCGAAGACCGGGTTGCACTTTTGGGCCCCCCCCGCCGCCGAATTACCACTGAAGACCGGGTTGCACTTTGGCGGCAGGTCCCGCTTCGGCGGTAATTCGGTGGCGGGGGGCTCCCGCCGCGGCTCTTCGAGGCACTTCGGCGGCGGGTCCTGGAACGGAAGGGCCCCCCGCTGCCGAAGACCCCGGGCCCCCAGAATCCTCTGGGCGGCCCTGGCTCTTTTATAAGGAACCAGTACCTTGAGGTGGAGTCCAACTGTATGTTCATTTTGGTCAAGTGATTGACTTGTATCAGTTCACATTTGCAAGGTTATTTTCACAAGAAAAGAGTAGCTACTTTGTTTTCAAAATGAAAGCCAAATATCTCATTGACAGGGCCCAACGAGTGACTCTGTTAACAACAAACTCTCATGAGCCACCACAGTCCCCCTCTACCTTCTCAGTGTCCATGTTACTAAAAACCAAATACCCTTAAAGTTAGTCAAAGGTTAATTATTTACACAATGGGCCCAGTCCTGCTCTTATGGAAGTCAATGGGAGTACAGAATCAGATCCAAAGTGTTTAAAAAAAATTCTTCTTACCTGCTCTTGCTTACAGAATGACTCATGGCAACAGCAAGTATTAATGCATTCAATATGGACAATCAATCATTTCAGTTGCTCAAATACAAATAAATATAAATACAGGAACAGTTTCCTTTTTCCCCTGACAGTATAAAAGAAATCCAATAGCTGATCTCTAAGAGGACCACAGAAACTGTTAGAGAGTTACTGTTTAAGTAATTGCAATCATCTATTATTGCTGTTTAGTAGATTTTATTCCCGTATTAATGACTTTCAACTCAAACTTGTTTGAAAATGATAAAATTTTCAATTTTTGTTATGAAATATTTTGAATGAAATTTTCAATTTTGGGCAAAATTTGGCAAGGTCTATAAGCTGGTCAAAAACCTGCAAATAATTTTCATTACAACTTTCAATTTTTTGACAGTAAAATTGAAAAATGTTGCTCACCACTACTTACCTGTTATTCTATTTATATACTTGTGATTTAGAAGGATTATTCCTGCAGATTCTATTGCCTGACATTCTCATTCAAATTTTATTTCAATAGACTCTACAGAATCTCTTTGATATAGTCTTATTCTTCCTTCTTTATGACCTAAGCTGTCATGCTTGAATAGTCACCAAGTATTACAATACTGTCATCTTCCTAGGTTTCAGAAATGCTTAATTACATCTAGGCCCTCCTCCACAGCTGCATCTGTATAGTCTAGCTCATCTGTTTTTGTGTTTTAGTTTCTTGCATTGATAGACAGACATTTATAACTTTTTATTGACCACAAATCTCCATGACCTCAGCTTGCAGTTTCAGCCTTATTTTCTTTATCAGATAAAGCTCACTCTTTCTAAGTTCTTCACCTCAATGATACATTGTGTGTGCGTGTTCCAACAGATTAATCATGCATGGTGTAAAAACTATTTTCTTTCATCTGCTTTGCATTTGCTGCCTTTCAGTTTCATGGAATCCCCCTGGTTCCTGTATTATACAACAGTAAACCATACAGGGTATGATTTACCTTTTTTATGCCATTCACTACTATTTTATAAATCCTTATTGTGTCCCCTCTTATTCATCTCCTCTAAAAAATCAGTCCGTGAAATCCTGTGCTTATTCTCCTTAGTGCAAGTTCAATGGGGCCAGGATTTCACTGAAAATCTTTCTACTCTTCATATGAAAGTCTTTCCATGGCTCTTATCATTTTCATCATGTGTCCCTGAATCCCTTCAATTTGTGAGATATACAGTAAACAGAAGTATAGTGGATGCCAAAGAATTTTCCAGTTTGGGAGCACTAAGGCCCAAATCTACAAAGGTATTTGGGTGCCAAAACTTCAGGCTTAGACACCTAAGTTCCAGTTCTAGGTGCTACTGTCATCCACATAACTCCCACTTGGCTGCTGCCTAACATTGTAGATACCTAAACTCATTCAGATGGCACCTACATTTGCAGAGACTCCCCTAGGCACCTCAGTTTCTGTCTCTTTTAATGCTAGTTTTAATCTTAGTTTGATGTCAGGTTCTCTCCTGTTGAAGCTGTTCCACTTTGGATAAATACTTAGCTAGTCATTGGGCCAGAGAGAAAATATGACTTTACAGCCTGGCAGTTAAGGAACCTCTGTGGGAGACCGAGGGTCTAGTCCTTCTGCTCCAATAACTCTTTTCTTATTTATCCCCAGTGGAACAGCTTCAATAGCAGAGACAGAGAGCCCCCCCTTAGAATATCCCACAGCTCAGTTGTCAGTTCACACTCCTGAGAGGGGAGTGGATCCCTGTTCAAATTCTCTCTCTCCATGAGGTAGAGGGGGGAATTGAACCTGAGTCTCCTACATATTAGGTGAGAGCACCCTGCCCCCGCACTCTGAGCGGAGTGAAGCAAAGCAGGTACCTATCATTGTCACAAGAAACTTAGGTGCTTCTAAGCCACCTGACACCAGGAGAAGGGTTCCTGACTGTGGATGACAAGACTGCAGCTCAGTCTTAAACACTTAGCTCCCTGACAGGGAGGGGCTTAGGACACACCCGTCTTCGGCATCTCCCATTGGCTAGTTTAGACAGCGCCTCACCTACCATGCTGGCTTTTGTGGATGGCGTTCTAAGGCACACCTTTCTCCCAATTCTGTGTATGGGGATCCTAGCTTTAGTAAAGAGAAATGCCTGTCTTTAGCCTTGTCAAAAGACACTGCCCTCCCTGTTGGATGCAGTTATGGCCATAGTGATCCAATCCTCACTCAGGCTTTGTAGATCTCAGTGTTGTTCCAGTGATTCCAGCCCAAGTCCATTTGTAGATCCAGGCCTGAGTGACTTAATCCAGCTGGTTAGAGGCTAGGCAGCAATGTGCTTAAACCAGCTATGAAGTGAAGCCTGATTGGCAAATGACAGAAATGCAAAATCAAAGATTTAAATAAAACAGAAGGCAAACCAAAGCAATCCCAAGGATTGTTTCCAGCCAGATATGAACGTGAGGTCCATGGTCAGTGCATCCACCTCAGTCTATTAAATCATTATCTATGTATATTAAATCATTGTTGCTAATGATATCATGTCCTAAATACGACCAGGAAATGTGCTAGGAAATGCCCACAGGGGAGAATTGTTGATACTGTATTACCTGTTTGAGTTGGAAGTGCCCCTTTTAATGCTGTATTTTATCTATCTCCACTTCACCCCACAGCACATTCCTATTTTTTGGCTGAATCTGCAGACAGCCTAGCAAGGCTTGGAGAGTCTGTGCATGTGAATAGATTGTTCTGTTATTGAGCCTATACATTGAAAGTTTGATATGATTGTGTAATTGTATTGATGTAAGGGACCCAACTGCCTCCATGATTAGCACAGATAAATGCTTATTAAATATAAATCACAGAAGGGATGTTGGGGTTTATCCTGGATTATGCTGCTTTTATTACTCAATTTACTGGCTCTCTGGATTGACTGAATTAGATTAAGGAATGAGAAATATATAGCTTCCGTTGAGATAAAAACTGAACTGAGCTGTGGCAGCCATTCTTGAGAGCTGATCAAATTGCTCAGTATTCCTCTTATCTACCTTGTTGAATAATATTCCTAGCTCTATCTGCCTTTGAACCCATCTAGGTACTTAAAATCCCTCCCTCTTCCCGCGCGCACACACAACCACAGCGGTATTTCAGCAGCCCACAAGCATTAATGGATTTATCTTCACAACATGTCCAAAACATAGGAAAGTTATATTATCCTCACTTTACAGATGGGGATGGAGGCCTAGAGATATTAAGCAATTCACCCAAGATCTCCTAAGACCTAGTCCCTTGGCTACCAAATCAGTCTTCTTCTCTAGTTGCCGGGCAGGATCCTTTGAACTTTCAGATGAGTCAGGCAAACTCTCTTCTTCTGACCAGGTCGGGGCGGGGGCGGAGAAGACACTGCCCTACTTTGACTTTCATGTGGAAAAGGGAGAGGATATTGGCTCCATGGGTGGGAAGGGAGAGAATGTCTGTCTCCTGCTAATGCCTCTCCAATGGTGTGTAAGTACAATTACTCCTGTTTTACAAAAGAAATAGATACAGAACATTTTGAATGCCTTTCTCAAGCTCACGCAGCAAGTCAGTGTCATCCTTGGGACATCTAGCTCTCTAGAGTCCTGGTCCTGTATTTTTGCCAAGACCATCAGATAACGTCTCCTGGTGTTGTTATTGTTGAGATGCTCAGATGCCAACAGAAGAAGACCCAGCAATTATTTTCCACTGCAAAATAAACTCCACAGATACAAGTACTGAGACCTTAAAATGCAGCTGACAATGGAATAAAAAAAAAGAGAGAGAGAGATAATCTTATCAAAGAAAGTAGTTGGCAAGCTGTATGGCACCCTGGGAGGTTGATATTTATTTTAAAAAAAAGTAAAAAACAATATTTTCAGGAACTGAAAGACAGTTCATGGTCACTGCTGTCTTGGCAAAGTTACACTTCTCCTCCCAGAAGCCCTTTAGGAAAATCCTGGCAAGATACTTTCTTTAAAACATTAATTTTTAGTTTATATTATTAAATACTATTCATTCTTATTTTAAGGGTCTGCTCCAAAGCCAACTGCAGTTAATGGGGGTCTTTATTGACTTCAGTAGGCTTGTTACCCCAAAATCCGTGTTATTGAATTATGTCACCTCCTTATTAAGCAGGTTCGACTCCTACCAGCATCTATCCCCTGGGAAAGTTAGAAATCTGTGTGCCTCCTGCCTGTGTTGCACTAAAATAAAGGATAGAGAGAATATAATCTTAAACAGAAAGAAGATTTATTAAGGGATGGTTACAACTGGGGTGGAGAGGGAAGATTCATTAAAGGGATCACTACAAATACCCAAGAATAGATTCCAGCAAGGGACATAAAGCCCAGACCCATTAACTGTCCCTTGGTTAAACTATTAAGCTCCCAAAAAACAATGACTGTCTCTTTTTCACTGCAGATGGAGGTTACTGGCAACTGATGGACCATCTCAGAGTCTCAGGAACATCAAAGGATCTGGCTCTCTACCGCCGAAGCAGGAGATCAACAGTGAAAGTCTTCACTGGATCCTTCAATGGAATACAGGAATCAGTTATCGGGTAATTATTAAAGTCCTTGGCAAGTGTTAGTGGCCAAAGTCTTGATCCAATAACTGCACAAAGAAACTGGACATGGCTGCCTCGACGGTGGACAGCCTCTGCGTCATCACTGACAGTTCCTTATATGCTCTCTGTGGTGCGAATTGCTAACGCATGCTCTGGCAGACACTGCCCCCAACTGGTTCCAGCCAGCTCTCAGTCCCTCAAGTTTTGGAGGGAAACAGAGTTTTGGCAGGAAAATGCCATGAAGAAAGTATACCAAGATGTAGTTCAAAACTTTCCTACCACATGCGCCATCTTGAATTTTTAGACTCCATTTTGAATTGCAGCAATATGTATTATAATACATAACAAAAGTATACGCCTTACACTCTCAATTAGAATAAGGTTTCAGGGTTGTCATGTATCTGTGTATCACTAAGGCCTAGAATTGCTGTCTAGTCAGTGTGAAGCAATGAAAACAGCTACAGACATGGATGAGGACTTGTTTTGTTCAGAATATCACCAGGACGAATCATCGCTGGGTTTCATACTCTGTTACCATCCAGCAATGAGGTTCTCAACTATTTTGACTTTATGAATTACACTTGTGCCATGTAAAGCTACAGTAAGGCTCTATGCCATGCCAAGAGTCCTAGACCATTTTGATATCAGAATCAACAAAGCATAACAAAGTAGTGTTCTCTTTTAAAATTGGGGTCCTCTTCTGCTGTTATAAAACCAAAACAAATTAGGAAGATCACTTTTCTAATTCAAGGTCAGTTAGGGCTAAGGAATATTTCTTTTGGCAAACTCCTCTTGGAGACTCTTAGGCATTTTAAAATGAAATAAATCCTCCAAGTTTTTCAGTTTACTGCAATTATACCTGTTAGGACAAGGAATTTTAACTATGTTGTGTGCAACATGGATCGGGTAGCCTTGGTTTCCAAAACACAAGAGGTGCTGCCCCTTGGGAAAATGAATAATGCTACCACTGCTGGCAAAGAGTATAAAAACCACTACAGCTGAAATACATCAACACTAACCCAAGCAAAGAAATGATGCACCACAAAACAGTATAACAAAGGAGGCCTTTACTGGGAGTAGGAAAATAAGATCTAGGGAAAGAAAGGGTCAAGGTTAATTAATAAACATGAACAAATTTCCCAGCCCCTTCCCAGGCAGATGGTACACTGAGGCAAAGTCCAGAGATGAGTGCTGCAGGGCTATTGGCTTAAACAAAAAAATATACTCTTATAGTGTCTTTGCCTATGGGAGGGGGGCAGGGTCCTCTCCTAGCTCCCTGCTCTGGAGTTCTTGGCAACTGGTGCCAGCTGATATCTTTGCCACTCTGGATGCTGGTCTCTGCAGGATTAGAACTGCCTGACTCATGCATCAGATCTCAGAGTAGTTCAAAGTCTGGTTTTGTGGAGAGTGGTTGCTAATTAGACTCTGAGCTGTTCTACTTCTCTCTCAGCTCCCAACTAAAAGCCCTAGTCAAAACTGAAACTGAAGCTTGTCTTTGTCTGAGTCAGGCTGTCCCCTCCCACTTAGTAGCTGAGCAGCTCTGGCTAATCACTGGCCTAGAAAATTGCTAGTTCAGATCACCCCATGAGAAGCCTCCCTATTGATCTCAGCAGGAATTCCTACTCCATTTTCTACATAAGAAATAATGGCTGTACTGGATCAGACCAATGGTCCATATAGCTCAATAGCCTGTCTTCCAGCAGCGGCCAGTGACAGGTGCTTCAGAGGTAATGAACTTGACAGGGCAGTTATCAAGTGATCTATCCCCTTTCATCTAGTCCGAGCTTCTGGCAGTCAAGGTTTAAAGACACCCAGAGCATGGGGTACATCCCTGGCCATATTGCCTAATAGTCATTGATGGACCTATCCTCCATTAATGTATCTAATTCTTTTTTTAAAAAAACATCATTTAGACCAGGGGTCAGCAAACTTTCAGATGTGGTGTGCCGAGTCTTCATTTATTCACTCTAATTTAACGTTTTGTGTGCCAGTAATACATTTTAATGTTTTTAGGTCTCTTTCTATAAGTCTATAATATATAACTAAACTATTGTTGTATGTAAAGTAAAAAAAGGTTTTAAAAATGTTTAAGAAGCTTCATTTAAAATTAAATTAAAATGCAGAGCCCCCAGAGCGGTGGCCAGGACCCGGGCAGTGTGAGTGCCACTGAAAATCAGCTTGTGTGCTGCCTTTGGCACGCATGCCATAGGTTGCCTACCCCTAAGTTAGCCTTCACCTCCCCTGCCAATGAGTTCCACAGGTTGACTGTGCATTGTGTGAAGTACTACTACTTAATATTTGTTTTAAACTTGTTGCCTTTTAATTTTATTGGGTGACTCCTGGTTCTTGAGTTCCATGAAAGTGTAAACAAAACTTCCCTATTCACTTTCTACACACCTTTCATGATTTTATAGGCCTCTATCATATCCACCCTCAGTCATCTCTTTTTTAAGATGAGCAGGTAGTCTTTTTAATCTTTCCTCAAATGGAAGCTGTTCCATACTCCTAATCATTTTTGTGGTCCTTCTCTGCATCTTTTCCAATTCTAATATGTTTCTTGCGATGAGAAGACCAGAACTGCATGAAGTATTTCAGGTGGGCATACCATGGATTTATATAGAGATTATTTGATATTTTTTGTCAGATTATTTATCTCTTTCCTAAGGTTTCCAAACATTCGGTTAGTTTTTTAGACTCGCAGATTGAGCAGATGTTTTCGGAGAACTATCAAAAAGGACTCAAAGATCTTTCTTGAGTGGTAAAAGCTAATTTAGACCCCATCATTTTGTATGTATAGCTTGGTTTATGTTTTCCAATGTGCATTACTTTGCATTTATCAACACTGAATTTCATCTGCCATTTTGTTGCCCAGGCACCCAGTTTAGGGACATCCCTTTGTAACTGTTCACCGTCAGCTTTGGACTTAACTATCTTGAGTAATTTTGTATTGTCTGCAGACTTGGCCATCTCACTGTTTAGCCCTCTTTCCAGCTCATTTATGAATACATTGAACAGCACTGGTCCCGGTACAGATCCTTGGGGGACTCCACTATTTACGTCTCTCCATTACCAAAACTGACCATTTATTCCTACTCTTTGTTTCTTATCTTTTAACCAGTTGCTGATCTATGAAAGAATCTTCCCACTTAGCCCGTGACTGCCTACTTTGCTAAAGAGTGTTTAGTGAGGGACCTTGTCAAAGGCTTTCTGAAAATCCAAGTACACTATATCAACTGAATTACCCTTGTCCATGTTTGTTGACACCCTCAAATAATTCTGATAGATTGGTGAGGCATGATTTCCCTTTTAAAAAGCCATGTTGATTCTTCCCTAACATGCTGTGTTCATCATTGTGTATCCAATAATTCTGTTTTTTACTATAATTTCAGCCAATTTGTTTGGTATTGAAGGTAGGCTTACCAGCTTGTAATTGCCAGGATCACCTCTGGAACCTTTTTAAAAAAAAAATCAGTGTTACATTAGCTATCCTCCAGTCATCTGGTACAGAGGTTGATTTAATTGATAGATTACAGACCACAGTTAGTAGTTCTGCAATTTCATATAAGTTCCTTCAGAAGTCTTGGGTGAATGCCATCTGGGCCTGGTGGCTTATCTATCTTTTTTTTTTTTCACAAAACCTCCTCTATTGACACCTCAGCCTGAGAGAGTTCCTCAGATTTGTCACCTAAAATGAATGGCTCAGGGATGAAAATCTCCCTTGCATGCTCTGCAGTGAAGACCACCACAAAAAATTCTTCTCTGTAAGCTTCTTCATTTAGCTTCTCTGTAATAGCCTTGCCTTCCTTGAGTGTTCCTTTAGCACCTCAGTTGGCCAGTGGCCCCACTGATTGATTGGCAAGCGTCCTGCTTCTGATGTACCTAAAAAGTTTGCTCCTTTTGTGTCTTTGCCTAGTTTCTCTTCAATTTGTTACTGATACTTTTACACTTGACTTGCTAACATTTATGCTCCTTTCTATTTTACTCAGTAGGATTTGGCCTCTAATTTTTAAAAGATGTCTTTTTGTGTTTAACTGCCTCTTTTGCTCCATTGTTTAGCCATGGTGGCATGTTTTGTTCTCTTATTTTTATTTGGGGAATACATTTTGTTTGAGCCTCTACTATGGTGTTTTTAAAAAGTTTCCATGCAGATTGCAGGCATTTCAGTCTTGTGACTGTTCCTTTTAATTTCCGTTTAACTAGCCTCCTTATTTTTGCATACTTCCCCTTTAAGTTAAATGCTACTGTGGTGGGTTTCCTTGGAATTCCACCCCAACAAAGATGTTGAATTTAAATTACATTATGATAGTGTACAACTGGTTCAGCTGTATTCACCTCTTGGACCAGATGCTGTGTTATCACATATAACTAAATCAAGAATTGCCTTGGTCTTTGTTAGTTCCAGGACTAGCTGCTCCAAGAAGCAATGATTAATGGTGTCTAGAAATGTTAACTCCTGAGGTGACATTTTCCTAACCAATATGGGGACAGTTGAAATCCACCATTATTACCCCATTAGCCTCTCTAATCTCCCTGAAAATTTCACAGTCACCATCACCATCCTGGTCAGGTGGGTAGTATATTCCTACTGCTATCCTCATTATTAAAGCATGGAATTAATATCCACATAGATTATATGGTACTGTTTGATTAATTTAAGAATTTGACTACCTTTGACTCTATGCTTTCTTTCAGATATAGGGCTACTCCTCCACCAGTGCAACCTACTCTGTCGTTCCTATATGATTTGTACCTGGTATTATTGTGCCCCTTTGATTATCTTCGTTCCACCAAGTTTCTCTGATGTCTGTTATATCAATAGCCTCATTTAATACTAAGCACTCAAGTTCACCCATCTTAGTATCTAGACTCCTTGCATTTGTATACAAGCACTTGTAAAATTTGGCAGTATTTAGTTGTCTGCCTTCATGTGATGTAGCTAAATGGGACTCATTTTCATTTGACTGCTTCTCTTCCGTTCCTGCCTGCACTTTATCAACTTCTATCCTCTTCTCTTTACTAGGATATAGTGTATCCTCATTAATAAATCCTATCCCAAGGGCTTTGTCTGTCTGAACCATGTGCTTCTCCACACCTGTTGGCTTTCCCCCAGCCCTTAATTTAAAAACTCCTCTACAACCTTTTTAATTTTTCTTGCCAGTAATCTTGGTCCATGTTGGTTTAGGTGAAGCCCATTATTCCTGTATAGGCTCCTCCTTTCCCAAAAGGTTTCTCAGTTCCTAATAAACCTAAACCCCTCTTCTCTATACCATTTTCCCATCCACACAGTGGGACCCTGCAGTTCTGCCTGTGTTCTATGCACAGGGCCAGTTACAGGAAGCATTTCACAGAATTCTACCCTTCTAATCCTCCCCCCTCTTCCGGGGGTATCAGCAGTCCTCAGTCTGTACCTGCCTTTGTGGCCACCTGCCACCCCAAAGTCTGGTCCCTTGCCTCAGGGACAAGGCACAGTTCATCGGCCACGTGTAAGGGGGGGAAGGGGGAGACCCAGCCCCGCCCACTACTCTGGGTCCCAGCCTGGGGACCCTCTGGCGGTAGCCATGTCCTGCCCTCCTTCTCTCTACTGCTCATGCTCCCTGGCCACTTCTCAGCCCTTTCTTTCAGGGGCCTCAGCCTGGCAGGTATCAGGCTGGAGCTTTCCCTCTGCTCCCTGAGACTGCCCAGCCCTGCTCTATCTAAGGTGCTATCCCTGGGAGCCAGTGCGCCTCCCTTGCTTTGTAGTCTTTATACAGGGCCCAGCCTGGTCCTGATTGGCTGCTTCTAAGCCGTCTCTGGGGTGCTATTAACCCTTTGTCTGCCAAAGTGGGACAACTGCCCCTCTACATATACAGATTTCATGGGGGAGAGCAGCGTTTCTCAAACACAAAAAGGGGGTGTGGAGGGCTCACAAGGTTATTTTAGGCAGGTCACAGTATTGCCACCCTTCCTTCTGTGCTGCCTACAGAGCTGGGTGGCCAGAGAGCTGAGGCTGTTGGCCACGTGCCCAGCTCTGAAGGCAGCGCCACCACCAGCAGCAGTGCAGAAGTAGGGGTAGCAGTACTGCAACCCCCCCCTCACACACAATAACATTGCGATTTCCTTCCTCCCTCCACCCCCAACTCTTTTTTGGGTAAGGATCACTACAATTACAACACTGATATTTCAAATTTAAATATCTGAAATCATGAAATTTATGATTTTTAAAATCCTATGATGATGAAATTGACCAAATGAACAGTGAATTTGGTAGGGCCATAAATATCAGACATTGCTTGGCGCATACACCATTTACAGCAAGAATTCAATCTGAACTGTAATCCATTGTGTGAAAAACAAAGATGACAAGCTTTTTTAGAAACTGAAATCCTTTATCTACAATGCAGGACAACAGCAGTGAAAGCATCTTTCAACCAGTTCTGTTCTTGAGGTATCACATCTATGTATGAGAGTATATAGGTCAATGTCCATACTACCCTGCCCAGTATGTTAATTATAATTTATTATTATATTGACTTCTGTTTACTAGGAGCAAGGCTCAGATCAAAATTTGTTCCCTGTAACCACCAGTCACATGGCCTAATTTTTTTTTTGCGCAAATTTGGTAGATTTTATTGGAAACTAAAGGTAGGATATTCAAAAGTGCATCAGTATTACAAATCTCATTGACAATCAAAGGAAGTCTGTGCTTCTAAATCACTTATGGTTTTGAAAATCCCACCCACCCTGAATTATATAGCTAATGTGCATATTCCCAATGTATAGAAAGGCAACACTCTTGAAATATCACTTAATTTCATGTTGCTGTAAGCATGACTCACTGACCAGCATTCCTCCTGGTGGCTGGGTGTGACATTGCATCCTCTCCCCCTTATTGGCCCAGCGATGGTCTACTTCTTGTAACTTGGCCAACAGGCTGGGCCACACATAGTCCTTCCCCTTCCAAGGTAAACCAATAATCCACTAAACAATAGTCTGTCAACCTCACATTGTACCTTCAGTCTGAATCAGGACTCACTAGTGCTTATCCCTAATGTCAGGGGTTTTCAGTAGCCCTTCCCCTCATCAGGAGGGTTTTCTGCTCCATGTTTCTCAGTGGGCTGCTAGGGGAAACCAAGCCCTGCCTTGGGCTTCACCCTAGCATTTTCCTGGGCTCCCAGTGTATCATCAAGACCCTCTCTAAGCCTCTTCCACAGGCTCACTGCAGAGCTTAGCACTTCCCACCACCCAGCTGGTTCTGCCGGAGAATGGTTTTCTTTGTTTCCCTGACTCAGCAGGGCTGTTACTGCTCCTTGCAGGCCTCTCCACCAGTGTGCAGAATCCTGGTCTCACGCTGTCTGGAGTGGCTCACGGTCGTGAGTGCCAAGCTCGGGGCGGACTGTCAAGAAGCAGGGCAAAACCCCCAAACTCGTTGTATGTTCTATTATTAGATATCACCAGTAACAAGTGTGAACTCCTAAAGCACTGTAACAGTCTTACGAGGGAGTCACAGACAGTCCCCTTGGGTATCCCAGTCTATCTTGCTGCCTAGGCAAGCTGGACTTTGTTATAGATGGTTTCTTACACCAAAAAAAAAAATCACATTAATATTCAGATAACGCCCAGTCCAAAAGGTAGGGTGGCCAACTTTCTACTCGCACGACACTGAACACCCTTGCCCTGCCCCAACCCTGCCTCCTCTGAGGCCCTGCCCCCACTCCATCCCCCATCCCTCTGTCACTCGCTCCCCCCATCATCACTCGCTGGCTTAGGGGACTGGGGTGCGAGAGGGGGTGAGGGCTCCAGCTGGGAGTGCGGGCTCCAGGGTGGGGCCAGAAATTGGGAGTTCAGAGTGCAGGAGGGGGCTCTAGGTTGAGGCAGTGCATTGGGATGTGGGAGGGGGGTGAGGGGTCAGGCTGGTGGTGTGGGCTCTTGGGTGGGTCCAGGGATGAGGGGTTTGAGCTGCAGGAGAGGGGCTTCAGGCTGGGGGGTGGAGCTGAGGGGTTTGGAGAATGGGAGGGGCCTCCAAGCTAAGGCAGGAGGTTGGGATGCATGTGAGGGTGAGGGCTCCGGCTGGGCATGCGGGCTCTGGTGTGGGGCCAGGGATGAGGGATTTGGGGTGCAGGAGGGGGCTCTGGGCTGGGGCAGGGGGTTGAGGTGCAGGGTGTGTGAGAGGGCTCTGGCTGGGGGTGCAGACTCTGGGCTGGGGATCGGGCTTTGGGGTGTAGGAGGGTGCTCCAGGCTGGGACCAAGGGGTTCAGAGGTTGGGAGGGGCGGATCAGGCCTGGGGCAGGGGATTGGGAAACAGGGAGGGGGAGTGAGGGCTCTGGCTGGGAGTGCGGGCTCTGGGGTGTGTCTGGGGATGAGGGGTTTGAGATGCAGGAGGGTGCTCCAGACTGGGATCGAGGGGTTTGGAGGGCAGCAGGGGATCAGGGCTGGGGCTGAGGCAGGGGAAGGGGGTTGGGGCCCGGGAAGGGGTCAGTGTGCAAGAGGTGCAGGCTCCCAGCGGCGCTTACCTCAAGCAGCTCTGGGAAGCAGTGGCATGTCCCCCCTCCGGCTCCCATGTGGAGGCGCAGCCAGGCAGCTCCATGCACTGCCCCATCCGCAGGCACTGCCCCATCCGCAGGCACTGCCCCATCCGCAGGCACTGCCCCACAGCTCCCAACCAGTTCCCTGACTCCAGACAGGCTTCTCACTGAGCTATAAGCCAGAGCTATGCTCTCCTTCCTGTTCAGGGCCTAACTGGGTCAGGTTCAGCCCTTTTAACTTCTCTCTCAAGGCTTGACACCTACTGCAGGTGTAGCAGAGTGAGGCTGATTGCACCCATCGGCTCTCATTAACTCCTTCAGACAGTGTGGTGTTGCTACACTCCATTACAGTTACCCAAACTACATAATATTATACTTCCAAAAAAATGTGCAACCTGGGAACAATGTTTTTGGCTAGAGTGCAGCACCACTGGACAGTAGAGCTCATCAATATAAAAGTATTTTGATGTGTTCAGAATAAGAATAAGTGGAACAAATTTTGCTTGGTTCCATGGGAGCAGAATACACGTAGTTTCTAAAACAGAATATGAAGCAGCTTGTGATCTAAAGCCAGGAGTCATGGCACAGTTTTAGAAGAGTGAGTAGGAAACAAAACTCACAACTCCTGAAGTCCTAATCATAATACATTCTGGTTCACATTTTCCAAGAAAAATATAAATAATAATTCTATTTGTATCCGGAGTCTTTTTCACACACAACAGTATAAGGCCCTTAATAGTTTTGTGTCACCATGTTTGACTGGTTTTGCATAAGGCATGGCATGATAAAGGTGAATAAAAGAATGAACTGTTTAGAGTAATAAATCAGCTGTTCCTATTTACCCTCACTCAAAATACTAGAACAAGAGAGAAATCCAATGAACATAAAAAAATCAATGAGTTTAAAATTGATAAAAAGGAAATACTTGCTTATATTTTGAATAATTAACCTGTGAAACTCACTGACACCAAAGGTTATTAAGACTAACATCTTACTAGGATTCAACAAAAGAACAGACTCTTTATATGAATAGTAATATGCACAATTCCATTATATATAGTAGGATTTTAAAAATAAGGGAAAAAATCCTTTTCCTTGAGGGCACAAACTAACCCCTAATTCTGTGGGATTAGGAAGAAGCTTTCCTTATAGAAAGATTATTCTCTAATCTTCCATTCAGAAATTTCTTGCATCTTCTTTTGAAACTGGCCTCAGATGGTGACAGGATACAGAAGTAGGCAGACCATTGGTCTCTCCAGTGTTCCACTATGACACAGATCATCTCTATATTAGCCTGGGGAGGTCTAAATTAGCTGCCTAATGTGGCCTAAAATTCACATTAACAAAGGGTTAGTAAAGCACTTTGAAGATGAGAAGGACAATATAATTGCTAAGTATAATGGTTACTATTAATACTACTGAATATATGACATTCACAGAAATAAGAAAGCCTTTTCCGTTTTTAATTAGATGTCAAGTCCTGTCTTCAGAATTCTGTTTTTCCCTGCTAGATAGTATAAAAGAATATTAATTTACCTTTACAGAAGTTCACCCAGTGTGGCAAACTTTCATGAAGTTATTGCAAATCTTATGAGATTTGGGATATTTTTAAAGCCTCAGCTCCTGGAGTCAGGCTTTAAAATAGTTCTGATTATTTATTTATTGAGAAAAGGTTGGAAACATGAACAGAGTGTTCCCTAAAAGCTCAGAAATCTGACAGCAAACATAAATGACCCCAAATTAATTATTATTATTTAAAAATATGATGAATTTTAAGCTAATTGGAGGAGATTTTATTTATTTCGAGGCCTCACTCAAAATTTGTGAACTCCTGAGGTTGGCAATAATGTTCAAAGGAATGCAATGGGTCTAAGATCAGGATGATACTTTTATACTGCAAAAGAATTAATTAATACATGTTATTAAGAGGATCCACTGCAAGCTTTAGTCCGATTAAATCGAACTTAAGAAACTAACGTGGTTTCTTGCAATGCATATTTTAGGGTGACCAGACAGCAAGTGTAAAAAATCAGGACGAGGATGGGGGGGGGAGGGGTAATAGGAGCTTATATAAGAAAAGACATCCCGAAATTGGGACTGTCCCTATAAAAATTGGGACATCTGGTCACTAGCATGTCTAAAGAAACTAGTGAATGAATGAAGACTCCATACACAGGCTAATATTTACAGCTTAACCTCATACCACCCAAGAAGAATTATACCCAGGCTGGTAAGATTGTCAAAGATCTTGTGGTTTTTCTAAAAATAGTATTTTCTTACAGCCTGACATCCCAGTTCTATGGCTGTGTTCTAAAGGGAAGAGAAATGTAGGAAAAATTGCTTTTAAAAAGACAATTTTATTCATTAATCTACTGTACTATAATGTTTATGAAAATTCAGTAAGCATATATTTCATCATTGTGAGTTAGATGAGAGATGAAAAGAGACAAACTAGAGCTGGGCAGAAACTGGATTTGCTGTTTCATAGGAAATTCTGTGATTCCAATTTTTTCCCCATTCCAAAATGGAACAAGAACCAAAACAGTTAGAAGTTTCCCATGAAACAAAATGACAAAATATTTCATCTTGGGTTTATTGAAACATTTTGTTTCAATAAAATCAAAGCATTTAATTGATTTCAACCTTTAACTTTTAAAAAAAAAATTCATTTGGATAAATTATTTTGAAATAAAAAATGGTAACATTACATTCTGAAATGTCAAAATAGGATATTTTGGTGTTATCAAAATCCTTCATATGTTTTGTTTTTCCACAGAAACAAAATTGTCAAAACTGACACATTTTTCAAAATGTCTTTATATAAAGGAAAACTGTATTTTTCATCAACAAAAAATTCAACAATTTTTTTTAACAAGCTCTAATGAAACAAGCTCAATTTTGTCTAATGCCTCTGTGACAAAGCCCTATCCAACTACTGGGCCACAAAGATAAGCCAGGGAACTGCACTGAAAACAGCTGGTAATCAAATGGAGAAGCTGGTGAGGAAGCAAAGTACAACATCAACTGGAGCAGGAATTGTTTTGTCTGTAGCCTGAGTAATGCCTTATTTTAAAAAAAATAGTTTCCTGGGGAGCATTTTCTTAAGACAAATAATAAAGATTTAGGTACAATAAAATTTTGTTTTGCTGTTGGACCATATTGCATTGACTAGAAGCTTTAAATCTGTTTAGAAATTCTGAAACTGCCTTATACTGTATTTAAGTGCACCTTCCTATGAAATATCAAAATAGCTTTAAAAAGCAAGTACAATTATTGAATACATGCTGAAAGTAGAACTAATCAAAAATGTTGTCAAAACAGTTTTCCATCATAAAATGCTGTTTCACTGAAACCGAAATTTTTCATGAAATTATTTCAGTTTTGATTAAACTGTTAAAAATTGGTTTTTAAAATGTTAACATTCCATTTTTCAATCAACTTATTTTGAAATTCACTTTATGTAAAAAAAACATTTTGAATTTATCAGAATGAAATGATTCAACTGCTCTGAATTTATTTAATTTTATTTTCTCTTCCACCTCAATACACAAAATAATTTCAAAATCTTGAATTTTTTCCAAAGGCTAGAAAGTCCGTTTTCTGACCAGCTCTAGCTGAAAGTGACGTAAGAATCCTGTTCTAGTTCAACACATATATTTGTTAACACAGACAGAGGTGTGGTTTCAGAAAGCATCTATCAGGCAGACAGTGATTATTAGAAAGGAGGTGGAAGAGTATAAATTGCACTTGCTTATGTGTACTTATGCTAATTAACCTGTTGCAGTGGAAATTAAGGTACAATGTTGAGCAATCCAACAGCTAGCTAGAATGGACATACGATCCAGAGAGGGTCATATTACACACACACGCATTACATACACATTTATAGTGAGGTTAAAATCCTCTACCCTCCCATTTCACAGTACACTATCCTGATTACTCCACCCACTTATAGATTCTCCTCCCCATACAAACATATCATACCCACACAAAGTTCCTTGCAAATCTCTGCAGGAGAGAAGCCTTGATTTGATTCACTTTATAAGGTCTCACTGAGCAGGGCTCACCTCCCTTGAGCTTTTGGTACTCACAAAAATCAGGGAAATTCACAAACAAAACACTTTAAAAAGTTAAGATTGGAAGTTTTGACTTGAGTGTGCTTAGTTCTTTTGCTGAATTGGAGCATATAAAATTAACATTGTACACTACAAAACACAAATCTTTCAATGGACTTTGGATTAGGCTCTAAATAACTGATATTAAAAATCAATAATATTCATGCAACAGCATATTCATGTCCTAAACCAAACCAAGGTGGCAAAGTAAAGTTTGGGTATCTGTAAATCAAGTAGGAGTGATAGTGAGTGAAGAATTTATATACCAGTGAAAATGGGCTGGGTTGCTTATCTGTTCATTTCCAGATTAAAAAAACACAACAACAAATGTTAGACTAAGTAAGTAAGTATAGATTTTTGTAAGGGAAATGAAATATTTATTTTAGGTGTTAGTTGAAAAAAGGTTAGGGTGACCAGATGTCCTGATTTTATAGGGACAGTCCCGATATTTGGGGCTTTTTTTTTTTTTAATATGGGCTCCTATTACTCCCCTGCCCCCCGTCCCGATTTTTCACACTTGCTATTTGGTCACCCTAGTTAAGGTTAAAAGCATATTTTAATAGAGTCCGGCTAAGATTTTGTTTGTGAGGAATGGAGTCTCTTATAAAGATACCTCAGTTTTTCTAATATCCCAGTGTGGAATTTTCAAAAGCACCCTAGGGCATTGGGTGCCCAACTCCCTTTAAAAGGCAACGCAAACTGGTCACCTCTCTTTGTTAAGCACTTTTGCTTAAGGCACTTCCCCACAGTGCCTAGTTCTGAATACACTAATTTTAAATAAATTATTCTATAGCCATCAGATTCTGTCTTGAAGGTAATAAAACATCACTAATGTAGAAAAATCTGTATGAAGAAAGCACTCACTAATTCACTGAGAATTTTTATAGTCAGTAATTGAATTAGTCTATCAAGTCCAACCTGCTGAATGCAATCTAATCAAAATAACACATGTATTGTTTCCAATAGAAACTACTTGGCTTATGAGAAGAGAGTTGCCTGAATCAGACAACTTGGCACTTCTGGCAAGTTTGGTTCCAGATTGAATTTTTTACACTTTAGGCCTGTCTCTATCTGAAGAATTTATTATATTACAGCCATGCCCATCATTGTGGTAGGTGCTGTTCAAATACATACCAAGACATGTCCTTCTCCTAAAAAGCTCATGATCTAGGAAGACATATAAAGGGTGGGAGTAGAGGCATACAATCAAGTACACATTTCTATATACATTAACTATAAATATAGTATTTGCCAATTAACCCAATGTGCCCCTCAAACTGCCATCAATTGGCTTATTGATTGGGGCAAAGGATGGTGGTAAGGAAAGATCTGAAGGACACAGTAGTGGAATTATACAACAGTTTGTATATTTCTAGGATAAAACAAAACAACCAAAACCAAATAGGTTAAACACTAGTAGACACCAAAAGAGCTTTGAGATGGAGACAGAGCTATGAAGAACAGGCAACACACAAGAAAACTGTATCAGTACTGGATTGCTGGTAATTTATGAATATATGGAACCTCGTTGGGCTCTACACATCCAGTGGTTTTCTCCATTGGCTCGTCTATCTTTTAGTGTAAGATGCATCACAATGGTAGGGAACTGCAAGCGTGTTGACAGTCTGTATGGTCTCCTCTTATCATAGAATCATAGAATCTCAGGGTTGGAAGGGACCTCAGGAGGTCATCTAGTCCAACCCCCTGCTCAAAGCAGGACCAAACCCAACTAAATCATCCCAGCCAGGGCTTTGTCAAGCCTGACCTTAAAAACCTCTAAGGAAGGAGATTCCACTACCTCCCTAGGTAACCCATTCCAGTTCTTCACCACCCTACTAGTGAAAATTTTTTTCCTAATATCCAGCCTAAACCTCCCCCTCTGCAACTTGAGACCATTACTCCTTGTTCTGTCATCTTCTACCACTGAGAACAGTCTAGATCCATCCTCTTTGGAACCCCCTTTCAGGTAGTTGAAAGCAGCTATCAAATCCCCCCTCATTCTTCTCTTCTGCAGACTAAACAATCCCAGTTCCCTCAGCCTCTCCTCATAAGTCATGTGCTCCAGCCCCCTAATCATTTTTGTTGCCCTCCGCTGGACTCTCTCCAATTTATCCACATCCTTCTTGTAGTGTGGGGCCCAAAACTGGACACAGTACTCCAAATGAGGCCTCACCAGTGCTGAGTAAAGGGGAATGATCACATCCCTTGATCTGCTGGAAATGCCCCTACTTATACAACCCAAAATGCCATTAGCCTTCTTGGCAACAAGGGCACACTGTTGACTCATATTCAGCTTTTCGTCCACCGTAACCCCTAGGTCCTTTTCTGCAGAACTGCTGCCCAGCCATTTGGTCCCTAGTCTGTAGCAGTGCATGGGATTCTTCCGTCCTAAGTGCAGGACTCTGCACTTGTCCTTGTTGAACCTCATAATATTTCTTTTGGCCCAATCCTCTAATTTGTCTAGGTCCCTCTGTATCCTAGCCCTACCCTCCAGCGTATCAACCACTCCTCCCAGTTTAGTGTCATCTGCAAACTTGCTAAGGGTGCAGTCCACACCATCCTCCAGATCGTTAATGAAGATATTGAATAAAACCGGCCCCAGCACCGACCCTTGGGGCACTCCACTTGATACCGGCTGCCAACTAGACATGG
This sequence comes from Mauremys mutica, assembly GCF_020497125.1. Classification (NCBI taxonomy): domain Eukaryota; kingdom Metazoa; phylum Chordata; order Testudines; family Geoemydidae; genus Mauremys; species Mauremys mutica. The sequence continues at coordinate 47,352,683 of NC_059074.1, read as the reverse complement.
AACCATTGATCACTACCTGTTGAGCCCGACCATCTAGCCAGTTTTCTATCCACCTTACCGTCCATTCATCCAGCCCATACTTCTTTAACTTGCTGGCAAGAATACTGTGGGAGACTGTATCAAAAGCTTTGCTAAAGTCCAGAAATAGTACATCCACTGCTTTCCCCTCATCCACAGAGCCGGTTATCTCATCATAGAAGGCAATTAGGTTAGTCAGACATGACTTGCCCTTGGTGAATCCATGCTGACTGTTCCTGATCACTTTCCCCTCCTTTAAGTGGTTCAGGATTGATTCCTTGAGGACCTGTTCCATGATTTTTCCAGGGACTGAGGTGAGACTGACTGGCCTGTAGTTCCCTGGATCTTCCTTCTTCCCTTTTTTTTTAAGATGGGCACTACATTAGCTTTTTTCCAGTCATCCGGGACCTCCCCCGATCGCCATGATTTTTCAAAGATAATGGCCAATGGCTCTGCAATCTCATCGGCCAACTCCTTTAGCACCCTCGGATGCTAAAGGAGTATGCAAGTCTAGGTATGGTTATTTTTTGACCAGATACATTGAGTAAACAAAAGTGTCAGTGGTCCCAATTCTGCAAACATTTATGCAAATGTTAACTTTATGCAGATGAATAATCCCATTCAATTTGATGGGATTACTCATATGCATAAGCATCTGGAAAACCAGGGGTTAAAGACTGTAATGCAGCACTTACTTCCACTGCAGCTGGAAGTAAGTGCTAATTATCCCCTTTGAATAATTAGTAAGGCAATTCTTGCTCCAGTTGATGCTATGCTGTGGCCAAATCTTGCCCTCATTGAAGATGAGGGCTAAACTCTCAATGGCTTCAGTGGTAGCATGCTTGGACATGTACTGAGCTATTTCCATGAAAAGTAGAGTAGGTTGAACTTCTTGTTTCATTTCAAAATTTTGAAGACAAGTGAGAAAGTTCACAATATATTTTTCCTTGTCTTTCAACCAGTTCTAATGTTCAGTCCTTGCAGGACAATTTTCTAATACAGTCATCGCAACACCCACTTGTGTGTGCATCTATGTGTAACCCATGCCTGCTTCGGAGGGTGCTCTGTCCCACTCTTGTGGCACCTAGACTATGTAGCGAGTGAGTCTGCTACAGCCGTGGCTAAGGCCCATGAGACTTTTAGCTCATGCAGTAGAAGTTCATGCACAAAGTTTGAGGTCCCAAGTTCAATCCCACCAGCCCCCAACTTGGGTTTGTTAGTGTTACGTATGCTTCTGTATAGGCTTGTATGGCAGGAAAGAACGCATCAACTAGTGACACTGCAAAAGTCAAACATTTTCATTTCTCATTAAAATATCAAACCCCTAAACCTTTGGGGTTGATTGTAAATGTGTAAAAATAGGATAGCTGCCACTCCCCTCCCCTTTCTCCCAAACTCCTTTTGTATGCGTGGAGGTCTACTTCCCCTCTTGTGCTATCGTATTATCCTCTATGCAGAGGAACATGATATTCTTGAGGGATTGTCCCTGTGGTAAAAAAGGGAAAAGTCCTTGGATGCCAACCTTATATTAGTTCATTTATAATACTCTGTTCCCCGGGAAATGCTGTACAGAAAGAACCAATGGCACATCTTGTCTAATCAGTGTTCTCAGCTCAGCAAGTTAACTTGACATTTACATGAAATTTCATACTCATTGAACTAATTGAGCAAGCTGTCTTTTGAATAAAAAAATGATTTCTCTACATTTTTTCCCTGTTTACTCAGATCTGAATTACCTCATTTCCCCCTCCTGTCAATCAGATTTAGAAGTCCCTTCTGGCCATTCTAAACCACAGTCATGGTGTTTTGGACACTTGGTTGTTCATTTGAAGAGGGAAAAAAATGTAATGAAGCTTATTTTGGCTAGTTTCTTCCAGATTTCAGTAGTGCACAAGTCTCTGGAATATGAGTGCTTTAATTCAAGAGACGGTGTGTGACAATTCAGGATATATCTGAAAATATCTGTAGCCTTCAGGGCCATGCAAGCCTCAGGGATTGTCCTGGTAGCACTCTAAACTAGCTTAAAGTTCTCCTATCACAGAAAGGGTATAATCTTTCAACATTTTTAGCTAAATTCTAAGGATTTGTGTAACAGCTTTAGGAAGGAGAGCTCCTAATTGCCCATGTTTCATAACTTCCTATAATGAATCCACTTCCCCATCATCCCTTTATATTCCTTCCACCTTCTCCACTACTGAGACTATGCAGTATATAGGTGTTCCATAGTACAAGAGGTGTAATAACTCTTTTGAGTAGTTCAGAGAACAAATGTAGGGTTTATAGCAGGGATCGGCAACCTTTGGCATGTGACCCGCCAGAGTAAGCACTCTGGCGGGCCGGGTCAGTTTGTTTACCTGCCACATCTGCAGGTTCGGCCGATCGCAGCTCCCATTAGCTGCGGTTCGCCGTCCCAAGCCAATGGGGGCTGCGGGAAATGGCACAGGCTGAGGGATGTGCTGGCCGCCACTTCCCGCAGCCCGATTGGCCTGGAGTGGCAAACTGCAGCTAGTGGGAGCTGCGATTGGCCGAACCTCTGGACGCGGTAGGTAAACAAACCGGCCCGGCCCACCAGGGTCCTTACCCTGGCAGGCTGCTTGCCAAAGGTTGCAGATCCCTGGTTCATAGCCTTGATAAAGGGCCAGTTTTCCTTTATTTCCTTAAAATAATATTTTTGTTAAAATACCCATATTCTATAGTCACCTCTCTTTCCCAGTTTGCCTTGACAATATAAAGACACAACAATCTGCCTCAATTTCTGTACCATCTTCTCTGCCCCATTTTGTCCATCAGAGTGATCTGGCCTTCTAGCCAACCCACATAATAGAGTCCAACCCCTTTCAGGGCCTCACAGAGTCTTGTACTTAAAATCCACCAGAAAATAGCAAAACAGTAAATAGTCAGCCCAGCCAGGCTCAGCTGTTAGCCTTCTTACTTGCAGGCTAGCCCCAGCTGCAATAAACTGTCCCAACACCAACTCCTGGGCTTCAATCTCACCACCTAGAGGTTGGCCCACTCTACCCTTATCGAGGTTTTCAGGCAAGCTGCAGTCCCTGTCTCAGATCCTTATCTAGGACAGCTATCTGATCTGTTTCCTTACCAGCCTCCAGCTTTGTCTGTTTTTGGCAGAGCAGTTTCATAATATGGGGCTATGACTGCTAGGTTCTTTATTCTTTTTTAGTCTAATCTTTTTTTAACTTCTTTACAATCAGTGTAGTTTCCTGAAGCAAGGCTTTTTTTTTTTTTTTTTGCGCACACTATCCTGTTTCCCTGACATTCTCAGTAGTTCCTTTAGGGAAAAGATCATCTTTGCTTTGAGGCCAAATCAATTTTTTCAGAAAGAAACTTTCCTCCCATAAACTATTGCCCACAATGCCATAGAATATGATCAATAGTTTCTTTGCACATATTACATAGTCTGTCTTTGTCTTTTAGTTAGTTTAACTTATTTAAGGCACAGAGACTGCCTAACATTCTAAAAAGGACTACTTTTCTTTTTCTATCATGACTGTGAAGTATAGTATTATCTTTAATTTTTGAACTTGTATCATAGAACCTTCAACCTTGTCATTCCTTCACAACCTTATTTTAAATTCTTGTCTCCTTAACAGTATCTTAATAGCCACTTCCTCATTTGGGGGGCATGTTTTGCTGCTTTGTCAGCCATCTCATTTTCAAGTACTCTGATATGCTCTGGAATCCATGCTATTGTTACACAGATATCTGCATTATTTTCATAGTTAGGAACGTTATTTCACTTATGTCATTTCTGCCTTCTGAAGTGCCTGTTCTGATTATCTGATTCCTTGTCAGAAATAATGGCAAAGTTACAGCTGCAGTCACACATCTCTTGTCCAGGTTAGTGCCAACATTATCCCCATTAGTTCAGAATGGTCACATAATTCAATAGCCTTTTAGATTACTGGATTCCAGAACTGGGAATTCAGAATGTTGTTCCTGCTCTACCAGTGCTTCCATCTTTTGATCCGTCCATATAGACTTGGTAAAGCTGGCCCCATTTTTCATTAAATCAATTCTGAAATTTCATTTAGTGGTGATGTGCTTCCTTCCTTCCTTTGGTTTTTTTTCCATACAATTCCATATCCACAAATGGGAGAATAACTGTCCAGCTGTAATTTGATTTCTCATGACTAAAAATTTTTAGTTCTCTCAATTTTTCTTTTTTACATGTCTCCTTTACCCATTTTGACCCTGATAATCTGAGGAAGTCTGTGGCAATCATGTTGTCTCCTGAGCTCCCAGCAGTCCTCATAAATCTGTTGTTTACGTCTATGTTCACAATTCCCTTTTATCTTTGTCCAGAAGGTTAGATCTAATAGTTTCATCCTTAGATGTATAGATCCTTCTCCAGTGGCTATTTGCAGCACATACACTGGTGTTGTTATTGTGACGCATACCAATCACAGAGCTTGGGCAGTTCTAAAAGTTGTTTTTGAGGCTGAACGAAGAACTTGGCATTAGTAGTCCACATTTGGTCTTAACAATGCTCGATATATCCTCATCGCCTTCTTATCTGCACCCCATTTGTTTCCAGCTACACTTTTACGTAGGTTCATCCTACTTTTACACTTGTGTGACATTACCTATGTCATCTCTCCAAGTTCATTTATTATCAAACTTTACTCCTAGAAACATACACTTTTGAACTACCTGGATTTTTTTTAAAACCATAAAAGAATAAGTCCCAATCTTGCCTAATTTTCTTCCTGTTTTTTGCAAGTTAGACTTTAAATCCCCAATCATTTCCCCACTTGGAAATTCTCAGGAGTGTCTCATTTGTCTTGTCCATGGCTACTTTAAGTCTTATGCTCAATCCAGTTGTCTGCAAAAGGGGAAATATCTATTCCCATCTGCACACTTTCCAGGAGATCATTTATCATAATGGAAAACAAAGTTCAGCTGATAATACTCCCTTGTCCAGTTCCATTTGTAAGCTTGTATATTTTTGATAAAGTTGTTCCAGCTTTGACTTTTATAGTTCTGTCACTTAAAAAGCCCCTCACACACCAGAACAGTCTCCCTTTTATCTCAGTTTTGGCTATTTTGTGTAGGAGGCCTTCCCTCCATATGCTTTTTAACTGTCCAGGAAGACTTGTTCTTTGAATCTGCTTATATATTTCTGGAAGCTTTGAATCTTTGCTCAATTTCCCACAGACATTACACCAATTTTTTTTTGTCTTTTTGATAATCCTTTTTGCAATTGATTCACATCGTTTATAATTCATAATTTAGTCTTTACTATTGATTGTATGTTTTTCTTGCTTGTATGCCTTATTTCTTTCCTTGATTGCTAATTTGCAAAATTGTCATTCCATGAGGGAACAAGATTTTTAAATCAATTTGTTTTTCAGATGGCCAGATCAGCTCCTGCTGTGATTCCTTTTATTATGTTCCTCCTAGGCTGTTGCTTGTACAGTTATTGCATAAATATACATCAACCCAGATGTAACCAGGTGTGGCTAATTAAGTCTCTGACTGCTGGTTAACACTTTCCTGTCAGGGATGGGGCTGACACATATCACAATTCCATGCCTTGAAGATGTAAATGCTAAGTATTATTTTTTTCCCCCACTTCTAGTCAAACAATAAAAAACAACCTTATATATTCTTTCAGAGAAGCAAACTGGGGAAAACAAAAAAAATCTCTAACTGCTGCTTTGGAAAACAGGGTGAAGTATTTGAAATACCCCTTTCACAAAGCAACTGTATTCATACAAATGAGATTGACAGCAGGCAGAAACACTACAGTTGGGACTACTTATTGCTTTAATATTTGATATTTCTTAAGAATATGCACACTTTTAATTAGTAATAATTAGTGGGCCAGAGCCAAAATCCCAGGTTCAGATATCCCTAAAATTTGGGGTGGGGGCAGGAATTCAGAATCAGAGCTTGGATCTGGATCAGGATCAGATACCTGGCCCCCATCTCAATGGCTGACCTGAAACCCCCAGATCTGGGCAACCCGTCACTGGGGGTGGGGTGGAGAGTTGTTGAAATTTGAATTTTGCAGCCTGAGCCTATCACAATAATTCTGTGGCCCATCTTGTAACTGGACCAAGCCTAAATCTTATTTTTTTTCATCTGAGGAACATGCCAGGATCAAAATCAATATTGTAAATTCAAACTGTTAAAGTGCCAATAGTCACTCTTTTTTCCAATCTACTGTAATGGCCCTGTGGATGGTCTGCCCCCTGGAAAAATTCAGTACCTACAAATTATAAAGTCTCTTGTTTTCCTGCTCTGTTGGACTGAATTCAAATCAGCCTCTCCCCCAAAACACCATGGAAAAATATGCAAGAGGGCTCTTTCAAGGATACACAGCTGGTATGCCAAAAATCTCATTTTAATATCCTTTACTGTTCAAAATATAAAAGCATATCAATAATGCCAAAGGAAATAGACAGCCAAAGACATAATCAAAGGCAACACTTCACAAAGAGGTGGAGACCACATGCACAATGAATGAAAATCCTAGTAAAGCCAATTAGTGAAACACCAGCTGTTAGTCTAAAATTTTAAAAGTAGAGAGGTCTTATTCAGTGTGGAATAATTAATTCTTTTGGTTTAGAAACATGAAAGACTGGTGGTAATTCTATTTTTCTATCTAGGCTTGTGAACTGGATGAATCACCATGTAATTCTGACTAGACTGAAAATGCCACAAGAATAGCGACCCTCAGGGTGTTTCACTATTTATGCTTCTACTAAAGTTTTCTGAAACTTGGCAGTATCCATTCACCAGACTTCAAGCAAACCTTTTTATTTAAAAAACATCCTTCCAATTTAATGCACTTGGGTCCCCATCCCCTGAGCTCCTTTTAGTTTCAACTTAGTACAAACCAGAAAATTGAAGTGGAATTTGATGAAGTTTGGATGGGTTTGAGTTTTGAGTGTTTAAAATGACCTTTCAAGTGGTTTCCAGTAAAAATTGTCACTCTGTGCAGGTTTGCTTGAAACTTGTTCACATGCCTTTCAGCAAGGGTGGGCCCTGGCCTAAATTTTTGTTTTGTAATGAAACCTGAAACCAGGCACAACTCACCCAGTTTTGGTATTCATTACAAGTTCAATCAGCTGAAACCAGGAAGCAGAGACCTGCCAAACTTGTACCAGCATTCAGTAGTTTAGGGCATTGCTCTTAGTTGCCTCTTTGGTTATAGGCTTACAGCATGTTGTAAAATACCCGGTCTTGGTGGGCTAAGTCAGACTTTTGTTAGGCAGAAGGAAAATCAAAAGGGATAGGAAAGAGAAGAAATAAGGTGGGGGAAGAAAGGACATATAGTAGTGAGGGATGGGGGCAAAATTTCATGTTGTTAAATTACGGTTACAGACAAAAATCCTTATTTCATTTTAAGCATACAGAGGAAAAAAAGGAAAGAAAAAGGTACTTGGTTATATTTTAAGGTTTGCAAATTCCTTATTCCAAAATTAGAATTTACAAATTTTATTTGGTTTGATATTACAAAAATTACAGTTAAACCTTTCAGTTGTTAACAGAGCTAAGAACTTGTAACTTACTTTATTTGTAGCTAAAATAAAACTTAAAATTGCAGCTGTTAAATGTTTGTAATATGTTTAAAAACAAACTGGCTTTTATTGCTTCTTTGGCTAGCCTCCCAAAATGGGTAAAGATAGAAGAAATGTTCCTGTTTTATTGTTTATATAGGTAAAGCTGTTCATTTACACAAACCATGAAAGTTATACATGCAGGTAATTAAACTTCCTTACTTGGAGAACAAACTTTAGCCCTGATAGACTAACAGACGTTTTGCAGCATGAGCTTTCGTGGGTGAATGCCCACTTCATCGGATGCAAGAGTGGAAATTTCCAGGGGCAGGTAAATATAAGCAAGCAAGAAGCAAGCTAGAGATAACGAGGTTAGATCAATCAGGGAGGATGAGGCCCTGTTCTAGCAGTTGAGGTGTGAAAACCAAGGGAGGAGAAACTGGTTCTGTAGTTGGCAAGCCATTCACAGTCTTTGTTTAATCCTAAACTGATGGTGTCAAATTTGCAAATGAACTGAAGCTCAGCAGTTTCTCTTAGAAGTCTGGTCCTAAAGTTTTTTTGCTGGAGGATGGCCACCTTAAGATCTGCTATTGTGTGGCCAGGGAGGTTGAAGTGTTCTCCTACAGGTTTTTGTATATTGCCATTCCTAATATCTGATTTGTGTCCATTTATCATTTTCCTTAGAGACTGTCCAGTTTGGCCGATGTACATAGCAGAAGGGCATTGCTGGCACATATTACATTGGTGGATGTGCAGGTGAATGAACCGGTGATGGTGTGGCTGATCTGGTTAGGTCCTGTGATGGTGTCGCTGGTATAGATATGTGGGCAGAGTTGGCATCGAGGTTTGTTGCATGGATTGGTTCCTGAGCTAGAGTTACTATGGTGCGGTGTGCAGTTACTGGTGAGAATATGCTTCAGGTTGGCAGGTTGTCTGCGGGCGAGGACTGGCCTGCCACCCAAGGCCTGTGAAAATGTGGGATTATTGTCCAGGATGGGTTGTAGATCCCTGATGATGCGTTGGAGGGGCTTTAGCTGGGGACTGTATGTGATGGCCAGTGGAGTCCTGTTGGTTTCTTTCTTGGGTTTGTCTTGCAGTAGGAGGCTTCTGGGTACACGTCTGGCTCTGTTGATCTGTTTCCTTATTTCCTCATGCGGGTACTGTAGTTTTGAGAATGCTTGGTGGAGATTTTCTAGGTGTTGGTCTCTGTCTGCGGGGTTAGAGCAGATACGGTTGTACCTCAGTGCTTGGCTGTAGACAATGGATCTTGTGGTGTGTCCGGGATGGAAGCTGGAGGCATGAAGGTAGGCATAGCGGTCGGTAGGTTTTCGGTATAGGGTGGTGTTAATGTGACCATCACTTATTAGCACCGTGGTGTCTAGGAAGTGGACCTCCCGTGTAGATTGGTCCAGGCTGAGGTTGATGGAGGGGTGGAAATCGTGTTGAAATCGTGGTGGAATTTTTCCAGAGTCTCCTTCCCATGGGTCCAGATGATGAAGATGTCATCCATGTAGCATAGGTAGAGAAGGGGTGTGAGTGGACGGGAGCTGAGGAAGCATTGTTCCAAGTCGGCCATAAAAATATTGGCATATTGTGGGGCCATGCGGGTGCCCATAGCGGTGCCACTGATCTGGAGATATATATTGTCATCAAATTTGAAATAGTTGTGTGTGAGGATAAAGGCACAGAGCTCAGCAACCAGTTGTGCTGTGGCATCATCAGGGATACTGTTCCTGACAGCTTGTATTCCATCAGTGTGTGGGATGTTTGTGTAGAGAGCCTCTACACATCCATGGTGGCTAGGATGGTGTTTTCTGGAAGGTCACCAATGCACTGTAGTTTCCTCAGGAAATCAGTAGTGTCACGGAGATAGCTGGGAGTGCTGGTGGCGTAGGATCTGAGCAGAGAGTCCACATATCCAGACAGTCCTTCAGTGAGAGTTCCAATGCCTGAGATGATGGGGCGTCCAGGATTTCCGGGTTTGTGGATCTTGGGTAGTAGATAGAATAACCCTGGTCGGGGCTCTAAGGGTATGTTGATTTGTTCTGGTGTTAGTGTAGGGAGTGTCCTGAGTAGATGGTGCAGTTTCTTAGTGTATTCCTCAGTGGGATCTGAGGGAAGTAGCCTGTAAAATTTGGTATTGGAGAGTTGTCTGGCAGCCTCCTTCTGGTAGTCAGACCTGTTCATGATGACAACAGCACCTCCTTTATCAGCCTCTTTGATTATAATGTCAGGATGGTTTCTGAGGCTGTGGATGGCATTGCGTTCTGCACAACTTAGGTTGTGAGGCAAGCGATGTTGTTTTTCCACAATTTCTGCCTGTGCACGTCGGCGGAAGCAATCAATGTATAGGTCCAGGCTGTCATTTCGACCCTCAGGAGGAGTCCATGTGGAGTTCTTCTTCTTGTGCTGTTGGTGGGAGGGTAACTGTGTATCAGTGCGCTGTTCAGTGTTGTCCTGAAAGTATTCTTTGAGTCGGAGACGGCGAAAGTAGGCTTCCAGATCGCCGCAGAACTGTATCATGTTGGTGGGGGTGGCAGGGCAGAAGGAGAGTCCCCGAGATAGCCCAGAAGAACAGTCTGTCCTGAGTGTGTGGTTGGATAGATTGACAATATTGCTGGGTGGGTTAGGGGTACCACGGTTGTGGCCCCATGTGGCAGGTAGGAGTTTAGACAGCTTACAGTTCTTTTTCCTTTGTAGAGAGGTGAAGTGAGTAATGTAGATCTCCTGTCTTATTTTAGTGAAGTCCGTTTGTATGGAAGTTTGGTTATAGATGAGAGTCTCCAGGTTGGAGAGCTCTTTTTTGATGTTTTCCTGTTTGCTGTATAGGATGCTGATCAGGTGGTTCCTCAGTTTCTTTGATAGAGTATGGCATAATCTCTCACTGTGGTCTGCATGACCATCATACCTAATGGACTAAAGGTAAAAAATCCACTGCTATCTACATACTACACAGACCATAGTCTGTAGTGGTGATGCAGAGGTGTCGGTGGTGCAGATCCCCAATACTTTAGTCTTCTTTACTCAAGACTAAAACATGCCCAATTTTTTTAACCTTTCTTCATAGATCAATTTTATAAACCTTTTATCTTTGTTTTTGTTCTCCTCTGGACTCCCTCCAATTTGTCCCCATCTTTTCTAAAGCGTGGTGCCCAGAATTGGTCACAGTACTCGAGCTGAGGTCTCACCAGTGCTGTGTAGAGTGGAACAGTTACCTCCCATGTTTTAAACTTGACACTCCTATTAATACACCTCTCAGCAGTCACAACTGCATCACATTGCTGACTATATATAATTTGTAATCCACTGTAATCCCCAGATCTGCTTTAGCAGTACTATCACTTAGCCAGTTATTCCCCATTTTGCAATTGTGCATTTTTTTCTCCTAAATGTAATATCTTGCTCATTTCAGATCAATTCTCTAATTTATCAAGGGCATTTTGAATCTAATCCTGTCCTCCAAAGTGCTTGCAACCCCTCCCATCTTGATATTATCCACAAAGTTTGTGTATTCTCCACTCCATTATCTAAATCATTAATGAAAATATTAATTAGTACCATACCCAAGACTGACTCTGTGAAACCCCACTATATACATCTTTCCAATTTGACTGTGAACCATTGATAACTACTCCTTGAGTACAGTCTTTCAACCAGTTTTGTGCACCCACCTTATAGTAATTTCATCTAGACCATAATTCCCTAGTTTGTTTAGGAGAATGTCATGTGGGACTGAGTCAAAAGCCTTTTTAAAATCAAGATATATCTACTGCTTCCCACCATTGTCTAGGCCAGTAAACCTGACAAAAAAGGAAATTAGGTTGGTGTGGCATGACTGGTTCTTGACAAATCCATGCTGGTTATTCTTTATAACCCTATTATCCTGCAGGTGCTTACAAACTGATTGTTTAATACTTTGTTCTAGTATCAAAGTTATCCTGATATCAAAGTTAGGCTAACTGGTCTTTAAATCCATGGATTCTCTTTATTCCCCTTTTTAAATATAGGTACTACTTTTGCCCTTCTCCAGTCCTCTGGGACCTCAGCCATCCTCCGTAAGCTCTCAAAGATAATTGCTAACAGTTTTGAGATTGTCAGCTAGTTCCTGTATGAACCTGCAAGGCTAGAAGCTGGGAGTATTGGGGATCTGCACCACCGACACCTCTGCATCACCACTACAGGCTTAGGCTCGGTGTCCCAGGAGGACCCTGCAAAGCTAGGCTAGCAGGAAGTAGCACCCCTCAGGGCCTAAGTGGCAGCCCCTCACAGCCCCCTGATTTGCTAATACCAGTATTAAAATCAGGAAGCCATGATGAAGAACTGTCTGAGCATCAACACACACTTCCTGCCTGCTTCTGCTCCAGTCCCGACCCTGCTAATGACAGACCCTAGATTCTGGTTCCCAACCCTGGTTAGTCCTTGACATTTCTTTCTGATTGCTGTCTGTAACCTGGCACCCGACTCCAATCTCTGGTTACCAGATCTTGCCTGCCTTCTGATATCTGACTCTTGATCTGCCCTCTGGCCTGCTCTCACTCTGACCGCCTGGCCTGACTCCTGCTCCAACCACTAGGTCAGACTGCCCACACCCTGGTCATGACAGTTCCTTAAGTATATTTCATCAGGCTCTGCTGATTTGAATACATCTAACTCATCTAAATATTCTTTAACCTGTTCTTTCCCTATTTGGGCTTGTGTTCCTTCCCCCATGTTGTTAATATTAATTGTGTTGGGTATCTGGTCACCATTAACCATTTTAAGATTGTGACCAAATAAGCATTAAACCTCTCAGCTTTCTTGATGTCATCAGTTATTAGCACTCCTTTCCCACTAAGTAGAGAACCTACACTTTCCTTCATCTGTCTCTTGTTTCTAATGTAGTTAAAGAACCTCTTTTTACCTTTTATGTCCATTGTTAGATGTAACTCATTTTGTACCTTAACCTTTCTGACAGCAAGTTGTTCAAAATAATAGAACAAGCTATGGAGGAGTACATGTTTCCCTTTTTTTAGGATTCCTTTTTGATTTTCAGGTCACTAAAGCATTCCAGATGGAGCCATGTTGGCCTTTTAGTATTCCTCTGGTTTGCTAGTCTGTAGTAGACCCTGTCATGACATCACCCCTATGTTTTCCTGTTTTACCTTTGCCCAGAGACTTTCAGCTGGTCTGCCTCACACCTCTTTCTGGAGATCAGAACAAGTGTATATATTTGTATGTATAATGCAACATCTCCTCCCTGCCTGTCCTTCCTGAACAAGCTTCTATCCCTCTATACCAATATTGCCTTCATGAGATTTACTCCACCAAGTCTTTGTGATGCCAATTATGCATAGCTTAAGAGTGCAGTCTAAATTCATGAGTTCCTATATATCTGCTTATCACTGTCACAGTTGAACAACACCCAGAATTACTCTTTAACTGCCTCATGTTCAGTTTGCAGTGACAGCAACTCATATTCCCTTCAAAAAAGAAGCCAGAAAGTATTTTGGGGACCCACAACCAAACTCTATGGGGCCAGAACATCTGTGGGGAAGTAGAAAATGATCTCACATATCTGAAGCTTTCCCCATGCTGCCATTCTCTGCAATCATCATCTTCCCTGTAGAGCAGCAATGCTGTTTTAACAGTTGGCTTCCCATTGGTTACTTTGCTGCAACTGTACAGCACCCTTTCTCCTGGAAGATAAAAGCAAAGGAGCAGAAATAATCCCTCTCTACTGTACAAATTTTCACTTGGTCCCACCCAAGGTCAGCAAGTTATAAAAAGAGTTGTTTATATTAAAAGAATCAGTCTTAGTATTTCAAGTCTCTTTCATGAATAATGCTTTGTGTTCCTCCATTTTGGTCTTTGTAACAAATTACAGCTCCCATTTGGGCTTTCTCAGAAAACCCACACAGCTCTATCCACCCACAGTTTGCATAGGAGGTTTCTTCAAATGTCTGAGGAGACAGCATGCAGTGAAGGCTCTGCATTTTCCATAGTCCTCCAGACGTGAAGGAAAAAGGGACATCTGGTCCTGTATTGCCACACTGGTTGTGCACACCAGCCAGTGCACTCATTAGGGGAGACATACTTCTGAGTATCTGCTGCCTCCACTGGAATATTTTCATTCTGAGGATGTCTCCCCTGAGAGGCATTTCACATACCCCGCTGCAGGAATGTCTTACAGTTGGTGTACACAGTTCCCTCAGACAAGGCATTCTGAAATAGTGACACAAAATGAAGACTTGGTCTGGCAGGTGTCAGCAGGCAGGGCTGTAACACAGCCTTCCAAGTTTTGTTTTTTTCTCAACATGGGAGAAAGTGTTAAGTCTTTGCAAAACTTGGTTATGCAAGATTCTGTGTAGTAGGGCCTGTAGAGGGAATCAATCATTGAGGCAAAGTTGCTCCCTGAGAACTGAGCAGTGGTGTTGGACTGTGCTTCGTGAAAGAAACTATTGCGCTGTTTGACCATCTCAGTTCCAGGATTGGTGTCTATGTGTAAATGAAACAAGTTACGCTTAGAAATGTACAGAGACTCCACATCACAGAATTATCCTCCCCTGGGAAGCCAATCTGCAAGGCCCAGGCATCTGCTACTACTCTTAGAAGAGGGGTATCAGATCAGAATATTGGTGTCAGAAAAAAAGCCAACAGTATTTCAAACTGAGATTAGTTCCTTTGATGAAATTGTTTCTTGGTGTGTTATCAAACTGTGCTTCCATTTGATAAAAATGGCAGTTCAAGAATTGGCACTGATAGCTGTATCTTCATCCTCTGCACTGAAGTGATGAAGGGGAGCTGGTAAAGACAATCAGAGATGCAAAGTTTGAATCCAGATTCATACCCCTCCAAAGCTTAGGGGCGTTTCCATCTAGAGATTTATTTGGGGACCAATGTTAGTGTAACTACATAGTGCAGGAGTCAGAGTGACAGCTAATTAGGCCCAACATGTTAAAAACAAGGACAATTATGCTGCTTATTTTGTGGGGGGTTTTATTTTTTCTTAGCCAGAAAAATAATGCTACTCACCTTAATTCTATCTAACAAAATAAGAGTGGTGCAGACTCAGAAATAGTATAGGACTGAGTGTGGAGCGATGGTCTTTGGCAGGTTTGCATTGGCTTATGTTTTTTTGTACAACTCCTGTTGAAATACCCCCAGAGTGTCAATGACAATACTGATTTAAGGAGACTGTGCATCCCATATTTGTGGACAGAGTTAACAAGCATGGCGACAGGTGGCACTAATCAGAGACAAATGGTATGAGCTAGAAAGATAGAAAAATGCTTGAAGCAAAACTTGAATCCCCATGAAACTCAGTTTCTAGAGGCAAAATTTCACTTGTTTATTGCATAATTCTTGGGAAAAGGATGCAATGTAAATTACATGATAGGTCTTCTGGGCCACTGGATGAATGTACCCAGGAGCTCAAGAAGGATAACTATAATGCTCCCTCCTGTCAATCACAACAAAAAATTATTTCAATTTGGAACCAGTAATTATAGAAATCAGATGAATAAATATTTTACATTTTTAATGTGTCTTCATATGCTGGAGCATGCTACCTTTGAGTAGTTAGCTCATCCAGTCCCCTTTAAGGGTGCTGATTGGACAATCAAGTGTGCAGAGTCTCTATAAAAGGGCCCAGAAAAGGGAGAATAAAGGGCAGAGCAGAGGCACTCCGCCCGCAAGAGTGCACACAAAGGCAGCCCACTCTGCTACACTTCCAAATACACCAAGAGGCACTAGAAGGGAGGCCCAGATCTACAAAGGACCATAGGCATGGGCAGCAGGTATCAGAGGCAGGGGAAGGCTTTGCCTCCCCAAACAGCCTGGCATGGCCCTGACCACGCTCCACTAGATTCCCTCCTGCCCGCTGTTCCCGTCTGTGGCCCACAGTCTGGGGCAGGCAGGCTAGGGGCCATGGTGTGCACAAGACCCTTGGGCTGGGGCTACGCCGCCGCACCCATCCTCCCAGCATTGGCACCATGCTGCCCATCCAGTGCTCCAAGGCTAGGGACACTCCAGCCGCCCTGCCTGCCCACCCGCACAGCGCTGGGGGTGCTCTGAGCGCTCTGCCTGCCCACCTGCCCAGCATTGGGGCTGGAAGAACTCCAGCTGTGCTGCCCACCCAGTGTGCGGAGACGGGGGGCATTCTGGCCATTTTGCCTGCCCAACCAGTGTTGGGGCTAGGGGCGCTCCAGCTTCACCACCCGTGCTGCCCGCCTGGCGTGCTATGGGCATAGGGGAGGCTGGTGGCTGCAGGGTAAGGGGTGTGCTCTGGGCTCTGGCAGGGGAGGAGTGACAGAAGGGATGGGGCCTCAGGCAGAGAGGGAGGAGCTGAGAGATAGCCTCCCCCAGGGGCATGTTAACCTGCCACCCATGACCATAGGTGCCTAAAACCTAAAGTTAGACACTGCTGCAATCCACAAAACCCTCACTCAGCTGCTGTCTTACTGGGTAGGCACTTACATTTCTGCTGTAAAAGTTCCCTAGGTACTTACATTTCTGCCTCTGGTCATGTACAGTGCTGCCTCAGGCAGGTGCCTAGATGCTTCTCTCACTGAAGCCCCAACACAATCCCTTAACCAGGAGGAGATACAGGTTGCCCTGTCTATCTTGCCTGTGGGCCCCAATCCAGTCAGCATGGCTCAGAGCAAAGAGTGACTCTGTAGTCCAGTGATTAGGGCGCTCACCTGAGAGGGGCTGGCTTTTGTGACTCCCATTCGGAGGCATCTCCCCATGCACTGAGTATGGAGTCTAGGTGCCTCACCAAGGTTTTGTGGCTGTCAGTGATTTTCAAAGCACCTAAAAGTTAGGCATCGCAACATCTAAGTCCCTTTGTAGATTCAGGCTGGAGTTACTCTTTCACCAGCTGCTTAGCCACAGCAATAGTAGAAGGTGTATTCAGAGGACTGAAAATATTAACAAGCAGACCTAGCTTTAGCATTTGAGGATGGGTTGTGAGAGAATTTTTTGCTGTTTGTCCCTGCAAAACATAACCAAATTCAGTCTATTATGGTCACACTGATAGCCACAGAGTGGGCCTGAAAGTTAGTGAGCGGAAGGAACTCTGGCAGAAGAAACTGAGCTGGGAGTGGCACATACCCTTTCTTGTCGCCATCCCACCCCCAAGACAAACATTGGTTGGGACTGGGGGAATGGTTCAGGGACAGACCTAACATAGCTATTACTGATGCACACATAGGATATTTGTTCTCTTTGATTTTCATGGGATCACACTTGTTTCGAAAATATCTTTACAAGTCACTTGCTTGCAAGCGACGTAGCCCTCCTTTTAATTTTTCTGGGATTTGTCACCTTCCTTCTTGATTTCTTAAGTTGTTTCTACACACACAGGTTGTACTGTTTTATCTATACCAATATAGTGAAAGCAGTTCAACACACACACACACACACACACACACCCTGCCATGGGGTTGCAATTACATTACTATGTAGGTGCTTATGCTAGTATTTAACATATTCCCATGAGGGAAGGGAACGAATCTATCTAGTTAAAAGCACCTTAATACTGGTATAACTGCATCCACACTAGGTGCTGAACCAGAATAATTATACTGGTTAAAAATATATACTCCTAACTCAACTAGTTATACCAGTACAAAAATGATGTGTAGACCAGGCCTTTGGATAGTTATGCTGTAAAAGAGAGAAGAGCTCATGTTATGTTTCTTGTGGAGAGTCTTTATCCAGCATGACCATCTCTCTTCTTCCACATCAAAATGCATTAGAACCAAAGATAAGAATTTGACACACTCCATATTGCTGAGAGAACTCTATTACCAATATAATTCAATTACTTTGTATGCGGTAGCATCAATGGCTTTCTATCACTATATTAACATCTTGGTCAACCAATAGGAGGGAGGGAGATTTTTGCTTTGTTGAAAGCTTCTATGTTCAATAGTCTCAGACGTAATCTGCCATTTGGACAAAAGGGTGGTTGCATCATTTGAGACTTTAAATGCATATTTAATGCAAGTGGTGATGTATTTAAAAGCACCAGAGGGTCAGTAACCATGCAACAAGAAGAAAGGCAAGTTACAGAGAACCTTAAAAAGCTTTAAGCATCATATTGCTAGTGTTTTTATTTATCTAGAAAGCAGCAATATGCAGCAGAGCTAAGGTAATCGAGGTACAGGCTGACACACAAGGCTACATCCTATACAGTCCATTAATGTAGGAGACTTATAAATTTTGTTTTTAAATATTTAGTCACTTGCATATTGGCTACAGCTGTCCCAAAGTAGCTATAATCACTTTTGATATCACACTTATTTTGTCCAAGTAAAATCCTGAAATAAACTATTTTCTCCCCAAGATGCTCCCCAAAAATTTGCAGGAATCTAGAGGAAAAACAAAAAAGGGAAAAAATCCCAGTTGTATGATTTAAGTTAATTTAAGTACAAAGTGCAAATGAGTAAAGTAAACATATGGTGCTGTTTTTCAAGAATTTACAATGTGCATAGTACAGTCTCACTCCCTTACACTGATCCCTGCTAACTTGACTCTCTCTAATTTGATCAAACCCTCAGGATCCCAACCACTGGTAATAAAATCTAATGCTGCCTCCACCAGATGATTTGATAACTTTTTATGCAGGAATCATTAGATAATTCATTTAAACAGTCAAAATTCTGAATGAAACCAATGACTTCAGGGAGAGAACTAGCATAATAAAAAGAATGACTACAAATAAATGATGCATAATTCAGGTCCCTATTGACATGGTGAGCCAAATCTTAATTCCACTGAAGCCAACAGGAGTTTTGCCATGGATTTCAGGAAGACTAGGATTTAATTCTGTAAGCACGCCCATGAGCTGTGTAAACTGCAGATCACCTCCTGTTGGCCATAGGGATAATAGTGTTGAACACTTATTTTAATCAGAGTGAAAAATTGACATTCAAAATAACAAAAGCCACTGCCTATTTTGTTTCCACATTTGGATAACAAAGCACAGTCCACTTTGCTGAAACAAACATAGATCGTCTTTTTGTTTTTAACCATTGATAGTAAATATTATTGACTTGGCAGAGCATGATTGGGAAGGTATGGGGTGATGTGGATAAAAGCAAAAACATAGGTGGGAGAAGAGGAGAAATAGGATTTGAGACAGGCATTAATAGCAGAGTGGAGGCACCGCAGTGATAATAAAAGATTGTTAGATAAGTAGACGGGGAATAGTTATGCAGGGCCTTGAAGCTGAAGCAAGAACTAGATGAGGGAAGATTTGGTTGATGGGTCACATGAGTGATTTGAATATTCTATACTGCATTCTTTACATGACATAATAAGGGTTCACTTACCCAAAATTATTGCTTCTGTCCACTTGCACCTTTTAGTGCACCCCACCCATTAAAAGAGATGGTATTAGTGAGACGTCTTACATATATGTTTACATTGCATAGCTTGAAAGGAAGAGCTTTTGTTAGTAGATTTTCTCAAACACAAAACATAACTAGCAGACAGACGTGTTTTAAATGTTGTTGGTAAACTCTGGTGCTGATGAAAGTGTGACCAGTGTTCTGCTGACTACAAACAACTTGCCACCAGGGACTATAAAAACTTCCAAACATAACTGCATCTCTAGCCCGTCACTGAAATAATCTAATCTTTTCCTTGTCAGGATCCATCCTCAGGAAAGGCTGCCAGCTGACCTGAAGTGTATGGGAGTTTTTAAATATATATGAACATATTTCTCCGGCGGTTCAGTTGAAGGACCCATCCCCATCTACATTTCACATTTACAAAAAATAGTTGACAGAGTTGGTACTACTTAGGATCCCAGATATTTCCAGCTCAGTGTAAATTGCTCACAGTCCCAGCTGTACATTACAGTAGAGTGTGATGAAAGACTTTGACATTGTCTAGAGCCAAATCTTTGCTGGTATTGTAAATGCGTGAGAATATCCTCATACCGAGTACAAAATATTCTCATAACTGGTTCATAGTCCTCATCATTTTGCTACCATCAGTGTATTCTGACATTTGAGCTCATTTTTACACACAAACAGAAATCAACAGGGCAGTTGAAGTTCCAGGATCAGTGTCTGGTGGTGGTGGTTCAGTCAACAAAAGTTGTAATGGGCATCTGAACAGAGATTATTTGTACTAGTCTCCAAACCAACCTTGTTTTGTTCATTGTGCTCAGACAATGACGATAGACCTAACTTTTAATCCTGGTGTACGGTGTCTGAGTATCAGGAGGAGTGATGACAAGTAAGCAGATCACTTGCCGTTTACTGCAGCATGATACTTTGTGGCACCGCAGTATGGGATCAATCTTCACACAGGCAGAATATTGCCAACAAGTTGCTTGGCATCCTCATCTGCCACTGATGTCATCTCCTCATGGGACTGGGCTATATTTGTGGCATTTCCTATATTTAGAAAGTGGAATACCAGAAATACCTTGGAAAATGTAATTACTGTGAGCCATGAATATGAAGACTTTAATGGCTTCATTTGTAAAATAAATGCAACTTCAGTGGATGTGTTGACTTTAACACAGCGATTATGAAATCTCTGGTGATTCTGCTACTGCTAAACAAACAGAAAAATCAACTAAACAAGAAAGTCATATTCATTTCAGATCCAGTGTGGGGGGGGGGATTGTCTGCTAGACAAAATACATTAATAAAGAAATGTCTGTATAAACTAATTAATTTTAAAGTTGTTCAGAAGGAAAGTCTGGCACCTACATACCATAGGGATGGGGTAGTATAAATGCATTGAGAGAGAATAAAATCAAATATTAAAATATTAACTACCAACTTTTCTAGCAGCTGAATCCTCTCTCTTGCAGGATTTGGATGACTAAATGCATGGAGGTTTTTGATTGGTTGGTTGTTGGATTTTCTTCATTTTGTTTTTTCCCAAATACTCACATGAATAGTATAGATAAATCATGACAATGATTGACAAAATTAAGACAATGGATTTCAAGAAGGCAGACTTTAGCAAACTCAGAGAGCTGGTAAGTAAGATCCCATGGCAAGCAAGTCTAAGGGGGAAAACAATTGAAGACAGTTGGCAGTTTTTCAAAAAGAGACATTATTAAGGGTACAAGAGCAAACTATCCCACTGTGCAGGAAAGACGGGAAGTATGGCAAGAGACCAGCCTGGCTTAACCAGGAGATCTTCAATGGTCTGAAACTCAAAAAAGAATCCCACAAAAAGTGGAAACTAGGTCAAATTACAAACGATGAATATAAACAAATAACACAAGTATGTAGGGAGAAAATTAGAAAGGCCAAGGCACAAAACAAGATCAAATTAGCTAGAGACATAAAGGGTAACAAGAAAACATTCTACAAAATACATTAGAACAGGGGTGTCCAAACTACGGCCCGCGGGCCAACTGCGGCCCGCGGGTCAGTTTTTATTGGCCCGCAGCAAATTCTGAAAATACAGTTAAACCCTGTTATCTCGACGGCGGGCGGGCGGGCGGGGACAGGCAGGGACCGGGTATGCGGGGGCGGGCGGACGGGCGGGCGGCAGGAGAAGCCGGGACCAGGTAGGTGGGGCAGGGACCAGGTATGCGGGGACGGGCGAGCGGGCGGGGACAGGCAGGGACCGGGTATGCGGGGGCGGGCAGGCGGTGAAGCGGAGCCGGCGGACGGCGAGGCGTAGCCGGGCGGGCGGGCGGCAGGCGAGCCGGGACCAGGTATGCGGGTCCGGGCGGGCGGGCGGCAAGGCGGAGCCGGGCGGGCGGGCGATAGGCGAGCCGGGACCAGGTATGCGGGGCCGGGCGGGCGGGGACAGGCAGGGACCGGGTATGCGGGGGCGGGCATGGCTCCCTGGTTCTCCCCCGTTTCCGGTGCCGGTGGCTCGCCCCCAGCCTCTCCCCCGCTTTTCCCCCTCACCCGCAGCCTCAGCTCGCTTGCGCTGCCAGCGGCGCAATGCTCTGGGCAGTGGGGCTGTGAGCTCCTGGGGCAGGGCAGCTGCAGAGCTGGGCCTGACCCGGTGCTCTGTGCTGTGCGGTGGCAACAGCGTGGCCTGGCTCCAGCCGGGTGGCGCGGCTGTAGCACCGCCAGCCACCAGTGCTCCAGGCAGTGCAGTAAGGGGACAGGGAGCAGAAGGGGTTGGATAGGGGGCAGAGGAGTTCAGGGTGGTGGGCAGCGGATGGGGGTGTGGATAGTGGTTGGGGGAGGAACAGGGGGTTGAATGGGGGCAGGGATCCTGGGGGAGCAGTCAAGAAGGAGAGGGGTTGGATGGGGCCATCGTCCCGGGGAGGCCGTCAGGAATTAGAGGAGGGGTTGGATGGGGTGGCGGAGGTCCAGGGGTGGTCAGGGGACAGGGAGTGGGGGGTGGTGGTGGTGGATGGGGCAGGGGTCCCAGAGGAGCTGTCAGGGAATGGGGGATGGGGGTTGGATGGGGGAGGAGTCCGGGGTGTGTGTGCAGATAGGAGGTGGGGGCTGGGCCACGACCCCTCCCCTAACCGGCCCTCCATACAATTTACGAAAACCGATGCGGCCCTCAGGCCAAAAAGTTTGCCCGCCCCTGCATTAGAAGCAAGAGGAAGACCAAGGACAGGGTAGGCCTGTTACTTAATGAGGGGGTAAAAATAATAACAGAACATGTGGAAATGGCAAAGGTGCTTAATGACTTCATTGTTTCGGTTTTCACCAAGAAGGTTAGTGGTGATTGGACATCAAACATAATGAATGTCAGTGAAAATGAGGTAGAATCAGGGGCTAAAATAGGAAAAGAACAAGTTAAAAATTACTTAGACAAGTTAGATGTCTTCAAGTTACCAAGGCCTGAGGAAATGCATTCTAGAATACTCAAGGAGCTGACTGAGGAGATAGGCGAGCCATTAGCGATAATCTTTGAAAATGTCATGGAAGATGGGAGAGATTCCAGAGGACTGAAAAAATGGCAAATATAGTGCCAATCTATAAAAAGGGAAATAAGGACAGCGTGGGGAATTACAGACCAGTCAGCTTAACTACTGTACCCAGAAAGAAAATGGAGCAAATAATTAAGCAATCAGTTTGCAAACATCTAGAAGATAAATCCATGATGACTCTTACTTATCACCTTGTCAAGAACAAATCATGTCAAACCAACCTAATAGCTTTTTTTGACAGGGAAACAAGCTTTGTGGATTGGCAGGGGGAAAGCGGTAGACATAGTATATCTTGACTTTAGTAAAGCTTTTGATACCATCTCGCATGACCTCCTCATAAACAAACTAGGGAAATGCCATCTGGATGTAGCTACTATAATGTGGGTGCAAAATTGTTGGAAAATCATTCCCAGAGAGTAATCTGTGGTCCACAGTCATGCTGGAAGGGCATAATGAGTGGGGTCCTGGAGGGAACAGTTCTGGGTCTGGTTCTGTTCAATATCTTCATCAATGATTTAGATAATGGCATAGAGAGTGCACTTATAAAGTGTGAGGATGGTATCAAGCTGAGAGGGGCTGCAAGTGCTTTGGAGGGTAGGATTACAATTCAAAATGATCTGGAAAAACTGGAGAAATGGTCTGAAGTAAATAGGATGAAATTCAATAAGGACAAATGCAAAATACTCCATTTAGGAAGGAACAATCAGTTGCACACATACAAAATAGGAAATGACTGCCTAAGAAGGAGTACTGTGGAAAGGGATCTGGGGGTCCCATAAGCTAAATATGAGTCAACAGTATAACACTATTGCAAAAAATGCGAACATCATTCTGAGATGTATTAGCAGGAGTATTGTAAGTAAGACATGAGAAGTAATTCTTGCACTCTACTCCATGCTAATTAAGCCTCAACTGGAGTATTGTGTCCAGTTCTGGGTGTCGCATTTCAGGAAAGATGTGCGCAAATTGGAGGAAGAGCAACAAAAATGATTAAAGGTCTAGAAACATGACCTATGAGGGATGATTGAAAAAAGGGAGTTTGTTTAGTCTGGAGAAGAGAAGACTGAGAGGGGACATAACAGTTTTCAAGTACATAAAAGGTTGTTACAAGGAGGAGGGATAAAAATTGTTCTTCTTAACCTCTGAAGATAAGACAAGAAGCAATGGGCTTAAATTGCAGTAAGGGAGGTTTAGGTTGGACATCAGGAAAAACTTCCTAACTGTCAGGGTGGTTAAACACTGGAATAAATTGCCTAGGGAGCTTGTGGAATCTCCATCATTGGAGATTAAGAGCAGGTTAGACAAACACCTCTCAGGAATGGTTTAGATAATAGTTAGTCCTGCCATGAATGTAGGGGAATGAACTAGAAGGCCTCTCAAAGTCCCTTCCAGTCCTATGATTCTATATTTCTGGTCTGCTGTTTGCCTCATGGATACTGCCAGCCCTAGTCACAGAAGTCAATTATCCTGGCAGAAGTACTGAATAAAAACAAGGACAATTAATAGAAAAAAAAATCTACTCTGAAAATCAATATCTTGTGACAAGTGAACAGCAACAAAAAGTTTTGATCACAGTGTCAAGCAACTTAAATGTTGCAGTTCATTAAATGTAATGAGTCATAAAAGTAAACGCGTGATCCAGATCATTGTATAAAATCTTTCATTAAAAACCTACCCCTTCTTTCTTTTCCTTTGCAGAGCAATGTAAAAGTTCAGAGATTAAAATCATTTTTCATATATAAGCAGTTCATAATCATGAATAAAAAAATATAAAACATCTACTTCTTGCAGTGGTGGCCAGCTTACTCAAAAATCACATCACTTGACACAATGCCAGTGTGGAATCCGAATATGAGAGAAGTGACTGGTGACAGCTGAAAATTGGTAGTCAAAGTTGACAAGTAAAGGTGCAATGTTCCTTTTAGGGACCATCTTCCATAACACTCTGTTACACTAATTTGAAAGGCAGGTGAAAACTGGTTTAGACACTTTTTACATGAATGCCCACATTTCCTCTATTATAAATGAATTTATATTTTTGTGTCGGATGATGACCCCCACTTGTATACTCATAATTGTGATTAAACACTTGAGATTTTAAAAGACAAAGGGATTAAGATGCTCAATTTCAATTAATATTAAGAGGAGTTATTTAACGAAATGCTCTAGCCAGCTTTGAAAATCCTAAAATATATATTCAAATGCAAACAGAATTTATTGGTGAGAAATGCTTGTAACTAAGGAACAGTCAGATTACTTGGTTGAAACTCAAAGGATTCGAGGAGTCATTTAAACCCACTACCTATGCCTAAATGTCATTATTTTGTTACTACTAAATGTAGATTTTGCAATGGCAGAAAAATGAGAAGCCACACAGACATCTGTACATAGAAGACTGGATTTTCAAATAATCATGGGAAAAATCATGTTTGGCCAAGCACTATACATAATGCATATGCATTTATGTATCTCTGAAATACAGATATTATTTCCCCCCAGGACTAATAGTTGTGAAATTATCTTTTCTGGCCTGGGTTCTTGCCCATGCATCCAGGTGCAATTACGCTTACACTAAAACATATTCCATGGTCAGTCTTTCTTGTGATTGTAAAAGATTCTATGCTGACTCAGTAATCCATTCCCACTACTATTTGTTTCATTTTCCTAAAAGAAAGTACAGTAATTATTAAATGTGACCACTCCCTTCCTGTAGTGTTTTGTAGTACATGCTCATTATACTGAATTATCATGTCAAGTAAAAAAGTATATGATAATGGATAATGGGCAGGCAAATGTCTTTGCCAGATCTGTAACTGCTGCTGTTCAAAAAATAATAATCAGAAAAATCAACAACCTCTGCCAAACCTTAACAATCTTTTAGTTCAGGTTTGGTTCAAGGCATGAGCTAAGATTTAGCCCAGTTCTTATTTAGCCCAAACTAGTATGTTTAGCCAATTCCCAGCTGTTTACATTTTAGCTGAATGCTCCTGTTGCCCTGTGAAATGTTCTATACATGTATTCAGGGGCGACTCTATTTTTTTTGCCGCCCCAAGCATGGCAGTCAGGGAGCCTTCGGCAGCGTTTCTGCAGGAGGTCCGCCGGTAACGCGGATTCGGCGGCGGCTCTGCGAGTGATCTACTGGTCCCACACCTTCGGCGTACTCACCGCCGAATTGCCACCAAAGCCGCGGACCGGTGGACCTCCCACAGAAACACTGCAGAAGGCTCCCTGACTGCTGCCCTCATAGCGACCAGCAGCCCCTCACCCTCGCTTGCCGCCCCAGTGCTTGTTGCGCTGGTTCCTGGAGCCGCCCCTGCATGTATTATTTGTCTAATGACAGTGTACCAGCTCAACATGGCATCATTCATGTTACATCTGGATTTAATGGAGATCTTCACAGAATTAGCATTTCTGGAACTTTAACATCTGGGCCCATAAGAATATACCTTCCAAAGGATATGCAATTTCAAAAAGTCCAAAACATTTCCAGATAAATAAAACAAAACCATAATCCATCCTGGCTCCTGAGCAGTTAGTTTAAACATTTTTTTTGCAGGAGTTTGTGGCAAGGCTGTTATAAATATTTAACAGACAGACTGTTTTCTAAATATGAATCAGAGACACTACATACATTTTATAAGGTAAATATAGACTAGGTCATTTGGTCTTCTAAAATGTCCCTAAATGTGCGTTCCAAGAAGTCCCTTTCCCAGCCTATGTTGTGATATCTGAGTAAGAAGCAGCTTTCATAAATCCATCTTCACTGACATTATAAATTATTCTCTGTTGTATCCTTCAGTTGCAGCTGTCAAATGTAAGCTGCAAGGATAAAGAGTCACAGCTTCCTCTTTAGCTGATTTAATTTTACAGAGGACAACAAATTCCAAAGTATTCTTGCTAGTGCTAGCCAGTCATATGAAGGTGCCTGTGAATTTTCTGTTATAATGAAATATGTAATATAAATTAATAGTAATAAATTCAGCTTGCATTTTGACTGCTCTTGTATTCACTGCTATACCATCTGCTCCTCAAAGCATGAATAAGTGCCGCCTGAGAAGAATGTCTTAACATTATCAAATTATATTTAGTGGTTGACAGACTGGTTCTGGTTACACAAAAACCCACTGAAATGTTCGCCCACCCTATAAACTTTATTGAAATCAAGATATAGATGCCCTAGTTAATGCAAGCAGAATTAATTCACATGGCAGTTAATAGAATAGTAAAAACATTGTTTTTAAAACTATAATATTTCATTTTTATGAAACAGTTCTCTCAAACTGGAGGGGCCACTGTCCAGAATTGAGATAGCAGAACACGGCATCTGGAGTGCTAGGTTCCAGCCCCACCTCTGCCACTGAGTGACCTTAGGGTTGCAAATCCCTCTATCTTCCAGGCCCTAGTTCGGCACTTAAGCATGCTGGGGGGAAGGATAGCTCAGTGGTTTGAGCATTGGCCTGCTAAACCCAGGGTTGTAAATTCAATCCTTGAGGAGACCATTTAGGGTTTGGTCCTGCTTTGAGCAGGGGATTGGACTAGATGATCTCCTGAGGTCCCTTCCAACCCTAATAATATACAATTCATGTGCTTTACTTTCAGCAGGTGCTTACATTTAAACAAATCCTTGAGTTTATTTCCTGACTAGAGATGGACTTAAGTACATGCTTAAGTGTTTTCCTGAATCAAGGACATTGTACTTCAGTTTCCTTTTCTGAAAATGGGGATAATTCTTACTTTACAACATTTAGTTCAATAATAAATAATAAAGCACTTTGGACAATAGGCACTATAGAAATGAAAAGCATTATATTAACAATAAAAATGCTAAAAGCTAGTATTCAAGATTTTCTTTGGAGATTAGTATTCCAAACAAAAAGTATTGGATGATCTTCCAAAGCTTTGGAAGAAAGGTTTGAAAAACTTGAATGCCCAAAGTTATGCTGCTAAAACCGTATTGAAACTAAATTCTAAACAAGTGGCCTGGTTTTCAAAAATGCTGACTGCTCTGCAGTTCTCATTGAAGTCTCCCTGGAGAATGAGGAAGCTATTTAAAAAGTAAAATTGTTGCTATGGATGTTGTGAACAAGTGGAACCTTATAAAAAAAATAGAATACTTAGTATTTGCATTATAAGTACTTGAAAAGTGTGGTAACAACAGTAGCTGTTTCAGTCTATCTTTGCCTATGAGATACAGTAGTTACAGTATATTATCCCGAGATAAAGATTGGAAAACTGAAGTAGAGTCATTGTCAGAGCTGGAATTAGAACACAGGAACTCCTGAACCACAGTTCCATTCTCAGACAATAAAACAAAAACTGAATTTGCTGAAGGATGAGTCTGTAACAAAAGAAAAACTAAAAATTGATTAGTTTATATGCAAGAAGTAGAGAAACAGTATGGTTCAGTGGATAAAACAGTAGGAGCCTGAGGTTCCATTCCTGACTCTCTCATTGACCTGCTACTATAACAATAAGAAAATTAAAATGTTTAAAATCTCCAAACTCCAATATTATTTAAATGTGTAAAAAGAAAAACAAAACAAATCTGATCACTGAAGAATAGCAAAATAAATTTTGAAATGTATAAACAGGATATATCAGAAAAATGAAATCTGTATTTGAGGATTAAGAGAAGTACCAGAAAATGGAAAAATAATGTTTATCTACACTAGGAAAACATAAAAGTAATACAAATTACTATAAATCCCATTTAAAATGAAATTATTAAAGACAGAAAAAACTCTAGTTAGATTTCACCTTGGTATTCTGAAAGCTGGAAAAAACCAATTACTTTTTAAACAGAGATCCTTATCTGGTGAGTTGAAAAACAGAAAGTACCACAGACTGAAGTTACATAAGTGTAACATATGCTTTCAGAACAAAAAATAATGAATGGAAAATCAGGTTCTGTGGACATTAAAACACCAGAGACAAGATCAACATATTGTGAGAAATACAGGATGACGATGGTCAACGTTAGGGTTATCATAGAATCATAGAAGATTAGGGTTGGAAGGGACCTCAGGAGGTCATCTAGTCCAACCCCCTTCTCAAAAGCAGGACCAACACCAACTAAATCATCTCAGCCAGGGCTTTGTCAAGCCGGGCCTTAAAAACCTCTAAGGATGGAGATTCCACCACCTCCCTAGGTAACCCATTCCAGTGCTTCACCCTCCTAGTGAAATAATGTTTCCTAATATCCAATGTAGACCTCCCCCACTGCAACTTGAGACCATTACTCCTTGTTCTGTCATCTGCCACCACTGAGAAGAGCCTAGTTCCATCCTCTTTGGAATCCCTCCTCTTCAGGTAGTTGAAGGCTGCTATCAAATCCCCCCTCACTCTTCTCTTCTGCAGACTAAATAAGCCCAGTTCTCTCAGCCTCTCCTCATAAGTCATGTGCCTCAGTCCTCTACCCATTTTTGTTCCTCTCTGCTGGACTCTCTCCAATTTGTCCACATCTTTTCTGTAGTGGGGGGCCCAAAACTGGATGCAATACTCCAGATGTGGCCTCACCAGTGCCGAATACAGGTGAATAATCACTTCCCTTGATCTGTTGGCAATGCTCCTACTAATACAGCCCAATATGCAATTAGCCTTCTTGGCAACAAGGGCACACTGTTGACTCATATCCAGCTTCTCATCCACTAATTCCCAGGTCCTTTCTGCAGAACTGCTGCTTAGCCAGTCGGTCCCCAGCCTGAAGCAGTGCACAGGATTCTTCCATCCTAAGTGCAGGACTCTGCACTTGTCCTTGTTGAACCTCATCAGATTTCTTTTGGCCCAATCCTCCAATTTGTCTTGGTCACTCTGGACCCTATCCCTACCCTCCAGCGTATCTACCTCTCCCCTCAAGCTGAGTGTCATCTGTGAACTTGCTGAGGGTGCAGTCCACGCCATCCTCCAGATCATTAATGAAGATATTGAACAAAACCAACCCCAGGACTGACCCCTGAGGCACTCCGCTTGACACCACCTGCCAACGAGACATAAAACTGTTGATCAGTACCCATTGAGCCCGATGATCTAGCCAGCTTTCTATCCACCTCATAGTCCATTCATCCAATCCATACTTTTTTTAACTTGCTGCAAGAATACTGTTGGACACCGTATCAAAAGCTTTGTTAAAGTCAAGGTAGATTATGTCCACCACTTTCCCCATATCTACAGAGCCAGTTATCTCATCATAGAAGGCAATCAGGTTGGTCAGGCTTGACTTGCCCTTGGAGGAGAGGAAGGTGATCAGGAACAGTCAACATGGATTCACCAAGTGCTTCAAAATGGATTCCTTGAGGACCTGCTCCATTTTTCCAGGGACTGAGGTGAGGCTGACCGGTCTGTAGATCCCCAGATTCTCCTTCTTTCCTTTTTTAAAGATGGGCACTATATTTGCCGTTTTCCAATCATCCGGGACCTCTCCCCACCCCCTCAGATGCATGGATCCGGCCCCAGGGACTTATGCATGGCCAGCTTTTCTAAGTAGTCCTTAACCTGTTCTTTCACCACTGAGGGCTGCTCACCTCCTCCCCATACTGGGCTGCCCAGTACAGCAGTGTGGGAATTGACCTTGTCTGTGAAGACCGAGGCCAAAAAAGCATTGAGTACTTCAGCTTTTTCCACATCAGGTGTCAGTAGGTTGCCTCCCCCATTCAGTAAGGATCCCACACTTTCTCTGACCACCTTCTTATTGCTAACATACTTATGGAAACCCTTCTTGTTATCTTTCACATCCCTTGCTAGCTGCAACTCCAGTTGTGCTTTGGCCTTCCTGATTACATCCCTGCATGCTCGAGCAACATTTTTATACTCCTCCCTAGTCATCTGTCCAAGTTTTCACTTCTTAGCTTCCTTTTTGTGTTTAAGCTCAAAGATTTCTCTGTTAAGTCAAGCTGGTTGCCTGCCATATTTGCTATTCTTTCTGCACATCAAGATGGTTCGTTCCTGCACTCTCAAAAAGTCTTCTTTAAAATACATCCAGCTCTCCTGGACTCCTTTCCAGAATTCTTAATTTATAAGGTTTTCATGAGGTAACAGAGAAGATTGGGAAACTAGTAGAAAGTGCACTTTTGATTTTTAAAAAAGAAAATGAAACAGACCCTGCTTGGTAAAACAAGGTCATAAAGCTAGTCAATATTATATTGAATGTGCCATTGTTGCGTAGATGAAAAAAATGGCTGAGGGCAGATAATGGATAAAGATAAGGAAAGAGAATATTAATTATTACTTATATTATTGTAGCACCTAGGATCCCTAGCCGTGGACCAGGACCCCATTGTGTTAGCTGCTGTATATGAAAATGATTTAGTGCAGGGGTAAATACCGTTGCCATTTTCTTTTTTTATAAAGCAATCTTAGAAAAAGGGAACAAACAGGAGCCCCTTCAATAGTCTGACAGGTATCAATAATGTGGCTATAGACCTCTCTATCCATATGACTAACAGCTAACCATTATTATTTTGGTTTCAATTTTGGTTGTTGGGGTTAGTGTGCAAGTGCTGGCTGGTGGTGGTGGTCTGTGGTATCCAGGAGAACTGATGATGTGGTAGACCTTTCTGGCCTTAAACTCAGACTTTAAGGTCAGAAGGGACCATTATGATCGTCTAGTCTGACCTCCTGCACAACGCAGGCCACAGAATCTCATCCACCCATTCCTGTATCAAACCCCTAACCTATGTCTGAGCTAATGAAGTCCTCAAATCATGGTTTAAAGACTTCAAAATGCAGAGAATCCTCCATCAAGTGACCCATGCCCCACGCTGCAGAGGAAGGTGAAAAAACCCCAGGGCCTCTGCCAATCTGCCCTGGAGGAAAATTCCTTCCCAACCCCAAATATGACGATCAGCTAAACCCTGAGCATGTGGACAAGACTCAACAGCCAGACACCCAGGAAAGAATTCTCTGTAGTAACTCAGAACCCACCCCATCTAACATCCCATCACAGGTCATGGGGCATATTTACCGCTAATATGCAAAGACCAATTAATTGCTAAAATTAGGCTATTCCATCATACCATTCCCTCCATAAAATTATCAAGCTTAGTCTTGAAGCCAGATATGTCTTTTGCCCCCACTGCTCCCCTTGGAAGGCTGTTCCAGAACTTCACTCCTCTAATGGTTAGAAACCTTCGTCTAATTTCAAGTCTAAAACTTCCTGATGGCCAGTTTATATCCATTTATTCTTGTGTCCACATTGATACTGAGCTTAAATAATTCCTCTCCCTCCCTGATATTTATTCCTCTGATATATTTATAGAGAGCAATCATCTTCCCCCTAAGCTTTCTTTTGTTTAGGCTAAACAAGCCAAGCTCTTTCAGTCTCCTTTCATAAGACAGGTTTTCCATTCCCTGGATCATCCTAGTAGCCGTTCTCTGTACCTGTTCCAGTCTGAATTCATCCTTCTTAAACACGGGAGACCAGAACTGCACACAGTATTCCCGATGAGGTCTCACCAGTGCCTTGTATAACGGTACTAACACCTCCTTATCTCTACTGGAAATACCTCGCCTGATGCATTCCAAGACCGCATTAGCTTTTTTCATGGCCATGTCACATTGGCAGCTCGCAGTCATCCCGTGATCAGCCAATACGCCAAGGTCCTTCTCCTCCTCTGTTGCTTCCAACTGATGTGTCCCCAGCTTAACACAAAAATTCTTATTAATCCCTAAATGCATGACCTTGCACTTTTCCCTATTAAATTTCATTCTATTACTATTACTCGTTTACAAGGTCATCCAGATCTTCCTGTATGATATCCCAGTCCTTCTCTGTGTTAGCAGTACCTCCCAGCTTTGTGTCATCTGCAAACTTTATTAGCACATTCCCACTTTTTGTGCCAAGGTCAGTAATAAAAAGATCAAATAAGATTGGTCCCAAAACCGATCCCGGAGGAACTCCACTAGTAACCTCCCTCCAGCCTGACAGTTCACCTTTCAGTACGAGCTGTTGTAGTCTCCCCTTTAACCAGCTCCTTATCCACCTTTCAATTTTCATATTGATCCCCATCTTTTCCAATTTAGCTAATTCCCCATGTAGAACTGTATCAAATGCCTTACTGAAATCAAGGTAAATTAGATCCACTGTTTCCTTTGTCTAAAAAAATATGTTACCTTCCCAAAGAAGGAGATCGGGTTGGTTTGTCATGATCTATGTTTTGTAAAACCATGTTGTATTTTGTCCCAGTTACCATTGACCTCAATGTCCTTAACTATTTTCTCCTTCAAAAATTTTTCCCAAGACCTTACATACTACAGATGTCAAACTAACAGACCTGTAGTTAACCGGATCACTTTTATTCCCCCTTTCTTAAAAATAGAAACTATGTTAGCAATTCTCCAATCATACGGTACAACCCCTGAGTTTACAGATTCATTAAAATTCTTGCTAATGGGTTTGCAATTTCATGTGCCAGTTCCTTTAATATTCTTGGATGAAGATTATCTGGGCCCCCCCAATTTAATCCCATTAAGATGTTCAAGTTTGGCTTTTACCTTGGATATGGTAATATCTACCTGCATATCCTCATTCCCATTTGTCATCCTACCATTATGCCTAAGGTCCTCATTAAACACTGAAGCCAACTATTTGTTTAGATATTGGGCCATGCCTAGATTATTCTTAACCTCCACTCCATCCTCAGTGTTTAGTGGTCCCACTTCTTTATTTGTTTTCTTCTTATTTATATGGCTATAGAACCTTTTGCTATTGGTTTTAATTCCCTTTGCAAGGTCCAACTCTACATGGCTTTTGGCCTCTCTCACTTTATCCCTACATGTTCTGACCTCAATAAGGTAGCTTTCCTTGCTGATCACTCCCGTCGTCCACTCCTTGTGGACTTTCTGATTTGTCTTAATCACCTCTGAGATGCTTGCTTATCCAGCTTGGTCTACAATTCCTGCCTATGAATTTTTTCCCCTTTCTTGGGATGCAGGCTTCTGATAGTTTCTACAACTTTGACCTGAATAATTCCAGGCCTCCTCCACCTTCAGATCCACAAGTTCTTCAGTCAAATCCACTTCCCTAACTAATTTCCTTAATTTTTTAAAAGTTCACCCTTTTGAAATAAAAAACCCTATGACTTTGAAAAAGTATGATGCTTCCAGAGTTACTCTCTCATTTTATTTATCTGCTACCAAACAGAAAATGTGCTTTTCTGGTTCTGCTCATCACAATCAATGTAATATAATTATTGGGTTTTTCCTAAGGAAAACCCATCCAAAGCAAATATACTGAATGGATAAAATCCTGGCCTATTGAAATCAGTGGCAAAACTCCTAGGGTATGTCTACACTGCAATAAATAAACTGTGGCACTGAGTATCAGAGCCCAGGTCAGCTGTTTTGAGTTGCAGGACTCAGGCTGCAAGGCTATAAAATTGCCATGTGGACATCCAGGTTCAGGTTGCATTGCAGGGTCTCAGAGTCCTGGCTCCAGCCCACTGCAATTGTATAGTGCTGCAGCCTGAGCCCTGTGAGCCCAAGTCAGCTGACCATGGCCAGCCACAGCCATACTGCGGGTCTTTTATCCCCAATGATATCATTTTAGGCCAGTTTTCATCTAATAGATAAATTCATGGTGGCTAAGTCCATAAATGGCTATTAGCCAGGATGGGTAAGAATGGTGTCCCTAGCCTCTGTTCGTCAGAGGATGGAGATGGATGGCAGAAGAGAGATCACTTGATCATTGCCTGTTAGGTTCACTCCCTCAGGGGCACCTGGCATTGGCCACTGTCGGTAGACAGATACTGGGCTAGATGGACCTTTGGTCTGACCCGGTACGGCCTTTCTTATGTTCTTATGTAATAGGGGGGAAATGCTGAGAGAGACATAGACGTGGTAATGGACAGCAAATCAGACATGCAAAATTGTTTGATATGTCAACAAAAACAGTGCAATTTAGGGCTAAATAGGCAAAGTCATGAGCTGGAGCAGGGAATCCTTCTCTGTATGGGTTTCCAGCATGAAACTGGAATATTGTACTGTCTATACAACACATTTCCAGAAATATAGAAGACGGCAACAAAGATGACTTATATGGTTAGGAAAGATTAAAAGAGGTAATTAACGTTTAAAAAACTAACTGTTGAAAGCGGGTGGTGTGTATATAACAATCTTTAGGACAGGAATCTGCAATCTTTGGCACGTGGCTTGCCAGAGTAAGCCCCCTGGCGGGCTGGGCCAGTTTGTTTTCCTGCCGTGTCTGCAGGTTTGGCCGATCGCGGCTTCCACTGGCTGCAGTTCACCACACCAGGCCAATGGGGGTGGCAGGAAGCAGCAGCCAGCACATCCCTCGGCCTGCGCTGCTTCCTGCAGCCCCCATTGGTCTGGGATGGCAAACCGCGGCCAGTGGGAGCCGCAAATCGGCCAAACCTGCAGACGTGGCAGGAAAACAAACCGGCCCAGCCTCCCAGGGGGCTTACCCTGGTGAGCCGCGTGCCAAAGGTTGCTGATCCCTGCCTTAGGATCTAAAAATACCAAGGAGGGAGAGGAATTCCTAAGTGTGATGATACCTGAGGCTATAACTCGGAATAATGGAATGAAAATAAGGAAGGGAAATAGCAATAGAAGTATCCTGACAGTGAGATAACTAGACTGTAGAATTGTCTGGACCATTGAAGTGATAGAAGACTTTTAAAAGTGGAATTGAGAAATTCCTGAATAATATCCCCTAGAGAACAATCCTGCATTTTCAGTGAGATGGTCAGAATGACCTATAATTTGTATTACCATAGTGCCTAAAAGCTCTAGTCATGGGGCCAGGATCTCATTGCATTAGGCGCCATACAAACTCAAAACAAAAAGCCTGTTCCTACTCAAAAGAACTTACAAACTAGGTACAGTTTCAGACAAGAGATGACTGATCGATACAGACAGATAAAGGAGTACAAGGAAACAATGAGAATATATTGGTCCTCATGATAGACTCTCAGCACATCAGGCAGGTCTAACTGCTGTCAAGTTTTTGTAGACATCATGGCAAAGGAGAATTTTCAGGAGGGATTTGAACTTGGTGGATATGGAAGTAGCTTTGCAGATCCTTGCAGACAACTTTAGCTGTGCTGAGGAAAGGCTTCCAAGTTTACCTCTCCACAACTTTCTGTTTTATTAACAGGGCAAAGGGAGATATTTTAAGGAATCACTAAGGAGAAAGCCTTACAGAGAAATACATTATAAGTAAAGTTATTTTAAAGTGTGTCAGAAAAAAAAATATGACATAAGTAGTTTCCTGCCTAATTAGAAAACCAAAGAAACCACAACACCTATATGGATCCTCAGTCAAGAAATAACCTTGAGTGAACAGAAGTAATTTCCTGAACCTATGTTCAGTCCTCCTAAGAAGGAAGAGTCAGGAAGATATTGCCATTTATTCATGTTAAGCGAGTTTCAAGCTGCTCTAAAAGGAAAATTCTAAAATCTTCTGATAAAAGGATGAGTGCATGTGTGTTTCATTACAAAGATTTTCATAATTTAATGCC
Organism: Mauremys mutica; assembly: GCF_020497125.1. Taxonomy (NCBI): domain Eukaryota; kingdom Metazoa; phylum Chordata; order Testudines; family Geoemydidae; genus Mauremys; species Mauremys mutica. The sequence goes on along the minus strand of NC_059074.1, from coordinate 47,316,810 downwards.
CACATCTGTGCGGTGCTGGATACACTTATCTCCCATGGACAGTCAGTCAGTCTCAGGATAGAGACGTAATTATAGTACACTGCTTATTGGGTAAGGGTCTAGAATGTGAAGAGTATTTCAACACTGTTTCATCAGTTTGGAAACTGGTATTGCTTTGACATTCCTTAATGCTGTTATGGAGAGAGATATCACTGCAAGCTAGGGGGACTCAACAGTCCCTGGGGGAGTAGAGAACAAAGTCTCAGAGGAGGAAATAGCATATGATTCTGGTTTAAATTCTAATCAGACATCACGAAATAAAAAAAAAAGCAAATGGTAGAAACAAAATAATCTAATAAAAAGCCATAAGTAGGAAGTAAGAAGGTGAGATGTAAATATGGGATGTGTTCACTTTCCTACATGAAGATTTACTCCAGAAAGAATCTAAATCTCTATACATTTACTTTACTATATAAAATACTTGTTGATACCTGTGAGGGTAAAGAGGACTAATGAACACTCCTAACATGCTGAGACACATTAGAATATCTGCCTCATGTACAGCCAAAATAATACAGAAGATACCGACTAAAAAAACAAGGTTGGAAGTAAATGGGACTGAGATAAAAGGCATATGGGATGAGATCTATAGCTGGTATAAATTCTTGTAGCTCATCCTACCCTGATGGAACTACATAGATTTGCACCAGCTGGGGATCTGCTCCATGGTGTTGAGCAAACCACCTTGAATGCATCCTCCTTCCGCTTTCATCTTCCAGCTTTTTTCCATTTCAAGCCTTATCTTCAGAACAGTCTTTTCCCCAAACACTAACAAGCTCTCATCCTGGAAATCACTCTTCAAAACACACATATCCAGCAAAGTATTTTAAAAAAAGTCACTACTACATATTTTCTCTACCACCCTGTATTTATATTTGCATTCTGGGCAAGATTTACAAAGATACGTAAGCACCCAAATGTTGGGGGTTGGTGCTCTATAGGAAGTGTGTTCTTCCCTGCTCCAAGTAGTTAAAATAGCTAAGCCTGACTGGTTTGAAGGTATTTCAAAAATTTTGGACAAATAATTTATTCACCAAAAATGGCAGTTTCAGGTTGGCTGAAATGATTCATGAATTCAACACAAATTCATGGAATAGTTTTAGAGAAAAAAAAATCAGGCTAGTTTCCTAGGGAGACTTGAACACCCTTTCACAAAACTGGAGGAGGAGCAGCCCTTCCTCACCTCAAATCTCCATAGCACCATGGTTAATGCCCTGACGTGGTTTCAGGTCCCCTCCAAGTCTCCCTGATTCAGAGCAAGGGCTTTAACATACGTGTCCCCCCATCGCGGGTAAGTGCCCTAACCCCTGGGTCATGTATTGCTCAAATGCTCCTTTTGAAGCTGTTCCATAAATAATTCAATAGTATTGTTCATATAAATAATTCAGTATTTATTGGAGCAGGGACTGGATTACAGATGAGTCCCTAACCACCACACTATAGAGTCATTCTTACCCTCTCGCTCTGACCCAATGAATATTTAATTAGTTATACATAGTAGACATCTTGAACAGGCAATAATCAGCAAGATTTTCTGTAGAATGCCCTTATCTGTTGGTCAGTGCACTCACTTAAAATGTGCTGAATCAGGCAGGTTGGGATCTTGAACCTGGGTCTTCCACATCCACCACAACCATGGGGTTTGTGGAGGAACGAGGGTAAGTACTTTTTCCTCAATTTTTTTGTTTATTTCTTTTTGTTGGGGATTATACAGAGCCTAAAACTGTAATCCCTGCCCCACCAGAATTATATTTCCACCCTGGACTCAATTTATAGATTTGCCCTTCTCACTATTCTCATAGTATTTCTGCACAACAAAAAGCACTTATCCAGTGTACAAAGAACGCCATTCCCACCAGGATAACCAAGTACAATGAATCTTCCTCAGGAAAAGGACTTTTATCTAGTAGATTAGAAAGGAGAGAAGTACTTAATCTTCATCTTTTATTTAAAAAGAGTCAAAGAAACTGCTCGGTATCCTTTTTCCAGATAAATCTGCTTTGAGAATGGTGCCTGGAATCTGACAGAACAGTTTTGTCTGGGCTTTGCAGCCTAAGCGAGATGTATGAAATTATCAGTGAGAGTCAACACCTAAGAGATACCCACAGGACCACAATACAAAATTGTAGGGGAGACATGCTCATAGATTTTACAGTGAGACACCAAATACTGTTGGGGTTTTTTGGTTGTTTGTACTTTTTGCTCTGCAGTCCCTTGTTGTATTTTTCTTTTCTGAAGGGTATTTTTGTGTAGTGCATGCATGTGTGTAATGACTGAAGTTTGTTTAGAAAATAAAAAAATATTAATGAGCATAGGTCCTGTAGTGACTTTCCCATGCTGCAATCCACCATGAACTGTTTGATTTAGTTGTGTCATGTGAGTTCTGTCTTTTATACCATGTAATAGTTGAAAAAGAGCATTTCAAGGTTTCTGTGTAAAGGAAGAAAATAATTTAGGTCATGATTTTCTGTGGTTCAAGATACTGTTTATTGGTTGCTATTTTGAGTTTGAAGAGAACAAGTGAGCACAATGAGGGAGACAGCAGTGTCTTCAGAGGTAAAGAAAGGAACTTCGTTAACAATAATTACTGGTAAATAAATGACTTTTTAAATCATTGGACCTGGGGGTTGTAGAGAGTCATCTATTTTTGCATTACGTTTATATTTCCTTAAGTGCTAGTGTGTCACTCTGTCTGGCTGCACCCTCAGCAAGAAAACCAGTGAATCACTTCAGATTGTATGACCATTTGAATTAAGCAGCAGTTAATTCAACCTATATCCTATGCTTTCCTCAGAACACATCTAATCTGATGAAGTCTCCCATTTTAAAGCTTTCAGAGACGAGAATACCAATTGAAATTTATTTTTTAAGTATTTGTGGATATTTTTCTACATTTTCAAATATATTAATTTCAATTAGAACACAGAATACAAAGTGCAGTGTTCACTTTATATTTATTACAAATATTTGCACTGTAAAAAACAAAATAGTATTGTTCAATTCACCTAATACAAGTACTGTAGTGCAATCTCTATCATGAAAGTTGAACTTACAAATGTAGAATTATGGAAAAAACTGCACTCAAAAACAAAAGTGTAAAACTTTAGTGCATAAAAGTCCACTCATCCTACTTCTTGTTCAGCCAATCACTCAGACAAACAAGTATGTTTACTTTTGCAGGAGATAATGCTGCCCGCTTCTTGTTTACAACATCACCTGTTGTAGCCAGCATTGCAAGATTTATGTGTCAGATGCACTAAAGATTCATATGTCTCTTCATGCTTCAACCACCATTCCAGAGGAGGTGTCCATGCTGATGACAGGTTCTGCTCAACAACAATCCAAAGCAGTGCAGACCAACTCATGTCCATCATCCCATACCTGCATTATAATGCAATCCCGCTGGTCAGTGCTCATTTCTTGGGCTCAGAACTGGCACTCCACTATTTCTAGTTGCTCCATGAATACCAACCACCGTGAATTGGTTCTTGCTATGTCCCACAACAATCTGTCCTTCAAGAAATAATCATATTCCATGCTAATTTGGTTATTCTTATGGCTGTGAAAATACTGAAGGATCGTGAATCCTGTGCTTGCAATACTTATGACAATAGTTCGGAGCTATGCAGGGATCCATGCTTCTGTGAGAGATAGTGGATAGCAAGAATGCTGCACAGGATCAGTGAATTTTGAAAAAAAAAGGTGTGAAAATTGATGACATTATGGGATGGAGATAGTTGCATGCTGGGAAGTTGACCCCTTGCTTCCAGTCACTCCTACACAACTTGTTTCTGCCCACCATGCATTGCCAAAACTTCCTAAAAGGCACTGGATGGTGGTGGGTTGCACACTGGGATACCTACCATGGTGCACTGCACTGTATCAATACAAGCACGCTTGGTGAGAACTCAGTGTCAATGCAAGGAGACAAGTATGCACATGCATAAGTGACATACTAACTGCAGCAGATGAATGCCAACATAACTTGCAGCAACTAAAGTTTGTAGTATAGACATGGCCTTATTTTTCTAGACATGGTGACCCTATGACATCTAAATGATCTGTTGCCACACAATTGCTGCCCTATATTTCCTTTCAATTCTTCCATGAAATGCGGCAGCTTGTCTGCTCTCAGACCTACCTTAAGCCTAAAGTGAGCACAAATCCTTGGTACCTTCTGTAGGCAAATACAGAAATAGATTTATAGTCTTAGCAGGACCAGCTGTCCAAATAAAAAGCCCTCGAATTACTGAAGATAATTAACAGCTTCCTTAACAAAACAAGTGAATTAAACCTTGTGCCTTACGATCCTAATAAAAGTCTGGTTATGATTCAGCAATCCACTAAACATTGTATATGTGCATTTTGTTCTTTTGTACAAATAGCTTTGTAAAGCTGCTCTAAAGTTATTTACATTTTGTACCACTCCATCACCTTATACCTAATACAATGCATGGGTTATTTGAAACATTGTCTCCAACGTTTGTCACAGATTACAAATGTGGTCACTTGTTAGGGGACTGTCTTTTACAAATATTAAATCAATTTTACAGTGAGAGTTATAAATAAAAACCAAAATAACAAACACAAATCTGCAGAAACTGCTTTTTTCACCCTGTGCATCACTGGATTTTTCTCTTTGCTCCCCTCCACTCCATCCCTGCCAGTCTCTGCTAAGCAGAATGCAAACAAACAATCTCAGTTGTGTTAGAGGTTCAAATGGATTTGAATTTAGGGTGAAGCAAGTTCATTTTACCCCTTAATCAAAAAGATAATCTTCAGATATAGATGGATTAAATTTGGGCCACATATTTTACATACAAATTACATGCAGAGTTAATGATCTGAAAAACTGAGTGCCTGATCCCACTCTCATTGAAGTCTATGGTAAATCTCTCTTTAGGCTGTGTGGTGCATGATCAGATCCTTATACTGCCTATGATACACCTTGATTAGAAATGGAACCAACCAAACCTGGACTCCAAATATCCCCAGACCTGGATGTGTTCAAACTGGATTTAAAGTTTGGAGCTATAGCCTCTCTTTAGTTCTCATAATAGGAAGATGCTTTTTTCTGGCATGAACTATGTTAAGGGTTCTAAACAGTTAAGCATTAAACAGTGATAGAATGGGCAATGTATTTACTGTTTGATTGGTCACACACTTCGTAAAAGTGATGGGTAAAATAATTTCCTTATGTTAAATTATTAAGCAAGTTGAGGTTTACTATGTATATTATCCGATATTTGTAATCATATAGTGACATAATGCTACTATTACACATTTCAGGGAGAGTTCACCCATGGGTCATACAAGGCTACGTGCCACATAAGTTCTGCTTAAGCCTTCAAATCAAGACTTAAGAGGTAGACCTTGGGCCTGCATTCCTTGCACACCCCAAATTCCCTTTAAAATCAGATGTGCAAGGCCTATAGGGTTAAGCCTGTGGTGTGCAAAGAGGCTATTATTTGGTAATTCATAGAGATATCAGCAATTTTAAAATTTCATTTTGCATTCGGTATGTTTGCATGCAGGGCCGGCTTTAGGCCGATTCCCCAGAATAGGGCCCCGCGCCTAAGAGGGCCCCACACCTTAGATGCCTTTTTAATTTTTTTTTTTTAATTTAACACATACCCAGCAGCGGTCCGGGTCTTCGGCGGCACTTCAGCGGCAGGGGGTCCTTCACTCGCTCTGGGTATTCAGTGGCATTTCAGTGGTGGGGGGTCCAGAGCTAGTGAAGGACCCCTCTCCGCCGTCGAAGTGCCACCAAAGACCCGGACCACCACTGGGTATTCAAATCGGGCCCCATAGTTCCTAAAGCTGGCCCTGTTTGCATGTTTGGATGTAATTGTTTCAATTTGTTTACATGCTAGACTGGAACATAGATTGGTGTATTTATTAGTTACTTTGTACATAGTGTATTTTTAAATATTCAGCATAATATTTTATTATGTAAAGCAGTAAATATATGGGTTTGCTGGTTGTCATGACCTGCCCCTTCCTGGGCATATACCTTGTTCAACATTGGTGTCTCTGGGTCACTAGTACAGACCTTTTACTCCTCCAAGCTAACTCTCAGGAAACTTGCCTAAAAGGGTGCTGGAATAATTTTTATAGTGGGGGTGCTGAGAGTTTTTGAACCAAACTGTAAACCCTGTATATAATGGAAACCATTTCAAGACAGAGAGTGCTGCAGCACTCCCCGCCCCCCCACACCCCTAGTTCTTACACCTATGCTTACCTATAGAGATCAGGCAATCATAGCTGCTTTTCCTAACACTATTTCAAGGGCCCTAAAGATCTCAAACCCCACTGATTTACCACAACTCTGATTTCTGGCTTTGTAAAACCTCTAAATGTTGTTTAACCAGAGCTAAACATAACAAACATAAACAATAGAGTTCAATAACCTTTCTACTTCTTACTCCACTAGGGAAAGTCTAATCTCAGAAAAACCCAGTAGTGCTTCCATTGCTGATAACAATCTAGTTATTCCAATCCCCTCTGTGATCCTGTTCTCTCTCCAACCAATGGCCTTTCACATTCATACCACCACCACACTGTTCCATTCAGGAATCCAAGCCTCTGGTGCCCAGCAGCATATGTATCAGAGGGGTAGCCGTGTTAGTCTGGTTCTGTAGAAGCAGCAAAGAATCCTGTGGCACCTTATAGACTAACAGACGTTTTGCAGCATGAGCTTTCGTGGGTGAATACCCACTTCTTCGGATGCAAGTGGTGGAAATTTCCTGGGGCAGGTATATATAAGCAAGCAAGAAGCAAGCTAGAGATAACGAGGTTAGATCAATCAGGGTGGATGAGGCCCTGTTCTAGCAGTTGAGGTGTGAAAACCAAGGGAGGAGAAACTGGTTCTGTAATTGGCAAGCCATTCACAGTCTTTGTTTAGTCCTGAGCTGATGGTGTCAAATTTGCAGATGAACTGGAGCTCAGCAGTTTCTCTTTGAAGTCTGGTCCTAAAGTTTTTTTGCTGTAGGATGGCCACCTTAAGATCTGCTATTGTGTGGCCAGGGAGGTTGAAGTGTTCTCCTATAGGTTTTTGTATATTGCCATTCCTAATGTCTGATTTGTGTCCATTTATCCTTTTCCTTAGAGACTGTCCAGTTTGGCCGATGTACATAGCAGAGGGGCATTGCTGGCATATGATGGCATATATTACATTGGTGGAAGTGCAGGTGAATGAACCGGTGATGTTGTGGCTGATCTGGTTTGGTCCTGTGATGGTGTTGCTGGTGTAGATATGTGGGCAGAGTTGGCATCGAGGTTTGTTGCATGGATTGGTTCCTGAGTTAGAGTTACTATGGTGCGGTGTGCAGTTGCTGGTGAGAATATGCTTCAGGTTGGCAGGTTGTCTGTGGGCGAGAACTGGTCTGCCACCCAAGGCCTGTGAAAGTGTGGGATCATTGTCCAGGATGGGTTGTAGATCCCTGATGATGCGTTGTAGGGGTTTTAGCTGGGGACTGTATGTGATGGCCAGTGGAGTCCTGTTGGTTTCTTTCTTGGGTTTGTCTTCCAGTAGGAGGCTTCTGGGTACACGTCTGGCTCTGTTGATCTGTTTCCTTATTTCCTCGTGCGGGTACTGTAGTCTTGAGAATGCTTGGTGGAGATTTTCTAGGTGTTGGTCTCTGTCTGCGGGGTTAGAGCAGATACGGTTGTACCTCAGTGCTTGGCTGTAGACAATGGATCTTGTGGTGTGTCCGGGATGGAAGCTGGAGGCATGAAGGTAGGCATAGCGGTCGGTAGGTTTTCGGTATAGGGTGGTGTTGATGTGACCATCACTTATTTGCACCGTGGTGTCTAGGAAGTGGACCTCCCATGTAGATTGGTCCAGGCTGAGGTTGATGGAGGGGTGGAAGCTGTTGAAATCGTGGTGGAATTTTTCCAGAGTCTCCTTCCCATGGGTCCAGATGATGAAGATGTCATCGATGTAGCGTAGGTAGAGAAGGGGCGTGAGTGGACGGGAGCTGAGGAAGCGTTGTTCCAGGTCGGCCATAAAAATATTGGCATATTGTGGGGCCATACGGGTGCCCATAGCGGTGCCACTGATCTGGAGATATATATTGTCAGCAAATTTGAAATAGTTGTGTGTGAGGATAAAGCCACAGAGCTCAGCAACCAGGTGTGCTGTGGCATCATCAGGGATACTGTTCCTGACAGCTTGTATTCCATCAGTATGTGGGATGTTTGTGTAGAGAGCCTCTACATCCATGGTGGCCAGGATGGTGTTTTCTGGAAGGTCACCAATGCATTGTAGTTTCCTCAGGAAATCAGTGGTGTCACGGAGATAGCTGGGAGTGCTGGTAGCATAGGGTCTGAGTAGAGAGTCTACATATCCAGACAGTCCTTCAGTGAGAGTTCCAATGCCCGAGATGATGGGGCGTCCAGGATTTCCAGGTTTGTGGATCTTGGGTAGTAGATAGAATAACCCTGGTCGGGGCTCTAAGGGTATGTTGATTAGTTCTGGTGTTAGTGTAGGGAGTGTCCTGAGTAGATGGTGCAGTTTCTTAGTGTATTCCTCAGTGCGATCTGAGGGAAGTAGCCAGTAAAATTTAGTATTGGAGAGTTGTCTGGCAGCCTCCTTTTGGTAGTCAGACCTGTTCATGATGACAACAACACCTCCTTTATCAGCCTCTTTGATTATAATGTCAGGATGGTTTCTGAGGCTGTGAATGGCATTGCGTTCTGCACGACTTAGGTTGTGAGGCAAGCGATGTTGTTTTTCCACAATTTCTGCCTGTGCACGTCGGCGGAAGCATTCAATGTATAGGTCCAGACTGTCATTTCGACCCTCAGGAGGAGTCCATGTGGAGTTCTTCTTCTTGTGCTGTTGGTGGGAGGGTAACTGTGTATCCGTGCGCTGTTCAGTGTTGTCCTGAAAGAATTCTTTGAGTCGGAGACGGCGAAAGTAGGCTTCCAGATCACCGCAGAACTGTATCATATTGGTGGGGGTGGCAGGGCAGAAAGAGAGTCCCCGAGATAGGACAGACTGTTCTTCTGGGCTGAGTGTGTGGTTGGATAGATTGACGATATTGCTGGGTGGGTTAGGGGTACCACTGTTGTGGCCCCATGTGGCAGGTAGGAGTTTAGACAGCTTACAGTCCTTTTTCCTTTGTAGAGAGGTGAAGTGAGTAATGTAGATCTCCTGTCTTATTTTAGTGAAGTCCGTTTGTATGGAAGTTTGGTTATTGATGAGAGTCTCCAGGTTGGAGAGCTCTTTTTTGATGTTTTCCTGTTTGCTGTATAGGATGCTGATCAGGTGGTTCCTCAGTTTCTTCGATAGAGTATGGCATAATCTCTCACTGTGGTCTGTGTAGTATGTAGATAGTAGTGGATTTTTTACCTTTAGTCCATTAGGTATGATGTCCATCCGTTTGCATTTGGAAAGGAAGATGATATCTGTCTGTATTTGTGCAAGTTTCTTCATTAGGTTGATGGATTTCCACTCCATACGGCTAAATGCAGTGCCTTGCATGGTGTCAAGTATCAGAGTGGTAGCCGTGTTAGTCTGGTTCTGTAGAAGCAGCAAAGAATCCTGTGGCACCTTATAGACTAACAGACGTTTTGCAGCATGAGCTTTCGTGGGTGAATACCCACTTCTTCGGATGCAAGTGGTGGAAATTTCAGCATATGCTTTTTCTTTTCTTTTTCCAGAAGTTGTAACATATCCATACAGACATATTCATTGATAATGACAGTTCAATTCACTTCAATAACAATGCAAACACAACAGGAGTACAGATTTAACAATAACACAGTATGAAATATTCATAGAAAAAGACACCAGAGCATTATAAGATAAACAATTCCTTAACTCCCCTATGATGGGGTTTGACTCACCACCATGGTGCCTCCTACTAACCATCCTGGGAATTAGCTCAGGGTTGCCAGTGCACCCTCCTCAAGTGGTGTCTCGCCTGTTGTCACTCCTGTCTCCACATCAAGGACCCACATCGCTCTCCAGACTGCATTGTCCTCTTCAGGACAGAGCCCTCTGGCTGTGCCCCACTCAGTTCTTTCCTCCCTTCTGGGTGACCTACGGTCCTCAGTCCAACCACTTGCCTCAGTGGCAATATGCAGTCCAGGTTCTAACCACTCATCTGAGTAGCATACTGCACTCCATGGTCCTCCTCCCTCAAACTCCAGGGAATTACTGCCTTCCTCTTTACTCAGCAGCCCCTTCTTATGTGGGCCAACCTGGCCCTGATTGGCTCCTCCAATAAACCTTCCCATAACTGGCTGCCACTACAAGCCTTTTCTTTATTGGCTGCCTCCTGCACAGCCTTCCCAGGGTTGTGTTAACCCCTTACATACCAGCGAGGGGCAGCCACCCCATCACACACTCTCCCCCTTAAGACCACACACCCAAGGGGGCAAAGGAAGGGGTTCTATCATCCCAGATTCCCTTGCAGCTGAGCCCAGAGGATGTCTCTCTCCTGCCTCAGGCTCTCCACCAAGAGGAGCAGCCTGTCTCCCTCTTCCAGGGTCTGGGTCCCCAGCATAGACTGTCCTGCTCCTGTGTGCATTCCTCTGTCTGTCTGGGCTCCCACCGTAGTTTGTCCTACACCTGCGTGGTTTCTCCTGTTTCTCTAGGTCCTCTCTGCCCCACTCAACTTACCCATCATCACCCTACCTCCCCCTGCTGGGTGTGGGAGATGGCTGTCTATCAGGGCCATGATCCCCCCTTGCCCCTCACTCTGAGCAGTCTCTGGCTGAGCCCAGTGCTCAGGCTTCCCCCTCCTTCTCTGGGGGCAATGCCTTTTTATTAAGCCATTACTATGAGGCAGTTGCTATTGTAATAAAGATTCCAAAACCACAAAACTGTACCTAAGACAAGATACTGGGGAAATCACTTGGAAACCTCTGAATCACAGCAAATCTTTTAAAAGCGCTCAACAAATGCTGCGGACTCTTAGAATAATGAACAGTGCACAATTCATCAGAAACCCCTTCCTATCATGACAAGCTGAAAAGACTGAAGACATTTAAAACTGACAGTTTCACCGAGCTGTGGAGGAGCTGCAGCAATTCACCTGAGGTTTAAACCACCTTGGTTTCTGAATTTGCAAACCTCAAATTTTTTGTATTAAAAGGCACTTTGAAGCCCACGACACTGAGGTTCCATTACCACATACAAGAAAGAGGGTTAAGGAAAGAGGAAGTGGCTTAAAGTAGAAGTAAGAAGTGGGTTTACTGTTTTCTACCTCATTGATGCAGAGATTCCTATGGAAGCATCAAAAACTCATTTGAACAGGCTGCATCTTAAAACTATGTACAGTACTTGTTTTCCTTCACATAAAATACCTCAGACTGTTCAGTCACAGTGATTGCTTGACTTACTGAACATTCCAACACTTCTTTTTGGTACAATAAAAATGCATACTGTATATATTTTAAACAAACTCAATGGCAATTTAAAATATACTTGTAGGGTTTTCCTAGGGTTTTTTACAGTTTTACTCTGAGAGGTAACAAGACCCCCAGATCTGTAGCTTGTGGTCCTTGATGTTATCCAAACAACTGATGAATACATATTATGATACTAGAAAGACGTGGTAGAAAAGCCTTTTAGATAAACAGAAGAAAATAATTCACTGAAGCAAACTATTTCAAAATAGCATTCTTAAAAGGGCATACATATTTCTAATCAGTTCACAAATTGTACTGAGCTTTCTGAATGTGATGGATGTGGAGTAGCTATGTGTAATTTATGAATGCTGTCTATTTAGGATGTTTACAGTACTACAGCGTTGCAGACTTCAGTAGCTTCTGTTGGCTGAGTTTATTGCATATAGCAGAGGCTCCTTGCATCCCGCCATTCCTCTCTCCTCCCACAAGCTCCCTTTGTGCTCCCTTCTGTCCTCCCTCATACCAATGTCCTCTATTCTCCCCAATCTCAGGGACTGTGGGCACTCAGCCATCCACTCTTTTGTTTTTCCAATTTCCCCCAAATCAATAGGGTTGTAGCCTAAGTTCCCTCTAAGCTGCATGGCCATGCGGAGGCGCTCAGGGCTGTGGCGGGAAGATATTCCTCTCCCCCAGCCCCGGACCCAACCCAGCCCAGCCACAGACATGCTGCAGCTGGGGGAGACGTGCCCCTCCCCCAGCCCAGCCCCGGCCCAGACCTGCCAGGGCTGGGGGAGAGGCACCCTAGCCCAGGTGCTACTGTGGGGGGAGAAAGCTGGGGGTCCTTTCTCCCCACCATAGCCCTCATCCCCAGCCCCACCCCAGAGCCCACAACCCTAGCCGGAGCACTCATCCCTCCACTCCCCAACCCTCTGCCCCTTCTCACACCCCAAACTCCTCATCCTCGGCCCCACCCCAGAGCCCACAACCCTAGCCAGAGCACTCATCCCTCCACTCCCCAACCCTCTGCCTCTTCTCACACCCCAAACCCCTCATCCCCGGCCCCACTCCAGAGTCTGCCCCCAGCCAAAGCCCTCACCCCCCTGCACTCCAAGCCCAGTCCTCTGCCCTAGCTCTAAGCCCCCTCCCACATCCCAAACCCCTCATCCTGGCCCACCCCAGAGTTGCACCCCCAGCCAGAGCCTTCACACCCTCCCCCTGCGCACCAACCCTCTGCCCCAGCCCTGAGCCCCCTCCCGCACTCTGAATCCCTCAGCCCCACCCCCACCACATGAATTTTGTTATGTGCACCAATATGGAGGTGATGCATCACACATCACCTCCATATTGGTGCACATAACAAAATTCATTCCACACATGGGTGGGAAAAATTAGAGGGAACAATGTAATGGCCATTGATGACTAGAACACTGTTTAAAATTGAGTGGATGCAGCATTCAAAAGTTATCACATTCAATACAGACAAATATCATAGATTTGAGTGTAAGGCCTTCGCAAGCTTGGCCATTGTCTATACCTGGTTAACAGGCTGGTTAAACCAACAGCAACAATCAATAGTAGAGCAACTGAGCCTGGGGAGAATGGCTTGACCCCCCCATATCCCCATCAAACTGGTTTTGGACTAACCAGGCCACACAGCCCAGGAACTGAGAGAACAAAGAAATCTGGCTGGCTGAAAAGTGATTCTCTAGAGGAGAAAGGCAGTTTTACAGCAGGGGCAGTTATCGCTAAGAAGCCATTCAGACTGACATGCTGTCATAAACAGATAGTTAAGTTAATGCCTCTTTTACCTGTAAAAGGTTAAGAAGTTCACCTAGTCTAGCTGACACCTACCAGAGGAACCAATGGGGGAACAAGATGTTTCAAAAGGAAGGAGGGAAGTTTCCTTTGTTTAGTCAGTTTCAGTTTCAGCCGGAGTGAAAAAGATCAAGGAACCAGCCTCTTATCAGAGTAGTATGTTTTAGAAAGGGATAAATAAGTTTATGTTTATTTTCTTTGTAACTTGTCTTGGTACCATTAAGGGAATTATCAAATGTGGGTAGTCTTGTGTGTATTAAGATTTTTGCCCAGGGAAACATCCTCAGTGTTTCAGAGTAGCAGCCGTGTTAGTCTGTATCCGCAAAAAAAACAGGAGTACTTGTGGCACCTTAAAGACTAACAAATTTATTGTAGCATGAGCTTTCGTGAGCTAAAGCTCACTTCTTCGGATGCATAGAATGGAACACACAGACAGGAGATATTTATACATACAGAGAACATGAAAAGGTGGAAGTATGCATACCAACAGGCAGAGTCTAATCAATTGAGATGAGCTATCGTTAGCAGGAGGAAAAAAAACTTTTTGAAGTGATAATTAAGATGGCCCATAGAAGGTGTGAGGAGAACTTAACATAGGGAAATAGATTCAATTGGTGTAATGACCCAACCATTCCCAGTCTTTATTTAGACCACAGATACCATTAACTGTGGTCTAAATAAAGACTGGGAATGGTTGGGTCATTACACCAATTGAATCTATTTCCCTATGTTAAGTTCTCCTCACACCTTCTATGGGCCATCTTAATTATCACTTCAAAAAGTTTTTTTTCCTCCTGCTAACGATAGCTCATCTCAATTGATTAGACTCTGCCTGTTGGTATGCATACTTCCACCTTTTCATGTTCTCTGTATGTATAAATATCTCCTGTCTGTGTGTTCCATTCTATGCATCCGAAGAAGTGAGCTTTAGCTCACGAAAGCTCATCCTCAGTGTTTTGAATCTGTTGTCTGTGAGAGTAGCTGGTATGCTAATCTCTCCCAGAGGGTTTTCTTTTACCTTTCTTTTCTTTAATTAAAAGCCTTCTTTTTAAATACCTGATTGATTTTTTTCCTTGTTTTTAGATCCAAGGGGGTTGGATCTGGATCCACCAGGAGTTGGTGGGAGAAAGGAGGGGGGATGGTTAATTTCTCCTTGTTTTAAGATCCAAGGGGTTTGGATCTGTGTTCACCAGGAAATTGGTGAAGTCTCTCAAGGCTACCCAGGGAAGAAAAGTAGTGCTTGGGGGTGGTGGCAGCGATACCAGATCTAAGCTGGTAATTAAGCTTAGAAGAGTCCATGCAGGTCCCCACATCTGTACCCTAAAGTTCAGAGTGGGGAAGGAACCTTGACACATGCAGACACCTGCTACGCTTCCTAGAGTTCTATCAGTGGATGGTAAGCCTTTAGGTAAGCCTTTCCTCTTAAGTTATGCTGTATTATTCCTACTGTTAAGATGAATCAGTACTTTGTTTTATGAAGGTTGTCTGGTCACCCTATTCACCGCTGCTCACAGACTGCCAAAGGGGAAGACCCTTAGGTATTGAGTACAGTCAGACCTGCTGGGGTAACCACTGTTGATATGGAGGATACTGATCTAAAAGTGGGAGAATTGCATGATTTCACCCAAGGAGAGGTAAAGGCACGAGGCCTGCCACCTGACTAGGGAGTGCACTCAGAGACCTGAGAGGAGAGAGAGGTGCTGCTGGCCACTAACCATGGCACTGAACTCCTGTGTTTGATGGAGAGGTTTTCTGTGGGGTGGGTGGGGGGGAGATTTTTTTTTCTTTAATCCTTACATCAACTAATGTAAAGTTTGGTGTTGGAACACTGAATATGCTTCAGTCTAGATCCTGAATAGCTCCTGGTACTCTGAGTGAATGTGTATTTTTAAAATGCATCAGCTGAGGAAGTATCACTGGAAAAACCACTACCTTTATGTTAAATTATGTTATCAGCATTTGGCTGATACCAGTTCATTGTGCTTATGTTCAGAAGCCTCAGAATGACAGTAAGCACCAGAACCACTTCCAGGCTGGCAGAGGAGGAGGACTCACAGGCAGAATCGCAGACAGGAGAGAATAGGCAGACATGCACAGTTACATACAGAGAGATATCCAGAAGCAGATCTTATGCAGAGGGATGGACTTTGCTATTCAGACAAGTCTGTGTGATATCCCTGTTGCCCTTGTGGTACTCAACTGTAATCCTTTTCTGGAGCTCAGCCGTCTGAAAGCCTTTTATTTAGGTGTCTGAATATAGAGTTTGGGGCCTAACACCCGAGTTTCATACTCTTAGTCTACATTAACAACAAGCCACCCTACATTAATAACATAACAGAACATATGCTTTGTATTTCCATGCACCTGCTGAAGGCTGTTGCTAGCATTTGGGGGCATGGTGGCATATAGAATTTACATTTAAGAATACATACTTTTGTCACTCATACTAAAGGCTATGACTGAAATGGTTTGCTTCTCCTATGTTAGAGGGGATGATCCTGAAATGTGCTTCACCTGGTCAAATAGAAACTGTATTGTTGCATAATATTTCTCATTAAAAAAAGAGGTAAGTTCAATTTTGTAATGGTTAATATTATATTTTTGTTATTAACTTGGTGCTGATTGGCAAAACTTCTCATGGTCCAGAAAACAGCTATAAAAAAAATAAATGTACAAAACTACATGTAAGCTTTTTCTGGCTGAATATTTAGTGAAGTATTAATCTCTACCTCAACAGACACATGGTGTAGAGTGAGGTTTTTAAAAAAATGTACATGATTGAATCTAATCTATCATCTCTGCCTACAACAGAGTCCCTTCAAGCAAAGTCAGTAGGAAAAATGGGGGCTCCGCACTTCTGAAAAATCAGGGCCATAGCATCTCAAGTTGGGGTGGGAGTTTCCAGAGCATGCAGCATTGGCCTCTCTCTGTTCCCATTAAGGTCAATGGGAGTTCTACCATTCATTTCAACAGGAGCAGAGTTAGGGCAGCTCTGAATGCTCCTGAAAACTTCACCATCAAAAACCGAGCCACCCCAAATTAGAGGCTACTTTTGAAAATCAATAGCACAATCTTTAAAATAGCCTTGCAAAACTGTCATGAAAAAGCACAAGCACAAGCAGGAAATCTGCTTGCTTGCCCCCTTTACCATGGATACTGCAAAAACTAATGGTAGAAGTTACTCCCACTGGATGAGCAGGAAAGTAAATTTTTGCAAGGCTCATTTAAAAGATACTCCAGATACACTCCCCTCCCCCAGGCTGTTCATTCTTCATAGTACCATGATAGCTCTGCTAACAGTCTGAGTGAATTATACAAGTAAATATGTTTGGGTTTTTTAAGATTAATGTGGAATCCATCATCCTGATATTCAATAGTCTCATAATAAGCCTGAAAATGTAGCTAGAACAGCTCTTTCTGGTGTCCTTGTTGGGGTGGTGTTGCTTTATTTGTGGTTGGAAGGGAAATGTTATGGGTGAAAGAATGATCACTGTGTGGGGGAGAAGAGGACAGGATTTATGAGATTTAGTTATAGAAGAGGGGGCTGAATTGGTTACAGGGCTGGAAAGATATTTTAATGTAGACATGTAGTGGTGATCTGATGTTTGATCAATAGGTGGGTGCCTGGTCATTTGGTGGGATAGAGAAGGATGGTAATTACTACAATCAATGAAGGTAAGAAGTATGTGAATGTAGGGGTAGTGTTGTACCTGTGGGAGATAAAGGGAGTAGGTCATGGTAAGGAATTTAAATATATGGACCCATGTGGGTGAGAGGCCAGTGACAGCTGGATGATTGGATGACTGAATGAGTTCTTGTGGATGGTATTGGCAGTCTGGAAAGTGTTGTCTTTACAATGGGCTTTAGGGCCTGCCATGGAGCAGGCCCTTACTTGAGCATTCAGCCGCACCCCTTTGATGGCCATCCTGGATGATTGAGCAATACTACTTAAATAGAAGACAAGAAAAAGTTGAGGATTAGCTGTATTGATTTGGGCCCTTCAGTCCTTCATGCTTCAGGGTTTAAGCTGGTTTTAAGACCTGGTCTAGACACACAGATATTTGTGCTGGTATAACTATTTCACTTAGGGGGGCATGATTTTTTTTATTGAAATAATTATACTGCTATATGCCCTAGTGTGGATATGGTTATACTGGTACAAAGGTGCCTTATTCTGTTATAGCTTATTTTCTTACCAGTATAAGCATTTTCATAATAACGTTACTGTATCCACACTAGGCAATTGTACCACTTTCACTATTCCAGTATAGATAAAGTAGTACAACTTTTTATTGTAGACAGGGCCTTACTATTAGAAATCAGGATAAGGCTTAATTTGGGGAGCAGATTATCCCATATCTGCCTGATCTTGGGTTCTCCTTTCTCTGAAATATATGATACAGGCCACTGGTCAGAGACGGGTGGCTCTAGCCATTTCGCCACCCCAAGCATGGCGGCACGCCGTGGGGGGCGCTCTGCCGGTCGCCGGTCCCACGGCTCCGGTGGACCTCCCGCAGGCGTCCCTGCGGATGCTCCACCGAAGCCGCGGGACCAGCGGACCCTCCGCAGGCACGCCTGCGGGAGGTCCACCGGAGCTGTCTGCTGCCCTCCCGGTGACCGGCAGAGCGCCCCCCGCAGCATGCCCCCCAAAGCACGCACTTGGCGTGCTGGGGCCTGGAGCCGACCCTGGTCAGAGAAAGGACAGTGAACTAGATGGACCTTGGATCTGATCCAGTATGGCAATTCCTTTGTTCTTTTCCTTATTATAGTAGGCAGGGAAAAGCTAGGAAGTAAGAAATTCTTTATTGGGCATCTGCTAGATCATTTCTACTGGCTTTATCTGAACATTTTCTTTCTCAGGATTGCAAGGTATTAGCAGTTGAGGACCCTACTATTCATGTCAGTCTCGCCTTGGACATGTTCCTTGTTACAATGTTCCCTGTCACCTTCAGATTGGATTGCAATAATGTGCTTTACCTAATGGTTACACCTAAAGACAGATATTTGGATACAGCACGATTCAACTAGCTGCTTATATAGTGGTGCTTAACACAAAGAGCAAACTACACCTGTGTTCCAAGTTCTAAAAGGGTCCATCTCTGGGTGACACTTAAGGTGCTGTCCTTGACCTCCAAAATTCGTATTGGTTTAGGTCCCAGCTATCTGACACACCACCTCTCTCCTCACATAGTGTCCTGGCAGCTCTGGTCACCTAGTTTCCAGGTTTAAATAGGAAAGAAGTGTTGGCATGGCATTCTCAGCAAGAGCTCTTAGTTCTGGAATTTCCTCTCAGAGGAGAGTTAGTCCTAGTACGTTAACCTTCATGCCATGCTGCAAGTATTTCTTAGACATCTGAGGCCATTGGGGGGGTGTTGATAGCCTTGATGAATTAATTTGTGTAAAGCAGAGTTAAATTTTTTCATTGATCTATTTTGAAGGGTATGAAATTGGATTTCCTGTACATGCACTTCAAGTAAATTGTTAGGAGCATTTTTTTAAATCTAAACATATAGCTTAAAATATTTAGCCATTTTTTTCAGGTACCACCAACCACCCTCAATGCTAACCCCTTTGCATCCATAATGATGCCTGGTATTGCAAGAGATCAAATTCTGTGGTGAAAGGTTGTCAGTGAACTGATCATTGGAATGAATTGCTATTCTATCAGCTGCAACACCTGTCTGGAAAAAAATAATTTGTTTATAAAAATAAATCTATGTTTAGTCTTATAACCCATCTCTGATTATTGTTACAAATGCACCAAAACACAATCACAGAATTTTTCTGACGGCTCAGGCTTTTTTAAAACATCTTGAAGGAATTTATTGGGTTTTGGAAGAAATTTTCAGTATTGTACAAGCACAGAAAACCATGGATGGGTCTGCTATAACTCTTGTTTATCATAGAGCTTCAGGTCAAAAGAGACTATTTTGGTCATGTAGTCTGAGCTCCCATGTTTGGGTTAGGTCAGGAAAGAGGCTCAGCACCTTCCTCTCCATATGAATTTAACAGAAGACACACATGCTCACTACCTCTTTGGATTTGGGTCTATATCTTCAACATTCCTTTCTTTTCCCTGTCATGCTGCCCGGAGTGGCTCCCAACTGTGAATGCCAGATTGTCAGAAAATAGGGCAGACAACCTAAATTGGTGGTATATTCTATAATTAGATTTCACCAAGCCAGTAACAAATGTGCATTCCTGGATTACTGTATTAGTTTTACCATGGAGTCACAGACAGTTTCTTTAGACATTCCAGCCTACATTGCCACCCAGAAAACTGGACTTTATGATACTGGTACCAAATATGGATATGATACCAAATATTCCATCACATTAGGTTACTCCCACCCCAAAGGGTCAATCACTTACCCCAGGTCAATGGAAACTCTTGATCTTATACCAAAGACAACTCTGGCAGTCAATGTCTCTAGTAAACTACCTAAAGGTTTATTAGCTAAGAAAAGGAAACACGAGTTATTGAGAGATTAAAGCAGTTAAAATATATTAACACGTGAGTCGAAGTTTGTAAATCAAAAATGATAGCAAAGATATAGTAATCTGCTAGTTTTCCATAAGCCTTTCAGGGTTACCCAAAATAACTTTGGGGATCTCTGTCTTGCATCTGGACTGCTTCCCTGTGCATGTCCAAAAAGTTCAGAGATGAAGGATCTTTCCCTAAATCCATCTTTTATATAGTCTTCACATCGCTAGCTGACAACTTCTGTACCCACCTGGGCCTTCTTTTGTTGGCTGCTTGTAAGGAATGTAAATTGAGTCTGTGAATTCCCATTGTGAACTCAATCGCCCTTGCTTTGAAGTTAATACTCGTCTTTGATGAGTAATTTAGCTACAGAGATATACATAATGCAAATACGTGCCATTACATAGGAATAGATAAGTGAGAACAATACACATATCATTTAATTAGTTTTCATGACGTTTCCACATTAAGTCCATTCTTATCTAAATACACCTTTCATCTAGGGTTATTTAATTATTGGGGTATACATAATGTAAATGTAATTATAGGGTATATGCAATGCAAATGTAACGCAGTAACAGACAACCAGATAAGTTAATACAATAACACAGAGATCAAAAGAGACGCTAATTAGCATACAAGTGAATTAATCTGAACACATATTAACAATTCTTTGATATTCATGCACAAGTGAACTGGCTTATGGCTCAGACCTAAGCAGGCGCTCAGATAGACAGCATCACCACCCTCCCCACGTGCCTTCTTTGGCAAAAAAAATGTAACTTAAAGAGCTGAAGCTCAAGGTTGAAAGTATGCATTGGCTTTTATGTATCTGCTCTCTACAGGGTGGAATAGGTTAGATTTGCTCACCTATTTATCACTTTGGTCTGGTCTCTCTAGTTGCAAGATTGAAATGATGTTATATGTCATACTGTCTATTATCATCATTAGCTAAATGACTAACATAAATGATGCTCTCCTTTAGCTTTAGTATAACACTTGATTTCTGAGGCCTGATCATAAGGCCCGCTGATGTCAATGTCGACTTCAATGGACTTTGGACAAGGCTTTTGGAGAGTAAGGCTGAGTTCAAGTCCATATACATGTAAGAAGCTGGCAACAACAACATTTGTGTATTATGTAGCCACGTGGTGTTACATAATACCAAAACACTTTTCATGGCCATGGATGCTTATATCAGAGGGCTTGGAATTTTTTAATATTAATGACACATAAGAGGAAGACAAGAGTGTAGCATATCCTGGTGTAGCACTGGAATGAGAATCCTATTTTATTATTATTAGTTATGTAGATAGAAGGATTTAAGAATTCAGATGAAAGACATTTAAAGCATATAAATACCTAAAAGGGAGAACTATTACTTAGCATAATGAATAAGGGTAGACGTAGAAGTAAAGGGACCAAAGTAAGAAAAGGAGAAGTTAGGCTGAATATCTGAAATCTGAAATAGTCTGAAATCTTCCTCACTGCAAGCTCCGTTAGCATCCAGAAGATGGTCCCAAGAGAAGTAATAAAAGCTCCATCATCTGTGCCATTTAAAACAAGGCTGGGCAAAACACTGAGGAAACCATAGAGGGAGCAATCCTGCACTGGCAGAGAGATGGACTGGCTGATCCAAGCATTCTTTTCCCGCTCTTCATTCTGTGATTTAAAGATACAATGGCAGATCATGCCTTGTTTTCCTTTAGTCTCTATGTATCCTAACCAGGGCCGGCTCTACAGTTTTTGCCGCCCCAAGCAGCGCGCCGAATTCCCGCTGCGGGCGGTGGGGGCGGCAGGCGCGTTTCTGTGGTGGCGGCAATTTGGCGGCAGCTTCTATGTTTAGCTGAAGCCGCCCTGGACAGCTAAACATAGAAGCTGCTGCTGAATTGCCACGGAAACGTGCCCCCCGCCCTAAGGGCGCATGGACTCACCCCGCCCATGCCCGGGGCGGCAATTCGGCGCGCTGCTTGGGGGCAAAACAACAGGAACTGCCGCCCCTTGCAGAATGCCGCCCCAAGCACCATTTTGGAATACTGGTGCCTGGAGCCTGCCCTGATCCTAACACCTGGTGTGATTTATAGCAGCATAAACAAATGAACATATATTTAAATGGTAATTCCAGATCGTTTTTATTTTCTTCAAAGGGAGTTTGTCACTGGAACTGTGTAGAAGATTAGACCAATTTTAATTTAAACCTCTAACTCCCCTCTGTTCATGTAATTTCAGTAATATCAGATATATTTCCTAATAAAATGCCTGTAAATATTTGTAACCTACTTCAATAAAGGGGGTCAGATAATGCTGAGTGACCAAATATATGAGAACACAATGCCAGCCGTTGCAATGTTCAAGCATGAAGAGAAGTTTTTTAATATGTTGTACCAATTTCTGTAAGATGCCATAGCCATTTCATTGCCTTTCACTTCATCTTACCTCTTTCACCACAGAGTCTCTTTCCCCTCCTTATATAGGCTACAAAGGGCAAAGAAAAAGCTCTGGAATACAAATTCTTCTAAAAGTCCTTTGGGACCTCTTACAGGACAAGGTGTAATCTTTGTAAAAAATATATCATTTGCTGTTAAAAAAGCAAACAGCTAGCTGAAACTGCTGCAGTACAAGCACAGTCAGTTTCTGTTGTGTTTGTACAGTGCAGCAATGTTACAAGAAGGAGAATAAAAAACATTACTTGCAGTTGAAAAAGCCCAGGATGCATCACAGAGTCTCTGATCCAAAGGGTCATGAATCCATCCAGGCCACTCATAAATGACTGCAAAAAAATCAGAAAAGTCTTGTTCTGAAAGTGTGTTCACCTAAACAAAGCACATAGATAAGTGTCTGACTTATTTCCATACTGAGGAAATGTATTGAGACGGTTTCCTGTGCTAATACTTACTTTGCTATATATGTGATACAGCCTTGATTCAATTGCAGCAAACCTAATCCTCCTGTCATCTTGAAGTCAGCCACATGGAACAAAAAGATATGTAGCTTCATAGCATATAAGCAGTATGTATTTTATATTACTGGAGTAATATATGACCTAATAATGTGTATATAGTCCCTTTCATGTATGATAGGCCTCACACGGTTGGGTAGAGATGGTGGACATTGAAATTCCCAGTCTATGGGAATTTTTAAATTAAAATAATAGTAAGTCCAAAAAGGAATATAAAATGTTTTAAAGTTCCCCGCAGAACAGGAATTCCAATAAATAAATAAATATTCAAAATTACTTTTTTAAATATTTCATTTTCAAGTCTCTCAGAATTGCCTGAAGCCCCAGCAGTCCACAAGGTGGGGAACCTTGGAGTCTAAGTACTCAGGGCTCTGGGCAGCTATGAAGCTGGGAGTCTGGAGGCTCTGAGAGCCCCTGTTGATGGAAAATTCCTTTTGTGGGCTGCCCCAGACCCAGGGACCCTAGAAACACTGAGAGACATGGGAGCTTGAGTTGCTGAGGAGCCAGGAAGCCTGAGCTGCTGCAGAACTGGGGGCCATGGCTTCCAGGCTCCTAGCTCCTCAACAGCTTGCGGGCACAGCTACCAAGGAGATGGGAGCCTGGAAGCCAACCTTCCCAGCAGTCTATCTGGCAGGCTGCCAATAAGCACAGGGAGGGGGTGAGCTGGCAAAAAGCCAGGATTGTTTCAACACCTGCCTGGCAGGCAGGGTTGCATTGGAAACCTACCCAGTGTCCATCAAAATGTAATCAAATCCAACAGGTTCCCTTGGAATGTTTTGATTTTTTGAATTGGTATTTTCCAAAGGAAAAACATTCTGTAAGAAAATTTCCAACCAGCTCTACTGTTGGGCATATGTTATGGTGTTGTGTATGACACTTTCGGTATGAAATACATGTCTTTCCATATGGCCACAGATGTGTATACTTACTAATTACTATATGCAAAAGTTAACACAATATTAGTACAATATAAAGAGTAACAAGAAAACTTTCTACAACTACATTAGAAGCAAGAGGAAGACTAAGGACAGGGTAGAACCATTATTCAATGAATGAAGGAAACTATAACCGAAAATGTGGAATCGGCAGAAGCGGTAAATGACTTTTTTGTTTCAGTTTTCACCAAAAAGTTTAGTAGCAATTGGACATCTAACTTAATGCTGCAAAACGTCTGTTAGTCTATAAGGTGCCACAGGATTCTTTGCTGCATCTAACTTAATGAATGCCAGTGAAAATGAGGTAGGATCAGAGGCTAAAATAGGGAAAGAACAAGTTAAAATTACTTAAGTAAAATATTTTCAAGTCACTGGGGCCTGATGAAATACATCCTAGTATACTCAAGGAGCTGACTGAGGAGATATCTGAGCCATCAGCAACTATCTTCAAAAAGTCATGGAAGACCTGAGAAATTCCAAAGGACTGAAAAATGGCACTATATTTGCCAATCTATAAAAAGAGGGATAAGGACAATCCAGGGAATTAAAGACCAGTCATCCTAACTTTAGCCCCATAAAGATAATGCAGCAAATAATTAAGCAATCAATTTGCAAACACCTAGAAGATAAAAAGGGGATAAGTAACAGTCATGGATTGGTCAAGAACAAATTGTGTCAAACCAACGTAATAGCTTTGGCAATAAGCCTTCTGGATAGGGGGGGAAGTACTAGATGTGGTATATCTTGCCTTTAGCAAGGCTTTTGATACTGTCTCACATGACCTTCTCATAAACAAACTAGGGAAATAGAACCTAGATGGAGCTACTGTAAGGTGGATGTGTAACTGGTTGGAAAACCATTCCCAGAAAGTAGTTATCAATGGTTCACAGTCAAGATGGACAGGCATATTGAGTGGGGTCCCTCAGGGGTTGGTCCTGGGTTCAATTCTGTTCAATACCTTCATCAATGATTTAGATAATGGCATGCAGAGTACACTTATAAAGTTTACAGATGATACCCAGCTGGGAGGGGTTGCAAGTGCTTTGGAGGATAGGATTAAAATTCAAAATGATCTGAAAAAATGGAAAAATGGTCTGAAGTAAATAGAATGAAATTCAATAAGGACAAATGCAAAGTATTCCACTCAGAAGGAACGATCAGTTGCACACATACAAAATGGGAAATGATTACCTAGGAAGGAGTACTGCAGAAAGGGATTTGGGGGTCATAGTGGACCACAACCTAAATATGAGTCGACTATGTAACACTGTTGCAAAAACAACCCAAACATCATTCTGGGCTGTATTAGCTTAAGTGTTGTAAGCAAGAAGCAAGAATTCTTCTGCTCTACTCTGCGCTGATTAGGTCTCAAATGGAGTACTGTGTCCAATTCTAGGCACCACATTTCAGGAAAGATGTGGATAAATTGGAGAAAGTCCAGAGAAGAGCAACAAAAATGATTAAAGCTCTAGAAAA
The DNA here is from genome assembly GCF_020497125.1 of Mauremys mutica. Lineage (NCBI taxonomy): Eukaryota > Metazoa > Chordata > Testudines > Geoemydidae > Mauremys > Mauremys mutica. The sequence goes on along the minus strand of NC_059074.1, from coordinate 47,291,741 downwards.
CATGACCTATAAGGGAAGATTGAAAAAATTGGGTTTGTTTAGTCTTGAGAAGAGTGAGAGGGGACATGATAACAGTTTTCAAGTACATAAAAGGCTGTTACAAGAAGAAGGGAGAAAAATTGTTCTCTTTAACCTCTGAGGATAGGACAAGAAGCAATGGGTTTAAATTGCAACAAGGGCAGTTTAAGTTGGACATTAGGAAAAACTTCCAAACTGTCAGGAGGGTTAAGCACTAGAATAAATTGCCTAGGGAGGTTGTGGAATCTCCATCATTGGAGATTTTTAAGAGTAGGTTAGACAAACATCTGTTGGGCATGGTCTAGATAATACTTGTGTGCAGAGAACTGGACTACAAGGCCTTTCAATGTCCCTTCCAGTCCTATGATTCTATGATTATTCACTCATCCTTCACTAGGATTTTTCAACCTGTTTCTGAATGGAATCTGGTATTATTCTCCTGCTTCATGATGTGATGCTAAGCTGAGAAGAATTCAATGCCTTCATGATGCCTGTTTGGCACACCTGGGATGGCATCTTGAGTAATGTCTCAATTTGCTTCCTCTGAGGTTTGTTTAAATATTCACGTATGCAATACATCTGGTACAGCTGTTTGTAATCCACTCTGGATAGCTATGTTTGAAATATCTAAGCTATTGATCCATTTCACTTTTATGTTGACATTTATGTAACAATTTTGTGTAGGAACATAGGAATTGCCATACAGAATCAGATCAGTCTTGTATTCTGTCTTAAACTGTAGTCAGGAGCAGCTTAAAGGGAAAGTACAAGAAAGCCTGAAGTAGGCACTTATGGGATAACCTACTCTGCCCACTCCCTCCAAGAAAAGTATTTTTCTAGCTCCCTTTAGGGCAGCTACACTGCACACCATGTGTAGTTACAAACTGCAGTGAAAAGCAGGCTCTGTCCACAGTGCAGTGTGCAGCTAGATGTCAGTGAAAGGCTCTGGCAGTGGGAAGGCAGCGGGGAAAGGCTCCAGCAGCAGAGAGCCATTGGAGCCTTTACCTGCTGCCAGAGCTTTTCCTCTGCCAGAGCCTTTTCCTGCAATAGGGAAAGATACTGTCAGTGGGGAAGCAGTGGGACACTACACTACTAAAAATAGCAGTGTAGAGTAGGGAGGCACTGCTTAGGTGTGTAGACAGCCATGTAGGATACATATATGATCCATGCCTGCTTGGTGTGGCGCTCTGTTCCCCTCTAGTGGCAGCTAGACATCAATGAGCCAGCTACCACCTTGGCTAAGAGACAGGCATCTTTTAGCTCATGCACCAAGCTCCAGAGGTCCCAGGTTTGATCCCGGCTGATGATGACCGGAGTCTGTCGACGTTAGACATACCTACAGGGTTCTGGCATCTTTGCTCGTCTAAGCAGTATCTCACTGTCTACACTGCTATTTATACCTGTGCGGGGGTGGGGGCATGCAGTGCATATACACTATATGCTGGCATAAGGAGAGTGCAGTGTAGACATACCCTTAGCTACAAGTTGACTTATGCCCTGAAGCATAAGGATTTCTATCCATTCCAAAACTTAGGGTTTTTTTAATCCTTACTCTTACCATTCTGGATATTCTTGGTTGGTAAATTTTTAAAAGCACCTAAGCCACATTTTCAAAAGTGACTCAGGTCCAGATTCTCAAAAGTATTTAGGTTCCTAACTCCTATTGAAATCAGTGAATGTGGGCCTTCGGCACCTGTGATTTAAGGTCTAAATGCCTATGACACTTTTGATAATGAAAGCTATATCCCTATCCATAATAGTCCAAATCTCTTTTGACTCCTGATAAGCCATTAATCCCAATCATATCTATTAGTCACAAAGGCTAATTTCCTCAAAGATCTGTCAGAAATGTCTGGTTGATAACTCCCAATGGCACAAACAAATCAACTGTTGGATTTGAACACTGTCTTGTAAAATTATCATTAAAATTAACCAGCATGCAGTTTCATCGTGATACTGAAAAATAAAAAATAGCATTGTATTTGCTTGATAAAATATGATACTGAAAAATAAAAAATAGTATTGATATTGCTTGTTCACTCTGGACAAATGGTTAAGTAAAATTTGGCAAGGCTTATTTAACATGCCTGCATAGATAATGACCATGCACAGCACTGCAAATTATCTAGCTGAAGACAGGATAAAGAACTTAATGGACCAGTGATCTGATTCAGTAGGCAATTTCCATGTTCCTAAACTGCTGCCAATGTCTCTAATAGCCACAAGTCACAGCAAAGACCCCCTCACTAACACTCAGCTTTTATCAATTGAAAAATATAGCACTGACTAAGAGCCAGAAGAAATCAGACCTGTGGACGCGGCAGGTAAACAAACTGGCCCGGCCCGCCAGGGGCTTTCCCTGAACAAGCGGCGGACCGGCTTTGAGAACCACTGACCTACAGTTTGCCAGTTGAGAAGTTGCTCTGATATGAGGAATACTGCCACCATATGGGAAACAAGAGATCTAGACAAGAGTAGACAAATTTTTTTCCTAAGAGAAAGCAGTAGCCAAATTTGTTACTTACAGATTTAAAGGATAATATAAATCTTGCTGTCTAGACACCTTGCTTTTTAAAGTCAAACCACATACAATAATCTTCAAAAGTTCGAGAGATGTAAGACATGCACAACCTACCCCACGGGGCAGCACCTACCAGGGCATGGGGCTTTTGCCCCAATGCCCCCCATGGGGCTAAAGCCCCTAGGCCCACCACTCTGCTGCATGGCAAAAGCCCCTAGTCCCACACCCTGCTGGAGGGCAAAAGTACCGAGCTCCCCATGCCCAGTCTGGTAGGTGGAGAATGGGGGGGAGCTATGTGCATGGGGAGCTCCGTGAGCCGCACTTTAACTGTAAAAGAGCCACATGAGGTTCATGACCCATAGTTTGGCCGTGCCTGGACTATAGCAAATTGTTGTGGGAATAGTTTCCACATTGAGAGGAAATATGAAAATTCTTGAACACACACAAAAACAAAATAATCATATCTTTAATAAGCCAACTCTCTGGATTCTACCACATGAAATTTAACCTGTAGATTGCTAACATAATCTTTAAGATTTTCTTGATATTTAGCAGTTTTCAAAATAGAGCCATATTAACCTACATATCTGCTCCATTGTTTGTAAATAGTGTGGGAGGCAAGGAAATTGTTTGCAATAATGCACAAACCTCACAATTAAATCATATCTCTTGACATAAGATGAACTAACATAACACTGAGATGTATGTATCACACTGCATTGTAACACAGAAGTCATTTTAACCTTTCACTTTCTAATAGAGGTATTTTTGTGCTGATATGCAGTAAATCAAGAACCAGTACACCTACCCTTACAGTGAATACACAGTTTAGAAACACGTTCTTCAATAAAGTGCAGTGATCATGCTTGGGTATTTTCAACTTTGTTAGGAGATAGAAATTTTTTGTCTACATATGTAGTTGTCAATTTACAATCATGTCCAGCCAGGCTTTTCAGTAAAGGCTCTAGAGCAGTGGTTCTCAACCTATTTACCATTGTAGGCCACATATGGAGCTCTCTATGTGTTATGTGGGCTGCATCCCCACAATATATATACTGCCTGTATGGCCCTGAGGATGTCACATGGGCCACAGCTGTGCTGATTGGGCTGCAAGCAGCCTGTGGGCCGTGGGTTGAGAATCACTACTCTAGAGCCAAGATTTAGCCCTTAGTTCCTGCTGTGACTGTATTACAACCTCCTGTTAGCTCTTCTGGAAAATGCTAATATATCATAATGTTCTATTACCTTGGTCAGATTTAAACATCAGCTAACCTTTTAAAGGTGATAGATCCAAATAAAACTAGAGGTACCCCAGGTTGGGGGAAGTTTGGACTTACATCCCAATTTTGTTGCTGACTCCTGTCTCTCTAATGTTTACTCATGAGGAGATACCTGATATTTTTGCAGCTGTTCTGTTCATTGAATATCCCTAGAGGACCACATCGTTCTCACAAATAGTCAGCATGAATCTTTCATTGGTAGCAAAACTTTTTGAAAATTATAAAAACAAATTCCAGAAGTCTGTATTTTTCAATGAGTTCCCGAGGCTCAGACATAGCTTTATCAAGTAATTTAATTTGACATGATTAATGTGGTGGAGCCTGATTTGTCATTGGATATATTAGTCAAAGAAACAGCTAAAAAGGCTTTACTTCAAATAAAATATTTCAACATTACTTTGAACAAAGGCTCTGCTGTATTTGAAAATTAACTAATGTTAGACTGCATTTGCTTCCCCCTTTTTTTTTTGGAGTTGCTTTTTTACATAATTACTGAATAGGAAACCTCTCTCTCTCTCTCACACACACACACACGCACATTGACACACAAACTTTTCTCAAGCATTCTTGAACCACAATCAAAAATGTGAGGCTTTGCTCAGTGTTGCACACTCTGGAAGCAAAATTCTACATTTATACACAGAAGAGCAGACTAACTGCCTGTTAGACAAATGATTTCTTATTTAACTAATGTATGGGTATTACAGCTGAGGGGAAAACAAGAATATCAGAATGATTTTCAGAATGAACCCAAGACCTTTCTTATGAATAAATCTATGAGCTAGAGAGCCCCACCCCTGAGTAGCTAATAGCCTAGCCTAAAGTAGGGTGCTCACATTCAGAAGAAAGACTGACTCAGGCAGAGCAGTAATTTGAACTTGGGTGTTCTACATCCCAAGTGTCAAGTATCAGAGGGGTAGCTGTGTTAGTCTGGATCTGTAAGAGCAGCAAAGAATCCTGTGGCAGATGTTTTGCAGCATGAGCTTTCGTGGGTGAAATCCGACGAAGTGGGTATTCACCCACGAAAGCTCATGCTGCAAAACGTCTGTTAGTCTATAAGGTGCCACAGGATTCTTTATTGCTTTTACATCCCAAGTGGGCTGCCTAACAAGTAGGCCATTGGCTATTCCAAGGTAAGGGATCTTACTCTGCCTTGTTTTGACCAGAAATTCCATTCTGGGCCTGAGAATTTCTTTGGCTAAATGGATATGTCCCCCGCCCCCCACCCCCCCCAAAATTTCAGTTTTGATGAAGTGGTATTTTCCAGCAGGAAAACATTTCATCCAAAAATTCCCAACCAGCTCTAACAGGTATCTATATATTTTTATTCTACAGAGTCAAAGAGAGAAAGGTGCAATTTTTTTTGTATATAGAAAAGAGCAAGGAACTCCTGCGTTCTAATCCCAACCCTTCCATCCACCTGCTCACCTGCTCTATAGCTTTAACCAAGTCACACACAGTTTCCTCATCTACAAAAGGGATAAGCATTGTCATCCCCATTTATGTCACAAGGAATGTATGAATATCTAGATAGGGCCAGTTCTACCACCTTTGCTGATGAGGAGTTACGCCTTGGCCTGCTGTCCCGGTACTTGTCAACAAAATGGTGGGAGAATCAAATCATTAATAATGTTTGTACAGTGCTTTGAAAAAAGTAGAATGCCTTAAAAGTACTAAATATCATTTGTCTCTTTCAGTCTATAGTTCTTAGTCTCTTGTACAGAACTCTTTCCCTCTGTTGTATTTCAAGTTCCCTTATAGTGTGTATTTTCTTTCTGGGATGTATGCTAGAGATGAGTGAAGCTGGTGAAAATAATTACATGAAAATTCATATGATTTTCTTTTACCAGTTCTTTGGGAAATGATTTTGTATTCTCACAAAATATCAGGGAAGCTGAAAATTATTCTCAGGAAGGCAGGCAAAAAGGCAGTTTTCTGTGGAAAGTTGAAAAGCTACTTATTTGAAAAAGCTGCTGGAAGTTAGCTACAGATAGAAGTATTGTAGATAAATCTAGTGTCCTCAGCTTTCTTGTCACTCTGAGCGTACTGCTGCTCCCAAGGAGCTCAGTGGCAAAACTCCCATTTAGAACATATTAAGAATATAAGAACATAAGAATGACCGTACTGGGTCAGACCAACGGTCCATCCATCCCAGTATCCTATCTGCTGACAGTGGTCAATGCCAGGTGCCCCAGAGGGAGTGAATCTAACAGGTAAGTGATCTCTCTCCTGCCATCCATCTCCACCCTCTGACAAACAGAGGCTAGGGACACCATCCCTTACCCATCCTAGCTAATAGCCATTAATGGTCTTAACCTCCATGAATTTATCTAGTTCTCTTTTAAACCCTGTTATAGTCCTAGCCTTCACAACTTCCTCAGGCAAGGAGTTCCACAGGTTGACTGTGCGCTTGTGAAGAAGAACTTCCTTTTATTTGTTTTAAGCCTGCTGCCCATTAATTTCATTTGGTGGCCCCTAGTTCTTATATTATGGGAACAAGTAAATAACTTTTCCTTATTCACTTTCTCCACACCACTCATGATTTTATATACCTCTATCATATCCCGCCTTAGTCTCCTCTTTTCCAAGATGAAAAGTCCTAGCCTCTTCGATCTCTCTTCACATGAGACCTGTTCCAAACCCCTAATCATTTTAGTTGTCCTTCTCTGAACCTTTTCTAATGCCAGTATATCTTTTTTGAGGTGAGGAGACCACATCTGTATGCAGTATTCAAGATGTGGGCGTACCATGGATTTATATTCTCTGTCTTATGTCTCTATCCCTTTTTTAATGATTCCTAACATCCTGTTTGCTTTTTTGACTGCCGCTGCACACTACATGGACGTCTTCAGAGAACTATCCACGATGACTCCAAGGTCTCTTTCCCAATTAGTTATAGCTAAATTAGCCCCCATCATATTGTATGTATAGTTGGGGTTATTTTTTCCAATGTGCATTACTTTACATTTATGAACATTAAATTTCATTTGCCATTTTGTTGTCCAATCACTTAGTTTTGTGAGATCTTTTTGAAGTCCTTCACAGTCTGCTTTGGTCTTGCCTATCTTGAGCAGTTTAGTATCATCTGCAAATTTTGCCACCTCACTGTTTACCCCTTTCTCCAGATCATTTATGAATAAGTTGAATAGGATTGGTCCTGAGCGGAACACCACTAGTTACCCCTCTCCATTCTGAGAATTTACCATTAATTCCTACCCTTTGTTCCCTGTCTTTTAACCAGTTCTCAATCCATGAAAGGATCTTCCCTCTTATCTCATGACAACTTAATTTACGTAAGAGCCTTTGGTGAAGGACCTTGTCAAAGGCTTTCTGGAAATCTAAGTACATATGTCCACTGGATCCCCCTTATCCACATGTTTGCTAACCCCTTCAAAGAACTCCAATAGATTAGTAAGACATGATTTCCCTTTACAGAAACCATGTTGACTTTTGCCCAACAATTTATGTTCTATGTGTCTGACAATTTTATCATTTCTTTTGGGCCCTTAGGTTGTATTAGAAAACTTTAGAGAGATCAAACTTTTAAAAAGAGCACTTTGTCACAGTAACACTAATGCTCAGGAGCACAGTACAATACAAACAACCTAAAAAAGGTATAGGCACTTCAAAATAATGTGAGGAGAAATTGTGGGGCAGTAGGGGGAAGAGAAGAAAAGAGAGGCACAGATCCTGGTCTCTACTTTGTAGTAGAATATTTATTGTGTAATTTCGAAGTCAAACATTTATAGTTATACACTGATAAATGACAGTATTATTAACTATTATACACCAAGGTAAGTAATTTTATAGTGTAGCAGAGTAGAGTGGGTTGCTTAAACTCAATATGGCCACCACCAAACTCCTAATATTTCCCCACAAACTTTTCCCTCCTTCCACAATCACTTTAAACTTCGCCACCATGCTGCCTGCCACTCAGGCCCCTAACCTAGGTGTCATATTCTACTCAGACCTTTCTTTGAATCTTCACATCAAGGTTGTCTAAAAATCTTGCCAATTCTTCTTCCATAACATCTCGAAGATACGGACTTTCTTATCTATCCACACACAGCTAAAACTCTCTTCCAGGCTCTCATCATCTCGAGTCTACTGTAACATCCTCTTCACAAACACAATTTTGCCCTGTTCATATCCATTCAGAATGATACTTCAAAGGCTGTTTTCCTAGCATGTCACTTTAACCATGTCATCCCTCTCTTCGCATCCCTCTACTAGCTCCTTTTTTTCTCCCGCTCATCAAACATACGTTTCTTGTTTTCACTTGCAAGGCTCTTCACAGCCTGTCCTGACCCTAGCTATCATCTGAGATGTCAGTGCCTACCTCTGATCCACTCTTGGTGCTAGCCTCTATTGCCTACTTGTTACATTTTCAAATAAGCACCTTTGGGCTTTCTCCTGTGCTGCCTCTCACACTTTGAAGGTGCTCCCATAAATATCTGCAAAGCTGCCTCCTTCAAATCCTTCTTTCAAACTCTCCTTTGCTGTGATGCCTACAAAAACCTGACAACAGTTAGGTGAGTGCTAACTAGTATGGTCTCATTGTTTCCTTATCAATCCCCATCTGTGTGTACCCATCTTTTGTCTCTTGTTTTTACAACTAGTGTTACTTTTGGGGCAGAGACCACCTTTTGTGTTCTATATTTGTACAGCACCTAGCACAATGGGGTCCTGATCCATGACTGGGGCTCCTATATGCTACTGCAATACATAGTAAATAAATAAATTGTGCTATTGATGAGGATTCAATGTCGTATACATTATTTGTAAACAGTGTCAATCTAACATCATTAAGCCTGGAATTTCAGCATAAAGTTATTTTTGGCTTAGTTAAAAAAAAAGAAAGAAAAAAAACCAAATGTGCTGCTTCAGATTTATTGGAGCCAATGAATCTTTAATAACTTATCTGGCCTCAGGTAGTTCCTGGAACAAATTCATCAAAAACTGTAAAATGTCTCAACCTTAATTTTGACTGGAGTATAAAAATAGGTTTCTGAGTTTTCCTGGCTCTAAGTAACTACCCACGGCAGTATAAGTTAAATAACAAAAAGGTAATATTTTCATTCCTGCTGAAGTATTTTGTTTGTGTCTTTCTGTCTGTGTCTGTTCATTCCCAAGTCCTCTTACTACAAACACAGGTAAATACACATTAAGTTAATCTCAAAAGCCTTTCTAGTAGACATAATACCGTATTCTACAAAAATCTACCACTCTCCCTCCTAAACGGTCTTCCATTTAGTTCATCACTAACTCTGGCCATTTGTATCAGATATCAACTAGTCACAGCATACAAATCTTTTCCCTGTTTACTAGTCTCCTCGTGAACTTGAAGGGACTCCCCTGTGTCTGTGGCAATGCTGTCTAGCACAGTAAGTATGAAAATGGCACTGCAGAGTTCCAGTTCTCACTCTGACATTTATGTATTGTGTGGTTTTGAGCATAATCATTTCATCTCTCTGGGCTAAGGGCCTACTATCCCCGTCTCTCCACACTGGGCCATGGAGTTGAACAGGCACATTGGAAGGAACCCATCTACACCATCCAAAAGGTTTATGGCTATTAAAACTGCTGTTAAACTATAACCCCTCTCAGAACTCCCTATCAGGTGGTGTGACTGCATTGTTACTCCTTTATGGGCTTCCACAGGAAACCCATCCACCATGATATATATCACCAGCATCAACAAATCAATTTCAATAGGCTACTGAACAGCCTGCAAGTGGTATGAAACCCTGGGTTATTGCCAGTCTGAAGTGTACTGAAGCCAAAGATCTCGAAGTGATATGCCCAGTGTCCTGTTGCCTATCCACAGAACTATCCAGTCCCTTTTGAAAACCATTTTGCTAACTCCTTTTCAGTTTCTTCTTTTCAGGCTACTGTCCCTGTCATTAATTTAGTTCCAATAACTGCATTTCTCTACTAAAATGTTTGGTCTTGTCCCCATAATTTAAAATGTACTTTACTTTGTGTCAGAGTGGAGTTGAGCACGCCCATGTGCAATAGACAACTTAACTTGCCAGCCAATGTTTCAGAACTGTCCCTGTCCCTCCAAGAAGCTTATAGAGTTAAAAACATGGAATCATGCTCTCATTTCCTCTTACTCTCCAGATCTTTTCCTTTTGCTGGGCCCCAAGATTCCTCCCTGTTTCCAGTCTTTGTAAGCCAGGCATCTCAGTTTATTCTTCAGGAATGTCAGACTGCTTTGAAAGAGCTTTTTCAGGGGAAGCATAATGCAATATGGCAAGAATTTTTACAGTTCATATTGGTGCAAAATACATTTAACAAAACAATTTAAATCCCTGTTTCAGGAAAACAACCCTATCTAGGAAAGCATTCAAACGTGCTGAATTGGGGCCTTAGGTAGTATTTAATAATAAATAATTATAATAACAATTAATACCTAACTCTTATGTAGCACTTTTTATCAGTAGATCTTAAAGCATTTTATAGTCTTTATTGCAGTTATACTCATAACACCCCATGTGGTATTTTAAGTCAATTAATCTCTATACAAGCTACAGCTAAGAATATGTGTACAGAACAGAAAGAGATATTTTAAAAGTCTTAAATGATCAATCATTCCTAAATATCAATAATTCCTAGCCGTCACTGGTATGCAGCATCCATCTCATGGAAAAGCTCTTCCTTTTTCACGCTAATTTTCACTTGATTGTATCCACCAATACCAGCAAACTGTCCATTTCTAAGTGACCCATTGTTTCAATGTCATATACAGTTTGGGGAAGAGACTGTTAAATCCCTAAGGCATATCCCTATAATTGTAAAAATTCATATTTTTGTCCTGTGACCAATAAACAAAATGAAACAATTGTACTGGACATATAGTACTGCAGTTTCACTCATGCCCAGCAGGGTAGGTGATGGAGGTAATGTGCCAAGGCAATAATTGAAACCTTCTTCCAATGTCATTCCCCAGAACTGCCTTTAGTTGTTAGCTTTCCATCTGCCTCACAAACAAAAAAACTTGAGTGCATGATTAAGGTACTGCTCCTATAAACATATTGCTTTTTTTATTATTCCACCACTAACAACAAATTCAGCTGCAAAGATTTTGGTTCAAATTTAATTTGTTTTGTTTGAAAACAGTTTTAACACATTTTATTAAATACTGAAATAATATATACAGTACGGGCCGAATTCTGGCTTTTGCACCGCGAGCAGCACTAGTGTAACTTTAGCGCCCTTGTGGCCAAGATGGAGTCTCCTCTGCAGGCAGCTTTGGCCAAGAGAAGGCACGCGCAGAAATGCAGCAGGAGAAATCCCTTCCACCCCAGGGCACCTGTTCCAAACCGCCCAGAGTGAACACACACACACACACACACGCACACACACACACACACACACGAAAAGTACAATGGATGTAAGAAAGGGAAATATTTATTTACAGGGGGATGAGAGGAGAAATACAACAAGGGGAAATATAGGGGGAGCAGTAAAACAGGGCTGCATCCAAACCAAGGCCCCATGGGCCCAGTGATAGCACAGTCTGGAGGGGCAGACACTGAGTAATGTGTCTGCACACAGAGTTCAGGAGTCCTGAGCAAAGTTCCAGTCCAGTGGTGAGTCTTGGGTGCTCCTGGTCGTCTTCGGCGCCAGTGAACTTTCCCCAACAAACCCTCCAGTGCCCTCTTCTGCCACTCTCTGCAAAGCCCCACAGAGCGACCACCTCCCCACTTAGCTATCTAGCAGCCTCCCTCCTTGTTCCCAATGCAGAGTCACAAGCCCCAGTACTCACAGCCCCATGCAGCTCTGGGCAGCCGTGATACTGGGTCCAGCTCCGGCCTGTCCTTCTCGGGCGATTCCTCCCTGGCACAGGGCTCCTCCTGGCTCCTGTCCTGTCCTCCCAGGCTCCAGGCAGGTTCTTTGCTGCTACCTTTGTGAGGGCCTGCGGGCTGCTGCCTCTCTCTCCCTCTGAGCTCCAGAGCCACCCCCTGGAGTTTCCCTTCTTTTTTCTCACTCTCCTCCTCCCCACTAGGAAAAATATTTAAAGGGGCCGTGCTCTCTAAACCCCAAAGGGGTTACACTAGGGTGGAGAAGCATGGCGGTGGAAGAATGGAAGAGCCCAGGGGGCATCATTCTGTTTGCACTGGGCAGATTGCAGGCACAATGCCACAGGGGGTGCTGGAGACAGATGTCCAGCTGTAGCAATTACTGTTACCTTGAAGTTATGCTTAAACTATGCTTCAAACCAGATGCCAACAGAGAAGTAAGGGCCACATACCATGGGCCATATTGGCTTGAGGCTGTGGCATACCACTGGGTGCGACACTCCTGCACCTTTCAGAAAGCACCATGGCTACATTCTGCCTGAGTTCTGTGCGAGTAACAAGGGTGAGAGAAAAGGTTCCCTGCATGCTCTTAATCCACTCTGTCCCTCAAGCACCGAAGTAGGACTAGCCAGAATTTATCACAAAATCAGTATATAGTGTCTGAAACATAAAACTTCAAAAATAAAAACATTTAAACTTCACAAATAAAGACCTGAAACGCATTTAAATCAGAGAGTTATTCCTTTAAAAAGGGAGAGGATTGATTAGAATTCTCTGTATTACACTGAATTCTTCGCCTACAGAAGTGTTAGAAATCATAGATATGATTACAAGGTGCATAATGGTATAGCACTCTGTCACAGCTTAACACATGGACACCTAAATTTCACTCGCAAAATGTGTGCATGCATCTGTTCTGCAATCAGTCCCTGCAGAGGAGGATTTGCATGCCCCAAATCAAATATTTACATGCCCAAATCTCAGTTTGCTTATGCAGTATACATTTGGAATATATAGTGAGTGCAGGTGCAAGTTTTGTGGGCACAATTTAGGTATGTATGCTAATAAAACTGGGGGTGGGAGGGAAGATGACATATGTAGCAGTTTTATGAGCAACAGAAACAATGGGGAAAAGCACTCAGAAGTGTCTAGAATGTCTAGTATAAGGGGACAAAAAGACACAAAGGTAACAAATTTTCATTGTTCAGCATCTTCTTTATTTAGAGCTGTAAGTGCAAGCTGCCATACCCTGGGGAAACATTTCTGCCGCTTTAAATTTCCTCCAAACATGATTGTATCTTGTTCTGCTGTCTTGTTTAGAAAAGAGCCACAGGAATGATTAAAGGAATAAAAAAATATGCCTTATAGTGATAGGCTCTGGGAGCTATCTATTTAGCTTAACAAAGAATGGTTACAGGGTGACTTGATTACAATCTATAAGTATCTACATGGGAATAAATATTTAATAATGCGTTCTTCAGTCCAGCAGAGAAAGGTATAATAGGATACAATGCCTGGAACCCGAAGCTAAATAAGTTCAGTCTGGAAATAAGGTATAAATTTTTAATGGTGAGAGTAATTACCCACTGAAACAATTTTAATAACTTCATAGCTTCGAAGGCCAGAAGGGAGCATTGTGATCATCTAGTCTGACCTCCTGTATGAAACAGGCTATAGAACTTCCCCAAAATAACTCCTAGAGTGTATATTTTAATAAAATATCCAATCCTGATCGAAAGATTGTCTGTGATGGAGAAGGGTTGGGATTTTGTGGTTCCCAATGAGTCAGATGCTGGGCAGAAATCAAGGGACTTCGATTCGATGCGATTCGATTCGATACGATTCAATTCAGTTCAATAAGGCTTTATTCAATGTGCACAAAGGGAAAGCCCCGGTACCAAAATCAGGCAGAGTCCCTTCAGCAAGGAGCCCCTCCCCTTGCTATTTTATAGCACATGGCACTTACATAACACAAACCTCTAACCAGGGGCGGCTCTAGGATTTGCGCTGCCTCAAGCAGGGCGGCACACCGCGGGGGGCGCTCTGGCGGTCACCGGTCCCGTGGCTCCGGGGGACCTCCCGCAGACGTGCCTGCGGAGGGTCCGCTGGTCCCGCGGCTCTGGTGGACCTCCCCCCCCCGGCCTCCTCTAGAATGTCCCTAGGGTGGTGAGCCACAGCATGCTTCCCTATGCACAAGCACCCTGCAAACCTCATTCCATCCAAAATGAACATAAGCATACCCTTCAGAAGCCTCCACGACTCTTGGTAAATTGTAAATCTTATGCAAATTTACCAAGGGTCAAGGTGGATTCTCTGTCAGTGGCCATTTTTAAATCAAGATTGGATGTTTTTCTAAAAGATCTGTTCTAGGAATTATTTTGGGGAAGTTCTATGGCAGAGGTGGGCAAACTCTGGCCCACGGGACCATCCTGCCCAGCCCCTGAGCTCCCGGCTGGGGAGGCTAGCCCTTCCCCCACTGTCTCCCCTCCCCCCATAGCCAGCACTCTGGCCCGCTGCTCCTACCAGGCAGCGTCGGCAGTGTGGCTGGCTCCAGCCGGGTGGCGAGCTCCTGCTGCTCTGAGCAGCGTGGTAAGGGGGCAAGGATTGGGAGGGTTAGATAAGGGGCAGGGGGTCCCAGGGGCAGTCAGGGGACAGGGAGCAAGGGGTGGTTGGATGGGGCGGAGGTTCTGGGCTGCTGGTATGGGGATGGGGAGCGGCAGCGTTGGATAGGCATGGGAGTCCCAGGGGACCTGTCTGAGGGGAGGCGTATGGATAGGGGTCGGGGCAGTCGGGAGAGGGAGCAGGGAGGGTTGGATATGGAATGGGAGGTTGGATGGGGTGGAGGTTCTGGGGGGGGGTCAGGGGATGGGGAAAAGGGGGATTAGATAAGCATGGGAGACCCAGGGGGGCCTGTCCGGAGGGAGGACTGTGGATAGGGGTCGGGGCAGTCAGGGGACAAGGAGCAGGGGGGGTTGGATGGGGGTGGGGTCCCAGAGGGCAGTTAGGGGCAGGGGTCCCAGGAGGGGGCAATCAGGGGACAAGGATCGAGGGGGTAGGATGGGTCAGGGATTCTGAGGGGGGCAGTCAGGGGGCAGGAAGTGGGAGGAGGTGGATAGGGGGCAAGGGCCAGGCTGTTTGGGGAGGCACAGCCTTCTCTACCTGGTCCTCCACATAGTTTTGCAACCCCTTCTGGCCTTAGAATCTATTAAGCTATTCTCTTTATGGGATTTCAAGAGGGAAAAAAGCATAATTTGTAACTTGCACATATGTACTCTGAGAAAGATGATTACCTTGAAGAGGCCCTTAAAACTGGAGTATTCTCACCCATAATCTCCAATATTGATGTGCTGAACTAAAGCTGGGCGAACAAGGCATGTGTCTGCTGAGCATTTCCACTCACTGTTGGTGCATGTGCTGAAAGGACGAGACAATTAGTGAGCACAGAATGCATTGACAACAGATAAATATTCAGACAAATAACAAAAGATAGTTAAAAACAAAATATGTAAAAAAAAATAGTACATTATTAATGAGAAAATTTTCCTCTTTAATGCTAACTCCCTGGCTAACATTTCCAAACCAAAGGGTGTCCTTTATTTGGTGTATACCATGTTCCTGAGCTGAGACAGTTGACCACTGGAACATGCACTGATGTCCACGGGAAACATGAGCATTCAGCAATACTCAGTGTCAGGCCGAAAGACCGTAAGTCCCTTGTTTTCTGTGTACAGACCCTGTATTCCCTGCATACACAGAACTCCCACTGAATTCAGTGGGAGCTTTGGAGGGCAAGGAGTGCAGGATCTGACCTGATGCTCTTACAGGGCAGAGTACACACTTCCACCATTGTGTAAATAGATTTTAATAAGAGTTATAATGGCTGTTGGCTTCCTAGACCTCATGAATGAATGAAGTTTTACTCTCTCCAAGAAGAAATTTCCCTTTTTTCCCCCCTGCAACAAAGCATCAGGCTTTTAAAGTGGAGGAATGACCTTTTAAAACTTTTATTTATTCAATATGCTATTGTCAGGCAAGAGTTAAAATTTAGCTAACAGCTATGACAGAAACTGCAGATCAAGCAGTTCAGTAGCCCAAGGACACTGACAACTGTAAACAATTAATAGACTTATATGGTCAATGCCCACCCAGTAACTTAGCTCTTAGAACAGAACAAATCCTCCCTTCACAGCCCTCCAGATATCTGTATGAATCTTTTTGCCTAACACTATATTATGTTCGACTTCTGCAGGTTTTGTGAATTTTTTGCCTGTGTAAAGATCTAAAACCCTGGATGCTTCATTAGTGCCTAAGGCAGTGGTCCCCAACCTTTTTGTGACGAGTAGCACATTCATGTTTTCAGAAGAGTGCGGCGGGCGCCAACAATTTTTCAAGGCTTATTTTGTATTTGTATATTAAATAATACGAAAAACATCATATTTAATATTACATAATATATGAATCCATAAGATAAAAAAGGTCATTTTACCTGTAAAAGGTATTAATTAAATTATTCGGCAATTACTCTTTCACCTTACCATGTGAATTTGCTCTTTTTTATCTACCTGTAAGAAAAATTAAGGAGTTTTTACAAAATAAATCTCATACACAGTTTTCATCTTATTTATTTAAAAAAAGTAAAACCTTGTTGAACTGCTGGTCCAAATATATTTATTATTCTTACTTTAACATAGATAGCCATTTATGGTTAATTAAATATATTCTTTGTATTGTTACTTGTATCTGTATTTCAATAAACAAACAAACAAGTATGAAAAAAAGTTAAACACAAGTTAATCATACGCCCTCATCAGGACTTAATGGAAAATAGGTATAATTAATTCACGTGGTTTTTCTAATAAAGTCAGTGTGATTTTTGGTCAATTTTTCATAGTTGGGAGAGTAGGATGATATTCCCGTTCGTAAGCAATCACCAAGATGGGCATCTGTAAGCCGAGATCTGTATTTTGATTTTATGATGTTCATTGTTGAAAACAGAACTTCATATAGATAAGTGGAACCGAAATAAGATTTTATTTTGTATGCTACATTTTTTAAGGTAGGAAATTTTTTTCGGTCAACCAGATTCCAAAAGTTTTCATCTGTTGCGCAGGATTTTAGAACAATATCATTTTGAAGGTCCAAAATCTCCAGTTCCACGTCTTCTCTTCTTACTTGAATGAGACTTGCAATTGATGTAGCCATTTCTGTTACCTCTATTTGGCAAGTAAAAGAATTCACAAGAAAGGCAACTACAGGCTCAATGATGGTGAACTGTTGAAATCTCTTTTCAAATTGTTCCAGAAGTGTTTTAATGTGGATAACAAATGGTGATGGGTTAAAATCAATGTCACATACCATTTTCTTCATACTTGGGAAATGTTCGAGAGAGTTCGTCTTCATATGTGACATCCACAAGATCAGTTTTGCTTTGAATGATTTTACAGAACCTATCATTTGAGCCACATGTTTGTCTTTTCCCTGGAGCTCAAGATTTAAAATGTTCAATTTGTCAGTGATGTTGGCAAGAAAAGCCAAGTCCATTAACCAGCTGGAGTCTTCTAGTTGCTCAAAGTTCTGATTTGTGGACTTCAGAAATTCTTTGATCTCTTCAATTAGGCTTAAAAAACGTGCAAGAACTTTACCTTTGCTCAGCCATCGTACTTCTGTGTTCAAGATAAGATCAGATTGTTTATCATCAACATCTTCCAACAGGGCCTTAAAAAGTCGGAGTTGCAAAGGTTTCACTCGAATAGAGTTCATTATTTTAATAATGACATTCATGACATGTTGAAAAGAAAGAACTTTGATGCACAAAGCTTCTTGGTGGATAATGCAATGATAAGACAAAGTTCGGAAAGGATTCATTCTTCTTAGGGCAGGTCTACACTAAGGGCGGGGGGTCGAACTAGGGTACGCAAGTTCAGCTACGTGAATAGCGTAGCTGAACTCGAAGTACCCTAGTTCGAACTACTTACCTGTCCAGACACCGCGGGATCGAAGTCCGCGGCTCCAAGGTCGACTCCGCCACCGCCGTTTGCAGTGGTGGAGTACCGGAGTCGACCGGAGCGCGCGGGGAGTTCGAACTATCGCGTCCAGATTAGACGCGATAGTTTGAACTCCGAGAAGTCGAATTCACCGCGTCGACCCGGCAGGTAAGTGAAGACTAGCCCTTACAGAGTGCAATGAGTCCATTGGCGCTACCCATCATTACTGGTGCCCCATCAGTGGTGATCACAGACAGCTTGTGTAATGGTATACTAATTGATGTTGCGTATGACTTGAATAAATTAAGATGTCCTCACCCTTTGTTTGCCCTTTCATAGGCAATACTTTTAGTAACTCTTCTTTTACGGTGAAATCACTAAATACCATCCTCACCATAATTGCCAACTGCACTGTATCCGATATATCTGTCGACTCATCAAATTGCAGTGAAAACCAGTCACATATTTCCAAGTCATCCTTTAACTGAGTTAAAAAATAAATAAATTGCAAAGCACAAGAAAACAGGAGTATCCGTGCAGGAAGAATACTCACATACAGGGCTGGCTCCAGGCACCAGTGGAGCAAGCACGTGCCTGGGGCAGCACATGCTACTGGGCGGCATTTGATCCATTCTGCAGAGGCGGAGCATTTTTTATTTTTTTTTTTGCACGGCAGTTCTGGGCAGCGCAGAGAGAAGCCTGGGAGAAGCCATGAGGACAGAGAACACCGGCGCCTGCAGCCCCAGAGTTCTCTGTCCCCAGCAGGCGTGGGGCCCTGGCTTCTCTCCCCTGCTGGGCACTAGGCGGGCCCTGTGCCTGCTGGGGACAGAGAACACCGGCGCCTGCAGCCCTGGAGTTCTCTGTGCCCGGCAGGCGCGGGGCTGTGGCTTCTCTGCAGCCCTGGAGTTCTCTGTCCCCAGCAGGCGCGGGGCTGTGGCTTCTCTGCAGCCCTGGAGTTCTCTGTCCCCAGCAGGCACGGGGCTGTGGCTTCTCTGCAGCCCTGGAGTTCTCTGTCCCCGGTAGGCACGAGGCTGTGGCTTCTCTGCAGCCCTGGAGTTCTCTGTCCCTGGCAGGCGCGGGGCTGCGGCTTCTCTGCAGCCCTGGAGTTCTTGGTCCCCAGCAGGCGTGGGGCCACAGCATCTCTGCAGCCTTGGAGTTCTCTGTCCCTGGCAGGCGCAGGGCTGCGGCTTCTGCTGGACAGAAGCCGCAGCCCCGTGCCTGGCAGGGACAGAGAGCACTGGCGCCTGCAGCCTGCAGCCCCAAAGAAGCCGGAGAGAAGCCACAGCCCCACACCTGCCAGGGACAGAGAACACCGGCGCCTGCAGCCTGCAGCCCCAGAGTTCTCTGTCCCCGGCAAACATGGGGCTGTGGCTTCTCTCCCCTGCTGAGCACTAGGCGGGCGCACATAAATGCCCTGGCGGGCGCCATGGCACCCACAGGCACCGCGTTGGGGACACTGGCCTAAGGGACAGAAGGAGGAAATTATAAGATATCTTTTAAATCTTTAGGGATTTTTATTCTGTCTTTTTATGTTCAAATCTATAGAGGTACAATCATACAAGTGCAATACTTCCATGTGTTGCAAACCACCTTGCAGGATTGAGCCTCTAATTTCTTAGAATGAGAGTTTCAAAAGCACTCAGCATTGTCTTAATTCTGCTCTCACTGAAGTCTCTTCCATTGAAGCCAAAGCCAATGGAATTAACTTCAGTGGAAGCAGAGATAAAGCAGCATGGAGGACTTTTGAAAATTCCATCCTTTAGGCTTTGATCAAAAGCCCTTGATGTCTGTCTTTCAATTCACTTCAGTGTTTAATCTGGCCCTTTGAGCATGATAACATGGAGACAGATCTTCTAGTCACTTTGACTTCAGTGGGAGTTGCATATTTAATGTGAGGTAAGGATGCTCACTACCTCACAGGATCAAACTTTGGTTTCTTAAAATATGGTAAAATAAATGCAGTTTGCTGTTCTCAGAGACACTACCAGTAATTGCAGTTGTCTTTAATGATTGCTGCTTCCCCATATTGTTGACCATCTTTGTAACAACCTGCCAGCATAATAAATAGGGTGTGTGAAAATGGGAATAATTTGTTGAAGTGAATTAGCTCAAACTTCTTGCTATTAGACAATTAATTGCTTGTACGTCATATGCATAAATTATTTTAATCAAAGATGTCAACATCTATTTCCAGTTTGTGCCAAATAACAAAGACCATATGATGAACTTTAATTTTTTCTATTAAAAGCATTATTATTTGTAATGAATAAGATTGGGAATGGATTTCATACTTCATGCTGAAAAAAGACCATCATATGGGCTAATTGTGAATCATTCTCCTTCAAACAAAATAATTCATATTTTCTGATAGATGATTAATAAAATGGAATATCATTCAGATTTTTCTTTTTAAGGAGTTCTAACAGCTATTCAGAATCAGTTGTAATTTATTACTTACAGGGGAAGTTTTCCATAGACAATGATTTAATTCTCACAGCACTAAATATACTGAAGTTATGATGTGATGTGAATGCAGGTTTCATGAGCTTTCCAAGACTCAGTAGATAAGAGATACCAAACATTGTGCTTCCAACACATAAGCTTCTCTCAAAATACTTTCTACTTTACTCCAGTTCATTAGGACTGAAAATTGTCCTGACCAATTCTCTGAGGCCAACACATAGTCCTTCCTCAGAGTATAAAGTGTCCTACATAAAATGAGTCCGCAACAACACATTGCCTTCAAAATGTCAGAAAAGTGGTTAATAGAGAGCCTGTCCCAAGCCCATTACAGTTTACGGAAAGACTTGCATTGAATCAGGCACATAATACTATTAATTCTGCTCACAACATACCACAGAGCATTGTTTTTAACTTTTGCTAATGCTTTTCCCACTGACTTAGGACAACTTGCAGCCTGAAGATGCAGGCTTTCTCAATCACTTAAAAGTAAGGAGGAATCTTCTTAAAGGTCTCCAGGAGTCAATACAGTGCTCAAGTCCAAGAACTCTCAAGTTCTATTTCCACCTCTACCCTCAACTAACTTTAACAATATCCTGTATTTATACTTGCTTACAGCACTGTACTAACATTATTTCCTTGGCCTTTAAACACCATTATGATTGTTGCCCCTCATTTTAAAGACAGGAACTAAGGTTTAAATTGATCACTTTAGTGTAATAGCCAGGATTAGAAGAATCCAGATAGCCTGACACCTAATCAGCAATACACCCAAGAAACTTATTTAATCACTCCAGGGCTTCGTTTTCAGATCTGTGAGAGACACTTCAGAACAGCCTCACAGTATGTGACAGTCTGCCACCAAATTAAAACTGGACAATAATTGCAAATGAATTCTTATCTCAATTGCTCCAATATAAATCCACAATGATTTGTGGTCAGTGGAAGTACACCAGATTTACACACATCTAATTGAAATCTGAAGCTGGCCTACAGTATAAACTTAACTGCCAACTTCCTCCTTTATGGCAGTATAAAACCCATCACTTCCATTATCAGTGGGAAAACTGTCCTATACACAGAGACTCTGGGATAAATTATGTACTGATGAAGTCAGTGAAGCTGTACCTACTTAAATAGGAGTGAATTTGGCCTTGAGAATGCTGAATGCTAACAGAAAAAAGAATGAAGCAGCACCTATTATTGCCACACCCTACATTATTGAATAGTCAGTTTAAAAAATATATATTTGTCTGTTTAAGAGCTTTACGTTCCATGTCATCTAAAATATTTCAGTTTGTAGGGTTATTTCAAATAATATAGCAGCCAACCAAGAGATCAAAAGTACTCTTTGTGAAAAGCAGTTCAGCTAGTACTTGACTAATGCTAAGCTATTTAGAGATGATGTCATTTAGTGAAGCATAAGAACATATGAATGGCCATATTGGGTCCGACCAATAGACCATCTGCCAAATATCCTGTCTTCCAAGAATGACTAGGGTCAGATGCTTCAGATGGAATGAACATAACAGGGCAGTTATCAAGTGATATATCCCCTGTCATCCAGTCCCAGCTTCTGGCAATCAGAGGTTTAGGGACACATAGAGCACGAGGTTGCTTCCCTGACCATCTTAGCTAATAGCCATTGCTGGATTTATCCTCCGTGAACTTATCCAATTCTTTTTTTAACCCGTTATACTGTTGGTCTTCAGAACATCCCCAGGAAACATGTGCCACAGGTTAACAGTGTATTGTGTAAATAAGTACATTTTTTGGTTTGTTTTAAACCTGCTGCCTATTAATTTCATTGGGTGACCCCTGGGTCTTGTGTTATGTATAGGGGTAAATAACACTTTCCTATTCACTTTCTCCACATCATTTGTGATTTTTATAGGCCTCTATCATACAACCCTCCCTCCTAGTCATCCCTTTTCTAAGATAAACAGTCCTAGTCTTTAATCTCTCCTCATATGGAAGCTGTTCCATACCCCTAATATTTTTTGTTGCCGTTTGCTGTACTTTTTCCAATTCTAATATATCTTTTTTGAGATGGGTCAACCAGAACTGTATATAGTATTCAAGGTGTGGGCATACCATGGATTTATATAGTGGCATTTGACATTTTCCGTCATATTATCCATCTAAGAAGTGGGTATTCACCCACGAAAGCTCATGCTGCAAAAACATCTGTTAGTCTATAAGGTGCCACAGGATTCTTTGCTGCTTCTACAGAACCAGACTAACACGGCTACCCCTCTGATACTGTTTCTTAATGTTTCCTAATTTTCTGTTATTTTGACTGCCATTTCACATTGAGCAGTTGTTTTCAGAGGACTACCCATGATCTCTGTCATGAGTGCTAACAGCTTATTTAGACTATCATTCTGTATGTATAATTGGGGTTATATTTTCTAATGTGCATTAGTTTGAATGTATCAACACTACATTTCATCTGCCATTTTGTTGTTCAGTCCCCCAGTTTTGTGACCCTTTGTAGTTCTTCACAGTCAGCTAACTCTCTTGAGTAATTTTGTATCGTGTGCAACCTTTATCACCTCACTGCTTACCCCCTTTTCCAGATCATATATTAATACATTGAACAGCACCAGTCCCAGTATAGATCCTTGGAAAACCATGTGATTTACTCCTCTCCACTGTGAAAACTGACTGTTTATTCCTACCCTTTGTTTTTTGTCTTTTAACCAGTTACTGATCCCCAACAGGACTTTCCCACTTATCCCATGATTCCTTATGTTTTTTAAGAATCTTTGGTGAGGGACCTTGTTCAAAGCTTTCTGAAAGTCCAAGTGCACTAAGGTTACTGGATCACCCTTGTCCACATATTTGTTGACCTCTTCAAAGAATTCTAGTAGATTGGTGAGGCATGATTTCTCTTTACAAAAGCTGTGTTGACTCTCCACCCAACATATTGTGTTCATCTAGGTGTCTGATAATTACATGCTTTACTATAGTTTCAACCGGTATGGAGTCTTATTTAAGCAATAGGTTACATATCACAGTTAGTAGTTCAGCAATTTAATATTTGAATTCCTTCAGAACTCTTTGGTGAATACCAGCTGATCCTCGTGACTTATTACTACTTAATTTATCATTTTTTTCCAAAACCTTTTCTATCTGGGACCGTTCTAAAAGAATGTCTCAGATGTGGACCTCTCCCTGACATCCTCTGCAGTGAAGACTGATGGAAATAATTCATTTAGCATCTCTGCAATGATTTTGTCTTCATTGAGTGTTCCTTTAGCACCTGTGTCATCCAGTGGCCCCACTAATTGTTTGGCAGTCTTCCTGCTTCTTATGTGCTTCAAAAATGCTGTAAATTGTTGTGTCTTTTGCTCATTGCTCTTCAAATTCTATTTATTTTTTGCCTGCCTAATTATGCTTTTACACTTTACTTGCCAGACTTTATGCTATGTTAGCTGTATTATTGTTTTTAAAAGCTGTTCCAGTCATTCATTTATTTTTTCTTCCTACTTTAATTCTTTTTTTTTGTTCTGAAGTCCTTTCAATTTCACAAGTTCCTTTTGAATATGTTTACATTTTCCCCATCGTGTTTTTGTTGTTTTATTATTCTCTTTCTACATGTAGCATGGTGCACACTCACTGCCGCAGCACCTCCTGATGGTTAGTCCAGGAATTAGCTAATTCCAGCCTCAGAGCACTTTCCACTGGCCAGTATCTCTTCTACTGTCACTACTCGTCTTTCATTATCAATCTCCACCACTATACTTCAGGCCCCAAGTCCCTCCTGGCCCACAGTGCCCCTTCTCCTGTGTACTGCCCCACAGTAGTACCCCCACACTCATGGTCCTCCCCTCCCTGGGGAACCCCAATCCCCTAAACCCACCTCACCTCAGTGACCCACTGCCAAGTCTTCATCTAGCCCCTTCCCTCAGGGGCAAACTGCAATCTGAAGTGATCACTCATCATAGGCAAGGGGGTTGGACCTGTGGCCTCTTCCTCCCCTTGCTGCTTCCCCACAGCCCTAGTACCTACCTCTGGCCCTGACAACAAGGCCTTGGCCTGGGGATTTTCCAGGCTAGCACTCCCCCGGCTCCTCCTGCCCTTCCCCAGCACTGCGCTGTCCAAGGTACCATTTTCTCCTTCAGGCAGCCAGGTCCATCTCTCTCCAGAGCTGGAGAGAGACCTACTGCCTTCTGGCCCTGCAGCCCCTTTATAGGGCCCAGCCTGGCCCTGATTGGCTGCCTCCCAGACTTTTCTGATTGGCTCTTCAGCCCAGCCCTCTCCAAGGGCTGGCTTTTAACCCTTTTAGGGCCGGAGCAGGGTGGCCATCCCGCTACACTACACTTTAAACTTGTATATGACTACAAGAACACACAAAAGACAAATTAAAAGTTGCTGACTTTCCATGAGTACAGCATTTTATCAATCAGAAATATCAGGAACTTATTGTGAGGTCAGAAGATGAACTTCAAGCTCATCAATAGGATGAATAGAACAGGAAGAATAGGTTGAAAATCACTACTTGGGACATACAAGTAGTTGGTTGGTTGATAGTTGTCTAGTTCTCATGCTGTTATTCAGCCAGTGAAGAGGCCACCAAATGCATTATGCATGATGTTCTGTCCTGAACCAAATCTGGCACATTACAGAGTAGGTTGCCTATGAGGCACAGGTTTCTGTTGATATTTTAGGTCTTCTGGGGGTCTTTTTCAGACTGCTTTCTTTGGGTCAAGTTAATTCTTTCAGATAATTCTGTAGGCATTTGGAACGAAGAGCATTGGGCAACAGTATGAGAAAGCAAGACCAGTTTAGTTAGAAAACTGATCTCATTCAACATGAATTCATGCCATTTGATGTTTTCAATCATTTGGAGATGCTTCATCTGAATGGTTTCCAATTTCTTTTCGATCTTTACAGTGAGGGGCTATGTATCAGTCCCATAGTCAGAATACTGACCACCAAAATATTATTTATCTTCAGCATCATCTCTCTACTTATCAGGTGGTTTGGATTGCAAATGATGTGCTCCATGGGGTACCCCTTGCTGATTATGCTTTTGCAGTATGGGCTTCAAGTTCCTTCCTGATGCCATCCATGCTAAGGACAACAGAGCTGAGGTAGGTGAAATCACCAACAATCTCAACCTGGTGGTCACCCAGTAAGATTCTACAGCCTGCAGCGTGTTCAAAATTGCTGACTGAAAACATTTTGATTTAACTCCCAATTAATTTTCAGGCCAACTTTTGCCACTGAGATTTCCAGGGCTTTTAGTGCCACAACTAGCTCATCCATTGATTACACAACTAGTACTATGTCATCTGATATTGGTGAGGTTTTTATCATCAAAGCATATGCCTAAAGAGCATTCATTTAGTGTCTGGTCAAGTACATAGTCTATGATGACTCTGAAGAATTCTGGGGAGGCAACACTTCCTTGTTGAGCACCCAGCCTAATTCAGAAGATGGTGGTTGTTTTCCTATTTACAAGAACACAGCTTGAGGAATCAGCATCTAGGAGACTGAATGCTACAGAGTTTAAGGAGGCCTGTGCATTTCAAGATCAGCCAAAAGGATTCCCTGTCAGAGTCAATTGCAGCCTTGATATCCACACATGCTATGTAAACAGGGTGGTTGAATTCTTGTGCCTTCTATATAGGGCTGGCGCACTATGAAGATTTGCTCTGTCATGGAATGCCCAGGAATAAAGCTAGCTTCTTGTGGTCTTCTCTTGCTCCTTTAGATATCAGCTACTCAGGCCAACAGGACAGAAGCAAAAACTTTCCTCAGGATGGATAGAACAGTAATGTCATGATAGTTGCAGTAATTTCATATGCTGCCTGTATGGTGGTGTAATAATGCCGTTTTGCCAGTCAGGCAGGATCAGCTGTTCCCCAGATGATACATGAATATACAGTACAATAACTATGGAAGGGTGAAAATGTTTATAATAATTGGATTTGGGGAGAGGTTAAAAGTCCTCTCCCTCCTCCCTGCTTGCGTCACCCACCTGTTATATTTTGCCATTTAGACCTCGATCCAATAATTTGTTCCACTTCTTCAGACCCTTGCACCTGTGCAGAGTCCACCTGAAGTCAATGAAGCTTCTCATGGATACAGGAGTCTACCCATGTGAAACTAGTTGCAGGATCAGGGCAGAGGAGCAGAGACTCTCAGTTGTATATGTTTGTGAGGAGCTGACTACAATTAGACCCTGACCTCCATGAGGCCAATAGGCAATGCTGCACAATAAACAAACAAATATCTTTAATTATGTTAATACTAAAACTCTAGGTTACTAAGAATACTTTTATAAACCAAATGTATGTTGCACTGTTGATCCACTCTGTTGAGTCCCTGTTATTATCATTTAATAAGCATTGACAATAGGTCTGGCTCTATAAAGAGCATAGAGTCCTGAGGAGTTTGTGAGCTCCTGAGATTTCAGTATTATGCTATGCATATCTTGGCAATGTTGCAAGAGAACATCTAATTTAAAAACAATCATTGAAATAATTAGGTTGGTCTTGGGTTTTGGAAGGAAGCATACCACAGTGTTGCTGCACTGGATCTATACACCGCAGGTCCCCATCACACTGAGGGAATCCTCAACCAGCTAGTTAACCTAGCTTCATGGCCTCAGGACCTGGGAGTAGATCCTCCGCTAGTTTTAATCAGTGTAACTTGATGGCGTATCCAATTCACACCAGATGAAGCTCTCTCCCTTTAGCTCTAGAAAAAAATTGGATATGAGTAGGTTAGGCTAAAGGATGAACAAAAGGACTTTATTTAATTAAGTCTAAAGAAAAGAAGTAATAGTGGGCTAGATTCTGCTTTTATTACATCTGTGAAACACCAACTTTTCCAGTGCTTATGTAGATTCTCCAACTTTTAAATGATAACATTCTAAAATGCAATCAGTAGCTTTTCTTCTGTTATGTTTCCCTATGCTGTAATAATGTCATTTGAACACATTCTTAGTACCTACCTGGTAGTTCCAAGGGCGTAGTCCTTGTACGTTCTGATGTGGGTGAGTAAGAAGGCTGTCTATGATCAAGAGTTCAGAAATCAGGACAACAATCTATAGGACCAGGAGGATCCAAGGTACAGAACTCATCAAAATAACAAATAGCTTTTTGGAAAAGTAATGTAATTTGCGGTCATCATGTCTTCCAGGATAATAGCTTCATATCCTACTGTAACTCCTGTTGGGTCTACTGCACCCTGAATTATTGTGGTCTTCAGTAGAATAAACTTCTAATGGCAAATAACTTACAAACTGTTTCTCCATCCAAACTTCTGTTGCAATCAAGATCTGGCTTTTGTGCTACATTCTTGAGTCTATATGTTGAGTTTTATATGTCAATGAGTTCAAATCCTTTAAATGTCTGATGGGTTAGTATAAGTGCAAGAATCTCCTGTTGTTATTCAGAAAGAAGGCTGAACAGAAATTTGCAAACTAGCATTTTTTTTGAAGTGCAGAATCTTTATGCATTAACCGTTAGTCAGAATTGCTATAAACTGCATTGTTTACCCAAGATTTAAAAAAAGTCTGTTGGAAACAGAGCATATCTGTTTATCCTCAGAGGATAAATATCCATCTGTTTAAATTGTTGGTTGTTTAATGCATTCTTTAGCAACTGAGAAGGATTGTAGTACAGATAAGTACTCTTAAGGGGGAAATAGATGATCCAACCATTTTTTATTCTACACTTTTTAACTTCCAAAATTAAAATATCTTGAGCTCAAATGATGCAAGTGAAGTTACCATTCGTTCTGCCTGTTAATATCTCTGCAACACTTATTGCCAGCTATTCCATGTCTAACCAATATGTTCTCTTTATGATTGGAAATTGCATCAAATTTAGGTTGCACTCTGCTCTGTCTCTCTCATTATGTAATCCAGATCTTTGGAGCATTGATTTTGATTAGAATATTAAGCTCCTTCTTCAGTTTTGTTCCAAGCAACCAAAACACTACCACTATATGAGAGCTAAAGAGTGATGTTTGTTCAAAAGAACAGATGAACTGTACCTGCATTGTATATAAAATTAAAATGGAACATATTAAATGGATTAAAAGCTGGCTAACTGATATGTCTCAAAAGCATTGAATGGGTGTGTTTCCGGTGGGTACCCAGAGGGATCAGTTCTTGGCCCCATGCTAATTAACATTTTTATTAATAACCTTGAAGAAAACATAAAAACAATATGCAGCTGACACAATAATTGGGGGACAGTTAATTATTGAAGAGGAATCAGTCACTGATACTGAGCAATCTAGATGGCTTGGTAAGCTTGGGTCAAGTAAACAATATGCAGTTTAATTCAGCTAAATGTAAATGTATACATCTAGTAACAAAGAACATAAGCCAGATGTACACGATGGGGGATTCTATTCTGGGAAGCATTGGTTCTGAAAAAGATTTGGGGATTATGGCGGATAATCACTGAACATGAACTCCCAGTGTGACACTGGCTAAAAGATCTAATGTGATCCTGGACAGGGACAGCTCAAGGCATTTTGCCGCCCCAAGCACGGCAGGCAGGCTGCCTTCGGCGGCTTGCCTACGGAGGGTCCGCTGGTCCCGCGACTTCGGCGGACCTCCCGCAGGCGTGCCTGCAGGAGGTCCTCCGAAGCCACGGGACCAGCGGACCCTCCGCAGGCATGCCTGCGGGAGGTCCGCTGAAGCCGCGGGACCAGCGGACCCTCCACAGGCAAGCCGCCGAGGGCAGCCTGCCTGCCACCCTCGCGGCGCCGGCAGAGCGCCCCCCGTGGCTTGCCGCCCCAAGCATGCGCTTGGCATGCTGGGGCCTGGAGCTGCCCCGATCCTGGAGCAACCCCTGATCCGGGGATCCATAAATAGGGAAATCTCGAGTAGGAGTAGAGAGGTTATTTTATCTCTGTGTGACCACTACTGCTGTGTCAGTTCTGGTGTCCACAACTCAAGAGGGATGTTGATTAATTGGAGATGTTTCAGAGAAAAGCGATAAAAATGATTAAGGATTAGAAAACATGCCTTAGAGCAATAGACTCAAGGAGCTTTATCTATTTAGTTTAGCAAATATATGATTAGGGGGTGACTTGATTACAATCTATTGGGGAACAAATATGCAAGAATGGGCTCTTCACTTTAGCAAGAGAGTTAAAACATATCCAATGGCTGGAAATTAAAGCTAGACTAACTGAAAACAAGGTGTAAATTTTTAATGGTGAGAGTAGTTAACTATTGGAACAATTTGCCAAGGGTCATGATGGATCCTCCATCACTGACAGTGTTTAAATCAAGATTGGTTGTTTTTTTCTAAAAGATCTTCTCTAGGTATTATTTTGGGGGAGTTCTATGGCCAATGTTATCCAGGAGATTAGACTAGCCTTTTGATCCCTTCTGGCCTTAGAATCTATGAATACCCATGGCTGCCTGGCCAGGATTGCTTTTGCTGGACCCTCTCTACATGTCTACTAGTGTAAGTGCAAAAAAGCACATGGAGAGAAGGAAACTAAGAAAGAAAATTTATTAGTTGCATTCTGTTCTTCATTCTAAATCCCTGAGGGGAGTAAATGGGCCAGAATCAGCAGTGTGCAAGCACTCAGCATTGTGTTCCTGTATTCCAGAGTATAAATCTTAGGCCTGGTCTACACTACAAACTTAGGTTGACATAAGCTGCATTAAGTCGATCTAATAATGTGTCTACACTACCGAATCCCTTCTGCTGACCTACGTGGCCTGTAAAGGGTGGCTTCTTGTTTGTCTCCCTTCCCCCAAACCTGGTACTGCTTCTGTAAAAAACAAAGTATTTGGGGGACTTTACACTGGTGCCTGTCCTCAGGCACCATCCAGGTTGTAGGGGGAAAGGGGCCTTTTCTCAAATTCCAACCCGTGATCCGAAGGATGTCTTCACAAAAGTTACAGCACAAGACCTCTTGCCCATGCCTCGTGGCCTTACTCACCATGGCTAAAGCAGCAAACCGACTCTTGCAATAGCCAGCGGTTGTGATTATATTGTGGCTTGTAGTGAAGTGTATTGAGGGGTGTTTTTTTAATAAAAAAATTAACCTTGCACCAGAAACAATGTATGCACTCTCAATGCTACCGATGTACTTTGCATTCTTTGCAGCTGAAACTTTGTCCGTCAGCACATCCTCCACATTGGGACAGATTCGAAGATAGAAAAATAAGACTCGGGAGATCATGTTCAATGAATTAATGCATGCCTCCGAGTGTGACAAGACAGAGCTCAGAGCATGATGAATTACACTATCCGAGAACCTGGACATGGACAGGGAGGACAGGAGAGCATGCAGGGAACAAGAGCATGCCACACAGGATGAGATAGTGTGTATTATGAAGGAGCAATCAGACATGTTGAGGTGTCTGGCTGAGGTTCAAGAAAGGCAGCCATATGCCAGAGTTCCTCTGCAGCCTATGCTGAACCTGCTGCCATCATTGCCCAGTTCTACATTCTTCTCCCCCAAATATCCTATAAGCGGGGGGCGGAGGGCGAGGGGGGAGTTTGGTATCCCTTGCACTCAACACAGGGGAAGGGTACAAGGACCAGTGCATCTGTAAGCAAGCTTTCCTTGTTTCTCCCCCCAACCCCAGTGTTATCAGCCATTTTGCCCCAGGTTATCTTACTTTTCTTTGCTGTCTCAGTGTCTCTTAACGGATTGCGGAGAAAAGGTTCTTTATTCATTCAACACATGGTGGTTGGTGGAGGTGGAGTTTACAGGGGGGAAAATACAATGGAGGGGACAGTTTGGTAAGGAACAACACATATAGGTGTCACATTACTCTGGCTGATTGCTGAAGATGGTTTTCAAAGCCTCATAGAGATGCAGAGGCCCTAGAGCTAATGGTCCTGATTCCCTCACATCAGTAAAAATTACTCCTGGTTTACACTGATGTTAGCGAGAATCAGGTCTTTGATCTTTTCATGTGCTTCCTTGGGGGAAAAACCTTGCAAAGTTACTACTTTTCTCTGAATAAGCATGAGAAGAAAAGCAATCTTCCAAAGTTATTATATGTTATAGTGATACCAGCCAGCACAGACAGATGAAAAGACATTGTTTGTATTTCCAATTACAAACTTCTGTTTTTAAAGATCCATAGTCAACTGTTGACAGATGCTCAAGGATGAAACTTGGCAGGAGTTGCTCAAGGGTGAAGACTATTTGGGATGAAAATGAACTGGCTTGCAAATATTAAAAAGAATGTCTTTTAAAGGAGTGTACAAATGAAGACATTCCAAACACCTTTGTTTTGCAACACAGGCTATGGTGCTTTAGTCAGCATAAGATGATTTTCCTGCCCTTGGTTGGTTTATGTGTAATCCTGAACAATACCTGAGCATCATTTAATGTGTTTCAGCACACTTTTTTGGAGAGTTCAACTGTTTTCTTTGTGAGTAAAAATCTGTCTAACTCCCACACTCATGCTGTGAGATCCCACAGGCAAAAAGTTCACTTACAGTAAGTAAATGTTTACAGTGAGTGTTTAATACAGTTCCTGTATTAATCTTCCCTTGGAGATTGATCTAGTGAAAATATGAAAATTCTTGCTAAGATTCAGGACCCAGTTCTCCTCCTTTTTAATTAAGCACAAATATCTTGGCAGTTGAGCCAGATTCAAATGCTCAATGAAAAGTCAATGAAAAGATTTCAATGGACTTTGGACCAGGCCCTAGAGATTAAAAAGGCAGCGCAGATTTACTGAGTACTTAAGTATTTGCCATATTACTCAGCATTTTCCTTAGAGACGTACAGTGAGTGACCACTGAAATTACCCAACTCAAGAATGATTATATTGATGGGATTTTCCACGGCGTATTATTTCAAAACGGCATTTGACATATTTGAACCATCATCCTAGCCGTCTTTAAAATCTCATTTCTAATTACCTGGTCACCTCCATTAAGGCCTCACTATCCAGACCCCTTCAGAATTACATCATGGCATTACAGCTAGAAAGTGACAGCGTGGTTACCGCCTGCCTACAATTCACACTCCAAAAGAGGCACATTGGAAGCAAAGAATTACAGTTGTTCAAGGCGACACTGTGGACAGTGCCATTAGGAAACAGCCCAGAAGGGGTGTGCTCAGTTTTTGATGTTCTCATACTTGGGAGAATTTTCAGAGCGGAAAATAGACATTGCAGGCGCTTTAAAAATTCATCCCATTATCACAGGCACATAAGCTGAACTGCCACCAAGGTTCCACCAGGCAGCTGTCAGGGTGCTTGAGAAGAGTGTCATTAGCAAGGTTAATTTTTCAGGAAGTTATTCATTTTCTACCTGATCTTAGCCCAAGTTCTGATGTGGCTGAGTGGCTGCTATTGTTAAATTTATTTGCACAGTCGTACCTAGAGACCCCAACTCATCTCAGGGCTTCATTGTGCTGGGCACTGTACAAACATACAATGCGAGGCAGTCCCTGCCCTGAAGAACTGACAATGCAGTTAGGCAAGGCAGTCAAAGGGTGAAAAGAAAAATAGAAGTCCAGGGAGGTGAAGTGACCTGTCTAACATCACGAGTCAGAAGCCAAGAATAGAATCCAGGTCTATGGCCTGGACTTACACTGCTGACTTACATAAGATCTTTCAGTGTATCAGGCAGAGACCTCCCCTCTCCTCCTCCCTACCCCCCATATTTGCTCATAGTGTACTTAAATTCTCCCATGATAGGGGCTAGCCCTGTTTGGCTGCGTGTGTGTTCTTTCAGCATGCTGTCCCAGCTCTGCACAAATAGTGGAGATTGCAGGCTCCAATCGAACGACCCAATAAATCCACAGACTCAGTTCATAGCAAAAGAATGTGGTCAAGTTTATTGTCAACAAAGCACGGTCCTAATGCCCTGGGTCAATCGTCACAGGTACACAAACACATGTATGCCTCTTACAATGGACTAGCTCAGTTACTGGTGGGACTTTCCACTATCTCCTAGGCCAGACAAAGACACTTCCTCTAAGATACATCTTTATACACAGATACAAGAAAATTACATATTACCCCGACGTATCTAGGTGCCACCCTCTGATGTATTTGGGTGCCACCCATTACCTCGTACGTGTTGGTTCGAGACTTCAGTCTGATGCAGCAGCCAGGAATTGCTAGAACACAGAACTCTGACCAGACCCCTAACTACACCTTTCAAAACATCCCTAGTCTCCCCTAAGACAGCTCTATAGCACCAAGGGATTTCCTTGTGCTTGTAAAGTCCGCAGCTGGCCACTTTGACCACCTTTAAGGTTGGTTTGTGCCAGTGGTGTGACTCAAAGCAACCACAGGGCAGCAGAAGTGTGTTTAAGGTGTGGTTGCTTCAGCACAATACAGAAATTGCATTTACTGTGAGTTTGTGACAGTGAAAGAAAGTATCCTCACTAGATCAATGGGTGTTTACCTGAGCAAAGACTGAATAAACACTGTGCAAAGACCACAAAACATGGACCAAATATGTTATACTCTCCACCCATTAATTTTATAGTTCTATTGAAAAAGCAATCCAGTTTCTTCTGATGGGAGTTGCTATTCATAATCTTTCCTTAAAATAAATATTTTTTTCTATTCTTTTATTAGGGATAGAATCATTAGACTGTAATTGCCAATATACTCTCCCTTTTCATTGGTTGAAAGAAGCCATTTCTACAGCCATAGAAAGTGTTTTTTTAAAATATACATGGAAAAAGAAACTCACAAAACAAGGAGATAGTGAAAAAATTTGACTCTTGTAACTTACTGTGCCTCCAAGAGCTTTTTATCTTCTTTGCATTCCCTCCACTTATGAGCTTCAGTCCACAAAGATTCACTTATTTAAAGTTTAAAACATGCTGATAGAATAATAATCTCTGCTAGATATGCAGATCAGAGCAGGGGCATTTGGGATTTACAAAGATTAAAATCCAAGCATAAAAAAGAAATCAGTGTCTGAAGAATCTCACAAGAAAAGTGAAGCCTTAGGAGAATGGGAAAGAAGACTTACTAAAAGTCCAGAAACTTAAGCGTCATAGAGGCCATTGTTCTCAGAAATGGAGCATAGAGGCTATTTGATCTTTTGCATTGAAGTTAACAGTAAGCATTATTTTAAAAATAAATATAAAAATCTGTATGATCTAATTTGTTTTCGTTCAGTGGCTGAATGAAAACAAACCTAAGAACTCTTTAGAACAAGATCAACCCATTATACCCACTTATTTTTGCATTTCTTGCTTCTTTTTGTCAATATATTCACTCCTATACCTATTTCTTAATCTATAGTCTGAAACAGCCTCTTGAACTCACTGAAGTGCTTTCCTCAGTCATTTTTGCCATCTATTTGATGGCTGTACTTTTCTCAAGAGGTATGCTCTTATTACCATTAGTCTCTTGAGAAAAGAATTCAGTGTAATAGCTCCTGTTATCTCCACCAATCCCTGTGACAGATATGGCAATTTCCTGGACAAACTTCATTGAATCAAATTTAATTAGCTTTGGAGTCCAGGGTGTTATAAATGCAAAACGTATGTATTTTTGTGGGATTGTATGTAACGTCTCAAGAGAAGAGACATGACTAGTGTAAATCCTGGTGCATCAGAGGGTTTTTAAACAATGGTGCCAGACAAGAATGAACTTTTAGGTAAGTGGGTTTCCTAGGAAATACTTGGGAGGAAGGGAATGTAAATCCAACCTTTTGAAGCTATGTATTGAGGAGAAATCCACTGTCTGCTGATTGCCTGTTCACAGGGTCCCAAGATCAAAGGGCAAACTGTATAAAAAGGAGTGACTCACAGATTCATGAGGATTTTTATTGTGAGCAAAAGCTGTTAAGAACTTGTAACAACAGAAACCCCCCTGTGTGATCACCTGCCAGAGCCCTGGAGGGAATTGGGGTGATCTCTGATAAGCTTACTAGCATGTGTGTAGGTTTTTACTATGTTTAATGTTTTTTTTCTGTAATGCTTTCACCTTAAAAATAATATACTTGCTTAGAAAGACTGTATGGTAACGTCTAACTTTGGCCAATTATGTTGTTTATATCCCCTGGGGAGAAAACAAGGCAGGCCTGCTAAGGCAGTGGGGGAACTCATAGTCTAGGCAGGGAACCCTGCTGGTCTCTGCTCAAGAGAGGTGATGGCTGAGGAGCTGAGAGCTGATAAGTGGGTGCCTTTGACAGACCACAGAAGGGGAATACAGGTGCAGTTACCCTGAACTGTGACACCCCTTTCGCCTAACTACTGGTGTCCTTTTTGCTCCAAATTTCCTGATGTTTAGACTTTAGTGTAAAATATTACAGATCAATTGGGGGAAAAGGTTTCAGGATGAGGGAGCTGAATTTCCTGGAGAGCTGGTAAGTCTTCATCAGTTAATGTTTGGAAATGGATTTATGCAGAAAATGAATCACAACAAACACTTTTCACACACTCCAAGTTTATTTAATTTCAAAATATAACTTGTGTTCTAAAGAAAATGTGATGTGTGCTTTGTGGCATACATTAAAACTACAGCAAACATTTCAAGACACTGCATGTAGATTTGCCACATTCATTTCAGTATCTGTGGGGCTCTTTTTGCTGGTACCTTCTAGATTAACTCTTAAAAATATCTCTGAGTGCTACTGCTGCATTGCAATTAATACAAAAGGAAGCAACATTTAAAAAAACAACAACATTTAAATCCACTTGAGGCACTGATTTCATTTCAGCATTGCAACAGGCTTCAAAATACTCTACAGTTTTAGCTTCTGATCCTAATTTACAGCTGCAAAAGAAAAGAAGAATTTTCACATGTATATACTAGTAACTAGAACACAAAAAACATATAGGACCAGATCCTCAGGTGGTACAAATATGTATAGCTCCTCTGATGACAACAGAGCCACTCCAATATATAACACCTGAGATTCTGGCTGATAAATACACAATGTTCTGCATCTACACACAAGCATAATGTACTGTCTGCAAGAACTATGTTAATTTACCATAATAAATCATTAACTTTAATGGAACTATCCTGATGTGTGCATAACCATAACAGAGTAAATACTATAACCTTTGTCATTCTTCACCTCATCTTCCCTATTGCTTCCTCCTACTCGTGTCACAGTTAAAAGTATATTGTAAGCTCTTTGGGGAAGGGACCATGTCTTTGAATACATACTAGTGCCTAGCTCACTTTTAGCTGTAAAATTTTAAATAAAAGCTGTAAAAATAAGTAATAATTCAAAAAGCATCTGTTTTAATTATGCAACTGATTTACCAAGTTACCTTTAAAAATAGTAACTTTAGAATATAAATTTAACTGTATAGTGCCACTAAGTAGAATTATATGTTAATGTTGGAAAGGTCAGTCATAGATGGAACATACCCAAATTGAACTAATTAAGATTAATACAAAAATATACAGCTAAAACATTTTATTATATTATGTGAGCACAGAAAAACTTTCTTAAAGTGAAGTTGAAGTTGTGGGTAGTAGAGCTGTTAGTATAACTCATTTTTCAGGACACTGACAATTCCAAAAACCTGGAAAAAAATCTGGATTCAACACCACACAAAAGTTTTTCAGCATGTGGCTAATCAAATAATAAGAATAAGAATAGGAATTATTCAATGAAATTGACACAAATTTGCAAAATGTTTCAGTCAATCTGAATATCTTCATTTTTCTTTCTGGAAAAAAAAGATTCAGCTGAAACATTTTGCATAGCTTTAGTTGTGGGTACATTTTAGTGGTCAGATTGTAACCAAGACAGTTTAAGAAAAAATGTAATACTTGCCCTGGCAGCTAGACAGACTCTCTCTCATTGGCAGTCTGTGGGAGACAAAAACGGGGAAGAGAGAAAATGATGTGCAGAAAAGAACAGAAGCTGCAGTATGGTATATAGTTACTTGCTGTGTGTTTGCAGGATCGTGCCTTTTAGAATAGAAATCAATTTCAATAGATACAGTGATTATGAACTCAGAGAACACATGGGCAGATACAAATTAGTGTGAAGTCTAATTAGTTATACAGCAGTATAGTATTAACTTTCTTTGGTGAAGGTTTTATACTATCATTTAAAATACCTGTTTCAGAGCAGTTTCCTTCTTCTGAAGGCAGTATAAATACTCCTACTATTATGTAAATCAAACAGTACAAAACCCATCTATGAGAAACAGACAGAATTCAGGGGTATGGCAGTTAAAATAACATGCTGGTGTTTCACACATAATCGATGTCAAATTTACATGGTATATGCATTACTATCTTTTCAGAGATTTTGCATTTGAACTGACTGTGGAAAGTGGCTAAGTAACGTCTTCCTTGTAATTTTTAATCTAGAAAATATTTTAGGAATACAAAATATAAAAATACAGAAGTCTAAAGCAATACTTATTTTTTCCTCTAATATTATGATGTCCTAATAATAGCTTTGCATCACAATGTACTAATAACGATAACTAATCTTCTGCTTCCCTAAAGCATGTACAAATGTCATTGAAGCTGGCAAAGAGTATTGACCCAATTCTGCTCTATTACATGCTTGTAGATACAGAGTAATTCCATTGATCTCAGTGGATTTATTTGAGACTTACATGGATGCAAATTAACATAATTTGTTCCTACTTGGTTTTTTAATGCACACTAGGAGAATGTAGGTCATTGTCCCACTCTAGAGGCTGGTCCATTAAAAAAGATAACAAGCCTGCTACAGTTAACACTCGTGGGTCTTAGTCCTTTAGGTTAAGTGGTGGAGGCTCATACTTTTAGTGTTCATTTAAA
Organism: Mauremys mutica; assembly: GCF_020497125.1. NCBI lineage: Eukaryota > Metazoa > Chordata > Testudines > Geoemydidae > Mauremys > Mauremys mutica. Next base: position 47,253,963 of record NC_059074.1, on the reverse strand, counting down.
GGTTCATTATGTTTTCATTTAGCTAAATTGTTACAGAAATGTTGAGTAGACCTAGTGCTGCAGGCGTTGCTCAGTCAGAACTCACTGGTGTCAATGGAAGTTTTGCTTCAGGGAGGGATGATACAGTTTGACCCAAAATAGTGTTACCCCTTTTTGACCCGAGCAAAAGTTCAGGGCCTTGGAATGTTCCAGTTGGGAATAGAAATTGATCATGGAGCCTAGAATTTACTTGGATACAATCTTGTTTCTTTACAAGGAATGTACAAAATCCTGCTTCTGAGAATGCAGGAGGAACCAAAGGCAAAAGGAACAGTTTCTTAGCTTACAGGCCCATGCTTCTTTTCAGCCAGCATCCCCAACCTAGAACCTCTCTCTAGGTTTCTCTCAGGGTTGCATCATGCTTAAAGGCTTCTGCTTGGATTTCCTCAGGCTGTCTCTGTCTCTCTCTGGTTTCCTCCCCCGCCACTCAGCCACAGAAAATCCCATTACTCAGCCAAAGCTCCTCTATCCACACAGTCCAAAACTCATGGGCAGGTGCACATAACCCCTTTGTTTTAGGTGGGGGATTGGGATTAATTTATCCTCACACTTCGGTTTAATAGGCAGCAGGTTTAAAACAAATAAAAGGAAGTTCTTCTTCATGCAGCAGAGTGTCAACTTGTGGAACTCCTTACTTGAGGAGGTTGTGAAGGCTAGGACTATAACAGTGTTTAAAAGAGAAATGGATAAATTCATGGTGGTTAAGTCCATAAATGGCTATTAGCCAGGATGGGTAAAGAATGGTGTCCCTAGCCTCTGTTCGTCAGAGGATGGAGATGGATGGCAGGAGAGAGATCACTTGATCATTGCCTGTGAGGTTCACTCCCTCTGGGGTACCTGGCATTGGCCACTGTCGGTAGACTGATACTGGACTAGATGGACCTTTGGTCTGACTCGGTACGGCCGTTCTTACGTTCTTATGTTAATTGAAGGATGCGTTCACCCACCCATTATTCTAAATGAGGTTTTAACTCAACCCATAACAAGTTTTCACCCAGTTCATAACAATATTTTACCAAAATAAGGAGTAAAAAAGTACAGTTCACATTCCGGAGACCACTGTGCTCAGGGGTCTCTGTACTTTAAAAAGTATCTCATGGGGTTGAGGGCAGGTTTGTTTGTTACGTTGGGTTGTGTTTTGTGGGTGTGTATTACAACTACTCTTTGTTCCGCTATCTGCTACCACATATTGCCTAAATCCATTATTGTGGTCTCCACAATACTATCTATGAACACCTTTCTGCTTACTGGCCCCTTATATACAGCTGTGGAGCCCAAACTCCACAAATCAGCAGCAGCAGTGCTGTGAAGGCTTCCCGACCCCCAGATCCCCAGTAGGAGATGCTGACCTCACGTGCCCTCCAGGAACCCTGGCTGGCTATAGAGCAGGCAGAAAATCCCACCCCTAATTCCTGCTGCCAACTCTCCTCTGTGGCATGTGCTGTGCTGCAGGACACAGCAGGCTGAGGGGCTGAGCTTGGGGCTGGGGACAGGCCCAGGGAACCTGTCTTAATGTGTGGGCCCTATGCGCCTGCTTTGCATATAAGAATCAGCCAGAGTCCAAAGCAAACTTACCCAGAACTAAAGAGCTGAGGTGGAAGAGGCAGCCAAGATTGTGACTGGTGGAAGCAGAGTTCCTTTTAGGCATTTGAAATGTATGCTATACTCCCATTGCCTCTCTGCAATGATACTGAGGGTTTCTACATGCTAAGAGAGATGCTGGCATAAATCATGGTGTTGGAGCAATTCCTGCCTCGCTAGACATTTTAAGAGTTCGGAACAACCTGGTGAAGAGGGGAGGCCCCAGCACACAGCTCTATAGAGACTTCTGCAGTAGCCTTTATCAACACAAAAAGGGCATCTGAGCTGGCCTGCATCATGGAACCCCAGTTTGTTGATACTGCAGGTCCAGTGCTCACTCATCTTGTCTGCACCCTGGCTACTCATTTCACCACAAACCTAGGCTTGTACAGGATGTAGGAGTAGTAGCTATTCCAGTCTAGCCTCAAGTGCAAGAGAGGTAACCTGGAGACAAAAAAAAATGGTCTCTTAAATCTATACTTTGGCACTGAAATTAGGCACTCTAGAGTGATAGTTTTTGCCTAACTCTGGGATTTTTCTGGCAACGTAAGCAATTAGGGGTGTAACTGCTATCATTTGTACCCACCATTAATTGTTAGAAAGCACTACACCTCTAAAACTGGAGTTTGGGTTAAAAATTTGAAAATTTTAAAAACTCGGTCCATATTATGCCTATTATATGATGGGCACATCTTACCCTTTGTAAAATCCCACATATATATAGAACCTATTGATTATTATGAATAATTATTGCTGGTCTTTGACGTGGAACATCCCTTAGGTAAATAAAGATTGAGGCTATGTCTACATTACATACTTCCGGTAGTACCACTACGTTGGTTAGATGTCAATCACACCTCTCACATCCCTGACCGAAATAGATGTGCTGGCAGAAGTCTGTAGTGAAGATGCAGCTGCACCATCAAAGCTGCGCTTTTACCACTTATAGCGTGTTTTGCTCATGTGGGGTTGAAATAAGTTATACCGATACATAGTGCAGTTTTACCAGTATAGTTACATCTGCACTAGAAGCGCTTTGCTGGTATAGTATACTGGTATTCCTGTACCAGTAAAGTACTCTGTAGGCATGTCCTAAGAGTAATGCACTGTGGCCTGTATTCACACTTTCATAGGTTTTATACATTACACAGCTTTTCCCATTAAATTCAGTCATGAAATGTTGTCAGTGGGCCTCCTTGTTTAAAGCCTCATGAATGACTGACATGCTGGGTTAGATCCTGGCTCCAGAGAAGTCAATGGAGCCAGGATTTGCTGTGTGTGTGTGTGTGTGTGTGTGTGTGTGTGTGTGTGTGTGTGTGTGTGTGTGTGTGTGTGTGTGTGTGTGTGTGTGTGTGTGTGTGTAGACCTCATCTAACAGGATGCCAGATGTCCAATAATTACTGTAGATACTTTAGAGTATGTCTACAGTGCAATGTAAGCCCAGGGTTCAAACTCAGGCTCAAACCTTACCCCCTTCCCATCTACACACAAATCACCCACAGCTAACCCACAGCTCAGATTCATGGTCCCAGGAACTCATGGAGTCTGTCTATGAAGCAAAGAAAAACCTGCAGTTGGCTTATACCAGCCAACTCGGGCTCATGACGCTCAGTCTGTGGGGCTGTTTCATTGTTGTATAGACATCTGGGCTCAGGCCCAAAGTTTGGGACCCTCCCACCCAATAGAGTCCTAGAATCCAGGCTCCAGACCAAGCCCAGAAGTCTACACAACAGTGACACAACCCCACAGTCCAAGCCCTGAGAGCCTGAGTCAGCTGACCCAGGCCAGCCACAGTTGTCTAATCGCAGTGTAGACATATCCATTGAGATCACCGACAGAATAACAAATGCATTAACTTAGGAAAGATCATATGTATCTAATGTGTCTTTATGATGGAAATTGGTTAAAGGACTTAATTATAACAGAATTACAAGGCCTTATATGTTTTAATATGATGATAATAAGCACACGTGCTCAATGCCTGCAGAAGCTTTATAATTCCATGTGGATATGGTTTTCAGAGACTCAATAGCCAGACTCAGTTCAAGGCATTATTAGACTAACTATAATATAATATGTGGATCATAACCCTGGCACACTATACATTGGGGCACAGTAACAAATGATGATAACTAATTAGCGTTACTGGTGTACCTCTTAGCTGGTTTTTGCAGGAGTATCCCTCATGTCCACTCTGAGTGAAAAGCGCTCACTGCAGAGAGGGCTTTCGCTGGCTGGAAGTTTTCCTTTGCTTGACTTTTTGCTTTCACAGGTGGGAGGCAGATCCGATTTACTTGGTGCTGCTACAGAATGAAACTAAAAGTTGCATGAAAAATAGAACACAGTTATTCTGAATCGAGCTTGGAACCTTTTTTAAAATTAATACTTCTCTTTGGGGAAAATATAAAATGCGTTACAGAACAAGGGGCTGGCAACCATGCACACTCTGGCCCTTTAAAAAAAAAAAAAAGACAAAGATGTTGGTATTCTCTACAGCACCAGGCTTTTCAAACTTCCTTATTCTCCTGTTGATACAATTGATTTCTTCTCATGATATCATGTGTCTTTTTTTTAAGTATGTAGTTACAGATGATTTTAGATATAGAGAACCATATTGCTGAGAGCAGAGACGGGAGACAGCAGGGTCTGGGGTGCTCATTACAACAGAAAGAGCAATGTTGGCCTTGTCAGTTGACTGACTGACACCCATAATTAGTCTATATTATGAGGAAAGGTTGGTGGTGTATTTCTAACTTTCTAAAAAAGTAGTAGTAAAACAGATGCTTAATTCCTGCAACTTTAAACATGCTGGGCCAGGTCCTGGCTCCTCCTTCTCACTGCAGTGAAAAAGAGGCAGAAAGCCACATAACACTCCAGATGGGGATTTCCCAGGGTAGGGTGGGTCTCCAGATAATAGGAGGCAAGGCCACAGTGCTGATGCATTCCAGCAAGATGCCATCCAGCAGAATGTCCGAAGGGAGCTATTACCAGTCAGTGCAACTTAAAAGAGTGCTTAGGTTGCTCTAAGTTGCACCAGGACCAGGTCCTGGCCAGCTGCAGGATTGGGGTCCTAAAGGTGGGATAAAGGGACTATCTCCTGCACCACCAACAACTTCTATCACTTTCTTGGTCCCTGTCAAGGCACCTTGATGGAAGAGGACACCTCTGTCCATATCCTTCTGACTGAGGCTGAATTGGGGGGACTCTAGGCACACCTTAAAAGCAGCAAAGAGTCCTGTGACACCTTATAGACTAACAGACGTATTGGAGCATGAGCTTTCATGGGTGAATACCCACTTCGTCGGATGCATGAAGTGGGTATTCACCCACGAAAGCTCCTGATCCAATACATCTGTTAGTCTATAAGGTGCCACAGGACTCTTTGCTGCTTTTACAGATCCAGACTAACACAGCTACCCCTCTGATACTAAGCACACCTTGTACTCTTTCTACTCCTTCCTAGGCATTGAAATCCTTTGCTCTCTCCCAGGAGGGTCTTTGTGAAGTTAGCCAGCCCACCGTCCACAAGTCACATAATTGTATTAAAAATAAGATTTATTAACAAGTGAGAGAAAATCAAATTGGGACTGGGGTGCTGAGTGGGTTGACCCTGGGAGAGCTGAGAGTCAGGGGGCCCTTTGTTCCCTCCTATTACTGGCTGCTCAAACTCCAGTCTGGGGCTGGACAGACAGCACTGGTGGGAAGAAATTCAGCTTGCAGGACTCAGTGCAGCAGCATTTTAGCCCTCCTTGTTCTCCTCTTCCTCTTACCCTGCTGAAGAGTATGGCAGAGGGAGAAGGGAATTTGCAGGTTATGTTGTGCTCCTAGTGGCATTGTTAAGGCAGATAGGTGGGGAGTAAAGGACCCAGTCTTGCAGCAGCAAGAATGGCTCAGTAGCAGCCTTAGCGAAGGTTGAAAATTTTAGTAAGGGCTTGTCTACAAAACTCTACAATTCAGATTTCAGGGTGTGAACTGCAGTGTGCACAGGCATGCTGCATGTGCTCACCTGCATGAACTAAATGGTACCTACATCCTGTTTAAAGAGGACTACATTAACACAAACTAGCTACCTGCAGCATCCACATGGGGGAATTACAGCACATCAGGCTAGCGCGTGCTGCAATTCACCCATCCATACTGTGGACTGTGTAGATATAACCTAAGCAGAGCCGGCCTTTGTATTTTTGAGCTGGCCTGAGAAACAATATTTTGTGCACCCTCTCTCTTCCCAAGCCGTAAGGTTGCTGTCCACCATTATCACATCTCTCTGCACACAGCTTGTTTGACAATCTGGGTGAGAACTAGCAAGACGACATTTGTCATACACACTCCCAAACGTCACTGACTCATTTTCCATAAAAGCGTGAGTACAAGTGAGAGGGAGGGGTCTTTACATTTCCCAACCTCCTGGAGCAGAAGTAGAGTCCAGGGATTAAATGGAAACTAAGATGCTCCATCATATGCTCCAAAACTAGGTTCTGTTAACAAAACAAGTGATCATACAAGCCCTCAGGTGATACCTCCAATACATCAATGTTTCACCTCCATCAGCCATCCAATATGTTTCAAACCAGTAAGGAAGCCATGTATTTGGTGGTAACTATAGGCAAGTGCCATCTCATTCATTTTATTCCTATCTTGTCTTTAACACTTTCTAATAGACTAGAATTTTCTTTCTTCGCTGATAAATGAAATGAGCTGGGTTAACCGATATACAAAGAACAGCCAGGGATGATCCTATTTCTGTTAAAAGAACAGGAGTACTTGTGGCACCTTAGAGACTAACAAATTTATTTGAGCATAAACTTTCGTGGGCTACAGCCCACTTCATCAGATGCACAGAATGGAACATACAGTAAGAAGATATTTATACATTCAGAGAACATGAAAAGGTGGCAGTACCCATACCAACTGCAAGAGACTAATTAATTAAGAGAAGCTATTATCAGCAGTGGGGAAAAAGTTTTGACATGATAATCAAGATGGCCCATTTTGGACAGTTGACACAAAGGTGTGAGGATACTTTCACATGAGGAAATAGATTCAATTAGTGATGTATGATATATGCTATATATGATATATGCCATCATGTGCCAGCAATGCCCCTCTGCCATGTACATTGGGCAAACTGGACAGACTCTACGCAAAAGAATAAACGGACACAAATCTGACATCAGGAATCATAACATTCAAAAACCAGTAGGAGAACACGTCAACCTCTCTAATCACTCAATAACAGACATTAAGGTGGCAATTTTGCAACAGAAAAGCTTCAAAACCAGACTCCAAGAAGAAGCTGCTGAACTTGAATTAATATGCAAACTAGATACCATTAACTTAGGTTTGAACAGAGACGGGAATGGCTCGGTCATTTCCCTAATTGAATCTATTTCCCCATGTGAAAGTATCCTCACACCTTCATGTCAACTGTCCGAAATGGGCCATCTTGATTATCACTTCAGAAGTTTTTCTCCCCTGCTGATAATAGCTTCTCTTAATTAATTAGCCTCTTACAGTTGGTATGGGTACTGCCAGCTTTTCATGTTCTCTGTATGTATAAATATCTTCTTACTGTATGTTCCATTCTATGCATCCGATGAAATGGGCTGTAGCCCACGAAAGCTTATGCTCAAATAAATTTGTTAGTCTCTAAGGTGCCACAAGTACTCCTGTTATTTTTGCTGATACAGAATAACACGGCTGCTACTCTGAAGCCTATTTCTGTTATAAGACTTATCTAAAAGGGTTTGGTATAATTACCAAAATTGTGTGGATAATATAATGAGACCTCAGTAGTCAATATCCATTCATCTACTGTCATTGACTTCATACTGCAATGAATGTTTAGCTATTCCTCCAAGTTAGCTATGCTTTATGTGAATTTCTAAAATAACACTAAGACCTCCACCTTTCCTTCTTAATTAAGAATGTTCAGTTTCATTTCAAAGTTTATATTACATCTGGTATTCAGTTTCCTTTCAAAGCTTACAGCTTACATCTGTTATTTAATTAGATTATACAGATTTATTTCAACATCAAGACTGTGATTTTAAATTCATGTTGACAACCCTGTTACAAACAAGCTGCTCACTTTGGGCAGTATGTTCTAGTGGATAGAGCACTAGACTAGGTCTCAGAATACCTGGTTTCTATTTCCAGCTCAGCCACTGGCCCCTTGGGTCAGTTACTTCCCCTCTCCGTGCCTCTGTTTCTCTATCTATAAAATGGGAATAATGATCTTGATCTCCTTTTTTAAAGTGCTTTGAGATCTACTGATGAAATGCACTATATAAGAGCTAGGTATTATTATTATGCTCTGTCCCAAGAGCAGCATGTAGAAGATAGCATCAGCTCTCATATGAAGTGTGTATAATCTGGGATGGTAGGCATTAGGTTCATACATTTTACAGAGGGAAGAGGCCTATATTAGTTCATTAAAACTATTCCCCAGCAAATGCAAGGCCTAGTCCACCCAATACTTATAATACACTGTTACTGAATTTTACCTTAGCTAAGGAAATGATGCTGGGCAACACATGCTGTAGTGAGCTGTCTGTTGTCCCCTGTATTTTAAAAGAGGGTATGGTAGGTGTTTTCCCATTTTCAACATGTTCACACTCCCAAGGAGCTGGAAAAGCAGTATCTTCTGGTATTTAGAACAGGAGCCACTTCTTTACCACAGTCACTGCAGAGTGTGAAATGCTGGGTTTTCAGATGGAGCTCACTGTATATGTTTTACTAGTTCCCATTCCGAGTCATTTAACCTTCCACAAGCACAAATCAGAAACATGGAACACAATGCTACCTGAGCTTCTTGAAGAACACAGGATCCAAAACCACACTAGATTTGTTTGTTAATAGCAGTGAAACACAACCATTTACACAGTCCATGGGTTGGGCCAAAATCCTTTCTGCAGGTACACTTTCTGTACCTCTGAGGCCACCATACGTTATGTTTAACTGCAAAAGCCATTCTGAGCTGGTGCTCATAGATAGCATGCCTGTAGTTATAAAATGCAAATGTCATTCAGTTACCTCCTTGGAGCTGAGTGCTTCGTTTTCTGGAATAGGCACTATGGGATGACTGGGCTGCAGAGCCGAGATGCCAAGATGTCACATGAGAGAGAAAGTGAAAAAATATACAGTTATGAGTTAAATTTTAGTAGCCATCAGAACAACATGATCAAAGCACCACATCAACTAACATGCACAGGGCAGCTAAGCATGCAGTTCCCATTGACTTTCAGTGGGAGCTGGGCACCTAGCTGCTCTTAGGGTATGTCTACACTGCAAGTGAAGGTGTGATTGTAGCATGGATGGGTGTACCATAAGGTGACTAGATAGTAAGTGTGAAAAATCAGGACAGGGGGTGGGGGGTAATATGCGCCTATATAAGAAAATTCCCCAAATATCGGGACTGTCCCTATGAAATTGGGACATCTGGTCACCCTACTATAGCCATACTAGCTAGATTAAAGCATAGGTTCTAGTAGTAGACTAAAATGGCAGCACAGGTTTCAGCATGGGCTAGCTACCCGAGTATAAGCCATGGGGGGAGCGGGGACACTAGATATGTGCTCAGGTTGCTAGCTAGCTCATGCCATGTGTCTGTATCACTACTGTTATCCATGCTAGCCACATTACAGCTAGCCTGGGTATGCCTATCTGTGCTACAATCACACCTTCACTCTCTGTGCAGAGGTACCCTTTGTTCCTTTGAAAATCTCTGGCCCAAGATATAGGCTAGTTTCCATCTAATCACATTGTCATATAATTTAAAAAAGCACTCGTCACCCTGAAATGACTCAGTCAGAAGCCTAGCAAGGACAAATGCCTATGTAAAGGGAAGGTTTAGTATGAGACAATGCACATACAAGTACTTAGAACTCTAATCGTATTTCCAACACTTAGCATTTATACCTTCCTGAACAGCTCCCAAGAGAGCTCTCCTTAACCTTGGCTTTCAAAGACACCAGTCTTACTAGTACATTCAGAGGGAGATTTTGCGTCACGGTGATTCTTTAACACTGTGTGATTTGTATCTGAGTACTGAAGACCTGATCCAAACTCCATTTAAAGCAATGTAAAGACTCCCAGTGACTTCACTGGGCTTTGGATCAGGTCCAAAGTGAATACATAAACCAAACCATACAGAGATAATAGTAGGTTCATAGGCCTGCAATGTTTTAATAATCAGGGGAAATACAGCTCTCATACTTTTAATTTGGTTAATAAAGTTCTCTGAATGGATTGATTTTGTGGATTTAGCTTTACAGAAACCTAGTTTTCAGTGTGTCAAAATCACTGCTCTGTGTCCACAAATCATTATTTGAATTTATAAATCACATCAGAATGCCCTGGTCCTGCTCTTAAAAAAAAGGGTGTTGAATCATTACTCATAGAAGCATAAGCCTAGTTTTGTAAACTGTTCCAATAATGAGGGTAGATCAAGTATTGTTTCAACAGGGAGAGACTTAAATAAAGACGGGAGAGAATACTTTAACTCTCACAGCTGAGAATTCATTGCTGGCAATACAGGCTGGCACCAGGAAGATATACACACTGCAGACTCATCCATTCCACGCTCCTATTCTGTTCCAAGGAAATAAGCAGGTGGTGTGAGTTACAGTTAGGTCCACAGTTGGTGCACTAGTACAGTTGTACCAATTTGGCCGCTAACATGCTGCTTATGAGTTATTGGGATGCTGCAAATTCATTATTTGCCCTAACACAAAATCATATGTTATTTTGCAAGGAATATGCAATCAATGTGGGTAGTTGCTGTAGATGGATTGCTTTCTATTTACCTACCAGACAGCAATTAAGTACTCCGGGAGGTATGAAACGCCTACAGCTTGTGCAAAAACAGCAGTTGACTGGGAAGGTGGAGAGCTGAGACTGTGGCTATCATTTGTCTCCATTAAGAAAAAAAAACACTATGTACCAACTGTGCACATAGCTAACCTATGAAAAATGTGCTTTTATTACTATTTCCTTGTCCTCCTCCTCTTCTCATTACTTATTGCCCACTCGTCTTTAAGTTTCTTCTCCAAGCCCAGGCACAAATCGGCCCTGTTCTACTCTGTAAATCTCATCCCCTATGTCCCTCTTTGCCCCCACAATAATCCCAGTCTCTCTTCACCCACACCCATCTTTGTGTCCTTCTCTTACTCCCATTCATGTGCCTTCTTGTAACAGTGAAAAGCCACAGTGCATGAGGGACTCAACAGGGAAGGAATACACTCCAGCACTTATCCCTGAGCTTTCTATACGTATTACCAGTGCATATGCTCTACCCCTGGCTTTAATTTAAAGGAAGCAGGTGAGGAAAAGTGGGAATGAACAAAGACTTAACTGCTTAATTAATATTTCAGTGAAAGAATAAAGGAAATAATGATAATATGGTATTGAATCTTCAGTGGATTGTGTATCCAATAATAGTGCCCTATTTCCAACTTCTGAAGTATAAAAAGCCTTAAGCGCTGTCACTGGAGACACCATGTGGTCTAGCGGCTATGATATTAGATTTGAAATCCAGCAACCTGACTTGGCCACTAATGTGCTGTCTGACCGTGGGGAGTCACGTCCCTTGTCTAGGTCTCTCTTTGCCCTCCTACCCTTTATCTGTCTTGTGCATTTAAACTGTAAACTTCAGAGCAGGGGCACGGATTGTGTCTCACTGTGGACTCATGTAAGCCACTTGGTCTCACTTTCTCTTCTTTCAAATCCCTCTTCAGTACCCACTTCTGTTGTGATGCCCCTAAGAAACCAACCAATTAAGTATGGCAAAAGGGAATGTAACATACTAGAGCTCTTTAAAATGATTCGGAACCATCAAGGTGGGCATGTAGCTAACCTATGTAACTGCCTTATCACTGCTATCCTTCCTGGTATTTGTTACACTTGTTGCACGGTGGTCAGATTGCAAGCTCTTTGGGAAAGTGACTGTGTCTTCTTATGCATTTGTATAGTACCTAGGACAAGGGGTCCTGATCCTGAGTGGGGACTCTAGGCACCATGGCAGATCAATAGTTAATTACTAGAATAATATTCTGCCTTATCATTTTCAAACACAATGGGTCCCATCAGGGATCAGATACTTGTGTTTAAGGTGCTGGACCAGGATTTAGGAGATCTAAGTTCAACTCCTTGTTGTCAGAGATTCACTGACTTTGGGCAAGTCACTTAAGGGTATGTCTACACTGCATTGTAAATCCAGGTCTGTGGGACCTGGTCTTGTGGACTTGGTGTTTCCAAGCTCGTGCTTGAGCATTCACATGGCATTGTAAACCTGGGCTTATAGTTGCTGGACTCAGGTCTCACAGCTGTGCTCAAGTCTCCATACTGCACTGCACAGACCTTCTGATTCGGGTCTGTGGATTGAGCTGAGTCCACAGTATAGAATGATAGGGCTTGGACCTGAGTTATAGCAGGACCCAGGCTCTGACCCCTCCTAGAACCCCCTCCCTGCAGGGTCCTAGGACCTGGGTCCTGAGAGCTTGCTGACCCAAGTCAGACTGATTTGTGTGTGGATGGGTGGGTGGCTTGGGCTCAAACCAGAGCCAGACCCTGGATTTTGCATCAAGTGGAGACATACCCAATCTGCCTCTGTACCTCAGTTCCCCATCTGTAAAATGCTTCCTTTGTGTGTCTTGCCTATTTAGACTGCAAGTCATTTGGGAAGGGGTTACTTACTGTGTGTCATGACAGCACCTAGTACAATGGGGCTCCAATCTCAGGTGAGGCTTTTAGGTGCTACGACAATATAAATAAAAATATTTGAAAACCAAAATATAATCAGCCCTGACCTGCTCCTTCCATAATGACAAATATAAGGGGAGGGAGATGAGATTTATCTATTTCATTTTGAGAACAAATAAGCCTGATCAAATGAACATGCTGCCCTGTTTTTCCTACACTTTCCAGGTCCCCCTCATCATTCTAAATGAACACTAGGGGCTCGGGGGGTGATTTCTCCAGAAAGATAAGAAACCCAGCTTTCCCTCACTGGACATTCTGAACTCTGACTCATGTAAGACTTTGACTTATGTCTGTTAGCTCTGATGCTGGAGTGCAAGTAAATCATAGAATATCAAGATTGGAAGGGATCTCAGGAGGTCATCTAGTCCAACCCTGGCTCAAAGGAGGACCAATACCCAGACAGATTTTTGCCCCAGACCCCTAAATGGCCCCCTCAGGAATTGACCTCACAATCCTGGGTTTAGCAGGCCAATGCTCAAACCACTGAGCTATCCCTTCTGGCGCCACAGCGCTTGTTAATAGGTGTAGTCACCATCTAGTTCTGTTCTTGGCATACCTGCATCCCCACGTCCACATGGCTGGCAGTAAAACTCTCTCTCTTTTACAGTGATTTAGACAGATTATTCTTATGTCTGCAGGAGAAGACAGGGGAGGAGGTAATCACTCCTCTCATTTCTGTCCTTGTTTGCTTTGCTGACTATAAAATTCTCCATTGTCTTTAACTAGGTTAATTTAATTAGGTTACTACAATGATGACCTTGGAATTTCCTAGGCTTGCACAGCAATCTTGTAAACAAGATGGGTTTTTGCCTTTTTCTAAGGATGACAGAAGAGCAAAATGGAAAATAAGTACTATTTATGACTGCAAACTATTCTGACAATTACAGAATGCACAGTCACATAAGTTCAAAGGGAAAAAAATGCTAAAAAGACTTCATATAGCCTTGACCGAGGCTCAGAATAGAGAAGATTATAAAATAGCTTAATTAGACCTTTGCTATATAATCAACAAGCTAGGCTTGCCTTAAAAAGGGCCTTTATCATGATTGCACTGTAATTCACAACTGCCACTGAACTAATACAAAGCTGTCTAAAGTCTTAGCAGTATGTGGCCGTTTCATAAACCAAAGGCTTGTCTACACAGTGCATACCAGATGGGTGTAAATTCTAGTGTGCATTAACTGGTCCATATGGACCCTGCTAGTGTGCACTAAAAGTCCCCTAGTGCACATTAATGTAGTTCTCTTTAAAACAGTACTACATTAAACATGCTTTAGGGAACTTTTACTGAACACCAGCAGGGTCCAAATGGGGCAGTTAGTGCACAACACACTAGTGCACACTAGAATTTACTTCCCCTGAGGCAGACTAATGCACCATGTAGAGAAGCCCTAATTCACTGTCTAGAAGGCTGCTGTAACCTTTGCTAATTGAGACAGAGGTGTATGACTTCCCACAACCAATGTGAGATGATGTACTTAAAAAAATAAGAGTGTTGCAACTATAGCAACAGAAATCACATGTACACTATTCTTATTGACATTGACCAATATACACAAAGAGACAGTCTGGACTATAATCTAAATCTCCTGACTCCCAGGCCTGTGCTCTATCTGCTAGATCACAAATGCTCCTGGGACCTCAAATGCCTTGAAATTTTAGGAAGGGAGTGAGGAATAGATTCAAATCAGCAGTATTTTTTTTTTGCTCCACCAGCGTTCCCACCCCCGATGTGTCCCGATATTTTCTTCCTCTCATCTGGTCATCCTACTGGGTAAGCCAGAAGCAGGAGAGGACACCCTTAGTAAGTGGTTTTCCTAGAGGTACTCAGCAATTCTCTGCCAGAGGTTTCTTGGCAGAGCTGCTTTGTTCCTTCCCCCATTGAGAGACACTTTCCCACATCACTCTGCAATTACTTGGGCAGGGGACCAAAGCTGAACACAGGCAAGCAGCATGGGGACCAGGGCAGAAGCTGCAAGCATGTAGCAGATGCACCCCTGCTTCCTTGCTTATCCTTAGGTGGCAAACTGTGGAAAAGTTTAGAGTGTTGCCCCCACTCCCATAAGTGCCACACGACCTTGCTTTTCTGAAATGAGCAATGCTCCTGCCCCTGGGTTCACTCATGACGCTTGGGGTGTTCTCTCGCATGTGTGCTTGCCTAGGGTCACTGAGAAAGTGATAGGTATGTTACCAGCTGTGTATTTTAATGTAGTGTTTCAATGCTCTGTGTGTAGTTGACAATAGTGCTTCTGTTTATTGTTAGTTATGCCTCTCCAGACATGACCTTGAGGAACACTCCCTGCTCCCCAACAGCAGCAGAGCATCTGTGCCAGAGAGGAAGCAAGGAATATATGTTCCAGGAAAGAAAAGAAAATTATGTGTACAATAGGGACGCCATGGAGAGGCTGATAAAAGTTTTGAAGCGTCAAACATTGTCCAGCCTCTCGTAATGGACCAGACTGAGCAGATGCATGCCCACCACCCTTCCCTTCAGCACATTCAGAACTCTTTCCCATGCTCTCCACAAACTCCCCACACACATTCCTTTCTGCTTTCTGGCACTTTGTGCTTTCCTCTACACTTCCCCCCAGCAGACAGCTTTTCAGACGAAAGCTGGACTTATGCTCAGCTCTGAAAGTCAGCCCCCCCACTCCTCGAGTACCTTCTCCCACACCAAGAATCTGTGTGTGTCTATGTGTGTGCATTTGGTGTTGTGGTTTATTTGGCAATAAAAGCAAAGTTTTTTGACTCATAAGCACTCTATTTGTTTCCATGCAAATTATGATAGCAGATGGCACCTGCAAATCAACACGCACTTTTATCCATTCCTTACATTGAATCCTAGGTCTTAACAATCACAACTGCTTCCTAGCATACCAAATTTAATTAACCATTGCAGTCCCAAGCATAGCAACAAACATTACTAGTTTTCATCTTTGAAGTGTTGCTTCAAGGCATCCCTGATTCTTATTGCTCCACGTTGGGCCCCTCTAATAGCCTTGGTATCTGGTTGCTCAAAATCAGCAGCCAGATGTTCTGCTTCAGCAGTCCACCCCAAGTAAATTTTTCGCCCTTCCCTTCACAATATTATGCAGCGTGCAACACGCGGTTATAACCATGGGAGCATTTTCCCCATTAAAGTCTAACCTGCCATACAGGTATCGCCAGCGTGCCTTTAATCAGCCAAACACACACTGAATGGTCATTCTGCCCCTACTCAGCCTGTTTTTGAACTGCTCTTTACTGCTATCCCTTTCTGCAAAGCTATCCACAATAGTTGAACTTCTCCTTACTGTTCAGCCATGTACGACTTCATGAGCCATGGCATTAAGGGGTACACTGGGTCTCCCAGGATCATTATGGGCATTTTGACTTCCCCTGTGGTGATCCTCTGGTCTGGAAAGAAAGTCCCTGCTTGCAGCTTTCTGTACAGGCCAGTGTCCTAAAGATATTGGCATCATGCACTTTTCCAGACCACCCCACACTAACGTCAGTGAAATGCCCATGGTGATCCATAAGCGCCTGCAAAATCATGGAGAAGTACCCCTTCCGATTGATGTACTCCATTGCAAGGTATTCTAGTGCCAGATTGGAATATGCGTGCCATCTATCACCCCACTGCAGTTAGGGAAATCCCTTTCTGCAAAGCCATCCACAATTTCATGCACGTTGTCAAGAGTCATGGTCTTTTGCAGCAGGATGTGATTAATGGTCTTGCACACTTGTGTTAACATAGCCGCAAGAGTCGACTTCCCCACTCCAAACTGGTTCGCAACTAACCGGTAGCAGTCTTGAATCACCAGCTTCCACACTGCGATTGCCACATGCTTCTCCACTAAGAGGGTAGCTCTCATTTGGGTGTCCTTGTGCTGCAGGGCTGGGACAAGATCAGCACACAGTTCCAGGAAGGTGGCTATCTGCATCTGAAAGTTCTGTAGCCACTGCTCTTCATCCCAGACCTGCATAATTACGTAATCCCACCACTCTGTGCTAGTTTTCCAAACCCAAAAGTGACGTTCCACTGTGTTCAGCTGTTCTGTGAATGCCAAAAGTAATTTAATGTTGCTGCTTTCCATGTTGGACCCTGCGTCAGGCAACTGTGACTGCCGTTGCCTTCATAACTTCAAGATTAACTCCACCGCTATTCACAATGTGCTAGTTATAGCTAGCAGAGCAGAGGAGATCAGTGTGGGATTCATTCCTGCAGATAGATGTGGCAAGGCAAACAGAAAACAAGGGATGTTGAAAAATGCCGCGAACTGAAGACAAAAGCACATGGAATGCTGGGACGGAAAGCAGTGCATCATGGGGCATTGAGCCCAGACCCATGATGCTCCATGATCCCCTGCACCTTCACAGAAGACCTAGCGGCAGAAGGGGGAGAGCTGCACTGTGGGATAGCTACCCACAGTGCACTGCTCTCATTGCCGATGCAAGTGCCGCAAGTGTGAATACGTTACACCACCAGTGGAAGACAACTGAACACACAACAGCAATTTTCTTTACACGCTTTTTTATCAGCGACCAAACTCTCGGCGAAAAAACTCTGACAGTATAGACATAGACTTAGTTTCTTTGTCACCTCCAAAGTAATTTTGCTGGATTACAGAAAAAATAATATTGATAAAAACACATGCCTACCAGGGTCCGGAAGTTAAACTTCAACATTTAAATATCAAAGTTCAAAAGAGAGAAACTCTCACCTATAACAACAAATAACTTGTATGATGTCAGGAAAAAAGAAATACTTTTCCATGGCAACCTTGAAATGCAGTTTCCATTCATAGCAAAGGTGATGTTAGCAAATAGGATGTCGATTCCTGTTATGATGCCATGAATCAGAATTTAAGCTCTAGTGGGTAAACACTGCTGAGTTCATTACATTATCACAGTGGTGCAGTGTGAAAAACACTTACAGATTCCTTTAAATAGTCTCCATACAAACTAAGGTCTCAATCCTGCAATTAGTTATGGCAGACAGATCCCTGTGTCCATGCAGACACTCAATGATTTTGAAGGGGCTCTAGTCAGGTTCAGGGTGTGTGAAGCAAGTTGCAGGATTGAAGTCTCACACATGCCATGTGACTATAATCACAGTCTAATGGTTTGTATTATATGTTGACCCTGCAACCTTCACTCACATAAATAATATCTGTGTAAAGGCCGTTTGAAAAGGGTTTTCAGGATTGGGGCAAACCCTTTTTCAAATTCTCTACATGTCTCTGAAGAGCAACATTATCCCAAATCAAATGTTGGGATTTTGCTAGTAAAGATATTAATTGAAAGGGAGATTTTCACCGGTACAAATGGGAGTTAGACGCTCAACTCACATGGACAAAAATTCAAATGGGATTTTGAGAGTCAGTGAGAGTTGGGCACCTATGTCACGTTCGTGCCTGTGAAAATCTCCCCTGCCAGACGCACACTCCAATTGCTATTTCATCGCTTTCTCCTCCAATATTTAATCCAATATTGTCTCCATATGAAAAGGAGCAAAATGAGTCTGTTGACAGAACTACTAATGGAATCCCCCTTTTAACCTGGGACCTGGGAAGTAGTGGATTGATTCATGTATACTATATCAAGAATAGAAACAATTTTAGAGGATGTAAAATCACAGTGGAACCCAAGGGAG
Organism: Mauremys mutica; assembly: GCF_020497125.1. Taxonomy (NCBI): domain Eukaryota; kingdom Metazoa; phylum Chordata; order Testudines; family Geoemydidae; genus Mauremys; species Mauremys mutica. Next base: position 47,235,947 of record NC_059074.1, on the reverse strand, counting down.
GATCCACAGGAGGAGGGTTTTCACTAACAGAAGGATCAGCAGCAAAATGCTGATCTCATAGCATCTCCTCTTGGCTTCTTGACTCACCAGTTACTTTGCATAGCAGAGGATTACCTCTCTTGTATTAAAAAAGGGGTGTCACCCCAGACTGAATAAAGGCAATCCAATGTCCTAGGCTCACCAGGACATGCAGCCACCGATGACTCTACTCCCACAGCCTTCTCTAGAGGTACCGGGGCAGCAGAATGGACCCCCTTTTCCATTCCAGAAGCAATAGAGCAGATGTTCCACTGCCACCCAGAGAGGTCTGGGTGACAGTAGGGGATTCTCCATTACTTTGTCTAGTAACTGGATTGCATCTGCTTATATGGGTGGGCTAAGCCAGCTCACTATTCTTCTCCAGCCATGCACACAGTCCTCTCTTGGGCGGTGGGGACCCCCAGAATGTACGGGGAGATTTTGGCAAACCAGTAAAGTGCCTGAAACGACTACGGCTTATTGTTAAAAGCAACCTTTTAAGCAGTCTCAGCTTGACGAAGGCAGGAGGGGCGGGGTTTTGGGATGCCACAGAAAGGGCAACTTGACCCCGCATCCTTCCTGATAAGAATTGTGTTGAAGTTACTGATATGTGCATTTTAAAAGAGCAGGATGTGCCCCAGGAATGTCTATTGGGGTCTCAAGGCTGCAAACTCTGGAAAAACCTTCACCTGGTTAATCAGAAGGAACCTCTTGCTTGACCATTGAAACTGCTTGCTTAACAAGTTCTCTTTAAGGGACATGTCAGTCTATTACTAATGTACAAATAAGGGGAAAAAGCTTGAGATAGTTGGACTCGTTTGGGGACTCTTTGGGACTCTTTTTGGACTCTCCCTCTGGACACATCTTGCGGTCCCCACCAGCAGACGGAAGATTTGGCCACCGGAAGCCTGCCGCTGTGTCACTCGAGAGCCACACTCAGCTTTGGTAATTATCAAGGGTTGGGGGTGTTTTACTAACTTGTTGCGGACGTGTGTAAGCGCTTGAGACTAAGTAAAGTTTAGCTTTAAGTGAAAGCACTCTTGTGTTGTCCTGTTTGTGCCAGCCATCTATCGGTCGGCCGGCCGTGTCTTCCCTGATTTATTTCCTGACACACCTCTCACAGAGTAAAAGTTACCAAGAGCTTTGGGTTAAAAGAACCCTGGGTAACAAGAGCAGTGAGCAAGGACAGCTCACACCTCTCAGAGCTGTTTCCGGCTCTCTCCAGGCATCACTGCATTGGTTACACTCAGGTCACACATATGAACTTTTTTCCCCACAATCACAAGGATCAGAAATGTGGTGGTGTGGGGGTTAAATGAAAGCTGAAATTCTGATGTAATCACATGACTCCTAGATTTGGAGACTTATGCACATGCCTAAAGTGCTGGTGCCTTAATCCAGCCCTGATATCACTTAGGAGGGAAAGAAGAAGAAAAGAGAAGCAGATATTACAAGTAGGGATAGCAATAACCTTATCTTACTTGTGGTCTTTTAAGATACAGGAGCAGTGATAAGAACAACAATGCTGGAGGGCACAGAGTCCACCCAGATCAGAATCAATTTATCTAATGTGGGAAACCCATCTTTATTTAGGACTAGCTGCACAGGGATGGAATGAAGGAGCAAAGACTCTTTCCACCACTTGCACCAGTCTGTGACAAATACAGCCCCTGCAATTTCCTGGCATTAGAGCCAAAAAACCCTGTAAAATCTGTTATGAATTTATCAGCCTAAAAACTCATAATCTATTATTATATTGTACGAATAATAACTAAATCTGTATTGTCTGTGTGTCTGACTATCAACTAAGCTCCAGTCCTGCTGCTGGATCCACGTGGGCGCAGAGATATTTGCCTCTGAAAATCCAGTTAGAGGATCAGAGCCTAAAACAGAATTAACATGGCCTCCTGCCTGTCTAATCAACATATTATTAATCCCTGTATCTTTTTGTTAATGTATTTCAGATAAAAACACCTGCTGTCTGCAGGTGCCCTGAGTCTCCAAAGGAAGTGATAAACACTCTAAAGATCACAAAAACCTAGCAGGCAGATACTAATCCACAGAAAGTGATCATCCTGTTTTTCATAAAGCTAACTTAAAAGGAAATTCCTTTAAGATAATTTTTAAATAAATGTTCAGAGTGAAGAATGGCATTCACTGAAATATGCTGCATACTTTCAATTGTGTGTTCAAAGTACACCTCTACCACGATATAATGCAACCCGATATAATACGAATTTGGATATAACGCAGTAAAGCAATGCTCCGGCGGGGCAGGGCTGCACACTCCAGTGGATGAAAGCAAGTTTGATATAACGCAGTTTCACCTATAATGTGGTAAGATTTTTTGGCTCCCAAGGACAGTGTTATATCGAGGTAGAGGTATATATTTCTAAATGTTTCCAGGAGCTTCTGGCAGTGAGTCTCTCTAATGGAGAACCTGCTGAAACAAAGTGCAACATATACGAGTCTAGTTTCAGAGTGGTAGCCATGTTAGTCTGTATCAGCAAAAAGAATGAGGAGTACTTGTGGACACAAATCAGACGTCAAGAATTATAACATTAAAAAACCAGTCGGAGACCACTTCTACCTCCCTGGTCACTTGATTACAGACCTCAAAGTCGCAACACTCCAACAAAAAAAACTTCAAAAACAGTCTCCAACAAGAAACTGCAGAATTGGAATTAATTTGCAAACTGGACACCATAAAGTTAGGCTTGAATAAAGTCTGGAAGTGGATGGATCATTACACAAGTAAAACCTATTTCCCCATGATAATTTTCCCCTACTGTTACTCACACCTTCTTGTCAACTGCTGGAAATGGGCCATCCTGATTATCACTACAAAAGTTTTTTTTCTCCTGCTGATAATAGCCCACCTTAACTGATTACTCTCATTATAGTTAGTATGGCAACACCCATTTTTTCATGTCCTCTGTGTATATATATCTTCCTCCTGTATTTTCCACTGCACGCATCCGATCAATTGGGTTTTAGCCCATGAAAGCTTATGCTCACTATATATGAGTCTAGAAATTCTTCCTTTGGATACCGACCTGCTCTTCAATATTCAGTGGCCAAGTTAATTTAAATGCAGCTGGATTGCAGTAGAAGAGATTAACTGAGCCAGTCTGACTATCTTTAGAATATGCTGCAAGAGCCAGCTTTTTGCCAGAATTTTATCGATGCAACAAAAATCTCGCGCTCTGTTTTGCCTGAGTCAATACTACAGGATATAGTCCCATGGAGCATAAATTTTCAACTTTATAATAATAGACTCTGTACTATGTTCTTAACTAAAGGAAATAATGAAAAACAAGGAAGTCTATAATAGCAACTATCCAACAAGAATGGATGTGCTCAGTGAAGCTGCTTGTTCTTTATATTGTGACAAAATGGCCGATGTTGGTATGGTGGGTTGAGCTTTTCTTGGCAGGGGGGCTAGGACACCACCCCTTGCTCCTGGTCTTGGGGCGCCAAGGGCCCCGCTAGTGGCCCAGGAAGGTGGTAGAGAAGGGAAGCGGGGAAAGGGTCTGGGTTTGCTCCTCATTCTGAGCCCCAACCCCTCTCAACCACTGCAGGTTTCTTACTCTCTTCCCCCTTGGGTAGGGTTACCCTCGGTCCTTGATGCTGGGGGAGGAAGTCTCCCTGCTCTGCTGTGGCAGGATCTCCCTTCCTCCAGTTCTCTTGTCTTTCAATTCTCAGCAACACACCTCCATGCTCCAGTCCTCTCTCCTTCCTCAACTTTATTAGGTTCCTGACAGGGCCTTATTTGGCTACAGATGCTCCAATTAACCTGTAGTAAACTTCCCTAGTCTATAGGGAACCATGCCTTAATTAGCCTAGGGCTTATATATCTCCCCTCTTCCACTGCCCCCGACCCTGCTGTATCACAATATTAATAAGGATTTTGAGTTGATTACCTATGTCTCAGGAACATCCCTCTTTCTTTTCAAGCTCAGGGTGTCTTACACTCTCTAGAAATGCCTTTGGTGTTGATTAGTGGTAGCAAATTCCCACTTTAGAACAAAAGATTCATTCTTCTGCTATGGCCGTATCATAGAATCATAGACGATTAGGGTTGGAAGAGATCTCAGGAGGTCATCTAGTCCAACCCCCTTCTCAAAAACAGGACCAACACCAACTAAATCATCCCAGCCAGGGCTTTGTCAAGACAGGCCTTAAAAACCTCTAAGGATGGAGATTCCACCACCTCCTTAAGTAACCCATTCCAGTGAAATAGTTTTTCCTAATATCCAACCTAGACCTCCCCCACTGCAACTTGAGACCATTGCTCCTTGTTCTGCCATCTGCCACCAATGAGAACAGCCTAGCTCTATCCTCTTTGGAACCCCCCTTCAGGTAGTTGAAGGCTGCTATCAAATCCCCCCTCACTCTTCTCTTCTAAAGACTAAATAAGCCCAGTTCCCTTAGCCTCTCCTCATAAGTCATGTGCCCCAGCCCCTTAATCATTTTCGTTGCCCTCCGCTGGACTCTTTCCAATTTGTCCCCATCCTTTCTGTAGTGGGTGTCCCAAAACTGAATGCAATAGTCCAGATGTGGCCTCACCAGTGCTGAATACAGGTGAATAATCACTTCCCTCGATCTGCTAGCACTGCTCCTACTAATGCAGTCCAATATGTCGTTAGCTTTCTTGGCAACAAGGCACATTGTTGACTCATATCCAGCTTCTCATTCACTGTAATCCTCCACATGCTCTTTTCATCAAATCACTTTTAAAGAAATGCAGACTGTATGTCTCAGGGCAAGGATAGGATTAACTTTCATGTCATATTGGGTTAAGCCTTTTGGCCAGTTTTTGTTTCAGAAGTATTTAGACACTTAACAGCCATTGATTTCAATGAGGGTTAAGCATCTCCTGGGCAGCTCACCTCTCCCAACATAGGGGTGTGGTCTAAAGCCACAGCTGAACTCCATCCACTTGTAAAATTTATTTTCCAGTGCAGCAGAAGAATGCTGAATTACATCAGACATAACACAAGACAATAGCAGCACCGAAGGCTCACCTTATTATACAAAGCGTTGTGACTGTAAGGCCTATAAGAACTCTCATGAACATCACATAAGATGGAAGACAAATGACTGAAGGGCCCGGGGGTTAGACAGTCAGCATGGCAGATAGACTGTGGATGTAATTGGGACTTAGTTGGAGGGATCAATTTAGTCGGATATAGAGGATGGAGGGGAGTGTTGTCCTAGAGAGAAGAAAAGCATATAAAGAGTTTGATTAGTAAACAAAAAAAGAAGCCTTGTGCAGAAAAGCAAATTGTCTTCTTGGTTACTTCACTGCAGCTCCACTGATGTTAATATGATTGCACCAGTGTAACCAAGGTGGGAGTTGGGCCAGAATAAAAGCCTAAATAGTCTGGAGACTTTTTGAGGTGGGATGCCTTGGTAGCAGAAGTGCTCAGAAAACAAACAATATTTGACAAATACTGTGATGTTTTTATTTCTAATCATTTTCGTTGCCCACCGCTGGACTGATTTATTATACAAGAGAAAAGTTAGAGTTAACCAAATTTATATTAGGTAATATAAATTTAAAGCATACACAAAAACTTTCCATCCATTTTATTCTGAATGTTTAGTGTAATTACATTAGGGAAGGTACACGCACATGAAACTTCCCTCCTCAATACTTTCAGCTTTTTTGAGTAATCAATAAGACAGAAAATGGATTTTACAAGCTCTTTTCAGCTGACACATTTAAGATCACTTGAAATGATTCTCCAAACATTTTTAATAAAAAAGTTAGAGATGGATGCAGGGGGCTATTCTTTTCTGGCAAAATCTTAATCATGTTTTGCCATTGCTTTGATAAATCAAAATCTCTTCATCTGCTCTCCTCCACTTCCAGTCTAATTATGAGGTGGGAGTTTGATTTGGTCATCGAAGCCCTCCCATTTATAGTGCCTGGAGATGCCATATAACAGGAATCTTTGTAATTGTAGCAATCAGCTCCAGGGTGAGATAATATACTATTCACATACATAATGTAAGGCCATAGATATAGTGAGTATAGAAAACAAGTGGCTGTTGGACCCGATAGAAAAAAAAACCCAGTCAGAAAGGTAGAAGGAAATAGACACCTGACAGATATCAGTGTCCACCAACACTGCATGCTGCCGTTCTTCAGAATAATCCCTATTCCATCAGTGACACAAAATGTGGACAAAGTTCCTTTTGGCTTTGTTTCAAATTAAGTTTCATTCCTCTCTGGTTCAGCATGGTTCCAAATGGGTTTTCTTTTAAAGATAAAGAATAGGACTGCTCTTATTCTTAATATTCTTATTTATAAAGAGCTGTAAATGTGCGCAGTTCTCTAGGACCCTATTATTAGTTGTTGTTGGTACATTATATTTTCAAAAGAAAAACCATCAGAATTCAATCCTCCAATGGAGCCTATGGTGAAGCCAGCATGTTAGGAGTAGTACAAAAATTATATTATTTATTCAAATTTGCAACCTAAATTAAAATAATTTATTTTTATTTTATGGTGTTCTTTTCAATGGGGGATGTCCACAGATTAATGTGTTATTATGAGATCATGCTCCATTTCATAGCTGCTGTATGGAAGAAGAAAAAAAAAAGAAAGAAAGAAAAGCAAACCGCTCTATCCTATTTTCATTCTAAATAGGGCTGTCGAGCGATTTAAAAAATTAATCACATGATTAAAAAAATTAATTGCAATTAATCGTACTGTTAAACAATAATAGAATACCGTTTATTTAATTTTTTGGATGTTTTCTAAATTTTCAAATATATTGATTTCAATTATAAGACAATACAAAGTGTACACTGCTCACTTATATATATATATATATAAGTTTTACATTGTTTTGTGTTTGAATGCAGTTATTTTTGTATATAATTCTAAGTTTGTAAGTTCAAAAGAGATTGTACTACAGTTGTAATGGGGGGAATTGAAAAATGCTATTTCTTTTATCATTTTTACAGTGCAAATATTTGTAATAAAAATAATATAAAGGAAGCACTGTGCACTTTGTATTCTGTGCTGTAACTGAAATCAATATATTTGAAAATGTAGAAAAACATCCACAAATATTTAATACATTTCAATTGGTATTCTATTGTTTAACAGTTCAATTAAAGCTGCAATTAATTGTGATTAATTAACATGAGTTAACTGTGATTAATCGACAGCCCTATTTCTAAATCATGCAAGTGTATAATACATATCCACAGATGAAAAAAATACAGGGAGTCCTTGAACAGCTGCATAAGACATGGTGTTAACCAACTTGTTATGCCCATAAAGGTCTTAGCATCCACAAGACACAAAATCTATCATTTTGATACTTTCATGAAAATTGAGTCTGTCAGTCATTCATTAGCATTTGTAAATAATGCACACTCTCCACTAGCAAATATATCTTTTAAAGCAGCCTTGCAGAATCATCATTAAAATGTACCAGCCAAAGAACAAAGTCTATTCCCATGATGAGGAAAATGCTAAAAAATATGATATTGAACCATCAAAAACTTACTCATCCATTTAATGGGCATATAGAATTCTTAAACAATTAAAGGCTCAGAAAACGTAGGCACTGAACCTCAATGTTTCCATAATTAACCAGCCCCATAAAAATATTAAAATCTATCTTTATTGCTGAAAATATAACTGTGTTTTCAGAAGGGAAAGGTAACTTCATGGTACATTAATTGATTAAATAGGTAAATGGTGATAGTAACCTCAGTGAATGGTCACCGCTAAAAGCTACAGTTCTCTTCTGAAAAACAGCAAATCAGTATGAGCCATTACAAGAAAAAGCCAAAATAAAATCAATGTTTTCCCTGAATACATACATGTTACTGGCACATGGGCATACAGGCAGAACCAAAACATTGATAAAAAGAGCACCACCCATTTGTATAATTCTACATCTTTTCCAGGGGAATTTTAACAAATTAAGGAACTCCATTTAATTTAGCCTCAAAAAATGATCAGCACACCATTTCAACATTGCCAAAATGCAAGTTCATTCAAAGCACAACAAAATATTATTTTCCTACTTTACATAATATGATCCTACAAATGAAGACTCTCGGGTAAAGGTAGAAGATGAATAATGCAAAAGCACTTATGTGAAGAACTGCATGAAAAATGCTGAACTTAAAAGCAAATTTTAATATTTTTGTTGTAAGGACAAAGATATTTTCCATATGGAGCAGTTTTGCCTGTCCCATTATAAGTGAAAAAACTACTCTCTGCCGTACAAATTATGAGATCCACACAGGAAGTGGTGGAGCTGAAGATCACCAAATACAGCTGGCTGCATCACTAGGTCTCAAACTGAATGTCACCCACATGATCACCAGTGCTCATTGTCAAACGGGGAGGCGTGACAGGAAAGGGAAGGAGGTAGTGCAGATGTCTAAGAAAAATCAGAAGAGAAGAGTAAATACAGTTGACACTATTTAGAACATCACCTACTCTATCTCCCCTTAAGTTCTATCATGTCAAGGAATTCCTCTCTCTGTCTCATGTATGCGAAGGAGAATGTTAGCAACATGAGTTGGAAAGGGAAATGTGGGGAGACTGTGATATTGTAAGGACAGGGAAGGAATACAAAAAGAGAAAGAACAGAAAGATTAACTTTTTTTAAAAGGAAGTTAAAGATTTCCAAAGCCCCAATTTCTGTGGAAAAGGGGGAAAGATGGAGACAATAAAAAAAATCTTTGTTTTCAATTACATCAGACAATGTTGCAGTATTCTGTCTTATCTAAGAAATTCTATAGTGAGTCAAAGATTTGAGCAAGCAAAAATGATCGTCAACATCACTGTGTAAAAAGCTATTTAACTATTGTGACAGCAAGTAAAAAAGTGAAATGAATCAAAGGCTCCACTGGTAAGGACATTAAGGGAAGTACCATGCATGAAAAAATGTGAGGAAATCATATTTTAGCAGCCATAGGGAAATAAAAAGGTGAGATGGTCAAGTTTTATAGCTAGATGAGCTGCTTACATCAAAGAGTAATCCAGTGAGTCTGTACAAGTAGCAGTGCTTGAATATTAAAAATAAAATCTCAAATATTTTATTGAATAAATGTACTAAGTTCAGTTCACTATGTTTCAGAGATGAACGTTATTCATATGTATTCAGACAACTCTAGATTTTCATGAAAATATCTGTAAATCTCCCCAAAATTACAAATTTTGGCTCAAGTGACTATTTGTCTGAAAATTCATACTGGATAAGAGGTGTTCTCCTGATTCATTCATGGACTCCAGTAGAGATATGCCAATTGACACCAACTGAGGATCAGATACTCATTCACTATACTATGACATCCCTGAATTATGTTTCCTTTACACATACCACTACCAACTCCTTCTCCATTTCAGGTGATAAACACTTCACAATTAAAAATCCCTGTAAAATTACAAGTCTTTTACAGTAGACTTATGGAATTCCATATGCCATGATTAATATGTTCATTTTATCACCCACTAAAATAAACTGAAATTTTCTTTTATATAGAGAAAGCAGAATTTAACATTCATCATGAAATATAGCCTTTTCCTTCTGGTGAATTCAGTAGTCTATTTGTTAGAAGCAGCAAAGAATCCTGTGGCACCTTATAGACTAACAGACGTTTTGCAGCATGAGCTTTCGTGGGTGAATACCCACTTCTTCGGATGCAAGAAGTGAGTATTCACCCACGAAAGCTCATGCTGCAAAACGTCTGTTAGTCTATAAGGTGCCACAGGATTCTTTGCTGCTTCTGCAGAACCAGACTAACATGGCTACCCCTCTGATATTTGTTAGAAGTTGATCATTTGGTTTTCCTTTAGTTTTTGTCAAACAACCATATTTCTAAACAGTTTTGTTAGTTTCCTCAAACTTTTGTAATATTACTGAAAACATATATTACTTAAATGTATCTCTAAAATTCTGTTTATTTTTTTTAAACAGCTAAAAATTTCCCAACTTAGTGATATAACAGATGCATTAATGATATTGTACGACTCTACATAGTGCAAAATAACTTTTGGAACCAGATGCAGCCAGCTATCACATAAATTGATGACTCAGAAGGCCTACAAATATATTTTATATAAAGGGCAGGATTTTCAAATATGCTAAGCATTAGCCTAACTTTGCTCCTATTGAAGGCAACAGTAAAACTCCTATTGAAAGCTAGGCGAAAGCTGAAAGCTTATGAACATTTTACTCATGTAGCATAAATCTGGGTAACTGTTAATATTTTTGTAAATAAAACAAAAATTCAATAAAAATGATTCTATATTTTAAACAAACTTATTTTTATTTAAGATATGCCTATACACAACAACAAGCATATATACACACTAGGGCTGTTGATTTAATTGCAGTTAACTCACGCGATTAACTAAAAAAAATTAATCATAATTAAAAACATTAATCACAATTAATCGCAGTTTTAATCACATTTTTTAAATAGAATACCAATTGAAATTTATTACATATTTTGGATGTTTTTCTACATTTTCAAATATATTGATTTAAATTACAACACAGAGTACAAAGTACATGGCTCACTTTATATTATTATTTTGATTATAAATATTTGCATTTAAAAATGATAAACAAAAGAAAGAGTATTTTTCAATTCACCTCATACAAGTACTGTAGTGCAATCTCTTTATCGTGAAAGTACAACTTACAAATGTAGATTTTTTTTTGTTACATAACTGCACGCAAAAACAAAACAATGCAAAACTTTAGAGCCTACAAGTCCACTCAGTCCTACTTCTCATTCAGCCAATTTCTAAGACAAACAAGTTTGTTTACATTTATGGAGGATAATGCTGCCCACTTCTTATTTACAATGTCACCATAAAGTGAGAGCAAGCATTCACATGGGACTTTTGTAGCCAGCATTTCGAGGTATTTACATGCCAGATGAGCTAAACATTCATACGTCCCTTCATGCTTTGGCCACCATTCCAGAGGATATGCTTCCATGCAGATGATGTTTGTTAAAAAATAATGTGTTCATTACATTTGTGACTGAACTCCTTGGGGGAGAATTGTATGTCTCCGACTGTTTTACCTGCATTCTGCCATATATTTCATGTTATAGTAATCTTGGATTATGACTCAGCACATGTTCATTTTAAGAACACTTTCACTGCAGATTTGACAAAACACAAAGAAGGTACCAATGTTAGATTTCTAAAGATAGCACTCGACCCAAGGTTTAAGAATCTGAAGTGCCTTCCAAAATCTCAGAGGGACAAGGTGTGGAGCATGCTTTCAGAATTCTTAAAAGAGCAATACTCCAATGCAGAAACTACAGAACCCGAACCATCAAAAAAGAAAATCAACCTTCTCCTGATGGCATCAGACTCAGATGATGACAATGAACATGCATCGGTCCTCACCGCTTTGCACTGTTATCGAGCAGAACCCATCATCAGTATGGACGCGTTTTGAAAGTTCAACTTTCACAATAAAGAGATTGCACTACAGTACTTTTATTAGTGAGTTGAAAAATACTATATCTTTTGGGTTTTTTCAGTGCAAATATTTGTAATAAAAAATAAATATAAAGTGAGCACTGTACACTTTGTATTCTGTTATAATTCAAATCAATATATTTGAAAATGTAGAAAACATCCACAAATATTTAAAATAAATGGCATTCTATTATTGTTTAACATTGTGATTAATTGTAATTATTTTTTTTAATCGCTTGACAGCCCTAGTACACACCAAAGTATACATCATCACAAATAGGACTTAGGTCCATATATAATTCCCCTAAATGACATAAATTAATTTATCTCCATAATAAACCTCAAATATAAGAAAGACTGCTGAACAGAGATATAAAGTCCAACATGTCTTTATTTCAAGTTACAGAGCTCGGAGACTGCATTGTTACTTCATCAACAAAATGCCCACTGCACTGGATCAAATTAATTAATCAGCTGAGGGGAGGGGTAAATTACACCTCTTATTCAGCAAGGTCCCTTTCGCTTTGTTTAGAGCGGTATTTCTCAATCAGTGGCTTGCTGAGGGGTAACAAAGGCAATCAAGGGAGACATGGGGTGCTGAATATTTTAGTACAATCTAAAGTAAACTGACTCCTCACACACCCTTTTTATTCAAGGTCAAATATTCTCTGTCAAACTCTCAAAACACACACAAATAAATTATATGTGCTTATTGTTATCATTGGTACATTTTTACTCTTACTTTGATAGAAAATGTAAGGGGACCAGGAAAATTTTTTACTTTAAATAAGGAGTAGCCAACCTGAAAAGGTTGAGAGCCGCTGACTTAGACTAGGAAAAGTAGTGAAGGTTAGGTTAGTTAATCCTCCCCACTCCTCCTAGTCTGACAAAGCCATCACATCTCATGGTGATACTAAGGCCCTGTCCAGGATAGGAAAATGAAGTGTGGTTTGCAAACATGTTTGCCAACATATGTTCATTAAGATGTTTAAAACACCACTTAGCACCAAGGGATGGCAGAGATTGTGGTGTTTAAAATTGTGGTAGTTGGTTGTGGTCAACCCTAAAGTCAACCATAAAGGGAAGCATGTGTTCCTCTCTGCAACAAACCATCTCAGCATCCAATGGTCCTGTGCCTATAAGCACAATAGAGCTTATGTACATATATAAAATAATTCCAATATTAAGATCAAAATGATTGGCTGAGGTTTAATCTAGAGTAAAGAAAGTAGATTAAAGGATAAGCTACAGAGTAATAAATGTAAATTGAGAGTTTTGCCATTGACATCAATTGATGCCCACAGAGAAACTAGGCAGATTTGGACCCTACAGACTTAATCCTATACATAAGGGCACTCAGCCTTTTAAATAAATAGTAATAAAGCAGTCAGGAATATTCAGCTAATCACTGCAAAAGATATCATGCTGAGAAGAGCTTGCTGGAAATTTTATAACACAACAGTTTTTTGTCAGAAAACACTAATTCATCAAAATAAGCTTTTTGCAGAAATATGAAAGTTTAATTGACACCTTTTCAGGTCCAAGATGAAATTTCTGGTCAAAACCAGCATGAGTGGAGGGGAGGAATGGAGATGGGATGGCGGAGAGGGAGGGGGGGAGAGAGAGACTCATCCCAGAGTAACGAGGTGATTGGGGCACTCGTGGGAGAACCAAGTTCATGTCACACCTCGCCTGATTCTCTCATATTCCAGGTGAGTGCCCTTACCATCAGACTATTCTGGGATGGTGTGACGTTCCCCTCCTCTGGTGTTATCTGGACTGGTGATCTACTAGGCCTCTCCAATCCTTGACTCTGGGAGCCAGCCTTACCCTGCTCTGCTGTGAGAACCCCCACTTCTAAGCTGTTCACGCACAGCCTCTGGCATGTAAGCTGCTCCCAGTTACTTGATGGGAGTCGCTGGGGTCGGGGGGTCTAGCTCTGCTTCTCTAGCAGGTCCAGTTGGTGTTTTCATTCTCTCTCTCTTTCTCTTTTTTCCTGCTCTCTTACTCTTTCTTCTCTCTCTTTCTCTTCCATAGCCCTTCTGTGTGCAGTTTCTTCTCTGCCTGACTCTTTCTTTTTCTTTTATCTCCAGTTCTTTCAGTTGCAGTAATCTCTGGTGCTCCTGCTCCTTTCCTGCTCCAACTTTGCAATCACTTCACTGCTTTCACTCATTTTCCTGCTTTTCTGTTCCTACTTCCCTTTCCCGAAATAAGCAAACAGAAAATAACAAAACTGTGACCTCCTCCTGACTGTTCTTAGCTACTGCACTTAAGATTCACTTAAAATCACAAATATCAGTGCTTAAACTGTGACCTTCACTTGGAGTAACAAGCCGTACATACACCTGGCTTGCTGCACCCTTGTGATGTTCCCCTCTGATGTTATCTGGACTGGTGACCTACTAGGCCTCTCCAATCCCGATTCTGGGAGCCAGCCTTACCCTGCTCAGCTGTGAGAACCCCCACTCCTGGGCTGTTCACCCATAACCTCTGACATGTAAGCTTCTCCCAGCTACTTGCAAGCAAATGACTAGCCAATATCTCTGGTCCCAGACACAACCCTAGGAACCTCCATCTTGCAGTGTCCAGTTATACCCGCTGGATGCTGCAAGCTTATATGAGTTTGTCAATTTAACAAAGAAATTGATATGCACCAGGCTTGTTATCCCAAGGGGAACCTATGACACACTTCAAATCAAATGCACTGCTTCAGGTAGAATAAACAAACAAATTTATTAACTATGAAAGATAGATTTTAAGTGATTATAAGTCAAAGCACAACAAGTCAGATTTGGTCAACTGAAATAAAAGCAAAACGCATTCTAAGCTGATCTTAATACTTTCAATGTCCTTAAAAACTTGGATGCTTCTCACCACAGGCTGGCTGGTTACTTTTCAGTCAGGCTCCCCCCTCTGGCCAGCGTTTCAGTTGCTTGGTGGTGGTGTCTGTAGATGTAGGTGGGAGAGAGAGAGAGAGAGTATGGCAAAATGTCTCTCCCTTTTATCATGTCCTTTCTTTCCCCTTGACTTTGCCCCCCCTTTCAAAGTCAGGTGAGCATTACCTCATCACAGCCCCACACTGACCAAAGGAAGGGGGTGACTCCCATGAGGGTCTAACAGATTCTTTTGCTGCTGCCTAAACCAATGTCCATTGTTCCTGTGAGGCTGGGCTGGGTTTGTCCCATCCATGCCCTGATGAGGTGTGAACTGACTCTCTGTTCTTGGAGAGGTTTTGCATGGGCTTGCTTTAAGCCATGAGGATACAGTTTCAGCCTCATAACTATATATATGAAATTGTAACCTATAACCTTACTATAATATTACTGTAAAATTACTATAACATCACTATAACAACCATGCTCAGTACATTATGAGCCTTCTGAAGACACCTAACATGACAAACTTTGCATTGGATACCACACAATCATTTTATAAAGATGAACATGGGGGTGTAGGGTGTTCCCCCAAGGTACAGAGCATCACAGATGGATCTCTCTCAGTCTCTCTTGTACGACCTGTTCTACTACATATACATTTTTAAATATTCAATGGGCCAATGAAAGAAACTTGACTCTATAGCCCTGTGATTAGGGCACTAACCTTGTGTGTGGTTAGACAGCTATTTGAAATTGGATCTCCCACATCCCATGTGAGTCGCTAACCACCTGACTATTCTAGGGTGGGTCTGCCTCTCCCACATTCTCTCATTTTCTATTAAACTTTTTCAAAGGACTCAATTTCATCCTGTTGTGGAACAGGAAAAAATTTTAAATCTCAAAAATGTTTGTAGATAAGGAAAACCGTTTCTTACTCAGATCTAGACTCATAGAAACATGGGCTTAGAAAGGACTGCAAGGGTCATCTAGTCTAACCCTCTGTCAAGAGGCAGGATTTGTTGTATCTAAACCATCCAAGATGAATGGCTATCCAAACTTCCCTGGGCAGTCTGCTCTATTGTCCTACTGTTCTTACAGTTAGGAAGTTTTTCCTAAAATTTAATTTAAACCTGCTATGCTGTAGTTTGAACCTATTGCCTCTTGTCCTGCCCTCTGTGGCAAAAGAGAACAATTTTTCTCCATCTTTTTTATGGCAGTCTTTCAAGTATTTGAAGACCACTATCATGTCCCCCCTTAATCTCCTCTTTTCCATATTAAACATACCCAGTTCCTTCAGCCTTTGCTCATATGGCTTGCATTTCATTCATTTGATCATCTTTGTTGCTTGCTTCTGGATCCAGTCCAGTTTCTCTACATCATTTCTATATAGCGGTGACCAAAATTGAACACAGTACTCCAGCTGAGTTCTAAGCAGTGCTGACTACTGCAGTGCTATCATTGCCGTGACTTGCATGCTATGCCTCTGTTAAAGCAATGCAAAACTACATTTGCTTTTTTTGCAACAGCATCACATTGTTGATTCAAATTCCAAGTGTTATTTCCCATGGTCAAACAGCTCTAGAGACAAACCCTATATTTTATAAAGATGCATTTATGATAACACATGCAGAGGATGTTGGATCCCATATATTACAGACAATAGGCCAGACTTAGCTCTGATTTACACCGGTGCAACTCTATTGGGAAAGTCAATGGAGCCAACCTAGTGCAAATAAGAGTAGAATTGTGGGGAGGGAGACAGTTAAAATAAAATTCTTTCTTTTTTAAGTGTTTTTAACAACAAAGCTTTTTAATTATTACTTTTTTGTTGCTAAAGTGATTAAAATGTGATTAGAAGGCCCCAGAGCTAGGAAGAATTTAATTATAAAAGGTGCCTTGTTCACATTTCGTCTGCCAAGAGAACTGCTCAGCATTGTGATCCTCTACAACCTACCAGATGGATGATTCACAGCATACTGTGTAAGTTAATTGGAAGCTTCTCCAGGAATTTAATTACATATTGTGGTAAAGGTTTTAATTCAAAGTAATACATACAAACACATATTTACCTATATAGATTGATAGATTCGCACACATATAGTTGCTTTGAGACAGTGGCCGTCCCAACTCAGTAAATAGCTCAGCAATGAAAAATACTGTATTATCACTACAAGTTCTCTTAATGACCCTACAAGATGTTCTTAAAGACATTACACAAAGTGGCATGTTTGATACTGGAAGCAAAGTTTGATTTTAAATTGATATGGGTCACAAATTATCAAAAATAGGGGCTGGTTATCTAATCATGCAGTTCTTGTTTATGTTACGCTTTGTATCAGGACACAATAACTTGCCAGTAGATGGTTCTGTATAAGGTTACAAAGCCTTCTAGTCTTAACGAGTCCATGTCTTAAAAAATTTCATAGAGATGTTACAAAATGACCATGATCATAATTCATTAATATACAGGCTGGATATTCATATACAGGCTATTTCCCCCTCTTTTAAAAGCCAGAGAGAAGGAGCTAAGCCACTGGATAATATGAAATGGAACATCATCTGGGCTGATACAATTTTAATAGTAAAGTATTTAAATATAAAATGGGAGGGTGGTGTCTAAATTGCTGCTATTTAATATATATATATATACACACATAAATAAACAAGAATCCAAGATTCAACTTCATCAGCTTCTTAGGAAACTGACAACCACTACAAATTCAGGGGGGTGGGGGTGATTTTTCAATAAAGCACTCACCTGCTCAATATCTGGATCTCTGGTTTCTTCAAGGTATTTTTTGAAAGGGTTTGGTTGATAGGGCTCCTCCGTTTTTAATAAGATTTTTGTTTTCATTGGCCCTGGACGAATAACACCAGGCTTTGTCTAGATCCATAGCGAGCATGGGGGAAAAAATAATAGAAATTTAAAAACCTGAAGTAGTAACAGATTATAGAAAATGATATTTATTTTTGGACATTCTAATTCCAGTTTTATTGAAGTTACCATATTTCAAAAGATGACATTTAAAAAAATATACAAGGACCAAAATCATTCAATTCCTCATTGACTGGCCTGTTTTTGTTTCAGAATATGGAGAAAGGTGACACCAGTTGTGATTTTGCAGTCACAGGAAGCTCTTAATTAAGATATATTTGTTATCAACCCAAAGGATAGAAACTAGCCTGCCTATCAAACTATTGTTTCTGCCACCTCTTGCTGCTGCTCAACTGCATCCTAATAACTTCATCAAGTCATGGATTATGTATAACCACATCTGTTTACAGACAGCAAATTCCAGCATGAACTTTTCAAAAAGACACCGCAAAATGAAAAGAAAACCCACACAATAAAGAAGGGTAACAGATGATGCAAGTATATTAACTAATAACTTTCACCAATGCATGGTAAGAAAGCACTTTTTATAAAGGCCAGACTTAAACTCTGGCCAAATATCATATGAGCTTTCCCAACATACTAACCAAGAACTTGAAACACACTATGAACAGCGTCAGCAAACAACCATTTGCACAAATGCAATTAGGCTTTACAGTACTAACATCTCAACTTATTCATCCTTCAGTCACTGGAGACCAATAAAGGAAGAAATGAATGGAAAAGAATAATTGTTTACTCTACAAAGTACAGCTGGCTGAAAAACAATAATTCCAGTTTGTGAAAATTTTCAAAATTTGTTCTACGTCAGGTTGGGAGAAAAAGATTCACTCTCTCCATGAAGAGCATTCACCCTGGATGTAGGGGACCCAGGTTTAAGTCCCTGATCTGTCTGATTCAGAGCAAGGCTTTAAACCTGGGTTGGCCACATTCCAACAGGAGTTACCTATTGTGGGCTATTGTGGAATCTGTCTGTCTCTTCCTTCTCTTTCCTCTGCCTCAAGTGAAGCTGTTTGTTGGGTGCTGTGTGCACAAGCTGGGTTTCTGTTAGTCTATGTTTGTTTTTTTCTTTTGTTACTTGCCGTTTCCTTTCTTTTACAGGTGTTATTGGTTCCCTCCCCTTTTTCCTTGGGGCTGAGGAGGTTTTCTCCATAGAGTCCACTTCAGATGGATTTAGTGGTTTGATCTGCAAGCATGGGGTTTGGTGTGTGCCTGCTGCCTCCTGCACTGTGGAGGACGTGTTGCTGAGTGTAGGTAAGGTTATTTAAAATCTGCCTCTTGAATGAGCAAATCCATAGTGATTTTCCTGGCCAAGGAGCAGTTTGTGAATTGTTTGGTACAAGAGGGACTCTGGGTCAAGGAGTCTTTTGTGCAAATATTTCCCTTGTTTACTCCTGCTAATAAAGGAGTTTTTTTCAATGTCATCCCCTTCCTTCACAATGAGAAGTGTCTGATTTCCCCCATTCTGGGAAGGGTAGTTTCTGCTGGTGGGATGATTCAGCTAGCCTGGAATAACCCAGATGTGAGACATTTTATGATGTTAAATTACCCTGAACAGCCCCTGAACTTCATTTTAAAGCACCACATGGATGGGATGGATTATAGAATGTTTGCTACCTCTAAAAACATTAAATGTTTCCTGTCATTTGAGGGGTTCCTGCCCACACATTGCTGGCTTGGGGCTCACTGGTAAGAATGTGGGACCCCAGGATAGTGGGGAGAGGGCTGGGACTTCAAGGGACCGCCTGCATCTGCACTGCCAGATTCTATCTTCCCCTCCCTTGCCATATGGGGTCTGTGTTGTCCAGAAAGCAGACCCCCACCCTTCCCTAGAAAAACCCTCTGTTGTGACTCCATAACCTGTGCTTGTACAGAAGCAAGTCCTGGAGGTTGAGCAGCACCTCCCTGCAGAGTAAGTAGAGGGGTTCTAGAGATGGGGGTGAAGAACAGATGGATTTATGTGGGACTGTGTTTAAAAGGGCTAAGACTTTGGAGGCCCCTGAGCTGCTGGCAGTGGCTGAGGATGGAGCAGTGTGCCCTGAGAAGGAGGATAACATTGTGTTTGGTGGTAGCTCTGTGCCTGGAGCTCCCAGTGCACTACTGTCTTCCCGTGGTATGGTGAGTCCTCAAGCCCCGAATCCTGCATGCTGCAGTGATGATGCTGGGTCCAGCCTCGGGTGGGGCAGCCTACCCCTCTTGGGAAAATAGGTATACCAGCTGCCCACACTGAGTCTTTCTCCTTCATAAATGATGAGAGTATTGCAATGACAGCTCAATGTTCTTCTCAGCTGGTGGAGTCTGAGGAAGCTGAAGAGGAGGATGATGATCTCTGCAACTCCTTATTGGTTCCTGATGTTCCAGTCCATCAGCTAGATATGAAAGGTGGGCACTGTGTGGGGGAGATTAGTGATGTTTTGGATAGCACCAAAGGGAAGCAGGGTTCTGAGGTTGAGGCCTATTTCCCTGATTTACCACACTTTGTTCACTCAGCTGCCCTGGTCTTGAGAGATATCCTGGTTGATGATAGGCCACACTCCCATTTTAAGAAGTTGTTGAGAAAGGTGAGGAAGCATGCAGGGATTGTTCAAGATATATCAGTCTACCCATGGCTTGTTTTGTTCAAAATACTTTCCATCCCACTTTCCATTGTCGCTCTGCTGCTTGACTCTCTCCTTCTAGTCTCCATGGTGCTGCTAGGGGCTAGACTGGATGAAGGCCAGCATGAATATGATTGTTCAGTCTTCCATGTCTCCCACTCATTTGTCTGGTCATCATGATGCCTCTCAGTATTTCTCTCCCTCATCCTGCCTGTGCTTCCCACTGGTGCTTTAATACCAAATTGTTACAGGACCTGGATTTCACCCAGTTATTTGCTGTGTTTTGGAAGCATTGGCAACAGCACAAGCCTATGTCTGAGTCCTTGAGACAGTAGTGGAATGTCAGAAAGGTCCAGATCCAAATGTTCTGCCAGCAGTATACCCAGCCTGCCCTGTGGTCCTTGTATCATGAGTGCCCTGGAGTGCCTTGCGCCTTTTTGGGAATGTTGATATGGGAAACCCAGTGCAGATTCCCCAAACCTTAACTGAGAAGTACCAGCTCCTGAGGAGCTTGGAAGGAGCAAGGAACTCTGGTTAAGGTCCGTTTTACTCAGTTCCATGAAAATGATGCTCCCTTCAAGCTTCTTTTTCAGGTTAGAGAAAAAGTCTACAAACCACGGGCAGGATTTTTGCCTCTGGCTGCCAAATGGTCATCTGACAGCTGAGCCTGCTGAGATCTGGAAAGCAGCTTTTGCTTTTTACAGTACTCAGTACTCACCTGAAGCCTGTGATGTCCTGGCAATGGCAGAGCTGCACCAGGGGTTGCCCCATCTGACTGGTGAGGAAAAGCAGTGCCTGGACACCTCGCTGTGGCTACAGGAGCTCTCTGGTGCAGTCCAGCAGCTCCCTATAGCCAAGGCTGCTATATATCAATTGGCTGCCATCTTAATTTTACAAGCATTTCTGGCATGTTATTGGTCCTGACTTTTTTCCAGTAGTGCTGGAGTGTGCCCAGGAGATAGCACTGCCCCTCAGTTGCCACAGGGTAGCGATCAACCTGCTGCACAAAAAAGGGGACCTTTCTGACTTTGACTTATGGAACTGGACACCTATTTCTTTTCTCTGTTCTGATTCTAAGATTTTATCCAGGGCCTTAGCCAACTGACTGTAGGACTGTCTGGACTCTGATACATGCTGATCAAACATATTGTATTCCTAAACACTGTATTTTGGATCATTTGTTTTTAATTCATTATATTTTTAATGTGAGCAAACGTAGTCTAGATGTGGGGCTTATTTCAATGGACCAGAAGAAGGCTTTCGTTAACCATAGTTAGCTTTTAAAAACATTAGAAGCTTTTGAGATTGGGCCAGTGTTCTCTTCATATGGTTCTTTATTGTACCATAAAGTTTTTAGTGTTTTTAAGATTAATGGGGGTCTTAGACACTGCTTTCTAGTTCACAGAGGCATTCATCAGGGGTGTCCTCTGTCTGGGATGCTGTATGCTTTTAGTTTGGAGCCATTCCTGCACCTCTGCAGAAGCTGTCTGACAGGCCTTTCCATGCCAGGGTGCCAGATGCTTTCCCAGTTTGTCTGTCAGCCTAAGCTGCTGATATCTCAGTTTTTATTGTGACAAGCAGGCATTTTGCACTTGTTTACAAGCGTATGTACAAGCACCTTCTACCTGTATTAACAGGGCTCAGAGCATTTCAATCTTACAGGGTCCTTGGCAGTGTAGCAGTCCCCCTTTGTGGCCCCAGCAATCCAATGGGGCACCTTTGGATGTTGCAAGTTTTTGTTGGATGTGAATGCTATATGCTAAGGAACTGGGAGGGGGCTGAGGAGAAGGTACAAGGCCACCTGCAGAAATGGCCTGGCTCCTTCCTGGATTCTCTTTTCAGGGACAGGTTTTGATTGCCAAAATCTTGTGGCCTTAATCTTATGGCACTGGACTGTGTCTCTGCACCCTCCCGTGGGCCTTTTGGACTAGATTCAATGGTATATAAATAATTTATTTTTAATAATTACCACTGACTGTACCCTGCTTTGCTGTTCCTGCTATTGGATAAAGGGAGCCAGGGACTCACTGATTTAACCAGCAGGGTGGTGGCCTTTCATCGCCAGTCTGCTCAATGGTTACTTTACTCTGACTGCCCATGGGCCTACAAATCGCTTGCTGTTTCTCTCCTCTGTCGTGCTGGGAAGATGGGCTTTGAGTCTCACCTATTTTTGTTGGCACCTGGTCGATTACACAATCTAGATTTGCCTCTATTTTATAAAGGTCTTTTTAAAGCCTGGCGACTTCTGCAAAGTGCACAGCCGGACCAGCTGTTTTCCAGTTTATGGCTTTTGGAACAGTCACTGTATTTTAACCCACTTTTCCCCACTCTCCTCCAGGAGCCTGTTTTCTGCCATTAAACAGGCTGGGTTGACCTAGATGGTCCACATACTTGTTCCTAGTTGGTCAAGCTGGAATTCAGGACAGCTCTTGCTGTTCAGACCAGAATCCAGTCTGTAGGCCCTTTCTGAATTCCAGGTGGCACTCGCTCAGTGGGCTGCTTGGTATTTGCAGAGAGTTTTTGCAGGGATTATTCTTCCAGGGGGAATGTTCCCCTCACAAGCTGTCTCCCCTCCTATGGATGAGATCCTTGTGCAACCAGTCAGCATTGTCCTGGAAGGGTTTGGTGAATCTTCCTTTTGCAACCATCAGCAAGCAGCTGCGCTATGGTATGAGTGTCAAGGTGAGACATTATGCCACCCTCTCTGATACATCCTGGAGGATGTCCCTGTCCCTGGGTGACTATGTCCCTGGCTTGGAACACATTCTTCAAACCTCTTCTTCCTAAGCACTCCAGCGACTTACAGGAGAGGGTCCAGCATAGCATCGTAGCAGCCAATCATTTTGTATATCATATTACTCCTATGGTGTCTGCAGAAGGCCCCTTCTGTTTGGCTTCAAACACGGTGTTTCATTTTTTCCTACATTGCCCCCATTTGATTCCTCTTTTGGGTTATTTTTGCAGCAGCTTTTCAGCAGTTTGGGATTGGTTTTCTCCAACCCCCTGTTTGTTCTCGCCATGAGATATAGGGCTCACATTCAGACAGTTTCCTGACTGGCAAACATTTTGCTGGGTTAGGCAAAACTAGCCATTTTGAAATCTCACAACAGAATAACTGATTACACCTTTCATAACTTGACTTGTAATCTGGACACTTTTCATTTGACTTGGGGTGATGATAATATTTTGAGTGAACTTGGTGATGATGGTGCTTTAGTGGTCTATGTTTAATGTTTGCTTACAATGTGTTTGCTTTATTTTATTCATATCTTTTAGTGTCTATATTGTAATACAAAACATTTTTAAATATTTGTGATGTAATGTTATGTGAATGTTGGTGTTTTTCATGTCATCTCCTTTCCCCCCCACTTTTGATCAGAAATTTAAGGGACATTGTGTCCTGAATACCATACAATCTAAATATACAATCTAAACAAGCCAGACAAAGGGTGGGAGACCAGAGATCCATTTGTCAGATAGGGAACTGAGGCATCACAGAGAGTCTGAATGCTTTCCCAAGGTGTATGTGGCTAAGATATCAATTTAAGCCATTGCTTAAGTCCCAGGCAAGTCCCTTAACCACAACTTCATATATCTGTCAATTACCAAAGCCATGGGAAAAACAAGTATTTGGATAAGACGATTATTTTATGTGGTATAGAAAAGTACCCGGTGAAACTGGTTCCATTATTTAAAAAGAGAGGTTCAAGAAATAAAGTTGGAAATGTCAAACCTATAAATCTAGCATCTGTATTAGTAAAAGATTTTGACACATTTGGACAGGTACAATTTAATAATTGTGAGTTATCATGGATTTGCAAAATATATATCATGTCAGATAAATCTATTTACTTTTTAATTTAAAAAACTACTGGTCTAGATAGTGGCACATTGTAAATTTAATATCTATATTTTCAGAATTCTTGTTATAGAGTTCGACATGACAGGTTGTTGTATAAACTCTAAGCATGAGCTAAGGAATAATTTGTTAAGACAGACAAAGAACTGATCTGTAGGCAGAAAACAAAAGTGGAGGTAAATGTGTATTTTTGATGGAAACTATGAGCACTGGAGTTCTGTGAGGCTCTGTGCTGAGACAAACTCTTAAATAACTAGGCAGTAGGCCTCTCTAACATGGCCACATGGTAGAGAGTAAGGAATATTTGGCACATTCTGCATAAATAACTGCAAGGCTGCTGAGTTGCTTCATTGGGTTCTATCAGTTCCCAAGGTAACTGCATCTCTGACCCCTCAGTGGCCTCCTTGAGAACATCCCACTTAGATCTCTGGCCTCTAACCATCACCTTTCTGAGGGTAGGAACCTCTGATCCCCTCCCTCTAGACCAGGGACTTTAGACTGCAGACTCCTGTAATTCACTGTGATTATCTCAGTAGATCTGACTTTAGCTCAGCACCTGCAGTTCTGTTCTCTCAGGGCAATGACAGCATTGACCAGGGACCAGCCTGCTCTCTAAAAGCAAAGCTTTATTTATTAAGAACAAAAACATTACCAAGAAAACATATCATAAAAACAGTAAACTAGATCTAGATTACCAGTTGGTCACCCATCTGCCACATGAAGACTCTGGCAGGACTAAAATACTTTGGGCCATGTCTGTAGAGCTTGTCTCTTATGGTCATTGTCTCAGGTCAGTTCTTGGATTGGGTGTGAACAAGTTCTCTTTCAGTTCAGGGCAATCACTTTACACAGTTTCACATTCTTTGTCTGCCATGCCCCTTGAATAACGTCAAACCAATATATGTTATTTCCCCAGACAGTCCGCACTTCAAAAGGCTGGTTACTTGCATTGTTTCAGCATTAGGAATTTTCATTAATTACCCCCACCCCAGTGACTATAGTTCCTGCAGCAAAACCATATATAAGATTTAGAAGGTTGATACAATATAGTCTTTACATAATTCATGTGTCCACAGCATCTGTCACATCTCAACATAATAGTCTTTAAATATTCCATGCTTCTAACGCACCACCTCTGTCATAGGTACAGCCCATGGGAGCAGAACTAAGTAAAGAATTGATTTTTTGGTTTGGTGGCCAAACCAAAACAATAAAAAATAAAATAGTTCATTTCAAATCAAAACTGTTTTTTTTTTTCAAACTTTCTTGCCGAAACAAAAAAAAACTAAAAAAATGTCATTCAGCTTGAAAAAAAGGTATCAAATGGCATACCAAAACCAAACAACATTTCAAAATAAAATGGCTCGTTTGGAAGCTAAGTGTTGCCATGATATGATGATTCAAAACAAAATGTCAAAGCAATTCACTTTGAAAATGTTGAACCAAATCTTTTCAACATAAAAAAAAACTAATTTTTTATCCAGCCAAAATTATGCTCCAAATTTAACCCAAATACACATATAGTTTTGGTTCCCCTAAAACTGCATTTTTTGGAGAATGTACTGCTTAAATAAAAAAATTCATCCAGCTCTACATGGGAATAACTTACCAAAATGGGAGCAAGAAGTAGGTGGGGCTATGGCTCTCAATACCTTATGTCCTGGCTAGCAGCCTGTGCAAATGCAGTACAGAAAGCCAGTATGACAGTTGATTTGCTCAAGAGGCTTACAAGGTATATGTTTAAGGACATTGTGGTATCATAAGAACATAAAAATGGCCAAACTGGTTCAGACCAATGGTCCATCTAACTCAGTATATTGTTTTCCGACAGTGGTTGGCACCAGATGCTTCAGAGGGAATGAACAGAACAGGGCAATTATTGAGTGACCCACCTCTGTCATCCAGTCCCAGCTTTTGACAGTCAGAGGCTTAGGGACACATGGAGCATGGAGTTTTATCCCTGACCATCTTGGCTAATAACCATTGATGGATTTATTCTCCATGAATTTATCTAATTCTTTTTTTAACCCATTTATGCTTTTGGCCTTCACAACATTTCCCTACATTTTACAGATGCTACATTGTTAAAATAACCTCACTAGATCATATTAGCTCACCATACAGTAAATGGGGTACTATAAAGTTATTCAAACACCTAAAGGTTCAGGCTGTCTTTTTGAGCATAGGTACGATGAACTGTGAACTCTTCTATACCTCCCATGCCCTCCCGCCCCAGCAGTCAATTAGTTACCACAGTGTTGCCAGTTTAGTCACCAGTTTATTCTCCCCTGCCCCCGCCCCCACCCCCACCCCCAAATTCTAACACCACTTCTAATTTAGATTCCTGGGGAAAGTACTGACAACTGGTTCCCCAGGTTGACTGGCCATCGCGTGAAGTAGTACTTTCTAAAGTATCACTTTATAAAGAACATTATAAATGATTGGTAGGCTACTTATTTGAAAAAAAAAAAAAAAGATACAACTAAGTTAGAGAAAGTAGAAGGTAGGGCCACAAAGCTGATAAATAAAATCCAGAGATTTCACATATGAGCAGAGCTTGACAAAACTGAACTGATTTAATCTAAATCATCTTCCATCAAAAAGTAATATGACTGAAGTGTTTAAAATAGAGAAGGGTTTTGAAATTAAATGTGGTTTTTGAGATTATTGTTTTGAGGGATATAAATTTAAGTTATGGATGGTCTTGAACTAATACTACTCATGTCTACCCCACTCTTAGCTTCAGACCCCTTTCAGATCCATCTCTTGTTTCAGTTGAGATGGACTATAAAAAAAAGAATTTCAGGTGACATTAGTTTTACTGGAAGAGTGATGAATAGTCAAATTGCATTTCAAATAAGATGTTTTGATTATGGAATTTAACAAGTTAGTTCCTGATCCAATGCCCGTTTAGCTGATTAGTTAGTTTATGCTTGGGAGTAAATGTCCATTCTTTCTGAAGGGTCAAGAGGGAATTTAGCACTCCATGGTTTTCTCCCCACTCAAAATGGCTGTGGAAGATTGCCAAGGAGTGTTTTTCTCTACTTTCCAACAAAAAATTATATATAAAAAATAAATTAAAATACAGGATTGAAATGGCATAGTTATTATCAAATTACTGTACTGACAGAAGTACCTTTGGCCTCCTAATGGTCTTACACAACTATGTAATTAAAAGTTTATTGAGCTACCTGAAATTGTCAAGAATAAGCTGTCATTACAGATGAAGGATTGCCTTCAAAAGCACATTGTAGAAAATGCTTTTAGGGCTGTATTTTCTAAAGAACATTGATGTCAAGTGCCCACAGTGAGATGAGTCATACATTGCCAACAGTCTGACACACATCAACCAGCAATCAGAATTTGAAATACATCATTAGCTATCTACCAAGTTCTAACAAAATCATTGGTTCAAAAACAGAAGCCTGAGCTCTTCCTTTGCTAGCAGACAGCACAACTGACAATAGGTAGAGTGCCCATAAGCAAGCTGAGATTTTCTTTTGCCATGCAGGGCTGAGTCACAATACCATCAACCCAAAATTTTAAAGGTTACAGTAATGGACAGACATTATACATGACTGATGTACTCTAAAAGGAGTGGATGCAGGCACATATTCACCTCTTGCTTTTTCTATTATTATTAATAAATAATAATACCTAGCTCTGATATAGTCCTTTTCACCAATAAATCTCAAAGCACTTTACAATGGAGGGCAGCATCATTATCCTCATTTTACAGATGTTACATTGTTTAAATAACCACACTAGATCATATTATCCCACCGTAAAGTAAATGGGGCTCTATAAAGTTATACATACACCTAAAGGTTCAGGCAGTCTTTCTGAGCATAGGTAAGATGAGAAATTTGTCTGTTCCAGGCACTGGTGGCTACTGAAAATGCTGTTTGGGGGTAAGGAGCTGCAGAAAGATAAAAAAGCCAAGGAAATGAGTTCTGGGGGCAGGGCCGGCCCACAACATTTTGGCACCTGAGGCGGGGAGCTCAAATGACGCCCCCATGACTCTCACTTGGGCCAAAACTTTGAAAGGTTTCAGTTCTGCCTTCTTCCTGTTCTACTCCTCTCATGGTACTGCTCTACTACCTATCCCAATAAAGGAGAAATAACAACTTAAAATGCCTTGTTCAAAAATTTTAAGTAACACTTAACTTTTAAATGCCTGAACAGCAAATGTAACTTTTCTTGCCTGCATAGTAAACACTGGCATTTTTATCTGTTTGAATAATCAAAGTGGTGCTTTCCGTGCTTTCTTGGTTGCAAAAATTTGAACTTCCTGAAGGTCCACAGTCTGGGCCAGCTCATGCTCTACTGAGATGGTTGCAAGGCCGACCAGCCTCTCCTGTGTCATTGTGGAGCGTAAATGTGTTTTTATTAACTTCAGCTTGGAGAAGCTGAGTTCTCAACTGGCAACTGTTACAGGAAGTGTTAGAAGTATGTGCAGAGCAACAAAAGCATTTGGAAAGAGGGTGGTCATCTTATTTGTGCACATATATTCCAGAACAGCCTTTGGAGTTGATCCTGCAGAAATGTATCTTGAAAGGGCTTTCAGTTCATCACCTAAATCACTTGCATCAATATCGTGCATGTCATCATGTGGCAACACTGTCTCTAGTGTCCTGTATTGCTGGTGTGGGTCTTCTTCAGGTATAGTGAGGAGTTTTGGAATATCATACGACACCCCAAATATACTGCTGTGTTCCTTGAGCTGCATGAAATGTTCTTCAACTGAATGTATTGCACAATCTAGCACCTGGTTAAAGAATTCAACTTTGAATTATTGTTTGGGGTCTCTTATGCGATTATCCCATGCCTCGAAATCAAAATGTCTTCTTCTTTGGTGACTCTTGTATTCTTGAATGGGTGGGAAAATAGCTTCAGTGTGAAGTTCCTCTGCCAACTTCTGTGCACTCTTCAGAACATTTTGAAATCCCTCATCTGCCCGGTAAGACTGTAGGTATAACTTTGCTTTGTCCAGTTGTTCCAGTGCTCCAGATATACCAAGGTCAACACCTTGGAGTCTCTTGCTTACAACATTTATTTCAAACAGTATGTCATGCCACAACACTAAGCCACACAGAAATTTGAAGTTATGTATGTTTCTGGTGATTCCATTTCCCTCTGCCACTGTTCTCCCACGAACAGTTCCTGTCATAGCATTATCCTCCATAATGGCAATGATGGCATCATCTATTTTCCCAATTGGTGTTTGATAGGCTTTATTGTCTCCACTCAACTTTCCCATCATGTGGCACTCAGTGGATTCAGTGTCAGAGAGGATGTTTCCAGATGTTGCTTCAAAATTTGCCATTGATGAGTTGATGCAGAGAAAAATACATAGATGCTTTGAATTACATTAAAAAATTCAGCAGCCTCACCAGAAGCTGATGCTGCATCACTGACTGCCAAGTTCAATGAATGAGAACTGCATGGGACAAAAAAAGCTCAAGGGTTTAACTCTCGGATCCGTGTCTGCACTCCTCTGTTCTTTCCTCTCATGTTGGCACCATTATCGTAGCCCTGACCTCTCATGTCAGCTATCGCAATTCCCGTATCTTCCAGCTTTTTAAGAAGCACATTTGTCATACCAGCTCCTGTAGTATCATCAATGTCAATAAATTCTAGAAAATGCTCTCTGACAGTCACCATTGCAGGGACATTTTCACTAGGTTCTGTTGTTGTTACAAAATGCACCATTAAAGTCATTTGTTCCGTATGGCTGATGTCAGGTGTGCAGTCCAAAATAACAGAGTAATATCTTGCTGACTTCAGATCTGTCACAATCTTCTGTTTGACTTTTGTTGGCAGTAACTGTATGATCTCATTTTGAATTGTTTTTCCAAGGTAGTGGTGTTTGTACATTTCTTGGGTGGTGACTCTTCTTAGATGCTCATGGAGTACAGCATCAAACTCAGCCATCAGCTCCACAATTTTAAGGAAGTTTCCATTGTTTGGCACATACAGCTGATCTGAAGTGCCACCCAGTGCTAGGCAGGGGTGAGCTGCAGACGGTTCGCAACGGTTCGCGCGAACCGTTTGCTAAAATTAGACGCCGGACAGCGAACCGCTTGCTAAAGTTCTCTGTCCGGCATCTAATTTTAGCAAACAGTTCGCGCGAACAGTTGAAAATTCTGCCTCCACCTCCTGCCATGAAGCTCCTCCTTGCTTCTCCTCCCCCACGGCTTCCCGCGAATCAGCTGTTCGCGCGGGAAGCCTGGGAGGGCTGAGAAGCAGGCAGGCTTCCCCGGCCCAGGAAGATGACCCTAAGGTAGGAAACGGGGGCGTGTGCCCCGGCCGGTCCCTGGCCGCGGCCCGTCCCCGTCTCCCCGGCCGCGACCCTGCCCGGCCCGCGTCCCCGACTCCCCCAAACCCCCCCCCGGCCGCCGGGGTCCGGCCGCCCCCCCCCCCCCCCCGCCCTGCCGTGCCCCCCCCCACCGTCCCCGGGTTCCCCCCCCCCCCCCGAGTCCCCGCCCGCCCCCCCCTGCCCGCGCCCTCCGCCCCCCCCCCCCTGTTCCCGGCCCCGCGTTCGCGGCTGTTCGCGGCCCTGCCCGACCCCCCCGCCCCCCGGCCCCGGGTCCCCGCCCGACCCTCACCGGCCTCCCTGGCCGCGTGCCCCCCCCCGCGTTACCGGCCGCGGCCCTGCCCGGCCCCCCCGGGCCCCGGGTCCCCGCCCGACCCTCCCTGGCCGCGTCCTCCCACCCCCCCTGTTCCCGGCCCACGGCCCCGCGTCGACCCCCCGCCCGCCTCCGGCCGCACCCCCCCCCCGCCCTGCCGTGCCCCCACCTACCGGGATGCTCGGCTCTGGACACGGCCCCCCACCTCCAGCCCGGCCTGGCCCCGTGGCTCCAGCCGCCCCTGCTGTTTTGCCAGGGGGCCGGGCTCCGGCAGCGCGTGGCGGGGGCCCCGGCTGCCCGGCTCCAGCTCTGGCCGCAGCCCTCCCTGGCTCCACCTGGCCAGCCACCTGGCTCCGGCCGCTGGGCTCCCGCCGCATTCTCCGGCCGCGCGACTCCTGTCCTGGCCCGGCCACGTCCAGGCAGCGCGGTAAGGGGGCAGGGAGGGGGTGTTGGAGAGAGGGTAGGGGAGTTTGGGGGTGGGGGGGTCAGAGGGCAGAGAACAGGGGGATTGAATGGGGGCAAGGGTCCCGGGGAGCAGTCAGGAAAGAACAGGGTTGGATGAGGTGGTGGGGGCACTCAGGGACAGAGAGAAGGGGTAGTTGTATGGGGTAGGGGTTCTGGGGGGCCATTGAGAATGAGAGGAGGGGTTGGGTGGGGCGGCAAGGGGTTAGTCAGGGGACAGGGAAGGGGGGGATGGGTCAGGGGTCCCGGGGGAGGGTGTCAAGGAACATGAGGGGTTGGATGGGGAACGACCCCCCCCCCCAGAGGGGGGGGGGGGAAGGAGGGAACCCGTTGTTAAAATTTTGGAGGGAGGAGGGAACCCGTTGTTAAAAATTTGGCAGCTCATCACTGGTGCTAGGTATTGGGTAGCAAGCATTCTCACAATGGCAATGAGCCTTTTCAGAACATTTTGCCAGTAAAGAGACTCTGATGCAATCTTCTCTTGATACTGATCATCTATGGTGGCCTTTAATCTTAGTCTCATCTCAAGCTCTTTCCACCTATGGAATGCTCTCTGGTGATTAGCTGCCTTCTCATGGCATGCCAGATTTCCAGCCAGATTTTTCCAGTCCTTTGTTCCTGTAGAACCCAATGTGGCTGGAACATTATACTGGAAGAGTTTGCAACAAAAACAGTATGCAGAATTCTAAGTTTGTGAGTACATAAGCCATGGCCTCTCCACTTTCTCACCATTGGGGATTTCACGCCAGTAATGTGTTGGATGGAAACTTCTATTTTCATTGTCTTTGGGGAACATGAAGTTTTTCACTTGCTGTGGCCCATGCAGTTCAAGGAAGTCCCTACTGCTCAAGTGGGTCCACAGTCCTGGATCTTTTAGAATTAAGGAACTAAATTCAGCAGCAGCTGTTTCTTGCACCTTCACCACACTCTTCTCTGATCTACACTTTTCTTCAGGAATGTGCATGGTTACATCCATTTGAGATGGAGATGTGGATGCTGCAGTAGCTGCCAGGTCACCTGCACTCTGACTAACTGGATGATCAGGCATCTCCTCACCACTCTCATCCTCACTGGGGCCAGAAGGCTCACCGTGAACATTTGTGTCTATGTATTGCAGGAAAGCTCCTTCCTGCTTAGACAGAAAAGCTTCCTTTGCTTTCTTTCTTTTTCTGAATGCTGCCCCAGAGGGGTATTTTCTTCTTTCACTCATGACTGCTGTTCTGTGCCAGCTATAGTGGCTCTCAACACTCAGTTGAAGGGGACAAATAAGCAGGATGGTACAAGGCCTGAGTGAGGGAAGATATCAGTGTCTTAAGGGCCTAACTGGCTCCTACTACTTCAGTTGACTGTCTGTTCTCCTCAAGTGGATTCAGGGAAGTAGCAGGAAACAGGAAGCTCCCTGAGAAGCTGGTGTTAATCAGTCCTGGAGGTGCTAGAGAGGTACATAAGAGGCTCCTCCTCCTCTCTCTCCTTGTAGCTCCTGCTGCTTTCTGTTATTCCCTCTCACCGTTTCTCCTGCCTGCCTGTTATGTCTCTTGTGCCCTCCTTCCTTCCTCCCACACAGCACTCCACTATCTCTGTGCATCTAGAGCAGAGAGAATACATATGCACCAGCAGCAGACAATTTTTTACACTCTGGGTCCTAGTGGTGCCACACACACACACACACACACACACACACACACACACACACACACAGTCTGGCACCTGAGGCTGCCGCCTCAGTTCACCTCATGGTAAGGCCAGCCCTATCTGGGCCACCCTCCTTACTTGCCCAAAGGCTGGATAGATTTTCAGATTTTTTTTACTTCCTACTTCCCTACTTACTCCCTAAACCTTTGATTAAGTCTAAGTCCTTTTTAAAACCTCTCTCTCCCTGAGACTCTTGAGTCCTACCTAATCTTTTCTCTTGTCTGTATGCACTCTGTCTTTGTCTATCTCTATATTCTCCTCTCTTTAAAAAAACATCAAGAAAGGACTGAATTATGTATGAATTAGTCTTACGCAGTCATCTCCCTATAAAACTTTCTGTCATTACTAACAAATATAAAGTGCGATTATTGCTATATTTTAAACTGCCTGGTGTCTGGCCATTACGGTATGTTCTCAACCTGGGCCAATTCCAGAGAGGTTCTGAATAGCCACTGAGCACACACCACTCCCATAATCACAACGGGGCTGCACACACTCAGCTGATACTCAGAACTGGTCAGGATTTGGCCTGTACAGTTCATCATCATGTACACAATGCCTGATATAACCACGCAGCCTACTGGAGCTCACAGACACTCCTCTAAAGGACAACAAATAGAAAACCCTTCCTAGAGACACTTCATTTATTAATTTAGACAACAGAATCAGAACAACCACCTGTCAGAATTTTGACTGAGTGTAGACAGGGCCCCACTCACTAAGAGGTATCAGTTTTATGCATCCGACGAAGTGGGTATTCACCCACGAAAGCTCATGCTCCAATACGTCTGTTAGTCTATAAGGTGCCACAGGACTCTTTCCAGTTTTATCCTTGAGTCCAAACCTGGGTGGCTCTGAACAAATGCAGAGGCACTAGGCTGTCACTGCACATTATTTTTGACAAAAATTGATGTATTAAATGATAAATTTTGTTGAAACATTCTTTCCCCAAAAACCAGCCTCTCAGCCCCACTCTGCCTCTCACATGTTCCCCCAAAGAAACCTACTGCTCAATTTGTCTGTTTAGAATATACACAGGAACACTTGCTAATAAGCTGAAAGATTAGAGTAGATGAGGCCTGGGAGATCCCTCAATGTCTGATGGCTAAACACCCAAATAAACCAAAAACAAATGAGGTCTGGAGCTTGGTTGCCAGGAACCACCCAGGCAGAAACCCCTACCTCCTGGTGAAATGCAGAGCAGTTCCCCCAGTTGCCTTGTTTTCTTAGAGGTTTCCAATTCATTAGTAACAAAGTGGGGCTACCATTAGTGAAGCAGGCTCCAGAGGGCCCTAGTTGTCCTCTCTCAATTCTCTTGAGCTGAGGGATGAGCTTTCCCAGGTCCCACCTTCCTCTGGAGTGCTCTTGTTCCACTATCTAGATCACTGCTTCTTCCCTTTATTTGGGATGTTAGGAATTGGGCTTATGTTGGGCTTTTCTATGGTTCCAAAGGGTGTGCACTGCTCATCACAGTTATTAAACCCCTTTATTTTACAGCAGTCTTCCTGTAAGCAACAATTTTGTTTCCTGATGCTTCACAGAGGATTGCATTTTGAATGCTTTCTGTTCATTGTTGCTTTTTGTCAATTTGTCTCCTTAACCAACACTCCCACGTCATCAGATGCAATGATATTTAACAAAAGAAGAGAGTTAGTTTCTGTTTCTCATGGAGCACAGCATGCTTGGGGAATCCCCAGCTGCTGCAATGATCAACCAGGGGCCTTTATAATCCAGAGCAGGTTAAAGAAGCCTTGAGGCTGCTCTAAACAATACGGCTGATGGATTTGGTAAAGAAAATGGCCCCAAGATAAGGGAGCCACAAATGGCTGTTTTATGCTCAGCTATTGTTAGGCATAGTTGAGCATTGAGCCCTAGGGAGGGAAGAGACCTTAGGTTACTTTGTACATCTCACTGAAAAGAATGAAGACACACACACACACACACACCAATTTTGTGGGTACTGGCGCCCTAGGCATTGGTTGGGCTGAGCTCCCTCTAATGATACTTCAGTTCTGCATATACCAAAATGATGTGTTTTGATCACTACAAGTACAATCTCAGGTGCTTTGCTTAGTTGAGTTTTAAATTATTTTAAAATATTTTCGCTTGCCGTTGCTTTTTGCCATGAACTATTTTTCATGGGGATAAGATATGTAATTAAAACTATTCCTTTATTTATATTTGTTATCCAAATTTCAAGTTTATAAATGCAATAAAACATTCCATGATATGAATGAGGGTCTAACAGAGTTCTTCCCAGATGCACTTGAAGTCTGAAGGCAAATGCCTGGGGCAAAAAAATGATATATGCCCCTCTGACTAATTATTCACAGATCTCTTTAAGGGGGAAGGACAGCTGGAGGAAGGACAATTATTTTGCATGCTGCTGTGCTGACAGAGCAGCAGGACATATCCCAGAGCTCCTAGAGCTGGATAGGCATCTCTTTGTAATGCAGGTTACTTCTATTTACATACAAATATTTGACTGTCCAGAAATGTATGAAGTGCAAATAACACTTTCAGCTAACTCTGCGCTAAAGGAATATACAAGACCTGAAGCCACTTAGCCTCCATACAGAATTCAGAGAGAGGACTCTAGGGTACATTACTTAGTACACAGCAAGGGACTCCAGCATATAATAGAAATCTTTGTGTTATTCCACTTAAGGCATTTATATTCTGCCTACCTACATTTCCTGCTGCAGTTTCAACAGTCTAGAGCTTTCTTTATTGTCTTTCCTGAACTATTGTATAGTGTTCTTAAAAGTAATGGCTGCATTTCACCCTAGAGATGGGTACAATTCAGTGATGGAAAGCAATCTTCTATAGAGGTAAGTTCTGCTTCCTCAGATGTCATTCCCCAGTGCCCAAATGCCATGCGGTCAAACTGGGCAAATTAATGGCCCAGAAGAAGAATCTGTAGCAGCACACCCTGGGTGTACCCTGGAACTGCTAAGTGTTCCATGCTGGATGCTGCCCTGGCCAGGACTTGGTGGGAAGTGATTGCTGAATTAAGTTCAGATTGCTTTATACCAAAGGGAGTTATAATGCCATAATTCTCAAGGTTTAACTGCTACTCTGCTCAGTCACAGTTTAATTTACTTCACAGACTTTGTGCTAAGCAGCTTTAAACTTAGGAAAGTCGGTAAGTTGCATGATATATATATTTCTCCTAATGAATGAATTATAGAAAAATCACTTCAAGCTGTTAAATCACCTGGAAGTATGCCTCAGAACCACTACGCATATACCTAGGAGTTAAGCTACACCCTTCCACATGAGCTGTGCATTATCTAGGTTTCGCACACTTTTTAAAACATGTTTGAAATATATTTAGCCTTCTCTTCAGCCCACATCTAGAATTCCTGATAATATCACCAACCTGCAAGGGCCTGAGTTCAATGCTCTCTGTTTTAGATGGTTAGAAAGAGGCGCCGACTTTCTGGTTTCCCTGAGGGTACTTAACCCCTACTCCACCACAAGCTCCTCTCCCACTCCGCCCCTTCCCCCAAGGCCCCACCCCTGCCCCACCTCTTGCTGCCCCGCTCCGTCCTCACCCCTCCTCTTCCCACCCTGTTCCGATCCTTCCCCTGAGCGCGTCCCGCCCTCCCTCCTTCTGCCTCTTCCTGCCCCCACTCCTCCCTTTCGCCCCCCAGCACCTCCTGCACACCGTAGAACAGCTGATCACTGGCAGGTGGGAGGCACTGTGGGAAAGGGGGAGGAGCTGATTGGCAGGGCCACTGGTGGGTGCTGAGCACCCACTATTCTTTTTCTGTGGGTGCTCCAGCCCCGGAGCACCCAAGGAGTTGGTGCCTATGGTTATAAACACTGACTGCTCTTCTATTGTTTGGTGACTCTGAATATCTATCTGTCATATTCTGCCCTTGCACACACATGTGCAATGCTGGTCTTGTGATTAAGGCACTGGACTAGTGTTCCAGAGATATGGAGGAAGTTGGCATAATCACTAACTTCCTGTGTCATCATGACCTAGTCACTTATGCCAGATTTTCAGAGGAGTGCAGCAATAAGTGCTATAATGGGAAGTTCTGGGTGCTGGGCACTTTTGAAAATCTGGTCCTAGGTGCCTGAATGGGATTCGAGCTATACTGACAGTCTGGCCCTGACTATATGGCACAGTTCCTTATCTGTAACGGGGAATAATAAGATTTCCCTAACTCACTAGGCTGCTGTGAGGACAAAATGAAGTTGCTCTACATGAAAGTTGTGTTTTTGTCTTAAAATGCTTCCTAAGGCCTGATTTTCATCTCACTTTTCACCAGTTTAGTTGTTCTTGATTTAAACAGGTAGAAGCAAGAAGAATAGGGCCCCAGAATTTTGCCTCTATTTAAACAAGTTTTCAAACAAAACTGAAAGATTTTTAAATGGCCACTAGGAGGCAGTGGACCACCAAGTTACCCAGTCTCTTAGGCCTCTGTCAAAGACCTGCAGTTTGTCCTATGATTCCACCTCACTTGTAGGTATTGGCTCACTTTTGTGTTCAAATTCATGTTCAGTATGGAAGGAGTAATATATTGCTTATTACTTTCATCTAGAAACAGGGACCACAGCTTCCTTCCAAAGACTAAGGAGAGACCCAATAATTTCTTCAGATTTTATGTTTGTAATTTGAAAACCTGCATAGTTCAGACATATGATACATACCAGTTGACTCTCTGTCACTGAAGGCGTTGGTAAGTAAAGGTTAGCCTGCAAAAGAGTAAATATATACAGTGTTACATAAACTAGCATAATCCATTATAACAGTCAAACAATCTGGGATGAGAAGGAATGCTTATTCACTACAGAGGGGAAACCAGGAAGAGCAATATTTCCATAGATTATCAGTGGTTCCTGGATGATGGAAGGAGTACAACATTTACATTTTATCATGTCACTTGTAGGTATTTTTGTGTTCCTAATGGAAAAAAGGCATTTGAGCAACAGTATATTCCCCTGAAGAAGTCTTTATATGAGATGTAAAAGTTTGCCTCTGCAGGGTGGACAATTCAAACAACAGTCATGAACATGTATTCCTATTTATAGCCCCCCCGTGAAATTAAGCCCTTACTAAAGTCTCACAGGACTTGTTACTGGATGGACGTTTCTAGAGCATTAAAATTCTACCTATCTTTTAGGGAATATCCTCTCCTACAAGTGAATTTCATTGAACATCACTAGGTTTCTGTATAAAAAGACACTTCCTTTCCTGCAGGACATGTTCAATTTGAAGGCCCCGGGTCACTAAACTTAGAGCATTCTTTGGTTAATTAAAAACTCTTCGTCTATAATAGTTGGGCTTTGATGTTACAGCGGCAGCATATTAAGGGCCAGATTGTGGCATACGCCTACAGCCTGCACTGGATGGTATTACAGCAGCATCCCAAAGGAGGGATACTGACTGACTCAACCACAATTCCCCCTAGTTGTTTCCAGTAGCAGAGTAGCTCTATCACCCTGAAAGAGAGTAGAACATGCATACCCCTTGCTCCTACCAAATTCCACAGGCTGGTGTTGTCTGGGGGTGGGACCAGGGACCCACCTTCACTAACCCAGTGGGGTGAATAGTGCCACCACTGGTCATACACCAACACAGAGCTCCCCGGTACATTGTTGCTAGTTCCTGCACTTGGCACAACGAAGGAATGCTCCTAGTTCCCTCTCCCACCTTCTTATGCCTGCATGGGGCCAGCCACAGCACTTTCAGGCCTGACTTTCCACTGCCATGTACTTTGTGAAGTCATTTACATCTGTGGAAAGTGAGTGCAAAATGGGTATCAAGTGCTACACAAGGAGGAATGCTGGTAGTTGAGAATTCAGCCCCTTCATTTTTAAAACACCCTTGAGAAAATATCAAGCTATGACCCAAACAATCTGTACAGACTGTTCCCAAGAGGTAGATTACAATAATTCTAACTAATCAGTGTATACATACACTAATATAATGTAAAGAAAATATGTAAAGTGGCTTAGCAGGATGACAGCTTTTGCTGTGTCTGATTAACTAACAAACAAATTAGTATGCAAAAATCATCTAGTTTTCTTCTGTAAACAATGGCACATTTAAGACAGCTTCTCAACAAGCAGCCAATAACAGAAATGATGCATATAAATAATGATAATTATATTGTCAAAATACCATGCTAATTTTTCAAAGTAAATTGAATTTCAGTTGAACAAATTAATAGCTATTTCAGATAAAAGAAACATAGTGCAACTTCCTTGTAAAAAAAAAATTAAATTAAAAAATCCATTGCTA
Source organism: Mauremys mutica (assembly GCF_020497125.1). NCBI lineage: Eukaryota > Metazoa > Chordata > Testudines > Geoemydidae > Mauremys > Mauremys mutica. Next base: position 47,197,177 of record NC_059074.1, on the reverse strand, counting down.
GATCACTAGTCATGAGGTAGTGAGCATACTGGATGAGCTCACAGTTTGATATTAATATAATATATGTCTTTACAATGGGTGGCAAATTCAGTCTCAGCAGGTCCATCACAGAAGATCCTAGCTTTTGAATTCATTAAGAAGAGACACGGCTTTCTTACTAGTGCAAAATAGAACCCTTGGACCTAATTGTATGTTGTTTTTTAGCCCCTTTATGTGGCACAAAACAGCCAAAGCAAGCTACCAGAGAATAACCTCAATAAATGGTGATTCCTTGGGTGGTATAGAGCTGTGTTAATGGTTCAGAACTGGCTCTTTCCACAAACCCTGTGTGGCAAAGTTCCTCCTCCCCTCTAGTAGGTCCTGCGCTTATTGGCGGATTTCCTCCCCTCAGTGGTCTTCCCCTTGGATGAAACCCACAGTCTGGATCACCTCCTCCTGTGTCTGATTAGGAGTAGCGAGGTTTGGGGGGAACCCGGGCCCACCCTCTACTCCGGGTTCCAGCCCAGGGCCCTGTGAATTGCAGCAGTCTCTATAGTGCTACTTGTAACCGCTGCTTGACTGCTACAGCTCCCTGGGCTACTTCCTCATAGCCTCCTTCAAACACCTTTCTTATCCTCACCATAGGATCCTCCTGGTGTCTGATACTGCTTGATTGTATGGTGTTTCCTCAATCCTCCAGTCGTACACCCTCTCAGTTCTTAGTTCCTTGTGTCTCTGGCTCCCAGCTCCTCATACGCCCTTCCTTCCTCTGGCTCCTCCTCCTTGACTGGAGTGAGCTCCCCTTTTTATACCAGGTGCCCTGATTAGCCTGCCCTGATTGGCTGCAGGTGCTCCAATCAATGTAGCTCTCTCCAGTGCCTTCTAGAAAGTTCTTAATTGGCCCCAGGTGCCTTAATTACCCTGGAGCAACTGCCATTTTGGTTTCCATGGTACTAGGGATTTGCTTAGCCTGGGGCTAACATACCTGTTCCTGAGTACTTTCCTGTAGCCATCCGGCCTTGCTCCATCACACCTGTTATTGGTGGGAGTGTAGTGTGACCTGGTTATTCCCAGCTGACCCCGTGGTTCCTTGGAGGCCATGGCTTCAGAGTGTAAGTTAGAGCAGCCTGCAGGATAAGTGATCATAGGGAGGTCCGGACAAAAAGGAATTTGGGGACTTCCCTGGACACACAATATTTGGGAGCTGAACATACAGGAAACTAAGCCTCTAGATCAGGGATCGGCAACCTTTGGCACGTGGCTTGCCACGGTAAGCACCCTGGCGGGCCAGGCCAGTTTGTTTACCTGTCGCGTCTGCAGGTTCGGCTGATGGCGGCTCCCACTGGCTGCAGTTCGCTGCTCCAGGCCAATGGGGGCGGCGGGAAGCAGCAGCCAGCACGTCCCTCATCCAGCACCGCTTCCTGAAGCCCCCATTGGCCTGGAGCGGTGAACCGCAGCCAGTGGGAGCCGCGATCAGCCGAACCTGTGCACATGGCAGGTAAACAAATCAGCCCGGCACGCCAGGGTGCTCACCCTAGCAGGCCGCATGCCAAAGGTTGCTGATCTCTGCTCAAGACACACAGGATTTTGTTGGTATTTCTCCAGGCCTAAAGCCTCCTCAACCCCTGATAGATTCCCTTCTGTCTTCTGGGGAAGCCCTGCAGGTGGCAGCAGTCTTGGCCTTCTGCACTCTTGAGGAGCAGCCATCTGAGGACTTTCATGTGCATTAGCCTAGGGTATTCACTTGCTCCCCAAACCCCACAAATAAACAACTCCAACAATTTCACATTTGGAAACAAAATATAAAAAATTAAACACGGGCAAGAAGACATATATATCTGAGTTGATGTGAGACTTTAAAATGTCAGTGCATTTGTAAAGATCAAAGACAATGAACCTGACTGTAACCCTACCCTGTTAAGAGTCACACAGGGGTAAGCTCCAAAGACAGTATCTCAGCCAGAAATTCTAGTCACTGTAAGTCTTGTAAGGATAATTCTACTTAAAGAAATGTTTCAGGCACAGTTTAGAGATTATAAGAATTCCACTGGAATGGTGAGCAATATGCATTATCATCTTCAAGATGCAACATGTCAGCTTGGTTTTGCATGTCACTAAAAATGAAAATCACCTTTCTATTTAGAACAAACTAGCACACTGTGTCATGCAAAATTCACATTCCATAGTATGCAATAAAAAATACATAACTGCATGCAATGGAAAAAAATCACTTCTGTAGCAACTTGCTCACAGGAAACAAAATTGCATTGATCAAGCAGTGTGCTGGGAACAAGCTGGAAAATCTCTCTTGTTTTTGCCTGTACTGCACCTGATCTGTGATTGAGTAGAAAGATAGATTGGTGAATAATGAGCAGACATATGTCAGCATATGAAAAAATGGGTCATAAGTAAAAAAAGGTACCTTCCTTAACTGCTTATCCTAAGGAGAATAAACATGTTAACTGAGTTTAATATGTTGAATAATGAATAAAACAAATGACTTAAGATAACTAATTGTGTGTGTGAGTGCACACGTGTGTGTATTTAAGGTGCCAGAGGGAGGATAGCAAAGAGTCAACTTTTCCAGTCACAGTACATGTAAGACAAGAACAGCATGAGGCAGTGGAAGTGCAATTACCATCAGAGGAGAATTAGGCCTGCCTGCAAGCATGCTGTGATCCCCTAACTTAACAGAAAAACCAAAACTCCTTCCCTCAGTTTCCCCAGCCTCTCTAACTGTCCTATTTTCTTCAACAAAATGCTTCTTAGCCCCATTCTGTGGGGACCAGTTCTAGAGGTGACAGGATATTTGGTGCCCATTCAGGACTAAATTGAGGTTTTTCAATATGAGAGAATAGGAATGTCATGCCAAGCAAGTGCTCCTGGTGAGACATTTTGCCTCAGGTTGGCACAGCACCGTTGGGAGTTCTGGAGGGGCGCAAGCCAGAGTGGCCTTTGCTTCATCTTTTAAAGAACATCACACATGTTAACCCTGTGTATGCAGCCAGGTTTCACACTTTCTTTGGTCCTCCATACCCCTCCTTGGGGTGACCTGCCCCTCTGTAGGCTTAACTTCAAGCAGACTTTGGGGACCATTCCTATACAGAGGTGCATGAGGAAGGAGAGGTTTGGGCATCTTTTCACCCTAATCTGTGCAACTGTAGATGGCAACCAAGGCACAATTGTAAGGATGTATTTGGGTGATACGGACCATTGTTTACAAAGGAATTAGACTGAGATCACCACACTGAAGAGCCACTGGACGGTAAGGCTTGAGGTGGAATTGAAATAGTGGTGAGAGGTGCCAAGTCTCATTTCCAAAGCCTTGAACTATTCACTTCCCCTACCGCTGTAAAGAACTTTTCATGTCTGTAGGAGGCTAGGGAACCACGGAAGATTCTGTTACGGCTTAGCTTAGGCAGTTCCACTTTCTCAGCCTCCAGTTATTGTAGGACACAGCATGCTAGTTTTAACCTGTTGCAACCGGCTGGGACTACTGCTTGGCAAGCCCCTGGCTGTTGGCCAGGGGGGCAGCCCCGGAGGGTGGAGAGTTTCTATTGCATTATGTATGAGCTGATATGCTGCTGTTTGTATAAAATGAGCATGCTTTGTGTTTGTTTTCGGACTTCACCCCAGGCCGAGCTACAGGGCGCTGGGTCCCCGTCTCAGTGACAGCAACGCTTGGGGTCCCCGTTGCAGATGTGTCACGTTACCTTCATTAAAACCAATTACTCTCAGTGTGGAGTCGGTCTCGTTCTTGCAGAGTACCTCGGGCCTTTTGGGGCCATAACAATGTCCTAGATGGATTTACTCCCTTCCCTCAGGCAGGACCCAGCTATTATTGCAAGAAGGATGCTTAATCCTACAAAATAAGACATTTCTGTAGCTAAAACGCAGAGTAATTATACAGGGACTTACATATCTGGTTTCCCGTCCAGCTGCTCTCTGCAGTGTTGCAGACATCTGTACACAAGATAAATTGATATAACATGCAACCAACAGTAATCTGACAATTCCATGAACTTTTAACTTTGTAACAAGATATTAACTGCTAAAAGTCTAAGAAACCATCACTCTGCAACCATTATGAAACATTCATCAGAGAGGTGAGATGTGATTCATTAATGTTTAGCTCTCAGTGTTGAGTAATTGTTTGACTTACAGTAACTCCTTACTTAACGTTGTAGTTATGTTCCTGAAAAATGCAACTTTATGTGAAACAATGTTAAACAAATCCAATTGTCCCATAAGATTTAATGTAAATGCGGTGGGTTGAGTTCCAAGGAAATTTTTGGGGGGGCAGACAAAAGGCATTATATACTGTACTGTACAGTACTGTACTGTGGTTGGGAAGTGCCCCTGGCTTACCCCACACAGGCACAGTCCGCTGCAGGCAAGGACGCTAGGAAGCACCTTTGCTGCAGCAGCGGCAGTTTCCCCAGAGAACAGGCTCGGATTTTGCCAGGAATGCTCAAGGCCCGCCTCTTCCTGTCCCTGCTCCACTCCAGGCCCACCTCTTCCCACCCCCACTCCACCGCCTCTCCGGAGCACGCCACATCCCTCCCCACCCCAAAGTCCTAGGCGCCGCCAAACAGCTGTTTAGGCGCTTAGGATTTTCTGGGAGGGAGTGGGAGGAGTGGAGACAGGGTGCTTCCCTGCTCCTGCCCCTCCCTCCCAGAAAGTCCTAAGCGCCGCCAAACAGCTGTTTGGTGGTGGGGGAAGCGCTGGGAGAGAGGGGGAGGAGGCAGAGAAGTGGAACTTGTGCAATACTCCCTTGTAAAGTCACTGCTCTTCCACAAAATCTTACAAGCAGGCAGCCAAACGATGTTATAAGGAAGCATTGCACAACTTTAAACGAGCATGTTTCCTAATTGAGCAGAGACATAACATTGAAACAACGTTAAGTGGGACAAAGTTAAATGAGGAGTGACTGTATTATATTATTGTGTGTCAAAGATGCGACTCCAGTATCTGACCTCATAGTGTTATAGTTGCCCTTGCTATTGTGACCACGTAATCTAGGGTGACCATGTATGGAGAGACTTTGGCAAACCAGTAAAGTGCTTGAAACCAATATGACTTATTGTTAAAGGCAGCCTAGTCAGCAAGCTGTAAATTGGCCATTCAGCAGTCTCAGCTTGACGAAGGCAGGAGGGAATGGGGTTTGGGGTGCCACAGAAAGGGCAGCTTGACCCTGCATCCTTCCTGATAAGAATTGTGTTGAAGTTGCTGATACATTTTAGAAGAACGGGATGTGCCCAAGAATGTCTATTGGGGTCTCAAGGTTGCAGGCTCTGGAAAAACCCACACCTGGTTAATCAATAATCAGAAGGAGCCTCTTGCTTGATCATTGAAACTGGTTACTTAACAAGGTTTCTTTAAGGGACATGTCATTCTATTACTAATGTATAAATAAGGGGGGAAAGTTTGAGGTAGGGGGACTCTTCGGGACTGGTCTCTCTCTGGATGCATCTTGCGGTCACCACTGGCAGATGGAAGATTTGGCCACCGGGAGCCTGCCACTGTGTCCCTTGAAAGCCACACTCAGCTTTGGTAATTATCAAGGGTTGGGGGTGTCTTGTTGTGGACGTGTGTAAGTGCTTGAGACTAAGTAAAGTGTAGCTTTAAGTGAAAGCACTCTTGTGCCGTCCTGTTTGTGCCAGCCATCTATCGGTCGGATGGCCGTGTCTCCCCTGATTTATTTCCTGACACCTCCTCGCACAGAGTAAAAGTTACCAAGACCTTTGGGTTGAAAGAACCCCGGGTAACAACCAGAGGTCCCAATTTTATAGGGACAGTCCCAATATTTGGGGCTTTTTCTTATATATGCACCTATTACACCACCCCACACCACATCCCAATTTTTCACACTTGCTATCTGGTCTCCCTAATATAACCTCTGGGAACTCTCAGAATGAATCTGTTAACAGACAGAAGGGGACATATCCAATCCCCAAACAGGATTTCATTTCTATTTGCATAGGAAATGTATTGGAATTATCTTCGGTTCTGTGCTATTTTCCAGCAAGAACGGTCTTCTTTCATCTAATTGTCTTCTGCTGTCTGTCTAATCCATGGCATTTCTAAGGCACTTAAACTAAGATATCTGTTGTATCTCTCCTCCCACTCCTTCTATTTCCCTCATCATTACTCATTACTCTGGCTTCTTTCCTTTGTGGTCCAATTCTCCACTGTCTTGCACCTGGTGTAATTATATACACCTGTATAAAGTGGTATAAATAACTATCACAGCAGAAATCTCACTCACCTGTAGTAACATTTTACAGCCACTTTACTCAGTGTAAATAACTACACAAGGAGCAGGCACCGAGGAATCAGGCTACAGGCATGTACAAGTATCCCTGTATCAAAAAAATGGAAAAAAAACCCCTTCCTTCAATCCCACCTGCTTCTCTAACTACCATCCCATTTCTCTCCTCCTCCTCCTCCTCCTTCTCTTATGAGGCCTATGACTCACTTCACCATTGCCCTGCTACTTGTGAAATCACTTACACCAGTGAAAAGTCTATATGGAGTGGGTATAGAATACTCTCATTCCAGGAATCTAATGTTTTACCCCCACTTTGCACTAATGTAAATGACCAGACAATGTGCAGAGCAACAGCAAGTATTGTCCATTCATAGTGGACCCATTGGCACCAATGGGCTTTGGACCCACTGCCAAGATGTCCTCTTCTCCATTCTCCAGTCTGCTTTTGCTCTCTCCACTCCACCAAAATTGCCTTGACCAAGGCCAATAATTATATGCAGCATTGTTGTAGCCATGTCAGTCCCAGGATGTTAGAGATACAAGTGGGGTGAGGTAATTAGACCAGTTTCTATTGGTGAGAGACAAGCTTTTGAGCTCCACAGAGCTCTCCTTCAGGTCTGGGAAAGGTACTGAGAGTGTCACAGCTAAATACATGATTGAACAGATTGTTTAGCAAAAGTAGTTATACATATTCTATGGGACCATTCAGACTGAAGTGGCCTGTTAACACCTCTGCAGTCAGAGGGCAAAAAGGGGCGTTAGTTGGTTACAGATTGTTGTAATAACCCAATAAGTTCCCTCCCCTTTGCCAGGTACACTGCTACATCAAAGGGACAGGAAGAGATGGAACAGCAAGGACTGCCTGAGGAGGCTCCAGCAACCCTACAGAAGGAATACCTATACTGCCAGCTTCCCCCTAAATACAAATAATCTGGTTCAAGTGGACCTAAAGGTTCAGTCTCTCCCCTCTGAACTGAACAGTTACAATCTTTATGACTTCTCCTAACAAGTCTGTCCATGTCTCTAGTTTTAAATCATTGCCCATCTACGTGCCCTCTCTATATTGTCTGGGTTGAGGGACTGTAGAAAGCTTGCTGAGGCTCAGCAGTAAGTGGCTAGAGGAGTGGGATACTCAGCACCTACAGCTGGGTTCAGCAACCAGCTGCTTGACCATTCACTCAGACGTCCTGCTTTCTGGAAGGCCACGTATCGCTGGATTCTTCCCTGACTACTGGACCTTCAAAGGACAAATTCCCTTTCTTCATACACTGCAACTACTCCTGCCTCCAAGTAGATATGTTGCAGTGGAGAGGAAGTGGCTCGAGAGCTGTAGCTGCTCTATCCTCTCTCTCTTTTCTGTGTCTTTTTGGACACTAAGGGGAGGATCTGTACTGATCTTGCATCTTTTAAGATTATATGTAGCTTTCTAATGTTACAGGTTTTGTATCTATGGTATGTGGCCATGCTTACTCACTTACTTTGCCTATGTCTGAATCCGTTGATGTGTGCAGGGAAGATGGAGAAGATTCACACCGGCGCTGAAAAATGGGATTTGAAAGGGCACAGGCTTTGTTAATAACAAGAGAAGACAGAAAAGAGAGAAAACATTTAAATTCCACATTAGTGCTGTATTACCATAGGCAAGGGATCCTGTAGGACTTGATCGATGGCAGCACAGAGTTCTTCAGTTTTTTGCCTGAGCTGGGCAGGGGAGCACATCTGGAAAAGTAAAAGCAACAGCTGAACTAGCTTTGGCTTTGCGAGTCCAAATGAAACACTGGCTGGAGAGATTTATTGTGATTACCTACCTCTGAATGTGTGTCCAAAGTAGTGTCTTCAATCACTTTTTCTGTTTTAATTGGCTCTTCTAATGCCTAGAGATAAATAAAAATTGTTCTGATGTTAGATTGGCTGAAAATAAAAACTTGCTTTTCGGTGTGAAAGTTTCCTTACTTGGTACTTCCCTGTTATCAGCTGAGAAAGAAGATAGCTCTGTACTAAGCTTCGTCAAATGAAAGTGACCATATCTTGAAACATTAAAGATGTTCTGCACAGACAGAGCACCAAATTCCAGTGATATTAGAGAGGGGTGAACCTCCTGGTGAATGTCTTTATTTGGAGCCTGATTATTCTTGGAGTTCAGAACAGTAGCTAAGATGAAAATTTTTCTGCATGTAACTTAAACCCATTGTCTCCCCACCACTATTTACTTACAGTCTGTTATTTAGGCACTAGATGTCTCTGTGTGCTGTATAGCATTCCAGACAAGGTGTGGTCCATGGTAAACAAGAGAATAGGACTGGAACCCAATTGCTGTGGAAGCCTCTTGTTTTGTGTCTGTGGCTGCTTTCTTTAATAAATGACTCCTGTTTAAGAAGCACTGAGATTCCACGTAACTTGACAAAGGATTCAGTAGGGTTGGGTGTTCTTTGGGGTTGTTGTTGGGGTTTTTTTTGGGGGGGGGGAGGAGTGTTCTAAACAAAAAAATGTATAGATAAAGGAAAACTCTCTAAAGCGTTAATGGCTGAAGTGCCTTATTTATAAGTATCTGTTTAGATTTCCATTCAATTTTTCTCTCTCTTCCTCTCATCACAATCTCTCCAAAGCAGAACACAAACCCAATGTGCTTTGAGTACAGGTCGAACTTTCAAACCCACAAAGTTGGTATCAGCTTGAAATTGGTGAAAATGAATTTGCCCATCTCTAATCCTACCAGTGAGTGCTGAATAATCACAAAAGCCAGGCTTAGAGGAGAATTCAGAACATCATTCCTCTTTTCCTTTCTTCTTCTAGGTTCTGACCTACAGTCTAGTTGCTGTTACCCTGCTCCTGCTTTGAAGTGACTTCCAAGGAGATGCCATGCTGAGATATCATAATTACCCTGGAATCTGCTGGAGAATTATGCTAGACTGCAGGGGTCAGGATCTGTGGATTTTTAAATACATTGTGCTTTTTTGGTTTCCTTTTTATTATTTAATTTAAAAACATATGAAAAGAGCAAAATATATTTATTTAAAGTTAGTCACCCTGCCCTCTGCATGCTCCCTGCTTCAGTGGGGTTCTGTGGGAACAGTGACATCTCAGCATTGTACATGTCAGGGCTCCTCACAACACAAGACAGTGTGGTTGCAAAATAAGCATGTGTTTATGCAGTGAGGCACAGAATACCCCTCTTTGCCCAGGTATTGAGGGCATTCAACACAGAATTGTAAAGTTACTGGTATTTTACTTTTGCTGCTCTTTCAATTATTGTCTGCTGTAATATATATAATATATCATTTAAAATTTTAAATCAAAATGAAAGGCTTCCATCAATCTGAAGTGATTTTTTTAAACAGAACTTTCGTTGAAAATGTTTAAATATTGGGGTTTCATTCCAAGTCAAACTGAAAACAAATTCTGATATCTCAAAATCCTTCACAAAAATGGAAATAGAGTAACTGATAAAGTGCCTGCATATAAATTGGAAAAACAACCTGTTTTATTTAGATACATAAATCAAATAAACCCTCAGAATGGAGGCTCTGCTAAGCTTCTCAAAGAATTCCAGCTCTATTAGGATACTGAGCACAGGAAATCACTAAGAAAAAAAAAAGTTGAATCTCTTTTTGTTCAGTGCAATATTTTGAATTTTCACATGGCTGAAAAAAATAGCATGCAAGTGCTGTAAATTATTTGAAAAGTACAATTTTTTAAAATTAAAACTAGCACTTCTCAACCAGCCACTGGTCATGTCATATAATAATCTTACTTTGCAGCATTATTGCTATCAGCAATATGGAGAGAACAAGCCAAGCTTGTCATCCTGGTTTGCTTGTTTAACAGTATGAAAAACAGCATTCCTGCTTAAATTCTTCACCTTCCGTTCAAATATTAAACAGAAGGAACAATATTGTCAAGGTGAAGTGTAACAGAGAGTGTAAATTAGGTGCTAAGTGCATTTGAGTGTGTAAATCAGATAATTACATATTTAACTGCTCATTTGTCCTTATACATGTAAGATTTGTGCGGGTGTAATGTATGCACCTCATTGAGATCATTGTTGACAGTATGGCCCTTCAAAATTCCTGTGATTGCTAAACTAGTAAAGCAGAAAGGAAATGGATGAACAATCTGATTCTGACCCTGGATATTTTATTAGAAGAATCAAGGCACTTTGATTTCTGTACAATCTAAACTGTAATCACTTCCCCACTAGTGTAATTATTTTTCAAATGGCTGAAGGCCTATACTCTGTTGGGTACCAGCCACACTCAGTAAAAATTGTCTTCTTACCATATGAATTTTCAGAATCCTGTGTTGAGCAAAGCAACTGAAGGGGTTTTGGTTTTGTTTGCTTGTTTGGGGGCGGGGAGGTGTTGCTTCATTTTCTAGCACATTTTTCCTTATCAATACATTTCTAAAGCCTTAGGCCTGGTCTACACTACGCGTTTAAACCAGTTTTAGGAGCGTTAAACTGATTCAACGCCACACCCGTCCACACTAAGAGGCCCTTTATATCGATATAAAGGGCTCTTTAAACCGGTTTCTGTACTCCTCCCCAACGAGAGGAGTAGCGCTAATATCGGTATTGCCAGGGGCGGCTCTAGGCACCAGCAAAACAAGCTGGTGCCTAGAGCGGCAAAATGTAGGGGGCGTCCCCTGCCGCCGGGGAGGGCGGGAGGCTGGGCCGGCGGACCTGCCGCAGTCATGCCTGCGGGAGGTCCACCGGAGCCCCGGGACGAGTGGACCTGCCGCAGGCATGACTGCGGAGGGGGCGCTCGTCCCGCGGCTCGGCTGGACCTCCCGCAGGCATGACTGCGGCAGCTCAACCGGAGCCCGGGACGAGCGGACCTGCCGCAGGCATGACTGCGGCGGGTCCCCTCTTCCCGCGGCTCCGGTTGAGCTCCCGCAGGCATGCCTGCGGCAGGTCAACCGGAGCCGCGGGACCACGGCACCCGCCGCAGTCATGCCTGCGGCAGGTCCGCTTGTCCCGGGCTCCGGTTGACCTGCCGCAGTCATGCCTGCGGGAGCTTAACCGGAGCCGCGGGAAGAGGGGACCCGCCGCAGGACCGGGGAAGGGCGGCGCAGCGCACCGCGCTGCTTGGGGCAGCCTGATTTCTAGAGCCGCCCCTGGGTATTGCCATATCGGATTAGGGTTAGTGTGGCCGCAAATCGACGGTATTGGCCTCCGGGCGGTATCCCACAGTGCACCACTGACCGCTCTGGACAGCAATCTGAACTCGGATGCACTGGCCAGGTAGACAGGAAAAGCCCCGCGAACTTTTGAATATCATTTCCTGTTTGCCCAGCGTGGAGCTCCGATCAGCACGGCTGGCGATGCAGTCCGAAAACAAAATCAAAAAAGAGCTCCAGCAAGGACCGTACGGATGTGATCGCTGTATGGGCAGGCAAATCTGTTCTATCAGAGCTCCGTTACAGAAGTCGAAAGTCCAAAGTATTTTTAAAAAATCTCCAGACAGACGCCATAGCAGAGACTCAGCACGCTGCTGCGTGACAAGCGTAACGGAAAGCAAAAGAATCAAATGGACGTTCATGGAGGGAGGGAGGGGGAACTGAGGACGCAAGCTATCCCACAGTTCCTGCAGTCTCCGAAAAGCATTTGCATTCTTGGCTGAGCTCCCAATACCTGTAGGGTCAAACACATTGTCCGCGGTGGTTCAGGGCATAGCTCGTCAATGTACCCCCACCCCCCACCCCCAGAAGGAAAAGGGAAAAAAATCGTCTCTTGACTCTTTTAAATGTCACCCTATGTGTACTGAATGCTGCTGGTAGACGCGATGCTGCGGCACTGTACTGTAGCATCCTCGCCCCCCCTCCTTGGTGGCTGATGGTACAATATGGCTGATATCTGTCGTCATCATCAGCCTTGTGGCAGATGGTGTAGTGCAATAGGACTGCTATCCGTCCTCATCATCAGCCCATGAGTGCTCCTGACTGGCCTCCCTGTCATTCCCAGTAGACGGTACAGAACGGCTGGTAACCGTCTTCATCATAGCAACAGGGGGCTGAGCTCCATCAGCTCCCGCCCTTCATGTGTAAAGAAAAGATTCTGTACTGCCTGGACTATCATAGCAGCAGGATGCTGGGCTCCTCTCCCCCACACTGCTTAATGTCCTGTCTGGACTATCATAGCAGCTGGAGGCTGCCTTCCCCTCATTTTATCTCACTAACAAGTCACTGTTTCTTATTCCTGCATTCTTTATTACTTCAGCACACAAATGGGGGGGACACTGCAACGGTAGCCCAGGAAGGCTGGGGGAGGAGGGAAGCAACAGGTGGGGTTGTTGCAGGAGCATCCCCTGTGAATGGCATGCAGCTCATCATTCCTGCATGATCTGACACGGAGAGGCTGTGCTCTCTAGTGCTCTGATACACTGGATCTCTAGTACACTTGCCCCATATTCTAGGCAGGACTGATTCTATTTTTAGATACCATAAAGGAGGGATTGACTCGGGGAGTCATTCCCATTTTTGTCTTTTGCGCCCCCGGCTGATCTCAGCCAGGGGCACCTATGACAGCAGCAGAAGGTATAGTGCAATAGGACTGGTAACCGTCATCTCATTGCCAATTTACAATGGCATGGTAGACGGTACAGAACGGCTGCTAACCATCTCTGCTGTCATGCAAAAGCAAATGAATGCTGCTGTGTAGCGCTGCTGAATCGCCTCTGTCCGCGGCATCTAGTACACGTACAGTGACAGTGACAAAAGGCAAAACAGGCTCCATGGTTGCCATGCTATGGCATCTGCCAGGGCAATCCAGGGAAAAAGGGCGTGAAATGATTGTCTGCCGTTGCTTTCCCGGAGGAAAGAATGACTGACGACATTTACCCAGAACCACCCGCGACAATGATTTTTGTCCCATCAGGCACTGGGATCTCAACCCAGAATTCCAAGGGGCGGGGGAGACTGCGGGAACTATGGGATAGCTATGGAATAGCTACCCACAGTGCAACGCTCCAGAAATCGACGCTAGCCTCGGACCGTGGACGCACACCACCGAATTAATGTGCTTAGTGTGGCCGCGTGCACTCGATTTTATACAATCTGTTTTACTAAACCGGTTTATGTAAATGCGGAATAATCCCGTAGTGTAGACGTGAATGTACAAAAAATCCTTTCCACATGAGGGAGCTTCAACTATCCTCAGCTCCTCGTATAATTCTATTATTTCTTAAAGATCCCAGGAAAGGACACTGAAAGGATTGACTACCATGAAACTTTGATACAGTTAGAACTCAAAAGTCTGTGATGGCTTTTAAAAAGAAAGAGGGAGCTCCAGAGCCTGCTTTGCAAAATTGTACGTTGACAGATGGCCTGTGCCATTTTAATAATCACACAAACTGATAAATCATTTATTTCCCATTTTACAACTAGCAATGGGTCTCTAGCTAGAAGTAAATGTTTTTTTAGCATGACTCTTTGATGCAAGATTTTCATCTTGGAAATGTGTGATTAGGTGGCTTTCCTGGTGTTTTTCCTAGGTGTTTAAATCCTCTTGAAATGTTGTTTTAGACTCATATGATGTTAGTCAAATGATATGGTTTTAATGGGGATAGCAAAGCATACCCCTGAATGCTAAATCCAAATAATGTAAAATCATGCTCAGTATTTCAAACAAAAATATGATACTATGTTTGTATGCTGTTTGTGAAGATCAGAATAGGAAGTCACAGAAACAAACAGCACTTTAACTTGTAAGAAACAGTTATATGTAACAGTACAGTAGATATGATAAAGATTCCCTCTTGAGAGCTGAAGATCAGCTGCGTAGTGTAGGGCAGGACTTTTTTGGCTTGGGACTCCAGAGTTAAGAAAGGTATAACTCGAGGTTCTGCATTAATGACTTATCCATTTTGATTCTAGAATATTTGAAAAACAAACAATTGCTGCTGAGTCTGAAGGTGGTTTTATTTAAAGGATTATCTATGCAAGGCTCTATTTTAAAAATTCCTTCTATTCAGGGGAAACATTGCATTAATACAGTCCTGAGAATAGCTTTAACAAGACTTCTACTATAGGTAGCTTTGAGTCAGTTTGCTCAGTATTCTTTGAAATAAAGCCCTCTCTCATGATCCATTTTGAGTGAAAGACACCTTTACGGCACATTTGATAAATGAAATCTCTAAATAATTGATATGTTATGTCTGAAAAAGAAATAATCTGTCCCGGAGCTGTATTTTTTTAATTAGAATCTAACCTCATAATATTTAAATAATGGAGGATAAGAATCAAGGCTCACGGGATAATTTAGAATACAGTAGGTGACCTATCTTTTCTTATACTTGCTGAACAAAGGTAATATGTTATTCGGTGTTATCAGGTCCCATCCCTTCTGCACAGTGATTGAAGGGTTGGTCCTGTCATTATCTGACACTGTATGCTGTGATACAGGGGAAAGGAAATGCCTCAGTAATGAAAAAGATACCAGTGTGGGGTATATGTTCAGCACAGCACATAAGTAGTAAGGAAACACGTGTTCCAAAAACTGGAGGTGCAATTTCCAGGTCAAGGAGACATCCCTGCACTAGCTCTGAGCAGGCTAATATGCTAAAAATAGAAGTGTAGCCACGATGGCGCAGATAGCCAACGTATGTCCCCAATGGGCTTGTACTAAAGACAGCTAGCCCGTACCACCATGTGCACCACCACAGAAACACTTTGTTTTTAGGGTGTCAGCTCAATCACAGCTAGGTCAACTATTTCTCCTCAAGCTGGAAATCATACCTCCAGCTCAATGGGCAGACATGCCCCAAGACTTTTCACTTAAACTAGCCTGATCTTGTCAAGAATTATATGCTAAAAAAAAAAGTGATTTATATAATTAAAACCTAGTTCTCTTGCACCTCTCCTTATAAAAACATTAACTTCAAAAATTTAAATAATGATAGCTGGAATAAAATTATTGGCAATAGCAATAAATATCTTTGGGCTAGACTGTGACTTGATCCACAAACCTTCACATGAAGGTTTCCTTTGTGTGGGCTACCAGGACTGGGTGCCCTGGGCTTTGTAGGTGCTGTGTGCCTACTTACTCCCTCCTGGAGCTGGTAGGTGGAAAATGTGTGTCAGCCAACCCAGTTGAGCTGGTACAGGAGGATGTTGTAGTTAGTTGGTAAAGGCCAGTAGCAAATTACTCTCTTCCTCTCCCCAAAATGAGGGAGAACCAGAGTGGGAGCTGTACCTTGGGGTGCTTGAGTCATAATACTTATCATGCCTATTTGGGGAACAACTTACAGACAACACTTGGTCAGGCTGTGCCTTAAGGCATAATCTAGTACATTGTAGTCTAAGTTATCTGAACACAAGACCCAAATCCTGCCTTAGAAAATCTAATTTCTACTGATACTATATGAACTTGCTTTCTCTCTTTTAATATATGAAATCAATGTTCAAGAAAGAGCTTGGCATCCAAGTCTTCAATAAAAGAACATATAACCTGCAATAAATGAAAAACTTCAATTGAGCATTAAAGAGTTTAAAAAACAAATGTATTAAATGGTTTGAAGAAAAAAATCCAGTTTGTATCTGTTAAACGTGGTGTGACATTCAAATATGCCAACTATTATCAGCTAGCCTACAATTAATAATACTTGACCAGAAGTAAAACTCTAAAAAGGACCTATGGGTATGTCTACACTGCATACTAAGCCCATGCTCAGAATCAGGTTGAGACCAAACCCTGCTTCCATCCACACACAAATCAGTCTAACACAGGTCAGCAAGAACTCAGGACCTGGGTCCTAGGACCTTGCTTGTTGACGTGGGTCAGAGCCCAATTCCTGCTATGACTTGTTTCCGAGCACTGTCATTTTGCAGTGTGGATGTTGTTCAAGCCTCAGACCCAAGAGAGAAGGTCCAGTCAGTGCAGTATGAAGACATTAACATGGCTGTGAGACCCTCTGGTCCAATGATTTACAATGTAGTGTGGATGCTCAAATACGGTCTTGGAAACACTGAGTCCACAAGCCCAGGTTTACAATGCAGCGTAGACTTATCTTAAGTGGCATATAAGCCTAAATCCCATTTTCAAAAGTGACTTAGGCCCTTAGGACCCCAAGTCTTATTGAAAGTTAATGGGACTTAGGATCCTGGGAGCCAATTTTTCAAAGGTATTTAGGTGCCTCAGGGTGAGATTTACAAAAATGTCTAAACAGGTTAGGTGCTAACTCCCACTGAAATCAATGGGAATCTTTCTAGTGATTTTAATACAAGCAAGACTGATGCTGGACCAAATTTTCAAAAGGTGAGAATCAATGGTACTTAGGCTTCTAAGTCACGGGTGATTTGAAAATTTAACCCTTCATTCAAAATTAAAGTTGTCAATTGCACCATTGTCTTCAATGGTAGTTTTGTACAAGTAAGGACTGCACAATTTGGCCTTCACTGTATTATCAAAATTTAACACCAGATATTTGTCACTGTCTTCGAACTGTGAAAATCTAGCCCTTTGCTAAAGCCTGCTAAAGAACATTTTAGACAGTGTGATGTAAACTGCAACTTCCATGGGAAGATATATTTTCTGCAGGGAATTTTTGTAGAAACTCAGAATAGGAAAATCTTATAAAACACTACTGGCCCTGAAGAATAGTAGCATATATAATCCTGAATAGTCAGCCCACAGTATTTATGTTTTGAGTAGATTAATGTCAGGAAAATATTAATTATGAAAAGTTCTTAAGTAGAATGTGCTTGAATACATGAGGCAATTTTCATGCTCTTGAGCAAACACTAACCTTCTGCTCCATAAGCAAGGTGTTTGTAGGGATTGCTGCAAAAGCCTTGTAGCTTGTCTTGATCTTGTATTGCTAGAAGGGGTAAGCCAGAAAGCAGGAATAGGAATGAAAAAAAAAGGGTATGATAGAATTAAAGCTAATTCTACCAATCTCATTGACAAATTATCAATGATAAAGTGATTACATTTGGTTTGAAAAAGTTTTTTCTTACAGAAGAACTACATGGGCTTCATTTCATGGTGCCATTTTCATGGTTTTATAAATGTTATTAAAAAACAATCACATGAATATTTTATATATAAGACATAAGTAGAGCTGGGAACTGTTAGCAGCACACAATTTCTTCAATTAACTTGGAAAAGTATTCATAAAGAAAGCTGTTGGGTTTTGGTTTTTGTTTTTTACAAGTTTTCTTTTTATTTGCAATGACTTAGTGGAAGGACTGAGCATACCTACCTATTTCTCATGAACTGTTCACTTCAACTGTGGCTTCCTCAGTGGCCCACATGGAAGCTAATGGAAGTTTTGTCATTGATTTTAATGAGCAGACTCAGGCCCCTATTGCCTGGATATTTGCTATTTGTGCTGTGTGGATTGGTCAACTAACATGTGGTATTGTTTTGATCCCTGTCTGGGTAACTCCAAACCCAAGAAGATCTTTCAAGACGTCTCTGTGGTCCCTTCCGTTGTAAATAGTCATGCAATATTCACAGTTTTGCCAACCTCACGCCTCCAAAAAATCAAAAATCAGGCCTGCCAAAATCATGAGATTGGGTTTAAAATCATGAGGTTTTTTTAAATAATACATTTTAGATTTTTTTTTAAATTTACCTTTTGGTTTATGAGCCTTTAGGGTTCATACTTTCAAGCTTTGCTCTGCAACTATGAGAGCTTGAAACTTACTTCTTAAAAAAAATGAAAGCTCAGATTCTCATATAATTACATGATTTCAAGACCTGGGGCTTTTAGCAAAAATACCATATTGTGAGGGGTGGCACCACTGTTCATATCATTATTTCTGTGTATGATTATTTGTGACATTTTTCCTCTCACAAATATTCTGATGAACAAACTTTCACTCACATGAATCGTCAATAAAAAAAAGTAAGTAAAAAATTGTCACAAATACCACCAAAGTGAATGGTCGGTTTTCATGTGAACAAATGTTAATGAATACTTTTCTGCCATGTTCATCCAGTTCTAGAAATAAAGTAACAAAATTATCTACTTTGCTTTTTTCACTGTGTTGTACTGGAGGCAAGTCAATTATTAGATTAAAGATTGAATAATAAACTTTACTATTGGGTACTTCAGTTAATACTTTTTCCTGCCCTCATGAGTATCTAATTTCTACATAATTTATTTCTAGTAATACGGTTTTTCTTAATCCACCTCTTCCAACAAGAATACTATTGTACACAAATGTTGTAACATTTGCTCCCTAACTGGGATTTTTTTTTTTTAACAGACTGATGGAAGAAAAAAAACCTGGGAGAAAAAGTTCCTCTCTTTTGTCATGATCTTTGCTTAGGTTTGTCACAGCAGTTATATATGGCCTTGATCCTGCAGTTTGCTACATCTACACGTGGGAAATTGCAAGATCAAGATACACCTCTACCCCGATATAACACAACCTGATATAATACAAATTCGGATATAACACGGTAAAACAGTGCTCTGGGGGGCGGGGCTGCACACTCCGGTGATCAAAGCAAGTTCAACATAATGCAGTTTCACCTATAACACGGTAAGATTTTTTGGCTCCTGAGGACAGCATTATATCGAGGTAGAGGTGTATTAGTTAATGTTAAAATTTTAAAAAACATTTAAGTGACTTAGGAGCCTACTTCCCATTTTCAAAAGAGACCTATGAGCCTAACTCATTGATTTTCAATTAACTTTAGACAGCTATGGACCAGATTTGTAAAGGTATTTAGGTACCTAAGGATCGAGATAGGCACCTAGTGGGATTTTCAAAAGCTCCTATATTCCTAACCCCCATTGAAATTCCTAGGCATCTAAGTCACTTTTGAAAATGGGAGTTAGGCTCCTGCATCATTTGAGTGGTTTTGTAGATTTTCTCCAATGTCTGTATAGCGCTTTTAAAAATACAAACCATATACTGTGACGGGGGCTGTTAGCAGCAATAAATAGAGCCCCTTTGGGCAGCCAGCACCCTCATCACTTAGGACATGCAGGGCACTGGGTAGTTAGAGTAGGAGGTAGTTAGGTAGTTTACGGGAATCACTTGCACCTGTAGGGAATCTGACAAGCTACTGGAGTAATTAGCTCACCAATTGGATAGCTTAGAAAAGAAAGCAAGCAGTATAAAAGGCAGAGCTGCGTTGTGCTGTATCTAAAGCACCGGCCAAGAAATAATAATAAAGACACTTGGTGAAGGTACCTTGTGGAATGTGTGTGCTGTTGAATCGCCAGGAGAGCTTACCAGTCACGGTTTCCAGGGATGGAGGATGAACAAATTTACATATATACATATTGGTATATAAATATATACGAAGCTAAATATTCAAAACAAAAAAAAAATCCTTCAGTATTATAGGCGCATCTTTTTGCACCAGCAATTGCACATATTTTGGTGCCTCATGATCTGAATGCACTTGCAAGTCTGATAGGGGCATCTAAAGGTCTAATTGTGCTCACATTTAATTGCATGTGCACAGTTGTATGCACAATACTGAAAGCTGATATGAGGCCAGGAAACAGTCAGTGTCATAATATACAACGAAGCACAAACACATTAGAAAAGGCTGCAGTCCTCCGTCTATTGAAGCAAGTAGCATTTTTCTGTTGACGTCAATGGAAACAGATTCAGATTGAAAAAATATGTAAAATAAGGAAAATAGATTTGTAAAGGGAAAATCTATAATTAAGTATATGTAATAATCATGTAATGTATTGTGACAAACCACCAAGGAGAAGATACTCAGAGTTAAATATTCTTCATTCACCTTTATCTCATTATTCCTGACACTCACACATTGTTCTCAGCTTTCTGCAATACTTGGGCACAGTAAAGTAAATGAAAGGCAGAGTGAGAGATCTTAATTTTAAATTACTGGGTTTAGATCTTATAACACTGGAGGGAGGGGGCAGATTTCAAGAGTGGGCATACTGATTAAAACTGTAAAAATCCAGGAGCAAATGGAATAATTGCATTCCTATTTGAATGTTCAATAAATTTGATATTCTCACATAAGCATAGATTGTATGTAAACATATGTGGATTTTGTGGGCAAGCTCATTTCATTCCTTGAAATTTCAGCTTTTAATGTTGTTATAAAGCACAGTATTTCTGTTGTGTTTAATATTTTATATATATAATCTACATACACACACACACACACACACACACACAATGACTAAAGCTTAAAAGCTCTGGTAAAAGTTGTGCAGACACTGTTCCTAGAAATTGTATCATTCCTTTTTGACCAACTGCTTTTTCATTAAAATTATTATGGATATTCCCGAGATCATAATGGCTTCTTCAAAGCCCATGCAATCTTTGAATTGTTCTACGTAAAAACAAAAATGTGCAAGTCTTAAGCATATACAGATTTATGCATAGGGAGGTCATCCCCTCCCACATTTCAGGGGAGAGACAACCAGCAGCAGCTCCGGGCACCAGCGCTCCAAGTGCGTGCCTGGGGTGGCAAGCCATGGGGGGCACCCTGCCGGTCCCTGCGAGGGCAGCAGACAGGCAGCCTTCAGCAGCTTGCCTGCGGGAGGTCTGCCGGTCCCGTGGATTCAGCGGCAATTCAGTGGCGGGTACGCCGAAGCCGCAGGACCAACGGACCTTCCACAGGCAAGCTGCCAAAGGCAGCCTGCCTGCCGTGCTTGGGGCGGCAAAAAAGCAAGAGCCGCCCCTGGACACAACGTCTCTGAGAATTTTCACTGCAGGAACAAGTGGTCCAAGTCAGAAAATTCAACACTTCAGGGGTGAAATTCTGGCCCCATTGAAATCAGTGAGAGTTTTGCCAGGATTTCACTCCAGAAGTACAACCTTAGAAAGGCTGAAAGAAGTGTCTGTTGTCTGGGACATTTTCCCAGGAACACAGCCTGTGGGAAGACATTACACAGCCAGAAGACAAGTTCTCCACCCTAATAAGGAGAAGATTAAGACAAATGAGGAGGCTAGGGCATGTGGGAAAGAAAAGAGTGATGGGGAGCAACATGGATGAGGAACCGACATCAAGATTATCAGACAGGAAAATTGGAAACATTATGAAGTACAGAAAAATTCATGACATTCTTTACAAGCCTACATGCCTGACTGCCCTTCAATGGCGGAGTGATGTCCTCATCAGAACACATGCTGGGGACATTACACTGCGAGCCAAACATGTAGGAGGCATAGAAATAAAAAGGACATGTTTAAGACAATGTACTGGTATTGAATGCTTCTCTTACCCTGTAATTGAGGCATTGAGTACAGTGTTTTCAACACTACAGCAAAACAAGCAAGAGCAAGGAAAAGAGAGAAATAAAAAGGGAGACAAGAAAGCTCAACAGTTTCTGAATGCAAATGAGCAATAGAAGAAGCAAAGTTTCCTAATCTCCTAATGTTGAATTGTAACTAGTATTGTGTTAACAATATTCTTACTTGCGGGATGTGTAACAATTTTTCACTGGCAAGGGTGATAACTAGAGTTCATTGGAAAATGGATTTGTTTCCTATGGAAAGTTTTGTCTTTTTGTTAAACTTGAATTTTTGGCCAAAAATGCTAATAGGGTTGTTTGTGTTTTGGTTTTGTTTTCAAATGAAAAATCAAAACTTAAAAGGAAGCAGACAAGTGCCACACACACAAAAATCATGTAATTGAAAACCCAATTTTCCGTGGAAAAAAATTATGGAAAATTTGGACTAGCCCAGGTGATAACTAAAAGTAGGTGTGGTGCCAGTCTGTACCCAGGTTTAGTCATTTTACAAAACTATTATAAATTTTGTACAGTACAAAGTATGCCTTGTGAGGTACCATTTGAAAACCCATAATTTGTTTATCATTACTGTCCTGGTAAAATATGTGTGGCAACTTTGTATGTAAAGTTATAAGATTCTATGTACAATGTTACTAAGACATATTCCAAACCTGGGGAAGCAGCCACAAACCAGTGTCTCAGAGACAAAAGGCCAACTGACACCTCAGCCAGAGGTCAACAATATGAAATCAACCATCACCTGGTTAATCAGCCATTCTTTGGCAGGAAAAAAAGAGGCGAGTGAGAAATTTACATCTTGGAAAAGAAACAACTGGCTGTTCCCAGCCCCACAGACTTTGTCTCCTGAACCCCCGCTGAAGATGATTCTCAAAGAAGAGGAAAAAGTATAAGAATGGGGAACAGACACCCAAATTATTCCTCCCTTTCTCTCTACCCATGGCAGCCACAACACCGGAGGAACAAAGAAACAGATTTGGACTGAGGGCAGGATCCTGTCTGAAAGGAATTCAGCCAGTAAGTCTGCTGAAGCACTTGGTAAGAGAGACTTTTGCTTTGAATTCACTTAATTTGTTAAGTTAGTTGTGTTTTACCTTTATTTTCTTGTAACCAACTTTGGACTTTTATGCCTTGTAATCACTTCATTTTTTTTCTGTCATTAATAAACGTGTTTTATTGTTTTATCTAGGCCAGTGTGCTTGGATTGAAGTGTTTGGGGAAACTCCATTTGAAATAACAGGTTTTGTGCATATCATTTTCTATTAATAAAATGACAGCCTTTATATGAGCTTGAGTTGTCCAGGAGAGGGCTGGACAGTATAAGAGGCATTTCTGGGGAAAGTCTGGGACTGGGAATTTGCTGGTGTTGCTCTGCATTGTAATTCAAGAGTGGCTGGCCATAGCACTCATACAGTATAGCCAGGAGTAATTTACATGCTGGACGCTGTGTGTGGGCAGACCAGGAGTGGTTGCTCTCACAGTGAAGCAGTGTAAAAGGGACCCAGGATGAAGAATTGAGGGGACACAGCTGTTCAACAGTCCATATTGTACCCCGAGTAATGTCACAGGTGTAATTTCCAATAATACAAGCCTCTGTCCAGCAAAGTACTTACATATGTATTTAAATTTAAGCACAAGTAGTTGCTGTGATGCTGTATAATTAAATATGACCATTTATATCATTGATAGTACCACTGTTATACAATTACAACAAATCTTGTACCAAGTAGTCATGTAAGGTGTTAATGGAAAAGTTATGATTTTCTAAGTATGATTATCCTGTTTATATGCATCTTTGTAGCTAAAGTTATGAATATTGGCTATGCATTGGTATCTTATACATGTGTTCTATTCCTGGCTAGAATTTACATCAGACCCAGAAACCTATGTGTTGCTGGCCCATTAAGGGCACTTCACCCTAGCAATAGGTCATAGAAGAAACTCTCCTGCCCAGTAAACCTTTCCTGGAGATGCCTCAGCCAGAATATGGGCAATGGCTGCCCCTCTGAGTCATCAAAGCATGTAAGGACATGTGATATGCTCATGTGACCCTGGACTCCATCTTGGGTCAGTAACTTTCCATGCACTGAGCTATGAGCTTTGTTTGAGACAGTAAATTTCCAGGCACATGGCAGAAAATACAAAAGACCCCTGAGACATCTCCATTGTGCATGTTTCCTGCCCTGATTCTCTCGATTGTGGATTTACAACTAAAAGGAGCATTTTTGAACTATGGACTGAGGAGCTTCCAATCTTTTGGAAGTCACCAGAGAGACTTTACAAACCAGAAGTCTATTGCATCACTGCTACAAGCCTGATATAAGGATTTTGCAATCACTTGTATGTATATGATCTATTAATCATTATTAACTGTCTTCTTCTTTTCTTTTATTATTAAACCTTTAGCTTTAGTTACTAAAGGATTGGCGTCAGTGTGATTATTGGGTAAATCTGAGTTATATATTGACCTGGCTAAGTGGCTGATCTCTTGGGATTAGAAGGACCCTATAGTTGATGAAAATGGTTTCAGCTAACACTTATCATATAATCCAGTGTCTGGGTGGTAAAACCAGGGCAGGAATGCCTAAGGAGACTGCATTTTTGACTTCTTGTTAACCACTGTGGTGAGGCAGATGTTTACTTTTGTTACTGGCTTGGTATAACATAATAAGTAATGTCACCAGTTTGGGGTCATCTTGCCCTATTTCTCAGCAGTTTGTCCTGAATTTGGTATCCTCAGCTGCGACCCACTGAGGCACTTTTCCTTCTGCAGGGCTGATGCTGAGAGGACCTGAACACCTGTGACTTCAGTGGGAGCTGCAAATGCTCAGCACTGCTCAGGATGAGGCCATGTGTTTTTGCAAGATCTTATTCTCACAGGCTGTGATCACAAAACAAGAAGAGGGCCAGATGCAAACAGTGCTACTGAGACCTGTTTCTGAAATAGAATGATCATTCACCTGTGAAAGCACGGTTCAAGAACAGGTCATATACTGCCAAGATATAAACATGAGAAAATGTTTAACTTGCATGTGATGAGAAAATGTGTTAATCTGCAAGTGATTAAAATTAGGAACACATGTATTAGAGGGTTGAAAGAAAATAATCCAGTTAGTGCCTGCAAGTTGCAGGTTCAATTATTACTTTCCATTCCACAGTTATTAAAACGTGACAAAAGTGTTTAGATTGTACAGTGAGGGTCACTATAAAAAAACAGACAATAGAAAGAACTGGGGTATTTTACAGGTAGCAGGTGCTTGTGAAATTTAAAATATATGGTTTTTTTTCTTTTAATGGATGAATATGGTATCCATTAAACTAACAGGATTGACTTCATGCAGGTATAGGGCCTGATCCAAAGCCCACTGGTGTCAACCAGTGTCTTTCCAGGGACATCAATTAACTTCGGATCAGGTCCACAGTGCAGACAGGTGCACTGTGTGTAGCCCTACATTGCTGTGTCAATCCACCTGCAGTAAATCCTGATTTACATCCCTCTCCTATCCCAGTCCTCAGCTGTGCATAAGTAGAGCCTGCCAACTACTAAATTACGTGCTGTTCTTTGTAATATAGACAACTGGCAATTCAGCTGAGCCCAACACATTGAGGGTATAATTCTGCAGCTTTTCCATGAATACTTCTACTGGCTTCAGTGGGGCTACTCAGTGGGCCCAGGGTCCAAGGTTTCACCATAGGTCTTTAGAGGTGAAAGAGTAGTATTATTTCCAGAATGGGGATATACAGGATTGGGATTATTATCCCCCCAAGAAATTTTGTGGGAAATACATGAAGGATGATCTGTACCATAGGTAAAAAAAATATGGGCTTCAGGAGAATCTGTGGCCACATCAAGCAACACACTTAAACATATATGTAATTTTAAGCACAGTAGTTCTGTTGAAGTCAAGCACTCAGGTAAAGGATATGAGACCCGCAAATCAATGGGACCACTCACATGCTTAAGTCATATAGATGTGTAAGTGTTTTGCTGAATCATATCTTTTAAGAGACGAGGACAGAAGTGCCACTGGCAGGGATGATTTAAAGATATCCAGAGAAGGGCTGAACTGCTATAGAGGGAGTCATTTTCCTTTTGATTCAAACATTAATTCATTATATTTATTATTACACAGTGCCCCAAAATGAGCTGCACACTTCACAACACATATAACATCATGGTGTAACATGGTTTAGATATTATTTTAATTTTTCCATCTGAGATATTCTCTCCCCTTCTCTGCCCTTTTTCCTCACAGAGACCAGGTGGGCGAGGTAATAACTTTCCTTGGACCAACTTGGTGAAAGGCTAGCTCTTGAGCTTACATAGAGCTCTTCTTCAACTCACATTCTCTTGTCAGCACAATATGATCTCTTTAATGTTCAAGTCAAACTTTCAAACTCAGGCTATTTGATTGTGATTTAAATTTGACTAGACAAGCTCAGCCATCCCTAAATTTGAGAAAGCTGCTACTCTGTGAGCTTTCCAGGCTTTAGAGATCTTGGGAAAGAAGTGTTTTCTAAGCAAGGAGAGAATTAAGACAGAGAATGTTAAACCCGCTGCAAAGCTGGGTCTGACCTAATTTTTGTCAATCAATAGGAGTGAGAGGCCACAAAGTTGCTACTCACTTTTCTCAAACTTATTTAAAAATAGACAGCATTTTTTTTAATTTGTCATTGCATCGTAGCTAAAAATATTTTTTCTGTACATTCTCATTTATATTTTGACATTAAAATATGTTTTCAACATGATCCCCATAATTATACTCCACTGTATCTGTGATTGAGCAAGAGGCCCCTCAGTTACATGGCAAACCCTGCCCTCTCCTCCGTGGGTACAAAGGGGATGTATATATATAAAGCTAGCATGGCACATTCCTTACAATCAGAAAGAAAAGAAAAGCAGAGCTGGCAGCTGAATGTTTTAATCAATATTTTACATTAAAGTTGACATTTCCCCTCAGTTAAAATTAAATCTGGTCAATATGTTCTGTATAATTCCTGTCCCCTTTGTAGCAAATCTTTGTTGAATTAATAGCAGCACAAATGGCTCATCACCCAAACCTGTCATGTTACGTTAAGACACTTGTTCTGTAAACCACACTCTGCTGATGAGAAAGCATTATTTATTACTTTGATTTTGTGTTACCAAAACAGTTTGGATGGGATTGCGGAAAGCACATCAGCTAGTAAAGAGTCATTTTAATAAATGCAAAACTAGTGATGATGCAGCAATAAGGCTGCAAAATCAGCACTCAAAAGTCAACACATTCCAAAAGTTAAGGTTTTTCCTTCAGTGTTAGCTTAGCCACATCGTACATACTCAAATATACAGTTTGTTACACCGTGCCGTAATAATCAGCCACTACAGTCTCTATGCAGTGCTTAGTGCTAAAATCAAACTGATTGGGGCCAAAGAGACCTGTGGACTCCACATATTGCTGGAGTTGTCTCACCTCAAGCCTTCCAAAAAAAGGGAAGATTTGAGACAGAGTGGTAACCAGCATCAACAAATGAGCAAAGGCCTACCAAACCAGTGAGCTTGTGGAGCTCTTGGACCAACTCCATGAAAACAGGGGAGGGAGATGTTGAATGGATACTGTTATCAACCGTTAATTAATTCATAGATGTTAAAGCCAGAAGAGAACCTTATGCTCATCTGTGATGACCTGCTGTATAACGACAGGCCATAGAATTTCACTCAGCGATTCCTGCATCAGGCCTGTAACTTATGGCTGCATAAGATCATTTCTTTTGGAAAAACCTTCAATCTTGATTTAAAGAGTTCAAGTGATGGAGAATCCACCATATCTGATGAAATGGTTAATTATTGGTAAATATTACTGATAAAATTGTGCTGTATTTCTAGTCTGAATTTGACTAGCTTGAGCTAGTTATAATTGTCACAACTTCTTGGACACGCTAAAGGCTGTTAGGAGCTTCTACCTGATGCAACTTGATCCAGGAAACCATATTGTAGCTGGACTGTGAATAATTCAATAAAGTAGGACATCACTCCTAAGATCGTAACTGTACTTCAGCTGTAAGAGGAAAGCTGAGGGGTAAGAAAGAAGAGGAATAAAGAAAAATGGAGAGTGTAGAATCCTGACTAAGGAGGACAGAAAACCATGAACTCTATTTGCTTCTGTCATCATCTTTTCTCTTCTGTTTTCTAGCTCCCTTTGTTCTCACATGTACACATCTGTTGCATCCTTTTTGGCCCACCCACTTTCCCTTTCTTCCCCCCTTCTCCCATTCCTTCTTTCTTACTCCACACTCCACATTAAGCATTTTAAAAGTCACTGATGTTCAAATCCTCTTACAGCAATTGCCTTTACTGCTTGTCCCCCCTCTGCTGGGACTCTCCCCCTCTTCTTCTGAGTGATAAACAGCGGGAGAGACAGCTGATTCAGCAGAGTGCAGGGCAGACTATCTGAAGCAGCAAATGCAGTCGTGAGGTTTCTTTTTTCATAACACAGAATTTACAACAAGGACACAGAAGCACAAGAATCTAGCCAGCACTTTACCAACCAAGTTAGTGGCGATGACGTGTCTACAATGTAGCAGGGAGACAAGTGGAGTGAGGGAATATCTTTTATTGGACCAACTTCTGTTGGTGAGAGAGACAAGCTTTCAGCTACATGGTGCTCTTCTTCAGCATGTGGACACAGCAGAATGAGGCACAAGGATAAGGACAGAGCTGCAGAAGAGCTGGGATTTTAGCCAGAACTGTAGCAGGCTGCCAGGACTGGGCAAAACAGCAGCAGAGATCAAGAGTGAAAACCGAGAGAACAGACAGATTCTTTCTCTGCCTCTCCTAAGCTGATATAAATCAGTGCACTTCCATTGTTTTCAATGGGGAACTGTGCTGACTTACATCTGTTGAGGCTCTGCTCTCTTAACTTGCACAGAATATGTTTAGTTATTAATATTATATCCAGCACTGTTTTACCTGAGTTTTATAAAAATTAAAGATAATCAAATCTATTGCCAAACAACGACCAACAAGTCAATCTCCACCAACTCCTCCTCCAACCCAATGACAATATTTTTTAACACAACAAACTCTTGACGTGGCTGCTTCCATAATGTAAAACATGGTGTTAGCAACATGTGATGTTATGATTTTGCATTTACACCATTAATACAGTAAGTTTTTCTCTTTTAAAAAAATTTAGTCAGTTGCTTAATTTTACTGTCACCATTCAAAATGGATGTAATTTTTGTATGAAGAAAAAGGTCTATTAGAAAATAAGCATGCAAGACAAGTACCTTGGGTTTCAGGCTTTCATGATCAGGAGGCCGGGATAAAGACTTTGGTGAACTCAGCTCCCTGGATCTTGACAATGGTGTACCAGGTGACTGGCCTGGGACAGGAGATCTACATGGTGTTACTGATATAGTGGGCAACTGCTTAGGTCTTGCAGCTGAGGAATAAACTCTATGTTTTGGGTGCAGTAAGGAGGAATTAACTTGTGGTGAGTGGGAATGAATATTATAGGGTGGGCAAATAGGCGATGTAGAATTAGCAGGTGAGGCAGACCAATGGGTTGAGACATTTGAAGGGGTAGGGGAGACAGGATTCAGTTCCTGAGCAGACAGCTGGGATGAATCTGCTTTTGATTTATAGGTTGGGTGCAAAAGATTTGGAGAAGAGGAGGAACATTTTTCTAGGATAGGGGAGAATGTGCCTTTTTCATTGGCAGGAGAGGACAAAGGGTATGATTTACAAGTGAAAGTGGGTGAGTAGGTGTGGACTCTCCTAGAATTTTCAGGCCTTTGAGTTTTGTGGACAGGGTAAGGCAACAGTTTTGTAGGAGAAATTGCAGGATTCAGGGAAGAAGAGTGTCTTGGGACAGGGGGCAGCACTGAAGATGATTTAGGTTGTAACAGGGGGGATACAACTGTTTTCCTATAGGAAGAAATGGTGGATGATAGAGGATATAATGAATCAGGAGAAAGTGTTCTGGCATGAAGGTGCTTTTTAGGGGAAAGGGATCTAGCCCGAGGAGTAGAAACAGGCTTTGAGGACAAAGGCACATGAATGGGCGAGTGAGAAAATAGTAAAGGCCAATGTTCCTCTTGGCTTGGAGAGGTTGACCTAATAGAAAAGCTTGAGGCAGATTTCTTAGGAGTAGGGGGACTTCTTTTAAACTTTTGATCTATTGTGAGTGTTGAGGAGCAAAGGGAGTTAGGAGAAAAGGTAGGGGGACAGGATGCAGGGGAGAGTGGTCTTTGCTGAGACAGGCCTGACTTCAGAATAGCAGTTAAAAGAGAGAGTCTGGTTGGCAGAGGGGATCTAATTCCTGACTTCAGCAGATTTCCACTAGAGGACATCCTGCTACAAGGCTCATTTACACTGCATATGGTTGAGGAGGAACCAAAAAATGGGGAGGAGAGTGGTTTAGGACTAGGTGATAGTGAATGTGCTGTGATATGGACAGGAGTGGCAAAAAATGTGTTAAATTGCTTAGAAGAACAGGGAGATACAGGCTGATCTGGAGAACCTGGCGTTCCTGCTGAATTGGGAAAATATGAAACTGGAGTTGGACTCTTGCTTGGAACGGATGATGCTGTGAATTCAGACATTTTGTAAACATAGTTAGGCGTAACAATATTTGGCATTTGAAGGTTATTGGAGAATTGAGTACTGGAAGAAGGGCTGTTTAATACAGATGGTGATCTCTGGGGCATGTAAAGAGGTGAACTGTGAGCAGTAGCCTGAAAACACGTAGATGAATCTTGTTTAGAAGACCTAGCTGCAGACTGCCACTTGTTATAGGATTCTTCCAGAGAAGAGACTTGTTTCGGATTAACAATGTCACATTCTACTTTCAGTTTAGTTGGAGAAATTAAGCAGGAAGCAGGTGGTTTATGAAAAAGATGATCAAAAGTAGAAGGAGAAGTTAACTGGGGAAAAAAGAAAGAGAAGTGTTAAAATAGGGTGAGATGAGGGAAACTGTTAAAATCTTACATATCAGTTGCATGATCATGCATAAAGTATTATATTAGTACTATATTGTGGGCTAACGGCACAGGGATATCTTAACTGTCAATGATACAGCCTGGTGGGCTCCTTTCTAATGAGACATGATTTAGAACAAACAACTAGTGCACATGAATTATTTTGATGGAGATTTTGTTTTGCTTATATAAACAAGTTACCACTTCTCTAGGTTCAAGGCTATTGTATTTCCCATTTAAGCAAAAACTGAAGTAATTATGCTGTCAGTAAGTATATGATGCAACTAGAAGTTATGGTATCCCAACAGTGTACATTTTATTTTACACACACACACACACACACACACACACTGTGATCACAATAACAGTTAAATTGATGTGAGAGAAGAATGTGGCCCTAAATATCTATAATATATTTAGTGTCCAATTCTGTTCCTGCAGAAAGGAATTAAATGAAAACATAATGGTTAAAGCCAAGTCAGCAATTTCTAACAGTTATTGTATTTCCTCTGTTAAGTACAGGGAGAAACTGACACTGAGTGGTAACGATTGTTCACTTTTAAAAGGTGACCACTGAATGTGTATATAGATCAAGTCACACTCTGCTGCAATGCAGCTTCATCTCAGGTTGACTGCATCAGCTGCCAACCAACACATAAGGATTGCAAGGAAGAGCAGAATCTGTCGAGGAAACATAGAAAGAGAGAATACAAGTACCTACAGGAAAATGGAATTTGTTCAGGACTCTAGAGCTAAGACCCTATTTCTTACAGCAGGGGTTCTCAAGCTTTTTCTTTCTGAGCTCCCTCCCCACCATATTATAAAAATTCCACAGCCCAGCCGTGCCACAACAACTATTTTAATGCATATAAAAGCCAGGGCCAGCATTGTGGGGGAGGGTGTCGTAAACAGGGAAATTACTTGGGGTCTCATGCCACAGGGGTCCCCATTAAGCTAAGTTGCTCAGGCTTTGGCTTCACCCCCAGGTGGCAGAGCTTGGGCTCCCAGGATTTAGCACCACGCCTCCCGGCTTTGGCTTTCTGCCCTTGGCCCCAGCAAGTCTAACACTGGCCCTGCTTGCAAACCCCCTGAACCCTGCTTGCAGCCCCGGACCCCTGGTGAAGAACTGCTGTCTTACAGAAAGTATATTTGGACGTTTAAAGATTAGGAGCCTGATTCCCATTTCATTATACCCTCTTTACACCACTGGCCTGAAAGTGGGGGTAGATGTAATTTGCTCCCACCTCAGTGCCTCTCTACAGTGCCAGAGCTGTAGAAAGTGCCTTTGTATAAATGAGAATCAGGTGCTAGAAGTGGTTAGGTCCTAATTTTTAATGTCTCATGCTAAAACCAGCACCTCCTGCAGCACTGTGCTATCACCAGGATAAGGAATTAGTTCAGTGGCAGTTTAGAGGGAAGAATGTCATCTGGCATTCTGTTTGCTTCTTACTATTTTTATCTATTGAGCAATGTAGTTGGCAGTTTACAAACATAAAACAGAATGTCCCCTACTTCAAGGGTCTTACAGTCTAGCTGAAGCAACACTGAACTCTTTGATGGGCACCTTGTTTTTTAGGTTTCTCATAATTATGTTTATAACTGGGTTTTAAATACACACACCTACACATATATATGGTATATACGTGTGTATATATATATATATATATATATACACACACACACACACACAGACATACACCTTTAAAGAAAGATTGCACCAGACAAACTATGACCTTGCAAAACTATTGGCGAGGCTACCAAACCTGAAAACCAATGCCATAATAAGAGTTAGTCTTTTATTTTAGGTGTTTGTTTCTTTGAGGTGCCCATACAGTGTGGAGCATGTAAGAGGTATGTAAACATACTGTATTTCTTCTACTACTTCCGCTTATGATCAGTAAGGACATGAAAAACTGGGCTGGATTCATCAAAAGGTTAATACGTTTTTAAAGTTTTAATGGATAGCTTTCCTATTAGCTATTTTATGGAATCTCCAGTCATAATAGGGTCAGAAAAAGAACATCTGGGACATCCTGCTTTATAACCTGGGATTTCCATGTAGGTTACCCAAAGACAAACACAGAGATCTGATATTGAAATTCTTACATTTCCTTTAAAAAGTGAGTGTTCTTGTAAATTTCATTGTGTCTGTGAAGTGGGAGCCAATATGAAAAGCAGACTCTCAAAGATACATGAGAGCAGAATCCAGAATGCTGATAAACTACAGCTTATTGTAGTTTATTTTGTCTAATAAGGGCTAGATTATGGCCTAAAGCGAGATCCTGTACAAAGAGAGAGTGCACCATTCACTCCCATCTATGGATGACCAGCTTCACTAGCAGATGCAGAAGGAGTTGGGGAGAACCTATACCCTCCAGTCACAAGGTGTCTGGGTTTGCATAGGGGCACAAGGGGGAAAATGAAGGAATGTCCTCTCCATGCCCTCCTACACAACTAAAAAGGATGGGCTACCCCGCGGCCTTATGTGCATCTGCCATCATTTATCAGCTGAATCTAAACTCATATCTGCTATGTTTTAACATGGAACATTGTTTGTTCCTCCCTATTCACTAAACATTTGATCCGTTAGTAATTCATTAACACATGAGTTAATCTAGTGGCTTCTCGCTTCTGGGGCAACTGGTGCTCCATTATGCCATGTGGGTGGAGCATGAGCATTACAGAAGAGAAAAGGGAAAGAACTGGCTGCTTTATGATCACTGCCTGCTACACGATTCCCGGCTACTTCAACAACCACTGCTGCCTTACAAGAAGTGAGGGGAGCAGAAGAAGTGATAGCTAATAAGTTAGTAAATTTGAAATACTGAGCTGCTTTTCATACTTTGAATATGACATTAATTTTTTTCGCAGCAATGGTCAAGCAAGTTAAGCCCCCAAGGGTGGTTGGAACATTTATTTACTTCAGTGTCAGTCATTGTTCTCCTTCCCCCACCAACAAGAAATGAAGAGTTTAGTGATTCTTTTAAACAAATGTTGTAGTATATGTACAATCACCAAAGTTGACCATGATTTGGTAACTAAGATCCTTTTACAATGTAGACTCCTATATAAGAGAAGCCTCTGTGAATAATACCGGTAAATTCACTAGCAGATAAGTAATATCACCTTGTCCGATCAGTCCTCCCAAAGAGAGCACTGATCACAGTGCATCATTCATGTTGTTAGCCAGTCCTTCATCCACCAACTGGCCAGGCTGTCAGTGCCACCAGACACCTGATTGGCATAGCACACTGTAGCCCAGAACCCCTGAGCTCAAGTGATCTGCCAGCCTTAGCCTCCCAAGTAGCGGGATAACAGTCGCGTGCCACCACACCAGGTATAAGTAATGTAGCCATTTTAAATTTTCATAATTTCCTTTCATTTTAGGGTTGACCACTACACTAAATACTAAACAACTAAGAGTAAGAGAGTTACCATGGAAATATTGAGAGGGGCTCAGTAGAGATGGAGTTTGAATACCAGAAAAAAGCAGCTTAGTCAAAATGTATTCTATTTTTCACATACAGGGTAACAGATATTATTTAGAAAATAAAGATGGGAAGAGTACATAAAGTTGTTGATCTGTCAGCCATGTGTCTTTAGAACAATGGCCTAGGAAGGTATACACTTGAGGCATACATATCAGGGATAATACACATTTACCCTATATAAACTCAGGTATAGGATTCATACAGGTGAACAGACTTTATTTGAATTCTTCCAAACTCTGCATAGAAGGCCAGAGGCTACATTTTTTTTCATGCACTGCCAATCAAGTCTCCTATTGCTTGTCAGACCATCAAAAACTCATTAAGAAACTATGGCATGTATATTACTCTCTGTTTCCTTTATAAAAGCTTTGCTGTATATTTGATAGCAGCTATTGGAGAAAATTCCTAACTAACCCTTCCATGATCTGTGTGGACTCAAAGTATCACAAGTAAATTTTCATTTTCTAGATCTTTCATTTCTTGTAAGCTGCCTCATCAAGGACCAAATCTTTTGTTTCTTACTCAGGCAAAACTCCCTGTCACCAGGGTTCCTATCCCAGGGCACCCCCTAGGCCCCGGACCAGGCCCCAGCACTCATCCAGGCCTCTGCTCTGCAGAGTCCAGGTGTTCCTGTATGCCAGTCCTGTCTCACAAGGCTCTGTCCTCAGACTGAGCCCCAGATAGTCCACCCTCCTGGTGGTTGTCAACAAACCCACACCAACAAGTCATCCCCTAGATGTGGTAAAGCTCTCATCCAGAATGCTTCTGCAAAGCTGTGGGCCAAACTAAGGTCACCAGTAGTATAAAACAATAGTGGCATCCCTGGTGGAGCCACAACAGATCTGTGCTTCCTTCCTTCTTTCAGAGAGGGGTCTCCAGGCAGTGCTCAGCTGAGGACTTCTTGCCTTTAGCCAGTCTTTGCTCCAGGACCTGAGAACTGGAGACCTGCTCTCCTGACTGATGTGCCACCAGCTGAGCTGGGCTTCTCCCTTTTAAGCTCCTCTCTCCAATACTGACATCCCTCATAGATGTGGTGGGGCAGAGCTGCCTAAGCCCACATTAGCTCCTTAGCCCTGTGCTGCCCAGTGTGGGGTCTGTATATCCCATCATACTTCCATTGACTTCACTGGGACTGAGCACATCCAAATGAAAAATTCCTCGTGTTAGGAGGTCATATCCTAAGGTCATTTCTTGTTTGGTTTTACTGTCACAAAGTCACATGAGAACATTGAGATCACTGGGAACTTGAATAAAAACTGAATAAGGACATCAGGAGTTGAGCCTTGGACATCAAGAATCGTTCATTTTGTTAGACAGAGAAAGCAACAGGTCTTATTTTCTCTTTAAAAACGCTGAAGGACTGGATTTTCGGACTAGCATAGCTCTATTGAAGTAAAGGGATTTACATCAATTTGCACCAACTGAAGATCTGGCCAATTATGTTAAGAAAGAAGAAAATTATTTCCCCATCTACAGTTCCCTGGAGACTATCTGTGCTCCTTCCAGAAACATCAGAAGCTGAGTTTCTGAATGTATTCACAATTTATTTACCCTCTGGTTTAAATTCATCCATCTCCAAATAAACTAAACTCTGAGGGTATGGCTACACTGGCGAGTTGCAGCGCTGGAAAGCCTCCACCAGCGCTGCAATTAGTAAGTGGGCACACCTGCAGGGCACTTCCAGCGCTGCAACTCCCTGGCTGCAGCGCTGGCCATACACCTCACTCAGCATGGGGAATAAAGATTCCAGCGCTGGGTGCTGCAGCGCTGGTCATCAAGTGTGGCCACACACCAGCGCTGTGATTGGCCTCCAGGGTATAATGATGTATCCCAGAATGCTTTTATAAATTACTCTCTTTGTTTTGTTATGCAGCTTCTCTTTGTTTTGTTGTGAACTCCGAGCTCCGGAGCTCCGTTGATCCCGGAGCTGTTTATCTACAAACACAGCTCCTGTTTGCTGTGATCAATCTGTGAACAATCAAATGAGATAATGAGGCAGGCAGGGAGTGAGTGTTTGCTTGACAGAAACAGCGTGGGCAGAGGGGAGAAAGGGAGTCGTGTTGGCTGCAGGCTGTTTGCAGTTAAGAGTTAAGGGTAAGGGATCGGGAACATGTTCTGATTTTTCAAGTCAGGAAGCTAACACACAGTGTTGGCTCCAAAAATCCACTCTCTCTCTCTCCCCCCGCTCCCTGTCACACTACGCCCCACCCCACCCCCCTCTTTTGAAAAGCACCGTTGCTGGCACTTGAATGCTGGGATAGCTGCCCATAATGCATCACTCCCAACAGCGCTGCAAATGCTGCAAATGTGGCCACACACCAGCGCTGGTAGCTGTGAGTGTGGCCACACACCAGCGCTGGCCCTGCACAGCTGGACGACCAGCGCTGCAACTACCAGCGCTGCAGATTTGTAAGGCCACGTCTATACTTACCCGCCGGGTCGATGCGGCGAGTTCGACTTCTCGGAGTTCGAACTATCGCGTCTGATCTAGACGCGATAGTTCGAACTCCGGAAGCGCCGCGGTCGACTCCGGTACTCCACCGCGGCAGGAGGAGTTGCCAGAGTCGACCTTGGAGCCGCGGAGTTCGCTTCCGCGGCGTCTGGACGGTAAGTCATTCGAACTAGGGTAGTTCGAATTCAGCTACGTTATTCACGTAGCTGAATTCGCGTACCCTAGTTCGAACCAGGGGCTGTGTGTAGACCAGGGCTAAGTGTAGCCATACCCTGAGCACAATTTGTTAATATTTTCTTTAAAGTCCTAAATTTTGCCTGATATAAAATCATGTGCCATGTATAGGATAACAGAGGGTGTGTCTTCACAGCACAGTTAGCTTGAATGATAACTCAAGGGTTACCCTTAACTCAACTCCCATCCACACAAAACAATCTGTAGCTTGAGTTAAGTGGTGCTTTGAACTCAAACTCCCTGGCCAGTTGGGGTGGGGAGGGGAGCGGAAGGAGGGTGTGTTGCAGCTCAAGTTACAGCAACTCATCATCAGCTAATTCAATCTATCAGAGGGTAGCCGTGTTAGTCTGGTTCTGTAGAAGCAGCAAAGAATCCTGTGGCACCTTATAGACTAACAGACGTTTTGCAGCATGAGCTATCGTGGGTGAATACCCACTTCTTCGGATGCAAGTGGTGGAAATTTCCTGGGGCAGGTATATATAAGCAAGCAAGAAGCAAGCTAGAGATAACAAGGTTAGATCAATCAGGGTGGATGAGGCCCTGTTCTAGCAGTTGAGGTGTGAAAACCAAGGGAGGAGAAACTGGTTCTGTAATTGGCAAGCCATTCACAGTCTTTGTTTAGTGCTGCAAAACGTCTGTTAGTCTATAAGGTGCCACAGGATTCTTTGCTGCTAATTCAGTCTAATCATTCTGCTATACCAGTCACTCTGTGCTGCTAATCCAATCAGTCCAAGTGTGGTTTTGAAGTGGGCTCATTCTCACTTGAGTTAGTTAAGCGCAGTAACTCAAGTGTACTAACTGTTGCAGTGAAGACAAGCCCACAGAATGGGCCTTGCACCTTGAGTTGTCATTTACACCTGTGCAAAGACAATGAAAAATGACACTAAAATAAAACACAAGCATTTTACAGATCTTTTCACAGATGTAAATGACTGCATAAGATTCAAAGAAGGGAAAATTCACAAACCAGATCCTCAGCAGTAAATCAGTTTAGCTCCAAGATCCATTGATTTCAATGAAGCTATGCCAGTTTTCACAAGCTGAGAATCCAGCCCTACATCTTTAGATTGTGTTATGATGAGTAGATCAGAGAGGCAAGAAGAAAAAGATTAACAGATCTGCACCGGCTACTCACCTCCACCCCTACTAACAGCTCCCTTTATACATTCTCTCTGCTGTGAGACTCATACCCACTTTTAGCTAGAAATGTAGAACTATTGACTGTGGCAAAAGAGAGACGTTACTAATAATCCACAAAAAGCAGCCAGTAATTGACATCCATCACAAGCTGAATTGGATGACCACATCCCAAAAGAGATAGCAAGTAAAAGTTGACATGCACATTCCCACCCACACAGGAGAGTTAAAATAATAACATACCTGGTGTTGTTTTGGGGAACAGGTAGCACTGTGCGACAGTACAGCACATTGTGTCTCAGGAACATTCAGGTCACCATGAGGTTTGCTTGACTCACTACCAGAAGAAATATGGGAGGTAGCCAATAACTGGCATCTCGCATGCCCAGTGCCATGACCTACAGAAGGCTGCTGAACATTGTTTCTGGAAACGGTTTCTTCATCTCCTTCATCAGAGTCCGTAATAAAGACAAACTCAGCCTTGAAAAGGTCACTCTCCTGCATTTCTCCTTTGCTCGTCTTATATCCTTTTGGCTGGAAAATCTTTTGGCTGGTGCCTGTGTGATAGGTGGATTCACTGTCTTGCCTGATTCCACTTTTTAAGGTCAGGTCATCAGAGCCTATGGTAGACTGCAAAACACATTAAAATAAATTCTAATTTAGCTGAATATTATTTGTTCTCCATAAAAACAGAAGGAACCTTTAGTTTGCAGCACTACTGGCACTATGCTACCAATCTCCCAGAAGATAAGCCAAGATCTCAAGCTCCAGCCTAGGCTGGGTGTGTCCGAGAGGCAGAAGTTGGTTGTTCTATTGTTCCACTAGCATGCTTTCCCACTCCCAGCACCTTCTCTCCCACCAACACACTGGCCCATACATTAAGTCTGTTATAATGGGAGACACTTGTCACCTTTCTAGCTACTTAACATAGAAATGGGAGACTCAAGTCAAAATGATAGATTGGATTTGATGTTGGGAATAACATTGCAATTTGGAGGGAAGATGGGGTGCAGTCAATCAGAATGAGCAGTGAGGCCAGCCTAAAGCAGACATGGGGATGGAATTCTGACTGTGGGATCCACAAGAGCAGACAATACCGCTCACAACTATCTGACAGAGAAATCTGGGGCAAAACCCAGACATAGCAACAAAGTAACAAAGGACCTGAATCCAGGCCATTCTTTGGAAAGAGGAAACAAAGAATCTGAGGTCAGGGAGCTTTATTGTACATTTAAGGGTAAGCATTTTAGCACAAAGCACAATTGTTCTTTTTACAGCGAATAACATTCTGCTTTTTCAGTTTCTAGTATTTAACCCGGCAAGTGCAGCAGTAGTATTATCCTTTGTATATGTCTTATGCATTGCTGAGTCACCCAATATTTGAAACTATTGATATATTTTGTTTCTCTAGAAGAAGGGATCAGGCAGATGAATGGATGTATGAGATAAATCACCAGTACGGCTTATATATGCATGCTCTGTAAGGGGCATGCTACAGAATTAGATTCCCATTGGTTGCAATGGGAGTTACAGGGAAATAAGTTCTTTCGAAAATCAGACCACTTATTTAGATATCTAAATACGAGCTTGGGTGACTCGGCCATGCTCAGTTTTGAAAAGAGAATAAAAGGAGGTATGAAGGTCCTAATGCTGCTCAGCCTACGTGAGTGCTGCCTGTATTAGAACGTGATGGACACAGAACTCAGGGAAACCTGATTCTGCATACTGAGAGCACTGCTAGTCAGGGGTGCCGAAACGGAGGGGGGAGGTCATGGGGCCATAGTCCCATCACTTTTAAATGTGGGAGTGTCAGGGGAAGAGGCAGAGGAAGGACCTTGGGAGAAAGGGGTGGAGCAAGGTCAGGGCCTGGGGTGAACAGGTGGGGTGAAGGTGGGGCCTCAGGAGAAGGGGCGGAGCATGTGGGGGGTGGGCATGGTTCGGGTGCCGGTCCCCCCCCACACACACACTTCTAGGGAGTTTCTGGCACTCCTGCTGCTAGTAGCAGCTACACGGTCAAAGGAAGGAGGAAGTAACTAAGTGACTATTTGCAAGATGAGGATTACATTTAAACTCAACCTCCTCAGACATGCCCATTCTCTGCCCACATTCCACTTTTTTTTAATGTTGTGCCCTGGGGAGAGGATGTTCAAAGCGCTTGAGCCTTCCATTCCGTTCAGGAACTATTCCTAGTGCTGCGCACTACTTGCCCCCATGTGTAGCTTATGTTTACTTAAACTGGAGTGCCACCAAATTGCATTCCCGGCTATGTAGCATACAAGGACTTGAAGGGCCAAGACCAAAAGGAGTGTGGAAATTAATCAAAGGATCATATTTATTCTTTCAAATAACACAAGAATAAATGAAAAGCAAAGGAAATATGTCCCTGTGCAGCGTAATGTGAGCCTAGGGAATTCACTAGCCTGGGAAATCACTGAGGCAAATGGTTTAGCAGCATTTTTTTAAATTATTTATATATGATCAAGAGGAACATTTGTAGTTTTACTAGCTAAATTCAAAAGTTACACAGGATATTGGTCTGCAGGAGATAAGATGATCACCAGCTGAAGTCAGTAAGACATGTCCTCTATGCTGTTCAGCAGTTGCACTTCAAAGACTGTCCCAGTTAGCAAAGGATACCTGCTTCCTGTGGTACTCCCCATTTCAAGTGTAGGGCACCCATCTCAAACTCATAGGAAGTTTCAAAACAGAAGAAACAAATTTTACTGCATTTCTTATCATGGTGGCTAAGTCCATAAATGGCTATTAGCCAGGATGGGTAAGAATGGTGTCCCTAGCCTCTGTTCATCAGAGGATGGAGATGGATGGCACGAGAGATATCACTTGATCATTGCCTGTTAGGTTCACTCCCTCTGGGGCACCTGGCATTGGCCACTGTCGGTAGACAGATACTGGGCTAGATGGACCTTTGGTCTGACCCAGTACAGCCGTTCTTATGTTATGTTCTTATGCAGTATTTTTGCAGAATTAGAATAATTATGGGAACTGGCATCTTCATATGGAGCATCCAATGGTGACCATTGCTGAAGTCAGGATTCTGTGACTTACTATTGGTGTATTCCACTATGATAATTCGAATGTACCTATTCATGTCCCCTTTCCACCCTCATCACATCATCATGATATATAATTTCATAATTGGCAGAACACATTATGGAGATGGGGAGTGGTTTACTTTAGGTATAAACTCTGCCAAAGGTAAAATACCTTATTAGGCAGACCATCAGTCTGCTCCATTATAGCAACTCCCATGTTTCTATGTATATTGCATGGCTGCTTCTCTGATGGTCCTGGAATTTACAATCAAACTCCAACAGGGAAAAGGTTAAGGAGGAACAATGCCAGTTCAGTGATGGTCAGGAAGACTTTTCCATACCTTTCAAGTAAATGTAAAACTGTCAATATAAAATCCTACCCTATTTATAATTTCTTGACTGCTTTCATTGTTTGGCTCCTCTGATGTTCTCACCAGTTCACAGACATCTACAACCTGAAAGTGAGTTGGAAGTTGTCCGATAGATGGAACAAATGTGAAGGTCAAAGATCTAGTTCCGGATTCTCCAGAGGGGACCTACAAGATACATAACGAATGCAGCTTTTAATCTTGATGGAGATTATTTTTATCAAAGAAGAAAGAGTCTGATTAATTCTTATGAATGATCCAATACACATCCTCATGCCTTATGCTTATTTCACTGGCTTTACTGCTGATGAATGGGTTTTCTGTCCTAGCAATATAAGTATTTTCTAATCAAATCTGAAAAATTATTTCCATAAATGACAAAATTTTGTCCTGGCTCAAACCTAGTGCCATCATATTGAATTGGTACAGTTGCATTGTGGGTATCTCCGCGGTAAGTTTGGCCCACAGTTTGATGTTCCATAATTCTCCTGCATCAGCACTCCACTAGTCTGCCTGTGCCACTGTGTAACTCCACTGCATAACTCCACTGCATTCAGCAAATTTACACCAGCCTGAACACAGGCTATGGCCAAAAAGCCTTTTGCTTATGAACGGACCACAAACTGAAACAGTTGTTTTAGAAACAAGACACCCTTTAACTGTAGCAAATGACGTAGGAATAGAGCTGGCAGCTTAATGGAACCACAATCATTTATCACGGCTTTCTCTTAAAACAATTACGTCCTAACTAAAATCAATGCACACAAGTGGTTTACCTGTGAAAATAATTTGGGAAACAGAAGAAAACCCAAACTTGCTTCATTGTTTTTGCCATACCACTAGTATGTGCAAATGCCACACTTCCTAGAGCAAAAGTTGACATGGAGCCAATGCCAACCATGGATGAGTTTGGGGATGAATTCTGTTTCCAGGAGAGTCCCAGGCAAATAGAGGTTACAGTATACTTCCTCCCTCACCTCCACGTCAGGGCCATCCAGTCCCACAGGCCAATTGTCTAGGTATATGGGAAGGTGTCAGGGTAAGCCATGGCCCCACCTCCTTCTTATCCTTTCCTGCCCATTTGGGGTACCACAAAAAGTCTGGGAAGGAAGAGTGCAGGCTGGGGTCAAGAGGGTGGGGCTGTACAGTTTTCGCCTCAGCACATAACGGGGATTCCACCTAAAAGACAGACAGCACAAGACTTTCCACAGTCCCCACAATCAGTGAAATCCCCCTTCACAGGAGGTCCTGGGAGGCAAGTGCTGGCAGAAGAAGCCTGTGTAATGAAGCTGGAATAAAGCTGTCTTGCCAGCAGAGACTGGTGAGAGGAGCTGCAAACAGCCCCTCTAGTGTGAAGCCTCAACAGGACCTCATAGCAGATCTGGGGACAACTATGGATCAGATTCCATTGATACTTCCATGAGTGGGTAAAGGGTGCAAGCCCATCCTCCTGATGGAAGAATATGGAAAGAATTCATGGAATTTATCTCTAAAATCTGACTTCAGAATTGTAGCAGTTAATCTAATTTTCAGACAAAATAATAATACAGATCTAAACTGAATTGAATTATGCTGTAGCATAATAGCAGCAATCTGTGAGGTTTTTCCCCCTGTGGTTTTCTCATTTACAATGAAACACAAATTTGAGCAACATGCTACTCATTATACGCCTTTGTAATTTGCATCTGTAAGCAAGTAGCAATTTTTGGGACATAGAGACGAAAAACACTAATATAACTCAAAGCAAGACTAGCCTTGTAGCTGCCAGGATGTTAAAAATGATAAACACAGATTTTCAGCTAAAAATTTAAGTAGATGTTGATTTCATTATCAGAAAACTGCCTCCTATATGACCTACACAAAGCAATCAGATTATTTACACAGCCATGGCCCACTGGAGTTTGTTTTGCAGTTTATGATAAGAGCCTTATTCTCCAAGACACAGTCAAGAACAGTTTTATATTTCATCAGATCTAATGAGCAATGTTTTAAGACCTTCATAAGGTAAAGGCACTGAACACATGGCAGTCATCTCAATGCTTATGAACAATATGACCTCACAAGTCAAACTGGACCCTTTTGTTCACAAATTCATGTGAATGTGCTATACATTCTAGAATTGCTTATTGCTTCCGGATGCAGGTTACAAAGGGATGGGGGAAAGAGAGAGCCTGAGCCCCAGCATCAGCAAGCAGGGCTGACTGGGAATGCATGGAAGAACAAGGTACATGACCTATAGGCTCCTGCAGAGGGGAGTGAATGCTAGATACTTTTTTCATGGGGAGCTCTGGGTGGTATTTTTCTTCAAGGAGCCACAAACACTTCTTACAGTTTGCCCTGCAACAAGGCAGCTCTGCGTTTCCCCAGTGGGGGGCCTGTGTTTCAATCTGGACCTTGGTCTTCATGAATCAGAGATGCAATTATCAGCTAGGCAGCTTGGCAATTAGTTTGCATGCAATAGAATACTTAGTTCTTGCTCCTGCAAACAGGGACACATGCAAACTATCCTGTTGATTTTGGGACTACTCATGTTGTCATGAACATACAGCTAAGGGTAGCATAAAATCCCTTCTTTACCTGTAATGGGTTAAGAAGCTCAAATAACCTGGTTGGCACCAGACCAAAAGGACCAATAAGAGGAGAAGATACTTTCAAATCTGTGGGGGAAGGTTTTTGCTTTGTGCTCTGTGTTGTTCTCTCTGAGACAAAGAGAGAGACCAAACAAGTAATCCAGCTCCTACTGAAATGATACATATAATATTACAGAAATAGTAAGTAATAGCAAGGAAATACATTAGATTATCTTTTGTTTTAGCTTGTGAATTTTCCCTAGGTTAAGAGGGAGGTTTATTCCTGTTTTTTTTTTAACTTTAAAGTTTTGCCTAGAGGGGAATCCTCTGTGTTTTGAATCTTTTTGTTACCCTGTAAAGTTATCTTCCATCCTGATTTTATAGAGGTGATTCTTTTATCTTTTTTTTAAATAAACTTCTTTTAAGAATCTGATT
The DNA here is from genome assembly GCF_020497125.1 of Mauremys mutica. Taxonomy (NCBI): domain Eukaryota; kingdom Metazoa; phylum Chordata; order Testudines; family Geoemydidae; genus Mauremys; species Mauremys mutica. The sequence continues at coordinate 47,153,032 of NC_059074.1, read as the reverse complement.
GTTTTTCAGTGTCCTAAAGACTCAAGGGGGTTGATCTGTGCTCGCTTTGTAACCAGTTGGTGAGGATATTATTCTCAAGCCTCCCCGGAAAGGGGGTGTAGGGGCTTGGGGGGATATTTGGGGGGAGGTAGGGCTCCAAGTGGCCCTCTCTGAATGTTTTTTTAAATCACTCGGTGATGGCAGCGATACCAAGGGCAAGGAAGGAATTTGTGCCTTGGGGAAGTTTTTAACCTAAGGTGGTAGAAATAAGCTTAGGGGGGGTCTTTCATGTGGGTCCCCACATCTGTACCCCAGCGTTCAGAGTGGAGAGGGAACCCTGACACATCTGCATAAAGTTAAGCATGCACATATTTGTTTTCAGGATCCGGTGACTAGAATGCAGTCTGGTCTGTAATCACCACACCAAGACCACTAGTACTTTTCAGAACGAGCACTATCATCCATGCATATTGCATTTCCTTAGCTCTTCTTTGTTCCATAATCTCTGTGAGTAACATTTCAAGAAGTGGAAGGATAAATGTGTAAAATGATTTATAGAAACTTACAAAAGACTGTTATCACCAGGGACTTTCCTGAGCAAATATTTATGATGGTATTTGCGATCACCTTCGCTCAAGCTGGGGCATCAATCATATTAGCTAGCTGTTGAGTGAGCTTTGTAAAGCTGACGCCATCCATCACAGTCTTTAGAGCACCTGGCTCTTCACTGCAATCTGCTGCAGGCAGCCTTTCAAATCCTCTTTTAAAACACATATGGATTTTGTATGGATCTGTGATTGTTCTTTACCTTTCCAACTCTAGTTAAGAAGTGAAGGTACTGCAGCACCCTTGCTACCTGACACAGTTGCTAATGCTTTCCCTTGTTACCTCCCACTTGTAATGCAGTTGTTTGACACTTGATATCGGATATATTGTATGATCAGACATGGAGGTAACATTAATATGTAATAGGGGCTATTAATTAGTTTTCAGACTCATAATTTTTAAAGGCTCAACGAAGCAGAGAGAGAATACCACATACACAAAGAGCCAGCATTTATAGACATATTTTTAAAAAATTAAAAAACATTTTGTACAACTAAGCTCACAATCATTTATGTGCATACTTCCAAACAAGAAGTCGGAATATAAGGACTAGTGCATTATACTGTGGCATCCTTCTGATATTGAATATAGCCCAGCTCAGATTCCCTGGGCCTGATCTGCCACTGGTATACCACCGGTATATCTCCATTGTTTTGGTGCAAAACTGGATTAAAACACTGGCGAAAGCCTGTTTAACTTAAATATATGATGGAATTAACCATCACAATTAATAGAAAGATAAAATTATATTTGAAAAATTAAATTTAAGAGGTTTGTGCAAGATGTTTGCATTATAGACTAGACAGCATCATCCACCAACTACTCCATGATGTTCATTCACCACAGTTTTCTTCTTTGGAGGATGGCATTAAATTGATGCTTGTTTGAATTCAACATATTTTAATTTTGTTAAAAATTAGATTGTGTCGACCTCCAATTAGAATTTTTTCTTATGTTGTATAGCCTCAGGCTAATACAGGAAGTTTCAAGTAGTCACATATTGCATAGGACAGTATGCGGTGCCACACTTCCTGTTGATTCACTCAGACTTGCAAACAGACATAGGAACTTGTAGTGAATACAACCATGATCATGCAAATCAGGCTAAGTTATACTAGCAACAGAACTAGAAGATACATGATAAACAGAACTGGTCAGAAATCCAATATTTTTCATTAGAAAAATCCCCTTTTCAACTGAAAAATGGGTTTTCCATGGGAACTTTCGAAACACAGTGAAAAATGTCATTTCATTTGTTTTTCAAAACACATTTTAAAATGAATATTTTCATTTCTATTTGAGTTCAAATGTGGCTTCAGTTTAGATTTTGGAAACAAAGATTTCCACTTTCCATTTCAGAGTAATAGAAAGAAAAAGAGTAAAAATCAAGAAATAATACAGAAAGAAAATAATGGGATGGATAGAATGGTAAGACATGGAAGGAGAGGGAAAAGTGGGTGAAGAAATGTGAGCAGGGCATACATAAAATAAGGCACATCACTTTTAGGCAAGTGACTTTAATTAACTTATTTATACTTCCTTACTTTGCTGTACTTTCCTAGCAGACATTCCAGATCTCTGAAAGTTTGAAGGAAATGGATAGGATGGCTTTTGTTGGCACTTACATAATATTTCTGTTACTAGCGTCTCTGGATTCTATAGGTTACTAATCTGAGAAAATAGGCTAGAATTCATCAGAGTACATACAAAAACCTGCAGCAGCCTGGGGTCTAGACTCCAGAGTCCAAAAATAACCGCAGAATGAATTCAATGGCCCACACACCCAGCTGGCCTAACTCCATTGGAACCCAGGAGTTATGGCAGCAATGAATTTGGCCCACAATGTTTATTCAAGAAAACATTAAATAATCACTTTTTGTATTTATCTGTCCCGCTCTATTCACAATGAGATAATTGCCTAGCTTTAATTGTGCCTTTTTATCTGATTTAGGCCTTTGAAGAATATCAACATTTAGCATAATCTGAATATTTTTTTCCATGTAGTATTTCTGCTGGAAAGATCCAGGCTGCAACATAACAGAGTGCTTAGTAGTTATACAAGAAATTTATGGTAAATGATTTCCAGGGTTTCCTTTCTTTGCCCCTAGTAATGCAGAATTAACATGTTCTGTTTCCCATGAGTCTGAGGATAATAAATGAATCTCTGCATTAAATGTCCCTCTCTCCTTTATAATTTCTTCAAATTGCATTCTTGTGAATTAAATTTAATCTCAGTGACTAGTTCCTTTAGATTTCCTTCATGACTGAAGACTGTTAGTATGAAATTGACCACTGTAGCTGAAGTAACAATCTTTTCCAGCTATTTGTTAAAGTAATCAAGTTCAAAATTAGCAGAATGGCAGTTCACTGCCACTGTCAGCAAGTCTAACGATTTTAATGGCAAATATTTCCTTTCATGAGTTTTAATTTATTTAATTAAAGGAAAGAGACAGAAATACCTCAATGTCTAATAACAAAGTAACAACTATCAAAGATATGTTATTAGATACATTCATATGTACAGATATGTTATTAGAGATATACATTAAAACCCATAAGAGGAAATGTTAGCTATTAAAATAGTTAGACTTCCCAACACAGTAGCAGTGAACTGCCATTCTGCTAATATTGAAAATTGATAACTTTAGCAAATAGCTGGAAAAGATGGTTACGTTAACAACAGTAATGAATTTCATATTAACAATCTTCAGTCATGAAGGAAATCACAGACTAAATTTAATTCACAACAATGCAATCTGAAGAAATTAAGGAGCGAGAGAGAGAGATAACACAGAGATGCCACTGCTTGCATCCGAAGAAGTGGGTATTCACCCACGAAATCTCATGCTGCAAAACGTCTGTTAGTCTATAAGGTGCCACAGGATTCTTTGCTGCTTCTACAGAACCAGACTAACACGGCTACCCCTCTGATACCAGAGATTAATTTATTATCCTGATGGGGAAAGTAACAAGTTACCCAACTGGTGAGTATTTCTGGAGCACTTCTGTCTTATTGCTATTGATTAATGTTGGGGGACAAAAACAGAGCACTTTTCTGTGCTGGGAATTTGCCATCAAATTTGACAGCACTCTGGGCTGGTTTACTGGTTTGCTGTGTTTGAAACATAGGCTTTGTTGCCAACTGTCAGTGCTAAGTTGCCCTGCAATTAGGTGGGTTAATGCCTGCTTCCTTTCAGGGATCTTTAATATGATCTTTATATCATCAACAATCTACAACCTATCCTGGAAAATGATCCCTCACTCTCACAGACCTTGGAAGGCAGGCCAGTGCTCGCTTACAGACAGCCCCCAACCTGAAGCAAATACTCACCAGCAACTACACACCACACCATAGAAACACTAACCCAGGAACCAATCCCTGTAACAAACCTCATTGCCTACTCTGTCCCCAGATCTACTCTAGCGACACCATCAGAGGACCCAACCACATGAGCCACACCATCAGGGGCTCATTGACCTGCACATCTACTGATGTGATATATGCCATCATGTGCCAGCAGTGCCCCTCTGCCATGTACATTGGCCAACCGGACAATCTCTATGTAAAAAAATAAATGGACACAAATCAGACATGAGGAATGGTAACAGACAAAACCAGTAGGAGAACACTTCAGTCTCCCTGGACATTCTATAACAGACTTAAAAGTAGCCATCCTTCAACAAAAAAAACTTCAAAAACAGACTTCAAAGAGAAACTGCAGAACTAAAATTCATTTGCAAATTTAACACCATTTATTTGGGCTTGAATAGGGACTGGGATTGGCTGGCTCACTACAAAAGCAACTTTCCCTCTCTTGGTATTGACACCTCCTCATCAATTATTGGGAGTGGACCACATCCAACCTGATTGAATTGGCCTTGTTAACATTGGTTCTCCACTTGTGAGGTAACTCCCTTCTCTTCATGTGTCAGTATAATAATGCCTGTATCTATAATTTTCACTCCCTGCATCTGAAGAAGTGGGTTTTTTACCCACAAAAGCTTATGCCCAAATAAATCTGTTAGTCTTTAAGGTGCCATCAGTCTCTTCATTGTTAATATGAGAGCATTTCAGGGCTTTTTGAATAGGGCAGCGATTAGAGGCAGCTGAATGAGATAGGATGAGTCACTGTTCCAGCTGTGGTGGGGGCCAGGTTACAAAAAGCACACAGGCTCTCAGTGGCTGGTAAAATGAAGAGAATTAGCTAGCTGAGTTCACCAGTGAAGGAAAGCAGGGAGTTATAATGAAGTACCTGCAATGGGAAGAAAATGGTATGCTGTCCACACCACAGTTAGCTCTTCTTCTGCCTGCATCTGTGAGGGGTCCTGACCAGAAAGCTATCCTGACCCTGGAAGCTTCTACTCAGCCTCTGGTCCTAACTTGCTGGGAATGAAGTCTGCATGTCCCTGCTGATGAAAGCCAGGCACAGGGAACCACCCAGGGGAATTAATATTAAGAAAAAGAGGGAAGGAATACAAGCCAGAATAGGGAAAGAACAGGTTAAAGTAAATTTAAATAAGTTAGATGTATTCAAGTTGGCACAACTTGATGAAATTCATGCTAGGATACTTAAGGGACTAGCTGAAGCAATCTCAGAACCATTAGCAATTATCTTTAAGAACTCAGGGAAGATGGCTGAGATCTCAGAGGACTGGAGAAGGGCAAACATAGCGCCTATCTTCAAAAAGGGAAACAAAGAGGACCAGTCAGCCTAACTTCAATACCCTGAAAGCTACTGGAACCGATTAGTAAACAATCAGTTAAGTACCTAGCAGATAATAAGGTAATAAGTAATAGCCAATGTAGATTTGTCAAGAACAAATCATGCCAAATCAACCTAATTTCTTTCTCTGACAGCACTACTGGCCTAGAGTACAGGGGGGAAGCAGTCGTTATTTTAGTCCAGGGCATACCTCAGAATCAATCTTGTACCTTTTGTAGACAAAACACTAAGCCCACCTATTATTACAGATGCAAATACTTATGCCTCATCTTCCAGATAGTTAGCTTTTACTGGGTAAAGTGAGAGAGAAGAAATCTACAGCAATATTAAGAACATAAGAATGGCGGTACTGGGTCAGACCAAAGGTTCATCCAGCCCAGTATTCTGTCTACCGACAGTGGCCAATGCCAGGTGCCCCAGAGGGAATGAACCTAACAGGTAATGATCAAGTGATCTGTCTCCTGCCATCCATCTCCACCCTCTGACAAACAGAGGCTAGGGACACCATTCCTTACCCCCTCCTGGCTAATAGCCATTAATGGGTATCTATTAATCACCTTGATGAAAATAGCAGGCCAAGCCAGGCTCAAATCAGTTACACCAAAGCAAACACAAACATCAGGCAGTGATGTCATATTAGAAGGCAAAAACTTCAAGAAAGCAGAACAGTTGGTTTACCTGGGCAGCACCATACTAGCCAACAGAGACCTCAAGAAAGAAGTGACATCAAGGATAGGAAAGGTATCCACAACATTCACTAAATTCAGCAATGTATGGAAATCAAAGATATACTCAGTACCAAAACAAAACTGAGATTTTGCAACTCAAATGTAATCTCAGTGCTAACATACAGCTGTGAGAGCTGGAAATCTATTTAAATGTTAGATAGAAACTAGATGCCTTTGTAAATAAGTGCCTACAAAAGATTCTGAGCATTGAATGGAGACACTATTGCCAATGAAGAGATTCAAGAAATTACAGACCAGCAGCTCATCTCCACAAGAATAGAAGGTAGTGTTGGACAGGTTTGGGGCATGTACTCCAGATTCCAATATGCAGATTCACTCATGAAGCTGTCAAATGGAAATCAACTGTGTGAGGAAACAAGGATGCTCAAGAGAAACCTTAGCAAGAACCCTTAGCAGGCAGGGCAGAACAGTCAATCTCAACAGCATAGAGCAGAAAGAAGCAGCAGCCAATGACAGGGAGGAATGGAAAACATTCCTTTTGGCTCTGTGCACCAGCTTTGCTGCCAGATGGATGTAATTAATAAGAGGGATATAATAAAACTTACCTAAGTACAAAAGTGTTGTGAAAATTTATATCTCTAAAGAACTAGAAAATAGTTGGATAAAAGGTGTTCTAGAATCTGTTATTTGACATGCAGGTGAAATAGTTCCTTTCAACAATAAAATATTTAAATTAATTTTGCTAGTGTATTTCATACAACTGTAGCTGTTGTTTCAGACTTGTCGACATGGGTTGAAGCAAGCAATGCACTCAAAGGGTAAAGATAGTTTTATGGCTAAAGCACAGCATATAATAAAAAAACAATACGGCTCTTCTCCTGTCTCTGCCGAAGACTTGCTGTGTGATCTTGGGCAAGTCACTTACTTCTGTGATTCACTTTCCTTCTTGTAAAATGGGGATAAACAGTGGGATTGTGATGTTTAACTCAGTGTTCATCAGGCACTGAGATCCTTCGCTGTAAGATGCTCTATAAGTGTGAAGTATTATTTTTGCACTCATTAGATCAGCATTTCTCAAACGGAGAGTCCCAAAAGGGTGTCAAAAGACTATTGTAGGGGAGTCACGAAAGTAGTGGCTGCTGGCCAGGTGCCCAGCTCTGAAGGCAGCGTCACCGCTAGCAGCAGAACAGAAATAAGGGTATCATGATATGGGGGAGTTGTCACTATTTGGGAGGCAGGGGTCATCACAGCCTGAAATACTTTCCAAAGAGTTCCCAGCAAAAAAAGTTTGAAATCCTCTGCACTAGATAATCCAAAGCCTCTTGTTTCAGCTGCAGTGTGGAGACTTATATATATAATATTGTATTGTGCTGCAAGCAGGAACCCCGAGGGTTTTGAACTGGCCTTCATTCTGCTAACAGTACTATAGCAAAAACAACGAGGAGTAAGATGCCACCGGACTCCTCATTGTTTTTGTGGATACAGACTAACACGGCTACCTCTCTGATACTTAGTGCTATAGCAGTAAGAGTTTCAAAATTAACTTCAACTGGATGTTTGCCTGTGAGAAAACTGCATTACACTCCTACAATGTAGAGCTGTAGTTCCACCTGTCCTCTCCCAGGGTAAGTCACACAATGTTCTAGGAGTGCTCTCTCATGATTTTCCATCACATAATTTTTCTTATTTTCCTATTCTAAAAGCTACACCTACTATCTCTTAAGGAAACATAATTATCAAGTCAAGCATAGAGAACAGAAATAAATCTCTGCTTATATCTGTCATGGTTGAGAGATCAGTCCTCCGGGATGATGTTAATGAGGAACTTTAATTTAATTTTACGTCAGCATGTTTCAGTCATTTGCACTTTAGTTTCTAAACATGTCTAGATGGTTGGGTGCCAGAGGGAGTTCACCATAATTGCTTCTCCTCTCAGCAAATTCAGTACCACATCTGCATGCATCTTAGCACTGGTCTTCCAACATGGCCTACTGTGATATTCTCACTGCCAGTCATTTCACAGTGGTTACCTAATGTGCCACAGCTTCCATACACATTCAACTCCCATCAGAATTAAAATCATGATGTTTCCTGTGCTTCAATACTAGGGCCCCTGGAGGATCAGCATTAGAGATACCAGCATGATGCTTCCAGTAGGGAGGAGCACTTCTTCTGCGGGAGGTTATGCGGTTTGATACCCAGCTGAGGCACATTTTTGAATTTATTTTTCAGGGATTACTTTTCTATTGATAATTGGTGATATTATTAAAAACACAATGGTATTTTTTTTTAAAATGGGAAAGGACCCCATTTTTTAAGAAGACAGCTCCAACTGGATCCAACTCCCCACGCTCTGTGTGAAGCCCAACACCGGCTTTGGCAAGTGCCCATGTGCATGTGTGGAGAAGAGGGGGTCAGGTCACTGTAACAACAATGCTAGGCACTAGCCACACCAGGCATTCCCAACAGTGGTCTCATGTAACATCTTTTCAGGTTTCCATTTGACAGGAAATACTGTGTGAACTGTTACATTTAAAAATTAAAAGTAATCTCAGTAGACGTGTGAGGCACAGGAAACTCTAGCTAACTAGCGCTATCCTTTATTTGGGATTAGAATGTTTGCTATAAGTATTGGGCCAAAATCATCCCTCAGCCCCAGGAAGTGCAGAGTGAATTCTTCCTCCACCTGTGGAGACATCTGCAGCAGAAGAGGAGTCATCCCTGCGGGAGGGCAGACAGCAATTTCACTGCACTAGGAATTTCACTGGGGGAGGTTTAAATAACATCTGGGGCTGTGATGTGCACCTCCCAGTTCCCAACTCCCTCCAGGTCCTGTCCAGCTCTGCCCACTCTGTGGGTTGACCAGCTTGGAGTGGGGCCATAGGTGCTTTGCACTACTCTATCCTGCTCCTTTTGGACTTTCCACCACTCAGGCCCCACAATCTAGAGTCTGCTAATGAAACCAAGGCAATGAATTGTGTCAAATGATTGTCAGTGTCCAAGGGGGGTAGAAATATTAGTCTGAGGGCAAGACTACACCACTGCTCTACATCGGCACAACTGCACTGATGCAGCTGCACTGCTGTAGCACATCTGGTGAAGCCACGCTATGACAATGAGAGAGCGCTCTTCCATTGGCACAGTTACTCCATCTCAGCTAGAAGCATAAGCTATGTCGGCAGGATAGTGTCTCCCACCTACGTAGCGCCAGTGTGGACAGCACAGATCTTGTGTTGCTCGGGCGAGAGGGCTTTTTCACACCTCTGAGTGAGGTAAGTTAGATCGAATTAACCGGTAGTGTAGACCTGCCCTGAGTAGACAATATTTTTTCCTCTTCTTATATTTGAGTGAACTTGTTGCTGAAAGTGAAGCATTAATAGTATTGTTGAAAGTATGACACAGGGTGGGCAGGTACTGCAAACTCCCTAAAATATAACTCTATCCAAGACACCTCAGTACTGACTTAAAACGTCCTGAATGTCCAGGCCTCAGCCGCTTGTCAGGATGAAGTTAATGATCATGTTGAATTGTGCCAACAAAGGAAGGGTAGGATTGTCAGGACTTCGGGCCTGCAGATGGCCCTGGGACCAGTTAGCTGACCTGCAGTGGAACATCCTGATCAGGCTGGGAGGTGTCACTAGGCCTGTGCTTAAGCCCAGTGGCTGCTCCATACTAATGCCTGCAGCTGTGATTGCCTCTGTGCCTGCCTTGTTCCAGCCTTGCTTCAGCTGTATTCCTGTCCTGCCCCAGTCTTCCTGTTCTGGTGAGTCTTGCTCCAATCCTTGGCTTGAATCCTGCTCCAACCATTAGGCATGACTGCCCATGCCTGGTTGGAGAGAAGGATGACATCACAGATAGCCTTGTCCTGTATTTCTTACTCAGGCAAAATTCCCATCAAAACAAAGGCAGTTTTGCCCCTCGTTAAGAATTGCTGACTCAGGCCCCAAATTCATGCTCACCTATACTGTTTTGCTGAAGTTAAAAGGCAAATTCCATCATTGTACATAAAAGAGAAAGGGTACGATCACACACAAGTTGGGTTTAACTGTCTATATCATAGGCACTACTTTCATTTGTCCCCCAACCTGCACCTCTGCTCTCATTTTAGTCTTACTGTCTCCTCTTCCCTATAAACATCCCTAATTCTGTCAACCCACTGCTCCCATTTGTTTTTTTTTAAATTTACTTTCACTACAGCTGATAAAATAAGGTAAAATTATTTATTTATGTGGATTTTTTCATATTTTGGTTAAAAAGTTTTCAAAAACAAAAAAAATGGTTTGAGGATTTGGGGCTTTGATGAAAACTTGAAAAATGTGGACAAGTTTCTGTTTCCTCAAAAAGTAACTTTTTGCCCCCCAAAAAACAGATAAAAATATTCAGCGTTCTGCCCCTCCTATGCTTCAGACTTTCTCCCTCTCCTCATCTACAAACTTCTTTCAATCCCTCCTTAAAACATCAGCTTTTCACCAGATATCTCCTCTTTTCTTCTGAACTGCAGACCTGTGCCATGCCTTATATTTGGGCATCTTTTTAAGACTGCAAATTCATGGGTTTTCTGAGTTGCTGTACCCAGCAGCCCAGCTGAAAGGCTGCTGCTAACAATACCCCTGAGAAAAATCTGGTCTATTCCTTAGGGATTTGTGTTCTCCTGTCTTCTGATCCTTTCAAAAGACACAGGGAGAAAAAAAAACCTGGCTGGAGGGTTTCTCTCTGCAACCCCCAAACCTGCTTTTCCTGTTGGATGGGAATGTACTTTGGCGAGCACCTCAGCCTGTTTCCCCCCTTGGGAACACAGATCAATTCACAGAGGAGGAACCTCCCCCCTCCTCCCTCTCTCCAGCCTGTTCTGGAGACAGAGGTACCTGGATTCAAACGCCTTGAATCTCACACACACAGGGAAGCAGCCCACTTCCCCCTCCCCTTCCCCTGAATTTCCCCAAGGGAAGGAATTAACCAAGTCCAAAGAAAAGAAAAGAATTTATTAAAGAATAAAAAGAAAAATACAGAATCTCTATGAGCCCAAGCTGGACACTCATAGGGTATAACCTTATCAATCTCTGGAGAGAATCCCCTCTCCCCCTTTTCTCAGTAAAAGCAATATCAGCAAACAGGAATAAAACATTTCCTTTAGCAAACACACAATTGCAAATATAGAAATCAAATCATAAGACTAATTCGCCTTTCTAATTAATACTCACTATTAATTAGTAGAAACTACTCCAGGAGAACTTGGAGACATGACTGTCTTCTGTTAAACCCAAAAACAGTTCTCACACAGACAAAGGCTTCCCTCCACAGAGATTTGAAAAAATCTTATCTCTGATTGGTCCTCTGGTCAGGTGGTCACCAGGTACTACATGTTAACCCTTTACAGGTAAAACAGACCTTAACCCTTAACTATCTGTTTATGACAATGGGGCAGGGAACCAATGGGTATAAAGAGCTGTATACATTTACAGCACTATGGCTTGGATTTTCAAAGGAGTCTCAAGGCTTGTCTACAGGGTGAGTTATTCATGATTAAACCCATGATTCGTCCAGAATAAGAGTAATTTATTCCAATTATCTTAATTCAGTGGATTAGGCAAAGCATCAGTTGTATGACCAGAGTCTAAGGGTCTGCCCAGCCTTCTACCGCATAACCAGGCAGCTATGAGTGTCTGACACAACCATCTACCACAAGTGCTTGGTCTTACAAAACAGAAATCCATGTATTACAAAGTACAACTGAGCCCTAAACGTGTTCTCATTAACACTATTTCAGACCAATGAAACATTTTGTAAGATACCAGAGATTAAATGTTTTGGTCCTTAACTGAGCACAAATGAAGTAAATTGGGATTTTGTTCTATTAAGGACTGCAGCCAGATGTAATTAACAATAGATTTAAAGCCAGATTTTTTACATTAGAAACAATAATCTCAAAATATTTACTGCATAACAAAACCCAATATCAATCCTTCAGTTGTCTCTACAAGGTATTTTACAAAGATGCAAAGTAGCACGATCTACAAAAAAAAATCTTCTTACCCGTTCTGTGCTAAGGAAACTCAGTGGACTGGTGACTTGTATGTCTGTTTTTCCAAATTGCTGTCCATGTGTAGGATGCAGCTTGCGGTGGGGAAAAAAGGACAGGTTTTAAAAAACAATATGGATATGTATGATCAATTGAAGGAGAGATGATATTTTTCCACTGTTCAGCAATGATTTCTAGAGAGACTTCTAGTAAGATATTTTCTGAATAGGTGTGTGTGGGCCTAAAAGAATTTTGGATACAAAGAGACATTGTTCAAGCACCCAACTACTAAAATGTAATATGGTAAATATGAAATTATTGTTTGCTTCTTTAATACATTACAGGGAGCTGAGGGTGTTAGCATATAATATCCATTTCTTCTTTGATTGGGCTAGTCATTAAAAGTAGTTGGTTTTTAAACATTTGATATTTCACTTGAATTGTAAAGTTACATGCCAAATATACTCTATGTGTATCAGTGCCACCACTGAAGTAATACATCCTGAGTGGATTCATTTGGGTTATGGATTTACTTATTTACAGGAACAGCTGTACATGTTGTGATGACATCATTTTACTAAATGTTCCTTTAATATGAAAGCGATCATGTTTGAAATTTTCAGTTGTTTATTCCAAACTTCACTTTGCCTCATTGGAAAAGATATATTTTCTGTTTTGCAAACTGCTTCAATCAGTCCACTAAACATAGTCATGCTCCATTCCCCAAATGTTTTAGAGTGTGGGAGAGAACAGAAATAGAGTTTCAAGAAGTTGTTTGTACATTTTGTACATTTTGTATAATTAGTAGTGGAAGGCTGTGTTGCTACAAAACTGGACACCAGGCAAGTGGGATTCTATTCCCAGCTCCGCCATAGACTTCCTATGTGACCTTGGGCAAGTCACTGGACCCATATCTACCCTAGAGTATTTTGTCAATGCAGGTATAATTGTAACTCTCTAGCATGCATATAATTCACTAGGTATCCACCAGCAAAATTGTTTGCAATGGTACACAAGTATTCACACTGTTGTAGTGACTGCACTTGCTCTGAAGATGACAGCATGTCATATATCCCAGTGACTGTGCAGTCAAGTGCTAGCATAACAGCTGCAATAGTGCTATTAGTTCTCCCTAGGAAATCAGATAAAAGTGTTGGCGAATAGCTTCAGTTTTATCTAAAAGGATCGGAAGAACTCAAACCTCTCTGCATTCCTAACTCTTAACTACAATAGTTTACTTAGGCAGAATTCCCATTTGAACAAAATGGAGAGGTTCTGAGAATTAGAAAGGATCCAATTAAGGTTGCCACTTTTCCATTGGGCAATCCATGTTAAGCTCCATCTGTGCCCCTCTGCCAGGGAATGCTCCTTAAGGCATGTCCCTGCCAAGACTGAAATATGAATTATGTTACTTATCTTAGCAGTCAGGTTTTCCTCCTTTCTGTCCTCTCCTGATTGGTTGGCCTCATATTCCCAAGTCAGATAGTTTGTCACCTGGCCAACCTCTCTCTCCTTCCCCCCTCCTTTTTATACAACCCTTACTACTCTCTGTGTCTCTTCTGTCCCTCATCTACATCTGTCTTCTCTTTTTGTCATATTTTTGTCCACAGATCTCTCCAAGTCTAGTAATACCTCCTTCCATTATGTCAAATACATATGACCCCTAAATGGATCCTACCCAGTTTGCAAACTATATGAGTTTTGCCACCTAGATTTTGCAGCACATGAAGCAGTCTGTAGAATGTGGCCCATTTGATGAAAGGAAGTCTGAGAAAGGATAACACATTGAAGTTTAGTTTTGGTACACCACGAATGGCGTTCTTCTACTGTATCAGAGAGGTAGCCGTGTTAGTCTGGTTCTGTAAAAGCAGCAAAGAATCCTGTGGCACCTTATAGACTAACAGACGTTTTGCAGCATGAACTTTTGTGGGTGAATATCCACTTCGTCGGACGAAGTGGGTATTCACCCACGAAAGCTCATGCTGCAAAACGTCTGTTAGTCTATAAGGTGCCACAGGATTCTTTGCTGCTTCTACTGTAGATTTTTCCAAAAGTAAGCACAAAGAAGTTTAAATAGTTTTGAAGTTCAGAAATTATTTTTAAAAATGATAATATACTACATGCCTTTATGTCTTGATGTTGTGTAGTAGTCTATTGATAGGAGACTTCCTTTTATTTTAAGCAGTGCGTAAGAGACAAATATGAGCCTTTACAAAGGCACCAGAAAAGGAACTTGTGAAACTTAGCATTTCATACATAGTTGTCTCCAATCACCCAATGTTCTTATCCAGTTCTGAAAAGCAGCTACTTTGTGGGTCAAGTAGAATGTTGTAAATACAAGAACAACATTGTGCATCTGGAATCAAACTCATCTAGATAACAATTAAAGTAGTATGATTGATGTTTCCCTGACTGGATCAAAATTCAGTGTTATTGATCAGAGAATCAAAGTTTCTTTTACTTATTTTAGGCTTTGGGCTAGCACACCTGTAAATAATATTACCCAAACAGGATGTTAACATAAGCTAATCAAAATGATGACTGTTTTAAAAGAGTGACAGAATCCCCCTTTGAAATGATCAATAATCTATCACTGTCATATGATTTCATATTCAGAGTGGTAGCTGTATTTTGCAGTTTAAGGATATAAACAATTCAGAGAAAAATGATTGTGTAAGTGGCAAAAATAACACAAATATTAACACAGCATTTACTTCCTGTGTATTTGAGCTTTAATTTGAGAGTTTTAAAACTAGCGATAGATGCAAATTATGGGCAGCTCTATCTGGTAGCACTAGATAAGAAATCATTTAGACAATTTATTGTCAGAACTGCCACTCTAGGGGATTTTTTTTTCTTTAATAAACATTGGCATCAATTTAAAAAAAAACTTTTGACTCCCAAATTTCCCACACTGTACAGAAATCCATCCTGTACTATTAAAGGTGTTTCTGACAGCAGCTATCTATTCTATTCTGGTTCTTATAGTGTCCTCATCCCCATGTATCTCAATGCCTTCCAGTAGTGCATTAAGAAATGAAAAACATCTGTGAAGCGTGGTTCATTCTTTCTCTCATCCTCTCCCCCAAGGAGAAAACTGTGTGTGTGCAGGGGAGTGTTTTTATTTGATTGGGGGGGGGGATTGGGGGACTCTTTCTTTGTTTTAAATTATAGATACAGCTTGCTGTGAATTAACAAAGGTCAAAGAAGTACACCTTGCACTAGGAGTGAAAGGTGGTAAGGTTTGTCATGATTCTTACATTTTATGGGAGTTTGTTACACAGCCTTGGACTGACATCAGTGAAAGCGCTGTTTCCTTTACCCTTCCAGCTGGCAGCTCCATTGGGCCTAAGGGTATGACTACATTGCAACTAGGGGATGCAATTATACCATGTGTAGACATACCTAAGATAGCTTTAACCTAGCTAGCTCAGTGTACCACAGGAGTTGATGCCATGGCAGCATATACTTCTGTGAGGCTAGCAGCCCAAGTAACTACCCAGCGATCCAGGCAGGCTTGTAAAGCCTGAACAGGACCCTATGCTGCTGTGGCTTCACTGCTATTGGTATACCAGCTAGCTAGATTAAAGCTAGATCATGTATCTCTACATGTGCTGCAATACATACCCTAAGAAGCAGATTTGTCGAGCTTGGGGAAAATGTTCCTTGCTCCCTGTAATCTTCCAAGATGTATGGGTTAAGAAGTAAAACATCTGGGCCCCTTCTGCAAGAGGGCAAAGAATGTCACCTAATGAAAAAGCTGAAAAGAAACTGGTTTATTTCCCCGTTGGGGAGTTTTTAATCATTTCTTGTTAGGGGAGAAAAAACTTCTCAGTGAGGACTACAGAAAATGATCCCAGATTTGTAAGAAGAAAGGAAAGAAACAAGTCTGAGATAGCACATGGAAATTATTTTCTACCTAAATAGGTATATCTCCTATTATTATTATCTGCCTATTGTCATTATTACCCAGGTAACAATTATCAGCAAATCATGATTGTTATTAGCCTATAGCAATTCTTCTGACTGGGGAAGGTATTGCTATATCAAGGCACTCAGAATCACCACTCTTTCACTATGGAGTGCTTTATAAACTCAGGAGTTTATAATACATGCATTTTAAAAATGATTTCTGATTAAATTTTAAATATGAGTTGTAAGGTCCAACTTCAAAAAGCACTGGGAAAAAGTGCAAATCATTGTACATTATGGGGCAGCAAATGGATTTACAGAGGTTTCCATTTTTCCTTCCTTTCTGTTGCTAAAAATATTGTTTTGAGGAAAAATTGAGAGATTATGTGATTCAAATATTAGTAGGAAGTAGGCGGGAAATACACTGGTAGAAAAAAGGAAAATGTAATGCCTTATTTTTCCTTTGTTATTTTTAGTATGACACTATTTTAATTTCCATTTAGGGCTTGTCTACACTGTGATATGTCGACAAAACTTTTGTCTTTCACAGGTACTTAAAAAAGCCCCCCCGCGAAAGACAAAAGTTTTGCCAACACAAGTGGCAGTGTGTACACAGCTTTGTCAGCAGAAGCGCTCTCCTCCTGACAAAGCTCACACCGCTCAAAAGTGCAGACAAAATAGCGACAGAGAGCATTCACACACGCTGACTTTTAGTGACAAGGCTGTGTAGACAAGCCCTCACTTAAAGCATTACAGCACAAACGATTTGCGTAGTGTAGACAAGCCCTTACTTAAAGCATTACAGCACGAACAATTTGAATTCCACGAGACAGTCTAGATAATTCCTGTGTTACTCCCTCACTCAATGTTTTGACAAGTGAGAAGATTTGAGGATGAGAAACAGATTTGGGCTACAATAAACTCTCCTTCCTATTACGGTTCAGTAAATAACTTTTTCTAAGATTCTTCATCCCAAAGACTGTATAAGTTTAATGATGATTGTTAAGGAATCCCAAGTGTTTTTAATAAAGTTTTTACATCTGTAGGGACAAAGCACCATGTGAGCTGTGAGTGTGTTGTGAAACAGCTTTAAAAGATTTACAGAAAAAAGTGAACCTAGGCTAAAACTGTAAATAAATATGGGCTAAGAAAGGTGTATGAGTCATCCCTGTCAGAACTCACTAACTGTAATTTATTTTTGATAAAACCTGATTTTACTCATTTATGTTTTGTGCATGTCACTAAAAAAATCCTAGCTTTTTTTTTTTTTTTAAACAAAAGGGTATGGGTTTATGGTTTACATTGATGCAGTTAAATTCTATTTCCATGGTAATGTTTTTTACATTCCTTCTGATTACATCTGTTTCCTCAAAAAAAGGCCTACGATTAGGATTTTAGAGCTCAAGTTTGTAACAGCATACTGGGACTGCTCAACTGAATAAAGTTAAGCACATGCACAAATGTTTGTAGGATCAAACCATTAACCTTTCTGCAAAGCCTTTTCTCTTATTTTCAAAGGGCATTTAATCAAATGACAAGCTCATTCAGGCTCCCTTGGCGCAGTTGCAGTCTAACCTCATGTCAGCCAGTCTTAACACCTTAGCCACCGCTTTCTCGGTTTCCCTGCAAGTGATCAAATGCCCTCTGCTAAGGATCCTTCAGAAGTTAGCACTGAAAAAGAAACATGTTTGAAAGCAAAGGGGATGAAGCAGGATATTTTTGGAAACGACAGATAAGCCCTACTGTACTGAGTACTTGTCTTCCCTCTGTTTCCCAGTTAAAAATCCCTGGAACTCTGCTGACATTCTGGTAGCTGACAACATTTTAAAATAAATGAAGAGTTGCTTTTAATTTAAATGGGACAGTGGGAGCATAGAGCCTGTTGGAGGAGTACTGCCTTGACTGACTCTCTGCTGCCCGTGTCATCAGGGAATCTCATGCCTCTGCAATATACATAGCAACTACTTGGTCACTGAGCACTACCCATGGAATTGTTACCTCCACAGACCTTGGGAGGGGGGCAGGGTAGCAACATCAGAGTGTCAGTCCACAGAGAAGATAGGGAGGATCTCCAATGGACAACCCATTGGTTGTGAAGAACTGTAAAAGGGCACCTTTCACTCTGTTCGCCCAGGTGACAGGTTCCTGAATGTAGGATACAGTGATTGAGATCAGCAGAAGGGCCCAAATGAACAAGCAACTAGTTTACAAATGAGGGGCTGGAGGTGGAGTGCTTACAGTGAGGGTTCCTTGTCTTTGTCTGGGACCTCTGCTCTTCACATGCCTTTAAGCATATGAGGAACCCATTCAGGCACAGTTGGATTTCAAAAACTGGTTTTATCACCTATATTTATCACAAACATTCAAGGTTTAGCAACATATATACACACTGCTGCTCTGGCAGGGCTTGGGTGGTCTCTTCAATGTAGGAGAAGGAATCCCACTATTGGGCTCCCAAATTACTCACTTCCTACAGTTTGGTATGGACTTTCCCCATTGGTTCATTAGAGCCTGAATATGCTGCCCTCCAGATCCCTCTCTCTACTCCAGGCTTTCAGGAAGGCGTGCATGCAGGGGGGTGAAAGAGGGGAGATATCCTATCCTATCCTATCTCCTAGAACTGGAAGGGACCTTGAAAGGTCATCAAGTCCAGCCCCCTGCCTCCACTAGCAGGACCAAGTACTGATTTTTGCCCCAGATCCCTAGGTGGCCCCCTCACAACCCTGGGTTTAGCAGGCTAATGCTCAAACCACTGAGAGACAGGGAAGAGCTTCATGGATGTGGGGGGGAGTTTTAGGCCCCGATCCTGCAAAATCTCTGGGTGTGAGCAGACCCCTGCTTTCATATGGACTCCCCTTAAAACCAGTAGAGGTTGGTTCATGCAGAAGCTGCAACTTAGTTTCTGTAGAGAATTTTAGATTGTGGTTCAACTTGTTATGCAGTTTCTGGATGAATTCATTTTAAAAAATCAAACTAAATAAATGTGTATTAATGGTATGCTAGAGAATGAACATTATAAACACAGGAACTTAGTTAATTGTGTTTATTATTATAACCAGAAGAGCCCCAGTACTGCCCTTGCCCCGTGACTTCAATGGGGCTCTGTCTGGGCACAGCAGTCCACCCACACACTACATGTTGCAAGTCTAGAACAAAGGTTGCAATGTAAAATAACAAAAGCAAAGAAAATCAAAAGGTAACTATGTCATTCAGCAATATGCTACAGTGGATTTGATTCAGCATCAAGTAGCTGCATAAACTTTAAATCTCTATCCTTTTGACGTCCATGTTAGAATACCTGCCACACAGGGGCATAATTAAAAAGTTTATTTTTGCAAATAGTCTTTTGTGTTGTATTTGATATATAGGCACAGACAGACGCTTTCAACTCTCTGATCAGACTCCTCACCTTGCTTAATTCTTTCAAGCTGAAATTCATCTTTATGCAAAGGGTCAGCATATGCAAACCCCTTTGCATAAAGCAAAGCTGCAAAAGCAGAGCTTCAAGGACTTATTTGGCTTCTCAAGCTTGTCTTCTGCACAGGACTGAATTTCACCCCTAGTGACTAATGGTATGTGACTAAAAAAGAGAGTATAAAGATTCAGAATGGCTCTGAGGAGCATCCAATAGTAGGCCAAGCATTTCATGTGAGAGTAAATGTTACAATCTATCTGAACAGAGTGAGGGATAGGGAAGGGAAACAGAGCTAGTCAACGTAGCAATCAATATTTGTTCTTTCCATCACCTATCATTCATTTTTTTCAAAGGAGTTTGTACAGTGCCTATTTCTGTTAAAAATATTTAATATCTTAACAACCTGAAGACCATTAAAAGTAGAGCATTCTGATGAGTAATAAGCCTCTAGAGTAAGAGAACTCAAATTAAGAACACTTACTGAGGAAGCAAGGAGGGATACATTCTGAAATAAGTTCACATTAATGGTCTTTTAAGTGCCTCACTCCCACTTTACGTGCCTAAATCCAAACTTTAAATCCTGTAAACCCCTGCTTAGCTGCTGGCCAAACCTGTAGCGGTCTGTAACCATACCTTTGGGGGACACAGCTGAGAATGCCAAATTCTTCTTGAACCAAGAACTTTGCAATTATTTGTATGTATTTGATTCCTTTAACCCAGTGTTTCCCAAACTTGGGACGCTGCTTGTATAGGGAAAGCCCCGGCAGGCCGGGCCGATTTGTGTACCTGCTGCACCCGCAGGTCCGGCCGATCGCAGCTCCCACTGGCTGCTCCAGGCCAATGGGAGCTGCTGGAAGTGGCACGGGCCAAGGGACATACTGGCCGCTGCTTCCAGCAGCTCCCATTGGCCTGGAGCAGCGAACCACGGCCAGTGGGAGCCGCGATCACCCAGACCTGCGGACGCGGCAGGTACACAAATCGGCCCAGCCCTCCAGGGGCTTTCCCTACACAAGCGGCATCCCAAGTTTGGGAAACACTGCTTTAACCAATTCTAACTCTTACCTTTCTTTCTATGAATAAACCTTTAGATTTTAGATACTAAAGCATTGACATCAGAGTGATTTTTGGGTAAAGTATGACACAGGGTGGGCAGGTACTGCAAACTCCCTAAAATATAACTCTATCCAAGACACCTCAGTACTGACTTAAAACGTCCTGAATGTCCAGGCCTCAGCCGCTTGTCAGGATGAAGTTAATGATCATGTTGAATATCTAAGTTATATATTGACCTGGGTGTGTGGCTGGTCCTTTGGGATCAGAAGAACCTTTTATTTGAAGAGATTGGTTTTAAAGAACCACTCATCTCTAAGTCTAGTGTTTTCAGTGGTAATACAAGGACTGGAATGTCTAAGGAAACTGCTTTTATGACTTCTTGTTAGCCAGTGTGGTAAAACAGAAGTTCACTTTTGTTGCTGGTTTGGTATACCCTATGGGGGATTAACCACCAATCTTGGGGTGTATCTGCCCTATTTCTCAGCAGTTTGTCCTGAATTTGGCACTCTCAGTTGTGGCCCAAGAAGGCACAGTTAGGGGTGAAAACATTATCTAAGTTGTATCTTGGTCTTATGCAAATTACACCAATGCAACTGTGCATACAAAAAGTACTCAACTTCTCAATACCACCTTCAGATTATGTGCCAACTCCATCTGTGAGAAATTTCTCTACTGACACTGTAGCCTCAAGCAATTTGCAAGGTATTTTTCCCACGTATCAACATCAAATCAACGTAACATTTTGATTCTGAATGGATGGATCAGATTGCCGAAGTTAGTATTCCAAAGTAACTTCAAACTGATAGTGGGTGACTAAGATGTTTTAAGATGCATTACAAAATATATTATTTTATTAATAGTATCAGGATTTCACATTCAATTGTAAATATATACTTTTCCACACATTTAGAGCTCATGTTGATGGAAATGTTCAAAATTGTTTCAGTGGTCCTTGGCAAAAAAAATAGCCACACACTGATGCCAAATCCTGTATGTAATATCTTGAGCTGCTTGTAATGAGGTGGTGAAGTTGTATGACAACCTTTCTTAGTATAACGACTAATCGATCAGCCCTGAGACAGCCCATGTTGCCTAGGGAGGTTGTGGAATCGGAGATTTTTAAGAGCAGGTTAGATAAACACCTGTCACGAATGGTCTAAATAATACTTAGTCAAGGTCCCTTCCAGTCCTATGATTCTATGTTTAAATCAACATGCGCTACCTGCCACCATTATGAAGAAGAGCCTTTTCCTCTGAAACAGATAGACAGGTCAATATCAGCAAATGAGCAGCAGCAAAAGCAGTCTATAATAATCACAGTAATAAGGGATATGCCATGAGGATGGATGTCAATGTGATATGTACATGAATACACATTAAAATCAAGAGTCCTAGGGCAAAGTTTTGACTAGTTGGTGTCAAAAGTGGTATTTATAATAACAGTGTCAATTATCAAGAAGCATTAATGGCAATTTGCCTGTGTATGAACATCAACAGTTAAGATTCACTAGTAATAATGTACTGTGTACATGACACACTTTTCTCTGTAAGTATCAAACCAGTGATTAGAAAAACATAATTTATGTCAATCTCTTCTGTACCATACTAGCTGTCACTATGCTTTCTTAATAGAAAGTGAAGGAATCAAGACTATGCACATCATCAGTAAATGAGAAAAAAGGTTCGCTTGCCTAAATCTTCAAGTATTACAAATGCACTGAGATTCCCCCAAATATGTATGACCATAAAATACTAGCAAAGAATGGATGATACATAAAAAACTTCTGCTGTTTGGAAAAATATCTCAGGTCTGCACTATATCATCCAATTGTACTGTAAAATTCAAAACTGCCAAGTGTTAGAATGTTTGACTATCTATACAAGAACTCTGAAAATATATTACACAAGTTTCAAAGTGAGTGTTGGTCCCAATATGGGATTCATAAGAGCAGAAGCATTCAGAAAGGGACATGCAGATGGACATATTTCATTTTTATACTCTGTTACACCACTTTCTGCACACTTCCCTGAATGTATGATAAATAAAGGAGACACTGTGCATTGTGCTATCTTTCTAGCTAATGTTATTGCTTTCTACAGGAGATGGCCATAAAAAGATGTAAGAATAGACTGAAATGTCTGTAATATCAGCTTTTTGAATTATGTATTTTATATGGTGCTTCAAATAATGCAGCCTTCTAAATGAGAACCACTTTGAGCAATGACAGCTCTTCTGCATACAAAAATCACACGAATTAAAGAAAGGTACCTTGGCTGTTAAGAGGCATAATCTACAGATTAAGGATCTGATCCTGCAAGGTATTGAGCACTCTTAATCCTCACTGAAGCAAACTTCAGCAAGAGTTGACTTCAGTGTAAGCTGAGGGTGCTTAGGTCCTAGAAGCTTTGAAGTGTAATACAACTAAGGCCTGTATTCTGATTTCAGATACATGGATGGTAAAAAAATTAGATGAAACCAATGGTATTGTGAATTTATATGGATGTAATGGAGAGTAAGGGTAGAAATTGTAGCCCATTGAAGTCAGTAAGAGATTTCAGTGAGAAAAAGACTTTACCCTAGAATTTTACCTTAAGTGTTTTCATGAAAGTATTTCTATTAAATGAGGTAGGGATAATGCTTTCTATAGTGAGCAAAACCCCACAGGTTGGATTTGGGTTGTGTGTACTGGGAATAATTTCTATCCACATGTATATTTTGTTTTCTCACTTTGAAGTATAAAAATCACCACTAGAAGCATCCAGAAAACCTTAACAGCTCTCTTCCGGAGCAGGATTTGTATGGATTATGAAACAGAAGATCACATTGCTGGGAGCTACTGTAAAGTCCAAGTAATGCTCCACATTTGTACTATTTGACATTTGACACTGATCATACAAAGACACAGGAAAATATTGTGGTCTAAAAATCACTGAAGACACCAGGGTGGTAACAAGTGGGTTTTGGTTATGTATTTCTTGTTTTCATGAGTGCTTCCAACTATATAGCTTTATGACAAAAGGTAAGAGGATAGGTGTCTCAAGATTTGAGGTACAGTATCATTGGTAACAGGTGCTAATTGCACTGTTACCTAGAGAATCTGATGCTTTTAAAAAAGCAAATGCAGCCAGTTGCAAAATCTTTGCCAAAATTACCCAAGACCTGCTTTGTAATAGCTACATGGGTTTATTTGAGTACCAATTGTACTTTTATATTGAAATGCACAGAAAGCACCATTCCTATCTGGAGAAGGGCAACTCAAAATTCCATTAGCACATTAAAAAATATTTTCTTCTCTTTGAGATTATCATTATATCTTTTTGTTAAAGGTAAAATACTGCATTATATTCAGATAATTATATTAAAGGAATTCAGAGAAATTGCCACTGAAAAGCTACAACACTAAAGAGTGACATTCTGAATGATGGTTTTTGATTTTGGTTTGGTTTTAACAGCTAACTTTACACCTCTTGCGACAAACTGGGACAATGTCTGAATTATGTTTTAGGAATATTATGTATGGCTGGTTTCCCTGCTCAATTTTATATTGCTGCCTGACTGAATGCATGTAGTCAAATCAAAAGAGGTTGTACGTGGGGGGTTGTTAAGGAACCCAGGAAGGGTAGAACAATGACCCAGATAAGCCTCTCAGACAGCTGCTTCAAAAGAGTTAAGACTGCAAGCACTGAGCCAAGGATTGTGGCTACCTACCTGGCTCGCACCATCCAGATTAGGATGTTTCTCTCTTCCTCAGACTGAGATCAGAAGACCATATGGAATTAATAGGTACCCTTGGCAGAAAGGGAGGGGAGAAGCAGTCAGCTCAGCTGGACGCTGACAGGGCCACAATGAGCATGCAGTGAGGCTGACACACAGACTGACTGACTGATTTTGGAGCCAGGATCTGCAGCCATGTTAGCTGAAACTGTGCCCAGAGAGAAAGGGAACACCAAGGCTAAAGTCATGTCAACCTAGAGGCTTGTAGGGAATGCCAAACATAGGTAAAACAATAGGCGTATAGGTCCCTTTGATGTTTTTAATTCCCCTCTGTAAGATCTGTGTATAGTTTGGGCAAATAAATCATACCCTGTTTTAGAGAAACTGCTTCTGTGTCATTGCATGCTATTAGTGATTGCCCACGAAGAGAACTTTGGCAGGGTCCAAGCCTCGTTGGACCTGTGAGATAACACAGTTGGCAGGCAAGCAGGTATAATGTGGAAACCCAACCAGAGTGTGGTTAGGTTGTGGGATTCCATCCCAAAGAAAAGTGAAGCCGTGGGCTTGCCATTTAGAAGGGGTGCACTCGGGAGACTGGACAAGGAGGGACCGTAACACCTCTTAATCGGAGAATCTTAGGATTGGAAGAGACCTCCAGAGGTCATCTAGTCCAGCCCCGTGCACGCAAGACAGGACTAAATATTATCTAGACCATTCCCAACAGGTGTTTGTCTAAACTTCTCTTAATAATCTCTAACGATGGAGATTCTAAAACCTCCCTAGGCAATTTATTCCAGTGCTTAACCACCCTGACAGTTAGGAAGTTTTTTCTAATGCCCAACCTAAACCGCCGTTGCTGCAATTTAAACCCATTGCTTCTTGTCCTAGCCTCAGAGTTTTAGGAGAACAATTTTTCTCTCTCCTCCTTGTAACAACCTTTTATGTACTTGAAAACCATTTTGTTCCCTTTCAGTCTTCTCTTCTCCAGACTAAACAATCCCATTTTTTTTTCAATCTTACCTCATAGGTCATGTTTTTTTAGACCTTTCATCATTTTTGTTGCTCTTCTCTGGACTTTCTCCAATTTGTCCACATCTTTCCTGAAATGTGGTGCCCAGAACCAGACACAATACTCCAGTTGAGGCCTAATCAGCACAGAGTAGAGCGAAGAATTACTTCTTCTGTCTTGCTTACAATATTCCTGCTAATACATCCCAGAATGATCTTTACTTTTTTTGCAACAGTGTTACACAGTTGACTCATATTTAGCTTGTGATCCTCTATGACCTCCAGATCCCTTTCTGCAGTACTCCTTCCTAGGCAGTCAGTTCCCATTTTGCATGTGTGCAATTGATTGTTACTTCTTAAATGGAGTACTTTGCATTGTTCTTATTGCCTGTTTACTTCCGACCATTTCTCCAGTTTGTCCAGATCATTTTGAATTTTAATCCTACCCTCCAAAGCACTTGCACCTGTGAAATCTGCTTTGCTTACTTTGTCAAGTTGTTTTGGACCTTATATATGATTTGCTTCGGTGAAGCACCTGGCACAGTTGCAACCATCTCTGCGTTACTTCTTCAGTTTTCTGCCTTCTTGTGATTCTGTTCCCTGTTAACCCTTATTTTATTTATTTTCCTTTTCTTTTGTTCCTTTATTTATGCATCCCTCCCCCCATCCTATCCTAGGTAGGGGTGAGGACTTTCCCTACAGCTAAGATGAGTGCCACAGGAGCAGAGCAGAGAAAGGTGGTATGTTTTTATAACCATATGCAGAACTCTAAGGGAAAGGTAATAAGTTATAAATACTTCTAGGGACTTTGTTCACATTTTTATATTAAGGTACCTTCATAAATAGTTTATAAGATTAATAATTAATAGATGCTATGAGCATGTTACAGATGGGAATAATATATGCTATAGATAGTTATAAGCACAGCGCTACACAGAGTGTAATAGATGGGGATAAGTTATGACCTGTAAGACTCCATAACCATTTTATTAACTACTAAAACATCAATCATTTATTAACCCATTATAAACTAAACTAATTAACCTTAATGTGAAGTGTGACCTTTGCCATCTTTATTTACCTCTAAAAATGAGGCTTCAGGTTTATGGTGATCGTTATTATAAGGTCATCCCAGACAATTATCTGTAAGCAGTAGCAAAACATATTTGCAGTCCCCATGCAAAATGTTCCGCTGTACTACAAAGCCACTTACATTTCCATCATTCCAGTAGAGATTCATTCCTGGTTTTACCTACATTGACATTAGGGGAGTAGCCTCAGAGATGCATTTAGTTCATTATCTCCAAACATAACCAATCTCACACTAAAAACCATGCAAAAAAATTAACCTACTTAGTCGAACTATATTTTGTAACAGACTTCAAAATATATCCCAGAAAATGTATTTGCTCCATAAAATAACCATTTTGTGGAAACTGGTCTAAAAAATAAACCTAATTGCATCAGAACTGATAGATTAATCTATGTAACTGCATAGGTGCTGGAACTAGGGATGATGACGCGCTGCCACACCCCCTGTCTTGAAGCGGTTTCCACCATATATAGATACACAGTTTGGTTCAATGGCTCTCAGCACCCCCCACTATACAAATTGCTGTATAAAGAAAGGAAAGAAAGGAAAAGAAAACACCACCCAATGCTCTGCCCTATTCACCCTGATTTGTAAGTATTCTTTGTCTTCTAAATTATATGTCAAACATTTGATGCAGCTAACAAGATAAGCCATTAACCCTGCTTTAGAATGTCTAGCTGAGACATGATCCCAATAGTTAAACCCTTTGGGATAGGTAAACCCACACTGCTTTCATTAGCACAAATCATTGAGTAGTGTTAAACAAGTCACACCAGCAGCTGAATACCAGCATCAGGGTTTAGCTGTTTGCTCTCCCCCAGGCTACGGTGATATACTGGGTTGAAGATCACTGCTTCTAGAACAACCATATTTTATGACTATTAAACCAGCTGTTACAGGAATACCGTGGTGCAATGCTGGGCTCATTTACTATTTATGCCATAATACTGTCTTCTTTTTTATGGTCTCAAGTTATATCAATCAATCTTAAAATAAACCTGAAATTGTTCCAATTAGAGGGAATTCAGAGGAGAACAATGAACATTGTTAACTTGGATGGGCTTAATTTATGGGGGAAGTTTAACAGAACTAAAACTTTACAGTATGACTGAATGAATGTGGGGAGGAGAGTATGTGTTTACAGGCTGGCTATCAGGAAACATTTCCAAACAGTGGCATCTATTAGATGCCAAGGAGCATGATGAAAGCTTTATGCTAGAGTCATTTAAAACTGGAGGGAGTACTCAATAATCCAGAGGCAAGAGCAATCCTTCAGTGGCAGAGGAAAGTAGATAAGGACCTAATAGATATTTTTCCATCTCTAATTACCATAAATCTATAGCTGTGGCTTATATTTCTTTCTTTAAACATTTTGATTTAGCCCATATTCCCTTTCTAAACACTGCTGGTATCTAAGATTTTGCCATCACATTTCATTATTGTAGTATGCATAATATTTATGGCTTGATTCTACTGGCATTTGTAGAGCTGAATTACTCTTTCTGCCCCACAAGTGGTGAGGTTTTCAGTACAAAGGTAGGTAAAGATAACATAGCTCAACAGATACAGCTGATATTTTCTTGCTTTGTGTGGCTGGAGTTTAATGCAGAGTGTTGTTTTATTTGCAGTATTTCTGAATGACTTTGCATCTGACAACACTGAATTAAAGTTATATGGCCAGTGTGACACTATGCCCCATATTCTTCATAGATATATTGCTGTGATAGGAATATGGCATAACTAAGTTGTATTTTATGCAAGATGGGTCATATGAGGTATCACTTGAAAGGTCATGATTTACTGAATGTGATTATCCTATTTGTATGCATATGTCATTTCTGTATCTGATGTAACAATTACAAGTGGGTTTGCACCTGGGGAACACCCACCAGACAAAATGCAGTCAGTCTGGCTGGTTAGTCAATGGGTCATTCAGGAGAACAATAAGACTTTGAAGATGCTAATCTCCCACCTTCCTGAGAAGCTTCCTGGAATGCTGCTTTGACACTGCAGGGTCATGTGATCATGTCATCTGGTACTGGACTCCATCTTGGACTGCTAGTATTTTTCCACAACGGGGGTGGGGATCAAACTGGGAAATAAAGGATTCCTGCTATGTGTAAATCCTATTTAAGGCAGAGAATGGAGTTAATCAGGGTCGGTTCTTCACTGAATCCCCACCCAAGATGACTGCTGAAAACACCTAAGACTGAACTGGGGAAGAAAGGACTGAATCCAGGGTAGAAGTGTCTGGCCTTTGAAAGGAATATCTGGAGTTCTAAGCTGCATGCAAGAGCAGTTTGTCTTCAAGAATCTCTGTGACCTGCTTAAAACAACATTTAGAGTAAGAAATTACTACTTGTAGCCAGTTTCTTTAGCGTATTAAGTTTAGTTTGCGTGTTTGTTTTATTTGTTCAGTAATCTGCTTTGCTCTGTGTGCTATCCCTTATAATCACTTAAAATCTATCCTTAGAGTTAATAAACTTTGTTTTGTTTTCTTTAAACCAAATTCTCCAACTCATAATTGGGGGGCAAAAAGCTATGCATATCTTCCACCACATTGAGGGAGGGGGCGATTTTCATGAGCTTATACTGTATAGATTTCTGTGCAGTGCAAGACAGTACAATTTTGGGTTTACACTCCAGAGGGGGTGTGCACTTGAGTGCTGGGCTATTCCCAAACTGAATCTTCCCACAGAGTGCTGATTTCAGTGCCTGTGTCTTTCTGCAGCCTGTGTGTCTGTGTGTTTGCTGGAGGAGGCTTAAGGGCCTGGCTCAGCAGGACAGTGTAAGGGAGCCCAGGCTGGTGGAACAGGCAGGCCAAGTGGTATACCCCAGTACATCAGGTGGCACCCTGAAGGGGATGCAACCCGTCACAGCCAGTCCTGTACAATTACACACATGCAAGCCTGTTGCCTAGAACATGACAGCAGAAATGCCAACTTCCTGGATTTGATTCTAAGACTAGACTTTGACTTCTCACTGTTTTACACCATGTATCGCTTTGGGCAGGGTGATTTTAAAGCAGGGTGATAATAGGTCCCACTCATGTGAATAGAGAATTCCAATTTTACACACTGTGCAAAGGCAGAGTAAATGCAAGATTTTTTGTAGCCAGTGTATACTGTGTATGGCTACCATTAACACTAGGACTAAAGTGGGCGTTACCTTGTTCAGTGTCCTAGCTTGCTACTGTGTGTGTGTTATAGCTGTTTAATTTTTTGTCCCTTGCCATTTTGCCACTGCGACTAAAGAAATGTAATATAAACCTTGAAAATAAACAGGAAGAAACTAGATTTATTTTAAAATAAATATCCTAAAATAATCTGTGTATCATAATGCTATGTGTGATGTTTTGATATATTGCTGATACTTTATCCTATAATTTGTGGGATCCTCTCAGGGACTTCTTGTTTCATAATAGAAAAAATGGAAACTAACATGATCCCCTTAAGCAAATCAGTCTATGAACATATGGCATGAGGAGAGAGGCACTGAGTACCCCCATCTGCTAATAAACTCAATGGGAATTGAAGGCCTTCAGCAGCTCTAAGCTTGGGCCCATTGTTTTGGAAAACACATTGAGATAATGATAATAGGTCCCTGTCTGATACCTAATTAGTCTCACTAGACTGTACAAAGGCTGTGAAATAGTGTAGTAAAAAATAGGCTAATGAATGGCATTGGAGATGCATTAAAACGTCGACAGGAGACTTTCCTCCTGCAGTGACCAGATCACAATCCTATGAGCCTCCCATCACAAAAGATGGCAGAGCTCACTGTTCCTGGTGGCCATCTACAGCATGTTTTATATCCTGCCCTTTCTTTGCCTTTTACATGTGAGTATTTTGTTTCTACTTCCGAAATCTGTGTTGAATTTAATGAGAGAAGTTTCACTTAGTAAGGCTCTGATTGTGTCATCCTTATTCACACTGAGCCAGGCTGTGAGCGCCTTACTCACACTGGTGAGAAGTTACTCTCACAAACAGCCCTATTGACGCCCATGGGATGAGAGTGTGGATACGTAGCCCACTGAATAAAGACTAAAGGGGCAGGATCTATATGCGATTTAGTTCCTTTCCTTCTATAATTTGGTTTGGTTTGTTTTTGTACAGCTGTGGCCTCTGTCCTCACCCAGATAAAACTCATTATAATTCATGCTAACACATTGTGGTTCTTTGTCTCTTCCAAGTGCTTAGACCACATATACAGCAGTCTGAGTCTGTTACTATCTGCAAGCCAAGGAAGCATTAGCTTGAGCAGTAGGGGCTGATGCTTTTGGACTCGGGGGAGGGGGGGGGTCAGGGGCAGCTCTAGCTTTTTTGCCGCCCCAAGCATGGCAGGCAGGCTGCCTTCAGCGGCATGCCTGCAGGAGGTCCGCCGGTCCCGCGCTTCAGTGTACCCGCCGCCGAATTGCCACCGAATCCGTGGGACCGGCGGACCTCCCACAGGCAAGCAGCCAAACGCTGACTGACTGCCACCCTCGCAGGGACCAGCAGGGTGCCTCCACCCCAGCTTGCCGCCCCAGGCACGCGCTTGGAGCACTGGTGCCTGGAGCCGCCGCTGTCAGGGGTTCAGCCCCTGCAGATGAGCTTCAACCAGGAGCATTATTACATAATGAAACCAATGAGAGATTTGGACTATAAGACTGGGCTTAATGGCCAAAGACAGTCCACTATATCAGTGTGGGCAGCCACAAACCACAACACACAATATTGAAGACTGCAAAATGACAACTTCCTGGAGGTCTTCATGCTTTGAACATTGTTGATAAGAACGCTGTGTCTTGGCTTGAATGGATTGTATATGCCAAATAAAAAATGGGCCAGATTGTGCCTTCCACTGGGGAGGGAGTGGAGGAGAAGAGAAAACTCCAATTCCTCTGGAGAAGCTCCCTTCAAATTCTTGCATTGGGTAAATGGGGCTCCTTCTTTCTCCACAAAAGAAGCCAGGGGTCCAGCATCTGAGTCCCACAGGTCTACCAAGATCCCTGCAGACCTTGTGGATCAACTGAAGACATAAGACCATCAGTGTAGAGGCCTTATGCCTCCACAACAGCACCAGATAAAAATTGCTTCAATTTCACAAATACCAAAAGTGGCAAATTCCAACTAACCAATGTTTAGTTGGGTATATATCAACTCAGTATCCAAGAGAGTACAAACCACCGACTCTTGATTTTTCCCACATCAGAATTAACTGTAGAGCAAAAGAGACAAGTTCTAGGACAGATGAACTGATGCAGAGAATGAGGTAGGTATGTTATGTTGTTGCTAAATGGATTCATCTGCTTTGGTAACATATGAAGGTGTGTGGTTCAGATCCTGGAGCAAGAGACGAGGAGTCAAGATTCCTGGATTTTATTCCTGCTTTTGTCACTGACTCATGGTATAACCTTAGGCAAATCATACCTTCTCAATACCCACATTTATCCCTTAGGAAAATGTGTTTAATAATGTGTGTTTGCTTGGAGACTTAATTAATATTTGTATGGCACAGAAATATTGAAAGGTGCTGTGTATGCACAGCACTGTTTAGCTAGGTGCTTTTATGAGATCCTGGATTACTGCATCAGGAGATATGCAACACATCCACTCATTTGCCCCAGGTGCCCTCCCTCTCTTGTATATTATTTGTAAACCAAGTACCCTGTGTGCAACAAAAACAGCTTTTATCAAAGGCATCCTGTCTGCCAGAATGTTTCCTGTTTTCACATGTTTCTTTCTATAACTGTTGAATTGTTCTGCATTCCGTTTGTATAACAGACATGGAAAATAAGCCAAGAATAATAAGCCAGATTTTCTTCTAGTTTAATTGCATTGACTCCAGCTGAGATTTGGCTTCCAGGGCCTGGGTTTTTCATTTCACTGTTGGGCTTGAGATATAAAGTTATTATTTAATTTAGTATTAAGAGCCAGAAGCCTCTAAATACCACATCTTTCTGCTCCCCGCGTTTATGAATGATACTATTGGATTCTTCAGTGTAGCCCACATGAAATATTTGATGGAGTATTTGGTATGCACAGTCTACTTCCAAGGAAAACAGAGTAATTGATCTAATCCAGGACAGGACCGTACTTTAGTTAACTACTTTGATAAGTAGTTAACTACTTACATATTCCCTATGAAAAAATATTACTGAGAAAGAATTGTATATAAACTGTATGAAACACTTGTCATAAGCATGAGGATTTCTTCTCTACGTCTCTCTTTCCATCTTCTGAAAACAGAATGTAATTCCCAACTACCAAGTAGGAAGCAGATAGCTCCCTCGGCCACATAACAGAAGAGTTTAGGAAAAAGAGTTAAAAATGTGATTGCATAATCTCAAAAGTACAGCTCTTCGCTGCACAATTTTTTCCTCTCTTTGCTGTCAGGTTGGTATTTAGTTGTGCTCGACATCCTGAATACCCAAAACATTTTAGCATAAGTGACCATTCCATGGCCTAGACCTTGCAAAGGGACCAGCTAGTTTACTTCAGTGGGACAACAATATGGATGGGAGGACTGCACAAATGGACCCCTTTGCAGGATTGACACACTGATGACTAAATTGCCTCTGAAGAAGGAAATTATTACATGATGTAACCCTTCTGCCAGATGTTGTCAGCAGTAAAAAAAACTGGGTTCAATTATTCAGGTGTTCCTTCTACAAACTTAAACAACAGCAGCTCAAGTCCCCACCCAGAAACCTGGGAAAAATAAACCCTCCCCTGGAAACCTTGATAGGTTACACTTCTCCTGCTCAAGTACTGAGTCTGTTGTACAGAAAAAAAAAATTTGGAGTGAGAGGAAGGGGCCCAGAATAAACTTGAGAAAAATCAGTAATAATTAATCAGCAATGTCTGTATATAGCTATTAAGAGAGGCTCCTCTCACTCCCAGCATGTCTCCGCAATAGCCTTAAACTCAGTCCTTCATAATGGTTATAAGCAACCAACAAAGCCATGGGTTCCTGCAGTAGCTACTTCCTTCCTCCCCTGCCTGCCATGCAACCACACAACGGTTTATTGTCCAGGGCTGGAAATTCCAGAGTTTGGACACGACCAGCTCCAGCTCCTCAGGGAAGTGCTGCCTAGTCTGCTCTGGTGCTCTACCAAATATCCCAGATGTAATGATAACAGCTTTTATTGATTTCTGGGTAGAGGGGCACTACATGAAGTCTCCTCTTTAACTATGTCCAGACTGCAGTACCCAACCATGCCAGACTGTGCTTTCGGGTAGAGTCACCCTCACCCCAGGCATATTTGGTGCAGTTCTCTTGTACTTTGATTTTCCAACCGGGATCGTAATGTTTTATTATGCCCAAGCTTAAAATTGAACTGAATTTTTACCGAAATGCCCAAAACTGTCACATAACTGAAATGCAAATGAGGACTGGCCCATTCAGTCATTTCCCCTTGCTCACCAACAGATGGCATCAGTGAGCTCTTTCCCTTGGAACATCTCTTTGCATGCAGTTCTGATGCAGCTCTGGGCTGTTTTTCTCCCTGTTCACCAACAGGTGCCAAAAACAAGCTCCCTACTCTCTAGGACTTCAGACCACAGGGCTTACCTCTGCAAACTGCAGTATATACCCCTACATTATTCTTCTCGGCCATTGTATCCCTTATCATGCTAATGAGGAATAGAAATAGGATCTTGTGCATTTGGCAGATATACCAGTACATGTGATACAGCCCTTTCAGTCTTTTTGTGTCTTGGTAAGGGTTGTAGGACCATGACTCTTTGATCATACCTGCTGTTTGAAGTCTGCGTGCTTAACTGCTCTCCATTAGCAAGGGAATGGAGCTGAGCTTACTATATAAATAATTTGCCTGGTGAACTCATGCGGCAAACTGGAAGTTTTGGATAGCATGTGAGATGCTCTCCTCCTAGGTTCAGTGATACCCTCAATAGTGTGATAGCCAGCAGTAGATCAGTGGTTGTGACCTACAACAAACATACCATGTTTTCTTTCCTGCCTGAAACTAGGAGAGACTTCCTGTGTCTAAAGTGCAAGCTGGTGGCTGAGCTGAAGGAAAAGGTTCTTGAATTGGAAGGACAAGTACAGACTCTACAGCATTGCATAGAAGCTGAGGAATTCTTAGACAACTAGACTTAAGAAGCACTACTACACCTGTCCTGGTCTGCACCCTCACTTGAAACTGGGGGGTTTCAAAGTGAGGACCAGCATGTATTCCCCCACCCTAAAATCCTAGGGTAGGTCTCCTTCGCTGCCACCAGTCAGGTTAAAGTGTCTGACACACTGCCTGTCCCCCAAGCTTCCCCTGGGGAACCCAGATTCAAACCCCTTGAATCTCTACACACAGGGAAGCAGCCCACTTCCCCCCTCTCTCTCTCCTAGCCACTTTGGAGAGATATACACCGAGTCAAATCCTTGACTCAACACAAAGAGGGACTCACTTCCCCCCTCCCCTTCCCTAGTCCTGGAAAGAGATACCTGATTCAAACTGCTTGAATCAAACCCAGGAGAACTGTCTCTTCCCCCTCCCTTCTCTGCCCGGAGATAAGCTGTCTCACCACCGAGAGAGAATGTCTCAGCCCCTTCCCCTATATCCACAGTAGAAGGGATTTAATCAAATCTTTATAGAAAGAATTTATTAAAAGAAAAAACAAGAAAATACAGAATCTCTATGAGTCCAAGCTGGCCACTCATAGGGTATAACCTTGCTAAGTTCTGGAGAGAATCCTCTCTCTTTCTCAGTACAACGATACAGGTAGAATTAAGAATAATCAATAACAAACACACAGAATTGCAAGCATAGGATTATCAGGTGAGGACACAAAGTATCTTTCTAATACTCACTATCTTGACTAGAAGAAATTAGTTCAGAAAGGTGGAAGCTGGTAGACTTGATTAAAACATCTGGACTCTTGTAACTCCAAACGGCCAAAGACAACACCCCCCCCAAACAGAGGGAAAAAGTTCCCTCCTAGGAGTTTCAAATTCTCTTCCCTGATTGGTCCTCAGGTCAGGTGCCCACCAGGTACTATGCTTTAACTCTTTACTAACTATTCATGACAACACCAGATTCCAGAGAGAAAGGCACTGGCCTTGAAGGAATCAGAGGAAATCAGAAAGGAGGTTTGGCAATTCCTAGCCACCAGAGGCAAGAAGATGAGTAGAGGCGGCTCCAGGCACCAGCGCTCCAAGCGCGTGCCTGGGGCAGCAAGCCATGGGGGGCACTCTGCCGGTCGCCGCTAGGACGGCAGGCAGGGTGCCTTCGGCGGTGTGCCTGCAGAGGGTCTACTGGTCCCGTGGCTTCGGTGGACCTCCCATAGGCACGCCTGCGGGAGGTCCGCTGAAGCCGCGGGACCAGCGGACCCTCCGTGCTTGGGGCAGCAAAATGTCTAGAGCCGCCCCTGAAGATGAGGCTGCATTCTACACAGCTGGAGACAGATGAGAATGGACAGGCTGTGACTACCAGACAGAAGGATGAATTTCTCACCAGGATGAATTTCCTCACAGGATGAATCTCCAATCCTTACCAGGTCTTCACAATGGAATATGAGGAAGACACCTGAAGATCTAGCTGGCCAAATTAAATTGAGAAGTGTATGGGACACACCTGTGGATGACTGTTCGACCCAACCTGCAAGAAAATCAAGTGTGTCCATAAAGATCTACTACTCTCCAAGGAACACAATCCTTGCCGAGGATTCACTGCTGAGAAGAATTTAAAAAAAAACTTCTGCAAGGGACAGGCAGACAACAGGACGATGTGCTGTCTTCCTGGAGCCAAGGCATGAGACATCACTCTAAAACTGGACAAGCTTCTGAAGTCAGTGGGCAAAGATTTGCCGGCAGTGGTGCATATCGGCACTGATGACATTGTCATGGGATACATCTTGGCACTGTCAATGCCACGGGATACTCACATATAACAGGTTTCAGAGTAGCAGCCGTGTTAGTCTGTATCCGCAAAAAGAACAGGAGTACTTGTGGCACCTTAAAGACTAACAAATTTATTTTAGCATGAGCTTTCGTGAGCTGCAGCTCACTTCTTCGGATGCATAGAATGGAACACACAGACAGGGGATATTTATACATACAGAGAACATGAAAAGGTGGAAGTATGCATACCAACAGGCAGAGTCTAATCAATTGAGATGAGCTATCGTCAGCAGGAGGAAAAAAAACTTTTTGAAGTGATAATTAAGATGGCCCATAGAAGGTGTGAGGAGAACTTAACAAGCGGTGTGGTGTTCTGTTATTTTCTTTTTTAGACCATCGTTTATTAGCACAGTAGTGTCTAGGAAATGGACCGCTTGTGTGGATTGGTCTAGGCTGATGGTGGGATCCATTCAAGTGACACCATCATAGGACCTAATCACATCAGACACGCCATCAGGGGCTCGTACACCTGCACATCTACCAACGTGATATATGCCATCATGTGCCAGCAATGCCCCTCTGCCATGTACATTGGCCAAACCGGACAGTCTCTACGCAAAAGAATAAATGGACACAAATCTGACATCAGGAATCATAACATTCAAAAACCAGTGGGAGAACACTTCAACCTCTCTAACCACTCAGTGACAGACTTGAAGGTGGCAATTTTGCAACAAAAAAACTTCAAAAACAGACTCCAAAGAGAAACTGCTGAACTTGAATTAATATGCAAACTAGATACTATTAACTGTGGCCTAAACAAAGACTGGGAATGGTTGGGTCATTACACCAATCAAATCTATTTCCCTATGTTAAGTTCTCCTCACACCTTCTATGGGCCATCTTAATTATCACTTCAAAAAGTTTTTTTTCCTCCTGCTGACGATAGCTCATCTCAATTGATTAGACTCTGCCTGTTGGTATGCATACTTCCACCTTTTCATGTTCTCTGTATGTATAAATATCCCCTGTCTGTGTGTTCCATTCTATGCATCCGAAGAAGTGAGCTGCAGCTCACGAAAGCTCACATATAACAGATTACTTCAGGGAACTCAGAAGTGTTCTGAAGAAGAAAAATGTCCAAATGATCTTCTCAGAGATCCTACTTGTCGCATGAGCAAAGGAAAAGGGGCAGAAGATTCTGGAAGTGAGCCACTGGCTAAGTAAGTGGTGCAGGGTTTTGGTTTTGTGAAACACTGGTCCACCTTCTATAGTTTGGGTGGCCTTCACCTCAGCAAAAGAGAAGCCAGGGGACAGGCTGGGTAGAGGGCATTAAAACTAATAATAAAAGGGGAGGGTGAAATGAACGTTCATTTAGCAAAAAAACAAAAAGTTAACTAACTTTATTGCAACACTAAAGGATGTGAAGAGAAGAAATTCTTCAGTTGCATGTGCACCAATGCTAGGAGCCTGAGTAATAAGAGGAGCTGTAATTGATCAGTTATGAGCACAAATTTGATCCAGTTGGTATTAATGAAACTTAGTGGGAAGATTTATGTGATAGGAACGTAAAAACAACAGTTATAACCTATTTAGAAAGACTCAAGAGGACAAAAGGAGATGGGGAGTGGCACTCCATTTCATAAATGACATTTGTCAGCAACTCTGAAACTGGTAATCCGACGAAAATTATCTTTAACTCTTATGGATCAATGTCCACCCCAGTTTGGGAAACACTGCTCTAGACCATTAAATAGCACAAATTGAAAAGTACTTTGGAATCCTTGGAGAGGACAGGCACTATGTATATTTAAGATATTATCTTCTCATTAGTGGTATGATTGAGACAACAAGCACAGAACACTTGTATCATGATGATTTATTAAAAGTTAGAGAAGGCCTCGAAACCAGAACAGTAGATCTAAATTATCTTCAACTTGTGATCTAGATCTGGACTTCATGGTACAGACCCTTCTCTATATGATGGAGCCAAACAGGAACTCTGGTAGTTTGGATACAGTTCTAGATCTGAACTTCATAACTCAGACCCTACTTTACTGTGGCTGTGAATGCTCTGACACATTCATTGTATAGAAATAAGTATGAATAAATAATTTCTCTCTCCTCTTTTTGGAGGAGGGACATCCTTGGGACACCAGAATATTCTACCAGAAGTAAAACTGACGTCCTCATTAGCTGCTCAAGAGGCTTCCAACACCCTAGTATAGAAGTGGGTAAACTACTGCCCGCGAGACCCTCCTGCTTGGCCCCTGAGCTCCTGGCCTGGGGGGCTAGCCCACAGTCCCTCCCCCCACTGTTCCCCCTTCCCCGCAGCCTCAGCTCACTGCACCACCGGCGCAATGCTCTGGGTGGTGGGGCTGTCAGGTCCTGGGGCAGCACAGCTGCAGAGCCTGGCCTGACTCAGTGCTCCGTGCTGCATGGTGGCGTGCTGGCTCCAGCCGGGCAGTGCGGCTGTAGCGCCACCAACCACCGGTGCTCCAGGCAGCACGGTAAGGGGGTAGGGGAGTTTGGGGTGGTGGTCAGGAGGCGGGGGTGTGGATAGGGGTCAGGGCAGTCAGAGGGTGGGGAACAGGGGTTGAATGGGGCAGGGGTCCCGGGGGGGCATTCAGGAAGAAGAGGGTTAGATGGGGGGGCAGAGGGCAGTCAGGGCCAGGAGTTCTGGGGGATGTCAGGGGACAGGGAGTGGGGGGGGGTCGGATGGGGGGAGGCTCGGCCACACCTGGCTGTTTGGGGAGGCACAGTCTCCACTAACCAGCCCTCCATACAATTTCCCAAACCTGATGTGGCCCTCAGGCCAAAACGTTTTCCCACCCCTGCCCTAATAGCTGCACAAAATGACACTCCGCAAAGCAAGAATGCTTCTAATGCTGGAGATTCTTGGATGCTTTTGCTGACTGACTCTGCTGAACGTGGGATGACTTGTTATGTACTTAAATCATTTTTTTCCTCTACCGATTCTGCACTTTGAATTAATTAAAGTGAAAATATCATTCCTAATAACTTAGAATAAATCAAATAGCTCAGGCTCGGTAAAGACTTGACATCAAAGTGTAAATTCATTTGCAAAGCAGTAAATAGCACTTTCTGCCAACCCATCGCTGCAGCAATTAATTCCTCTGCCATTAGAGAGAGAAGTTTTGGAATGGATTTGCGTTGTCAAGCTCAGAGCCAAGAGCATGCCACCATGGGTTTTACAAGCTAATGTTCACACTCTCAGAGGCAGACATTGGCCTTGTTTTTATTCTCACAGTAACCGTTCCTCACTGATCCATCAGCAGCATCTGCCTCTGTGGATAATGTTCACCTGCCATCTCGCTGAAGAATAAGGGGCAGAATAGCTGCCAACAATAGGGACAAAAATAGAAAAATTAAAAGGAAGGAGGGAGAACACACACAAAGGAGGAAGCATTAATCAAAAAAGTTCTGTGTGACCTTTAGAGCACCTGTACTTAGAACCTTCTATAAATTCCTAATTAAACATTTAAATCTTTCCAAAAATGGGCTGTCTAAGTTTTTTCCACTAATCACAGTCATTTGAAAAGTATTGTTATGAGTTGGGTGAAACCTTCTTATGGGTTGAGTTAAAAACTTTGTTGAGATGGATGTTAACCCTTCACTCAAGGTAGTTGAAAGGAACATTTACGGAGCCACCTAAAACCAGGCCTAATAACATCTGCCCATAAACTAGCACCATGCGGGCCAAGGGTTTGTCTTTGTCTACTCTAGCACTTTTGTCGGTAAAGGGTGTGAAAAAAACCACTAAATTTCCAACATAAATTTCACCAACACAAGTGCTGCTGTGGACAGCACACACCAGCAGGAGAGATCTCTTCCGCTGGCAAAGAGCAGCTACATGGGAGACCTTATGGCTATAGCAGTAGAGCTGTGCTGCTGTAAGGTCCGTAGTGTAGGCATAGCCTTTGACTGGGTATTGTGACCAGGTAGGGGATGGGGGAGAAGTTGCTTGTGTGTGCATGTTCATTCAGCTGGGTATTGTGAGCAGGCTGGGGGCGGAGGGAAGAGGGGTGAGAAAGACAAGCTGGAAACTAGGGGTGGCTAAGAAGCAGGAAGACAGCCATGCACCTGTATACACAATCTGACCCTGGAAAAAGCTAGAGCACGTGCTTTTGGGTCTGTTAGCAAAAAAGACTTGGGACTATAAGCTAAGAAACTGCTCCTTTTGTTCTTGGTGTCACAATTCAGGGCAACTGCACCTATATTCCCCCTTTATGGTCCGACAGGGACACCAGCTTTTATGATTCTGGCTCCTCATATGTCTACCCTCTTGGGTGGAGACCTGCATGTGTCTTCCTCCTGGCCATGATATTTCCCGACTTCACAGTTCCCTGCCTGCACTGTGAATTCTCCTATCAGTAAGGCCAACCAAAAGGCCAAACTCTGCTTTGCTTTCTCTTCAAAAGTTATGAACAGTTGTAATTGCCCATGGTTTTAAGTTACCACGCCACTCTTTCTAAGCAAGCACATTTATTCTCAAGTGAAAGCATTACAGAGAAAACATATTAAAAACAAAAAAATCTATACGCACACTTACCGAAGATCACACTTTCCCATCCCTAACAAGGGATCTGGTCAGTATCAGTCCTTCCAACCCTTCCCTAAAGATTGAGGTCTTCCTCTGGGACAGAAGGTCCTGTCCGTTGCTCAGGTCAAAAAGTGCAACAATATTTTTAAGCAGGGAGTAAAACCCATCTAGTTCCATATGCATTGCTTTAAGATGGATGAGTTTTCACTGTGAGTTCTCTCTCTCTCTGCTGCATGGGAGGACTAAGCCTTTGAGAGACTATATAGCACCAGTTCCACACACTCAAGAAACCTGCAAATGAGACCAACAAGGAAGAACAGGCCACACCAAAGCTTTTTTTCGTAAAATGGGCTTCTCCTCATGTGGGCTGCACCATCTGCTCTCTAGGCTGCCTGGTGAGGGGGTGACTTCCTGAGACATAATTGCTTCCTGGAGCAATGCAGCTCCCAAAGAGGGCCAGTGGTTACATGCCACAACTTGGACCATAGTGTGTAAGATTCCACAGTGGTCTGAGTCAAAACTCCCCAAAACAGGGCTATACCTGCTGCAACACTCATGCAAAACACAGCGGCGTTAAAGAGACTGGGCTCAACACTCAGATCTGTCCAAAACAGGCTTGGTGTAGGACCCAGGGAGAACAAAGATGGCTGTCCCACAGGAGCCCCACAACATGGTTACATGGGAATAGTCCAGGATGGAGCAGCATAAAGCCTGCAATGTCTGCCCTAGTCCACCCAGGGATTCCCCTATTCTGAGTTAATCTTCAGGTAATCAATTAAACCAGGGGAACCCAACCTGGAGACCGCTAGAGCATTTCATAAGGCCCGACACCTGCTTCAACACAATATACTAATGGCCGATTCATTAGCATTTTGTCGTCATGTTTACATCATTTTAGTTTACACAAATGTGTAAATAGACAGTACTGTACATAGAAACAACCTATCTAAGTACAACCAAAACAAGCTGAACCTAAAATATAGATCAATACAGGTAACTTTAAATCTTAGTAAAATATGTAGAATGTGTTTGACCCACAAAAGGTTGTGCTTAGGTTTATGTGGCCGTCCTGTGTAATAAGGTTGGGCCTCACTGGATTAAACTAAGCCAGTTTTGCACTGATGGAATGACACAAAAGTAGTCACAGAAAGAGCCATGATCTGGCTTAGTGTTCCCTTACACTGGTCTGGTTCTCTGCTCCCTGTACGTTATTTCAGTAGAGCT
The DNA here is from genome assembly GCF_020497125.1 of Mauremys mutica. Classification (NCBI taxonomy): domain Eukaryota; kingdom Metazoa; phylum Chordata; order Testudines; family Geoemydidae; genus Mauremys; species Mauremys mutica. Next base: position 47,111,194 of record NC_059074.1, on the reverse strand, counting down.
GTTTACTCATAAGGGTAGTTGGTGTAAAAGCCAAACATCTACTTGATACTATCCAGTCTGTTTGTCACCAATATGACTCATCATCAACAGGCTCATCTTTCCTCTTTTTGGGCACAGGGCGTGGAACTGCTAAGAATAGCGGCAGAACTTGACTACAGACTATTTTGCTGGGGTATACTAAAATCTTGTGTGACTCACTCTGGTGACTGAATTGCTGCAGCCCTACTATTAAGAAAAGAGGGGGACAGTAAGGGAAGAAGTGCTCTTTAAAGTGTTTTAATATGTGCTAGAAACCGGCCCTATCACCTCCATTTCATAAGAACATAAGAAAGGCCGTACCGGGGTCAGACCAAAGGTCCATCTAGCCCAGTATCTGTCTACCGACAGTGGCCAATGCCAGGTGCCCCTGAGGGAGTGAACCTAACAGGCAACGATCAAGTGATCTCTCTCCTGCCATCCATCTCCATCCTCTGACGAACAAAGGCTAGGGACACCATTCTTACCCATCCTGGCTAATAGCCATTTATGGACTTAGCAACCATGAATTTATCCAGTCCCCTTTTAAACATTGTTATAGTCCTAGCCTTCACAACCTCCTCAGGTAAGGAGTTCCACAAGTTGACTGTGCGCTGCGTGAAGAAGAACTTCCTTTTATTTGTTTTAAACCTGCTGCCTATTAATTTCATTTGGTGACCCCTAGTTCTTGTATTATGGGAATAAGTAAATAACTTTTCCTTATCCACTTTCTCAACATCACTCATGATTTTATATACCTCTATCATATCCCCCCTTAGTCTTCTCTTTTCCAAGCTGAAGAGTCCTAGCCTCTTTAATCTTTCCTCGTATGGGACCCTCTCTAAACCCCTAATCATTTTAGTTGCCCTTTTCTGAACCTTTTCTAGTGCTAGAATATCTTTTTTGAGGTGAGGAGACCACATCTGTACACAGTATTCGAGATGTGGGCGTACCATGGATTTATATAAGGGCAATAATATATTCTCAGTCTTATTTTCTATCCCCTTTTTAATGATTCCTAACATCCTGTTTGCTTTTTTGACCGCCTCTGCACACTGCGTGGACATCTTCAGAGAACTATCCACGATGACTCCAAGATCTTTTTCCTGACTCGTTGTAGCTAAATTAGCCCCCATCATGTTGTATGTATAGTTGGGGTTATTTTTTCCAACGTGCATTACTTTACATTTATCCACATTAAATTTCATTTGCCATTTTGTTGCCCAATCACTTAGTTTTGTGAGATCTTTTTGAAGTTCTTCACAATCTGCTTTGGTCTTAACTATCTTGAGTAGTTTAGTGTCATCTGCAAACTTAGCCACCTCACTGTTTACCCCTTTCTCCAGATCATTTCAAAGCAGTGACATCAGTTAGCCATGCAGCTTCCATCAGAATTAATTGCTTTCATGCACTAAAACATAGGTATAAGCATCTTTTTTCTAAACCGAAGCTCAGAGGTCAGCTTTAAGCACAACCCCAAAGCAGCACTCAAGCTTGGGTGGACATCTCAGAGCCATTTGTGTCAAAAAGTATTTCATGTCTTGCTCAGTCTCCTTATTTACAATGTCAGCCATAAGTTGAACCATTGTATTACAACATCTGTTACATGAGATGTATAATAAGAGTGAACTCTTGTGACAGACTGAAAATGGACCCTTTTGCTCACTCTCCACCTTACCAAGCCTTACAGAGGCTCTATTAATGACTGAAAAACAAAAGCAGCAGGGAAAACTAGGGGTGGGATTCAGTGATGGCACTTTAGGTTTTTAAGTTCAACATTTAGGAGTCACTGGCATTCACAAACCATTCCATGAATGCCTAAGTATCCACCTTTAAAGTCCCCAAGGCATCTAATGCCGTACTTTGGCCCCAACTTGCGCCTAAGCCCCAGTGGGATTCACAAAGCTAGGCATTCCCCATCTGTCTTGCTTTTGGAGTCCGATCCAGTAGACGTGCTCTGAGCACATCTTAACCAACACAAAATGGCAAGAGGAGGAAGAAAAGGTGGTGCCACCCCCCTTACAACCTTTAGCCCAGTGGTTACCAGCACTCACACAGGACATGAAAGACCATGGTCCAATTACACCATCTGCTTGAGGGGAAACAGGAGTTTGATCTTCGGTATTCTACCTCCTAGCTGACTGCTCTAACCACTAGGTTAAAGAGGCATTCTACAACAGTCTTTCTGACCCAGAGAACATTTAATTATTTATACACAGTGGAACAGCTTCAACAAGAGAGGCTGAGAAAGCCCTCCCTGACAATGCCCCATAGTCCAATGGTTAGGACACTCTCATAGGAGGTGAGAGACCCAAATTTGTGTCCCTGCTCCTCATCAGGCAGAGGGGGAAATTAACTTGGCTTAGTTGCCTAGCTCCTGGAGAACCAATCGAACATTTATCAGAATGAGTATGGAAATAAATTGGCAATGATGTAATTCAACGTGTTGCACACAAAGACAACCCCACCATTATATTTAGATCATCCAGTATTTCTCCATGGTCATTTATGCTGAAATGACCGGTTACTAGTATAGCACATACCCCTGAATCAGCATGCTGCAAAGGGCAATCTCATTCCTAAGCCCAAGACTAAAGTCAGGCTGGAATGTATCGGTTGTCTCACATCTCTGGAGGTGTGCAGTGAACCATGGTGCTACAAACTTCTATAAACACTTCAGAAGAAACGGAAGGTTGAGAGATCACACGAAAATGTGATGTATTGTTTTGGGACAATGTGCTGATGAGTAAGAAGGCTACTTCAACACTGAAGCAACAGTAGCCTAGGATGGACATAATCTGAAATTAAAGGGAAACTAACCATGGAAATAATAATAGTAAAGTAAATCGAGCAAAGTGCCTTTCTGGAATGGATTCTTTACAGCAGCACATCTCTTGCTCCTTTCTTATGCTGACATTTTTCCTTCACACAGAGCAAGGTTGTACTCAGACAGTTATTCGAGGGCATGAGGGACAGTTTTATTGCTAGATACATAGCTACCCTTAGAATCTCTGCAAGCAGAGGTGCCATTTTAGAAAAATATATATTAATACCTGAAGAGAGTCTGAAAGACGAGTAAATAATGCAGCCAAGTTCCATGTTTGGTATGCCAGAGAGGTAAGTCCTGTATAAAACTCAGTTTGGAGCAGAGAGGTGATGTGGGAACTCAAGAGCAAGCTTGTTAATGGTAAGTAAAGAGTAACTCTCCAGAATCACTCCCAATGATGAGGCAACTCCTGGCCCTAAGGAAGTCAATGACAAAACTTCCATTGACTCCAATAAGGCCAGGATTTCACTCCATATATCTAAACATCCTACCCATGCAATATAGGACACAATGCGGGAGGTCGCATTTTACAATAAGGATTTGTGATTGGTTTATAAATAGTTAATGATTAATAGATGTTAATGCATGTTACTGACATGATCTGTGTGTGTCAGACAGTTGTAAACACATCAGTAAAAGGTGCTATAGATGGGTATGCGCCACATTTATAAGCAATCTATTGGTCTAATTGATTTCCCATTTTTAAAAAAAATCTAGTAATTATTAACTCTGTGTAAACTATTTATAAATGGAATAAAGTGTGACAGTACTAGATCAATCAAAAAACCTTACTAAGCACTTTGCACAGATATAAATGGCTACACAAGGTGCAAGATGGAAAGTCCAACCCATCGTGTCCCCTCCTTTTTGTTCTCTCTTTTCCCTCCCTGTTCTTCAATATCTTTCTGAAATCTCCGGCTTATTGAAGGATTGCATTTATAGTTGTCAGTATTGCCGTGCTTTTCATCTCTTTCCTAATAGATTCAGAGATTCCCAGGCCAGAAGGGACCACTATAATCATAGTCTCACATGCCTATAGGTGATAGAACTTCCCCAAAATAATTCTGAGTTGGTTTTCTCTAGGTTGTTTTTAGATCCCTGTATCTCTCTCCCACTCTTTTCCCCTTCCAATGTTTTTGCATGTGGTTTTTTTTAATCGTGAGGGTGTGTATCTCCATTCTGTATCCATTGCTTCACCTATGCTTTCATTAGAAGACTATCTAAACAACCCCTGGCTGCTGACACGTTGTGTGCAGCCCACTAATCTATTAATATTCATTGAATGTAACTGCTTCATAGGACTATTTGCTTTGATCACTTCAAAAAGATTTGATCCACTTCAGAAGAAGATAGAATCATAGAACTGGAAGGTACCTCAAGAGCACACCAACAGGATCAGGCCTCACAGCCAAGATAGTATTCCCTCACCTACTTTGAGGATCCTGCTTTAAGGCCTCCGGCAGAGGCATCATTTGCTATGGGACAGAGGGCAGTTGCCCCCACTGACTTTTCTTAGGTCTATATGCTCCATTATGTCTTCCACTTTTTGCCTCCTCTTCCCCCAGACTCTGCAGGATATAATACAATCATACAGAATGCTCTGTGTGTCCATCCCCCCCACCTACCCATAGAATTTTTCTGAAATGATGCCCCTGGCCGCTGGGCTTTGGTTTGAGCTAGGGCTCTGAGCCGCTTGTTAGCTGTGGGGTGGCATTAGAGCTTAGGTGGCTTTGCAAATGCCGACCAGCAGAAACTTTGTCACCATAGAGACTTAGGCACCATCGGGGGTTAGGCGGCAGCTGAGCAGAGGCTTTGAGAATGACAGTGGTGCCTAAATGGTAGGCTAAGGCACTAAGGCACAAGAGGCAGAGAGGCTTCTAAGCATCTTTTGATTCCAGGCTCTAAAGACTCATTTTTCAAAGTATTTTGGATTTTATAGCATGTCCAAAACAATGTATTTTTCCCTAAACTTTATTCTCTGAAATGGCTTAATTATTTTGGCTGAAACTTAAAAAAAAAAAAAAAAAAAAACCTGAGGCAGACAATCAGCATGCAACATTTTAGTCCAAACAGTTAAAGTTTGGCAAAGTTATAAGCAACTGAAAACTGGATCTTATCATAGAAAGTCTTCGGCATCCTTAGAGTTGACACAACCAGCTATGTTTATAATAAATCCAATACTTCAGTGCTTGTTATCAGACAACAAGCATGTCAGTTTCTGAGTTGTACCACGATAAAGCACAATAAAAAATTCAGTTTGGACAAATGCTTCTGGTGGAAATTCATTCTGATCCAAACAAACCCTGCTTGAGTCTGATGAACAAACACAGAATCATCAGATTTGTTTGGGTGACATTGTGTTACAGTGTGATGATGTTTGCAAAGCTGGATTAAGGCAATCTGAGACCCTGATTACACCAAGCCATGGGGACCCTTGTTGGCTCCATGCCCATCATGCCACTCCTAATTTTGTCCTGCACCACTTGGATTGGTGGTACGGGGGCCCCCAGAGAGACAAGAGTGGCAGCAGGGTACTTACCTCAGCAGTCAGTGCTATACTTTCTAATCCAGAGGGGATAAAGAAAGTTACCACAGATGTGGAGGAGGGAAAAACTGATCTTGACAAAAATAAAAATAAAAATGCCTTCATTTCTGTCCATCTCTGTCCTATCTTTCTGAGTCAGTTTCAATCCATTTCTAGGGAGGAAGTTTGGGAGCACTGCTATCTAAATATTACCTTGGGACAAACATCAAGAGACAGGCAGTGAAATGTGAAAAATAGCTATACAGCTCTGTAAAGTTTCTAAAGTAGTTTAGAACCTTTAAAGCTAGTTGTTTAAAACCTTTAAAACTAACTTTATCCTAAATACCAGTCTATTTAAAACCTCTCCCAGTGGGGATAATATTGGCAAAATGACTCGATATTTAGGTATCTGACAATTGCTGCAAAAAGAATATGGAAAATATTTTTACCACATGTACTGTATGTAATAAATGTTATGGTGAAAGCACAGTACTCTGACAGTTCCCATTGCACCTTCCATTCTCATTAATCATCTCTCTTCTCTCATTTACTGTCATAAGGGCTATTTCCAAAAGTTCATTTCAGCAACATGTATCACTGACAGACTTGCAGCAACTGCCGCTGTAACGTAGAGTGCTTTTAAAATCAGTTTATGCAGGAGCTATACTGAGGGGTTGTCTTTATGACAGGTGCAGTTTTATTAGCTATGGCTAAAGAGGGCTTGGGAACAGAAGAAGGTAATTAACCATTGGAACAACTTACTAAGCGTCATGGTAGATACTTCAGCACTGGCCATTTTAAAAATCAAGACTGGATGTTTTTCTAAAAGATCTGCCGGGGAACTATTTTGGGGAAGTTCTAAGGCCTGTGCTATACAGAAGGCCAGGCTAGATGTTCACAGCAGTCTCTTCCAGCCTGGGAATCTATTAATCTATGAAAACTACCATTTAAAAAAAATGCAACTGTTTGTTGGACAAACCCTCAAAAAGCCAGCACTGCATACAGAAAACATCATTCCTAGGGGAAATCTTTTGGAAACACGTGACAGTTGCCAACATGCTGCATGCTTCACAATCAGGCTTCAGACAAGCACACAGCCCAGACTATGTTTCAGTGCTAATGATACTCAAGGTCTCTGCAGCTTTCACTACAGTGGCTCACAATGTGTCCCTGATCCACTTGCATGACTTTGCTACAGTAGATGGTGCAGAATTACAAAGGTTCCAGTCATTCCTCGCCAAGATCCAGAGAGTAAATATACAAATATACAACTGCAGATCATCCCTGAACTGCCTCACCTGCAGGGTCCTTAGGATATGGCCCTCTCCCACTCCTCTTCAACATCTCCATGAGACCACTGGGTGACAATTCAAGGAACCTGCTGCCAAGACTGTGCTGGTGATACCATCCGTAGCTCTCCTTTCCCACTGATGCAACCAGAAGGATTTCACAATGCCTGCAGGTGACTAGCATCTGGATGAAGAGCAGCTGGCTTTAACCCAACTCAGGTAAGAGTAAGTGATGCTGATTAGAAAGGGGAAACACTTCAAGGACTTGCCAGGATTCTGTCCTTCCCTTTCATCAAAGGAATCTCCCCCTCATTTGTCAAAATGGTGCACAGCGTTGGTCCGGTTTGATTCATCATTGATCCTAGGCAATCAGTATCAGTGGTGACAAGCATTCTGGCACCTGCAGCTTGCTAGGAAAGTTCACTCTCAGATGACCCACACATTCAACACCTCAAGGCAGGATTATTGTATCGCATTATATCTGGGGCTCGAAGGGGCAGCAATGAAGAAGCTCCAGTTTATGCAGTGCAGCAGCCCACCCCACTGGCCAGACAGGACATTTAAAACATGCCACCTGGGTGGCTCAGCTCCCTCCTGGACTCTCCATCCACTCCCATTGCCAGGTCAAGCCTTTGGTCCTGATCTTCAAAGCCATTCAGAGATTGGACCAGGTATTGCATGACCCTGTCCTCCCTTTATGATCCACCAGGACAATTGCACTTCTTTGAGACGAGGCATCTCAGAACCCCCCAAAGTACATCGGAACTGCAGATAACACATCCCCGAATGAGGGGGACTCAGCTATGACAAGCTCCCGGATGAAGTCAGACTGAGGTGGAGTCTGACCAGGGTTAGAGCAGGCTGTAACTCATTCCTCTCTGATAAACTGGGATGATCTATTCACACACACAACGCTTCACTAACTGCATCTGGGATTACTGCGTTTGATATACACTGCTGAGAATAACTCCATTCTTAACCTACTAGACAATGAAAGTCAGGGGAACAAAGAGACGAACTATAATAGAAATAAAATCTTTAATTCAAGCTCCTTTAAATGTAATGTTCTACTTAATTGACACCTGGATTTTCTCCAGTTTTCCAGAGCATATTTGCTTACTGGTACTGTCAACTTTTGTTATATAGTGTAGCTGTCAAATTGACGATAAAATTGATTGTGCATTTTATACTGTGCTCGGGCTTCTTTTCTCTTTGCAGTTTTGTATCTGACCATGGATTAGCTTGAATCCAATAGATGTAACTGTTACCAAAAAAATCCAAAATTATTTTAGTTTAAATTCTTCTGCATCATAATTCCCTTTATGAGCTCATGCTTTGTTATGCAACAGTAACTTAGTGTCACACTTTGACCCTGGAGAGTTGATATATAGGAAGTTTAACCTAATTTTCTAAGGGTCAAACATTGCTCACTTTAGTCCTCAGAGCAGCTCCACAGACTTCAATGGGACTCCTTTCAAGGCATGTGGGATTTGCAATAGTTGTGGAAACATGATCCTCAACAAAAGTGTCTAGTTCAAAATCCAAGTGCATTTTTGTTGGATAAAAACGTACGGAGTGTTTGGAGAACTGAACTGATTCAATACTGATTTGGCAGCCCCTTAAAAGAAGGGTGAAAAATATAATGATGGCCTGGTACTGAATGGGAAATACATTATATGCATTGTGCTTTGACAGTAGAGTGCTGCAGTTCTCGTTGTGGAAGGGCATTCACTAGCAGCTCTGAAAACAATGTATCCTTCTCAGTAGGGAATCTAGTAAAGATAAGCAGAGACTGGAAAGTGTGGGGGGGACACATCATATTTCTACAAGTTCCCGCTTAGGTCTCACCCGACTAGAATAGAGTGAGAGAAAAGTCAAAGGAGAGACCTGCTCAGAAAACAGAACAAATAAGAGTTTTTGGCAGAGCTGTCAGTTCACCACCACCACCACTCCTGAACCAAAGTGATCTCTCTCTGCAGGCAGGAGAGAGAAGAACAAATGCAGAGGACAAGGATTCCACAGCACGATTCCCTCCACCCAAGCTGCCTGCTGTACCAGCTCACTGATGCAGTAGCATTCTAGTAGATGGAAACTGTGTCAGCCAAAAGACATAAGGATATCCCACTGGGATGAGGTCTGCCCTGCTGCATGACCTCAATCTCCCTCTTGGTGGATTAGCATAAACAGGCAGTTCCCAGAATGAAGACACAGACAAGAGCTCAGTAAGAACAGAATCTATTTAATCCTGGAAAAGGGGACAGAGGCAGCTCCCCTCCTGTTCCTGACTCCAAAACACTTCTTTCCCTGGGCAGAAACCATGCGCCACCCTGAACTTCTTCCCAGGGTTATTCTCTGAGTAAGGAGTCCTTCCCATCTGGGAGGAGCACCACATCTTTTAGGGGCTGCCTGTGGATGTGCCACACACACTGCCCCAGCCAGCACAGCAACTCGGTTACACTATTTACATTTAGATACGTTGGAAGAGAAGTTCAGGTGATGAGACATGCACTGATGGAGTACACAGCCTAAGGCCTGTAGCATAGGTTAGGATTATTTATCATTTACTGGTTATGTGATGGTAGCCACAAAAGAAAGACCCATCAGAATCAGGGCCTCATGTGCTAAGCACTGTACAAATACATAGGAAGAGACAGACCACAGCCTGCAGCTTTTGAAGTCTCAAGGACCCAGTAACAGATGAGGAGTGGAGGATGGAGGGGATATAATATACAGATGATCACTGGTACAAGTTTCAACTTACTTTGCTGTTTGTTTTGACTGGGGGTAGAGGAAGGTTAAAGGAATGGGAGTGTGAATGTGTAAGGGAATAGGGAGGGTAAGAGGGATTTTGAAGGGAAGAAGAAGGGACCAGTGGGGAGTGCAGGAAGAGTGAGTTTGGTATTGAGAGGGAAGAAGGGTGAGGCAAACAATGGACAAATGCTACAGAATTGCAACCACTATTCCTGTAGGTGTGGCACTTGCTTTTATGTATGAGGGTCCCTGGCTCTTCTTTGGTCCACTCCATAGGGAGATTGTCCTCTGTTCACTGGCAATAGGATCGGGGTCATTCACTAATGGCGGCTTTTTATTTTATTTTATTTGCATTTTGCCTGAAGTTTTCATGAGGATTTATGCACTAGGTACTCACCTGTCAATTTACAATTACAATTTACAGAATAGATAGCTCAGTGCTCTGAGGAGTCAGTGAAGCAATTTGAAGAGTAGGAGTGAATGAAATTTGTTTGGAGGGAAGAAATAAAAAGATTCATCTATAAGGCCACAGCGCATTAGACTATCAAGAAAATATTCCAGTTTTCTCACTCCCACACACTTAGCCAGACCTTCCTGATCCCCACTGTCCGAGACATCCAGGTGGGAGAAATCATTTTGCTAATAGGGGGTGCATACACAGCTGTCAGTTCAGGGAACTCCGTTGGTTTTTCAGGCAGATGCACAGGCAATGTAACGGTCTTTTAGACAATTGTAGAAATCTGTACAAGAGAGTTGTGACAAGCTTCACTTCACACCATCACAGAATAACAACTTCTGACTTTGAGGGATTTGATTTAAACTATTTGGTTCAGGACTAGCTGGATCCAGATATGACTTGTGAAAAGCAAATAATGATTCTCTACTCTAAATCCTTCAGTCCTTTCTTATATAGAGCACACGTCATTCAAAGCATAATCCTAATGCCTCTTTGAGCAACACATGCTATTTTTTTCCACTCTCTTTATTGGTTTGGCTTAATTTGTTGTCCCTCTGTGGCTTTTCTTTTCTTTACCATTATTTAATTTACCCTAAAAGTCAATTGTGTTTTATAAACCTGAAAAATGGTAGTGCAAAGATTGAATGTTCTCTGTTAAGGATGCCAGTGTCAATTTGCTACAATTGTTCAAATAGGAAATAGATAAAATGTGACATATAATAAAAGCCTTTCAAATGGCTGGGCAGGGCCACCCAGAGGGGGGGGGGCAAGTGGGGCAATTTGCCCCAGACCCCAGGCCCCGCAGGGGCCCTGTGAGCCCTGGCCTGGTGGCGGTCCAGGTCTTTGGCGGCGGGGGGCCCTTCAGTGCTGCTGAAGATGCAGAGCGACTGAAGGGCCCCCCCACCGCCAAAATGCCCCACGAGCCCTAGCCCGGCGGCGGTCCGGGTCTTCGGTGGCATTTCGGTGGCAGGGGGCCCTTCAGTTACTCTGGGTCTTCGGCAGCATTTCGGCGGCCGGGGGGGGGGGCCTTCAGTGCTGTCGAAGACGTGGAGCGACTGAAGGGCCCCGTGCCGCTGAAATGCCGCCGAAGACCCGGACAGCTGCCAGGTGAGTACAAGCGCCGCAGCTCCCCTGCTTTGCCCCAGACCCCCTCAATCCTCTGGGCAGCCCTGTAGCTGGGAGGAGAATTCTTCCTGTATCAGTGGGTGAGAAATCAGGAATAGAATCAGGAAGATTATTTTGAACTCAGCATCTACCTTCATATCAATAGGGCTGTTCCAGAAATGCCTCTGCCTTGTGTGTGTATAACAAAGTCACAAGTGTAAAAGGATAGCTCCATGAGTCAGGTTAGGCTGATCTATTGAAGATTAATAGAGATAGAGGGGTTTTTAGAATATCTGTATCCATCTCATTTGACTTTACTGTTCACAAAATAGATCCAGTATAACCTTCCATTCCCACAGTCACTTTTAAAAAATTCTCCCAGAGACCCTGACAACAGAAATACTTGCTTCCACAAGCCAAGATAAGGGAAGCTCTTTAAAGTCAAGTCTGGACATTATTAAGTGAGACGGTAGAGAGTGCCATATATTTGTGAGGTGTGTACAAAGCAGGGCCGCCCAGAGGATTCAGGGGGCCTGGGGTCTTCGGTGGCGGGGGTCCCCCACTTCGGTGGTGGGTCCTGGAGTGGAAGGACCCCCCCGCCACCGAATTACCGCCAAAGTGCCCTGAAGACCCGCGGCAGGGCCCCCCGCCACCAAATTACCGCCGAAGCGGGACCCGGCACTTTGGCGGCGGGTCCTGCTTCGACTGTAATTTGGCAGCAGGGGGTCCTTCCGCCCCAGAGCGGAAGGACCCCCCGCCGCCGAAGACCCGTAGCAGAAGCAGCTCCGGGGGCCTGGGCCCCACGAGAGTTTTCCGGGGCCCCCGGAGCGAGTGAAGGACCCCGCTCCAGGGGCCCCGAAAAACTCTCGTGGGGGCCCCTGCAGGGCCTGGGGCAAATTGCTCCACTTGCCCCCACCCCCCCTCTGGGCGGCCATGGTACAAAGAGAACTTTTCAGGGTGTGTGGGGATATGTAGGACCAGATCCTCACCAGTCAGAGTAAATCATCCACACTTTCAATAAAAACTGATTTACACTAGCTGAGGATCTGGTCCACAGTATGGTTTGAATGAGCTACAGAGCCAGATTGCAGAAATTTAGGGGGACAATTTTTTCTGTTTATCGAAGAGTCAGAAGGCAATGACTCCTTTATGTAAAGTGAGGCTGTCCCACTTCAGAGACGTACAGTATCTTGAGTATGAATAGTCTCTGGGTAGTCACTGAACATTTCTGAGAACTGTGGAAACCTGTGATCAGATCTTTGTTCTAATGAACAAAAGGGTGGAAATATTTGGAACAATCAGCAAATGCCAGAACTTAAACCAGAATTTAAAATATTGCAGTGTAATCTAATTCATAGGGTTTAAAATATAGGATTGTTATCTCATACAGCATTTATCTTAGTTCACACATTCACAAACACTGAATACAAATACGTGGAAACACCAACAGTAATGTTTATACAGGATATCTGGATTAAAAATTGACAGATTCTTAAATTATATTTGAACATTGAGTTGATCTGCTTGTTTCAAAGAGGAGAGACTCAGATCAGATGAGAAGCCCAGGGTGGATTACGAGAGGTGGGGATTTGGACTGGGAACCATCGTGTGGGGAAGAATGGGACTCAGGTAGGGTGTCCTGTCTGGGAGATGGGAACTGGGTGGGCAAGGAGATTGGGACTGGAATGAAGACATAGGTGCCAACTTTCCCTCTGTCCTGTGGGTGCTCAACCCCCTCCCCCGGCCCCGGCCCTGCCCCACCCCAATTCCATTCCCTTCCCCAAGGCCCCGTCCCTGACTCACCACTTTACTGCCTCCTCCCCCTCCATCCCAGAAAGTCCCAAACGCCGCCAAACAGCTGTTAGATAGTGGGTAGGAAGTACTGGGAGGGAGAAGAGTGGGGACGCAGCACACTCAGGGGAGGAAAAGGCAAGGAGGGGGTGCAGGTGGGGGGAGCTTGGCTGCCGGTGGGTGCGGAGCACCCACTAATTTCTCCCCATGGGTGCTCCAGCCCTGCAGCACCCATGGAGTCGGCACCTATGAATGAAGAGGTGGAGGATGAGAGAAGGGACAGGCATGAGAAGACAGGAGCAGAAAGAGTCAGTTTTAGAGGGAACAGGCAGAAGGGTCTGTGACAACTTCAGTACAATTCCCTCCAGAACTCAAATAGAGTCCAAGATACCTGAGTCTCACCATTCTTCTGCGGTCACCAAATATTTGTGAAACTCACTGGGAAAATCTCTCCCACACTCACATCCTTCTCTAGTGTCTGGTCCACATCGAAATAGTAGGTTGCTGTCCTCTATCAGTTACTTTGTTAGCTCAAGTGTCAGAGGTCTGTATTGTGGATCCAACCCTGTGGCTGACCCATGTGGATGTCAACATGATTCCACATAAGGGAATTTGTTTTTCTCAGTAAGATTTTTTAAAAACTACATTAGAAGAACATTAAGGTTGCAAAATCAAGTCTTAAAAGTGAGGAAATGCCAGAATTAAAGTTGCCTGGGCAAACTTAATTGGGCCTCCTTGTGTGTATGCATTATGATATACTCTTTAATTACATGTTTATATTATTTTTTCCCACAGGATCTATACAAAACGAAAACTTCGAGGGATATTTTTTCCTGCAGCTTGTATGAATTATCTAAGTGATTTAACCTTTGATATTTTTTCTTTACGTTTTATGGATCTTGCCATAAAGATGAGAAAGATGCAGTATTTCTTGCATAGTCTGAAGTGTTAATAAGGATTGACTAGCTTTCTTACAAAATACTAACAATATTATCTGAAAACTCCTTCAGGTAATACTGTTTAAAGAAACAATTTTCTACCTGAAAAATTCATAGTAGTTGAGACAGAGAAATTAGTTAACATTTTGTTTCAAGATCTCCTAGACTCACTAGCCAACCTACCTCTGTCTCAATCAGGCTCTGTGTGTAATTACCAGTTTAGGATCAGATTCTGATACCCATATTCTCACTGAGTAACACATCACCCCACAAATAGTCTCATTTAAATGGGGTTACTTGAGGAATAAGTTACTGCCAAACCTGAGTAAACTCTGGGTCACTGTGAAGTGAAATAATAGATGATAATGAAATAATAGCATTACCTTGCTCTCAGGATCACAGTACATTGTCATCTCTCTTTAAGAAACAAATCAGCAATCACTTGCACTAATAACACCGTATCACTTTATAAAGTCAAGAATAATATGACACTATGGTGATGTCTGGGAAATGACCTTTAGTATTAACAAGTTCTATTTTGCAATGTAGAGATGTATTTAAATACTATGTTACTCAAATATAAAATTGCATTTTTGACCATTCTTTTTTCTTGTGGTCACCTATTTCAGTTTAAATTCATTTTCAAGTTTCCAGCGAAGGAGCTGACAAGATTTCCTAATCAACCTTCCCTTTATTGAAGTATATTTATGTAAAATAACCTGCAAGAGCACGAAAACACTCTGATATAGAAATCCTGGAAGAAAACTGAGTAATAGGCCTGGATTTGGGTTATATAATTGTACTGACTTAGTTTTGCACTCTGCAACTACACAAATGTCACTAATGAAATTCCATCATTTCCACTGAAAGATATCATCATAATTCATTTCAACATGCACCACTAAGCCTGCTAATCTTCAAGGTCACTGGCTAGAGGAAGTGTAGAAACATTACTGGAACCTTTCTAAGGTTCAACAGTTGCTTTGCCTTTCCTCCTCACCATTAAGTTTAAAATGTTTGTAGAGTAAACCTCAACACGTCTTACCGTCAGCTTCTCCTTTAAGGTCTGTTTTGCTGAGATTTCTTTTCTGTGCTTTTCTAACTCCATGTCCCAGAAAAAGAGGCTCAGATCCTGGGTAGAAGTGATTTCATCTGACTACATATTAGATATCGCTGTACTTTTCAAGTTGTGAGACAGAGCTCTATCAGGCAGTGCTGGTGATAATTTCTGGTTAGCCAGTGCTTCCATTTATAGACGTAGAAACTTCACAAATAGAATCCTAGAGAGAAGGCAGGCAGCTGGCCTCAGATAACAATAAATGTTATTTTGGCATCAAAGCAAACTGTTTAATGTGAGTACCGTTGTAGCAGGTTTTTTGTTACCTGCACCCCTCCCCCAAAATAAGCTTGTGTTTAAAGACTCCCTGAAAAGGACCTGGAAAGCAATAGCTACATCGCAGTAGAACTTATTCTTGAATGCACAGTTTATTAGCCAACTAAAATGACAAATATGATTAGCTTGTATGATATGATGTTACATAGACACAGAGTAACCAGAGCAACATTTGAAAAAGGATACATACGTTTGTCTATGAATCTTTCTCAGTTACCAGAGTCTGCTGTTGAGCAGTCCCACTAGAATTTAATGTAGAGATGTATTCTCCTCATGTCCTTCTAATAATAGGACATGCTATATTAAATGTCGTCTTGATCTTCTGAAATGCAAAAACAAAATCAGAACATTGTATCTGTGCTACAAGGGTTAATACACTCAAGAACTGGTCAGTGTAGATATAAAATATCATTGTATTTAAAGCCCATTACATATCAAGGGAGATGGGCTTTTAAAGTGAGTTAACTATAGAAGAATAACCTGGCTTGGATTCACGATGATAAAGTCAGGAGTCCAATATTAGAAACTGTGGTGGGAGGAGGTTCTCTCCTTGGCTGTGCTGTAGATTCCAAGGTTTACAACACAACCACTGGTTGCTACATCAACTAGGCCAATGCTGATATCTTCTGAGTGATTCGCATGCACAGTTTGTTCTGCAGTTCCTAGTAACTAATAGGGAAAAGTCCAATTGCAAACACAGTTATGTAAAGAAAAATAAAAATAAAAAAATTGCTACCAAATCAGAATAGATTCTTTGATGGTTCAGAGACATATCAGAAAAATTAAACTTTTCTTCATGAAATTGGCACTGTAGGTGTCATATGCGGGGATTATATTAAGAGAATTTCAATTACTACTAGAGGACCGTCCTCTTTTGCCTGAAGCACTCTGAAACCTGCTTCTGGTTCTTATCTAGTAAAAACCTAGTTTTGGCTTCATGGAATTGTTAACTTGTGTGCCACTGTAGAAGTGGATCAGCAGGTAGCGATCGATCTATTGGGGATCGATATATTGCGTGTAGTGTAGTTGCAATAAATCGATCCTTGATCGCTCTCCCATCAACTGCTGAACTCCAGCAGTGCAAAAGAGGGAAGCAAATGTGACGGGGGAGCTGCGGCCATCGATCCAGTGCCACGAGGACGCAAAATAAGTAATTTTAATTCGATCTAAGATAAGTCAACTTCAGCTATGCTATTCTCGTAGCTGAAGTTGCATATCTTAGATTGATCTCCCCCCCGCCCCCACGGGGTAAATCAGGGGTTATTTTGTTGTAAACTGTACCCACATGATCTTCAGAGCTTCAGATGGGAAGGAAAGAGCAGAGAAAAATCATGAGAGGATAATTAAATAAAACTGGCAAAAAAAAAAAAAGTTGACAAAACTCATTTTTCCTTCTTTGTTCATAATAAAGAAGAAGTTTTTTCTATAGTTATCTTTTATTCTCTCTTTTATCTTTGCTTTATAGAAGTGCAAGACCACGGGTGGAAGAGTGAAGGAAGGGAAATGTAAAGAACCACTCACGTTTACAAGGTGGGACTAGTAGAAAAAATATATAATTTTACTTAAAATTGGGAAGCTAAAAAAAATAATACCCTCATTGATCCTTCTGAAAAAGATGGGGCAGAAAAAACACAAAGAAGTGGCATAAACACAGGGGGAAAATAGCATCACCCCTCTCTCGGTCAGGAATGAGAAAAGTACTAAAACAACTCACCTCTCTTCTGTGAGGATGAAATTCCTCCCTGGGCAGAGGGACTAGCACAAGGCCTATGCACCACTTATGCCATCAAAATAGTGCTTAAGTGGGATTTAAACAGCAGCTTATATTACATTGTTGCACAGGGGTGAATGTCACCCAAAGTCATTAATCCTTCCATGGAGCAATGCCACAGAAGCACAACGATGTTCCTTGTTCTCTTCCAGGCATTTTCTAATTTGAGTATGCCAGAGCCAAGTGGATTAGAAAATTGTACCATCTGCTTTCTGAAAATTCCCATAGCACATACGAAAACCTGAAATCTCTATTATTATTAATGTGGCATTTTAAAGTAATTTCAGATTAGAGAAAGTAAAAAATGGTCCCAAGTCAAAATATTCTGCCCTTGTGTTGGAAAGAAAATAAATGTGCAGCAATGTAATATAAACTCTACCTTGGGGCCATAGTTTGATATCACTGCATCCTTGGTATCGTAGTCACTTAGTTATTGTTTTCACTATACATAGATGGATGGGAGTCAAATACTCAAAGTTCACAGAAAATCTGCTTCAGTTGCCAAAGTGGAAGAAAAAACAATATGAGGTAGTGGTGACGCACAGAATAGAAAGTTACCTGCATAGCATTGGTTAAAGGGGGAGCCAGATTTCAGTGGAGCTACACCAGTTGACACAAACTGAGGATCTGGCTCTTAAGTGTTTATTCTCTGCATTTTTAATATAGGTGGCCTTTGTCTCCTATTTCGTACACTAGTTTTACACCAGTATAAGTCCATTGATTTTAGTGGTGTTACTCCTGATTTCCTTTGCTGAAAGGGAAAGGAGAATAAGGCCCAGGCTGTTTAAATAGAGACGCAATAAATTATTGGACTACCCTTGATCCAAAGCCTGTTGAAGTTCATGGAAAGTTTCCTGTTGACTATGATGGGCTCTAGATCAAGCCCATAGACTAGAGGCTGATGTACTTTATTAGGGGTCTAAGCTGTGTGTTACAGGACAGACCTTCAGCCTATGCTAGAAAAGTCAGGACTTGCTCACACAGGACATACAAGTAATACATGTAGCCAATATTATATACTACTGAGGGGGATATAATTCAGTTGCAGACAATGTCAGGATGTCTGCTGCACCCTGTCAAATACAACTAAGAAGAGCATATGCTTCCTTCTGAGCATTAGCACATGATCATAACTCCCATGATAATCAAATCTACCTGCACCATGATATATGAGCACTTTCTCTACCTGAAAAGAGATTGTTCTTTTCAATCCCTCCCTCACTGATATAATTGTACATTTTAATATATTACTTATCAGAGGAAAGCTAAAGGTAAAAAGTCAGTCTGAATCTTGCTCTGCAGGCATCAAGGTTTGTGATCATCCTAATCTCTGCAGAAAACAAATGCAATAGTCATGAACCAGCATCTGAGAAAGCTCGGTCCCCTGTATTTGAGAGTCTTGTGGTCTGTCCCAATACAGAATCATTATGAATGGCCAGTGGGAGGCTTTCAATTGACCTTAATCAACTTTAGAAGAGGTGCAAAATTACCACTGAGTGGCACAGCACATTGAGAAAAAAGGCTAATTTGTGGTCATGCTGATGACCACAAATTCAGACTATTGGAGAATAGGGCTCAATAGAGGGCGGACTGGCAGACTAGCATATGGTTTACACCTGTTACGCGGTGGTGGATACTTCTTTGAATCTTTATTTGGGCTCTAAGAACCCACCCAGTTTTTATTCACTTTCAGTGTCTTATATTGTTGCCACTTTTGTCTCACCCAAGGGGAGCTGGATGTGGATCTCCCCAGCACCTTTCAATGCTGCTTCTGAATCACGCAGAAAAGTTACTGAGTAACAACCACACCCTTAATATCAAGAGGTCCCCCCACAATAGGGGTGGGATTGAGAAGATCCTTATGACACATGTACCCAATTAGTTCGTTAACTGAGTTATCATGGCAGACTCATTTTATTTCATATCTAATCAATGTGTGATGAATAGATTTAAGCTGTAGATATAGGTATAGATACAAGTAGGATAGAATTATAGGAGTATAAGATTGACAAGCTTTTGAAGAAAGGAATGTGTATTAGGTATATAGGTAAAATAAGGCCATAATGCAAGGCCTACAGGCTAAGGCCTGTAAGATTTCAGCTTAGCCTTACTATGCCTCAGGCTTAAGGATGTTTGACATAAGTAGGTGACCCAGGAATAACCCTATGCTAGTAAAATTACAAGATTACGGTAAAGAATGTGCCAATAGTGATATTCTGGGAAAACATACTTCCGTGAACCCATCTAGACCACAAGGCTAGATGTCTGTAACATCATGAAAAGTTCTCTTACTGCAAGTGACCATGGGAACATGTTTACATAAATGTTAATAAGATGCTAATAAAAATAAGGAGAACTACAAGAACAACCTATAAGAAATAGGGCACCCCCAAATATATGGTGTGTGGAAGTATAGATAAGGAAAAGGAAACTCTCATGCATATGCATAAGGTGTTAAGTGTGATCATACTAAAAAGATAACAAAGGTTCAATGGTATGGATAGGGAGGGAAGACCTCAGCAGGAATCACCCCTCTAACGATGACCACATTCTTCAGAGACCCACCAGCCTCTGTAACACCTTTGGTTATACGCATATAAATTCAACTGTAGCTATTGCATGGGCTCTCTCAAGTTTTGTATGCATCTATGTGATTGTAACCTTAATCATTTGCTTACAATGTACAATACAGACAAGGTTCCAGACTTGTGACTGTGTTTGTAATCATTGTCTTCATTCTTTTTATGTTTCTAGAGCCTCCCAATCTAAGAAAATTGTAAAGGATAACATTCACTCTATTGTTCTGAAATATGTAGCACCACAGGAGCTGAGCTGACACCCGAGGGACACTATAATTTAACACAGAACTATCGATTCAATTTAAAATAGATGTAACCCATCTGCTAGTTGGAGTGAGCAGCAAGAAGGGCTGGGTTCAATATCTAGGGGGTTCCTTTTCAACAATATAACCAAACCCAGCTCTCACTCAGTAACCTGGGGAAATTTCACTCTACCCTCTGGGCACATCTAAGAGGCAATTCTTCCCCTCTTACAAGCACAGAGTCTGAGGTAGAAAGAGTTTCTTTAATAAATGTAACCTAGTATTAATCTGATAAAACAGCACAAAGACAATTAATAAACATAAAAGCATGAGCAAGACACCCTCCTCAGAGTACGCTGGGCAGTGTCCTTTGCTTCAGGTTCTTGAGTCCAACACTCAAGTTCTTGTAGTGTGCTCCCCCCCCCATTTTACACCCCACTCACAGCTGTTATCCCTAGTCAGAGCAGACCCAGAGTTCATAGGTACATCTGCGTGAATTCTCCTCCCACCATAAGTGGGGGGAGGGGCAAATACCACCATCTTTGCCCCCGCCGGCTCGCTGCACCCAGCGTGACCACTGCCAGTCAATCTCTTAGTGATTTTAGCTCTGTGCAGGCTGGGCAGAAACACAGTCCTGCCACAAGTGATTTCAGCTCTCACTGATTTCCAGCTCAGGGCACACAGGGCAGAAGCACAGTCCTATCACAACTGGTTTCAGCTATGATTGGGCAATTAAAATAACGAAGAGGTTCCTAAAGAAGCCTATTTAGGTCTATTCTTTGAACTGTGGGAGACGGAGGGAACAGGTTAAATCAGTCTAGGGAAGATCCTTTGTGAGGGTGTACAACCTCCTGGCTGTGGATACCTATACTCACCACTCTTACTTTCACGGGGCTCTGACAGAGCTCCTGGCTTAATGAGGTTCTTTCAACTGAGGGTGGCCCCCTCATTTGGGACAGATTAAGCACAGTCCTGATTTCCTGTATTCCTACAATAATTACAACATTGGTAACTGTATTTCACTACCCCTGCATTCAGTACTAAGGTGATTTGTACACAACATCTGCCAAAGTCGATCACTTTGACACTGCAGTATCTGCTGAATATGTAAACAGAGCAGGAGCAAACTGTATTTACATAAACACACCCGAAGTCTCTCCGCCTCCCAGCTAGCTGTCAGGAAAGCATTCATTCAGACCCTGCTTACATAGAGGCTACACACAATTCATATTTCAATAACGATTTCCCATCAACACCCTTAAGTGTTGCCTATTAGATCTATCCATCAAGTCACTTACAATAAAAAAATTGGTCCAAGTGTCTTCATCAAACAGTTCATCTACTATGCCTTGAATAGAGGAATACAAAAAAAAGTGTGACAAAAACCCTGAAAAGGGTAAAAATAGCAAAAATGGGGAGCTGCAGTTATTACCCCACTCCCTATAAAAATGCAGAATCACATCCCCATGTATTGCATTCAACTGGCTCTCCATGGGCTACAGAATGGGAGCAGGTTGTATTGGAGGTAGGGATGGAACCAGAGAACAGCAACTCCCCTGGTGATCTGCTGGATAAAACACTGGGAAAGTCAGTAGAAGCTGACACCAATCTTCTAACCCCCACATTGGAAGTGATGAGTAGGGCATCAGTGCAGCATCAGGACCAACAGCATCATGGTTCCTGAGTGATTCTGCTGCCTGTAGGGGAGAGAAACTCAGGAAACAGACATGCCAAACCCATGAAAAAAAAATGCAGAAAGTGGGCTTGGTTTTGATTTAATTGGCTTGTGAGCTGCTTGTTGACTGGTTTTTGGCTTGAGGGTTGTTGCTTGTTTGGCTTGTAGCTTACTGCTCATTGCAGCTTGATGCTTCTTTTTTTCCGATCTGCTCCTGGCAAGCAGGAGCAAGGGGGGGGGGGGCAAGAGAGTCAGGGATGCACAGTGGGCCCACCACAGTCCCAGACTGCACGCGGGGGGGGGCGGATCTAGCCACATAGAGTGTTGGGGTTCCTAGGGACTGGCTTGTTTTGGCCTTGTTTTGAAATGGAATTAGCTTGATTTGGGGCTTATTGTGAAAGTCGGGGTGCTTATTTACTGCATGAAAATTAGCAACTGTGTCAGGAAATAATGCAGAGAGACTCCCACACCCTGAAATCTGCTGGATTGGAAGCAAAATGCCCTAGGGAACCTCAGGTTTCTTGTGATTTGGAGGACAAACACATGGGGACACCTGTGCCCAAACTGGCTTAGATTTCCTTCTTTGACAGGGTAACTGGTTTGGGGGATGGGGGAATGCAGTGGACATAATATACTGGGACTTTAGCAAGGGGCTTTTGACAGAGTCCCACATGACATTCTGATAAGTAAGCTGGAGCAACATGGGCTTAGCAGAACTACCAGTAAGTGGATACATAATTGGTTAAACAACCACAAAGAAAGAGTAACTATTAATGGAATGATGTCAGATTGGAAGGAGGTCTCAAGTGGGTTTCCACAGAGATCTGTTCTGGGTCCAGTGTTATCTAAGATCTTTATTAATGACCTGAATGTAGGAAGAGAGCGCATATCAAATTTGCAGATGACACAAAGATGGGGGCGGGGGAGGAGTTGCAAACACTTTGGAGGATAAAGCTAAAATTCAAAGGGATCTTGATAAATTATAGAACTGGGTTGTAGACAACAAAATGAAATTCAACAAAGATAAATGTAAGGTGCTACACTCAGGGAAGAAAACCAAATGCACAAATACAGAAAGGGGGGAAACTGGCATGAGAGGATCTGGGAGTTATTGTAGATCACAACTTCAACACAAGTTAGCGATGTGATGCTGTTGCAAAAAAACAGCAAATGCAATTTTGGGTTGCATTAACAGAGGCATAGTGTGCAAGTCACGGGAGGTGATAGTACTGCTCCACTCGGCACTGGTTAGGTATCAGCTGGAGTTCTGTGTCCAATTTTAGTCACCAATATATAGAAAGGATGTAGAGAAACTAGAAAGGATCCAGAGGTGAGTGACAAAGATGATCAAGTAAGCAAATGCTGAAGGAACTGTGTATATTTAGTTTGGAAAAGAGATTAAGGGGGGACATGACAGCGGTCTTCAAATACTTGAAAGGCTGCCATAAAAAAGATGGAGAAAAGTTGTTCTCTCTTGCCATAGAGGGCAGGACAAGAGGCAATGGGCTCAAACTACGTCATCGTGGATTTAGATTAAATCTCAGTAAAAACTTCTTAGCTGTAAGAACAATAGGACAACGGAACAGACTGCCTAGGGAAGTTGTGGAAGCTTCTTCACTGGAGGTTTTCAAAAGGAGGCTGGATGGTTTAGACAACAAATCCTGCATTTTGACAGGAGGTTAGACTTTCACTAGCTTACTTTTGTGGTCCCTTCTAACTCTATGGCTCTGTAATTTTATGACTGTGGCAGTGATCCTATGAGCTGGTCTAGAAGCACTTTTCTTTCTTCCCTGGGTTATCCGGGGGTGGAGGGAGCACTTGGTCCTTATGATGTAAAGGCACTATTCTAAGAGTTTTCTAATATACTGTGTCAGCAACTTTCATATTTCCTATTTTTTCTTTACAAAGAACAATACTCCTCCTGGGGTGTTGAGTAATATATATTTTATGGGCTTTTTCTCCATAAATTACTGTGTTATTTCCAGTACTTTCTACAAACTATAAACACTGAACTTCTGACAGTCACTTTTCTTTTCAGAACATGGCACCAAAATGTGCAGGAGGCAAGAGAGAGATCCATATTGGGGAGGGGGGAGGGATGGGAAGCAAAAATTGTTGTAGTCCCCAAATAGCAGCAATTTACAGGTTGACAATTTAATGAGATATATTTTCTGTGCTCAGTTCGTCGGCGATGCTTGGAAAAGAAAATAGGTTAGTAACAATTTCCACATCACATTGGATCACATATTTCTTTTATCACACAACACCCATATTTCTTTTATTATTCACATTTCTCATGCACCCAGCCATGCTGCTGCAACACTGGATCCCCAGGCTGTGTGGAATGTGTGTCCGACATGTATTGTCTTTGTCTTAACTTCAGGGACAATGTCTTTATGATTGTGTTGAAACACACTACTGGAAGTTAATGAATATTAGGTCCAATATGAAGTCCTGACATATCTTACTCAGATAATAAATCATTTATGTCAATTAAGTAGTCTGAAATTAAGGCTGACATTTTAAGATTTCTTGAGGTTTGGAAGGAACATTTTGACCATTTATTTTTAAAAATAACTCAAAAGGTTAAAACCCCCAAAATACTCAGATAGATCCATCCACCCCCATCTGGCTGCAATTCATGAAGAAATTACAAGTTAAGATTTCTAATTTCTTTTTGACTCCAGCAATTCTTCCCCTGCATTATGACAAGTCAGCAAGTATCTGTATGCATATGCTAGGTCATGTGCACCTATATGAAACAACAGGATTCCAGATGCTTTTCTGGTATGTATTTTACATAATATCAGCAGAAATGAAGTGCATGCTGAAGTTGCCTGCAGTTATGTACTGAGAAGGCTTACCTTTCAATTGCCATGGAATCTGAGGGTGGGAAGTTAATCCTTGCGAGAGGTCACAGTCCACATATCTGCAGCAGCACCAACAACTGCTGCTGTCACTCTTTGGGCAACGTGCTTATTCTGCAAATACTCAGGGAGGGAGAGAGAACAGGCATGATGAAAGAGGGAAATTATTACATGCAGTATAAACCCCCACCTCATGTACAGGGGAACCAAGGCATTCTCCTTCTTATTAAATAAGATCTTCACCCTTTGCACATCACCATAGACAGAAAAGCATTACATACCATAAGTTTCCTCAGAAGAGAACCTTTTTGAATGCATTGATTCTAGGAAGAATGTTGCAAAAGTTTTTTATTGCACTACATTAAAGAGCCCCTTTAGAGATTGCTCTTGCTCCATTGAAGACATTAGAAATTGAGAGCACTCCACTCTGATTACTGTTAGCTTATTGACTTATCGACTACAAACAGTGGTGTCAATGACAGCATAGTGTACATTATATGCTATGACAAAGGGAAAGAACATCTAAGAAAGAAACAAGCCCTTTTTCATTTGACATCTGTTGCTTTAATGAAGTAACTGTTCTCATAAACAGGTGTTCTCAAGCTACTGAACAGTGTGAACCACATTTAAATGGAGACTGTCCCCTTGCCCCAAATCGCTTCCATGCATCAATGGTACTGAGCAACCGCTCCTCTCACTCACCATCACATCCCTGTGGCAACTATAACAATTGCTTAGAAGGAAAAAATAACATTAAAGAGGTATTTCTTAATTATCTTTTAATGCAATTTTGCAGCTGGAAACAAGGAGTCAGCTGTCCACAGGCAACTAGCAAGTGCTCCACAGAGAGCCAGTTTGTGACTAACGGGTCTATGCAGTCATTAACTAATAAGTAGAAGCAGCAAAGAATCCTGTGGCACCTTATAGACTAACAGACGTTTTGCAGCATGAGCTTTCGTGGGTGAAAACCCACTTCTTCAGATGCAAGTCGTGGTTTTCACCCACGAAAGCTCATGCTGCAAAACGTCTGTTAGTCTATAAGGTGCCACAGGATTCTTTGCTGCTTCTACAGAACCAGACTAACACGGCTACCCCTCTGATACTTAACTAATAAGTAGAAGAACTGGGCAATGGTTGTATCAGTATTGACTGAAGGCTTTATTCAGGGCCTATTTCTCCCCACTCTTTCTCCATAGTGGTTCAAGTGAGTGAGCACAACACAGCATGAGCCAGAGTGGCAGAATTTGACTCTTAACTTTTTATTTAGTCCCTATACAAGCAAACCTCTCATTGAAGTGATTGGAAATTTTGCATGAGTAAAGCCTGAGCAAAAACTGAGTAAGGGCTTCAAGGTTTGGCCTTTCATGTTTTGTAAAGGGGCATGCACATTTATGGGGCTGTCTAACTCATAATACATTAGAGTTGTGTAACTTTATAATGGTGTTATTCAACAAAGTCCATAAAAACACCACCTGTTAACTTGTGATCGGTACATCCGTTGGAATGAGAATTATGTCTGTGTTCATATCTGGAGCAAAAGTCTCCACACTGCAATCTGAATTTTGCAAGTTCAATTAAAAAGAAACATAAAAGGCCTACATTTTCAAAAACGTCTACTAATTTGGGTGCTTCTGTTTTGTGGGGAACAACTTGAACACCAAGAGTCTTATTCTCAGAGACCCAGAACACCAGCTGAAGATGGTGTAGGCTCAAGAGATCACAACAGGAACACTCTAAAAATCTGGCACTCAAAATTAGAAGCCACTTTTGAAAACATAGGCTGAAGTGCACAATATACACTAGCATACAATTATCCTGCCTTTTTTGAATATTTTGGAAAGCAATAATAAAGTTTTGCATCTAATGAAGAACCTAAAATGTATGACTGGTTGGAGTAGAGCAAGATAGTGAAAATATATAGTTCTCAATTCCATCCCACTTCATTGCACTTGATTCCCTTGATTAGCTGAGGCTCATTCACTGCCACCAGTTATTGGTTTTTAATAGTGTAATATCTTTATTATCCTATTCCTCCAGTCCAGGAAGACATAATTCAAGACTAATAAAAATTGCATATCACACACTGGATTGCAAAGCCATTTATTAGTTCAGAGAGCCAGCTTTAATAATATTTCTCCTTTGTGCATTCAGTAATGACTGTGTCACTGTGGAGAAACAATGACTGTTTCTGTGGCAAAACAAGCTATGTGGCACAGGAGGGGAAGAGAACAAATGTTACTTTTTAAAATTTAATTTCATCCACTGATGTCTGTCTATTCTGAGTCAAACTAGAAAGATTATGGAACTGATATAGGCATTTTTACAGCACTAGCAGATTGTGTAGTAATGCTCGTATCCCAGAATTAATGAAAATTAGTATAATACTCATATCACTGGTAAATTATCTTCATTTCAACTAAGTGCAAAATAACAAGAAAGTGATGGTGGAAACAGCTAGCGATGCAAGAGAAATCCCCATATCATAAATTATCAGTGTTATGATCCTAAATTTCAAATTAAAATTTCCTTCACAGTTATTAGGGGTGATTTGCTAACAATATGATATCAATCCTGTTGTAAGTCCTGCTAATTACTATGATGTCATTCTGAGAGATTTATCAGCTGATTGTCCATGTATTTGAATAGAAAATGAGGCTCCACCAGGTCATAGGGCTGTATTGTATTCACATATTGTAAAGAATCCATATTTACATATACAAAGATATGGTGGTTCCCAGCAAAACAGGCTTAATGTAAATGCGAAATAGAACTCAGTGCATCTTTCTCCAGTAGAAGAAGTCTTTACCACTTTAACTAAGGGAGACCTTCCTTACTAGTTGGTATTTACCATCCTCTTTGTAGGCCAACCACTAGAAGGTGACAATCAGACACCTGAGCCATCTGATTCCAACAAAGTACAGGACAATGTACATATGCACACTAGCCAATACCATGTGTTCTACTCAGTTTCAACGGTAGGTTTTTTTTTTTCCATCGGTTGTCCCACGTACTTAGTTAGTGTTCCGGACCTGTGGATCCTCCCCTTAGGCTGGGGGGAGGTCCTTTAGCAGTGGGCGGGCTTCGCCCGCCCACTTCCTGGATACTAATAGGACCAGACTCCTGTACCCCACTGGCCTGGGTCTGTCACAGTACCTAAAAATGTGCTAGGGGCCTGAACAGTATGGAAGGCATTCGATTCTGATGAAGAGAAAGAGGGTTGAATGCTCAGGCACAAAAACATTTGGTCTCTGTTGTTTATCATACATGCTTCTGTTTACTCGGAAAAACATATGCCAAAATTTCAAGGCAACTTTTGGGGGGGTCTGTTTACATGCAAATCAAGGGGAGGAAGAGACAAACCATGGAAACCACTCTCTGTTAAGAAGCTCCTTCTCAACCCATCCCCTGGCTCCTGGCTGAAGAAGAGGCCTCTCTAAGTTTTTATCTGATGGGATCCATACTTCCAAGCCCTTATAAAAATCTCACATGTGGATCACATAACATATGCACTCAGAGAAGCCTCTTCTTTAATTCTTTGACATGACTTGCACATTTCCAGGGTGAATTACATTCATCTACAAAAAAAAGAGAACCATTCATTAGATTGTAGAGTAATATTTTATTCAAATAGAAAACAACATAAAAGAGGACAATCCAAAGGAACCTGTAGATAAAACAGGGGGTTGGCCACATAGATGGAATACACATCTTGGTTTAAAAAATAAATAAATATATACATTTGCTTTTACCACGTTTCCAAATGGGTTGTGGTGTAGTATCCCCAATGAATAAAAATCTTTATCATCACATTGAGTTTTTGCAGAATGCACTTAAAGTGGAAATTTGAAACGCTTGACTGGTGACATTCATATAACTTTATACAAAACATTCCATTTCAAGTGTATTAATTCCAACTGAAGTAAAGTTCAAGGCAAATAAATATAAATGTAAGGTTGTTGGGTTTTTTTTTTTTCAATTCAAATTCAGCCCGTGTACTGGTTTCAACTGTGAATAAGGCATAGTGGTTCAAGTACTACTTAACAGAAACAGAACAACAGTGAAAAAAGAATACCATGAAGTTCTTCTATCAAAGTACTTTATTAGGGAGGGTAAAAAGCATTGTTCAAACACTCTGAATAGCCCTGGCTTTCTGCACTATCCATCTCTTCAAGCTCAAAGTCATCTGGATCTTGGGTTAATTGGTCGGTGTCCTCATCTGAAGTGGAAGGGCGTGTTAGGATGATTCGAGGTATCTTGAGTAAAATAGAAAGGATTTCAGAGAAAAGGGATGAGAGAGTTCAAAAACAAGAAAGCACAAGAAAACAAAATTATATTGAATGAAAAGAGAGAACAGAGCTGACGAATTAAATAACTAGTGCAATTAAAATGTGCAACAGATGCAAGCAACACAGCAGAGATCTGTGACAGATGAAAGAGTATGAACAATGTACTTACCTATCACACCTTTTACAAAATCCATGCACTGGAAGTAAGGAAATGAATTACTAAGGACCTCAAATCTTTCACTCCCCACATACCAAACAAAGCAATATTCTTATTTAAGTATCAAGAACTGCACACTTCATCATAACACAAACACTTAACTCTGATACATTAATTATTGAGGTTTGAAAAATGTATTATTTTGATTTTCAAGTCTTTGTATTTTCTTTAAAGGAATACATTAAAAAGGAAACAATTGGCAACCTAATCAATATAACAATTAATATATTAGTCACATGACTGTAGACACTTTTGGTAAAGTACTTAAAACTGATGTGCTTTGAGAATTGTGAGTGATTTAATTCTATTTAGTAATTTAGCAATTTTTTATGATAGGAAAGTACATGACACTGAGATTGATGGCAAAATTATGAAGGCATATGGGCTTTAATTTGAGGCTGATTAATGTATTATTAATGCATATATATGGATTGTATTTCTTTTTGAGAAAGGTGTGCATTATGTTTAAATGTTGAGACTACTGGTAAAAGTAGTAGTTATTGCGGATAAGATTTAAGGTTGCTCTTTTGTGTTGAAATGTGCATTTCTTTATGCTTGATAAGAATGACATGCTTGTTTATTAGGTTGGCAGCATGCAATTCATCATATCCTTAACTATTCATTTCCTTGCTCTTAATGGTTTAGTTTTTGTAAACAATGTGGTAGGTAACTGCACAGATGTCACTTAGCAACTTCAACTAATTTTTTAAATGAGATTTTGGTTTCAGGAATTTCCCAAGTAATTTTTGGTTCATTGTTTTTTCCCCTCTCTCTAACTTCATCTTAATTAACTTAAGCAAAAGAAAAATATCAAAACCACAGTGTTTTAATTTTAAAAAAATGGGATAGAGAGCTCACCATATTTTAATTAATAGCGAGTAAGGTGCTGGCCAACCTGGTAATAGCTCTTGAGGAGATTTGCCTCATTCAGTGCACCCCAAGAAGATATGTATGCTCACTACATGGCTGAGTTAGTTGTGCATCCATCATAGAACCACCTCCCCTAACACTGAATGTTGGTATAAGCTGCTACAAATCATAACCAATAATAGAACCCAGGTTGCTTTGTGCTACACACCTAACGCCTAATCTAGTAGGCCTCAGATGGCCTAATTATGTATGAAGATTTGTATAATATGAATAGGAGGCATTGTGGTGTAGTTGGTGAGATATAGGCTTATTAGCTCAGAGATCAGGGCTGAAATCCTGGCCCAACTGAAGTCAGTGGCAAAATTCCCAGGAACAGGATCCAGATTTCACCCAGTGGACTGTTTCAAACTCTGCTACAAACTTCTAATGGTACTTTTGGTAAGTCACTTAAGTTCTCTGTTCCGTGATTACTTGGTCTTGAAAACAGACGTGCACATTTCCCCAAGGCCCTGGGTGCATTTAATTGGGAATGCTGGAGAAGGAGTAATTTTACCAGAGTCTGAGTTTCCATTCCCTTTTAGAAAGTAGCCCTGAGACATTTTGTAGGATAATCATTAAAATATTCTCCATCACCATTGTTTCTCCTCCAGTGTCTCATTGGCAAAATATATAGAGATATAGATATATATTACTGTGGCTCCGAAGAGCCCCAGTCATGAACCAGGACCCTATTGTGCTAGGCACTGTACAAATACAGAACAAAAAAAAATCCGAACAATTCCTGCCTCAAAAGCTTACAAACTAAGTATACAAGAGGCAACAGATGGAAACAGACAGATTGATGGGGGAGTATAAAGAAGCAATGAGACAACACTGGTCAGCATATAGGCCATGATCTCAGTGTACCACCTGCCTAACTGTTGCAAGATTTTTGTATTCATCAAAGCAAAGGAAAGTTTGAAGGAGGATAATGAGTTATGTTTGCAGATGTTTATAGGGAGCTCTTGTCAGGCATGAGGGGCGGCACTGGGAGAAAGCACAAAGGTGATTGTCTGAAATTTTAATAAGGAGCAATGGAGGCAGACACCACGGGCTGATCAGATTCAGGAGCTGCAAGCTCGATAGTGAGTGACAGGGGCTAAGTAGAGAGGGGACAGGATGTGAAGGGCCTGGAAAGGGGAGACAAGTAGCTTAGGGTTGATAATGATAGAGAAGACAGAGTGAGTGGAGGGGTGCAAGGAGAGGGGTGACATGGTCAAAGTGACAGGCTAGAAAAATGATCTTTGCAGCAGCATTCTGAATGAATATGAGTAGGACAAGACTGCATTTTGCAAGGCTAGAAAGAAAGATGTTGGAGTAACTGAGATGCAAGTTGATAAGAGCCTGACTGAGTTTTAGTTGCGCAGATGTATAGGAAAGGCCATATCTTAAAGACGTTATGCAAAGACTCTGTACGACAAACATAGCCTAGATGTGAGGATCTCGAAAGAAGTCTGACACCCAAGTTACATGCCTGAGAGACAGGCAGGAAGGTGGTGTTGTCTCCAGGGACTAAGGCCTGGTCTACACTAAGCGTTTAAACCGGTTTTAGGAGCGTAAAATCGATTTAACGCCACACCCGTCCACACTGAGAGGCCCTTTATATCGATATAAAGGGCTCTTTAAACCAGTTTCTGTACTCCTCCCTAACGAGAGGAGTAGTGCTAGTATCGGAATTACCATATCGGATTAGGGTTCGTGTGGCCGCAGATCGACGGTATTGGCCTCCGGGTGGTATCCCACAGTGCACCACTGACCGCTCTGGACAGCAATCTGAACTCGGATGCAGTGGCCAGGTACACAAGAAAAGCCCCGCGAACTTTTGAATATTTCCTGTTTGCCCAGCGTTGGAGCTCCGATCAGCATGGGTGGCGATGCAGTTAAAAATCAAAATAAAGAAAGAGCTCCAGCATGGACCATGCGGATGTGATCGCTGTAAGGGCAGGCAAATCTGTTCTATCAGCGCTCCGTTACAGAAGATGAAATTCAAAATCATTTTTAAAACATCTCCAGACAGATGCCATAGCAGGGAGTCAGCGCACTGCTGCGTGACAAGCGTAACGGAAAGCCAAAGAATCAAATGGATGCTCATGGACTGGAGGACTCAAGCTATCCCACAGTTCCTGCAGTATCCGAAAAGCATTTGCATTCTTGGCTGAGCTCCAAATGCTGCTAGGGTCAAAAACAGTGTCCGCGGTGGGTCAGGGCATAGCTCGGCAATTTACACACTCCCCCACCTACCCCCAGAAGTGAAATGGAAAACAATCCTCTCTTGACTCTTTTACATGTCACCCTATCTTTACTGAATGCTGCAGATAGACGCGATGCTGCAGCACTCAACACCAACATCCTTGCTCCCCCCCGCCATGGGTGGCTGATGGTACAATAAGACTGATATCCATCGTCATCATCAGCCTATTGGCACATGGGGCAGTGCAAAAGGACTGGTAACCATGCCGACTAGCATCAGTTAGGTCGATCAAGGGTGCCTGCCCCTAATTTTTCCTGGTAGATGGTGCAGTACGGCTGGTAACCGTCTTCATCATAGCAACAGGGGGCTGAGCTCCATCAGCCCCCACCCTTCATGTGTAAAGAAAAGATTCAATTGCCCCTGGACTAGCAGCGGGATGCTGGGCTCCTCTCCTACACTCTGCTTAATGTCCTGTCTGGACTATCATAGCAGCTGGAGGCTGCCTTCCACTCATTTCTCACTAACAAGTCACTGTGTCATCACACAAGTGGGGGGACAATGCTACGGTAGCCCAGGAAGGCTGGGGGAAGAACGGAATCAACAGGTGGGGTTGTTGCAGGAGCAACCCCCTGTGAATACCATACAGCTCATAATTTCTGCTGGATCTGACACAGAGCAGCTGTGCTCTCTGGTTCTATGATACAGTGGTTCTCTAGTACACTTGCCCATATTCTAGGCAGAACTGATTCTATTTTTAAGATACCAAAAAGGAGGGATTGACTCAGGGAGTCATTCCCAATTTATGCAAATAGTGCAGTGCAAAAGGACTGGCAGCCATGATCATCTTATTACCAATTTATGGTATGGTAGATGGTACCGTATGGCTGGTAACCATCTCTGCTGTCATGCAAAAGCAAAAGCATGCTGCTGTGTAGCGCTGCTGAATCGCCTCTGTCAGCGGCATCTAGTACACATACGGTGACAGTCACAAAAGGCAAAACAGGCTCCATGATTGCCATGCTATGGCATCTGCCAGGGCAATCCAGCGAAAAAAGCCGCGAAATGCTTATCTGCCGTTGCTTTCCCAGAGGAAGGAGTGACTGACGACATTTACCCAGAACCACCCGCGACAATGATTTTTGCCCCATCAGGCACTGGGATCTCAACCCGGAAATTCCAAGGGGCGGGGGAGACTGCGGGAACTATGGGATAGCTACGGAATAGCTACCCACAGTGCAACGCTCCAGAAATCGACGCTAGCCTCGGACCGTGGATGCACACCACCGATTTAATGTGTTTAGTGTGGCCGCGTGCACTCGATTTTATACATTCTGTTTTGCTAAACTGGTTTATGTAAATTCGGAATAAACCCGTAGTGTAGACGTACCCTAAGAAAAGAAATACTGGGCAGGCTTACGGATAGGGGTGAGTGGGGATTAAGAACTGTTTAGCCACGTTGATTTTGAGCTGATGGCTAGACATCTAGGAGGAGATGTCAGAATCATCTCTAACTTTCAAATAAAGCAATTTCTTAAACATTTAAGTAGCCCTGCTTTTGGAATATGTATTTTGCATAAGCCAATGTCAAATATAACTATGTTTCAAATATTACAATGTTATTTCATTTCATTGGACAGGTTGAGAAACAAAAATAATTAAATATTTTGAAAAAAATTCTAGAAGGAGCCATTTTTAGATCTTTCAATCACAAAAAGTACTTACTTAATTTAATCAAAAATGTCAAAACATTCTAGTTGTCACTGAGATGTAATGAAAAAATTAAAAGTTACTCTTAAACATCCCTCAATTCAAGAGTCTTAAACTTACCTACAATCCATACAAATTTGATTTCCCCTCATTTTTGTTTTTAAAATTATTTATATCTGAAAGAATCATGGAACTGAGGTTATAGAAAGAGTTACTTGCACTAGAGGAGTGAATGCCACAGCATTTTAAGTTTCTGGCATAAACATATTTTTGTGTCCCTCTTTGTAGGTCTATAGATATGAGTACACTTCAAGATGGAAGGTGTAAACTGCAGCTCAAGGAGACATACCCACCCTAGTTCTGATTGAGCTAGTGCAGCACTGAAAATAGACTGTAGATGTGTTGGTGCAAGTAGTGGGAGGGACTAGCCATCCTGAGTACATATCTAGCATCTTGGATGGGTATGTACTCAGGTCTGCTAACCCTTCCCACAGCTTGAGCTGCTGCAGCTGTACATTATTTTTAGTGCACTAGCTTGATCAGAAATACGACAGGTATGTCTCCTCCAGCTGGAAACTATACCTCCAGCTCAAAGCTTGAACTAGGTATACCCTATGTCACACAGTGCATCACACATTTGGGATTTGGCAAGCTGAGAGGTAAGGACCTGGACAGGGGTTGCAATTCTAACTCTGGAAGGACTATGGCCTCTCCATAATAAAACAACACAAACCACCTGCAGTGCTGAGGTTGGATCACTGAACTTTTAGTTTGAAAAACACAGCCCTCTACAGTTTTGAGAAAACGCAGGTACCACACTTATTAATAGAAAGATATTTCTCAGATCCCTTCCATCACATTCATTGCTACACCGGCCACCTTGCCTCTCATTCTTGACTCCACTTCATCACTGTGGCAACTACAACAATTACTTCCATGAAAAAGTAGCATTAGGAAGTTATTTCATGTGGTTTTTAGCTGTCTTTTCATGAAGTTTTGCAGCTGGAAACAAGGAGGAGGAGCCAACACCATGTGATCAGACAGCTTTCTACAGACTATATGAAATCACTTTGCAGACCAAACAAGGGCTATGTTGCTTATACCACAGGTATCAAAAGCTGCTGACTCATATGAGAAAGTCAGCAGGCATCTGATCTTTGTCCATTGCAAGGGAGAAATCAGCAATCAATGAGGCTAGAACAATCTACCATATCCAACTCATAAGTCCATCTGCAAAGAATCAAGGAAATATGAAGACTCCAGATTACCTTAAAGTCCTCAGTCCCTTGGTTAGAGTGCTCCCATTAGTATATGTTCATAGACAGAGGCTGGAGCAGGAAAGAGGCCAGAGCAGGAAAGGGGCAAAATGGAGATGTTTCCAGGCCAGGGCCTTTTAGCTTCTACCAAGTGCCAAGTAAAAGGAAATCTGTTCTTATTGTGAAAGATGGTGTTTGGAGTCACATGGGCAAGTTACATGTCCATCACCCCCACCCATATTCTAGTTAGAACATTCACAAAAAGTCCATGAAGTGTAGACAGGCCTTTTCCAGGGTCCATTGTGAGCTACGTGCTTCTTAATCGGCCATTCAACTTGACTTGTCCCTTCATGTGCCGGCTAAATACCTTGTGGGCTTTACCACAGGAGCAAACATGTAATAAACAGAGCTAATAGTCATAATTTCAGATTCCAAGATGAATATACATGCATAGAAATAACATAATCATAAGTACCAGCTATTTCACCTACATGACTATTCCCAAAAGAGATTCTGAAAAATCACACCACGCACCTGAGACCCTATGTGCCAGCACCATGCCCCACTGGAGTTTTATCATCTGTTATGTAACAACAGAGGTGGAGCCAGTGACATGACTCCGTTTAGCTTAAAAGGGCAAGGTAAATTTTTAGCTGTTCAGGTGTGACTGCACCTTTCGTCAGTGAGGGCACACTGGCTGGCACACATTCAGCTTAATGGGCTTCAGTGTTCCTTTGCAGTTAACTTTTTAATGTTCATAAACCTGGTGTGTGCTGAGATGGTTTAAAGCATAACACAGGTTTTTAGGTTTGCAAATCTGTGAACCTCTGCTTCTTTGAGATTTTATTATTAATTATTATTATTATTTTTCTGCTGGTCATAATGTGGGAGGGTATCCTCTCTGCCCTCTGCTCACAAGGTTATGTATGTGTCTCGTAGCACTCGTCTAAATACCAGTTGGAAGGAAAACATTTTTTCAGAAAGTGTGGATCGATTCTTTTCTCTTAGAAGACATGTAATTTTTTCAGGTTCACACTGATTAACACCATAGGCACCGACTCCGTGGGTGCTCCAGGGCTGGAGAACCCACAGGGAAAAATTGGGGGGTGCTCTGCACCCACCGGCAGCCAAGCTCCCCCCCCCCACCCTGCCCCAGCTCACCTCCACCTCCACCCCTGAGTGCGCCATCCCCGCTTCTCCTCCCAGTGCTTGACACTGCAAACCAGCTGTTTTGTGGCATAACAAGCTGTGGAAGGGAGGGGAGAGAAGTGGGAACACAGTGTGCTCAGGGGAGGAGGCGGGGAAGAGGCAGGACCGGGGCGGGGTTTTGGGGAAGGAGTCCAACAGGGGCAGGGAGGAGGCAGAGTTGGGATGGGGACTTTGGGGAAGGGGTTGGAATGGGGGCAGGGCATGGGTAGGATGGGGCAGGGCAGGGGTGGGGTCAGGGTGGGGCTGGGGGGGTTGCGAGCACCCACCGGCGCCAGGAGAAGTTGGCGCCTATCATTAACAGAAAACAATTGGGGCTGTTAAACTTTCTTCAAATTTCATAGAAAATTAAGTTCAGCTGTATTTTCCAATACAGTGATGAAATGGGTGTTTGTATATACAAACATCAACATGCTTAACTACTCATTTCCCCCCAGAATATGTAGTATTTAGCTCTCTATTTATATGGAATATAGGAGTTGGGTGAGGAGCCATTTCAGCATATGACTTATTAAAAGACAAATTTTAAGTAGAACTGTATCCTAAACATTGTATTTCAATGGGAGATTCAACTTCCTTTATAGGAACAGAACAGATTCCAGAAACTCTTACCACAAAAGTGGTCCATAGACATGCAAATAGTAAGAGTTTCAGGAGTTTGTTAGACTAGTGTGGAGGCAAAGAAGAATTCGCTGTACACTGGGGACAACACCTGATACCTGTCAGGCTGCAGAACTGGGCTGACATAAGAATCCAAACATCCTCTGGTCAGTGCAAGCAGAGGCATTCCTCTAATGATTTGGACTTGATGTGATGCAGTAGTATGTCATGGATAATTCAGACCAATGGGCAGAAACAGAATAAAAAACACTGTTTAAACACGTCCTGTCCCCCGCATCCCCCTTTTGAGGGCTCCTGAACAATTTAACAGCACAATACATATGCTAACAAACTTAAACAAAGCTTTTGTTTAAGTTTGTTGACATATGCATTGTGTTGTAAAACCATATAAAGAATGAATGCCCTCCCTAGCCCTGTTCTGCTCCTTTAAGGAGCAGAGCGCAGCCCCCTGTACCCCACCCCCCAGAGGTGGGGGGCTAGCCCCAAGTCTTTTCAGTACCCCGTATCCCCTAAAAATCTCTTGTCAGTACTGCATACTGGAGAGTACCACCCTATTTGCACTGCGGCTTTTATCAAAACCAGAGAACTCAGAAGGAACTCAGATTATAGTGAAAGCTGCTGAACATTAAATAGGGCAGACGTACCCTCAGGCACTCAAAATAGACAAGAAACTTAGCGTGATAATGGAAGTGAGAGTACATCTACACTACCCACCAGATCGGCAGGTAGCAATCGATCTATCGGGGATCGATTTATCACGTTTAGTGTAGACATGGTAAATTGATCCCTGATCGCTCTCCCGTTGACTGCTGCACTCCAGCAGTGCGAGAGGCGGAAGCAAAGTCGATGGGGGAGCCGTGGCCATTGATCCAGCACCGCGAGGATGCAAAGTAAGTAATTTAAATTTGATCTAAGATACGCAACTTCAGCTACAAGAATAACGTTGCTGAAGTCGATCCCGCACCCCCCCACACACAGTGTAGACCAGGCCTGAGCCCAGAAAAGCCACACAAGTCTGATTCTGATCTCACCAGGCGTTTTACAGAAGTGTCTCTCTATTGACAATGTGCTGGTTACTCCTGATCGTCTCTGGTGTAAGTGAGAACAGAATCCACTCATTGATCCCACATATACCAAATTAAATTTCTCTCTGTTTGGAACATTTTTTTTTTTTAAAGAAAAATTGGTATGTTCTGAGGTTCATCCATTGCACAAGCAAGACACAATATTCAAATACTTTTCACTATGGGAATCTGAATTTGAGGGACAAAACTTTGCTAAGAGTCTGGAAATAGTTTTGACATTGTGGGGAGGTAGATCTTATATTCAGCTGGTTCCATTTTACTACTATTTATATGTTGCTCTTGGCTTGTATATGGAGATGAAGGCTATCTAAAATCTATGTCCATACATTTGATTCAGACAGAGCCTAAAGGAAATAGCCTCCTCTTTATCAGTATCACCTTTGGATGTGCTACCCAGAACTAAATACAGTACTGTTTTCCAGTGCTGATCTCATCAGAACTGTACAGAAAACAAGTTATCAGTTCGCCTGGCATCATGACTGATGATGTCGTTGTGTATATAACCCAAAATTCCATTGACCTTTTTGTACCACAGTTTTCCCATTTTAATCGCATTTTATTTCCTGCTCATGGTTCCATCTTAGCCACCCTCCACCCCAGCCTTTGTAATAGACCTCCGTCCTTTTTCATAATTAAAACCCTTTCCAATTTAGTATTTTCCATAGATTTAATTAATAGGCTCTTTGATTACTCTTCCAAGTCATAGAAGATGTTAAATGAGACTGAACCTAACTCCAGTCCCTGCAGCACTTGGCTAGAGGCCTGATCCAAAGTCCATTAAAGCCAATGGAAAGACTTGCATTGATTTCAATGGGCTTTGGATCGGGTCTTAAGTACCTTCCCCTGTCTCTTAACAGAGCTGATTAGGTTGCATGACAGTGCTGAGCACACCTCCTGATATTATCATGCTAGAAGCATTGGGAGAGTACTACCAGCACCATGACACACTCAGACAGAAGCAAAAAATCAAAGAAGGAAGGTAGAGAACCAGGCCAGCCATGACTGGCTGAGTGGGTGATAGGAAAGCCAGGCTGGCAATCAGTAACCAAAAGAAGATGGGAAGAGCCGTGGCAGGTAGGATGGGAAAGGGGCATTTGGACTGGCCTGTTGTAGATGAAGTTGGAAAGGTGGGAATTGTTAATCCCCTCTTCAGACAAACTAATTTTTAATATGCTTAGGAAAACGTGAACTAGTTCAGATGAATTTACTTGAAGAAAACTTTCTTAAAGAAAGTTTTGTTCAAAGAGGGGGACAGTTTCCCACTTTTCTTTCTACTGGTGCAATGGTGGTGCTATCATCTATTGCCCTTGGACAGGAATATATTTTTGAGAAATTTGTTTTAAAAACAGGACACACCTCCCTAGATGAGAACGTTCAGGTTGCATGTGAAATGTAACCACCACTTTATAAGTTCAAATCTAAATTAATGTTTTTTTATGTGCACTGATAAAGGCAATAATGGTTAGACTTTAACAAAAGTAAAAGAGTTACACACCTGACTCCTCATCAGAGAATGAAAGCAGGTTTTTTACTGTGTTAATACCAGCAAAAGTTTGGATTTGATAATGTATCTATCTATCTATCTATATATATATAACAGATCTTGTCTAAGTTAAATTTCTTTACTCTGAGTGAAGGAGGTCATTTCTACTCATTCCTGATAAAATTAATTATATATAGCATTTTTTAAATAATAATTTTTATTGGAAGAGTCTAAAAATGTGCCTGAGAATTGCACTAGTGAATGTACTTATCAACTTTCCCAAGACTTAGATAATACTGACATCTGCTGGCTTTTAAATTAATGCAATAAGGTGATGGTTAAATAAAGACAAGACAGATGGCACAACCTTCTCGCAAAGAAAACTTAAAGAAAGTTAAAGCTACAAGAATGATCTAAACAAGTTTCACAAACTTACATGACATTTAATGTAGCAACCCACATGCATTATTCTTACATATACATAATGTCCATGTGATAAATTGCAGAGGCATCATTTGCCATGACCTGCATAATTCAAAAGAAGCTTTGCCTATCAGGATAAAGTTAATAACTATGTTACCTGAGCACCTAAGGGGCTGGCAGAGTAGATTAGGCAGATAAAATAGGTAGACATCTACAACATCTAAGGCAAACAACTGCATACAAACATGCATATTAAACTGCCTAGCTAAAATTATGCATGCAATATGACTTCTTTCTCTATATTAGAATTTTAAAACATGTTAGTTAAAATGTTCCAGTTGAATGAAACAGAGAAGCCCTAAATGCCTTAACTTTATCACCATGTGTAACAGTTGGTTTTTCCATTAAAAGAAAGAGTCTTAGCCTTAATGAACTGATTGTGTGTTGAGGCATTATATCAAACTTCAATAGACAGCCCACAAGACATGCAAATAAAAGTGTGACTTCATTACTGCCAAAGAGATATGAAAGAGAAGCAAACACTAACATGGCTGCTGGGGCCACCCAACTCCAAAATGCAGACATCAGTGACAGCAAGTTTATAAAATCCTTCCTCTGTCCTTTGGAATCTGCTGCTGTCTGTCCATTGCCCAGCTCCAAACACAGTTGTCCGGGAGATCGAGGCATAAACCCTTCCAATGCCCTTGGGAACAACCTTGCAGACTTGTTCTCTATTGTGCTGTGAGTCTACTAGTGTTGAGACAAGGTTAAGGATCTGGTGCTTCTCTTGGTTATTTTTTTAATAAATCATGAAGTATGTAAGAGGAGATGGATCTCATTTAAATATTTCCCAATTGTGTTGTACTTTTTTTTAAATTGTGTATTTCCTGTGTTGTTGGGGCAGAGGAGTCAAACTTAAAAGAGAATTGTGTTTTCTCCCCATTCTTCTCCTTAGTTGGTACTAGTATAATGATCCCCCAAGAAACAAGGAAAAAACAAGGAAGCTGAAATTAGAGAAAAATGCCCAGGCTCAGATTTAGCAAAAGGCAAAAAGGATGGAGAAAGACAAATGTGTTCCCTGATTCACAACCCCCTTCGGCCACAGCAGGTTTAGATGTTGTTTAAGTAGCTGATGAGCACACTTCACTCCATCTCCCTCATCTTCTAATGTATCATTCAATATGGTTTGGTCTGAGGGCAGATCTACACTACAGGGCTCTAAGTCAACCTAAGTTACGCAACTCCAGCTACGTGAATACTGTAGCTGGAGTCGATGTACAGTAACTGCTCACTTAAAGTCATCCTAGTTAATGTTGTTTCATTGCTGATCAATTAGGGAATATGCTCATTTAAAGCTGCCCAATGCTCCTGTATAACGTTGTTTGGCAGCAGCCTGCTTTGTCCACTGCTTGCAGGAAGAGCAGCCCATTGCAGCTAGCTTGGTGGGGGCTTGGAACCAGGGTGGACCGGCAGCCCCTCTGTCAGCTCCCTTATCAGCTCCTCACTCCCCTAAGTT
Source organism: Mauremys mutica (assembly GCF_020497125.1). Taxonomy (NCBI): domain Eukaryota; kingdom Metazoa; phylum Chordata; order Testudines; family Geoemydidae; genus Mauremys; species Mauremys mutica. The sequence goes on along the minus strand of NC_059074.1, from coordinate 47,070,071 downwards.
CCCTGTGCAGTAGCTGCCCAGAAGGCTATCAATTGCCGGCAGTTCAACTGTCCCTCTCCCCACTGCTATGTGTGGCTCCTGCCCTCTGCCTTGGAGCTGCTCCCAGAAGCCTCCTGCTTGCTGTGCAGGGAAGGGGGGAAGAGAGGGACTTATGTCAAGGTGTCCCCCTCCCCCCTACTCCTGCCCCCCACTTACCACTTCTCCATATAGAGCAGAGTGGGGACAGGACAGGGCTCCGGATGGAGAGAGCTTGCTGGCCGCACCTGCTATCTCAACTTCCTGATCTTTTTAAAGGCAATGTACTTAGAGTGGAATCAGCGTACTTAAAGGAGCAATGCGCATCTCTCTCTCTCCCCCCACACACACAGGGTGTGTGTCTTTGTCTGCCATGCTGTCTCCCCTCCCACCATTTGTGCTGCCTTGTAGAGTGAGGCTACATTAACAACAGTGTGTTAACCCTTGAGGGCTCAGCCGAGTGCTAGTTCATCATTTAGCAGCAAGGCATTCCTTGGGAAATATCCCTCCCTCTTCCACCCTCTAACTTCACCACCTCAATGAAGCTTCACAATCATCATTGCTGTGTACAGTATTAAATTGTTTGTTTAAAACATAGTGTGAGTGTGTGTGTGTGTGTGTGTATATATATATATAAATATGTATATATATATATAAAAATATAAAATAGTTTTTTGTCTGGTGAAAAAAATTTCCCTGGAACCTAACCCCTACATTTACATTAATTCTTATGGGGAAATTGGATTTGCTTAACATTGTTTCACTTAAAGTCACATTTTTCAGGACCATAACTACAATGTTAAGTGAGGAGTTACTGTACATTAGGTCAACTTATTGCAGTGTCTATACCGCGCTAGGTCAATGGGAGAAACTCTCTCATCGACTTACCTTATGCTTCTCATTCCAGTGGAGTACTGGAGTTGACAGGAGAGTGATCGGCGGTCGATTTAGCAGGTCTTTACTACACCTGCTAAATCGACCCCCAGTGGTTCGATCACCACACATCAATCCCCCGGTAAGTGGAGACAAGCCCACTTTATCACTGAGAATCAAAGGTTAGTGCACAGTAAGACAGGGTGTGAAATTACAGTGCACTAGCTACGCCCTACTGATTCCCCATGTGGACATTCTTAGTCCACACTAGAAATGCCCTTGAGTGGCTCAGCTCGATATGCTTTAAAAAGTGTACTTTTAGTGTGCAGTATGTTTGTCCACATAGGGAATTAGTGCATAGTAATTAGAGTGTGAATTTAAGGCACTCTAACTTGCTGCTCACTAACTTCCCGCATAGACAAGCCTTAGAATCAAAGTCCCCAAGATACGGTGTTGAAATATCAGACAAAAATCATACTGAGTGATTGCGCCCTAAATTAGATACAGAAGGACTTGATTCTCCTCTTTCATCTTGTGTAGTCGTTTACGGCATGATCCTTCAAAACAATTAAGAACATGCATGGCTTTCTCACTTGAATTATCCAACTGACTTCGTGGGGACTACTCACATGAGCAAACTATGTTTGTGCCTAAGTGCTATGTAGGAATGGGTCCATACAAAGTGAATGTAAAATGCAACTTAATCAAAATGCTTGCAACTTGCACCCACTTGCAGAGGAGTAAATGCCTAGACAAGAGGCAAGCCTGTTGCCAAGCAGATCTTATAATCGCTAAAACTACCTAATTAGAAGGGAATGTTAAAAAACTGATCTGACAACACTAAGGCCCATGTAGGTGTTTTTGATCAATGATAATGCAATTCTTCATAGAAAACTTTAGGGGGTCTGAAAATAAATATCAAATCACGTAATGTCAAGATAATCACTCTGAGAAGCTTCGTTTGTTGTTTGAAACAATTTTGGAACAAAAGTCTGACTATCACTGAAGATGATTAAAGCATTCTGTATTCCATCTAAATTGTCTCTTCTGATTTCTGCTTCTTTGAGCTGAACATTCAATTACTTTTGCTTCAATAAAATGACAAAGATGAGGTGATGTCTGAAGTATGGATAAGCAAAGTTTATCACATTTCAGTGAAAAGTTTACATTTTCCTGAGATAGCAAAAACTACTAGAAATAAAAGTTATTGATGCTTACATCTGAGTATTTAATCAGTCCTGCGTCAGGACGACATTTTCTTGCAAGGCCTGGATTGACTGTAGATAAAAAAGATCTGTCCATTTTGATTCTGATTGATGTAAAGATTTTCTTGGATCATATCTGAGCAATGTGAATGAAAGGCAAAGTGATGAGTGCCCAGATGATTCAGCCCAAGTAGCGAAGGGCTTGCAAACTGAGGGGCAGACACACTAATTGAGATTATCACAGCCAAGAATTTTCACAGCGGAGGTCTTTTTTTGCATTGCCTCTCCAGAAGGAGAGCTTTATTCTGCACACTCATTGGCCAGTGCCACCCACTTTGAGGGCTGTGCTGACCAACTCAAGGACCTCCAGTGTAGCAATGGTTATGAACATTCTTTACCACCACAATTCTTCTTCAGGTTGAGAGAGAATGAGCCAGTTTCTAGAATAGCCTGGTAGGGAGAGTATTTCTCTGGGCGGTGGGAGACTCAAGCTCAAGACCCTGCTATGCTTGATTCAGACCATGGACTTAAACCTGCATCTCCTACACATCAGGTGTGTCCTGATCACCAGACTATGTGGTTCTCTAGGGTGGGTCTTACACAGTTTCTCCTGTTGGAGCTGTTCCACTTTGTATAAATAATTAAATATTCATTGAGTGAGAGACTGATTCTCTAGTCCAGTAGGTAGGGCACTCATCTGGGATTCAGGAGACCTAGGTTCAAATCTCTGGTCTGAATCAGGTCTCTGTTTTATCCGGATGAGGAATGGGGAAAAAATTAATTTCCAAAAGTTTCACAAGATGGGAAAAACGATTCTCATCCAGCTTTGCATAAACAATAAGGTGTGATTGATGATTTCAATGATTGGGGGGGAGAGATTTCCTTTAAACTGAAGGCCACCTATGAGAATGGGTGCCCAACTCGCCTTGAAATACTTGTAGGCTTCTTTGAAAAATCAGCAATAATTAGTAATGAGGGCTGACTGTATTGATAAATGACATACAACACTACAACAGAGGAAACATGGGAAATTTGCAGGTTTAAGGCAGAAAGATAAGGAAAATGAATTTTAATGGACACTAGTGAAATATCAGGATTTGGAAATGATACTAAGTCCAAACAGTCTGGTAATATTAAGGAATCATTAGGTCATAAGTTGCAACAAAGATGGACCAGAAAAGAAGCATGACATGCTGACGCACTAAGAGATGAGAAGGATAGGTGATGCTGATAACATTTGTATTGGAGAGAGTCCATTGGCAGTGCAAACTCAGAGTTGGAGAATAAGGTTTGATTTCCTTTAAACAGAGGATCAGATGTCTAGTCTCCAGAAACAGCAACAGATACTGAAGACAGAGGAATAGAACAATAGAAAATCATGTTCTTGGAGAAAACCAGGCAGTGCAGGTGGGTCAGGATCAATGCCAAAGCAGCAACTATTACTCCAGGAGGAAAAAGAGGAAGGCGGGGAAGATAAAGAAACAGAATCAGATAAAAAGCAGGCAGAATCCAAGACAGCATAGTATGGGGGCAAGCCTGAGTGATGCGGTCCTTTTGGAAATAGGTAAAGTCAGGACTTGCTCTGAAAGCAAAGAGCTCCACAGGCAGTGATTTGAGTCCCATGGCATTAGGTTATTTTTTCAGCCTTTGATCCTTTGGGTTCTCAGGACTTTTGTACACACAACTACATCAGTTTTAATTCAAGCCTTTTTGCAAGTCTGTGTGTGGACACTCTTTTGTGGATTCAAAATGTCTTAGGCCTGGTCTACACTACGAGTTTAGGTCAAATTTAGCAGCATTAAATCGAATTAACCCTGCACCCGCACACAACGAAGCCATTTACTTCGACATAAAGGGCTCTTAAAATCGATTTCTGTACTCCTCCCTGACGAGGGGAGTAGCGCTGAAATTGACATTGCCAGTTCGAATTAGGGTTAGTGTGGACGCAATTCAACGATATTGGCCTCCGGGAGCTATCCCACAGTGCACCATTGTGACCACTCTGGACAGCAATCTGAACTCGGATGCACTGGCCAGGTAGACAGGAAAAGGAATTTCATTTCATGTTTGCCCAGCGAGGAGAGCTGATCAGCACAGGTGACCACGCAGAGCTCATCAGCACAGGTAACCATGCAGTCCAAGAATCGAAAAAGAGCACCAGCATGGACCGTATGGGAGGTACTGGATCTGATCGCTGTATGGGGAGACGATTCCATGCTAGCAGAACTACGTTCCAAAGACGAAATGCCAAAACATTTGAAAAAATCTCCAAGGGCATGATGGAGAGAGGCCACAATAGGGATTCACTACAGTTGAAAGTTGAAAGTTAAGGAGCTCAGAGAAGCATACCAGAAAACCAAAGAAGCAAACGGATGTAGCCATTTAAACGGACTAGTGTTCCTGAAGACGCAAGCATCATGAAACCTTCCCGGCCATCCCACATTGATGTTGGTGAAACGTCCCTTGTGATCCACCAGTGCTTGCAGCACCATTGAAAAGTACCCCTTGCAGTTTATGTACTGGCTGCCCTGGTGATCCGGTGCCAAGAAAGGGATATGGGTTCCGTCTATCGCACCCCCACAGTTAGGGAATCCCATTGCAGCAAAGCCATTTACTATGACCTGCACATTTCCCAGAGTCACTACCTTTGGTAGCAGTAGCTCAGTGATTGCTTTGGCTACTTGCATCACAGCAGCCCCCACAGCAGATTTGCCCACTCCAAATTGATTCCCTACTGTCTGGCTGTCTGGCGTTGCAAGCTTCAACAGGGCTTTCACCACTCGCTTCTCCACCGTGAGGGCTGCTCTCAGCTTGGTATTCTGGTGCTTCAGGGCACGGGAAAGCAAGTCACAAAGTTCCATGAAAGTGCTATAGATGGGCTGGACTCACCCCTGCGGCGCCTCCCGCTGGTGACTTCCAGGAATTAGCTCAATTTCCAGCCCGGAGCGCCCTCTGCAGGCCAGTGATCCGCCTGTCCTCTGGCCCCAAGTCCCTCCCTGGACCCCGATGCCTCTTTTTACTGGGTCTCCCCTCCCTGGGGAACCCCCAACCCACTATCCCCACTTTGCCTCAGTATTGGCTACTGCCCAGTCTCCATTTAGCCCCCGTTCACTGGGGCAGAGTGCAGTATCCGCCATTCATCATAGGCAAAGGGGTTTGGACCTGCTGCCTTTGCCTACCCATGGGCTGCCCCTTGCAACCCCCAGTACCTCTTGGCCTTATGCTAGGCTGCAGCCTGGGGCTTTCCAGGCAGGAGCTCCCCAGCTCCTCTGCCTTTCCCCAGCCCTACTCCACTCTAGGTACCTTCTCTAACTCCCTGCAGGCAGGCCCTTCTCCCTCTACAGGAAGAGGGAGACTGACTGGGCTCCTGGCTCACTGCCTCTTATAGGGGCCAGCTGGACCTGATTGGGACCTGGCCACAGCTGAGCCTGCTTTCTCCCAATCAGCCCAGGCTTTTTGCCCCAGCTACAGCCCTCTCCTGGGCTGTTTTAAGCCCTGAAGGGCAGGAGCGGGTAACCACCCCGCTACAGTGCCCTTACGCATGTGAAAGTTTCGCAGCCACTGGGAATTGTCCCACACCTGAAACACTATGAGGTCCCACCAATCTATGCTTGTTTCCCAGGCCCAGAATCGGCGTTCCAAGGCATGAACCTGCCGCGCTGCCATCGCCTCCTCCTCACCTGGTTTTCCAGGTTCTGGTTCAGCATAAACTGCACGATAATGCATGAGGTGTTTACAATGTCCATGACTGCTGCATTGAGCTGAGCGGGCTCCATGCTTGTCGTGGTATGGCGTTTGCACTGAAAAAAGGCGCGAAACAATTGTCTGCCATTGCTCTGACGGAGGGAGGGGCGACTGACGACATGGCTTACAGGGAATTAAAATCCACAAAGGCAGAGGCTTTGCGTCAAGGAGAAACACAAACTGTCACACAGAATGACCCCCTCAAGGATTGAACTCAAAAACCTGGGTTTAGCAGGCTGTTGATTTCACGGAGGGAGCGGGGAACAAATGGATACAAAACAAATCTGGTCTATTTCTTGTTTTGATCCACTCCATCTATCTTTTACATCTTAGGCTGGCAGCAGACGGTGCAGTATGACTGCTAGCCATCGTCGTCTCCTGGGTGCTTAGCAGAAGATGCTGCATTAAGACTGCAAGCAATCGTCATCTCCTGACTGCTCGCCAGAAGATGCTGCATTATGACTGCTAGCCCTCAACATCTCCTGGGTGCTCGGCAGAAAATGGGAAATGACCTGGCTGAGTCACTCCCATCTCTGTATGATGATGATGGCTTTCAGTCCTAATGCACCATCTGCTGCCAAAAGGCAATGAGCTGTTGCTGTATAGCAATGCAGTCCCACATCTGCCAGCACCCAGGAGTTGTACGGTGATGGTGAGCTGTGCGGGCTCCATGCTTGCCATAGTATGGCGTCTGCACAGGTAACCCAGGAAAAAAGGTGTGAAACGGTTGTCTGCCGTTGCTTTCACGGAGGGAGGGAGGGCGAGGGGGCCTGACGACATGTACCCAGAACCACCTGCAACAATGTTTTTTGCCCCATCAGGCATTGGGATATCAACTCAGAATTCCAATGGGTGGGGGAGACTGTGGGAACTATGCGATAGCTATGGGATAGCTACCCACAGTACAACACTCTGGAAGTCGACACTAGCCTCGGTACTATGGACGCACACTGCCAAATTAATGTGCTTAGTGTGGTCGCATGCACTCAACTTTAGACAATCTGTTGCCAAAAATTGAATTCTGTAAAATCGGAGTAATCCCGTAGTGTAGACATACCCTTACTTTGATTAGTTTAAATGAATAAGGAATCAACTTAAGCTAACTCACTAGACACTTCTATTCTGAAACAAGAATGTCCACACAGAGTTGCCCCAAAATAACAAAAGATGTGAATTAACACTGATGCGGTTATTTTGCTGTGTGAGTGTCAGTAATTTTTTTGCATAGCTATGGCAAGTTTGTAAAGTTTGTCAATGAAAACTATATTTCATTGTAATTTTAGTTTTTGAGATTGTAAATTTCAAAAGTGAAACCGGTCAATCACAAATTTTTAAAAAGCTAGTTTGTTTCTAAGGGCTAATCTACCCTAGAAGTGCTACATTTGCGCAGCTGCATTGTGCATCCGGTGAAGATGCTCTATGCCGACAGGAGAAAGCTCTTCCATCGGCATAATAAATCCACCTCTGCGAGAGGCAGTAGCTATGTTGGTAGGAGAAGCTCTCCACACTGGTGCTTAGGTCAGTGTAACTTATGTCACTCAGGGGGATAGCATATTCACATCCCTGAGCAACGCAAGTTATACCGAAGTAAGTGGTAGTGTAGACCTGGCCTAATTTTCACTTTGAAAAAAACAGTGATGCGGCATGAAAGAGCTTTTCTTGTTTGTCCAACTAATTACTAATAATTCAAAGTGGCATTAAAGCTGAAGTCTGGCATTTAAGCATTTGGATTTTGGACTAGTTAAAATTCAAATGAGCCTTTCAAAATAATCTGGAGCAACCAGCTCTTTGAAGAATGGAAGACCAGAGAGGAGAAATTGAATCTGTTGGAGACAACATCTTTTGTCATAGCAGTGATACCATCTATGGAGACATCATTAAGGATAGGAGATAAAAGAGGCCAGGCAGGTTGTTGAAAGATCAGAGGTATAATTAATAATAAAAGGGAGAGTTTTTCCTGATTAAAACACACAAAGAAGTGTTTTATTTCTGAATATATAACTTAATAAATGTAGAGAAAGATGTTCCTGTCGGTTTTTGAGGCATGATCAGAGATACAGGAGAGAAGAACACTCTACTAAGGACAAAGAGAGCATTATAATGTTATGTCCTAGATCTTTAATAAGAGGAAGATTCTATCCCACCAGAGCTTTAGTAAGAACCTTCTGCACCATCTAGTCCATCCCTCTGAATAGTATAGGTCTTATCTCCAGATGTCTGGACCCAATGTTGCAATCCTTTCTCAGGAAAAACTCCCACTGAGGGTCAACAGGAGCTGTGCCTGAGTAAAGACGGAGTAAGAATATAAGATGAGGCATTGACTAAATCCAGAGTCAATAGGATAATATTCCCAAAGAGATGACAGTCCCAGAGAGTGTTTTATATTCCCCTCAGCCAAAGGCACAGTAGTATGCACAAGTCAGCATAAAGACTTCTGTGAGCAAGTCTCTTGCAGAGACACATTTACAAAGATTTCAATGCAAAAATTTTCTGCAGAAAATATGTGCTGAAGCAACTCATCACCTGAAACAGCTCTAGCTAGCTGGCTCCTTCAGGACCTCCTATTCTAAAGGGGCCAGCATTGTCTGACCTGTCCCCTCCTCTTGGCTAGCTGGCCATATCTGTAAGGAAATATTATATAACCCAGCTGGGTTATGTTACCATCAGGAGATAGCATGGGAAGTGGTCAGTTTCTCTCCTCAGCAGTGGTCAGTTTCTCTCCTCAGCAGAAATCAAAGGCAGAAGCCAGCCAGATTTGATCAGCCAATCACCATATTAGCCAGCCTTTTCAAGCATCTTCCCATTGAATCGCAGTGATGATGTTCAACAGACTATTAGCCTCCAGTATCCGCTAAAGAGGCTATTAGCTCTGCCTAGAGATGGTCGGAAAAACTTAAACCAGTTCATTCTAAATCAAAATGCTTCCGAAAATCATGTTGATTTTACCAACATTTTGTTTTGGACAAAAAATGAAAAAAACCAAGTTCCTACAACATTGACCAGTTCTGTTTTGATGTTTTGTTTTGAAATGAATTCCATTTCTATTCTAACATAATATTTTGATTTTGTTGAAATGAAACATTTCAATTGCTCCAAAACTAAACAATTTAGAGAATTTTCCTTTGTGGCGAATTTCAAAGTTTCCGATTCAAAGCAAAGCCAAATTCAAAATCATTTCCTGTCCTCCAGCTTGGTCTAGCTCTGATCTATTTTTGTTCATGTGACCAACTTGCAATCAAATTGGTTAAAAAATTCCAGAGGTTTAATCAAAACTGAATCATATGTTCATACATATAAATTAGTGACATTAGCTGTGTCACAGGCAGGTGTGGTTTGAGAGAGAGGCTGGAGGAAAGGGAATTGAAAGGAAGTATTCTACTGATAGGTGGAGCCACCTGGTACCAGCTCTATGGAAGGCAGGCAGGCATTCCAGTATGAAGGCTCAGACTGAAATGAGTTAAAATTTGAGTGACTATTTTAGACAATATGGTCTTGCCTCTTTCCTTTGAGTATCCCTGGATTATACAGTATGTTCCTAATAGATAATAGGACAGACTTTCAAGTGCTCAGCAGCATCCCCAGCTGTGACCAGATTTTCAAAAGAGCTCAGTTTCCATTTAAGCACCTAAGGAAGGGTCAGATTTACAACAATATTCAGCACCCAGCATCTCCCAGTGTGACGCTTAAGGACAGATTTTTCAAGAGACCTAAAACAGTGAAAATCTGATTTCTTAGTTTGATTTCTCAATGGGAGTTGAGCTCTTTTGGAAATTTGGTCCTGATTGTGGCTACTGAGTACTTGATAATCTGGCCCACAATGCAGTGTTTCTTTTATTATCCAACTTTTTATTAATTCAAAATTGTGGATAATGCTGTCTGTCTGAATGCTGGGGCAGCATTGGTAACACACAGCTCAGAAAGTATTTGTGTAAGCATTAGTTTGTTCACTGAATTCACCATCTTCACTTACTGTTATGATGTGGTTTACAGTCTGGAATGGGCTGCTTTTAGCTGATGCTTCAACAGGACCGGAGTCAGGTGTGTTTGGTTCTAAAAGGATGGATCCCTTGATGGGGGGGAGGGAGAAAAAAAAGCATAAAATGACCATCTTTATTTTCTGGGTACTGCTAAAATAAAGGATAACTAACTCCCCTGCACTCAGATCAGCTTAAACAGTGACTAGACCCATTGTCATGTAGGATTTCACCAGGGTGAATTCAAACAGTGTGCGCTAATTCCTCTTTCACTGTTCCTGAATTCACTGAGTTGTTGAAAAGGTCAGAACACTAAAAATTTGTAAAACGTAAAGCCAAGTGACAATTTTAGTTACTTGAACTGAGATTGGTCCTGTTGTCAAAACATTAAAACTCCCTTTTTAAACATATTTGAATGCATTCATTCCTTTTCATCTCACAAAAAAAGTGAAATTTTTCCCTACATTTTAAAATATCTGAATTGTTCTGCTAATAGTGCCATCTTGTGGCATGCACAGAAAATGCAGATACTTGTTGAATCAGCCACATATTTGAGAAGGAATGTCTTCCCTTTTTGGTTCTTGATTTTACATGCTCACCAACGGAACAATGTTTAATAGCTAACACATGTTGAGTAACTCTGTGGGTTCTAAGAGATTATTACTGCATGAGGCCATACTGCACCATTGATTTTTAAGCAGAACTGTCTACTTATTTCAATCAGGAATTCTACTTCAAAATTGAGGGCACAGTAAGGCCAATAATAAGTAGAAAAGTGGATTTATTTTTTGCAGATAATCTTCTGATATGAAATACATACAGATAACAATGTTTCTTTCAAATTTTCAGTTTGCCAAAATCCAACTGTTTTCAGCTAATAATAGTCCTTTATTCAAAGAAAAAGTTTGTATTTACCCCCATGGAAAAGTCCTTTAACGTTTAACAGAGAATTATAACCTTTCCAAAGAATTTTTCAGCCAACCTGTAGAATTCAACCACAGGAATATAATCCTCTATTAAATTCTGTAGGGTAGTTTTAAACATTCAAGAGAAAGGATATCATTCTGTTAAATTCTATAATTTCTTGTAGTAATTTCTATAGAATCCTGTTTAATTTCTATGCATGCTTATGTTTTTTTATCCCTATAAATTCTATAGGACTTTTCTACAGAAGTAGACTTTGTAGATCATGCATTATATCTCCAATGCAGCTAACAATATATATTATGTATCTCCCTTGATTCAACAAGAAACATGTTAGAATAAATAGTATTAACCCTAGAGAAAAAAATAATAATAGAGTGCTAGCAACAATAATAAAAGGTTACTAGTTTGAAAACTATAGCTGGGAATAGTAGCACCACTGGGTCGGATTCATCCCAGGACAGCCCTGGCAAAGGCTGTTCAGAGGAAAATCCCTGGCACAAAACATCTGCAATCTCCTCACCGGGGGACACTTGAGGGACCTACAAGATTCAAAAGAACAGGTGGCACTAGTGGAGAAAAGGTCCCAAAGGTAGAGCAACCAGATGTACACACTTATTATTTAGCACATCTCATTTGAAGCCTGTATCAGTGGAGTAATTATGGGCTGACCTCCCCAGTGTGAGCATCCTCTTGAGGGCATAAGGAAGTGTAGTTTGTACTTCCTGCACCAAGCTTTGGTGAATCTGGACTAATAAATCTAACTGAAGTAAATAAGAAACCATCTCAGAATTAGTCATTGAACTAATAAAGGCACAGAATTTTCAGGTTTATAATAAGGGCATTCTTTTTTTTATGAATTAGCCATTAAAGATCAAGATATTTTGTTAAACGCTTAGAAAGTATAAGATCTGAAAAATATATGGTAAATAATGGGAAAAAGATCAGAAGTCAAGGATGTCATTTCATGAATAATTTCCATATTGAAACTAAAAATGGTTCCAAAGCTGCAAAGTCCAAATCTGGATCCAAAATTCCAAAATCTGGGATATTCAGATTAAGGATTTTGATTCAGGTGCATAGAAAATCAGATTAATCATATGTTTATATGACCCAGTGGGGGAGGAGGAGGGAATTCCAATGCTCACATAAGAAAATACAGGGCTCCGTTAACGAATAAAGCTTTCTACCTCCAGCACTTTGTCTCCTCCTTGTACCCCAGTCAAGTCCGCTGGGCCTTCTTTGGCCACCCGTGCAATTAAGATTGCCTGGTAACATCAAACACAAAATTTCAGATCCAACAGATTTTATCCCATTGCTCTTGGATGTTAAAAAGTACATGCGCAGCAAACTGATTTTCAAAGCCTATTGCTCAGCTGCCTCTAAATGAATACAAGATAAATGTCTTAATTAACACATTAACAGAAAAATAAAACCACCCATCGCTGACTGATACAAACAGCAATAAACAAAAGTCATTAACAGTTTACCCAGTGCCATGAGGGACATATTTGAGAATAAGGATTTGAATGAAACTGAGAAAAGACAAGTACTAGTTCAAAAAGAGGTTAGTGTGAACAAACAAGTGGGATTGAAGCTGCATTAGTGTGTGGGCTGCAAATGGAGTTACCTTGAATTCAGGTGGAAAATAACCAATGGGATTTCAGCTGTAAGGCCTTCTTCAGGAACTAATCGTTCACATGATGCTTCCTTGCAAAGATCATTCCTCAAGGAGGCGTCACAGTTGAAAAGCTACCACCATCTTCAACATCTATCTTGGGGACAAATCTAAGAATACCCTTTTGTTCTCCTTGTCAACTGTATTACTAAGATTAAAGCATTACACTGAAGATGACTTCAAAAAGAAAACAGCTAAATAGGCTAGCTTCCAAAAACTGCATTTTTCCATCTCTTTCTGAATGATTACTTGGTAAATGTTGGAGTAATGAAATGCACCTCATCATTTTCTTTATATGGAGATGAGCCCTTTCCACCAGCAATGCTAATACCAAGACTCCCCATTTGACTGCACACAGTAATGGTTATCTGCAAGAGAATTATAGTTAATAACAAGTGGCCTGATGAATGAAACAGCACCCCGTACATTACACAGGCAACAATACTGTAGCTTCCATTCTGTAAACAATCTGTCTAATTCAACACACAGAAAAATAGTGTTTATGCTGTAGTAATATCCTCTTCGCACATATTACCACGTAGAAGTATAGCCTTTACCTTTCCCAGAAGCACAAAGAAACACAGTATTTCCAGATCTAGGTTTTAAAGAGACAATTTTGGAAGCTTACATTTTCTCATCATGGGCCTGATTTTGTCACCCTTATATATTGAGCAGTATATTAGTGGTTAGTCCCATTGCTTTTAAGAGGACTAATTATGGAGTCAGGTACACCTCTACCTCGATACAACGCTGTCCTCAGGAGCCCAAAAATCTTACTGTGTTATAGGTGAAACAGCATTATATTGAACTTGTTTTGATCCACCAGAGTGTGCAGCCCTGCCCCCCCCCAGAGCACTGCTTTACCGTGTTATATCCAAATTCGTGTTATATCGGGTCACGTTATATCGAGGTAGAGGGGTACTGCTGAATGGATGAAATCCTAGCCCTATTGAAAGCTATGGCAAAACTCCCATTTACTTAAATGAGGAGAGGATTTCACCCCATGTGAAATAGCTAGTGCTATTGTATTCTGATCATCAAGTATCCATTTCAGAGAACAGGTGGGGTGATAAAATTATTTCTTTCACATAAATCAATGATTTATTGAGCATTTGCCTTGGCAACAACATTATTTCTATGCATGTGTCACAGTTAACTGTAAACCTCTTTTTTGGAAAAGTTTTTATACTCACTTCGGGTTGAAATTTCACACAAGTTCCCATCCCATACATATTTATTTTCTGGACCAGGTAATTAAAGTTGATCAGCATTAAATTAGATTTAGACTGCTCTTTTTAGTGCTACTGTAATATAATATTCACTGTATTTGTTTTTTTAAATCAACATTTTTCAGACTACTAGCTCATTAAATGGTAAAGGCCTTTTGGTTTTAAAAAAGCAAGGGAATTCAAAGTTAAAGCTACCACTGTACTCTTATTGCATTCTCACATGCCCAGAAATTTTAGTACATCTGGGCGACACCTTTGTACTATATTCTGCATCTCCAGTCCCTACAACACAGGCCGAATGGAATTAGTTTAGGTCACAGTGGCAACTTAAATTAACAATTACTTGTGCAAGTTCTATTTGATGCTTTTAATAAATAGGTTTCAGAGTAGCAGCCATGTTAGTCTGCATCTGCAAAAAAAACAGGAGCACTTGTGGCACCTTAGAGACTAACAAATTTATTTGAGCATAACCTTTCATGGGCTACAGCCCATTTCATCGGATGCATGCAGTGGAAAAATCCACTGCATGCATCCGATGAAGTGGGCTGTAGTGGGCTTGCACAATTACTTGTGCAAGTTCTATTTGATGCTTTTAATAAATAGGTTTCAGAGTAGCAGCCATGTTAGTCTGCATCTGCAAAAAGAACAGGAGCACTTGTGGCACCTTAGAGACTAACAAATTTATTTGAGCATAAGCTTTCATGGGCTACAGCCCACTTCATCGGATGCATGCAGTGGAAAAATCCACTGCATGCATCCGATGAAGTGGGCTGTAGCCCATGAAAGCTTATGCTCAAATAAATGTGTTAGTCTCTAAGGTGCCACAAGTGCTCCTGTTCTTTTTGCAGATGCAGACTAACATGGCTGCTACTCTGAAACCTATTTATTAAAAGCATCAAATAGAACTTGCACAAGTAATTGTGTCAGTCTTTAAGGTGCCACAAGTGCTCCTGTTCTTTTTAATGAATAATTTCATTGATATTGAAAAGCAGAAATAGCTTGCAAACATACCTAATATTCACTGTATTAGAGTTAAGGAAAACCATTTAAAATTGAAATTGAGATGGAAAATAAATAGGGTTTCATCCATCAGTCTTGTGTGTAGCTGAGATGCTCTTACTTTTGCTGCTTTAGCTCACGCCTCTAAAGTGATCAGAACATGGATTTGTTAAAATTTTACATTCAGGGCTTTTCAATACATCTGGGGTTTTAAACCACTCAGACAGTGTATTTAGTTAATATTACAATTCTAACATGGTGTGTTGATTTCTAACTAATTATTTTTAAATGTGCAAGAAAATACCTTATTATACTGATTAAAACACCTACAACACTTAGATTATGCTCCATTTACCATGGAGTCCAACCACTATTTATGCTCAGCCTGAGTAGTCCCACTGAATTCAATAGGACCATTCATGAGAGTAAAGTTAGTCACATGCACCAAAGTTCAGAAGACCATCATTTTCCACAATGCTTCATTGATCTTGTCAGGCTAGAGTATAGCCTGGCATCCACGTAGGGGAGTAAGACTGTCCCTTACATTCATCTGCAGCCTCCCCAGACCCCAGTGCCGTAAGCGTGCACCGTGTAGCTGCTATTGGCCCTAAACTGACCAGGGGGTGGGGGGAGGGCGGGTTGGATAAGGGGCAAGAGGTCCCCGGGGGCAGTCAGGGGACAGAGAGTGGTTGGATGGGGAGGAGGTGGTTCGGGGGGGGCGGTCAGGGAGCGGGGGGATAGGGGTTGGATAGGCATGGGAGCCCCAGGGGGCCTGTCGGGGGGTGAGAGTGTGGATGGGGGTCAGGGCAGTCAGGGAGCAGGGGCGGTTGGACAGGGGATGGGGTCCCGGGAGGGGGTGGTCAGGAGACAAGGAGCAGGGGGGGTTGGATAGGGGGTGGAGTCCCTAGGGGGCGGTTAGGGGTGGGGGGTCCTAGGAGGAGGCAGTCAGGGGACTAGGATCAGGGGAGCTGGATGATGGTAAAAGAGAGGTGGGGGAGTGTGAGGGTTTCTCGAAAATTAAGATGGGGGAGTGATGCTGAAAAGTTTGGGAACCACTGTTCTAGAGCAAGGCCCTAAGGCATGCAGTTCCTTCTCTGTGCTGCTCCAGCGGAGGTGCACCTAGGCCATGCCATGCCTATGGTCAAACCATGATCTAGTCTCCCCTTCCTCCCACTTCTCTCTCTCACACACGCGCACACACACACACACACACACACACGCACACACACACACACGTTTTTGCCATAAATCCAAGGCCCAGTTTTGCAATTCCCACTCATAACAGTAGTCCATGCTCATCTGAGCATTCCCACCAACTCCAAAGAGATATTCAAGTAAGCAAGGTCTGTACAAACAGGTAAGGGTCTGTAAGGCTGTGTCTTTAATTGTGAGTCACTAAGGCCCAAATATCCACAAGTAACCACTGGTTTTGAGTGCCCAACTAGAGACACCTTGGGAGGGATTCTCCATAGATGTGGCGCATCCACAACTCCCATGGACTTGGACTTGTGAATGTTTAGCCCTTCTGAGAAATAATCCTGAAGTGTCTGAAGCTGGGCATTCAAAAATGTAGGTACCCAAAAACAGGGGCTTATTTTCAAAAGTTTGGCTGCAAATAACTAAGAATATGGGCCAACCCCTATTTCCACTAAAGCCAATGGGAACAGGAATGGATCCCGGAGAGCATTATATGACTATATTGTACTTCTTGTCTTTATGTAATCACACTTAAAAACTGTCTCCTTTAAATTCAAAGTTTCTCAGATAAACCAAAAGTCACAGAACTGGCTGGGAGTGAAAGGCTCTTCAGGGAGATGTTGCATTACCTTTAATGGTGGCTGTGTCACCTCTGCAGCTCTTGGAACTTGCTCTTTCGTTTCCTCTGGAAACCTGTTGCTCTCTGCTGGAAAGCTGCCTGCTGTGGAGGCAGGAGCCTGCGGCTTGTTGTTAGCCTCTGGAAAAGGCTTCACTTTCACCGCTGCCTTGTGCTTTTCCTGAAGAGCTGCTCTAGGGTTTCTTTGATCTTTAATGTTGTCATCAGTATCAAAAAGACTGCCAGAAAACTTGGATATCGGCTCCTGTTTGTTAGAGAAAGAGAGAAAGACAGAACAACAGAAATATCAATGCCTAATTACTGTTTAGGAGTCTGGACATTATATTCAGTAAATTAGTGTTTTTCTCTATCACATGAGTGTAGATCGGGGTAACACCACTGAAGACACTAGACCTAACTGTGCCCCCAAAATTCATGTGCAGAAGGGATCCTCCATGCAGCTGCCTCTGTGGCACCACCTCCCACTTCTCAGCGCCCTGTGGAGCATGTGACGCAGGTTTGGGATTCACAAGCAATGGTAGGGGACTGGGTAATGGTGAACGTGGACAGTGGGTGGCCTCTCCTTAGCAGGGTTGAGGCCTCCGCCTCCTCCGAACCCATGGAGATAAGGTAATGCAGCCTGGGACTGGATTACCTAATATGCGGGAGCTCCTCTGCAGTGGGAATCCTCCATTAAGGGAGTCGGGGGCCAGCTGGAATCTCTAGTACAACAGCTACATTGGAGCCATGCTGCCAGGAAGTGTGAATGGGGCAATGGAGGCACATACATGGTGCAGAGGCAGCATAGGTCCTCCTTTCAGATGACCTTATGTCTTCTGTGGATCCCCAGAGATCCATGCAGTAACCCCAGCATCCATGAGAAGGTGGTGATCCAACCCACTGCTTTTAGCTCAGGCTCCAAGAGGTAGTGAAGCAGAATGTATGTATAAACCATCCACATAAAACACCCCCAATAATTAATTCAGGCTGGGCAGTTCCTTCAGACAACTCTGGTTTCAAAAAACACAGTAGGTTTTCCATATGCAATTTTGTGTTTCTTGATGCTATTTTTATTAGAGAGGAGTTAGCAAGCTGGCTAAACAAGTCTCAACCCCTCTCTTCTAAATTGGCTTCGTGGGTACAGGGTTTCCATATTTGTATATGGCTGTTTTTTTCTTTCTAACTTGGCAGCTAAAGGTTTGGACCAAATCTTTTGACTACCGTATCCTTTACTCCTTTAGTTGGAAGTAGGGCTGTCAAACGATTAAAAGATAAAACAAGTGGAAGCTACAAGTCGAGGCACAAAGGGGCATATGAATGTTTAGCATATCTGGCACGTAAATACCTTGCAACACCAGCTACAGCAATGCCATGAGAATGCCTGTTCTCACTTTCAGGTGACATTGTAAATAAGATGCGGACAGAATTATCTCCATAAATGTAAATAAATCTATGTGCCTTAAATATTGGCTGAACAAGAAGTAGAACTGATGTTTTGTTTTATGTTGTGTTGTTTTTGAGCACTGTTCCTTAAAAAATTTCTAAATTTGTAAATTGCCCTTTCACGATAAAGAGATTGCACTACAGTACTTGTATGAGGTGAACTGAAAAATTCTACTTCTTTTTTCATTTTTTTACAGTGCAAATATTTGCAGTAAAAGATTATATAAAGTGAGCACTGTATACTTTGCATTCTGTATTGTAATTGAAATCAATATATTTTAAAATGTAGAAAAACATCCAAAAATACTTATAATAAATTTAAATTGGTATTCTATTATTAACTGTGTGTTTAAAACTGTGATTAATTTCAACTATTTTTTTAACCTAGATAATATGTTTTTTGTTAATCACTTGAGTTAACTGCATTTAATTGACAGCCCTAGTTGGAAATAAAATTATTTAACATAGACACGTGCATGAATGACTGGGCCAGGATTTCAGCCTCTCTTTCTAAAGTTGCAATGCTTAATACAAAGCAAGACAATAGGCCTAATCCTGCCAGCCTTCCTAGAGTAAAACTCCTGGTCCTTATCAGGCCATTGATTTTTCAGGTTAGACTGTGGCTTTGCTACAAATCCTATGCATGGGGTACTGAGTAGTGGCACCAGCTTGGGGCAGAACAGGTCACGGACTCTGGCTCTGAGAAACAATTTCCTCACTACTTCCTCCCCCCGTGATCCAAGGGGTATAAATTTGCTGCTGGCTTGTACCACAAGCAATTTACAACCACCTCAGGCTAGCTCAGCTCTGCTGGTCAGTGATTTAAGGGGAGGAAGAACCAAGACTCTGTCTACATGCTGCAGGGGTAGGAGTAGCTTGGGCACCATGTGGGACATAAGGGGAGCTCTTACATAAGTGAGTACACCAAGTCCCAACCTAGCTTTTAGACAGCACTGATCAAGGCTTTATATACTGATCTCTGTAAGGACTGTACTGAAGCCAGTGTTATCCAAATAACTTGCATTTACTTAATTCAAAACATTCAGACTTCTATAACTTCTCCACACTAGCATTTGTATAGATATAATTAATTAACATGAGGCCCTGTGTCTCTGGAATTCACTCTCCATTCCCCTCCTTATTCCCCAATAGTCTGAACCCACTGATCATCAAGGTATGCTGAATAGCCCACTTCACTAGAGCTGGGGGAGGGATGTCGACATGGAAGGTTAGGGATTTCTAGGGAAAGAGAGGATATTTCTATTTTCCATTGCTGGACAGTTTTATTTATTTATTAAGTGTGGGTTTGGGGCTCTGCCCCAAGTGGTTTTGTTTTAGACAACTGTTAAGTCTCCTAAAATCTGGGAGAGGCATCTGCTTAAATGTATTTCAATCAAAATAAATAAAGGACTGAAGGTGATTCCATCTCCTCCGCCACAAAACACAAACAGGAACATTGAAACTATGGATTAGAACAGCAACCAGGCCAGTTCAGGAAGTTATAGCTCCTTTCTAACCAGGAGTATCAGATATTCATTGAATCAAAAATTGAATGGGTTGAATATATTTTTAATCTACTAGATTGTCTCTTTGAGATTGTAAAGGAAGCTACTCACATCCTCATCAGGATCCTCCAGTTCCTCTGCTTCTTGCTCAGGACTGACTCTCCCTTCCTTCCATTTGTCATTGCCGGAGCTGAATTTATACACATTGCCATCATGAAAACTTTCTCTTCCCTTTAATGAGGACCAGCGAGAGCTCTGCGAGCTCCAGTTATGGCCACTGTAGAGCTTAGGAGACTTGGGAAGCCACTTAGAGTCCTGGTGAAGAAGAATAAAACAAGACAAAAGGCAATGAATAGATTTAAAAAATGTGACTGTGTAACAGTCAATAGCTACCTAGCAAGGAGATGGCCTGGCAAGTATGGTCGAGTGTTTCAACATCACATAATTCTTTGTTGGCTTACATGGAGGTGAGCACTGCACCTAGGAAAGTGAATTTAATCCAACAGAGACACTTAAGGTTTGCCTAAGCTGCAACTGAAGGTATGATTTGCATTAGCTTTAATCTAGCTAACACACTACTTTTAATCTCACTAATACACTAAAAGATTACGCCCATCTACACGCTGTTTTTATCTGTGCTAGCTAGATTAGAGCTAGCACGAACACACATACCTGAGCTACAACTCATACCTTCAATTGCAGCGTAGATGTACCCTTAAGGAGTAAACAGGCTTTAATGGTGGCATGTGGCATGATCTGAAGTCTGTTGAAATCAGCTGGAATTGAATCAAGACCACATTCAGCATCTTAAAGGAGGAGCTCACTGCTCATGCACCCAGGGCTTGTCTACATTACCCGCTGGATCGATGAGCAGCAATCAATCCAGCAGGGGTCGATTTATCGCATCTAGTCTAGATATGATAAATCGACTGCTGAGCACTCTCCCATCATCTCCAGTACTTCACCAGGGCGAGAGATGCAGGCGGATTCGACGGGAGAGCATCAGCCGTTGACTTACCGCAGTGAAGACTCCACGGTAAGTAGATTTAAGTATGTCGACTTCAGCTACGTTATTCACATAGCTGAAGTTGTGTAACTTAGATCGATCCCCTCTGGCTAGTGTAGACCAGGCCACAGATAAACACAATTTGCAATATTGTCTGTGATAGCACCATGTAGTGGCTTCTATACTGCTCTGTTAAAACAAATGGTATGACAAAGCAGCTAGAGCTTCACCTGCTGTTTCTCCCCATCTCTTGACTTAGAATCCCAGCGATATTTAAGTGTTCGCTTTCACTGCCTTGGGAATAAAGTGTTTTATTTTAAAAGCATTGCCAACAAAAGATAAGACGACGTTACATTAGTATTTTTTTTTAACGTTCAGATATCTAAAGCACTGTGAAAAAACCAAGGAGCAAAGGAAAGGGGGAACTTTGAGAGCCACATAGCATGCTATTATAATTTACTTTGTGGTAATTTAGTCCAGTTTTCACAACATCGGGGCCTCTCTTTAAAGCTATACAAAAATAGTCATCTATTTCCCCATGCAAACGTACACATTTCAGAGAGCTTTGCAGTTACACAATGTGTGGACCTAGAAAAGCTGCATGTAAAGATGAGTGGTAGTGGTCACACATCATAAAATGTGCATATGTTCTCTTTGAACAAACTCCTTAAAGTTACAGTATTGGCCCTGGAAATGAGGCAGCAGCTTGGGAGGTTGGTGTTTGGAAAGCATCAGTTCTTTTACATTGCACTTCTACAACAGCTTCCATCTTAGGATCTCAAAAGCATTTTAAAGGCTAACAACATTTCTATAATTGGTAGGTATTATTCCCATTTTACAGATGGAGAAACTGAGGCACACAGGGTAGATGCCTCACATAGAATCATAGAAATGTAGGGTTGGAAAGGACCTTGATAGGTCATCTAGACCAGTCCCCTGCACTGAGACAGAACTAAGTATTATCTAGACCATCCTTGACAGCTGTATGTCTAACCTGTTCTCAAATATCTCCAGTGACAGAGATTCCACAACCTCCCTAGGTAAGTTGTTCCAGAACTTAACTACCCTTACAGTTAGGAAATTTTTTCGAATGGCTAACCTAAATCTCCTGTTACTTTTTGTCTTGTCCTCAGTGGTTAAGGAGAACAATTTATCACTGTCCTCTTTATAACAACCTTTTACATACTTGAAAACTTATGCCCCCATCTCCTCTCCCACCTTCCCACCCCGTCTTCTCTTCTCCAGGCTGAAAAAAAAAACCACACACACAATTTTTTTCAATTTTTCCTCATAGGTCATGTTTTCTAGACTTTTAATCATTTTTGTTGCTCTCCTTTGAACCTTCTCCAATTTGTCCACATCTTTCCCAAAGAGTGGTGCCCAGAACTGGAATTCTAATCACATCTTCCAAAGTGCTTGCAACCCCTCCCAGCTTGGTATTGTCCACAAACTTTATAAGTATACTCTCTATGCCATTATCTAAATCATTTATGAAGATACTCAATAAAACTGGACCCAGGACAGATAAATGCAGAACCCCACTTGACATGGCCTTCAAGCTTGACTGTGAACCATTGATAACTGCTCTTTGTGTACGGTTTTTCAACCAGTTGAGTATCCACCATTCACTAGGTTCCTCTAGGCTATATTTTCCTAATTTGCTTATGAGAAGATCATGAGAGACAGTATCAAAAGCCTTACTAAAGTCGAGATATAGCACATCTATTTCTTCCCCCATCCACAAAGCTTGTTAACCTGTCAAAAAAGGATATTAGGTTGGTTTGACGTGATTTATTCTTGACAAATCCATGTTGACTGTTACTTATCATCTTGTTATCTACAAACTGATTGTTTGATTATTTGCGTCATTATCTTTCTGGGTACTGAAATTAAGCTGACTGATCTGTAATTCCCTGTGTTGTCCTTATTCCCCTGTTATAGATAAGTAATATATTTGCCTTTTTCCAGGCCTCTGGGATCTCTCCCATCCTCCACAAGCTCTGAAAGTATCCTCATAGGAATTTTGTCAGGTCCTGCCAACTTGAAGATGCTCACACATATATACATGCCAATGAGGCAAAGAGATGGCGGACAGTTCTAGACAAGGGAAGCTTCAGGAAAGGCTACCTCAAGAACAGTCCATCAACACATGGTTGCACTCACGCTGTTTAACTGGATGTTGGTTTAACAAATGGTTCTCTTCATATTGCTTTTTTGTTTTTTAATTCAGCATCATTAGTACATGAGGCTTTGCACATACACAAATTACTGGTGTCAGCACAACAGATATTACAATCTGTATTATACATAATAAAGCAACTGATGACAATAAAAGGCCTAGGGAGGGAACATAGGAAGACAAGGATTACCATGCTGGAAGATCATGCAATATGTTTGTAGTCCTCTTGGGATTTTGTCTGCTTGTTGTTTCTTATTATAGTAGAAGAGACTAGGTACCATGCAACAACAGTTGTTCAGTGCAAGGTGTATGACAAAGTTACAGAACTCACTCACAGACTTTTCTAATAGATCATAGTACAATAAAACTTACACATACATTTTCCATTACTATACTCCAGTATGGTCACTTTGCCTCTAAAAAGAAATTAGCTGTTAAAGGGTGCACTCAAAATAATTTTATGCTTAGAAACTCCCCCACCCCGACCCTTTACTAGTAAAAGAGCGAGGATTTCTGGATATTCTAAATTATGTAAGGTCAGAGCATTCTGCTTTGCAGAGCTGTCGAGCCAGTTCACCAATGAATGGAGTTTGAAAGAGCCACAAACAATCATGTTTGCATTAGTGGCTCCCATTCCTGACAGGTTGGCAGGTAGCAGAAAGGACTCTCTGTTGCATTTATCTATCACTCTCCTTGGATGCCAGACAGCATGGAGAGTGCTCCTGTGATCACCACTCTGCTCATTCTTTTTGAGATTGGGTAGGAAGATCAGAACTCTGATTAGACAAATGATTACATGACAGAGCCATCATGAGATTCTAGAGCTGCAGGTAGGGTACCACTAGTACAGGAGATTAGAGAGAGATTATTTTTAAAAACATTAGAGATGGGACTCAGCCACAGTTTAATTACAGATTTGAACTTCCCCAACAGTTAGGGTGTTAGGACATAGGGACTGGACCTCTGTCTGCTTTGCATCTGAGACCCTTAGAAAGCAAGCAGACAGTGTTGATAGTAAAAATAAACACAGGTGTAGTGTCTCTGACCCCATTTAAAAGCTGAACGACAGCTCCTTAAACACACACACAATGTTACAAACACTTTTCCAGTAGGACCAGAAAAAGTTCACTTTCCCAAATGAGTGCAAGTTGAAAGATGTAAACGGAGAATATTATGACTGAATGTGGATAGGTCTCAGTCAGTTACAAAAAGAGAGCTTCATTTCATAGTATCCCTCACTGCTGGTGGTGCTCCTGTCACACACACATGGAGAGTGAGTAGGTTTGTCCTCCGTACAGTTTAAATTTCAATCTTTAACTTGGAAGGGAAGATAAGCCTGGAGGATGCAACTGCAGCGTAGTCTGCATTCCCTATTGGTATTTTCTTCTTTGGTAGAATAAGTTTCACAGCATCAGTTTTTTAGGTTGGACTTTATGCTCAGGCCTTAAATAGCTGATAAATAAGGGAATTGGGGGCAAGAGCACATTAGCAATCCAGGATCTTTTTCACATCCATAAGCTTTTTCATTACTGGAGATCTTCTGCATATGCAAAATATGCATAAATAATTTAATTCCACCTTAAGCAGTTATCTATCTACTCACATTTAGGATCGATGAGGTAGAGATACACAGGTAATTCCAGACAAGAAGAGCTCACCATTCTATTAGGAGTGTGCAATGTTCCTCCACTATATATAACCAGAATGCTTAGCAAAGAGCACATCTACCAAGCCACAAAGAAAAACATGGCCAATGAAATCTTTTTAAAAAAATAGCAAAGATATTTTGCTTACGGAATATAGTTCCGTTCAGGAAATTTAAAATAAATTATTGAAACAAACATTCTTCTCATATCCATCATAGTTTATTTCATTATGATGCACATAAATACAGTTTCCATGGCATGCCCTCCATCAGCATGTGCACACCACATTGACTTACAAAACTGCTGTTCTACTTAATGAACAAGAAACAGGTTGGTGATCCTCCTTTCCCCTGCAGAGGCTTTTCATCTCTGCCTCCTACCCTGTGCTGTCTTCAGATGCAATACCTAAGGATAGTCAGATTCCGTGACTTCCAGAGATTTCCATGATATTTTTTTGCCTCTGTCGCTGCGGGCGGTGGGGGGTGGGGTCCCAGAGCACCGAGCTGCCGTGGGCATTGGGGGGTGGGACCTGGCACTCCCAGCTAGCAGCCCCGGAGTTCTGAGCACTGTGGGTAGCGGGTGCTGTCCTCCCCCGTGGCTTTCATCTCTCCCCGCATGGGCTTCAGTCATCCTCCATCAGCCCCCGCCACTCCAGTTTTAGTAAAAGTCACAGACAGATCACTGGCTTTTGTGAATTTTTATTTATTGCCCATGACCTGTCCTTGACTTTTACTAAAAATAATTGTCAAAATCTTAACCTTAGCAATCCATATGGAACAGTATTTTTTGTCAAACCCTTGTGTGTTAAGAGGACAAGCTATCCTCACAAGGCACAAATAAAATGCAGATATTAAAAAAAAAACCTCTCTAATAAATCCTCTATAGGAATGAGTTTTCCACAGGCAAAAAGATTTGCAAGTTCTACATATCGCTATAAATCATCTGTGCAAACCAACAAAAAATCCTAATCGATTACTCAAAAGAAATGAATGGCTGATCGACTCATTTACATTTTAAGATTAAAAGAGAAAATCTTCATAGCAGTAGGCTGATTACATTGTATTTTGACTTGCAGAAGGAATGTTAACATGGCAGAATTTTCAGATGCGTAGTACATGCGGAATGAAGCACATTGTTATCCATAACTTATCTCATAAAACCCAAATTTCACATTCCAACCTGCTTGTTTCCTATTTTTAAAATAAGTTTATTTATATTTTAAAATATTTAAAAATTGTGAAAATATGGTACTGGTTTTAATTTTGCACGGTGTTTTCCTAGAGTAGACTCCCTTGCCCTTTTATGTATACAGTGCATGTAGCATTCTACGAACCAAAAAGGATTGTACATTTATATACTGTAGCTCTTTTAATGAGAGAAAGATTTCAAAGTGCTTTACAATCAAACAGATATTTTTTACAAGTGTACAAATCACTTAGTCTGAACAGCACACACACCAACATTACTAAATCCACCAATATTCTCGGGAACAGGAAGATAGTATTTCCAACAGATACTGAAGTTTCTGGGAGGTGGGCAGAATGTAATCACTCAAACTGGAATTTTGGTTAGGCTCACAGAGTTAATGCTCCTACAGTTACACACACACACACACCCCTGCTAAAAATGGCCACAGGATCACTAATCACCACAGATGATCAGGACATCCAGGTTGGCAAACGCCAACAGTGTACTGCTCTCTATCCCATGGCTCAGCTCCCAGCATCAGAACAACCTTCAGTTCTGATTAAGGCGACAGTCACACCAATTCTACCAGTACCTTAGAGCTTATTGACTCCGTTATTGCACCTTTTAAAGTAAACGAATAGATGAACTGAAAATCTCCTATTGTGGATGCAGTTATACAGCATAAAGGTGGTGTTTATCCTAAAGATATTTATACCAATCTAATTGAGTCCACATTCAAGACTAGAGTTGCCCTGATTTAGTTAAATCGGTGCAAAAGCTATATGTAAACCAGGGATCAGATCCTAAAAAATAAAAAGTGCTGGAACACACTTCCAGTAGTTACTCATAGGCAACAGAACCGAAAGTACCAGAAGCTGGAATGCAAAAAAGGCCGGAACAGAGTTCTGTGATTACTCAAGCCCATAGGGTTCTCTCAGTGCCCTCCTATCCAAGTGGCAATGCAGCCTAATCAGACCTAGGTTGTGAGATGTGAAAGAATCATAGCACAAGATGGTATGGTTATTGGATTGGTTCACATCAACCAGTCACACTAAGAACTGCAGGAAGTGTGCTGATCCCAAACACACTGAAATGAATAAATGAATTAAATAAATAAAAGAATAACCTGTCACAATAGCATTGCCCATAACAAAAATAAAAGTCATAAAATAGTTTTTAAGTTGCAATCTCCAATACACATGCATCATGTGTGACAGATATGGCAATTTCCTGCAACATCATTACTGTATTAAGTTTGTGCATCATTTATGGGCCAGGGATTGTATGTACTTCCATGCGGAAGGGTGACCACAGCTCCTCCAAGAATTAAGAACTGCGAGGGGTGATTAGGCAAATTCACTCAGGCTGTAACACCTCTAGAGAGCCCCTGACAGGCTCCCATGTACTAGTTCAAACTGGATTCTCCAGAGACCAATAGACAAAGAAAGGACTTTTGGTTAAATACCCTGAGTTTAAACTGACTCAGGGTCTTCTTTGTGATCCAGCAAACAGACAGGATCTTCTGCCCAACAGGGGACCCAGCAGAAGGGTTGGAAAGGCTTTGGCCTACTGAGGCCCCATAAGACTGGTGGGTGACCTGTGGCAATCTGTTAACATGCGTACAGGAACTTCTTGTTTTTAATATGTTTTCTCTGTAATCCTCTTACCTTAAGAATAAAGGTGCTTGTTTAGAAAGAGCTGTTTGGTAACTTATAGCTGCTGGCAATACGCTGCTCATAGCCCTTGGAAAGAAAATGAAGTGCAGCTGCTGGCTGTTTTAGGCAGACTGGCTTGCTGGGGTTAACACAGTGTAAGGCAGGGAGCTGTGCACCCTTAAAACCCTCTGTCAGGAAGGAGTGGAACAAGGGTTCCTACCCAGAGACAAGTGAAAACTGGCAACCTGACTGGAACTTAGAGTGGACCACACAGGGTGAGGATACAGGTGCAGTTACTCTGAAACTGTGACAAGAGATGGGAATAGAATGCAGTGCAGGTTTGACAAACTGGAGGCAATGGTCTGAAATCCAGAAAATGAGTAAGAGACAAATGTAAAGTGGTCCACACAAGAAAGAATGATCCAATGCACAAATCGTGCCAAATCCAGAAAGGTGGTGAGCACTGGACACTCCCATTTGAGTCAACACAAAGGGCAAGCATGGAGTCCCTCTCAGAGTTTGGCCCAAGAACGGGTGTCTGTTTTTTAGACAGTATCACAGAGAAGAGTATAAAGGTTACAGTTAGTAAGAAACTGAAATGAATCAACAATGGCAGTTGGGGAAAAAAAACAGCAAATGTTACATCTAATAATCTGTTTTATGGCTAAAACAAGAGGCAATTATTCCACTCTACATTGTACACGTTAAACGGAATGCAGAATGCTACACTGAGGCCTAACACATTTTTAAAAAATAATACAAACACTAGCAAGAGATCAGAGGCTTCAACTGAAAAACGATGAAATGATACGGACTTCAATCCATGAAGATGCCGAGTGCCCTCAAAGTCAAAGGGCTTTTAGAAAGTAAGAACTTTGAGGAAAGATTTAGAAAACTTGGCCCAAACTGCACAATACAAGATTTAGTATAGACTCTCTGTAAAACACGTGAAGAAATGTTACAGAAAGGACCTAGATTGATTAGCAGTCCTAGTCAAAGACAGAACAAGCAGTACGAAGCTTAAGCTGCAGCAGGACAAATTTGTTAAATACGAAGAAAACTTTATATGTATGAAAATGGTTAGACAATGGAACAAAAAAATTGGCCGAGTGAAGAATATCTTAGCAACAGATCAGGATTGATTTAGAAATAGTTACATAAATCTTGCCTTTATGCAGAGGGATGGACCAGATGACTCAAGAGACAGAATAATATAGGATGAAAGCTATCATAAGCTAGACAGTCTGCTCTGATGCTGTAGACATGTCAAGTGTTTAAATATCTTGTAAGACATGGTAGCATTTTAACAATCACAAGAATGGAATTTAGTAACAATCCCCCTAATTGTCTAGACATTTAGCACAATGTTTATAAATACTGAATGCTTGCATTTTAGTGACAAGTAATATGAACCAGCAAGATAAACTTTGGTACCGCACCACTATGCTAATGTCTGAAGCAATTCTGTTTTGAAACATTGCCATATTCAGGGAGGCATATCACAGTACATATATATACCCACAAACAGATACTTTAATACCATTCTAAAACTACCAGTAAAGGTTGATTCTCTCATCAATTTTGGAATTCTGAATTTTTTTAAAAATAAACCAATGTAGGGGCTTCCCTTCACGTGGCCAGTTGACACTCTCACGGTTAATTACAACTGAAGTGCTTGAGCCTAAGATCTTTGGCCAAGTTTTTCAAGAGTGTAAAGTGTTTTCTGGGTCTCTAACTTGACACCATTAACAAATCTGATTTATAAATCTGATGGGTGCTCAGAGCTTTCTGAATACTAGGAGGTTTTATGGGTGCTCAATTCAAGACACGTTAAGGTGAGGCACTAAAAATCTTAGTCTTTATTTTCAAATACATTTCACTTTATGCTCATGGTGAGGAGGGATTCAATCTTTTCAAACTTCCAGACAACAGTGCCGATTTTGTTTGGTTTTCTCCCATTGACATTAATGTATGCTGTCTTTGCACAGAGTAGTTCTTAGTAGCCAAATGAATTAATAATACTTTGATAACCAGCGCTTACATATCTTACATCTAAAGTTCTGAAAGTGGCGTGATCTTAACCTATCAGGCCTCCCACATTATTTCTGTGAAGCAAGTACCGTAAGTACTAAAGCTGGGCAAATACTGTAAAAAGAAAAATTTCCCAAAATAATCCGTCACATTTTAAAGAATAATCTTGTTTCAACAGTGTGCACACATGCCTTTTTGGTGTGTTTTCAAAGAATATAGGAAATATCTGTATTTGCCATTAACAAAGGTTAAGTAAATTTTTAAGCTTAAATACCCAAATGTTCACTGAAAATTAATTTTCCACTAAAATATGCTGTTTGAAATTTTCACTGTTGTTGGTTACTCATCACACAATAAGGGACTAGAAACCATAACATAGAAATTAACTAAGCAACACCAGAAACACATTTCAAATATTTATAATCAAATGTCTGAACAAGCTGCAGTTTAAGAACTATTTATTCACTGAAGAAATCTGTATATGACCTTGAATTTTTCATTCAAAAATTCAGCAATTTCCCCCCACACACAGGATCTGTGAGCAGCAAGAGGTGAAGTTGGTTGAATAAATAATTAGTTAAAAATGATTCACTGAACTCTGATAAGCATTAATACCCCCCTTTTTGAGATGGAAGAATGGAGGCACAGAAGTTCAATGCTTTGCCCTTAGGGACAAAACAAGTTAATGGTAGAGATGGGAACAGAACAGGAGAGTGCAGATACCTAGTCTTCTGCTTTACTAGTAGAGAACACTTCCCGTGACTGTTCAAATACTGTGGTGAGTATTTGAAGGACAGATTCAAAATAACAGCTGTTGTATTCTCATGTTGTAGGCAAGAGGAGCCTTAACTGAACATGTACATCCACAGTATTCCACTTACAGAATATGTTGCCCAACCCTTTTTAAGGTTTATAATGTTTGACTTAATGGCCAGTTGATCTGACTGTGATAAGGTTCTTCCTCCAGAATTGGGCTACACAGAACACACACTATGGAGTTCAATATTTTGTGGGGAGTTTTGGGGTGGATGACAGAGACTTACACAGAGGGCAAAGTAAAACCTTAGGTATCTTTATTAAAATAATGGATAAAGCTAGAAGTGCAGTTCTCATCCCTGGCTTTCTAATAGCCACTCTTGAGCCACTTACTCTGGTCCCCAATGCTGCAAGTTTATCCACTATTTCTCGATACACATGGTAATTTTTGGTATGCTTACTGACGTTAAACATCTTGCTTGCCTCATACCAGAGATTTATCAGAACCCGACTGTGGTCCCAGGCTCAGGTAGCAGCATGCTTGGCAAAGGACTTCTTGTTTGTGGTGATAGCTAATGCAGGAGATGGTTCATTCTGTTTGTAGTTCAGTGGTCAGAATAAAATGGAAGGGTTAAGCACCAAGCAGCTGTACTTGAATCACTGAGGTTGCTTCTGTTTCCTAGGAGTCGATTGAGCCTGAATCTTCGAAGATGTGTTGGGCAGGACCCAACTTCCAGACCATTTTCTTTTACCCTGCTTGGAGAGCAATGCAGCAGTGCACAGACAATCCAGGAAGGTTTTGGAGAGTGCTGGGGACAACTTCCTGGTGCAAGTGCTGGAGGAACCAACAAGGGTCTGTGCTCCTCTGGACTTGCTGCTCACAAACAGGGGCGAATCAGTTGGGGAAGTAGAAGTGGGTGGCAACCTGGGCATGAAATGGTCGAGTTCAGGATCCTGACAAAAGGAAGAAAGGAGAGCAGCAGAATACGGACTCTGGACTTCAGAAAAGCAGGCTTTGACTCTCTAATGGGCAGGATCCCCTGGGAGGCTAATATGAGGGGGAAAGGAGTCCAGGAAAGCTGACTGTATTTTAAAGAAGCTTTATTGAGGGTGCAGGAACAAACCATCCTGATGTGCAGAAAGAATAGCAAATATGACAGGCGATCAGCTTGGCTTAACAGAGAAATCTTCGGTGAGCTTAAACACAGAAAGGAAGTTTACAAGAAGTGGAAACTTGGACAGATGACTAGGGAGGAGTATAATCTTGATGCAGCATAGTGGTTTGTAAAACTATGAACTGAGGACCAAGTGGCAGCCCTGCACGCATCCAATATAGGAATGTCACTCAAACACCGTTAACATTGCCTGGGATCTGTTGGAATGAGCTCACATCCTTTGAGGAGACATAGCCTGGGCTACTTCACATGCTGTATGCATGATACAGGAAGTTATATGCCTGGAGATAATCTGTGAAGAGATCCCCTGACCCTTCATTTGGTTTTCATATAAACAAACAAGATGACGAGTGGAAAAGTTTGGTCATATCTAGATAAAAAGCTAAACATCGTCAGACATCCAATGTGTGAAGACATTGTTCCTTTGGGGTTGAATGTGGCACTTGAACCAAGTGCAAATGGGAAACCACTTTGGATAAAAACATGGTGTAGATGCAGAATTGCTTTGTCTTTAGAAAACTGCATACGGGGGGTTCCACTGTCAAAGCCTGCAACTCACCCACCCTCTTTGCACATGTTATTGCCACAAGGAAGGCAGTTTTCTAAACACAGAAGGGAGAAAGAAGAAGTTGCAGAGGCTCAGAGGTCTTATAGGAGCCTCTAGGACAGCATAGAGGTCACGCAAAGGAATTGTTTCTTTAACTGGGAAGTGGAAACAAGTGACTCTTTTCAAGAACCTCACTGCCATGGGGTTTGAAAATACCAACTTCCCGTGGATGGGCAGATGAAAGGTGAAACTGCCACCAGGTGGGCTCTCAATGAACTAAGCGCAATACCAGAAGACTGAAGGTGTATCACATACTCCAAGATGTCACACATACCCAGGATGTCATGAATGAACTTGCTAGGCTAATGACCATATCGAGAACTGCTTCCACTTGGCCAAATAGGTTGCTCTGGTGGAGGGCTCTCTTCTATTGCCGGACCACCTCCAAAATTGCTCCTCCTCCTCATCTAACTATGCAGTAACTATGGTGTGAGATGCAGGGAACTGAACACACCAAGATAGAGAGTCAGGAGATCAGGATGAGGAGGAAGGGATATGAGAGGCTGAACCAATAATGTGAGGAGGTTGGAGAACCAACATTGTCCCACCCATGCTGGAGGAATGAGAATGAGCTTGACAAGGTCCAGTTTCAGCTTTAGAATGACCTGCAGGATGATTGGAATTGGAGCAAATACATATAGGAGTGCCGCTTCCCACCTCAAGTGAAAAGCACTGTTCATGGAGCCCTTCGGGTGCAAAACTGCTGACATGGCTTGTTGTCTCTTGTGATGAACAGGTTGATTGTTGGGATGCCCCAAATTGCGAAAATGGACTGCAGGAGACTGGCTTTAGCAACCTTTTGTGATTCAGGGAGAAATTTATGTTGAGGTAATCTGCCAGGTGATTCTGGATCCAAGGTAAGTGATCAGCCATGAGAGTACCATCTTCCCCAATGCAAAACTGCCAGAGCCTGATCACCTCCTAACACAACATGCTGGAGCATGCTCTCCTGTCTGTTCACATAAATATACGCCATAAGGATGTGCACTGCCAAGTCTCTGATATGATTTCAAAGGGCCTGATAGGCAGCGTAGATGGCAGAAGGCTCCAGGATATTGATATGCAGAGAAGCTTCCTGTTCAGACCATAGGCCTTGAACTTTCAGTGACCCCAAATGCACTCCCCAACCTGTCCAGTCCAGCCCAGGATTGGCTGAGGAAGTTGGACCACTTTGTCCAAAAGGATGAGAATTCAGATGATAGACCAGGGATCGGCAACATAATAAATAAAATAATAATAGGAGATATACCAATCTCCTAGAACTAGAAGGGACCTTGAAAGCTCATTGAGTCCAGCCCCCTGCCTTCACTAGCAGGACCAATTTTTGCCCCAGATCCCTAAGTGGCCTCCTCAAGGATTGAACTCACAACCCTGGGTTTAGCAGGCCAATACTCAAACCACTGAGCTATCCCTCCCCCCACCAGAGCAAGTACCCTGGCGGGCCAGTTTGTTTACCTGCCGCGTCCGCATGTTCAGCTGATCGCGGCTCCCACTGGCTGCGGTTCGCTGCTCTGGGACAATGGGGGCTGTGTGAAGCAGCGCGGGCCAAGGGATGTACCGGCTGCTGCTTCCCGGAGACCCCATTGGCCTTGAGCGGCAAACCGCGGCCAGTGGGAACTGCGATCGGCCAAACCTGCCCAGCCTGCCAGGGTGCTTACCCTGGTGGTACGTGTGCCAAAGGTTGCCGATCCCTGTGATAGACCAACTTCAGCCACATCTGAAGAGGATGCAGGTGCAGCCTGGCATATTGGTCTAGCTGTGTGAATGCAGCTATATGTCCTAGCAACTTCAGAGATACTTGGACTGTGGTTGAGAATTGAGAGTGCCTCTCCAGACATAGGTGGAATTACTTAGTCAACAGAAATGCCCTTGTAGCGGAGCAGCTGCCCCACTTCTGGAGAACAGAGGTTAAAAGCAGCCAATCTAGGCTGATTGGGGAAGCAGCCATAGCTGTGGCCAGCTCAATCAGGGCCCAGCTGGCCCTGATAAGAAGGCTGGGGGCCAGGAACTGGAGGAGTCTCACTCTAGCCCTGGAGTGGGAAGGGTTGGCTGCCTGGGAGCAAGGTACCTGAAGCAGAGCAGTGCTGGGAAGGGCAAAGGGAGCTGGGGAACTCCAGCCTGGTAAACCCCCAGGCCACAGGCCTTAGTGAAGGCCTACGAAGAGGTACTGGGGCTGCAGAGATACAGCCGGGGAATAGGAAAAGGCAGCAGGTCCAAACCCCCCTTTGCTAATGATGAGTGGCCATTACACTGCAGTCTGCCCCAGTGAACAGGGGCTAGATGATGACTGGAAGCAGCCACTGAGGCGAGGTGGGTTTAGAGAATTGGAGGTTCCCCTGGGAGGAGAGACCCAGAGAGTGGGGGTACTGCTGGGGCAGAACCCCAGGGTAAGGGGTACTGGGGTCCAGAAGGGACATGGGGGCCTGAGGCAGGTGAGCTACCAGCCAGCAGAGGTCGCTCCGAGATGGAATCAAGCTAATTCCCAGGGCAACCAGCGGAGTCGCTGTGCTGGTGAGTGCACCTCACTACAGCTCTCAAATGCTCTCAGGGCCCCAATGGACTTGATTCTTGGAGTTGGAACCAATGTTGACTTCTTGCTGTTTAGGATGAGACCTGAATGACTGAGTAGTAATGTGAAATGGACATGCCGGAGGACTTCCTCTCTGGACTTGCCGCTCAGTAACCAATAGTCCTGATACAGGAAGATATGAATTCCTCTTTTCCTGAGGTATGATGTTACCACAGTCATGGCATTTGGTAAAAACCCAGGGACCAAAAGACAGGCTGAAAGTCAGCATGGTATACTGGTAGTGCTGGCCACCTATGACAAACCTGAGGAACCTCCTATGGCTTGGAAGGATTACTAACAAGAAAATAAGTGTCCTGCAGGTTCAGGGCAGCTAACTAGTTGTGATTTAAGCTAGGGAGGATAGTTGTTAAGTTAGCCACACATATTGAAACTGTGGAGATCCAGGACAGGTCTCATCCCTTCGTTGGTCTTGCGGACCAGGAAATACCAATGCTTAGAACCTGCCCCCAGTGCTGCAGGGGAACCTCCTTCACAGACCACGGAGCCAGTAGAGACTGAACCTGCTAAAGGAGCAGTTTCATGTAAGACAGATCCCTGAAGATGGATGGGGTGGAGAGGACGGATGGAGAGGAACTATCTGGAATAACTGGATATGACAGTGCTTAGGACCCAGTTGTCCATGGTAATCAATTCCCAAACACCATAAAAACAAGGCAACATGTCCCTGAACAGAGGGGATGGAGAAGAATGGTTCAGTCCAATGGCTCAGTCCTGGACACACAAGTCAAAATGGGCAGTTGCTGGATACCGGGGGATGGAGGGACAGGGAGAGCTGGCTGGTTAGCCCAGAACCAGAAGATCTTCTTCTCTGCGATCTGTGGCCCTTCCAGGAATAGTTCTGCTGCCTTACAGGAAGGTAGGACTGTCCCTAAATAAATAAATAAAATAAAAAATCTGCAGGTGGTATTGCTGCTGTTGCTGACTGCTATAGTGGCGTCTCTCCAAAGCTGGAGTATACGCTCCTAAAGAACAAAGTAGCTTTTCAAGAGTGCAAGATTTTGTCAGTTTTCTCTAAAAACAAAACCCAGGCATCAAACGGTAAATCCCCGCCAGGGTCTGCTGAACACTGGGTGTAAATGACCAAATTCTGCAGCCATGAGGTCCTCCTCATGGTCACAGCCAATGCCATTGTGACGGTAGCTCCCATAAGGCTTTATGGGAGTATGACGTAACTGGAATAGGTTTTGTGCTGCCGGTGCAATGTAACATATCTCTGTAAAGGTTATGGTCTACTATATCTATTCATCCTATTTGTGCACATATATCATTTTGTACTCGAGGTTAAGAATATTGGCTGTATACTTGCTTGATTTCTAATAAGCTTTGTGAGGCATTTGGTCAGCTTCTTTAGGAAGGAATTTGCAAGGTTAAGTACCTGGTCAGGCAGCACTTGGGGAACAATGCATCTTGGAATTCTCCAATGCACATAAGAAGTCTTCCTGGAGACATAAGATACCATGTGCACAATGGCTTCTGCCTGTAAAGACCGAGTCATGTATGGACATGTGACTTGCCCAGGTGACTCCAGAATTCCATCTCCGAGCTGGATTTGCATAGGAGTGAGGAGGCGGGTCTCCACCCAGAAGAGAAAGTCTATTTAAACCCAAGAGAGACCCCTCCATTTTGTCTTCAGCTGGCTAAAGGAGCCTCTCAGCCCCCAGGATATTTGAAGGAAACTGGAACAAAGGACAGTAACTACAGGGGGTATGAGTGATTGCTGGACCCAGGCTAAAAGGAGATTAGTCTGTAAAAGGGAGCATTCTGGAACTGG
Organism: Mauremys mutica; assembly: GCF_020497125.1. Taxonomy (NCBI): domain Eukaryota; kingdom Metazoa; phylum Chordata; order Testudines; family Geoemydidae; genus Mauremys; species Mauremys mutica. Next base: position 47,034,065 of record NC_059074.1, on the reverse strand, counting down.
TGAGGATGTTATCTGTATTCAGTTTGATTAGACAGATTTGCACATTTTATTTTATTTTGCTTGGTGACTTACTTTGTTCTGTCTGTTACTACTTGGAACCACTTAAATCCTACTTTGTGTATTTAATAAAATCACTTTTTACTTATTAACTCAGAGTATATATTAATACCTGGGGGAGCAAACAACTGTGTATCTCTCTCTATCAGTGTTATGGAGGGTGAACAATTTATGAGTTTACCCTGCATAAGCTTTATACAGGGTAAAACGGATTTATTTGGGTTTAGACCCCATTGGGAGTTGGGCCTCTGAGTGCTAAAGACAAGCACACATCTGTGAGCTGTTTTCAGGTAAACCTGCAGCTTTGGGGCAAGTAATTCAGACTCTGGGTCTTTGTTGGAGCAGACGGGAGCGTCTGGCTCAGCAAGACAGGTCCTGAGCTGGCAGGGAAAACAGGAGCAGAGGTAGTCTTGGCATATCAGGTGGCAGCTCACAGGGGGTTTCTGTGATCCAACCCATCATAGCCATAATTCTGGCTAAGACATTAAACTCTTTTGTGGAAGGTTCTGGCAACTTGTCTGAGATCTTAAACATGACCGCCCAATTGACAAAATCATATGTAGAGAGCAACGCCTGCTAGTCTGTGATGTGCACTTGGAGAACAGGAGGGATAAATCTTCCTTTCCATCAAGTCCATCCTTTTCAGTTCTTCATCCTTAGGCGTGGACTTATATCTTCCCTGTTGTGCCCTGCCATTTGCTGCAGTTACCACCAGAGAGTTAGGGGCCAGGTGGGAGTAGAAACCCTCAAAACCTTTTATGGGGAAAAAAAAGTATCGCTTCTCCAAACGCTTTAGTGCAGGAGGCAATGAAGCTGGATAATTCCAGAAGGCCTTTGCAGACTCCAAAAGGAGCCTCATTTATTGAGAGGGTTACTCTCCCTGGAGCTGATGATTAGAGGCTATTCAGCAGCTTATGAGTAATTCTCCTGTAGGAATCTTCCTGGATACCCAAGGTATTAGCCATACTCCTCTGGAGGTCCCAATATGACTTAAAGTCCTCTGGCACAAAGGAAGAGGAAAATTCTGGCACAGTAGAGTTGTCCAGGTAGGATGAGGAGGTGGTTTGGTGCACAAATGATGGATCCTATTCTTGCACCACAGGATCCAGTGGGAAGAGCCCCACAAGTCCAGGGTGAAAGGGCTCAGCAGTCACTTGCAGCTGACATGGTTTGGGAGCAGGAGCCACTATCAGTGATCTCATTTTGGAGCAAGTCAAGGAGTAGGACCTCATAGACCAAGCAATGTCCCAAAGACTCCAAGAAGGCCACTGGCCATACAGATAAGCCATTGGTGGCCAATAGGCACCAGGCCAAAAGCCCATGCCCTGACTGTGAGACAGATGTCAAATCTCAGTACCAATGGTGAGCCAAAGTTTCTCTCTGCTGCCTATCTGTTGATCCGGAGAAGTCTTGGAGATTCTCTGGGGACAATGAGGGAGTCCGCCCCAATGGAGCAAACAAATGGTCAGACTCTTCTGATGCCCAATATGGGGCAGCATCAGTGCTGAAGAGGAATGGGGGGATTGGCACCAGTGGTACCAAATGAAACACGCTCCCATCTGATTCTGGGAGAGGCGCCAGTACCAAGGCTAAGGGCAGTACTGGACTCAAAAGGATCTGCCAAAGAATGCACCAGCATCAATAGGACCTTCGGTGCTGGGCCCTGCATCAGCCTCTACTCTCCTGTCTGAGGCCCGGGCAGTGCAAGCTGTGGTGCTGATGAACCCAGCAGCCCTGTGATGCAACCAGAAGGTGACAATGGCACAACATAGGATGAGACGGTAGAAGCCATGGCACCAGAGAACTCCTGAACCAGTGGTGTGTCCAGGATTGAGAGGCAAAACAGGTCTGATGCTGCCTGATATGTCATCAGAGTGGAGACAGTCAGCGCTGGTGACAATGTCATTGGTATTGGACTCAGGCACCTCATGGCCAGAACCAGAGTGGATGGTACAGGCTCTTTCCCTATCATGGAGTGGTATCAGGGAACAGCGGGATGGACTGCTCCATCCCGTGTGCCGGACGGAGTATGGTGCCAGTCAGCACTCCTCTTAGAAAATGAGGTGGAGTCTGCCTGAGTGGTCCTTATTTGTTTTATGTCACCTCTTCCTCGTTGAACCAGAAGAGGGAGAACGACCCCTTTCTCTTTGGGGAAATGGCCAAGCCAAAGTGCAGTGACATCACTTGAAGGCGACTGCCAATCACACGAGGGCCTCCATTCTCATGGCCTGCTGCAGCAGGTGCTGCTTCAGCTGCAAGTGTCTTACCACCTAAGTCCTCTCTCAATGACGAAAGAGTTGTGCTCCATCTGCAAACATGTCTTTCACCGAGACACAAGCACCTTGTGTGAGAATCACTGTGGGGGATGGTCCCCCCCCCACATGATGGACAATGCTGGAACCCTGGTGAGGGCATCACACAGGACAGCCAGCTACTCTAATACCATACTAAATTTAACCTAATGTACTACTATATACAAGAAAAAAAATTCTCTCAGAAACTGAGACCAAAAGTACAAGGCGAAAAACACTACACAGAGTTCCAACTGAAGCCACTGAAAGCAGGGAGTGAGAGGGTCAGGGCAGTGCTGCCCTTGTATGGCTAGGGGAAGGGATAGGGCTGTGAGCACCTCCCCTACAGGTACTGCTGGGCAAAGTTCTTTGGTGCCAGTCCACTGGATGTGCACACACCTAAGTAGAATACACAGCTGCATCTACTTGAAAAATTCTATTATTGTTTCTGCCTGCCACCCCCACTCCCCTTTCTGTGCCTGCTAGAGGAAAATTGCCAGTTTCTTTGGCATTCAAAATATTCTTCCTAGCTATATAAACTGGACAAAGAATTTCCTCGTTGTAAGTTTCTCAAGTCTTCCTTTCAAACATTCAAATGTTTACAAGAAGGTTTAGTTTCAAATGATTATGTGCTGAGGGACTTACTTAAAGAAGTAACACATTTATTTTGATCCAATTTGAGTCTGTTCATTTCAGTTATCGACTTGCATCTGAATTCATTAGGTATATTAAACCTTTGTTCTGAACCTAAAGGCTATTCAGTTGTCTACATGGGATAAGTTAGCAGTCTTGGCCCAGTTCCTAGTGGACACAGACACACAATGCAGATACAATCAAAACTGACAACATTGTTTCAAGTCTCAACAGAGGTTTCAAGAATTTAATATATATGGAGACAATTGGTCTCATCTGTATGCCACAGTCCAGGAACACTGACAGTGGCAATGTGAGAAACCTTACGTGCAACTGTTCATGTTGTACATGCACTGTGTTTGAGAGACGACTTTCTCCAAAGTATGTTAAAACTGGTACTTTCCACAGTATTACATTCAGTTTAACAGAGTTTACTTAATTTAATAAAGCCAGTGTTCACTAAATTTAAGATGTAGCACAATAAAATGTACAGATAAAATCAATTCTAATATTTATCATATCAATTTTAATGATACAATAAAAAGCTACTGAAGCTTTCAGATTTTTATTTTATTGTGGTTTTATATATAGATATAAAACCTGCAAAGCACTTTAAAAGAATATCACTCTTCTTGTGTCATACATAAAACTAGTTTCATACTGTGCTTCTGAAAGTCTAGTGTGCATTTTGTTCTGTTTATTTTACAACTGGCACATTCAACTTTAAAAGGGAGAGCATGAGTTTCTATTGACTGCAATCCATCACTGCATCCAAAACAAGAGGTTTCCTTATGATTAAGTTAAAGTGTGAGTGCATTGTGTAATAAACAGTAGCAGTCTGGTCATTTAATCTCAACTCAGCATACAATAAAATAAACAGTTGTGCTTCACAAATTTGAATCCTGTGATATAAACATCAGTTTTCCTTTTTTTGTAAAATACCCCAAAAGTTAATTACTGCTTGAAATGAACACTTCCAAACAGGCACCATTGTTTTAATCTTGCTCTGCCCAAGGATTCTGTTTTCTTTTAAGACTAGTCTGACATACAAAACACATTAAGGCACAAGTGGGTAATACAAACAACAAATGAATACAACTGTCCATGAAACTCACGTTCTCTTCCACAAATACTAAAATATGTACCGATTAAGATAAATTTCTTTTTAAAAATGAAATACACCATTTTGTTATGAAACTCCTATACAAAATTTTAAAATTTACACCATCTGAGCTGCCAAAGAGTAAAAATTTATCCATTTTCCACATAAAACTATATTTCTCACCAGCATATCTAGCAACTGGGAAGAATATACCCCAGCATTTAGGAAAAATCGTATTTCCCCACATGTAAGACAAAAATATGGCACTACCTATACAGCAGTGTACTCTATTTATTAAAAACAAACGAAACTATTAAAAGTACAATATTGATTTGGAGATTATTGGTTCAATGCCTGGCTGAGATAAGGCACTTTCTTCCAGTGATCAGCACCTTCCACATACAAGGAGATGATGAATCAGGTTCTGGTTAAAAACAAAGGGGGCTGAATGACGTCCCAGAAGACGACAGGAACATTTCAACAGCAGGGGAAGACACAGGAGGTAAAACCTGGAGATGAAACTCTACACAGAAGTGGTCACTCTGTCAATGGCATTATTGACCTCGTTTTTGTTTGAATCCAGTCCTTTAGCAGCATTCATATCATTCCGTAAATTCTCCACTGTCTTTTTCATGTTCTTTAACTCTCCAGGATGTGGAGTGGCTCGCCTTAGAAGTGTTCTCTAAAAACAAACAGTGGAGTAAACGGTTTTGCTTTTGTCTTTTTGAAACACACACACTTTCAAGGTTTTAGCATTTAATACTAAATATTAGCTATAACATGATTTTAAAAAATCATTATGTTAATTTCATAGCTGCTTGTTGATGTAGTCAGTGAAAGAGGTCTTTTTTTGAGGGTGGGGGGGAGAATAGACTCTGCGCACAGAATTTTCCTAATCTGACCTGTTAATTTGAAAATCTCCATCAACAGAAGTTGAAAAAACAGTTCCCAATTGTGGGGGGGGGGGCGGGGGGGAAGGGGAAGAGTCCATGAAAGAACTATATGGGATTTTCAAAACTGCCTAAGTGATTTAGGAATTAATTCCACTAACCAAACAAAACAGATGCTTTTGAAAAATCCTACAGCACCTCTCTGTGGTGTGTCTCTATATTGCCAAGTAAATGTTTGTGTGATGTTCTACTCTCCTTCCATCATCAAGACATGGATTAGATTATGTTTTGCCAAACAGACACTGGGAATTTGGAGGGAAAGAGAAGGAACATTCCAATAGTTTATTTTCGGTAATTCTGTACCATCTACTAGAGAAGGATATGTCCTTATGTTGGCATATGTGCATGGAAAGTTGACAAAAGCTAAACGGAAAGATAATCTGCTTGCATAATTTGGATAACCAGTGAATTAGCTTTTAATTTTCTTTTTAAAAAATCTATACCACACTAAGTATAACAGCATGAATGTGTGTGCAAGTGCAGATGTATGTAATTTTCAAAAGAAGTGGTGTGTGTACTATTTACATTATTACAGTAGCACTAGTGAACTATAATGGGCATACATGGAAATTAATGACTAGCTGAATAAAACACTTTTGACTAGATCACAAAATGATTTTTTCCCCCCCAATATCAAAAGTGGATTGCTTCAGGGCAGTCTGTAAATCCTCAAGTAATGTCCTGCACTTGAATTTTTAATAGTGTTTCGAAGTGCCTGCTGTTCCCAATTCATTACAAGTGGATCAATAATAAGAGGTGGAAGTTTTAAAAGTTTAAAGGTTCTTATTTCACAACTTTATGTGGTTCAATTATGAAAAGTGACACCTTATTCAAAATTCAGTTCTGCTGTGTGCTGCCCCAGTCACCTGCTGCCTTCAGTGACCAAATTTAGTTTTACTACTTTTTACTCCAGTTAGCCCTGCACAAATGACACAACTGAAGGAAAGTAAACTAGATTATATTCCCCCTTGTGCAGTCCCAAAAGTTCCTTACTAAATTTCCATCAGCTACACCTCTGGAAACCAATAGGAGGCACTCACAGTTGGCACAGATGTCAGAGGGACTAATCTGATCTGCTAAACCCTTTACTCTTGGTTCTGAGAAGGACAGACTCTTCCTTGTCAGATCCCTAGTACAGTTTACAGGGCTGGTAGTAAGGAAAAACACATCTGTATACTTGTAAAATGAGCATATCTGATATGCAAGTGATTGTTAAAAAATACTGTCTGTTTCAAAGTCACTCTTCAGAATGAAGCCATACTGCTAGCACGTCTGGCGTGTTATAATTAAGATGCTCTTGAGTTAAAGTACAGATCTGAAAATCCCCATGTTTGGAGATTTTTTTAGATGTGTGTGTTTGAGGCTCACTTCAAATTAGGCTGAAGGCTAAGACTTCAGCATGCCTCTGAAAATCTGCATGCAAAATTGGTACAATCAGCAAGTTCGGGGGGACACTGAGAGGTCTGCAGAAAATTTGGCTCTAAAAGTCTCAATCTTTACATGTAGCTGCTGTTAGTGAAGCAAAGCCATTACAGGAGAAGCCTTTATTTCAAAGACCACCTCAAATTTTTGATTTCCAGGGAGTATGAAATGACCATTTTATGGAGGTCTCATAAGTACAGTGACAGATGCTCCCAATAGCCCTTCTTCATTTGGGTGGGAAACAGCATGCACCAATGTGCCACATGCCACCTGATTATGGACACTAAGTTGGTATCAATACCTATAGTCATGAGATGAAGGAGGGGTAATGAAAATGGGGGAAAGACAAACATGATGCGGGGGGAGGGGTAGAAAACTCAGTGTGGACCCATGTCAGAGTGTAATAACCCGCAGTTACTGCCTAAAGGACATAGGGTCAAGGCTTACACCTTCCACAGAGCAGAAGACGACCCTACTCCTATCCTGCTTTTGGAAAACTGGAAGGAACCATCCTAAAGAAATAAAGAAAAAACAGACTAACATTTTCACAGTAAGAGAGTCTTGTTTTAGCAGAACTGAAAGTTGTATTTGATTTAAGCAGATAAACAATACCAAATTTAAAAAGCCTTTTTAAACCACTATAAAACCAATATTTAACAGCTTTGCTATAAACATAGAAAATCTGCTACTACTGTTAAAAACTTGGAATGTTTAAGGCAAGATATAGACAGTTCAAACACTTTTTACTCTTTTGCATTTTAGTTACTACATGTGTAATAGCGTATGTTTGAGAAACGTACCATTTCATTATCCTCTTCATCTTTTTCATCTTCTAAAAAGCGGATTGAACTGATTCTGTTTACTGCACGCTCATTCCAGGTTTCATCTGACATTTCATTTACCAAGCTCTCAAACGCACCACATCGGGGCAGGTTATCTATTATAATGGAAACAAACAAAGCTGACCCTTCTCAAGAAAGAACAAGTTAACATATATTACGAGGACTTTGGGGTTTAATTCATTTCATTTTGCAGGGTTTGTTTTTAGAAATTTTTAACTTTTATATAGATGTCCAAAAATTGGGTGGGTTTTGGGGCTCTTTGTATATATTATACATTACTAATAACGTTACATGTTACAATGTATCCTACTGTAAAGAGTAATCTCTTGGTAATGTTACCTAGTGCACTTTAACTTTGCACTGTTTCAAACAGCACAACATTAAAATGCACTAGGGAACCTTTAGTGCACACAACCACCTCTGTACAGGCCAATTAATGTGCAACATGTTAGTGAATTTTAGACATCACATCCTTGTTTGCATTAGTATTCCATGTAGACAAGCCCTTAAATACAAGTAACCACTTCTGGCATTTTTCCAGTATTTATTGAATAAATACCAATTTCATTTTTTTGTACTGGAGGTGTTATCAGCTAAAACTGAATATTAGAAGACCTAATTATTTCCTACGTATCCCATGCAAAAATTCTACTGACCACTCACTTAGGCAAGCAATTTTATTTTTGACAGAAGAGAAAGATTGCTTGATAATGGAAGAACTGCCTTCATCACAAAGGAATATACAGTTTTAACCAAACACGTACACTCTACAGCTTTGGATTAACAATCTGTCTGACTACGAAATGTGCCAGAAGGTTTGTACCTAATCAATAGGCAACAGCACAATATTTATCAACCGTCTGTCATTGGCTGACATGATGTCATGTTAAACAAGTGTATGAGACAGTGGCTGGTAATCCAAGAAGTTGGACCCACTCCACTTATTTTATTTATGTAAGGACTGTGGTCTTGGCTGCCACCTATCAGTGACCCCCTCTTCTCTGATCAGCCTATCTAGGTTCCACTCTTGCCACCCCCAAGTTTACAAAAATCAGCCAGGCTCTCAAAAATCATAACGAGATTTTTTTAAAAATCATGATTTTTAAGCCAAACAAATAAGATCTTGATGCTTTATTTGTCTTCTGGTTTTTGACATTTTAGAATTCGCATTTTCAATCTTTGTCTCTGCAACTATGGGCACTAAAGGGTTGAGGTTTTTTGTTTTTGTTTTTAAATTAAATAGATTCTCATGAAATCCATGTGCCTCTTGGCGCTGGCCTTTAAGACAGACACCAAATATAGAGAATCACAATAAAATGGTGAGAACTGACAACACTGAGCTTCTCGTGTGTCCCCAATCACCACAGTATCTGAGTACCAATAAACAGCTGGTACCTTTGTGGGTATATCTGAACCTTCAGATATTGGGTTATCACAAAAGTGGCAACCCAGCAACCGATGCAAAGGACTCTAAAGATTCATAGACTTAAGGTCAGAAGGGACCATTATGATCATCTAGTCTGACCTCCTGCACAATGCAGGCCACAGAATCTCACGCACCCACTCCTGTAACAAACCCCTAACCTATGTCTAAGTTATTGAAGTCCTCAAATCGTGGTTTAAATACCTCAAGGTGCAGAGAATCCTTCAGCAAGTGACCCATGCCTCATGCTGCAGAGGAAGGCGAAAAACCTCCAGGGCCTCTGCCAATCTGCCCTGGAGGAAAATTCCTTCCTGACCCCAAATATGGCGATCAGTTAAACCCTGAGCATGTGGGCAAGACGCACCAGACAGCACCCAGGAAAGAATTCTCTGTAGTAACTCAGATCCCACCCCATCTAACATCCCATCACAGGCCTTTGGGCATATTTACCTGCTAATAATCAAAGATCAATTAATTGCCAAAATTAGGCTAGCCCATCATACCATCCCCTCTATAAAACTTATCAAGCTTAGTCTTGAAGCCAGATATGTCTTTTGCCCCCACTACTCCCCTTGGAAGGCTGTTCCAGAACTTCACTCCTCTAATGGTTAGAAACCTTCGTCTAATTTCAAGTCTAAACTTCCTAGTGTCCAGTGTATATATATTTGTTCTTGTGTCCACATTGGTACTAAGCTTAAATAATTCCTCTCCCTCACTAATATTTATCCCTCTGATATATTTATAAAGAGCAATCATATCTGAGCCCTTAAGGAACTAGCTACACATGAGAGAACAAAGCAAAAGAGAGTTCGTAATTTAACTGACCCCACCAATCCCTCACTTATTCTTTTAAAACTGTAATACGAAGTTACGGCACAATATTTACATTTGAGAGAAAGGCTTTTGCCCCCTTTTTGACAGGAAGGTGACATTCTAGGGATGATAATGCCTATTTTTTACATCTGCTATTAACTCACCTTGATCTTTTGAGTCAAGACTCAGAGCTTTTCAACTTTCAGCCTTACAACTCTGTTCCATTGCCACATATACAAGTTTGAAAAACAGATATCCACTTCGTACACATGGGCTCCACTACTGAGCTCTCATGGATTTTTAGGGGTAACAAGATTATTATGCTTGCTTACTTTGTATTTTAATTAAATAAATTCATGCTTATAACACGGATGTAGAGGGGAGGTAAGTCAATTTACTTACCAATTTACCCACTGGAGTTAAAATCTTTTGAGACAGTGAGTAGTGAATGGTAGAAGAGAAGCTCTTTAATGGTGAACAACTAAAATGTTATCTGTTACCAATGATTAACTGATTTTTATTTTTACTTTAACAAAAAATGATAAACTAAAGCTTTTTGCACAATGCTGTGGGATAAAGACACGAAACAGTAGATTTTTAAGATGACAGTTCTGCTGTATGTGGAAATTATTTTCAAAGTATACTATACCTTCGCAACTGGGTTCAGAAGGCATTTGAGGAAGTAACACACAGGTTAAAATTTTCTCTCCTGTTTCAGGATCTGTGTCAGTCTGGAACATCAGCAAAGGTTGGGACTGGTTATCAGACAACCACAAAGCCTTCAGCTTTAAGGAAGTCAGCGACAGAGGAAGATGTATCAGCCTAATTTAAAAAGAAATGGAAAGTCTGAAATTTCAGGCCAGTTTCTAAGAGACTTAATAAATCAGCCTGCCCAACTAGGCGGTGAACCAGTTGCACACGTGCATATGGTTTGATTTCAAGTAAAAATAGAGATGACTCAATGAACTGGCTAACCATCTCATTTTATACCTTGTATCCTGGCCTGTTCTACTTAATCTGGAGCAGGGAATGGTTGGTGTGTGTGTGTGTGTGTGTGTGTGTGTGTGTGTGTGTGTGTGTGTGTGTGTGTGTGTGTGTGTGTGTGTGTGTGTGTGTGTGTGTGTGTGTGTGTGTGTGTGTGTGTGTGACCACAATGGGGCCTTTATTTGTGCAACAATACAAACAACAAATAAATGAACCCAAAACACCACTGCATAACATGAGATCAGTAAGCCAAGCTTTTATTCAGATAAAAATGTAACTTCTGTTGTCTTAACATTTATATGATTAACTTGATTGTTAAACTCCCCATTCTGAAGGATCAGCTGGCATTAATGCATCAATTCACCAGACTTCACCTGACGCCAAGATCTCTTTGTTCTAATTTAAAGTCAGAAGTACATAAAGTGAAAAAGTTAGGAGACTTTTCTGTTTCTGGCTGAAGAAAACCTGAAAGTCATGATTGAAATCCTATATTTTTATTTGCATTTGTCACAAAGGTAGCTTTGATACACATACGTGTGCTCAGTATTGGCAGGGTTTGGAACTACATTTGGCCAGAGGGCAGGAACATATTGCCAATTTCAAAGTATTGGGACTAGTGAAATTGGAGTGTAAGCTTTTTTTTGCTGCTTCATTCTAAGACATCTAATCTACATGTCTTGACGTAGTATGAAACAAAACCAGTACAGCAACAGGACACTATAAAAATCTCTCACCTGTTTCCAGCTACATCCAGGACATGCAGTTCAGTGGCTTGTGAAATCTCAGAGGGAATTCGAGATAATCTGTTGTCACGCACAGAAAAGACATTAAGACTGCAGCACCCCCCAATCTATATTAAAAAGAGAGGAAAACTATTTTTGTTGCAGAACCGTATTGTAAGAAAGGCATGTCGCATAGCTCGCACAAGATGTCACAGCACATTCAAATTATAATGGCTTCAAGTCACAGACTGCAAATTAATGAGACAATATTAATGAGATAAGAAGAGATCTCTAGCCAGTCTCTTTTAGTACTTTTATGAACAATAAGCTTGTAAAACTATAAATTTCATTATTCAGAACCAAAGAGGTCAAGATTCAGCCTCACCTGTTCCTGCCTTCAGCCCCACGACCAATTATCTCAGCTGCACAGGTCACCTGTATGCTTCTCCCAGCAAGTGTTAGTTTTTATCCCTCAACCTTTTCTAACCTTGTATTTCAATGTTAACATTCTTGGATTGTTTTTGTACCTCATCCCAAGCATAACAGAGCTCTGGGCAATATAAAATGTTAACTAAATCAGTCAGCTCTTAACATTTGTTGAGATTGCGGTCACTAGAGTCAGCAACTAGCAACAGTGTGAGACAAAGTAATGAACGTCTTACAAATGTCTTTGGTATAGCTCAAACAGTGACACCACTGTTTTATTAGACGTTTCCAAAACTCAACCCCTCTTTCCCATACAAGCTGCCTAATCTACTCTAATATCCTCTGCCTCCAGCCTTTTTCCAGATGTGATCATCTACCTCCCTCCACCCTGCCAACTAAGTTAACCTCATCCACAGCATTCCACATGGGTAATGTATTCTCTGTTCATCACAGATACACGTTTCTACACCCTGACTTTGATGTAAAATACATTTTCACATAAAATGCATAGTTAAAAATAGCATTAAATTGGTAAAATCCAGCTTCAGTGACCTTTGCTCTGGATGGCAACTACTGATAACAAGAGTACTGAATTAACGCAGCAGAAAGCTTCTTTATGCAACTGACTGGTTGTTTTCCTTCAGATGAGAACCTTACTTACCTCGGGGTTGCTAATCTTCTATATGTTCACAAACCAGTATTGCTAATTTCGTATCCTTTTAAAAAATGAACAAAAATCCCTCTTACTTTAAAGTACATTTCTTTCCCCTTAATCCATGTATTTGACCAAAATATCAGAAGCCTTTTGAAACTTCCAGCTCAAGTTGATATAAAACCTGACTGCATTAGTAAAAGCAATTGATGTGGATTCTAGTCTAAAAAGTAAGACTCCTACACATATACACACACACACACACAAATTAAGTAGTTTAATAATATTTTATTATTTAATTAATTTTTTCTCTCTCACACTAACAATATATAATTTATATTATCCAGGATGCCTCCCCTTTCTCTTCAATATGAAGTATTTTCTGTAGTCAGCACCACCAACAACCCCACTCTCTTGCTAAAAGAGTAGGCTCCTTTGTAAGCAATAATATGGTTCTTGCATTACAAACAACATTCAAAGCTCTTAAGTAATTTGAGGATCCACACTCAAAGATTTTGTGTTAGTACCAACTAGCTATCAGAGCAAGTTCTACCTTGGCCAAAGCTAGACAATAATAAAAGAGCCATCTAAAATTTCGTTTTAATGTTCTGATCATATGCATTTTACCCACTATTTCCTTTCTTCTTGGTAAACAAAAGGGTTTAACATATTGGATTAAAAAACCCTATCCAAAAACAAATAAAACAAACATCCTTCGCCTTCATCTACGTTTACATATATTTTCATGGAAGAATGCAGTATTTAACTATACTAGAAATTGGCATTTAAAGCATAAGCAAAAGTTTTAAAATTACAATTCTTCTGCTAATTACTTTATTTCACCACCTCTTTGCAGCATCAAGTGACCACTCACTCAAATTCTTAATTAAGTTGTCTTGACAAATTCACAACATATAAGGTGCCATTTAGAAAAAAAAACCAAATCTATTCAGTGTCTAATTGGTGCGTCTAATATGAGGAGCTGTGAGGACAACAGCTACAGTTAGTGAATGTTAGATGAGCTGGCAAGTGATGACTCACCATACACAAAGTGGTTGTTTTTCTATGAATGAAGTTTAAGTAATTCAATCTTGGGAGCATGAGGATCTGAACAATTTTGCCAGACAAACAGAAAAAGCCATGCAGCCCTGTTGGGATACCCCAGTAAGCTGGAAATTTCTATACTTTGACAATGAAAAATGTGCAGTGGAGCCAGCTGGTTTGAGTCATCATGCATTTAAAGCAGTTAAATGAGAGGTAATAGAGCAACTGTGGACTGAATAATATTTAAAAGGTTACAAGTTTACCTGACTCAATTTTCCAAGCAGCTAACAATTAAGAAAACACAAGAGACATTCATTTGATTTATTCTTCATCATCTGTACTGAATGGACCGCACTATGCTAAAAATGGAGACAAAACATAAATCCCATCTCCCCTAAAGACTGCCAAAATTCACGTGGTTGCTGCTGCCTTCAATTACTTTATCATGAACCATTCATCAGAACATGGTCTAATAAGAGTCATGATTTAACTCACAAGTCCAGACCATTTGTATTTCATAAGAAAAAATTACACAGACAAAATACTGGAAGCTGTTTATGAAACTATGTTCTTCCATGGGGGAGACAGTGTATATTGAGCAATTAACGTTAGGGGAAGACTGTATGACAGGATGAATGAGTCATTTGGAAGATAAGTATTTGCTACTATGTCAAGAAAAGAATGCATCCACCCAGCATTGTAGGAAGACTCCAGGACCAAAACACAAAGCCGTTGAGGCAGACTGCATGTACTAAATAGCATACCGAAAGAAAAATATGCCACTGTGCCCACTATGAAGTAATGCAATACCAGAACACTGTACTTTACTTGGCTGCCCGTCATTAATTGACGAAGAGCCAGGGACTCAGGCCAGGCTTTTGTTGGTTTGGCAACATCTATTATGTACAATTTCAAACACATATTTAAACCATTACATATATGCTAAATATACAACAGTTCGGCCCTCATTCCACAAAGTGTTTAAGCACATACTTAACTTTAAACATGGACTTAACTGATTTTAATGGGACTACGCATCTGAGGAAAGTGCACACTTCAGTACTCTGTTGAATTGGGGCCGCTTAAAGCAAGGACATTTTTTTTTAAAAACTGTCTTTACTAAACTATACACCATGGAAAATGCTGATACTTTAAAACTGGTTGTGTATATCCTACACACAACTAAACATAACATAAGAAAATATATGTTAGTACTATAAAAACAAGTTTCTAGGTCAACAGACTTGCATAACAGCCACCTTATATCGCTTGTCTGTTTCCCTTTAAAAATTAAAAACAAAAAACAAAATAAAATCAACCCAGCTGGAAAGATACCAATTTTTAAGGTTGAATTACATATGTTTAAAATAAGATACCAGAGCCTTAAGATTGATAGCTCTGCAGCCTACATCTGATAATTGTAAGAAAATTAAGTGTTTAGGATTTAGAAAAAAAATGACATACAAATAATGCACGCTCGTTATGTACATTAAAATGCAAGTGTTCCAGAAAATACACTGCATTGGATAACATGGAAACTCTTCACTTGGCTTTTTTGGTTTTCCGAAATCTGACTGGTCTTCCAGCAGTAACTATTCTTCCTTTATCTCACTGTGGATGACCTTTAAACCTCAGCCAGGGGTGATTCTTTCTACTTCCATGGTTTCAGCTCTCATCTCTATGCTGATAATTCATCTCGGCCCACCACTGATCTTTCCATGTCTGCCCAACATCTTCTACCAGATATTTCACCATTTATTAAAAGCTTAACATGATTAAAGCAGAGCTCTATCTTTTCCCACAAAATTCTCCCACTCTTCCTCCTTTCCCAGTCAGTCAATACCACCATCCTTCATCTCACAACTTGGGGATTATCTACAACTTTTATCTCACTCTCAACATATGTCCATGTTTTGCCGTGTCTTCCTCCACAAGAACGTTCTCTCACCCATGCCCTGATCATTTCCAGTCTTGATTCTTGCAGCCTCTCACTTACTTGACAACCATTTCACCCACTAACAATCCATGCCATGTACAGCCACACCACTTCCTCTTTTGACTTTTCATGTCTCCAGTGGCTTCCCTATTGCATCATGGACTCTGATTTTATCCTTTAAGGCCCTGCATCACTCACTTTAAGGCCCTGCATCACTCACTCTTCCTTGTTCATTTACTTAATCTTTTTTGTGCTACTCCTCTGCAAATTTTGCAAACCTCAAGCCTCCATTTGTCTGCTTCTTCTCCTCCCCCGCAACTTGGAATGCTCTTCTTGAACTGGTCTGCAAAGCCATTACCCTCTCCTCATTTAAATAAGTCCTGGAGGCTCACTTCTTTTCTTATGAACAATACAGCAGGAGTAAATTATAGTCGTATCAGTTGGCACAATTTAAAAAGAGATGGAACATGTCGTAACTCTTAGTACCTT
Source organism: Mauremys mutica (assembly GCF_020497125.1). Taxonomy (NCBI): domain Eukaryota; kingdom Metazoa; phylum Chordata; order Testudines; family Geoemydidae; genus Mauremys; species Mauremys mutica. The sequence continues at coordinate 47,018,279 of NC_059074.1, read as the reverse complement.
TGTCACTTTGCTTGAAGTGTATTGCCTCTAAGGGACTGTAAACTCTTTGAGGTGGTGCTGCAGTATCTACTGAATCTTTTAAAGGAATCAAGGAAAACTGGTAGCTGCTTGAACCACTAACCAAATGGAGACAATCCTATTGCACTTCAAGATTTAATATAGTTCATCAGTGTAAGAAAACTATAATTTAACTGTTAATGTTATCATATCTTTTATTGATTACTCATTACATTAACTATAGAATTAGTTACTTGTCTGTTATGTTTTTCCCCTAATGTGTTCCAAGTATTTGTATTACTCTCAAAAACTGGTTTTTCTCATTTAAAAAAATCATTTTGAACATCACAAAATTATTATTTTAGTAGGAAAGATCACAGCTATATTTAGATATTCAGAACATTTCAAATTTTTACACACATCTATTTAGAGTGACACAACCAGAAATTTGACTTAAACACACAGAAGTAAGTCAGGGTTTGTCTTGAACCCCAGCCCAAGCACAAGAGTCCCTCTGATAACAAGAAGAAAATACATTTAAGGTTCAAGAAGTTGCCTGATTAACATTAATAGAGCTGTGACTGAAGGTCTCGGTGGATTATGAAAAACCTCAATATGTGAAAGAGGCTCATCTGTTTCAGTAGCTCTACATTCCTGCTGCACAGTGTGGTGAGGAGAAAATTGGTGGAGAAAACTATGGCAGAGAAGCGTTTCAAAGCAGCTTTCCCCCCCATCCTTCCATTCTGACACTTTATTTCCTCCTCTCCCCTCAAGGTATCCATGTGGGAAGAAATGGACAGGGCAAGAGTGGGAGAATGCATATGAAGCAGTTCGTTTCCCTGCCCCAAGACTAAAGATATAATGCAGGAATTCTGCAAATACTGACTCAATGGTATCATGCTGCATGCTGAGACTCTCCTCCTGAGAGACAGTACACCAGGGGCAGACATCTAAGGGCAGCATGGACTCTAGTGCTGCCATGGCTGGGAAAGGGTAGTGGGCTGAAGAACAGTGCAAGAGGAAAAGGTGGGCTTCCTCTACATGACTTGACTCCAATTGCAGATTCTGACATGGTGCTGCCCTGGCCTCAGCTTCCCTCAAATTCAGTTTACCTCTTGCCAGTCTCATGAATTCCAGGTGGCTGCGGTTGAAGGGTTAAACTCTACAATTCTAGTTTACGAAATAAAGAAACTATTGAAACTGAATGATGTAAAACTAAAGGCCTTAAAGTAAACACACATAACTGCTACCCAAACAAATCCACAGATTCACACCAGAGGTTTTACTTGGTTAGTTATTATTATAGTTGTCTGGAAAATAGGAATCTCTTCCCACAAAAAGATTCATGTTTTTGGAACAAATGTTAATCCCAAACTGGAGTGGAAAAGTTAAAACTGATAAATATTTCAAGGGAAGGGATTTAAAAAAACACACTATTTAGGGAGACTGAACAGAATTTTCCAGCTTCCCAGTGAAACTGACATGAGCCTTCCAGCCTGGCTGCCTGAGATTCCAGCACACTCAGCCTCCCACTTCCCCTCACAGCAGTAGGAGACAGAGAGCCCAATGCTCAGCTTCTACAGCAGCTGGCTGGCTGGGAGAAGGCAGAAAGAGAAACTGACAAGAGCCTTCAAAGTGGGCAACAGGTAAACTATCATTTTGATTTCTCCCCTCAAAGTCAAAACTGAAGTTTTCCCAGGAAAAATATTGATTTTGCAAAACGGGTATTTTCAGTCAGATAGACAATCATTCCAACAACAAAAATTTGAATTTATTATGGAAGATAGTTCTCGGTGTCAGATTTCTGCACATGATGCAGGCTCATTAATGAGCACATAATTACACAATTTAGGATACTTTAAAGTATCCTAAACAAGTGGTTCAGCATACTAGTTTCACTCATGTTCTAACCGCAGCATGGGATTTAGGATTAGAGGAAGTCACCAAGCAGGTCTTTCAAGTTTAAAGGAATAAACCATTTGCGATAATGGACAAGTTTAAACACATTCAGCTCTTCCTCAAGTCAGAATTTTGCCACTAGCTTCAATGACAGCAGAATCATCTTCAAAATACAGAATACATGAATACATGACTTGTCAAATGACTTGAGTATCTGGCAGCCATTCAATCGTTAACATTTTCACATTCTGAATTGCCATCAGGTTCAGAAGAACCTTTGAACCAGAAAACATCTACAGAATTATTATGCTAAAGGTTCAGAATAATCTTGAACCGTGTATTGAATTATGTAATAAGGTGTCAATGTCACCTTACTATAGTAGGGAAAGACTGGTTTTACAAGTGTGTAAGTACATAAATACTTGTTTGACAGGTTTACCCAAACCCCATGCCTAAAATAAAAGTTTAAAAAACTACAATTCATAGTACTGTCAGAGCAATATATTTCATTAGAACAGACATACAATTTCTGACATCACAGGTGTAAGTTATCTCTCTGCTTCAGGGAGAAATTCTAAGGGGACGGGAAGGGATGAGGGAAGAACACGTGCGTTTAGCAGCTCACACGTGACTATTGACATTTAGAGGTCAGAGACCACCATCTTCCCGATGCCATCCCAACAGCCATCTTGAGTTCAATACACAGAGGGAACAAGTCACCAATGGCAGTTTTTGAAGTGAACATTCAGACCTCCTCTGTATCAAAATCAGCTTGAGATGAGAATGGGAAAGTGGTAATGTACAATCTCACTACTAAGTAGTCACAAGCAGGATACTTCCCTCCTCTTACCCACATGCGTGAATGAAAAGGTCTTCAATATTTGTAACAACATTGTTTTGTTCAGCAGGGAAGTGGATGCTGAATCTTCCAGCAAAAGACCAAGCGAATCTCCTCCATGATAAGATTCATCATTGGAGTCACAATCAACTTTATCAGTATCCCTGAAGCCACTCCTGAGCCTGGGTGGTTTGCATGGCCACAAACTGCATATGCCATACCACCTACTAGGCTGTTCAGACTACTTTTTTCTTTTAGAATTGTAGAGCATAGGAATCTCCATTCATTCCCTCCTCACTTCCCTCCCCTTGTCCCCCACCACACTTTTACATCATGAATTTGTGCCACAAATAAGAAAAAACACTTAAGTTTTGCATAAAGCTAGTGTTTGTGGTTAAGATGGGTACTACACTAAGGGAACTGAACTGTTTGTTACCAAGCACATATAGCATGAGCAGCACAGCAAGCTTCTCCACATGACCACACTAGTGTTCCATAAGTCTTTCTGTGGGAGAGCGGAATCCAAAAAGGTTTTCATGTTGGTCTGTCTAAGCACAAAGAACTGAGACAGCCACAGATGCTAAATCACAGAAGTTAGGTGGTGGTTTCTGTGACATGTTATTTATGAAAGCAAGTGAAGCAAATGCAGAGGCTACCACATGGATACAAGAGTATAACTTATTTTCCATTTGCTACCATTACCAACTCTGAATTCAAACCACTGACTTTGAGGTGAAAGGCTATAATAGCAATCTGTGACAGAAAGTAACAGACGGCATTTCCTGAAGAGCTAGCAAAACATGAACGAAGCAAATGCACTTACGTACATTAACGTTCCAGAGCATTTTGTTAGTGGTGAAGACACAGATATAAGATTAAAGCTTATCATTCTGATTATAGTGAGCACTAAAACAACACACACAAAAATCTCTGAAATCTTTAGATAAAAACGCTAATCAAATGCACACTGTTTTGTAAAGGTGACTATTAAGGGGTTACACATTTTGTAGCCTCTGTAGGCTGAATGCACTGTGCACCCCAAGATCTCACTTCCTTCCTCCATCCCCACCCTTGTTCCCTGCATGCCACCTTCCCATCCCGGTCTATTTCAAGGACTCCCTGCAACTCCTTCCACTCCCATCCCATCTGCCACTGCCAGGGGGCTGTGTATGCCCCATTCTCCTCCCAGGCAGGGACACAGTATGGCCTACCCATGACATTCATCCCTTCCCTCCTTGACCTCCCTGATGGCATTTCCCACTATGCCCAGGTCTATGTGTGGCTCCCTCATTCCCCCTAGCCAGGTCTAGCATTGTCTCACCCCAATCCAGGGTCTGTGGTCCCCCCTCTTCCACACACCATCTCTGTTTCTCTTGACTCCACATCCATGTGGCTCAGTTTCCCTCCCACCCCAGGTCCCTGGCTTCCCTCATCACCACTACTCCCATCTTGTGGGTCCCTGATTTGCCTCCCCATCATCAAATTCACTTCCCCTCCCTCACTTACCTCAGGATCCCTGCCTGCCCCCTCCCCCCAACTTCTCCCCCTGCTCCAACTTCCTCATCCACTCCAGGTCTCTGCTTCCATCACCACCACAGTCCCACCCTGGCTGCTTCCCAGGCCCTCAATCCAGATTGTTCTTCCCCTCACCCAGTCCCTACTCCTCCCCTCCCTTCTTCCCCTAATAAACTCTCCCTGTAAGGCTCTTATTTCTGGTAGTTCGGAGTACAATCCCCCTGCAGCAAGCTTAGCTGTTACCTCTGATATGGTAGGCAGCAGCAGGGGGCAGCAAAGAGATTGCTCTGCCTGCAGCAGCAGACAATCTGAGCGCTCTGATTTTCCTCTGAATCAGGCTTTTCTAATAGTCTAATTTGCACCAAAAAACCAAACAAAAAACAAACAAAAGGGTTCTGCCCATTGATACCTAGAACATTCCCTGACATTTTTGGAACTGATCAGATGCAGCGTTCCAAAGTTATGTTACAAACAGACATGCATTCCGAGTTGAGTGTAGCATCTTGGTTTGCTTGGTCAACTATCTACAGATAGGGAAACTGAGGCAGAAGGCAGCGTTAAATTACATAGCGGTGGGGGTGTGGGGGGGAATTAACACACTGAATCAGTAGCACAGATGGCATTAGAATCCAGGCCTCTTAACTCTCTGTCCCATGCTTCGGTGACATCACACTGGCTCTCCCTATTGTACTCCCTTGCCTAACCCAGAAATACCAAATTTTCCAGGTTTTACTGATGAATTAGACCAACTTCTCAGACCACCATTACATTTAATCCTAGTCTACCTTTGTGTTGCTTCATACACTGCTTAAGATGAGCAAGAAGCCCCAGTGATCACAGCTATAAAACTAGGCTATTGCTAAACTGAGTATTACACAGATCACTGGCTGTTTAATGACACAATTAGCCTGTAGAGACTTTCATAAAACAAAGATCCCAAAATTGCAGCACCCCAAATAATTTCTTCTCTCGTATCCACCACTCATGTGCTTTCCAGCCACAACTTTAAAGATCAGGATTTCTTGTGGTATCGTCATTCTGCCTACAGAAAAAATTACACATTGGTTCAAGTGCACTGAGTTATAACCAGACCTTAAAAACCTGTCTTCAGGTAGTGCTGGGTCTGACATGTACAATCAGATATCAGTTTATAAGAAACTATTTAGGTCTTGGACCTCTTGTTCCATTATACCGGCCACTCACTAGCAATCAAACCACTTCTACTTTTGTCAAGGCCTCTGCAATCCAATAGATAGAGCCTTGGTCATAGCCTGTTAGGTAGGAATATTTTCTAGTAATTCACATAGAACAAAAGCTGCTTACTACTTCCTACGAGCAGCTATATTCACAATTTTTATTTGTAACGGACTATCTATAATCATAATAGTTAAGTGCACATGACATACCTCTTTGGGCAAAGACATTAATTTGTTTCTGTCGGCATTCAAATTGTTCAGCTTCTTTAGTTTTCCAATGCTCTTCGGCAATTTCTGTTTCAACAGAAAGTGACACATGAACAAGCTTTCTATGATCACCGTGTCAAAACAAAAACTTTACCTCACTTTGAATAGGATCTAGGAGAGTTTACATATAAGCGACTAATTCTATTCATAGTCACAACTGTGCAACTCCACTGATTTCAGTGGAGTTCCAGGGTTGTAACTGAGGGCAGAATTGGCCCGTTGCTTGTTTCAGCTTCTAACCAAACTGCACTCCTTATGTTAGCTTTGTACTAAAATGACCATATTCACAAAGTAAAAGATATATTATTTAAGTGTCCTTTTGAAGGCAGTTTTGAAGAAGCAGAAAAACAAAAAAGTTCCCACTATAACTAAGGGCTTATTTACACCACGCAGCTTTTAGCAACAAGGCTGTGTCGACGCAGCCTTGTTGCTAAAAGTCAGCACATGTACACACACTCTGTCGGCACTTTTGCCAACAAAATACTTCCAGCCCCGCGAACTGCTTTAACTTTGTTGGGAGGAGAGCGCTCCTGCTGACAAAGCCGTGTTCACACTGCCACTTGCATTGGCAAAAACTTTTGTCTTTCATGGGGGGACTTTAAGTACCCATGAAAAACAAAAGTTTAGTCGACAACTTCACAGTGTAGACATACTCTAAACCTCAGATTTTATTTTCATTCAATACGTGTAGCATTAAATGACTGGCTGAAACAACTGATTAACACAGCAGGGAGTAACACAAAGAGCAACCACACAGCAGTGGGGCCTGCAATTTGACTCCACTATTATTTATCAAGATATGCACAGCAGTAGTTGGCATCAAAGGGGAGCTTTGTCTACACAGGGAGCTATTCCCAATTTAAATTCATGTGTGGATGCTCCACTCTGAAATAAGAGCATCAGCACACCAAATTAAATCAGGAACAGTTAATTCATTTTAAAATCACACTCTATCTTATTCCAATGGAATGTTCATGTGTAGACAAACCCAAAGTAAAAGCTTCCTACACAACAGGCTCTCCAATTTTCTTATTAATCATGAAAGACTTTAAAATGAACATGTATGTGAATAAATCTTCCCTTCATGTCAAGTCAGAACCTTCGGTGGTTAGAGGTAAAAGACTGGGGAATCTGTTTAGCTAGATACAGTATAAGTTCTGGCTGCCACTTTCAAATATCATCTACTTCCCCTTTCTGAGACTCAGTATGAATTCTCATTTGGGACACTGTGACATGGACAAAGACATTAGGTTATTTCTTGTATTTATACAGGCTCCCGTGCTATCTCCTTCTGGATTACACTTGCTCAGTTGAGCTTGTTGTGGCAAAACCAAATTTCCTTCTCCTATCCTACACACAGCAGATAAATAATTCTTGTTATTATCTAAAAGAATACTGATCATTTCACCTATCCAAAAAGTTGCAGGCAGGGAAGCAAGCCCCTATTACTAAACTACTCAGGTTATTCCTTGCAGTTCAATAAACTCTTCTAACTCAAGTAAAAGATGTCTATAATAGGGTTGTGAAGAGATTAAAAAAATTAAGGTCGATTAATCACACTGTTAAACAATAATAGAATACCCTTTATTTAAATATTTTTGGATGTTTTCTATGTTTTCAAATATATTGATTTCAATTACAACACAGAATACAAAGTGTACGGTGCTCACTTTATATTTATTTTTGATTACATGTATTTGCACTGAAAAACAAAAGAAATAGTATTTTTCAATTCACCTCATACAAGTACTATAATGCAATCTCTTTACCATGAAAGTTGAACTTACAAATGTAGAATTATGTACAAAAACCTGCATTAAAAAATAAAACAATGTAAAATTTTAGACCCTGCAAGTCCACTCAGTCCTACTTCTTGGTCAGCCAATCACGAAGACAAACAAGTTTGTATACATTTGCAGGAGATAATGCTGCCTGCATCTTGTTTACAATGTCACCTGAAAGTGAAAACAGGTGTTTAGATGGCACTGTTGTAGCCGGCGTCACAAGATATTTACATGCCAGATGCGCTAAAGATTCGGACGTCCTTCATGCTGCAACCACCATTCCAGAGGACATGCGTCCATGCTGATGACAGATTCTGCTTGATAACAATCCAAAGCGTGTTCATTTTCATCATCTGAGTCAGATGCCACTGCCAGAAGGTTGATTTTCTTTTTTTGGTAGTTCGGATTCTCTAGTTTCTGTATTGGAGTGCTGCTTTTTTAAGACTTCTGAAAGCATGCTCCAGACCTTGTCCCTCTCAGATTTTGGAAGGCACTTCAGATTCTTAAACCCTGGGTTGAGTGCTGTTGCTGTCTTTAGAAATCTCACATTGGTACCTTCTTTGTGTTCTGTGAAATCTGCAGTGAAAGTGTTCTTAAAATGAACAACAACAAGTGCTGTGTCATCATCCGAGACTGCTGTAACCATGAAAAATATGGCAGAATGCTGGTAAAACAGAGCAGGGGACATACAATTCTCTCCCAAGGAGTTCAGTCACAAATTTAATTAATGCATTATTTTTTTTAACAAGCGGCATCAGCATGGAAGCATGTCCTCTAGACTGGTGGCCGAAGCATGAAGGGCACACGAATGTTTAGCGTATCTGGCACGTAAATACCTTGTAATGCCAGCTACTAAAGTGTCATTCAACTGCCTATTCTCACTTTCTGGTGACACTGTAAATAAGAAGAGGGCAGCATCATCTCCTGTAAATGTAAAAAATACTTGTTTGTCTGAGCAATTAGTAAGAAGTAAGAGTGAGTGTTTTGTTTCTGAGTACAGTTATGTAACAAAAAAAAATCTACATTTGTAAGTTGCACTTTCAGGATAAAGAGATTGCACTGCAGTACTTGTAGGAGGTGAACTGAAAAATACTATTTCTTTTGTATATCATTTTTACAGTGCAAATATTTGTAATAAAAAATAATATACACTTTGATTTCAGTTACAACACAGACTACAATATATATTAAAATGTAGAAAAATATCCAAAATATTTAATAAATTTCAATTGGTGTTCTATTGTTTAACAGCATGATTAAAACTGCAATTAATTTTTTTAAGTTAATTGTGTGAGTTAACTGTGAGTGACAGCCCTAGTATATGTTTTTAGATTAAGTTAGCAAATCACAAGTTAAAGTGAAGCTCTACTTCAAAATATGGGCCATGTAAAAATGGCACCTTGTTACTCAGCATTGTTGCTCAGTCATTGGTGCTTACAGTTCATACCATGGTCAAGAACAGAGTAAAAAGACCGAGGATAGTCACATCTGTTGACTTTGATAAATAAGTTTTTACTCATTACTATTGCAGAGCCAAAATAGCTAAAACTGATCAGGGTTCCACTCTGCTTTTTGCATCAATAGAACTGTGAACTAAACTCTAACTGCAGAGCCAAGTTCTGCCTTTAGTTACACCTGTGCAACATGAACAATTGTCTGGGGGGGTTTGTTGTTGATATTGATTCACATATTCAAAACAATCTAAATTGATTTTTCGCTCAAAAGTTGAGTCTACAGGTCTTGCCATTAGGGGAAGAAAATCTTTATACTTGTAAACAGAGCATACCTTCCATAAGAGTCAATAAGACAAACCTGTAACTCCACAATGCCATTCTCTCATATAATCACTCGCAGAAAAACAGTTATTTAAAAATGAGAACTTCGATTTACCAATTTTATATTATGGCAAGTTCCTCTTGAATGTATTGTCATTTAAATATACAGAATATATTCTATATGGAAACAATACCACGACAGTTGTAACAACCATGCATTTACTTAATGCAAACTCCACTGTATTGTACTTAGCAGTAACTATAATAGGAGGAGAAATAAAATAAAGGCATTACAATCAAAATGAATCGGTGCATAGCAGCAGGCCTAATTACTGCCAGCTATTTGAGCAGTGAAGACCATACTCACCAGCAGCTGGTTTTCTGTTAGAACTAGTTCAGTAAGGCTTTCACAGTCTCCTATTGCTTCTGTCAAGTGAACAAGTTTGTTCTGATCAACCTTCAAGATAGAGAGCTTCTTCAAATTTCCTATAAATAGAGGAGAATCATTAAGTTTGGTGGTTGGCTTCAACTATATCCGCATCAGATGTTCCCTTTAAGATTAACACATTCATGTTGCTGAACTTATATTATTCCAGCACATCTACAATACATCTGAATATCTAAATATTTTTAAAAAAAATTGAAGAGAACATTTTAAAAACGTTAGATTTTGTCATTGCATTACAATTTTTTGTAAAACCAAATGCTACAATGCATTGTTTCCTCAGATAACCTTAACTAGTTTTGTAAAGCTACATCAATACTAAATATTCTATAATTCAGAAAACATTTAATGCTTTGGATTGCATTGCTAATGGGGATTGAACACAAACAGTAAGAGCAAAAAAAAAAAATAAAGTAAGGAACTCTAAGCATTTTCAACAGCAGACAATGGGGAGCATGAAACTGCACATAACCTACAGTTTGAAAATTTAAAATCATACAAAATACAGTGCAACTTTTCTTCTGTTGGAAAATTTTGGTGTATTCGACAAGAGTTTTCTACAGTAAAGTTCAATTGCAAAAATAGGGTAAGTGTCAGATATGGCCAATGAAAGCTCACTTGGAATTAGACATCACAAATGTAAGCCAAACAGGGGAATTTTCCAGTTTATTGAATATGTAATGCTCATTTCCACTTTGATTTTAGGTGCTGAATTGCCAACACACTATAGTTCTTCTAGACAATGATAATAAAATATCCATAAATAAATTTTAAATGTAGGATTGTTATTGGTGGAAGAGAAGCTCAAAATCATATACCGTCCTCCTCAAATACTGATTCCATAAATCTATGTGAAAAGGAAAAAAAAGTTAGTTGTGGGGTGAACTTGAGAGCAAATGCTCCCAATAATAAATGCCTTTAAATTCCAATAACTGAAAGGTTTGCTTGGGACAAAAAGTGTTTTCAATTATATTTTGTGAGTCTGAAGTTTGACAGAGGGGTAATAGTATACCACATCCATGCGTTAAGAAATGGAAAGTCCTTTTACACGGGGAGAGTGTGGGATAATCATGAGTTAAATGTTTCACCATCCAAATATGACTGGGGAGGAGGAAATCAAGCCATACAATATTTCCTGATAAGCATACAAAAGTGTTTGAAATTCTAAGCCTCTAGTAACCTGTATTCATTAGACAGATACGGATACTAAAAACAATGTAGTACTTATGAAAACTGAATCTCATTTAATTTTCTGTGATCAAAACATACTGCATTTAGTTAGAATAGGCAGGTCCATGATGTGATGTACTACTATACAAATATGCTAGTTTTGTACAAAATACAATTATAATCACAAACATTAGGTTATCAGATCCTTCATTATATAATGAATTCCCTATGACTATAGAAGACTTTGCGTGATTTCCCTTTTTGCTTTGTGTCCTTCAACTGTGTGCTCTTATGAGACAGTTACCGTAAAATTTTCAAGCATTTGCCTCACCTAAAATATCCTTAGTGATTTTAGCAGATAACCGAAATCATACTATAAAGGATCCCAAGGAGGTTACACTGGTAAACGCTGCAGTTTAATATCCTGTCTGCATATTTACTGAAGAGGGCTAAGACCAAAGGCACAGAGGGTTAGTTCCAGCAACCCCATCTGCTGTTATCAGTACATGACTTGTAGCCTGAACTCTGCACATCAGCCTCAATGGCTACAAGTGGCACCAAATAGGAACTATTTATTTTTTGCATTCTACTTTAAAAAAAAAAAAAATAAATAAATAAATAAAAAGCTCACAAAAATGACCACACAAACTCCAGACTATTACTACTGTTAGTTTGTACTAGCAATACAAACTAGAAGTTAGTAGTAGTTTGAGGTAGCATACCCCAAAGCCCCAAATCAGACCATGGTCAAATCCATTAGGTGCTGTAGAAAGAGTAGTTATTCTCATACTGGCCTGGTCAACAAAGATAGATGCAGTAACTGATAAGGTCAGAATTCAAAGAAAGTCATTCTGAGAGAGGAGTTCAAGCCCTGTCACCGTCTAAGCGCTCTATACCGGAATCATTGTAGCTAAGGACACAGATAGCTAGTATAAGCATTAAGTACCACTCTGCTTCTTGGGGAAAGGACCATGTCTTCCTCCAGGTCAGGGTTGTCTAACCTTTTCAGCTGAGAGCCAAACATTACTTTTAAAAAGGTCAGTGAGCCACAACTGATACTACAGGACAGACTCTGTCCTGTTCTGTTCCCTTTGTGCTGTGTACGATGGAAACCTCTGCCAGCTGATGAAAGTTTGAGCATTCCCCAGGCTGCTCTAACCTGTCCTCAAGACAGAGAACCTGTGAGTCATCACTGGGTGCCAAGTTACGTTTTCTTCCTTCTACCCTCTCCTGAGCTGCCCCGAGTGGCTGTGCTAGGCTCGGCAGCATCGGTCAAGCTCCGTTCCTGTTCTTCAAAGGGCTCTAACAACCCAACAGGGAAGAAGATAATGTAACTGCCAGAGTTACTCTCCTCCTCCCCTCAGATGCAAAAGGCAGCCAGTGGTGGAGCTGCTGTGGTTTAAAAACTACACATTGTTGTATTTAAAGAACTATGGTCAATGCATTTTACTAAATTTACTAAATAATTTTACATGTGATGTGCTACAAAATAGAATTTACAGATTATAGAACCTCCAATGAATCAACTTATACACTGGACTGAGACAGTTAGAGCAAGTTCCTGCAGTATCTTTGGGAGATCTTACGGTATTAAGTTTATGTATCCTTCAATTCATGGGGAGGAGGATGACCAAAGCTCCTGCAGGTAGAGGTAGAGGTAGGGGTATGAGTGTGTGTTTCACTCAGACTGATCCATTCCAGCCAACAGACAGATCCAAGGGGAGCCCAATCCTTCCCTGGATGAGTGGAAGGATTTGGGCCTACTGAGGTCCCATATTACTGATGGGTGATCTCTGGAAAGCTGTTGGCAAGCGTATAAGGAACTTTTGTTTTTTAGATGTGTTCTCTGTAATGTTTTCATGTTATGAATAAATGTGCTTGCTTAGAAAGGGCTGTGTGGTAACTTGTGACTGCTGGCAATTACAGCTGTTTATAGCACTTGAAGAGAAAGATCCCGGCCTGTTTAGGTAGTCTGGCTTTCTGGGGATATCACAGCGTAGGCAGGAAACTGTGCAGCCTCAAAACACCATTGGTGGACCCCATGCAGAGGGAGCACGGGGCAGTTGCCCTAACTATGAGACTGAACCCCTCTAGTTCCGATGGTAATGGATCACATATGATGTACTGTCTCATACGCTGCTCAGCAAATTAATAATAAATTTAGGCAGCCTAAATGGTGAGGCATCAATTCCATAGTAGAAATAAAAATATTCAAAGTGCAAAATTAGCAGGACTGTGTGTATAATTAGACTTTAAAAAAATTGGAATAGGCTCATCTCTTACATAAGCAGAAATTGCAAAAGAAATTCAGGACACATGCGCTTGCTATTTAGACCAGTTCCAGTAGTTGTCTATTATTATGTTTACTTTATACTACTTACCAATACCATCAGGTAGCACCTCAAGTAAATTCTGAGAAACGAGCAAATCTGTTAAGGAAGTCAGACCACTGATCTCTTCAGGAAGTCTTTCCAATTTATTTTCAGACACATCCAGACATAGTAGGTTTTTCATATTTCCTATTTCCTACATCACATTTAACAAAACAAAACCAAAAAAAATCCCAAGTCATGTCCAAACTTGCAACACCAAGTCAAAGTTTCCTACACACTTAAATTCCAAGAGGAACTAAGGAGGAGGACCTCTTTTCTAAATGCTGGAAGATGACCATTTTCATTTTGGGTGATATTACAAAACAACAACAGCAGCAACTTCTTATGATAAAAATATTAACTAGCACAGGCTAGATAATTTAGACAAAATGTTTCCATCTCAAACACTGCGTACATAATAGGAACCACAAGCAAGCAGTATAAATTAAACGTAAGCCAAAACAGTCTTTTTCTTGAGGAAAAACTCAATGTAGTTGTTTCTCAGAGTTACAGAACTCAAATCCCACATACAAAGTCTGTCTCTCTCAATTAACTCAAGGCAAATTATGATCGTCCCTCTTGGCTGATATTTCAACATACAGTAACTATCAACATCTAGGGATTTCATAACTTTTTCTCTCCTTTGCAACAAATGGAGAAATACAAATAAGAAGTGCTGCACTAGCAAGCTTATAAAGCTATAAAATTATACCAATTTCTTAGTTTTGACAATGATATAGTTTATCTAAAGATCTGATTGGAAAAAATTGACACCTCTTATTTTTATATTTTTCAGTACACCCTCACTGTGAGTATACTCCTACACACATTCTGTCATAGCTGACTTTAATCATCAAAACATTCAGCACTGCTGTACCAACACAGCTGAAAATAAAGATAAAAAATAGAACAGCAACCGTAATATTTCATATATAAACGTCTACAGAGTAGCAACAAGATCACTGAAAATCTGAAGACTGATAATGTTAGATAGGAAAATCTTTGCTATTTTCTAATATTTGAACAACGAATTACATAAAGTAAGTTGCTCATAAAAAGCTTTTTCTTAGGATTTTTCCATTGGACATTAACAAAACCCACTAATTATTGCTAAAAAACTTCAGATGTCCACAGAAAACCTGATACGGCAGAGTCTAATTGGAGCCTCTTACAAGTACTTACTGTAGCTAGTCTTAATGACAGAAAAAGGCATACACTAAGCTCACTTGCACTCACCATTGTTTTTGCATTGATTTTCAGCATGCAAGATTTCCACACCACCCACAGTGGACTCAACATATAGAATACCAGTGAAATGGCCTGATTTTTTGGCTTGAATCTTAAAAAAGAGCTGTTCTCAATGCACTAAGGACAGGGAAGCTTACTAGATGACAGAAATACCTTAGCTGTTAAGGCCCCTCATCCTGTAACTGAAGTCAATGCGGTATTTGCTTGCATGGATCCAGTTGCAGGACTGGGGTCTCAAAATTCTATTTATGGAGGGAATTTTATTATCCTATTTCCTCTTTACACTGTATTTTAAACAGCAGAAGAAAGCTACAAAAGAGGACAGTTCACACACAACTTTGATTACTTGCATTTTGACAAGTGTGAAGAGTGAGAGTCAGTTGAACTGAATACTGGTCTCCCGATCCCTGGGCCATGAACATTACAGACTGAGAATAACCAATTTCTGGAAGGGGGAAAATGTCCTGTCATTCATCAGATAAAGCCTATCAGCCGTTTCTGGTGCATATGACAAAGGCATCATGCCCAACCTTCTAAAGCTGAAAGGCAGAAATCCTAAAGATACTCGCTTAACTTTTCAAAAAAGCTTATAAACTTCAAAGTTTAAAAATATATCCCCCCCAGAAAAGCAAGTTTGATATTTGTAGCTTAGCCGCAAATAATTTTTTCTTCACACATACTTTTTTCATGAGAACTCTACCTTACCTGAGGTATTTCAGCTAACTGGTTTCCATCCAGCCAGAGATCTTTAAGACTGAAAAGTGCACCAATTGTTTCTGGCTGCAAAATGTAAATAAAACAAAAGAGCAAAAGGTAGTTAGGGTAATTCAGAAACAAGCAATGCATGCAACAGAAGAAAAACTTGTTGCCCAGGCGACCTAACACACTGATTTGAATACTAGGTTGTAATGCTTGATCTGATTTAGAAAATGTAACCAAGTATGACCATAAGTTATCTGTATTCATTACATATTTTGGTAAGTATCCAACAGGTGATTTATGTATTTGACTAAGACTATGTTAGACTAACAAAGGGGACTCCACATTCTCAGACAGTTTTTAACACCCTTACATGCAGAGGAGAGACAGGTAGTAGGCTAGCGATTACAACCCATTAGACAGAAAAAATGTATATTCAAGTGACCATACAGGGTCCTCTTTCTTGTTTTACTTACCTAAAAAATTAAACTCCAAGTCATAGCTCCCAAAACAACTCTAACCCAGCCCCTTCCCACCCCCATATATACACACATAATATTGTGTATTACTGTCATATTTGAATGCCATAAGAATATATGGGAGAACACAGTATACCACAACTGCGTAATTAGAGTTGTTTGTGGAATCATAATTGTAACATTAATATAATTTAAGGTTTTAGTCTAATCACTAAAATATGCTTTAAAAAGAGCGAAGTGTAAGCATTTTTGTTTCTGCACAAGAGCTGTATTTCATATTTTAACACCCAAATTAAACCTCAGTTCAATCTTGAAATGACAAAAGGTAAGTACTGGGGCACAATTGAGGAACAGAGAAAACAATCTGTGACCCTTGCTTTGTTTCTGCAGAGAAAGATCTGTGGGGATCTTTCCTTTTTTGCAGAAAAATAATTCTACCGCAAATTAATAACGTATGGTGAAATACCAGATTGAATATCACATCATTTTAATAACTACAGTAATAGATAGGATAGGGACATAAAAGTATCAAGGTACATTAGCTGAATTTATTGTTTTGTACTGTATGATGATCACAAGAAATAGGTAACATGATGGCAGCATGTCACTGCCAATTATTCATTTATATGTACAGAAATGTTCCAGAAGTGTCACCGCTTCCAGTTTGGGAAATTTCTGTTCTGGATATTTTAGTTCCACATTAAACACCAATAACAATGCCATATTCCACTGATAATTTCTTACCAAGTTATAAAGTTCATTGTTTCCTAAATCAAGTTCTTCTAGTCTCTGCAGGTGGGTGAGTGATCTGTAAGCAAAGAGAGAACCCCATTAGACGAGACCATCAGAACCCCTAGGTACTTGAATAAGCTCTTTCCACTGTATAACCATATGTTCTTCTAGAAAAGGATTTTATTGGGCATAGATTATGTACATTAACATGATACTGAAGAGTACTGGGTTTGTCAGTATAATGTTGTGCCTCTGAAGCATAAAATGCACTATAATTGATCAGATCATTGCTCATTCTGCTAATCACCAGTCTTAACCATGGTCAATACCACATAATTTAGAATAAGTTGAAAACCTCCACAAAATGGATCCAAACCAATTTACAGCGGGATGAAAACTTCTTACACTACCTTACATTGATCATATTAAATGGTTTATAAAGCATGTGGTTTATAAAGCAAGATTTGACAAGTCCCTCATCTGCCTACTTACCAAGAGCAAATAAAGATTTTTTTCCCTGATGAATAAATGTCTTAACTCATCAGCTTGTGCAGAATTTCAGCTTGAATTTAAAAAAAAAATGAATTTGAGCACTTATGGCTTTAAAAGAAGCCTTCTGAATGTGAACAAACAACGGAGCTTTCCTGACACACTTCAGAACAGACCCCTCCTCTGGAGCTTCTGCTTACCCTTCCCCAAGCTGCAGCAGCATGAAGACAAGACTGGTCAGTTTCACTACTGCTATTCAGAACTCTGAGCAGCAGTAAGGGCTAGTCTACACTTACCTGCCGGGTAGACATGGTGAGTTCGACTTCTCGGAGTTCGAACTATCGCGTCTAATCTGGACGCGATAGTTCGAACTCCCCGCGCGCTCCGGTCAACTCTGGTACTCCACCACCGCAAACGGCGGTGGCGGAGTCGACCTTGGAGCCGCAGACTTCGATTCCGCGGTGTCTGGATGGGTAAGTAGTTCGAACTAGGGTACTTCGAGTTCAGCTACGCTATTCACGTAGCTGAACTTGCGTACCCTAGTTCGACCCCCGCCCTTAGTGTAGACCTGCCCTTAGACTGTCCATTTATAAACAAGTTTTACTCTGATGCTGCATGAAAAAACTATCTATTCATACTCTACAGTTCATTGTGGCGTTTGAAGCACCTTGAGGCTCATGAGAGTTACAAACAGCAGCAACTGGGGGACTACTGGATATATCTGCAAGACAGGAAGACTAAAAAGAGGACGACACAGGAGCAGAGTATCAGAGACACCTATCCCCTGATAGTAGCAGCTAGGAAGCCAAGAGAAGAGACTCTTTACTCCCTTAGTCCCTCAGCAGTGAGGAGACTCTGGGGTACTGGGAAGAAAGAATGGAAAAATCTTCCTCTTCCAATAGCCAAAAGGGAGTAAGGAGTTCAAAAACAGTCAGATGTCCAAGCAGGGGCGGACACAAAAAAAAGACTTGACTCCCTGTACCTGGTGCAGACACAGCACCCCAAAAGAAATCCTAGGACCTTTCTTTCTTTCACAGAAGGAATAGGGAGTGAGGTTGAATTTCTAATTAGATGTTGTCAGGGGATGTCAGAGGCTCTCATTTCCAGGTTTGCAAAGTTTCTCTAAATTACTCAACCTCTCAAGTAAGTGCTTATTTATACTTTTTAAAAAAAAATGTAAAGCTCCACACAGATTTAATACAGCTCACATGGTGAATGTTAAAAGTTTTGAACATGAGATCTACCTTCATTTGCGTAATAATTAATTTTGGTCATGAAATGATTCAAGCTTCCACCTCTTTAATAATTTGGCATTAGTTTAGAGTATTTAGCTATTCAGTATATTCTGCACATTTCTATTACACTGAATTATTACACAGGTAGAACTGATTTGCACACAGCCTTCAGACTCCTGTTCCTAACCAGTGATGAACAAAGTTCCTGAGGCAACTTGCTATTTATTAAAGGAGAGGTACAGCCCATAACTCTTCATTCATTATGCAGAGACTGAAAACACCTTGTATTCATCCACAAATTAAATGAGGGCCAGAGAAAATACTAACTTCAGACTTTTTTTTTTTTTTTTTTTCAGGATGGGCATATATTAGAGCACACACGACCACAGACACACATGCAATGGAACTTACTCAGGTAAGTATGTCAGCAGATTCTCTCTTAGTTCCAAGGAAGCCAGGTTAAAAAGGCTAAAAGATAAATAGTAATTTTTGAAGCCATCTTAAGATATTTTCTTTAATAATTTCAGTAACTAAGGAAAAAGGAAGTTTTTATACAGTGTATTCCAGTGATCTCCAATGGAAGTCATCCCCCAATAATTTCTTCTTTTAAATCCCCTCACACTTCATTTCACATGATTGCCTGATAGACTAAAGAGAGAAATTTAAAAAATTAGACTTTTTTTTTGGTTAAAAAACAAATCAAGAAAGGAAGCAATCAACGCAGGAAGTAACACCCCACATTTTCACTTTGATAAAAAGGGTCAGTGGTATAGAGTTACCAAAAAGTGAATGTAGGGTTTTTTTTGTCATTTTATGAAAGTAATTTTACTTATTGGCTTTTAGATTTTGACATGTGGGCTGTAACAAGTTACAGCACCAGCAACTAAACTCATCTCTGGCTATACACAACTTGACAACTATGGCATGCTCATTATCATAAGTGACAGCATGTTTCTAAGCCGTTTGCTTACTCCATAACACAGGCTTTTACTAATATCACCATAGTAACATTCAGATTTTTCAGGGTTTTATTTATGACTAAATGGAACACAAGGAGTCAGACATTATCCCAATGCTATAATCGGTTTTAATCTTCTAGCGTCCCAGGAAAAAATAAAAATAAAAACCAGATACTGTAACTAAGCAGTTCTCTACAACATAATATGCCCTGCCTTACTTGAGTGCTAAAGGTTTAATTTTGTTTTTGGACAAAGTGAAGTAAAAAAAATAAAATATTTGTAGCTACTACTGCAAAGAGAAATGCAATCACTGTCCTATTCTTCAGTCAAATCTGAATTCAAACAAAAACTAAATTTAAAACATTTCTAACATTGATTATATCCAACATTGGAGAATTTATTACTAGAATGAGGATAAATGAAGTTGAATGGGTATAAAAACCCACCCGTGAGAATATTTGCTAATAAAGATTTTTCTTCTGAATCAATACAAGAAACTGGTGGATCACGTATCCACAACGATGAGATGCTGGTACCTTGACTAGGATTAACAGTGTACATACAAGTTTAAAATCTAAAGTAACTTTTTAAACAGAGTAATTTAACTACTGCAGTGGTTCTCAAACTTATTTCTCCCCTCTCTCCCCCCCCCCACCATGTGTCTGTAGTCACTTACATGCCTTTCTGCCCCACAAGTACATATACTGCTGCCCAGCTCTGAAGGCAGCGCTGCGACAGCAGCAGCACAGAAGTAAGGGCGGCAATGTGAATTTAGCAAATTTAGCACCCCATTGCCACCCACACCTCTGTGCTGCTGCTGCCACCCCAGGGCGGACAGCTGGGGTCCTTCTGCCACCTCCCGGTGAGGTATTGAGGGAGGGCGGGAAAGGAGAGCCCGAGGCCAGGCAATGGGACTGCAGCTGTCCCCTTATCCCATCCCCCACCTCCTCGGTGTGCACGGCCCTTGTACACAAGCCCCAGCTGCCTGGGGCTGACAGCCGGAGCTCTAAAAGCCACACACAGCTCATGCCTTCCTTGACATGTTATCGCGCCTCCCTTGGGAAGCCCACCCCATAGTTTGGGAACTGCTGAAAGCTACTGCAACAAATTACCACGGGGTTTGTTACATTCTCTACAACTGGAGTCTTTGGCTCTCTCTTTGGGAAGAGAGGGAGGGGAGAAAAGTTGCAGCAGCAGCCCGTGGCAGGAGTAAGTCCCTCCAAGCCTGAGGAGACGGGGTAGCCCAGGCATCCTGAAGCTTTTAAGAGCAGTGACAGTCAAGGTGGGCAGCAACTCCTTTGTGCAGCGCTGTGAGGGAACAGAGACCTGAGGTCACACCCTTCCCCCAGGAAGGAACAGCCTCTCAATTTCTAATAGGGAAGCGGACCAGGGCTGGGTCCCTTCTTCCTGGATGAGGAGTACTGGGCAGTGCACAGCTGCAAGAAGCAAGGAACTCGAAGGCAGAACCCACACCCTGACTTGTGGGAAAAGACGACAGAAGGATGCAGGTGGATTGAAGCCGAGATACCTGCTGGGGTCCTATACCCTGCAGCAGAAGTAGATTCCCACAAGCATGGCTCGTGGCTGGAAGGTGTGACCCAGGGTCCCTTCTTCTAGGAACACTGGTCTCAGACACAGAAGCTAAAGTTGGGGGAAGACAATTGTCAAAGCGTAATCGTGTTAGACCCTCTTTGCAGTAGCTTGTAGTTAGTCCAGCCAAGACCCTCGTGCTGCAGGGGCTGGACTTGCAGAATCCCTTCACAGAGGTGGGAGGGGGGCTGGCAGCAAGCCTTCCTCCAACACCTCAGAGATAGCTGCATACCTGTCCCCCCTTCAGGGCCAGGGCAGCAGAAAACCAGCCCCATGCAGTGCGGAACAAGTTGGCAAAATCATTGGCACCTCATTGCCAAAAGGCTAGGGAGACAACTTGTCCCAGCACATCCCTGCTTGGCAGAGCCAGGTACCTACAAAAGGGTATAGTGAACTGAGATGCTCCAACACTAGGGGACAGTACATCTAACAAGGCTTTGCCCCCTCTCCACCCCTTTCTACAGAGGGGCTCATAGGGGACATAAGCATTGATGCCAGGTGATCATATGTAGGAACTGATCAACCCCTTGGGGCCCATTTGTCAAAGGATATTATAGAAAAAAAACTGGAAAGGAGAGCATGTGGGCACGTTCACCCTTCTCTTCAGTGAAAGCCAAATTGAGGAAACAGGTGGGGAGGGCGGGAAAGACGATGACAAACCGGGCAAGCTCAAGATGGCTAGAACAGTAGAGAATTGGATTGCAGCCTACACACACACACACACACACACACACACAATCTGCAAAACAAACTGAGCCAAGCATCCCAATTTTCATAATATTTGGATGTCATATCCAGAACACATGCCACGAATGGGGGTGAGGCATGATTAAGATACAATGAAGTTCAGACTTAGGCAGCAGAGGAGCCAAATCTCCCATGGGGTAAGAACAACCATGCCATGCAGGCCAGCATGTTTATACAGACAGTGGATTACCAGTATCAAAACCACAAGCTTCAAAAGCAGACGTCAGGTCTAAGTTCTGCTGTGCATTTTTGTTCCTACTGCAAATACAAACATTGATATAAGAAATGTGGAAGTCAGCACGGTGCCCTCATTTGCTATGGGGCAAAGAAAATGCCCGATATGTCAGAAAGAGAGGCTGTTAGCAGGGGGACAGTACTCCAACAGGATCAGTGGGAGGGAGGGCAGTTCTGGTAAAAGCCCCAGCCCCAATTATTTAGAGGTGTTACTACCTTCTTATGTTATCCTAACAAGACAGTTGAGGCTTATATATGGAATGAATTTTGGCCAGGTTTTACAATCCCATATGAGGCAGCAAGATTTCATGTGTGGGTAGAAAACCTGAAGTCTGTTAAAGGATTTGAGCAAATAGTTCAGGAAAAAAATTCAGGTGAAGCTAGTGGCTAAGCAGGTAGCTGGCCCCTTTTTGAGTTTACTAGTGCCCGACTGACAGATTCACATCCTGGATGCGGTGCGTAAGACACTTGAAGGAGAGTGCAGGATTATCTACCATTTATTCTCCTCTCAAGGCTCCTCCATGTACCACAATGTAGACTCTCAATTGTGTTCAGTTTGGTATTCCTCAATACCAAATAAATAAATACCACATAAAACAGTGGTAAGCGATGGTAGAGAATGTGGACGGGGTCACAGTCAGCAGGTCCAGGCATGCATTAGAGCGAGCAAATGTGCTGGTTAATCAAGGAATGATGGATGCCCTTGAAACGGAGGCATTCCAGAACTGATGAAACAAGAAAAGGGGCCATAACACAGCTAAGAGAATGCTTGGCTGAACTAGTATGTCAGTAAAAGCTGTCAAAGCCTTTCTAGACACATGAAACCAGGAGCCAGACCCACTATTTGTGCACAAGGATGGTGGCTACCTGACCAGATACAAGTTTGCTGAGGTAACGAAGGCATTAGAGCTTACTTACATCTCAACTCAGCGAACTTTGGCACACATTCCTTCAAGTTTGGGCAGTGACATCTGCAACATTAAATGGTTTGACTCCTGGGGGTCCAGGCAATAGACTGCTGGAAACTGGATCTACGTTCACCCTATGGATAGTATACTGGGGCACGCAAAGACAAGGCTGACCTCAGGATTTGCAGGCACTCCATTATGCACTGGGCCTGCAAAACGGCAGCTGTGTTGCTGCATTCATTGGTTCAGCAGGAGGGATATGCGAGATCAGCTCATGCCTCCTCTGGTACTCACTGATGGGCCAATTACAATCACCTAGTGTCCTGGATATTGACCTTGGTGAAAATCATGAATCTTGCAGGGGAATAAATTTGAGAGTTAGGATTCAGGGGGACGTGGGATGAATTAAGCATCATGGCCAAACGTAAGATTGGTTTAGTCGGAAATGTTCATGACACGAGTTTGGCAGGGAGCAGTCGATCTAACCTGGTAGGTAGGGCCCCAAAGAATGTGAACTTGAGACTGCCAGAATCTTTCCGGTTGCAGGTGACTCAGAGATCACCCAATGGGACATTGGGAACAAGCGGCTTGAGATTTTTATGGATGGAGTGCGCTTTTTGGATGCCAGGGCTGGCATTTGGCTTCAGGACATTAGATTGGATTAGGCAGGAAACAGGTACCAGATAGTGGGAATAGGGATGGAGCTCATAGGTGGAGCCCCCAGTGGCCTTTGCGGATAAAGGCTAAAAGGGCCAGCTCCCAGAAGTAACAGAGACCCAGGATTTTGCTGTTAGACCTTGGGCCTCTCGGAGAAGGGGAGATCTGAAGCCTTCACAGACCAAGTTACCTCTTTGGTACCTTAGGCCCTTGAGGTGAAGGAGGTCAAAAGAATCAGAAGTGATTGGAGTTCGAGAAGCAGGCTAAGAAGGGTGTCACATTATCTGATTAAAATATGACCATGTAGAACAGCGTTGCTACCACTTTTATAACTGCAACAAATCTTGTACAAAGTATGTCAAGTAAGGTGTCTATGGAAAGATTATGATTTGCTGAATATGATTATGCTATTTGTATGCATGAGCTACTGGTTATAGGATAGGAACTTTGTAACTCTGCACTTGACTCAGTTAAATGCCTAGCACAGGAGAGTCTGGGGTGGATAAGGCTATAGTGCTTCAACCCAGTGTTAAAATTAAAACCACAACCTGTCACTTGAATCTATCCCTGTGTCTGTCTTCATTCACCTGCATGTACTGATCAGTTACTACTTAAAAGCCTTATTTTGTAAATGCCACACGCTTAGCATTTACTGAAGTGTTTGAAGAACTGGGCTCCTAGGCAGTTTTGCTTTTTGGTGTAATCAGATTTCCTTTACAAATCAATTAAAAGTAGCATTCTAAAGGATTACATTCCAGGCATTTCACAGAAGTTCTATGACCATACAGCTCACAAATTATACTGTTATATCCACTGATGTACTTTCCTACCATGGTTTTCCTTCAAAAGGTCAAATACTATATGTTTATTTGCAGTTGCAACTAGTGCTTAATGTCATCATATGTAATTATGGAAAGTTGCATTTCAGACTGAACTTTAAATGGTCATAAAATGAATTGATTCATATCTATTATGTGGTACACTGCAAATGATATAGAATTTAAATTAATTTCATTTTCCATGGAGACTGTTTCGTAAAGCCGTGTTTAAGCAGAGATTTTTTTTTTTAGTGGGGTTTTGATTAGGTGCCCATTTTGGGGGCCTTCAATTGGGTAAATATGTATTACAACATGCGTAACAATGAACATAAGTGTAAGTAAAACTCATTCTATGACTAAATTAGTTACTCTTTTTCACTCTTCTTAATGAAGAGTCCTATAAAATTTAACTAGGTTATAATGCCGACAGAATTTAACACTATTCTATAGGTTTTTGGAAGCATCCTATAGGATTCAATAGTAGCAGGGACATAATTCTTTAAGATGGTCAAAATCTACAAAGATTACTAATGAAGACAATAGGATTTCCCCATTATGAATATAAACATTGTAAATTAAGAAAAATAAAGGCTCTGCCACCTTTCCAAACATACATGTGGCTATTAAAAAACAAAACAAAACAAAACCGTGAAGTGAGGCAACTAGAATTACACTGGTCAGTTTTGATGTGGTATTAGTTTTAAAGGAGTTGGTGTATCTACTAACCAATATGTTTAAAGATCACTTTAATAATCTGTGGGGAATTTTTTTTCTTTTTGGAGGCCAAATAAGCTGAGGGTAGGGATTGTCCTTATATGTCCAATTTAAATACTATTTTCTTTTCTTAGTGTTCAATGTATAATTTTTGAGGGAAAGAGAGGGAACAAGATAAGAAATGGCCTAGAACAGGGGTCAGCAGCCTTTCAGAAGTGGTGTGCCGAGTTTTCATTTATTCACTTTAATTTAAGGTTTTGCGTGCCAGTAATATATTAACGTTTTTAGAAGGTCTCTTTCTATAAGTCTATAATATATAACTAAACTATTGTTGTATGTAAAGTAAATAAGGTTTTTAAAATGTTTAAGAAACCTTCCTTTAAAATTAAATTAAAATGCAGAGCCCCCCCGGATCTGTGGCCAGTGTGAGTGCCACTGAAAATCAGCTCGTGTACTGCCTTCGGCACACGTGCCATAGGTTGCCTACCCCTGGCCTAGAATTACAGAAGGTTAGGGTTGGAAGAGACCTCAGGAAGTCATCTAGTCCAAACCCCTGCTCAAAGCAGGACCAATCCCAACTAAATTATCCCAGGCTTGGTAAATATTAATCATAGAAATGTAGGGATGGAAGGCACCTTGAGAGGTCATCAAGTCTGGCCCCCTCTGCTGTGGCAGGACCAAGTACACCTAGAACATCCCTTACAAGTGATTGTCTGGCCTGTTCTTAAAAACCTCCAATGATGGGTGTGACACTGCACCCCATATTCTTCATAATGATATTAGTATCGGCTCTTTGAGCTCAGATCAAGTGATATAATTATACCTCAATTATGATGTATATTATGCAGTAAGACATCTGAGGTGTCACTGGAAAGGTTATGATTTGCTGAATACGAGTATCCTATTTGTATGCATGTATCATTTCTGTATGTTATGATTATTGACTATGTATCTTTCACATGTAGCTATTACTGGGCAACACTCACTAGGCAAAATGCTCTCAGTCTACATGGCTGGCTGGGAAGGGCCCATTCAGGTTAATGAGCCATTAGGAAGAAGCAATAGGCCTTCGGAGAAGCTTATCTCCCACCTGGTGAGCCTACCTGTGAAGGCTCCAGCCAGTGGGGGATGGCTGCTGTGACTCTACAGGGACACGTAACCAGGTCACCTGGTGCTGGACTCCATCTTGGGATGCCAGTATTTTTCCACTAACTAGCACGAGATCCAAGCTTTAAAACAAACAAAGGGTTCCTCCCATATGCAAAAGTTATATAAGGCAGGGGAGTGACTCCCCACCCTGGAAGACTCCTGGAAACACCTGAGGAACAAAGACTGAACTGGGGGAAGTGCTGGACCCAGGCTAAAGGGATTTTTAGCCTGTGAATTGAACACCTGGGGATTCCAAACTGTAAACAAAGTGCAGCTTGCCCCTTAAGAATTTGCAGCCTGCTTGTATCATCACTTAGGGTGAGAATCTGCTATACATATCCAATCTATTTAGTATATCAAGCTTAGTTCGCATTTGCTATCCCTTCTAATCACTTAAAAACTATCTTTTGTAGTTAGTAAGTTTGTTTTTGCTTGATCTAAACCAGTGCGTGGAAATCATAACTGAGGGGCAGAAAGCTGTTGCCTACTGCTCTCCACATTGAGGGAGGGGGCGAATTTTAGGCACTTAGGCTGTGCAGCGCCAGACGGTATAATTTTGGGTTTACACTCCAGAGGGGGTGCGTGCCTAAGGAGCTGGGACATGCCCTAGCTGAAGCCTTCCCAGGCAGGGGCTGGTTAAAGAGCCTGCCTGCATGTAACTGCAGCTGGGTATGTCCCTACCTGTATGTATGCTGGTGAAAGTGCAGGCTAGAGAGAAGGATTTGCAGCTTGTCACAGCAGTACAGTGTAAAAGGGAGCCCAGGCTAGTGGGTCAGGGGGGCTCAGGGGTACCCTAGTTCCTGGTGGTACCCTGGGGAGAACCAGTCACAGTGGGGATTCCACAGCTTTCCTTGGAAGCCTATTCCAGTGCTTAACTACCCTTTCTTCCTAATATCTAATCTAAATCTCCTTGCTGCACATTAAGCCCACTACTTCTTGTACTGCCTTCAGTGGACATGGAGAACAAGTGATCACTGTCCTATTTTAACACCCCTTAACAATATGAAGGCTTATCAAGTCCCCCCCATCCCCCAATCTTTTCTCAAGACTACATTTCCATGTTTGTTTGTTTGTGTTTGTTTGTTTTTTTTAACCTTCCCTCAGAGTTCAGGTTTTCCACCTTTTATCATTTTTGTTACTCTCGGCTGGACTTTCTCCAATTA
The DNA here is from genome assembly GCF_020497125.1 of Mauremys mutica. Lineage (NCBI taxonomy): Eukaryota > Metazoa > Chordata > Testudines > Geoemydidae > Mauremys > Mauremys mutica. The sequence continues at coordinate 46,991,200 of NC_059074.1, read as the reverse complement.
TCCCACTTTTTTGGACAAAATCCTGAAGTGTGGTGCCCAGAATAGGGGACAGTTTCAATCAACACTGCTAAGTAGAGTGGGATAATTATCTCCCTCATCTTACCTACAATACTCCTGTTAATACATTCCAGAATAGTAGCCTTTTTTGCAACTGCATTACATTGTTGACCCATATTCAAACTTGTGATCCAACATAATCCTCAGATCCTTTTCAGCAATACTACCATCTAGCCAGTTATTCCCCATTTTGTAGTTGTGCATTTGATTTGTCCTTCCTAGATATAGTACTTTGCACTTACCTTTACTGAATTTCATCCTGTTGAATTCAGACCAGTTCTCCAATTTGTCACAGTCGTTTTGAATTCTAATCCTGTTCTTCAAAATGCTTGCAACCCCTCCCAGCCTGGTGTCATCCATAGTTTTATAAGTACACTCTTCACTCCATTACCCAAGTCATTAATGAAAATATCAATTAATATCAGACCCAGGACTGACCCATGTGGGACCCTACTAGATACATGTTCCTAGTTTGAGAGTGAACCATTGATTATTATTTTGAATATGCTCTTTTAACCAGTTGTGCATCTACCTTATAGAAATTTCATCTAAACCACATTTCCCTACTTTGCTTATGAGAATGTCATATGGGACTGTATCAAAAGCCTTACTAAAATCAGAATATATCATGTCTACTCTTCCCCGCAATCCACTAGGCCAGTAACCCTCTCAAAGAAGGAAATTGTGTTGGTTTGGCATGTTTTGTTCTAGACAAATCTATGCTGGCTATTCTATATAAACCTATTAACCTCTAGATGTTTACAAATTAATTAATAATTTGTTCCAGTACCTTTCCAGGTAACGAAGTTATGCTGATTGGTCTATAGCTCCACAGATCCTCTTTGTTTCACTTTTTAAAGACAGGTACTATGTTCACCCTTCTCCAGTCCTCCATGAGTTCACAAAAATAATTGCTAATGCTTTAAGATTGTTTCAGCTAGTTCCTTAAATTCTCTAGAATGAATTACATCAGGCAGGCACTGCAGACTTAAATATATTCAACTTATTTAAATATTCTTTAACCTGTTCTTTCCCTGTTTTGGCTTGTGTTCCTTTCCCCTTGTTGTTAATATTAATTGTGTTAAATACATGATCATTAACTTTTTTAGTGAAGACAGAAGCAAAATAGATATTAAACATAGAATCATAGAATCTCAGGGTTGGAAGGGACCTCAGGAGGTCATCTAGTCCAACCCCCTGCTCAAAGCAGGACCAAACCCAACTAAATCATCTGAGCCTTCTTTATAAAGAGCCTTCTTTATGGCATCAATTATTGCTAAATAGAGGACCTACACTTTGCCTCATCTTTTTCTTGCTCCTGATTTATTTAAAGAAACCTCTTCTTATTCTTTCATGTCCTTTGCTAGATGGAACTCAATTTTGTGCCTTAGTTTTTTTTGATTTTGTCCCTACATGCATGTGTTATATTTTTGTTCTACTCTGTAGCCATTCATCATTTTTCCACCTTTTTGTAGGATTCCTTTTTGATTTTCAGGTAATTAAAGAGCTCCTGATGGAGTCATATTGGCCCTCTTACTGTTTTTCCTATCTTTCCTTCACCTCAAGATAGTATTAAAGACACAACTGTAAACTGTCTCTTTTATAAACCGCCAGCTCTCTTGAACTCTTTTTCCCCCTCCCTTAGTTTTTCTTCCCGGGACCTTACCTATGAGTTTTCTGAGTTCGTTAAAGTCTGCCTTTTTGAATCCATTGTTCTTATTCTGCTGCTTTCATTCTCTCATTTCCTTATAATCATGAAATCTATTGTTTCATGATCACTTACACCCAAACGGTCTTCCACCTTCACATTTGCTAATAACTCCTCCCTGTAGGTCAGAATCAAGTTAAAATTGCTGTCCCCCTGGATACTTCCCCCACTTGCTGAAACAAAAAGTTCGTCCTCAATACATTCTTGGAATGTATTGGAAAATTTGTGTTCTTCCCTATCACTTTCCTAACTGATGTCTGGAAAATATCCTTTGTTGCAGGTTAATTTCTGACAACTGTCAAATAAGACAGTGTGCCAATAATGACATTACACTTCTACCCCGATATAACACTGTCCTTGGGAGCTAAAAAAAAAATCTTAATGTTATAGGTGAAACCGCGTTATACCGAATTTGCTTTGATCCACTGGAGTGCGCAGCCCCGCCCCCCAGAGCGCTGCTTTACCATGTTATATCCGAATTCATGTTATATCAGGTCGCATTATATCGGGGTAGAGGTGTAGTAAGAGAATGTGAAAGCAGGAAGCACAAATTAAGAGTGTGAGCCACAATTTTTTTTTATTTATTTTTTTTAATTTTTGTCAGGTAACTTGATCTCACTTCTCGATCACACTTGTTACTTTCTGATGCATGAGCTACACACTTTAGAAGGTTTCAGAGTAGCAGCCATGTTAGTCTGTATCCGCAAAAAGAACAGAAGTACTTGTGGCACTTTAAACACAAATTTATTTGAGCATAAGCTTTCGTGGGCTACAGCCCACTTCGTCGGATGCATAGAATGAAACATATAGTAAGGATACACACACACACACACAACCATGAAAAGGTGGGAGTTGCCCTACCACCCTAAGAGGCTAATTAAGATGAGCTATTATCAGCAGGAGAAAAAAAATTATAGTGATAATCAAGATGGCCTATTTCAGGTGTGAGGATACTTAACATGGGGAAATAGATTCAATGGTGTGTAATGGTTCAGCCATTCCTAGTCTCTATTCAAGCCTAAATTGATGGTATCTAGTTTGCATATTAATTCAAGTTCAGCAGTTTCTCATTGGAGTCTGTTTTTTAAGCTTTTCTGTTGCAAAATTGCCACCTTTAAGTCTGTTACTGAGTGACCAGAGAGGTTGAAGTGTTCTCCTACTGGTTTTTTAATGTTATGATTCCCGTTGTCAGATGTGTGTCCATTTATTCTTTTGCGTAGAGACTGTCTGGTTTGGCCAATGTACATGACAGCCTTCTGTTGCTTTGGCCATCCTCTGGAGTGGAGTGGCTGGGTTCTCGGAGCCTCCCCTCCCCCCCCCCGTGTTGTTGGGCATCTGGGTGAGGAGGCTATGGAACATGGGGAGGAGGGTAGGTGGTTATACAGTGGATGCAGCAGGGGTCTGTGCTCTTGCTGGATTCCCTGCAGCTCCAACAGACACTTCATCATGTCCGTTTGCTCCCCCATTAGCCTCAGCATCATGTCCTGCCTCCGCTCTTCGCACTCACTTAATTCTTTCCTGGCCTCTGCCACTGAATTAAGATGTGCCCTATCAGTGCGGGTGGACTGCATGAGCTTGGAAAACATGTCATCACAAGTGCATTTTTCTCACCTTCTAATCTGTGATAACCTCAGGGGCAGAGATGATGGGGGGGAGCGTAGAAACATTCTACGCTCTACAATTCTGGGGGGACTGCGTGGTTACCTGTGCTGCTGAGTTCGTCACGCTGACCAAACAGGAAATTAAATGCAAAAGTTCCTGAAGCTTTTCCTGTGTACCTGGTTAGTGCATCAGAGTTCAAAGTGCTGTCCATAGCGGTAACAATAGAGCACTCTGGGATAGCTCCCGGAGGCCAATACCATCGATTTGCATCCACACTATCCCAAATTCGACCCAGAAAGGTCAATTTTAGCGCTACTCCCCTTGCCAGGGAGGAGTACAGAAGTCGATTTTAAGAGCCCTTTAAGTCGACAGAATGGGGTTGGTTGTGTGGACGCATTCATATTAAAATCGACCTAACACAGCTAAATTCGACCTAACCCCACAGTGTAGACCAGGGCTGTGAAGCATTGATAACGACTCTCTGGGAATGGTTTTCTTACCAGTTTTGCACCCACCATATAGTAGCTCTGTCTAGGTTGCATTTCCCTAGTTTGTTTATGAGAAGGTCATGGGAGACAGTATCAAAAACTTTACTAAAGATATACCATGTCTACCACTTCTCCCCTCTATCCACAAGGCTTGTTACCCTGTCAAAAGAAAGCTAATCAGGTAGTTTGACATGATTTGTTCTTGACAAATCCATGCTGTTACTTATCACCTTATTATCTTATCTAGATGTTTGCAAATTGATTGATTATTTGCTCCATTATCTTTCCAGGTACAGAAGTTAAGATGACTGGTCTGTAATTCCCCGGGTTATCCTTATTTCCCTTTTTGTAGATTGGCACTATATTTGCCCTTTTCCAGTCGCCTGGAATCTCTCCCATCTTCCATGATTTTTCAAAGATAATTGGTAATGACTCAGATATCGCATCAGTCAGTGAAGCTTGGCCATTTAATGCAGATTCTTTAGAAGACTAATTTAGCCAAAATATTTTAATTAGCAATACACAAACTGGTCTGAAGGTTCAGTCACTCTTGACTATTCAGATTTAGATAAGGATCAGATTCCACCCTTCTCAGCTTAGCCTTGGCTCTCCCAATCTTTAGGTACAACCCTCCAGTAATCTTCCCCTCCCATGAATTTCCCCCCATTCCAAAGATTACTGGATCGTGAAGAAAAGAGCTGATGAGTCTAAGCTACTGTTGAAATCTAATTTTATACACAAACACATTTTAAGAGAGAGGGTGACCAACTTCAGCAGTGAATGGGACCCAACAAAGATACTCAGAGCTACTGGACTCCACTGTGGAATCTTCAAAAGCATTGCTGGGAAGAAGAATTAGAGTGCTTAAAAATATATGGATCAACATATGAGATTTTGGATTTTCTACAGTTTACTCAGGAACATTACTGAAATAGGGGTAAATGCTAAGACAATTTATAAGATGAGGTAAGAGTTTCATCTATTTTCAAAAGCTATTCCATTCAGTTTATTTTCCAGTTTGCTTTTCCACTGCCTCCATTAACAGAATAGCTCAACAAAATTCAGTATTTTATTTAAATATGGAACTTTTAATACTAAGTTAACACAAGACAAACATTTGACTTACACACAAGTTGATAGATCTAAAATCAGAGGTCACTGTATTCATTAAAAGTTTTAAATTGCTATAATAGTGCTCATGAAATACGGTGTAAACACTTTCAGATTCATGAACATTCAGTTTTGCTATTTAATGGAGAGAAGTCTGCAACACACACAGCCTCACCTAATCAAAAGTGCAAAGATTTCTAAAGCTAAAAACTTATCGGAGTTTAGCAAACAGGGTCAGACAGAGAGCCCATAGCATTAACTGAGTATATCTAGCAGTACAAGTAAAAAAAATTCCACTTTCTGTATCAGTATGAGTTAAGCCTCGCTATCTCATTTGTTGCTTCTGTATCACTGCACTTTAACATGTTTGCATTTTAAGGTACAGTCCATTAACTGAACTCTTCTTCTGCTTTGTTCCATACAACATGTAGAACTACTTTTATTCCATGTGAAGCCATCAGATGTCTCAGACTGCAAGTTTATGTCAGTAAAAAAGTGCACCCTTTCCCATCTTTCATCAATCTGCTGTACACCAAATTTTTTAGCCACAAATCTGTTCATGAAGCCAGCAGTGAAAAGTAATAAGACTAACATTTGGTATGCATTTCTGAAACATTTCCATTGCCCCTGTAAAGTCTTTCAGTCCACAGATATCAATACAACTTGACCCAAGATTATGGCCATTTTAAGCCTACAAGTTACAAAGTAATTCTAAAAATCAAAATTGTTTTGTGACTTCATCTTTCTGACAGGATATCGAAGGACATTTAGCTTTCCATCTGCCCTGGAAAGCATGTCTCAAAAGTTTCTCAAAAGTCTTATGTCTTGTGGAATATTTTAAGTACACAAGACTTGTCAATAGAGACAAATCCTTATCCCCACTAATCTTTCAATTCTAGTAGTCATAAAAAAGTGTTACTTGTAAGAAGAAGAAAAATATATCTGTGCTTACCTGAATGTTTTCTTTCTTTGAATAGTAAGGTCCACAGATCTGTTACAATAACTACTTCAGCCTGCTTGCAGCTTTGGGGCAGAATCAGACCTCTTAGTCACTAGTAGCAGGTGAATGCCCCAGCCCTGACATCCTTTCCACTTGAAACAACTTTGACAGAGATGATCATTCCTAAACTTACCTGATTGGAGATTATAGTTATGAGGAAATCTACTTTAATGGGAATAGTGAATTATATATATATTAGTGAATATAATATAACCTGGTATAGGCCTTCAATAATGTAAAGTGCTGGAAGGACCAGAATGAGCTTCCTAGGTTGTTGCTCTATAGCCTTGGGGTGGAACCAGGGAAGCTGCTCTACGGAAGCATTCAGTGTCAAGGCTTGTACAAAAATCCTTTTTTCTCGACCACGCTGAGAACTTTATATTTTACTTTACCATACTGTTCTACTTTACTTATGGAAATCCATCAGATAGAGATTGTCACGACCAGAACAAGTCTGGTATCAATGGGAAGAAGAGTACACTGAGACCTCAAATTACTGTGTTCCAGCCAGTGGATGCTATGCTTTCGTTCTAGGGCCTATTTTTCTGGATAGAATTGGGAAGAGCCCTCTCCACTAATTCCAGCTAACATCTGTCATAAGTATCAGAGGAGTAGCCGTGTTAGTCTGGATCTGTAAAAGCAGCAAAGAGTCCTGTGGCACCTTATAGACTAACAGACGTACTGGAGCATAAGCTTTCGTGGGTAAATACACACTTTGTCGGATGCATGTAATGGGTTTCAGGATTAAACAAAGACTGTGAATGGCCAGCCAACTACAAAAGCAGGTTTCTCCTCCCTTGGTGTTCACACCTCAACTGCTAGAAGAGGGCCTCATCCTCCCTGATTGAACTAACCTCATTATCTCTAGCCTGACTCACTCTTGCTTGCATATTTATACCTGCCTCTGGAAATTTCCACTACATGCATCTGACTCATGCTCCAATACGTCTGTTAGTCTATAAGGTGCCACAGGACTCTTTGCTGATCTGACATAAGGATTTCTTTGCCTAGCTCACTAAGGGTGGACCCTTTTGGGAAAAAAAAATTCTCATATCTGCATTCACCAATTCAGGGCTTGACATCTAAGGAGTGGTCTGATTATCAGTGGGTAGGTGCTCAATACTTTCAGAAAATCAGACCCCTATGAAGCATCTCATTCTGGCTCCCCAAAATCACTGGTCACCTTTTGAAAATCTTAGCCTCACTACTTTTCGAAGGAAGCAAAATAGAGTAAATTTATGGAACTTCAGAACTTTGGCACTGTTTCTATTGTCTTCTGTGTTTAACTCAGACCATTTAGAAAGACCATTTTTCTTCTTGATTTTTTGCCAAAAGAATTAGGAAGCTTGCACTTTGTATACTATATTATCATGAGATCCCAGGCTGAGTGGGGGAAAGCTCCAAGTCCTCCTCTCCTGTTGGTATTTCTTCCTCAGTCTCTATGATATTCCTGCATTTTAATATTCTGCTGCTCTGCTCAGCTTGTAGTAGAGTTGAAAGTCACTAAAATCTTGATCTGTAATCCATTTGTTAATCGGGTGAAGGATCACTATTGATCATTTCTGCAGCAGTCACATATCTACTGGCCTAGGGAGAAAAGTGTGTGTGTGTGTGTGTGTGTGTGTGTGTGTGTGTGTGTGTCAGTCACACTCTCTCTGCCCTGAGCTGACATTACTTCCTAGCCTTTACAACACTGAAATGCCAGCAAACGGTGCTTTAGCTGTAATTCTATTATTTTTCCCATAACTAGTGCCCGGCATACAGAACGAAATTAGAATGTGAGTGAGACCCAGAGAATATGAGAACACTAGACTAATCAAAGATGGCAGTGGCATACAGTTTTTTTTGTTTTTTTTAGGGGGAGGAGTGATAATTAGTTCTTGGTGCAAGACAGCAGGGGAAGAGGGAGGAAAAGCTGAGGGGAAGTCTCTCCAAAAGGCAAATGTAGCACTGGGACACTGCTGGGAACAGGACAAAGACTAAGCCAGATTAGTGGTCGGAAAATTGAAACAGAAGTTTGCAGTTTCCCCTCAGAAAAGCTCTGTGGCAGGGGGATCTGTCAGAGCCACCAGCCACGGCGGAAGCACATAGAACTCCACGGGTGAGGCATTCTCCTGCTGCCAGGTCTGGGTCTCTCTGTGAGCTGCAACAAGGCTCAAGTCTCCATTCTAATAGATCTATGGCTCTCAGCATGATGAAGAATCATAGGTAACAAAAACTGGTAACATCCTTTTAGTCTTTCATCCTTTAGTCTATCCAGCTTCTCCCAACTCCCCAGATTTATACCTCCCAAAGACTAGACATATGCACATACAGCCCAAGTTCAGTACAGTCACCTCAGTGAGTGACCAACAGGAACACAAAAGAAGGTTTTTAAACAGACTAAGAAAATGAAATACCCTGACAATTACTAATTTGTGTAATATACTTGTAAATGTAATCTTTACATTTTTGCATATACCTTTAAGTCAGTGAAAACAAATTAAATATATCTTGATTGAAGAAAAAAAATAAACCAACAACAACAAAAACAACTTACTTCCCAATGTTTTCAGGTAGTGCCTGCAGTGAGATGTCATTTACAGAAAGACACGTTAGATTCTGTAATTCAGGAAAGCTTTCAGGCAACCTATGGAAATATTAATTCAGATAAATCAAGCACTTGTACTACAATAACTATTCATATTGACATAGTCAGATCATATATATTTGGTGGGAAAGGATATGAGGTGGCTCTTCTATAAAAATGAAAACAATAGTACTAAGACAAGGAGAAAGGCACTAGAAAAAGAAAAGTTAAAAGTAAACCTAATGGGTTTAATTTTCTACTTGTTTGTATGTATAAAGGCAACGCATATCTCATATAAGAAGAACACCACAAAAGATATATTCAAAAGCTGTCGAAGCAGCATATACTGTGAGGGAAGAGTTATTGTTTGGGAAGCATGAGAAATTTGGCTTACTTTTTCATGCCACCTGTTTCAATATTAGGTTATGCAGCAGCCATTTTTGTATTTTTAACTATTTGTTAAAGACATCTAGAGCCTGGAACACATTGCGTAGCCATCCTAGCCATCTTATATTGCTAAATACCAGGGGGCTTGATCCCAGCTGTGTGAGAGATGGATCATGCTAAGGAAAAGGTGACCTAATGTGGAACAGGGAGAGACCTTTTGGCCTAGTGATCAGATAAGATTTGATAACATGAACTATCTTTAGGGCATGCAGCAAGAACCAGTTCTTTCCACAGATTCAGAGGACTGGGGACATCGGTGCATTTTCAAATGTCAATTGATTTTTTTGGTTTCTAATTGTTGGAAGGCTGCAATTATACTGCAGGCTTATTTATCTGGTAGAATTTACCTTTTTTAAAAGCTAGTCAAAATGCCTAGCCTGAGATAGGCCTTTTTTCTGTATAAATCTAAATAAATAAAAATCTGATAGAAAAAAATGGGTTGACAGCAACTTTTAAAACTGAAGATTACTACATTGGCTAGTGTTATAAATACTGGAAATACAAATAGAACACAAGAAAAAATTGACCCAGAAAAAGCATTAGATAATACTATGATGGAGTTTGAGTGGTTAAGTAAACACTGGACAGAGGCATGCGTGGGAATTTAAATTTGACTGTTTTTGGAGGGGCTTCTGGCCCCCGGGGCCAGACAAATTCTGTGTCCCCACCTCAGCCCTGCAGTCAGAGGAATTCTGTGCCCCCGCAGATTATTTGGGGGCGGGAGAAGCAGCATGCCTCTGCTTGTCTCGCCTTGTGCATGCCCCTGACCCTGGGACAACTGCAGAGTAGAAGATACACCACAGGAACCAAGAATGCCTATTCTGCAAGGCATTGTTTCTTGCTTGAGTATTTAATGACGTTCATCAGGAGCCTCAGCAAGGAGGCAACTAATTGGAACAGTAGAAGGTCATCGGTTGGAAAGATCTTTGACTGGCATTTACTACACGGAAGGAGGCGATTACTGGGATACACAAATCTGCGTGAACAGATTGCACAAATGTTCATGCTACTATATTAGATAGATGGAGCTATTAACACTGCATAAGGTTACCCAACACTTCCGTTATAAGACATTGTTTTCAGTTGCTTCTAACTTTGCCAAACTAACCCTTTGGACTGAAATTTTTCATGCCAGGTATATTGCTCAAGCTGAATATTTTCAAAAAGTTTCAGCAAAAATGGTTCAGCCATTTTCAAAAACAAGATTAGGGAAAAAACACATTTTTTGCCATGTTAAACAAGTTATTCAACAGTTTTGAGAAGAATCAGCACCCATGCTTAGGAGCAGGGACTTCAATGCAGTACAGGGGTTGTCTTTATGTCAGGGACATATATTTTTTTTTTGTTCTCTTGAAAACAAATTTGCAAAATCTCAGTTCACACACATTCAGTAGAGAATTGTTAAGTTTGGCAGTTAAATCCTGATTTAGTTGGGGTAGGTCCTGCTTTGAGCAGGGGACTGGACTAGATGACCTCTTGAGGTCTCTTGCAACCCTAATCTTCTATGATCCTCCAAAGATTCCCTATGTGCTGAGTATGCTCAGCCCCTGGCTGTGGGGGCTGAGCAGAACTTTCCCTGTAATTGCTGCTCCAGCCTCCTACGCTGTTATGGCATCAGACCAGAAATGCAAGGAAACTTTTTCCTGTTCTCTTAATGCTCCTGCTTGCTGGATCCCAAGCAGTACTATGGAAGAAGCCACTTGACTTGAATGCAGAGCGGACTAAAATCTGACCTGAGAGGGGATGAAAGGAGTAGACCAGGACTGGCTAGACGGAAGGAGACAGGGCAGAAAGATGTGTGACCACTAGAACACACTCTCCGCAAAAATCCACATTGAAACCCAAGATTCCAAAGTCTGTGCAATGGATCTAAAATGTTGCAACCTTGCTAATGACCCATGTGAGTGTCAATATGGTTCCATGTGACTGAATTTCTCCTTGTTTGTTTTTTACACCTAGAAAGCTACCAACAGTCAAGCATTCAAAAGTTAGACGATTGCCTATGCAACCTTAACTTGACCCCTTTTGTGTACACATTAGGATACAGTCTCTAATTATATAATCACATACTATATTTTCCACATTCCCTTCCTCATTCAGTGCACAGGATGAACTGTGCTCTAGGGATTAATCAGGACTGTACAGTGAAAGAGGCTGTTGTTTGTAGGACCTCTCTCTCATTTGTTGCAGAAGTTGGAAGGTGAGTAGTTAATGAGGCAGGGAATTGCAAGAAGACAGAGGGTGATCTCGTGGTTAAGGCAACTGAACACTGCTCAGGAGAACTGGATTCTACCCCTGCCTCTGCCAGAGTTCCTATGTGATGCTCAGCAAAGAACTCAGTGGCCAAACGTGAACATTTTGGTTGTGTGTTCTTCAGCTTCTGGATACCCAGTTTGATACCTTGGAATCTAATATGCAAAAGTGCTGAGCACTCATAGCTGTAACTGACATCAATAAGAGCTGTGACCAATTCCAAGGCATCTCAATTTGGGCATCTAAGCTAAGGAGACAGTTTTTACTTTAGTCCCTCGGTGTCGCATTTGCCTTCTGTAATCTACGGAAAATACCACCACCTCACCAGGGTTTTGTGAAGGTAAATTCATAACTATCTATCTATCTAAAGCACTTAGATTCTATAGTGATGATCACCATACTAAAGCCCACAAGGAAGTTAGTAATTTTGTCTTCAGAGCAGGACTTCAACATTGTGCAGTAAATAAGACTTGAGGCCACATGTTGAACAATGAGAAGAAAGCAAAATATTGAACAGCTGCTCATTCCGTGAGCACCATCCGTCCGGTGCACTGAAAGAGGTAGGGGTTCTGTGGAAAAGTAGTATGTGATATAACTGATGGTTGTCATAATGTGTATGCACAAGGAGACAGAATTAAAATTGTACGAAGCAACCTTAATTGTGACATTTTCCAGCTTTTGAACCCTGGATTTTGAAACCTTACAGTTCTTTTCATGTAGTTGTTTTGAATGAAATATAATATATATTAGACAAAGACCAGTACATATTTATTTTCAGTAAATCATTTTAAGTGGCTCCCTGCCCCCAATACAATACAATTGTTTTCCTTCATCGAGAAGTGTGCTGTATGTTGCTCCTCATTTTAAACCCCAGCAATTAGAAGCTTATTGCTATTTTCTAACACCTTGTGACTTTCTCTACAGTTTAGGGAATAGGGAAAGATTCAGCCTATGAGTAATCCAACCCTTTTAAACATTGTTACATCAAATATAGAAGAATCAGAAAACTAATTATTTGCTAGAATGAGCAGCACAGGGCCTAACGGCACAAGTGTAACAAGCCATAACACAGTTGTGGCATCCACGTTTTAACAACGCTTTTACTGCTAGCGTGGACATGACATAACTATTACTTAGTTAGAGAATGCTATGGCCTAGGCTATGTTATAGTCCCATCATATTAGACAACACTAGCCTAAATATTCCAGGCTAGGAAGAGGGATGGCTACTGACAGAAGGCCCTATGTCTATGCAATGTTGGATTGGTGACCTTTCTACATGACAAACATGCTACTCTGTTCCATCAGGGAAGGATCACTTATGCGGATTCCCTCCCTATTTCTAAACCTCTAGAATCAGTTACAATGCATTAGAGGCTTTCCTTTTACCCGCTTCTTGCTAGATGTAACCAGCCAGGGCAAAGGATGATTTAGTTGGTGTTGGTCCTGCTTTGAGCAGGGGATTGGACTAGATGACCTCCTGAGGTCTCTTTCAAGCCTAATCTTCTATGATTCTAAAGGAAGATATAGCAGCCGCTGCAGCACCTGGTAGAAACTCAGAACTTGAAGGCTGAGCTGAGCCCCGCTTCTCCTAGCTGCTCCTGCACAGAGTCCCTATCATTCATTTGCCCCTATTTGATTTATCTATCAATCACCTTGATTTCCCAAGAGCCTGTTAGCCCACTCCTTTGCTATGTGGAGTGGTGGGGGTGGGGGAAATAACACTAATTCGTTAGGCTGAATCAGAGTCACAGCAATCAAGTGAATCCTGCCAAACTGAGCCAATCAAGCAACATCTAAAAGGACACTTTCTTAAAATGATCATTTACGATTTATTTGTTGCTGTATAGAACATGAGAGGAAGACCTACCATCAACTATTACTCTTTCCTAGGCCAAGACAGGAGGGAGCAGCTTGAGATGACCACTGCCACTATGAACTGCTTTCACTGCAACCATGCAATTGCACAGAGAGGGGGAATATGAATATTAGAGAAGCAGCAGCCACCACCAGATGGAATACAGTTTGGCCACATGGCACTGTATAAGTATGTTGGATTAGCCCTAATTCAGTGGATAGGGACACAGCACGGGTGCAAGCCTCAAGCATATGCAAGGAGAGCCATTATTTGCACCTGTTGAGTTAACCGCAATTTTAAACAGTCAAACTATGCCAATGCAGCTACACTGGTTTGCTGGTCACTGACTGCTAAATCCCACATATAGACAAAGGCTAGAGATGGAAGAAACAGATGACAGTGGAAAATACAGCACCATAGCTTTGCTGGTTTATACTGCTGGCCCTGCTTGAAAAATTCCTGGGCTTTTTATCATTTGGATTTGCGTTCTTAAGCACTGACTACATTCACATTTGTTCTGAGTAGCCTGTAATCGTCAAGCCCCTGGGAAGAAAGGGTGCACTTGTCCCTGTAACTCTGATCTCTGGCTACCACCCTGTGGAAAAAATAGACCCTGCGTGACTCAGACACATACTATATTTGCTTTAAGAACTGAGCAAGTTAAATAAGGTTGTAGTGCTGGCCTGGAAAGCACTTAGCATAAGGGAGAGTGTTACCTGGTCAGTGGGTTCCCACTGAAGTCTGCTACTTGTAGTGCTTTGCAAAAGGAGATGCTTTCTGGAATTTCAGGAATTTCTGCAGAAACAAACAAATGCACTGTTAACAATTGTGCTGTAGAAGACCTTTTATTTGGAAATGGTCACAGCATTACATAATGTATCTGGTCATTTCAAATCAAGGAAATTATCTTGGTGTGTGTTGTGACTTTTTTTAAATGCAAGACTATTTTTTTTAAAAAAAGTTACCGATATTTCCAAATACAATTCGAGGTGTTAGTTAACATTTAGAGAGCCCAAAATTAATTGGGACCCAGACATTTTAGAGACTGTTTATCTCACATGCCCCGCTCAAAGAACCTGGAATGCTCATTTGTCCTAATGAGGACTGTCTGTCAGTTGGCAGAAGATTCTCTGGAATTCAATCCCTCGGTTTAGCAAAAGCCAAATTCAGCCACTTTAAGGACATAGTTCTAGATTAATCCATCTAATCCAGCCCCCTGGCAATTTGGGTCAACATAAAGCCAGGCACTTTTTTAGAGGGTGTGTTGGCAGGGTGTGAGGGTGGAATAGAAAAGAGTAAATATCTCTGCCCAAATGTACACAGTACCATCCCCTCCTACTACACTAAAACCTCACACCTTACAGCAGTGGCTTTCAAACTGTGGGTCACGACCCGGAACTGGGTCATGGAATGGAAGGGACTGGGTCGCGGCGGCGGCTCTGGTCAGCACCTGTTCAGGTCAGCGCTCTAGTCCCTACTTATTCCAACACCGTGCTGCAACCCAGAAATGGCCAGCAGCAGATCTGTCTCCTAGGCGGGGGGGAGGGGTAGTCACAGGGCTTTGCGTGCTGCCCCCACCCCAAGCACTGGCTCCACGCTCCCACTGGCCAGGAACCAGCCAATGGGAGCTGGTGGGGGGGGAGAGGGTGTGCCTATAGGCAAGAGCTGCACAGAACCGCTTGCACGCCTCCACCTAGGAGTCAGACCTGCTGCTAGCTGCTTCCGGGGCACAGTGGTGCCAGGAGAGGCAGGAAGCCTGCCTCTGCACCCCGGCTGCACTGCTGACCAGGAGCTGCTGAAGATAAGCCCATACCTCAATCCCTTGTTGCAGCCCTGAGCCTCCCCAAACCCAGAGCCCCCATCCTGCACCCCAAAACCCTCATTTCCGGCCATACCCCAGAACCTGCATCCCCAGCCCAGAGCCCTGACCCCCTCCCGCACCCCAACCCCCTGCCCAGCCCAGCCCTGAGCCTCCCCAGAGCCCCCTCCTGCACTCATCCACAGCCTCACCCCAGAACCTGCACCCCCAGCCCTGACCCCCTGCCGCACCCCGACCCCCTGCCCCAGCCCAGAGCCCCCTCCCACACCCTGAACCCCTCATTCCCGGCCCCACCCTGCAGCCCTCACCCCAACCCTCTGCCCCAGCCATGATCCCCTCCCACACCCCAAACACCTCATCCCCAGCTCCGTTGTGTCGCAGGCATCAACAATTTTCTTCAACTAGGTCACCAGAAAAAAAGTTTGGAAACCACTTCCTTCTAGTAGTACTCTCTTGAATCTGGGTCTCAAAATAAATGCAAAATACTGTTACTCAGGCTTGGTCTACATTAGGAATTTATGTCAGCATAACTACATCACTCAAGGGTGTGGAAAATCCACATCCCTGAGCAACACAGTTATACTGACCTAACCCCAGTGTAGACAGCTACTGCCAGTTGAGGAGGTAGCACCTTCACTAAGCAGATGTGAAAATGGTGGTAAGAGTAGACAAGTCAGAGGTCTGGTTTGATACAAATGAAGATAATCAGATATTTGTACATAAACATGAAGTTTCAAATACTGTACAGTAGGTGAGTAGAGCTTTAAAAAGTTGCCTGCCAGGTTTCATGCTTCAATGCTATTTTCATGAGCAACCTGTGTTAAGGACCCTTAAGTTCTTGCATCAAATTCCAAGAAGAATAATGCCCACACTAATAGGATGTATTTGCTTTAAAAGTTTCAGATTTGTGATCCCATCATTTACTTTGAAAGGAATAAAATTTATACTAATACTTGGATAGAGATAAGCATAGAGGAAAACAGCAAGTTTAAGTATTAACGGCAATTAAACCTTTGTACATACGTCACTTCCTTTCAAGCATCCTCTTTTGAAGAAGAGCCCCCCTTTCATCTATAAATTGTTTAGATAGACTAGGTAGTAGAAAGCACTTTCAGAATGTTTATCTCTAGAGCAACCCTAATTCTTTGTTACTTCTATTAAACTTATCTTAAAATGTAGATACCACAGCTTCATCCTTGGAACACTTAGTTCAACCATTTTAACAAGAGGCAAAACACTCATACCAAGGACAATGAAATGGGAAGCTCTGGTTAGAGGAGTTTGCCAGGGACAATAATGTAATTAGTTTGAACTAGTGTTTTAAATCTACCAGGTTTTGATTTATTTTGTGTTTTGGTCTCATATTGGTCAAACCAATGACGACGACAACAACGAAAAGGTAGTTCTCTACTTTCTCAATTCCTCCAGAACCTTCACAGGAATATTACGCATTAAAAACAAGCATAAAGTATACTAGAACTATATATCTAAATTCTCTCCAGTCAGAAGAAACCAAGGTAAATCTCAAAAAAGTAATAGCAATTTCCCAGTTATAGATTTTCTTTTCAGTTCCCTTCCATCCTCCTCACATTTTTCCCAGACCATATCCCCTGTTTAAGTTTGTTAAATATATTCCTCCAATTCTAAGCACACAGGAAATGTAGTCAGGCAGTGATCCGATACTATTACTCACACAAATAGTCCCCTGGACTTTACTGGCCAGCAGGACTGTAGAGCCTATTGTGTGTGTGTGGTGGGATGTATATTTAGTTTAAAAAATGAATTTGGAAAGTGTGTTCCAATCTGATCCATTAACTTTAGAGTTTCAACTCTAGAAATCTGATTTAGGTATAGCAGGACTTCCTCCCTCCCCTACAAATAAGCTTTCCCACAATTATATTGTGAAGCCTGTGGGAAAATGTTTACTTTGAATGACCTCCAAGTGCAGAATTGAAGTAAGAGCAAGCAAGACCATCTGCAGAAGCAGCGCTCAACTAAGTTTAGATGCTCAATGAGGAGATTATGTAGGAGTGTTTCCCTGGTAACCTCCTTTGCTTCCTCACACAACTACAAAAAGCACACCAATTTACACCTTACAAGCACACCTACAAGACAAGATCATCCTACTGATATAAATAATATATATAAAGGATCAAAGTGTTCAGCTGCATTTCTTTCATTTTTAAACTGCTGTCAGTGAGAGGCAAATGAGCACTAAAAGATGACTGAGATCACAGGAATCTGAGCAATAATCTCGATTCTTTGCACATCCAGGAAATATCCCGCTGTGAAAGTTACCTAGAAGTAGCACTTAGTGTCCTGAGATGTCTACTCACAGTGCAACATGCTTTGATCAACATAGCACTGTACAGTGTGGACACAGCTTCAAAGGCAAAGTAGCTTAAAGCAGTGTGTGCAGCAGTGTGGACACCGCTCATGTAGCTACATCTATTTACTTACCTTGATAGAAGCTATACTGGTATTTCTGTTAATGCCTGAGCCCTGGTGGAGTGCGACTTGACATTCGGAGAGAGGCTCAAAGCTAATTGACAACAGATGGAAAGACACTGTGATCTTAGAGACTCCCTGTGGTTCACAGATTCCAAGGCCAGATGGCACCATTGTGATGAACTACTCTGACCTGCTGTACAACTCAGGCCATAGAACTTCACCGAAAGAAGTCCTAGAGTATATCTTTTACAAAAGCATAGCTTGGCCCTTTGACAGGCCAGATATAGCCACAGAAGTGGGGCGATAATCTAAAATGCTCAGCCCTGTCAAGATAATAAAGCAAGGCTCTTGAAACTTCCAAAGTAAGCAGCTTCTCCCCTGGCATCGCGTGTGGTTTTAGAAAGCCAAGTAGTAAGTTAATAGACTGATTTAGGTGAAATTTCAAGACCACTTCAGGGTGGAGCTGAAGGTGTTAGCTTCGTACCTTCTTGCCCCTGAAGAGATCCAGTCATAAGGGCTCGTAGCTTGCTGACCCTCCATGCTGGAAGCAATAGCAACTAGAAAAACTGTCTTGAGTGTAAGATGATGAATCGAACAATTCAAGGGCAGCTTGAAATAGGCTCTATGAGCTTTAGGAGGACAATGTTGAGATGCCACACCGGAGTAGTATTTCTAGCAGGCAGGTACGTAGGTAGGAGGCCATTGAGAATTCTGATATCAGATGAGAAAAGAGAATGACTGTATCAGAGAGCAACACCGATACTGCTGCAAGGTGAACTTCAACAAATCAAATGCCAGTCCAGCGTATTTCAAGTGCAGTATTGGTGAAATATCAGGTCCATGATGGATTCTGCAGAAACCAGTCAAGACTGGTTACTACATGTCCGTTTAAGAAGTCTTCCAGGTCACTGCTGGCTCCTAGAAGGTACAGAGCAAATGGGATTACTCTGCAATAATGGCACCATTTCCACATCCTGATCGTTTCCTGATAGAGAAGGGATGACCGAAAGCCTCCTTCCTTGTTTACGTAGTGCATCAGGGAAGTGCTGTGTCACAATTACAGGGCAAATGGTCTCCCCCTTAAGTGCACCCCACTTAAGAGACAGGCCTAACTTTCTGCATCTTACTCTGGGCCATGGGCCAATCACTCAGACTGGAGGGATGTATACACTGCAATCGAAGGTGTGATTGCAGCTCATGTAGACATAGCCACACTAGCTTTAAGCTAGCTAACATGGCTAAAAATAGCAGTCCAGATGTGGCAGCACAGACCCCAGTGTGAGCTAGCCTCACAAGTACATACTCAGGGTTTTGGGTGAGCGCTTAAAGCCCACACTGCTGAATCTTCACTGCTGTTTTAAGCTGCACTAGCTAGATTTAAAAAAAAAAAAAAAGTCACACCTTTGTTTGCAGCAGTGACATACACTTGATCTCTGGCCTGCAGTACCCATTTTCCAAAAGTGGGAATGCTACAGGTCCAACTGCATTTGTACTTGTGAGCCCTTTCCTTATGGGGACCTGTGAACAGCAAACTGATTAAACATTCCAGTGACTCAAAAAACAGCATCCCTACAGAACAAAAACAATGCATTATATTCATTCCCCCAAAGATGCAGAGCATACAGGGCAAAGAATATAAACAGTAAGTGTCCTATGCGTTTGGATCTTACGGTCACCTTAATTTTTCCTTGCCAGCTTTTCAAAGTTCCCCTGCGGCTAGCATTCTCCCCAGGCATTCTGAGAGAAACAGACCATCCTGCTTGCAGCAGGCACTGTCTGTGTGTTCCCTCTGTAACATGTCAACTTTAACAAACACTCCCTGGGCAACCGTCCTTGGCTCACCCAAACCCACTCCTTTTTTTTTTTTTCCTAGGCCCAGGGTCCTAATCAATTTACCCTGTATCTACACCACAGCTTGTGTCAGCATAACTTGTGTCGGTCAGAGGTCAGTAACAAAAGTTACTTCAACATAAGCACCGGTAGGGACAGCGCTATGTCGGTGGGAGAGCTTCTCCCGAAGATACAGCTTCTGCTGTTCGCAGGGGCTGGAGTAGTTAAGCTGGCGGAAGAGCATTCTTCCATCGGCTTAGAGTACAGTGACCAGATGTCCTGATTTTATAGGGACAGTCCCCTTTTTGGGGTCTTTTTCTTATTTAGGCTCCTATTATCACTCATCCCCATCTGGATTTTTCACACTTGCTGTTTGGTCACCCTAGCTTAGGGCGGCTACACAGAGAGTTTGCATTGGTGCCGCTGTAATCTCCCTAGGGCAGCCGTGCCCTTAGTGTTCCCTTTGATGTCTGTCTCTCTCTCTCAGCCTTGGCAAACCAGTTATGTCAACAAGTTGGGGCCAAGGAGTCGCCTCTTCACAGTTTTAAACCTGGCTATTACGCTTGATTGTTGGGATGCACCTTATATAGGCCTGTTTTACCTTTCCTGCTTGGTTGCAATAACAACCCCTTTTGATCTCAGTCTATAGCAAGTAACCCATCATGAAGAAACAGAGGCATGCACCAGATTTATAAAAAAAACACAGATATTTCCCAGTTCATTACATCTTGTTTGTCAAGATCTGCATAGTGGATTTCTGCAAAACAGGCAGGACCACTATACAAGCCAACCAGATGGTACTGAGCTCCAGGACTTCCATATGCATTTTCAAGTTGTCTTGAGATCAAGTTATTTGCATCTGCGGATGATTTAGGTGGGTACCCCATCCTATCCTTGAGGAGTCTCTCACTAGTGTTGTCAGGAAGGGGGCACAAGAGAACCCCCTTTCATGTCCTCTGAATCCAGCCACCAAGCGAGTTCTCATTGAATTTGGGACAGGAGCATGACTCTTGCTCATGTGATGTCTGGACAGGGTGTACACAGACCTCAGCTGCAAGGGCTGCAAATGAAATCAGATAAGCCAACATGTGGCCTAGAAGCTCCAGACACGTATGCACAGCAAACAGATTTGACTGAAGGTGGTCTGTCATCCACTGGAGAAAATGGAACTTGACCTCTGAGAGGAAGACTCTGGTCAAGAGACAATCAATCAATCAGGGCTCCTATGCCATCATAGGACTATGATGGCATGATTTCTTATAGTTTACCCAGAGTACTAGTTGGGAGAACAGGGAGAGGAACACACTGCTGAGCTGCTGCAGTTTCCTCCCGGGATCTGCCTCTGATCAGCCATTCATGTAGATATGAATAAATGTGGATTTCCTTTCTCCTTAAATGTGCTGTGACCACTGCCAGGCATCTTGTGAAAAACTGTGTTGCTGAGAGTTTGAAGGACAATACCCTTTATTGGCAATGGTTTGGTCACACTAACTGTGAGGTACTTCCTGTGGATTTCACTATAGGGAAGTATGCATCCTGCAGTTGAGAGCCATAAACCAAATCATGAGCTTGAAGAAATGAAAGGATGGAAGCAAGATTTACCATCCTGAGGCAGCATACACATTCATTGAGTTTCTTCAGCTATAGTACAGGACGAAGACCTCCTTTCTTCTTCATAAGAAGGAAATACTGGGACTAGAAGCCTCTTCCCCTGAACTCTTGTGGAATCTCCTCTATGGGTCTTAGACAAAGCAATGAGACCACTTCTGCTTGAAACAGTCTCTTGTAAGAAATGTCCCTTAAGAGGGCCAAGGAAGGGGGGGACTAGAGGGTTAAAAGTGGAACTGGATGGACTAGCCATGGCCAATCATCTCTAGCACCCATCTGATGTTACCACAGATCATGCCCAGGGAAAAGATTATGCCCTCTGGGCTGGCTCTGTTGTGGCTCCCAAAAATCCTGTCAACATTTGCTGATGACCCAAAGATGCAGGGGGAAAGGAAGGCTGGCACCAAGAAGAAACCTGGGTTCAACAGGGCCACGGTACTCAGGTTGTCTGATGTGTTAAAATGGCACTCTCTCATCTGGGGTTGATGACTGTATGGCTTGCAAGACAGGGCTGAGATGTGGATCTCCAAGTGGAATTAGAGTCTTTTTAAAGGAGCGCAAGACATTGTCTGTCTGCTCACTAAATGGTTCCATGGCTTCAAATGACAGGTCCTCGATTGTGGCTTATATGCGTCCCTGCTAATGCCCAGTCCTTGAAGCCATGACACTCTGCACACAGTCACCGCTGTGGCCACAAATACAGCCATTGCCCACCTGTAGGCCCATCTGGCCAGCAATTGGTCATCTATGATTATTTCTTTGAGCTTTTCCCTGTTCTATGGTGGGAACTTTGATAAAGAGGACATTGCTCTACCCAGGTCAAAGAATCATAGTTGGCCAAAAGGGCTTGATATTTTGCCACCCATAGCAGGGTCTATCCCTCATTTATATGGATGGCAATCCTAACCAGGACAGAAGTTGTCAATATGTTGAACAACTGTTGATTTTTTTTTCTTGTATGACAGATGTATCTATTTCTAGAGTCTCTACAACTCTCATAAGGAATTCCTGAAGTAAGCCAGCACTGAGGCTACTACTTCCATCAGCTGACAAGGATGAAAAGTCCTTAGGTGGTAAAAGTACAGTGGAGGTGTTGCGCTGGTCCAAGGTCTCCTCCTTCCTGGTTCCCTCCTCTCCCCCTGCCCTGGTGTCAGTGATCTCTTTCTCCTTCTGGAGTGTGGTAGACATTGGCTCTTAGAAGCACATGGAGGTTGG
Organism: Mauremys mutica; assembly: GCF_020497125.1. Lineage (NCBI taxonomy): Eukaryota > Metazoa > Chordata > Testudines > Geoemydidae > Mauremys > Mauremys mutica. Next base: position 46,969,186 of record NC_059074.1, on the reverse strand, counting down.
ACCCCAATATGTTCAATAGGGCCACAGTGGCATGTCCTATGGATGTGGCTGGCTCATCTGATATTGGCCAGTTCAATGTCAATCCTGATGTGACGGTGGCTGAACCCTGTAGGGTCTGCCAAGTGGTCTTTCAGTGGTGTCACCCATAGATCTCAGAGGAGAGGATTCTAGTGATGTGCTCTAGTGAAGGAGTAAATCTATAGAAGCAGTGCCGGGGCTTACAGAGCTCTCTGTACAAGGACTGTACTGAGGACATGCCTGGTTCTTCTGGGGGCACATCATCAGGTGGCCTTTGTTCAGCTGTAGGCATCAATGCCAAAGGTTGTGCCACCAATACCAGGGTTGGCACTGGATAATTTTTTTCTCTATGCCACAAGCTGTTTTTTGTCACTAGCCCTCAATGTCACACATGAGGCTCAGTGGTTCTCTCCTGAGGCCTTATGCAGTCTGTCATGGGTGGGTAGGCCCTGAGCTCAATCTAGAATATCTGCTTCTGTGTTTGGGGAAGTCTTGCTCTGGGCCTGAAGCAAAACACTGACAGCTCTGGTACTGACGCCTGGTACAATGTTTTTTGTGCCAGTGTTGCTGTCAGCACTGGATCTTTTCTCTCTGCAGTCTTCTCTATGCTGGTTTTAGGTGTTGTATCTGTTAGAGTAGGCACATAAAGAAGTCTGTTTGCCTGGTAGCTGGGTTCTGATACCTGTTTCCTCAGGGTATGAAAAGACCTTAATAGATTTGCAGGACACATGGATCCCTTGTGCATCCTCAAAGAGAACTACCAGCACATTGAGAATTTATCCAGTATATCAGTGGTCCCCCAACTTTTCACATTGTGTCTCCGTCCGCCCTCCCACTCCCAGGAGCCGCAGTCAGGAGCTGGGGCCAGGAGCAGGGCTGTGGCTCCCAGGAGGTGGGGGATGCACAGACAGGGGTAAGGGGACTGAGGCTGGGGCCGAAGCCACAACCAGGCCAGGAACCAGGGGCCAGCAGCTGAGAGCGGAGCCACAGCTGAGGCCAGGAGTAGGCTGGCACTCCCTCCTCGTGCCCCATGAAGGCTGTCCAGGGCCCCGCCACACTCCCCCTCCCCCGAACGTTCCTCCATGTCGCCCCCTACCAGTTTGGAGACCACTGCAGTCTATGGAGCTCTCCTAGACAGAAGAGGCATCTGCTGTGTCCACCTTCAGTTAAATTCACCTATCACAGGAATGGCAAGGTTTGTAGCCCACAAGTTTACAATTCGCCATGTTAAGATGCCCTGTACAAAGGGAAATGCAAGACTCTACCCATCCCTGCACAGAAATACAAGTGCCAAGTTTGACTTTTGAATTAGACAGCTTTCATCTCATTCCCCCATTTGAATATTGTTCATAAAGGACTAAACTGGGCACAGTACAGGGGTAGAAAGAAGGCACCAGTTGGCATTCAGAGTTAGCCACACAGTGCCTGTTGTAGTTCCCACGTAATTTGCCATAGCCCTTTGCTATAGCATAGTCCTTTTTCCTGGCCAGCATACAGGATGGTTGACCCATGGGTCTGCCCATAGTTCACTCCTTTCTGCCTGTCACGGAGTCCCTGGGCAATGCTCTGGAACTGCTCCCTACGAAGCCATTCAGGACTCTGGTGAAGTCTCCTCTCTGTGAGCAGATTGTCTTCAGGGCAAGAAGCTCATATAGCTTCACCTTCCTGGGTCTCACCTTGGAGCATTCAGCATTCTCTGCCCCTTCATGCGCTTCCCACAGCGAGTCCACCCAGGTGGGGTACTGGGGAAGCCAGAGGGTCCTGCACCCTAACTTTGCAGTCAGACGTGACTCCAGTAAAACAGAGGTTTATTAGACAACAGGAACACGGTCTAAAATAGAGCTTGTAGATATAGAGAACAAGACCCCTCAGCCGGGTCCATTTTGGGGGGCAGTGAGACAGACACCCAGGTCTGCACTCACTCCACGTCCCCAGCCAGCGCCAAACTGAAACTCTCCAGCCCCATCTCCTCTGGGCTTTGTCTCTTTCCCTGGCCAGGAGGTCACCTGATCTCTTTGTTCTCCAACACCTTCAGTTGGCACCTTGCAGGGGAGGGGCCCAGGCCATCAGTTGCCAGGAGACAGGATGTCGGCCATTCTCTGTGCAGACAGCATCACTCCCCGGCCCTCTAAGGCTCTGCAACAATCACACCGCCTTATCCCACCACCTAGATACTTAAGAAGTGCATAGGGGAAAGTGCAGCACTCACACAGCATTCAGAGAAAACATTAAGAACATTCCCACTTCGTCACACTGCCCCCTTACCAGACAGTTGTCCAATCGATGGGGAGAGAACAACCGTATTTGCCCCTGCACTTCCTCAAGCGTTTGGGCTTTATTTTGACATGTCTGAACTATATTTCGGTTAGCATTAGATTTTAGCTCCTCAAAGCAGGGACCTCATTTTCTCTTTGTATAACACCAAAGCACACTGTCGACACTATAATATCTATCTCAAGACAAATGCTACAGTGATAGGCACAACAGTTTAAAAACTAGTGAGCACCTAGAATCCTGTCTCGGTGCAGCCCAAACACAGTTAGTACCTATATTTCCCTCTTCTCCAAAATCAAAAGGAGGAACTATTTTCAATCTAGTCTGGATAGCTTTGGAGAAGGCATATAGAAACAGGACATTGTGGCAAGGCACCCCTTCTGCCTCGCCAGACTTAGCGCTCCCTCCTCTGGCAGGGACAGGGCCTGGGGTAAATCAGCCCCACTCTGGAGTGTATATCTTCCCTCTTCGGGGTTGTTTCTCAGAGCCTTCCCGGTAGGCCTCGGAGTAGGCCTGAAGAGTGCTCCTCTGCCAAACAAAGGGAAACAAGTCTATAACACACTAAAACAAAAGGGGAATACCTTTCCCTGGCCCCCCCTCACTGGCAGAAGTGTTGCCCTGTCACTGGCCCCGGAGTGTCAGTCCTTCCCCTAAACAGGCACTGGGTTTGGGTGTCTCCCCTATGGGGAGGAGCGCAGTCTCACACACTGGAGAAGTGTATCTTCCTGCTGCTGCCAGCTTTGCAGCAGTTTGTCCTGCCCCCAGGGAGCGGTTGTAACAGGTTTTAGGCAGCCCTTAATTGGACTCAGGTGACCCTAATTGACCAGAAGTAACCCCTTCCCCGCTTGTAGGAAAAAGGGCCTTTAGCAGTCTAGGGCTAATATACCTGTTTTCCCAGACCCTCTGCAGCCGTCCGGCCTGACTTTGTCACAACATATAACAGAAACAATCTTGAAATCCACTCAAAAAAACCTAAGAAATAATTTCAGGAATTAATCATGCCCCTAAATTACCATGCCACTTTGTGGTTTTATAACCACATTTTAAAGAAATTCTCTTCTACTTCTGTATAAAAGACCCACACAAAAACGGAACAAACAAGTATACTGAAAATATTTTTCATTGAATCTTTCAGCTATCTTAAGTGTCATTTGTAACACAAGTAAGTAAAATTAAGGCCAAAGACTGATTTTTAAATTGACACAAAACCCCTCAGTTTTCTTAGTATGCAAAATTTCCGATTATAAAGAAGTGCAGACAGCCTGTTTAGATCATGTATAATTCATAGATTAAAAGAACATGCTTTCCTGGCCCATTTTCTCCTATTTCAGACCCATGTAAAACCCAAGGATTATGATTTCACTACAGAAGCAGAAATGCCTTCAATAAGTGGAAACAAATACTGAGGATGTTTGGGTAAGTGAGGGAAAAGGAGGCTTACTCATAAAGTGTCTCTTCTCTCCTTTCAACTACACCTTCTTCCACACACACCCCTACAAAAACATGAATTCGATATTCACTTGAGTCACACTATCATAAAAGTAGATAAAAAAATCAATTAAGGCTGACAACTTCATTTTTCTTCATTACATGATGACATCAGGAAAGGATTATCAAGCGAGCTGCAATATCTGAACACTGAAGGTCAATTTAAAGCAGAGGATTTAAACAATATTTCTGAGCTCCTTTTATTTAACAGTTAAAGAAAATTACAGGGTATAGGTGAGCAGGGAAAAATATGAAATAAGGTCCAGGATGAAACACGGTACCTATCAAGAATCATCCTGGATTGATAATTATAAATCGAAGAAATAACCATAATGGAAGAAATGACAATGACCAGTATAAAATACTGAGGTCCCTGAGATGGTGTTAAATTTCAGTGGGCTATGCAGTGTCTTCCATTTCTGCTCACTATTAGGTTTCATAGCTGATATTTAAACAGTACATCCGTGCCAATACTAAAGCTAACCAGGTAAGATACTTTTCACTGTTGCTGGATAACGGACTCAAATCCTGCTTAAATATCCAGGATTTTTTCTAACGCTGCACATTGATGAATGCTCTGCATTTACACGTGCTGCTCCAGATGTTCTGGCATACACAGACTATGTGCAAGCACTGCTAAATAGTAAGGCTATAAAGCACTCATAAGCTCTATGACGTATGACAATGCAGCGACGCTGACAGCAAGTGAAAGTTGTGCCAGCACACAAGTAGATAAAATCAAGCGCAGCAGTCATGTCTGTAGGGGGATATACTTTTTCCAGGCAGGGTTGCTCTCTGGTAATTTATTACCCTTGTTTAAGAAAAAAATTATGCTTATGGCTGACAATTTAGCAAGCTTGCTATATTTCATGTACAAATGACCTTGGGAGAAAAAAGTCTGACTACAGAATTCCCTGCATTGTATAACACAAGCAATACTTCCTTCAAGGTTTTAACCAAAAACCTCTATGTATCTCATGTTCAGTTTAGCACTATTTTACTTTTTTTTCCCCCTAGTAGGTTTTCACCATATGGTGAAAACAACCTTGTTCTGGAACCACTTAAAACTAAGCCACTCACTTCTACACAGAATAAAATGGGATATCTAGCCATAATGCACTGCACTGTGCATCAACACAAGCAGCATGAGCAGCACTGACGCAAGGAGCCATGCATGAATACGCACAAGCGATATACTAACTGCGGCTGCTTTATGTCAACGTAACTAGTGTCAGCAAAAGTTTGTATTGTAGACATGCCCTAAATCACTTTTGAAAATGAGACTTAGGCTCAGATTTTTTTTAAAGGTATTCAGGAGTCATTCCATTCAGTGGTGCGATGCCTTAGTGCCTACAATCACTCCGAAGTTTCCCACAGCTGGGTTTCCTTTCCCTGTTCACTTACCAAGATATTGGAAATGCTCCATGCTCCCCTGTAAAGGTGAGGGTGGGTTGTTGGATTTTTTTTAAACTTCTGTAGGTGTTTTCAGTCTCTGGATCAATTTTCTAGCCCAAATCAGAAATGGAGTACTGTGATCGGCTGGTTAATCTTGTCAGCTGATATTTGCTAATATTTGGCAATTTTACTCAACATTTCTAAAGTGGTTCTAAAGCTCTGCCTTGGCTCCTCTGAGATTTATCTATGGAACAATATTGTATCCCTTTGGGAAGGTCTAACTGCCAGTTTTAAATTTAGACAGTGACGGGGTGGGGGAGAACTGGAGAGGAGAGAACGCTTCAGTTTTCATAACTTTCTCCCTGTGCAGCCCATCCTCCACTTGCCTCTGGATTACCAGCTGCTGGCAACACTGACAGGGGATCCTGTATCTATTTTGTTTGTACTCTGCTCAGTTCAGTTCTGTGTGGCATGCTGCAGTAAAATGTTCAAAGACACGCTTTGCGCAGGTGGAATACCATCAGATTTTAGTAAACACCAAGCACAGACTGCAAAACGCAACATCGCCTGGGTTCTTCCAAATTAGAATGAAAACTGCAGTCCATAGCCAAACACTTCAATCTGGTCAGTCTATCTTTGTAGAGAGACGCATTCAGGTCTCTGAATAGTTGACTTGGTCTGCTCAACTTGCATAGTGAGACAGAGAACTTTGCCTGTAGCTAAGTATTGCAGATTTTGACATATCTGCATGTAAGATATTCATTCCCTAGATTTGTATAAGGCACTCTTTTCCACAGAAGAGCAGCAAGTTAAACAGGCAGTTACACGCCTTCTTCTTACTAAGTTCAGTCTCTGAGCTCTTTACCCAGACAGAGTCCCTATTTAAAGTGGATAACTGTTAGCCAAATGTGACTTTGTAACAGGGTTTAGTCACTGCTGGGGCGCCCCCTTGTGGCTGCATCTGGGGATTGGCTATGCCTAGTCTGAGGCCTCCTTCCTTCTCTTACTCATGCCAGGTCCCCTCTTGCTCTCTTGGTGGCAGAGGAGCTGGGCGTCACTCTGCGCCTGCCTGAGGTTTGCAGTTCCAGGGCCAACGCTACCACGAAGTACAGCCGCTGTCAGCACCACTTTGTGCCTGCCCAAAGGCTTGCAGTTTGGGGGAGCAATGCCTCCCTCTGCCCCCGCAAACTATGCCCATGTTAAAAAGTGGAGGGCATGGTCCCTGCCACCCCTGGTTCCAGCATTGGTGGCCCCCTCACTTTCACAAAGGTTCCAGCACCCTTGCACCCAGCCCTGCGCCCAGAGCTTAGGGGCTAAAGGGGCCATGAGCTGGCTGGGGGGGGCACAGCGCCCCCCAACTACAGGGCCCTGCACAGTTGCCCACCCATAAGGCTGGCCCTGCCCTCCCCAATTGATACACACCCCCACATCTGCGCTGCCCAGCTCTAAAGGTAGTGCCTCTGTCAGCAGCAGCAGCTCAGAAGTAAGGATGGCAATACTGTGACCCTGCTACAATAGCCTTGCGATCACTGTCCCCACAACCCTCTTTTGGGTCGGGACCCCCTGGTTATAACCCCAGGGAATTTCAGATGTAAATATCTGAAACCATGAAAGTGACAATTTTAAAAATCTTATGAGTGTGAAATTGACCAAAATGGACAGTGAATTTGGTAGGGCTCCCTATAGCTCCTATCTGTGTAATATTTCCCTCCATGATTTAGGTGGAAAGATCAAGGTACGACAACATCTGGAGAAAAAACAAGGTTATATTCAGGTGGAACCAAACATGAGAGAGGTGTAGGGATCATCATGACTAGTGCTACAAAAAAAAAAAATCACTTATAATTGGCAGCCAATATCAGATAAGCTACTGGCAGCTAGATTCCACTCTCGGCACATTAAGTGCACCATAGTCCAGGCATACACTCCAAACAACGATGCGGATGAAGAGGATAAAGAGAGATTCTATACAGAATTGAATGATGTAATGAAAGAACTACCAAACCACGATCTTGTCAGTTAACAGGATATGTCCTGATTACAGGAGATTTAAATGCCCGGATTGGAAATGAAAGAAAAGGTTGGGAAACAAACAGTCATCGGCCACATACAACTGGAACAATGACAGACAATGGCACAAGACTTATTGTCTTTGGCGCAAAATGCAAGCTTAGCATCTGCAATTCTTTCTTCCAACATACACAAAAAACATGGATTTCTCCAGATGGCCACACGCAAAATGAGATACACTACATCTGTGTTAGTCAGAGGTGGAAAACATCAGTGTTAGACACAAGAATATTTAGAGGACCAGATATGGGGAATGATCACTACTTGCTGAAAGCAACATCAAATTGAAGTTTAAAGCACTCAAAAAGAAACAACACAGATTCAGATTATTCAATGCACAGAAACTACAAGATTGCAGGCTATGAAGAGAGTACGAGATAGAGGTCAAGAACAGGTTTGAGGCTCTTAAAGATCTTAAAGAAAACGAAGTGGAAAAATACTGGGATCTTTTCAAAACAGCTATGTTAGAGGCAGCTGAAAAGATAATTGGTAGAAAGAGAGGAAGCAATAAACAGTGGATGTCAGAAGAAACATGGAAAATTATAGACAAAAGAAGAAAACAAAAGGCTCCAATACTACAACATGCGACTGAAGAAACAAAACAGACCTATAGGAACCTTGACAAACAGTAAAGAAACAATGCAAAAAAGATAAGCGAAACTGAATAGAAAGTAAGGCTAGTGAAGCTGAAGAAGCAGGAGAAAGAAATGATACAAGAACAATCTACACGATCCTGAAACAGTTAACAGGATATGTATCAAAATTCAGACATGTCCCAGTGAAAGGGAAACAAGGAGAAATTTTGAAAACACAGGAGGAACAAGAAAATAGATGGGTGGAACACTTCGAAGAAGAGCTAAACCAACCAGAACCAATTACAAGACTGAAATTTAACAGTGACAAACCATTAGACCTAGATATAGATGTGCCTGAGGTAAAAATCAAAGTAGTAAAAACAGGATTGCAGAAGCTGAAAAACAACAAGGCACCTTGTAGAAGGGTGCTGGTGCAAATTCACCTAATAAGCCCCTGCTCAGCCAGCCCCAATCAGGGGAAATAGATTGGGGCTGGGGAGAAGCCTGGTGCCTTGCCTTTAGAATTGGCTGCACCTGCGAGCCTGAGGATTCAAGGGCTATAAAGGCTGGCTGGCAGCCAGAAGAGGGGGGAATGGCCAGGGGAAGGTCAGTTTCCAGGCTAAGGGCAGACGCTGTTTAGGAGAGGAGATTATCAGGCCTGCAAACTCTGTATATAGCATAACACTGGTGCTGGGAGAACATTGTGTAAATAAAGCCACGGGTGCTGCATAACTAGAAGCCACTCTGAGCTTTATTGGGGCAACCAGTGGGCCCCAGAAAGAGGGGTGGGCAGAGGACTTGTCACACACCTGGTTTGGACTGCATTCATCCTGAGATGCTTAAATATGGAGGCGAAGACATGGAATCAGTCATCTGTTCGCTATGCAACAAAATACAGATGGACCCTCGGTATCATAATCAAGTTACCAAAGAAAATGAGACTTAGGCTCACCAAAGAAAGGTGATCTAAACAATTGCTTAAATTGGAGGGGAATAACTTCTATCTGTCACAGGAAAACTATTAGCAGTAGCCCTCCTGAACAGAATGAAAGGAAAGGTGGATACCATCCTACGTGAACAACAATCTGGATTTAGACAAGGGAGATCGTACACAGACGCTACTTTCACCCGGAGACGAATTATTGAGAACACAATTGAATTCCAAGGCAATCTTGCCATCAGTTTGGTGGACTTTCAAAAGGAATTTGATAGCGTAAACAAAAACAATGTGGGAAATTGTTGAACAATATGGAATTCCAACAAAATTAACCAACATTATGAAGGCATTCTATGCCAACTCAAGATGCTGCTTTAAAATGAAAAATGGATTGAGTGAGCCATTCAGCATCAAGACAGGTGTAAGGGAGGCGTGCATCCTATCTCCTTTTTTGTTTATGCTAGTCATCAACTATGGATTAAAACAATGTGATAGTGATACATATGGCCTAAATGGAACAATTCAAAGCTATTTGATCTAGACTTTGTTGACGACATCGCTCTTATCAACGAAAATGCCAACAGACTACAAAAATGCACAAACCAAGTAGAAGTAATGGAGAAGATAGGTTTGACATACAATGCAAAGAAGTGTGAAGTCATGTTAATGGGGACTACAGGGACAGAAACCAAAATTGAAGATGAGAAATTGGAGAAGGTGAACAATTTTACATATTGTGATAGACCCAGGCCAGTTGGGAACAGCAAAGTAGTAGAAGGGAGATATACTGGCCACTGGATAAGAAGTTTTCTGTTCCCTGAGTGACCAGAGCAGGGGCTGCTCCAGGCTAATAAGAACACCTGACTCCAATTAACCTGCTAAGAGTCAGGTGAGGCTGTTAAGCACCTGACTCTAATTAAGGCCCCTCTGATGCTATAAAAGGGCTCAATCCAGTCAGACCAGAGGGAGCCAGAGGAGACGAAGTGTGTGCGAGGAACTGGGAGCAAGAGGCATGCAAGAAGCTGAGAGTGAGCAGGCATACTGCTGGAGGACTGAGAAGTACAAGCGTTATCAGACATCAGGAGGAAGGTCCGGTGGTGAGGACAAAGGTGGTGTTGGGAGGAGGCCATGGGGAAGTAGCCCAGGGAGTTGTAGCTGTCACGCAACTTTTCCAGGAAGCACTCTAGACAGCTGCAGTCCACGGGGCCCTGGGTTGGAACCCGGAGTAGAGGGAGGGCCTGGGTTTCCCCCCCTAAACCTCCCAACTCCTGATCAAACACAGGAGGAATTGACCTGGTGGCTTCTACCGGAGGGGAAGGTCTCTGGGCTCTTTCCCGACCCACAGGGTGAATCTGTGAGGCGAGAAAATCCGCCTATAAGCACAGGACCCACCAAGGTATAGGAGGAACTTTGTCACAGTATCTTGGAAGTACCATCAGCCAAGATGGTACCAGTTCGGAGGAAAGAAGAATTGAGAAGGAAAACGCTACATTTGGAAGACTCAAAAACATCTGGCAACTCAAAGACATCTGCCTCAAGTCAAAACTGAATGTGTAGAAAGCAACTATTATCACCATCACAACATATAGCAGTGAGACATGGCAACTTACCAAGAAAGATACGCAAAAGCTGAATGCATTTACTCAAGTGTTTGAGAAGAACATTGGGAATAACATACAGAGATAGGAAGATGAATGAAGAAGTCAGAAAAATTACTGGACAAAGCACCCTCACAAATAATCTACAAAAGACGACATCAGTGGCTGGGACATGTGCTGAGAATGGAAAGAGAACACTGCCCTTGAATGGAAGCCAGAAAATGCAAGAAGAAAGAGGAAGAGCGTGAATAACATGGAAACAAACAGCTCTGAATGACATCAAGTACCCCAACATGAAATGGGAAGATCTGGAGAGAAAGGTAGTTGATAGTCAAAGATGGCAAATGTGGATAGCCCAACGTGCAGCAAAGCACGGGATGGACTAAGCTCTAAGGTAAGTGCCTACAAGCAGAGGCATCAATTCAGATATTTGGAAGGGGGGGAAATTCCAGTCCCCGCCAACTATGCAGAAAGGACCCCGCTCTGGTCCTACTTGTCCCAACCTCCTCCCCCAGACTGGGGCAGCAGGTCTCCCTCAGCCAGGGAGCCTCAGTCTCTCATCTCTCTTACCCACTTGCTTCATTGAGCCAGTGCTGCCAGGAGTAGAGTTCTCAGCAGACTCCCCTGTGCTCCGCTGTACAGGAACTGACTCCCAACACTTTTAGGCCCAGCCACCCCTCCATCTGGATGATAGGGCTGCAGGGCCAAATTTGAGTGATGATGCAACCTCATGTGCCAGGTTTCAATGCCATTCACTGATATTTGGCTCAGATGCCCCTCCAACTGTAAAAAGGGGCAGCTGGGTCAAATTTCAGTGGTGTTGTAGGCAAGCAGCCAAAGTGATGCTCCGGTTGGCTCTGGCAGCAGCTGTACTGATTTAGCATGGGACCAATACTTAAAAAGTGCAAAAACCTGGGGGCAGAAGGGCATTCGCCACTTCCCCTCAATTGGTACCACTGCCTAGGATCCCTAGTCAAGGACCAGGAATCTATTGTGCTAGGTGCTGTACTAATACAGAACAAAGACAGTCCCTGCTCCAAAGAGCTTACAATTATTGCCATGCCTTTCTTCTGGAACTTATAATCATGTTCCCTACTCCGCTGCGCACACAGGTGAACCAGAGATGCAAATGGCTGATGCAAATCCATTCCCCCTCCCCATTGCTTTTCTTCCTTTTTTGGGCTTCAAAAAAAGTCAGCAAGATACTACTTTATAAAGCATGTGGGTTACACAGGCAGAACAAGGGATGCTACAGACAAGGAAGAAGGGGTGAAATTGAAAAGCAAAAAACTCGTCTTGCAGACTAGTTAGTGATGAATTTAAGCAATCAGTAATGTCAGGGAAGAATAGGTAAGTAGAGGTGATCAATTATAGGCTAACATGAAACGGATGGAAGAGTTCAAAGGTGAGATGGAAAAGAAAGTGTGTCCTTGAGGAGTTCCAGGTAAATTACACTGAGAAGCCCAAGTGTATTGAGGCATACTAAAGAGGCAGGAGGTAAAAGGCAAATGGAATGAATAAACAGAGGTGATGACAAAGTAGGAGTTGAACAAGTCCATGGAGAGCTTTTTGATAGGAATATTTTTTGTCTTGGATCCTGAGATGGGTAGGAGTGAAATAGTGTCAGTTTCTGAAATGACAAAGTAGTATGGCCCTATTCATCTGTATCCAAAACTGAAGGATTTAGGAAGACTAAGATGATTTTGCGGTAGTACACAGATGAAATACAGCTATAGGCTTTACCCTTAAATAAGATAAGAAGCTAATTTTTGGGCCATCTTGTCCAACACAGAGATATAAAAAAATCCTTTAGCCAAATTCTGTGTTGGAAATCCACTCCCTTATTTAACTTCCCTAATTATATAATTCCACTGCAAGACCTCGCTGTCTTGAAGATGATCTTTTCCCTCCCAATCACTAACAAAAACTTACATTTCCATCTTTACTAGTCTTGCATACTGACTAGGCAAAGTACTGTAATTCATTCTTGTCTTTCATTTCTAGGGGTATTTGTATAATACAAATAAGCAGTGCATATCCAATTCACTTAGTCTCTAGTGGACATACCCTCTGACCCACTAATCATTTGTACAGCGATTTTTTTTTTCCCTTTTGGGCGGCAAATGAATAAGGAATTCTGCAGAGTCCTGGGAAGAACAGAACACTACCAGAATTCAGAGCTAAAACTAGACATAATATGCATTTCTTCTTCCATAATTCCTTCGTCTAAATGTTGGCTCAAAGAAGATATCCAATCTTGAGTACCAAGTAAATATCTAATTTAAAGACTGATAGTCACATACTTAAAGCCACTAAAACCACACTTGAGTTTAGTGTATTTACACACCAAAAAAGCATATTAGTACAGAGAGTGATATTACTTTCCCTAGGAAGATTGGTCAAAAAAATATATTGGCAGTGTCAGGAATTCTGTGAAGAGTTCTCATGATCTGCAGCAAGACTTGAGTTTGGCCTGGATATATCTTTGCTGTTCCCTTTAAAAAATTGTCACATTTGACAGAGAGTTCGGCCTTGTCTACACTACAGAGCTTGTCAGTTTAACTTGCATTGACTATCAAAAAGCAGTATAATTACATCGCTTGTGCGTGTTCACACAATGCTCCTTCAGTCAGCAGAGCACATCCAGTTGGTGCTCTAGCACCAACAGAGAGCAGTGCACTGTGGGTATTGTGCTACTCAACACCTTCTGCAGCTAGGACTTGTGGGAAGGCAGAATGGATTGCAGTGCATCACAAGTGTGGGCTCTATGTCCCATGATGCAGTTTTTTTCTGTCTCAGCATTCTATGGGCTTCCAACTGCATTTCGTAGCATTTTTCAACAGCTCCATCTTTACTGTGCGCCCACCATCTCTGTCTGAAAGGATGGATACCGTACTGCTATCTACTGTTGTGGTCACTGTTATGAACACATTGCGGATGGCCATGCAGGATATCATGAGCTCCTAATCTGAACAGGAATCAGAGTTGCCTGACCTGCTGTGTGCCATAGAAACAAACACCACCAGATTACTTTTGGCATTCACGGAGCAGCTGAACACAGTGGACCATTGCTTTGGGGTTTGGAAACAAGCACTGAGTGGTCAGACTTCATTGTTATGCAGGCCTGGGATGATAAGCACCTGCCTGGAACTGTGTGCAGAACTCACCCCAGAACTGCAGCATGAGGGCATCAAAATGAGAGCTGCCCTCTCAGTGGAGAAGCACGTGGCGATCGCTGTGTGGAAGCTGGCAGCTCCAGATTACTACTGGTCGGACATGAATCAGTTTGGAGTCGGGAAGTCAACCATTGGGGCTGCAGTAAAACAAGTGTGCAGGACCATTAATTGCATCCTGCTACAAAGGACTGTGACTCTTGGCAATAAGTGTGAAAAAGTGGATGGCTTTGCAGCAATGGGATTCCCAAACCGCAGCAGGGCGACAGATGGCATGCATATTCCAATTTTGGCCCTGGACCATCTTGTGACAGAGTACATCAATAGAAAGGGGTACTTCCCTATGGTATTGCAGGCGGTTGTGGATCACGGTGGGCATTTCACAGACATCAACATGGGATGGTCTGGGAAGGTGCATGACATCTTCAGGAACACTGGCATTGACTAGCAAAAACCAGTATAGTTACATTGCTTGTGCATGTTTACACAATGCTCCAACCAGGAACTTTGTTTCCACACCATAAGATTCCAGTAGGGGATGTTGAAATGCCCATAGTGATCCTAGGAGGCCCAGTGTACCCCTTACTCCCATGGCTCATGAAGCCTTACATGGGAAACCTGGACAGCAGCAAGGAGTGCTTCAGCAATAGGTTGAGCAGGTGCAGAATGACCACCCAATATGCCTTTGGCAGATTAAAAGTGCACTGGTGCTACCTTAATGACAGATTAGGCCTAAATCAGAAAAATATTCCTGTGGTCATAGCGGCCTGCTGCATGCTTCATATTTGTGAGGCTAAGGGTGAAAAGTTTCCCCCAGGGTGGAGCACAGAGGTGGATCGCCCGACTGCTGAATTTGACCAGCCAGATACATGGCTATTATGGGGGACATAATAGGCGGCTATTCAAGTCAAGGAGGCTTTGAGGCAACATTTTGACAATGAGCACCAGTAATGTGTTTTTCTGCATAGCATTCTGCCATGCTTTGTTAACTTGCCACCTTGCATGAAAATTGTGATGATTCCTGACTGGGATTTACAGTCAGCAAATAATCAAACTGCTCATGGTATTACTACCATGAGCAACCACCACGTGTACGAGATTATAAGATTGCTTATCTTTTTGAGAGTTTGTTTTTATTAAATACCAATTAACAACACAAACAAAAGACTTGGTGGGATGGGAGATAAGAATGCAGGGCACATAGACTCTTATAGCTGTGTGTAAGTCCAGCTCTCATTTTGGAAACTGTCCAAAGGAGTGGAGCGAACGGGGTACCAAGACGTTCCGGGAAGTTGCAAGGTATGTGCGGGAGGAGTTTGGGGAAAGCAGTTCTGTATCAGCCGGGGGAGGGGGCACACGTATTCTGCCTGGAGCGTGATTAGGGACTTCAACATCTCTGTTTGCTCCTCCATCACGTTTCTCATCCACTGCTGGCCCTTTACAATGCGCTCCTCACTCTCCTTTCTGTCCTGCCTTTCTATTTTAAATTTTTCCTTCAGGGTCTCTCTCCACTCCCTGCGTTCTCTTTTTTTCAAACCTCTGAGGATTGGAGCACCTCTCTGAACATGTCCTCCTTGCTCTGATCAGCATCAACTCAAAAATATCATTTAAGAGGGCTCTCCTCTCCTGCATCATGAGCACAAGAGACAGACTGCTGGAACTGACTAGACCCCTCCAGAGTGGAAAAGAAGTCCTAACTCACCACACCCACCAGACGACCCAGCCGTGCGTTCCACATTGCCCTCCAACTCAACCAACCGCCTCGTCCACAACTTCGTCCACCCAGTTAAGTCCACTGTCCACTCCCACCAGAGTATCCACTGGTTTCTCGGCAGTGGAGGTGGGGTTGCCACCAAGGATAGCGTCCAGCTCCTTATAGAAGTGGCGGGTCTTTGGCGCAGCATCAGAGCAACTTTTGCCTCCCTTGCCTTCCGGTAGGCCTGCCTCAGCTCCTTTATCTTCACATGGCACTGATGCATGTCCCGTTTGTAGCCCTTATCCAACATGCCAGGAGAAATCTGACCATAGGTATAGAAGTTCCTATGGCTGGAGCGGAGCTGGGACTGCACAGCCTCCTCTCCCCACAGTGCCAACAGATCCAACAACTCAGGTGTGCGCCAAGTGGGAGAGCGTTTGCTGCATGGAGCCACCATGAAGAGCTGGGAAAATGCGATGTGAGCTGCTCCCACCGAGGAAACAGGAAGTGGAATTTCAAAAATTCCCAGGCCTTTAAAGGGAGAGGGGTGGATGCCTGTGTATCTGGGTGCAGGGCAGTGGAGTTCAAACTGCTGACCAGAGCGGTCAGGATGGCCATTGTGGGACACCTCCTGGAGGCCAAGTATAGCAACATAACCAAGCACAGTGTCGACACTGACACTTTGGCTATGGCTACATTAGCGCTTCAAAGCGCTGCCGCGGCAGCGCTCCCGCGGCAGCGCTTTGAAGCGCTAAGTGTAGTCAAAGCCCCAGCGCTGGGAGAGAGCTCTCCCAGCGCTGTCCGTACTCCAGCTCCCTGTGGGGAATAACGGACAGCGCTGGGAGCCGCGCTCCCAGCGCTGGGGCTTTGACTACACTGGCGCTTTGTAGCGCCGCAATTTGCAGCGCTGCAGAGGGTGTTTTTTCACACCCTGCTGCAGCGCTGCAAATTTGCAAGTGTAGCCATACCCTAAGTCAATATAACTTTGCCACATAAAGCTCTATGCCTCTCATTGAGGTGGTTTTATTTTGTCAGCAAAGCAGGAAAATTTTGTTGGCAGAGGAGCATTGCAGTACGTACACTTCCACTGTTTTGTGCATGAAAGCTGACTTTTGTCAACAAAACTTGTAGTGTAGACAAGGTCTTAAAAACCATTAAAAAGCACTATTTAGTCCGCACTGTAGACTGGGAAATAACATCTGAGAAACATCAGATGGGAAACTAATTGAAATACAAACTATCAAAAAGATGTTTGTTCTGTGGCCCTTTCTGACAAAGCAAATCAACTTTCAAGTGAGCAGGGATGGAGGGAAGGGGAACAAGGCTGTAAGTGTTTCCTAATAACCTTTAAAATATTCATAGATCTGCTAGGAAATCAGCCTACCACATCTTATTTGTTCTTTGACAGTCACATCCCTGACTCACTCATTCCTCCTTGGTACCTCCTTACAGCCTTGTTTACACTAAGAAATTTTACAGATGACTGGGGATGGCACTGGTGGGAATGATTTTTGTAAAATCCCCATTCACACACAGCCTTACAATGGGATAATTATTACTTGCATATTTACGCTACCTCAGACATAATTTAAGTTAATGCTGCTTAAACAGTTTACTCAAGTCTTCTCCCCCGTCCCTGGCGCCAGGAGGGTTGGGGGAAAAGTAAAGCAATGTAGAAAAAGAAACCACCTCATGCTTCTATACTGGCAAACAAACAGTGACATTAAAAGGTTGTAGGGCCTGCACCTGCTGAGGATGTCAAACTAAGACTTTTTCTAATAGGGAAATTCACTGTCTTATATTCAGTATTAGCACAAGAGTGTTTGAGAGAAACTAAATATGTAGCAATGGGTTTCCCTTAACAATATACCTAAATATTTAAGAAAGCACTACTACTCAAATGCTTTCCTGTTCACCTTTTTGTGAGGCCATCTGCAAATAAAGTCCAGAATAGACTTCAGATTCCATTTTTAGACAAAAAGCCATTTAAAAATACACACAATTAACAGGTCATTCTAATACTTGGCAGTAATAAAACAGTGAATGGAGAGAATAATAAGAGAAGGTTACTCACCCTGTGAAGTAACTGAGGTTCTTCAAATTGGTGTCACTGTGGGTACTCCACTTCAGGTGATTGTACATCCCTGCACCTTTGATCGGAGAATTTCAGTAGCAGTGCTCATCTGGGTCATGCATGTGCTCTCCCCATCTCGTGCCATTGTCAGCATCTATCTAGCACAGGGGTTCTCAAACTGGGGGTCGGGACCCCTCAGGGGGTCACGAGCTATCAAGCTCCACCCCAAACCCTGCTTTGCCTCCAGGATTTATAATGGGTTAAATATACATAAAAAGGTGTTTTTAATTTATAAGGGGGGGTGGGTCGCACTCAGAGGCTTGCTATGTGAAAGGGGTCACCAGTAAAAAAGTTTGAGAGCCATTGATCTAGCACAGGGGTCGGCAACCGGTGGCTCGCAGCTCGCCAGGGTAAGCACCCTGGCGGGCTGGCCCGGTTTGTTTATCTGCCACGTCGGCAAGTTCGGCCGATAGCGGCTCCCACTGGCCGCGGTTCGCGGTCCCAGGCCAATGCGGGAGGCAGGAAGCGGCGCGAGCCGAGGGATGTTCTGGCCGCGGCTTCCTGCCTCCCGCATTGGCCTAGGGCCGCGAACCGCGGCCAGTGGGAGCCGCGATCGGCCGAACTTGCCGACGCGGCAGATAAACAAACCGGGCCAGCCCGCCAGGGTGCTTACCCTGGCGAGCCGCGAGCCACCAGTTGCCGACCCCTGATCTAGCACCACACAACAGACCCCTCTCAGTTCCTTCTCTACCATACAGTCCGGAAATTGAACTCTGAAGTAGAGGGGAAGAGGGCAGGTAGTGTAGCATCTACAGGAACATCATTGCGAAGAACCTCAGTTACTGTACAGGGTGAGAAATCTTCTCTTCTTCTTTGAAGAGTGTCCCTGTGGGTGCTCCACTTCAGATGACTGTCGAGCAGTGCCCCTCCATCGATGGAAGGGGCTTTGGAGTTGCATAGGTAACTGATGATAATACACCAAGTCCTACCAATTCGC
The DNA here is from genome assembly GCF_020497125.1 of Mauremys mutica. Taxonomy (NCBI): domain Eukaryota; kingdom Metazoa; phylum Chordata; order Testudines; family Geoemydidae; genus Mauremys; species Mauremys mutica. The sequence continues at coordinate 46,950,891 of NC_059074.1, read as the reverse complement.
CCAAACTTGAACTCAGATCTATTGCATAGTGTTTTCTGACCACGTATGCGGATGCCCAGGTGGCCACTTTACGGATGTCCATGATTGGTACATTGTTGAGAAAGGCTACATTGTTGATAAGGACCTGGTGAAATGGGTTCGGATCCTTGTTGAGGGTTGTATATCCTCCTGTTGGTAGCAAAGGTGACTGCATCCATAAATCCATTCAGACAGTCTGCTTGGAAAAGGAAAAACCTTCAGATCGTTCCGAAGTTGAAATAACAAGTTTCAGTGACTTTCAGTAGGTCTTGGTTCTCTCAAAGTAGCATGTGAGTGCACATATGATGTCCAGAGTGTGAAATATTGAGTCCCATTTGCTCCCATGAGGTTTAGGGGAAAATGAGGAAAGATGGATTGGTTGGGTAAAAATTTAGGATGAGGTTTTAGGGTGACCTTATCCTTGAAAAAGATGGCATATGGTGGGTGTGCCAAGAGGACCCCTAATTCTCCCACTTGTCAGGCAGACGTGATAGTGACTAAGAATGCCACCTTAATTGACAGATGTGTTAGCATGTTGCTAATGGTTCAAATGGGGCCCCAGTAAGGCAGTGTATTACCAAGTTCAAGTCCCAAGGTGGGGCAGATACTCATATTTCAGGGTAGACGTTTCTGATATCCCTAAGAAAGCATTTGGTGATAGGAAGGGAAAATACAGCTCTCTCATAAAGCTTATGGTCTTTATGCTGCTTTTCCTGGTGAGGGTCTACCTTGTGATGAAAGGCTGTAATAGCTGCAAGATGGACTGTGAGCGAGCTAAGGGATATGCTGCAACTAAAGAACTCTGGCCTGTATTCTAAAATCATTGGTAAGGGGGCCGGTAATGGCTCGGGATAGTTTATTTTTGCACCAGATGGAGAATCTCCTCCATTTATGAAGTACTGCGTGTGGGTTATCCTTCTACTGTTCAACAATATGTCTTTCAGCTATTCCAAGCAGGTCAGTTCGTCGTGATGGAACCATGTAGGAGCCATGCTCTCAGGCGAAGCCTCTCCAGGTTTGGGTGATAAACCTGTCCAGCATCTTGCGATAGATGATTCGGCAGAAGTGGAAGAGTGCATGGTGCACATACCGCCATCCTCAAAAGGTACGAGTACCAAATTTGTCTGGGGGGACTATCAATATGACTTTGGCTTTGTCGCCTCTTAATTTTGTGTATTATCCTTGATAGCAGGGGGATGGGGGAAAACACGTATAGCAGAGGCACATCCCATTTGAGAAGAATGGCATTGCCCAGGGATCAGAACCCCAGCCCTGCTCTTGAGCAGAATTGCAGGCATTTGTAATTCTGGGATGTCATGAAGAGGTCTATGAATGGGTGACCCCAGTGTTTGAATATGCTCTGCAGAACTGTGTTGTTTAGCTCCCACTCATGGTCCTGAGAGAATTCCCTCCTCTTTGTATCTGCTGTGGTGTTTTGACATCCGGAGAGATACGAGGCAGACGTTGACACTGTAGCGGATACATCAGTTCCATAGTTTTCTGGCTTCACTGCACAGGAAGCGTGATCTTGCTCCCCTGTCAGTTTATATAAAACATGCAAGCAATGTTGGTTTTGTTCCTGATCAAGGGCAGGAAGTGCAAGCACATGTTGCAGACTGCGCTATTCCAAGAGGTTTGTGTGTAATGGTGTCTCAGAGGGAGACCGTCTTCCCTGAATTGTGTGATGTTGTAGGTGGGCCCCGCATCAAGGAGGCATTTGTTGTGAGAAGCATTGAGGGTGGAGTCTGCATGAAAGGGACACCCACACACGTGTTGTGGGGTTGAGTCCAAAAGTGTAGAGAGTCTTTGACTTTGAGCAGCACAGTGAGGTGCCTGTTCAGGCCGTGTTTGTATGGAATGTAGACAGTTCTTAGCCAACCCTGAATGCAGAGCATGTGAAGTCATGTGTGTCATACTATGGATGTGGTTGCTGCCACATGACCTAATAGTTGGAGATAGGTCTGCACTGATATCTGTGGGCTATTCAGTACTGTGAAGATCAGACCGACTATGGTAACTAATCTGGTTGGTGGTAGGGACGCTTTGGCCTCTAGAGCTTCAAGATAGGCCCCGCTGAAGTCCAGTTTCTGCATGGGTGTCAATGTTTACTTGGAATCCCAGCCACAAGAAGAGGGCGATTATCCTGTGCAGAATGTCTATAGCATTTGCCGCTCTGTGGGTGCTTTTAGAAGGCAATTGTCCATATAGAGAAATATTGTCACTCCCTGCTTATGGAGGTGCTCTGCCACTACCGCAAGAATTTGGGGGGTGGGGGAGAAAAACCTCACACTGTTGTCAAAAGGCCAAAAGGCAGAACTTTGTATTGATAATATTCTGTCCCCAGAGTAAACCTGAGGAACCTCCTGTGTGCAGGATGTATGCTTACGTGAAAATAAGCATCTTGTAGGTCAAGGGCTGAAAACCAGTCCCCTTGTTCCAATGCTGATATTATTGTTGCTAATGTGACCATTGTGAACCAGTAGATGAATTTGCTGAGTTTTCTGAGGTATAGAATAGACCTCCATCCACTGTTTTTACTCCCACTACTTCTTAATCCAGAAAACGCTTTTCCCTCTGTGTTGTGATGGTACCTGTTATAGATAGTATTTCTTTTGGGAAGCCAGACAAGTGAAGCCACGAAACTTGATGCATAACTAGGACAGTGGCTGTGGAGTCTGCCGCCGGGTCAGCCGCATCTAAAGATGGTTTAGCTGGGAGTTGGCCCTCTGAAATGATGGCTTTAAATTGATCTCTTTAGTCTTATGGAATTATGTCAATAAAATCTGAGAGTTTGGAATAGTTCGTGTGGACATATTTTGCCATTAGAGTAGCATAACTGGCGATCTGAAATCGAAGAGTGGCTGATGAATAGGCCTTGCGGCCAAAGAGTTCTAACTGTTTTTACTCGTCATCATTCAAAGTGGATCTGGATTGGTGCTGCCTGCCTCATTGGTTGATGGCATCAACCACTAAGGAATCTGATGTGGGGTGAGAAAATAAAAAGTCCATTTCCTTTGAGGTGACAGTACTTTTTATCCACTCTCTTGGAAGTGGGAAGTATCATAGCCGGGGTCTGCCATGTTTTTAGCCGACTCCATGAGTGTGTTGTTTATCAGAAGCGCAATTTTCGATGAAGAGAATGCTTGGAAACTGTCCAGTAATTTGTGTTGGAACTCTGGGACCTCCTCTAGAGGGATCTCTAGGGAATCAGTGATTCTCTTAAAGAGCTCTTGGAAATGTGGATGGCGGTGGCATTATGGCCTTGTCTGGGAAGAAGAAGAAGAAATGTTAGCTGCTAGTGTCGTGTCCTGTTCCAGGGTCACCTCCTGTTCTTCAAAGCCTTCTTCAATGGTGCAGTCATTGAGGATGGTGGGGGAAATCTAATCCTCTCCTTGTAGGGTCCTGGGGGCCTGGGGTACTGTCTCCTATATAGTCCCTAGGGATCCCAGTAGGCCCACTGAGTGGGGAATGGCATAGGCGGTGCCATCCTCCTCACAGCAGAAGGCACCCTCCTCCTCATCTTCCTCCTCGCTGGAATATGAAGGGGCCAAAGATGAAATGGGCTGACATGGTGCCAAACATGCTGGAGAAACATTGGTACCGAAGAGAAGTGATTCCTGCGTCAATTAAACAAGCAGGAATCCCTGCCCACACCAGGAAGAGCAACTTTTTGTCAGTCAAACTCAAGAATCCTAAAGGCTTGTCTACAAAGAAATTAAACCAAATGAATTAAAGGTGTGAATTTAAAGTGTATTACTTAAAGCACATTAGGGACAGTCTATAATGGGAACTTATATTGGCATAGCGACGTCTCTCAAGGGTGTGAAAAATCCACACTCCTGAGAGATGTAACTAAGACCACCCAACCTCTGATGCAGTCGGCACTAGGTCAATGGAAGAATTCTTCCATCAACTCTCTCGGGGATGTGGATTACCTAGGCTAACAGGAGAATCCTTCCTGTTGGAGATGAGATTGTTCCCACTGAAGCGTTACAGTGGTGCAGCTGTAGCTGTTTGAGTATAGGCATATCCTTAGACTCCTGTGTGGATGCTCTCATTCAGAAGTAAACTCAGTCCACTGTACGTTAGCTTAATTCCGCGTGTAAATTTCCAGTCTCATATGCAGGGATAACCCACATGTACAATGATTACGTTTGCACAGACATCTTTTCTGAAGTACTAAATGTGTCCTTTGTTGGAGTTTATTATTATTCCTCCTTCTCAGCTGCTGCTACCTCCATGGGGAACATAAGATGTCCCTCAGTCCCAGAAATCCTAGTACAATGTATATTGAGTTAGGAGATCGGGTACTTGGGTGGCAAGCACAGGAGGGCTGGGACTTCTACGGAGTAATAAAGAGCAAGGAGCAAAGGCAGCAGGGAATGGATCTTCACCATCCCTGACAAAGCTTCCACTGAGTAGCATTCCTCCCTTCGTGCCAACATAAGAGACAGACTCACGCTGCTGACAGCATGATGAAGTGTTGCTTGCATGTAGCAATTCACTTATATATTGGAATTTAAAATATTTTGCAAGTTATATTTGTTGCTGCTGGGGATGCCACTGGCTCTTTACACACCTTTTTCGATTTGCAATGCAGTTCTGTAGTCTACATTTCTGATATGTAAAGTTGCCCTCAGCTTATCATTTGAAGGGTGGGGAGAAAGGAAGAAACATTAGTTCTATGATAGGAGAAGGATGGAAGCATTCTGTTCATTCAGTAACTTCTCCTCCACCTCATCCTGTGATAGAACATTCAGAGTATCCCATTTTATCTGTGGGAAATAGTCCGGTACAACGGTCGGCGGTGGTAACTGTAATTTAATGAACTGGTATTAGTATTCCATCTCTGAAGGAAGTAGGATGGTCAGAAATGAAAGCCATTAGGGTGCTAAGCAAATATCTAGGACAAGAACAGAACAATGATCTCTTGTGCCCAGAGTTAAGATGTCATCACCACACTTCCCTATACATGCAGCAGGTCATGTTTTCACAAGCAGAGCTGTTTTTCTACATCTGAAAGAAACACACGATTGTAGTTTTTGCTGAGTACATAAATAGCAAAGACTGATTAACAGAGTCACTGGGTAGGAGGAACCTTAGGCATGTTGAGATTCTCTCCTAAGTAAAGCTGTTCTGAAGAACAGAACTAGGAACCTCACAGAACACTCTGATATTTAGAATATTGTGAGAATCCTTACACAAGGTTTTTTTAGATTGACAAAAGCAACTAAGTTGTAAGCAGTTACATGCACTGTATTAAACTGAAGAAAGTTAAGCCAGTCATTTCAGGTAATGAACTTGGAAGACAAGAAAATAGCACAATAAAATGGGTGATTAAGACTGGACCTTGGATGTACAAGAGAAATTGCTTCCTGCAACCTACTTTAGTCCAAGTCATCACTTCACAAGTTATTGCACAAGGAAGTATTTTATAACCAGCCCCCCTCCGCACACAAACATTCATTCACACTATCCATTCTTGTTAGAGTTGAACTCTCATGCCAACTTCCAAGTGAAAATCAGGCTGCTTAATGTTCAATGGCTCTGCTTCATCAGTTTTTCTGCAGTCAGTTATTCATTTGCAGGGAAAAAACAGAGTTGAGCCAAAGTACTGTTTCCTTTGGAATTAAAGGCTGCCATCTCTTGGCAGACCTACACAGCCAAACGCTGTACATAAAGCCAATGGCATTAACACACAGACATATACACCATTTTTACAATGCAATTTCTTAACCAACTGAATGCATTCTTTCGGGTTCCCAGATAATTCCTGCTCAATCACAGCGCCTCTTTCCTACAAAGCTTTGTGAATATGCATGAAATGATGCAGTACAGTGGAAGTCTTGCAGTAATTCTTATGGGAACAGGGGTCAGAAGTGGCTGCATTTCATTACTGAATGTCCAGAGGAGGGGTTAGGTGAGACTGTAATCACCTGATACCTTCACATGAGGATTCAAAGTTTAGGCAGGTATGGGGGGGGGGGGAAGAGGGGGAGAAGAAGAGGAAAGGTTGAGTGACTCTACAAATGGAAACAAAATACAAATTTCCCTTACAGTTTTACTTCACTTCCTTCTCTAGCTCTTCAGTGTTCCTTCTCCTTCTATTCAGGTACATTTTTGTCCCCGTCCCCCCCATACATGGCAATTTTCATGAGTATACACTGAAGCAACACTCCAGACATAAAAGGATATACATGACTGCCTCTGCACTTAACTGGCTCTTGTTCCTTCACTAAACCAGAAGCGTATCACTGAGCGTGACCCCTCTGCCCAGGGGACTGGTGTGTTGCTTCTGCAGTGTTCCTGATATTTGCTGGCCCAGGCAACAAGAGACCATGCTCCAGTCCTAAACACTGATTTGCTGCTCCTAATCCATCCGGGGAGCAAGCTGCTGAGAGGGGGCCCTAAACATCTCCCATGCTTACCAAGGGATCACCAGGCTACAAAGCTGACAAGTCACACCAATTTCACTGTCACTGCTTAGAAAAGCAGGAACAGCAGTTGAAGCAAGCGCAAGAACTCAACAACAAACGGTACGCTTTTTACTTGCAGCGAGGAACAACAACAAAAGATTAGGGGGACACACACGGAAGAGGATGAGGAATGGAATGGACATCTAACCAGGGCATAGTCTTTGTACATCGATGGGCTCTCTCTCACATCTTTCATTTTGGTCTCTGCCTTCTAGGTGTATATTTATAAACTGTGCTTGAAAACCTTACCAAACAGACACACACAGAGGAAGACAGGAGATAAAAAATAAAATAAATAAATAAAGTATTCCTTCAGCCAACGGTATTTAACCTTTCAGAAAGGAGTGGGTAGAAAAAAGAACAGTACTCTAATGGTATAGTTCTACTGCTGGCTCCCCTTAGCACTGAAGCATAACACACTCAGTCTAGCACTCCAGAAAACTGTGCATTATCTAGGAGCACATTCTGCAGGGTATTTAGAGGCTTTGGAGCCATACAAAGACCCCAGTAACATATTGAGAATCACAGTACAGTGTAGAACCTCAGAGTTACAAACACCAGAGTTACAAACTGACTGGTCAACCACACACTTCATTTGGACCTGGAAGTACACAATCAGGCAGCAGCAGAAACGGGGGGGAAAAAGCAACACCACAAAGCCAAGTACAGTACTGTGTTAAATGTAAACTACTTAAAAAACCAAAACAAATGGAAAGTTTTAAAAAAAGATTTGACAAGGTAAGGAAACTGTTTCTGTACTTGTATCATTTACCTTAAAATGGTTAAAAGCAGTAAAATGGTCTGCATAGTAAAGTTTCAAAGCTGTATTAAATCAAAGTTCAGTTGTAAACTTTTGAAAGAACTAACGTTTTGTTCAGAGTTACGAACATTTCAGAGTTCTGAACAACCTCTATTCCTGAGGTATTTGTAACTCTGAGGTTCTCCTGTGTACAGTAAATAGGGCAGAACCAAACAAGTCTATGAATACTCTAGCTTACCATTTCGAGACAAATCAAGTTCCACCAGCTGCATAAAGTTTGCTATTTCTGGAGGGAGCCGCTGAATTTCATTATCACTGAGTCCAAGTTTCCGTAATTTTACAAGCTGGAAAAAGGGCTGAAAAAGAAAATCCCATATTAATTATTATTCACATAATGCATTTGCAACTTGTTTAAGTTCACATGTGTCAAGTTTCTTGGAGGGACAGCAGCACTGGTTGATATAAACATCTAAAATCCCAGGGACTGCCTCACAAATCATCTTATTCAACTAAGTCTGACAAAAAGCAAGAACAGAAGTAACTTAAAAAGAGGTCAGATTCTTTTCAGAACTACAGAAAACACTTTCCATCTAGGTATTTGTACTGACCTTGCTATGAAAGGTGAGTAGACTTTGCAGGACTCTTTTTTGAAAAATAAAGTTTAGTGTAGCTTTCACAACATGTATAAAATTCTAGCTATTATGAATCACAACACATTCATAATGGCTAGACAGTTACTAATTGCTACTCAGAGGCTTGCTTTTAAGCAATAGTTTGCTGACTACACTTCTAGATAAATACTATTTTGGTATTATTTTATTCAGCAACTCTCTCAGAGAACATCTCAGAGTCAGCATTATTCTGATCTCACAAAGTATAATATTAATTATAAAAGCTATTCGCATACACAGATATACACATCCCAATTATGATGGTTAGAGCACAAAGAGAACTCGCTACTCCCAAAAGCCTGCAAGTTCCATTCCCATAGTTTTAATACTGTAGGAAAATATTGTGCTCACTCACACAAGTCAATAAAACATCATCTCTACGACTATCTTGTGATAGCTATGGACTTGGATATTACAATTTTCTACTTTGAAAACTGCTTTTCAGAAGAAGGCGTTACAAAAGAAAAAACAGTGTTGCCAACTCAAAATTTTATTGCAAGTCTTCTGATATTTAGATTTGGAGGGGGTTGTTTTTATTTAAGCCCCAGCTCCTGGACTCAAGTGATTACACAAGAATCTCAGCTTTCATTTAGAAGATTTTCTAGCCCTAATGGCTGCAGTGAAAACATGGACCAAGTGTTTTCTAAAGGATAAAAAATAGAAAAATAAAAATAAAAAATAAACACACCCATAGATGGCAAATAAAAAAGCCCCAATTTTTATTTTTTTTAATCTAATTTTTAGGGAGGGCTGACATATGATTTTTTTAACCCTCAAGGTTGACAATACTAGACTCATCACTAATAAAACTGACCTTTTATTACTCAATGGGAAGCCAAGAAACATCCGGAACTCCCTTGAAATACAACTGTGCAACAATGAAGGACTAAAACAAAAACTATATTGATATCACTTGACTCCAAGGTATCAAGTTACATGTTATGGGGAGATTTTACAGCAAATGGGAAGGGATATGGCGCACACAATTACATATGGAAGAGGAGATGGTTCACAAGACGCTATTAATATATAGTGCACACTAGGAACATTTGAGAACGCCTCATCCACACAGTGTTTATTATATATATTGCAAACACCATATAAAAACGTATAAGGACCAAATATGACCAGTTAAACTGGAACAAGATATTTAGCCAGGTTACTATTCCCAAAGTGAACTAAATTTCATACATTTAAAATTCTCTAAAAACTATATTTCCATTTTACGCACCAGTCGAAGATGCAACACCAATATTTAGATACATGATAAACTATAAAAATGTGAAAAAAACAGTTTTAAAGTTGGTGTAACCATTTTTATACAGGCCTAAATCATTTTTCAGTTCCAATTTTAGTGGATTCTATTCCAATTTCAGATAATGCCTATTTATAGTTAAGCAAGAGCTACAGTGTCAATGCTCACTGAAGCCTTAAGGTAGTCTATGAGCTACCCCTACTTCTGCCAACTGTTTGTTAGTGGCCAAAATAGCAGTATTTACTAGTTAAAATATCTATATATCTATACACACGTGCACATTACACTCATCAAGAGAGCATATTGCTTTAAATATTTGCTACATGTAATGTGATAGACCTGGCTCATTACTAAATTACCATAATGGTCTGACTCTATTCACAAAGCTCTCTGGTAGGAACCTAAGTGCAACATAATAATTTCTTGATATTTGAATGGGGGCCAGACCACAGTGTCTACCCAGTATTCACAATATGCTGCAACAGCATGGTTTTGACTGTAGATCCAACTTCTTTGCATGTGTTTTGGCAACACTTTTTAAATACAGCTTCTTTAGTGAAAGAATTCTCAGTTTAAAAAAAAAGAAAGGGAACATTATCCATTTTGCTCAGCATTGTGTTGTAGGGATTTATATTAGGAGGAACACTTCAAAGCTCAATGCTAATACTGTTCATTTTGCTGCAAAGGAAGGGGGGAGGATCACTTGTGACACTGACTAGCTACAGTCCACACCTTAAGACCTTGTAAATCAATTTTTATCCTTATGTTCATGACAAAAAAAATTATACACCAAACATTCCCTCCTTAATGACATCTTTCATGGCAAACATTATAATTGGTCCTCTTGAACCTGGAAACAAGCAAACCAACAAATAAATAAAGTCAGTTTCTAACAAGGATTGATGAAACTTCAACTTCTCTGCTGGGCAACTTGCCCCCCCCTCCCCCCCCCCGACACACACAGCTGGATTTCTTTGACTGCTCCCTTCTTGCAAGAAAACAGAGCATTAATGCACTAGAATCCTGCTTGAATATTTCAATCCCTTGCCTGAACAACAATAAGGAGCAGATGAAAGCAAGAGCTAGTAACAAAACATAGATAATGGAAGGCTAAAGAACACTCTTGAAGCTGGCTGCTTTAAGTGTTCTTTTCAATGATACAACCACACTGAAGCCATGTGAAAGTCAGTTTATAATCTCCCTTTGACTCAGCAGATTGACCAAAATGCTTAACATCACAAGCAACATCTTCCTTCAGGAAGGCCACCACTAGCAGCATGCAGCTCAGAAAGGTCATTAGGGCCTGATTTTCAAGAAACGCCACCAGTTATATCCACAGTAAGTTGCCATGAAGAGGCTATGAACAAGTTGCAAGCTCAGTGTTGTATCTGATGAAAACTTAAGCCTCATTTGAAGGGGGGAGGAGGGGAGGAAAGCAGTTAAAAAGTTTATTTTCAAACAGCCTCTTAAGAATTTTATACGTAACATAGCTCTGGTGTCAACTTTTTTTCAGATAATAAAGCCTGGAATTTCAAATCCAAAAAATAAACATATTGCTGGGGATATCTGAAAGTCACTGGAACTTTTATTTTACTTACTATTTCATATAGTGCCTATAATTAAAGTATCAAGGCACAGAATAACTGAACAGAGGTCAAACTTTCCCTGTCTTAAGGCAGCTACAGCTTTAAAAAGGAAAAATAGGCATTTAGGAGTTACAGATTTAGGAAGAAAAGATTGAGAATAAAAAGCCTCATGTACAGTAAATTGAGCAACAATTTGAACAAGAATTTTTTTTAAATGGGGGCCTTTAGTTACGCTCATAAACCCACACTTATTTTCAGGCCACTTATTTAGAAGCTTAATTTTAGGCAACAATTTTTAACACCAAAGTATGAAAGCCACTAAAACGAGAAAAGCCTTCAGGTTCTGAGTAATCTTCTATTTGCAGTTCATGTTTCTGTAATTATAAGGACACTGATTAGAATCATTTTCTTTCAAACTATTTTATTCTTCTCTTGTGCTGCCCCAGAAAAAGGAGGATTTGAAACTCATTGTCACACCACAAATTTTTCTCTGGGCAAACGGGCAGAAGCCAAAGGAAGTTTTGGTGAACTCTCTGAAGAGACAGCTAAAAGGAAAGGCATTTGTTCAAATTATCTCACAATCTTTGAGATTACAGATACCTTTAAATGCATGTTTGTCATACCATATCTATGCTATGAACATTTTGTATAACCCGTATGAGCACCTTTGTACTAGGATGGTAAAACATCTAACATAGTTTACATTTTTTGCAGTTGTAACTAAGAACATTGCATCAGCTTGCCATGGGGCTGAAGCTGGGGGGGGGGAGGAATAAAGATATAAATCCTCTTCCAAACAAACAGTGATATGCAGCACAGTTTTAACATATCATTGAAGGGATAAAGTGTGAAAGAGCAAGCATCACTTTGAATGTGGATGATGGAAATCAAACTGCAGAATGATTTACTCCTAAGGGCATTCTGCACCAAAAAATTAAAAATTCCGCACACAATATTTTAAAAGTCTGCAAAATACTGTAAATTTTATTTGTCAAATAAATATGGAGGTTCCAGCATGGCATTTGGGAGCACAGGCCACTGGCTGCACAGAGATGGGAGATCACTGTGCGGCTCCCCCCCGGACATGGACTCAGCGGAGAGGCTGCACCCAACCCTGACACAGAACAAGAGCCAGGCCTGCCCCAGAAACACCCCAGGGCCCTGCCTCTCTGTGCCAGGTGCACCAGATATGGGCAGATAGGCTCAACAACGCAGGATCCAAGTGTCGAGGAGCTTGGGGGGGGGTGTCCAGGTGTGGGTTGAGAGGGCTCTGTGTAGGGCAATCTGGGTGAGGGCAACTCATTGCAGGATCTGGATGCACAGGCACTTATTGGGGGGTTCTGGGTGCAATGATAATGGAACTCTGCAGGGTGGTCCAGGTGAAAGAGGCTGAGGATCAGTGGGGAGGAGGGTGTCTTGGTGTGGGGAGCATAGATAGTTGGGATTCAATAGGGTGGGAATACAGGTGCGGGTGGCTTGTCAGGGTGGTCCAGATGCAAGGAGAGTGGGGCTCGTCGGGGGGGTTCTGGGTACGAGAGGATGAGGCTCGGCGGGAGGGTCTGGGTACGAAGGGGTCTGGATGCACAGGGGTTTGGTGGATGCAGGAGCAGCTCCCTGTACAGTGATCCCTCCCCCTGCAGCTGAGAAGCGATGGGTGCAGGAAGCACAAGGGGATGGGGGGAGGAGGGGGAGAGAGAAGAGAGTTTGCAGAGGTTCCTACAGCTAGGAGTGAAATCTGGTGGTGTGTCTGACGTGGCCCCAGATGCCATGTAGGGGAAGACGAAGTCCCGTCCTTCCTAGCCCAGCTGGGACTAGCAGGTGAGCCCGGTGCAGGATAGGAGCCAACAGCCACGTCTTCTCCAGTCCTGCCCCCTGCTCCACAGTAATTTACTTCTCTGCTGGCTGCCCTGGGCACCTGAAACATACTGCTGAGGAGGGTCATATGACCGCTCTTACGGCTTCCCTTTGCTTCTCCGTCAGAAAGTCATTTTTCTATGGGGAAGCAAAGAAATCTGTGGGGGACATACATTCTGCGCATGCGCAGTGGCAAAGAACTCCCTTGGGGTAAGAATGTTAAAATAATCAGAAGAGGGAAATAACTGTTACAGTGGGTTTACTTCCGATTTTTTTTATTCGACACTGGAATCCTCTACTGCTGGCATCACAAGTGATGTCATGCCAGCAGTCAGCTCAAATGTAAAGTTTAATTAAATAAATCTTTACCTTAAGACACAATTTTCACAGAAGAAAACAATTATCAGCATGGACTCTTTCAGAACACTGCACATACAGTTACAAATTACACTACATGCAGAAATTCAGACTAACTTTATAAGCCTACATATATTATGGGCTGGAGAGTCCATCTAAATATAGTTTTAATAAATGGTATATGTTTTTCAAGATTACTGGCCTCCAATTTTAAGTCAAAGAGGACTGCATACATTTAAAAATATGGCAGACAGTGAGACTGGTTCTTTGTGTAGATATTAATATACTAAGCAATCTATGCCATTGATTAGCTTTGCTAAAAGCATAATTTCATCTGTAGAATATACAAAGATAGTGTCATTTCAAGTGCTTATTTGTCCTAGTAAGAAAATGAATATTAACTAGTAATCCTCGATAGAGTAGTTATTCTTGAATTTTAAGTTCTAAAAGTGTGGGGAGCTGTGCCAACTGCACTTACCATGTCCAACCTAACCTCGGATTTTAAACTAGTTTTGGAGCTTATTCCAAGAGCAGAAACTAAACTGAAAAACGTTAAAAGAACTTTTACAGCAAAAAGACTGCCAAACCCCTGAAGGCCAGTAAAAAGCCTAATGCATAATTTAAATTCTGTTGAAAAAAGTCTCTTCAAGTTCAGATAAAAATGGATCAACAGTCTGAAAGTTAGACTCGTTCTTCTTAAAAGTCAGTTTACAGACTACCTGTGTATCTGCACGGCTGAAAGAACAACTGAATGACACCTGGCAATTCTCCACTTTTCCAAGATATGTCCAGGAGGAGGAAATCTCCAGCCAATCAATATATATATCTCAGGAGCAAAATAAAAGGAAGGCAAGAAAGCCTCAAGCCAGCATTCATGGATGTAGGATGCGTCACAACCAAAGATAAGAGGCTGACCTTCCCTACATAGAGTGCAGTTGGGCCTAAAGCAGTAAAGTAGTCACCCACCGATAGATTACCAGCATCCTCTATGAAAAGGATAAGGCCTCATCTCTTAAACTACCATGGGACTTCACTGTTTCCCAAGAAACAAGCTCCAAGATTATTTCTGTCTTGAAGAAGACTTTTCAATCAACTCTGTAGACCATCTGGTGGTAAATCTGAATAAGTATAGCTAGATGGCTTATATTAAGTTTAAATTTAAAAAAAAAAGTTAACACTGGAAAGACAACCAAACTTCGGAAGAACCTAAATTAACATGTAAGAGATACTGCTAATATTGAACAGCAATTGTTGCCATCTGAGTCACATCTAAAGTTTTGCCCCCATAATTTGACTCCCATCCAGACACACAAGAGTCTCCAGCTCAAGTGGTACTTAGAACTCAAACTAGCTGGTCTGTTGGAGGGGGTGTGAGGCAGAGGGCTGGCTGGAGCTTGTATGCAGTGGAGATGCAGGAGTTCATTGTTATAAGTCACCACCAGTTAACCCAGTCACTGCGCTGCTAATCCAATCACTGTGCATTATGAATGCTGTTTTGCAGTATGGCAGCTTTCAATAAAACTAGGCTTGCTCAAGTGGAGAAACTTGAGTGTACTACCTCAAGTTAACTGTTGCAATGAAGCCTCTAAGAGTTTATAGTCTCCACTGATCCCAGACAATGACCTCTGAGCAGGACTATGTGGGAACAGTGAGAAATGACAGCTCAAGAGAATACCAGAAGACAGGCAACTGTCTCTTTAACCATGGTATAAACATCTGGAGGAAGTTATGCATTTGAAATAACTATGAAGCTTAACAGACAGGTATAAGTATGAAAAAAATTCAGTTGGAGTCTCACGAACTGTAGGATAGTCAGCAGCAGCTTTGTGTATAACAGAAAGCCAGTTACTATTACATAACTGAAGCCAGGATCTTTCAGCTACCCAGTGGCCTCACCATCAGCAAGTGAGCAAATCCTGCATTCTCACTACTTACTGGGATAGTAAGTGTGCAGAACAGAACAGGCTCTGACAAACACTGCTCCCCTCAATTTATTCTGGACCAAAAAAAAAATAGTACGGTAACTTTTTGGGGGCATGGACTGTCATTTAACTGTTTGCCTAGCAAAACAGGGCCTTGATCTAGCTGAGGCCTCTACCTACTACTGCTATGAGATACAAAACCCCAACAACTACTGGACCTCATCATAATCAGATGACCTCATTTCTGCAGCAGAAATCAGCGGATGGCCAAAAGAACCAGTTGCCTTTTTGTACAATGAATCAAGTCTGTGGATGCCCCACAAAAAAAAAAGAGAGTCATCTGACAATATTTATCACAGTGAAAAGGAGCCTGCTAGTGGTTTCTTTTGGAGAGGGCATCGGTCCAGGTAGAGGGATGGGGGGGGGGGGAGAGCGTGGGTAAGGATTGTTTCCAAACATCCACCCCAAAATTTTACGGCTGAGTTAGAGTAGTGCTTTCATCTTTTGGGAGTCATTGCATAATTTTAAGACATTGAATAATGCATGAAAGAATGTCATGCTTCTCGACAGCATGCAGTGCATTCTATCTTTTCCTTAAGCTTCATATACATGTGCAACTCACACTAAAAGGAAGGGAAGGAGAAGAGCCAAATTTCAGGGCAAGAGAAAACACAGACCTACAGTTCATGATTCAAATTCTACTGGTATGCACGCTAAATGACGTGCTTGACAAGACACATAAGAAATGCAGCATGTCCCCCTCTTCTCTCCAACGGATGCGCTGAAGTCTGAGATACAAAATCAGCAAGGCAGAGAGGGAGGAAAAAAAAAAAGAAGAGGCCAATGAAGAAAGAGAATGAATGGGATAACTGAAGCCTCACTAAGTTTGGCACTCCACCACCACCAATTTAGTTTTTGGCAGCTGTGCTCAAAAGGCGTGCCATCCCTGACCCACAATCAGTAACTGGACAGTTTTGAGTCCAGGACTATGCTGCTACAGCTCACTTTTGCAAAAACAGAGAAAAAAAGCACCAGGGGTTATCCAGGCTTAAAAGTTCGCATGCTGCTGCAGCTCTGCTCACATGCCCTCTCTGTAACGCAACACGTTGAAAAGGTTGCTTCGTTTTGTTTTCCTGTAGGCAAGGATTTACTTTTTCCTTTATGTGGACTAAGCAGCAGAAATAAAGATTAAAGCGCATCTGGTGCCACAGACATCGGATCACAGTGGGGGGGGAGCAACAATTTTATTTTAGCTGCTGCAGGGGAGGCCAGTGATCAAGTATTACAACTGGTGCTGCTGAGACTGCAATTAAACTGCCCTACCCCACCTTAAGCAGGGCAAGACAGCCCCTCTTCTCACTAATGAATTTGTAGCATGCACCAATCTGCTAAAGCAATCCATGTTTTACAGTAAAACATAATGAACACTGTGTTTTGAGACATGTGCCCTCTTTCTTCCTCCATCCGAGATAAATGCCACTGCAACTGCCTCTCTACAGGACCGTAGGCAGGGGGCTCCCAAATTAAAATAAAAGGGAAAGAAATATTAAATCAAGAGGACCTCAAAGGAAATCCAGATTTTTGAAAGCATTTGTATTCTGCCACATTCGCAGAGGCACCAACAGGGAATTTACAGGCTCTGCAGAAGCTATCTAAACATTCACTTATGCTGAACTTGTTTTCTTCTTTCGTTGGCAGTTTCGGGATTTGTTTGTTTATAAATCCACTAAAAATACAAAATTATTTTCTTAATGCCTCAACCAGCAAAAGGACAAAACAACATTTTAAATTAACATTGTGCACTAGTAACCTACTGCAATTTGGAGCAATCAGCACACAGTGTTCTTGTATACTTACACTATTATGTTAACATAATAACACAGTACAATTTCTCTGCAAGGCATCATTTATTTTAAACTGTCAGTGCAAGTGTGTATTACAGACTTTAAAAAGGGAGGGAGAGTGAGTGGAGACATTTATAAAATATAAATTTAGTATCATATATAACTTTAGTTAGGTCACAACAACAACATTTTTTCAGTTCAATTATCTTCACAGAGCATATGCATGCTACTTGAATTTTGTGTAAGGGAATGCACAGAATGTATTGAAATTTGTTGTATAATCTATATTTCTAGCCTGAAATACAAGTAAATTTAAAATTGCATTTGACATGAATGTTTCCAGGTGCTAGTTCTAGAACAGTATTTACAGCAAGAATCATTAAACACTACTGAGAGAAATGTAATTTGTGTTATAGTTTAACCTTAAACCCTTGTATATGCCATCACCACACTGCTAGTCACAATTGTTTCTATAATCCCATCAGTAGCATGTTGGACTATGTTCCACTGGATCTCTCTCCTCTCCTCCCCACATATGACAACTTCAAATGCCGCACATTTTTTCTACGAATTTAAAAAAATTCTATTTAGATATATGTCATCATAACTGAGGATAATTATAATGCATAACATAAGGGGAGAAGCTAAGCTTCATCTTCCATATAACTAAATAGTATACAAGTGTCTCATATTCTAAAGAGAAGGAAAGACCTATGTTTAAAGAGTTTTCATAGCACTTTATCCTGAATGAGGAGGATTTTGATCAAGACATGCCACATACTTTATAAATACAGAGTCTAGAGCTGGGTGAAATTTTTCAGACAAATAGTTTATTTCGCCAAAAAATACAATTTTGGGTTGGCAAAAATCTATTCATATATTTGGCAAAAACCATTCACCAAATTCAACACAAACAAAAGAGAAAACATTTTTCCAAAAACATGTTTCAAAATGTGTTGACACTTTCAAAATGAAATAAATTATGGTTTCTAAATGAAATTCCAAAGTATTTTTAAATTTAGCTTAAATTTAAAAAAGAAAGAAGGTAAAAATGTCTAAAACCAAGTCAAAACTAAAAGAAAAAAAATCATTTTGTAGCAAATGTTCAATTTGATCCAAGAAATTTGAATGTTTGGGGTTTTTAGTTCACCCACGAGTTTTGGGGGAGGAAAGAAAAAAAGTTACTCATTCAGTTTAAAGGGACTCTACAAAGAGGTACTAAATATACTATAGAAGTTACAAAACATTTCAGTGGGACTTTACAGATTACTAAGGGAGAACACACACCACTTTGAATTTGTTTACACAAAGAATTGCACCAGTTTAACTAAAGGTGCGAACTTAATGTAATGCACACACCTATGCGGATACACATTTCATTTTAGGAGTGGCTATTTCGATTTAGCTTAAACCTGCTCTCAACAGGCTAAACTGAAATAAGCCACTCTAAAATGAATGAAGAGTATCCACACACAGGTTTGCATTGGTTTAAGCCACTCTAATTTTCTGTGTAAACAAGGCCTGTGCCAGTCTCTGTGGAAAACTCTCTTGATCTAATGAAAAATTGGAACATCACAAGGATAAAAACTGAAAAGCCACACAGAGAAGTTATGGAATCTTTCCGTTACTTGCCAACATAACTGATCCCAAATACAAAGGTCACAGGTTGTCTGCAAAACAGGAAGAAAAGCTGAAATGTAATCCTCTATTCATTCCTTCAGTTTTAAAAGCTAGAAAAGACGACCCAGTTTTCTACCCCAAATCTATACAGAAGCATTTGTGTCACAGTTCATTGCATTAAATGTTGGAAGTAAAATGACAAGACGTGACTGCTGAACTGAAAATTTGCTAAAATTCTGAAGGACCTGCACTTCTGTCCAACCAGTTCAGCACTGATAGGATGTGTTCTTAAACATTCAGACTGGTTTGAATGAAACTTTGTAATAGGTCAAGTGCTGGAAAGTAAACAAGTTCATAAAAATTTGTATCGGTAGTTAAGGGCCAATACACAAAATTGGGAAATGCAACTCATTAGTTGACTGGAGACTTCTGTTCAAACTTGAAAGCTTTTAACTTTTGGTGTGTGCCTTTTCATGTTTGAGGAACATAAATATGTTTATGAAGTGAATCACACAGCATGTGTATTTGCTTCCTTTCAGAAAAGCTTTCAGGGCTTACTCAATTTGTCTCTTATTCCATTAGCATCTTCAGATTTGGAGTGAAAGGAATTTAAGGAAAAAAAATGAAAATAATTCTAAAAAGCCCCTCCTCTTCAGTGAGGGTTAGTTTCTTTACCACAGCAAGTGATAGCTAATTCTAAATTAAGTTGAAAGAATAAAGAACTATTTCCACTCCCTCCAGTAGGTGAGGAAAGAAGGGATACATTTAATGAAACCTGGTTTATAAAGAAAAGGTTGTAAGTGACTAAGAACACTGTTGTGGCCATGCAGTGTCCTTTTTCAGTCAAAAATAAATATAGTCAGTCAAATACTGTATGTTAAAAAGAGGAACTCGGTGAGGACTTTAAATTCTTTTTCTTAACTCTTAGATTTTGATCAACCAAATCAACTTTTTCTTTTTAATCTTAACCCTATGAGTTATGGGAGATTGAACTACGTAAGGACTGGGTGAACAAAGAGCAGATATCTTCGTTTACACACAGGGAAGTTATGCTGTTCAGCTGGTTCTCAAGAAAGTCTTCTCCAATCAAGATCAGATGCTATAAAACACTATAAGGATTTCTTAGGCGACCAATTACCAGAACATACAGTAGAGTGCATGTTAGAAACAAAGAACCTATAAATAAGCTAGTGACCATTGGGGAATAAATTCCATGACTACTTTTGTGTTTTAAATAATTTCAGTGGAGTAATGGAAGGCTACCACGACCAACCATCAAGTTGCCACCACTGATTTATATTCCTAGCATTCACCACCTGACACTGCTCTGACTCAGGAATAGGTGGGTGTTTTGCAGGGGAAATGCAGCATGATGGGCTGTAGGACAGAGAGAGAGACAGTGTGCCCCGTAGTCTATGATTTTCTATAGAAATCCTTGCAACACATTCAGAGCTTGTCTACGCACAAACTGGAGCTGAATTAACTAAAATCTAGTTTAATTCACATCTTTTGTTATTTCTATGTAAGTCTCTGTGTGGACACATTTCAAATTAAGAATGTCCTACTGTGATTTCACTTAAGCAGATTACAAAAGTGACTGTCGCCTTAGAGCAAAGCTTACAGAGGCCAAATTCTCATCCTTGCTGGAAGCAAAATGACAAAAAGTTTGTATACGGTGAGTGTGTAATTATTCCACCAACCTTCAGCCAAAGCATGGACCAGCCTTTCAGCACAGCCTCTAGACCGTAGCAGTGCATGACACCGAGATTTTGGCCAGTGAGTCCACGTATTTATATGAGCCTATGGCTACATCTCACTCCCTACACACTGCTTCCCTCCCGCCTGTACTATCAATAGCAATGTTACAGAAACACCTACAGGCTCCAAGATCAGGGCCCCATCGTTCCAGGCACTGGACAAGCACAGTAACGTGCAAAATGTGTCCCACAGAACTGAATATTTAAACAGACAGGACTGGCAATGCGTGGGATGGTAAACAGAGAGACAGGAAATTACTTGCCCAGAGCCACACAACAGGTCCGTGGCAGAGCTAGGAATAGCACTCACTCAAAACTGCTGGACATCCAGTCCAGTGTTATAGCCACTGGACTATATTGCTTCTTAAGGCCCTCTTCGTAGCCTCTCCACAGTCAGTCCTTCAGCACAACAGAATTACATCAGCTCTAATGCATGGCAGCAAAAGGCCTCAAAAGCTAAGGTGCAGACTTTGCCCTCTAATAAGGAAGTAGCAGGTGGCATGACGATTCTGTCTACAGAAGTGTAACTTCTTACTCTACTGACAACCTCTACAACTCTGAGCAGCACAATCAAAAACATTTCTGTCAAGTATGTCATTTACTTAGTTCCTTGAGAACTGCCTTAAGAAATCCCTTTAACCAATCCCAAGTTCAGACATTTTAACCAGGACATAAATGTTTGTGTGTTGTTGTTGCAGAGTAAGTCACAGCATCAGTTCATGCTGTGGTCTGCAATGATTTCACTTGCACATTTCACATAATGAACTTTAAGGCATGTCGCAAGACCCCCTTACTTCCCACAGCTTTTCCTGGGCAGGCATAGTGAACGCAAGAACTGAGCAAGAGGAGTTTCAAACTGTGGACTAAGGAGGGTTTTGCTGAATTCAGGTCTTTGGGAGCCTTGTTTAAGAGTTGTTTGTTTTGTGTGTTAAAATGAGAATTTGTTTATAAAAATATTGTAATGTGTTTAGGGCACAATATAAAAATAAGATTTGTGACTATTTAGGTCCATATTGTCCCATCAGTTCATAAACAGACTTCACCAATAATTTCAATAACATCTTCTGCATAGAGATGGTTACAACATGACCCTTTACCAATTCTTTGCAAAATTTGTGCCTTGCTCTTCTCTTAATATAAAGTGATGACTACAGCATCTTGTGTGCGATGTAAAGTTCCACTAATATATATACATATATATATATATATATATATATACATACATACATACATACATACATACACACACACACACACACACACACTCTTAAGTTCTTACATTACCCTTCCAAGGCAGTTTTATTCCAAACAGCACAACCGTAAAAACATTTGCTGTAATGAAAGTTTTAGAGACGTGGTCTCTGATCTCAACAGATTAGAAGAGCACAATAAAACACACTTCGTTGTTGTTGTTATTTCTTATATCTATTCAGACACTACCCCTAGCTGAGTCCATTTATCAGAAGTTGTTAATGACACACAGTAGAACAATGGAAAAAAAAAGTCTATAGGACACTACAAAAGGCAGTCTAATAAAATGTGTTTATATGCTTCTGATAAGCCAAGCAGCATAAGGATAGATATCATGACAGACAGTTTCCATAAACTGTATGAATTGGACACACATACAGTACTTCTAAAAACCCATGCACAAACTTCAGACAAGATTGCAACCTTTCTCAAGTACATCTTTTTACCTACCAAGATTTATTTTTAACTCTGATTCTTGCTGTATTGCAACCCCAGCACACCTGTTCTTATTCATCAGCTATTTTCTATACCTGGGGGACTCCCAATATACTGAGTAGAGAAGGATTTATACGCCATCATTAAGCAGGCTGAATGCAAAAGATCTCATAGGGAACAGACAGAAAAAATATTGTATCAATCACCTGACAGACATCAACAATACTGTTCAGGAAAGAAGAAGTTACGATTGCAAGAAGTGCATGGATCATTCTGCCTCTATCATTTATAGCACCGAGCGATTTTACATTTATACAGAGCCTTAGGTCTCAATAGGATCTACTACCCGATCATGCACTCTCACTGCATCCCTGAAATAAGGCCCATTCTGAGGCAGAGTAACAGCAGTTACAGTAAGCAATGAGAGCACAGTACAATGCACAAGGAAGGAGTTGAGAGGGAGAAAATTTTGGTCAGATAGCCATACTCTGACAAAGAGTCATAAGGTGTTCAGTCCACACACAGCAGATGACACTTTAAGAGAGGTCCTATCCAAAAAGCAAGGTGAGTGAGGTAAAGTTTTGTTGGACCAACTTCTGTTGGTGAGAGAGACATGTTTTCGTGCTAAACAGAGCTCTTCTGAGCTCAAAAGCTTGCCTCTCTCACCATCAGAAGTTGGTCCAATAAAAGATATTACCTCAGCCATCTTGTCCTTCTAATATCCTGGGATCGACACAGCTACAACAAACACTGCATACCTGAAAGCTTGAGTTGTGTGGAACTAGATTTATCTACCTCATAAGGATGGAGAGTTGAGTCAGGCATGCCAAGATTCAAACCTGTTGTTCCAGGGAGTCTAATTATTTCAAAAGATGATACTTGGACCAATAAGGCATTCCCTTCAGTTAGAAACACTTCTTCTAGTTTCACTATGCAAAGTCACGCCTTACCATTTCATAATTACTCTTATTACAAAAGAGTCAAAAAACAATCATAGCTCCTGTAACAAAACTTGTTTTAAAAAAAATCATTTATTTTTCAGAGAATGAATTATACTCCTCTGATTCCAGAAAAATAATACTGGACACCTCTGAAAGTTCCACCTTTCTGGTTTATCCGTTTCTGTTCAGCTACATAGGCTGTTTTAACTGAATTCTGAGTTAACCGAAGTTCAGCCACCTATTAAATTCAGTTTCCAGTTAAGCATGTTTCATTTCCAGTGTTAGATTTTCACCACTGCAATTCACTAGGATCCAAAGTTTGCATCTGAGAATGCTAAAAAAAAAAAAAAAAAAAAGGCAGCAGCACACCATCACCCACAAACAACTAAACACACCCACAATTTACCAACTGGCTAATCCTCTTCCCATCCTTAAACCTTTCACAAAGGTTTTTTACAGTTACTCATTTAAATTACTCTGAACAAAAATGCTCCTGTGACACTCATGGTAGCAACACCTAATGTTTCACAACAGATTAGTAGCAAGTTTTAATTTGTTAGAAGTTGTACAGGAAATGTTGTCAAACATGACAAACTATGCCAGCAAAGTACTACACAGAAAGTTCTGGTGAATGCTTTCTGTAAATAAAGCAGAACATTGATGACCTAGCAGAGTTCATACCAACAGGAAGAGCAAATCTATAGTGCAACAAAATAAGAATCAAGCATATTCAGTTTCCAGAAGCAGAATACAAGAAAGGAAAGATCATCATCATCATGGGAAAAAAAGATAATTTGTCAGCCCTACAGATTGTATCTAGCCAGGTTTTTTTAATATGCTAAAGTGTACTTATAACTCTGCAGCACAAAGGCAGATGTGAATAGATGTTGTCATTGACATTCACATCAGCAAGCTTCAGGCCTTTAATCCCCCCAGTTCTCCCACAGCAAGTACTGTACTACTTCCACACCACTAGGAGTTTGAAATATTCTTTCTTAAAGGCCACACCACTCTGAGCCATGGTGAAACACTAAAAACTACTCCGACATTATGATTTTCTTCTGCTACTAGTGTTACCAAAATCAGTATATAGTTTGATAATCCAATTGCATTATAATACATTAAATGGGCATTATCAAGCAAGCCTAGGCCCAGAATTTAGAACCAACATCAATAAAAATATTGCTATTGGTTTAAAAAGCTTAAACGAAGATAGTTGGCTTAAACATAAATGGACAGTGACAACTCATTTAAGAGTGTTTTACATGTAACACCTAACCTCCTCATAGCTGTAAAATGCAGTCTGTTTACATTGTAGTGTACACAGACATCCATCCAACGAAGTGGGTATTCACCCACGAAAGCTCAGGCTCCAATACGTCTGTTAGTCTATAAGGTGCCACAGGACTCTCTGCTGCTTTTAGTAATTCAAGTATAAATCAAGTTACTCCTTTTGTTTATTTGGATCTGTCACTTCTTTTTAGATAGAGTAGAGTGTTATTTAAACCCACAATATTAGCATGTAGTATCTGAAAATCACGTAACTCATGTTCTGACACTAACAAGATCTGAAATGGAGTGCCCCTTTAGACATTTGTGACAGAATGTGAATGAAAGCCAGAGATCCAAACTGATTGGTTTATTTACTGCAGACCTGAGAAAAGTACCAGAAGTAAACAAACACTGGTGGTGTAAACTAATCCATTTTTTTAATTTCCCCTCCACTTGCAATTATCTAGGGTGCTATCAGTAATAGTAATTAACTTTTAAAAAATAAAACTTTATTGTGTCCCTTTAATTAGACAAATAATAGTTGATTGCAGACAGTGCTGTTGACTTAAGACTATATTAATTCTGACAAGCTTTCCTCTTCTAGGCCAAAGAAAGTTGAACGGATCTTATGATCTTTTGCGTTTTTATTTTTAATGGAGGGGGAAGGGAGTTGTTTGTTTTTTAGATGACACCCTCGCTAGGCAAACATTGCTATCACAAGTTTGTTCTTGTTTAATTGGTGAACTGCACCAAGTCACACCAGAGGTTAAACACGTTTATTGGGTCATTAGTACTAACAGCCTCAGCAAATACTCTACGAGGGTGAACACCAAGCTAAGGCAGCAGCAGCAGCTACCCTTCTTTCCCCACCCCGAGCGGTTTCTCCTTGGGGGGCTGGTAGGGGAGGCGCTGCACTGTTTCAGGTGGATCGCGCTAATGTGAGGAGGGAGGGGAACCCACCCACCACCACCGAGCCGCATGGCTCGCAAGCTGCTGCAAGCCTTGGGGGGGGACACGCTGTACTTGAAACACCCGCTGTGCGAGTGGCTTTGGATTCAAGGTGGAGTCCAGTACATCCGCTTCTGCCTTACGGCTTGCTTGTTCCAGCAGGCAGCTGGCTCTCGAGTGGATGGAGCGGCAGATTTTCAGAGGAGCTGGCCCTGGGCACAGCCTTGGGAGGAGGGGGGGGGGTTAACTGGCCTTTCTTGAGCTGCCGCCCCCCACCCACGCCCCTTCCCAAACACCTCCCGGGAGCCTGGCTTGTGACAGCTCATGGAGACATGAGCACGAGCACTTCTCCCCGCTCAGCCTCAGCAGGTGCCGAGGGAGGTTATCCGGCCCCCGGGCTCCGGCCGGGGCTGCTCACCTGGTGCAGCCCCTCACGGGGAGGCGGCTACAGCCACGCCACAAAGCCGGCACCCGTAACCCCAGACTGGAGCAGGCTGTAACAATGGAGGGGGAGGAGCCCCAGCCCAGGCAGATGAGCCCGGCTGGGCAATTTAATCCCTGGACCTTGCCTTGCTCCCCGAGCCCCCCCGCTCACCTTGGGCAGCTCGCGGAGCTGATTGGCGTCCAGCAGGAGCTCCTCCAGGCTGCGGCTGTAGCGGTAGATCTCCTCGGGCACCGAGAGCAGCGAGCAGTGCCGCTTATCGATGGACTCCACATGACGGTTGCACCGCCACAGGGGGATGCAATGAAACATAGCAGCAGCCAGCGCCGCCCACGAGGGGTCCGGCCGCTGCAGGGCTGGCAGGATCGCCTCTCCCTGCCGCCGCCGCCGCCGCCGCCTTCCCCGGCTACTGCCGGCCGCGCCAAGAGCGGGACTGGGAGCGCACCCAGCAGCCCGGCCGGCTCCGACGCTCCTTCCTCAGCAGCCGCGCCGGGCTGCGAGCCCCCCCTAGCACCCCCCGCCGGCGCCTGGTTCCAAAGCGTCCGCCCCCCCTCCCTCCTAGCAACCCCCGCCGGGTTCCAAAGCGGCCCCGTCGCCAGCAGCCCACTACGGGCTCCAAAGCTTCCTCCCGCCTGCTCCTCCTCTTCCCACTGCGAGTCCCAGCAGAGGCAGCAAGACCGCAACAGGAACCAGCATCCAACACGCTGCGGGAGAAGGAGGAAACTCTTCCCCCTAGACCAGTCCCAGAAAGCCCAAGGAGCAGGAGCAGCGGGGGAAGCCCTTCTTATGGCCTCCTGTGGGGACCCTGCTCTGCAATCACTTGTATCTCGTTAGCACGGGTCCCTGGGCGCTCTGCTCTTCTCTCCCTCCTTTCATTCCTCTTCCTGACCCGGAACACTCGCTCTCCCCCTCCCTCTCGTTCCTGGCTGACATCATCACTCCCTGATCCCTCCCCCTCTCCCTTCCTGACTCTAGTATCTGACCCCGAGGCTCTGGGACACCAATCCAGAACACCTCTTCTGCTGCTCCTTGCTGCAGCAACAACATGAGGCAAGAGGCAACGGGAGTACTGTACCCTTCAAAGTTTCCTGCCCATTAAGAAACGGGATAAACTTTCCCACCCTACCAGCAAAACAAAACAAGCTGAATGTGGGGTTACACACCGGGGGGAGGGGAAGAATCTGATGGATTATTGATTGGATGATTAAAATGAAGGGTTCTGTAAATATAGACAGTAAAATCCCATAAACAGAAGTTTGTACAAACACTAATGTTGCTTTGAAATTGTATTTTTTCCACTCTATCTCTACTTTTAATAGGTGATGGAGTCTGACTGCTCTTCAGTGTCTGAAACCTTGTCCATAGAAAGGAGCATTGTCACTACACCATTTGATATTGTCAGAAAGTGGAAAGAGTGTAATCACAGCTCTTGTCACAAGGGCCTGGTCTTTCAAACACTTACACGGGTGGAACTATTCATCTGAGGAAAGTTACGTTCATAGCTTTTTGCAGGATCATGCCCCAGTTAGGCAAAACCTTGTCTTCCTGTGTACCTCAGCACATGCAAACACTGCTTTATAACAAATCTTGTCATACTACACTAGCCAATACCTTAAACATAACAAAATAATAAATAAATAGTAGCTGCATGTTGCACGCAGTCTATAATAAGGCTCACTTAGGCCCCAACCTTGCTAACACTTTTGCAACATGCTTAACTTTATTACTCATAAGAACATAAGGATGGCTATTCTGGGTCAGACCAAAGGTCCATCTAGTTCAGTATCCTCTCTTCCAACTGGCCAATGCCAGGTGCCCTAGAGGGAATGAACAGAACAGGTAATCATCAAGTGATCCATACCCTGTCACCCATTCCCAGCTTCTGGCCAACAGGGGCGGCTCCTGGCCCCAGCACGCCAAGCGCCAACAGGGGCGGCAAGCCATGGGGGGCGCTCTGCCGGCGCCACGAGGGCAGCAGGCAGGCTGCCTTGGCGGCTTGCCTGCGGAGGGTCCGCTGGTCCCGCGGCTTCGGCAGACTTCCCGCAGGCATGCGAAGCCGCGGGACCAGCAGACCGTCCGCAAGCAAGCCACCGAAGGCAGCCTGCCTGCCGTGCTTGGAGCGGCAAAATGCCTAGAGCCGCCCCTGCTGGCAAACAGTCTACGGACACCAGGGGACTCACTTGTATAAAGTTATGCACTTATTTAAGTGTACGTGGAATCAGCCCTCATACAGGACAGGACGAGTAGAACTTTTTCCTGGTGGTACTAATTTATACTGCTATTATCGCAATGTAATATATAATTTAGAGAAGTATCTAATAAAAGTATTTTAGAAGGTACATAATAGTATTCTAACACAGAGTTTCTCAACCTTTTTCCTTGAGCCTCCCCCACCCCCGCCCCCGCCCTCCCAATATGTTATAAAAACGCCACGGCCAGCTGTGCCACAACAACTGTTTTTCTACATATAAAATCCAGAGCCGGCATTAGGGAGTAGTAAGCAGGGCAATTGCCTGGGCCTCAAGCCACAGGGGGCTCTGCAAAGCTAAGTTGCTCAGGCTTCGGCTTCAGTCCCAGGCGACAGAGCTTGGGGCCCCGGGCTTCAGCCCTGTATGACATGGCTTTCTGCCCTAGGCCCCAGCAAGTCTAACACTGGCCCTGCTTGGTGGAACCCTGAAACCTACTTACAGCCCCCTGGTTGAGAACTGCTATTTAACATAATCCAGCAGGTGAGTAACTTTATACTTGTGACTAGTCCCACTGAACTGCAGGGACTATTTATAGGTGTAAGGATTTGCAGAATCAAGTACAGTAATGTTAATTTGCATCTTCATTCAGATATTATAGTTCAAACTATAGTGTGTGAATAAAGAGACGAATTAATTTGGCCAGCTGAATTTACCTGACTTAACCATAGAGTTGGCCAGAGAGGTCTAAGCTTCCTTCTCTGAGATGCTTTGTTTCTTTTAAGAGCAAGATTGTGTGAAGACTGTATACATTTTCTTACATTACATTCTTCAAAATATATTGTTTAAGCAATTAAAAAAGAAAATGTTATAACAATTTTTATGCACGTTACAAACTAAAATTATTATAGCATAAAAACAAACCAATGTGCTGTGCTGAAGACTTTCTAAAATAAGGTTTTCAACCCATTTAAAAAAAGGCTAATTCTAAGGTCAAGAGGGTTAGCGGAGGCAAACATACAAACAATACTCCATCTGTTACTACAAACTTCATTCCTTCATGCCTTTGAGAGTGGGATGGCTACAGAGCTTTACTGAGATAACTCAGTCTCAAAGATCTTGTTTCTTGGGTTTCCTTATCCCATTCTTGGACTCTACATAACTGTGTATGACTTGATTAGGAAAATAACTATTTAACATTAGAACTTGTTAATATGTTATTAATAATTATAAAAGTTGGAAAATGGAAAATATATTTTTGGGAGGGGGCTGAATCCAATATTGTCTTTTTTTCTTTCCCCTTTTCTAAAATCTTGAATAATTCTTATTTGATAGTAAGAATATTGAAAGTCTTTTTAAAATCTAATGTATTATTTCCCACGTTAGATCAACTGCTAAATCTCACAAGTTCAATTTGTCTGATTTCTAAGTTTGCAATTATCTAATGATTTTTTCTAAATGTGCCCTGACATTTTAGGATTTTGTACGCTGCTAACAGTTAACTAGCCTACAAAATATTAAATAAATACCTGAAATGTTTCCTGCTTTGTTACAAACACCTCAAGACACATCGGTCTGGAACCAGAAATATAATTTGTTTTTACATGTATCCAGTGTTTTAAAAAAAAAAATGCAGGCCCTGAATATATCTGAAGAAACTGCATATGGAAACGGCTGATAGATTGAGTAGATCAAATAATTGTAATGATTGCTGATCTAACACCGACTAGATTAAGTTTAGCACACAAGAAACGTTTTAGAAAACAACAAAATACAGCAGCTAGGTTGGCTTTCAAACAAGTCATGAGTAATACAAATACTAATACATCAAGGGTGAAATCTTGGCCCTGCTGAAGTAATTTGCAAAATTCCTATTCACACAATTGGATCAGTATTTCACTCCAGAAAACCATAATCAGGTTTACAAGCTAATCTTAGTCCATTTTGAGCATGCAGACCATTTATTTCCATTTTATAGTGGTGGGGAAAAAAAAAAGCATCATCTGGATGATTTTTTTCCATTTTGTATGCAAATTTAATATTCAGTGCCAGACTGACAACCCAGGAAATTGGCATCCTACATTTATTCAGAAAACATATACAGCATGGCAACCATAGTGCAAGATTTCCCCAAATAGTCCCACCGATGTGCTTCTAGCTATAATGCAGGGATCAGCTTTAAAAGTGTTAGATGGTAGTTCCATCTTGACCTCCTTAGCATCTCTGCTGGGAAAGACCAACAAGGGTCTCAATTAGTGTCAGTTTTTCTGATATGGACCGCTGTCCCCTGGGAATGGACTGAGGCAGTCAAACTCATTTCACATAAACCACGAAAGAGTCACAGACTGGTATCGCTACCAAATTGGGTTGGATTCATACCAGGACCATCAAATCTAAAAGTCTCCATCTCCCTTTCTAAATAGTTTCCATATTACATGCTTTTGCACAAAAGAAATGAAAAATCATCTTGTTTTTTTCTGATTTTTTTCAGAGAAGTCAGATACCACATGTAAATACCAAGGTAGATTAGACTGATCTCACTACCAGTCCACAGGGTTTTTATTTGAAATCAGTGTGTGAGAGTTCAAATTGTGGGTGTCACTTGCTCAGTGCCAGAGATTTGACAGAACAGCTTTCTACTCTTTCAAAAGGAATGTGAGGAATGCCTCATTTGTTTGCTCTGTAGAACAAACAATGTAAAGAAAGTGAAGAATGGCATAAAAGGCAATACATCAAGGAAACCCATAGTTATGTGTGCAAATGCATTGAACCTGCTCCTCCCAGGTAAATAATTAAGTCCAACTATTTCAAAATGTTTTGTGTTATTCACCAATTAATTGTGAATTTTGGAGTTATTTTTGGCACTGCCATAGGGAAAACACTAGCGTGCAGCCTGGGCAGATCCAGAAGAGCAATATGCTTTCATTTTCCCATTTGTTGTTGGTGCTTTGGTGAGAAAGAAAAAGAGGGGAGAAGGAAATAGAGATTCAATGGTGATGGATACTCTGGTGGCTGCTGGCATTTTTAGCACCATATTAAACTGCTGGAAGACAGGTTTAATTAATGCAGTAAAAATAGGACAGGGCTCCAGCAATTTAACTACACTAGGGCTTGTTTCCACTTACTGGTGGATCGACGCTGCAGCGATCGATCCACCGGGGGTCAATTTAGTGGGTCTTCACTAAATCAACCGCCGATCGCTCTCCCATCAATTCCGGTACTCCACCAGAACGAGAAGCATAAGGTAAGTCAATGGGAGAGTTTTCCCTCTGGGGAACCTGGCATTGGCCACTGTCGGAAGACAGGATACTGGGC
This sequence comes from Mauremys mutica, assembly GCF_020497125.1. Lineage (NCBI taxonomy): Eukaryota > Metazoa > Chordata > Testudines > Geoemydidae > Mauremys > Mauremys mutica. Next base: position 46,919,981 of record NC_059074.1, on the reverse strand, counting down.
TAGATGGACCTTGGTCTGACCCAGTATGGCCGTTCTTATGTTTTTATGTTCTCGTCGACCCAGCACAGAGTAAACACTACAGTAAGTCGATCTAAGGTACGTCGACTCCAGCTACATTATTCACGTAGCTGGAGTTGCGTAACTTAGGTCAACTTAACCACGTAGTGTAGACCTGCCCTAAGAGACTGTTCCCCCACAGAATTCCCCTTATGTATACAAGGAAAAGGAAAGAGAAAGAGAGACACAAACAGAGCACAAGGCAGAAAAACAGAGAAGGCAGGGCAAAGCAGAAAAAGAATAAAAGGAACTAGAGGCCAAAGTGCTACAAGGTATATTGGATTTAGCTACTTTAAAAAATAATCTGAGTAAAACTCTCAATCTTAAATTTTTGATTCTGCCTGCAAGAGGAGAGGAATTGCCAACCCCCTTCAAACAAATTACATCAACATACTACCAAACAAACAGAAACTAAAGTCTTCAGAGTTGCTGAAAATCAAACTGGGCTGACTACTAGAGTAAATTCACAATGAGAGACATGCTTCTCCTTTCTCAAGTTGGTCTGCTGATCACTGCAACCACTTCTAACCCTTACTTTTTATTGAAATCATTAAATAAGGAGTTTTTAAAACAGCAGGCAGGTGCAAGTGTAAATTATCTCCTTTTTATCACAGAACACAATAAGCTGTTATAATTCACTATTGTGTAATCATGCCAGACTCTTAAAGTGTCACACCTTCATGTAAGGTGACCAGATGTCCCGATTTTATAGGGACAGTCCCCTTTTTGGGATTTTTTTCTTATATAGGCTCCTATTACCCCCCTAGCCCCTGTCCCGATTTTTCACATTTGCTGTCTGGTCACCCTACCTTCATGTGCACAAGTCAGATGTCACTTAATAAACAGACATGTGTGAAATAACACTCATTGCCGACAGTTACATCGCCGCTTAGAGAGCGCTGATGGGAAACCACTGTTGTGTGTTCACACTGACAGTTGCCTGTGCAATAGCATGTTCACACTTGCAGTGGTATTCAGAGCAGTGTATTCTGGGCAGCTATTCCATAGCGTATCTCTTCCTCTTTTGCTGCTAAGAGTTGTGGGAAGGCGGAGGGGGTCGCTGGGCATCCTGACTCCTGTCCCTATGCCCCATGTGCATTGCTTCGCACCCCAGAAGTCCCTGTGTTTCTGTCCGCATTTGGTGCCATCTTTCAACGGTTTGTGTACTGCGCGCTCTGCCTCTTCAGGCTGCAGGAATGGATCCCTCACTGTTGTCTAATATGCTGCTTGCTCTCACTAATATGTCACGAGTGGCAGTGGAGTTATTCCTTAAACTACAAAGGCAAGAGGAGTGCAACATTGATCTTGCCACGCATAGTAGCTATGACACGAGATTGCTTGTGGCATTCACGGAGGTGCTGCCCACAGTGGAACGCTGCTTTTGGGCTTGGGAAACAAGCACTGAGTGGCAGGATCACATCATCATGCATGTCTGGGATGACGAGCAGGGGCTGCAGTACTTTTGGATGAGGAAAAGTGATGAGCTCGCCCCAGCCTTACAGCACAAGGAAACAAGAATGAGAGCTGCCCTGTCATTGGAGAAGCATGTGGTGATTGCACTGTGGAAGCAAGCTATGCCAGACTGCTACCGATCGGTCGCTCGTTCGGAGTGGGAAAGTCGACTGTTGGACTCATGTTGACGGAAGTGTGCAGGGCCATTAATCGCATCATGCTCCAAAAGACCATGACACTAGGCAACGTGCATGGCATTGTGGATGGCTTTGCACAAATGGGCTTCCCTAACTGCGGAGGGGCGTTAGATGACATACATATTCCATTCTGGCACCAGACCACCTAGCCACTGAGTACATTAATCACCAGGGGTATTTCTCTATGGTTCTTCAGGAGCTTGTGGATCACTGTGGGCATTTCACGGACATTAACACAGGCTGGTTTGGAAAGGTGCATGATGCATGCATCTTTCAGAACACCGGCCTGTTCAGGAAGCTGCAAGCAGGTACTTTCTTCCCAGACCAGAAGATCATTGGAGAGGAAGTCGAAATGCCCATTGTGATACTGGGAGACCCTGCCTACCCCTTAATACCGTGGCTTATGAAGCCAGACACGGGGAACCTTGACAGCAGCAAGGAGCGGTTCAACATGCTGAGCAAGTGCAGAATGACTGTTTAGTGTGCTTTTGGCCATTTAAAGGCCCGCTGGCACTGCCTATATGGGAGACTGGACCTGACCAATGACAATATTCCTATGCTTATAGCCGCATGCTGTATGCTCCATAATATTTGGGAAGGGAAGGGTGAAAGATTCACTGAGGGCTGGACTGCTGAGACTCAGGACCTGGAGGCTGAATTTGAACAGACAGAGACCAGGGCTATTAGAGGGGCGCAGCATGGGGCCATAAGGATCAGGGATGCCTTGAGGCAGCAATTTGAAGCTGAAAGCCACTATATGTGTTGCTATGCTCGGCCTTGCAGTGCTTGTAATGCTAGGAGGTGACTGTGATTGGTGCAGATGATGCACTATGAAGGTTTAAGAAAATTGCCGGTTGCTTTGAAGGGCTCTGTTTGCTTTAAATTAATGGAATAAAGAGTGCTTTCAAAGCAAAACAATTCTTTTATTGAAAAAACAACAACCGGAGGAGAGAGAAAAAACAAAAAAACACATCAGCAGCGGGGGGCGGGAGGAGAGGAAGGGAGGGTCTGAGGAGAAGGTGGGGTCCCAGGACAGTTAAAGATTTGTGTATGTCCGGGTATCATGTGCAACCTTGTCCTTTGGAGTACAGTGCAGTGGGTAGTGTACTTCAGCAGAGCTAAACTGCAGAGGAACAGGTGTTGAGTGCAGTGGGTACTGCGAGTCTGCAGGGCTGGACTGTGATGGGGCAGGGAGTGGAATTCAGCAGGTACAGACTGGAGCAAGGAGGTAGGTAAGAGTTTGTTGATGGTGTCTGGGGGATGCATGGAAAAGAGGTTTGCGACATTGGCTGCAGGGGAGGACAGGCACAAAGCTGCTCAGTTTGCAGTGCTAGTAGTGCCTGGACCGTGTCCAGTTGGCGCTCCATAACATTTAAGAGCCGCTCCATGGCTTCATTCTGGCACGCCACGTTCTACTTTCGCTCCCTCTTCTTGCTGTCCCGCCACTCCTTCAATTTTTGTTTTTTGGCCATGGAGTGCATCATGATATCACACAGAAAGTTCTCTTTAGTTCTTCGTGGCCACTTTCTAATTCTGTGCAGCCATTCAGCCATTGATAACAAAGAGGGAAGTTAGGCTCCCAAGGTCATATCTGTGAAGCCAAAATGGAACACTTTACAGAAGCAGTATTGTTTGAAACACACGGACCACTGATTCAGTGATTTAAAAACACAGCCACTATTCACATACCTGTCACTAACTGGCTGACCCCAGGCAAGCACACAAGCCACAAGACCCCCAAAATGGTGAGTAACCACAGGGGCAGGGGAAATCAGTGTTGAGGACCATACTGTACACTGGGCACATGGCTCTTGGGGAGAGCCAGCACTACAGGGATGCCCTTATAATCATTATTGTCCCCACATTTTCCACAAGCTATGTTCATTATGGAAGATATCTTGCTGCTGAGGGTGAGCAGGGACTCAAGGAAGGGTCTTCTCCATGACTACGGCTTCTTCTTTGGCCCTTATGCGGCTCACCCGTGTGCAGCAATGCCACTCCCTCCGCCCCCTCCAAACACTCCCACTGACAGCACAGTGGTGCGGGAAAGTTACCCTTAATGGGGCAAGAAACAAAGCAGCTCTGCCAAAGAACCTGCAGCAGCAGATTGCCCAGTATCTCCATGAGAGTTTTGTGGAGATCTCTGAGGCAGATTCCCATGAAGTGAGGGAGTCAAACAACACCCTGTTCCACAGCTCAGACTAGGCATGTGGTGGTACGCATATCGTACAGACACGAGCCTGCTTTCTACAACCCTCCTGACCCCCAAGAACTCACTTCAGCGATTCCCAAAAATCAAAGCTACTTACTGGGGCCTCCTCTCCTGTTTGCACTTCGCCAAGCTCCAATCGCTGTGACTGGCTAGCCTCCTCCGGGGCAGAGAAGAGCTCCTGGCTGCATGCATCTCTGACCTTCAAGTCATCCTCTGCCTCTGGGTCCCTCCTTCCCCTCCACATCCTCATCCTAGATTTCCTCCTGCTGGCTTGGTCCACTCTCGACTGGCATGCGAGCCACTAAAGTATCCACAGTGGCCTTCACAGTGGAGGTGGGGTTGCCACTGAGTATTGCGTCCAGCTCTTTGTAGAGCCAGCAGCTTGTGGGCGCAGCACTGGAGCGGCGATTTGCCTCCTGTGCCTTGTGGTAGGCATTCCGCAGCTCCTTCACTTTGACCCTGCACTGAAGTGTCTCCCTGTCATGGCCCCTTTCTGTCATGCATCGTGAAATCTGTCCAGAGGTATCATAATTCCTACGGCTGGAGCACAGCTGGGACTGGACAGCCTCCTCTCCCCAAATGCTGAAGAGGTCCAGCAGCTCAGCATTGCTCCAAGCAGGGGATCACCTGGTGCATGGAGGAGGCATGGTCACCTGGAAAGATAAGCTGAGACCACTGCACGCGTCACTGAGCAAACAGGAAGGGGCCTTTCAAAATTCCCAAGGAATTTAAGGGGCGGGGATGACGGTTGGTCACCTGAGGGCAGGGCAGTAGAGTTCGAACTGATGACCAGAAAGGTGAGAACAGGCATTGTGGGGTGGGACATCTCCCGGAGGCCAGTTGTAGCACTGTAATTGACCAGGTTGTCTACACTGGCACTGTGGCACTGTAGCCCCGATGCAGAAAGCTGTACGCCTCTCATCCAGGTGGGTTTTTTTGTTTTGTTTTTTAAATAGTGCTGCAACTGCGCAGTGTCTGTGCACTAAGTGGCTTGGCAGTGTGTACACCTCGGAAGTTACACTGCAGAAAGCTGCTTTACTGCGCAGAAACTTGCCAGTGTAGACAAGGCCTTAGTCTTAAAAAAAAAAAAAAATCTAGGAATTCTGGTGACATAATAAACCTCTTGAGCAAAGCTTTGGTGGCGTGTGCAGATTACAATGCATTTAATGCACTCAGTGTATTTATAGGCTGGTATAAATAGTAATACTTTTGAGCCATTGTACAGCATCTCTTCTCCTCTCCTACCCCTAAAAAAAGGGGGGGGGACTGTACACTGTAACCTCTGCCTTTGTTTAAAAATAATTAGTTGTAAATCACATCAGGCAGCAGTCCTCTGATTTAATCTGATTTACTTAAATTTGATTTGTAGGAAGGGCTAGCAATAAGCCTGTTGCTTTACAAACCATGGTTTGTTACACTGCACCCATCTTCAAGGGCTGAACCCCTTGGATTATTACATTTGTGAAGCCAGAAAGTAGAGCAAATAGAGCTGGGATTCTGGCAAGTGAGGATTTGAGAGTTATTTCTGGAGAGGGATTCTTTGCTTTCCCCATTGCTGTCATGACCATCATGAGGGCAGCAGGCAGAGACAAGCATGTTTTTAAAACAGCCTCAAATATTGCACCCACAATTAACTGCAGATGCAAAATCAGATGCTGACTTGACACCTTTAAAAGAAGGCACCTACTGAGGGCCAGAGTCACAGGGTGGGCTCTCCCTTACCAGCCCACAAAGCAAAGCATTCTTCTTTGTCCAGGGGTTTGTCCCAAACAAAAGTCCTCCCCTTGTCAGGGTATAGGCAGGCACCAATGTCTCTTAGCAGGTTAAGTCCAGCATCCTTTTTTACCTTTTATAGGCATCAGTGTAGTGTAACAAATCGCAGCGGTGTTGGCTCTGCAGTCCCTTAATTGCTTGTGGTCTGGTCCTGTCCTGGATTTGGCTAGACCTGAACAGCCTCAGCCAAGCTGCTCACACATATTCCCGATCTGGACACGCAGTATAATCTATTAAACTCCACCTGCAGCCTTTGCTCAGGACTCCGGGACTCTGTTAGACAACGACCAACACTTCAGCTCATGCTGTTGAACATTATTCATTATTATTATTATCTGTACTGAATTAGAACCCACAGGCCCCAATCAGGATCAGAGGCCCATTGTACTAGGTCCTGTACAAAAACACAGGAAGACAGTCCCTGCTCTGAAGACCTTACAATCTAATGCTTTGCTGACTTGGAGGGAGATAATTTGGGGGAGGACTAAAAGACGGTTACTCACCTGTAGTAACTGTTGTTCTTCGAGATGTGTTGCTCCTATCCATTCCAGTTAGGTGTGCGCGCCGCGCGTGCACGGCATCTCGGAACTTTTTTACCCTAGCAACTCCGGCGGGCCGGCTGGGCGCCCCCTGGAGTGGCGCCGCTATGGCGCTAAATATATACCCCAGCCGGCCCGTCTGCTCCTCAGTTCCTTCTTGCCGGCTACTCCGACAGTGGGGAAGGAGGGCGGGTCTGGAATGGATAGGAGCAACACATCTCGAAGAACAACAGTTACTACGGTGAGTAACCGTCTTTTCTTCTTCGAGTGATTGCTCCTATGCATTCCAGTTAGGTGATTCCCAAGCCTTACCTAGGCGGTGGGGTCGGAGTGAGATGTGGCGGAGTGTAATACCGCGGAGCCGAAGGCTGCGTCGTCTCGAGACTGCTGCACCAACGCGTAGTGGGAGGCGAAGGTGTGGACCGAAGACCAGGTGGCCGCTCGACAGATGTCCTGGATCGGAACGTTGGCCAGGAAGGCAACAGATGAGGCGTGCGCCCTTGTCGAGTGTGCAGTGACGCGGCCTGGTGGTACGCGAGCCAGCTCGTAGCAGGTCCGGATACACGCAGTGACCCAGGAGGAAATCCGCTGGGAGGATATCGGCTCTCCCTTCATGCGGTCAGCAACCGCTACGAACAGCTGGGGCGAACGCCGGAAGGGCTTAGTCCTCTCGATGTAGAAAGCGAGCGCTCTACGGACGTCGAGGGTATGCAGCTGCTGTTCCCGAGGCGAGGCATGCGACTTCGGAAAGAACACCGGGAGGAAGATCTCCTGGTTGAGATGGAAAGCTGACACTACCTTCGGGAGGAAGGTCGGATGAGGGCGAAGCTGCACCTTGTCCCCATGGAAGACCGTGTATGGCGGATTAACCGTTAGAGCGCGAAGCTCAGAAACTCTCCTCGCTGAAGTAATGGCAACGAGGAAGGCCATCTTCCACGAGAGGTAGAGCAGGGAGCACGTGGCTAAGGGCTCGAACGGAGGACCCATCAGCTTGGCCAACACGAGGTTCAAATCCCAGGTCGGGGCAGGGCGCCGCACCGGCGGGTACAAGCGGTCCAGGCCCTTGAGGAAGCGGGAAACCATTTGGTTCGAGAAGATGGACCGACCTTCTACGGAGGGATGAAAGGCGGATACCGCTGCCAGATGAACTCTCAAGGAGGAGATCGCCAGACCTTGCTCCTTAAGGTGCCAGAGGTAGTCCAGGATGGTAGGGACCGGTACCAGGAATGGATTAAGACCTCGGTGATCACACCAGAGTGCAAACCTCTTCCACTTCGCCAGGTAAGTGGAGCGAGTGGAAGGCTTTCTGCTCTCGAGCAGGACCTGTTGAACCGCTGCAGAACAGCCCCTCTCCGCGTGGGTCAGCCACTCAGGTACCAAGCTGTAAGATGGAGGGACTGCAGGTTCGGATGGTGGAGTCTGCCGAAATCCTGGGTGATGAGGTCCGGCCACAACGGAAGGGGGATGGGCTCCCGAACGGAGAGCTCGAGCAGCAGGGTGTACCAGTGCTGCCTCGGCCAGGCCGGTGCTACTAGAATGACGTGTGCTCTGTCCCTCCGAAGCTTCAGGAGCACTCGGTGCACGAGCGGGAACGGAGGGAAGGCGTAGAGGAGGCGATCCGTCCAGTGATACAGGAAGGCGTCCGACAGGGAGCCTGGCGAGCGACCCTGGAACGAGCAAAACAGGTGGCACTTCCTGTTCTCTCTGGAGGCGACTAGGTCTACGTGGGGAAACCCCCACCTCCGGAAGATTGTGTGGACGACATCTGGACGGAGGGACCACTCGTGGGAGAGGAACGACCTGCTGAGATGGTCGGCCAGCGCGTTCTGCACTCCCGGAAGAAAGAATGCTTCCAGGTGAATTGAGTGGGTCACGCAGAAGTCCCACAGGAGCATCGCTTCCTTGCAGAGGGGGGAGGAGCGGGCTCCGCCCTGCTTGTTCACGTAGAACATCGCGGTGGTGTTGTCCGTGAATACTGTCACACAACGGCCTTGTAGGCGGGTGCAGAAGGTGCGACAGGCCAGGCGGATGGCGCGTAGCTCGCAAACGTTGATGTGCAGGGCGAGCTCCTGGGCCGACCACAGGCCCTGCGTGTGGAGATCGCCCAGGTGGGCCCCCCAACCGAGTGCTGAGGCATCCGTGGTCAGAGTGACGGACGGGCGAGGAGGGTGGAACGGAACTCCGGCACACACGACCTCCGGGTCGAGCCACCAGTTGAGGGACTCGAGGGTCGTCCTGGTGACCGTGACCACCATGTCAATGGGGTCTCGATGTGGCCGGTACACCGACGCGAGCCACGACTGGAACGGACGAAGGTGGAGCCGCGCGTACGCGGTGACATACGTGCACGAGGCCATGTGGCCCAGGAGGCGGAGGCAGGAGCGCACTATCGTGGTAGGGAAGGCGACGAGGTCCCGGATGATGGAGACCATCGTCTGGTGCCGAGCGCGAGGGAGACAGGCTCTGGCCACTGTGGAGTTGAGGACCGCTCCGATGAACTCCACCCGCTGCGTCGGAATCAAAGTGGACTTCTCGGTGTTGATGAGAAGACCGAGCCGCTGAAAGAGAGACAGGATTTCTGCCATCTGGTCCATCACAAGTTGCCGGGACTGACCTCGAACCAGCCAGTCGTCGAGATACGGGTAAACGTGCATCTGACGACGTCGGAGGGCTGCGGCGACTACCGCCATGCATTTGGTAAACACCCTCGGGGCGGTGGAAAGTCCGAACGGCAACACTGCGAACTGGTAGTGGGTGTCGTTGACCACAAACCGAAGGTAACGACGATGGGGAGGATAGATCGCGACATGGAAGTAGGCGTCCTTCATGTCGAGGACGGCAAACCAGTCTCCCGGATCCAGAGAGGGAATGATGGTCCCCAGAGTGACCATGCGAAACTTGGGCTTGAGCAGGTACTTGTTCAGCTCGCGAAGGTCCAGGATAGGACGTAGCCCGCCTTTCGCCTTGGGGATGAGAAAATAACGGGAGTAGAATCCCCTGCCCCGCCTGTCTTGAGGCACTGCTTCTATGGCACCCACGCTCAACAGAGTCTGGACCTCTTGTAAGAGGACTTGCTCGTGAGAGGGGTCCCTGAAGAGGGACAGGGAAGGTGGGTGGGAAGGAGGGGGCGAAACAAATTGCAGGCGGTATCCCGACTGGACTGTTTGGAGCACCCAGTTGTCTGTTGTTAATTGGGACCACACCGAAAAGAAATGGGCGAGGCGGTTGTAAAATAACGGGGAAGGATCCTGTAGGGAGAGTGATGGGCCGTCCTCGAGCGTCCCATCAAAAGGCCTGCTTGGCCCCCTGAGGGGTCTTGGAAGCGGCCTGGCCCTGGTTGCGGCGGTTGCCGGACGGGCGACGGCGATTTTGGGCCGGTCGTCGGCTATTGTAAGGTCGATACCGAGACTGATAGGCCGGTCGGGAGGGCTGTGGACGGAATGGCCTGCGCTGCGTCGCCGGCGTATGCATGCCTAGAATACGTATCGCGACACGGCCATCCTTCAAAGTCTGGATTCGAGAATCCGTCTTTTCCGAGAAAAGCCCCTTTGTATCGAATGGCAGGTCCTGTAGTGTATATTGGACCTCCGGCGGCAGGGTGGAAGACTGCAGCCAGGCGATACGCCGCATCGTTACACCGGAGGCCAAGGTCCTCGCACCTGAGTCCGCAGCGTCGAGGGCGGCTGTGATGGAGGATCTAGACGACCTCCTCCCCTCCTCCAACATGGCCGCGAACTCCTGGCGGGAGGCTGTCGGCAGGAGGTCAGTAAATTTCGCCAGGGACGTCAAGATATCAAAGACGTACCTGGCGAGGAGGACCATCTGATTGGCAATCCTCATTTGGAGGCCTCCAGCAGAATAGACCTTTCGGCCTAGCAGGTCCATACGCCTCGCGTCCTTTGATTTGGGCGCAGGGGCCGGTTGGCCGTGGCGTTCCCTGTCATTGACCGACTGGACTACCAGGGAGTCCGGGGTCGGATGTGTGTACAAATATTCATAGCCCGTGGGAGGGACAGAGTACCTTCGTTCAACACCACGGGCCGTAGGAGGCACGGACGCAGGCGTCTGCCAGATAGTGGTGGCATTCCTTTGCACTGTCCGTACAAAAGGCAGCGCAACTCGCGCCGGCATGTCCGCCCCAACAACGTTCGTAATGGGGTCCTCGTCTTCCTGTACCTCCTCTACCGGCAAGGCCATAGCTGTCGCCATGCGGCGAAGGAGGTCTTGGTGAGCCTTTACATCGATGGGTGGAGGCTCCTTTGTCGCCGCGCCGGCCACAGCCTCATCAGGCAAGGACGAGGAGGACAACCCCTGGACGACCGCCTCCGAAGAGGGGTCCGCTGCTTGCTCTTCGGGGGGCGGGCTGCGCGTGGCCCTGGGACTCCGACGGTATAGCATCCGCCGCCGGTGGCGAAGGGGCCGGTCGGGTTATTGTCGCCTCTGGAACCCTGCGCTCGGTCGCGGGAGGCCTTGGTGGAAAGGGCGCCCCCTGAGCCTCATACTGGGCCCACGGAACCCAGAAGCCCCACGGTTGCGCCCCTTGAGGATGGCCTTGTGGGGTAGGTGGCAGGAGTCCGTAACCTTCCATGCCGGAAGCGACCGACGCGGGCCAAGATGGCCATGGAGGTGCCGAGGCGCTCACAGAGTGCGCTGCAGAATGGGGCAGTCCGTCCCCGGATGGCAAGGAAGAGCGATGTTGTTCCATGCGGTACCGGGAAGGCGACCGGGAGTGACGTCCGTCACGGTGCCGGGAGCTCGACCGGTGCCGGGAGCTCAACCGGTGCCGGGAGCTCGACCGAGACTGAGACCTCCAGTGCCGTGAACGCCCGCGCGAGTCGCGGTGCCGGGACGGCGATCTCCTACGGTGCCGACGCGATGGCGACCTGGACCTCGTGCAGCGTCGGGAGTACGACCGGTACCGCGATGACGAGCGGTACCGGGACTGCGACCGACGTTTCGACAGCGATCGGTGCCGCGAAGGCGAGCGGTGCCGAGATCGCGAGCGACGGGACGGAGACCTGCCGCTGGACCGGGACCGGGTGCGTCGTCCAGGTCGCCTGTCCAGGGACGGTGGCCGGGTCATTCTAGCCGGCTTCCCCGTCGACACGACAGCCCGCACCGGCGGTGCCAGGGGCCGGAGGCCTGGTGCCTCTATGAGCTTGATCAGCTCTCGCGCGGAAGCGAATGTCTCCGGCGTTGACGGCAGCCGGGGCTCAACCTCGGACGGCACCAGGGAGCGCGGCGGCGCCGGACTCGACGGGCCTTGCGGCGCCGGAGTCAAGGGTCCGGTGCACGGCTTGTGCACGGGCACCGCGGGGGCCGCCAGGAGCGCAGCCGCTTTCGCCGAGTCCTCAGCGCGAGCCTGAGCCAGTGCCTTCGCCAGCCTCTGCTTCTTCACGGGCGAAAGCGAGCGGTGTCGAGACTTCTTAACCGCTTTCTGCGTCGGCGGTGCCGCGGAGGTGGAGCGGCTTGGTGCCGCCGGTGCGCTCTGCACCGAGGCAGTTCGCGGTGCCGGCGCGGACGGTGCCGGTGGCTGAAGCGACGCCTCCATCAAAATCTGTTTCAAGCGGATATCCCGCTCTTTTCGGGTCCGCGGTTTAAAAGTCGAACAGATCGAACACTTGTCTGTTCTGTGCCCTTCGCCCAGGCAACGGAGACAGGCGTTGTGCGGGTCTCCGATGGGCATAGGCCTCTGGCACGCCGCGCAGGGCTTAAAGCCCGGTGCCTTGGGCATGAGCCCGCACCGGGTGAGGTAAAAGGGGAAAAGCCCCCCCCCCTTTTACCTTATCTATTTACACTAACTATCTAACTAAGTAACTGTCAAACTAACTACCAAACTAACTATATACAAATCAGAAGCGAAAGCTAGGGTCGTGGAGAACGAAGAGCACTCCACAGTTCCAACTGGCCGTCACGGGCGGTAAGAAGGAACTGAGGAGCGGACGGGCCGGCTGGGGTATATAGCAGGCGCCATAGCGGCGCCACTCCAGGGGGTGCCCAGCCGGCCCGCCGGAGTTGCTAGGGTAAAAAAGTTCCGAGATGCCGTGCACGCACGGCGCGCACACCTAACTGGAATGCATAGGAGCAATCACTCGAAGAAGAACAAGTAGGTATACATCAGAGGCAGTCCTCTGCCACATTGTTTCCAATGCTGGGTGGTATATCTGGAGACAGGGCTGGTCTTAGGGGTGGGCCACCTGGATGACTGCCCAGGGCACTGGTGATCAAGGGTGTGCTGTGCAGCAGTGCAGAGGTGTGCACTGCCAGTGTATTGTCAGAAACTGCTCCTGGCTGGCAGGGGAATGCCATGTGGAAAGGTGCCCCAATTTCTCCCTGCTTCCTCCTGGTGGAGGAACATGGGGGGGATGGCAAGCGGTGACACAGATACTGCTTGTCCCTCCCCTCGCCCCCCCCCCACATTCCTCCATGGCCCCCTAGGCGGCTGTGACTGGGGGTGGGGAGCAAGGAGCAACATTAAGCGTTCTTATCCACTTTCCCCACTCATGCTGTGCTGTGCTACTCTCCCCTTACATAGCCCAGGTGGGAAAAGTGACCTGGATGCAGGGGGCACTGATGTTGCTCCTTGCCCTCCCCCTCACACACACAGCCCCCTAGGGATGCGCAGAGGAGCAGCATTCAAGGAGGGGAGTGAGCAGCAATTGCCAGCTGCTTCGTCCATCCAGGTCAGTTTCCCTGTATGGGCACAGGAGGGAGGTGCAGGAGTAGCGGTGAAGGAGGCACAGTGCAGAGGTTGGAGGTGCAGGAGGGGGCAGGGGTTAGGAGCAAAGGGGGGCACAGTGTGGGGATTAGGGGTGCAGGATGAGGGGTTCAGGGGTTGGGACGCAGGAGAGGAGTACAGGGATTGGGGCAAAAGGGACACAATGCAAAGGTTGGGTTGCAGGAGGGGGTGCAGGGATTAGCGGTGAAGGGGGCACAGTGCAGGGGTTGGGGTGCTGGAGGAGGGGTGCAAGGGTTGGGGCAAAGGAGGGAGTACAGGGATTAGGGATGCAGAAGGAGAGTGCAGGGTTAAGGTTGAAGGGGAAACAGTGCAGGGATTGGGGCAAAGGGGGGTTGTGGGGAGCCCACAGGGGCCAGAGGCAATAGGGGGCACCCACAGGGGCCAAGGGCACCAAAATACAAGTTCATCCAGTGCACCATTTTTCGTAAGGCTGACCCTGTCTGGAGAATATTTTGTCAGTCCATCTAAAGTCAAATAAAAGTAATCAGCATTGAGGCTCCAGAAGGCTAGGTGATGGTGAGAAATGTTTTAACTAACTCATTTTCCCCCCCCCATCTGTAATTTTTATTGTGGTTCCTAACTTCATAGTTCCCTGTTTCATCTTAACTGGAAGGGAAGTTTACTGCCCTTAGTATAATGAAATACACACACACACTCTCACTCTCATTTTGTTATTGATAAATGCAAGTTTTAATATTGATTCTTTCACATCAGTTTCCTGTTATGGTACTTTTCTGATATAATGCATGGTAATTAGATTGTTACATTTTAATGGCTTTTACAGTAAGAAAAATAATTTTATTTTGCTGTTTGTCTTTCAAATATCAAAATATCCTGGTAAAAGAGTAGCAAAAAAAAAAAAAAAGAGAGAGATTAAAGATATTTCCCCATTTGAAAAGAGGAATTGACATGTTGTGAAATTTGTTGAGCTGATAAATCTGAGAGCCAGGACAAAAAGGAATCTTATCTGGAATTTATTTGCAACACTCAATGGAAAATGAATCAAAGAAATTACTGGAAGCGGCTGCAGTAGGTAAAAGATTTTTTTTTATCTGCCTTGAAATTGCCTATTCATAGTGACTATTCAAGATGAAAAGAGAGACATGTGAATTTGTTGAGTCGTTTACTGTACATGACAGTTTAGCAAGGGGAATTGTCTGTGGAATTAGACATGATTCTTCAAGGGAGAGATTACTCAGAACACCAAAAGCAAAATTTACAGTTTGTTTTAAGGCATATGCAGGACTGCTCCAACTTCAAGAAGTCATGTAAAAAATATGGCAAGAGAAAAGAAAATATTAACCATTATAAGCAAATTAAAAAGAAGTCTTGGCAAAAATAATATTATTAAATTCACAATAAAATGGCAGAGCTAATCTGTTTGGTCACAACATCAGTCAAACAGCTGTCCATTTCTATAAAACCTGTGTCACAACTGTCATAAGCAATTGTTTTAAAAAGTATGTAGGTCAAATAAAGTAAACATTTCCTAACCAGGCTTACTGTGAGAGATCAAGAATTTTTCATAGGCACCATAAAGTGCTCCAGACCAGTGGAAAGAGTAAATGGGAAGCAGAACTGACAGATGGATATTTTCAAGCTTGGTACTGGCACATAGGCAAATATTATGACATGTTTAATGAGCTCCAAAAGGGCAGCTACTTTTACCAACCAGACTTTAGCCCCTTCAGTTGGGAAACAGATTTTTCCCGATATAAACCTTTTCTGTTAAAAATGCTCTTTTTCCTCTGTAAATGTGCTGAAATTCATTTGCTTCTCTATAGAGCTTTGAAATGAGAGCAAATATTTGCGAAAAAAATCTGAAAAGGTAATTGCATAATTATACTCTACATACATCTGGAGAATACAATGTGGATCTTTTCCATATACCAGATGTGGTAAAATATATAACCAAAGGGCTTGCACGCATATGCTTTTCACATGGAATTGCCATTAACTATAGCCCGGTAATTTGGGTCAGTAATCTTTTCAAATGCTCTGTAGTTATACAGCTATTGTGCAAACAGGGGATGTGATCCAGCAAACCCTTATTCATGTTAAAATTATATATTTATATTCCAACAATACTTAGCTGTCCTAGCTAGGCACTGTACAGACACATAGGGTCTTATCCGAAGTCTTTCCATTAACTTCAATGGGCTTTGGAAGAGGTCCGGTGAGAGATACATTCCCGTCTCTAAAGATTTTACAGTCCAAATCGATACAACAGACAAAGGGTGGAAGGGGAAAAATTAGATACAGTGACTTGCCTAGGGCCAAAGGGAAGGTCAGTATCCAAGTGAGGAACAGAATTCAAATTCATTAGTTCCAGTCCGGCAGTAGGACTTATCTTGAGTAGTCCTATTCACTAGTGGATTTACTTGCATGATTTAGGCTTAGCTGTATGCGTATGCAGCATCAAGTCCATAGACTTGCAAATATGGGCCCTCCCTCTCTGTTCTTTCTGTACTGCTGTGAAGAGAGACCCTGCAGAGTGAGACTCCACCTCCTGCAGCTATTGGGCATGCCCTATGTGGTCTTCTCCCCCCCCACCCATCTTCTTGACTTCTCCGACTTGTCACACCAGAACCACACCAATCCTGCCACAAAGGCCCCTCCACAGCTATAGATAAGGGGGCTGGATTTGTCCCAGTGAGATCTCAGTAATGATCTCAGGATACAGCCCATAAGCATGAACAGTTATAACTTCATAGGAAAGCTAAGTGCATGTTTAACATGTTGCTGAGATTCAACAGTCCTCTTCACCCAGTCCCCACACTTTTTTCACTCTTCCCTTGTGTCATTCTCTTTGCTCCCCTCCCCCATTTCTCTGAGCAAAATAATGTTTATTATAAAACAATTTCTGTGAAAGATGAGACGCTCTCTCTTATAATCTCAATTAATCCTCAAGACCAAAAGGAGAGAGAAAAGAAAGGGAGAAGATGAGACAACTACAGATCAAGCCAATCCTATGCACTTTATAACTGCAGGGAGACACACTGGGTAAAATCTATACTCATGAACAATATTTTAAATCTTGTCATTTTTCTTTCTTTGAATTTTTCCTTCCAACCCTTCCACAGCTTCAAATTCCCTTACTAAAAACAAACCCTCTTAACGTTTTGAAGTGACACTGTGAAAAAAAGAGAGGCAGCTTTCCTCCTTCCACCGCCAATAATTATAAGCAAAGGTGGTAATGATGCCTCCAGTTAATAATGTTCAACACTTCCCATTACAAGATCCTGTTTCCAGTTGCTTATAATTTTGCCAAACTAATAATTTGGACTGAACTTTTCCATGCTTCCCACTGATTTATTTATTTTATTTTATTTAAAGTTTTGGCTAAAACAGTCCAGCTATTTTTGAGAACAAGGTCAGAGAAAATTATGTTGTGTTGCCCATGTTGAAAACATTCTTACAGTTGTTTTACTGAGAAGATCTAGTGCCCCCTACTTTGGGGCAGGGACTTGAAATTTAGTGGAGCAGTCTCCCCACTGTCAGGGATGCGTCCTTTGTTCTGGTGGGGGGGGGGGGAAGAAAACAAACAAACAAACAAAAACCACAGGCAAATTTGGCCAAGCTACAAGCCTCTGAAAAAGATCTCCATTTGCACATGCTCAGTAGAAGTTTGTTAGAGAGTCTTGAACCTAAACTTCCAAAGATTCTATATGCATTTAGCATGCTTCATCCCCACAGCATAGGTCCTACATGGCAATCGAATGGTGCATGCACCATCCCCACAGAGCAACTGAACATACTCCATCCCAGGGCTACAGGGGCTGAGAAGGATTTTCTCAGTAATCGCTCTTCCCAGCATCTGGGGGCAGCCGCAGCATCAGCACCAGAAGTGAGAGCATGAAGACTGTCTATCATCTCTTCTCTGATTTTAGTGACCCCCTCCCAAGCCAAGACAATGAAGAAGAGAAGGAAGAAGTTACCTGATTTGAATGCAGAGGAAGTTGGAGGAGGAGGGGGGGGGGCGCAGCAGAAGGGACAGAAGGATTGTCCATGAGCTCAAGGGGAGGGAGGCAGGAGAGCCAGAGCTGGAGGGTGGTAGGAATGGATAGGAAGAGAGCAGAAAGTAGGCAGGAACCAAGGAATATGAGGGTGGATAGACACCAAGGGGCAGGAGCAAGGACTGAGGGGAGGGTGGGGATTGGTAGGAGGAGAGGAGGACAGAGACAGGCTAGGGACAGAAGAGACTATAACTACTAGAGAACACCCCCTACAGAACCTCAAACTGAATCCAGGAGTCCACAGTCTCTACATTACTCTGCTGTTAGTAAATAGCTGTGAAACTCACTGGCAAAGTGTGCATCTCCTAGCCTCTAAGTGGATCCATCACTGGACAACAGTTAACTACTGCTACCAATTACTCTCTTAGCTCCAGTAGTAGACATCTGTCTGGTGGATCTAAGTGTCTGAACATGGCTGATGACCCAAGTTGGCAGTCAGTATGGTTCTCCATGATGGTATTTCTGGTTTTTTAGTTTATATATTTTTTTTAAATTGGGAAATTACATTAAAAAGACTATCTTAAAAGCACAAGTTGCAAAGTCAAGCACTCAAAAGTCTGGAAATGCCAGAATTAAGGTTGACTGTGCAATCTTAATTCGTCCCCTTTGTGCCAAATTCTGACATTTCTAACCTTTCAGTGTTTAATTTTGATACCTTCACATTCTTTTAAAATGTAATAATAAATAATGATATTCCATATGTATATACAACCTTTAATCTAGCAAGACTGCAAAGTACTTACAAACTGTGCTACTGATATGCAGCCATCTCTGGGGTGGAGAATTGCAGCCAGTGAGACAGCAATAAGCAGCACACTGGAAAACACTATCTGGTCTGGAAATATTAGCTAACCCATGAGTAACAAAAAGTGCCAACGGATCTTTAATGACTATACAAAAAAAAGGACCTCCGTTTTTAAAAGTCAATCTACTTAGAAAGAGATGAAGGGTTGAATTTACCCTACTAGGATTCAAATATGGTTTTATCAAGTCCATGCTAGTATTTCTAACCTGATGTTTAAACATAAGCCATCCTCTCCAGTGCTATACTGAGTTCTGCAGAAGCCAGTTCAAACTACTGAGATGCAAGGCTGGAACAAAGACAATCAGTGTCTCTATGTGCTGACTGCAAAACAGTAGATGCTTTGCTCATTGTTTGCACTAAAATAGATGATGGACATTATGTTCTGTCTCAGGCCCAATGTTTGCAAAATAATTTCAGTTAGCACCTTGCAAATCATCTGCATTGCAGGGACTTAGCTATTCTTTGCCATTCTCAGAAATTAAAGTTCTAAATTTTGCATGTTATTTGTAACAAAGGGAGAAATTGCTTTTTTAAATTTTGGAGCAAATTTTTCAACTATAAGACAAATATAACATGAAATCTAATGCATTTATGGTAAGGCTTGCTCTATCCCTTTTAATATAATGGGTGTAACTTGCAGCTTTCTGTGACAATGGGGCTGCTGCATCACAGGGCAAGATCCTTGGGGTGAGGTGCAGCAAGGCTTTAAAGTTAGGCTGCCCGGAGCATGTGTTAGGTCAGCACAGCTTGTAGGCATCAACACTCCCCGGGGGTTCCCATATAAACCAGGAGTTTCAGCGGGTTTGTGTAGCTGTGACCTCCCCCACTCACTGAGGAGTTTCTGCTGCTGGAGCACTTCACTTTTGACCAGTTCAGATCCTAAAGTGAAGCATGCCCTTGGAATGCATTCAATGCAAGTACTACCCTCAATTATTTCCCTGTGACCAGGTCAAAAGAAAATTCTTATTCGTTAGTCAGCAGGAGCAAAATGAAATTACTCTTAAATCTGTTGTAATGTAACAAATATTCAACTTATACTGAGAGTAAGGGTTTACAAACTGCAGCCTGAAACCATAGCACACTCAAAGATAGAATAACAAAGTATGCAGCATAGATGAGATTGAATGAGCTTTTTCTAATAGGCTCATTACATATCTGCGGGGCCTCCTGCTGGTCTCTTCCAGGAATTAGCTTGTCCAGCCT
The DNA here is from genome assembly GCF_020497125.1 of Mauremys mutica. Lineage (NCBI taxonomy): Eukaryota > Metazoa > Chordata > Testudines > Geoemydidae > Mauremys > Mauremys mutica. Next base: position 46,900,988 of record NC_059074.1, on the reverse strand, counting down.
CCAGAGTGCCCTCTGCAGGCTGGAGTCCCGATGCCACTTGGCCCCCATGTCCCGCCCAGACCTGGTGCCCCATTTTCTGGGGTGCTGTCCCCTGGCAATACACCCCTCAGTCTCAGGGTCTCCCCTCCCCAGGGAACTCCCACCCACTATTACCATCTTGCCTCAGTATAAGGCTACTGCCAGTCATCCTCTAGCCCCCGTGCCCTGGGGCAGACTGCAGTATCAGCCTACTCATCACCAGCAAGGTTGGGTTTGGCCCTACTGCCTTTGCCTACCCCTGGGCTGCCCACGGCAACCCCCAGTACTTGTTCGACTTATGCTAGGCTGCAGCCTGGGGCTTTCTAGACTGGAGCTCCCCAGCTCCTCTGCCTTTCCCCAGCCCTGCTCCACTCAGGTACCGGTCTCTAGCTCCCTGCAGCCAGGCCCATCTCCCTCTACAGCTAGAGAGAGACTGTTGAGTGCCTGGCTCCCAGCCTTTTATATAGGGCCAGCTGCGGCCTGATTGGGTGAGGAAGCAGCTGCAGCTGGGCCACACATCAGCCTATTAGCTGCTTTCCCTGCCACAGCCCTCTCCCAGGGCTGTTTTAAACCCTCAGGGCAGAAGTGGGCTAACTATCCTGCTACAAGCAGCCATAGCCATGGGCAGCGTGTGGCTCCGGCATTTGAGGAGGCTGGCCCAAGCATTGGAAGCTCCCTGGGTCCCTGGACCATGGCCCCACCTCCGTTTGGCCTCCTCCCCATGAGGCCCCACCCACACTTCACTTCCGCTCTGTCTCAGGCTCCACTAACGCTCAGCCCCCTTGCCCACCTCTCGCTGAGTCATTCCACCTCCCCTCCCCTGAGACCCTCACCACCCACCGTCTGTCCCTTCCTCCACTCCCTCTCCCCCGAGGTCCCTGCTGCCTGCTGAGTTCCTCTCCTCGTCCCATCCCCATCCCTAACATGCCTGCCACCCGCTGCATCCCTCCTCTCCTCCACCCCCTTCTCCCCCAAAGGCTTCCCTGTCCGCCTGTTCGTTGCTGAGTCGCTCCACCCATCTCCCCCGAGACTCCCACCACCTGCCAGTTGCTGCATCCCTCCTATCCTCCACCTCCCTCCCCCAAGACCCCTACCACTCACTATGTCCCTCCTCTACTCAACCCCGTGGAAGAAGGGAGGGACTCTGAGTGGTGGGCAGCTTGGAGGAAATGGAAGAGAGGAGGTACTTGGCAAGTGGTGAGTGCCTCTGGGGACAGGAAGAGGTGGAGCATGGGCAGGGCCATGGGGGATAAGAGGGAGGGGCCACCATGGCCCAGGCATCTGTGATCTCAAAGGCAGAGGGTTGGTGGCTATGCTATAGGGGAGGCTTAGCTTCCCTGACCTATTATACCCGTTGCCTATGGCCATAGCCAAAAAGCAGGGTTGATTTTGATTTCAGCTTTACAAACACTGTAAGTTACTGATTGATTTTTCCCTCTACCTGCAGTGAAGTCCTTTGCTGAGGAAGAAAGGGGTTTGGATTTACAGTAAATCTGATATTATTTGCTGTGTGTGAAACACCTAAGACTGGGGTAACTCTCTGATGAAACATTTTGCACCTGGGTTGTGAGTTTTCAAACTTAGAAACATTATTTGACTTGGTCTAACTCCTGAGGTCCATACAAGGTCCAGGCATGTGCCCTTGATTTGTGTTCAGAGGGAACACTCCATATACACATCTGCTCCTCCTACACAGAGTGTGTGTGTGTATATATCAGTGTGAGGGGAGCTATTCCTTATCCCCTCTCCCCACCCCCCACAGTCCTGTGGAGCTCTACAGAAAGGTAGTACAGTTCAATCTGTAATATTTTTCTGGACCCCACTCCTCACAGTGAGGATTTTCCTGTGTAAAGAGAAAACTATATCTTCAGTTTTCATTGAGTCCTTCAGGCAAAATGCCCCTTGCTGACAAACAAGAATCTTTAGTATTTACACAGCACAAGCTTCCCCATAATTGGAAAGACAAGATCTGAAATTAAATTTCCCTTGGAAAATAGTGGTTTAAATTAAAAGAAAGAGAATTAAGAGAAACACATGTTTCATGAAACCCAAACCTTTTTTTTTAAAAGGTCTGCACTCAAATGTTCTGGCATGCCTAATTAAAGGGGCATAAGATTTCCACATCAAATACACCTTCCCCATTTCTCTGGCTAAGTCTTTTCTCAAGTTATATTGAAATAAAAGATTTGATTGGTGATGTCCCTTTAATAATCGAGAGAGAGGAATGCTGGCCAAGAGGATAGTTTCACAGCAGCTGGGAAAACAGTTGCTGAGAAGGAGAAACAGCAGGTTTGGTGAGCAGCCTGTGCCCCAGAGGCAGCTTTGGATGGGAAATACCCTATCCTATAGGATGTTGTGGGCATCATATAAACTTGTGGCAAACAAAAGCAGGTGATGATGTCCCAGAAAGTGCAGAAGAAACTAGGTCTTTAGAGCAGGAGCAAGACTGTGCTCTCTAGGAATATATGACAGGAGCCCCATGACTTGACTGCACTATCAGGATTACCTGTCTTTGATTCCATGGATGCAGCTGAAGCAGTGCTGTCTACATTGCTGCTAACCTGTGTTCAGCACTGGCTCAGCAGCACCTGTTGAGAGGAATATTTCTGTTGCTGACACCTATTGTCAGCAACAGGTAACTTCTGTGGTGTGTTTAAATGCTGAGACCAAAGGATTTGCCCTTGGGAAGGAACAGGAACTTGAAAGGAAAAGGCAGCGAGAATTCATAAAGAACAGACTTGCAGAAATAACAGCTCGATCATCAGAGAGATTAGGGAGAGAAAGTGAAGAGGAGCAGAGTATAAACGTGTTCCACATACAATAGGGAATTTAATAACATTAGGAAATGAAACTGCTTTCCATCTTTGTATGTATATTAACCTTGGGGCTTGGTGGTATACAATCTGAGTAATATTTTATGCATGCTCTCTGTAACTCTGGGCAAAGAGGCCATCGCTGTGTGGAGGCTCCTTTGCTAGCAGCCTTCATAGTTTGGACCTTTGAGAAGGAGGACATCCAGTGGCTGAACGTGGTAGCAGCAGACTCTATGAAGGAGTTCACAGTGGATTAAATATACCCCCGTGCCGAGGACTCTCCAAAAAGCCAATGAAGTATTTAAGTGTGGTGTAAATGGTAAACATTGGGCTTAAATTAGGCTTGAGTGACAGCAGAGGCTTTGTGCAGGCCCTGTGCACTGGGGTGAATTATCAGTGAAGACTTAGCTGCTTTACCAGATGTGACCTGGTGTCCTGATTAAGTATCACTGGTAAAATCTTCTAAAGTACTACATTTTCTTTGAGCTCGTGTGCACTGCAGTTTCTTTGCACTCATATTGTTTTTGTCTTTTCTTCTCTTTCTGTGTTTTTTAACTTTCAGATGCTGCAGGTGAACAGACATGGGTCAACATTTTCAAAGCCAGGGATCTAACATTTGGCCCTACACCCATTTTTAAGCACTCATAGTAAATACAAGTGTGATTTGCAGAAATGAGGAGCACCCAACAAATCCCACTGAAGTGAATGAGATCTGCAAGTGTTCCATACCTTTGAAACTCAGGCTGCTTGTATTTGGGTGTTCCAATACAAATACTTAGGTGTTTAATTGTAGATACCCAGATTTGAATATTTTCACTTATTGTTTATAAAGCCCTTATTATTATTATAGCATTTAAGTGCTATTTATAGAAGCTTAGCAGAATTTGGACTACACTACATGGTACCCCAAAGCCATTCCTTTAAAGAAACCCCATGTCCAAGGTGATTGCAAAAGAACTGGTGCAGGTTTTTGCTAGGGGAGGCATCCCTAAGGAGATCCTGACATGCTAAGGGACTCCCTTCATGTCGAGAGTAATGTAAGACTTGTGTACCCTGCTCCGCATCCAGGCCTTCCGGACCTCTATCATCCCCAAACTGATGGTCTGGTTGAGTGATTTAACCGCATTCTCAAGAGCATGATCCGAAAGGTGGTGGCCCAAGCCGGAAAAGGCTGGGATACCCTCCTACCATACCTGATGTTTGCAATATGAGAAGTTCCCTAAGCATCTACTGGATTCTCCCCCCTTTGATCTACTGTATGGATACCACCCATGTGGCATATTAGACATCACGAAGGAGGAATGGGAGGAACAACCCAACCCGGGGAAGAACGTCATTGCACACATGGCCCAGATGAGAGAACGAATAGCCCAAGTGACCCCCATAGTACAAGAGCATTTGGAGAAAGCACAAGAGGCCCAACAAACCTACTGCACTCGTCAGGCAAAAACACAGAAATTTCAATCAGGAGAACGAGTACTGGTACCAATAACAGAAAGCAAGCTCCTGGCCAATTGGCATGGACACTATGAGATCATGGAAGCCATTGCGGAGATGAATTATAATGTAAAGCAGACAGACCACTGTAGGCCAGAGCAGATATACCATGTCAACTTACTGAAACCCTGGTTTGATTGGGAGACTTGCCTGGCTGTCCTGCCGGTTCCATCCGAGGCAGATGGCCCAGAAGGGCAGGTAAAAATATCCCCTGAATTAGCCCCAGAACAATGAAGAGAGGTCATCAAAATGATCCAGCGGAACCAAGATATGTTCTCCACCCAACCAGGCCATATGACACTGATCCAACACCACATCACCACCTGTCCTGGAGCAAGAGTGATGATAAAACCATATCGTGTACCAGAGGCAAAAAGAGAAGAAATTAGGGCAGAAGTAAGGAAGATGCTGGAACTTGGGGTGATTGAAGAATCACACAGCCAATGGTCCAGCCCTTTTGTCTCATTCCCCAAGCTTGATGGCATCCTGAGCTTTGTAATGACTTCCGGAAGTTAAACGAGGTATCCTAATTCGACGCCTACCCGATACCACGTATTGATGAGCTGGTGGATCAGTTGTGCAAGGCCCAATACTTGACCACTTTGGACTTGACAAAAGGATACTGGCACCATACCCTAAAACAAAAGCTCTAAAATGAACAAAGCTAAACCAACCAAATAAGTATATGCTTTTCTTTGTCTCTGATCATACCTGGCTTAAATTTACATTAGACAGATAGTCCTTTGTCTGGAACAGGCACAGCTTAGGCACTGCTTGCCCAATAAATTTAAAGAACATATTTCCAGAACATATGTATAAAGTCCTTTGTGGGTTTAATCATACATGCATCACACAAGAATATTAATGTTCAGTACATTATTAGTTTTTCAGTGGTGTATTACATGGCACCTGTTGGGGATATATCATGACCACAGTATGCCAATTGGCACTGATGTGCACTTAGGGGCACACTCTTATATAGCATTTTGCATCAGTATTTCAAAGTGTGTCACAGTCTTTAATGTGTTTCTCCTCAACCATGAGGTAGGGAACTATTGTTATCCCCATTTTACAGATGGGGAACTGAGGCACAATTAAGGCTAAATGACTCGCTCAAGGTCACACAGGAAGTGTGTGGCAGAGCAGGGAATTGAACCCAGGTCTACTAAGCCCAAGGTTCCCACTATAAATGGAATCTCTAGTCTCCTATGGAAACTATTTCTGGAGTTGTACTGTGGGTATTTGGAATGGTTATCTCTGCTTGCCCATTGAATTTATACTCCTTTGTCTCTATATTGGGATTTAGAGGCAAGTAACAAGGATGAGAATTTTTCTTTGAACTGTTGTTGCTGTTCGCGCTCTTCCTTCTCCTCATCCGCAAGAACCTTTAGTGTTGGTTCTCATGACTGCTGTTGCCATACTGCATTCTGGAACTGTGTATCCATCAGGCATGTAAACAATATCCAACAACATGTTCATGTTAAAGAACACAATTTTACTGTGCCCTTACTTAGCTCCCCTTGGGGCTTGGGTAAAATCACTCACAACAATGAGCAACTGACGAAAAATCAATTGGAGCACATTTGATTTGACAGTTTGGGATGTGGATGCGGATGCATGGGGCCAGAAGTCATGGGGAGTTGAGGGTACTCAGCCTTTTGCAGAACTGAGCCCTATGGCTGATTCTCTGGTACCATATTAGAGCAGCCTGTCTAACGTTTGCTGTGCTGCAAAGGCCACAGGGTGATGACAAAGTCCTCGAGGACTGACAATGCAGAGGAATGTCATGGCCATAACCCCTCTCCCATCCTCATCCCTTTTCCCTTGCTACACCAGCAACAAGATGGGTGATTGGCATAAGAGTCCTGACATTGACTCTATGCTACCAGAGGATCATTCTGAGGGCAGATGTTAACTCTTAAAAATAGCATTATGGACAGATTACAGTAGCAATGTGGCACTGCAGGATCTGAATTGGTTGAATTGACAATAAACACAGCTAAGAAACTTGTACCCATTCCTGAAGAGATTGCCTCAGATGATATGACAGCCAGGTAATTCTCCCCACCACCCTTTTCACATGTCCAAACAGAACATGTCCACTTGCCCACCCCACCATGGAAAGAGCAAGACAATCGTCATTAGTTCCTGCTAGTGGGAGATTTAATTGTGAATGCAATATTAATTGTTAAATGGCCATCCTCAGCTCTGAGATGCAATGAGGTGGGGGGGAGGAGGCAGAGGAGGGAAGAGATCCTCCTACTGTTCACGAAGAACAAAAAATGTTATATCATTAAACAATGTAAGCAAAAACTAAGAGCCAACAGTAGCAAATGCTTATTTCTGACTAATCTGGAATTTACATAGGCATCATCGCCACCACTGTATAGCAGGTGATCAAGCAATCCTCCTGTAGGTCATTTAAATGTGCTCTGCAGGTTCACAATAAAAATCTATATAGCATGCAGAGCTGTATCTTCATAAGGTAAGAACAGACCCATGTCTCCTTTTACATTAAATACTACAATCTCATTATTTCTCAGTGCCTGACTAAGCCAGGTATCTAGCTCAAAGCCAGCTGGCTGCAATAAGACCAAAGTAATGTTTGCCAGTTGATGGAAGCGTTAGAAAGTGTACACTGCCTCACTCCACTCTACGTAGTGAGGAGGTTTGCCTAATTTTCACCTAGATGGTTTGCAGGAGTCTTCTTTGGATCCAATTTTTTTTTAAATCACCCCCAATTTCCAGAAGAGATGTGTTGGCCTGTAATGCCTTTACCACCTTCATTGGCTGGCCATGGATTTATAAGGAGGAAAGGTCATAAAAACCCAATTGCAGTCATTCATACTTTTATCCAGCCTAAACTACTGGAATGTGCTCTGTTTAGGAATACCAATAAGATCACTCAGAAGCTACCATCTCAATGGCCTCCCTTCTGGATGTTTCTCTTATCACAACAGTTCAGATTTAGTGGGAGCTGTCAGAGCTTGAAGTTGAACTTTCCAGGACTGGCCGTAGAGTGTTTCTTAAAAACAAAACAAAAAAAAAAACCACACTCATTAGGGACAGTGTTTCACCAGTGCTGGTCTGCAGAAGGCACGGGTTGGCACCTTTCTAAATCTAATCTAAGGTGTGTTTATTCAGTTCAGTGACTGAAGACTGTGGCTTACAACAGAGATAGAGGATTTGGGGCACCCATTCGAGATACAAATACCAACCACAATGCTATCATACTATTATGATGGAAAAGCAAGAGGCACAAGGAGTGAAATTTACACATAGGCACTGAGTCAGCATAAGCCCCACTGAAGACTAGAAACCAGAGTTTAAATGAGATTCAAGTTGTGCAGGAGCCTTGCAGTGGTCCTCTGCACAGGTGTGAATTTCATCCTCTGTAAAGTATCTTACATTTGATTGAGGTTTAGGAAGAAGGTTTAGTTTGCTACTTTATAATTTTCAATATGAATGCAGTTTGTAAAAAATATTCTTTATCACTCAGCTCTATTAAATAATTAGAGCTGTGCAAAGCTTTGGCACCTGCTTTCTCTTTCTCTAGATACTCATCTGTAGTGTTCTAGGGAAAGTGAGTAGCTTTTTCCACAGATTAGAGTAGATCCTCTTCCCCCTTGAAATCTATACTTACTATAAGCGTTTTCCTGATTTTCAGTGTGATCTGTATGTTATGTAATAGCTTTATCAAAGAAAAAACAACATTTAACACACTTCCCTTTTGCTTATTTGCTGCTGTGCTGGTTTTGCCTACTGCATCAAGGCCATTCATTTATCAATAATTTAACAAAAATAGTGTTAATAGCTTTGTCTGTAGACTACAGCTCTAGAGTAGCCAGCTTGGATTTTGCCATTTGACCAGTTATGTAATTTATTAAAGAACGCAAAACTAATCAGAGATGATTAGTGTTCCAGAGTTGTTCACTAGGAGATTTCTTGCACTTTCCTGTGACGCATACAGCATTGGCCATTGTCAGACCATATGGTGTTTAAATAATTTAAACAGGGTAAATCCTAAATGCTGAAAGTTAACACAGGTGTAACTATCCTAGCTCACAATTACCAAAAACCAAGTGGCTGCACGGATATTAAGACAATCTGTAGTTTACTTTCCCATTACATCAAGACTTTTTCATGTGTCAGGAATACAAGCACTGATAATATACATCCCATTCAGACAAGTACAGCAGATATGAATACAGAAATGGTATCCTTGGCACACTGTTCAGAAAAAAGATTTTGGAGATAATCCTACCATTGGTAAAATATTTTTTTCTGAGTAAGATCCTACATGCCCTCTTCAATCTAGCCCATTACTATTTTCAAGAGGTAACATCTTTCCCTAGATTTATTCTCCAATCAAAAGTACAAAAGATTTACATTCCCTGTCGACTCTGTCTGCGCCTCTCGCGGAGCTGGAGTATAGGAGTCCACAGGAGAGTGCTCCAGGATCAATTTACTGCATCTAGACTAGACATGATAATCGATCCCCACTGGATCGATCGCTGCCCTCTGAGCCGGCCCATAGTGAAGACATACCCTCAGGGGTTAGAAAAATCCACCTCCGTGAGACACCTAGTTAAGTCAAGCTGGGGCAAAGAGTGTTGCTGATGTTTCAAGGTGATCGGTGCAGGCTATGAGGGACAATATTGTAAATTCTGCCACCAGTTTCCATGGGTGAGGGGGTCACTGAAGCAGATCTCACTCCTGAGGATTAGCAAGGATGCAAGAGTGTATCTACTGCAGACATGCAGGATCAGACCTGGTCCCCATGCTGCTTGCCTGTGCACTGCTTTAGTCCCTGAACAAGTGATTGCCTAGTGTCACAGGAAAGTTTCCTACAATGGGGGAAGGAACAAAGCAGCTTAGTCAAGGAACTTTCGGCAGAGGATTGGCAAGTACCTCCAGGAAAGTTTCCTAGAGGGCTCAAGAGAATTCCCATGAAATCTTGATGTGCAACACAGTGTTCTGCCACACTGCTTAGCTGCAATGGGGAATTTGGAGCACACTCAAACACAGATAGTCTTGCACATTTCTATACCTTAACCCACTTGTACAGTTTACAAAGCAAACGTAAAGCTGAATGTCATTTAACCGAACTGCAGTAACTCAAAAAGCTTACCTACCAGGAGTCTCCTCTCCTGCTTCTTGCTAGTTGGAGAGGGACTGCTGGGACTGGCTAGACACCTCTGGAGTGGGGAAAAGTTGCTGACTTGCCACACCACCGGATGACCCTGCCATGGGCTCCAGTTCTCCAACTCTACCTCCTCATACACGACTTTGTCCTGGAGGTCAGGTCCTCTGTCTGCTGCCTCCAGCCCTGCCAAAGGATCCATGGGGGCTCTTGGTGGTGCAGGTGGGGTTGCCGCCAAGGATGGCATCCAGCTCCTTATAGGAACGGCAGCTCTTGAGAGCAGCACCAGAGCGACAGTTTGCCTCCCTTGCCTTCTGGTGTGCCTGCCTCAGCCCCTTTATCTTTGCTTGGCACTGCACAGTGTCCCATTCGTAGCCCTTATCACATGAGACACGAGAAGTCTGCCTGTAGGTATCACAGTTCCTAAGGCTGGAGTGAAGCTGGGCCTAGACAGCCTCCTCCCCTCATATACTCAACAGATCCAACAGCTTCGCAGAAGCAGAAAAGCATTTGCCACATGGAGCCACCACGGCCATCTGGGAAGATGTGATGTGAGCTCTCCACACCGAGCAAAGAAGTGGAATTTCAAAAATTCCAGGGCCTTTGAAGGAAGCGAGGTGGATGCTTGTTTACCTGGCTGCAGGGCAGCCAAGTTCGAACTGCTGATCAGAGTAGTCAGCATGGGGATTGTGGGACACCTCCTGTGTCCATTTATAGTGACAAAACCAAGTGTGGTGTCTACACTGACACTTTGTCGATATAACTTTGCCACAAATAAAAAGCTCAATGCCTCTTGTCAAGGGGGAAGGGGAATTATTTGTTGCCAAAACAGGAGAGTTTTGCCGCCAAAAGCAGTACTCCTCCACTGTTTTGTCGGGAAAAGTGACCTTTTGTTGACAAACCTCTGTAGTGTAGACAAGGCCTAAGTCTACTACTGCCACTGGCTGGGAGATAAGGCACAGAGGTCACATTTTCCAAAGCACCTGTGAGAGTTAGGAACACAAGTCTCATTGACTTCAAACTGCAAAACTGTAAGGGAGGTTTGGTCAAATCTCAGGGTTTGCCTAGCCAAAGAATTTCAACTTTTCTTTACTTCTGGTAGTTCAACATATTGGAAGGTGCTGTTGGTTGCAACTATTATAGGCCTATTTGCTTATCAATTTTGTGCTTGAATTTATGTTGTCTCACGGTAAGGATGTTAATGAGGCCCTGGACTTTTCACCATACATGAGCATTTTAAGTGTGAAGCTTCTTAAGATAAAAAAATCTGTGTAAAATCTGAAATTTACTAACGATTAGGACAGTAAAGAAAAAAGGTCCAAAACATTCACTTTAACAAAGTGCAAAACAGGACAAGTGAAAAACTGGCAACATATAAAAATAAAAATCAAATTGAAAAATCTATGTAAGTGAATAAAAAAATTTAAACCATGAGTGACCCTGATTTAAATGTTATTTACAATTAGAATTCTAAGACATCCAGATAATTATGACAGAAATTTTACCAGCATAGTTTCTGCTTAAAACCAAAAAACCACACACCACAAAACCATGCCTCATTAATTATTTGTGTCTGACCATGTCAAAGTGTCAATAAAGGAGAATTGGTTGATGTAATTCACTCAGTTTCAGAAAGCTTTCGAGTGATTAGCCTCCGGGTAGGAAATATGGAAATTGAGTGGCTATACATTGACATGTAGAGTTCTGTAATGGATTAGAAACAGGTTATGTCTGCACTATGAGCTAGGGGTATGATTTCCCCTGCTTGCATGCACATACCCACCAGTTTCAGGCAGGTTTGTATTCAGCATAGCTAAGCCAGTGCTCTCTGTGAGAGCTAGTGTGGGTATGTACTCGGCACGAATATGTTCTGCCTATGCTGCTGCTGCTACCCATGCAACCACTGCTGCGCTTCTATTGATACTTGCACTAGCTTCGCTCCTCCAACTGCAAACAATAGACCCCATTAGAAGCCAACATCTTTCAACCAGATGTTTTCCTTGGGTTTAAAGAAGCAAGTCTCATGACAGCACCAGTCCAGACACTTCATTCCCCATGCTGAGGGTGTTGGGGTTGCCAGAATTCCTGCAAGATCCCCAAATACCATCCCTAACAAATGGCACAAGCTCAGGGAATTTAGTGTCTTCTGGTCCTCTGCTCTTGCTGTAGGCCCTTTGTGTTTAAAAGGGCAGTATTACAATGAAAAATAATAGGAATTAGTTCCATGACCACATAGGTCCAGATGAAAACTAAAGCTGTCATCCAAAAACTGGAAAGTTGCAATTTTCCACAGAAAAGGACACATTTTACGGAAAAAAAAAAGTCATTAGAAAATTCCATTTTTTCCAAAGATACTTTTGATAGAAAGTGTTTACCAGCCATATCTGGGACAGTCTACATGTGTCTATGCAACATCAAAATGCAAATTATTTGTAGTAGTACTTTTTGGGGCAAAGAGCAGCACTAATCATTTCCTCTGAGTTACCCATTTACTGTCTCTATTTCATGCAAGTCTAATCTTGCACATTTCCCAGAGATGTTTAGAGGCTACCAAAAGATTTTACTGTGAAACATTCAAGACTATAATGGAATTTGGTCTACTTACGTTTTTGTTTTAAACAAATAGAAAAAAGGGATAAATAAATATTTTAAGTTCTACATCGGTCACTGATGAAAAATAATGAAATTCATATACAAATCTTCATAATCTACAAGGATCATTTATGAAAATCTGCATGAACTTTCTTGGCTACAGATTACTGATACTATTAGACTCCTATGGAGTTGCCTTGTTTCAATTCACTTTTGCCAATTGGTTCATGGATACAAAGGAGCGAGCAGGGGGAGGGGGGAGAAATCAAGGATTTAGATTTTATTCTAAATCACAAACCACTGTGTGCATTCTGCCACTTTATTTCATTGAAGAGACTACTTTGTTAACTGAATGCAGGTTATACTCACAATTCACTAATTTATATTACATAGACATAGCATAAAATATGCAAATGTTAACATAAGTTTAATCAGATATGCAGGATCCTGTTTTATCGTGGTCCAACTCTATTCTTGAATGCTCTCAAAGATTTTCTCATCATTGGTGCAATTTCTTCAAAGGAAAACATTTTAGTTAGAATTATAGTTGTATAATACTCAACACAAACTCAAATATGATTAACAATATTATCAGCCAAATAGAAATAGTAAAGGAATTATTCTGCAACTACTTACTTTTGACCGTTTTTTTTATATCCTGACTCACTCCACTTGAGTAAGTGCTGGAGCTTCCATTTGTTACATTGCTAGTGGTTGCGTTTCGGCTTGGTGAGGTGTTATTTCGGTCTCTGCTTTCTGGAGTCTTTGTTCTATTAAAAATAACCAAAATGGTGGTGGGGGGGGGAAGAGAAAGAGTTCAGATTAAAAACCTCACAGGGGTTTAAGTCATTAACACTAACCTGTTCTGAAAAATAACCACTTAAGATTATGAAACAGAAGTTTCAGGGGGAAAAAAGTCACCAGATCATATTGTTTGCAATAATCTGACCCACCTTGTCTCCAAGAGATTATAAGGGCCATATTTTTAGACGTTGTCCATATTTTAACAGGAATGTGTTTCATCAGTACTTCATTCTTTCACCCAAATTTATTTTCTACTCAAAGTTAATGGTAAAGACAGATAAAACCAATCACAGTTCAGTGACCACAGTTCATGTCAGATGGCTAGTCATTAAGTCCTTTAGAACTAGTGCTTCAATTTATCTTTTACAGTTTTTTGAATTTGGTTTGCAGGTACCTAGTTAAAAGTAACTGAACACAAGTAACCCTATGTGCTAAAAAGGTCAGTCCACAATGCTAAATGAAAGCTTTCCTTTTTAGTGCCACCTTCTTACCAGCACTAACTTTAATCAGTTTCAAATGTTAGCCAACCTACAGAACAGATGCTTATTTTTCAGGTTAAAACCAATATGTTGCTAGAAAGGATATAAAAATAGAAAACACAATAATAATGGGGTATTTCAACTATCCCCATATTCACTGGGTACATGTCACTGCCGAATGGGAAGTAGAGAAAAGTTTGACACCATAAATGACTGCTTCTTGGAGCAGTTAGCTAGTCCTGGAACCCACAAAGGGGGAAGCAATTCTTCATTTAGTCCTAAGTGCAGCAAAGGATCTAGTCCAAAAAGCGAATATAGCTGAACTGCTTCGTAATAGCAACCACAATATAATTAAATTTAACATCCGTTGGTGGTGGGGGGGAAGACACCAAAGAAGCCCCACTGCAATAACATTCAACTTCAGAAAGAGGAACTACACAAAAATGAGGAAGCTAGTTAAATGGAAATTAAAAGGCACAGGCACAAGAGTGAAATGCCTGCAAGCTGCAGAGAAACAAAAACAAAAAAAGCCATAATAGAGGCTCAAAATTAAATGTATATCCCAAATTATACAACAGAGGACCAAGAACGTGCCTCCACCACTAAACAAAAGTAAAACGTGGTTATAGGCAAAAAGGCATCCTTTACAAACTGGAAGTTAAATCCTACTGAGGAAAACAGAAAGGAGCATAAACTCTGGAAAAATCAAGTGAAAAAGTATAATTACGTAGGCCCAAAAAAGAATTTGAAGAGCAACTAGCCAAAGACCCAAAAATTAATTGCAATTTGTTTTTAAGTACATCAGAAGCAAGAAGCCTGCCAAACAATCAATGGGGCCACTGGATAATCAAGATGTTAAAGGAGCATTCAAGGAAGATAAGGTGATTGCAGACAAGCTAAATTAATTCTTTGGATTACAGTCAGAGAATGTGAGGGGGATTCCCACACCTGAGCCACTTTTTAGGTGACAAATCTGAGGAACTGTCCCAGATTAAGGTATCAATATAGTTGGTTTTGGAACAAACAGATAAATTTAACTACAGTAAGTCACTAGGACCAGACGGTATTCACCCAAAAGTTCTGAAGGAACTCAAATATGAAATTGCAGAACTAGAACTGTGGTATATAACCTATCACTTAAATCAGTTTCTGTACCAGATGACTGGAGGACAGCCAACGTGATGCTAATTTTTAAAAACCGTTCCAGAGGTAATCATTGCAATGTCAGGCCAGTAAGCCTGACTTCAGTATCAGGCAAACTGGTTCAAATTATAGTAAAGTACAGAATTATCTCACAGATTAATAGGATATGTTGGGGAAGAATCAATTACAGCTTTTGTAATGGGAAAAACATGTCTCACTAGTCCATTAGAATTCTTTGCGGGGGAGGGGGGTGTCAAACATGTGAAGTAGGGTAGTCCAATGGATCTAGTACTTTGACTTTCTGACAAGGTCCCTCCCCAAAAACTTTTATCCCATGACTGCTTAGTTTGCTTAAGAGGGAAGGGCCTCTCATGAATCAGTAACTCGTTACGAGAGAGAAAACAAAGGGTAGGGATAAATGGTTAGTTTTCAGACTGGAGAGAGGTGAATAGTGGGAGTCTGTATTGGGACCAGAACTCAGATTGTTCAACATATTGATAAATGATCTGGAGAAAGGGGTAAACGGTGAGGTTGCAAAATTTGCAGATAACTATCTTGAGTAGTTTTGTAAGTCCAAAAAGGACTGAAAAGCTACAAAGGGATCTCACAAAACTGAGTGACTGGGCAACAAAATGGCAGATGAAATTCAATGTTGACAAATGCAAAGTAATGCACATTGGAAAACATAATCCCAACTATACATATAAAATGATGGGGTCTAAATTAGCTGTTACCACTCATGAAAGATCTTAAAGTCATTGCACATAGTTCTCTGAAAACATCTGCTCAATGTGCAGCAGTCAAAGGTTAGTGTTAGAAACCATTCGAAAAAGGATAGACATAATATATTGCCTCTATATAAATCCATGGTACATCTATACTTTGAATTCTGTGCGCAATTTTGGTCACCCCATCAAAAAAAGAAGGGCAGAGACGGGCAACAAAAATCATTAGGGGTATGAAACAGCTTCTATCAGAGGAGAGAGTAAAAGGACTGGGATTTTTCAGCTTGGAAAAGATGATTAAAAGGGGATATGATAGAGGTCTATAACATCATGACTGGTGTAGAGAAAGTAAGTGTTATTTACTCCTTCACATAACACAGCCACCATGGGTCACCCAATGAAATTAATAGGCCGCAAGTTTAAGAAACAAACATAAGGAAGTACTTCTTCACACCAGGCAGTCAACCTGTGGAACTTGTTGCTAAGGGATATTGTGAAGGCCAACACTATAATGAAGTTCAGAAAAGAATTAGACAAATGCCTAGAGAATAGGTCCATCAATGTCTATTAGCTAAGATGATCAGAGATGCAAACCCATGCTCTGAGTGTCCCTGATTGCAAGAAGCTAGGAGTAGGATCATTTGATGATTGCCTGTTCTGTTCATTCCCTCTGAAGTACCTGGCATTGGCCACTGTTGGAAGACAGGATACTGGGCTAGACAGATGATTGGTCTGACCCAGTATGGCCGTTATGTTTCTATTGACAAAAAACACTGGTTTCCTATAAATATAATGCAATGATACATAAGGAACATTGAAAGACAACAGCTCAATTTTTTTCCAATTAAAATATATTGGCTGATTGACAGCCACTATCAAAAGCTGCTCATCCTTTATAAATTTAAATGTATACACTGAATAATGAAATATGTGCATTTCAGAAGTAGGAAGAGCTGGACACCAAAGACAAAAAAGGAGATCCTAACAAAGTGGTGGTATGTGAGCGTAGATCGCCATTAGGACAAAGTTCAAGAAGGTCTCAGATAGCCAAGTCCTACTGCATTAGACATTTAAAACCAACAGTGCAAGCTGAGTCATTCCAGCTTTTACACTTACAGGCAGATAGTGTTAGAGACACTCCAGATGCACAAATCAGTGATTAAATGTGCTACTGCATTCCGTGAACTGCAAGCAAGAGAGAAATCCTCTTAAAAAGGAACTGCAACAGTTGAGACTGTGCCAAGAAGGCCCATGTTTCTCCTGTAAGGTAACAAGATAAATGACTATGTTGTGTAAACTGCACAACAGGAAAGAACACTTTCATACCAAGTCTGACAAAAGGAGATTTCCATAGAGGGCAAGGTCAAAAGTGGTGCCAAGATTAGTAACCTAACTCACTATCTATGAGCAAATCTCAGTGCTCAAGGGTACGTCTACACTACTCACCGGATCAGCGGGTAGTAACTGATCTATCAGGGATCGATTTATTGCATCTAGTGCAGACGTGATAAATCGATCCCCAATCGCTCTGCTTTTGACTCCGGAACTCCACCATGGCGAGAGGCGGAAGCGGAGTCGATAGGGGAGCGGCAGCCATCGATTCCATGCCATGAGGACGTGAAGTAAGTGATTCTAAGTTGATCTAAGATACGCAACTTCAGCTACGCTACTCTCGTAGCTGAAGTTGCGTATCTCAGATTGATTTCCCTCTTCCCCCAGTGTAGACCAGGCCCAAGATGGATAACAGTTGGCTTGCTTCTCTAGCAGCAACTCTTCCAATTTTGTAGCCCCAGACATCTGACAACACTATCCAGGGCAGAAACCGAAATATAAAAGCCCACGGAGCAAGATGCAGAGTTGCAGACAGTCATCTTTGAAGGATCCTATGTTTCCACTCCTTCAGTGATGAAAACGGTCCACCCCTACTGATTGGTAGTTCTAGACATTCCCTTAGCTACCAAAACAGCAACTCATAGTCAAGGGCATCAACAGCTGCTGAGGTCCAGCATGACCAGAGCTGCCAGCTGAGTTAAATTTATAACAGGAGATCACTTGTGATTATGATGTAGGGTCATAACATAAAAGAAAGTTTGGACTCTATATAGAATATCAGGTAACACCAATGTTATCTGTAAAGAACAGACCCACTTCTCCAGCTAGGGAAAGGGTGACCTCAGTACTGGAGTTTGAGGGAAAGGGATGAAGTTGGGGCACACTGCAGACAAATAAGTCCTAAAATGTAAGTTTATATTTCCGATAGTTGAAATACTTTAAAAACAAAACCCAAAAAACCCACAATAGTTACAGTTTAGCTGCATTCTTTCATACAAAGGTTTTGCTGGTAACATTCATTTACTGACATGGCCAGCATGAAGTCATCTAATCTCAAAATCACAGTGCACTAACAGTGTACTTACTTGCCCTTTTCGATGGGGTGAAGCTGAACAATAGATCCAGCTGTCCCATAGATCTCTTGCTGCCGCCGAACATTTCTCGGTGGTTTTGCTACACTATGTATGTATGCCAGTTTAACTTGTCGCCCTAATATAGAAACAAGGGGAAGGGCATTTTTAAAGTTAAATATCAAAAAACTTTCTAAGAAAAGAAAAAACATTTTAAAAAGAGTCAACAATGACAGCGTGGCAATGTGATTTCCAACTTTTAATAAAAAATGTTAAACAGTGACAGGTTTATAAAACTTTACATCATGGTACCCACTGAACAATGACAAAGTAATATTACAGAATGTGCACACTTTCTTCAGAGACAGTGTCTGGGATGTCCCCAGTGATGGCCCGTGCAATATAGGAAATGGACAGCTTTGGCTCCTGAGCGCTAAACCATCAAGATCAGACATTTTGGTCTAAACATGAATCAGTTACATGAATGAATCTTGTGTGCAACCTTTAAAAGCATTTGAACGCAAAGGAATAGCAATCACCTCTCCCTGAGATGAGCTTTTATTAACATTCAGTGCAATTTAAAAAAAATGAATAATAATAATAATAAAAAAAATCCCATACATTGCATTTCTGAAAATTTGAAAATGTGGGGGGGGGGGCATTAAAGGAAAAGTTACCTGTAGACTTTATTTACCTTTAGGTTTTTCAGACTGAGCTGAAATAATATTTTTTGTGAGGGTCTTTAGTTTTTCTTCTCTCTGACTGAAGAGCCGCACGTACATTTCACGCCACGACTCATATTCCAGGAGATGCTCGTTTTTAAAATCCCTTTGGCAATGTTTCTTCCACAAATGATCAGACTCTTCTATAAATGTCTTGGTTTGAAGCAAAAAGGTAATTAACAACGCTTAAAGACTTATGGTAACATTTTCAAGAGCACCTATGAGACTTAGGCACCCAACTCCTATACATGTTCAAGGAGATTTTAGGATCCTAAATCACATGGGCACTTTTGAAAATGTTATCCCCCGTTTACATTGCTTCAAGACTGAGGAGCAAGCCAAAGAAACTCTAGTAAACACCTCTTCTCACCATGTGCCATAACATTCAGAAAGCATAACAAGCCACATTCAGCAACATCTAATGTATCCATTGGTCACAGGTTAGATTAAAGTTTGTTTCATTATACTGTAGACAAAAATGGTTATTAGCCAAAATTTTCAAACTTGAGTGCCTAAAGCTAGGCATCTGAAGAAGAGTGGCCTGATTTTCCAAGAGTACTAAGTATCCAGAAATCCAGTTCAGAAATAAGATCATGTAATTGAAGCTCTTTCACCATACACATATGTAGAAGAGGACAGAGTTGAGGTTATTGCAGCAAATTTACCTTTGATATTTCCTGATTTGCGTGCTTCATTCTGCAACCTTAACCATTTTTCTCTTGGGAATACATACACCTCTACCTTGATATAACGCTTTCCTCGGGAGCCAAAAAATCTTACCATGTTATAGGTGAAACCGCATTATATCAAACTTGCTTTGATCCACTGGAGTGTGCAGCCCCCCCGGAGCACTGCTTTACTGCGTTATATCCGAATTCGTGTTATATTGGGTTGCATTATATCAGGGTAGAGGTGTAGATGATTGAAATAGCTGGAACACATGATAGTATTTGAAATCTGTTGTGTCTCCTTCCTTTTTTATTTTGGGGGCAAAAGTAAATGTGTGTCCTATGCTTGCTTCCCTGATTCACCCCAGTAACAACCATGGTGCTTCAGATCCTGACATACAGTGAAGAAGCCAAGAGGCATGACAATGACAGCAGAACTAAAATCACAGTATTGGGTGATTAGGGTAGACTGTATAGATTCTCTTTTAACAGCTATAAGGAAGCCAGGGAAAGAACCTTTATTCCCTGCCTGGTTCCAAGCTAAGAGTAATAAAAGCAGGCTGCTTCCATCCTCGTATCCCCTTTTACTACCACTGGGTTCTCCAGCTAATAATCTCCCCAGCTCACCCCAGACAGGTCAGTGTAGGAGTCTAGTTCTCCCTCCTCTCTGCTCCCAGAGCTTTCTCTGTAGCAACGTGGAGCTGTGTGGGAAGAGGTAGTTCTCTAGTGCAGTGTCCTAGTCTGTCAGATCCCCTTCTGCTCAGTCTGACATAGTAGTATAAACAGACCCTAGTCCCTGCCTTCAACCAGAAGTTAAAGCAGAAGTGGGAAAATGAAAAATAATAAAAACTAGATTAAACTATTCCAGAAACAAGCGGTGGTCGTTCATTTAAACAAACTTCAAGCTAAGAGCCAATTCTTGTCCCCAGGACCTCAACAGGTACCAAGTTTCACCTGAAGTTTTGTTTTGAGCCCTTTCATGTTAACATTGCCAATGCCCTTTTTACTTTTCCTAGGTGTTGAGGGAGACATTTGTCCGGTGGGAGTAAAACAGTTTGAGGCTATGCTCAATGGAGCGATGAAGAAAGAGTTTAATAGGTAAGGGGCTAACTTCACTAGGAAAAAAGTAGAATATTGAAGGCAAGGACAAATATAATGAGTGATGAGGGATAAAACTGAAGTTAATAGAACTCTATACATATTAGAATTAAAATGCAAGTAAAGGTCAAGGCAAAAGACAGGACAGAAGAGAGTGAGGGTGACTATTAAGTTTTTTGTTTTGTTTTTAAATATTCATCCCTTCTTCCAGCCCTTTGTGTGTTGTCAATTTGGAAAACAAAACAAATGTTTTGAGGCAGGGACTTGTCCAAGCATACATTCTGTAAAGCACGAACCACACTTCTAGATGCTAATAAATATTCTTTTCAGAGTGCAACTCCTAACAATTATAGGCAAAGTCCTACTATATAGAGAGTCTGATCAGTTTGTGAACTAGCCATTGGGAGGGGGGGGTGATACTTTCACAATTTTTACTTTGTAGTTTGTTTTACTAATAGTTAGTTATTTTGATTTTGAGCACTAGCAGTCATGAAATAAGTTCTAAGACATTGAACAAGAAAGACTTTACCGGATTGCACTCCTCTATTCGAAACAACTGCTCTGGTGTACAACGTGTTAGCACCGGCTCAAGAATTTCGAAGGGTACTCCTCCTACTTCATGTAGTGCTACAAAGCAAGACAATATTTTAAGTATCCCACCCATATGTACACAATAAGATTCACCACTTACAAAACAGTATTATAAATAGCAGATACCCAACAAAAGATATAGGATTATTTTAATACCCACCAGCGGAACATGTGTTCTGAGGTCTGGACAACCTAAACTGTTTGTACATGAGCTGTTCTGTACTGACTATTAAAGTGGTAGTCTGAGGAAACATAGTAGGCATCCTTGTCTACCTATGTCACCATCTCTACCCATTCTCTCTCCTCCCCCCGCGCCAAATTTTCTCCCCCAGACACACACTAAAGTTTGGAATACTCACATGTAAGTTAGATGCAAGGGGTGAATGTACATACCAAGTATTTTCTTGATAGTTCATCCCTAATTTAAACCAAATACAGTTTTATCTCAGATTAACATGAGACTAACAGCATCTAGACAGAAAAAAGCAAGAGGGCTTTTTTGGCTTTTGTTTCATGATGTTTCTATTGCCATCAGAGTTTAATGTAAAGTTGGGACTTCATAAGAAACTTAATTCTTCAATCACAAAAAAGATGGTCTTACACTATTGAAAGCCTAGCACTATAATGCCACTCAGCCTGCTGAAACCCATATTAAAGTACTTACAATCAACGTTATTTTGAAGTATGCGGATGCACTGTTCATACAGAGTTAGCATCTTTGGAAGATAAACTGTTTTAGAGCCAGAGTAAACCTGCATTTTAGAGTTCAGTCTCCGTCCTGTGAATTGATTTGTATCACTGCTTTGCTGGGGTACTTCTGCGACTGGTGCTACAGAAATTACAAAGAAAACAAATCTCAAAGAAGAGTTTTGCCTATGCATACTCAGATTAATACTGCAGTTCTTTAAGGATGTTCAAAGCAATCTAGTTTACTAAAGGCATATAATTAACTAATTGAGAAACATGGCTGGTATAAAAAACCTGCAGTTCATTTTCATTGCAGTATGAAGTTCTATTACATCTATTCAGGACTTATTGACATTGTACGAGGAGCAAAAGTGCAGATTCAGTTTCAGCTGAAGCAATGAGTTTAATGCCTTTTATCTAAAGAAGCCAGAGTTCAAATGCTGATTTAGTTCTCATAAACATTTGTCTAATTTACAAAATTAGTAGTTAAACTAGAGAAGCCAAGAGTTGTAACAGCATGGATATTTCAAGGCCAGAATGCAGTTTATCAGTAGAACTGTGCAGGAAAGCCCACACAGCATCCACCTGCACATTCTCAGATCATGTCATGCTCCACATTCAAGGAGTAGCATGTCTGTCAGTTATTATAAGGCTGTCACATCTGCAACGTTTGGATAAAACAAAAACATAAAAAGTTGGGTTAATACAGAGTGCTAGATTCCCCCCTACTAGGAGGTGCACAAGAGAGCAAAGAATAAATGGAGAAAGAAAGCCAGTGCGCCTGAAGGAAAATTAGATGAATGTGGCATGCTCCCTCCCCTCAACAGCTTCTTTCACATCCATGGAAGCCCCGCCCCCCTGCATCTCTGTATAGTTTGCATTCCACAAGCATTGAAGGCCTTGTCAAAGTGAGTGGAACTGAAGAATCTGCTCCTGTATGCAACATACTCCCTTCAGAATCTAGTGGATCTTTATGTGGGAGCCAGTGCAGAAGATGAAGTACTGCACTGGCACAACACACTGGCATTTTTTTTGTGAGGGTGTAATACAGCCCATACTGTTAGCAGGATTGCTCTGCTAACTGTGCTCATTTTAGTCTCATCTAGAACAGTCTTGCATATTACTTACCTTTGAACTCCATAGAATATGGGGGAGAAGATAAAGATATCTCTGGCAGAAATTTAGGTAGTGGAGTATTAAGTAGATCTTGGAGCGATGCTGTCTTGGCCTACATGCATTCAAGGAAACACCATTACAATATCCCTAATTCTTATTTAAGATAAAGAAGTCTTCAAATACATCATCCAATGCTAAAGCAAAACCAAAAGTGTTTCAGAGTAACGACTTGTTGCTTTCTCACACCAAACATTACTTCACTGTAACTATGAATTATTTTTCATTTTATCCATTCACTCATCACTAACACTATATTACATACAAAACCCCAATACGTGACAGGTTCCTTGCCACAATCTGTGCACAAGAAGGGCTCAGGAATGAATCACAAGTGTGTAGTGAATGAGACTTTCATCGATAGGATGCTGGTCCAAATCACTGAAGAAGTTGCAAGGCGGGTAGTGAATGAGGGGACTGCAAGAAGAGAAGAGATGGCTGTATGGTAAGAGGGCAGTTGAATACTATCCTGGGGGGGACACAGTCAGAAGTTTTCACACATGGCCACTAATTGTGTGTTCCTGCCCAACTTGAGGCATCAGGTTCCTGAGTTTTCTGAAGTGCCAAGTACATACTACTGCAAGTGAAGACAATGGGAGCTGCATAGGCTACATGGAAATACTCTTTTTAATAATAAATAAATAAAAAAATAAGTCAGGCCCTGGATGTCTTAAATTATGTTCCCAAACACTGATCACTCAAGACTTTTGCAAATTTTAGGCTTAGGCTCCCTAAGACTCATACCCCCAACTCTAAAAAAGTCTTCTACTCCCACTCAAGTGTTGTGAAGATAAATTGATTTGATGAGAATCAGATATTTATGGTGATAAGCACCATAAGAAAGCCCATGGGGAATTTTACACTTATTTGGTGTTGGTTCTTGATGTTGTGCACTACCACACATTGAGGATAAATTATTGGACAGCTGCCTTATTACTTAAGCACCAACTATCCTGTCCATAAGGCCCCGATTCAAGGAAACACACTAAGCGCATCCCTGCTCAGAAGAGAACTTTAAGCATGTGTTTCAATCATATGGAATCCAAAGGGACTTCGTGTTCTTAAAATTAAGTACATGTTTAAGGGATTTCGTCAATAAGAACACTTTTCCACAGGAATCTGCCTTATTTAGGCCATGACCCAGGAAAAACAGTGTAATCACATCATTAAAGACCATCATAATCCATATGCACAAGGAGGCACAATTATGGTTTCAAGGGTAATCTCAAATCTGCAGTTTTATTTTTTTGGTGCTTGCCTTTGCAGTCTGAAACATTTTACTTTTACTCATTATTTGATCAAAAAAATAAACTACAGTCATATTTTTCTGGGTAAAAAATGATTCCCAATTATTAATAACCACTTTTATTTGTGGCTGATATGGCAAAGCCATGCAATCTGAGGTTTGAGTTAAAACATACGGAATTAAACTGCAAAATAAATTTGTTAATAAATGAAATCAAGTGCTAATTTATTTGCGTTAACGTTAGCTTGACTAAATAACAGTTTACCTTTTTAGTGGGACTTTCTGACTGATCATCTTCTGATTTGTGTAGTTTTTCCTCTCTCTCTTTCGTGACAGAGGATATTGACGTTTTCGGCAATAACGAGCAGTTTTTCTGTTCACAGCCCTTAATGTTTTTTGACTGTTCACTTATACTACAAGTCTTCCTCTTTCTTTTATTTGATACTTGATCATAATTAAGATAGGATTCAAAAGACATAGTGGGGGGCTCAAAGTCCTCATCACTGGGCAACTTTGGTTTGTTTTCCACACTAAGTGTTTGTTTTATTTTTCCTGTGTCCTCAGAGTTTCTCTGTTTGGAGAGATCCTTACAAGACCCTTTTGTTGGCAATAGGTCTTTTTTGCTGGCTCTAGGGGAATGGCGCATTTCTGAAGGTTTTTTGCTGGCTGCAGAGGTTGTTTCTTTGCAGTCACTTTTTGTGTTTTCTGGATTGATGCTTTGGGATGTATTTTTAGAACTATTAGAGCTATGTATTTTGCTTTCACGTCCATTATAAGACTCGGTATCTTTATTTCTTTGCTTATTCTCTGTAAAACTATGCTCCTTCTTCCATTTATCAGATGTGGGAGATCTTTTACAATCTTCAGAGGCTGGTTCAGATGTTTTTGTCTTGCCAGAGTGTTTATTCTCCTTACAAATTGATGATTTTGTCTTGTCCAATGAGAATTCGTTCCTCTTTTCAGAGTTCTGTTTTTTCCCCTTGTGGTCACTGAAATACAAGACAGAACCAGAACAGACCCCAATTTAATACTCAGTTACAGAGGGTGACCTTCAGACCTTTTACCAATGTTATTAGTAAAAGGGAAAGTTTTAAAGTCACATGCTTCAGTGTTTGAGTTGTGTAAAAGTCTTCTAGGAAAGTAATGAAGATATTTGTATTGCTATGAGCTGGATGAAACTTTGTTATGAGTTGACTTAACCTCCTGCTGAAACTGACAGGATAATTGAATGGTCAATTCACATCTAACTATAAGCATAAACCCCCCCACCTAAAACAAAAAGGTGTGAGAACATACCCAGGAGCTTTGGCTGGGTATTGTTTTGGGTAGGGTATGTGTGTGAGTGAAAGGGAGATCACACAAAGGGAGAAAAGACAAGTGGGGAGGGGGAAAAAGAGAGGATAGCCAAGAAAGCCAAGCAGGTGCTTCTAAGCAAACAGTGACACCTCTGAAAAAGCTAGAGTGCGCACTTTTGGCTCTGGTGTTGGCTAAAGAGGCTTGGGAGCTATAAATTAAGAAACTGCTCCTTTTGTTCTTGGCCCCTTCTGCATTCAGAGACATAGGACTTGATACGTTCCTTTTAAATAAGGAAAGATTGCAAAAAAATACCAGACTCCATCAATTTCTACTTCTAGCTGGAACATTCCCCGAGGCCCCAAACTTTAACTAGCTGCTCAGGTCAAAAAAGGGCAACAGAATAAATAACTTGGTTTTCTGCAACGTAAAATTTTCACAAATCCAAGTATTGGACTTGAAACACTTGATGACGTCCCTTGAAGCAAACACTAGTCCCAGTACTGATAAAGCAGCCAAGTTCAAGTTCAAAATCCACTTAATGCTCCTAAAAGAGGGACTTCATGAGAAAATACACGGTTGGAAAAATGATGTTTGTGTCTTTAGAGTTATAGTAAATGCACCTTTGGAAAACAGGTGCACAGTTTTCTATCAATGGGGCAACTGATATCATAGACAGGGCTGCATGAAAGCTGTCTGAGCAGTGCTTACAACTGCATGGTTGTTGGAAAAAGAGTACAAACACTTTTTAGTGACCGGGCCTACAGGGTCAGGTGTTTGATATGAAATCTTTCCTTCAATCTATTAAGTACCCTTGATATATCAGACTTTTCTTCCTCTTTTCCTCTCATTTGCCACTTCAGCAGCTAGAGTAAATAGTATCTGAAGGCACCCCGCAATCTCTCAGCCTCAACAGGTGGGCACTCCAGGAGCAGCAGCTATCAGCAGATGGCCAGATGCAGCATCTCTCTGCTTCTCCCCATGGCAGCAGATCTTCCTTAACAGCATGCTTTGCAAAACGTACCAGAAATCCTATAGTGCTGCTGTAACTGCTTCACTGGGACCCTGTGCCATTGTGAAAGAGAATATGGGTCCAACCAACTAGCAACTGCTGCCACCAGAAAGTGAGAATAAGGTAGCCACACAATCATTTCCCCAGCATGCTTCCTTCCAGAGAGGAACAGCAGCCAAATATTTGTTACGTATTTCAATATAAGCTGAATTCACCCCAGATTCTGGGCAGTTTGCTGGTATTGAAAAAACATTCAATAGAAATTTAAGACGTAAAACAGAGTTCAACTAATAATGTACCTTGGATTTTTCCACCGCAAAAACAAAAAAACAAAACCAAACTTCAGAATACCTCTCCCACGCTACCTAACCCCCAAACCATTGGGATCTTCAGCTCTCAAGCTATCAGCCTCTCTCTGTCCCAAAAATATCAGGTAAGGAACTATAAAGGCCATAAAACACATTTGGCCTGATGAGGGCAGCAGTGGCTGTATCAGTGTGACAGAGATTATGTCTCTACAGTGGGGCTAGTGAACAGGAGCAGCAAATAGTAATTTTGCAAGAGTTCTCCAGGTGAAGGAGGAGCAACGTGACCCTTGGGGTGAGTTGTCTGTTGCGTGCTTGCCTGTAGTATATATAGATAGATATATAGTGTGGCAGGGCTGCCCGGGGGAGGGGGGGCGTGCAAGTGGGGCAATTTGCCCCAGGCCCTGCAGGGGTCCCCACAAGAATATAGTATTCTATGGTATAGCAACTTTTTATTTTAATGGAAGAGGCCCCCAAAATTGCTTTGCCCCAGGCCCCCTGAATCCTCTGGGTGGCCCTGTAATGTGGTTGGTTTGGAGGGCCCCCCCCCATGTGCTGAGTCTAGTGGCCTGTTAGGCAAGGCTGAGAGCTTCTTAATGAGGCTTTGATCCCTAATCCCTTTAGGCTCCATTAACCAGGGGGCAGGCTACTCAGGGAAAACATGAGTTTAAAAAGGCAGCTCCTAAGCAACCATAGGAGCTAGCGAACAAGAGCAGCAAACAGGAGTTTTGTGAGGGAGATACACCAAACGTTGTCTAAACCATTGGTCACCAACTGGTCAATCGCCATCAACTGGTCGATCCTAGAGGATCTCCCAGTCGATCGCAATCTCTGGTGGCACAGCAGGGCTGCCGCTAAGACAGGCTCCTTGCCTGTGCTGGCCCCACCCCGCTCCCGGAAGCAGCCAGTACAGCCCCTGCGGCAGGGGTCTCCCTCTGTGCACGGCTCCTGCCTGCAAGCACCACCCCCACAGTGACCATTGACAGGGAATGGGGAGCTGCAGCCAATGGCAGCTGTGGCTAATGGGCGCTGCGGGGGCAGTGCTTGCAGAAAGGGGCAGCACACAGAGCCATGTGCCTCCTGCACCCCAACCCCCCACTCAGGCTCAGCCCAGAGCCCACACCCCCTGCTGAACCCCAACCCCTTACTTTCACCAGGTTGGGGTAAGTGAGGGTGGGGAAGAGCAAATGAGGGTGACGGGGGGGGGGAGAAATGGAGTGAGTGAGTGGTGTGGGGCTTTGGGGAAGGAGCAGGGCATCAGGGAAGGGGCAAGGTAGATCCTGGGTTGCCCTTAAATTCAAAAACCTGATCTTGGGCATAAAAAAGTTGGACTCCACTGGTCTGAATTTAGGCCAATCAACATCCCAGCCAGTCTCCTCCCCCATCTCCCTCTTGCCCCCCCAAAAAAGGCTGCAGGAGTTAAAAAAAGGAGCGCAGGCAGCAGCTCAGCAGCAGAATGGGGGCTATCCAGTTTATTACACTGAATGCAGCATGGGCAGGTAGCACTTGTGTGTATTCAGTGTCTCTCAGGGTCATAAGCTCTATGGAGAGTAAGGGCTTGAGACCAGACTGGCTGAACTGGAAGAGCTAAGGGAGACCGAGAGGTACAACAATGAGACTTTTGGGGACACTAGCGTGATCCCACCCTGGTCAGACAGACTCTGTGCTGTTGAGACAGATGAAAGTCTCAGGGAAGGAGACCATCAAACTGAAGTGGAGGGAAATGATCCCATAGTTGGGACACTCCTTCCAGATGATGTCAAGGCATCCTCTCACACTGAGGCTACTTCTCCAGAGGAGGGAATCCCAGATATTAGGAAGAGACAGGTAATAGTAATGGGGAGATTTGAGCATAAGAAATACAGATAGCTGTGCTTGTGATGTCCAGGAAAAGCATATGGTGAACTGCCTGCCAGGTGCAAAGGTTGCAGATCTCCAAAGACGTACGAGCAGCATGGTGTGGTATTGCCACCCTTACTTCTGCGACACTGCCAGAGGTGGGTCCGCCCCAGCCCCGGGGCACCCTCAGCCCCGCCCCTCTCCAGAGCTTGGAGGTTAAAGGGGCCTTGGACTGGCTGTGTGTGTGTTGGGGGGGAGGGAGACAAAATGTGACCACAGCCCTCCCTCTGACCATGGCACCACCCATAAGAAAGTGACACCCTTCCCACACCGTGACACCCTCACTTCTGTGCTGCTACCTGCGTGGTGCTGCCTTTAGAGCTGGGTGCCTGGCCAGCAGCCACCACTCTGGCTGTCCAGCTCTGGAGGCAGCACCGCCCAGCAGCAGCGAAGAAGTGAGGGTGGCATGGTGGGGAGCTTGTCACTTTTTGAGGGAGGGGCAGGGCCAGCCTTACAGGTGGGCAATACTGTGACCTCCCCACCCCAATAGGCAGATTTCATGGGGAGGCCAGATTTCAGTTTGTGACATGTTTTTCATGGTTGTGAATTTGGGAAGGTCCTACATATGAGCAGTGCGGGGGAGTGGCCAGTGGTCATGGTACATGTAGGTACCAGTGACATAGGAAAAGGTAGAAGAGATGTCCTGGATGCCAAATTTAGGCTGCTAGGTAAGAGATTAATGTCAAGGATCTCCATAGTAGCATTCTCTGAAATGTTTCCAATTCCATGTGCAGGGCCAGACAGTCAGAGCTGGAGGGTCTCAATGTGTGGATGAGACAGTGGTGTAGGGAGCAGGGTTTTACATTTATTAGGAACTGGGGAGCCTTTGGGGAAAGGATGTATGGAACAGCTACCATATGCGGAGAGATTAAAAAAAAAGTGATTATTTCAGCTTGGAAAAGAAACGACTACGGGGAGGGAATATAATAGAGATCTATAAATCATGGCTGGCATGGAGTGAGTGAATAAGGAATTTTATGTGAAGGGATAAACCCCAAAAGAATTGGAGGCACCCAATTAAATTAATAGGCAGCAGGTTTAAACAACAAACAAAAGGAAGTACTAATTAACACAACACACAGTCAACTTGTGGGACTGATTGCCAGGAATGTTGAATGCAGTTTTGGCCTTCACAGCAAAGAACCAGATAAGTCCATGGAGGATAGGTCCATCTTGGCCAATAACCAAGATGATCAGGGATGTGACCCCATGCACTGGATATCCCTGCCAGATGCTGGGACTGGACCACAGGGGATGGATCACTCAACAACAGCCCTACTCTGTTCATTCCCTTTGAAGCATTGAAATTGGCCATTGTTGTAAGACAGGATACTGGGCGAGATGGACCATTGGTCTAACCCAGTATGGCCATTCTGATGCATTTGCTTTGTACGTAGGTGGGAAACAAAAAAAAGTCAGACAACAAAGAGGGAGAATTATATAGGAGCCTCATATAACTAAGCCATAGTATCATTACAGTTCCACAGTACTCAGGAGAGTTTATAGTAAATGCCACTGAAGTCAGAACCAGCAAGAATCAGGAATAGCCCTGAAATACATTAACTTGTAGCTATGCTGAGATGCTTCACACATGCTCCACTTTTTTGTTCTTCTTTAGGAATATTTCATGTACTTTAATAAGCTTAAAGTTGAGAGGCTCCTCCTCTTCCTCTCTTGGAAGTAGTATGGTAAGGGAAAGGAAATCAAGTGACGAGATGTGATGAGGAAAGAACAACATTTAACTAAGTACCACCACATTAGCTCCCTTCATGATCTGTACTTGCCACTTCCCTGAAGAATTAGACTCTAATTATTAGACAATGATACCTTACTACTACTTTTTGGACGTCTCTTATTGGTCTTATGCTAATTTCATTGTATACAAAACCAACAGTCTGAACAACTGAAATTGTTGTCCAATGTAATATTTTTATCTCAAAATTAAAATTAGACTCAGACCTACCTTTCATTTTCTGGTGGAATAAGTTTTTTCCAGTGGTTTACCAGAGATTTAGCTATTTTTCCAGCAGTGGCATGTTTCCTAAAACTGTTAACTGTTTTTCCTATTCCAGTTTCCTATTGAAGACAGTGCAAGGAGGACAGAAACAAATGATTAACATCCTGAATATACTTTTTCTATTAACTATGGTAATTAAATTCACATAACAATAAGATGGTAGCTGGAAAAAATCCTTTGACCGATCACTCAGATCAGAGAGATAATTTTTGTACCAGAAACAAATATTCCAAGGGAGTCAAAGCAAAACCACACATTTAGAACCCCAAATACTGGTTTTGTGTAAGGTAAATATATCTTTCTATACTGAAGTTTCATAAAACTTCAGCAGAGAAATTAAGTTACTTCTTATCATTTAGCGGTCTACTTCTGGCATTTCACTCAGTTTGAACATTTTTGTCAGCCCTGTCTACATAGGCACAAAAGGCATCTCTCTCAATTGGGTTGTGTTAGCTTGATTGAAACCCTCTTATTAATGCTGATGTAGACAGAATTTAACCCCTTTAAGATCATTTGAACTGGTTGTGTTGTAGCCAAACCTTATCCACATCTGCATTAAGGTATGTGTCAAGTTTTATTAAAACTAAACTAATTTGACTGAGCTATTTCAATTGAAAAAAACCATACCTTTTTGCCCAGGTAAACAGACCCTTGAAAATTAGACTCTTCGGGTTCATTTTCTGGGACTCAGTAAAATGATTATTCATATTGCAGTAGTGCTTGGGGCCCCAGCCATAGATCAGGACACCACTGTGTCAGGCACCACACAAACTGTCCTTGTCCTGAAGAGCCTGTGGTTGTGGCCACACAACATTGCAGGTGAATTTGCATCATGAGAGCATATCTATTTATATTTGGTTACATATCCCCCTCTTTAAGATGTACGCAAACACTAAAATGGTCCTTGTGACACTGAGCTAGAAAGGTCTAAACAGCCAGCAGGCTAGAGTGACCTAAAGATCAACCTTTAAGAACATATTAGGGAAGTATTGACATGGCAAGCAGGGCCATTTCTTGTAGATCATTATCAAAGCCACATCAGTAGACTAATTCCTTTGAAATGCAAGTCTGTATTGTCAGAGAATTAGAAGTAAATACTAAATGTAGTTGTCTGTGTTTACCTACATCAGTTAGAAGCTTCACAATGTGATTTCATTAGCTGGTAAATGATATACTTCTCTTCCTGTCTATTACTATATTTTATTGAGTCAGAGACCAAAAGGAAATATTAGCAATTAGATGAAATGTGTGGTGTAATAATATTGTCTTTATTTCAATTTGACGTTTGTAGTAAACTACCTGTGAACCTTTGAATGGTTAATTGCCTTATGGTCATCAATGCAACTAATTTACCTGTATATACAAAGGAAATACAAACTGACTTTAAAGCAACAATGTATATTACCTATCCTTCATCCAAGGAATGCCTGCTGTGACAAGAGGTTTATCCAATGAGTTTCAGCTATAAAAAACTTTGGGGATCTGATCCTGTTCATCTCAGATCTGCTTGAACTTTATCAGGGGAAGTTTAAGTCACAAGACTGAGGTCTCCATCTCCATTCTGGTTTACCCTGTTATTTCTCACAGAAGAATTTAAACAAACTCTGCAGATGGACTGTCTATGGGACTATAATCTATGGAATTGATTCTGGAAGAATTTTTTTACAACTCAGCAGCCCACCATCTCTGCTATGAAACTGACCTGAGAACTTTATTCATATTGTTTGATTTCTTTTTAAAGAAAATTTTAGATTAGTTAATAGGAATTGACTGCACGCATATATTTAGGTAAAAACCAAAATATTCATTGACCTGGTGGGTAATGGTGTCCAATCTTTTTGGACTGGTAGAGCTTTAAATATTGTGAATAAGATTTTCAGTAATCCTTACCATATTCAACCTGGCTGTCTGGGTGGGAGCCCTTGGCTGGATTGCTTTATTCATAGATTCTAGGACTGGAAGGGACCTCGAGAGGTCATCGAGTCCAGTCCCCTGCCCTCATGGCAGGACCAAATGCTGTCTAGACCATCCCTGATAGACATTTATCTAACCTACTCTTAAACAGTTTCCACAACCTCCCTAGGCAATTTATTCCATTTAGAGGAGCTGTATTTTGGCTTCTGGGTAACCAGTAAGGTGTTGTAGAAGCTGTTTTGTTGCTGGCTTGGTGAATTTAATTATTAGAATAAACCACCGATTTGGGGGATTAGCTGCCCCATTCTTTGGAGTTTGCCCTGATTGATCAATCTCAATGAGGCTCCTCCAGCAACCATGGTCAATCCTACAATAAGGTGACAGTTAGCTGGAGAGAACTTTAAGAGGTAAGTGATAAGATCATGGTGATCGGGGGAGGTCCCAGATTACTGGAAAAAGGCTAATGTAGTGCCCATCTTTAAAAAAGGGAAGGAGGAGGATCCGGGGAACTACAGGCCAGTCAGCCTCACCTCAGTCCCTGGAAAAATCATGGAGCAGGTCCTCAAGGAATCAATTGTGAAGCACTTAGAGGAGAGGAAAGTGATCAGGAACAGTCAGCATGGATTCACCAAGGGCAAGTCATGCCTGACTAACCTAATTGCCTTCTATGAGGAGATAACTGGCTCTGTGGATGAGGGGAAAGCAGTGGATGTGTTATACCTTAACTTTAGCAAAGCTTTTGATACGGTCTCCCACAGTATTCTTGCCAGCAAGTTAAAGAAGTATGGGCTGGATGAATGGACTGTAAGGTAGATAGAAAGCTGGCTAGATCGTTGGGCTCAACGGGTAGTGCTCAATGGCTCCATGTCTAGTTGGCAGCCGGTTTCAAGCAGAGTGCCCCAAGGGTCGGTTCTGGGGCCGGTTTTGTTCAATATCTTCATTAATGATCTGGAGGATGGCGTGGACTGCACTCTCAGCAAGTTTGCAGATGACACTAAACTGGGAGGAGTGGTAGATACGCTGGAGGGCAGGGATAGGATACAGAGGGACCTAGACAAATTAGAGGACTGGGCCAAAAGAAATATGATGAGGTTCAACACGGACAAGTGCAGAGTCCTGCACTTAGGACTCAAGAATCCCATTCACTAGGGACCAAATGGCTAGGCAGCAGTTCTGCAGAAAAAGACCTAGGGGTTACAGTGGATGAGAAGCTGGATATGAGTTGACAGTGCGCCCTTGTTGCCAAGGCGGCTAACAGCATTTTGGGCTGTATAAGTAGGGGTACTGCTAGCAGATCGAGGGAAGTGATCATTCCCCTCTATTTGACATTGGTGAGGCCTCATCTGAAGTCGTGTGTCCAGTTTTGGGCCCCACACTACAAGAAGGATGTGGAGAAATTGGAAAGAGTCCAGAGGAGGGCAACAAAAATTATTAGGGGGCTGGAGCACATGACTTAGGAGGAGAGGCTGAGGGAACTGGGATTGTTTAGTCTACAGAAGAGAAGAATGAGGGGGGATTTGATAGCTGCTTTCAACTACCTGAATGGGGGTTCCAAAGAGGATGGATCTAGACTGTTCTCAGTGGTACCAGATGACAGAACAAGGAGTAATGGTCTCAAGTTGCAGTGGGGGAGGTTTAGGTTGGATATTAGGAAAAACATTTTCACTAGGAGGGTGGTGAAACACTGGAATGGGTTATCTAGGGAGGTGGTGGAATCTCCTTCCTTAAAGGTTTTTAAGGTCAGGCTTGACAAAGCCCTGGTTGGGATGATTTAGTTGGGGTTGGCCGTGCTTTGAGCAGGGGGTTGGACTAGATGACCTCCTGAGGTCCCTTCCAACCCTGATATTCTATGATTCTAAGATATTCCTTGACATCTGCAAATAAGAGTTGTACATGTGCTTTTCCTGCACAACCAACTGTCCATGTGGCTGTTCAGGGAAAAAAAGTCACTTAATGCAGAGGGGGCTTCAGTGACATCATCCAATACTTTTCAGCAATGCTTCCTACATGTAGGATGGTTCTCAGTTTGCTTGAAATTCATACAAGAGACGCTCTAGCTTTTCCTAGGATTAATGTTTGAAACATCCTCATGATATAACAACAGTACAATAAAATTATACAGAATCCTTAATTATAACTATCACCCTCTTTCTCCACTTCACTTAAAGGATCCCAAATGGCATGTCACATTATTATGAACAATGACAGAGAACTTCAGTTAAATAAGTATCCCACAGTGATTTCTGATTTTAAAAATATCTAATCACTATGTGAAGGGGATTACTTTATCCAGCACTGAAGTGCAGTAACACTGCACACTCAAGTATGACACAGAGTGAAGAATACCATATCCACATAGAACTAAAGCTGAATTTAGGCATACAAGATGCCATTATGAGATTTGGAAATTGGCCAGGATACCCAAGAGAATACATTTCCTCTCGTGAAAAATATCTGGGCATCTTCACAGTCCACAAGTGGTTAGGACCTTGCTATGCAGCACTCCCTAACACCAAGATGGAGAACTGGTTCACTAGTGACTGCAAAGAAAAATGCCACCTCCTAAATACCAAAACTATGCTCTATAATGCAAAGGCATACCTTGGAAGTCTCCCATATACATACTGACACTGCTTATCGCAGAAAATCTGATCGGATGTGGCCTGTTGTGAAAAATAAAATACTAGCAGAACCAAGAGCATCATTAACCTATGACTACTAGGATGCTTGTTCTAACTGCAGAATCACAATTAAAAAGGGATTTTGTGTTCCTTGGAGGAATGGAAGAGTAATCACTGATCTAAAATATGAATTGGTCATGTTTGTTTCATCTTAGGTACAGAATCAAAGCACCAGCACATGTAAATATAAAATATAATTGTGTGAGTACACAAACCTACTCCATCATATTTACGCAAAGGTCATTGCACTTGGAGGAAAACCTAGCCAGCATGGGATTCTGTTCTCTGGATGCTCAGTAGAAGGGGCCCATATTGTCACTATCTGCCATATTACCATATTTGCTGGGTGAGGCGAAGTGCCTCTGGATAGTTTTTGGGAAAAGACTGCATGGTCCCATATAACTTTTTATATTAAAAATGAATGGGGATTAGGATTCAGGATTGCAAGGTGCAGCAACTTTCCTGGCTTCTATGATTGCAAAACACTGAAGATGCCACAGATAACTTAATAGATGAAGGCTTACGTCACACAATTTGTCACTTACCACTAGAATGTCCAGTGAAATATCCAAATCCTGAAGTCCCTTAAGTGCTTTTATAATCTGGAAGAAAACATTAGGTCAGTCTACAAGTATCACTTAATTGAATTTTACCATACTATTCTTACCCTCTCCTTGTAACAGATGCCACTTGAGAGGTTAGGATAGGAATTCTTCATCTTCAATTGATACTTAGCAATCTTAATGTGTTTATTACATTGGAAGTACACATACTAACTCAGGAAAAATAAAAGCAACCCTATGCTCCCAAGTATATATGAGAATATGGAAGAGAATTTCAGATTAAATATCTCTTCCATTTACTTCCTTAGTTTTGTGTTTCTGACATTCCAATCTTCTTGAAGGGGCGTATCAGATCTTGGTTGAGTAACTTCAGTTGGACTGAGCTTGTAATCAATAGGCCAGAACTACTAACTCTATTCTGTTGCCCCTTGAGTAATCTTTCCAGCCAAGGACAAGTTTGACAAGTTTAGCTGTACAGCTCCATAGAGGTATTTCAGCTGCGCCCTCCAATTTAGAAGGTGTATACAGAAGGCCAGTAAATATCAGTGGCATCATGTAGAAATGAGGCTAAACAAGATCCTACAATAGAGACTATTTGCATATTCCATCACCACACCTGGCTTGGAGATCTCCAGTCATTGATACAGAGTGTCATATGCCAGAGTAGTCAATTTTCCACTAGATCTCCCCATACACAAATTACTGACCCTTCCTCAATTAGACAGGGGGCACAAAATTACAAAACTCCCATTTAATTCAAAGGGAATGCAGCCTGAGTTAAAGGTAGGCTAAGGCTCCAAGTTTTTATTCGCCAGTACTGTTTCTTTTTAGGAAGAGGGAAAGCCACTGTTATTCTGTTTCACATGCACATAAGATATCAGCCATGTTCGGAATCTAAAAATTTTTCATCTTTGGCAAGCAAAGCAGGGGGAAAGCACGCTTTGTTTAGACTTTCAAAAAGAACAAAACTTATTTTAAGCAATTTGATAATACAACACACAAAAGTATCATTCTCAGTGTCACTTTGCTAGCCATAACCATACATTAAAAACAACCTCCCTGCCCTTCCCTTTCCCAAAGGCCTTTTTCTTGTACTATATTATACCTATGAGGAAAGAATTAATGATGGACTCTAAGCATAAGCTTCAGATCTATGCTTTTAACTCATCCAAAGTTTGGGAGTATCTGAGCTATCCTTTTAGTCATGCCCATTTCTACAGGCAACAGATTACAAGAGGCTTTTGCCAGGAATGTGCACAGATCATGAGGTAAGGTTCAGAACCTGTTGGCAGTAGCAGACAGTTCTATGTGAACTACAGATTAGTTGACATTTTAAATGAAGAGTGACTACTCAAAACCTCTTGTACCAGGTGGAAGAGGTGCAGGAATTGTTTGACTAATAGATTTAAAGGGACACAGATCACTTGGGGAAAAAAAGAATCACATTTTATGGGCTTTTTAGCTATTCTTGTTAGAAGTACCAGCAAAATCAGTATACATAAAAGACTAGCAAAAAAAATATTGTCTATGGTTTTTTTCCCTTTTGATTTTACTTTGTGCAGAGTCAGTTTCACTGCATCTCCTGTATACTGTCAGTCTCCTGTTTGCATGGATCTTTTATACAGTAAAAAGGGGGAACACATTTAAAAAGCAAATAAGTACACTTGCAAAACCACATGAGTTGGTAGGGGGACTCAGACTGGCACAGTAGCTGAAGTTACTTTACATTTTAAAAAAAGTAACTTTATTTCAAGATTAGTGTCCCTTTAAATGTGCAAAAGCACATTTCCTGTATGTGCTTTTGCAGCAATTGTAGAATTAATCCGAAATTTTAATTAAATTAAATAATTAAAAATAAGGCTTCCAGGAGCCAACAGAAGCAGCATCATATATAAAGGACTCTAATTTGTGTGTGTATGTAGTTTGCATCCCAAAAGGTAACAGTGGTATTTTTCCTGATGACACCCTGTCCCCAGTGCTTGGCTTAGTTACCAGTTACTTAGTAGAAACAGATCACACACAGTTAAACTTAGATTAGTTCTCTCCTTCCTAAGTAACCCATCAGAAAAATCTGATGCACAAACGGGTACAAAGGAAGGCATTTGTTCATAGGTCTTCAGTCAAAATTATTAGAAACCAAGTTTTTTATATATATAGTTTCTATAATCAGCATATAAAAAGAAATTGGATAGCATCACTATTAACATAAATTAAAAAGAAAGTCAAAAGAAGTCTCAGACATTTAGCCATACAGGATGACTGGATACCCAAACAAACTAGAGCTTATTTCTCAGACTTTGCAAAGGAAAGGTCTTCAGAGTCAAACCTAGAGTCATGATAAAATTAGTTAATTAAATGTTTTGATCACTAAGAACAGAACAGGAAGAGACAATTTAAAGGCAGTTCAACTTTTTACAGACGTCTGAAAGGTAATTCAGCTTTGTGAATTAACTTATCACAAAGGATCCACGGTAAGATTTCAGGGAGTACTTGTTGTATTACAGGCAACATCAATATCAAATCTATTGGACACCACATCAAAACCAGCAGACCAGTGCATCACAAGTGCATGTAGACGACAAGCAATTCTCATATTTTAATAGGAGATTTAAAAGTTCTCATCCCAAAGAGTTACTATACCAGGGCTGCAATATCAATTTTCCTTTCTTGAAGTATATGATACATTTAGGAAGTCAACACAAGAACCAACCAATTGCATTAGAAAAAAAATATAAAATAAAAGAATAAATCAGATTCCCTGACAATCCTTTTTATGGAAAGCATCTCCTGTTCGCTAGAAAGCCTGGGACGGATGAGTTTGCAGTGAGATCAGTCACTATGTATGGGAATGCCAGAGGACAGACAGCTCCATTTACTTTGTACTATAAATGGGCAACGTAAATGCCAGCAGCTAGTCTAGCAATATAAAAAAAATGGCTGACCTCACAATCCAATACAAGAGAGAGTGCAAAGCCTGAACAGTGACAGCAACACACATGGATGCAACCGTTCCCGTCTCTTTATGAGCCATCAAACTTTCATACAGGTATGATCAAAAAAGAAAATGTAGCTTATTGAACAAAACTGTAGCAAATTTCTTCAGATGACAGCTCAGAAACTATCTAGTTTGCCAGACCGCTTTTATTTCAGCTTTTTCTTAAAATCTGATTTTTACTTAAGTAACCATGATCCAATGTCTATCAACATATGGCCTTTGCTAAAAATAGAGCATACAACAAGGCATAATAAAAATACATTTAAACTTTTCATCTGACAGCCTCAGAGCTCTCCACAAACATGAATTTAGTTCCAGAATACTCCTTTGGTATTTCTTTATGTCAAGCAAACTAAGGCAGAGAAATTAACTAACTTGCCCAATATCTCAGAGTTATTAGCACCTCTTCAAATAAAATCTGAAGGTCCTAGTTTCTCTGCTTTGCTCTAACAGCTATGAGAATGCAAATTATGGCCCTTCTAACTATACTTTGCTCATTGGACTGTACTCAAAAATTGATGTAGTTTTTCCCATATTTTATTCCATAGAACAATGTTAGTCCCTCCACTGTTTTGTTATAAAATAGCTTAAAGGTTTTATCTTTACAAAGTGTCATTAGCTACATTCTTATGGAAAGTCCCATACAATTTAATAGGGATCTACAGAAATTCTTAAAAAAAAACAAAACCTACAGACAGTAAATAAAACTATTTTTTTTAACTGATGTATAGAAGATACAGATAATAATGGAATAGCCTATTATGGAAGCACCAGAGGCACCAAACCAAGATGGCGGTCTCACTATACAGTGCCTAGAGCAATCACACAGTAAGGGATAGGGGAAGGGACTAAGATCTAACAATTTAACTAGTGAAGATAAAGGGAAGGACAAAGGGTTGAGACATATGGACAGAATGACGGTTGGCAAAAGTCATGCTAGTTCCATGATTTGCTTTCTGGTTTTGTGGCATGTTTTTTAAATGAATTATAGAATCGGAGATAGAATAACTGGGGAAAGCGGGAGGAGAAGGTGTTAGTGAGAGCAACAGTGAGAAAAGAAGGGGAAAAGGACATTGGATGTGTAGAGAGGCAGTAGAGAAGAAGAGGTGGGAGCAAACAACCAGCCAGCAAATAGAAAATAACGTTCAGAGTCTAAACTGAAGGCACAGTGATGACAACACCAGCATCCAAAGTGCTGTAATGGTCCAGGAGTGAGGTGGGCATCTCTTACTGGAACGGTATGGCTACTGAATTCTCCCTAGCTCCTGGGCTTGTCTACTCCCCAGCAGGTGGTGCTTTTTCCATTCCCCTTATGTAAGCCCACATGACTCAAGGAGGCTGGATGGGGACTAGTGCTTCAGGGACCCCCAATCTAGTCTGTTCAAGGGAGGCCCTGACTCTACCTCTCATCTCTCTCTAGGGCTGATGGTTCCCATGGCCCTGCACAGAAAAAGAAGTCTCTAGCTCCTAGAGTTGGCTCCATCATTAGAAACTACTCATTGTACCCTCCCTCAGCCCAAGGGAGCTCCTTGGGGACTGGTACCCCGGGACAGGTTGTGCCTCACTATGATCTGGGGGTGGTATGAGCAATGGTGGATCCTTGATAGTTTATAGGATTTTTCAAAAAGGACAGGATGCTAGTTTTTAAATAAACTCAGATTGTTGTGCATTAAGCATGAATTCTTCATTTGGGTATGAGATGAACTTCAATTGTCCTGCACCTCAGATTAAGACACCTGACAAGCACCAAATATTAACAAAACAGCTCTGTAAGGACAAGGTGATGGTTGCTGTTACAGTGAGGGTGAAGTTGAAAACTGCAACTTAAGACTCTTCTAAAGATGTTTTAGTGTCCTTATAGGCTATAGCCATTATACCCTTCCCTTCAAATAGGTCTGCTTGCATTATGTATAACTTTAACCAACAACTACCAGAGAGAGTTTGAAGACAGAAGGGACTATTATAATAATTTAATCTCATCTGCTGCATAACACAGGCCCTAGAATTCCTATATCAAGCCCATAACTTCTGGCTAAACTAGAGCATTGCTTTTAGAAAGACATTGATTTAAAGACTTCAAGTGATGGACAAGCCACCACATTCCTAGGTAAATTACTCCAACTGTTTAGTGCCCTTTACCAAAAATAATTGTGCCTTACTTTTTGCCTGAACTTGTCTAGCTTCAGCTTTCAACCACTGGATTTCACTGTGCCTTTTCCTTAAGAGATCAAAGAACCCGCTACTATCAAATCTTTTTCCCATGCAGGTACCTCCAAGACTGATCAAGTCACCTCTTAATCTTCTTTGAGCTTCTTTAATCTCACATTAAAATAGGTTTCCAGACATCAAATCATTCTTGCAGCTCTTTTCTGAATCCTTTCCAGTCTGTCAGCATCATTTTGTAACTGTAGCCCCCCAGAACTAGACACTATTATAGTAATTATTTCACCAACACCATATACAGTGGTGACAACATGGCTGTGTAAGCAGTAGATGTAGAGCTAAGGACAGCATTTGCTCTATAAACCACCACATTGTATTTTCATCTCACTATCAACTGTCTATTCACCATAAACCAGGGATAGGCAACCTATGGCACGTGTGCCGAAGGTGGCACGCGAGCTGATTTTCAGTGGCACTCACACTGCCCTGATCCTGGCCACCGGTCCGGGGGGCTCTGTATTTTAATTTAATTTTAAATGAAGCATCTTAAACATTTTAAAAACCTTATTTACTTTACATACAATAGTTTAGTTATATATTATGACTTCTAGAAAGAGACCTTCTAAAATATGTTCAAATGTATGACTGGCACGCGAAACCTTAAATTAGAGTGAATAAATGAAGACAACACACCACTTCTGAAAGGTAGCCGACCCCTGCCATAAACCCTACATCTTTTTCTGAGTAACTGCTTTCCAAAATACAGTCCCCTTTATCCCCTTCTTTAAGTGTAGCCTACACTCATGGCTCCTAGATGTAACCTTGCATTTAGCTGCATTAACATGTGTGTTGTTCAAGTGAGCCCAGCTTACCATGGTTTACAGATCGCTCTCTAGAACAGCACTGTCATCATTTACCCCTTCCAATTTTTGGATTATCTGCAATTTTTACCAGCAATGTTTTTATGTTATCTTCCAGATCAACAAATTCTGAATAGCATCAGGCCAAGAACAGATCCTTGGCACCCCCATTAAAAACACTCACATTGAATGAGGATTCCCTATTTATAATTACTTTAAAGATTTAACAGGCAGTTTTTAAGCCATTGAATATGTGCTGCATTGATTTTGTACAGGGCTAATTTAATTATCAGAGTGTTGTGTAGTAATAAATCAAATGCCTTAAAGAAGTCTAATTATACTATGTCACTGTTGCCGTTGCCACCAAATTTATTATCTCATGAAAAAAATTGAGTTTGACAAGATCCATTTTCCATAAAAACATTTTGATTGCCAGAATTATGCTTCCATCCTTTAAGTCTTTACTGATTACATCCCACATAAGCCATTCCACTATTTTGGAGAGGAAAAATGACCAGCTGATTGGCCTATATTTGCTTGGGTCACCATTTTACCCATTTTAAAAACTGGCACAACATTAGCTTGGTTAAACAGCTAAATCAATAGCTCACAAAGCTCCTCGGCCAATTCTTTTATTACTCCTGGATGCAAGTTACTCAGTTCTGCAGATATGAAAGTGTTTACTTTTAGCAACTTCTGTCAGAATAGAAAATATTTAATTATCACTGTGAGCTGTGATAGTCTTCCAGCTTCTTCCCAAACACAGAACAGAAATATTTGTTGAACTCATCTGCTTTCCTTATGCATCATTATTGATAATTTTACCATCCCTATCTAATAACAGATCTAAAACATTGCAAGAGTTTCTTTTGTGCCTCATTTTAAAAATTCCTTCTTTAATCCTACTGGCCATATTTTTTATTGATATGTTTAGCTTCCCTCAGCAACTGACTGTTTAATGACTGCTAGTTTATAGCCATTGCCATCAACTTTCCCTTTTTCAATTTGTTATACATTTTCATTTTGCATTGCTGTTTTCCTTTCCTAACCAGGAAGTTTGTTTTTAAAACAAACAAAGTCTTTTGTGATTGCTGCGCTGTTGTTCTGGGGACAATTAGTCAACTCCCAAACATCGTTCACATTGACTGGGAGGAAAGACGTACACAAAACAACTTCAACATCAAGAAATTAGCCCTTTTAAAGCACCAAGCATATATTACTGGTCAGGACTACATCTATCTCACGTGCACACATGCGTGGGCACACACCTCTCTCAGAACTCTGTACATTTACTAATCTAAAATAATTTTAAATTTGACAGCAAATCTTTTAAACAGTAAGGCCCAGATCCACAAAGGTACTTAGACAACTAAACCCCTAGAATTAGACAGCTAAATCTGGTTTTCAGTCACCACTGTAATCCACAAAACCGGAAAGCCAGGAGCCCAGCCCACCCGCTCTGGCCACCGTCATCGCCTATTCCAAACAGCCAGAGGAGCCGGAGCCGGTGCTGATGGCCGTCAAGGAGGAAATCATGCAGGAGATGCAGGTCTTGTCATCCAGCAGGGAGCCGGTTTGATAATTTTACCATCCCTATCTAATAACAGATCTAAAACATTGCAAGAGTTTCTTGTTCAGCCGCCGCCTAACTCTAAGAAAACTTCTACTGGAAAAACTTATAGGAGCTTAAGTTTCTGTCTCTAAACATGTACACTGATGCCTCTCTCCTTTCTAACACAATCTACAAACTAGGAGAAGATGAGCCTTCGCCTTCCTAGCTCACCCCTGGGGCCCAATCCTGTAGGTGTGCTTAGAAGCTCCCTACCAGATTGGGTCCCATTCAAAATCTGTCTAGACCAGGCAGGGCCATCCCTACTTACTCTGGGGCCCTACACAGCCCCCTCATGGGGTGGGGGCAGGCCCCAGGCCTCTGTGGGGGGGCAGGCTTGGGGGAAAAGGGGGAACCACCCCCCAGCACTCACCAGCGGCACGCCTGGGGCCAGGTCTGCACTTCCTGCCGCCAGTGAGTGCAGGCCCAGCATGCTGCAGAGCTCAGGGGAGTGGGGGCGGGGCTGGGGCGGAGCAGGGGTGGGAAGAGGCGGGGGCCCTGGGAAATTTGGTGCCCCAAATTTCCTGGGGCCCTATGCATCTGCATACTTTGCGTATGGGTAAGGACGGCCCTGAGAACAGGAGGATGAGGTGGGAGGGTGAAGACAATCACCAGGTGGTTAGAGCAGTGGTTTTCAAACTGCAGATTGTGACCCAGTACTGGGTCACGGAATTTAAGGCACTGGATCGCGGCGGCTCTGGTCAGCGCTGCCGACCGGGACATTACATGTCCCGTCGGCGGTGCTGCCCAGCTAAGGCAGGCTAGTCCCTACCTGCTCTGACACCACGCTGCACCCCAGGAGTGGCCAGCACCAGGTCTGGCTCCAAAGCAGGAGAGGCCACAGGGCTCCATGCACTGCCCTTGCCCCGAGCACCAGCTCCGCGCTCCCAGGGTGGGGGGCAGTGCCTGCGGGCAAGAGCCACATGGAGCCACTTACGTGCCTCTGCCTGGGAGCCAGACCTGCTGCTGGCCGCTTCCGGGGCGCAGCGCCATCCACTGCGCCAGAACAGGCAGGAAGCCTGCCTTAGCAGCCCCGCTGTGCCGCTGACCAGGAACCACCCAAAGTAAGCCCATCCCTCAACCCCCACCCCAAACCCGGAGCCCCCTCCTGCATCCCAAACCCCTCATCCCCAGCCCCAGCCCAGAGCCTGCACCCCCAACCCAGAGCCCTGACCCCCCTAGATATACCCTAGGTGATGCAATGCTTAAGTCTCTTTGTAGATCCTGGCCAAAGTTGTGACATTCCCCATTTTGCCCCCAGTTATATAGACACAAGTTTTAAAATTGCCAGCCATGCAAACTCAGCCAGGGCTCTGACAGTCAAACATGCTTACTCCCTTCTGATCTTCCATCACCAATAATAAACATTCTACAGGGCAACTAAGGCTTGCAGTCACACCTGTGTAATGCCAGTGATGGTTAGTGGGTTTGAAGAGCTGAAAGTGGGAGCATAATTTGCAAGCAACAGCTGCACAGGTGTCACTGAGGATATGGTCTGCAGAAACAACAAAAAACATTCAGCACAGGAAAACAACCTGCTACTTTGACTCTCATAGCCAGCACAAATAGAAAATACCCTTGAAATA
Organism: Mauremys mutica; assembly: GCF_020497125.1. Lineage (NCBI taxonomy): Eukaryota > Metazoa > Chordata > Testudines > Geoemydidae > Mauremys > Mauremys mutica. The sequence continues at coordinate 46,856,290 of NC_059074.1, read as the reverse complement.
GAAGTGAAGATAAGACATAGGTGTCTAAATAAAGATTATGAATATCACACACACACACACGAAAAATGTAACCATAAATCAGTTCCAAGTTTTAAGTTCAGGAACCACCAATTAATTATTATTATTTAAAAATTATAGCTGTTCTCTGTATACAATAGCTTTGACAGATAACGCCTTACTGTATTCTGCCCAGGCTTGTAACTTTCAACAATGGTATCTGATTAAATGTTATACTTGGGGCTCGTCAACACTGGGAACTTGCATCCAAAATCCACACCCGAGAGAGGTAACTAGGCTGACCTAACCCTTGGTGTAGACCGAGCTAGGTGAACAGGAGACTTCCTCCATTGATTCTTGACCTATCTACTGCCTCTCGGGGAGGTGAATTACCTATTGCAATGGGAGAACCTCTCCTGTTGGTGTCGGTAATGTCTACACTGAAGCACTACAGCAGCACAGCTTCAGCTCTGCTGCTGTAGTGTTAAGCACAGACATACCTTCAGTTTCCTTTAAAGATGAAGTTGGATGCTCATTAGTTGTTTATCCCTTTACTAGCCACAATATCTTGACAGCAGCCAGTGGAATCCTGCTAATCTTCCTGCTCAGGTCTGGTTTCATCTTAGTTTGCTTTAGTGGTCAAATACTGATCCTTCAGATCAGACTGATCTGTGTTTGAGGTTTGGTTCTGGGTACTTCCCATCTGGCTACTTCTTATAGCTCCTGGGCAATCCTGCTATCCTACTGGTTACTGGATTCCTTTTTAAGCTTGGGAGCAGCTTTGTCCTTCTGGCATGACTGGAATATGCAATAACTTTCTTACACTGTTTCAGCCTCTCTCTGTTGTATAGCATTAGCAAAGTCATAAAGGCTCATTTGTCACACTTAGAACCGCTATCAAATACAAAGCAGTTTGCACCCCAGAAGCTCAACGTGTTTTAGCTTTCTAGTCTGAGTGCCAAGAAGCCTTCGGACATAACCAACACTGTTACTTAGATGAGTTTGCTTTAGATGCTCTGTTATATCGAGGTCACAAGTTCTAATTTTCTTCTCACCATTCTGTTCCTTATTCTCATCATAAACCACTACCACCACTACTATTCTAGAGAGTCTCCTGATATTAAAAAAAGCATGTCCCTATAAACTGGATAAAATTACCATGACTTGCCCCACTCCGGGTCAAAATAACCGAAGAGAAATGACAACAAAGGCCAACTGACCTTAAGCAGCTTTTCAAGATTAGTTTATGAAGTAACTCATAACAGACATGTTCTTACAGAAGACCTTCCCGCCTCAGTCATCAGAAGGTACTGACATGTCAATCCTTTCATTTCCAAATTTAAAGAATGTGCTCCTCCAAATTATCTTTAAAACACTCAATGTCAGCACCACTGGAATATCAAAACAAATGAGAGACAGGATTTAGCTTAAGCAATGATTCTTCAAATACTTCTAACCAAGAGTAATATTATACAATAGAACCTCAGAGTTATGAACTGATGGTCAACTACACATCTCATTTGAAACCAGAAGTATGCAGTCAGGCAACAGCAAGGGTGGGGTGGGGAGAAAAATATATTTAACACACTACTGTGTTAAAGGTAAGCCACTAAAAAAATGAAGGGAAAGTTTTAAAAAGTATATGACAAGGTAAGGAAACTGTTTCTGTGCTTGTTTCATTTAAATTAAGATAGATAAAAGCAGCATTTGTCTTCTGCATAGTAAAGTTTCAAAGTTGTATGAAGTCAATGTTCAGTTGTAAACTTTTGAAAGAACCATAACGTTTTACGACCATTTCAGAGTTATGAACAACCTCCCTTCCAGAAGTGTTTGTAGCTGAGGGTCTACTGTACATGTGACTACTCCCATTAAATTCAACAGGGCTACTCATCTAAGGCAGCACTGATGGAACTGTCATTTCAATATCATTATTATACTATCATCATGGCTTCCCTTAGAGATATTAAACACATAAATCAAATATAAGACGCATGGGAATAAACACTGATTTTTGCATCAACATGAGCTTTAATACATAATCAAAAAGGTAAAAGTTAGATACGTTAAATTAAATCAGTTAAAACTAAATTTCACTATATATAAATAAATGACTTTATATTTTGCTTTCAAAAGTACATTTTAAAACACTAAATGCTTAAGATTTTATTCCTATTGCTTTTTAAGCTTGTTTGTAGCACCTCCTTATAGGCTTCTCTCTCTTGGATTTGCTGTGCATATCAAACAGACATTGGACTCTCTCCAGCAGGCATCCACTCATTGCCACAGGACTGCAGCAGGACAGCTCTCCTTATCTGTCAAAATGGCTTTTTAATTTCTTGTTCAGGAGCTTTGAAAAATAACTCTGCTTGGACCACACAGGCCATTCAGCACTAGGCTGTGCAAAGCTAAAGCAGGGGAAGTTTCAGGCCTAACAAGTGCCAAGGGGGATAAATGGATCTAGGTGCTCTCAGGATGAAGCAGAAGCTTTAGGGGTCATCAGCTGAAGGCAATAAAGTCAGTGAAACCACGAACTCGCCTCGCAGAGGGACCTGCCAGAGGGATCCCGCAGCTTGTGTGCGGGGGTCACGGGGGGCGGCCAGCCAGAAACAGGCCCCAGCCCAGCAGCCCCCGCAGGGCGCTGGCTCCAGCCTCCTCTCCTAGGCAGGTGCGGGGTGGCCTGGGGCGCGGGGGCGAGGCGGTACCTTTTGGGGATCCTGAGTCTGGCCGAGCCGCTCTTTCAGATACAAGACCCTCGGCACCAGGCTCGCAGCCTCTGCCATAGCAAAGCCCTGCAGCGCCCAGGCACCCGGCCCAGCCGCCACGCCACGCGCCCGCGCAGCTCCGAGCTCTCGGCGGGCCGCACCTGCCCCCCGGCGGCGCCTCTTATAGCAGCGCCCTGAGCGCCACAGCCCGGCCGGGCCTGTCCCTCCTCGCGTGCCGGCGGGGCGGAGCTCTGAGCAGCGCCTCTCCCCGGGCTCAGCCCTGCAGCCGGCGCCCGCCCGTCAGTGCCGCCCGCTTTCCACCCTCTCTCTGCCTGGGGGCGCCCCTTCCTCCCCGTCCAGCCTTTCCCCGGGGTCCCACCCCCTCCCGGCATGTGTCTCCTCCCTTCGCCCCCCCACACACTTCGTCCGCCTCCTGCTGCTTGAGAACCAGTGACCTGTATTGTCCAGCCCGGTGGGTCCCAGGATCAGGGAAGGGCAGGTGGGGGAGGGCTGGGCATTAGCTTTGGAACTGGACCAACTGCTGTGTGGGGAGAGAGCCGACGTTAAGGTGCTGCCGTGGCAGTACTTTCAGCATCGTACTGCCAGGGCCGCTGACAGGGGGAGGAGGGGTGGGCAAAAGGGGCAGCTGGCCCTGGGCCCTTTAAATCACTGCCGGAGCCCCAGGCAGCACAGGCCAGGCTGAGGCAGCCCTGAAGGGCTGGCTGGAGGAGTCTAGCCCCAGCCCTGCCCCTTCCACCCAAGACCCTGCCCCCTTCAGGGGGCCCAGAGTGGCCCTTCCCCTACCTTGCCCAGGACTCCGGCTGCCCTGCATACCGGTAAGTCCTTTACGTTACTTTTCACCCCTGGAGAGAGCCAAGCTTTGGAGCCTGTACAGAGCTGAGCTGCGCAACCTGCCTCTCGCCCCCAACTTGGGCCAATCAAAGCTGTGACCTCCAGCACCTTGTCTCTCCCACAACCTAATGAAACATTTTCAGGAAAACTCGGCTCTGTTGATGTGGACAAAATAAAATCAACAACGTTTTCACCCAGCTCCAGTTTGTCTTTTCTCCAGCTTGGAGGATCAGAGCCCTCATGGATGCCCCCGACCCCTTGTTAATTTTGGGCTCCCTTGTTCCGCTCTCTTGGTTAAGTCTGCGACTCTCTAAGCAGCCCACATTCCTCCCATCTCTTCCCTTATGCTCCCCAGTGACTGGATTGGGGGTTCTTCCAGTATCATTTCTGTTTGGGGAGCAGACATGAAGAAGGCAGAGCCTTTGCTTGCCTTTTTCTCCCCATCCATCACCATCATCATCATCACTGTGGCAGGGCCCACCCAGTGCTTAATTCTTGCCAGGTCTTGCCAGGGCTGGCACCGCTAGGCTGGCAGTTCATAGCCCCAGCACCTCTGGGCTTGCTGCATCAGTTGAGAATGTAAAAACATTGCTTGAGCCATGTAATTGATTGAGCTCCAGCACCCCTTTCATTACAAATTAAGCACTCGCCAGGTCACTCTCCCTGGCAGGTTTTATACCCAGGCAGTGGTGGAGGATGCCCCGGCTGCTCTTGCTAACACCACCACCAAAGCAGACTCTGGCCCTTCCACCAGCCATTGAAACCCCTAGGAAGCTTTGAAGACACCATGATTTCACAGACATTGATTTGTAGGTGCCATCAGTGCTTAATTTGTAATGAAAGAGGTGCTGGAGCTCAAGCAATTGAATGCTAGAGCTCAAGCATTTTTTTTACATTCATCAGTGATGCAACAATGAACTGCCAAACCTAGCGGTGACAGGGCTCAGCCCTGAAAAGCCCTGGCACAAATTAAGCTCTGGGTGCAATTAGTAATTCATGTAGTCCTACCACATGCAGCATGGTAGAAGAGTGACCTAGTGGAGAGGGCACTGGACTCAAGAGCAGGGTTCAATTCTGGACTCAGCCACATACCTTCTGTGTGACCTTGCTTAACCTACTCTGCACCTCATTTCCCCTTTAGTGAAATGGGGATAAGGTTTCCCTACTTCACAGGAGTAGTGAGGACAAAAATCCATTAGGAGCTATGGTGATGAGTGCTATATGAGTACCTAGATAGAGAGAGGGAATGTGGTGGTCAATTATTTTTGTAATATTCTCATCATCATGAAGTTTACTGTAGTGTCTCCCTATGATAGCATTCTAGGTTCTCACTAAACAGCAAAACTCCTCTAGTAGAGGGTGCTAGCAAGGACAAGTCCAGATATGTCCAAAAATATTATTATTATTATACTATAACAAACACACGCGCTTCCCAGATAATATGAAAGGACATGATCCCTACTTGGAAGACCTTACAAGTTTTTAACATGACATAAGAGGTGAAGGAGAATGAAGGTAACACACAGTAGGGTAGGGAATGGGGAGTAAGATGAGAGTTGCAGCAATACAGTAGTACAGCTACTCATTTTAGGCATATGTCCTTATTGGTGGCTCTGTTAAGCATTTTTTTTGTATCTTATTTCTTTTTTTAATTTTTATATAACAGGCCAGGTCCTGTCCAACATTAAGATTAGTTAGCTGGCCACTTGAGAATCCTCCCTGCCTATTAGAATCCTCAGGTAGCATGGCATAGAGTTGTTGTAGTGAGTCCTACCGTCTGACATGGCATGAATGATGGGGACCCGAGGAAGGGATGTGGCTGGAAGTCCCTTATGCCCCAGTGACGCTGTGACACTGAACCCCATATTCTTCATAGAAATATTGTTATGATGTGAATATGGCATAACTAAGATATGTTTCATGCAAGATAGGTCATGTGAGGTATCATTGGAAAGGATATCAACTGAATGTGATTATCCAATTTGTATGCATGTGTCATTTCTGTATCAGAGGTTAGGAATATTGACTATGTAACAATTACAACTGTGTGTGTATTTGGGGGAACACCCACCAGACCGTAGGCAATCATCCTCAGTCGGCCATTAGGAAGAACAATAAGACTTGGAAGATACTTAATCTCCCACCTTCCTGAGAAGCTCACTGGATTTCTGCTTTGACACTACAGGGTCAGGTGATTGGGTCACCTGGTATTAGACGCCCATCTGAGGCTTTAAGTGTTTTTCCATTAAGAGGGGGTGAGGAGTCACACTGGGAAACAAAAGATTCCCGCTTTATGTAAATTCTATTTAAGGCTGGGAAGTAAGGCAATCAGGACTCTTCTCCATTGCCTCCCAGTCCAAGAAGGAAGATTGCTAAAAACAACTGAAGGGAAAGGCAAGGGCTAAGTCCAGGATGAGACAGGGGTCCAGTCTGTAAAGAGAAATAACTGGAACTCTAAGCTACAGAAGCTCTGCAACCTGCCTAAAACAACATTTAGGGTGAGAAATTACACCTTGTAACCTGTTTCTTGAGTGTATTAAGTTTAGTTTGTGTGTCTTGTTTTATTTTCTCAGTAAACTGCTTTGTTCTGTTTGCTATCCCTTATAATCACTTAAAATTTACCTTTTGTAGTTAATAAACTTATTGTTTATTTCAAAACCTAGGTTTTGCAATTCATATCTGGGGGGAGCAAAAAGCTGTGCATATCTCTTCCACATTGAGGGAGAGGGTGAATTTTTATGAACTTGCACTGTGCAGATCTTTCTGTACAGCACAAGACAATATTATTTTTGGTTTATACCCTACAGGATGTGTGCACATGAGTGCTGGTGATTCTCCTAGCTAAGTCCTCCCACACAGAGCTGATTTCAGTCTGTGTCTGCATCTGGGTGTGGACTTACCTGTGTGTGTGTGCTAATAATTGGAGATATACCAATCTCCTAGAACTGGAAAGGACCTTGAAAGGTCATTGAGTCCAGCCCCCTGCCTTCACTAGCAGGACCAAGTACTGATTTTGCCCCAGCTCCCTAAGTGGCCCCCTAAAGGATTGAACTCACAACCTTGGGTTTAGCAGGCCAATGCTCAAACCACTTGAGCTATCCCTCCCCAGGAAAGCCTAGCACACCAAGAATAGGGTGAGGAATCCCAGGCTGGTAGAAAGGGTGGGCTCAGTGAGACCCCAGCACATCAGGTGGCACCCTGGATGGGAGGGTCCAACTCATCACAGACCCCCATCTGCAGAAGGCCACAGCCACTGTTTACTAGGCTGCAGTCTGGTGGATGGACAATTCAGGAATAGTTGGTCACAAAAGGCACCTTTGCACCTTTCCACCCGTCCCACTCCTTCAAGTACTGCTCAGCCACAGCTGAGGATCTGGTCCACTCAACAGATTTTACTCACTTATTGTGGGTATCAAGGAATAAGAGAATTTTCCAAAAATAGTAGTGACTTGACATATTGGTGGAAATGCATGCCCCTATATGAATCTATGTGTGATGAAGAGTAAATGCTTTACTTTATTTTACCTATTTTTCTTAAATAAGCAGTGCATTGTTTAACAAGCAGATGTAATCAGGGTTTGTCTTTTGAATTGTGTCGGAGGGGGAAAGCTACACCTTGTGCCAAAATGTCTTGGAAAGGCTCTGTTCTTAGGGTGGGAAGAGTAAAACCGTGAAGTCCACCAATACATCAATGTCAAGGTCACAAAAATGGATGAGGAGTTTCTCTCATAAGAGGTGCTACAGATGATGGACTGGAACCAATGTTGGCGTTGGAAGTCCTGTGCATTTACTAATAGTAGGGTATAACAGCCTCCTGTTATAAGGTGTTTTGAATTTTTGTTACCTAATAACACAGGGACAGGACAGAAGGTCAAATCCTGACTCCATTCTGTCTGTGATACTTATGTGGCTCCCATTGCTGTAGTATCTGAACACCTCCCTGTCTCTAATGTATTTAGCTTCACAACAGCCCTGTAAGGTGGAAATGGGGAACTGAAGCACAGAGAGATTCAATGACTTGTCCATGGTCACATAGGAAGCCTTTGGTAGAGCAACGTATTGAACCCAGGCTTCCAGAGTCCTAGGCTAGCACCCTAACCATTAGACAGCTTTCGTCCTGATGGGAGCTTTGCCACTGAGTTGAATGGGGCCAAGCTTTCCCCTAAATCTGTGAAGCTGAATGACTTGCTTGTCAAAAAATGTGTGAGTTCATTGTATGCAGTGAATTTTAAAAAGTTAATTTAATTATAATGAAAATTGCTATACTTGTATAACATCTTTCATGTTTTAAAGAAATATTAGGAAGGGGGTTAAAAATTAATGTATCAACTCTACATAACAAAGGGATTTTTAGGTAGGCAGAATGGAATTACCATTACATTTGAATTGTCTTTCCTATTGGGGTCAATGTCTTTCCTATTGGGGTCAGTGCCCCTATTCTTGAAAATGTACCATGGAATATTTTTATGTATTATTGTAATATTTGTCACAGCCTTGGTTTTGCATACTGCACATCTTATTCAAAAGATGGCAGCTCTAGCAACACAGCACACCCTAGCACTATGATGGGGATTTAGTTCAGTATGAACTCAAGGGAAAGAGCACCATGTACTGAATGGCCAAAACCACATCCTGGTGTACTCGCATTTTCCTTGGATATCTCTCATCTTGGCAGGGTTGTGACTGTATTAGGGCTATCACTGATGAGAGCTGATGGACCTCAGGAGGCTGAAGGTATCTTTTTATCTACAGTACAGAAGTAAGACTGATAGTGGCATTGCAAGCTTCCCTGAACCACTACTTTGTGGAGATACTACTCTGGAGATACTTCTTGGAGAAGTGAAAGGATTTTGTGTCCATGCAGTATCTGAAAAATGTCAGCTGGTGCCAACCATGATGGAGATTTGTTTGTTTGTTTCTGAGATGTGGACAGCTGTCCGGTAGGAACTGAACTCAGTTTACACAGGTCACTTATGGTAATTGTTCTTAGTCACTACTAGCTTGAAGGACATATTCCACCATCAGGCTTGCAAAGAAATCCTCATATTCTGAGTAAAACTCGGTGGCAGGATCATGATCTGTGTTTGAATCATTAACCTGTGAATAGGGCCGGCTTCAGGGGTTTTGCCGCCCCAAGCAGCCAAAAAAAAAAAAAAAAGCCGCAATCGCGATCTGTAGCAATTCATCGGGAGGTCCTTCGCTCCGAGCGGGAGTGAGGGACCCTCCGCCGAATTGCCGCCGAATACCTGAATGTGCCGCCCCGCTCCGGAATGGCCGCCCGAAGCACCTGCTTGCTAAGCTGGTGCCTGGAGCCGGCCTTGCCTATGAAGGGCTCAGTATCCCATTACTAGTCCGCCTCCGACACCCAGTACCTTGTCTTGTGGGGAGAAGGTTATTTGCATTTCTTTGGAATAGCAATGCAGTTATCATGTTGTTGTGAGTGACCGCAGCACTATTGTGATGATGATCCTCTATCCGAATAAGATATGTGACCTATATTTACTTAAACTCATAGTGACAGAAAGAAACCTACACTGTAGATGGTGGAGAGAAGAGGTCTGAATCAGGCTGTATTTTGTCCATCTGGGACAAATAATACAGTTATCATAAACAGTTTCTCCCAGAGAGGTTGGCATGAGGCTGGATGGGGGGAGAATGCCCTTTCCAGGAGCTTGCCCTATATTTCCCTTGCACATCTATGTTTATATCTAAGAGACAAGTTTGTTCCCTTATTTTTTAAAAGTCAGGCAAGCAAAGGAAACCTAACCCCCCGGATGGCAGAGAGAGAGAGACGAGGAGGAGGGGTCACTTTAAAGGGCCCCAGAGCGCTGACACCAGCCTCTTTTATTCACTGTGACAGCAAAGGGTCACGCTAGAACTGCAATTGCTGGGACTTGTCAGGTGGACTCTGAGCTCTCTCTCTCTCTCTCTCTCTCTCTTTTTCATTCTCTCTCTTATCATTCTTCCTAGGAACAGACATTCCTACTGACACCTGGTTGGACAGCTGTAGACAGTGCATTGCTGAGGAAGGTAAGGTTGCTCCTGCTGCTGCAGTTGCTGGTCATATTCATCATGTTTCTAGGATAGGTTGTTTTTTTTTGTCTGTATCTAGCACATTTTTGGACCTGGAATGTCCTTTGGCATGAATTATTCCTCAACTGAAATCAATATGACCTCTTCTATCTATGGAAAGGCAAAAGTCTGTAGAAAACCAAATCACCCGAGGCTTGAAAAACTTAAAAATAAAATTAAGATATTTTCATGGTGTGTTGGTTGATATCTTTCTTTGCTTTTGCATTTCCTTTTGCTTTTCCTTCTTCTTCAAATGCTTTTGCATTTAACTCATTGGCTGCTAATCAAACAAACTAGCTCATTAAATTTCTGTTGATAGAAAAGTACATGGTAAGGAAAACTTTGGAGAATTATTTTTATAACAAACAACATTTAAAATTATTGGATCTAAAATAATTCTTGTTTTCATGAACAAATGGTGCATGTGTTAAAGTTTATAAAGTTTAAGTATCTCTGAAAATATTTAAAACCACAGTTTTGCTTGCCAAGGTAATATTATCTAGCCATCTATAAAGTTTGTGAATAGAATATGTAAACACATCCAAAGTTCGGTCTCTTTTTCAGTCTGTAACAATGAAATATATATTGCACTTTCTGTAGTTTAAATAGGTTGCAAATCATCATTTGAAACAATCAAGTGTGTCCAAAGTGGCAAATACACCTTAAATTGAACCTGTCTTAAAATGGCAAGCTGCTGTGTGAGTGTTACTATTCCTAGAACTGACTCTGATAGGTTTCAACAGATGCAGCTCTTGGAATGCAGCCGGGGTGGGCAGGGAGAAGGGGAGCAGCTGACCCACCTCTTTGGCAAGGGGACATTTTGGAATCTCAGCTCATTCTGGCATGCAGTGACACTGAGACACTGACGTTTTCGGCACACATGGGCCTCTCTCGCACTGCACACAGTCATCACCCAGCAGGAAAAAAAAAAGCCTGGTTCTTACAGCGGAACTAACCATTCCTTTCTATAATTAAAATGCTGACTTATTATAAGCTGCATGCTTGAGGAAGTTGAATGTGATGAGATTTTACAAGGAAATATTGGAGCGGCTTATTTAAAAAATCTAGTAAATGATGCCGCTTCTTATTTTATCATTAAATAGCATTCCTCCAAGTTCTGTCCTTGTCTAGGGGGTTAGGATCAGAATTTGAGGAAATTGTGTCAGAATGCAAGAAAATAGTGTATCTTAGGTATAATGCTGTATTTGATTAGTGTCGGTGACTCATTTCATTGATGTATTATTTAAGACCAGGACCTTTCTTTAATGTGTATTTGCTTATATTCTGTAAATGAAATAACTCCTCTGAAGAACACACAGGGCCTTCTCCCATTGAATTCAACAGAAGTTTGGCCACTGACTTCAGTGAGAGCAGGAATTTGCCCATAGTTTATATGCATAATTTAAATAGTTAATCTAATGTTATTGTATAAAAGTGAGGATTCTCTTCACATACAGAAATGGCTTCTTAAATCTAATACCTGTTGCTAAGTCTGTATCAATTCTTTTACAAAACAAAGTTAGGCTTTTTTTTTCAGAAATACCCTCAATAATTGATGATGAAATTGTGGGCACCATAATTTCAATTATGGACAGTACGATATAAATATGGGAAAGCTTGTGAAGTAAATTATATGTAGAAGGGCATTTCTGAATGACATGGAAATAGTATCAGAGGGGTAGCCATGTTAGTCTGGATCTGTAAAAAGCGACGAAGAGTCCTATGGCACCTTATAGACTAACAGACATATTGGAGCATAAGCTTTCATGGGTGAATGTCTGACGAAGTGGGTATTCACCCACGAAAGCTTATGCTCCAATACGTCTGTTAATCAATAAGGTGCCATAGGACTCTGTCGCTTTTGACATGGAAATGGTATTCCATAAACCTAATAAATCTACAATTCCAATCCTGAAAGCACTCAGGCTCAGATCCTCAGTCTAAAAATACAGACAACCATGACTAAAATACACTTTCCCAAAAAATGTTTCGTACTCTTTATTTGTGGAAAACTTTCCCCATTTTTAATTTCCGTGTGTCAGATTCTGAACTCATTTACATCACTGTAAATTGTGAGTAGCACTTCTGAAAGCAAGAACAGAATCCGATCCTATCCCTTTATTGTGTTTTTGACTAAAAAAATTATAGGTCTGGGTCCTGATTTTAAAATATTATTCTATTTTTTAAAGTTTATACTTAGCCAAACTCATTTTACTTCTGGGAAACAGAAACTTCTAAATTTGGATTTAGAGAACTCTTGCAGTTCCACTGAATTTGCATACTAAATTCATTCTTGGGGAAACTTGATTTTTGTGATCTTGTTATAAACAAGAGTTAATTTTAAATGCATTCTTGCTATATAACTATAATTCCAGATGAATCCTACTCAGTATTTATTATTAGCAACCACACTCCAATGCAGTCCAATAAAACACACAATTTTAAGTTTTGAAGTAGTAGTAAGATATGTTACTTTGTGTTCTGTTCTTACAGTGGTTCCATTTATTGATAAAGTTTAAACTCTGTTGGGTCATCAGTCAGATGTTAAATACTTATAACTGAAACGTAACTCTAAACTTTATCATTGTATTTTTCAGCAAGCTCTTGGCTGTGATATTCTATTGCAGTCATGGCTCCTAAAAAGAAGAATGTCAAAAAGAACAAAGGCGATATCAATGAGATGACTATAATTGTGGAGGATGGCCCCCTAAGTAAACTAAATGGCTTGAATGGCTTCTTAGACGGAGGGAATGGCTTCAGCTGTATTTCAGCTGAGGTTTCTGATTCTTCTTATAGCCCAAATCTCTTGGAAGGGCTAAGCAGAATGAGGCAGGAAAATTTTCTTTGTGACTTGATTATTGGTACCAAAACCAAATCCTTCAATGTTCACAAGGTGGTGATGGCTTCATGCAGCGACTACTTTCATAACATCTTAAAGAAAGACCCATCTACTCAAAGAGTGGATCTCAATGATGTATCTCCATTGGGCCTAGCCACCGTTATCACCTATGCTTACACTGGAAAGCTAACTCTTTCACTCTACACAATAGGTAGTATAATTTCCACAGCAGTCTATCTTCAGATTCACACCCTTGTAAAGATGTGCTCTGATTTTTTGATGCAAGAAATCAATGTTGAGAACTGTATGTATATTGCCAATATTGCAGAGACATATGGACTAAAAAACACCAAGGAAGCAGCACAGAAATTTATTAGAGACAACTTCATTGAGTTTTCAGAAACAGACCAGTTCTTAAAACTTACTTTTGATCAAATCAATGAACTCCTTGCAGATGACGACTTGCAGTTGCCTTCTGAAATTGCTGCATTCCAGATAGCAATAAAATGGCTGGAATTTGACCAAAAAAGAGCAAAGTATGCTGCAGATCTCTTGGGCAACATTCGTTTTGGTACAATCTCTGCTCAAGATTTGGTCAATTATGTTCAAACTGTACCAAGAATGATGCAAGACACAGACTGCCACCGACTTCTAGTGGATGCCATGAACTACCACTTGCTTCCATATAATCAGAATACACTGCAGTCTAGAAGAACAAGGATTCGTGGAGGTTTCAGAGTCCTAGTTACTGTTGGGGGACGCCCAGCATTAACAGAAAAGTCCCTTAGCAGAGACATCTTATACAGAGATCCTGATAATGGATGGAAGAAGCTTACTGAAATGCCTGCTAAAAGTTTTAATCAGTGTGTGACTGTGATGGATGGATTTCTCTATGTGGCTGGTGGTGAAGACCAGAATGATGCCAGGAACCAGGCCAAGCATGCTGTCAGCAATTTCTGCAGGTAAATGATTATTTATAAGGGAAGGAGAGGCAGATTCCACATTGTGCAGCAGCAAATCCAAGCTTGAGTGCAAAACTTAGCAAAACCAGATAAGATTATTAGCAGTGGAGAAAAAGGATGATATTTAAAATTTTAGCTATTACAAATGTTCGACTAAAGTCACGCAAACTATCCATCCATAATCACAGATGTATAAAGAACACCACCTCCAAATCAGAAAATCTACCTCAAGCCAAAATTAAATGAATAATGGCTATTTAAATATGAAAATGCAGGAAAATTGTAAGAAGCATTAATGTTGTAACAGACCAAACAAGGCAAGAATTCTTCAAGTTCAAGAGCTATTGATGCCTTGTGGAAAACTTTGAAGAACATTTTTTAGAAATGATTGTGATTCTTTTTTTATTTTCAACATTTTTTCTATATTTCATTTATTTTGGTCTTTATTTCTCATGACATAGGTTTAGAAGCAATATCTTTGTTTCTTACATGCTACGTTGTTCCCACCCGGATAAAATACACAAAATGCTGCATAGTTTCTGAAGGACTGCAGTTCCAGTGCATTGTCCCCCTAGAACTTTATGAGTGGCAGTAATGTAGAACACAAGGAGATTTCAACCTAGAGGCCTGGGGTCAAATTATTTGTAAGGGGAACTTTCTACTGATTTTAAACGTGTTCTGCCTAAAAATCAATGGCACATTATGGCCCCATAAATGGTCCAGAAATGGGAAAACTCATGGATCTCAGTATATATCTAATACACTGTCTAATAATAATATATAAGCATAAATTGTATGCCTTTCTTTGAGCAGCTTCCCAGCACACACAGCTGTTACTCTGCTACTGTTGAGGAGAGCCCCTGAACAGGAATGCCCAAATAACCCCTCCTAGAAGGGTGGTCAGTGAGTGTACAGGGAGAACTAATGCAGCACTAACTTCCTCTGTTGTTTGGTTGGTCGGTTTCGTCATTTATGTCAATTTGCTAGGGCAAAACATTGCATAGAGGAGATGGTCCCCCCAGCTACCCCCACTTATTTCAGGCCCTGCCTGACCTCAGCCCACAGATATTTTATGTGGACTGCATGGTGGAAATTAAACAGTGAGCTGGAATAATACCACATAGTCACAGGAGTCAATGTGACCCAACCTGAATTCTATTCCTAGCTTTGCCATTGACCTTGAGCAAGTCTCTTCACTTGTCTGCATTAGTATAATTGCTTTCAGAGATATGGATGTAAAATGTCAGACAAGAGCTAACTCCTATTATTTATAAAAGCAGCAAAGAGTCTTGTGGCACCTTATAGATTAACAGACGTTTGGGAGCATGAGCTTTCATGGGTGAATACCCACTTCGTCGGATGCATGTAGTGGAAATTTCCAGGGGCAGGTATATATAAGCAAGCAAGAAGCAGTCTGGAGATAACAAGGTTAGTTCAATCAGGGAGGATGAGGCCCTCTTCTAGCAGCTGAGGTGTGAAAACCAAGAGAGGAGAAACTGGTTTTGTAGTTGGCAAGCCATTCACAGTCTTTGTTTAATCCTGAGCTGATGGTGTCAAATTTGCAGATGAACTGAAGCTCAGCAAAAAGAACAGGAGTACTTGTGGCACCTTAAAGACTAACAAATTTATTTTAGCATGAGCTTTCGTGAGCTACAGCTCACTGCGGTGTGGCTGATCTGGTTAGGTCCTGTGATGGTGTCGCTGGTGTAGATATGTGGGCAGAATTGGCATCGAGGTTTATAACAACATAAAGTCCATGCAACAAACCTCAATGCCAACTCTGCCCACATATCTACACCAGCGACACCATCACAGGACCTAACCAGATCAGCCACACCATCACCGGCTCATTCACCTGCATGTCCACCAATGTAATATATGCCATCATATGCCAGCAATGCCCCTCTGCTATGTACATTGGCCAAACTGGACAATCTCTACGGAAAAGGATAAATGGATATAAATCCGATATTAGGAATGACAATATACAAAAACCTGTAGGAGAACACTTCAACCTCCCTGGCCACACAATAGCAGATCTTAAGGTGGCCATCCTGCAGCAAAAAAACTTCAGGACCAGACTTCAGAGAGAAACTGCTGAGCTTCAGTTCATCTGCAAATTTGACACCATCAGCTCAGGATTAAACAAAGACTGTGAATGGCTTGCCAACTACAAAACCAGCTTCTCCTCTCTTGGTTTTCAAACCGCCAGCTGCTAGAAGAGGACCTCAATCTCCCTGATTGAACTAACCTCGTTATCTCTAGCCTGCTTCTTGCTTGCTTATATATACCTGCCCCTGGAAATTTCCACTACATGCGTTCGACGAAGTGGGTATTCACCCACGAAAGCTCATGCTCCCAAACGTCTGTTAGTCTATAAGGTGCCACAAGACTCTTTGCTGCTTTTACAGATCCAGACTAACACGGCTACCCCTCTGATACTTGACTCCTATTATATATTACTGATACTAACAATCCCAATGAAATTAATTAAACTTTCTCTGAGTAAGGATTTTTTGCATTAATAAGTAGTTACCAAGTTGGCCCTAAATATTTAAAATGCATCTTTTTACTGACAACAAATATACCATTTAAAATGCTTGTACAATGCTTTGAAGATAGAAATACTTACAAAGTGCCATATAAATTCTGAATTACTACTACCAAAAGGCCCAATACTGCACACATTGGGATGTTTGGCAAGATTCCTATTAACTTCAATGGCAGCAATACTGGGCTTTAAAAGAACATATGACCAGGTACAGTACAGAATATATTATATAAGAACAAATTTAATAAATACATCATTGTATTTATTATAAAGGAGCCACTATGTCACTTTTAAAGACTGGTCATGTAAAATCTTGAGATGCATATTACAAGACACATTTGAAATTAAATTACAAAAAATAGAGAATAGTATTTGAAATTAGATACTGTACAGGCACAATAGCCACTTTCCAAGGTTCTTAGGAGGTTGAGGTTTTTTAAATCAAATTACTGAAGGTAATTAGATCAAATTATGTGCTAAATACATGCCAGATTTTATTGACAAAACTATTTTTGAATTACAAAGATACATTTCTCACCCGTTAAAGAATGAAACCTATTTGTACCGAAATTTAACAAGAACTCTAACTTTCAGTTCAAGTGAATTGTAATAGCCAGACAGTAAAAATTAAACAGTGATTTAGAAGCCCCACAGTTTTAACTATAGAGTGGCAGATGTGATGTTGTAGGCCTTCCCATAGAAATATTTGAGTATTTTGATTGCATCAGTTATTCTCTGTTCTTAATGTTTGCAGATATGATCCTCGTTTCAACACATGGATTCACCTGGCCAACATGAATCAGAAGCGCACCCATTTTAGCCTGAATGTATTCAATGGCCTCCTTTTTGCAGTGGGTGGTCGCAACTCTGAAGGGTGTCTATCCTCAGTTGAATGCTATGTGCCTGCAGTTAACCAGTGGCAAATGAAGGCACCGCTGGAGGTAGCCAGGTGCTGCCATGCCAGTGCAGTCATAGATGGTAGAATCCTGGTCACAGGAGGTTACATAAATAATGCTTACTCCCGCTCTGTGTGTATGTATGACCCCAGCAATGATAGCTGGCAGGATAAGTCCACCCTTAGCACTCCAAGAGGATGGCACTGTGCTGTTTCCCTTGGGGAGAGGGTCTATGTTATGGGTGGGTCCCAACTGGGAGGTCGGGGTGAAAGGATTGATGTCCTCCCTGTTGAGTGCTACAATCCTTATGCTGGCCAGTGGAGCTATGCTGCTCCCCTGCCAACTGGAGTGAGTACTGCAGGTGCTTCAACTCTTAATGGGAAAATTTACTTGGTGGGTGGCTGGAATGAAATAGAAAAGAAATATAAGAAGTGCATTCAGTGCTATAATCCGGATCTTAATGAATGGACTGAGGAAGATGAGTTGCCTGAAGCCACAGTAGGAGTATCTTGTTGTACCATTGCCATGCCCAATAACAAAACAAGGGAATCCAGAGCTAGCTCAGTATCTTCTGTGCCAGTCAGTATTTAAACATTATAATTAGGTTTCATCAAGAATAAATAAAAAACTTTTATTTACACAGCTGTGTAGTTAACCCTTTAAGTAGCCTTCTCTGCTTATGTGGGGGCAGGAAATTGCCATTGTAAAAATTTTAATTTTACAAAACTGGCCAATTTTCATGATCTTTAAAATACATGGTGTGAAACAACATCTTTAAGATACAGTGAATGTACTTAGTGGGAATATAATGTTGCGCCACAGTTAGAACAGGGACTCAGTCCTATCCCTAACTTTGCCACTGACTTGCTGTGTTACTTTTGGCAAATCACTTAACTTCTCTCTTCCTCAGTTTCCTCATCTGTAAAATGGGGATAATAATCAACTAATGTTTTTAAAGTGCTTTGAGACTCTGGCATAAGAGGCACTAGGGAACAGCCAAGGATTATTATTAATAAATCTCCATATATTAGTAATATACCATGGCATCATAAACTTGGTTACTTTTGTTCTCTTTATAGATTTTATATATGGCAAAAGATATTTAACAACAATTTACTGCACATATCAAGTATGAAATATATATTTTTCCCTCTAGGTAGTGATGTCCACAAACAAGTCTTCAAAACTCTATTTGAAATTAGAAGGGAGGTTTCCTTACTGCATTGTGATTTACGATGTAGACATTTAATTTTTATAGGTAGGTTTGTGACAGGGATTTCAAGAGCCAAACTGCACAAATACAGAAGCTTATCTGTCCATTATGGGCCAGTCCTGAGGGCCTTGCGGAGCTCAGGGCACCAGGCTCCTCCATCCCCCTCCACACACACACAAGGGAGCCTACACCTCCAGAAGGGGAGATTCCACCTCTGTTACATACTCACTGGAAATCACTTCATGGGGACTTTGCAGTGTACAAGGTCAGCAGAGGTGAAAGGGGCAGGCCCATCAATAGTCCTGCTTCTACAGGTTCCCACCTGCAGAGGAAGAGGAACATACTATAAGTTAATATACCCCAAGACTGTCTTCTGTGCTATAAAAGAAACCTACCCTAGAGGTGTCCGGAGCAACCACCCTATTGAGAATCCCAGGAAGCAGAACTCCTGCTTGGAGCCAGCCGTAGCCGCTGGTGTCAAAAGCAGAGTGGATACAAAAACCATCTTTTCTGCTCAGTCCAACATTTTCCCATTGGATTAAGGAATAAGGATTGAGTAAAGGCCGCAGGATTTGGCGCAAAGCACAGATATAGGTGGGGAATAGTGAGTTGTAAGGTAAAACTCAGGATTGAAATGGAATAAGTTTTCCAGACTATTAATGCTGGGATGTTTTGATGCCTCCATTACCAGTCACAGACACAGTATCCCCCAAACTAAGCTTTTCCTGGCCTTACCTTTGCGTATCATAGAAGTGTAGAATTGGAAAGGACCTCAATAGGTCATCTAGTCCAGTCCCCTGAACTTAAGGCAGGACTAAGTAATAACTAGATCATTCCTGACACAGCTACTTGTGCTGCCTTGAACACAGCTCTTTTTATAATGTGACTTTTTATTGCATTTTGCCAAAGACTTAGGGTGAAATCTTGGCCCTGTGGAAGTCAATGGAAGTATTGCCATGGCCTACAGTGGGGCCTGAATTTCATCCTTACTCTCTAAGAATTGCTATCTTGGTTGCAGCACTGTGCATGGACAATTAAGCGTGCAACTGCTGCCGATTTTCATTGCCAATGGGACATGCACACCCAATTTCCTCTGCAATGTGCCTAGAATTGACATCTAAAGATCTGTATCAGAGGGGAAGCAGCATCTAAAGATCTGTTATTAATAAAGATTTATACACCCTTCAGCTGGGAGGAAATAAGCAATTAAATGAACTACAATGTTTAGGTAAGAACTCACTCAAAACTGGAAGAACATGCTCTTGTACAGATTCATACAGCCTTCACATACAATTTTCTCTGAATACAATGAACACCTCAAGGGGGCAGTGTCCATTAGAAGGCAAAGTCAACCAGAAAGCAATGTTTACTGGTCACCCAAGTGCTTTACCCCAGTCACAAAGGGAATCCTTTCAAACTATCTGCAAATGCAGGCATTCTTTGGCCAAGCATTTGCAGCACTCTCATAACCTGAGCATTCTTTGGCAAGTACAGTTATATATTAAGCATTGGCAGTTAACATGATATTGTGTCAGAAATCTGAGTTACATAAAAGTGACTCACCCAGTCAACTGGGATTAAACAGAGTTTTGCATAGTCCGGTTTTCCATTTGGTCTAATATAGTTAAGGATCATGACTACATCTTAAGTAATTCCTAATCCCCACATTCTATTTTTGAGTATTGTGCATTATTAGGATATACTGCATTGTACTGACTTACAGTCAGAAGTCTTATTACAGTAGCATTATCACTGTATCACTATTGTATATAATTTAGTTTGGCTAATTTAATTTAATTTAAATACAATTACATTTACACTTTATATTGTATAATTTAAATAAATAATAACTCATATCTATAGTGATTGAATCCAACATAATGTAAAATTGAGTGAGTTTAATTTCATTTTAATATAAAAATGCTGTTCTTGCCCCCTTCAATCAGCAGTAACATTATTTGATTATTTTGCTCTTCTCATATAAGATCCTGGACACACATTCCACATGAAACCATTTAAGTGGCCCTTCGTAAAATCTTTTTGTCTGCTACAATAATTCTCTGTAAAGACTACAGTTATCCTTTTGTTAAAAGTGGGCGTTCAGCATCCACGCCAATGCATATAACACAGACATCTATGCACTCATGTTAGAGGTCTGCTAGGTATTTCTAAAACACGCATCATCATAGTAGCACCTAGGTGGTAAATAACTAAAAATACAAATAAATAATACTTTTGGTGTCAAATTGTGTTTGGGAGAAAATTGTGCCACGGGAAAAAAAAATTCACTCTCTTTTTTCTTTTAAAAAAACGAGGAGTCCTTGTGGCACCTTAGAGACTAACAGATTTATTTGGGCATAAGCTTTTGTGCGCTAGAACCCACTTAATCAGATGTATGAAGTAAAAAATACAGGCTATTCTTTTAGAATATCAATTCCAAAACTAGATGTACAATAAAATGTAGTCCGGTTTTGCAAAGTTCTCTCTCATGAGCAGATACCCCCTATAAACAAACAATGATCTGCTTCCATTTTGCAAATGAAGTTACTTAGGAACTATGGGCTAAGCGGACTGGAATTACTTTTACGCTACTTGAAGGGTTAACCATTTGGGGCCAAATCCTGTTAATCTTGCTCACACAATTTTGAACAAGGTAAACAGGATTTGTCCTGGTAAGGCAAATTCTGTCAGAAGATTGTACATAGGTGCCTGACAAAAGAAGATGGAATGCTATCTCGGTTCTTAGTCTGCTTCCACTCCATCCGCATACCCCCCACAAATCCACAAGAAGTGTTCTGAGGCCTGGGTCAAAGGACATTGTACACATCTCCCCAACCCAGCTATGGTCCTTACATTTACCCCACCCTTGTTCAAATTCTATGTGCTTCAGGCCAGAATAACCAGTACATGGGTGGGTGTGCAGGGGCAGTTGTTACCAGCATAGGGGTACACTGTACTGCTGCTTTTGCAGAGTGTATATCTACACCTGCTTAGAGTGAACCTGGATTTGACTCTTAGCATGTGAAAGTGTAAGGCTGAACTTAATTTAATCTTGATTACACCAAGTATCTATTATTGCTTAAATTGTGACATTTTTATATAATATTCATTAGAACTGTGAAAAATGGTTTGTACATTACACGTGGAACAATTTTCTATCATTATCCTGTATGGTATTTTTGATCCCAAAATATTTAATAGTAACAGCTAGGTTGAAACTGGAAACGTATATTCCTAAAAGGGATTTTAAAGAATGTAGTTTAGGAAACAGAGTATAGGATAAAATTATTAAGAATAATACAGATGATCTTCCATCTGAATAAAATACAGATTGTTAAATTAACACAATATCAGAATTTGAATTTGCTTTAATACTATAGAAGTAAAAAGAAAAAAAGTAATTAAAGTAACCAGATGAATTTGAAACTTCTGTCTGCCTATATACTTATAGAGTTCACATGACTAGTATCTGTGTGCCTCCCAAGAATTTAAAAATAGAATAATTTTTCTTCACATTCTGTAAATGAAATAGTTTTTAGGTTTATAGTTTGCCTGTTCATTTCTCTTTGGGTGGGTGAGAGGGTGTGCTATGGGCCTGTGTGTGAGAAGAATATACCATGGGAAAACTAAGTTAGAAAGGTAAGTTTTGCTTTTAAGTGTTTCCAACTGTCATATTATCTCTTCCTGAAGTGAGTTCTATAATCTACATCCAGTTCCCATGAAACTTCTGTTTCCTGCAATTAACACACCTCCCTCAATTAGCTAAGAGTTTCATTGTTATGTTAGAACACAGATGCCAACAACAGTTATGGTCTCAGATAGTAGGACCAGTTCTCAGATAGTTAGAGGGCTTTGCATATCAGGTTGAGCCCTTGAACTGGACATCTCATTCATTGGGGAACCAGTGCAGAGAGAGAAGTTTTGGGTGGTGAGTCACAGCAACCTATATTCCTAAACAGATGGGTTGCTGTATTTTGCAGCAATCTGAGTTCTATCAGGGTGGGTGGCTTTATTCCTAGATATGAGTTGCAATCATCAAACCTGAAGGTTGCCAGTGTATTGAGTGTGGTCCTGACTGTGATCAGACCTGAATCCTGTGGTCTGATGTCATCCTGAGTTTGGTCAGGTCTGAGTCCAACTTCCAGCCAATCGCAGAGAGAAGTGCGCTATTTTGGTATCTACAATAAGGTATCAAAAAGTGCCCTAAATGGAGATTTTAAAACGGCATTTGGCATGGGAAAAGGGAAGTTAAGAATTAAAACTGCTGAACAGGAACATCCTTTAAATCATCTTGAAGACAAGATTGATTAATTAGCCTGATTTTGCAAGCCTAGCTCTGTCAAAACCCTCACTGACTTCAGGAGGCAGTTTTGCCGTAGTCAGGACTGGAGTATTGAGCCCCGGACCAAATTCTGCAACCCATTGAGAACTCTATGCACGTGAGTAATCTCTTGAATTCAGCAGGACTATGCATATAAAGTTATTCACATGTGTATGTGTTTGTAAGATCAAAGCCCAATGACTAATTCAAAGAA
This sequence comes from Mauremys mutica, assembly GCF_020497125.1. Taxonomy (NCBI): domain Eukaryota; kingdom Metazoa; phylum Chordata; order Testudines; family Geoemydidae; genus Mauremys; species Mauremys mutica. The sequence continues at coordinate 46,833,671 of NC_059074.1, read as the reverse complement.
ACACATTGATGCTGGTCACAGAGAAGAGTTCATATCCTGAAAGAGGAAAAGTTCTGAAATGAGTTTTGGGAGAAGAGAGAGAGGGATTAAGGTAAAAGACTGCAGATAAACCAGTGGTGTTCACTTGAAAGTGTGGCATTGTCCACAGTACTGTCCTCGGAAGATCTCAAGGGAATAAAAATAAATGCATGCAATATCAGATAACTTGGATGAAAGCTTCAGATCATATGATAAGGTTACAATGTAAAAGACTAGTGTGAAGATATTGTCACTGAGCATTAGAGTTACATTAAAACTGTGATTCGTTCACCAGTGACCAAAAGATGTTGAGTTGTGGGGAATAAATGGCAGTATCTTTCAGTTGATCAGAATGGGGACACATAATACAATGCAAATTAAATGATGCATTGCCTTGGCTATCTAATTGTTGTGGTAAATATTTAAGAAGTTTTACTTATTTGTGCTTAACAGTTTCCCATTTCATAATTGTTATACCTACTGCTTAAACAAACAGATTAATTAAATACAAATACCTTCAGGGTGGAATGCAATAATTACAAGGGAACACACATTTCAGTAGGAAAAGACTGTACAAATTTAATGTGATAATTTTATTACTAAAAAAATATAAAAATGTGTAACATGGTGGATGCTAGTAGGAAGTCTATAGTAGCATGTTTATCATTTTTTCATTGTTTTCTTATAAATTAATTTAAACAGCTAACACACAGAGAAAGCATAATTTATTCTTATTGTGAAGTCAGTTTCATATGCAACACAAGTATTCCTATATGGTTAATTTATGATTGTGGTACAAATGTTTTGTTTTTTAAACCCCTTGTTAGTTCTATATTTCATACCAGATAATTGGAACATTCATTCAATTTTAACTGTAAATTTAATATTGGATTAAATTGTATTGTAAGACAATAGGGGCCAATCATGTCCTACCTTTTTCATTTCTTTTCTAACAGAATTTCTTGCCAGTTTTGTTTTGTAAATTGCACTCGGTAATTTATAATATCCAGCATGCCTGACAGAGGATGGCAAAGCTATCTGGATTATAAATTTCACATGAGAAATATTAGCAATGCATTAGAAATAAAAAATCTAAATTGCAGAAGAACTGCAGGGCAAATCCTGAAGTCAGTGGAAACTTTGCCATTGATTATTATACGCAGTGCCAAAAAAATGTGCTTGGTGCTTTAAAGCTAAAATACTTCTGGAGGATTTGGTTCCTCTGTACTTCAAAGTTTTCTATTTTCTATTTTACTGCCAATGGCAATTTATCCCTTACTGGATTGAGATGCCATAGTTGGATTTTTAAGCAATGGCAAACGTTGATAAAAGCATTGAGACCCTAATTCAACAAAGTACTTGAGCATGTGCATAACCTTAAGGCTGAGTAAAGTGTTATGCTGTAAAGATAGTCTGTCTGTGAGATCTGGATGATAAAGTTCAAACTTACTCGTTCTCAATCTGTAAAAAAGTCAAACTGCTAAAATTAAAATTTAAAATGGCTGCAGGTCCAAGACTAGATTCTTTTTCCACCAAAGTCAACAGAAGTTTTGCCATCACTGGGATCATGATCTGACTGCTGCATACTCTAATCTGGTCTGGTCAGTGTAATTTCTACGATACTGTCATTGATAAGTTACCATCCACCTACTGGACTACGATGCAATGGGTCTATCTTTTACTATCAAAAATTGAGGTGTTAAAGGCTCTTTTATGCTATAGAAACAGGATTGATATTAGTAATTAATGTAAATCTAATTTATTAAAAGAGAAGATGAATATTATGAGCTTATTTGTAACTGAGGCTTTAAGAGTTAGAGGAGGAAAATTGAGGTTTAGTGATATTTTAATACAGATATTTTTTTAATTATGAGTATAAATATTTGTTTCCCTAGAAAGATATGCAAAAAAAGTCAATCCTTTTTCTCTATGCACTGGCCAATACTACTTTTAGACTTTTTTAAACACAAAAATTATTAGATGGAAAGTTAAAAACCTGTTAAGGTGTGTGATAGGTGTGTATATACCAAGTGAATATTTGTGTATTATATATGCACATCTGCACACATTGAATAAAACACACACATATGTGTGTGCCAGGCAGATCGCAGAAAATAGATATCTGTATATTTCTTCAAGGAATGTAAAACTGGAAAAAAAAACCCTTTTATTTCAAAGTAACAGAGGGACAAACTCTGCAGTCTTTACCCAGGCAGAACTCCTACTAAAGTCAGTGAGAGTGGAGGTGAAAAATACATAAATAAAGTTTGCCATAAATGACATTCTTAGGGTTGACCATGACTATGTTTGCAAAAGTATATACAAAAGGATTATAGTGTAGTACTGGCTTTCAAAAAGTATCCCATCCACTGTCATTAAATACATAGAATCTAACTGTATACAGTATATGTATTTTCTACTGGGTAGTGTCAATTAATTTGGTACATTTTTGTAAAGATTGTTCCAAGGAAAATATTTTCCTTGTGCTTTTTGATGATCCTAGTATCCTGTTTAGGATGATCTGTGGAGTACAGTTCATGCACTGTTTTGTTTAAACTGAATCATCATTAAAGCTGTATCCAGTAACAAGTGATGTGAATAGACTGTGTGATTTTGAAATGTTTCTCCATATTGTCTTCTGTTGACATGCATGTTCTGGTTTATATGTTGAGTTTGCATTTAATTTCCTTTGAATTTAAGGTGGGGAGGGGGGAGCCAAGAAGACTCAATTACTTACATCTTTTCTACAAGTGAGTGAAGACACGTTGGTAGAGCCGAAACTGTTTCCCCAAAAGATCTGCAAAATGGGAAAGCTAGGAAACAAGTTATAATTAATACAAACATGGTATAAATCATATTCGGACTCCATTATAAACATTAAAATTTTCAAATATTAATTGAAGATTCATCAAACACTATATATGGTCACTAAGATTTTCATTTTAGGAGAAATCCATTGAAAATGTTGTCTGAGATTGGCCCAGGCTGGTAGAGACAGGCATTGAATTTGTAACTAGCTGATGGCTACTTGGTGGCCCAGTATACGTGAAAGGGGTATGCTCAGTTCCTAATGGAGCAAGGACTGTCACAAAAAAGCACCACGCTACATATTGCCATCATTGGCAGCATCACCAAGAACGCCAAGGCAGAGATGCTGAACTATCCTACCACCCAAAGGCATGCCGCAACCCTGATATTAGTAAAGCAGTGTGAGAAGGCAATTATGCTGTCACTGCCCAGGCCTTACTGGATCTGTGGATTGATTTTGGACTTGAATCTTTGGGCCTCTCAGTCCTGCACCTTTCATGCAAGCAATAGACTCCAAAAAAGATGCAGCCATAACTTCTGGGCAGCATTTAATCAAGAAGTATTATATTACTGACACTTTATATACCATTGGTAAAATGATGGTCCCACTGACTACAAAGGGGTCTGAATTTCACCCAACATAATTTGAAACAGTTAAATAAAGTAGATTGTTTTTTTCATTTCTTTGCATAATTGATATTGAATTGTATTTAGATTAAACAAGAAGTATTTACTTATCTCTATCACTGAGGAAAATCTACATATAGACGGGAATCCATATAGAATATGAGTGATCGTATTGGTGCAAATAGCTGCATAATTTCACTTTTTGCCAAGTTTCCACCCACAGCCACAAAATGCTGATCTTTAATTGCTCTACTCACCATTTTGCCTTCCTGTCTCTGTTCTGTCTCTTCCCCACAAGGGAGGGGTGGGGTTTGAGTGCATTTCCTGCACCTGCTCCACTGCTACTGACCTTTAAAGGGCAGAATGGGGTCAGCATTGAGGTGATCCTTCCAGAAGTGAAGAACAGCAATCGCATCCCCTCCCAACCCATTTTCCAGACCTTGTCTGTACTAGAGAGATCAGTCAGTGGTAGGATACCGATTAGCTTACTTATTGTTCCACCATCAAATGTTTTCCTATACCACTCTCTGAACTGGTGTCAGGTTTGCCTTTGTGTCCACCTTAGGGCTGTGTTACACCAGTTCAGCTGGGATAGTTGTCATATCTGATAGCAGTTGTCGTTTGGGGTGGGGGTGGGAAATGGAAGATTGAGGAGTGTGAAAATGAGGAGGGGAACAGAGGGGAATGTGACAGAGAATTTGTAGATTTGATGGGAAAGGGAAGCCGAATATAAAGAGGAAAATTCCTTGAAAAGAATGGATAGATGAACTTGAATGGAGAGGGAGAAATAGACAAAGTATTTAAAATATGACATAAAAAAGAAAAGATGCTTAAAATATGAATGAAGATATGCACAATAGTACAGTATAAAGGAGGAAAGAGTAGGGAGAAGAAAGGGAAAAAATAGACATTAAAAACAGGAGGTCAATAAAGTTAATTTTATATTTTGCTATTTCTAAATAAATAAAATATTATCCAGTGATTTGATTGCATATTTTTCGTAAAGGGTGGTTACTATAAAAATGAGTCCTCTTTTGAGGGTAAGTCTATCTCATTGCAGTATAACAAGGTAGAAATGGGGAGAAAGTTTGCCCTATTGCAATGATAGCCATATCAGGGTAATGTAAATGTGTGCGGGCACTTATGTATGAACTCAGGTATATATGTCTGAGGAAACAGGTGAGTTTTGCAGCATGTGACACATGCTCTTTCCTTGTGTTCTAAATGTAGATTCCAAATAAATCAAGGTGCTCTTTGTGGGGAGAGCAAAAGGACTTGTGGGAAAAGTAGTGAGAGAAACCGTGAATGCATGCTGGGATAACTCATGCTTTTACCTCCAGATTTTGGTCCCAAATTATTCCTCTGGTTACCAGGATAAAACATTGAGTGCTAATGATCTGTGGGTTAAAATGTTCTGAGATCCAGTGTAATCTGCAGCTTACACAATAGGGCATGCAAAATTTTAATTGAACATGATCACACCTTCAAACATACATGGGAGGGGGGAGAGCAGATTAAAATGGGAAGATGATTAGCTGGTGTGCAGGGAAAGTCGAGAGCAAGCAAGAGATGGACCTGTCAAACAAAACCAGCCTGAGAGGTAGCACTCTTTCTGAGGCATGACGTTCCAGCTGTATGGGTCCGTGGGCCTTCTTAAACAAATTAGGATAAAAATCACATACTGTCCATATGCAAGAGGCATTTTTCAAATACCCGTAGCTTGGTTATTTCTAAACCATATTTCATCATGTCAAAACTACTTCTGCAAGAAAATGCATCTTTCTTAAAGTGGACAGACTCATACTCAGATAATTTAAAAATGGCATAACAGAATTTTACCAACTTTCTAAATCAAAATCAAACCAACCACTACCTCCTTTTGGCTGCATATGAAAGTGTCACCAATTCTTTTTTCAAGAAGCAAAATGCCTGTGAACAGTGGCACATAATGAAAATACCTTGTGAGCCATAACTATAGTGCTTCTACGCAGCTATAAACAGAATGCTGCTTTTATTAACTTGATACCAAATAGAACAGCAGATTTTTCTCAATTTAGGTTAGTGGCAGTTTGCTCTTGAGGGGAGCACACACCACCTTCTCTAGTAAAAACAACTTTTCTCCAGTCCCAGTGTGGGTTTACATTAATTTCAGCATTGTTCTCAGTTCAGTGGTTAAATTATACTGTTTGTTTTGTAGTAGTGCAGAGTTTGACCCTCATTATTTCCAGTAGAATATTACTTGTGCTATGTGTACATCATCTTTTCTTCCCTTTGTTCTACTAAATCATTACCAATATTAAACACTAGAGGGCAGAGTGGAATTGATAGCCTAGCTTGGTGCAGGCTCTCTCAAGGGTATGTCTGCTGGATGGAAAAAGAAAAAAAAGAAAAAAATGATGTGTTCCTAACTTGGATTCGCTAACATGGGTTAAATAATATCAGTGAAGACAAGGCAACTCAGCTTTAACTTGGGCTAGCAGCTCAAGTTCAACCCCGGGCTGCTGTATAGGCTTAAATTTGAGCTGCTAACCTGAGTTAAAAGCCAAGTTGCTGTGTCTTCACTGCTATTTTATCCCAAGTTAACATGAATAGGCTATCTATATAAAGTTACAAATACTGGGGCGGGGGGTGGGAGAGAGGAGTAGAGCCATACCGTAAGGAAAGGGCAGTGGCAAAGGCAGGTTTGGGCCATGTTGCAGCTATGATCTGACTGTACTGGACATGTGAGCCAAGAAATAAGTCTCACGATACTGCATGCGAACCAAGAGTCTATCTTTTGGTCATGTACTGCTGAAACAGAGCAGAGTACAAGTTCCCATACAGTGCAGTGCATGGCAGGTGAATTGAAAGAACTGGGTTTGTATCAACTAGGCTAACCAGACAGCAAGGGTGAAAAATTGGTACGGGGGTGGGGAGTAATAGACGTCTCTATAAGACAAAGCCCCAAATATCGGGACTGTCCCTATAAAATCGGGACATCTGGTCACCCTAGTCAACAGAACTTTGATGACAGCACAATGAAGAGAGATACCGCAAAGCAAAGTGATAATACATTCTTCAGACATCTATGTTTCTTTTGAGTAGTTTAGGGAATTTTTCTTTCTTCACATGTACGTCAGATACCCAGATCAACTCGGAGTGCTGGAGCTCATGTAAATGCCATAAGTTAGTAAGTGTACAGCATGCCTGCATTCTGCCTGGCTGAAGCTGTGTTAGCCAATAAAATTATAGTTAACATGTAAGTGGGTTTTGTCAATGCACCCATCATCATGCTATGGTATCTTTGCACCTAGTATAATGTATTATTAATTTATCTATCTGCCTCTTCAGCCCTACCTGTCCAGGTTTTCCAACGATCTGTTGGGCTAAGAAGGTTTAGAATGTTATAGCTTTTTGTATGTAGCAGTAATATCCCTTCAGCAAATATCTTACTATTATCACGGCACATAATAAACTACACAGCTATAGGTATTCTTCCAGTTTCAGGGAGAATCATAGAAATGTCGGGCTCGAGAAGTCATCAGGTCCAGCCGCCTGTGCTAAGGTAGGACAAAGTAAACTTCATTCATGTAGAGTGTGGAGGTTGCTTTAGACTTCACCATCTTTCTTTAACATCGCATTAAGAATAACTAAACAACCATGCAGTACTGTATATGAAAGGCTAAAGACATGTACTGAAGCGTGTTGCTGAGGATGGTACAGCTAACAGAGTATCTGGGCCAGCTGCTATCCTGAAGCATTTACGTTGGTCCATGCATACTGGGCATATGAGAGTTCAGTCAGTGAATTATAGATTGCTATAATAAGAATAGTCAGTTTTCCATTAGGTCACAGTTACTGTAACAGTAGCTGATGCACTGAACCTACCAATGCAGCAGTAGCTGACATTTCAGTTTCCTCTCTTTTGCTTTTTCATTAGGGTCAAGCAGGTTCTAGCAAAAGGACACTGCTCATGTTGTCTGAACTTAACAGATTACTGTTTCTGAAGGAGTAAGGCATTTAAAAGACAGATTGGTAGCGACAAAGAGTCCTGTGGCACCTTATAGTCTAACAGAAGTATTGGAGCATAAGCTTTCGTGGGTGAATAAGGTGTGTCTATCAAAGGAGTTAATCCGAAATAGATATTCCTGGTTAACTCCATGTGTGTATACACTTATTCTAGAATAATAGCATCCACACATGAAGTTAATCAGAGATAATTCATACTTTTAAAATCACACCCTACCTTATTCCAGATTAATTTTCATGTGTAGGTAAGCCTAACCGCTCCCAAAGGATCTCAACAAATGTCTAATAAATAAATTAAGGAGGAGATTATAACCATGTGTAATATCCACCGTAGAGCACTATCATGGTACTGTGTAAATAATAAATAACACCGCCTCTAGCCATTAGCTACACCTTGTACAGTTCCTTATCAAACCATCCAGTGCAGAAAAGATTTGCATATCTCATGTACTGAAAAGAAGGAGGTGCTGGGGACAGGGAGAGATTAGTTCACAAAGCAAAATTAGGGTGGGGAGATATCTATCCAAATTCTTGTGGCATATCCAAAGGTTGGATAATATGATTCTCATGTGAGAAAAGGGTGTCCAGAGAGTTCCCATTTGATCACCTTGTCTTGGAAACAATTTAAAAGGCCAGACTATTCATTCGAGTTGGAACACTGAATTTGAGTAATCACAACCACTACCTTGTCAGGGGGCCTGGATGCTTTTACACCTATTAGCTCTTGTTTGATAAGATCAGGAATGCCTAATTCCCTTGATTACAGCTATCCTCACTTTTTTTACATTACATATTACACAGTTGTCTCTGTGCTCAGTTTGTTGGAAGTTCACAGGCGGTCGTGTCATCTAGCACCTTTTGCCTGTAGAATCCAACCTGGCTTGTTTCCTTCCCATGGTAAAGCAGCTTGACATATATATCAGTATTCAGTACTAGTTTAAATCATTAACCCTAGAAAGGCCAGTACAGAATAAAGGTCTAAGTGAGAGTCTGTACTGTGTCTCCAAAGGACCACCTTTCCACCCCACCCTGATCCCTTCCCAAGCTGTTCTGCATTCCTGGCATCATTGACACAGCCTTTGGGACCCATACATTATCGCAGCCTCTACCTGGCTGCCTATGGGCTGCAGTGCTACATGCTGCCATCCTGTCACTGATGTGCAAGGGGGCCTTTATGGCTGCCTTCTCCTGTGCCTGCTCTGGGGAAATCCTCCCTGGCCAGATCCAAAGCTTTTCCAGCCCTGTCACAGGCTGCCTGGTCCCTTTAAGAAGGAATAGGTCCTGTTCATATGTGATTGGTTAGTTACCTCCCAATAGGCCTGACAGAGGATCCTGGCCACTATAAAGATCCAGGCAGCATTTGAGAAGGGGAGCAGGAGGGAGCAGCAGGCAGCTGGTCAAAGTTACCTGAGACCCAAGAGATCAGCATCTGAGAGCTGGTGGTGAAGAGAGCTGGCACAGAGAGAACTGATGAGAGCTCCTGGAGAGAACTGGCCAGAGCTGGGGAACCCTGCCAAGGAGGAGGTTCATATGCAGGGCCTTAGGTAAAGGAGAAAAAGCAGATCAGCAGTGGCAGGACTCGCAAGAGAAGCAGACCTTGGGAGTGGAACACTGTGGGGAGCCCTCTCACAGAAGCTCTGAGTTGAGGGCTGTGGGAGATGAGCTGCAAGAAATATTGAGAAATCTCTAGAGGTGTGGAGGCTGTATAAGAGGGGCCCAGGAACAGAAGAAGAGGGACTGTTAACTCTCAGGTAGATCACTTGGGGAATGGGGCCCTGGAAGAGGGGCCCAGGAACTGGGGAACGGAGGGGTTGTTGACTGTGTCAGTCGGTGGCCTGGAGATGGTGACCCTGGAGTGGAAATGAAGAACTGCTGCATTTTAACCTGTCATACTTTGATGGGGGTGGGAGTTGGTGGGGTGGGGGCGTTGAGAATGCTCTGACTTTGAGAGATCTGATGAAGGTTGCACCTATACTAATGAATTATACCTGGAAGCAGGACTTGACTTGGTCCCAGAGGAACAACATTCCTTTCCCAGGTGGGGTAGGGGAAGTGATTATCTCTCTGATCTGTGGTGGAGAAGATGGGCAACGCAGTTGGTCCTGGGGAATGTATTGTAAATTGAAGCAGGATTTGCCTGTCTTGCTGCAGTCAGCTACGGGAGAGTGCCTGGGCCAGGCCAAGCCCTGTTACAAGCCCTTTTATACCACTCTGGCCCTATTAGCAGCCAAAATGGGACTAAAATTATTATAACTCTTTTCTTGTTTTTCTTATCAGAGATGGAAACATTGTTTGCACTGTTAAGGTAACCCTGCCAGAACTATCCCAACTAATGCAATGACAAAGTCTCCACATGTGCTAGAAAAGAAGAATATGATTACTATAATTCTGACTCTCTTCCTTCTCTTCTCTCATTGTATTGATGAGAAGACAATTTACTTCCCCATTATTCCATTCCTTCTATATCACCCAGTTACCAGGTTGTCATAACAAAGCACAGCTGCTATTGAACCTGGGCCCCGAAATGACATCCTTAGCCTCTGTGCCATGGTGGCACACTGAACAATTGTCCTTGACTAACAGCCTTAGTGTTAAAGGCTTCCACATCCACAGCAGCCACATCCCAGGCACCTGATTGCTGTCTGTCCAGCAATTCTCACTGGGTACCTGGACTATATAAAGACTCCAATGGGAAGAGGAAACTGTCTGAGCAACAGACCATTGCCTGCTGGTTGCTGCCTAGACTGTCCTGCCCAATCTTGCCTCTCTAACCCATTGACCCGGCCCCTTGGATTCGATCTTCCAGTTACTGACCCCTTTGAGAACTCTAACCATTGCCCTGGACTGCCTCTGATACCCAACAACCCGTGCACACTTGAGTACTGCCCTGGACTAGCTCCTAGCTCACCTCAGCACAAAGCAGCTCAGGTACCACCAGATTACATTTTGATTCACTAAATTATATGAGAATTATTATATGGGAGTTGTGTTTCCTTATCCTGTGTCAATTACTCTTTGCCCAGTTCAAATGCTAGAGGGCTTGTTGCCCAACTTCTGCATTTAGACGTTCCTCCTCACTTTTCAACACAATGGATACGAATCATGCTTTTGCCCATGTAAAGCTGCACTCTGCCTTACTGTCTTTCAGCATAAGACTTTGGGTCAGATTCTGAACAATGTGACCTTTGAGTAATGATTCAAGTCCATTGGCCCTACTAATAAATTCTGTGTGGAATTTCTAAGAACTAAGAATATCTAAGAACTGTTTGGTTTTTTGGCTTTTATGTAAAGAAATCAAAACTTAAGCAGACATTTGAACAAATTGGTGCATTCATTACTAGTTCTAATCTCTGCTGAGTCACTGACTTCCTCTTCTGCCATGAGCAAGTAATTTGATCCCTTTGTCCTTCTACAATCTACTTTAGAAATTGGGTAATAAGTTACACTTTACTGAGAATGAAAGGGTCAGTTTGAATGGAATTATCCTCAGAAAATAAATTACAAACCAAGTTGATTAGTGAGGAATTTTAAGATGTTAACACTTGTAGGAGCAGTTGTGTGCTAAGTAAGCTAATGAATACAGATGCTGCATGACTCACGTTATCAAATACTTAGTCATTGTAACAAAGCACAAAAAGCTGCGTAACTTATGGTATGAAGAATCTGCTGCGTCAGTGACAGTTCAGGGTTTAAGGCTCCAGACGGCATCAACTGATTTCTGCAGCTGAAGGCCCCATCCTCTGATGTGCTAAAATCTTCAAGGGTCTTTGCACCTTTTTCAGACATGCCTCATGTTCTCTCTCTGCAAAACATTCAAGTGACTGAGCTTTACTGACAAAGCTTGGTGGAAAGCACATTTCAAAGTCACTTGCACAAGAATTCCCAGACATCTAATTTTAAATCCACTCATGAGTCAGACCAGCAGCACTTGTACACCCATTCAGTCAGGGAATAGAACCAGTACTGTGGTTCTTATCTGAACAATGGCAATGCAGCTTGAATTTCAAATAGCTATCAATCCATAGAGTAAAAAAAGCATTATATGATGAAAAAAATGGAAGGAAATCACAATGTGCTTTCAGATATTTCCATAGAAAAAGGCTAAATTCTTTTAATAAACTATTTGTTGTGAATTCACTTCTCTAGTTGCTATCTGTGCTGTTCAATGGATTTGTCTGTTTCAAGGCCAGCAGGGACCACTGTGATCATCTAGTGTGAACTCCTGTTTGACACAGGCCACAGAATTATTGGGTGAAATTCCTGCATTAAATCCAATAACTTACTGATGAACTAGAGAGATGTCAAATCTTGATTTAAAGACTTCTTGTGATGATTTTCATTGAAATAAGCAAAAGTTAAGACTTTGACCATCTTTACCGCATATCTCTTTTGATAAATTTAAAGAGCTTGACCTTAAGTTTCTCCCTAAAGCAGGTTTTCCAAACATAAAATCATTGTTGTGGCTCTTTCTGAACACTCCAGTGTCTCCACATCCTTTTAAAACTGTGGTCACTAGAGCAGGACACAGCATTTCAGTAGTAGTGTCACCAGTACCTTATACAGAGGCGATATCACCTTCCTACTTTACTCAATACACCTTTGGCCCTCTTAGACACAGGATCACAGTAAAAGCTCATGTTCAGTTGATTATCTACTGTGACCCCCGGGATACCATCCCCAAGTCTGACGTGTATTTCTTACTAGAAGTATGACCTTACATTTGGCTGTTTGATGTTGGTTGGTTGCACCCATATTACAGAGTGATCTGGATCACTCTGTATAAGTGACCTGTCCTCAACACTACTTAACAATTCACTGATCTTTGTATCACCTGCCATCTATACTAGTAATGACTCTATATGTCCTTACAGATCACTGATAATGAAAGGAGATGGAGAAAGGGAGCCAAGTTAGGCACTTGCCCTAAACTAGCAGGCGAGATCTCCCCACAGGAGTGCTGTGATTATGCCTGATTGCTCCCAGAAGTGTCCTGTGCAACTATATGGCTTGCAAGTGCCCATCAGCTCATGTGATCTGGATACAACAATGATTACTTTGTTAACTGAATGTCCGTTAGAGGCCCTGGAGTTGCAAAGCACTCCAGATTCCCCCACACCCAAAGCACAGGGAAGAACAATGATCAGATTGCTCAGAGATTGGCCACCACGTCCGTATATTTCATAGAACAAAATGTCCTTCCTCACCTCTGACACCCTCTACTCACACTACTCCCAAGTCCCTGCAGCTTCTAAACCTCTCTTCAAACCCCTCACTTCCCCAATTCCTGGTGACTCTGCCCCTCTTTTCATCCTTCCCACCCCCTCACCCTGATGTTTCTTCCCATGCATGCAGGTAGTTGGCAAAAAGACATGTTACCACCATCTACTACTCCCCTAGGGAGTTAGTGGTTTTCTTCCTGAGGCTGAATTTCTTTGATGCTCCTGCTTCAGAGGCTGCCGCAGGAGCTGGGGGTGAAGGATAGAGGATGTCAGTTGGGCAGTTAAGCAACTTCCAAGGACATTCCTGGCTCCCCAGCAGTAGTGGGAGCTTCCTGCTGTTCAAGTGAGGGGACTGGTGGCTCTCTCTTCCTTTTCTGGTCCTGTTTCCTGCTTTTGTATACCCTGCAACTTCTCCACAGGCCAATCAGAGGCACAGGAGTGGAGCAGCCTTCAGAACTGGATTCTTCCCCATGGGGCAGCAGCAGCTCCTGCAGCATCCTGGATTAGCTCCAGTCCCTGCTGGATTAGGATTTTCATTCATGAATGTAGTGAAGCATACCAGCAAACTTACTCACAAGCACTTTTGGGGGGGGGGTGGCTGGGTGCCCAGTTTTTGACTGGGAAGTCTGGGGACCTGACAGTGTCTGGTCAGATCTCTGGACCGGACACCCAAAACCTGGTTACTGGGGATGGGAGAGGCGCTGGGTCATCACCAGAGCATGGGTTTGTGTCCCTGACCATCTTGGCTAATAGCCATTGATGGACCTATTTTTTTTTAAACCCAGTTACTTTTGTCTCCCACAACAGCCCCTGGCAAATTCCACAGGTTGACTGTGCATTGTGTGAAGTACTTTCTTATGTTTGTTTTAAATCTGCTGCCTATTAATTTCTTTGGGTGACCCCTGGTTCTTGTGTTATGTGAAGGGGTGAATAACACTTCATTCCTCTTTCTCCACAACATTCATGATTTTATAGACCTCCATCATCTCTTTTTTAAGTTGAACGGTCCCAGTCTTTCTAGGCTCTCCTCCTATGGAAGCTGTTCCATATCCATAATAATTTTGTTGCCCTTCTCTGTACTTTTTCCAATTCTAATATATCTTTTTTGAGATGGGACAACCAGAACCGCATGCAGTGTTCAAGATGTGAGTGTACCATAGATTTATATAGTGGTATTATGCTATTGTCAGCCTGATTATCTATCCTTTTCCTAATGGCGTTAGCTTTTTCGACTGATGCTGCACATTGAACAGATGTTTTCAGAGAACTATCTATGATCTTTATGAGTGGTATCAGCTAATTTAGACCCATCATTGTGTGTATAACAAGTTTCCTATTGTGAGACATGGCCAGTCAAGTATGATTGAGCATAAACTGTAAGCAGCTTCTACATTACAGAAGCACACATGTCATGAAGGAACAGCTTCTAGCACTTCACATAGAATCCAGACTTTTTTTTCTTAATCCAAGACTGAATCGGTATGGGCATATGTGAGGAGTCCTCCCCACTCACTCCCTGGATGCCACGTGGAACTGGGGTACCGCTGAGCCCTCTGACCCACCAGTCTGAGCTCCCTCTCACACTGTGCTGCTGTGACAAGCAGCAGACCCCTCCTGGTCCTACACTCCCACCAGCATTCACACATGCAGGGGCACATCCAGCTGCAGTTACATGCAGGCTCTGGCCAGTCACTGCATGAACCAACAATAGAGGGCTACAGCCAAGATACCCCCAGCTTCCCAGCCTAGGACCCAGAGCTGTACTGTCCTGTCCTGCTCAAAACCTTAACCAGTATGAATTTATTACCCAGTCCATCCCACCCTCAATGTCGAGAGGATGATGCACACCAGTACTTGTCAAATGAGCTGAGATTTTCCCCAAACACTTCACTCAAGAACACACTGGTTAAGATAAAAACAAGTTTATTAACTACAGAAAGATAGATTAAGTGATTATAAGTGATAGCAAACAGATCAAAGCAGATTACCTAGCAAATACACAAAAATGCAAACTAAGCCTAATATACTAGATCGCGAATACAAATCCTCTCTCTCTCTCACCCCGATTGATAACACAAGCAGGCTTGCAGATCTTGAGGCACAGGCTGCAATTTCTGTGCAGCCTGGGTTCCTCTCCCCTGTTCCAAGTCCTTTGTCCTCCAGAGGTTCTTTCAGGTGTTGAGTTGTGGGAAGGGAAGATAAATTATGATGTCACTGCCCACCTTATAGGTTCCTGCCATACGGAGAAGCTATATTATTCCAAGCAAAGTTCCCAGCCCAGTTTGTGGAAAAATACAAGTACCAAAATGGAGTTCAGTGTCATGTGGTCTGGTCACATGCCCTTGCATGCCTTGCTGAGTCATAGCAGCCATTATTCATAGGCTGGCTGAAGCATTCCCAGTTGAGGCAAACCTTTTCCATGGTCTGTTGTCTTTATTAATGGCCATTAGCACCATCTAGCTTCTTCACTGTTGTACCTAAAGGCTAGTTGGGGGTGTTTTCAACTTCACAACATATTTCAGTAACACACACATAACAAAGCTTCATACAATGATAGCATATTCAATCCAATGAGATATTAATGTTAAACAGATCAAGACATTTAGAATGATCCCTCACAAGTCATACTCTGTACAAAACATATCATAACTATATGACAGTGATGAATATAGGGATACCAGGGTGTTGCTTCAGGGGCATAGAGTGTCAAAGCATAAAAATAATGTTTTCACTACTAATGATTGTAGGAATCAAATAGGAATGTGAGAACTGTACATGTTCTCAGAGTGGTCAAACAAGAATATTGCAACCAATCCTAGGATTCTCTTTTAACAAATGCTGTGTCATAACACGAGTAAGCTCTGACTTCTGATTTCAAGGAACCCAAATAGAATTTATGATGTTAAACAGAGAATACAGTGAGTAATGAAAGGAAAATATGGGGGCTCCATGCCCTGTACATTGGTAATGGGCTAGAGCCATGGGCGGCAGGTATCTTAGGCAAGAGTAGACTGTGCCTTCCCAAACAGCCTAGCATGGCCCCATCCATGCCCTGCTCTAGGTGAGGTGCCCTCCTGCGATTCCCAGCGCTCTGCCTTGTCAGGCAGGGCAGCTAGGGCTGCACTGTGCAGAGTACTGGGGCTGGGAGCACTGCTACACAATGCACCAAGGCTGGCCGCAAAGCCTGGAGCACCGGGGCTGGGAGCGCTGCCGCATGGTGCACTGGCGCTAAGAGCACTGCCTGGAGCACCGGGGCTGCAAGCACTGCCGCATGGTGCACTGGCGCTAGGAGCACTGCCTGGAGCACCGGGGCTGGGAGTGCTGCCGCATGGTGCACTGGTGCTAGGAGCATTGCCTGGAGCATCGGGGCTGGCCACGCCGCCCAGCAACCTGGAGCACCAAGGCCAGGGGCGCCATACAGAGCACCAGGGCTGGGGCCTCTCCCTCTGGCTGCCCAGTGCTGGGGCTGTGGTGGGGGTGCTTGTGTGGGGGATACACTCCATCACAGAGCCAAAAAATCATAAGTGTTTTTAAAGAGAGATTATATCATGTTTTTTGTCTGTTTTGATTTTTGCACTCCCCCCAACCGCTCCTGGTTGGTGTGTGTGACAATTAGTGTTGCCAATGTTCCCAAATTAAGGTAATTTTGGCCCCCGCTACAGGAGCTCTCATGTCTACATCTACCTGTCCCCCTGCCCAGCAACTAATTCTGCCCCTCAACCTCCCCATCAATTCTGCCCCCACATTTGCCCAGCCTCCCCTCTGCAGAAGAGAATGTTGTGGTGCATCTGGCACATTCATGGTCATAACTGGGGCTTCCCACGTACCTGTCAACAGCACCTTCTCAGCTGGAGCACTTGTCTTTCTGTTCATTAATGCTCCAGTGGAGCCCACCACCAGGGAAAATGGCCTACATAGAAACAAAGGTGATAGTAGCAACATGATCTATTTTAAAGTTAGCTTAGGCCAAGCAATTGATATACTTTAAGGACAGGATTATAAAGGGTTGATAATAAAGGCATAAGTGAGTCATTGAATTGTTTACCATAAGACTGCTGTGTGACTAAAAGGCTATTCTGTCATTGTTTTAAATAGAAGGAAGTTGGCTGTTCAAAAAAGCTTAAAACATCATAAGTAATGAATAAACCTAACATAACTCAGGTGCTTCCCCTTCATGTTGTCATTAGCACAAAGAATTCCCACTGAATGAGGTGAGGAGCACAGACAAAAATACAATTATAAAGAATGTCCACATGTGAAAGAGTTGGCCCAGTTTACAAATATTAGCATATTAATTAAAGAAGAGGAAAGTTGCAACTTTAAGGGCCCCAAATTGGTCTAACTGCATTCAGTGGAAGTCTTAACCTTTGACTTCAATAAGAGCAGGAACTGGATAAACCTGAGAAGACCTTCAAACAAAGGAGTGATTTACTATCTGCTGATAACCTTTAGCTTTTTATCTTTCTCATGCTGAGTCATGATTTTGGCTTACCTCTTTCAGAGAAAGAAGACGTCAGCACCACATGTTTATTTGTTGTTTAATGGGACCATTATCCCAGAAATTATTAGGATAGCTTCTCCAAAGCTGGGGCTGAGAGCTGTAAGAGAGGAGATAAAATAAATCTTTTTCTTGAGAAACTATGGCATAAAGGTTTTGGATTTAAAAGAAGTCCACCCTGGCCTCAGTGGGAGGAAGGTAAGATGGAGTTGGATCGATTGTGACAACAAATTTTTGGTCTTATGCCATGGCTGTGCACAATTCCTATTCCTCCTTCATAGCTGTGTGAAGTCTCCTGGTGCTGTATGTGCTGGTTAATCCAAGCTGTCTGCACTCAATTAGAGAGTAGACCCTCTCTTGCTGTGAGAAATGTTCAGGCTACTTGCATCTTCCATAACCAGGGGTTCTTATTGGAGGCTTGGCTGCACCTGGATGCTAAAGTAACAGCTGTGGCCATTTGTGTTCTTCTATCTGCACATAATGGGAAGAGAGTGTGCACTTTTTAAAAATGCGGACATGCTATAATTATCTCTGCCCTTGGCAGCTTGACCCTAGACATCTGTAACATACTGTACATGGAACTACACCCATGCAGAAGCTGAAGGTAGAGTAGAATGCTGCAGCCTACTCCTAAAGGCCTGGTCTACACTACAAAGTTAGGTTGAGGCAAGGTATCTTACGTCAACTTAGTTGTGCATGTGTCTACACTTAAATTGGTCTCCCACGGCTGTAGTTTACCATTATGCCAACACAGTAACACCACCACCTTAGGTCGATGCAGTGCATGTGTAGATTCTGCATTATTTATGTCAACCCTAACTGTCCTCCAGTAGCTGTCCCACACTGACTTCTCCAGTCACCATTGTGAATTCTCCTTCTCCGGGATCCCAGAGAGTAAAAGCCTCCCCCTTAAAGCCCTGTGAATTTTTGAAATTCCTTTTCCTGATTGCCCAGTTTGGCGAGCATACCTAGTAGCTCTTCTGTGACCGGGGGTCTTAGTGGGGAGCCAGCTGTGGTCACTCAATTAGGGTGAACTGCAAAGAATGGGGCAATCAATCCCCATAAAGCTGGTGGATATTCCAATACTTAGATTCACCAAACCAGCATAAAACAGCTTCTTTATTACGTTACTGGTCACTCAGGCCTTGTCTACACTACAAGACTATTTCGAATCTACTTAAGTCGAATTTGTGGATTCGACCTTATGAAGTCGAATTTGTGTATCCACAGTAAATACACTAATTCGAATTTCTGAGTCCACAGTAACGGGGCTGGCGTCGACTTTGGAAGCGGTGCACTGTGGGAAGCTATCCCACAGTTCCCGCAGTCCCCGCTGCCCATTGGAATGCTGGGTAGAGCTCCCAATGCCTCCTGGGGGAAAAATGTGTCGAGGGTGCTTTTGGGTAACTGTTGTCATTGAACCGTCAATCACGCCCTCCCTCCCTGAAAGATCCGGCGGGAAATCTGTTCGCGCCCTTCTCTGGTCGGTTACAGCGCAGACGCCACAGCACTGCGAGCATGGAGCCTGCTGCGATCATTGCTGCACTTATGGCCGTTGTCAACTCCTCGCACCTTATCGTCCACCTCTTCCACAGTCAGCTGCTGAGAAATCGGGCGAGGAGGCTCCGGCAGCGCGGTGAGGACAGGAGTTCACAGAGTGGCGCAGACCTCTCACAAAGCAGGGTACGCCGCGCCATGGAGATCATGGTGGCAATGGGTCAAGTTCATGGTGTGGAACGGCGATTCTGGGCCCGGGAAACAAGCACGGACTGGTGGGACCGCATAGTGCTGCAGGTCTGGGATGAATCACAGTGGCTGCGAAACTTCAGGATGCGTAAGGGCACTTTCCTTGAACTCTGTGACTTGCTGTCCCCTGCCCTGAAGCGCCAGGACACCCGGATGTGAGCAGCCCTGAGTGTGCAGAAGCGAGTGGCCATAGCCCTCTGGAAACTTGCAACGCCAGACAGCTACCGGTCAGTAGCGAACCACTTTGGCGTGGGCAAATCTACCGTGGGGGTTGCTGTGATTGAAGTAGCCCACGCAATCGTTGAGCAACTTCTCTCAAAGGTAGTGACTCTCGGAAACGTCCAGGACATCATAGATGGCTTCGCCGCGATGGGATTCCCAAACTGCGGTGGGGCTATAGATGGGACTCACATCCCTATCCTGGCACCAGCCCACCAGGCCAGCGAGTACATTAACCGAAAGGGCTACTTTTCAATGGTGCTGCAAGCACTGGTAGACCATAGGGGACGTTTTACCAACATCTTCGTTGGGTGGGCGGGCAAGGTTCATGACGCGCGTGTGTTCAGGAACTCTGGTCTGTTTAGACGCCTCCAGGCAGGTACTTTCTTCCCGGACCACAAACTAACGGTTGGGGATGTGCAGATGCCTACAGTGATCCTCGGGGACCCAGCCTACCCGCTAATGCCCTGGCTCATGAAGCCCTATACAGGCGCCTTGGACAGAGAGAAGGAACTCTTCAACTACCGGCTGAGCAAGTGCAGAATGGTGGTGGAGTGTGCTTTCGGAGTCTCAAGGGGAGATGGCGGAGCTTACTGACTCGCTCGGACATCAGCGAAAAGAATATCCCCGTAGTTATTGCTGCTTGCTGTGTGCTACACAATCTCTGTGAGAGCAAGGGCGAGACCTTTTTGTCCGGATGGGAGGTTGAGGCAAATCGCCTGGCTGCAGTTTACGCTCAGCCAGACACCCGTGCCGAGAGAATATCCCAGCGGGAAGCGCTGTGTATCCGGGAGGCTTTGAAAGCAAGTTTCCTCGGAGAGCAGGGTAACCTATGACTCTCCACTTGCTTTGAAGAGAAACTGACCCTGGGCCTGTGTCTGTATGTGTCGATTTCGATCTGCGGTTACATACCCCGTTCTCCAAGTTTCCCCCACTTCCAAAGCACGTTTTAAAGCAAATTAATTGTTACACTCATTATTAATAAATCTTTGTTTGACTTTGCATTTCTGTTCAGTTGCTGAAACATGGACGCATACTGTGCTGGGCACGGTGTGCACTGATGTACAGACCGCTTGTTCCATAGAGGAATGACATCCTCCTGCTCCTACATAGGTCTCTGGGGTGGGGGACGGTTGCAAGTGGTTGTGCATGAAGGGGAGGGATTGCAGGAAGGGGTGGGTTTGCAGGAAGGGGCGAGTGGTGCCTTCTTTGGATAGGGGTTTTGATGACGGCTGTGGGCTGCCGGTTTGGGCGTAGGAAGGGGTGAGGGGTGTGGGGGAAGGGTGAGTATCTGTCCGTGGATGAGGGCTCTTGCTGGGGCTCAGGGCAGCGGAGAGGCTTGTTGCTATGGTGGAAGTGCATGGTAAGGGCAGCGTGCCTTAACATTGAGGGGGTGGCAGGCGCTAGGACCCTGGACAAGCATACACATCACAGAATGACACGGGGCAGCATACACCACACAGAGTGACCCTGGTGCCTACTGACTGCAGTGTGTGTGTGCCCTGCAGTTGATCATGCCCCCAAGTCTGTACCCTGGTAATGTAGGCTATATCGTGCAATTATAAATCCCCTCCCCCCCCATACAAAAAAAAATCCTCTGACACGAAAGACGTGACCGAAACAGTGAATAACAGCAAACAGCTTTTAATAATCTAATACACAGTGGGGGGATGAAACTTGGATTTGGGACTGGGTGAGCCTGTAAGGGAAGCACTTCTACAAATGTATAGCGTGAGAGGTGTGTGGTACATTAGCGCTATGCAGTGGTGCAGTGACAGTTCTCACGGCCCCTACCGCCCCTCCGTCTTGTACTTTTGGGTGAGGGGGGGGCAGGACTTCTTGGCGGGGGAGGGCGGTTGCAGATACACTGCAGGGGGGCTCTGTCCTCCTGCCTGCGGTCCTGCAGAACATCAACGAGGCGCCGGAGCGTGTCCGTTTGCTCCCTCATTAGCCCAAGCAGCGTTTGAGTCGCCTGCTGGTCTTCCTGCCGCCACCTATCCTCCCGTTCGATGTGTGTGTGATGCTGTTGACATAGGGTCTCCCTCCACTGTGTCTGCTCTGCCGCCTCGGCTCTGGAGCAGGCCATCAGTTCCGCGAACATCTCGTCCCGAGTCTTTTTCTTTCGCCGCCTAATCTGCGCCAGCCTCTGCGAGGGGGATGCCGGGGCAGTCTGGGAAAGAGACGAAGCTGTGTGATGGGAAAAGTAACTGATTTCCTTGAACAGATACATGTTTGCGAACAGTCTAGTCAGTTTCTCTGAACAAGACCATACAGGGCAACAAGTCTCACGAGATCTCGGGCCAAGTTCGAGATTTCGGAATACGCTCTCATTGGCTGCGGCATTGCACAGGAGAGCGGACAAGTGGGGAGAGACAGCTGAATCCGTCTAGCAGACAGTCCTGGTAAGCCTTACAGTACATTCTGCTTATCAGTTAATGGATAGCTGTGCCCTCCCGCTAAAGGCAATCTGGAAATCATATACTCTGACCCTTTTCCAGCCACTCCCGCCAGTGCACGGGAAAGATCAATGTATGCTTTTCCTATGTGGCCTACAACACGTGGCTGTTAAGCGAGGGTCATTGTTATGCAAAGTAAAAGTCAACCATTCACAACAGTAACAATACACTAATTGCCCTAATTAGATGCAACATTTCATGAACGAGATCACCCTGATGCGGGTCCCTCGGAGTCACAAAGAGCAGATGCTAAGGGAAGCCCTGCAGAGACCAGGACCATATGCGGCCATGCTTGTGGAGGCGATGATTCCCATCTACATAAGGATGTCCTGGCGCGGAAGAGTGTGCTTCCACGGAGCACCCAACAAGGCACCTCTCCCCAGGAACCTCCTGCGGAGGCTTTTCGAGGACCTAAATGAGACCTTTCTTGAATTGTCCCTGGAGGATTATTGTTCAATCCCTATATGTGTGGACCTACTTTTCATATAGTTTTTCATTGAAAATTTTATATATAGTATTTCTATTTTTTTATACCTGTTTTATAAAAAATAAATGTTTACATGTTTCTAGCACTTACCGCCTGATCCTTCCCCTGATTCAGAGTCCGGGTTAACGGCCGGGGAGGGTTGGTAGGGGATCTCTGTGAGGGTGATGAAGAGATCCTGGCTGTCAGGGAAAGCGGTTTTGTGTTCGCTGTCGCCTGCGCCGTCCTCCACAGACCCTTCCTCATCTTCCCCATCGGCGAACATCGAGGAGGAACTGTCCAGGTTCACTATGCCATCCACTGAGTCCACGGTCACTGGTGGGGCAGTGGTGGCAGACCCACCTAGAATGGCATGCAGTGCCTCATAGAAGCGGCATGTCTGGGGCTGGTCTCCGGAGCGTCCGTTTGCCCCCCTGACTTTTTGGTAGCCTTGTCTCAGGTCCTTGATTTTCACGCGGCACTGCATTGCATCCCGGCTGTATCCTTTCTCTATCATTGCTTTGGAGACCTTCTCGAAGGTCTTTGCATTCCGCTTGCTGGAGCGCAGCTCCGACAGCACAGACTCCTCGCCCCACACACCGATCAGATCCAGGACTTCCCGGTCTGTCCATGCTGGGGACCTCTTTCTATTCTTGGATTGGCCGGACTCCTCTGCTAGAGAGCTCTGCATCGTTGCAGGTGCTGCGGAGCTCGCCCCGATGTCCAGCCAGGACGTCAGATTCAAAGTGCCCAGACAGGAAAATGAATTCAAATTTTCCCGGGTCATTTCCTGTGTGGCTGGTCAGAGAATCCAAGCTCCGACTGCTGTCCAGAGCGTCAACAGAGTGGTGCACTGTGGGATAGCTCCCGGAGCTACTAAGTTCGATTTGCATCCACACCTAGCCTAATTCGAGCTAGCCATGTCGAATTTAGCGTTACTCCACCTGTCGGGGTGGAGTACCGAATTCGAACTAAAGAGCCCTCTAGTTCGAATTAAATGGCTTCCTGGTGTGGACGGTTGAGCGGTTAGTTCGAATTAACGCTGCTAAATTCGAATTAAAGTCCTAGTGTAGACCAGGCCTCAGAAGTCCAAACAACACAGTTCCCTTAAAGTGATCCAGCCTCACGCCTCCATCCAGGTACTCACGTCAAATATGATGGAAATTTCTGAAAACCTTATTTCATCATATAAAAGAAAAGGTTCTACCAATCCCAAAGGATCGGACACATTACCTTCCAGGTTATTGAATATTCCAGATCGTACCTAAATAAACACTACAGCCAATTCTTAACTAAACTAAAATTTATTAAAAAACAAAAGAGAGAGAGTATCAGAGGGGTAGCCGTGTTAGTCTGGATCTGTAAAAGCAGCAAAGAGTCCTGTGGCACTTTATAGACTAACAGACATATTGGAGCATGAGCTTTCATGCGTGAATACCCACTTCGTCGGATGCATGGGATGCATGAGGAGTATGGAAGACAGGTGACTGGGGAATCCAGCTTCACTGTGATCCAGGACCTGTTTTTGACTCCACTGCAGTCCACCCAATCCCAATAGTTAAGCACGAGTGAGTCCAATCCATGGGAAGGAACCTCGGGT
The DNA here is from genome assembly GCF_020497125.1 of Mauremys mutica. Lineage (NCBI taxonomy): Eukaryota > Metazoa > Chordata > Testudines > Geoemydidae > Mauremys > Mauremys mutica. The sequence continues at coordinate 46,810,009 of NC_059074.1, read as the reverse complement.
AAGTATGCCGATAAACGTTCAGTTTCAGGGATGGCACCCCCAAAGTAGCAGGACACATCTTTTCACTCTTCATTAATTTACTCATGCTAGAAGCGAGTGAGACAACCAAGAGAGGTAGAGTTGCTACCTGTTTTCATTCCCCTCTAGAGTTAGGCAGTGCTGGAGGGGTTGGGGTGCGGGACACATGAGGAGCAGTTTGTTTATGTACACTGGGGAATCCCTTGAATCCTCCTAAGTAACGTCAATTAAACTTTCATGGAGGTGCTCTAATCCTCTGCTGAAGGTTTTTAGTGAGGGTTACCTTATTTCTTCCTCTGTGATAGGACACTTTCACACGCCACTTCAGCAGGCACCATTGCAGTGCACAGGCTAGCAGTATATGAGCCCAGGCAGCTTCAGGATGCCAGCACTGGCTGTGCTCTCTCTGCCTTTGTTACCCTCAGGAGTGAGATAGCTGCTAAAATCACCACTGCCTGTGGAAAACAGTGCCAGTATTCAGTGCCATTCCCTCCTCATTTCTCCAATCCCTGCAGGCCATACTCACCATGACTGGTGCTGTGACTGGCATCGTGCACAAGCAATCTCAAGCAGAAGTGAGAATTTTGTGCTTAAAACTTTAGGGGAGCAAAAATTTGAACTACCTTGAAAGAAGATGGATCTAGACTGTCCTCAGTGGTAGCAGATGACAGAACAAGGAATAATGGTCTCAAGTTGCAGTGGGGGAGTTTTAACAGGGCTTCTCCAGCAGCGTACACAGATGCTGCAGACTCTGGTGAACCTACAGGTTCAACAATCCCAGGCTCGCCTTGCTCTGCAGCCCATTGAGAACTCAAAATCAGAACCTCCTTCTACCCAGCTCACCATTCCATGTGGCATCAGGGGTCGCTGAAATACCCCTAACACCATCCCGGGAGACATTAAAGATAATCACAACTTCACATACACTGACTTGTGAAAGCCACGGTTGGTGTGTGTGTCACTGAAATGGACATGAATGTTCTTTCCCCTTTATAAGTTCTGTTCTCTTAATTTATTAAGTTTTAAATGTATTTGTTTTAAGATTGCCAGGGGTTCTTTTTTGCACTGCTTTTTGTTACAGAATAAAATTCTATTACATGGAACATAATTCATCTTTATTAGTTCACAACATACACTGCCGAGCGCTCAGCAGTTACAAAAGCAACCAATTACCTGTTACAGCACAGTGACACACAACTCATAGGTTCATTCACAAACACAATAGGTATACTAGCCCCAACCCCGGCCCCCCCGCGGTGCAAGGCACCAGACACCCACCGCTCACCTTCCGCTGTGCGCCACCGCCTGTCCACGGCCTGCTCCCGGCGCTCGATGCGCTCCACGTGGGGCTTGCCAGCCAGGCGGCCTTAAAGGCACAGGGGCCCTTTCGCCTCCCCCTGCCCGCTGCATTAGCAAGGGGCGGGGAGCGCTTGGCCGCCGAGCCCTGAGCCGCCACTGCAGGAGGTGGCTGCGGCAATGTTGGGGGCTGTGCTGAGCGTGGGGCATGATGTCCGAGGAGCCGGCCCCCTTGCTCCTCCGGCCGCACCAGCCGCCCCGCCCGCCCGCCCATGGCTCCTCTGGCCGTGCTGCTGCCAGCGCCAGCTCGGCAGGCGCCGCTTTTTGAAAATGTGCTGAGGGGAAGCGGCTGCTTCCCCTGCACCCTGCTAGCTATGCTAATGACTCATTCGGTTCTTGTTGAGGCTCTGCAAATACTCCAGGCTCACGTGCCCTGTGCTTGCAATGTTCATGACAATAGTGCAGGGCTTTGCAGACTCCATTCGTCTATCAGAGATGGTGGACAGCAAGGAGGGCCACACGGGACTGTGGGATTTTGAAAAAAGGCAGAAAAATTATGAACTATAGGTAACATCATGGGATGGAGACTGTGGCAGACAGGGAAGTTGACCCTACGCTCCCTGTCACCGCTGTGTGGCTCATTTTGGTTCGATCATGCATTGCCAAAACTTCCCAAAAGACAGTGTGCGGGATAGTGGTGTCTTGCACAGCAGGATGCCTGCCCATGGTACACTGCACTTTGCATCGATTCTAACACTCCTGGTGAGTATGTGCATTGCTGATACAAAGAGTCAAGGGTGCACACACATAAGCAATGTACTAACCGCGGTGGCTATATGATGACATAACTTGAGTTGACATAAGTTTGTAGTATAGACCTGTCTTAAGTGGTGCATCACATAGAACTACAATATCACTACATGACGGCATGACTCTGCATGCTGCCTGCCTTTAAGCTTCTGGGTTCACAGATCCTTTGGAAGAAATGTGCATTAGGAAAGGGTATAAAGGAAGGGAGGACATGGCATAATAGGTCATACTGGGTGTGATGGGTTCCCCCATGGTGTGCCACCTGGAACTGGGGTACCACTGAGCCCAGTGACCCACCAACCTGGGCTCCCTTTTACACCATACTGCGGTGACAAGCTGCCAAACTCTCTCCAGGCTCCAACCTGCACTTTCACCAGCACACATACAGGTAGGGACACACCCAGTTGTAGTTACATGCAGACACTCTGACCAGCTACTGCATGAGAAGGCTCGAGCTAGGGTATTTCCCATCTATTCAAGCACGCCCGCCCCAAAATTATACTGTCTTGCACTGTATAGAGATCTGTATAGTGTAAGCTCATGAAATTCGCCCTCTCCCTCAATGTGGAGAGGAATATACAACAGCTTTCTGCTGCAGGTTATGACTCCCACACACGCTGGTTTTAGACAAAGCAAAAACAAATTTATTAACTATAAAAGATGGATTTTAAGTGGTTATCAGGGATAGCAAACCGATCAAAGCAGATTACCTAGAAAATAAACAAAACATGCGAACTAAGCTTAATATACTACTTAGATCGGATATGAGTAGTGAATTCTCATCCTAAGTGATGATACAAGCAGGCTGAAGATTTTTAAGGGGCAAGCCCACTTACTTACAGCTTGGAATCCCCAGGAATCCTTTTAGCCTAGGTCCAGCACTTCCCCCAGTTCAGTCTTTGTTCCTCGGGTGTTGCGAGGAGTCTCCTTGGATGAGGATCAGTGAAGAACCACTCCCCTGCCTTATATAGCTTTTGCATATGGCGGGAACCCTTTGTTTCCAAGCTTGGTTCCCATGCCTGTCAGTGGAAAAATACTGACATCCCAAGATGGAGTCCAGTACCAGGTAACCTGGTCACATGTCCCTGTAGTGTCACAGCAGCCATTACTGGAAGGCTGTCTGCAGCATCCTCAGGAAGCCTTCCCAGGTGGAAGATAAGCTTCTCCTAAGGCCTATTGTTCTCTCTAATGGCTCATTAACTTGAATGGGCCCTTCCCAGCCAGCCCTCTAGACTGAGAGCCTTTTGCCTAGCGGGCATTGCCCAGGAATAGCTACATGTAAAATAGATACATAGTCAATATTCATAACTTCAGATACTAAAATGATACATGCATACAAATAGGGTAATCATATTCAGCAAATCATAACCTTTCAAATGACACCTCATGTGACTTATCTTGCATAAAATACATCATAATTATGTCATAATCATATCATAATATCACTGTGAAGAATATGGGGTGCAGTGTCACACTGGGTTCTAGCCAAAGGAGACCAAAGGGAAAGAAATAAAGGTAAGAGTGGGAGGAGATGAAGGAGAGGCCTTGGAAGGAAGAAAGGGGTAAGATAGGAGGGAAGAGATGAATGCAGAGAGATAGTTAGGATTTTAAATTAGTACCCAGAGTTGCTTTATAAAAGATAGATTAGGAAAGTGACTGAAATAACTTAACTTGTGAGAGACCACAAAGAATAAGAGCTGAACACTAGCTGAGAGGTTCAAGTGACCTAAGAATAGTCAGAATGTTGATCTATTAAAGAGACACTAAGAAGAGTACAGATTAACTGGGGAAAACCTTATTTTTAGGAAATCATGGTTCATGGTTCACTGTCTCTCTTGAATCTGAGGGATGCAATACACATCATGGGCCAAACTCTGCCCTTCAGTACTTGCACTGAAACTGCAGTGACTTCAATAGGCAGTGTGTGCATACACCTGAGTGTAGGATTTGGCTCCATGTTTACAATTCCAGATAGCAGTTGGAAGTGTTTCCCACTACAGCAGGGATAGGTAAACTACGGCCCGGGGGCTGCATCCGGGGAGCTTGCTCCGCACCACTCCTGGAAGCAGCGGCATATCTCCCCTCCAGCTCCTACATGTAGGGGCAGCCAGGGGGCTCCGCACGCTGCCTCTGCCCCATGTGTGGCCCCTGCAGCTCCCATTGGCCGGGAACCACGCCAATGGGAGCTGCAGAGGTGGCGCCTATGGATGGGGCAATGCACAGAGCCACCTGGCTGCGCCTCTGTGTAGGTGCTGGAGGGGGGACATGCTGCTGCTTCCGGAGCCTGCACCCTTGGCCCCCTCCCGGGCCTCAACTCCCTGCCCCAGCCCTGATCCCTCTCCCACCCTCCAAACCCCTTGGTCCCAGCCCAGAGCACCCTCCTGCACCCTCAACCCCTCATCCCCAGCCACACACCAGAGCCCACACACTCAGCCAGAACCCTCGTCCCCCCTCACCGCACCCCCTGTCCCAGCCCAGAGCCCCCTCCTGCACCCTGAACTCCTCATTTCTGGCCTCACCTCAGAGCCTGCTCCCCCAGATAGAGCCCTCACCCCTTCCCACACCCCAACCCCAATTTCATGAGCATTCATGGCCCGCCATTCAGTTTCCATACCCAGATGTGGCTCTCAGGCCAAAAAGTTTGCCCACCCCTGCACTACAGTATAATGTGTAAATTACAAAATTAAGGGGCATAAAGATATCTGAGTCATCAGATAAAAAGCAGGTCACAGGGCAGGAAATACAGTGTGTGCAGATGAAGCAGAGTTTTTTAACTTAGAATTTTTATCTGCATCTACCCTTGGCTTCAGGCACTTTGCAATAATTAAAACAATCAAGACAAATCAAATTTAAATCCTTGAAACAGTTATTAGAATCCCCAGACCTACCACAAAAATACTAGCCCTGCATAACAAACATCACCTCATAATAGGTTACTCTACATCTCTTAGCTTCCCATTACCCAAATACCTGGGAGAAATGTGCATTGAAACATGCCTGGAAGGATGACAAAAACTGATTGTAATAGATTAAGACCAAAGCCAAGGATTTCTCACAGAAGACATTGTGCTGGCAACATCTTCCCTTTTAGATCGGGGCCATAATATCTTGAGTGCCTCTACTGATTGCATCTGCAAGCGAGAGAGGTTGTCACTAAGGTAACCAAAGCATTTAGGTCTTTATTTGTTAAAACGAACACCTGATAACTTATCCCTTGCTAGTGCAAATTGTAGAGCATCAGTGTAATATGCGCTCTACATATGGCACTCTTTGCTAAATAGACAGCTGCATTTTGGACTAGCTTCAGTTTTAAAATGAGCTCAAGAAGAATTAACCCCATGTAGTGCAGAGTACACTAATCAAGTAGCAAATGTATGGATAACAGCAACAATAGCCATAGCCATGGCTGCTTCATAATTATCCAGTGTAAAATATACACCCTGCCTTTGTTACAAATGGCAGAGACACTCCCCTCAATTAGGGTGCCAAAAATGGCCTCTGTTCTGGTTGCCAGAGAGGGCTGTGAAGAACTTCAGAGGAACCGAACATAGCTAGGTAAATGGGAACACGATGGCAAATGTTCGGTGTTGACAAATGCAAAAGTAATGCTCATGGGAAGGAAAAATTTAGTTACTCATGCACCTTACAGGGTTCTAAATCAACTGAGAAAAGGGTCCTGTGAATCACTGTAGACAGCTCAGTGAAGACGTCTGCTCATTGTGCAGCTCTGGCTAATAAAAAAGCAAACAAGATGTGAGGATGAATAAAGAATGGGATGGTGAATATTATAATGTCATTATATCAGTCAATGAGGTGGCCTACGCTAAAGTACAGGTGACCCCTTCATAAAAAGGATCTTGCAGAGGCAGGCACAGTGGGGAGCATGTTGCATCATGCTGCACCTCTCAGTAACTGTGTAACTGCTCCTGCTCTGTATACTCCATTGATCTCCTTCTCTGTCCTGGCCTTTCCCCGTGAGGTATTCTGCATGCATCTGCCCCCAGGCATAAAAAGTGCCTCAGGGCAACCCTGCAGCTTTGCATCTCCCCACGTGCCTCCTCTGGAGCAAGGGCACAATTGGACCCTACAATTCTATGAAAATCTGCACTCAGGTTTTTTAAGGTGATGGCACAGCTAGTTAATAACTGCCAAGCCAGTGAACACTGGTGTCAGGACCTCTACACATGAAAGCAGTGGGATTTGGCAGGGGAAATTGTTTCTCTTTTACACAACAGTGCAAAGTACAGTTCAATGTGACAGAAGCTGCTGGCAGTTCATAACAGGTTGTTAGGGGCCAGGGTCAGATTTCCTTTGGTCTTATCTTCATGCCTGGCATACAGTGGGAATACACTGGCAATAGTGGGAATTTGGGTAAAGGTTAAACGGGATGCAAATGTGAATAAGTGAGATGACCATGTGCATTGAACATTGTTATTCCCAGGGCAAAACGGAAGTATTCATAGGAGTTAGATGCTGAAGCGTATCATCATTTGGCGGCAATAAGGAGAAATGAGACTTTTTTAAAAAACCCTAAATGCTAGAACAATGATGCTATTAGGGATTTAGTAATGCAGTGCAGGGTTTGGTTTCATACCTTTACCCGACATGCTAAGCTTAGCCTGTTTCATTACACTGAAGGGAAAAAAGCATTCCTTAGGCATGGCTTCTACTTGCTTTAGGTGGTCCTCCCAATTCCAGCTATAGATAATGACATCATCAAGGTAGGCTGAGGCATAACCACCTTGGGATTGAAGAACCCTGTCTATCAGCTGTTGAAAAGTTACCAGGGCCCTGAGCAGGCCAAATGGAACTGATGTAGCCCATAAGGGGATGCAAAGGCTGTTTTTCCCCTGAGATTCTGGAGTGAGAGGGATTTGCCATTATCCCTTTGTAAGGTCAAAGGTAGTAATATGCTGCCCTTCCTACCAATCCAGTAAATGGTCTCCTCAGGGTCTAGGATATTTTGAGATAGTGCAGTCCATGAGGTGAAAATCCCTATACCCATACCCTGGGTGCCCCTTGAGACCTGTTCCTAAGCCTTGGGCTGATCTTTCCACTTGGGCTAACTGTGTGACTGTCTTGAAAGGTTTCCACTTGAGGACCTGCAGGTTGCTCAGGGACTCCTGGGCACTCTCCATTCTGGGACACTTTTGAGCCACTTACACTACTGTTTTGGCTTCTGGTTTGAGCCACTGTCAGCCAGGGTCCTGCTGTTTCTGTGCCACACAACAGGGCTGGGGTCCCAGGGAATTCTTCCATTCCCAGAAATGTTGAGGGAAGGTTTCTTTGGGGGGTGGTGTCTCCAAATGGTACAAAATGGCAGCCTTGCTTTGCGAGTAATCCCCTGCTGCAATAGGATTCAGACTACAATAGGGCCACCCTTATCAAAAATGGGGATAGCAGGACTGTCCACTGTTCCGGTGGCTACTGCACTGCTACCCCCACTCCCACCTCCCATTCAAATATTCAAGAAAGGCTTCTGAGTCATTTTTGAACCCCATCTTTGTAAGTCAGATCAGTCCAGCTGAAGCTGTATTTAGGGGACCAACAAAGAAGACCTAATTGTTGTGGGAGGTCTCAAGAGGGCCACCACTTGATATACAAGCTGCTGTTGCAGCATCTGTTGCTGGACAGACAATTTGTTGTTTGTCCGTCACACTGACGACATTATTATATATTAATTTGTTTTCAGTAAACAGCTGTCACAGAACTATATTTAGGAGAAACGTTATGTCCCTAAACAGGCTTCTTTTTGTGTATGTGCATTTACTTACAGGCGTTTCTTGGGTGCTCATCGCTGTAATTTCTGAGAATGTTTTAAAGTCTTCTCCTGCTGTCCTCACTGATATTCTACTGTAAAGTCTGTGAGCAAAAGGTGTTTCGGGGCTGTTGATAAACAGTTTTTCTCCACCAACTCCTCAAACCAGATGTGGCCAGATTCAGTGGGCTATTCACTTCCAGCGGAGGCTGCTGCCACAGGAAGAGAACATTTACATTGTAAACCTGCAACAGGAAGCATCACACTGGAACCCACCAGGAGACATCTAATCAAGGTGGAGTCGACCCACTGGAAGACAAGACACTGAACCCCATGGGATCAAAGTCAGACTTTTGAGATATAAAGACACACTCAAAGACCTTTACCTGCAGAGACAAGGGAAACCACCGCTTTGGATTGTATGGGGATCTTGGCTAAGAATTAGCCAGCTATTGCTGAGCAATGTGAGGAAAATATCTTGAACAAAGACTGTTCTTGTTAAGGTAGGTCTTAGCCATTAGAAAGCACATCTCTATCTCTTTTTGTAACCATTTTTATCTTTATTCCTGCTGCTTGGTATCACTTAACCTATGTCCTTTTGTTAATAAACAGCTGTTAATAAACACCGCAGTGCCATGTTTGAAGGAAGAGGTGTGTTTACCCCAGTTAAGTTAATTAGCTGCTATGTACTAACTCTTTAAAAGAGCAGCACACTTAAATATCTTCTGTGAAAGTACCCTGACAGAAACATCTCTGTGGAGCTTGGGAGCTGGAGTTGACTGACTGTTACCAGCTAGGCAAGGTTTGGGCTGGGAGAGGCTTTAGGAGTTTTCTGGTGAGGAAAACAGACTGGTGTGGCATAGGGTTGCCAATTTTGGCTGGCCATATTCTTGGAGGTTTCATCACATGACAAACAATAATTAAAGATTACTCTTTAATTCCTGGAGACTCCAGGACAATCTTGGAGGGTTGGCAACCCTAGGAGGCAGGGAGCTGCTGACACAGTCTAATCTCCAGCAAAGCTCACTCTTGCTGAGGCAGAGAGGTAACACAGTAGCTCACAGCTCTGGGTGTTCCCAGCATGTACACACTGTCATTTCAGCCTTTTTCTTCTTTGGTTGGTTGTTATGTGATTGACAATCTAAACACAAGGGAGCTTATGAGCATTAACAGTACCCACTGCAAACTATTTTAAAATCTAAACCACAGTAAGATCGTTAAATGGCTAAAGGAGGCAGAACTGCAAAACACAAAAGGCTGTTACATAATGAATTAAAAAAACACACAAAGGAAAACAACAGAACAAATCCCAGCTCTCAGGAAATCTCTATTTCAGACTGTACAGGAAATTCCCTACCATTTTAGTTACAACAGCATCTTGCTTTGGAGCTGACCCATATCCAAACACATCAGAACTTTGGGGGCAAGGAGAGGTTCAAAACTGAGTTCCAAATTAGACCTCTCTAACAATCACCAAAGTATACAAAACTTGATCCCTCTTCTTATCTCATGCTGTCATTTTCTGATATTATTCTCAAAGGCAGGGAAATTAGTAGTTGCCCCAATTGCTAAATGATCAATTAATCACCTAAATCAGGCACCTGGAATTTGATAGCACACCCTGTATGTCTCATCCTAGTAGCAATGGAGATAAGGAGAAAAGAAATACAAACAGTTTCTTCAGTGCAATATCCAAGACTCATGTGTTCTCTCCTGACCTGGAAAATTACTAGACTGAGAGTTGGAGTTGAGAGCCAGAGTACAAATTAGCACAGGAAATCTATCAGAGTTGCCCCTTTCTTCTCCATTTTACATCAGCACTCTTTTCATACTGTTTCATTTAAACTCCTTTCTGAAATCTTGCACAAAATAAATTTGCAATATATGTCACAATACAACTAACCTCTCTGTGTGTGTATGATAGAACAAACATAACATTTACTACACAGAAAGATATGCATTCTGTACAAGGCTGCACTAGTATTGTCATAAAGCAGCTAGATGGTTTTCAAAAGTCCAGTCTGGGATTCTAAAGAAGCCATCTCATGCAGGAACTTTCTTCACTACAAGTTTTTATTAACACACAAACAAGGACAAACAAAGGGCCAGATCATGAAGTCAATGCAGTTGAACTCATTCATCACATTGAAAGAGGTGGGTGAATCCATGCATGATTGGGCCTGAAGAGTCCAGTAAACAACAAAGGGCCCATTGATATGAATTGGAGTTTTGCATGAATAGGGATGGCAGAATCAGGCCACAAGTCAATAAAACCAAAACCCCACGATATCTCAGGCACCAGGCTGCTTCTTAGTGTCTCTGAAGAGTTGTGAAACTTATGCCAATATGAATTCTCTCTATAATCGAGCGCCAGAAACTTTGCAAGTGTGAAACAAAATGTCACCATAACAATCCAACTTCTGTTAGAGTTTAATTTAATTCCTGTCATATTCAGACCCCTTCCTTTGCATGTTATAGGGACTCTTTTGAAAGTTAACGCATTTATCCCAAATTCAGCCTAAATAAAAAAATCAAACCTAAAATAACATACTTACTAACACCAGATATTGAAATAACTAAAATGAATGATAGAACAATACAGCCAAAACTAAGCCAATTTAACACAGTTTCCTTGTAGTTCTTCCACTGAGGATTTGGAGTGTGCATGGACTTCAGGGATCTCTCAGAGTCAAGGGGCTTCTGACCTGCCACACAACCTCCTGGAAAGCACAGTTCCTGCAAAAGCCACACTTCCAGGGCCTTCCCGGACTACAGACACCCCCCAGGAGGGGGCTTACTGCCAACTCTAACAGTGACTTGGGATGGCTTACCCCATTGGCCTGGAGAAGAGAATCTGCCAGACTACCTACCCCTCTCAACTTGCAGAACTGGAACGGCACAGCATTCCTGCAAAATACCTTCTGTGGGATGGTCCAGGGGGGAGATTATATTACCTCAACACTCCCAGCCTGTAACCCCTCCAGTGAAGGCCCTCTCCTGCTCACAGAATCAGAGGGGAGCATGAGGCTTGGTCATAAACATTTATTTCCCAACAATGTACTCTCATTATGAATCATGTTTGATTCTACTCTTTTCACCTGGCATTGACATTAGTGACTCCTATGTTCATTACGTTATGAAACAAGTAGTAAAAGCACAAATCTGAGGCAGAAAAAACAGAAGAGGACAGAATTCTGAGTTGGGATTGAGTCACAAGGCTTACAGTGTTGAATCTAAAGATGACATTTACATCCAAAATCATTGCATCTCAATTGCCTTGATGCCCCACCACTGTTATCGTGTTACAATACCAGCAATATAAAGGGCTAGAACTAGGGACGCAGTGAGGCTACAAAGGCAGGAACCACAATAACGATGGGGGATTTCAACTATCCTCAAATTGAATGGGTATATGTTGCTTCAGGAAGGGATGCAGAGGTAAAATTTCTAGACACCATAAATTACTGCTTTTTGGAGCAGCTAGTCCTGGAACCCACAAGAGGAGAGGTAATTCTAGATTTAGTCCTTTGTGGAGTACAGGATCTGGTCCAAGAGATGAAAATAGCAGAACTGCTCAGAAATAGCGACCACATTGTAATTAAATTTAACATTCTTGTAGGGAGAAAACTGCCAAAGAAACCCCTCACAGTAGCATTTAACTTTAAGAATGGGGACTACACAAAAATGAGGAAGCTAGTTAAATGGAAATAAAAAGAAACCATTGCAAGGTTGAAATGCCTGCAAACTGCATGAAAACTATTTAAAAATAATAATAGAGACTCAAACTAAATTTATTACTCCCTCCCCAAAACTAGAGTTCCAAAAATGCCACTAAAGCCAAACAACAGAGGGGTGGTTAGTGGCAGAAAGGCACCCTTGAAAAATTGGAAATCAAATCCTACAAGTAAAATAGAAAGAAGCATAAATTCTGGCAAGTCAAGTGTAAAAGTATAATTAGGCCAAAAAAGACTTTGAAGAGCAACTAGCAAAAGACACAAAAACTAACAGCAATTTTTTAAAGTGCATCAGAAGCAGGAAGCCTGCCAAACAGTTCGTGGGGACACAGGATGATCTAAGTGCTAAAGGAGCAGTCAAGGAATATAAGTCCATTGTGGAGAAGCTAAATTAATTCTTTGCATCGGTCTTCACTGCAGATGATATGGGGGAGATCCACACACTCGAGCCATCTGTTTTAGGTGACAAATCATAGGAACTGTCCCAGACTGAGGTGTCAGTAGAAGAGGTTTTGGAACAAGTTGATAAATTAAACAGCAATAAGTCACCGGACCAGATGGTATTCACCAAAGAGTTCTGAATGAACTCAGATATGAAATTGCAGAACTACTAATTATGATACATAACCTTTCACTTGTATCAACCTCTGTACCAGATGACTGGAGGGTAGCTATTGTAATGACTATTTTTTTTAAAAGGCTATAGAGGTAGACCTGGCAATCAGAGACCAGTAAACCTAACTTTAGCACCAGGCAAATTGGCTGAAACTATAGTAAAGAACAGAATTACCTGCCACATAGCTAGACATCGTGTGTTAGGGAAGAGTCAATTACGGCTTTTATAAAGGAAAATCATGCCTTACCAATCTATTAGGATTCTCTGAAGGTGTTAAGTTTCTGGTCAAGGGTGATCCAGTGAATATAAAGTACTTAGACTTCAGAAAGCCTTTGATTAGGTCCCTCAACAAAGGCTCTTAGGAAATTAAGCAGTCACAGGATAAGAGGGAAGGTCCTCTAACAGATTAGTAACTGCTTAAAAGATAGGAAACAAAGAGTAGAAATAAATGGCCAGTTTTCATAATGGAGAAAGGTAAAAAAGGTCCCATAAGGATCTGTACTGGAACCTGTTCTCTTCAATATATTCATAAATGATCTGTAAAAGGGGATGAACAGTGAGTTGGCAAAATTTGCAGACAAACTTACTCAAGATAGTTAAGTCCAAAGCTAACTGCAAAGAGTTACAAAGGGATCTCACTAAACTTGGGTGACTGGGCAACAAAATGGCAGATGAAATTCAATGTTAATAAGTGCAAAGTAATGCACATAAGAAAAAGTGATCCCAACTATAGGTACAAAATGATTGGGTCTAAATTAGTTGTTACCATTCAAGAAAGAGATCTTGGAGTCATTGTGGATAGTTCTCTGAAAACATATGCTTAATGTGCATCAGCAGTCAAAAAAGCTAACAGAATGTTAGGAACCATTAGGAAAAGAATAGATAATAAAATAGGCCTGGTCTACACTAGGACTTTAATTCGAATTTAGCAGCGTTAATTTGAATTAACCGTGCACCCGTCCACACCAGGAAGCCATTTAATTCGACATAGAGGGCTCTTTAGTTCAAATTCTGTACTCCTCCCCGACGAGGGGAGTAGCGCTAAATTCGACATGGCTATGTCGAATTAGGCTAGGTGTGGATGCAAATCGAACTTAGTAGCTCCGGGAGCTATCCCACAGTGCACCACTCTGTTGACGCTCTGGACAGCAGTCCGAGCTTGGATGTTCTGACCAGCCACACAGGAAAAGCCCCGGGAAAATTTGAATTCCTTTTCCTGTCCGGACAGTTTGAATCTCATTTCGTGGTTGGACATCGGGGCGAGCTCAGCAGCACCGGCAGCAATGCAGAGCTCTCCAGCAGAGGAGTTCATGTAATCTCTGAATAGAAAGAGGGACCCAGCATAGACTGACCGGGAAGTCTTGGATCTGATCGGTGTGTGGGGTGAGGAGTCTGTGCTTTCGGAGCTGCGCTCCAAAAAACGGAATGCAAAGACCTACGAGAAGGTCTCCAAAGCCATGAGAGACAGAGGATACAGGCGGGATGCAACGCAGCGCCGTGTGAAAATCAAGGACCCCAGACAAGGCTACCAAAAAATCAAAGCGGCAAACGGACGCTACGGAGCCTGCCACCACTGCCCCACCAGTGACCGTGGACTCTGACGATGGGACAGTGTCGACGGCCAGTTCCTCGGTGATGTTCGCGGACGGGGAAGATGAGGAAGGGTTTGTGGAGGACGAGGCAGGCGACAGCGCTTACAACGCTGGTTTCCCTGACAGCCAGGATCTCTTCATCACCCTCACGGAGATCCCCTACATAACCCTCCCCGGCCGTTAACCCGGACCCTGAATCAGGGGAAGGAGCAGTCAGTAAGTGCTTTAAACATGTAAACTTTTATTCTTAATATTACAGGAATCTGAAGTATGTGAAAAGGAGGTCTCTATATATATGGGGATAGAACAGAAATCATCCTGGGAGATCTCCATGAAGCTCTCCAGGAGGGAATCGAAAAGCCTCCACAGGAGGTTCCTGGGGAGAGCTGCCTTATTGGGTGCTCCGTGGTAGCACACTTTTCCGCGCCAGGCTTTCATGAGGTACTCAGGGAGCATTGCCTCCCCGAGCACGGCTGCATAGGCCCCTGGTTTATGCTGGCTTTCACGCAGCATGCGCTCTCTATCTCCTTCAGTGACCGTCCTCAGGGTGATCTCGCTCAGAGACTCCTGCATCTAATTAGGGGAATTACTGTAATGTTACGCCTGGTCCAAAGTATTTTTAAAAAATCTCCAGACAGACGGCGTAGCAGAGACTCAGCACGCTGCTGCGTGACAAGCGTAACGGAAAGCCAAAGAATCAAATGGACGCTCATGGAGGGAGGGGGGACTGAGGACGCAAGGTATCCCACAGTTCCTGCTGTCTCCGCAAAGCATTTGCATTCTTGGCTGAGCTCCAAATGCTTCTAGGGTCAAACACAGTGTCCGCGGTGGGTCAGGGCATAGCTCGGCAATTTACGCACCCCACCCCACCCACCCCCAGAAGTGAAAGGGAAAACAATCCTCTGTTGACTCTTTTACATGTCACCCTATCTTTACTGAATGCTGCAGATAGATGCGATGCTGCAGCACTCAACACCAATATCCTTGCTCCCCCCCCCGCCATGGGTGGCTGACGGTACAATATGACTGATATCCATCGTCATCATCAGCCTATTGGCACATGGGGCAGTGCAAAAGGATTGGTAACCATGCCGACTAGCATCAGTGAGGTCGATCAAGGGCGCCTGCTCCTAATTTTTCCTGGTAGATGGTGCAGTATGGCTGGTAACCGTCTTCATCATAGCAACAGGGGGCTGAGCTCCATCAGCCCCCACCCTTCATGTGTAAAGAAAAGATTAAATTGCCCCTGGACTAGCAGAGGGATGCTGGGCTCCTCTCCTCCACACTCCTTAATGTCCTGTCTGAACTATCATAGCAGCTGGAGGCTGCCTTCCACTCATTTCTCACTAACAAGTCACTGTGTCTTATTCCTGCATTCTTTATTACTTCATCACACAAGTGGGGGGACAATGCTATGGTAGCCCAGGAAGGCTGGGGGAAGAACGGAATGAACAGGTGGGGTTGTTGCAGGAGCACCCCCTGTGAATAGCATACAGCTCATAATTTCTGCAGGATCTGACACAGAGCAGCTGTGCTCTCTGGTTCTATGGTACAGTGGTTCTCTAGTACACTTGCCCATATTCTAGGCAGGACTGATTCTATTTTTAGATACCAAAAAGGAGGGATTGACTCAGGGAGTCATTCCCAATTTTGGCTTTTGTGCCCCTGGCTGATCTCAGCCAGGGGCACTTATGACAGCAGCAAATGGTGCAGTGCAAAAGGACTGGTAACCATGATCATCTTATTACCAATTTATGGTATGGTAGATGGTACAGTATGGCTGGTAACCATCTCCGCTGTCAGGCAAAAGCAAAAGCATGCTGCTGTGTAGCGCTGCTGGACCGCCTCTGTCAGTGGCATCTAGTACACATACGGTGACAGGCACAAAAGGCAAAACAGGCTCCATGGTTGCCACGCGGTGGCGTCTGCCAGGGCAATCCAGGGAAAACGGGCTCGAAATGATTGTCTGCCATTGCTTTCCCGGAGGAAGGGATGACTGATGACATTTACCCAGAACCACCCGCGAAAATGGTTTTTGCCCCATCAGGCACTGGGATCTCAACCCAGAATTCACAGAGACAGACTAGACTATGTTCATTGTTCGCAAAAATGTATCTTTGCAAGGAATTCACTCCCTTTTTTCCATCACACAGCTTCGACTGTCTCCAGACCTGCCACAGCATCCCCCTCACAGAGGCTGGCAAAGATTAGGTGGCGAAAGAAAAAGACATGGGACGAGATGTTCGTTGAACTTATGGGGTGCTCCCGAGCTGAGGCGGACCAGCAGAGCCAGTGGAGGGAGACCCTCTCTCTGTACCAGCGCTCACACAGCGAATGGGAGGAGAGGTGGCGTGAGGAAGACAAGCAGGCGACTAAAACGCTGCTTGGACTAATGAGGGAACAAATGGACACGCTCCGGCACCTTGTGCATGTTCTGCAGGGCCGCAGGCAGGAGGACAGAGCCCCCCTGCAGTGTATCTGCAACTGCCCTCCCCCGCCACAAAGTCCCATGCCCCCCTCACCCAAAATAACCAGAAGGAGGGGCGCCAGGGGCTGTGAAAACTGTCACTGCACCCCAGCAGAGTGCTCAAGTACCCAAAAGCTCTCGTACCCTAAATTTTGAGAAGTCCTTTCCTTCCCGCCTCACCCAAGCCCCCGTCCCAGTTTCATCCCCTAACTGTCTAGTTGATAATAAAAAATACTTTTCTGTTAATTACTGTTTCCATCATGTTCTTTTAGAGGAGACTGTGTTTGAAGGGGGGGAAGGGGGTTGGTAATTGGACAGGACAATCACCTTTACCAGGGTACAGACACGGGGGCAGGATCAGCAGTAGGTCACACACACAGTGCAGTCAGTAGGCACCCTGGTCGGTATGGGAGGTGGTTTGCAGGTTCTGTGTGGGTGGGGGGGTACGTGACTTTGTAGCGGGGGAGGGCGGTTACAGATCTCATGCAACGGTCCTTGTCCTGGACCACAGAGCCACGCAGCAGAGGAATCTGTATCCATCCTCCCCCGCCAAAAGGCCACATAGCCCCCGCACAAAGAGTCCCAAAAAGGAGGGATGGCAGGCTCCGTTGAAACAACCAGTCCGGCACTGCAGACCACTCTGGGAGCAGGAGCCTGTCATTCCTCGAGTTTAGAGGCGGTCTTTACATCACCGCACACCCTACCCAGCACAGTCCGCGTCCCAGTTTCAACCCTTTAACGCAAAGACATCAATAAAGAAACCTTTGTAAAGTTACAGTGGAACATGTATTTTATTTTTAAACGTGTGTTGGAAGTGGGGGAAGCGGGGTGGACGGGGTATGTAACTGCAGATGCTAGTCAACAGTAACTTGGTAAAGAAACAGGGGCAGGTTCAGCTTCTCTGTAAAGAAACTGAACAGTCACAGGTCACGCTGCTCGCTGCTCGCTGGTACTTGAAGAGTTCCTTGTCGCTGTGCAAGGCGCCTGCATAGGGCTTCACGAGCCAGGGCATTAGTGGGTAGGCTGGGTCCCCGACGATCACTATAGGCATCTGCACATCCCCAAGAGTTATTTTGTGGTCCAGGAAGAAACTACCTTCCTGCAGGCGTCTAAACAGACCAGAGTTCCTGAAAACACGCGCGTCATGAACTTTGCCTGGCCACCCGACGTTGATGTTGGTAAAACGTCCCCCATGGTCCACCAGTGCTCGCAGCACCATTGAAAAGTAGCCCTATTTCTCAGCAGCTGACTGTGGAAGAGGTGGACGATAAGGTGCGAGGAGTTGACAACGGCCATAACTGCAGCGGGATCCGTGCTCGCAGTGCTGTGGCGCCCGCGCTGTCACTGAGCAGAAAAGTGCACGAACAGATTGCCTGCAGGCGCTTTCAGGGAGGGAGGGAGGGCGTGATTGATGGTTCAATGATGACAGTTACCCAAAACCACCCTCGACACATTTTTTCCCCCAGCATGCATTGGGGGGAAATCCCAGAATTCCAATGGGCAGCGGGGAGTGCGGGAACTGTGGGATAGCTTCCCACAGTGCACCGCTTCCAAAGTCGACGCTGGCCCCGTTACTGGGGACTCACACGGTCGAATTAGTGTATTTAGTGTGGATACACAAATTTGACTTCATAAGATCTATTCCACAAATTCGACTTAAGTTGATTCGAAATAGTCTTGTAGTGTAGACATACCCATAGAAAATATCATAATGCCACTATATAAATTCATGGTACTTCCACACTTTGAGTACCACATGCAGTTCTGGTTGCCCCATCTCAAAAAGAGATATATTTGAATTGGGAAAGGTGCAGAGAAAGGTAACAAAAATGATTAAGGGTATGGAACAGCTTCAGAAGAGAAGAGATTTAAAAGACTGGGACTGTTCAGTTTAGAAAAGAGACTACTAAGTGGAGATATAAAAGAGGTCTATAAATTTATGAATGGTATAGAGAAAGTGAATAGTAAAGTGTTACTTACCCCCTCAGATAACCCAAGATCTAGGGGTCACCTGATGAAATTAATGGCAACAGGTTTAAAAAACAAAACAGAAGGAAGTACTTTTTCTCACAACATATTATCAATCCTGGGAATTCATTACCAAGGGATGTTGTTAAGGCCAAACGTCGAACTCGGTTTAAAAAGGAATTAGATAAGTTCATAGAGGATAGGTCCTGTGACACCGCACCCCATAGTCTTCACAGTGATATTATTATGATATGATTATGACATAATTACAACATATTTTATGCAAGATATGTCATGTGAGATGTCATTGAAAAGGTTATAATTTGCTGAATATAATTATCCTATTTGTATGCATGTATCATTTTTGTATCTGAAGTTATTAATATCAACTATGTATCTGAATTTCAAATCTGTTTACACCTGGGTAACGTCCACTAGACAAGATGCTTTCAGTTTAGATAGCTGGATGGGGAAGGGCCTATTCAGGGCAATGAGCCAGAAGGAAAAAACAATAGGCCTTAGAAGAAGCTTATGTCCCAACTGGGGAGCCTTCCTGAGAATGCTACAGACAGCCTCCGAGTAATGGCTGGTATGACTCTGCAAGGACATATGACAAGATCACATGTCTCTGGACTCCATCTTGGGATGTCAGTCTTTTTCCACAGACTGGACTGGGAACCAAGCTTTGGAACAAAGGGTTCCCGCCACATGTAAAAGCTATATAAGGCAGGGAGTGATATCATCTGGTGTTCTTCACTCCCCACCCAAGACGACTCCTGGAAACACCTGATAAACAAAGACTGAACTCAGGTAAGTGCTGGACCCAGGCTAAAGGGATTTCAAGCTGTAAAGCAAGTGAAGCTTGCTCATTAAGAATCTGCTTGTATAATCTCTTAAGGTGAGAATCTGCTATTCATATCCAATCTATTGAGTATATTAAGTTTAGTAAGCGTTTTTGTTTATTTGCTAGGTAATCTGTTTGATCTGTTTGCTATCACTTAAAATCTCTCTTTTGTAGTTGTTAAACTTGTTTTTGCTTTATCTAAATCAGTGTGTCAGAATCATAACTCGGGGCAAAAGGCTGTTGCATATTCCTCTCCACATTGAGGGAGGGGGCGAATTTTATGTGCAGCACAAGATGGTACAATTTTTCATAGATTCATAGATTCATAGACTCTAGGACTGGAAGGGACCTCGAGAGGTCATCGAGTCCAGTCCCCTGCCCTCATGGCAGGACCAAAAACCCAAATTTTGGGTTTGTACACCCAGAGGGGGTGCGTGCCTGAGGAGCTGGGAGCAGCTTTCCCATGCCAGGGCTGGTCAGAGAGCTTGCTTGTAACTGCAGCTGGGTGTGTCCGTACCTGTATGTATGCTGGTGAAAGTGTAGGCTGGAGGGCTCTGTAGCTTCTCACAGCAATACCGTGTGAGAGGGAACCCAGGCTGGTGGTTCAGGGAGCTCAGTGGTACCCAAGTTCCAGGTGGCACCCCAGGGGGAACCCATCGCAGGTCCATCAATGGCTATTAGTCCAGATGGTCAGAAATGCAGCCCCATTCTCCATCTATCCCTAAACCTCCAATTGCCAGAATCTGGGACTGGACAACAGAGATGGATCACTTGCAATTGCCCTCTTCTGTTTATTCCCTCTCAAGCATTTGGCACTGACCATGATAAGAAAGTACCCTGGATTATTATTCTGATCCTGTCTGGCCATTCTTATGTAACAAGCTGTTTCATAGATTTTAAGGACAGAAGGGACTATTGTGATCATTTAGTCCAGGGGTTGGCAACCTCTGGCATGTGGCTCGCCAGGGTAAGCACCCTGGCGGGCCGGGCCAGTTTGTTTACCTGACGCATCCGCAGGTTCGGCTGATCATGGCTCCCACTGGCCGCGGTTCGCTGATCCAGGCCAATGGGGGCTGCGGGAAGCGGCGCGGGCAGAGGGATGTGCTGGCCGCGGCTTCCTGCTGCCCCCACTGGCCTGGAGTGGTGAACCGTGGCCAGTGGGAGCTGTGATTGGCTGAAGCTTCCGGACGCGGCAGGTAAACAAACTGGCCCGGCCCACCAGGGTGCTTACCCTGGCGAGCAGTGTGCCAGAGGTTGCTGATCCCTGATTTAGTCTGACCATCTGCATAACACAGGTCAAAGGAATTTCCTGAATTAATTCCTGCTTCAAGTCCAATAGGTGTGCTTGAACTACAACTATATTTTAGGAAAAACATCCAATCTTATTTAAAAATTTCCAGTTATGGAAAATCCACCATAAACCTTGGCAGAGTGTTCCAATGGTTAATTACCCTCAGTGGTTAAACATTTGCGCCCTATTTCTAGTCTGAATATGTCTACCTTCAGCTTCCAGCCAGTGGATCATCTTGTATCTGTCTGCTAGCTTGAAGAGCCTTCCGTTATCAAATTTCTGTTCCAACATAAGCAGCAAAGAGTCCTGTGGCACCTTATAGACTAACAGATGTTTGGGAGCATGAGCTTTCGTGGGTGAATACCCACTTCGTCGGATGCATGTAGTGGAAATTTCCATGGGCAGGTATATATATGCAAGCAAGAAGCAGGCTGGAGATAACGAGGTTAGTTCAATCAGGGAGGATGAGGCCCTCTTCTAGCAGTTGAGGTGTGAAAACCAAGGGAGGAGAAACTGCTTTTGTAGTTGGCAAGCCATTCACAGTCTTTGTTTAAACCTGAGCTGATGGTGTCAAATTTGCAAATGAACTGAAGCTCAGCAGTTTCTCTTTGAAGTCTGGTCCTGAAGTTTTTTCGCCGCAGGATGGCCACCTTCAGATCTGCTATTGTGTGGCCAGGGAGGTTGAAGTGTTCTCCTACAGGTTTTTGTATATTGCCATTCCTAATATCTGATTTGTGTCCATTTATCCTTTTCCGTAGAGACTGTCCAGTTTGGCCGATGTACATGGCAGAGGGGCATTGATGGCATATGATGGTGTATATTACATTGGTGGATGTGCAGGTGGATGAACCGGTGATGGTGTGGCAGATCTGGTTAGGTCCTGTGATGGTGTCGCTGGTGTAGATATGTGGGCAGAGTTGGCATCGAGGTTTGTGGCATGGATTGGTTCCTGAGTTAGAGTTACTATGGTGCGGTGTGCAGTTACTGGTGAGAATATGCTTCAGGTTGGCAGGTTGTCTGTGGGCAAGGACTGGCCTGCCACCCAAGGCCTGTGAAAGTGTGGGATCATTGTCCAGGATGGGTTGTAGATCCCTGATGATGCATTGGAGGGGTTTTAGCTGTGGACTGTATGTGATGGCCAGTGGAGTCCTGTTGGTTTCTTTCTTGGGTTTGTCTTGCAGTAGGAGGCTTCTGGCAGATGCGGTTGTACCTCAGTGCTTGGCTGTAGACAATGGATCGTGTGGTGTGCCCGGGATGGAAGCTGGAGGCATGAAGGTAGGCATAGCGGTCGGTAGGTTTTCGGTATAGGGTGGTGTTAGGTGAATGAACCAGTGGTGGTTCATTGGTGGTGTTAATGTGACCATCACTTATTTTCACTGTGGTGTCAAGGAAGTGGACCTCCGGTGTAGATTGGTCCAGGCTGAGGCTGATGGTGGGGTGGAAGCTGTTGAAATCGTGGTGGAATTTTTCCAGAGTCTCCTTCCCTTGGGTCCAGATGATGAAGATGTCATCAATGTAGCGTAGGTAGAGAAAGGGCGTGAGTGGACGAAAGCTGAGGAAGCGTTGTTCCAGGTTAGCCATAAAAATGTTGGCATATTGTGGGGCCATGCCCATAGCGGTGCCACTGATCTGGAGATATATATTGTCATCACATTTGAAATAGTTGTGTGTGAGGATAAAGGCACAGAGCTCAGCAACCAGTTGTGCTGTGGCATCATCAGGGATACTGTTCCTGACAGCTTGTATTCCATCTGTGTGTGGGATGTTTGTGTAGAGAGCCTCTATATCCATGGTGGCTAGGATGGTGTTTTCTGGAAGGTCACCATTGCATTGTAGTTTCCTCAGGAAATCAGTGGTGTCACGGAGATAGCTGGGAGTGCTGGTGGCATAGGGTCTGAGTAGAGAGTCCACATATCCAGACAGTCCTTCAGTGAGAGTGCCAATGCCCGAGATGATGGGGCGTCCAGGATTTCCGGGTTTGTGGATCTTGGGTAGTAGATAGAATAACCCTGGTCGGGGCTCTAAGGGCATGTTGATTTGTTCCAGTGTTAGTGTAGGGAGTGTCCTGAGTAGATGGTGCAGTTTCTTAGTGTATTCCTCAGTGGGATCTGAGGGAAGTGGCCTGTAGAATTTGGTATTGGAGAGTTGTCTGGCGGCCTCCTTTTGGTGGTCAGACCTGTTCATGATGACAACAGCACCTCCTTTATCAGCCTCTTTGATTATAATGTCAGGGTGGTTTCTGAGGCTGTGGATGGCATTGCGTTCTGCACGACTTAGGTTATGAGGCAAGTGATGTTGTTTTCCCACAATTTCTGCCTGTGCACATCGGCGGAAGCATTCTATGTATAGGTCCAGACTGTCATTTCGACCCTCGGGAGGAGTCTATGTGGAGTTCTTCTTCCTGTGTTGTTGGTGGGAGGGTAACTGTGTATCAGTGAGCTGTTCAGTGTTATCCTGAAAGTATTCTTTGAGTCGGAGACGGTGAAAGTAGGCTTCCAGATCGCCGCAGAACTGTATCATGTTTGTGGAAGTGGCAGGGCAGAAAGAGAGTCCCCGAGATAGGACAGACTTTTCTTCTGGGCTGAGTGTGTGGTTGGATAGATTGACGATATTGCTGGGTGGGTTAGGGGTACCACGGTTGTGGCCCCATGTGGCAGATAGGAGTATAGATAGCTTACAGTACTTTTTCCTTTCTAGAGAAGTGAAGTGAGTAATGTAGATCTCAACATAAGTTCCCAACATAAGTACTTAAAGACTGTGTTCAGTTCACTCCTTACATTCTCATTACAAGTAGACTGAGCTCCTTGAATCTTCCACTTGAAGACACATTTTCCAATTCTTTAATCATTCTGAAAGCTCTTCTCTGAACTTCTCGGCAGTTTTGCAACAGCCTTCTTGAAGTGTGAACATCAGAACTGCACACGGTATTCCAGCTGCAGCCGCATCAGTGACAACTACTGCAGTAATATAACCTTTCCATCCCTACTCTGTACTCCCCTCCTTATACATCCAACAATTGCATTAGCACTTTTGGCCACAGAATTACACTGAGAGCTCATGATCAGCTGATTATTCACAATTACCCTCTTCCCCCTTCCCCCAAGTCTTTTTCAAAGTCATTGATTCCTAGGATAGAGTTCCCCATCTGGGAAATGTAGTTTACATTTTTTGTTCTAAGAATCATAGAGTTTATAGCCAGAAGAAACCATTAGATCATCTAGTCTGACTTCCTATATACCATAGGCCATTAACTTTGACTCAGTTAACCCAGTGCATTGAGCAAAAAAATCTTCTGTTTGACTAAAGCATACCTTCCAGAAAGGCATCCAGTCTTGATATGAAGAAATAGATATGAAGAAATGATATGAAGATAGATATGAAGAAATAGAGGATCTACCACTTCTCTTGGTAGTTTGTTCCATGGGTTCATCATCCTCACTGTTAAAAATCTGTCTTATTTCTAATTTGAATTTGTCTGACTTTGGCTTCCAGCCATTGGTTCTCATTATGCTTTTCTCCACTAAAAAGCCCTTTGGTACCTGGTATTTTCTCCCCTTGAAGGTACTTATACATTGTATTCAAATCACCTTTCAGTTTTCTTTTTGATAAGCTAAACAGATTGCAACACTTTAACAGCACAATGTAAGGCATTTTCTCCAGCTTTCATATCATTTTTGTAGCTCTTTTATGTACCCTGTCCAAATTTTCAACATGTTTTTTAAAATGTTGACACCAAAATTGTATTATTCTAGTATCAGTCTCACCAATATTGCATACAGAAGTAAAATCACCTCCCTAGTCATCCTATTCACTTATTCCACTGTTGTTATTCCAAAGATCACATTGGCCCTGTATAAGAAAAAATGAAGATAATCCCTACCGCAAGAGTTTTCAGTATAAAAGACAGACACAGGGAAGACAAGATAAACTGGGAAACTCTCAGAGGGAATAACTTGGAGGATTCATTTGTTCATTTTATTAGTGGTTCATATCTTAACACAGAAGAAGAGAATATTCAGGAGAGACCAGAATGAAGGGAGAGTATTGCTTGGCAAACTGGGATGGGAAGGACATCCATGCATAGATGGGGACATGTAAAAAGCCATAGATAGGAATAGGAGGAGATGAATAGGGCACTGAGATGGGCATTATTGACAGTGCAGAGCAACTGAAAACTTCTGAGGTGTAATAGTGTAGCAAATTAAATCTTATCCCTTCCTGTAGGAAATGCCAATGAAGATTATAGTTTTAAAAACATAAAGTAAGCTGGTTACAGACATTAGTGGCTGCTGTGTCTAAAAAAGAGCAGGTGCAGACCAGTGTATCTTCTGTCCACACTGAGTGAGGCTGATGACGTCTGTGCACTCCAGATCTTACAAGGTATTCATGAAATTCTGTATTGTACTCAGTTACAAGGCAATGGGTGGGACCCAGAAGAAACTAGAAATACAAGTTATTTGCTGAATGGACATGTTAATTCAAGACAATTATATCCAAAAACCTTCTTACCACTCATCTTGCCCATACATGTATATGAATTTTATAAACTGAAATGCCTGACTTAACTTTCAAAAAGAACAGGAGTATTTGTGGCACCTTAAAGACTAACAAATTTATTTTAGCATGAGCTTTCGTGAGCTACAGCAAATTTGTTAGTCTTTAAGGTGCCACAAGTACTCCTGTTCTTTTTGCGGATACAGACTAACACGGCTGCTACTCTGAAACCTGACTTAACTTTCGTTTGTACCTAGAATAAAAAACAAACAAAAACTCACCACAAATCAACAATAGCAACAAGAAAACCGGAGAGTATTTTCTTCTAATTCTTCATACCCTTTGGAAAAAACTGAGCCTGATGCTGATCTTACACTAGTGAGAATCAGAAATAACTCTACTGAATTTATTAGAGTTACAGTAGCGTAGAACTGACATGAGATCAGAACCAGACCTTCTCTCCAAGGACCTAATCCAAAAACTTCTGAAGTCAACAGCTTCAGTTCAGGCCCTAAGAGACTAAAGGACAAATCCTGCTCTCTGATAAGCACATGTAATTCCTATGAATTTCAATGAGACTCGCACACATCTGACCATTGACAGAATTTACTGACTGTAGAACTTATGCATGAGAGTGTGATGATTCAGAGCTGCAATAACTATGACCAGAAAAGGTGATTCCAGGTCATCCCTTCTGTTGCTTTTTAAGATCAGCTGAATTCTTAAGATACAAAGATACAAATTGTCCCTGCTAATTTGAAAATAAATAAAGTTCTTCACCAAAACCTTCTCGTTGTTCTTCCTCCAAAATAGAAGATTTGGTACAGGTCAATACTTTGCAAGATTTTCAACATCAAGAAGTGGTATTTTCAGTACAGACCTCAGTGGTGCCTCCTTTCAGATGCCTCTCAAGGGGAGGCATCAAGTCTTCATCACTGGCCATAATCAGCTATGTTGAACACAGGTTGTGTTGAGTTGTAGCCCGATGACAGACAAATTCAAGCAGAAAATTTGACAAATTTGTCCCCTTCATATATTCTGAAATTGTGGAAGCGGGGAAAAGTATATTGTTTCCTAAAATTATTGTGAATCCAGTCTGAATATCTTATTAGAGCCTTAAACTGTTTCAGTATGAGCAAAACAATTTGTTTAAGGACAAGTAAAACCTGTCTGGTTATTATTAATAACCCCCTGCCTTATTGATAGATGGGCAAAGAAAATAATCTTACTAAACCTATGAAATCAAATCAAATATTAAAATTAGTTACTTAGAAGAAGCCAATATGGAGTTATCTTAAAACAGGCCAATTAATGAATGCTGAGAATCTTAAATCCAATTAGACCCCATTAAATTTCAACATTTAAGGAATAAACAAAAGGTTTAAAACATTTCCAAGTACCCATGTTTTTTCCTAGAGGCTTTTCTCTGCAAGGAAAGGGAGGGTTCACCTTATCACTAAGTACACACCGTACTCTTTGGAATATCCTGAATAAGGAACATCTTCACAGTCTTTCATAAGACCAGGTCCTTTGTAAAACCTGTTTTTTACAAAGTTTGTTTTCCTGTTTATCTCTTATACATGAGGATTATCTTTTTGGCCAAGTTGTAACAATTGCAATCTATATCCAAAGACTCGTCCAACACAACGAATGAGCATCATTAACACATTCAAATTGTGGAACAGGAGGAACCCACACTGCAGAATTTCAAAGCTGCATTCCTAGGGTTGTAACATGGTGTCACGGAGTCACCGGGCAATGCTCTGGAACTACTCCATATGAAGCCAGTCAAGACTCTGGGGGAGCATGCCTCCTCTCTGTGACCATACTGTCTCCAGGGCAAGAATCTTACACAGCTTCGACCTTCCTGGGTCTGACTTCGGAGCATTCAGCATCCCCTTCTCACACCAGGCGCTTCCCACAGCGAGTCCGCACAGGCGGGGGTCCTGGGGAAGTCAGTGGGCCCTGCAACCCAATTCCGCAGGCAGACCTGACTCTCAGCCAGCCAGTAAAACGGAAGGTTTATTAGACAACAGGAACACAGTCCAAAAAAGAGCTTGTAGGTACAGGAAACAGGACCCTAAGTCAGGTCCATCTTGGGGGCAGGGAGGCCAGGCCCTGGGTCTGGGCCTCCCTCTCTTTCCCTAGCCAGCTCCAAACTGAAACCCCCTCCAGCCCCTCCTCTGACCTTTGTCTCTTTCCCAGGCCAGGAGGCCACCTGATCTCTTTGTTCTCCAACATCTTCAATTGGCACCTTTGCAGGGGAGGGGACCAGGCCATCAGTTTCCAGGAGACAGGGTGTCGGCCATTCTCTGTGCAGACAGCATCACACTGGCCCTCTAAAGCTCTGCAACAATCACACACCCTTATCCCATCACCTAAATACTTAAGAAAGACATAGGGGAAACTGAGGCACACACACATTATTCAGAGAAAACATTAAGAACATTCCCACTTTGTCACACATGGTTTCTTATTAGCAGACCGCAGCTCCTTTAGGAGTTTCTTAAGCTTGGACATTTCATATAATTAAATAAACAAAAATGAATGCATATGATGTACTCTTCTCCAGGCACCATATTATGAAAGTAATGATGAAAATATCCTAAGCTTCAGTAAAGGCACAAGCAAGTTTAATAAAAAAGAGTTATATATTATTTTTGCATCAATATTGTGGGTCTATTCTGTATAGAGATATGGTACTTCCTAAAAGAAAACATTTATAAGTAGTCTCATCCAGAATTCTAACAGGAACACAAACCTTTCATCTTGAAAGGTGTGCATATTCTGCAAATGTACAGTAATTTAATTTAGAAGTAATATGCATGCCAAATACTGACTTTTAATTGCTTTGTACATACACAAAGATCAAAGCAGATCTCTGAATTTTCTAATAGCTTTTAAGGCAGAGCTCAGTGAAATCTCTTATGATCGTGTAACTGACTTTGGTACTTTTTCTAAAATATTTTTATTTCCTGGAATAGACTTTGCTGTGTGTTTTGCTCTGTTTTCACTGTTGTACAAACAATTGTATCACACTAGAAAAAGGGTTTTGCCTGCAATGGGAAAATTAAAGCTTTATGAAAACAGACCTTGTTCCTTTTCATTCAAAAGTGATGCTTCTTCATTAGAATCAACATCATTCTCTTTGGAAAGTTTCAGCTTTTAATTTGCTCAACTTTTCAATAAATAATTCCTTTTTAAGTATCAGATTATTAGACCTTTAATTTGATTTCATTTTAAAAATTGACTATTCTATGCTATGCTATATTTTAAAATGTTTTGTACAACTATTTAATACTGTGCTAAAATTGGTCACTCATGAAGAAACTCTAAGCATAGACAAAGTGGGCACAATTTAGCAACATAAATTTAGATAAGGAGTAGGAGGTGTTTCCTGGAGATCTGAATTAATCCTAGTATTTAGTATTAAAAATCACCTAAGTAACCATTTGGAGTACCAAAATTAGTTTTTCTTCTACATAACAAAGAACATTTTGTAGCTAAGTCTAAACAATAGAAGAATAAATAAATGCAGGGTAACTGCATCTGTATCCCCAACTCCATTGTTCACTCCAGCAGTGCCCAGTCTGGCCTCAGGTCTACAGATATCAAGGTGTCTGGACAAGAATGCCTTGTACCACTCTCTTCTGAATGTGGTTTTTAACACTGCACAGGCCCTGCCTTACACAGTGATATCCCCAGCAAGCCAGCCAGTCTGCCTAATGGCCAGCGCCTGTGCTGCTTTCTCTCCGGGGGCTAAGAATAGTGTCTTGCCAGCAGTTACAAGTTATCACACAGCTCATTCTAAGCAAGCACATTTATTCATAAGGTAAAACAATTACAGAGAAAATATAGGGAAAAAAAATTCCTATACATGTGCTAAATGCTTACCAAAGGTCACTCCTCAGTCTTATGGGACCCTAATAGGACAAAATCTTTTTAACCCTTTTGCAGGGGCTGCAGACCTCCTTGGACAGGTCCTGTCTATTTGCTGGATCAGAAAGAAGGCCATGAGTCAGTTCAGTTTTTACACTAAAATCCCTTCCTTTATTCCCTAGTCTGAAAATCCAGCCTGAACCAATATGTGCAAACCAGGGGGTGGAACTTCTCTGGAGTTGTTTAAGCTGAGGGACTCACCTTAATTACCTCCTACTGGTTTTTAGTGCCTGTAGGAGCTGTGGTAAGCCTCCCCATGTAATATTAAAAAAAAAAATTGGAGATATACCAATCTCCTTGAATGGGAAGGGACTTTGAAAAGTTATTGAGTCCAGCCCCCTGCCTTCACTAGCAGGACCAATTTTCACCCCAGATCCCTAAGTGGCCCCCTCAAGGATTGAACTCACAAACCTGGGTTTAGCAGGCCAATGCTCAAACCACTGAGCTATCCCTCCCCCTCCACTGAACTATCCCTCCCCATATAATGGTCCTCAAAGATACTGCATGCAGTTGCAATATCTATCACAGCTAATTCTAAACAAATAGAGGAACAGGTAAATGCAATACATAATTAATAACACTAGTTGGCTCTCCAGTATGAAGCAGAAAAAATAAAGATCTGATATATAAGTAATTTGGGGGTTAGACAGAAGCACAGAAGTCTCAGGTATGTGTTGCGTTTACACGGGTCTCTTCTATTACTTTTACTGTTTCTAGGGCAGTGGTGCCCAAACTTTTCCTGACGTGCCCCCCCCCGATAATGGAATCTCTCCACGCCTCCCTCCTTCTCTCTAATTACTGCACAGTTGGCGCAGCAAAGGAGATTGGATTGAAGGTGGAGCTGGGAGCTGAACTGGGGATGGAAGGAGAGCTGGGGCTAGAAGCGCAGCTGGCCTGGGGATGGAGAGGGAATGAGGGCAGAGCTGGGTTGGGGACAAAGTGAAGCTGTGGGTGGGAGTGGAGCTGGGCTGGAGGAAGAGCAGGGGGTGGGGCTGGAGGAAGACCAGGGGGTGGAGCTGGACTGGGGGCAGAGCGGCACTGGGTGGGGCTCCCTCCCTGACCCCAGTGGGAGCTGGCTTGGGCCCCACAGCACACCCACCCTGCGCATGCCTTTGTGCCGCCCTAAGGGGGCACGGCCCACATATTGGGGACCACTGTTCAAGGCGCATGAACCACACACTACCAAGACAGAAAAAAAGAAGTCCTAACTCCTCCCCTTTAGGAGATATAAATAAACCTCATGTCAGAGCCCTCCTCATACATTCAAGACACCTTCTTCTTCTGCTTTTTATAATTTGCATGGGCACTCTGTAGTTCAGGCCTGCACAACATATGGCCCATGGGCCGCCTGCGGCCCGCATAGGCTCACTTTGCGGCCCGCAGGGGGATTCTAAATCCCCCACACACGGCCCTCTGCGCGCAGCCCAGAGCCCTTTGAATCCCGGCCGCGGCTCCAGCAGATGGGCTAGGGCTGGGATTTAAAGGGCTCGGGCTTCCCTCAGCGGCAAGCGCTCTGGGCCCTTTAAATCCCTGCCCCAGCCCCGGAAAGCTCCAGGTTCCCCCAGCCACCGGAGCCCCGGGCCCTTTAGTTTGCTGCTGAGGGCTCCCAGCCACCTCTTCAGCTGGGAGCCCCTGGTTGATTTAAAATCAAGTATCACCTCCCCACCCCCAACCTTCCTTTTTGGCCCACAGCTGTTTTGGTGGGGCAGTGCTGGGGAAGGAGGGTTTGTTTCTGCAGGGCTGGGCGGTGCTGGGGCGGGGTGTTTTCGCGGGGTCGGGAGGTGCTGGGGGGGGGTGTTTCCACGGGGCCAGGAGGTTTCGGCCCTCAGCTGTTTTCTTTGGAGTATTTGCACTGTAAAAAACAAAAGAAATAGTATTTTTCAATTCACCTAATACAAGTACTATAGTGCAATCCTTCATCATGACAGTTAAACTTATAAGTGTAGAACTATGTACAAAAAAAACCTGCATTCAAAAAATAAAACAATGTAAAACTTTAGAGCCTACAAGTCCACTATTTCTTGTCCAGCCAATCGCTCAGACAAACAAGTTTGTTTAGATTTGCAGGAGATAATGTTGCCCACTTCTTATTCACGTCACCTGAAAGTGAAAACAGGTGTTCTCATAGCACTGTTGTAGATGGCGTTGCAAGATATTTACATGCCAGATGTGCTAAGGATTCGTATGTCCCTTCATGCTTCAACTACCATTCCAGAGGACATGCATCCATGCTGATGACAGGTTCTGCTCAATAACAATCCAAAGCAGTGTGGACCGACGCGTGTTCATTTTCATCATCTGAGTCAGATGCCACCAGCAGAAGGTTGATTTTCTTTTTTTGGTGGTTCGGGTTCTGTAGTTTCTGCATCAGAGTGTTGCTCTCTTAATACTTCTGAAAGCATGCTCCTCACATTATCCGTCTCAGATTTTGGAAGGCACTTCAGATTCTTAAACCTTGGGTCGAGTGCTGGAGCTACCTTTAGAAATCTAACATTGGTATCTTCTTTGCGTTTTGTCAAATCTGCAGCGAAAGCATTCTTAAAAAGAACATGTGCTGAGTCATCAGTCAAGGCTACTATAAAATGAAATATATGGCAGAATGCGGGTAAAACAGAGCCGGAGACATACAATTCTCCCCCAACGTGTTCAGTCACAAATTTAATTAACATATATTTTTTAATGAGCATCTTCAACATGGAAGCACGGTCTCTGGAATGTTGGCCAAAGCATGAAGGGGCATAAAAATGTTTAGCATATCTGGCACATAAATACCCTGCAATGGCGGCTACAAAAGTTCCATACAAACTCCTGTTCTCACTTTTAGTTGACACTGCAAATAAGAAGTGGGCTGCTTCCTAACTCTGTAGATACCTAAATTCACTTAGTGCCTAAATTTTTCAGTATGAGTTTCCTAGGCACCTAAGTTTCTGCCTCTGAGCATGAGTACTGCTGCCCCAATCAAGGGACACATACCATGTGCCTAAGCCCCCTGGTGATCCATGAACTGGAAGAAGATAAGAGTTCATCTACCTAACTTCTGTGCTCAGAGACCACCTACTAGTTTGCATTCCATTCAAATTCTGGGTTGTGTAGGATCTCCTTTATAAATTTTAGTCTTGTATTTAGCACAATAACCTGGGATGTGAGAAACCCAAGAGTCAATTCCCCTCACCTCAGACAGCAGGGGAGAAAGGATTTGAACAGGGGACCTCCCTCACCTTTGAGAAGCAGGCTCTAACTACAGAACTATGGGATAGTCTGGTGTAAGACTTCCTCAGTCTTTCCAGTTGAAGCTTTTCCAAACATCCCAAGTGAATGCTTGAACCACTGGCCTAAAAGGCTAAGGTGGGCACCATCTTCTCTGGTGGCCATTTTGTGTGGAGGGAGGCAAGGACCACCTCCTCCTCCATCTATTCGGTGTGGAGAGAGGCAGATGCCTAACTCATTCTTACAAGAAAGGACTTAGGTGCCTAAACTGCCTGACTCCAGGAGAGGAGTTCCCAGTTGTGAATCACAAGCAGTTACAGGTGCCTGCATGCAGCCCATCTTTGAGCACCTCTGTGAGAGGGGTGGGGCTTAGCACAAACCCTCTCTTCAACATCTTCATTGGCCAATTTAGGCAGCTCCTAGCCCAGTGGTTCTTAACTAGGAGTCTGTGAGCAGGTTTTGGGAGGAAGCACCAAGCAGGGCAGAAAGTTGAAGGCCCACCACATGGGCTGAAGCCCAGGGCCCTGAGCTCTGCCACCTGGGGCTGAAGCCAAAGCCTGAACAATGTAGCTTAATGGGAGCCCCTGTGGCATGGGGTCCTGGGTAATTGCCCTGCTTGCTACCCCCTAATGCCAGCTCTGGCTTTTATATGCAGAAAACCAGTTATTGTGGCACAGGTTGGCTGTGGAGTTTTTATAGCATGGGGGTGATTCAGAAAGAAAAAGGTTGAGAACCCCTCTCCTAGCCTACTCTGCTGGCTGTTATGAATTGTATTTTTAGGTGCCTCTCTCCCCATCCTCTCTCCCCAATAAGGAGCTACATACCTTATTCAGGCTTTGTGGATTTCAGTGGCATTCCTGTGATTTTTCTATGTGACTAAAAGTTAGGCATTGCAATACCTAAGTCCCTTTGGAGATCCAGGCAAGGTAGTTTTTAGCTTGATCAAGCTAGCTAAGGTTACCATTATAACCTCCACGTGGGTTGATCTTGACTCAGGGCCATCCCTACACATATGCAAAGTACACAGCTGCATAGGGCACCAGGAACTCAGCTGCATGCTCCTCCAGCCCCTGCTCTACCCCTTCCCACCCCTGCTCCACCCCAGCCCTGCCCCCACCCCACCCCTGCTCTGCCCTAGCCCTGACACTGATCTGCCCCCACCTGACCTCTTCCCACCCCTGCTCTGCTCCAGCCCCACCTCTGCAGCAGGGGTCAGGTGCCCTGCACTCACTAGGTGGCAGGAAGTGGACTGACCCTGCCCCATCCCACTCTGTGCTGCTGGCTCCCAAACATGCCACCAGTGAGTGCTGGTACCATAGAGTAGATGAAACAATGAATTCACACTACTTGTGGCTCTTTTGGGTAATGACCCCTAATCCGGCTCCTGAACCACTGGGCAGCACCGCTGTAATCCATGTCACATGTGATCCTTTAGCACGTGCTAGCTCAGGGAGGCTCTTTATTTAATTCTATTTTAATAGTATTCCTGCCCCAGAGGGCTCGCGGGTGCCATACACTAGCTGGGATCACTAGCAAGTGATTCAGATCAGTGCGGGGACGACCGGAGCCCGCCGGTACAATCTGTGACGCTTAAGAAACCCGTTTTTCCCGAGGGAAGAGACGCTACTTCGGAAACCCCTTGCCCTAGTGACCGCAGATGGGGACGCCCGAGCCCAGCGGGCTCCCGGGCAATCCGCCAGAGCAGGCGGAGTTCAGAGCCGCCCTTTCCGGGCAAGGGCGTCCCCCACCGGCAGGGCTCAGGCTGCGAGGCGGGGGCGCAGGAAGTTCCTGGGCGGCCGGGCTCCGCCTCCAGCCTGGAGCGGGAAGTGGCGGGGCCTCGCGTCCCCCCAGCCCGGGGCCCGTAGGTGTCCGCCGAGCCCCGCCCGGGCCCTCCCCGCGGGCTGACGGGCGGCCCA
Organism: Mauremys mutica; assembly: GCF_020497125.1. NCBI lineage: Eukaryota > Metazoa > Chordata > Testudines > Geoemydidae > Mauremys > Mauremys mutica. The sequence continues at coordinate 46,776,059 of NC_059074.1, read as the reverse complement.
GGGGCGGGGCGCGGGGCCGGCCCGGCGGAAAGTGCTGAGTCACGGCCTGACGCGAGCCGCCGCCGCCGCCCACCCCCGTCACGTGCTACGCCGGGACAAGGCTCCTGCCGCCGCTTCCGCGCACTGCGCCTGAGCCGCCGCGTCCGTCTCCCCGGGGGCACCTGCCGCTCCCGCCGTTCCGAGAGCCCGGGGCCGGCCGCGCTGCCCTGCCCTGCCCTGCCCCGCCCCGCCCCGCCCGGCTGCGGAGGCCTCGGCATGGGGCTGCTGTCGCAGGGCTCCCCGCTGAGCTGGGAGGAGACGCAGCGGCACGCGGAGCACGTGCGCAGACACGGCATCCTCCAGTTCCTGCACATCTACCGCGCCGTGGCCGAGCGCCACAAGGACGTTCTCAAATGGGGGGACGAGGTGAGCGGCGGGGGGACGCGCTGCCTGTCAGCGGCCCTCCCGAGCGCCGTGCGGGCTCCGGCCGGGAGCGGCTCGCCCCCTGGGGGCAGGGCGGGGAGGGACCCGGCCGGCGGGCGGGGGGGCAGGTTGCTGCCCCTGGTGCCTGCACCCCCGCGGGCCGGCAGCGGTCGCCGCACGCCCGGCGCCTTGGATTTCGCTGCCTGGGGTGGGGGCGGCTTCGGAGCTCCAGCCCCGGGGCTGCCGGCCGGGAGCGGGAGGCGGGGGTGCGGAGCAGCTCGGGGCTAGTGCGGGGCCGGGGGGGCGGTAACTCTCCATCGCTGTTTTAACGGCCTCCCCCTGCCGTGTGCGCTCCGGGCCGGAGTGATGTTTAAACGCTTTCCCGGGGCATCTCTAGACGTGTGGTACTTGGGGCGCTGCTACTTCACAGCAACTGCTGTGGGTTGCTTTTTTTAAAGCAAAAAATTGTTGTGTTTGTTGAGCCCAAGCCCGTTCGGCTTTAAAAAACGAGTCTTAAAAACGAAACTCATATTAAGCCTCTGACTTAATTGTCAGGAGTGGATAATTGTAAAGGGGCGGGGGGGCTTGGTCAGTGCCTGGGAGATTAACTTCAGCGTTAGGTTCCTGGAGACCATGTGTTCAGAATTCTTCCTTTGGGTCTTAGCTCCTGAGCGTGAGATTGATGGAACACCACCACTCTTCAAGATTTCTTTTAAAGCAGGGGTAGGCAACCTATGGCACACATGCCAAAGGCGGTACACGAGCTGATTTTCAGTGGCACTCACACTGCCCAAGTCCTGGCCACGGGTCCGGGGGGCTCTGCATTTTAATTTACTTTTTAAATGAAGCTTCTTAACCATTTTAAAAACCTTATTTACTTACAACAATCGTTTAGTTATATATTATAGACTTATGAAAAGAGATCTAAAAATGTTAAAATGTGTGACTGGCATACACAACCTTAAATCAGAGTGAATAAATGAAGACTCGGCACACCACTTCTGAAAGGTTGCTGACCCCTGTTTTCAAGTCTTGAGTGCACTAGTGGCAGAGGTAGAGTGAGTGTCATTCTCCCTACCGTATGATTCATGGTAAACCACCCTAATTTGCCCCTGCAGACACTGTTAGAAGCTATTCTGTATAGGTTCTATTCTATCATCTGTTTTGTACTCTGGTACTTAAACCACACTCATGCTCAGATACTATGAGCATCTTCCAGTCATTCATTAAGCAAGGTGATGTTTATTCTCACATCCCCGCCCATGTGCCATGAAGCGTTTTGGTAGGTTTTTTATTTATAAATACATAGAAACAGGTGTATTTAAGAAGTCAAAGGTGCTCCTTGTACTTGGAGTGGAAGATGGTGAGGTTTGTGATAGTTTTCAGTTCCTGGAGGAGTTAATTCCACAGCCTTGGACCAGCCTTTGAGAAATTTCTATCTCCTGCACAGACTAACTTAACTCTTTTCCCTGCCCCACAGTGGGATCTAGGATGCCACCATTTTGTCAAAAAATGTTAAGGAAGAGCTAGCAGGTCACAGCTTGAACCATAATACAAATATTTGGTTTCATTATCTATAGTTATTGAGTAGTACATCTCCATAAGAGGTAACCCCAGGAGACCTGGACATCCCAGTGGAAGCAAGATAGACAAGGGACTCTTGCGTTGCACCTCAAGCTTGGTTCCTAGATCACTGTCAAACCAGAGAGATCCAGTCTGCTATTAGGAATAGGTTTTCAAACACTTCCCGTCCAAAGCACAGTAACCACGGGTATAATCCATCCTGGGAAGGGCTCTATTATGAAAAGTATCAGAGGGGTAGCCGTGTTAGTCTGGTTCTGTAGAAGCAGCAAAGAATCCTGTGGCACCTTATAGACTAACAGACGTTTTGCAGCATGAGCTTTCGTGGGTGAATACCCACTTCTTCGGATGCATCCGGATTCTTTGCTGCTTCTGTTATGAAAGAATTTCGTTTTTAACGGCTTATCAATGCTCTAGAGATTAGGGCAGCCTTGTACACACTGGCAGTTGTCAGAGACCTTGTATCCAAAAAGGTGGTCATGGGGCAAGTGCACTCTTGGGCCACCATGTTTTATGTAAACAATCCAGGAAGGCTTTTGATTGCAGAATTTCCCAAACAGAAGGCACAAGCATGGGAGTGAGCTCTTCAGCCCCTTGAAGATAGCTGGGCAAAGAGACTGCCCTCTCTGCTGAGGGAATGTAGGTCTCTATTTTTCTCCGCTCTTGGTTGTAGCCCTTCTTAATGTTCTTTCTCTGATGACCAGACACAAGCTGCCAGATCTGGTTTGGAAAGAGCGCACCACTGTGAACAGACTGTCCATGTTTCACAGTAGCAGCCATGTTAGTCTGTATCCGCAAAAAGAACAGGAGTACTTGTGGCACCTTAGAGACCGTCATAGGTCTCACCCCCACTTAGAGCTGTTGAGTTCCAATATGGGGACCTGCATGAATTTATCTCTAAACTAAAATCCTAGTTTAGATCTGGTAAAAGCTACCACCACCCAATCAGGTACGTGGATTGGGACACAGTCCTTCCCCAAAATCCTTGGGGATCCCAAGAACCCCAAATCCATGGAGTTCTTACACCCAGGAGAAATAAACCATTCCCCCCTGCTTCCTCCCCCTCCCTTTTTCTAAGAGAGATACCAGGATCCAACTACAGAGGGATGCTTCCCTCCTCCCCTTTCCCTGAGAATCCACCCAAGGAAAGATCAACCAAGTTCTTAACAGAAAAGATTTATTAAAGAATAAAAAGAAAATAACTTGTCTCTGTAATCCAAGATGGAACAATACACAGAGTCTAACCTATAAACCTGGAGAGCATTCCCCCTCCCCCTTTCTTTCTCAGTAAAAGCAAAGTAACAGCAAACAGGAATAAAGAATTTCCTTCAGCAAACACACAATTGCAAATGTAGAAATCAAATTATAAGACTAATCCGTCTTTCTAATTAATACTCACTATTGAATAGTAGGAACTACTCCAGGAGAACTTGGAGACATGTCTGGCCTCTCTTAGATCCAAAAAGAGAACTCTCTAACAAAGAACACAGACAAAGGCTTCCCTCCACAGAGATGTGAAATTATCTTGTCTCTGATTGGTCCTCTGGTCAGGTGGTCATCAGGTACTGCATGTTAACCCTTTACAGGTAAAAGAGACCTTAACCCTTAACTATCTGTTTATGACAGACTAACAAATTTATTTGAGCATAAGCTTTCGTGGGCTACAGCCCACTTCTTCGGATGCAACTGTCTATGAGCAGTCTCAGGATCAAGGAGTGGTAGAGCAGAACTCACGCCTTTTTAGTATGAAAGTTAATTTTTTTTAGGTTTTCCTTTTTTTTTTTAAAGTCTTAAATTAGCTTTTCTTTCTGACTGTTTCCTCTACCATCAGAAGAACTGACTGGAGCTATCTGAGGGCAACTTTTATACTTGGTAGATGTAATGCATGATGTCCAGTAGTGGGAATGGTTTTCCCTCCTCTTGGCTGCTGATGTTCTCAAGGGTCAAAATCTTAGTATCTAGGGGAGTTCTACCAACTTAATGCTAAAATGTAGGCCCGAGAAGCCTGTAGGCCTTCAGGGAAGGAGAATTATAGGCAACAAACTTTCCCTCTTTCTGGTTGTATTGACCTGTTGCCCCAGATGTAGTAATATAGATTTGTGTACTGTATTATGCTCTGCCTTTCAGAGAGCAGGTTAATACCTGCGACTCCTTTAAAAATGTTTTTATAGAGCAAGCAGGAGTTATCTCAACTCAATCAGAACAGATTATTCATTATTTCATTGCTGTATCAATCAATGTATGTTAAGATAGCTCTGTCTTGACATATTGTAAGCTGGGTCTTAAGGGCTCAAGAAGGTATTGGAATCTGTCAAACATTAGTTGGTGAAATTTGTGATTTGAATTTATGGTTCTGTGCGCACACAGAACAGTAACTTATTTTGCTTTCATATTTTTTTCAGCTTGTAAAACAGTTCATTTGTATTAGACACTGACTAGTTGAAAAAGAGATTAGATTTCTCTGATCAAATAGCCAGGATTGTGGAAAGCTTTGTGGCATCTTATGTTGAACTCAAGTTTAAAACAGGGTTAATTCTTCTAACAAAAGAAAGTGCTGTGGACTTGGACACTGTATACCAAATTATAGCTTGAAAAATGTTTTTATTGCCTTGGCTATAAACCCTTAAAGATAGGAATTAATAATGGCGATGACAACTGTCACTTAACTGTAGTGATGCAGTCAGGGCTGCTGTAATAAAACTGATGTTATAAAATACATTTCTGAGATACAGTTGAGTAATAGCTTCTTTCTTTCTCTTTTCCTTTAAAAATAAAAAATACTATCAAAGATATACTTGCCTGCCCAGCTCTGTGTCTGGAACAGGGAGGTCATTACCTGCAGATCCTATCTGTTCTTGTCCACAGGCAGCTAGAGATATTTAAAAGATGCCTTCTCCCTTCATCTCCAAAATCCATTTTCACAAAGTGGAGTCACTGTGTTTGCTTGTGAATGCAGAGAGAACCTGTAGCCTGGGGTTGTAGAGCTGTCCAACATCTTGTCCTTTCTAGAACATTGTCATTTTGTCATAACATAGCATACCTATAGCACACTATGCACTTGGCTTATAAAGGTGTTAAGCACTAATGGCTCCCCTGACTTCAGTTGGAGATGCAAGTGTTTTACACCTCTGAACATCAGGCAGAAGGTATCTGGACATAAAACAGCATTCAAACCACCGTTGTGATCCACTTGTTCTGAACAAAGCTAAACATAGCTAATGTAGTGCTATATCCCTCCCAGTGTAATTCCACAGTGTTCCTGCCCACCTTTCAGTAGCAAGTTTGAAAGATGAAAGCATTGGCTCTGTGACCTCTTGAGCTGGTAATCTATTATCTTGGGAGAGGCTAAGATGATACTCGGTCATGATTTTTGCCAGGCAGCTTCCCTCTTTCTTTCCCTCCCACCTCCCCTCCCGCCCCAAAAAAACAAAAACCCCACTGCTCCAACAACTGAACCCTCACAGCAGCAAAGACAGACACTACGCTGCAGGGAGGTAAGGTAGACCATATTCTGGCTTCTCCACAGTTACCCTCCTGAAAAGGTATCTGTACACTGTAGTGCTTTATCAGTCTCTCATTCTATTCCAGTTCATCTTTCTGTCTGCAACTCAAAGCACACATATGAAGTTTAACTTTGCAGCCTATGTTGGATTCTGAAGAGTGAAATGGCTGGGTTCTTGGCCGCTAGACTCAGTTCCATTGCTTTGTGCTGTGCATGCACTTGGGTATACCAAGTGAAACCCTACTGCATATATTTTATTTAAGTTTGTCTCTGCAGTCCACTTTGCTGCAAGACAGAACAAGATTGATGTTTTTCAGACCTTGTGCCATGCCAGATGTGGAGTGAATGGTGTGAGCAAGAGAGTGATTAGAAGAGAGATGGGGAAAGGGAGTAAGAAGTAGCACCAGAACAGGAAGGAGATGCACCAGTGTGCGTATTAAAGTTGCAAAGGGGGTAATGTTTTTTGGTCAAAATGAAAGCTGCAGAAAACAATAATGATTTATGCGCAAGAATGTGAATGAAATGGCAATCTGGCTTGCAATTTCTATTCTGTCCTTGCTTGTTTCTTGAAATTAGACACAATAACCCTTCTATTGGATACAAGTCGTGCCACTGTCAGTTTTTAGGCATAGAATACAATGAAGTGGATTCAGTTTTCACAGGGTCATTTTCCTTTTAAAGAAAAGATGTATGAATTTGGACGTCTTGAAAACTTGCCTGGCAGCTAAGTATATTAGCCACAGTGAAGAATCTGTGCCACCACACTCCTTAAAATTTAAATGAATAATAAAACAGTTGTGTACTCTTTGCATTGTATTTAATTTTAATGTTCAGTCAGCTCTTTTTAAGCTGTAAAAAAGTGCTCTCTCCTGGTTTTCTTGTACACCTTGTTTCTTCCTGACCCCCTCTCTCTTTTTCATGGTGTACCGTATATTTTCCTACATTGTATTTCATCATCTTAACCCTTCCTTTTTTCCCTACATTGTTCCATCAGCTTCATCTATATCTATCAGACACATTGATGAAAATGATTTATTGGGGAAGAGTCAACATGTTTTTTGTAAAAGGAAATCATGCCTCACCAATCTACTAGAATTCTTTGAGGGGTCAACAAGTATGTGGACAATGTTGTGTGATGGATTTCCCCCGGGGTGCTACCTGGAACTGGGGTAACGCTGAGCCACCTGACCCACTAGCCTGGGCTCCCTCTCAGACAGTACTGCTGTGACAAGCTGCAAAACCCTCCAGCCTGCACTTTCACCAGCATTCATACAGGTAGGGACATACCCAGCTGCAGTCACATGCAGGCTCTCTGACCAACCCCTGAATAGGAAGGCTACAGGTATGGTAACTCCCAGCTCCCCAGGCACACATCCCCTCTGGAGTATAAACCCAAAATTATACCGTCTGGCGCTGCACAGGGAACTGTACAGCGTAAGCTGATAAAGTTCACCCCCTCCCTCAATGTGGAGAGGAATATGCAACAGTCTTTGCCCATTGAGCTATGATTCCCATATACTTCACTCTAACTCGCTGGTTTAGATAAAACAAAAACAAGTTTATTAACTATAAAAGATATCTGTTTGCTATCACTTAAAAGCTAAAAGCAGCTTACCTAGCAAATAAATGCAAACTAAGCTTAATATACTAAATAGATTGGATATGAATTAGCAAATGCTCATCCTGAGAGATGATACAAGCAGGCTGCAGATTCTTAAGGGGCAAACTGCACTTGCTTTACAGCTTGGAATCCCCAGGTATTTCATTCACAGGCTAGAAATCCCTTTAGCTTGGGCTCAGCACTTTCCCCCAGTTCAGTCTCTTAATCAGGTGTTTCCAGGAGTCTTCTTGAGTGGGGAGTGAAGAATTACAGATGATGTCACTCCCTGCTTTATATGGCTCTTGTATAGGGCGGGAACCTTTGTTCCAAAGCTTGGTTCCCAGACCAATCTGTGGAAAATTACTGACATCCCAAGATGGAGTCAAGAATCATGTGGCCTGGTCACATGTCCTTGTAGAGTCATAGCAGCCATTACTTTCAGGCTGTTTGGAGTGTTCACAGGAAGGCTCACCCTGTGGGAGATAAGCCTCTCCTAAGGCTTACTGTTTTTTCCTAATGGCTCATTGCCCTGAATAGGCCCTTCCCCACCAACTATATATAGACTGATTGTCTAGTGGGCATTACCCAGGTGTAACTACATTTGAAATACAGATACATAGTCAATATTAATAACTTCAGGTACAAAAATGATCCATGCATACAGATATATTCAGCAAATCATAACTTTTCAAATGACATCTCACATGACCCATCTTGCCTAAAATGCATTATAATTTTGCCATTATCATATAATATATATATATATAATGATGATCACTGTGAAGAATATGGGGTACAGTGTCACAGGGTGATCCAGTGGGTATAGTGCACTTAGATTTTCAGAAAGCCTTTCACAAGGTCTGTCACCAAAAACTCTTAAGCAGAGTAAGCTGTCATGGGATAAGAGAGAAGGTCCTCTCATGGATCAGTAACTGGTTAAAAGACAGGAAACAAAGGGGAGGAATAAATGGTCAATTTTCAGAATGGAGAAAGGTAAATAGTGGTGTTCCCCATGGATCCGTACCAGAAGCAGTACTGTTCAGTATATTCATAAATGATCTGGAAAAAAGGGTGAACAGTGAGGTGGCAAAATTTTGCAGATGATACAAAACTACTCAAGATAGTTTAGTCCAAAGCAGATGGTGAAGAGTTACAAAGGATTCCTACAAAACTGGGAGACTGGGCAACAAAATGGTAGAATAAATTCAATGTTGATAAATGCAAAGTAGTGCACATTGGAAAACATATACATATAAAATGGAGTCTCTATTAACTGTTGCCACTCAAGAAAGAGATCTTGGAGCCATGGTTGTTGGTTCTCTGAAAACATCCACTCAAGGTGCAGCGGCAGTCAAAAAAGCTAAGTGTTTGGAATCATTAGGAAAGGGATAGATATACAAGATAAAAAATATAATTTTGCCTTTATATAAATCTGTTACACCCACATCTTGAATACTGTTGTGCAGATGTAGTCGCCCCATCTCATTTATGTGTGTATACATATATATGTGTATATATACATATGTATGTATTGGAAAAAGTACAGGAAAGGGCAACAAAAATGATTAGGGGTATGGATCAGCTTCCATATGAGGAGAAAGAAGGCTGGTACTTTTTAGCTTGGAAAAGAGACGACTAAGGGGGGGATATGATAGAGGTCTATAAAATCATAACTGGAGTGGAGAAAGTAAATAGGGAAGTGTTATTTACTCATAACACAAGAACTAGGAATCACCAAACGAAATTAATAGGTAGCAGGTTTAAAACAAACAAAATGAAGTATTTTTTCACACAAGGAGTTGAACTGTGGAACTCTGCCAGAGGATGTTTTGAATCATAGAATCATAGATTATTAAGGGCAAAGACTATAACAGGGTTCAAAAAGGAACTACATAAGTTCATGGAGGCTAGGTCCATCAATGGCTATTAGCCAGGATGGGCAGGGATGCAAAACCATGCTCTGAAGTGTCCTTAATGTCTGTTTGCCAGAAGCTTGGAATGGGCAACATGGGGATGGATCACTTGATGATTACCTGTTCTGTTCATTCCTTCTGAAGCACTTGGCGTAGGCCACTGTTGGAAGACAGAATACTGGGCTTAGATGGACCATTGGTTTGACCCAGTATTGCCATTCTTATGGTCTTATGCTAATCCAGAGAACTAAAATGAGGGGCCCCATTGCCAAGAGCAACACCCAGGCAAGAAGTCAAGCACACCTTTGCATGTGAAAGGGAAGGGTAAGCTGGTTTCTTTACCAAAATGTAGTTCCTGGAATCTACACAGGGATGTTGTCTCTGCCTAGTAGTTGTCTGACAAATATGGAAGAGAACATATTCATTGCATGGATGGTAAGAAGACTCTACTAATTTAACTTTCTCCCATCTTTTGTGGTGCTTCCCAGAGCTAGCTCCTGTGCCAGCCCTCAGATGCTGTTTAAGGCTGTTCCCAGCAGCAGCCATTGCAGAGTAAAACCGATAGGTCTTTGACAGTTGTATTATTGCCCACATGATTTTTGAATAGTTGTAAATTAACTGAAGCAGCTGAGGAAAAAAGAATCTGGGTGTCATTGCGCACAACTCAGTAAAGACGTGCTCCATATGCTGTGGTGGTGTCCCCCCCCCCCCCCCAAAAGTGAACAGTGTTAAACTCCACAAGAAATGGATGGAAAATATGGCTGAAAAAATTATATTTGGAATATTGAGTTTTGTTTTGGTCTTTCTCAAAAAAAAAACAACAACAAGGAAGGGGTTTGAAGACTTGACAGTAAAAATGAATAAAGGAAAAACTTCCATAAGAAGAAAAGTTGAAAAGAATTTAGAGAGAAGACCAAACTCCTCTCCCCCCCTCCCCCCAAAAAAAGGATGTGCAGAGAAAGTAAATTGTATATTTAACCCTCTCATCTTGCAAGAATAAGTCAATGAAATTGAAAAGCTGCAAACATATTTTTATTTATTTATTTTATTTGTACAACACAATTATCCTGCGCAACCCATTGTCACATAGTATCTTTGAGGTCAAGAACTTAATGGATTGAAAAAAGTCTTTAAAGCTTTCATGACTGACAAGGATAGCCAGAATTAGTAAGGTTTTTAAAAAGTAGAAAGCTTCATGCTTCGGGTCCCTAGCCAACCTCTGAGGGGGGGATAGGAAAAAAACCTAATCATATGAGTAGGTTATTCCATAATGGTCCCCTGTACATTGTCTTTAACTTTCCTCTGAAGCATCTGGTAACTAGCTGACTGAGTACTTGAATATATCAATTGCTGTCTGATCTGGTTACAGCATTGCCTGTGTTGCTAGTTATCTATATGTAAATCTTTAAAACTTCAGCTAGGTGAAGATACAAATTGACACAGTCACCTAAAATACATCTATTTTTTTTTTAAACCTATGTTACTAATGCTATTAGAAGTGAGCATTTTAAAAATGCAATATGTTTATCACTGTTTATGCACTTTGTTTATGTTTTGTGTATTTATCTCAGTGTGGAGAATGGCGATGAATGAACTAACTTTCATTCTCAGGTTCTACTTATTGCTGACGTGCATTGGTTTCATATGCTGCAGAAGAATGCTGTTTTAAATCATTTCCTTGGCATCTTAAGTTTATAGAAACACTTGTATTGGTCTTTAAGTTTTGTAAAAGCTTGTTTTTACAAAATTTAAATGTTGGTTCATGTCAGTTCTTTTAAGCTTCTGCAAATTATCCTTCCAGACAGTAAAATTCTGAAAACAGGCTGTATTTTTTAAAACTCTTATCCTTCATGCAAAATTTCACAGTTTGGCCCCCTGCCAAATACAGCATGACTGGCTGCATTTGAATGGTGGCTGTATTTGAATGGTGCTTGAATGGTAGCTGTCTTAATCGCTACTTGCCTGTGTGCCATATGAGAAAAGCAGCACTCATGAATGATTAGGTTAATTGCCACATGACTGCTTGTTCATGCTTTTTCTCCGAGCACAATTTGACTAAATACAAAAAGTAGGACAATGGCATTATTCCAATACAAACAGAAGATTTAGCATGTCCCTAACATTTGTATAACTGCATCTGCTGTATTGATCATGTTGGTCTTTTCTAGGTCAGGATTTAAAGGTGCTAACACATGTTAGCTGACACTTTGAAAAGCCTAGAGTCTACACTAGATTTTTAGAAATGTGTTAGCTAATGCATGCTAGTGTTACACCTTAAATCTTAATCTAGACAAACTTGCCTTGTGGTGTTTCTGTGCCCCTCTGCCTTAGTGTGACCTTCAGGCATGTCACCCCTTTCCTGTTTTTTACTATCCTTATCAAAACCCTCTTCAGGGGAGAGCTTAAGCTAATTTACATATTTTTTTAAAAAGCCTCAACCCTCAAGATGTGTACATAGTACATATTAACCTCTCCAATGTCCCTGTGATCACCTAACCTCTGCCTCCACCCTCCCCTTCATTTCCCTCTGTGGGTCTTGTCTTAGGCTATGTCTACACTACACTTATAGCATCACAGCTGTACCAATGCAGCTACGCCATTGTAAAAGATCTCATATAGCCGCTCTATGTCAACACAAGAGAGCTCTACCCACTACATTTACACCAGTGAAATTTACGTTACTCGGGCTGGGGAGGGAGAGAGTGTTTTCACCCCCCTGAGCGACAAGTTTTGCTGACATGTGGCAGTGTAGACCAGGGCCGCCCAGAAGATTCCGGGGGCCCGGGGTCTTCGGCGGCGGGGGGCCCTTCCGTTCCGGGACCCGCCGCCGAAGTGCCCCGAAGACCCGCGGCGGGGACCCCCCGCCGCCGAATTACCGCCGAAGCGGGACCCGCCGCCGAAGTGCGGCGGGGGGGGTCCCCGTTGCGGGTCTTCGGGGCACTTCGGCGGCGGGTCCCGGAACGGAAGGGCCCCCGCCGCCGAAGACCGGGCTGTGCTTCGGCGGCGGGTCCCGCTTCCCCCCGGCCCCAGCCTCTTACCCCCGGCTCCCTCCTCGCCCGGAGTCTCAGCGCCTCGCCGGAACAGCGGCAGCGTGTGGCCAGCGGGGCCTGAGCTCCGTCCCGCTCAGAGCCGTGTGGGGAGGGGGCGGGGCTGGCAGCTCCACGCTGAGCGGAGGGAGCGGAGCTCCCAGCCCCGCCCCCTGACCACGCGGCTCTGAGCAGGGCGGGGCTCGGGCTCCGCCGGAGACATCAAGCGCTGAGGCTCCAGGAGAGGGGCGGAGGCGGGAGCCTCCGCTGTTCTCTTGGGGGCCCCTGCGGAGCCCGGGGCAAATTGCCCCCTTTGCCCCCCCCTCTGGGCGGCCCTGGTGTAGACATGACCTTAGACTGTGAGCTGCTTGGGGGGTGGTACTCTGTGTTTGTAGATATAGATATATTTTTTGTAAGACACTATAGCACCATAGATATACATTGAAGGAATACTTCAAATGGAAATAACGGATCTTGCCACTGTAAATATGACACTTTGGGGTTGCTGACCTCTGCTGTATTTCTGCATAGTCAGTACTACTGCAGTGTTTCCGGCTGGTATAGATTACTGAGCTCTAAACTGGCAGAAAGGCCAGATTTGAAATATTTACTAGACACCTGATATACAGAAGACGTGACCTATTAGGTTGAGGAAGATATGAAAGACAAGAATTGAGCTGGGGACACTGGTAAAGTCCATGGCAACGTCTTGATCAGAAGCCCAGCCCTCCAGTATCAGGGGAGGAGAAGGCGCCACTCTTGAATCCTACTTGAGGGATGGAAGAGGGTTCAGTCTCTCATATCCTCCTCTGGCTAGGAGGCATATGATAAATTTGATACTCTGCTTCTCTCCACTCCCGCCACCCTAGTATCCACCCAAGTAATGGAAGAGAGAAAGGGCTTCCTACCTCTTCTCCCATCCAGAGCCTCTTAGCTTCTAGGAGAGGGGAGGGGTTCCATTACTCTACCCTGTTCTTATCCTTCCTATTTTGGGTTCTCCCCTGTGCTTGCTTTTGCTCCTGATTTTATGTTGCTGCTTTAGAAAACTATTATTCCTGATTTTTTTCACTACTGTGAGTAGTGAATTACATCAGTGAAATTGATGAGAGCTTTGTTAATTTCTTAGTGCTGCTGCTTGTCACAGATAAGAGCTTCAGCAGGAGATTGGTTTATAATGGTTCACTTCTGGAAGGTTATTTTTGTAACACATAAAGGCTAGAACTTTTTTCAATGAGAGCTAAAATTTGTCAGAAATTGATGTAGGTTCTCTCACCAAGTGGTGAATGGATTTTTCAAGCCCTGCTCGGAGACTTTAATAGTAGCTTTGATCATCCAATATTTGGAGCTCCTGTGGTAGAGGACCATTCTGATTACTGCTCTAAACTTCCTTCTTTCTGTAAAATTCAAATTCGATATCAAACAAGAACAAGACTTTATTTAAAAAGGAAACAGAGTTGTTATTCTGGCTTTGACTAATGTTTCTTTATTGGTCCATGAACAAACTAAACCTATGTGGAGTAGAAAACACAGTTGTACAAACGAATGTCTAAAATTGCACAAAAGACATAGCTTTTCAGTTTAAACCCAATACAATTCATAAGTAAGGCCTTTGATGTTAGATTTATATTGTAAATGTGACTATGTTCTCTTTTTACAGTATTACACCCCTCTGTGTTATGTGGTACAATGATCAAAGAAAGGAGTTCTTTATTCTTTAATGTTCCACATTTTTTCTTTAGCTGTATACAAATGACTATAATCTCTAGGGTTAGATTTCAATAACCCTGCTTCCTGGTTTGTGGTACGTGCTTCAGAGGACATCCTCTAGTCATGTAACACCACGTGCAAAAGATCAAAATATCCTGTCCTGATGTAAATAGAGGGAGGGGAATAAACAAACAGACGAAGCTGTAAGCGTTTGCTATCTAAAACATGAGCTCCCCCACCACCACCCGCATTGTCACTTGAATTCTGTTTGCAGTGGCGTGAACATAATACCAACATATTTTCTATCTCATCTTTTATTTGTGAGCTAAAGTGGGGTCTGTATAAAACCCTTGTCATGCTTTTTTTCTTTGGGTTCAGTACTTGGCATATAGAAGTTCATATTAATTCCCTGGCTTTATTCATTTAAATTAATATGTTTTACTGAACTACAAGTCTTTATTCCATTAGACCAAAGCTATGCATAAGAACATTGCTTTAAAAATTTGACTCCCAGTATTGCTCTGACCCAGTAGACGTGAGCAATTCTATAGTAGGATGTTCTACAAAAAATAGTGCTCCTCTGGACTCTCGTAAGCATGGATACCATGTGTCTTGTGCCAATAAAATCTTCTGTTCTTACTCTATGGAGTTTGAATAACTAAAGGTGGAAAAGCTATTCATGCTCTGCTTCCAGTGTCATTTTGCTCCCTCTTCACTTAATCCCAGAGGATATGTCTACATTGCAGTAAAATGCCCCCAGCTGGCCTACATCAGCTGACTTGGACTTGGAGTGTGGGGCTATAAAATTGCAGTGTAGATGTTTGAGCTCTGACTGGTGCCTGGGTTCTGGGATGGTGCGAGAGGGGAGGATTCCAGATGCAAAATCTACCATTAAAGGCACATTATACTCCTGGGGGAATTCTGTGCCAAAAAATTTAAAATTCTGCACACAGTATTTCAAAACTGCATATTTTATTTGTCAAAACGCACTATAATCATGCCAGTTACAGTTATTTTGGTAATTTATTTCAAAATCTCTCTCAGCAAGGATACAATACAGACCAAAAGAAAGATTCTGGTAACTTTTTTTTTAAATTTTTGACAAATAAATTCCTTACTAGGCTTATTAATACAGAAGTTTGTGTAATTCATTTAAATTACAATACAGAACTGTATTTCCTGCACCTGTCAGAATCAATGCAAAGGCTTGGGGGAGTCACCTCAAGAGTTGACTTGCAATGCACTGCACATGGAACTACACCTTACAATTATTTGGAGAATTAAACTGGTGAAGAATGTCTGCAGCTCACTTAATGAGCAGGGCATCTTGCTGGGAGTTGCTCCAGATTCTGCATGGCTATCAGCTGTCCTCTGGGTAGAGGTTTAAGATGGTTTTCATTACCTAGAAGGCTGAAGTGGCCTGGGTCTTGCCTACCTGAGATCACCTTTCTCCCTGTTCTGTGCCATCACTACTGTGAGGTCAGTAGTGGCTCTTGAACTGGATCCCCTGTATTATAAAAGAGAGGGGGCTGCTAACTGGGTGTACTCTGCCAGAACTACACAGCCTTGGAACTTGCTCTCCCTCCTGGATCCAAAATGGTCTGAACTTGGTGACACTCCATGCACGCACAAAGCCCTCTGTTTGCTAGGGATTTGAGTAAGACATAGGGGGTGAGGGTTTTTTTAAGAGTCGTTTTTTTTTCCCACTGTGTGCTCTCTTAGATAAGGTTTGATTATATAAGACTGATGGAATTAATATTTGTATATTAGTATTAATGCTGATTAATTATCGTAAGTCCAATTCTCAGGCCCCTCAGAGCTTTTTCTACGGATGTTACATTCCCCCCCCCCATCTTAAATCTAAAGAAATCTCTGACAACTTATTCAACGATCAGCCCCCTCTCTGCTAAGAATGCTTTCTCTGGCTCTCATGCTTTTCATCCTAATGCTTGTTAGCTGCATTGTCTTGGAATGCAGCTGTCCTAGAGATTTATAAGTGGAGATGAGGGTCAGTGAGGTAGCTGGTTGATGGCCTTAAAACCATTTTTCAAGGTTTTGGTCACACAAGACTAATAACCAGTGGTGAGATTGGAGCACGGAGGTCATGTTCTCACAGCTGTCGATCGTGCTAAGATGAGCTACTGCATTCTAAACAAGCTGGATCCTCTGGATTGGTTCTGCCTCTACCCCCAGGTGCAGATAATTCCAGTAATCTAGAAGGAGATGGCTAATGTGTAGATTGTCAGCCCAACCCATCCAAGAGGAGGGGATAAAGTCTGACAGGCTGAAGATGAAAGAAGATATTTCTCCATGTTATAGTTGCCAGTCATCTAGGGTTGGTGATCTACCACGAGCTCAAGGCTTCTCCTCACTTTGAATGGGGGGTAGGTACCTTAGATCTGAAGCAGGACAGTGACCTAGCTAGTTTTTGAACCAACTTCACTTAAATCTTGGCTGGGTTTGGTTTGAGCCAGTTCTTCATCCAGATACCGATTTTTTGTGAGCATTGGGACATCTTTGTAAAAGAACTGGCAGCAGATGGTTTAGTTAAATGAAATTGACAAGTTGCACTCTCCCTGCAGCTAGGACCACAAATGCACATACAACTGTTAATTGTGACGGTGCTGTGCTGAATCGTGATTAGGCTCTGTGAAGGGGAAAGAAGGTACTCCGTGTTAGCTCTCATCTCCAAATGGCTTGGCATCCAAACTCCAAATCAGATAGTGTTGCTGATAATAGCTTTTTAGTTTGTGGAGGCTCTCACACCCCAGATTCCTGAATTAGGCAATAAGGGGGAGAAGGAAAATAACTTTTCTGTATCCACCAGCATTTTTTCATTACAGAATAAACAAGAGGACAAAATTAAAGGTGCTCTTGACTGGTTGTAAGTCAGCTGAAGTGGTAGTGAATGATGAAAAATTATATAGGTATTGAAAACTAGTTAAATATCAGCTCTGTTTGTTTCTAGACCCTGGTTGTGTCATGGGTGTAGAATTTCTGTTAGCTGCTCATGTGAACCTATGATATAGTGTCTTTTTGATGTTAGTTGGGATCTGTTCAAACTCATTTAAAAACGTGAAGGATAAAAATAACTGCTTTGTTTTGAGCAGTCTTCAATAGTTTGCATCTCCTTTTTTGAAAGAAGAAAATTTTAAAACAATGAATTAACTCAGACCTACTTGCTTATATCGTTAACATGCTCTGCACAATAAATCCATAGTGCAACTACTTTTTGCCAATAACTCATCAAATTTGATATCCAGAACTATATAGCTGAACTTTCAACAAATCCAGCTGGATATTAAATGGAAACCAGGTTAGTAGTATTTGACAGTTAGCAATTTAATTTTTCCCTTCATATAATAAACATACACCTCTACCCCAATATAACACTGTCCTTGGGAGCCAAAAAATCTTACTGCATTATATCGAACTTGCTTTGATCCATGGGAGTGCGCAGCCCTGCCCCTCCGCCCGGAGCGCTGCTTTACCGCATTCTATCCGAATACGTGTTATATCCGGTCGCGTTATATCAGGGTAGAGGAGTATAATGCATTTAACAGTCTCTTTTATTTTAATATTTAAATAGATTTACAATTTCATGATACTTGCTATACAAAGAAACTGTCTATTCCAGGGGCTCTTATCAGTTTGTGTATAACTTTCCCTACTGTTTTAACACTTTTAAAAATGTTCCTAAATGCTAACATTGTGTTTTCTCATTCATTATTTACAATAGGTGGAATATATGTTGGTAGCTTTTGATCATGAACATAAGAAAGTACGTTTGTCACTAACTGGAGAAGAAGTTCTTCATACACTGCAAGAGAAGGGGGAAAGAGTAAATCCCAAGTAAGTAGCAGTTTCTTTTTATCTCCTTGTGCAAATGCACTATTGTACAATCTTTAATTACATGATCACATATGATTGTTTTTTTTTCTCCCACAGGACGCCTGCCTTATTTAGTACACAGGATGGGTGGTGGTCTGGGCAGGAATCAGGTTTACGTGATGAAGGAGGTTGTTGTCTGTAGGACTCCTGCCTTAGTATTTGTTGCACAAGTTGGAAGATGTGTAGTGAATTGGGCAGGGAATTGCAGGAATTTAAAAAAAAAAAAAAAGGAAGGTCTCACCGTTGAATGTTACCCTGGAGAATTGGATTCTATCCCTGCCTCAGCCATGGAGTTTCTATGTGATGCTGGGCAGCCTTTTCTGGCCAGCTGAACATTTTGGCGTATGCCTAAAATGGGGAAAAAACCCAAAACAAATAAAAACAACCCAACCCTCTGGCAGTGTATCTCAAAGCCTCGGTCTACAGACTTCATCTTATGCTATAGCACTAAAAAGCCATTTAGACATTGAGGCTTGCACTCTGAAGCCTGGGGACAGAGTGGGTTTCAGCCTGAGTCCAAACATCTTCCCAGCCTTTTTTAGCTCCGTAGTGTGATCCTCGTGAGCCCAAGTCTGAATCTGTAGACCTCGGCTCTGAGACTCTCTGCCACAGGTATAGGTTTGGTTTTTTTGCCATGTAGACATGTCCTTAAGTGCATGTTCCCTGTTTTCTCAGTGCCCAACTTGAGATCCTATGGCTGACAACTCAGTTGCAATTTTCCAGAATGGGACTTGTGTTTTCAATAAAAAAAGTGCTATAAAAATGCTGAGTTCTCTGAAAAATCAGGCCTCAGGTGTTTCAAGTTGGGCACCTAAAGTTTAGTTGACACTTGACAACTTTGGCTTTTTTTGGGCAATCTCTGTTCCCCATCTGTAATATGAAGATAACACCTAATATCACAATGGTATTGTGAAGACAAATGTTTGAAGCATTCAGATACTGTAAGAGCACAAGAGAAATGCCCAGGAGGAAATGAATAATTTTGTATTCAGCTCAGTATATGTATGGTATATATTAAATTAGGCCTGGAGCCTCATGCTGATTGAGAATAAAAAAGAATATTAAATGACTGTTCACTGAAAGAGACAGAGGTCCTAGTGTTGGACTCGAATTAGGGCTACATGTGCAACCTTAATTCTGACTTTTCCTTACTTTTTTGAGTGCTTGACTTTGCAAGCTTATTGTTCTTTTAATATACCGTATTGTCCCGAGTATAGGCCGCACTTTTTTCCCCTAATTTAAGTCTTTAAATTAGGGGTGCGGCCTATAATCGGGATCTTGAAAAAAAACAACAATAAAAATACGGTACTTCAAATCCCAGCCGCGGCTGGGATTGAAAGGGCTCTGGGCTGCCCGCCGCGGTGCGGAGCCCAGAGCCCTTTAAATCCCAGCCGCGGCGGGGAATCAGAGCGCTCTGGGCTGCCCGCCGCGGCGGGGAGCCCAGAGCCCTTTAAATCCCAGCCGCGGCGGGGAATCAGAGCGCTCTGGGCTGCCCGCCGCGGCGGGGAGCCCAGAGCCCTTTAAATCCCAGCCGCGGCGGGGAATCAGAGCGCTCTGGGCTGCCCGCCGCGGCGGGGAGCCCAGAGCCCTTTAAATCCCAGCCGCGGCGGGGAATCAGAGGGCTCTGGGCTGCCCGCCGCGGTCGCCCGGCGCCCGGCCCCCGGCCGCGTGTCCCCCGGCCCCCGGCCGCGCGTCCCCCGGCCGCGCGTCCCCCGGCCGCGCGTCCCCCGGCCGCGCGTCCCCCGGCCGCCCGTCCCCGGCCGCCCGTCCCCCGGCCGCCCGTCCCCCGGCCGCCCGTCCCCCGGCCGCCCGTCCCCCGGCCGCCCGTCCCCCGGCCGCCCGTCCCCCGGCCGCCCGTCCCCCGGCCGCCCGTCCCCCGGCCGCCGTCCCCCGGCCGCCCGTCCCCCGGCCGCCCGTCCCCCGGCCGCCCGTCCCCCGGCCGCCCGTCCCCCGGCCGCCCGCGCCCGGCCGCCCGGGCCCCGGCCGCCCGGCGCCGCATTGCCCGTCCCCATCCCCGCGTCCCCCGCCGCCCGGCTCCGGCCCCGCATCCCGGGGCTCCTGGCTCCAGCCGCGGCCGGACTGTAGTGCCGCCAGCCACATCCAGGCAGCGCAGTAACGGGGCAGGGAGGGGGTGTTGGAGAGAGGGCAGGGGAGTTCGGGGTGGGGGGTGGATAGGAGTTGGGGGGGTCAGAGGGCAGGGAACAGAGGGATTGAATAGGGGCAAGGGTCCTGGTGGGGCAGTTAGAAAGGATCAGGGGATGGATGGGGCGGTGGGAGGCAGTCAGGGGCAAGGGTTCCAGGGGCTGTCAGGGGACAGAGAGAAGGGGTGGTTGGATGGGGCAGGGGTCCCTGGGGTGGGGGGAAGGTGTCAAGGAACGTGGGGGGTTGGATGGGGCAGGAGTTCGGGGGGGGGGGGGGGCATGATTCCTAACCCTAAGAACATTTGCTAATGTTGTTGATTGTTGTGCAGGGGAGAGGGTGAGAACTGTTCCCATCAGTCTCCTTGTTGTCCATTCCTTTTCCCTTCTTTATTTACAGTATAACTACAAAATAGTTTTCAATATTTCTGAGTATATAACATATGCCGTCAAAAGCAGGACTACCAAAAGCGTTAAAAGTGTTAAAAATACTGGTACATGTCTTCCTATTCATTAAATAAAATACTGTTTTACTGTTCTACTAATGTGTATATTTTCTTTAAGTTAAAAAAAGTTAAAAATTTAATTTTTTTAAAATAGCACCAAACTTTAAGGGTGCGGCTTATAATCAGGAGCGGCCTATACTCGGAACAATACGGTAGGTTAATACAGGGGTTTTTTAATGCAATTTCCTTATTTAAAAAAAAGTGGAGACAAATTCTATGTTTAAACTACATTGATCCTCCAGTATGGGTCTTCAGAGGGGTTGGACTTTTAGAGTCAGAGCCCAGACCTTTACCACTTGAGCTAAGAGAGTAACTGGTAGCAAGAGTAAGCTTTGAGAGGGGAATGCACTATCTCTGGGTTCTGGAGGGAAATGTTTTCTAGTAGTTACAGAGACCTTGCACCACAACCTGGCCCCACCCCTGCCCCACAATTCGCTACCCCTCTGCTTTCTAGTCAGGTGTCTTCCTGCCTGGATGTCAGCAGAGGGATCCTAGAAAGCACAGGAGAGTCTCTCCCTGCTCTTAGTTCTGTGCCCAGCACCATATGAACCAGAAGACGCAATTGCACGGAAAGTCCTGTTCAGCTGCTGCATTCCTGGTATGGAATGTGCTCAGCACAGATGGGGTCTTTGGAGAATTTAACTGCCAAATTCTTATCTAATCTTTGTGCATGTGCAAATGGATTTTTTTCATAGGCTTAGAACTTAGCCAGATTGGGGCGAATTTTCACAGGAAGGGTGTTGTGGAGTAGGTCCACCCCATCAGGGAGTGTAACAGTGTGGGGTGGCCCAAGTGGCCTAGTCTTCCCGGTCACCACAGTAGCCCTGCCTCCTAGGGCAGCATGGCCTAATGGTCGGGGTCAGTGCAGCAGTCCTCTGTGGCAGGGCAGTGCGGCCCAGCGGCCGGAGTCAATGGGACTGCCCAGTGTGGCCCAGCGGCCGGAGTCAATGGGATGGCCCAGCAGCCACCCGGCCCCTCCCTACTGCACCAGGTCCAGGCCTGCTTGTGGCAGGGGCATTCGCCACCGACTCAGCAGGGATCCTTCCGAAACACACTTAAGTCAAACGCCGGTTCCGCAACCAGATCAATGCGTAGTTCCCTTGTGCTACTTCCTATTAGTCCTTCCATGGCCGGTAGTCTCGGGGGTTCTGTGGTCTTTCCTCCATCTGCAGTGTTGGACAGCTGAGGGTCAGTTGGTGCTGCAGCCCGGCTGGCCTCTACGTCCTGGAGTGCCAGCAGTCTCTTTGCAGGAGCCTGCAACACACCTCCATGCCCTTCGAGGGTCAGCCCAGACTGAGCTGAACTGCTCCTTTTTATGTCCTGGTTCCAGCTGGAGCAGGGACAGGGGTGTGTGGCTTCCTCTGCCCACAGGGTGTGCTTAACCCTTGCTGAACCAGTATGGGGTAGGTGCACACCATTACAGAAAGCAAAAAAGCACATCTGTGACACCATGGTAAGTCCCTGCTCCAAAGCGTGGAGGCACTAGAGCTTCTCAACAAAACAGATGTAAGAATTTTGTAACATGGGCAAAACAGTGTATTTTTCCCTACACTTGATCATGGGGGAAAAAACAGAACAGTTTAGCTGAAACTTTAACAGGAAAAAAGGTCAGCCTCCAGCAGACACCCAGCATGCAAATTTTCATCCCAAATGGTTGAAGTTTGGCAAAATTGTAAGCAACTTGAAAACAGGGTCTTTGCCTAACACTTTCTATAATTATGTTAACTACAAGTGACACTACTAGCTCTGCCTGTAATAGAAATCTGTCACAGTCATACAGCACTTAAATGGTAGAAACTACTACTTCTCTCACATACTGCAAGATAAGTGCTATCAAATTTCTAATTCCATAGAATGTTAGAGATTTGGTAGGTTTTTTAAATATGCGATAGTTCTCAAAGGTTCTAGTCTTCCCTATAATTCATACTTAATAATCTATCTCTTTTGTAGTTGAATAAAAATATTTAAACTGTGGTATTCTTCCATTCCAGCCACCCAACACTTTGGCGTCCAGAATATGGAAGTTATATGATTGAAGGGACACCTGGGCAGCCATATGGAGGAACCATGTCTGAATTTAACACTGTACAGGACAACATGAGGAAACGACGGCAGGAGGCTGCTTCTGTGTTGAAAGAAGATGAGGCTCTTTGTACTGTGACATCATTTCCAAGGTTAGATGCTATATTTTTCTGAGAAGTACATATGTAAGGCTGTGGGCTGAATGGCCTCTGTGGGGCTGATGAACACTTGTCATGTAAGTGATTTTCAGTTTGAAAAGAAAAGGAGATGAATTTAAACTCACTTCTAGGTCTTGCTGTTCAGGTCAGTCCGTGCAGCTGTGTGTGTGTCACATAATTCATTTTTGATGATTTGGCTATATAGATAAATCTTGTTTCCCAAAAAGTTATTTCCTGTTGATGCTGATGTACTTGTGCCTACTTTTTCATTCTTGTAGGTCACTTTTAAGCATTCCCCAATAGCTTAGCGTTGTTTAGTGAAGACATTTCCTGAAATTATTGCAATATAAAATGAACATGCAGCATAGACTAGAATTCAGAGAACAATCAGTGAAGCAGAGTAAATATCTAATAAAGGGGTGTTCCTTCCCCACCCCCCAGGTTTAAGGAGGGATTTGCTAAACATGACTAATCTGAAGCAAATTTCCAAACCGCTTATCTGAACAAAGCACGTGCATGCCTAAAGCGGAGGAGAAAACTACTGTTGATGCTTTTTGAGGTGTTGAACTGACTTCTAATAGAAAAGGATTGTGAGGAACACTTTGAAATGAACAAAGTACAAATACAGAATTGTGATGTGATAATATGTATCTAGACAGGGCATCTGCCTGGAGAGTCCTCTATCCTTTGTATGAACAACATATCTGCTTCTTTAGCTTGTAAAAAAAATCTCCAGAAGAAGTAAACTGAAATAGAATTTGGGCATAATTATCAAACAAAGAATCATACTTCATAGTCTCCACTTGAGGGAAAAATTATGTTTCCAAGTGGAAATCTGCTAACATATTAACTTTAGTTACCACGTCAAGTCAAACATAGGAGGAGAATTTTGTTAATTTCTTAATAATGGGAAAATAAATCCTGTTGCACTGTAGAACAGGAGGTCTCTTGAAATTCTGGTTTACCTTGTCTGTGTGGCTCCTGAAGTGGAACAGAAACGGATGGTCCTAAAATCTGGCTCAGAGCATGGGTATTACAAAAATGGAGTTTGCAGGGAAGTTCCCAGTTCTGAGCCAAAAATATGGCTTTTTAAATTATGCCCCAGGAACTTTAAAACATGTATACTATCAAAATCTACTTTCACTTCATGGAGTACTTAAACTAGTTATGTCTGCACTAACAGGAATGTGTATAAAACTATACACTGGACAGCTCAAGTGTATTACAGAATTATTTTTGGCATTACAGCCTTGTTAAAAGATTATACAAATTTACCAGCCTAAGTACAAATCTGCAGCCCCACCCTCGTTATGAAGAAGAAAGTCTCAAGAATTGTACTCCTCCCAAAGTAGCAGGCAAATAGAATTTTGAAAGGCTGTGATAGTAATGTGCGAAGCTGGTTGAATTTAGCACTTGAATCAAGTAAATTATACACAGTATAAGCTATTTATAAGATTGGTTTGGTTCATTTAAGCTAATATTTTGATACTGGCTCTCTGCCATCTTGCCTTTAAAGTTCTGTTTGGTGGAGCAGAGTCTAGCTAACTTTCTTTGCTAAGATGTTGTAGAGATGATGCAGCACTTAAAAATTGCAGGCATCTGGAAAGTTTATGAAAAACAATGAAAGCTGCTGTAGTTCTCCCAAGCAGGAGCAGTAAAAAGGGGGTATAGAAATGTGCTTATTAAAATTAATTAGTAGTGCTTGTAGTATCGCCTATTTGTAAAACTCAAAACACTTGGGAAAGGTAAGTATGCATTACTATACCCATTTTACAGACACTGAAGCATAAAGAGGCTAGAATTTGCATCCGGTTTCACAGCAAGTCATTGGCCAGGCTGGAAATAGAACTAGAGTCGTTTGATACTGAATTTGGTCAGATCGGTATGCTTCACTCTTAAAGATCAGAGTGATAGAGTTTGTCTGGTCATGCAGACTTCGTGTGGTGTATGCCAGTTAGTGTTAAACGTTACATTTTTATCTGATAAGGCGGCCTGTAATGTCCCAAATTAAACTGTAACAAATGCTACACTACATGAAATATTATGCCAAATCTTAAAAAATTCTTTAACTTTGAGTATCTTAAGGTATGCTGAATTCTTATTTATGTGCAGCCAGGTTTTCTTGTACAACATGGGGGTTGCTTTAAAAAGCATAGCCTTGGTCATACATAGCATGTGGTGTGGAGTAAGTCAGTCACTCACACGCTTACCTTCATCTTTGCTACTGTTTGACTTTCTTATTAAAAATTAGACACATATCATCTACTTTAACAATTTCTGATTAGTGTCAGAGAATGATTAGAGTATATAGAGGTTATTATATAAAATGTGTACATTTCATTGGCTTCTAAGAGTTGCCTAAGAATACTAAACATGAAATGTAGGTTTCCCTAGAGCCGCGCAGTTTTCAAATTCAGAAAATGAATTTTACATTACTGTAGACTGAATGCATGTAGTCAAATCAAAGGAGGCTATAAAGGGGAGCTTTTAAGGTACCAAAAAAGGGTAAAACAATGACATAGATAAGACAGCCTCTCAGGTACCTACTTCAAAGGAGTTAAGACAACAGTTGGGGGAAGAACCTGCCTGGCTGGCACCATATGGATTAGGATTTTTTCCTCTCCTTAAGGCTAGGACTGAGATCAAAAGTCCCCTGTGAGTTTCAAGAGGTGTTCCTGGCAGAAAGGGGTGGGCAGGGGGGAGTGGACAACTCAATTGGAAGCTGATGGGGACCCAGAGTTAACATGCGGCAAGGCTGACAGACAGACTTGAGAGCTAGGGTCTGCAGCCACCTTGCTGTAATTTGGTGCCCAGAAAGGACAGGGGACACCAAAGCTAAATCATGTCTGCCTAGAGATTTGAGGGGAATGCCAA
This sequence comes from Mauremys mutica, assembly GCF_020497125.1. Taxonomy (NCBI): domain Eukaryota; kingdom Metazoa; phylum Chordata; order Testudines; family Geoemydidae; genus Mauremys; species Mauremys mutica. The sequence goes on along the minus strand of NC_059074.1, from coordinate 46,750,739 downwards.
GTGTATTTAAGACCATATGCACAGAGATCTTTTTATTTTTTGAGCTTACTTCTCTGAGCTCTGTGTACAGTTTGGGAAAATAAATCATACTTTGTTTCAGAGAAACTCCTTCTGAGTCACTGCATGGTATTACTGACCATAGCCCATGAAGGAGAACTCTGGCAGTGTCCAAGTCCAGTTGGACCTGCTAGGAAACCTGGTTGGCAGCTGGGAAGGTATAACCTGAAGACCCAGTTGAGAGTGGTTGGGTTTTGGGATCCTACTCCAAAGAGAAGTGGAGGCATGGACCTGCCACTTGAAAGAGGTGCACTCAAGGTCTCAGAAAGGGCAGGTTGCCCAGGGATGTGACAATAGGTGACTCCTAAATCTACCATAACTGAAAGATATGGGGGGATCATTTTTGTATACTTTGTGCATTTCACAACACTTCGTTTAGTCTATTTCACTGTTACCTGTGCATTCGGTTTTCCATGTTTGTGTGAGTGTTTCATATAGCAGTGGAAGAAGAGCATTTTTAATTTGTAAAATCACAAATTGGCAGGGTGTTCTGGGACATATGTGGTATCTGAAACTACTACTTACTCTTCAGAAATTGATTAGTTTTCAGGTTGACTTTATCCCTTTAACAATGACAAGTAAACTGTTGTAAACACTACCGAAACAGATTACTTTAGGGATTTGAATTAAACAGTACCGTAAAAAGGAGCAATTGAGGGCAGAGAATGTCGTTGCATTTCACTTTTAATAATCACGAGTGCTAATGCATACTATGACATACATGAGGACTAATTTTCTAAAGCTTCTTTTAGGGCTTGGCTACACTTGAAAGTTGCAGCGCTGGGAGTTACAGCGCTGGTCATGCAGCTGTGCAGGAACAGCGCTGGTGTGTGGCCACACTCACAGCTACCAGCGCTGGTGTGTGGCCACATTTGCAGCATTTACAGCGCTGTTGGGAGTGCTGCATTATGGGCGCTATCCCAGCATTCAAGTGGCAACAACGTGCTTTTCAAAAGAGAGGGGTGGAGGGTGGTGTACTGTGACAGGGAGCGGGGAAGATAGAGAGAGTGATTTTTGGAGCCAACACTGTGTGTTAGCTTCCTGGATTGAAAAATCACAAAATGTTCGCGAACCCTTAGTCTTAATTGCAAACAGCCTGCATCCAACGCTGTTTCTCTGTCAAGCAAACATTCACTCCCTGCCTCTCATTTGATCTTTCACAGCCAGGTACAGATAGCTCCTGTTTGCTGTGATCAGTGTTTGTTTTTTTAGATAAGCAGTTCAACGGAGCTCCCATGGGAGTTCACAACAAAACAAAGAGAGGCTGCATAACAAAACAGAGTAATTTAGTTAAAAGCATTCTGGGATATCTCCTTATTCCCTAGAGGCCAATAAAAGCGCTGGTGTGTGTCCACACTTGATGAGCAGCGCTGGATCACCAGCACTGCAATCGCTACACCCCAACCTGACCAGGTGTACAGCCAGCGCTGCAGCCAGGGAGTTGCAGCGCTGGATGTGCCTTGCAGGTGTGGACGGTTACTAATTGCAGCGCTGGAAAGCCTCTACCAGCGCTGCAACTTGCAAGTGTAGCCAAGCCCTTAGTGTTTGCCATTAAAAAGTGACCATTTACCATCCATTAACACATAGTGGTATGAGATTCCACTTATTGCAACCACATTCTATAACTGTGGTAATTGTTGTCAAATACTGACCTTTTAATAGTGACTGCCATAAGGCCCCTTTCTGTGTTAATGACTACTGGTGATTAGGTAACACTGAAAAGTGCCTTAGAAATACCTACGGCAAATATATATTTTTCACCATTTTTATTCCTTTGTCTATTAAGATCCTAGTCTCACCTAACCACAGAGCATTTAATAACATAAAATTATAATCTATTTAATTTATGACTTACTCAAATTGTCATCTATAGATTAGGATGTCCTGGATTTACGCTTCCGGAATGTGAGCCGACGCCAGTAGAAGAAGGTGCTTCAAAATCTCTCTTCTTTCCAGATGAAGCTATCAACAAACATCCTAGATTTAGGTGAGAGTGAGTTTTGAGGAGAAAGAACAACTCTTTATGTATATATTTAATACACAGTTTTATCATAGTGTAAGTGGAATGCAGAGCTATGTGAATAATTGCTGTACAAGTCCCAGAGACACAGACAACGATGTAATGTTACATATTTACTATCAAGGTGACCTATAAAGGTAAATCACAGTTTCAGCAACTTTAACCTGATACTGGCAGACTCCACCACATGGTTAACATCATTCAGTACATTACCTTAAAATTGACTGTTTCCCTTAAGTTCTGGCACAGTCATCCCATTTCTGCTCAAAGTGAAGTCCCAACGTTCATTATTTTGGAAACATCACAACCATCTTGGAATCTAACTGGAGCATGGAGCCAACCTATTTGAGGTGGACAACATTGTGTAGTTTTGCAGAGGCTTTTATTCCAGCATAAGATTTAATCTTTACAAAACTTCCCTTGCCCCATTCTCCCATAGATCATAGGCTTCTTTATTCTGCTTGTGATATTATTGTTAGAAAAAATAGAATTGACTTCAGTGAAGGACCAAATCTGCTACAGTACAAATGAAAATGAGTGACAGGCTAAGTGGACAAATGTTTGGAAGTTTCTCCTAGAAAAAGGATTTAATCTAAACTCTTTAAATTTTAGTACTCTGACAAGAAACATTCGACACCGAAGAGGAGAGAAAGTAGTGATAAACGTACCAAGTGAGTAAATGCTAGTGGTTTTCTTCAAGTAATTGATCTATGTTTGATACTTTACTTACTGAATACTTGTATTTTCCTCACAGTATTTAAAGATAAGAATACTCCATCGCCATTTATAGAAACATTTCCTAAGGATGATGGAGAAGCAGCAAAAGCAGCTAAACCAGACCATATATATATGGATGCCATGGGTTTTGGAATGGGCAACTGCTGCCTTCAGGTAAAATACATCTGAGTCTCAAAATGTTGTAAAATAATGCAATGACATTATCTGCCCTATAAATTTGCAAATAGCATCATGCTGTGTAAGATATATTCTCAAAATCCAATTGAGGACTGTCCACAGTTCACCGTTGTCTAATTTTATCTTGCACAGTGTGATGCTTTCTCAAAATCCACAGCGTTCTCTAATCTTACATTGTAACTTGATAATTTGCCAATATTTAACTTCTTTATAGAAAGGTTATATTAAATTTATATTGTTGGTAGGGCCCATTTTTGGACTTCATTGATAGAGAACAAGACATGGAGAACAGGGTTTGCGTGTCTTGATAATTGTGTTGAATAGGCCCCTTTATTTAGCCAAGCACCTTGTCTTGGAGCTCCACCATCTTAAGGTGTGGAAGACATGCAGATCAGGACTGAAGTATGATTTTGGATTGGTGAAAAACCTTAAACAGAATCTCATGTCAGTCCTTAGCAGGCCACACTTTGAGGAAATAGGTGCAGGTCACCCAGCTTGCAGGTGGACTTTTGAGAAAGGGGTAAAAAACTAAGAACAGGGTTAGGGAAAGCTCTCTGGAACATTTTAAATTGCAGAGCACCTATAAATAAATATAAATGCCATTGCTATTTTTTTTATATTTTACACCTGTGTAAAATTCTTTCTTCATAGATTTTTTTTAGATGTGTTCTTTTCTTTAACCATGCTGTGAACCTCCTAATTAATCTACACAGGTATTCTTCTGCTATTATTTAGTAACAGGCACATAATCCTTGCACAAGCAAATCTTTCCCTCTGTACCTTTCCATCTCTCTCTTCTCTAGTTACTAATTTGATTTTACTTAAGATACAGTAACAGTTTGGCATTTCACAGTGCTCCAGTACCTTTTAAATTTGGTTATTCTGAGTGTCACTGTACTGAAGTAATTTTGCACAAAGGGCTGATGGCTGAGGTAGTTCCTGAGTGTTGGACTTTGTGATGATAGCCTCTGTCTTTGTTGTTGCTTCTTTCTTGGTAACCAGGAAGAGATCATTGTTACGCCTCCATGGAGTTAAATGGAATCTTCTACATGCTTCTTGTTTCACAGCGTTCTGTAGACTGCACTTGTAGTATTCATTTCAAAACACCTTTGTTCCAGATTAAAAGACTCAATGAATGAATGGATGAACAAAAAATAAAATCTCACTGACAGCGAGTTACACATCATTGAGGGGAGAAAGCTCACTACAAACGCAGCTACGGAGGATCCATGCAATAATACATCCAGACTCCTTTTGCAGTGTTAAACATTTATATGCAGCATTACTACTTAAAATATGTGCATATTTTCTATCATCTTTATGTATGTCACCTAGGAAGGGAGTACTGAAGAAAGGGATCGGGGGTCATAGTGGATCACAAGCTAAATATGAGTCAACAATGTAACGCTGTTGCAAAAAAAGCAAACATCATTCTGGGATATATTAGCTGGAGTATTGTAAGCAAGACATGAGAAGTAATTCTTCCACTCTACTCTGTGCTGATTTGGCCTCAACTGGAGTATTGTGTCCAGTTCTGGGCGCCACATTTCAGGAAAGATGTAGACAAATTGGAGAAAGTCCAGAGAAGAGCAACAAAAGTGATTAAAGGTCTAGAAAACATGACCTATGAGGGAAGACTGAAAAAATTGGGTTTGTTTAGTCTGGAAAAGAGAAGACTGAGGGGGGGACATAACAGTTTTCAAGTACATAAAAGATTGTTACAAGGAGGAGGGAGAAAAATTGTTCTTAATCCCTGAGGATATGACAAGAAGCAGTGGACTTAAATTGCAGCAAGGGAGGTTTACATAAGAACGGCCATACTGGGTCAGACAAAGGTCCATCTAGCCCAGTATCCTGTCTACCGACGGTGGCCAATGCCAAGTGCCCCCGAGGGAGTGAACCTAACCGGTAATGATCAAGTGATCTCTCTCCTGCCATCCATCTCCACCCTCTGACAAACAGAGGCTAGGGACACCATTCCTTACCCATCCTGGCTAATAGCCATCAATGGACTTAACCTCCATGAATTTATCCAGTTCTCTATTAAATGCTGTTATAGTCCTAGCCTTCACAACCTCCTCAGGCAAGGAGTTCCACAAGTTCGCTGTGTGAAGAAGAACTTCCTTTTATTTGTTTTAAACCTGCTGCCCATTAATTTCATTTGGTGGCCCCTAGTTCTTGTATTATGGGAATAAGTAAATAACTTTTTTCCTTGTCTACTTTCTCCACATCACTCATGATTTTATATACCTCTATCACAGGGGTAGGCAACCTATGGCAGGGGTGTCGAAGGCGGCATGCAAGTTGATTTTCAGTTGCACTCACACTGCCTGGGTCCTGGCCATTGGTCAGAGGGCTCTGCATTTTAATTTAATTTTAAATGAAGCTTCTTAAACATTTAAAAAACCTTATTTACTTTACATGCAACAATAGTTTAGTTATATATTATAGACTTACAGAAAGAGATCTTCTAAAAAGGTTCAAATGTATTACTGGCACGCGAAACCTTAAACTAGAGTGAATAAATGAAGACTCGGCACACCACTTCTGAAAGGTTGTCGACCCCTGCTCTATCATATCCCCCCTTAGTCTCCTCTTTTCCAAGCTGAAAAGTCCTAGCCTCTTTAATCTCTCCTCATTTGGGACCCGTTCCAAACCCGTAATCATTTTAGTTGCCCTTCTCTGAACCTTTTCTAGGGCCAGTATATCCTTTTTTGAGAGGAAACCACATCTGTACATAGTATTCAAGATGTGGGCATACCATTGATTTATATAAGGGCAATAATATATTCTCCATCTTATTCTCTATCCCTTTTTAATGATTCCTAACATCCTGTTTGCTTTTTTTGACTGCCTCTGCACACTGCGTGGACGTCTTCAGAGAACTATCCACGATGACTTCAAGATCTTTTTCCTGATTCATTGTAGCTAAATTAGCCCTCATCATATTGTATGTATAGTTGGGGTTATTTTTTCCAATGTGTATTTCTTTACATTTATCCACATTGAATTTCATTTGCCATTTTGTTGCCCAATCACTTCGTTTTGTGAGATCTTTTTGAAGTTCTTCACAGTCTGTTTTGATCTTAACTATCTTGAGCAATTTAGTATCATCTGTAAACTTTTCCACCTCACTTTTTACCCTTTTCTCCAGATATTTGTGAATAAGTTGAATAGGATTGGTCCTAGGACTGACCCTTGGGGAACACCACTAGTCACCCCTCTCCATTCTGAGAATTTACCATTTATTCCTACCCTTTGTTCCCTGTCTTTTAACCAGTTCTCAATCCATGAAAGGACCTTCCCTTTTGTCCCACGACAACTTAATTTATGTAAGAGGCTTTGGTGAGGGACCTTGTCAAAGGCTTTCTGGAAATCTAAGTATACTATGTCCACTGGATCTCCCTTCGTCGACATGTTTGTTTACCACTTCAAAGAACACTAATAGATTAGTAAGACACGATTTCCCTTTACAGAAAACATGTTGACTTTTGCCCAACAATTTATGGTCTTCTATGTGTCTGACAATTTTATTCTTTACTATGGTTTCAACTAATTTGCCCGGTACTGACTTAGACTTACCGGTCCGTAATTGCCGGGATCACCTATAGCATTACATTGGTGTTACATTAGCGATCTTCCTGTCATTGGGTACAGAAGCCTTTTTAAAGGACAGGTTACAAACCCTAGTTAATAGTTCCGCAACTTCACATTTGAGTTCTTTCAGAACTCTTGGGTGAATGCCATCTGGTCCCGGTGACTTGTTAATGTTGAGTTTACCAATTAATTCCAAAACCACCTCTAGTGACACTTCAATCTGTGACAGTTCCTCAGATTTGTCACCTACAAAAGCTGGGAATCTCCCTAACATCCTCAGCTGTGAAGACTGAAGCAAAGAATCCATTTAGTTTCTCCGCAATGACTTTTTCGTCTTTAAGCGCTCCTTTTGTATCTCTGTTGTTTAGCAGGCTTCCTGCTTCTGATGTACTTAAACATTTTATTACCTTTTGAGTTTTTGGCTAGCCATTCTTCAGACTTCTCTTTGGCTTTTCTTATTACATTTTTACACTTAATTTGGCAGTGTTTATGCTCCTTTCTATTTACCTCACTAAGATTTGACTTCCACTTTTTAAAAGAGGCCTTTTTATCTCTCACTGCTTCTTTTACATGGTTGTTAAGCCATGGTGGCTCTTTTTTAGTTCTTTTACTGTGTTTCTTAATTTGGGGTATATGTTTAAGTTGGACCTCTATTGTGGTGTCTTTAAAAAGCATCATGCAGCTTGCAGGGATTTCACTTTAGTCACTGTACCTTTTAATTTCTGTTTAACTAACCCCCTCATTTTTGCATAGTTCCCCTTTTTTAAGTTAAATGCCACAGTGTTCGGCTGTTGAGATGTTCTTCCCACCACAGGGATGTTAAATGTTATGGTCGCTATTTCCAAGCGGTCCTGTTATAGTTACCTCTTGGACCAGCTCCTGCGCTCCACTCAGGACTAAATCGAGACTTGCCTCTCCCCTTGTGGGTTCCCGTACCAGCTGCTCCAAGAAGCAGTCATTTAAAGTATCGAGAAATTTTATCTCTGCGTTTTGTCCTGAGGTGACATGTTCCCAGTCAATATGGGGATAATTGAAATCCCCCACTATTACTGAGATCTTAATTTTGATAGCCTCTCTAATTTCCCTTTAGCATTTCATCATCACTATCACTCTCCTGGTCAGGTGGTCGATAATAGATCCCTAATGCTATATTCTTATTAGAGCATGAAATTACTATCCATAGAGATTCTATGGAACATGTGGATTCACTTAAGATTTGATTCTACATTTTCTTTCACACATAGTGCCACTTCCCCACCATTTCCCCCCTCCCGCACTGGTTCTGTCCTTCCGATATATTTTGTACCCTGGAATGATTGTGTCCCATTGATTATCCTCAGTCCACCAGGTTTCTGTGATGCCTATCATATCAATATCCTCCTTTATCATGAGGCACTCTAGTTCACCCATCTTATTATTTAGACTTTTAGCATTTGTGTACAAGCACTTTAAAAACTTGTCCCTGTTTATTTGTCTGCCCTTTTCTGATGTGTCAGATTCTTTATGTGAATGTTTGTCTGATCTGGCCCATACATTACTGCTCCTGACTATAACCTAGAGAATCTCTATCAATAGGCTCTCCTCTAAGAGAAGTCTCTGTATGATCCACATGCTCCTCTGCAGCAGTCGGCTTTCCCCCATCTCCTAGTTTAAAAACTGCTCTGCAACCTTTTTAATGTTTAGTGCCAGCAGTCTGGTTCCACTTTGGTTTAGGTGGAACCCATCTCTCCTGTATAGGCTCCCCCCATCCCAAAAGTTTCCCCAGTTCCTAATGAATCTAAACCCCTCCTTTCTACACCACTGTCTCATCCACGCATTGGGACTCTGAAGCTCTGCCTGCCTACCTGGCCCTATGCGTGAAACTGGGAGCATTTCTGAGAATGCCACCATAGAGGTCCTGGATTTCAGTCTCTTCCCTAGCAGCCTAAATTTTGCCTCCAGGACATCTCTCCTACCCTTCCCTATGTCATTGGTACCTACATGTACCACGACCACCGGCTCCTCCCCAGCACTACATATAAGTCTATGGTAGGGGTCGGCAACCTTTCAGAAGTGGTGTGCCGAGTCTTCATTTATTCACTCTGATTTAAGGTTTCGCGTGCCAGTAATACATTTTAACATTTTTAGAAGGTCTCTTTCTATAAGTATATAATATATAACTAAACTATTGTTTTATATAAAGTAAATAGCATTTTTAAAATGTTTAAGAAGCTTCATTTAAAATTAAATTAAAATGCAGAGCCCCCCGGACCGGTGGCCAGGACCCAGGCAGTGTGAGTGCCACTGAAAATCAGCTTGCGTGCCGCCTTCGGCACTCGTGCCATAGGTTGCCTACCCCTGGTCTATCCAGATGCCTCGAGATCCGCAATCTTCGCACCAGGCAGGCAAGTCACCATACGGTTCTTCCAGTCATCACAAACCCAGCTATCTATGTTTCTAGTGATCGAATCTCCCATTACTAACACCTGCCTTTTCCTGGTGACTGGAGTTCCCTCCCCCGGAGAGGTAACCTCAGTGCGAGAGGATACGCTAACACCATCTGGAAGGAGGGTCTCAACTATGGGAAGGTTTCTCTCTGCTCCCATTGACTGCTCTGCTTTCCTGGGCCTTTCATCCTCCTCAACAGCGCAGGGGCTGTCCGACCGGAGGTGGGACAACTCTAAAGTGTCCTGGAAAGTGTCATCAACATACCTCTCTGCCTCCCTTAGCTCCTCCAGTTCCGTCACCCTGGCCTCCAAAGCCCGTACACGGTCTCTGAGGGCCAGGAGCTCCTTGCATCGAATGCACACATACACCACCCGCCCACAGGGCAGGTAATCATATATGCTGCACTTAGCACAATAAACTGGATAGCCCCCACTCTGCTGCTGGGCTTCTGCCTGCATTGTCTCCTGCAGCTACCTAGTTAATGAAAGGGTTTTTTATCAAGAAGTTTTGAATGTAGTTTAGTTTACAGGTTTTAAAGAACAGCAAGTGAACCTTGCCCGCTTCCCACTTCCCTTCCAAACTCTCTTGCAAAACTCCCTGTTAGCAGCCCCCGGTCGCAAAGCTCCCTGGTCGCTTGCGCACTGCTTTATAAAGCCCTGGCTTTCTTGATAGCCCTGGCCACTGAGAAGGCTCAGCCAATTAACAGAGGCTTCTAGCTTTCAAACCTTACTTTGAAGCTCACAGCTTCCAACTGCCAGCCACAGCACATGGTCCTTCAAACAACCAAAACAAACAGACAAACACAAGCTCAGCACACAGTTAGTAACCCCCAAACACAGACACACACTACAGTCAGCCACTTACCCCAAGGGTGTTGTATTTGGTCCTCCTTCACCTGGAGAACTCCCTTGCGAAACTCCCTGTTAGCAGCCCCTGGTCGCAAAGTTAGATTGGACATTAGGAAAAACTTCCTGTCAGAGTGGTTAAGCACTGGAATAAATTGCCTGGGGAGGTTGTGGAATCTCCATCATTGGGGATTTTTAAGAGCACGTTGGACAAACACCTGTTAGGGATGGTCTAGATCAGTGGTTCTCAAACTTGTTCCGCCACTTGTGCAGGGAAAGCCCCTGGTGGGCCGGGCCAGTTTGTTTACCTGCCGTGTCCACAGGTTCGGCCAATCGCGGCTCCCAGTCGCCGCGTTTCACTGCTCCAGGCCAATGGGGGCTGCTGGAAGCGGCGGCCAGTATGTTCCTCTGCCCGTGCCGCTTTCAGCAGCTCCCATTGACCTGGAACGGCAAACCACGGCCACTGGGAGCCGTGATCGGGTGAACCTGCAAATGTGGCAGGTAAACAAACCGGCCCGGCACAAGCGGAGGAACAAGTTTGGGAACCACTGATCTAGATAATACTTAGTCCTGCTATGAATGCAGGGGACTGGACTAGATGACCTCGCAAGGTCCTTTCCAGTTCTGTGATTCTGTGTTTCGTGATTATTTGCTGTCATACGTGAGAACATCTAAAATTATATAAAATCCTAGTTATGGAGAGCTGTGTAGATATTCAGTGTCTTTATGATAGTCTGGGAGCATAATATAGTAAAATATCATTCTGTGGGCAAGTTAGTGATCAAAAGGTAAAAGAGATGACATTTGATGCGCTTGATAAATTGCCCTCTTAATTGCCCCCCCCCCCCCAATTTTTCTGCTTCTTGGAAAAACATCCATCAGTGTAGCTCAGCAAGTGTCATAATATTGGTCTTCAAGTGGTAAACTCGGTATATGAACATCTCCAGTGCATTTTTTGACCTCATCATGACCGTCTCAGCCATTCCAAGCACCTTCAGAGTGGGGAGAGAGTCTTTGGAAGATTAATCAAATGCCTTCCAGAAAGGTAATTTGATCTCTCCAGCCAACCTTCCAGTAGTGTCACATCCTGAAAGAGTGTGGAAACCTGGCCGTGTGGTGGCTGTTAATGCTCTGAGTGATAGGAAAACATCTCTGAATCTTATACAGCAATTCTATTCCCCAACAAGAGGCACAAAAACAGAATCTTGCGGAAGTCTTGGGTAGCATCTCACAGAGTAGTGGAACATGTGTATTGTGCAAAAATCTGGAGTTTGATAGCACTTCTCTCTGTGGCATTGATGGCATGCAAAATAATTTTAGTGTTAGCCTCCAACTACAAAGAAATTCCACTAAACTGTTCAAGGCAGCAATTTCATTATGCCAGGTGATGATGGAATTCTTTGAGCAATTCTTTGTATGCTGGAGTATTTTTCCTGCAACGTATTTGTGCGAATATGACAGTAGCTTCTTCAGTGTAACATTGGAGATGTTTGCAGAATCAGTGATTTGTATTGGATAGGAGCAATCCATGGAGTCTCTTCTTTCTGGTAATATTTTTAATTGATTCCTCTGCAAATGTCAGACAAAGGTCCTGTGTTTTCTCTGTAGACTCAGTGAAGTCTTCAGTCAAATATTGGCAGGTGTTAACAGTTTCTGGTTTGTCAAGACTTGTACCTTGGCTATATCATCTATGATCGCTATGCTGAAAGGCTCTGCTGGCATAAGGCACCAATCACGTCCGTATGTACTAGCTTACAGTGACTGTGCAAGATGTGCATTAGTTTGCTTTTTGCCTAGCACATATGCATTGTTCTGTCACATTCAAACCTCAATCATGGTACCACAGCGAACTCATGCTTTCCCAAAGTCACATGTAAATCAACATCACGCTGAGATCTGGACACCACCAGGAGGTGAGCAAATGACCCATCCTGTGGTTAGCTCCGTGATGCTCCCTTCCCCCTTCACTTTTACTTTCTTCTTTGCATTCAAGCACAGCTTTAGTCTGTACTAGTTGATTGGAGCCCATAGATTGATGGAGCCCTGGATAAATCTTTGGGTTTTGAGGGCTTCATACAAGTTATGACCCAAAGTATCCTTTCAACTGACACCTTTAGCTATCTCCTCACTTAAGACTGCTTTTGTCATTATATTAATGAGCTCTGGTCCATCATATGCAAATGAGTTGTCAATGTGAATAATTCATCCGGTGTCTTGACATTTCCCCCTTCTTGGCATTTAACAGTAGCTAATAAGTCTCTAGAAGTAACTAAGTACTATCTAGAAGTCATATAAACTGTGGGATATGGATGTAGTTTATCTTCAGTAAGTGCTTTAAGAGCCTTTCTGCTAAGTGTGTGTTCCTCCTCAGTCCTGTTCAAAGCACATATTTCTCTATACTTAGCCTCTGCATCAGCCAACTCCACTGTTTTCCCATCCATTAGACCTTCTACGAGTCTATGAATTCCAGCTGAATCACAGTTTGCACTAGTAAAATCTGTATTTTTGTTTGTTGCTTTTATCTTTTGATGCAACACATCTTTATTGTAGCACTCGATGTAATATGCAGTGTCATATATCTGACCCAAATGACACTCAAGGTATCCAATTAACATTATTTTTGCAAGTACCATTCTTGCTAACAGTGACTGCTTCGTTCAGTTTCTCACCTGTCTCACGTGTTGAAACTGTGCTTAGTGGATGCCTTCAGACTTCTGGATTACTGCAGAAGAAGCTGATGTTTTTTCTCAAAACGCATGTAATGGGACCTAGTATAAGTGCCATAGCTGGCACTTGTCCCAACATCTTCATTGTTTTCTGGATGCTTGATGTACTTCCTCTCCAACCTTGTCAAATTCAGTTTATGGGTGCACTTCTCATAGCATGTAAGGTGCCACTGAGCGTTGTGTTTAACCAGGTCCGCAGTGAGTGCTCAAAGATTCAGCAGTTAGTCAGTACTCTTCGTGTCCCCGTTTATGCTTAAAAATGATCAAGGCCAAATTAAAGAACAAGGATTTTGTAATACATGACAATTACAACCCTAAAGTAATTTAATGTATGTTATGTAACTATGGGTATACCACTTGCGAGTGGATTCAAGTGATTTCTGGCTTAATGCTGACCTCTCAATCTCAATAGATCTTTATCATCTTTGTTTATTATGCCAAATCAGTATCACTGAACCACTTTTTTTTTGCTGCTGCTGCTGTCAAATCACTTCTTCCATTTACAGTAATCTGTAACATTAAATTAATCAGGGATCATGTTCTGAGCATTAGCTGATAACACAGTTACAGTAAGTTGAGAACTGAGAGACTTAAACAAGCTTTTAACAGCAGTAGCCTCTTCTGTAGGAGAAAAGAGAATTTCTTCGTTTCAGTTTATTCAGGTATGTCCACACAGCAAAGAAAAACCTGTGGCTGGCCAGTGCTAGCTGACTTGAGCTTGCGGGGCTCAGGCTGTGGGGATGTTTCATTGCTGTATAGACTTAGCCTGGAAGACTACACAGTAATGAAACATCCCTGCAGACCAAGCTGGCTGGCTGGCATGGGCAAGCTGTGAGTTTTTCTTTGATGTGTAGACATACTCTTCAACTAGTTTAATTCAATGACTAGTTCATTCAAAGTTAACAAACCAATTGGGAGTTGAAAATGCAGGAAAGTTGGGGTTTTTTCCCCCTCTTCCAATCTATGAATAAAAACTAGGTGTGAAAGGGTGAGATCTCCTAAGTCTAATATCATGAAGGACATGGTGACCAGAAACAATCAGTTCTATTCACTAACTACAGATACTCCTTTGCTTAAAATTGGTTATTTAAATCACTTTAGTTTAATTTAATCAACCCTATTTCCAAATCTGTTAAATTGGTTGCAAGCAAAAGTAACCTAGGGAAGATCCCACTGAGTGCTCCTCTTAAAAAAATAAGAGGCAAGAGTAAAACTAATTTGTATGTCTTGTTCCAATGCCAAACACTTCTTTTGAAAGAGGCTATCAAACCTTTCAAAGTTTATTTTACAGTTTCTGGAAAGGAAATGTGTAGTAGAGATCATGAGATTGTGGGGGAGGTGTCTATATTTTACACAGTTTCAATTGTAATTTCTTCAGGAGGAAAACTGGCAACCTTGTAATGTTGCAGTTAATAATGTTTGTTGTGATAGTGCCTAAGGGCCAACAAGGAGTGGGGCCCAGTTGTGTTAAGCATTGTACAAACAGAGTAGTAGACTGTCCCTGCTCTAAATAGTTCGCTATCTTAATAGACAAGGTAGGCGCAGCGTTGGGGAAAGGGTATAACAGTGTGATGGCAGCAAATGTCAAGTTGGTTTCACAATTTTTATTGAAGGGTTAGGGGCTTTTTAGGGGAGGGGATAAGCTAAATGGGAAGGTAAGTGAGGGGGGGAATGGGGAAGAGGGTAAAAGGGGCAGGTGTAGAATGAAGCTGAGGTGAAGAGACTGTGTGGAAGGGGGGAATGGGAGGGTTGAAGCAAACAGCCAGGCAGCACAGGGCAGAACTGTAGAAACTTCTCCCCATTGCCCAAAGGTCCCTGCTTTAGCTGCTTCTGCCCTGGCCAGCTGGAGTTTCTGGTGGCCTCTCTGCAGTTTTCTCCCAGGCCCACATGGGGGAAGTAACCCCTATGTGCTAGTGTCCCCAGAGTGTTGAGGTGGTCTTGCCTACACAGTTCTAGGTCTAATGGAGTGCTGGGGGAGGGGTTGCCCCAGCTGGATCCCATTTTATCCTCTCTCTCCCCTAGTGCAGCAACCTCTGCTACCTGAGTTCAGGTGGTGACAGAGAGTACAATTATCTTGGGGATGGTTCCTGTCTTTGTAATGTCACAAAGTTTAAAGTGGAGAAACAGGAGGGGAAAAGCCTTTTAATTAACTCCGGCTTTGTCTACATGGAGACATAATGCACAGCCAGCAGGGCTGTGAATCTATAGCACGCTAGCCTTCCATGCACTAAGTGGCCATAGGGACCCTGCTACCATGCACTAAAAGATATGTAGTACACTATCGTCTTACAATTGTGTTTTGGTCTCTCTCTAATACAGGCAAATGTATATTTTTACAGAAACTTTAAATTACACCAAAACACTTACATTTCCCCCCAGTTTTACAATAACCTATAATTAGGCTGGAGCTCACAAAAGGTTCTTGGATTAAAAGATTCTTTAAAAACAAATTTACCTGTAATGTCAAATAAATACTATGATTTGTAATCCTTTCCGACTATGTTTCTTTGAGGGAGCTGGCTTTTGGAATGCTGCTTAACGGGTGTATTAGCAGCTCATGTTCATTAGCGATGTTAGTCTTCAGTTTCTTTTGGTCCTGGCAAACATTTGAGATACAGCCCCAGCATCTGAGTGCCCTTGTAATATGCAACCTAAAATCTTTAATGAATGTTGAAGGTTGGGACATGGTTGCTACTGGAAACACTGGCAGCAAAGATCCTCAGCCCCTGGACAAATTAAAATAGACAATGGAAGTGACTTTCAGAATACCGCTGGTTCCAATAGATGGTCTAGAGCCTGAAGACTTGCTTTTGTGTAATAATCCTACTTCTTCTAACAGGTAACATTCCAGGCTTGCAGCATTTCCGAAGCAAGATGCCTTTATGATCAGCTAGCCACAATCTGTCCTATTGTGGTGAGTAATAACAGGTTTGGTAATAAAGTTCTGTTTACTGTACAAAAAACATAAAGATTAAAATGTCCTATAAAAAAGATCTTTCTATCTTCTAGTTACAAACCTGAATAAATTAGTGCATCAGGTAATCTTTTCTACCAGTGTTTTGAAAATATGGAAAGTGCTACATTAGGTAGTTGTACAGTAACAGTAGTATATCTGGGAAAAAATCTATAACTAATGTGCTGTTTGCCATAGTATGTGTGCCTTATTCTACTGGTAGGCAGAAATTAAAACAGTTTGGCTGCAGTAGTCACGTCAATTAAATTATTTTTGTTTTGTTTTTTGACTAACTTTTACCAAAGAGAGTAACTCTCTACGCAAAAGAATAAATGGACACAAATCTGACATCAGGAATCATAACATTCAAAAACCAGTGGGAGAACACTTCAACCTCTCTAACCACTCAGTGACAGACTTGAAGGTGGCAATTTTGCAACAAAAAAACTTCAAAAACAGACTCCAAAGAGAAACTGCTGAACTTGAATTAATATGCAAACTAGATACTATTAACTGTGGCCTAAACAAAGACTGGGAATGGTTGGGTCATTACACCAATTTAATCTATTTCCCTATGTTAAGTTCTCCTCACACCTTCTATGGGCCATCTTAATTATCACTTCAAAAAGTTTTTTTTTCCTCCTGCTAACGATAGCTCATCTCAACTGATTAGACTCTGCCTGTTGGTATGCATACTTCCACCTTTTCATGTTCTCTGTATATATAAATATCCCCTGTCTGTGTGTGCCATTTTATGCATCCGAAGAAGTGAGCTGCAGCTCACGAAAGCTCATGCTAAAATAAATTTGTTAGTCTTTAAGGTGCCACAAGTACTCCTGTTCTTTTTACCAAACTGTAAATGTCTGTGCTTTCATATAATCTTGTAACATGTACAGAATATACTTTTTTAAACAAAGTAAACTAAAATAATCAGGCTTTATTTTATAGCAAATAAACAAAAGGCAAGGCTCCTTTCCATAGAGCTTACAGTCTCAATTTAGGCGTGACGTGATGAGAGGGTAACAGTAAAGGCAAATGAGGGAGTGATGAAGGGCAAAGGTTATAAGTAACCTTTTCAAAATGTTAAGAGCTTTAGTTCCATTTTCAAATGTGAATCTGGCAACCTGTTTTGAAAGGCTGTTGGGTAAACTGATTTTTTTTCTGAAGGCTTAACTTGGACAAGTATGAACAATTTTTCACAGGGTTGGCAAAAAGCACATTCTTGACATTAGGGCAATGCACCTGCCAAATTTCAAGTCCTACTCCAAAGCAAGGAAGCACTAGACTTTCTCAATGAAACGGTTGTAAGAATTTTTCAACATGTGTGAAATGTATTTTTCCCTTACTTTTTTCATGGAAAAGGCTGAACTGTTTTTGCCGAAACTTTCCAAAAGAATTTAGCTTGAGGCAGAAACCCTGCATGAAAATTTTCAGCCCAGATGGCTTAATTCTGGTAAGATTTGTATAAATGACCGAAAACAGTGTCTTGTAATGGGAAGTGTTAGGCAACCTTAATTATAGGCTCCTACTACCAGCTTGGACTTACAGATACAGCTAGAGTAGGCTAAATGAACTAATCACTTAGTAATAACTGGTCATTGAGTTTAACAAGATAAAATGTTGGTCAAATTAAGTTTGCTGACAGGAGTGGAAGTATGGTAGCACAATATTTGTTTGTCCATTATGAAATTATCTCTGCAGGTCTCACATTGTAGCTCCTTAAATGTGGATCTATAGAGACAATATATTTGGAAAACATCAGCTACTAGGTAAATAACCCTCCTTTCTATGTGGTCGGTTAATGGCAATGGCTTCTGAAGAAGAAATGTTTTGTCCTGCATCAGCAGAGGGTTGGTATAGCAACAGCATGGGGGTGAACAAAAAATCACTCCCACTCCTGCCCCCAATAATACATTTTTTTATAGGCATGTGTATACAGGAGTTCAAAAGTAAACTTTGTGTGCAGTTCTTCTTTGAGTGCTTGTTCACGTCGATTCCAATCAGGTGTGCATGCGCCGCGTGCATGGTCATCAGAAAGTTTTTCCCTTAGCAGCTCCCGTCAGGTCGGCTGTGGAGCCCCCTGGAGTGGTGCCTTCATGGTGCTCAATATATGACCCTGTCGACCTGATCCCCCTTCAGTTCCTTCTTACCATCTGGGGCGGCTGTTGGAACTGCAACTCCCTTGCTTTGCAAGTGCTCCCTTACTGCAGTTACCTAGTCTAGTTCTTCTTGTTTTCTAGTTTAGTAGTTGTTAGTATAGTTATAGTTAGTATAGGTGTTCGTGAGTGGGATCTTCCCTATCCCCTCATGCCTTCTTGGGCTCTGGGGCATGCTGTGAGCCCAAGGCTTTAAGTCTTGCAGCGCATATCACAAGCCCATGCCAAATAGTGACCTCCATGACACTTGCCTGAGATGTCTGGGGGAGGCGCATCAGACTGAGCGCTGCAAAATCTGCAGAACTTTTAAACCTAGGACAAAAAAGGAGTAGGGTTTCCGTTTGAAGCAGCTGCTCATGGAATCCTCACTTCATCCAGCGGCTTCAGACCACCATGGCTTGGGCCCAAGCACTTTGGTGCGGAGGGTTCACGACTCTGGGCTGAGGAAGGACTCTAGTGAGAGAGACCCTCAGCACCAGCTATCCCTGGCACCACAACAGGGAGCAGCAGCCTAGCACTGCTCTACTTCCCCAGTGCCCTGCAGGTGGCATAAAAAGACAGAGAGGGTGCTCTCCTCAGAGAGCTGCGGGACTGCCAAGGGACGCTTTGCTGCACCCGAGACAGCAAGAGAAGGCACCGTCGACTCCGGCACATAGCGACTCTCCAGCAGGGTAGTGCCAGTTGGAGATGTTGGAACCACCGTCCACCCCAGATACATTTGAAACAGCAAGAGATCTAGAGACAACTGCAGCTCAGCCTCCAGTTATTAGAGACAAGCCTCCAGTACCGTCAAGACCAGTACCATCCAGAGGCAAGCCCGCCATGATGCGGCACTCACAGTCACCGGACCAGCACCGCACCTGGAACCGTTCCCAATCCTGGTCGCCGTGACGACACAGAGTCCAGCGGGAACACACCCGGCACCAGGAACACAGCGATCTAGCTCCCCTGTACTGAGGATGGATTGGCACTGGTCCACAACACCTTTGCAGGATTGGAACCAGCAAGCGGCAGTGGAGCCCACCAGGTAATCGCCGGCACCGGTCCCCATCATCAGACCATTAGCGCCAATTATCAACGAGATCGTTGCGGCACTGGTCCCCTGCCTCTTCCATTCAGCACCGGTGGCTGGCTCATGAGGCTTGGGCAGCGCTGTGGTCCTCACCCTCGGGCTCTTTAGAGTCTGACAGACTCATGTTGACTGCGCCTCGAATAATAAGTCGGACAGATGGCCTGGCAGCCACAGTGGCATCCCCCCGTTCAATGGCCCTTTTGGACCCCCTGGGCTAACCGTCAGGCCCAGGGTACCCCGTGCAGAGTCTCTAGGTTTGTGACCTCAGGATTCCACCATTCCCAGTCACCTAGAGATAGACCTGCCCCTCGGTGAGCTGAAGCTGCCCTCTCCAAGCTGCCCCCTCAGACTGCAGAGGAGGGATCGGAACCAGCTCAGGACCTGCCACTAGTCCACAAGACAGCCGCCCCAACTGAGCCAGTAGCGGAGCCTGGTACAGTCCAGGAGCAACCCAGGCAGCTCGAGGGCCAGGAGAACCCTGTACCACCACTTGCCACCTCATCTTCCTCGCCCGATGAGGCAGTAGCAGGGGCATCAGCTTCAGGGCCCCCGCCTATTGACCACAGGGCACACCAATACCTGCTCCATCGCATTGCCCGCAACATGGACCTGCAGGCGGAGGAAGTGGTTGAGACAGAGGACCCTATGGTAGACATTTTGGCCCCAGGAGGTCCTTCCTGGGTGGCACTACCGCTGATAAAGACCATCCAAAACACTAACAACACTGTGGCAGATTCCAGACTCCAGTCTCCACTCCGCCCACCACCAGGTGCATAGAGAGGAAGTACTTTGTCCCTTCCAAGGGCTATGAGTACCTGTTCTCGCACCAACACCCTTGCTCCCTGGTGGTCTCGGCGGTAAACGAAAAGGAGCATCAGGGGCAACAGGCACTGGGCTCCAAGTCTAAGGCAGCTAAACACATGGACCTCTTTGGCAGGAAGATCTATGCTGCAGGGGGGCTCCAGCTGAGGATAGCCAACTAGCAGGCTATCCTCAGCAGGTACAACTTTAATTCTTGGACTTCTATGTCCAAGTATAAGGAGTTGCTTCTGGCGGAGTCAAGGGCAGAATTTTCCGCCATAGTTGAGGAGGGAAAGGCAGTAGCAAGGACCTCCCTTCACAAGGCTAATTCAGCTGCCCGTACTCTCTCCTTGGGGGTGGTAGTGAGAACTTCCTGGCTCCAATTGTCCAGCTTATGTCCTGAAGTCCAACAGATCTTGCAGGACCTTTCCTTCGAGGCCGCAGGGCTGTTCTTGAGCCAGACCAACTCAAAGCTGCACAGCCTGAAAGACTCCAGGGCAACTACGAAGTCGCATGGGATGAACACGCCAGCTACCCAGTACAAGCATTTCAAACCTCAGCTGCAGCAGCAGAGGCAGTACCAGCCCCTCCCAAGGCTTCTACCGCCATAGGGGCAGAAATAACAGGCTTAAGCCTTCAAACCCACCTTTAGGGCAGGGACAGGGCCCAACCAAGCCATCATCGGGCTCCAAACAGCAGTTTTGAAGAGACTCCCGAGGATGGTGTACCTGCCGTGATGTCAGATCCTTCCCCGTGCTTCATGAATGGTCTGTCACACTTCTACCATGCTTTATCACAAATAACATCGGACCGCTGGGTGCTTCACATGGTATAAGTGGGATATTCTCTCCAGTTTTGCTCCTTCCTACCCCTCTTCAGGGATCCTTCTCACGAGCAGGTCCTTATCCAGGAGATGCAGTCACTCCTCGCCATAGGGGTAGTGGAGGAGGTTCCTCGGGAGCTAAAGGGCACGGGAGACTGGTAGGCCATTCTCAACATGAAAGATGCATACTTTCACTTTGCCATTCGTCCAGCTCTCAGACATTTCCTGTGGTTTGTGGTAGACCACAAACACTATCAGTTCATGGTGCTCCCATTTGGTCTATCACGGTTCCTTGAGTGTTCACCAAGTGCATGTTGGTGGTTGCAGCCTTTCTTCGCAGGTGCAGGTGTATTCCTAGCTCGATGACTGGCTGCTGCGGGGATGCTCCAGGGAGCAGGTGGAGTCTCAAGTCCGGTTAGTCAGAGCCACCTTCGACAGACTAGGACTCCTCAACATGAACAAGTTGATGCTATCACCGACCCAAAGAATAGAATTAGTTGGGGCGGTGCTGGACTCAGTACAGGCGAGAGCAATCCTGCCGGAGTCCCGATTCCAAGCAATCACAGAGACATCATCCAGACTCTCAGGTGATACCCCACCACAACTGCAAGGGGATGCCTGAGTCTCCTTGGCCACGTGGCAGCCTGCACCTACGTGGTTAGGCAGGCCAGACTGAGGCTCAGACCACTCCAGCATGGCTTGCGTCAACCTAGCACCCAGGACAAGACAACTTGGACTTGGTAGTGACAGTGCTGGAGCGAGTTCTAGAATCCCTCCGTTGGTGGCTAGACCCTTGCATGGTCCGCGAAGGAATCACCTTCAACACCCCTCAACGCTCCATGACCCTAGTAACAGACATGTCGGCTCTGGGTTGGGAGGCCCACTTAGGAGATCTCCAGACACAGGGTCTGTGGTCGCAGACTGAGTTCTTGTTCCACATCAATATCAAGAAGCTCAGAGCTGTGCGACTAGTTTGCCAGACCTTCCAGTCCAGAATGCAGGGCCAGTGCGTAGCGGTGATGACCGACAACACCACCGCCATGTTTTACATAAGCAGCACAAAGGCCACTGCTCCCATCTCTGTTGGAAAGCTCTCCAGCTTTGGGGAATTTTGTATAGCCCACTCCATTCACCTGCAGGCGTCCTATCTCCCAGAAGTTCAGAACGAGCTTGCAGACCACCACAGCAGGTTGTTTTGCAACCACAAGTGATCCATCCATTCGGCCGTCATACATTCCATCTTCCAAAGGTGGGGGTTTCCCCAGGTCAACCAGGAGCAACAGGAAGTGTCCAGTGTTCTGCTGTTTCCAAAAACACAGTCCTGCTCCACCTCGGATGCGTTCATGCTACCGTGGGGAGGCCACCTCATGTATGCCTTCCCACCAGCTCCACTCGTCCACAAGGTGCTGCTCAAGATCCACAGAGACAAAGCGAAGGGAATTCTGCTGGCCCCAGCGTGGCCATGCCACATTGGTACACCACGCTTTTGGAGCTGTCAGTGGACACCTCAATCGCACTGCTGCTCTACCCCGATCTGATCACACACGACCGCGGTCACCTCCTTCACTCAGACCTCCAGTCCCTCCATCTCATGGCTTGGAAGCTTCATGGTTAAACCCAAGAGAGCTCCAGTGCTTGGAATTGGTGGGGAAGATGGTGCTTGATAGCAGGAAACCGTCCACCCAGGCCACTTACCTAGCCAAGTGGAAAAGGTTCTCGTACTGGTGTGAGCAGCAGCACGCACCTCCACTTCAGGCATCTATACCGCTCCTCCTGGAGTATCTACTGCATCTAAAGCAGCAGGGACTGGCAGAATTGTCCATCAGGGTACACCTCGTGGCTATCTTAGTGTTCCACCCGGGAGAGCTGGGGCACTCTGTGTTCACCAACCCCATGGTAGGGCGTTTCCTGAAGGGCATGGAAAGGCTATATCCACATTTGCGACCACCTGTACCTGCTTGGGATCTCAGGCTAATGGGAGCCCCTTTTGAACCAATGACAACATGCTGCCTTCTGTATCTCTCATGGAAGGTGGCATTTCTGGTTGCCATCACAGCCAGGAGGGTGTCCAAGCTAAAAGCGCTACGTGGCCTTCTATAAGGACGAAGTACAACTCAGGCCTCACCCAGCCTTCCTGCCCAAGGTGGTGTCTCAATTGCACATTGGCCAAGACATCTTTCTGCCAGTCTTCTATCCCAAGCCTCATGCTAGTGCGCAGGCTTCAGTCACTGGATGTCCGGCATGCACTAGCATTCTATATCGAACGCACAGTGCTTTTCAGGAAATCGAACCAACTGTTTTGGCGGTGGCAGACCAGATGAAAGGGCTTCCGATCTCTTCACAACGCATTTCTTCCTGGATCATGGACTGCATCCGTACCTGCTACAAGCTGGCTAAGGTCCCAGCCCCAGCTATTACAGCCCACTCGATAAGAGCACAAGCCTCGTCAGCCACCTTTCTGGCCCAGGTGCCCTTCCAGGAGATCTGCAGAGTGACAACCTGGTCTTCTGTGCATATGTTTACCATTCACTATGCCATCACCCAGCATGCCAAAGAGGATGTAGCTTTCGGCAGAGCAGTTTTCTGATCAGGGGTTCCTTAACTCCAACTCCACCTCCAGGGGAGAGCTTGGGAGTCACCTGATTGGAATCGATGTGAACAAGCACTTGAAGAAAAAATGGTTACTCATCTTCTCGTAAGTGGTGTTCTTTGAGATGTGTTGTTCACGTCCATTTCAATACGCCACCCTCCTTCCCCTCTGTCGGAGTAGCTGGCAAGAAGGAACTGAAGGGAGGTCGTGTCAGCAGGGTCCTATATCCAGCGCCATGAAGGTGCCACTCCAGGGGGCTCCCCAGCCGACCCTACGGGAGCTGCTAAGGGAAAAACTTTGCAATGACCATGCATGCGGTGCGCGCACACCTGATTGGAATGGATCTGAACAACGCATCTCGAACAACAGTTACAAGAAGGTAACCGTTTTTTACATTGTGTTGGTGGTGGTCATTTGTTTTGTCCCGTGTTCTCATGTGTGACTTGATTTTATTTTAGATGGCATTAAGTGCTGCAGCTCCATTCTACAGAGGCTACGTGTCGGATATTGATTGTCGGTGGGGAGTAATATCTGCATCAGTAGATGACCGTACACGAGAGGAGAGAGGATTGGAGGCAAGTGAATATTAGTTCAAAGAGTAAAAGTTAAACAATTTTCTGGTTATTTTAGTTATACAAGTTCAAATATTCTTTGAATATCACAGCCTGAGTACTTAGTGGAGAGAGATTGTAGTCTTTGTGGCACATGATTCTGAAGGTGTAACTTTCATCCTAATTATTATTATAGCATCCACAGTAGCAAATGTTATAGCTGAGTATAGAATTCCTTTTAAACTCCACTTTCACTCATTCACAATTTCCTGGGAAGTTCTTCATTTGGTGCTTCAGCTTCCCTTTCTTTGCCTCAACCCAAAAGGTGATTTGTTTAAAAAACACAGTGTGTATGGTAGCCCTGTATTACATGATGTGTACTTCTGTAGATGGTCTCTGATAAGACTGTAAACCATGACAGCAATGCTAAAGCATATGGTCACCAGAACTTAGAATCATAGAAATGTAGGGCTCGAGAGGTCAAGTCCAGCCCCCTGCATTGAGGCAGGACCAACTTGAACGTATAGAACTTCTTTTACAGAGAACGGACAGCAGAGACCATCTAGAGAATTACAATTTTTTTAAAAAAAATCTAAACTTATAAAAATGTTCCAGTAGAAATTCTGTTTAGTATTCTGACAAGTGTATTTGTTTTTATCAATACTAATATAACCATGATGTCACAGTATACTTTTTGGCAAGCCACCCATTTTGAAATGTGCCATGTTATCCAGATGAATTCCTTTTAAACTGTTAGGATAGGATAGTCAATATAGTGAAGTGACTTTTATTCAAATTATCATAAATGAGGAAACAAAGTTGGGTTTTTACTGACAATTACTTTTCATTAACCTTGTTAATTATATACTCTTTAAACTGCTAAATGTACTTAAACTCCATAAGATTCTTCTTTTATGGAACTTCTCAGTGTACCCGCCCACTATGATTTTCCTTATTTTTGAAGACCTATGAATTTATTTTAATAACTTTAATTTAGATTGTTTAAAAGCAACTTCTGTTTAACAGTTCTCCAAGAATAGTGTAATTAGTAAGGCAACATTGTTTACAAGCTCTTAAAATATTCTATTTTTAAATTATATAGCCACTGAAGAACAACCATTATAGAATCAGTAAATCCAGATATGATTCCATAGACAGTTATCTATCTGAATGTGGTGAAAAATACAATGACATTGATTTGACAATAGATAAAGAAATCTACGAGCACCTAGTAAAGGAAGGTAAGTGTTTCACTCATTGTGAGTCAGTTCAGTCTTATGCTTGTAGTTTTCTTTAGCTTTTTTTTAATCTACCATACTTTTGCATTGACTATGCACTCTCAGTGGAGATGTGCACTCATTAAGCATGCGGTAGTCTGGCCTAGAGGTAATGTCATTGGTTTGCAATGGGAAATGTACCTCAACTTCCAAATTGAGCATCTGACTTCTTAAGAGGCATTAATATTTTGTCCTTCTGGATCAAGCAAAACTGTCAAAGTCAACAGGAGACTGAGATGGAAGAGAGAAAGCAGAGGAAGAATGGCAGCTGTACCGATCATCAGCTGGTGCTTCCAACCAGAATATAGTATATCTTCCTATTCTTTTTAATCATCTTATGTATTTTTGTGGTGATCACTTTTATTTCACCTTAGGATGTGCTTGGTTGAGGTAGCCTCGAGCAGTATGGCGTTTCCTGGCTCTTGAGTCGTCATGGCATTTAATAAGGTCTACTTTACTATCTCTGGTGTCTGTTGGTGAATTTGATCTTTGAACTTTTGTTTATAGGCATTGATCATCTTTTGGCACAACATATTGCACACTTATTTATTCGAGACCCGTTGACTTTGTTCGAAGAGAAAATACATCTAGATGATGCAAATGAATCTGATCATTTTGAGGTTGTATCTTGTTTCATACCAGTTTAATGACTGTATGATTATAATTGCATACTCACTATTTTACTGCTTAATCATGTAGTGCTGAGTACTTCTTGGCTAAGAATATTGGCAAAATTTAGCGGCATAGGCAGGAACTAGGAACAAAAGTAGCTAGTTTCAATTGTTTCAAATAGTTCTTTACAACATGTAATTTGTGATAACCTATTTCTATGAACTTATAAAATGTTTAATTCCTCATTCAAGACAAATAATAGTTCTCACTTTAAACCTAGTGAAACACAGACCAGCATTAGTAAATAAGTGAAAATAAGCAAGGAAAAAATTAGAGGCACAAACAGTGGTTAACTAGGTAAGGAAAACTGTCAATGCCATTTGTCGTCTTTCATAAAATAGCTTTATATCAGGTGCTCTCTCATTTAATTATGCCATGTAGAGCAACTACATGTTATGTAGTATATTAGATAAAAATTGTATCTTGTATAAATAGTTGAGCAATAGAGTCGTAATCTATTCTAATAATGTAAGTGTGGATCTTTAGTTTTGTTATGTTTTAACTGGTTATAAAAGGCCTACTAAATCTGTGTACATAATGTCTCATATAAGGCTTAGTCATGGGTATTTTTAGTAAAAAATAATGGACAGGTCACAGGCAATAAACAAACAAAATTTCATGGCCCAGGACTTGTCCATGGCTTTTACTAATAACTACCCCTAACTAAATCTTAGTTTCCCCTGGGGGGAGGGGCGCCACTGCTCTGGGGGGGCCCCCAGAGGTGACAGCTGGCTTCCGCTCAAGCAGTGGGGGCTGACTGCCCCTAGCTGCCCTCTGCTCCGAGGCCTCCAGGGCGGCCACCAGGACTGCTGCTGCTCTGGCAGCCCCTGGGGCCAGTTGACCAGGGTCACCCCAGCAGTGGCCGGTGCGGCTGGCCCTGGGGCCGCCCCAGCAGCTGGCCCTATGGTCAGCTCTTCGGGCAGTCAGCCACTCCGGCCACTTCACAAGTCATGGTGGTCCCAGAAAGCCGTGACCGCTGTGACAGACTCTCAGCCTTATTCAGATGTAGTCCAAAATTGAATTTCATGGGCAGTGTGGTATAATGTCATTAGAGTGATGACTCTTCATTCCACCTTTAAATAGGTCAAGCCTCTAAGTGTTTCTTGGTCATTTGAATATCTTTTGGTTGAAAGACAGAAGAGAATCCGGTTTTGTTTTTACTTATATGCATTATGGAAATATGCTTGTCTGTAACAAAATATCTTACTTGTGACTTGCAGAATATTCAGTCCACAAACTGGCAGACAATGAGATTTAAACCACCTCCTCCGAATTCAGATATTGGATGGAGAGTAGAATTTAGGCCCATGGAGGTAAGGAGTAAATATGTTTAATAGCATATCCCATTACAAATTGAAAAGTACGAGGCATTCTGCTATCTAGTATCAAAACCTTATTAGTTATGGTGTGATTTGTCCCCTCTGAATTGCTAGTCTTCTGAAGTGAAATGGACAACAGCATTTAAGCAAATATGCACAATAAATATTGGACTGAAACTAGCAGGGGAATTTGCATTAGCAAAGTAAAGAACACTAACGAGAGTAAGGGAGGGGGAAAAAGTCAGACCTATATATTAAAGCAACTGTAAACAAGGCTTTAGTGTTGTACTGAGTTTCTGGAGGCCTTGCTTCTCTTGTGCTTCTGTCAGTACTAAACAGATCTTGGTGCATTCCCTTCTGTTTCATGTGTGCTTGTGTTTTATAGGTGTCTTGTCACTTAGTTCTCTAGATTAACACTTTAAAAACTTTAAGACGTTTCATTTTAATAACCTGTGGGTTCAGACGCTTTGCATGATTAGCCATCCTTTTAAGTGCAGGACTGTGGTTTTGGTTTTGTATTAGAGGGTTCAGTTTACAGATGTGCATGCGTATTTTGGCATACACCTGACTTGGACTCTCAGTTAGGAATTTGAGCATCCAGCCCCCAACTCTGGGTATGCAGTAGTGTGTATACCATTTTGCAAACACCTGTTTGAAAAATTGACCCAAACTGTGTAAACTTGCTATGCAGCTATTTACTTTTTTTATCAATCCTATTCCACTAAACTCACTTTAATTTTTTTTAATGTTTAGGTTCAGTTAACAGACTTTGAAAACTCTGCATATGTTGTGTTTGTGGTATTGCTAACCAGAGTGATTCTGTCATATAAACTGGATTTTCTCATTCCTTTGTCCAAGGTAAGAGAGATGCTATACATTTAATTTTTACTTCTGTAAGCTAGTTAGAAAGTCTAGTGTTTCTCAGTGAAAGTGTAAGGACAGTATTTCTACATCACTAAATCCCTCTTCATCTAGATCAAATCTGTGTGTGTGGGGGGGACTGATGGTGAAATATAGATTAATACAGTTTAACTCCACATACTATATAGTTGGATTAGGTGAAAAATCAAAACAAAAACATCTTCAAGTGAGTTCTTTGCATATATAAATACGAACTATTTTCCTATGAAAATGTGGTGGTCTTTCCTAAGATCAGATGCACCATTAATACCCTGTACAATATTAACAGGGATATGCATAGTTTTAATTTAATATTATATAAAAATGGGGCATCTCCAAGGCTTTAGGCACCTCTGCTGTAAATTACAAAAACAAAATTAGATTGTCCACAGGGTGCCAAACTCCCCTCTCTCCTACACAGCTGACTTTTCTTACAGGCCAAACTCTGCAGCAGCCCAAATATATACATGCATCTTGCAATGTGCTCCAAAAGTCGGTAGACTTGGGACTAATTAGGTCCAAGAGAAAATCTCATCCTAGAGCTGAGGCCCGTCAGCGAAAGCTCTCTCCTCCTAGCCGCTCTGGTTTGTTTGTGTATATCTAGGGCTGCTTCTTTTCATCTTTAACCAATAAACACTCGTAAAACATCTACAATGGTAAAAGAAAAAATAAATGTGTGTTTATCCAATAAACACCAGAAAAACACCAGTAATTGTTATTTATATCTAAGTTTGTCTACACAGAGCAGTAATCCAGACTATGGCGGTGTGATTTCTAAAGTGCACTATTTGGTCCATGTGACCCTGCTGTTGCACTCAAGATTCCCTATTGCTTTTTAATATCGTGCTACCTGAAACAGTACTATGTTAAAGTAGTACAGAGAAAGTACTTGTTACAGTATAATATATAGAAAGAGAGAGCCCTAAAACCCCTTGCCCCTGATTTTTTTGACATCTACATAAAACTCAAAAAATGCTTAAAAAAAAAACAAACAAACCCTGAAAATGATATTAATAAACCTCCCAAAATAGAAGCCCTGCACATACTGTAGTAAAGAATCAAGGAGAAGTGATCCATATCACACACACAAGCCCTTAAAGACAGGTTTTGGGGCCAAGTGGTTAAAAGTGCTGAAGCCCCTTTAAAAAAAAAAAAAAAAAAAAAAGTATCCTGAGGCAGACACCCGCATGGAAAATTTCAGCCCAAACAGTTTGCTAAAATTATAAGCAACTGAAAAATAGTGGGCCTTATAATAGGAAATCTTGGGCGACCTTAATAAGAGGTGGAGCTACCAGCCCTGCCTAATGTATATTAGCATTGTATTGCTTGTATTAATATTTTACCACTGAATTTTTTTTAAAGTGAAATGTTCTTTTTAAAGTCTTCACTTCAGACTTGAAAGGAGAAACTCTTTCTCTTTGTGGAGTCGGGGATACAGTTTTTGCAAATAAGGAGCAGAAAGAAATCTGCATCAAACATTGGAATTTTAAATTACCCAATAGCATGGGTATGCAGTTTTATGCAGAGAGAAATGAACAAGTACTATGCAAGCCAGCAATATATAAAGCACCACCGAAAACATGAAGTGCCTAATAAATCATGGGCAAGAACATTAGTTAGTTAATGAAAGCCAGTTACGACTACAAAACAGATCATGCACAGTGTGAACCTAGACCTAGATCTGAACAATTTGGCAGACATCACAACAGAGAATTACTGGACCTTCATAACTTGTCTTTGTTACTTGTAAGAACAAGGATGTTATGGGGCTAATCTTGAACTGATTTCTACTTTTGGGTCATGTGGGATTATACTTCAGCCACCTAGAATGCTTTTAATCTTTCAAAACAGCCATGAGACACCCTTCAGAACATACACAAACTGATTAGTAAAAGATATAATAAAATAAGTAAGAAGGCAAAAGATTTTTTTCCAACTGTCCAAAATATTTTTTTTTAAATATTACTTTTAATTTTGCTGAAAGTTTTTTGCATCACATTGAGAGAGGAGAAGACAAACTTAATGTAGCAAATCCTCTTCCTTTTTCCAGAGGCTACACTAATGTTAGCTGCTTGAAAGTGGACTACTACTAACTCCCCAATAATCATATTGATTGAAGAATTTGGGCATAATCTGCCCAGAAGCTATTCAGAGGCTAAGATTTTAAAATTTTCAACCAATATTTTAGTTGATTTATACATAAAATTAAGATTTTGTCACAGGTATTTTTAGTAAAAGTCACGGACAAGTTGCAGGCAATAAACAAAAATTCACAGAAGTCCATGATCGGTCCCTGACTTTTACTAAAAATACCCGGGGGTGGGTTGACTAACAGTCGGAGCCACTGCTCCAGCCCCAGCAGCTGAAGACTATGAAACAGGAAATGCCAATTTTAGAAAAAAAAAATCATAACCTCTTATTCCATCTGTACTCATTTAATTACACCTAAATATCAAAAGAAGCTCCCCCGACAAGACACATGTTCCTGTTTCACTTTACAACTGACACAGCTTGTATCTAAAATTACAAGTTTTTCATGCCAGTGCCATTCTACTGATGCCACTTACTGACCAGTTAACTATACTTTCATGAATGAGGGAGCTCTGTGGTTCTGTGCAGAATGCTAACCTTTGAAAAATGAAATAAAACTTGCTGTCTGTAGGTAGGACTTAACTGGCTCTAGTGCACTGAAATTAACAAGAAATATATCTAGAAATCCGAACTTCCAAGACCAAAACACTCCGGTAGGTAAAGTGCCCATTTTCTAGCATCTGTTAAATAACCTTTGGGATTTTTTCCTTACTAGGTTGATGAAAATATGAAGGTAGCCCAGAAACGAGATGCTGTTCGGCAGGGAATGTTTTATTTCAGAAAAGATATTTGTAAAGGTACTGCACTTACTGCTTTCAGATTACTTGCTAAGGACCAGTTCAAGAGATGCACAAAGTTAATTGTTTTGCCTTTCCCCCTTCTTCTTTGATAAGGTGGAAATGCTGTTGTAGATGGATGTGGCCCAGCACAGAATGGGAAAGAGACAGATGCAGAAGAGTACACCTTGATGAGCATAGACACAATCATCAATGGAAAGGTGTGGTGGTAGTTTATATTTGGAACACTGAACTGTTTTCCTTATTCACAAATTACATCAAGTTAGTTTATACTGGTTGTGTGTTATTTCTTGCAGGATGGTGTCTTTCCTGGCTTAATCCCAATTCTAAACTCTTACCTCGAAAACATGGAAGTGGATGTGGACACAAGATGCACCATTTTGAACTACCTGAAGTTAATTAAAAAGAGAGCCTCTGGTATGACTAATGTTTATATTTTGGATGCAAAGAAACTTGACTGTGAATTTTCTGGTTTTCCCCCCCAATTGTATGACATTTAAACAAATCTTTTAGATAATTTCTAATGTAAAGGGGGACTTAATCTACTGTAGCAACTTTGAATATTATTAATCTGTTATCTTTCTGCACCTGTTGAATCACGAGTCCTTACCAACTCTTGGGTCTGTGGGGTAGTGCTGCATAATTCTGGTGTCATACCAATTTTGCTAATCACACTGGCAGCATAATTTAGCATTAATATGGTGCAGTAGAGCATGGAGCCTTGTCTTTGTGTGTCTTATAAAACAAGCAGGGAGTCCTGTGTCCTTTGGTCCTGAAAGCTACTTATGGGATGATATTTAAAGAAAAAAGTTCTTTAAACCCCTATTTTTACCTCATCATAGCTTTAAAAAAAATTTCAGATATGCAGTGTTGGGGATCCCCCAAGATGTCTTCCACTGGGTTCCCCCAATAAATCAGTTTGACTCCATTCTCAGGTTGCTTTATTTGGCATACAGCAAAGCTACACTTAGTTGATCACACTCAAATATAGGGGATGGGTATATGCTGTACCACGTGTCCAAAGTTATACAGCAAACCTCTTCCTTCATATATTTACACATTGCATTGAATTTACATCACCTCTTTTGGGGTTGGGGTGGTTACTTTGTGTGAAACAATCACTGTGAAGAATGCTCTGTTCACGCAGTATCCATGCACAGTGTACTTTTTACCTCATCTTTACTTATCTTAGCCATTGTTACCTTGTCCATTGTTAATGGCTTGTTGGGTGTTCCCTCGTATCTTCGCTGGGACAGATATTGTTTCCATTCACTTCCTTATTCCGGTCTCCCAAGAAATGAGGTCTCACCCATGTCAAATTATTCATGTCAAGCCAGGCCTACATGCAGTAGGCCGATTTTTCATGCCCATTGATTGTTTTTTCTACAGTGCACCATGTACACTGAGAAAAGGAGAAGTTTAAACATTTTATTCAAGTTAGGCGTATACAGATATACTTACTTACCAAGAGTCTGTATGTGCAAATACCATGGTTTGTGCGCATGCTCTCTAAACCACCCTAAGTACTAAATGTAAGGGCTGGTTTTCTGTCTTACTGAAAGATGAATCTCTTGACTCATGATCTCATAAAAAAATTCACATTTTTGAAAATGCTATAGAAACTTGTAGCTAAACGGCATTTTAAAAAATAAGATGAAAATAAGGACTCAGTGGAACTGGAAATGCTACATTATACATTTAAAATTACAAGTAGATGTTGTTATACTTGCTTTGGTAAACTCTAAGAATAGCTAATTTTTGGGGGGTGTGGTGGTGGTGGTCGTCCATCAGTCATTCACCCACTCAGCAGCTGACTTCTACTGTACTTGTTTCCTTATTAGAACTAACTCTGTTCATCTCACTCTCTTGGTCTCTAAGTCTGAACTGCTACTAACATCAGCTTGTGTAGTAAACTCTTATGACAGTCTTCAAGTACGTAAAAGGAGGGTGATAAATTGTTCTCCTTATCCACAGAGGACAGGACAAGAAGCAATGGACTTAAATTGCTCCAAGGGAGATTTAGGTTAGATAGTTGGAAAAACTTTTCCTGTCAGTGTAGTTAAGCTCTGAAACAAATTACCTAGCTAGGTTGTGTAATCCTCATCATTGGAGGTTTTAAGAAATGGTCTAGACAACATTTAGTCCTGCCTCAGTGCTATGTTTCTATGATTCTAGAATTTGGGTGATTTTGATACTGAAATGACACTGAATGTTTGATATTACACTTTTATGTCCAAAAATTGAAATTTATAACACAAAAAAAACATTGTCTTTTAACATATCTTGGCAGTTTTTTAGGCACAAGCTCTGGAATTTCCTAGTTGTCCCCAGTACCTCCTTAGAGTCCTATGGGTCAGAAGTTCCTGAACTGTGGTCCATGCGCAGCTGTCTGGTTGCTAATGTTGTCTATGCCAGACAGTCTTCCTTAAATTTCCTACTATTGCTGCCACTGGTGTAGTTCCACCAGAGGTAGCAACATCGTGAGCACTAGCATAGATTAAAAATTCGCACCTTAGCCATGGTTATCTAGCCCCCACTCTGTTATAGACAGACAACGGTGTTTATAGTGACAGCAGCTTGTCGATCCTAGCACTCCCACTAATGGAACTGTACAGGTAGGAAAGCTAAGGAGATATCTAATATAGACAGAGCCATACTGGAGGGTCTTCTTGTTTCTAGCAGCTAAATTGTATTAAAGTAGATTAAAAATATTAGTCATCTTGATTTTTAATATGCACGATTGCTGTAGAGATGTGATTACAGATAATTTGACACTTGGTCTCTGAGACAATTTCTCTATTAAAATGTGCTGTTATGTGAAGAGTTTGACAATTGCTGCTTTAAATTGTCTGCTTTTCCCATTGATGCATTCTGATTTTTTAGGTTCTGGTATAGTTTCTGTTATGCAAGCTCATAAATGTATCTTGACATTTTATTTCTGAAACTTTGAAAGTAAAACTTCTAGGACATAGATTGTTCTAGATAAGTGTGACTTCTAGTGTCTGTGTTGGGAGTGTGCTTGGTGTATGTCCTTCAATATGCGTCTATAGTGAGTTCATGATTATTATTTTTTATGTGGCTAGACTTTACTATGAAGCATATGTGGTGCTCATGAATATGAAGTGTGTATGTAATTAGAAATACTTGCAGGTATGTAATATACCAAATAAAGTAGATGCTCAATGCAGTGTATAAATGTCTATAATATGATTTTTATTTACGGTTTTCTCCTTTCAGGAGAATTAATGACAGTTGCTCGGTGGATGAGGGAATTTATTGCAAACCATCCTGACTACAAGCAAGATAGTGTGATCACTGATGAAATGAATTACAGCCTGATTAGGAAATGCAACCAAATTGCACAAGAACAAGCAGAGTGCCCCGAATTACTTGGAGTAGGATTTAACAAAATAAAACACAGTGGAAATAAAACTAGTTCTTTTTAATGAAATGCTTTAATACCTAGTAGAAAGTGTAAACATTCTAATGAAGAACGAGTTACAATACTGTGTATCCAGTAGTTTCATGTTGTGAAGACCAAAACAGGTAGTACTGCATCTAACATGGGCCAATCTGCCTAAATATTCATTTAAGGCTTCCTAAAATGGGCATATTCCTATTGTTAAAGTTTATACAGTGTACATGTAAATAGTAAAATATTTTTATGACTAACATCAGTGTATTTTAATAACATTGTACCTAAAGTTATTGTGAACCAGCTTGCAACTTTTTTATGCTTATTCTGGAAAAAAATTACTGTCCTGAACAACTTCATAAATGTAATATAATGGTACTTTTATATTATATGCATTCCAGATATTGAATGTTCACTGTAATTTTTTGTTACCTGGAATGTACTAATCTACCTAATTTTAAAGAAAATTTTGGGACCTGATTCACAGAACTTCCCTTTCCATCTTCCGTTGAGTATATAAAACAGACGTGTTCCCTATTTGTTCATCTTTGCACCAGTCCTTTGGTTACCACAACACCTGCATTTACTCATCAACCTCAGATCAGTAGAATCTGCTCAGTCTTCACTCAAATATGCAAAATCTGCTCATTTCCTGATGAGCAGAGCCTAAGGGATGGCCTGACAAGGCTCTTTTGGACAACCACACTACATGCACAAAAGCTTCAGAAATAAATGCATCCTTTACTGGACATAGTTTTACGATTCTAGTAATTCCTTTGCTCTAACAATTCCAGAAATAGATTTTTACCATGGGTGAAAGTCTTTCAATTTAAACATGGAGAGAGAGCGAGAACTGGAATGTTAAAGGAATGCTTATGTGAGAGGTGAAATGGCTGAGAAGTCGGCTATATTTTGTGCTGCTCTTTAGCTTTATTTTTTTTCCAGTTGCTGCTGTTCCTAAAGTCAATAGAGTGCAACACAAAAGCAAGATGAGAATGTATATTAATTCCTTTTCTAGCCTAAGGCTCTCCTCCACCCCTGATTTTACTAAATGTTTCCCTCGTCAACACATTAACTTACTAATAACTATTACTGAGCATTGTAAGGACAGGGTAATCCCTGCATAAAATCAATCTAAAGAGAAATCATGGAATGCACTAATCCTTTTGTGAATTGGGAACCTGTAGTTTAGCGAGATTGTAAATAATTTAGAACTTGACCATTACAGCTGTATATAACCTAAATTTATGGGGACTTTTTAATTTAGTTTACTAAATGGCTTCTAAAAGTGACTTACTGTATGGTAGATTATGCAAAGTTTAATACAAGCATATATAAATATCTACGGTGTAATAATTTTAAAAAGGAACTAATGGAGAAATTGTAATGATGCTGCACCAGAAAAAGCTTTTATGTATCGGTATTAGAACTTGTGCTGTGTTCATAGGTGTGCTTTAGAGAATGAAAGAATGCCTGTTTCTGCTTTTGGTGAACCTGTTTTAATCAAGATGTAGATGCTAGGTGATATGCTCATTAGTTTGTGGAATAAGGAAATAAAAAATGAACTTTGCAGTATATAGTGGTTGTTTGGATGTATATAAAGAATATCCATACCTGAGTGGAAACATTTTCTTGCCACAAGTGCAGCAAATAACTTCTTTTCAGAAACTTCCCCATTGCTGTGATTGTTGTTTTAGCAAATTAAGCAGCAGTGGAAGACTTCTAAGGAAAGCCAGAGTTCAGTAGGAAGAGGTGTGTGTTGACTTATGTGGCACTCCTCTCTTGAATTGACAGTGAAGAAATACTCCAGCATGATACTAGGTCACGGTGCTGTTGGAAATAATCTTTCAAGGCTTAAGACCAAATGTGGTTTAGGTTCCATGGTACATCTTATATATAATTTTTTTTTTAAGCAAAACCCCCCAAAGACTGTCACGTAACAGACATACCTAACAGAGTGGTGGTGGTGGGCAGAGGAATGCATTTTGAAGAGTTCTCAACCATAGTGCAGTCTCCTTTGGTTGAGGGTACACATCCACAGTTGTTCAATTCGGTACAATGCCTTAGGAGTGCTTCCTGGATTCCTCACTGTTGCTAAGCTCTTGCATAGCAGCATCTGTGAATAATTCGTTCTACCATCCCTGATGGGCTAGGAGACTCCATCCCATCCATGAACGATGACCTGGTGTTATAACTTATATAATTCTGGTTGATGTTATGAAATTGCTGCCTGGAAAGCCTTAGGCTATGTCTTCACTAGCCGTCAGATTGGCGGGCAGCAATCGATCCAGCGGGGAACAATTTATTGCATCTAGTCTAGACACAATAAATCGACCCCCGAGTGTTCTCCCATCAACTCCTGTACTCCACCGCCGTGAGAGGCGCAGGCGGAGTCAACGGGGGAGCAGCAGCAGTCAACTCACTGCAGTGAAGACATCACGGTAAGTTGATCTAAGTACATAAACTTCAGCTACGTTATTCACGTAGCTGAATTGCATAACCAGGGCTTAGTGTGTAGTGAGTCAGCCATGAATTGACAGGGACTGTAGTATGTCCCTCACAGACCAGCTACAACTGTCAGTTTTTAAACCTTAATGGCCACCTATTCAGGATACACCTTAGGACAATGGGATGGCTGAAGCCTCAGGAAACTAGTTCAACCAAGGAGCTTTCTACAATAAGGGTAAAGGTTGTTTGTGCGACAGACAGAACTTTCTTAGGTACTGCTCTAAGATAACAAAATAAACTCATCCAGGAACTAAGAATTATCACAAAGCTTACCATCATCTATCTGCTCTGTAAGTGCAAGGAACATTTCTTTGACCTGCCTTCTATAACAAACTCTTGTGTGCAAAAAATATTCCAAAACAAAACCCTCCTCTGCGCACACTGTCCATGGGGAGTGGATGAGGGAACAAACATGTAACTGATGTTAGTAATGTTGCTTAATGCATTACTGGAAGGTGCTCAGATACTACAGTGAGGAGGGCTATATAAGAACATCTATACAATAGAACAGAATTGAAAAAGGAGTATAAACTGGTGCATAAAGTCTGAATCCAGAGGCATTTCAAGCTTAAAAACTGACACCAACAACCTGATAATTTCCTGGAATTTATTTTTAAATAAAAAGCTACTTTGAAGAACACTATAGAAATGACTTATCTGCAACTAACCACTTTTTAAAAAAAAATTGGCATTACTGTACATTAGCACCCACTAGTGGTCAAATCAGGGACAGTACAGTAATATGTAAATGTATAGCAGAAACAGCAATTCAACCATATCAGGCATGAAGTGGGACCACTAAACACTGAGGATGGAGTGGAGGTTAAGGATAATCTAGGCATAGCCCAATATCTAAACAAATACTTTGCCTCAGTCTTTAATGAGGAGCTTAGGGATAATGGTAGGATGATAAATGGGAATGAGGATATGGAGGTAGATATTAACACATCCGAGGTAGAAGCCAAACTCAAACAGCTTAATGGGACTAAATTGGGGGACCCAGATAATCTTCATCCAAGAATATTAAAGGAACTGGCACATGAAATTGCAAGCCCATTAGCAAGAATTTTTAATGAATCAGTAAACTCGGGTTGTACTGTACGACTGGAGATTTGCTAACATAGTTCCTATTTTTAAGAAAGGAAAAAAAGGTGATCCAAGTCCAGTGCTGTAGTCAGCAAGGTCTTGGAAAAATTTTTGAAGGAGAAAGTAGTTAAGGATATTCAGGTCAATGGTAATTGGGACAAAATACAACATGGTTTTACAAAAGGTAGATCATGCCAAACCAATCTGATATCCTTCTTTGAGAAGGTAACAGATTTTTTAGACAAAGGAAACGCAGTGGATCTAATCTACCTCGATTTCAGTAAGGCATTTGATACCGTTCCACATGGGAAATTATTAGCTAAATTGGAAAAGATGGGGATCAATATGAAAACTGAAAGGTGGATAAGGAACTGGTTAAAGGGGAGACTACAATGGGTCGTACTGAAAGGTGAACTGTCAGGCTGGAAGGAAGTTACTAGTGGAGTTCCTCAGGGATTGGTTTTGGGACCAATCTTATTTGATCTTTTTATTACTGACCTTGGCACAAAAAGTTTGAATGTGCTAATAAAGTTTGCAGATACACAAACCTGGGAGGTATTGCCAATACAGAGAAGGACCGGGATATCATACAGGAAGATCTGGATGACCTTGTAAAATGGAGTAATAGTAATTGGATAAAATTTAATAGGGAAAAGTGCAAGGTCATGCATTCAGGGATTAATAACAAGAATTTTGGTTATAAATTGGGGATGCATCAGAAGTAACAGCGGAGGAGAAGAACCTCGGAGTATTGGTTGATCACAGGATGACTATGAGCTGCCAATGTGATATGGCTGTGAAAAAAGCTAATGCGGTCTTGGGATGCATCAGGTGAGGTATTTCGAGTAAAGATAAGGAGGTGTTAGTACCGTTATACAAGGCACTGGTGAGATCTCATCTGGAATATTGTGTGCAGTTCTGGTTGCCCATGTTTAAGAAGGATGAATTCAAACTGGAACAGGTACAGAGAAGGGCTACTAGGATGATTCGAGGAATGGAAAACCTGTCTTATGAAAGGAGACTCAAAGAGCTCGGCTTGTTTAGCCTAACCAAAAGAAAGCTGAGGGGAGATATGATTGCTCTCTATAAATATATCAGAGGGATAAATATCAGGGAGGGAGAGGAATTATTTAAGCTTAGTACCAATGTGGACTCAAGAACAAATGGATATAAACTGGACACTAGGAAGTTTAGACTTGAAATTAGACGAAGGTTTCTAACCATTAGAGGAGTGAAGTTCTGGAACAGCCTTCCAGGGGGAGTAGTGGGGGCAAAAGACATATCTGGCTTCAAGACTAAGCTTGATAAATTTATGGAGGGGATGGTATAATGGGCTAGCCTAATATTGGCAATTAATTGATCTTTGATTATTAGCAGGTAATATGCCCAATGGCCTGTGATGGGAGGTTAGATGGGGTGGGATCTGAGTTACTACAGAGAATTCTTTCCTGGGTGCTGGCTGGTGAGTCTTGCCCACATGCTCAGGATTTAACTGATCGCCATATTTGGGGTCAGGAAGGAATTTTCCTCCAGGGGAGATTGGCAGAAGCCCTAGGGGTTTTTCACCTTCCTCTGCAGAGTGGGGCACAGGTCACTTGCTGGAAGGTTCTCTGCACCTTGAGGTCTTTAAACCACAATTTGAGGACTTCAGAAACTCAGACATAGGTTAGGGGTTTGTTACAGGAGTGGGTGGGTGAGATTCTGTGACCTGCATTGTGCAGGAGGTCAAACTAGATGATCATAATGGTCCCTTCTGACCTTAAGTCTATGAAGGTTATTGCTGTGGATTTGACATTGACAGCCAATCAGAAAGCTCTATTAAGCTCTAAAGTTTATATAGTGATGGGTGACTGGCTTCTTGACATCTGCTTTCTTTCTTCCAAATCCAAGCCTTTCACAATGATGCTCTTCTACCAGTGGCCCTAGCAAATTTCCCACCTTGCAATCAATCTCCCAACAGTCCCTTACCTTTGACGTTCCACAGTTACAACATTCGTCCTCTGGAAATGACAGCATCTTCAGGGAGGTTACAGATGGTATGTGTACACTAGAATGCAAGTCCAGGCTAGTGGGACTTGAGTCTGCAGACTCTGGGTTTGCAAGACCGTGGCTTGAGTGTCCCCACTGCATATTGATCCTAGGTTTTGAATTTCTGGACCAGGGCCACAAATCTGGAGCTCCAGGATCCACACTGCAGTATACAGACCCAAGTCAAACCACCCTAGCCCAGGCTTCCTAGCACCCTCCCCAGCTGTTGCTGCTCTAGGCCCTGATTTGTGGGGCAGTGTGGGAATCCTTGACTGTCTACTTCATACGCTACAGAAAGTTGTTGCAGCCTCCATGGTTCCCAACAGATCCTGCCAAGCCACTTTTTGAGTCTGCAAACTCCAGCAACTGGAGCCAGCAACAAGGGGAAGGCACCATTTGAAGATTGTCTCTTGCTTGCACTTTCACTTGTGTTTCAGCAAATGGGCAGAGAATCCATGAGATGCTGGTAGACATACTGTGGTGGACATACTGACCAACCAAAGACACCTGATGGAGAAGGATGAGGCAGAAGATGATACAGACATGGAAGAATGGACCTGGCAGATATGGCCCATGATTCTTGGTGTAGATGCTGATAATGCCACATAAAAACAGCACATCTGGAGTAGGGCCACAAGCACAGACTGGTGGGATTGCAGCACCAGGCAGACCTGGGATGACCAGAAGTGGTTTCACAACTTTTGCATGAAGAAATCTACATTTCTGGAGTTTTCTGAGTAGCTTGCCCCCACCCTCCAGCATCACAACACAAACATGAGGGTGGCCATACTGGTCCAGAAGTGGGTGATATAGCTCTCTGAAAGCTGGCTACCCTAGACTGCTAACCAATTCAGCTCATGCTCCAATACGTTTGTTAGTCTATAAGGTGCCACAGAACTCTTTGCCGCTTTTACAGATCCAGACTATCACGGCTACCCCTCTGATATTTGACACCATGCAAGGCACTGCATTTAGCCGTATGGAGTGGAAATCCATCAACCTCATGAAGAAACTTGCACAAGTACAGACAGATGTCCATCTGTTTGCATTTGGAAAGGAAGATGATATCATACCAAATGGACTGAAGGTGAAAAATCCTATCTACATACTACACAGACCACAGTGAGAGATTATGCCATACTCTATCAAAGAAACCGAGGAACCACCTGATCAGCATCCTATACAGCAAACAGGAAAACATCAAAAAAGAGCTTTCCAACCTGGAGACTTTCATAAATAAACAAACTTCCATACAAACGGACTTCACTAAAATAAGACAGGAGATCTACATTACTCACTTCACCTCTCTACAAAGGAAAAAGGACTGTAAGATGTCTAAAATCCTATCTACCACATGGGGCCACAACAGTGCTTGTCAGAGGGGAAGTGTTGCTTCTTAGAGGTGCCCAGGGCGGTGTTTAGTTTTCCCAGATTGCTGGGCGGGGGCTCAAGCTGGTTCTATTTTCGGTTGTTAAAAGAAAACCCTAGACATTGAACCCAGCTCTGGCTGCTGCTGACTCCACCTGGCAGAATGGTTATAAACACAATGCAAGTTCAGCCATTCCTCTGGCAAGCCATTTCAGTTCTCAGCAGGGGCCCCGGAATTGGGGGACCAGGGGGCCAGAGCCCTCCTACTTTTGAAGTGGACAGGCCTGTCCTGTTCACTTTTTGG
The DNA here is from genome assembly GCF_020497125.1 of Mauremys mutica. Classification (NCBI taxonomy): domain Eukaryota; kingdom Metazoa; phylum Chordata; order Testudines; family Geoemydidae; genus Mauremys; species Mauremys mutica. The sequence continues at coordinate 46,709,441 of NC_059074.1, read as the reverse complement.
CAGGGGTCCCTCCCCCTCCTCTTCCCCCCCCAAGCCCCTCAGGCCAGCAGCTGAAGCCCAGCTAAGGAGCCAAAGCAGCTATGGGGCACTGTGCCGCAGACCCTCCACCTGCCCCCCCATCCCCTTTTGGGCAAGCTTTGCCGCCCTTGATTCTCAGAAATGGTTACATGAATTCTCCAAGGGAGGGGGTGCTACAGAGCATTTTAACTGAAGTCAAGAATTCATTTAATTTCTTTTTAAACTGGTTTCAAACTGCAGCCAATAGGGGAAGCCACCCACATCTCTTTAATTGGTGCTGATAGAGATCATTTTAAGTAGGTTTCCCTTTCTTTGTATTTGATTAAATAGCTTATTTAATCTCAAAAGCTTGTCTTTACTACTGTTTTATTCCGATTCATTTCAGTTGACTGATAACAATATGTCCTGATTTCCCCAGCTTCGGGGGGGGGGGGGGGGTTACAGCGCCAGCTTTAATTTTTAATTATTTTTTTACTTTCATTTTCAATCAAGGTTAAACTCAAGGTGCCTTATGATCCCAAGAATGTCCTGAGGGTGGCAGCAGCAGTTCTTGTAAAATTGTATGCAGTGTGCTATACCCTCTAAGCTTCAAGCATAAACATGGGCAGTTTGTTTTCTCGCTCTCCTCCTGCAGGAAATACTGTAGAATAAATTGTGAATAATTTGATATGAATCATGAATATTTGTCATACAAGTTAAATACCTACATCCTTCACTCTTAAATGATCACTTATGTTCAGGGGATCAGATTACATGCAAATGCAGCAGCCGCCAGCTCAATATCCATTTTTGACAGCTGCATCCCTGCCACCCTTTTGCTGTAATTTAGTCAGTGTGCTGACATGTCAATCAGCTGATTGTAGTTAGTAACCATTCCCAGTCAGCATCAGAGAGAGAATACCACACCATTTGCTAAAATAAATTTGTTAGTCTTTAAGGTGCCACAAGTACTCCTGTTCTTTTTGCGGATACAGACTAACACGGCTGCTACTCTGAAACACCATTTAATAGTAAACAAATGTTTAATGCACACAGAACATTGTAAATAGAATTTGGAACACTTGTTCTTAAACAAAAGTTATTCGGTAGTAAATCTACTAGTTGTTATACAAACTTCCCCACTTTCTTGCTGTTGCATATGTGAAGTATCAACATAACATTTATATGTCTATACGTCAGCACACATATTCCCCTCTGGTCTTCTCTGAGATGGTTTCTTGGTCTCTATAACATGGCCATACTATGCAGTGTGTGTGTCAGCTAGATTCTTCAGAGCTTGAGAAGAATGGCAGCATCTCAGTTATTTTCTAAACACTTCAGAGCCTTGTCAACACACAAGTCCAGGGATTCTTTTAGGTAGCAGCATTCCAACACTTTGGCTAGTAGCTGACTGTCTCTTCAGCTGCCGGGAAAACAGAAATCTATAGGCTATATCCAAAATGGTACAGGCATTAGAATTAGCATATAAAATACATACATTCCCTGGATTTCTATAAGGCTTTCCCTCTATAGGATGCTATCTTTTCTCCATAAGCTCAGTTAAGTAAAGAATGTATAAACCCCCTCTGCTCATTCATCACTGCCCCTGTTCTCTCTTTAACTGAGATTGAATCCCTGTTTAAAGCAATCAGCTGATAGCTAAATGTAAATTCCACAGATCCTGTAGCCTGTAGGGATGACAAATGCTCCACTCACACTCTCCTCTCAGAATTCTCAGTGAAACAGAGTTACCATTCTCCACCCAACCCTGTTCAGATCCCTGACTCTGAGGCAGCCCATTTGGTGGGCTGTCCTAGAGCTGGAGACCCTGGAAGCCATGGGAGCCCCAGTTCTATGGTAGTCTGCCAGGTGGGCTGTCCCAGAAGCAGGGACCTTGGGAGCCCAGGCTACTGAAGAGCTGTGAGCCTGGGAGTTGGGATTGCCAGAGCTTCCAGGCGCTCCCCATCAACCCACCAAGTGCCTGGAAGTCCTGGAAGCTTAGGCTGATGAGGAGCCAGGCCAGCAATGTGGCAGAAATCCAGACAGATTTCCAACAGAAACCTGCCTGAGGTGGAATTTTGTCAAAGTCAACATGGCTCCATGGAACATTTCCATTTTCATAAATTGGTAAGTTTGGTTAAAAAAAATGTTTATCAAAATGTTTCTGAGCAGTTCTATTAATAACCTTTCTGCTCCTGAGTTCCAATTGGTACAGCTCTCAAATAGTGAATATATGCAACCCGCAAGACTGCTTGCCCTGAATGAAAACTTTTCTTCACAGCTTCGGAAACAGCCACCAAGAATGTCCAGTAACTGCCTCTACCCTACTTCTGGATTCTTCTGGGCTCTTCTAGCTGAGTTGCCCTGTCCTGTCCTCTGCATATATGCAGAGAAAGAGTATTACAAACAAATCCATGTCTCTTCCCCAATACTTCTCTCCCCTTCTATAAGCCAACCCCTCCCCACCCGCAAAAAAAACCAACCCAAAATGAGTGCTGTAGTATTGAGCCATGTGGGTTACATTAGTTCTTGCATGAAGACTACCACAGAACAGGAAATGGTTTTCGCAATTCATAACGCTTTCCCTGAGATCAGGAGTGAACAAAGCCACTAGCTTGTCATACTATAGCACATTGAGAATCTGATAGCACATTATAAGCATTAAAGAGTACATCTCAGGGATGCAGGGGAGGAGTTATTTGAAAAAACTTCCAGTCTGCTGAGTTATTTTATTAGACTTTCTAAATTACCCATTGGAACAACTTACGAAGGGATGTGGTGGAGCTTGCAGCTCTTGAAATCTTTAAATCATGCTTTGATGTCTTTCTCACAGATATGCTCTAGTTCAACCAGAAGTTATTGGGCTCGATGCAAGAACCTCTCCGTGAAATTTTATGGCTTGTGTCAGGCAGGAGCTCAGATTAGATGATCATAATGGGCCCTTCTGAGCTTAAAACATATGCATCTATTAGCCCCTGAACTCAATTACATATCCTAAAGATATTCCATATATTTCTGAAATCTACCCCAGTTAAATAACTGGTTGCTTCATCTACCCCAGCTAGGACTCTCTCAGTGACTCTGGGAATGTGTAGTGTGCAGAAGCCAGGGTAAGATACAATGTTTAAATTAACTTTTAGCAAAACTACCCAAAATCACAAAGGAAAGTTATTGACACTATGCCATGAATTTCTCATCTCTGGCTTTCTCTGGCTTTTCTGGCAAAATGTAAGCAATATAAAAGATTAAAACTACAACCATTTTTTTAATATGATGATGATTTTCCTATCAAGTACAATTAGGCAAAAAGAAAGCTCCTCTCTGTGAAGATGATGTTGTAGATTTTGATGAGAGTGTTTTAAATAATTCCCTGTTATCTGACTAGAAGCAGTTGACATATTTGATGGCAAATTGATTTCTTATGTGTCTGTTACCTTTCAGTCGTGTCTTTGAATTGCTAAGATTGGGTTTTTAGGTTTTTTTGGGCTGAACATAAAGAAATTATGTTTTGATGGAGTTCTTGACAAACTGGGGGTTGGTGATTTTTAGCTTCTTATAGAGCTGAGAAGCTTCTTACACTTGTGTGCTTTCCTTCATTACTCTCACAGGCCTGTAACATAAAAGCTACAGAAAAACACTAGGCCAGATTCTCAAGGTCTGCCAAGTTCACTTTGTGCCGTTATGAAGGGCAAAATGAACCGAACGTGACTGAGGATTGCCACTAGAGTATCACTCCTGCATAGGGGGAATCTCCACTGGCATAAATCACATGGAGGTGGCTCCTGTGCTGTAATCCTCGTCCCCATTTATAGGGGAGGGAGGAGTCATGTTGGGTGTGGGAAAGAAGTGGGGAGAGGGAATGGAGGAGTAGAGTCCCACTAGGCCTCATTCTCCATAATAATAAGGTCCCTGAGGTCCCAGCTGTCCCTCTGAAGCTTTATCTTGCGCTGGCGCTAACTGGCTGAGAAACCAGGAGCTGTGACCTGAGTTTGGACTCTGCAGAGAATCAAGCTCCTTAACTATTTTTTAATTACACATGTTCCCTCCTCTAAAACATTTGCTGGAGTGCATTTTGAAATGTTTGGCCATTTCCCACACACAGGATGGGATATCTGATCCCATACACTTTACTCACAACACAGGCACTCAGAGGCCAAGCACTTGTAATATTTTTTTTTTGGCCATGTAGGAAATTGTGAATCCATGCCCAGAGACTGCCATATATCTGCCTAATGAAAAACAGGAAAGCATTCCCGAAAAGACTCCATGAAGAAAGGGGAAGCAATGCTTCCTGGATCGTAGGCATTTCATAATATTAACCTCACCCTTCTGAGTTTCTGTACTTTACTCATCCCTGTGGCATCAGCCAAAGGCCATATGCTGCATTGCATCCCCTTGTTTCAATGCTTCTCAAACCACATCCATTTTAAACAATACTGGGGCAGAGGATCACTGTTGACACAGACTGCTAACCATGGAAGGGGGATACTTCTGGGGACTTCAGCTTCCGAAGAGTGAGGTTCCCTGACTTTTCTGGGAATGAGAATAGGCTTTTACTATATCTGAATCTGTGTTTCAAACACTCACCAGTAACCCCAGCTACTGAGGACTGAACAGTTTGGTCTGTAATACCTCTACTCTTCTTATCACCATATCTCCCAGAGTTGATCTGTGAAGATACATCCATAACTGTGATATGGTCACTTAGCTATAATAGTATTAACATTTGCCTATAAGGCAAAAAGCATAGAGAGTAGGCAACACGAAATAAAACTGGAGTAACCACATTACTAACACTAGCAGGTAGGCCTGTTCGGACTATTAGAAAGCTTTTGTTATTGAAAATAATGAGACCAAGAAACACCCTGGGCTAAACCTAGGGCCATTCTTAGATCACATCCTAGGGAAGGGGTGGGCAACCTTTCAGAAGTAGTGTGCCGAGTCTTCCTTTATTCACTCTAATTTAAGGTTTCATGTGCCAGTAATACATTTTAACATTTTTAGAAGGTCTCATTTCTATGTCTATAATATGTAACTAAACTATTGATGTATGTAAAGTAAATAAGGTTTTTAAAATGTTTTAGAAGCTTCACTGAAAATTAAATTAAAATGCAGACCGGTGGCCAGGACCTGGGCAGTGAGTGCCACTGAAAATCAGCTCGCGTGCCACCTTTGGCACGCGTGCCATAGGTTGCCTATCCCTGCTCTAGGGCTATGTCACAATCACAGGGTGTGATTACAGCTCAAGTAGACATTTCTGAGCTAGCTAGTTAGCTCAGGTTTTGGAGCAGTAAAACCACAACAGAGCATGCTTCAGCATGGGCTAGGTGCCCAAGTAATTGCCCAGGGTTCTAGGTGGGATTAAAGTTAGCTCAAATATGAAATACTGTACCGTTTTGAGATACAGTAGGCACGGTCCCATGGAAAGACCAATTAGGAAGAAAAGGAGTCAAAGGGGACTGGCAGTCCCCAAAAGATGTAATAGTAGAGGCTTAAAACCAAGCTATTCTGATGCAAAGGAAAAATAAGAAAAGCCACAGGAGGCCAACATGGCTGCACAGGGAGCTTTTTAGCTATCTAAACCCCAAAAGGGATACATACAGAAAATGGAAGGAGGGGCGTGTCACCAAGGAAGTATAAGTAGCGTGTAGAGACAAAATCAGAAAAGCCAAGGCAAAGAATGAGTCACAGCTGGCAAGAAATGCTAGAGACAACAGGAAAGGGTTCTTCAAATATGTCAGACAAAAAAGAAAACAAGGACGGTGTTGGTCTGCTACTCAACGGCGAAGGTGAGCTGGTAATCGAAGATGATAGGAAGGCAGAGCTGCTCAATGACTACTTTGCTTCAGTCTTTTCTCACAAAAAGTAACATGTGACTGGATGATTAGTGAAGTTACCGTAGACAATAAAGAGGACGGGATGCAGATTGGAATAAGTAAAGAACGTGTCTGACAATTTGAATGAATGCAGATCAGTAGGGCCGGATGCTATTCACCCCAGTGCACTGAAGGAATTAGCTGAAAAAATCTCGGAGCCACTGGCACTAATATTTACAAACTCATGGAAGACTGGAAAAGGGCTAACGTAGTGCCCATCTTTAAAAATGGGAAAAGGAGGAGCTGGAGAACTATAGACCAGTCAGCCTGACTTCGATACCTGGGAAGCTACTAGAGCAATGTATAAAACATTCAATTTGCAAACACTTGGAGGATGAAGGGGTGATCACTAGCAGCCAGCAGGATTTAACCAAGAACAAATCATGCCAAACCAGCTTGATGTCCTTCTTCAACAGGGTAATAGATTTGGTGGATGGGGGAATGCAGTGGACATAATATACTTGGACTTCAGCAATACTTTTGACACAATCCCACGTGACATGCTGATAAGTAAGCTGGAGAAATGCAGGCTCAACAGAACTACCATTATGTGGATACATAAATTGGTTAAACAACTGTAAACAAAGAATAACTATTACTGGAATGATGTCCATTAGATTGGAGGGAGGTCTCAAGTGGGGTTCCACAGGGATCCATTCTGGGTCCGGTGTTGTTTATTAATGACCTGGATATAGGTATAGAGAGCATACTGATCAAGTTTGTAGATGACACAAAGCTGGAGGGAGGTTGCCAACACTGTGGAGGTTAGAGCTAAAATTCAGAGGGAGCTTGATAAAATGGAGAACTGGAGTAAAGACAACAAAATGAAATTCAACAAAGACAAATGTAAGGTGCTACACTTAGGGAAGAAAAACCAAATGCAGAATGGAGCAAAACTGGCTTGGCAGCAACACTGTTGAGAAGGATCCGGGAGTTGTGGTGAATCACAATGTCAACATGAGTTAGCAATGCAATGCTGTTGCAAAAAAACCAAATGCAATTTTAGGTTGCATTAACAGAGGCATAGCATGCAAGTCATGGGAGGGGATAGTACTGCTCTACTCGACGTTGGTTAGGCCTTAGCTGGAGTTCTGTGTCCAATTTTGGTCACCAGTGTATAAAGGATGTAGAGAAACTGGAAAGGATCAACAGCTGAGCGACAAAGGTGATCAAAGGGATGGCATTTCAAGATATACGAACAAAGGCTGAAGGAACTGGGTATATTTAGTTTGGAAAAGAGGCACTTAAGGAGGGATATGATAGCAGTCTTCAGATATTTGAAAGGCTGCCATAAAAAAGATGGAAAAAAGTTGTTCTCTTTTGCCACAGAGGGCAGGACAAGAGGCAATGGGCTCAAACTACAGCAGAGCAGATTTAGATTAACTCTCAGGAAAAGCTTCCTAACTGTAAGAACAGTAGGACAATGGAACAGACTGTCTTGGGAAGGGGTGGAAATTTCTTCACTGGAGGTTTTCAAAAGGAGGCTGGATGGCTTAGCCACAACTATGGTGACCAGGTGTCCTGATTTTATAGGGACAGTCCCGATATTTGGGGCTTTGTCTTACATAGGCACCTATTACCCCCCATCTCCTGTCCCGATTTTTCACACTTGCTGTCTGGTTACCCTAGCCACAACAAATCCTGCATCTTGGCAGGGGGTTAGACTAGATGACCGTTGCAGTCCCTTCTAACCCTATGATTCTATTACTCTATATTTAACAAACACTAAATAATGTTGTATTTAGAAAAACTCAAATGTTTGTGAAACATGAAGAGGCTTTTCAAAAACACCAAAGAGACTCCTGGAAATCAGTGGGAGGTGTGCTCCTAGGTGTATTTGAAAATCCCACTCAATGTTTGTTTCCATTTTAGCTCGAGTGTTTTCAAACTCTTAAGAGATTTGAGGTGACGGGAAATGGAGGTGTCCCCCCCACAACTGTATGGCTACATGAGTTCTGCTGCTGTTTTTTCAGTCTCCAAACTTTGAGTCTAGTTTTTGACAATGTCATTGATTTGGCCACATCATCAGTTGATAGCGTGTGACATTTCCCCTGGATCTCAATCCAAAAGCTAATACAAACAAGTATTTTTCCATTTTATCTTCAAAAAGCATAAACAAGTGATACGTGGGAAAGCTAGAAGAGTAAACACATGTAACAAAGTAGATGAGCACAGGGAGCAAGTTGTACATGATTGTACTGTTCCTTCCATGATGTATTATACAAATTTTTATATCTATATATTTTTGGTAGCAATTTTAACTGTAGAAAAGGACAAGCTGATCTCAAGCTAGGGAAAGGAATCCCTTCCCCAAGGCTGTGCTATGCTCTAAGTAGTGTGGTCTATTGGTGGGGACAGGGCCCAAGAAGTCAGAAGACTTGGGCTCTGTTTCTTGCTCTTCTATCACCTTCAGCAGGCTCTTTATCCTCGCTGTGCCTGTTTCCCAGCTGTAAAAGGGGCTCATGATCATCACTATTTTGTAAAGAACTTTGAGAACCTCCGATGAAAAATGTTTTATTGGGGCTTAACACATGTTTATTTACCATGATATCATACAGTGCTGCACATTTGCGTCCTCTGAAACATCAGGTATTTGCTACTGCCAAAGGTAGACTAGATAGACACCTGACTGGAAGAACCCCAGGGCTAATGTGGAAAGGTGAAGTTCACATTTCTAAACTTTAATACATTTTACAATATTTGATTGATTTTATCAATTGTACTGTCATCTTTATGACTGTCAGAACATATCGTTCAGCAATGCCCACACGCTGAGGCACCAAGATGCGCACTGGTGCCATCTAGGACCCCAAAGACTGCCCCAGATTGACACATACTTTTACGTAGCTTTTACTATAAATTAATGCACTGTTACTTTCTTTGCAGGGGTGGGGTGGGGAGGCCCATACATAAAGCATTGCCCACATCTAGTGAAGCCAATCTCCACCCTATAAAATTCATGGCCTCACCTCACTACTGTTCAGTTTTCACTCTCCTGGACAATAATAACAATACATGCAGGAAGGAAGTGTCTTTTACACAGGAACTCAGTGTTATTCAGTTGAAATCTGCCTCTGGGGCAGGAAACTCTTCACAGGACCAGGGGAATTTTAAAGCTCCAGGGTTGTGGAGCTGTCCTCGATGGCACGTCTCCCTCTCCAAACCCAAGTCACATTTCACAGCGGTGGAGGATGGTCAAGCCTGACAGCTCTAGCAAATGAGCAAAGCCTGGGAGGGTCAGGATTGGGCTTTATGGAAGGACAGTGTTTGACACTGGGTATGACAAGTTCCCTTGGTCAAGGTTCTGCCCTTTTATGTCCGGCTCTCATAAAAGTCCTGAAAATCTGCATTTAAATGCATTGAAAATGACAAACAGCAATTCTCATGCTTAGAGGGTGTCTTGTCTCACTGCCTGTCCCTTGGAGGGATGGCAGCAGCTGTTTTTTCTGACTGGAAAACCAGCTGCATAGTGAAAGTCAAAAACCAGCTTTCTGTTCTTCCAGCAACACTAACGTTCAGCTGACTTTCCTGGGGTGTCCCACACTGCCAGATAATCAACAGCACCAGTTGGGAAAATTGTAAGCACAACTGAAATCATCAGCTGCATGGCTGAGTAAACTGTGGCAAAGTAGCGAGACTGGGTCCCTGGGAGAAAGAGAGGAGGAAGCAACACTTTCTGCATCCGTTCTGGGTGTGATGTGTTGCTCTGCATGACTGAATCTAGTAAGGCCTCCAAAATAAAGCATTAATAAAACTTGAACACCACCCAGGAGGATTTACCCAGCTAAAGCAGCTAGGAACCTTCTCCAATGAACCATGGTGCCTGGGCAGGGATCATCTGGTAGGTTTGTCCCATATGATCAGCTTCCTGTGACTGCTGGGGGATGGGCATTGTCCAGTGCCAGTATCTGCTGTCTTCAGTTTCTCTTTTTACACATGAGCTATATGAGTGCAACCGCAGCTTTGAAAGTCTCAGTGAAACCAGTGCTGGCAGTAAAGAATGTGCAAACGGCCCTGTTAACCTCTTGCCCAGAGTGACCCATCACAGACAAAGCACCACGCACCACAGCTGCAAATAGCCGAAGAAGCTGGAAAAAGTGACAGCAGCAGAAGCCTCCTGGGGAGGGAATAAGGAGGGACAGAAACCTCCTGGTGGTGAATAAAGAAAGTGGCATCCCTAGGGGATCTCATAGTCCTCCCAGAGACATCCAGCCCTGCTGGGTGGCTTTGCATTACCTTTAAGTGCATGGAATGAAAGGGTAAGAACAGCCAGTCACTTCATCAATTTGCTTTTACTTGCATCAGAAACACAGCTTGTTTTCTCCTGTGTCCACTTCAGAACAAGTGTTGCCCCCAAACCTCTTTCCTAGTAGTTCCCTCTGATGCCTTTTCTCCTCTTGGCTTGGTGCCTTTTTCCCGTTACCTGCTGTGCACAGACTCCCTCTTCCCAAGTGCAAACACAAGTCCTCTCCTCCTTCAGACCCTCTAGTGTTCCAATGGCAGGCATCTCTCCAGTGCTACTGGCATCATGGTTTGCTTCTGAGCTTTTATCATTTCTATTGTGTTTATCCAAAGAAGATGAGGAGCACCCTGAGGCAGTAATCTGTCTTCTCCTGTAATTGTATGGTGCAAAGTACACCTATGATTAATCTTTGATGTCCACAGAGTTTTATATCAGAATGAGGCAGGGAGCCAAATTCTGCTCTCATCTATGTTGGCCTGAATCTGACTTTCTAAAGAGTTACCAAAGATTTACACCAGTGGAATTGAAAGCAGGATTTCTTCCAGAGAGAGGTGTATGTAATTGGAACGGATTATCTTCTCCTGTTATCATAGAATCATACAATATCAGGGTTGGAAGAGACCTCAGGAAGTCATCTAGTCCAATCCCCTGCTCAAAGCAGGACCAACACCAACTAAATCCCAGCCAGGGCTTTGTCAAGCCGGGCCTTAAAAACCTCTAAGGATGAAGATTCCATCACCTCCCTAGGTAACCCATTCCAGTGCTTCACCACCCTACTAGTGAAATAGTGTTTCCTAATATCCAACCTAGCCCTCCCGCACTGCAACTTGAGACCATTGGTTGTTGTTCTGTCATCTGCCACCACTGAGAGAAGCTGAGCTCCATCCTCTTTGGAACCCCGCTTCAGGTAGTTGAAGGCTGCTATCAAATCCCCCCTCACTTTTTCTCTTCTGCAAACTAAATAAGCCCAGTTCCCTCAGCCTCTCCTCGTAAGTCATGTGCCCCAGCCCCCTAATCATTTTCATTGCCCTCCACTGGACTCTCTCCAATTTGTCCACATCCCTTCTGTAGTGGGCGGGGGGGGGGGGAGGACCAAAACTGGATGCAGTACTCCAGGTGTGGCCTCACCAGTGCTGAATATCTGCTGGCAATGCTCTTACTAATACAGCCCATTATGCCATTGGCCTTTTTGGCAATGAGGACACACTGCTGACTCATATCCAGCTTCTCATCCACTGTAATCCCCAGGTCCTTTTCTGCAGAACTGCTGCTTAGCCAGTCAGTCCCCAGCCTGTAGCAGTGCATGGAATTCTCCCTTCCTAAGTGCAGGACTCTGCACTTGTCCTTGTTGAACCTCATCAGATTTCTTTTGGCTCAATCCTCTAATTTGTCTAAGTCACTCTGGACCCCATCCTACCCTTCAGTGCAGTGGTCCCCAACGCGGTGCCCCTGGGTGCCATGGTGCCTGCCGGGGCATTTATGTGCGCCCGCCTAGTGCCCAGCAGTGGAGAGAAGCCGTGGTCCCGCACCTGCTGGGGACAGAGAACTCTGGGGCCTGCAGGCACCGGTGTTCCCTGTCCTCAGCAGGCACGGGGCTGCAGCTTCTCTCTGGCTTCTCCAGGGCTGCAGACTGCGAGCGCAGTTCTCTGTCCCCGGCAGGGGCGGGGCCGCGGCTTCTCTCCAGCTTCGAAGCCAGAGAGAAGCCGCGGACCTGCCCCTGCCGGGGTTCGAGAACTCTGGGGCTGCGGGCGCCGGTGTTCTCTGTCCCCAGCAGGCGCAGGACCCGCCTAGTGCCCAGCAGGGGAGAGAACCCAGGGCCCCGCACCTGCTGGGGACAGAGAACTCTGGGGCTGCAGGCGCCGGCGTTCTCTGTCCCTGGCAGGCACAGGGCTGTGGCTTCTCTCTGGCTTCTCCGGGGCTGCAGGCTGCAGGCGCCGGTGTTCTCTGTCCCCAGCAGGCACCGGGCCGTGGCTTCTCTCTGGCTTTGAAGCCAGAACTCCGGGGTTGCAGGCTTCATTCTATGTTAAAGAAATAATAATAAATATATTTGGACCAGCAGTTCAACACTGTTTTACTTTTTAAAAATAAATAAGATGAAAACTGTTTATGAGATTTATTTTGTAAAAACTCCTTAATTTTTCTTACAGGTAGATAAAAAAAGAGCAAATTCACATGGTAAAGTGAAAGAGAAATTGCCGAATAATTTAATTAATACCTTTTACATGTAAAATTACCCTTTTTATCTTATGGATTCATATATTATGTAATATTAAATATGATGTTTTTCGTATTATTTAATGTACAAATACAAAATAAGCCTTGAAAAATTGTTGGCGCCCACCCCACTCTTCTGAAAACATGAATGTGTTACTGGCCACAAAAAGGTTGGGGACCACTGCTCTATACCATGCCCTGGCCTGAAGCATGACTGAGAGTGATCAAGGTCACGGGCAGCTGATAGGCTGTGTTGTATGCAGTGTTGCTGTAGCCCTGTTGGTCCCAGATAATATTTCAGACTGGCTTTTTGCTAGCTTTTCACGTAGCTTGCTTAGAAAAGGGGGGTCAGGCACTGAAAGGGAGTTTGTGAGATCTTTTCTCCTCAGTTGGTTGCAGCTCTAAACACTGGCAATAGGCGTATGTATCCAAGTAACTATAGCTTAGAATTTCTGTTACTATTTGAAAATAAGCAGATGTATTATTCTGTATATACCACTGTTATGCCAAAAAAGATAATAACAAATGTACACTATTTGGTGTCTAAAGCAGGTTCCCGGTGGTTCAGTCAGTTCAAATTTCCTTCCCTTTTCTAACAGATGTTTTGCAGCATGAGCTTTCGTGGGTGAATACCCACTTCTTCGGTATTCACCCACGAAAGCTCATGCTGCAAAACGTCTGTTAGTCTATAAGGTGCCACAGGATTCTTTGCTGCTTCTACAGAACCAGACTAACACGGCTACCCCTCTGATACTTCCCTTTTCTGTGTACTTTTTCTTTTTTACCGCCCTTGGACTTGAAACTTTATGTAATTTCTTTGTATTGCATTTCTGGAGGGCACATAACACCTTCCCTTCTACTGTCCTTCAGAAGTCTTTGCCTTCTGGTTACGCTACAGGTCTTTTCCTGTGTATTTTTTAGTTCTGCTCTTTTTTTTCTCTCGAGTCATGTGGGTGTGGTTTCCTGTTCACCAGTCATTAAGCTTTCACTATCTAATATTTTTTTCTCTCTCTTCCCCATTTATTTGAAAGGTGTACTGCAAACAACATCAATGTTATTCATGCTTTTATCGTTCCTTTAGGATGTACAGAAATAGGTTCAATGGGGTTCTGTTTTGCTTGTGTTTGTTTTTTCAAATTGTTTGTACATTAGAAATATCAGGCCCCGACGTCATTGTTTTTTTCTGGAGAACGGTTTGGAGGACTGGAGAATTAACACAGTGTAACAATGTTACAATATGCTAAAGTCTAGCTATAGCCCTCAACTGTCTAAGGCCCTATCTATGCTATCATCCTTTAACTGCGTTTGTAACAGAGAGGCTGCATCTACACTACAGAACTGAACCATTGGTACTTCCTCGGGTGAGACAGCACCACTGATGTAAATAATAACTGTGCAGCGTACCCACAGTAGCCATACTCTTTTACTTGCAGTTTTGCCTCCCTTCCCTTCATTCATTCACTCCCAGTTCCAGGATATTTGAAGTAGTGGCTTGTGGGCGACTTCATAAGGCCTTATGAGAACCAAAAGAATTAGGAGAGGAGAAATTGTGATGGACCTGCAAAGCAGGGGACTACCATGCTCATAAGCCCCTTCCCCACTGCACTTCCCCTGGTCAGGGGAAAGGTCCTGAGCCAGGAAGTGGCTGGACTTTCTTTGGAAAATTGGCAGCAGAGAGCTGGAGAGAAGCCCAGGAACTGTGGACAGATCTGTCTATGGAAGAAGATGTGATTGCCAGATGATGCAGCTGGGTGCAAGTCTGTGTGGGACATATTGGGGAGCAGCAGCGTCTGAGTGGGGAGCTAGTGCAGAAGGGCCTCAATGAGAGACAGTAACCAAACCTGGCCTGGAATCCGAAAGTACCTATTTGCTGGAACAGCGACTGAACTGGAGGACACCTGAGGCCTGAAGGGTCCTGACTCTAAATTGTTTGGCCCCTAGGGCCCAAACAACTGGGTTCCTAGGGGCCAGTCAACAGAACTGCTGTTATTCACTTTGAACTCTGTGTAAATCTTTGTATCTAGGGTATCGGTAACCTCTCCCTTTCCTGCCAGCCCTAGTCAAATATGCTTTCACTGAGCCATGTGTCTGAGTGGGTATGGGGACCCACCAGGATTACACCTACAAGGCCTAGCTGCTGAAGCATCTGCAATGTTTGCCTCCATGTTGTGGTACACCTGGCTTGCTACTGGCACGCTAGGGGTTTGGTATACTGAGCAGCCACAATAATTACACTAGGGGTAGTGATGGGATGCCAACTGACAGCTTTGGCTGGCAGAGTTTAAGAGACAGGTTCCATAGGTACAAGGGTTACTTGGTTGGCAGAAATGAACAACTCTGATGCTCACTGTGTACACCTAAGCCCCAAGAGTGGAAATAGTCGGGGCAGGGCAGATAGAGAGACACAGTGGCCCATCTGCATGCATGGAATTTATACAGGGGATGGCCACATCTGGTCCAGCTGGATCACCCATTGTGAACAAGCTGCCCAAATAAATGGCTGGGATGAGGCCACCCAATTGGATTTTCTTGGCCTGCTGCTACAAAACAAAGCCCAGGGGTGTTTGAAAGACTGACACATGATACCTCAAGGGAATATGCCTTTGTCAGGGATACCCTACAGCAATCTCTGGATTGGGCCACAGATCCTGAGCAGAAATGAGCAACTTTCAGCAATGGGAGACAAGAAAAAGGAGACTCTGTCAGCAATCTTGGGTATGCCCTTTAGCATGTGTAGGCCTGGGCTTGACATAAGTAATTAAATGTGGCGGAGGCATCATTTCTTGGCAGACAGAACGAGGGAGGTAACTAGATCAGCAGGCTGAAAATGGAATGTTTGTGCCAAGTTAAGTAAGTGGGTCAACAAGCTAAAAGCAGCCTGAGCTAGCTAAGATTACAGCGAGAACACCCAGGGCACCGTTTACTAAGAAAAAGATAATAATGGGCAAGCAAAGTTGGGGTCATAAAGATGAGGTAAAGAGTAACGTTGAACAGGGACAGCCTCTGGGCAGTGGGTGCTGCACAGGGATTGGTTCCTGCAAAATAACCAAGCCAATCCCCAAACATGTCATGCAAGGTCTAGGAAATGTAATGTGATGTGTAAATGTGTATAAAGTAAGGGGGGTTCTGTGTAACAAAGTGTAACTTTGGATATGTGGTACACCCTATACCCACCCTCTACATTTGAGTTTGATTAACTCAGTGTAGTTTTGCTGTATGGCAAACAAAGGAACCTGAGTGACCAGTTCAGAGTCAAACTGAGCTCTTGAGGAACCAAGTGGAAGAGGTCTTGCAAGCTATACCAACATAGTGGTGCTGTGACTGAGATTTGGACTGAGGCTGCTACAGCCACAACACGGAGTATCTTTACACTGCAATTAGACCCTGCCACCTGACTTGGACTCATGGGGCTCAGGTTAACATCTCACAGGGTCCTAGAGCCCAGGGTCCAACCTGAGCCTGAGCAACTTCACAGCAATTAAACAGCCCCTTAGCCCGAGAGCCTACATCAGCTGGCAAGGGCCAGACATGGGTTTTTAATTGCAGTGTAGATATACCCACAGAATACTAATCACTGTACAGTCACAGCTTTAATAGGATTGGCACAGACACTGGACTGTTTGAAATTAGTATGCTATTCTCAAACCAAGCTGACATCGATATGCTGTTAGCATTTTAACAGAAGATCACAGCAAAAGTACTGCATCCCTTGAATGAGCAAAGCCAAGAACGTTAATGAAGCTTTGTTAATTGTATATAATATACATGATGTAATTGCTTTTTTAAAAGTATGATATTAAGTCAATGTATTTTAATATTAATATCATGTTATGTCTGTGTGGGGATACATGCTATGTGAAGTAAGAGCGGCCTTAAGCAATATGGAGCAAGAAAACTGGCCCTCATATCACCACAGAAAAGTTAAACATTTGATACAAAACAGGTGACACCAGTTGGTGCAAGGTAAGAAAATTAACAAGGGTCCAACATCATGAAGTTAAAAGTGAAACCACTGCAGCCCAGACAGTGTGGAAGAAGTTTGTTTTCCCTACTCAAATACTGTGGCAACTTAGACAATGCAGCGTCTGGAAAGCCCCTGACTTGTATCACTGTTTGTTCCTGGGGGACACTTACACATGCAGGTGTCATGTCTTACAGAGTTGCTGGCATGTGGGTTCACTCTAGGGAACTGTTTCCAAGTTGCACACTAGATCTGAGATGCTGGGACATTGGAAAGTAAAAACTGCCTATGCTGGTGATAATAAGCACTGCGGACCACTTCGGGAGTGTTACTTTAATTGGCTTATAGTCTGTTTCATACCTAAACTTCCTGTGGTGATAAATGGAAAGATTTTTCTATTTTGTACCAATTTTTATTGTGTAATTAAAATAAAAACAAATTTAAAATTACAGAAGTGTGTTTTAAAGGAACAGCAAGCTTATATAATGTGGGATTATACCTTGGTGGCCTATACTGGAGGTGATAATCTTGCACTCCCTGGTGCATAATTTCAGCCTAGTATTTATGGTGGTTCAAATGATTACAACTACTGTGGTCTTGTGAATGTGTTGCTGGGTAATAAACTTTAAAAAGCAGGCATAGATAGAAATATAACAATATGGGAGAAATGATTATGAAGAAAAGGAAAAAAAAGAAAGGCAGTGGAAGATAAGCCTGGCTTGACATGAGAAATTATACATGGGGGAGGCCTCATTTCTTGGAAAACAGGATTAGGGAGATATTAGAGGGAACCGAGTCAGGCAAAGAGACAGAACTGCTGGAGGTCACCCCACCAATAGAACTGCCCCCATAGAGTGCAGGGGCACCTGTAATGGACCCAGAGCTAAGATGGAACCTAAGGCCACACAGAAAATGCAGAGCCCCCTGCTGACACCAAAACTTCCACACAGACTAGCACTAGATGAGAGGAGGGCGGTGTGATTGATCTGCAAAGCTGGGGATTAACACACCCATTGCCCTTCCCTTTCCCCGGCCAAGTAAAGAGAAAGATCCTGAACCAGGAAGTGGCCAGGCTGTTTGGGAGTGGGAGCTGCATGGCCACAGGGAGCTGGAGGTAAGCCCTGGAACTGTGGACAGTGCCTATGTGCTGGAAGAGAGAGACTGAACTGGAGAGGGCACTCCAGGCACGAGGCCTGAAGAGCTGTGACTCTCAATTGTTCGGCCCAGGAACCCAAACACAGAGATGGCGCATGGGGGTCACGTGCCCCCAACCCCGATTTGTTGCTTGGCTTGTACTGAGCATGCTCACACAGACTGAACATGCTCAGTAACATTGCTGAAGTCGGTTGCCCTCACTCTGCACCCCACTATCTTCAGGCACGGGTTGTCTCTGCCCAAACAGGAACCACTATTACTCACTTTGAACTGTGTAAGCCTCTGTACCTGGGATACCTGCAACCTTTCCCTCTCCTTCCAGCCCAAGTAAAATACCCTTCACTTAGCCACGTTTCTCAGAGGTTACTGGGACACTGTCCCCTCCTCCCCCCCGAAGGCCTAGCTGCGGAGGCATCTGCAGTGCTTTCTCTAAGTTGTGGTCTACCTGGCACACTCCTGGCTGGGTGTTTGGGTTTGGTGTACAATAATCCCCCTTTGGGGCTGTGGTGTACAATAATCACAATAAAAATTCCCATCATTCCCTGGGTACTGCTGCCAGGGAATTTTCTCTAACGGGAGGCCAGGATGCATGCTCCGCTATTGCTCAGGGTTCTACTGGGCTTTAGAAAACCAGTCAGTGGCTGCAGCCAGGTGGTGGAGGTATACTGCAGGTACCTACAGAGAGACAGGAAGAGAGCAGCTGTTCACGGCAAAGGGCTATGTAACCTCCCCTGCTGCAACAGTTGCATCCGTGCATTTATTGAGGACGATGTTCAGCTGATGGAGCACTGCTTTTGTGTCTTGACCACAACCACAGTTGTTCTCGACCTGAGATGAGCAGCAGTCATGGGCAGCAGGTACCATAATCTGGGGGAGGCTGTGCCTCTCCAAACAGCCAGGTGTGGCCCTGCCCACATTCCACCCCCCCAACCCCTCCCCTGCCGCTTCCCACTCCATTTGTGATTCCAGTATCCTAGTGCTGTCCCCAGCTGGGGCTGGAGTCACACTATCTACCCTCCTGGCACTCCGGGGCTGGGGGTTCTAACCTCAGGTGGGGGCCTGTGGCCATGGTTGGGGGAGGGACTCTGGGCTCCGGTGGGGGAGCATAGAAGGGGTGGGGCCTCAGGCAGAAGGGGCATGGCTGGGGGCTAGCCTCCCCCAGATGGCGGTTCATGCGACACTCATGGCAACAGTGATTGTATTATGGTTAGAATTAGGAAAAAGGCTCTTTCTGTATCTCTGTGGTGAATTAGCCCCAAAACTGCAGAGTCAGAACAAAAGGATAAGATCTCAGATAAGAGTTATCTAAACTGGTTACCTTATCAGTTAATTGCGCACCAATGTGGTTTTGTGATTTCCAAAGTGGGTGCTGTTCTCACAGCGGCTTGCATGTCAATGCATTGCTTGTTGCAGAGGCATGTGATCAAAGTGAACAGTGTGCCAGATATCACAGAGGGATATAAACAATTAAAGGCTGTGCCTATCAATTCCACCTGTATGCCCATTCCATTCCTTGTCCCCCACCCCTTTTCCTCCCACAACCAGCCCAGGCTTTCAGAGTGATGCAGGCCCTAGTGGATCATCACAGCAGGTTCTTGGACATGCACAGAATAGCACCAGAATTTTCCAAAGCTCTGTACTGTCCAACGCAAAGCAGAGGGGTACACTCCTCTCACCAAACAACATTGCCAATACCAGTGCCTAACCTCTAGATCCTGCATTTGCAGAGAGGTGGACTGGGTAAGCCAATGGGACTTTTCTAATCTCTCTTGTGTTCATTAGAGATGTTTCTCTCTACTGCTTACCCTTTGGTAAAAAAGTTTAAGTATTTTGCTTCTCTTATTTCACCTTATTCTTTTGTTCTCTCTAAAAATATATACTTCCTTCCTGTATGTGTCTCTCTCCTTTTTTTTGTTTTTTTTATTTCACTGAAATATAGTTTCACAGTCTGATTCTCATTTACACTAAGGACCTGTGACAGGCCAATGTACATTTGCACACCCTTTAAGGGCAAAGCACTGTAAAAGGACCTTACTGCAAATGAGCCCTAAGCATCTGTTTTAGCTTTCCTCTTCTCATCTCCAACTTAGGTTATGGCTACACTAGAGCTTACAGCAGCGCTGATGCAGCTGTGCCGCTGTAAGCTCTTTAGGGCGGTGCTCTCAGGGTATGTCTATACTACAGGATTATTCCGGTTTTACAGAAACTGGTTTTGTAAAACAGATTATATAAAGTCGAGTGCAGGCGTCCACACTAAGCACATTAATTCGGAGGTGTGCGTCCATGTACCGAGGCTAGTGTCGATTTCCAGAGCGTTGCACTGTGGGTAGCTATCCCATAGCTATCCCACAGTTCCTGCAGTCTCCCCCACCCATTGGAATTCTGGGTTGAGATCCCAGTGCCTGATGGGGCAAAAACCATTGTCGCAGGTGGTTCTGGGTACAGCCTCACCCCTCCCTCCGTGCAAGTAGCAGACAACCGTTTCGCGCCTTTTTTCCTGAGTGAACTGTGCAGACGCCATAGCACGGCAAGCATGGACCCTGCTCAGCTCAAGACAGCAATCATGGACGTTGTAAACACCTCGCGCACTCTCGTGCAGTCTATGCTGAACCAGGACTTGCAAAACCAGGCGAAAAGGCGGCGGCTATGGCAGCACGGCGACGAGAGTGATGAGGACATAGACACAGAATTCTCTCAAACCTCGGGCCCCTGCGCTTTGGAGAGCATGCTGGTAATGGGGCAGGTTCTAGCCATGGAACGCCGATTTTGGGCCCAGGAAACAAGCACAGACTGGTGGGACCGCATAGTGTTGCAGGTGTGGGACGATTCCCAGTGGCTGCGAAACTTTCACATGCATAAGGGCACTTTCATGGAACTTTGTGACTTGCTTGCCCCTGCCCTGAAACGCCATAATACCAAGATGAGAGCAGCCCTCACAGTAGAGAAGTGAGTGGCAATAGCCCTGTGGAAGCTTGCAACGCCAGACAGCTCCCGGTCAATCAGGAATCAATTTGGAGTGGGCAAATCTACTGTAGGGGCTGCTGTTATGCAAGTAGCCAAAGCAATCATTAAGCTGCTGCTACGAAAGGTTGTGACTCTGGGAAATGTGCAGGTCATAGTGGATGGCTCTGCTGCAATGGCATTCCCTAACTGTGGGTGGGGGGCGATAGATGGAACCCATATCCCTATCTTGGCACCGGAGCACCAGGGCACCCAGTACATAAACCGAAAGGGGTACTTTTCCATGGTGCTGTAAGCACTGGTGGATCACAAGGGACGTTTCACCAACATCCATGTGGGATGGCCAGGAAGGGTTCATGACACTCGCGTCTTCAGGAACATTACTCTGTTTAAACGGCTGCAGCAAGAGAATAACTTCCCAGACCAGAAATTAACAGTTGGAGATGTTGAAATGCCTGTAGTTATCCTGGGGGACCAAGCCTACCCCTTGATGCCATGGCTCATGAAGCCATACACAGGCAGCCTGGACAATAGTCAGGAGTTGTTCAACTACAGGCTGAGCAAGTGCAGAATGGTGGTAGAATGTGCATTTGGCCGTTTAAAGGCACGCTGGTGCACATTACTGACTCGCTCAGACCTCAGCCAAACCAATGTCCCCTTCGTTATTGCTGCTTGCTGTGTGTTCCACAATCTCTGTGAGAGTAAGGGGGAGACTTTTATGGCGGGGTAGGGGGCTGAGGCAAAACACCTGGCTGCTGATTACGCCCAGCCAGACACCAGGGCGATTAGAAGAGCACACCAGGAAGCAGTGCGCATCGGAGAGGCTTTGAAAACGAGTTTCATCACTGGCCGGGGTACGGTGTAACTGTTGTGTTTGTTTCTCCTTGATGAACCCGCCCCCGGATTGACTCATTCCCTGTAAGCCACCCAGCCTCCCCCTTCGATTACCGCTTGCTTCCCAAGGAAATAAAGTCACTCTCGTTTAAAAATCATGTATTCTTAATTAATTATAAAAAGAGGGAGAGAACTGACAAGGTAGCCCGGGTGGGGTTTGGGAGGAGAATAGGAGAGAAGGAAAAGGCCACTAAAAAAATTTCAAAATAATGACAGTCTTTTGGTTGGTCTGTCCACTGGGGTGGAATGGGCGGGTGCACAGAGCCTCCCCCCACACGTTCTTAGTTGTCTGGTGGGTGAGGAGGCTAAGGAACATTGTGAGGGGGAGGATGCTTATACAGGGGCTGCAGCAGCACTCTGTGATCCTGCTGCCGTTCCTGAAGCTCCACCAGATGCCGGAGCATGTCTGTTTGATCACGCAGCAGCCCCAGAGTTGCATCCTGACACCTCAGATCTTCCTGTCGCCACCTCTCATCTCAAGCGTCTCTCCTCTCCTCACGTTCATCCCTCCTGTCCTCACGTTGGTCCCTCCTATCCTCACGGTCACTGGCATCTTTCCTGTACTTTGATACCACGTCCTTCCACTCATTCAGATGTGCTCTTTCATTGCGGGTCCCTTCCATGATTTCCGAGAACATTTTGTCTCATGTCTTTTTTTCCGCCGCCTTATCTGAGATAGCCTTCGGGATGGAGGAGGGAGACTTGAAAAATTTGCGGCTGCAGAAGGGAGGGAAAAAAGGGAGAGAAATATTTAAAAAGATACATTTTACAGAACAATGGTTATACTCTTTCATGGTGAACAACACTATTCACCTTACATTGCACATGTGATCTCACTACAAGGTCGCATATTGCATCTTAATATTGAGTGCCTGTGGCTTTGGTGTTAGAGATCACAGACGCAGGTCCGGGCATCAGAATTCGGCTTGCATGCGGCCGTGGTAAGCCATTGTCTTTCGGCTTCTGCAGCCTTCATATATCCAGCACCCTCCTTTCCCAAATAGCAAGCAAAGCCCGTTGAGTGCTGCTTCTTTCCTGTTAACGTGCAGCACCAGAACCGCCCCCATCCAATTCTCTGGGATGATCGCTTTACCCCTCCCCCCACCGCATCTCTGGTATCATGGCAGATCGCTGCTAGCCACCCTCACCCCCTCCGTGTGGCTGGTAGCAGGGAAGATCCCAGCTAGCCAAACGTGAAAAAGCTCAGCGCCAATCACCCCACCCTCCTCCCCCTGCTTGGCTAAATGCAGGGAAGGATTTCTTTTAAGCCATAGGCAAACAGCCCAACCATCTCTGTCCCCTTAATTAAATTCCCGTATTTCAACCAGGTTACCATGAACGATATCACTCTCCTGAGGATAACACAGTGAGATAAAGAACGGATGTTGCTTGAATGCCACCAAACACCAGGACCATACGCAGCTAGGCTTTGTCATGCAATGATACCAGATTACTTGCTACATGCATGGCGTGGTCAAGTGTCCTACCGTGGAGGACGGAATAAGGGTGCCCTGCCCAGAAACCTTCTGCAAAGGCTTTTGGAGTACCTCCAGCAGAGCTTCATGGAGATGTCCCTGGAGGATTTCTGCTCCATCCCCAGACATGTTAACAGACTTTTCCAGTAACTTTACTGGCCGCGAATGCATCCCAAGTCCTCAGGGCAAATTAATCATTAAAAAATGCTTGCTTTTAAACTGTGTTTTATATTTACAAAGGTACACTCGCCAGAGGTCCCTTCCATGGCTTCATTGTCTGGGATAGTGGCTTGGGAAGGCTGGGAGGGTACTTCTGTCAGGCTGAGAAAAAGCTCCTGGCTGTTGGGGAGAACGGAGTGCTGTGTGCTCTCTGCAAGCTCGTCCTCCTCTTCCTCCTCCTCATCTTCCCCGTCTGCAGAATCCTCAGGCAAGGCTAAGATTACCCCCACCTCAGAATCCATGGACAGGGGTGGGGTAGCGGACCCTCCTAGACTTGCATGCAGCTCAGCGTAGAAGCAGTATGTTTGCAGCCCTGCCCCGGACCTTCCGTTTGCTTCTCTGGTAGGCTCGTCTGAGCTCCTTAACTTTCACACGGCACTGTACTGAGTCCCTGGTGTGGCCTCTCTCCATCATGGCCTTGGAAATTTTTTCAAATGTTTTTTCATTTCGTCTTTTGGAACGGAGTTCTGTTAGCACGGAATCCTCTCCCCATATAGCGATCAGATCCAGTACCTCCCGTGCGGTCCATGCTGGAGCTCTTTTTCGATTCTCAGACTGCACAGTTACCTGTGCTGATGAGCTCTGCGTGGTCACCTGTGCTGATCAGCTCTCCATGCTGGGCAAACAGGAAATGAAATTCAAAAGTTCGCAGGGCTTTTCCTGTCTACCTGGCCACTGCATCAGACTCCAGATTGCTGTCCAGAGCGGTCACAATGGTGCACTGTGGGATAGCTCCCGGAGGCCAATACCGTTGAATTGCGGCCACACTAACCCTATTCCGAAATGGCAATACCGATTTGAGCGCTACTCCCCGCGTCGGGAAGGAGTACAGATATCGATATTAAGAGCCCTTTGTATCGATATAAAGGGCTTCGTTGTGTGGACGGGTGCAGGGTTAATTCGGTTTAATGCTGCTAAATTCGGTATCAACCCGTAGTGTAGACCAGGCCTCACGCTTTCCAGACTACTGTACCCTTTCAGAAGTCTGATTTGTCTTGTGTACCTCAAGTTTCACCTCACTAAAAAACTACTTGCTTACAAAATCAGACATAAAAATACAAGTGTCACAACATACTATTGTTAAAAAATGGCTTACTTTCTCATTTTTACCATAAAATTCTAAAATAAATCAATTGGAATATAAATATTGCACTTATATTTCAATGTATAGTATACAGAGCAGTATAAATAAGACATTGTCTGTATGAAATTTTAGTTTCTACTAACTTTACTAGTACTTTTTATGTAGCCTGTTATAAAACTGGGCAAATATCTAGATGAGTTAATGTACCCCCTGCAAGACCTCTGTGAACCACTGCTCTAGTGGACCTGCTCTAAGCTAATGGGACAGAGCTCTCCTGTTGACTTAATCTATTCCCAACGAGTGGTGGCAGCCATGTTGGCAGAAGAAGCTCTCCTGCTGACAGAGAGCTGTCCACACTGGGATTTAGGTTGGTGTAACTTATTGTCAGTCGGGGAGGGTGGGGGACCTTATTCACACCTGAGCTACATAAGTTATACTCACATAAGTAGTAGTGTAGACATAGCCTCAATCAACACCTTTGCTTGCTCCTGGTCTGCTAGTGTTCAAAGATACCCGTGTGGCTCATTCTTTTTCCTCATGTCTGGTTCAGAAGTTATCTTGTAAAATAAATAAGACTGTTCACTTATGTAGCTTTTTTTCCTACAGATCTCTAAAGTGCTTTACAAAGGCCTCTCCAGTTTGTGGTCTCAGAAGAGGACTGGAGAGGAGCTGCCAGGAGCTGGGAGGTTCTGGTAAGGAAGCCCCAGGTCAGGGGAACAGACCTGTTTTAGCTGCTGGATTTATTTAAACTGCAGTTTGTTTGTTTTTTATTTTGCAGTTGAGCTGAAAATTCTTGGTGCAACCAATAAATGGTGCTCCGCAGAAAGGGCCTGAGCGGACTCAGGGTGTGGTGTTTAATCCTTCCTGGGCTGGGGGTACAACCAGCAGATACACTGACTAATATTTTTGAAAACTGGCAAACAAAATGTGAGCTTCCTGACCCAGAGCATATCTACCAGGTTTACACCCAAGAAACATACATTCCCTCAAAATGGGATTTACAATGGAAACGCTGACAGTGCTTCAGATGCAGCACACAGCAGCAGAACGGGCACCAACTGGTCAGAGAATGAAATGTCCCAACCCAGGAAAATCTGCATCTGCCCTCTGTGTAGCTCTTTTCCACGTAATCTGAATACACTAATAATTAAAATATTTTAAATATTGATTAGATGCAAGTTATTTGCATAATCACTTTATCAAAGCAGAGATATTGTTATTACAGATACAAAGTTGTTGGCATAACGTACAATGTGGAGAACCATTTTGTATGTGGTCCAAGTGACAGCTGGTATTTCTAGTATGGAATTTTTGAGTTAAAAAGGAAAGGAAGTGGAGATATTCCAGCCAGAAATGAAGAGTTCCTCAAGTTCCTTGAAAAGGAAAGTGTACTCAGCTACACTGCAGTGTACGCAAAACTAGCAACACTAAAGATGCTAGCTGGTTCAACTAATCATAGTGTACGAGAATAGGGTAGTATCCCTGGAAGTGGTTTGTGAGCCATAGTCTAGAGGCACTCACTGTGTTGTATGTTCTGGAAGCCACCAGAAACCAGCTGGGGCACTAATGTGCAATAAGTTAATTCTTGCATGTTGTACAGTGTTTATAAGCATGATTATCTGGGGGGCAGATGGGCCTGGTACTTTCTTCATATTACCTGTGTTGTGTAAAACAAGCAAAAGGCACAACACTAATCATTAATGTATTTCTAACACAATACAATTTGATAAAGGTAGCCATTTTCCTCTTCTCCATTTGTCTAAGAACAAACAAGGGTTCCTACAGACTTCCTAATATCTAGCTGTCCATATCATTTCTGTGAAAACATTACAGATAGATTTGTAGCAAGTTACTTGACTTGTTGATTTTTACATGCCTTTAGAAAAGGAGGTGCTGTATTTAGCAGAGTGCCTCAGGTTAGCGGGGAACTGGGATGAGCACCTTGGTTCCACAGGTCCAAAACCATGGGCCCCTATCATCTGAGTTAAACAGAATTGTTGTAGTTGTTAGCACTAGATCAAGTAACTATTCAAGAATTGAGGTGGTAAACTGTAAATAATGGCTTTTTGTTAAGGATACTGCAATAAAGACATTTGCTACCTAACCCCCCGACCCAGGATTTTAACCTGACAGAATCATTTTGATTCCCTTTTGATTATTTGTACTGTATTTGTATTGCAATAGCACCTAGGAGCCCCAGTCATGGACCAGGACCCCATTGTGCTAGGTGCTATACAAACATAACTGACAAATTACTGTCATCTCAACCTTTCCTGGCCATTCACACATTCTTGGTGCCAACACACAACACTGCCTATTCTTAAATGTCAGAAATCAGCCATTCTAACTTGTTGCTGAGAATAATTGACCTTAATTTAAAAAATGTATGTAGTCATCTCTGTTATCAACAGCCTGGGCTGCTGTGCTAAGACTCCCATAATGCTGCTTTCACGCATTGCTTTGATGCCATTGCTATACATGTTGTTTTTATTAGCTGGATGGAAGCGAATAAATCTGCCCATAGCTAATGAATAAGTAGGATGGGGTTTTCTGATGAGTCTTTGAATATGACTCTGCACAGCTATTCTACTCACTGAGAGATAAGCTGGAACTATATGTCCTGACTTGTGTTTTCTTTGCAGTCAGAGTTCTCAACACAGAGCTGGATCAAAAGTGTGATGTTTTTAACGGATATGATCAATACTCCATACAAGAAATGTACCCAGGCAACTACCTCAATGTTGGCCAAAGCATGAGGAAGAACTGAGGGTTTTCATTAACATCTGCCTACGTTAACACCTGTGGGAAAACGCTGTCTCCTAGCTTCCACTACTAAGTGAGCATATTCTCTGAACAGCCTCCATTACATCTCTCATTATATAATAAAATACAACAAATACGCTTTACTAAAAGCATCCACATGCGCTAATTTCACATTAAAAGCAATATTCGTGTGTTGAAGTGGTCTGTTCTAGCGCAGATTACACTGAAGCAGCAGGCTTTATGTTTTTAATGAGCTAGCAATAACTGTGTCCAAAATTCAGTACATTACAGCAATAAACTGGAGCATACACAACTCTTAACTTGTGTAATGATAGCATCAGTAGTGATGCTGCAGTTATGAATGCAGAGGCACTTTTATCTGTTGGCTAGAAGAGCTTCTGGCACCAACCAGGGTTACCTGCAGCTATAAGAGTTTCACTGTCCTCTATGCCTATTCCTTTTGCACAGGTATTTGGGGGATGTAACTGTGTGTGTACGGGTGCTTTCTGTAGCAGAGGCTAGGTTGAAGGCAGTGATGTTCTAGAAAGAAGCTCTAAAGTAAAACAGGTATAGAGACACAGTAGCTTTAGAGGTAATGCTGTTTTCCTGATTCTAATAAACAGCCTTTGTCAATGTTAGAAGAAAGTAACTCCTTCTGTGAGCCTTTACCTTTGTTTCACTACATCTTGGATTTTTTAAATTAACCTTCCTGAGGAAAAAGCATAACCGAGCCCATTTTGGTTACAAAGTTTTTAAAAAAGGCAAATCCCAACCTCAATATTTTATTTCAGTGTTAGAAAACTGCCTTTCATGTGTGCCACAGTGCTCTATATTAAATGACAGAACAATATAATGAGACAAGCCTACTAAGTAGAACAATATGTTTTAAGCCTTTTTAAAAAATTGTAATAACCAGCCAACTATTTATATGTCAGGAAATAAAGATCACCACTAAAATGGAATGGCTAAAAGCCTGATGTTTAAGGCTGGCAAATGGTAAAAATGTAGCTGCTAGACCAAGGGTGGGCAAACTACAGCCCGGGGGCCACATCTGGCTCTCCAGATGTTTTAATCTGGCCCTCGAGCTCCCGCTGGGGAACAGGATCCAGGACTTGCCCCGCTCTGGCACTCCAGCTGGGGAGCAGGGTCAGGGGCTTGCCCCACTCCACTTGGCTCCCGGAAGCAGCAGCATGTCCCCCCTCCAGCTCCTACATGTAGAGGCAGCCAGGGGGCTCCACACGCTGCCCCCGCAGCACTCATTGGCCAGGAAGCACGGCCAATGGGAGCTGCAGAGGCAGTGCCTGCGGACAGGCGTAGGAGCCAGAGGGGGGACATGTTGCTGCTTCTGGGAGCTGCTTGAGGTAAACGCTGCCCAGAGCCTGCACCCCTGACCTTCTCCTGAACCCCAACCCCCTGCCCCAGCCCTGATCCCCCTTCCACCCTCCGAACCCTTCAGTCCCAGCCTGGAGCATCGTCCTGCACCCCAACCCCTCATCCCCAGCCCCGCCCCAGAGCTCGCACCTCCAGATGAAGCCCTCATCCCCTCCCCGGCCCTGCATCCCAAGCCCCTGCCCCAGCCCAGAGCTCCCTCCCGCACCTTGAACTCCTCATTTCTGGCCACACCCCAGAGCCCGCACCTCCAGCCGGAGCCTGCACTGCATTCATGGCCTGCTATACAATTTCCATACCCAGACGTGGCCCTGAGGCCAAAAAGTTTGCCTACCCCATGCTAGACATAAACCAGAAAATGACATACAGAAACTACAGTACACAAAACATGAAGTGCTTAGCCTCACATGCTAAGGATAAAACATTATATTAAATACACAGAGAAAGAGGAAGCCTGTTAAAGGCCTTTAAATAATGGAGTCATATGAGAGAAACAAGAACAGTCAAAGATCAAGGACTAGATTGTATAACTTTTATTCCTCTGGCAAGCACCTGCTCACATGAGTGGTACTATTGACTTTTCACCAGCGAAAGTAAAATTTATACTCTTGGGCCCCAGGTGAGCTGTATCATATTTTTTTAAAACTACAATTTGGCATGTATAGACACTCATGCAATATTCCAGTTGCTAGTTTAATGTATTAGTCTTGCCAGGAAGGAATCAGGTCATGGCACCAAGGTCCTGATCCTACAAACACTTACACGTGCTTAACTTTAAGCACAAGTAATCCTGTCAGTGCAATGACTCAAATGGTTTAAGTTAAGCTTGCTTTTAAGTGTTTGCAAGGTCTGGGCCCAAGATCATAGTGACATACATTTCTCAGATGTTTAATGAAATGGGTCTTAACAACAGACTAAATTTAGGCATGAAACCTAGAGCTAGAGCTTGGATAGAAACTTTTAATAAGCTGAATAAACAGGAAGTTTGAATAATCAACAGCTACAGCCCAAACACCCAAACTGGAACAGAAGAAATCTCAGGTGCACATATCTCAAAATACCTTAAAGTGGAAAGAGGAAAGATGAGCAAGAGATCTGAAAAACTTGGATTTCAGTCTTTAAATGTATTCGTAGTGAAAGATTGTCCAAGTGGCATCCTAATAAGAAATACAAAGAACCTCAAAATTCAAGAGTGTATATTCGTGCACATATAGAGGATAATTAAACTACAGAAGTGTTAAGTGAACCAATACAGTGTTATTGTTAATTATTTTTTTATTATGGTTGCCCCCTGGCTGTACGGCAGCCAAAATTTGGGTCCTGGAAGGGTGGTTTCCCTTTAGGTGAGAAATCAGTGACATAGAGTCATAATGTATTAATGTATTATTTACAAAAATGTACACCGGCCCTGTTGCCTTGAACAGCAGCAGGAACAAACTATCTGCAACCCTCTTTTGTAGAAACTCCTGATAAGCCACTCTGTTCCCTGTCCCAAGAAGTAACTATCTTTTTGTATCTACTTCTCTTCAGGGACCCACAGAAACTCCTTCTGCTCACTCACTCCAACTGCTTAAAACACATCATGTTGCAGCCTCCAACCACTATGTTTGGAAGTGGGAAACCTTGTTAGCTCCCACTTGCTTACAAAATTAGACATAAAAATACAAAAGTGTCACAACACACTTGGCTTACTTTCTCATTTTTACCATAAAATTCTAAAATAAATCAATTGGAATATAAATATTGCACTTACATTTCATTGTATAGTACACAGAGCAGTATAAATAAGTCATTGTCTGTATGAAATTTTAGTTTGTACTAACTTTACTAGTATTTTTTATGTAGCCTGTTATAAAAGTAGGCAAATATCTAGATGAGTTAATGTACCCCCTGCAAGACCTCTGTGAACCACTGCTCTAGTGGACCTGCTCTAAGCTGATGGGACAGAGCTCTCCTGTCAATTTAATTAATCTACTACCATCAAGTGGCGGCAGCTATGTTGGCAGAAGAAGCTCTCCTGCTGACGGAGTGCTGTCCACACTGTTACTTCTTAACCTCTCTGTGCCATATAGGTGGATATAATGTGGATAGAAAAACTACTGATGATACTTCCTAATCTCAGAGGGGTGGTTGGAGGTTTAGTTTATTCTGTGTAAAGTGCTTTCATGCTGCTGAGTGCTCAGTGTTTTTATCTTCCTTATTTGCCTTTCATCCTCTCTTTTATCTTCATGCCTCTTCTGTCTTTTTCTGGCTCTAGCCACCCCTTCCATTTTAAAATTCTCCTTCTGCATTTTCCATGGACAGCTCCACTGGCTGCCAACAAGGGCCAGTGGGATGGTATCTGATGGAAAGATCCACAGAGCTTGCTGTTTTCTTGGATCAAGGCAATCACAAGGTGGCAGGGCTAACATTGATGCCAAATAAATATGTATGTGCTCCTGAGTGGCTAGGATAAGAAGTGTCAACACTGGGAGGTTTTTAATTACAGTTTCTGTCTGAAATGGGAAGGAAACATAACATGAGAGGAAGATGTACTAGCAGGAATGGGAAATACAAATTTAATTATTGGACCTGGATTTTCGTTGTCTTGAAACTATATATTTTCCTGTTGCTGGGCACCACCTGTTCCACCTACATGGTAGAGCTGGCTCTGGGAATCCACAGTAAGTTTGATATTTCAACCCAGGTCTGAGCAACAGAGCTAGGTCAATCTAATATTTAGCTGAAATCCAGGCCTTAGAGAGTAATCATTTGCCTACAGCACTGAGTACTGTGATGAGATGTAAAAGAATAAGTGAGAATGAAAATCCCATTACAACCTGTCAGTAAGTCTTCAGTTTCTCTTAGGGCAGCAGCTTCTGTGTTCATGTGAATCACAGGGACTGTGTTAGAAATATTCAGACAGGGCATGATAGTACATTGTAATGGGTGGGAAATTGGCCACTGGCCTGACATGAATGACTTGGGATGAGATGGATAGCAAAAGCACTCTAAAGGAATAAAGTAAATATTAAAAATACAAATGCAAGTAATTAGCTCATCTCTAGGAAAGGAGGGTTAGTTTGTTCACAGCTGGTCTTGTGCTGTGGTGTTAAAATAGTCAGAACAAAACTTCAGCCAATCATCTGTTTATAATACCTGCCAAGCAAGAAACACTGAAGCAAAAAGAAACCTGTTCAGAAACTTTTTCCATGAGGATCAAGTAATTATGTAGTTGGACACAGTTGTACAAACAGCATGAAGAGAAGCATTTGTGGTTGGTGCAAAAGAAGAAAATACTGTATTCAGTAGAGGGAGTAGATATTGAACCTAAGACTTTTAGTACAATATTTGATTTAAAGGGAGCTGTAATCATATCCCCCTTACCTTGCTGATAAAAAACCTGAAGCTGCCTAAGTAAGCCTGGACAGAAGCCAATGAAACACAAGATTGAGGCTTTTGGACTAAATGGGAGAGTGGCAAATAATGAATGGTGATTTCTATAACCTTCTAATCAAATAAAATATAATATTTTTAAACATTTCTTTAGCATGTATGTGATCCATTTATATCTAGCAGTGCCTGAGGCTTCAAGCTGACATAAAATTGTAGCAGAAAAAATATCTATTAATCCAGCTCCATACCAATGTGGAGTTGTTCCTTGAAATATATCTTTCATTTTTTTTGTCCCCCCTAGTTTAAATATCTCCAGGGATGGGGCTTTCACTACTTCTTTAGATTGTTTCATGGTTCTCTTATTGTCAGAGACTTCTGCCTAATATTAACAAATTACACCTCTAACCCGATATAACGCGACCCGATATAACACGAATTAGGATATAACGGAGAAAAGCAGTGCTCTGGGGGAGCGGGGCTGCGGACTCTGGTGGATCAAAGCAAGTTTGATATAACGCGGTTTCACCTATAACACGGTAAGATTGTTTGGCTCCCGAGGACAGCGTTATATCGGGATAGAGGTGTACTACTCTCCCTCCTTGGTATTTATACCCTTAAATATTAGTAGTTATTTATTATGTCCCACTTAATCCTCATTTAGCCTCTGTAGTACATATTTAAGGAGGGAGTGTGTCTAATGACTACAGCAGTAGCTGGCATGTCATGACTCGAGTTCTGTTTTCATCAAGGACTAATCACTTATTCGTGATTTCCATATGTGCTCAGCCTTTCGCATACGCATTGTGAGAACTAATGTTTATGAAGTACTTTGAGATTCTTGCATGAAAGATGCTATATGAATGCAAAGTATTATTTAAAACTTCCTCAAAT
Organism: Mauremys mutica; assembly: GCF_020497125.1. Classification (NCBI taxonomy): domain Eukaryota; kingdom Metazoa; phylum Chordata; order Testudines; family Geoemydidae; genus Mauremys; species Mauremys mutica. The sequence continues at coordinate 46,676,944 of NC_059074.1, read as the reverse complement.
CTGTCTGTCCAAGTCCCTGATCATTTTTGTTGCTCGGCTCTGACCTCCTCCTACTTCAGCTACATCTTTCTGATAATGAGGTGCCAATAACTTACTGAACACAGCATTCTACCTGCAGTGTCAGTGGATTTCTTCAGAAAGGGACCTTCATGTCATTAATAAGAGTAATATCTTTGCTCATGGTGCAGTTGTGATGCATGTTCCAAACCCCTGACCTATGATGTCATGCCTCAGTATACACAGCCCAAAAATCTGACCTCTGCCTTGGTTAAAGTATTACTCTTAATACCAAAGCTACATTCCAAATCTGAAAAGCTCTTAAATAATTAAACCACAATCTGTTTGATTGCTTAATTCTGATTACCGGATAATTCTGAGATTGCATTTCACTTTTAATGACCTTGTCCTCTTTTTCTGATTGATAACAAGGTCTGCTTGGGCACCCTCTAGAGATGTCTGGGTGAGCAGGGAAACAGCTGCTGATGGGCCACTTGCAAACTGTCACACTGGGAACCTGCTAGCAAAAACAAAACCCCTCTCCCCCTCCCCACTACCTAGGCTGGAGGAGGGGCTTTTAGCAATGGGCGAGCTAGCACTCGCCCACATCCCGGTGCTCAAAAGGATCTCCCTCCACTAACTAATAATGGTCACTCCCTCCCTCCCTCGAGTGCTAGCAGTTGTGGGAGAAGGAGACAACCAGCCAGCCCATAGGCACACAGAGCCTAATGCAAAGCCCATTGAAGGCAATGGAAAAACTCCAGTTGACTATAATGGGTTCTGAGTCATTTTAGTACTTTTATGCCACAGTGACTGGGCACTTGAGAGATATGGAGTTCACACCTTATATATCTGCTATGGAATAGTCCCATTCACACATTCATTCTTCCTCAGAGGGCATTACCGAGCTCCGCCTATCTATCCTTGGAAGCAGTATCTCTGCTCCTCCACCTTCTGCTTCTCTCCTTTTTACATGCAGCTCTGGAGTGGTACTTTTATTTTAAAAAACACTAGATTGGGTCTTAATTATTTAAGTATTTTTCAGATTTCGAAAGCTGTTTTGGCTGTGAAAGTAACACTTTAAGGAATTGTAATTCATCCATAAACCAGAGACACAAATGTGTTAGACAGCAGACTGCCGCCGGGGCCCAAGGAGTGAGTTTATCTAAAGCATATTTTCAAGCCAATTTTAGCTCTACTGGTGTGAAAACACCTGTTCCGTTCTATAGGCATGCAAAGACAACTTAGCTAAAGTGGAAAAACAGCCCTGCTCCTTCTCCCATTAAAATCAATGGCAAAACTCCCACTGACTTCCTTAGCCGCCGGATTGGGGCCATAGGCTGAAATGAATATTCCTCCAATGTCTAAAAGAAATGGATTTCAAACTAAAGAGCCTCTTAAGTGGCAACTTGTTTGAAGTGCTGCAGCTGAGATGTCTTGAACTTGATTTATCAGAAGTGCTGAACATACCAAGTTCCAGGTGAAGTCAAAGAGGGATGTGAGTGCTCCCCGCCTTGGAAATTATGGCCAAGTCTCAAGTCACGCACACAAAGTCACTGGATGCTTTTAAAAATGTAGGCCTTGGTCTTTCAGACGTAATGTGCCTTGTGAATGTAGGGTTCAAGACAAAATCCTTACTCTGACATTGTTCTCTATAGATTCCTTTTAATTTTTCTGTTAATAAAAGAGTGATCAATGATGCAGGAGCAGGTGATTATAGAGAGAGAGAGAATGTGTGTGAGTGTGTGCATATGGAATCTTAAAAGGGAAGTTATCACCCATCCCCCTTTTCTCTTCTACTTGTGCAATCTATTCATCACAATAAAATACTAACTAAATTTGAAATCTGTATTACTTTTGGCAGTTTATTTAATAAAGAGATCGACAGTGATATTCCAGTCCAATACTGAGACATGAATTGGCAGATAAAACTTGGAATCTTACCAACGTGTACTTTATACCATCCAGCTAAGAGCCATGATAGACAAAAGTGTTGCTGAAAACTGGCCCTGAAGGACATTTTATAATTAAAGTACTAATGGAATTACTCCACCAGTTACTAGCTTACTTCAAAATCTAGACTGGGTAACAGAATCAGAGAAAATAATGTAAGTAAAACTACTTGAGTAAAAATCCTTTTTTAGCAGGTTTTCAAAGTAACAGGGTTTTTTTTTAAACTAGCAATAATCAGAAGATGCAATTGCTATCTCTCTTACCATCCACACAAATCCTAGTTTTTGTTTTTTAAATAGTCTGCTGATGGTCAATTTGTAGATTATAATAATTGTTTGTCAGGGTGAGTTAGGACTGAAAAGTTGAGTGAGTTAGGCCAGCCTTACATAGTGGCAAAACAGTTTAAAGCTGGTTGTGGACAACCAAGGGTAAAAACCCCATACATCCTTTAATCTACATCTCTACTTTAGTTAAAGAAATTTTATTTTGTTTGTTTTTTATTTGGTTTAAAATAAACCACTCTTGCCACTCTAGCCAACCAAACTCTTATCATCTTGTTTGTCTGCAAACGTTTAAACTAAACTTGGGGTTTGTTTACAAGTGTAATTCTGTCAGTCTATGTAATAGAACCATTAGGGAATTGTGACATAGGCTTAAACATGATTGTCCCAAACAAAAAAAAACTGTGTCAATCCAATTGTCTAGCCCAGCTAGTCCCGTGCTTTAGATGGGCCCTTAAAGTTGTTTTATCTGTGTAGACTCTATGCTAAGGGGACCCTTCCTTTCTCCTGGACCTCTTAGTCTGTGCCTCTAACTCAGAGATTCACAAACATTTTGAATAGTGTGGATGTGAAAATCTCCATTATCTCCCCCTTCTACTGTAATTTCCATGGATCATTTCACCTCCTAGTCATGATTGCATAAAATCATTGTGGCAACTACAGCAATTGCTTCTATAAAGTATGAGTATTTAGGAGCCAGTAACATGTGATCAGCCCACTCTCCATAGTTTACCAGTGATCCACAGACCACAGTTTGAGAATCTCTGGTGTAACTATTGAATAACTTTCCAACTCTGGAGAATGCATTTTCCCCTGCACCTTCCTATATCTTCCATTATTATTTTCTAAATGCTACAGCATACTCTTTACTATGCCCCTGAACTTTGCCACCCTTTTTATGGTTTCCTCTTCCCTCCAATTCCACTAAAAACATAGGATTTTTCTAAGGTCTGGTCTACACTAGGACTTTAAATCGACTTTAGCAGCGTTAATTCGAATTAACCGCTCAACCGTCCACACCAGGAAGCCGTTTAATTCGACCTAGAGGGCTCTTTAGTTCGAATTCGGTACTCCACCCCGACGAGGGGAGTAGTGCTAAATTCGACATGGCTATCTCAAATTAGGCTAGGTGTGGATGCAAATCGAACTTACTAGCTCCGGGAGCTATCCCACAGTGCACCACTCTGTTGACGCTCTGGACAGCAGTCCAAGCTTGGATTCTCTGACCAGCCACACAGGAAACGACCCGGGAAAATTTGAATTCCTTTTCCTGTCCGGGCACTTTGAATCTCATGTCCTGGTTGGACATCGGGGCGAGCTCAGCAGCACCTGCAATGATGCAGAGCTCTCCAGCAGAGGAGTCCATGCAATCCCAGAATAGAAAGAGGTCCCCAGCATGGACAGACCGTGAAGTCCTGGATCTGATCGCTGTGTGGGGCGATGAGTCTGTGCTTTTGGAGCTGCGCTCCAACAAACGGAATGCAAAGACCTACGAGAAGGTCTCCAAAGCCATGGCACTCAGAGGATACAGCCGGGATACAACGCAGTGCCGCGTGAAAATCAAGGACCTGAGACAAGGCTACCAAAAAGTCAGAGCGGCAAACGGACACTCCGGAGCCCAGCCCCAGACATGCCGCTTCTACGAGGCACTGCATGCCATTCTAGGTGGGTCTGCCACCACTGCCCCACCAGTGACCGTGGACTCTGAGTATGGGATAGTGTCGAGGGGCAGTTCCTCGGCGATGTTCGCCGATGGGGAAGATGAGGAAGGGTTTGTGGAGGACGACGCAGGCGACAGCGCTTACAATACCGCTTTCCCCGACAGCCAGGATCTCTTCATCACCCTCACAGAGATCCCCTACCAACCCTCCCCGGCCGTTAACCCGGACTCAGAATCAGGGGAAGGATCAGTCGGTAAGTGCTATAAACATGGAAACATTTATTTTTTAAAAAACAGGAATAAAAAATATGTAAATACTATATAAAAACTTTTCCTTAAAAAACTATATAAAGAGAAGGTCCACACATATAGGGATGGAACAGAAATCCTCCTGGGACACTTCCACGAAGCTCTCGGAGAGCAGCTCGAAAAGTCTCCGCAGGAGGTTCCTGGGGAGAGGTGCCTTATTTGGTGCTCCGTGGAAGCACACTCTTCCGCGCCAGGCCATCCTAATGTACAGCGGAATCATTGCCTCCACCAGCATTGCAGCGTACGGTCCTGGTCTGTGCAGGGATTCTAGCAGCATCCTCTCTCTCTCTCTCCGAGTGACCCGCCTCAGGGTAATCTCGTTCGGCGACTGCTGCATCTAATTAGGGCAATTAGTGTACTGTTACTATTGTGAATGCTTGACTTTTACTTTGCATAGCAATGACCTTCGTTTAACAGCCAGTTGTTGGAGGCCACAGAGGAAAAGCATACAGTGATCTTTCCCGGGCACAGCCGCGAGGGGCTGGAACAGGGTCAGACTTTATGCTTTACAGATTGCCTTCAGCGGGAGGGCACAGCTATCCATTAACTGTTAAGCAGCCTATAGTGTAGTGCTTACCAGGCCTGGCTGCTACATGGATTCAGCTGTACCGCCCCGCTTGTCCGATCTCCTGTGCAAGACCGCAGCCAATGAAAGCGTATTCCGAAATCTCGAACTTGTCCTGAGAGCTCGTGAGACTAGGTGCCCTGTATGGTCTTGTTCACAGAAACTGACTAGACTGTGTTCAGTGTTCGCAAACATGTATCTTTTCAAGGAAATCACTTCCTTTTTCCCATCACACAGCTGCGGGTCTTTCAAGAAATGCCCCGGCATCCCCCTCACAGAGGCTGGCGCAGATTAGGCGGCGAAAGAAAAAGACTAGGGACGAGATGTTCTCTGAACTGATGGCTTGCTCCAGAGCCGAGGCGGCCGAGCAGAGACAGTGGAGGGAGACCCTATGTCAGCACCAGCGCTCACACAGCGAACAGGAGGACAGGTGGCGGCAGCAAGACCAGCAGGCGACTCAAACGCTGCTTGGGCTAATGAGGGAGCAAACGGACACGCTCCGGCGCCTTGTAGATGTTCTGCAGGACCGCAGGCAGGAGCAGAGAGCCCCCCTGCACTGTATCTGCAACCGCCTTCCCCCGCCACAAAGTTCTGTCCCCCCCTCACCAAAAATCACAAGAAGGAGGGGTGCTAGGGGCCGTGAAAACTGTCACTCCACCCCAGCAGAGCGCTCATGTACCAAACATCTCTCATTCCCTAAAATATGAGAAGTGTTTCCCTTCCTGGATCACCCAGTCCCAAATCCAAGTTTCATCCCCCCACTGTGTAGTTGAGTATTAAAAGTAGTTTGTTGTTATTCACTGTTTCCGTCACGTTTTCCTTGTCAGAAGACTTTGTGTGAAGGGGGGGGAGGGTTTTTTTAATTGCATAGGACAGCCTCCCTTACCAGGGTACAGACTTGGGGGCAGGATCAACAGCAGGACACACACAGACTGCAGTCACTAGGCACCAGGGTCAGTCTGTGAGGTGAATGCTGCCCCGGGTCAGTCTGTGAGGTGTATGCTGCCCCAGGGTCCTAGCGCCTGACATCCACAAATGGCAAGGCAGGCTGCCCTTACCATGCCCTTCCCCCCTAGCCATGAGCCTCTCCGATGCCCTGAGCCCCAGCAAGAGCCCTCATCCACGGACACATACTCACCCTTCCCACACACCCCTCACCCCTTCCTATGCCCCAACCCCCAGCCCAGAGCCTGCATCCAAACTCCGTCCCAAAGACGGCACCCCTCACCCCTTCCTGCAAACCCACCCCTTCCTGCACACCCACCTGCAACCGTCCTCCCCCCAGAGACCGCTGTAGGAGCAGGAGCCTGTCATTCCTCTAGTGTAGAAGCGGTCTGGACATCAGTGCACACCGTACCCACCACAGTCCGCGTCCATGTTTCAACCCTTGAACAGGAATTCATAATTAAAGAAAACTTTATTAATAATCAGTGTTCCATTAAAGTTATTTTAAAACGTGTGTTGGAAGGGGGGAAACCGGGAGAACGGGGTATGTAACCGCAGATCGAAGTCAACAGTCACTGAAACAGACTCAGGTTCAGCTTCTTTGTAAATCAACTGGAGAGTCATAGGTTACCCTGCTCTCCAAGGAACCTATCTTTCAAAGCCTCCCGGATGCACAGTGCTTCCCGCTGGGATCTTCTATCGGCACGGGTGTCTGGCTGAGCGTAAACTGCAGCCAGGCGATTGGCCTCAACCTCCCATCCAGCCATAAAGGTCTCCCCCTTGCTCTCACAGAGATTGTGGAGCACACAGCAAGCAGCAATAACAACGGGGATATTTTTTTCGCTGAGGTCCGAGCGAGTCAGTAAGCTCCGCCATCTCCCCTTGAGACATCCGAAAGCACACTCCACCACCATTCTGCACTTGCTCAGTTGAAGAGTTCCTTCTCACGGTCCAAGGCGCCTGTATAGGGCTTCATGAGCCAGGGCATTAGCGGGTAGGCTGGGTCCCCGAGGATCACTGTAGGCATCTGCACATCCCCAACCGTTATTTTGTGGTCCGGGAAGAAAGTACCTGCCTGGAGGCGTTTAAACAGACCAGAGTTCCTGAACACACGCGCGTCATGAACCTTGCCCGGCCAACCGACGTAGATGTTGGTAAAACGTCCCCTATGGTCCACCAGTGCTTGCAGCACCATAGAAAAGTAGCCCTTTCGGTTAATGTACTCGCTGGCCTGGTGGGCCGGTCCCAGGATAGGGATGTGAGTCCCATCTATAGCCCCACCGCAGTTTGGGAATCCCATCGCGGCGAAGCCATCTATGACGACCTGGACATTTCCCAGGGTCACTACCTTTGAGAACAGTTGCTCAACGATTGCGTGGGCTACTTGAATCACAGCAAGCCCTACGGTAGATTTGCCCACACCAAAGTGGTTCGCTACTGACCGGTAGCTGTCTGGCGTTGCAAGTTTCCAGAGGGCTATGGCCATTCGCTTCTGCACAGTCAGGGCTGCTCGCATCCGGGTGTCCTGGCGCTTCAGGGCAGGGGACAGCAAGTCACAGAGTTCAAGGAAAGTGCCCTTACGCATCCTGAAGTTTCGCAGCCACTGTGATTCATCCCAGACCTGCAGCACTATGCGGTCCCACCAGTCCGTGCTTGTTTCCCGGGCCCAGAATCGCCGTTCCACACCATGAACTTGACCCATTGCCACCATGATCTCCACTGCGCGGCGTACCCTGCTTTGTGAGAGGTCTGCGCCACTCTGTGACTTCCTGTCCTCACCGCGCTGCCGGAGCCTCCTCGCCCGATTTCTCAGCAGCTGACTGTGGAAGAGGTGGACGATAAGGTGCGAGGAGTTGACAACGGCCATAAGTGCAGCGATGATCGCAGCGGGCTCCATGCTCGCAGTGCTGTGGCGTCCGAGCTGTAACCGACCAGAGAAGGGCGCGAACAGATTTCCCGCCGGCGCTTTCAAGGAGAGAGGGCGGGAGTGACGGTTCAATGATGACAGTTACCCAAAACCACCCTCGACACATTTTTTCCCCCAGCAGGCATTGGGGGCTCTACCCAGCATTCCAATGGGCAGCGGAGAGTGCGGGAACTGTGGGATAGCTTCCCACAGTGCACCGCTTCCAAAGTCGACGCTGGCCCCGTTACTGTGGACTCAGACAGTCGAATTAGTGTATTTAGTGTGGATACACAAATTCGACTTCATAAGGTCGATTCCACAAATTCGAATTAAGTAGATTCGAAATAGTCTTGTAGTGTAGATGTACCCTAAATCACTGCTTTCCATCTGTCTTGGGGATTTCAATCACACCCACCACTCTAATAACTAAGGCCCAAATTCACAAAGATACTTAGGTGCCTCTCTGCCTCTTTAGGCCACATTTAGGTGCCACTGACATTCTCAAAACTGCCACTCAACTGTTTCCTAATCCCATAGGCACCTAAATCTCCTAGGTGCCTATGTTCCTACTGGTCAGCATTTGCAAAGCCACCCAAGTGCTGACTTCTCTCCACAGCAGACAGGCTGCTTCGAGTGCTAGTACAAGCCAATGCCCTGATGGCCCCAAAGGGTGATTCTCAAACTGGGTAGTGGTGGGGATACACCTACCTGGCTCATGGGGCCCAATCCTGTAGGCGTGCTCTGAACACATCAAGGACCTAATACTTGCCACATCCCACAGCAGGTGGGCTGGATGCAGACCACTGATGGGGGGAGGGGAGGCAGTATATCATCTGTACAAAAGTATCAGAGGGGTAGCCATGTTAGTCTGGATCTGTAAAAAGCAACAAAGAGTCCTCTGGCACCTTATAGACTAACAGACGTATTGGAGCATAAGCTTTCGTGGGTGAATACCCACTTCGTCAGACACATGGATCTGTACAAAAGACAGCCTGAGGCAAGCAGGTCAAGAATTTTTTGGAAAAATGTACACACATCCTGGTGGTTAAGACAGTCACCTAGGATATGAGAGACTTGGGTTCTTGTCCCTGCTCCAGACTTCAACTCAAGCCTCACATCCCCAATGACTACCTTAACCACTAGGTTGAGAATTCTGGGATGGGTCTTCTCTCAGTATCTCCTGGTGGAGCTGTTCTGCTTTGTATAAATATTTATTGAAGCACAGACTTAAACTTGAGTCTCCCACATCCTAATTAAGTGTCCTAACCAGAGATTTTTCATGAAGGTTCATGGCTGAGGATCCCATCTGGAAGGCGGCATCTATCTCTGGTCTGTCAGTCAGATGGCTAATACCCAGATCAATGGGAGTTAGATCTCTCAATGTCCTTTGGGGATCTGGGCCTTATGCCCTGCTGCTTTGCTCAGCACTTCCGGCTAGTTTAGGTGACTCCCTGCTCAGCTCAGATTCTCAGTAGCTCAGCTCCCTGCTGGCTACTGAGAATCCCTTCCTTCGGTGCCTCTCTCCCCGCATGTATTGAAAAGGGAGCCTGGGTGCCTAATTTGCAGCTGAGAATTTCACTAGGGAGCAGCGTACATAGAGATTAGGCATTGCACAAAGTACCTTTGTGAATCTGGATTTAAGTCTCTCAGGTAAATTCGATTCTCTGTGAATTTCATGAAGTCTGCTTTTCTCCCTTCCCTGATAAAGTGAAGCTCTTCTTGGAATGTGCAACTTTTTGTTTAATTTGTCTTAACTAGCAGAGACTCACAACCTACTCATTCAAACAGTTCAGGTGAGCTCACTCACACTCACTCAATTTCAGCTGGCTGCTGCAAGAAGCCGACATTTACTTTTATTTGTGAAATTCCTTTTTGAGGAGGGAGAGACATCAGGTAAATATTGATCTCCATTCTAGTCTCCAAGCCAGTCACTATCCCCAAATGTTAGTATTTTACGTTATTGCCAAAGAGATGGCAAACTCTCACCAGGGGTGGGCAAACTTTTTGGCCGGAAGGCCACATCGGGGAATAGAAATTGTATGGCAGGCCATGAATGCTCACAAAATTGGGGTTGGGCTGCGGGAGAGGGTTGGGGGTGTGGGCTCTGGGATGGGGATGGGGTTGAGAAATTTGGGGTGTAGGAGGGTGCTCTGGGCTGGGACTGAGGGGTTTGGAGGGTGGGAGGGGGGTCACGGCTGGGGCAGGGGAGCAGGAAGGGGGCAGATTCCAGGTGGGGGTGCAAGCTCTGGGGTGGGGCTGGGGATAAGAGGTTTGAGATGCAGGAGGGTTCTCCAGACTGGAATTGAGGGGTTTGGAGAGCAGGAGGGAGATCAGGGATGGGGTAGGCAGTTGGGGCATGGGGAGAGGCTCAGGAGTGCAGGCTTCGAGCAGCACTTACCCCAAGCGGCTCCTGGAAGCAGCAGCATGTCCCTTCTATGGCTCCTATGCAGAGGCGCGTCCAGGCAGCTCTGCACACTGCCCCATACGCAGGCACTGCCCCTGCAGCTCCCATTGGAGCACTGGAGGGGGCCATTGAAGTGTGCAGGAGTTGGAGTGGGGCCATGCCGTGGCTTCTAGGAGCCGCATGGTGCGGCTCCTGACCCTGCACCCCAGACGGAGTGCCAGAGCGGGGCTGAGCCACGTGGTCTGGCCCCCGACCCTGCGCCCTGGCCAGAGTGGGGCCGAGCTGCGTGGTGCGGCCCCCAACCCAGCGCCAGAGCAGGGCTGAGCCACGTGGAGCAGCCTCCGACCCCGCTCTCTACCCCGATCTACACATTACTATTAGTTAAGGCTACATTTTAGTCACGGGTATTTTTAATAAACAAAAATTCATGGCTGGTGACCTGTTCATGACTTTTACTAAAAATACCAGTGAATAAAACTTGGGAGGGGGGCTGCCTGGGGACCCCACGGGTGCTGGGGGAGGGTGGCCTGGCTGCCTGGGGGAGTGGGGTGGGTGATTGAGCATGGCCCGGGACTCCCGCTGGTGTTGGCAGGGCCAGCAGGTTCCCTACCTGACTCCGCGCCTCCCTCCCTCCCTCCCCCAGCAGCAGAATTTGGGTTTCGGAGGGGGCAGTGGGTTGGGGCTCAGGATGGGGTGAGGAGGGCTCTGTGTATCGCTTATCTGGGAGGCTCCCCAGAAGCGGCATCATCCCCCTCGCTCAGCTGATAGGTCAGGGCCGGCTCTAGAGCCCAGCGGGGCAAGCACCCGCCTGGGGCGGCCCTTTCCCGGGGGGGCGGCAGGCTGGGCCGGCGGACCTGCCGCAGTCATGCCTGCGGGAGGTCCACCGGAGCCCCGGGAGCAGCGGAACTGCCGCAGGCATGACTGCGGAGGGGACGCTCGGCCGGCAGCTCCAGTGGACCTCCCGCAGGCACGCCTGCGGCAGCTCAACCGGAGCCGCCGGACCAGCGAACCGCCCGCAGCTGCGGGAGGTCCAGCCGAGCCGCGCGACCAGCGGACCCTCCGCAGTCATGCCCACGGGAGGTCCGCTGCTCCCGCGGGTCGGGGGCGCCTCCCGGGCATGACTGCTTGGGGCGGCCAAATTGCTAGAGCCGCCCCTGTGATAGGTGGAGGCGTGGTGGTCAGGCAGCTCTGCAGGCTGCCTCCACCCAGAGCGCTGGCTTCTCTTTGGGAACCAAGGCCAATGGGAGCTGCAGCAGCGGTGCCTGCAGGTGGAGGCAGTGCACAGAGCTGCCTGGCCATGCCTCCACCTGGGACCTAAGTGAGGGGGATGTAGCCGCTTCTGCGGAGCCCCCCAGGTAAGCACCGCCCAGAGCCCGCCTCACCCTATCCCATGTCCCAACCCCCTCCCACACCCAAACTCTGCTGCTGGCGGTGGCCTGAGACTGACCCAGCAGCGGCCGGTGTGCTTTGCGCAGGGACTGCCTGCGCTGCCCCAGAGCCAGGCGCATTGGCCGCTGCAGAAGTCATGGAGGTCACGGAAAGTCACAGAATCCATGACTTTTGTGACAAACTGACAGCCTTACTATTAGTTTATCTCCAATTCACTCGCTTTATTTATTGTCCTTATTTCCTGTGTTAAAGACTATCTAATCTGGATAGCCACCACCCCTGGGGCAGGGAGCAGGAGAATTTTATTTCTCTATTAAGTACCCTATTCTGGAGAGAAACCCAGAATATAATTTAACTGTGGATACTGTAACTTTTGTAAGCACTCAGATATTCTTGTGAGGAGTTGGGTAATGAGAGAGAGAGAATAGCTATCTAGAATTGTATTTATTATATTACACAAAAACTACATTAAACTACTGTAATGTTATTAAGGTTGCACAGTTAAGCACTCAAATGTTAGAAAATGGCAGAATTACAGTTGCCTATGAAACCTTAATTCAACCCCTTATGCATATGAATGATACACTCTTTAATTATATGATCACATGATATTTCTCCACAGGACCTATGCCTCACTCAGTGCACAGGCTACAGCTTTTGAAAGAAAGGGTCACACTTAGTTAACATGGGAAAGCTAATATATTTTCCTTAGTCTCATTCTCAGACACAGCTGAACTGTTTTGGTTTAAAATTTTCCCCAAAAATTCAGTCTGAGGCAGACACTTGGCTTGCAAAATTTCAGTCCAAACTGTTGAAGTTCAGCAAAGTTATAAGCAACTGAAAACAAGGTCTTATGAGGTACATCTACAATGCAGGTGAAGGTGTGATTGTAGTGCAGGTAGGCAAACCCTTGCTAGTTTTAATCTAGGCAGCAAGGGTAACAACAGCAGTGTAGATGTGTCAGCAGGGCTAGCGACCAGAGTACAAGTGCTCCTGACACTGGCAGGGGTCAGGCAACCTAAATAACAGGCTGTTCTAGAAACCCTCTCCATTTAGCAGCACTAATGTGATCAGCAAACATCAACAGGGCACAGTGAAAGAAGAATGTATGGGATGGTTACTGCCAGGCTGGGCCAAAGTCCTCCCTTGCCCTGCATGTTACCCCTTTGCTCCGGACATCGCCGGTGCGGGAGCCCACGAGTCATTAACCCTTGTGCAGTGTCCTGAATACAAGCCACGCTCAGTGCAGTGACCTCCTGCACCATTGCAGGGCCCGCTCTGCCACACGCTCTCATTACAGGGGGTAAGATGACCAGATGTCCCAATCTCATAGAACCAGTCCCACTATGCGGGGCCTTTTCTTATTTATATAAGAGCCTATTACCCCCCAGCCCCTGTCCTGATTTTTCAGACTTGCTATCAGATCACCCTGGGGGGGAAGGGGGGCGGCACGTGTCTGGGCTGAAGCCCCGCTAGGAGCTGCCAGGTCAGTGGCCCGCAATAGCAGTGAGGCGGCGTGGGGAAACCTGGACAGCACCTCCCCACAACCGCCCTGATTGGCCGCCTCGGCCGCCGGCTGACTGGGGTGATGAGCCGAGAGTTTGGGTTTCCAGCAGCAGAGAGCGGTGAGCTCAGCGCGGACCCGCCCCGCACACGGGGCGGGGCCTGGGCTGAGCGGCAGAGGGGCCCGGCTGGATGGGGGACGTAACGGTCCCGGGCCGGGCTGTGTAGCTTTTCTGGGGGCTAGAGGGGAAGGGCGCGATGGGGCGCAACCAACCCCCAGCCCCGCCGCTCGCTCGCTCCCTCCCGCAGCCCCGCCGCCCCCGTCGCTCCCCGGGATCGTGCTTCACTTGTCCCCAGGCCGGTGCTCTGCCCGGCAGCGGGCGAGTCTCTGCCCTTCGCTGCCAGGGCGCCACTGCCAGTCAGCCTCGCCCCCTTCTCCCCGCCCCGTCTCTTCCTGTCCCCGGGGGGGTCCCCGGTCCCGAACGTTCCATTAGCCCTGGATTGGTCCTGGCGATCATGACGTCATAGCGCCCCCCTTTCCAGGCAGCTTCTCATTTGTCCCCAGCACCATTGTTACGTCACAATCAGCCCACGATTTACTCAGGGGACCGCACTTCCCCCTCTTTCCCCCGCCTTCCTCCGCGCGGCGCCCGGCCCTTCCCTCCGCGCCTCGCTCTGCAGCCTGACAGCGCCGGCCGGCAGCCGCTACCTCGCCGCCTCCCTCCTCCCGCACCAGCTGCCGCCGCCCGACGCTGCTCGCGGAGTGAGGAGAAGGTAAAGTCCTGCCGGGCAAACTTCCCCAGAGCCTCCGGGCCGGGTCCCTGCTGCCCCTCCAGGGGGAGCGGCAACTTGCGCTGCCCGGCCCGCGGGGTGGTGGCGAGCTGGGCCCCCGGCCGCAGCAGCCTGCGGGAGCAGCGGCTGGTGGTTGGGCTGGGAGCCGCTGACAGACGGTGCGGGCAGGGGGAAGCGGCGGCCGGGTGGTGGAGGGAGCCCGGTGCTGTTTCCAGGCAGCGTCCAGGCAGCCGCGCGGCTGCACGCAATAAATAAATAAATAAATAAATGGATGAAAATGAGAACCTGAAAGGGCGCGCGGTGCATCCGCTGTTGCGGCGGGGCGGTGCTGCGTCCAGGCCCGGCGAGCTGGAGCCGGCGCCCGTGCCTGGGGAGCAGCTGGAGCTTTTTCGACGGCCGGGAGAGTCGCAACAAGTGGTGTCTCTAGTGTCCTGCTGCTGCTTGCGGGGATTTTCCACCCCGGTGCGCGCGGCCGGGATCCGCTCCTTCACCGAGAGCGACTTCGGGCTCATCCCCAGCGCCCTGCTCCCGCTGGCTGAGGGCATCGCGACCATTTCCTAGTTCCGGGGGGGCAGCCGTGGTCTTGGGGCTGGGGGCCAGGGGCCAGGAGTTCTGGCTTTTCAGCTGACTGGCTGCGAGGCCTCTAGTTAGCCACGGAGCCTCCTTGGGGCTTGGTTTAAATCACCGCTGTAGCACAATGGTTACAACCCGCACCTCATTCCCATCGGTGTGAGATTAGTGAGCGCTTGCAAAGCATGCTGAGATCCTCAAATGGAGGGAGCTGTGAAAGCGCAAAGTGGTGCATCATGCTGGTGGATAAACTGAACATCAGAGGGGAAATTTGCCAGATTGAGTATTACTGGGGATTTATTACTGATCTACAGTATATTGCCATATGAATGGAAAATGTGCTGGTTTGATAATGTGTGAAGGTTCTTTCATTTTATGGAATGTAATTAAGTGAAACCAAATGGGGAGGGGGTTGGAAGGGAGCATAGACTTTCACTTCAAGCTTTTTCTTGATTACAATCACTCAAGAGTATGATGCAATTGCTCATTACCATGACTACTGCATCCCCTTTAACTTCAACAGCAGCTGACTTCCTCCTTTCACTCACTTGACACATAAGTAGAGAAAGAAGGAATATATAGGGAAGAATTGTTCCCAGAAGCCAAGGTGTTAATCATAAGGGAATTGTAATCATTTGTAAAATATCCCCAAAGGTGCCCCTGAAAGAGGTTAGATAAACTGCTCCCGAAGGAGGGCTAAATCCTATTATGGTGTAAGAAGATTTCTGTTGTGTTTCCCCCTCGTATGATATAATACTAATCCATAATGTGTTTGGATGGAAAGAAACAAATTCCAGATTGAACATGTTCCGTGCATAAGAACAACACGCAGATTTTGATCTTAAGGAAGCACCACTGTGCATTAGTATCAAATGAGGTAGGGTGACTGGATATGAACAGTATTTTGGCAATCTAGATTTAGAGCTGGTGGAGAATGTTTTGATTAAATGTTTTTCTGCCACAAAATTCCAATTATTCAAAACTGAAACTTTCTGTGGAAATAAATCCATTTCTATGAGAATTTCATTGGAAAGGTTTCTTCAGTCTAGAATAGAATTTTTGGTCAAAACAAGAGAGAGACACCAGATAAGCTCAGTAGTTAGGGCACTCGCCTGAGATGTGGGAGACTAGTCCCTGCTCTGAATCAGGCAGAACAGGACTTAGTAAATATTCTTTAGGCTAGACAGCAAATCAGGCAGAGCAGAGGTTTGAACTTGAGCCTCCCACATCCTAGGTGACTGTCCTCACCACTGGCTATTCTGTGTATGGGTACATAAGAGAGAGAGCTTGGTTTTTCATGGAAAAAATTCAAACTGTTTTTATTTTGTTCTGTATTAAAATTAAAACAATTTCTGAAACCTGAATTTTTTTTGCAAACAGGAAATCTCATTTTCTGGCCAGCCCTGAGCTACCTACACTTAAAAAAATGGAACAACAAATAAGAATGTAAAGGGAAACTTCTGGGGGTGGGGGGGAAGCCATTTATATTCCATTTATGCAGAGCCATAGAGGTGTGCAATCCTTTAAAAAATGTGAGAAGACTAGGTATCTGTCCTGGATAATTTTTATTAATCCTTGTGTTACTTAACTAATTTAGATTTTAATTAGGTGAAAGAGCAGACAGGATGGTCTCGATGACTGAAAGGCATTGGTGTTGAGGCATTTTTTTAAAGATATAGACCTAATGCCTAAGGTATTGTACAAGGTGTTTCAGGGAAAGGAAAGGGTGTCAGCAAAACTACACATTAAAGCTTTGTGGAAGCCAACTAACAGTTCTACATCTTCTCTACTTAAGTCCCTCCACCTCCTTCCCTAAAACATTAGTCTTCAAAGCCCCTAATCTGACTCTAAAGTCCATGTTCAGATTCTTGAGAGGTTCCATATTGTAGCCAGCATCCTTTCAACTGTAACTTTGTTGTTGTCAAAAGACACAAGACATATCCTCTCCAGAGGTGAGGATCTTGGCTGCACAGTGCTCTCAGCCCAGGGAGCAAGAGACTAGCATAAAGGGCCTAACCAGTTGTGGGAGTGCATAATACAACCATTATGCCTCCTCCATGTCCTAATTGACATTTGTTGGTGGGAGAAAGCATCAGATGCCTGTCTCTGATCAGCAAAGCATTGATGGCTGCTGGTAAAAGTGCAATGCAGGAGTCTCAACAGGGGTATTATTGATTGGGGGGTCAGGGGGAACTGATGCTACTATAGATAAGGTGCTGGTCTACAAAGTAGGAAGCCACTGAAAATGAATCTGTGCTACCTGAAGCACAGTTATGCAACTGAAGCTAAAAGAAGGTAGGTGTAGCGGTGTGAGGAAATGAGTACTTGTGTTACAATAACTTTCAACAAGGCTTTGTCTAGAGTAGTATTTTCCACAAAACTTCCCACCATCACATTATCTCTGGTGGCAGCAACTGTTGGAGTATTAGTGTATTCAGGCCATTGGCAACTGCTAACATTTTAATCATTTGGTTTACACTAATGCTTGTGGTGGACTTGGCCTGGTGGTGGTTTATGGCTTTAAAATTTAAATGTAGATTCAGGTAAATGCTGTACTGTATTGGTATTGAGTTGCTAGTGTAAACAGGCAGGTATTCCAATTTTGAGGATTGGGGGGAGGGGTGGGTAAAACATCTGAGCTTTGTCTATACTAGTACTTACACCATTGTCCTGCCTCATTGGGTCTTATGTACATTTCTTGGCTGCAAGATACCACTGGTGTAGCTTTGCCAATGGTGGTAGTGATGGAAGCTGTAATAGAGACAGGAATCAAGTGTTTACCACTGTCATCTAAATCTGTTCAGCAACTATGCCTGGAGTTCTGTAGCATGGATGCCAATTTTTCTAGGGTGGACTAGACAAGGCTGGGGTAAGGAGAGATCAGCATCTTTTGATGGGGAATTGGGACAGTTGCCAAATGGGGACTTGTACCTGTCCCGTGTGATGAGAACTGCACCTGTGCTAATGGAATGCAGGCCAGCTACAAATGTCTGAGTTTCAGTATTTTTCTGAAGACTTTTGATGCCATTAAGTTACATGAGTTTGTCTAGAGGAAATAGCTTTTCATCTTTGTTGCATGCCAGAGCCTGATAAAAGGACATTGTACTTAAATTACCAAGCTTACATTTTTAAGACTGCTTTTAAAGGTGAAGACTTCATTACTGGATAACAAGACTCCCACATCAGATAAACTGAAACAGAAGCCAAAGTTTGCTTATGTAACTGAATTCCTTGAAGGGTACATATTGCTTAACAAAAACACACTAGAAAAACTCCAGGGGTGTCTCTAAGTGCCTGTTATGCTTAATGTCTTTATTGAAAATGAATTAATACACTTGCACATTGACACACAGAAGATTTGTAACTGCGAAATAGGGTAGTAGCAAAAATAACTGACATGAGTTCTGTTTTGTAAGATTAGGAAGAGACTGACAAAATGGACCTTTTGTTCTATTATATTGTGCCTACTGTGTTTTAAAACTGTTACATGTATGACACTTGTATATTGTATTTTATATGTCCCATCTACTGATGTATCAAGTATCTTGCCTGTTACATTGTTATTACATTGGTGTGGAGAAGTGTAAACAAAGTCAGAGGAATTTTCATATCACATACTTGGTCCCTGTTAACACAAGGGTTAGAATCAAACATTCAAATAGGAATTTTCCCTTCTCTATCCACTTCTTTTCCTCTCTGACCTTCATTTTATGTCATCTAGATGAGGAATTAAATAGAGATGAAGTGATTAATTGAGTTGAAATATGCAATTATGTCAATTAAGAAATATCTAATTTGATAAGAATCCCAGATGATGGGGCTCCAGACCAGAATATCTTGAAGTGGGTAATATTTTGCACCTCAGTACTTATGGTTGTTTGGAAATGGGTTGAAGACTAATGATTTTAAAACTCAGAAACAGCTTGTTTAAATCTTTAAACAAGCTATTTCATGTGCTTGCTGAGGTTCCTAAAGTAAGCATTTTTTTAAGTAATGGTAGTTACAGTGTTTAGGCCTGGGAAGTTTAAAGTAGCTGGACTGTGTTCTAAAATGCCTGTTGGGGAAGATGTTTTGTTGTAAATTATATGCAGGTGATGACTGGAAACCTTCCAATACTGAACAGCCCTTCTTTCTGTGCCTTTGCCACTTTGCTGTCCCAGCCTTTGTGGCCATACATGTCTCACTTCTGCTTCAGCAAGGCATGAAAAAATTACCCAACACCTGTGCCCAAAGTCTACTTACCAGATTGAAATGCATCAGTGCCCTATGCCACTCTCCCCTCGCCCCGTCTCCCAGTGGTCAGGTAACACAACATTCCTTGGTCTGTTGCTGGCTGAACTGTGAGTTCCCAGTTAATGTCCCCTCCCCTGCACAAACTATCTAACTCAACGTGTGTGTGTTGGGGGGATGAAAAATGAATACTGTGATGCCTGTAAATAAATTAACTAATGCTGTATCTGCCACACCCTCTCACCCGCAAATGAAATTAATGCTGGGCAACCCTCTTGCACTATAAATACATTTGTTGCCCCTAAATATAGTCCTCTGTTGGGGTGATGAGGGTTGAGGTTTCCCTCCTCCTAGACTGGACCTCAGCCCATGCAGAAACAGGGGAAGGTGCATTGAGGTTTGGAGAGGTCCTGGCCAGCCTGAAAAAGAGCGAATGCCCTCTGCCTGTCTACCTGACAGAAGGCTCTTGTATGGGGTGACCACCTTATCAAGCAGAGTGCCCTGACATGGGCAGGGGGTGGGGAGGATTCTGAGGGATTCTAGTGAAGTGGTATACTGCCACTGTCCCAGCTGAGATCTCTGTTGGGGTGATGGAATCCCCGACGCTTACAGAGAATCTCTGCCATCCCAGAAGAGGTAGTGTTGGAGGGACCCCTTTATGCATGTAGAGCTTTCATGGGGCTCCTAGTGTTTCTAGTTCCACATGGTGGTGGCTATTCCTCCACTAACCCCTGAGTCTCCTATAGCATTGGTGGTGGTGCTGGCATTGTTTCTCTGCAGATGTACAAGGATGCTCCATGTTTAATTCCAGACTGAGTTTGTAGATGGAACACCTTACTTAAGCTGGTTCGTAAGGCTACCATGCTCCATCAGAGTTCCTCTTGATGATACCTACAAGAAATTGGCAAACTAGGCACTTATATACTTTGATATCTCTCATGCGATGTGCATTAGTAGCGTAGTGACCCTGAGTAACCAGGTAATCTTACTGATATTGCCTTTGTCCTTCTCTCAACCCCTCTACACTGCGTGTGTTGCCTCCCTTCATTGTTATGTCTGAAATTAGTTTGTGAGCTCTTTGGGGTAGTGCTCCTATTTTCCTTTCAGTATTGTGAAATGCTTAGTGTTCTGTGGAGAACAGTGAAATATTAATGTAGGGGATTGTCATGAAATTGATCATACTTAGTACTTTTCATCCATAGATCTCAAAATGCTTCACATGGTGAGTAAGCATCTGTGAGACACTGACAATATCCTGAACAAACTGTTTGGAATTAAGATAAATGTTATTGAATTAAGTTAACCTTATTGAATTAGGGTTAATACCTTTTGGTGTACACTGTATTCAGATGCATTTGTGTATGTGTTGTTGAGTAATTGTATGACTTCCATGAGAAGGGTAAATAGGAGAACAGCAGGGGCGAGCAAGCAAATTCACTCACATTGTGAAATCTCCAGAGAAGCCATCCCCATTGCATATACTAACTGTCTCTGGAGAATCCAATTTTCAATGGACAAAGAAAGGGGTTTTTGGATAAATAGCCTGGCTTTAAACTGGCTCAGGGCCTCCTTCCAGATCAGGACCCCTTGTGCACAGAGGTCCCATAAGACTCTGGTTGTTCTGAGTGAAATGGTGATGAACTTTTAACCACAAAGAATCCCCCTTGGGTCGGGGTTTGAAGGACTCCTCCTACCAGAATCCATATTACGGCTGAAATTAACTCTAGTTAATTTATTAGCATGTGTGTAGTTTCTTTTATTGTTTTTTGGTGTTTTCTCTGTAATGCTTTTTACCTTAATAATAAAATAGGCTTGCATAGACAGAACTGTGTGGTACTTACAGCTGTAGCAATTATACCTGTTATGCCTCTCTGAAGGAGGAAGCAAACAGGTGCCTTTGGCAGCTGGTCTATGCTGGGAATAACACAGTGAAGGCAGGGAACTGTATAGCCTGGACATACCCAGTCAGAAGGGAGAGAGATGCAGGTCCCCAAAGTCAATGGTTGGGGAGCCAGTGGGTGCCCTTGCTGGACCTTTGAGGGGAAACACAGGTATAGTTGCCCTGAACTGTGACCACATCATCTCCATTTTACATTATTATGATCACTGTACAATTGTAAAATATATAATTTGTAGCATGTGATAAATTCCCCTGTTTGCTTCAGGCTTCTCAACTAGCTTGTTGTTGAAAACCTACAAAATCCCTTTACCCTGCAGGTTCTTGCAAACTTTATCATGTAGAGTCCAGCATTTTAGCTCTGGAAATAATTGCCATAATAAAATAACAGTAGTCAATGCCTACATTTAAAGAATAATCAACTAGTTATGTTTTCAAAATTTAAAATTGTTTTTGTGTTCAAATCATCTCGATGAGAGTACTTAACAATGGTTCAACTAAATACTGGACTACTTCAGGAATATGATTAGTGGAATGACTTATCCACTAAGCAGAAGGGAAGGGAGTAATCTGGATTGCTTTCTCTAAGGTTCGCTAGCATTGATCAGTGTAAACGAGATATTTCCGTGTTTTTACATTCACCTAAGATTGTTGATAAAACTTTGTAGCAGCTCCGCATGTTTTGATTCTTACAATGAAAATAAACACTTCCTTGAAATCTATTTTAAAGATAAATTGAATAGGCCTTGTGACCTACAGATTTACACAAGTAGAATCTCTCTGTTTAATTAGTGAAATTAACTCTCCTAAATACATTCCCTTGGTTTCTCTGATTGTGTGTAAAATAGGAGTTCAAGAACAGACTACTTCAAAGTAAATGAGTTCTGAAAGCTTCTCCAGTGTACTTCGGTGTATAGTAGAGAATTATTTGTATTTCCTTAAGATGATTAACTTGTATTAAACACAAAGTTCCAAGGCATTTAGAGAGGAAAAACAATAAATCTCCCTTACCAGTCCTCCAAGCTTAGCAGTTATCGTTGTCTAGAATTGCTAACTCCAGTTAAAATTGAATCAGACTGTTTCTCTTGAGCTCAGTATTGCAAGTTAAAACAACAGTCAATCAGTCTGGACACTGCATCCACTACACTGCATCTCAGGATTGTGTATGCTTTTTACTAAAACAGAACTTTTACCTCAGTGGCTATGCTTCATTAATGGTAGCTACTTCAATGGCGCATCACAATTCTAGTTGGTAGGAATACAAACATCTTGCATGGACTCTAGTTTCTCTGGATTTATTAATCTTTAGTATAAATTACTACACCAAACACCTGTCCAACAGATGGGGATATTTTTTGTTGGTTTGGTTTGTCAGGTTACAGTAAAGCTTGCAGTAAATGAAGCTGGCTTGTTGTTGCTTTTTTAATGTAATGTCAAACTATAGATAAGGAATCTTAAATTTTTCCTCCCATGATCTAAAATCCAGCCACATCCTTGTACCCTTTGTGCCACTTCCTCAATGATTTAAATGAGGTGCTAATTCTATTGTTACCTCAAAGGATCTCTGCTCCCCTCCCTTCTGCTCACTACCTTGACGAGAAAAGTAGCACTCTTTTTTTCTCTCTGTGGTTGGAAGAATAACTCCTCTTGCTGTACCCACAGGGTTAGAACTCCTGTTGTAGAATTAAGGTGATGGACTTCAGCTCAAATGATGCTCTGGCTGTTAAGGAATATATGGCATGGGGGACTTTTTGTTACTGTCACGGTTCTTATGGATATTGCTGATGGTGATGCTTTGAAGGGTGTAACACAAACAGGCATGTACTGAGATGAGGAAGTAAACATTTAATTTCATACAATTTACAGTATTACTTGGATTTATGCCATTCACTTCAATAAACTATTGATGAGATAAGTGGCGTTCCTTTGCTTCCACTTTAAATGTTATGTTACATTTCATATTCCTTTTATATTATATTTAAAGTGTTACAACTGAATCTTTAAGTAGCAGATGTTTACCATGAAAGTCTAATTGTGTATTTTTTTTCTTAAACCACAGGCCTATAACGTTTATTCTTTCCTGACCACAAATGCTGCTTGCTGGCACCAGCTCTGAATTGTTTGTCTCAGACTAGGGCAGCAGATCTGTCCATCAGTCCATACTTGTACAATGGCTTTTTAGTTTCTGCTAAACTTTACATTTGTCATGTGAGGAGCACAGTTCATTGCATCCATTCTGATTATAGGAAAGGCAGCTCTGTTTGTTACAGTGATCAGAATTTCCTGTTCACATCAAAAATATATATTTTCTGGACAGGAAACTAACACTGACCATCAAGCCTAGCAACTTTAGGTTTGTGTCCACCATTTTCCTTCTTTGTCACTCTTTCTTTCATCACTTCTCTGCCTATAAAAATGTCTAGCCATACACTTATTTACATGATCTGCTCTAGTGGCTTTGACAGTGTCTTTCATGTTCATTATTTTAGTGATAATTCTGATTAATTTTCTCACTTTCCCTTCTGTAACCAAGTTTCATAATCCATTCATGACATCATAATTTGAATCAGCTACAACAAACAAGGCTGAGCTGTGCCCACACAGCTGCTCTTTTCACAACAGTCACATTTGTGCATCCATGCCCACCACACTGCCTACTGATGTGTCCATACATTCTCAGAAAATCTGGGCAGTTCTCGTGTAGTTCCTCTACAGGGGAATGTGCATGGGAAATGCACACAGAGAGCAGCACCAGGAGCCATGGAGCAATGCAGTCTGGCATGCCCTACCACACCGAGCTGGGAAGAAGTGTTACTAGCCAAGCTGGCGCTACATGCGTGTCTAGGAAGCTGTATCTATACTGTAGAAAACCAGGATGATCAGGTTATAGGAAGACAAGCATATTTCAGCCTAAATCAATGAAAGGGTAAAATATTAACTGCTATCTTTACTTATGGAATATTAACTATACTGTGTGAGCAAAAACAATGTTTAGAGTCAACTGCATCCCTGAGGCTACACACCTTGTTAAGTTATTGTGAAAAGAGCATTGTCCTGACTTTTGAACCCTTCACCAACTACCTAAATAATTCTGAAATCTTCAGAACTGCCTCCTGAGCAAGATAAGGCCCAAGCCTTTTACCCTTTCCTTGTGACAAATTCCCGAAACCTATATCTTCATTGCCCTTTGTTTTGTTCTTTCAAAGGCAGTAATAATCATGCTTTGAAACAGAAACCAAAGCAAGAACATGGCACTCTATCTTAGGGCTGACAATGCCTTATAGAACAAACATAGTTCATGTTAATTTTTTATCCTTCCACTGATTTCTCAGTTTCCCATTAATGAGTGGTTTCAGTGTAGAGGTGTGTGTGAAGAGAAACATTAGCATTTTTTTTCAAGGGTTTTTCTATAACTCTGCCTAAAATCAACTGTCTAGTTGGCTTATTTCTACTCTAATCCATTCACTAGATAATTAATTTATAAATAAAATCAGGGAGCAGTTGCAAGACCATCGCTAAAGTTGCACAGTGTAATTTGTTTACACTAACTCACTTGCTCACTCTGTTGCTGGAAAGAAAGAGACGGGTGGAAGGAACAGAAGGTAAGATTACTCAGGGTAGAGGAAAAGGATGTAAGACCACTTCCCTGTTTGAGAACTTTTTATTGTTGTTCGTTTTATTTATATATAAAATATCATTGGTTGTTGCCAAGACTGTAAGTGAATGGCCAGTTTGAGGTGACTTATGAAGAGGTGTGGATTATGCCTCTCTTTCCCCCCCCCCCTTTCATCTTTTCCTGGCTGTTCTTTCTTGTGTTTATATCTGCCCATACCGTCTGGTTGGTGTGTGTCTCCGTCTTAAACATTTACTTTTAAAAGCCATTTTCCCACTTACAGAAAATTCTTTGGGAGTTTGTCTTGCAAAAGCAGATAGTGCGAGGTTGGATTGTGTGATGAACTGCAGCAGGGGGTCCCCATCTTTGATCTGGGGGCAAGAAAGGGGTTAGGAATGCTTCTTAAAGAAGTACATATCTTTATCAAGCATCCTCAGCAAGGTTGCACCTAAAATCATTGGGGTGCAGCTTAAAATTTTTTCTTCCTACAGTTAATTTAAACAAAACTATGGACAATTTTGTCTTTTCCCTTTCCTGTTCTCCCACCAAATTATCAATTCCTTAGTGAACTCCAGAAGGGTGGATTAGCCCTGATTGTCTACAATAACACTACTAATTTTATGTTTGTTTTATAAATAGCATATCTGTGTGCAGAGAGTAGGTACCATGATGATAGGCACTCTAGACAAACCTTTAATCACTGAAATTTACTTTCTAACTTTATTCCTTAAGAGAAATGGTTTGGATCAAAACATTTTTAGCTTTCAAAAAGTGGTAAGGATTAGAATTGCAGTAACAGCAAAGTTTTAAGGATGTTGATAAATTGGAGAGGGCTCTGAGAAGAGCCACAAGAATGGTTAAAGGGTTAGAAAACCTATCTTATAATGCTAGACTCAGAGTTCGTTATGTTTAGATTAACAGTGAATGTTAAGGGGTGGCTTTATTGCAGTCTATAAGTACCTAAGTGGGGAACAAATAGTTAATAATGGGCTCATCAATCTAGCAGAGACATGTGTAACACAATCCAATGACTAGAAGTTGAAGTTAGACTAATTCAGCCTGGAAACAAGGTGTAAATTTTGAATGGTGAGAGTAATTAACTATTGGAATAATTTACCAAGGATTGTGGTGGATTCTCCTTCACTGAAGATTGGATGCTTTCTAAAAGAGATGTTCTTGGAATTACTTTGCACAAGTTCTGTGGCCTGTGTAATAAAGGAGGTCAGACTAGATCATAATGGTCCTTTCTGGCCTGGGAATCCATGAGTCTATTTAGTCATTTGGCTGAATCCCTGTATTTAAATTTCCTATTTTTTTTCTATATACTTTAATTTTTATCAGTTGTGTTTTTCTTGGACTGTGGTACACTGTGTTTTAGATTGTGCCAAAACATTGGAAGCTGGCTTTCGTTGAGAAGTCTTACAATATATTTGGCCTTTTCCCAGCTAACGTTCTCCTGTTCCTTAACATTTATTCCTGTCTTGTCAAAAACCTGGTTCCTGAGTCAGATCCATCTTTCTTGTCTCCCTGTTTCAGACAGAAGCAAAGTGAAATACCTTTTTAACAAATCAGCAGTTTCCTTAGTCTTCTGAATACTCCACGTTTGGCCTTTTTTTCTCTCTTTCAGTTCATCTTAAATATAGTCCCAAAATCAGAACTATTTATAAACTCTACTTGACATTGTGTTTTTTGCCATTTTTAACATTTTTTGCTCTTAATTTTCCAGTTCTCACCTGATCATCCTTATTTTTAAAGATATGTGTATAACGTACATCTATTACACACTATTAAACAGAAGCTAATGTAAGTAATTCTGCTTTTTGATTATACCGACATCTGGCATTTGTCTAATTTATATTAAACCTCATTTTTGCTATGGTGTCAGACTTGGTCTTAGCTATATTGACCTAAGTTTTAAGCAATCGGACTCAGGGACAGGGATGCTGGGGGTGTGGCAGTACCCCTTGCCTTGAAGTAGTTTCCATCATGTACAGGGTTTACAGTTTTGTTCAATGACTTTCAGCAACCCCACTATAAAAATTGTTCCAACACCACTGCTCAGGGGTGTAAAAAATCTGTATTCGTGAGAGCCATAGCTATGTTGGCCTTATCCCTGGTGTAGACACAACTAGGTCAATGGAAAAATGCTTCTACCATGCTTCAACCTAGCTACCATCACTCAGAGAGGTGGTGTTCTTACAGTGACAGGAAAAAACCCTTACATTGCTGTAGGCCGTGTCTGTGTTCCAGGGCTATGACTGCATAGCCATGGTGCCATACTTGTGATGCTGTAGTCCCTGCAGCATAGACACAATCTATGTCAGACTAGTGGGTGTGGAACCTTAGGGCAGGTCTACACTATGGGGCTAAGTCGACCTAAGTTACACAACTCCAGCTACATGAATAATGTAGTTGGAGTCGACTTACCTTAGGTTGACTTATTGCGGTGTCTACACCTCGCTGGGTTGATGGGAGAAACTCTCCCTTTGACTTACCTTATGCTTCTCATTCCGGTGGAGTACCGGAGTCGACGGGAGAGCAATTGGTGGTCGATTTAGTGGGTCTTCACTAGACTGGCTAAATTGGCCTCCGGTGGATCGATTGCTCTCTGTCGATTTCCCCAGGTAAGTAGAGACAAGCCCTAAGATCTGTGTAGCAAAGCTTCGGCAGAGGTGTTTTAGCCTAGTGTACCTTGTTCTGAAGCATGAAGACTGCCTTTCAGAACACAGAATAGCTATAACATGAGTTGAGGTCTGTCTTCTGCTTTTTAGATGGCTGGTTAGTTTTTAGTGTCTTCCTTTTTGGAGCAGACTCTTCTATACCAAAGGGCAGTGTTTATTCTATAAATCATTGCATTTTTTGGTAGATGCATTAAAATAGTAAAAATTTGTCTATCCAAACTTTGAAACTTGGGTTTCAGTATAATTGGCTTCTTTGTGCAAATATAACACTCCTTTTACATTCCAAAAAAAAAAAAAAAAGATAATTGTGTAGTGCTTTTTGACTATCTGGATTCTTTTGAAATTCTTGTCAGTTTTGTGGTGTTGCATGATGAAGACAAATTATTCACTGTAGCAAAGTATTTGTCCCCACATACTGGAAGGAAAGGTAAACTGCTGCATTTCAGCTTGCAGAAATTAAATTTTGGGGAAACAAGAAAATTACCCTTGTGTAGTGCCAGAGGCTTCACCATTGGACCTCTGTGAATGCCCATCCGGTATCTGAAATCCTAACTTCTAGGGGTCACAGGAGGGCTGCAGCACATTTGCAAATTCAGGGTTTCCCATAAAGCAGCATTTTTCCGAAGTGTGGGGCATAAAAAGCTAGCTGAGGGAGCTTGGAAAATGTTAAAAGCTGATATCTTAATTTATACACCACCTGGCAGGGTTGCAGGGTGTGTGTATGACTAGTTTTGTTTTTTTGAAGGGGATGTTCAATTTTCAAAAGCTTGGCAAGTGTTAAAATGTGGTGACTGTATACTTTATTTTGTACACCCACATTTTCATTGAAAGCCTCCCCCAACCATTTGATCTAAAAATCTATTACTAGCAAATGTAACTTTAAGCTTCTATTAAATTCATGCACCCCAGGAGTGAGATGGGGAGGGAGAGAAATGGAAGACTTAAGTGGAGCGTATAACAGGCTGATAAGTCTTTGGGAAACTCTAGGTAACTTTTTAAGCGGAGCAAGTTCCTCAGTAATCTTTACTACAAATTGTACATTGCATATTATGATTGCACTAAGCATTTCCCCAAGTTGTTTTGAGTTGAGTCACTTTTTCAAACTAGTTGATTCATGCTGTCTCCTGCCTGCGGAGAAAAGTAACCTGTATGATTCCTGCAGAATACAGGAAGTTGCAGTGTTTGATGCATCCTGGAGCAGAGGTCTCTGATGAAACATCTCAAAAACACAGCCAATGTCTGCATAAGGAGATTTACAGATGGAAAATATTTCTATAGTTACTCCACTGTTTGGTTGGTCAGCTTTCACTGGGGTAATTGACTGAATTCAGAATTTTGACATGGAAAATCCCATGTCAAATCAAACTATTTGTCTGTTTAGTTTAGTTTCCCACTTCTTGCAGAAGCCAATATCATGTACTTTTGGTAAAGGTGAAGACCCCAATAACTCAACTATACTGTAGCCAGTTTAACAGTGGTAAAGGGGGAGAACATATTGGTGAGAATTCCTGGTCCCCACAGGTGATCACCCTACAGCTGGTAGTATGCGATCAGGCTATTTTATTATCTTGCATAGCAACAAATGTTCATGATAAAAGTATTTAGTCCTCCTTAAAAATCCAACCATAGTCCTGGACTCTGAACTTCTGTGGCAATAAATTTCACAAGTTGACTGCATGCTGCTCCAAGTAGTATTTGTCTTTCTTGGTTCCAAACTTCAACCAATCATTTACGTAATATGAGGACACTTGATGAAGAAAACAAAAAAGGAGGAAATAATTATTAATTTTAGCCTTTATAACTTTGAATGAATTCCACAGTCAAGTCCCCATCTAGCTTTTTTTTTTAAACCACTTTACTGGCTTAAACAATCTTAGTTTTTGATAGTGTGTGCCAGTCGTGGTATACCTATCATTGCCCTTCTGCAGATAGATACAGAAGAAATCAAACCTTTCTGGAAAAGAGATCGTGACCGGGCACATTATTACGGTAAGCAGATTTTTGGCACTTTTTTTTTTATAAGTTGTTTGTTTTAACTTCCATCTCTAGGGTTATGTTTTGAGCAACATATGGTGATGACATAAAGACTGTTAATGGAATCCTAATTCCATTTTCTTCTTCCCTTCCCTCTCCCACAATTATTCCATCATGTTTTGTCTGGGGTTGGCTGAGGCATTTACTCTGCTTTTTTTGACAGCACAAAGGATATATGAGAATACTTTCCTCCATTGTTCAAGGGTCTATAGTGAACAGTGTCCATTAGCACAATGTCAACATCTTAGAATGAAGCTTAGCAAGCAATGGTGCAGCCCTGATCATATGGTATTAAGTAGCTATCTTACAAGACCACAATGTTGGAATATTAAAGAAATTTTTAATTTAGGCTTTGAGTGTTCTCCTGTATCCCCAGCTACAAGTGGTCCCTCAAGCATTACTATCTGTGATGCTGTAACTTGCTATATATCCCTCAGTGAACACACTATCAACCTCCTCCCTGCTCTGTCACCCTCAACTTCCTTCCATGCCTCTTCCTATTTGTTTCCCTGCTTTTTATCGGATTACGGTATCTAGTCACCTCTTTAATCTCTTTTTAACTAATCCTGTTTATTAGATAGCTAACCTCTGAGTACTCTTGCCAGGCACAGTATTTCACTTGTCCAATAGCAGTGTAATGGCTCTTAATCTCTAACCAAACGGAATGTGCATACTTTACACTAATAAATCAAAAGCCATGAGCAAGGCAACACCTGAATCAAAGGTAGTTCCTGTAGATTGTTTTGTACTTGAATGTCACTTGCTAAGATTTTTTTTTTCACATTTCTGTTTCAGACTTGGCAAGATGCCATTCAAATGCTGCAACAGCAGTATTTGTGCAGTAATAGAAGGGTATACTGGAAATGTCCTTTTACAGCTGTTAGAAAGTACATTTCTGCTTTATGATATTCATAGGGTTCAAACTTCTTTTGGCATTGTGTCGACGTAATCTTCATTACGTTCATTAGGTAATCAGAGATGTAGATTTCTTATGGACAAAGGGCAAAATTCTCCTCTTGTATGGCAGTTTTCAGGTCTGCTGTTCTATGTAGATTTCCTGGTAGGCCCAGAACTCCCTTTGATGGTAGTGGGAGTTCTGTGCTTGTAGGGAGAGTACAACAGTGGAGCTGGAAACTGCCATGCAGAACAGAGAGAATGCTACCCAAAGCATACTTTCAGGTACATGAATTCTCTCAATACTTTAAAGGTCCAATCACCTGGCCACTCCTAAACTCTCTTCTCAATAAGTGTTTTCCATGCATACCTGTGGATTTCAGCCATGGAACTGTGTGCCTTGTGGGAGAGGGCTGCTTAGCCTGTGCATATTTTAGCAAGAATCCCAGTTGATGCAGACTCCAGGACACCCTTCCTTCTTCACTATATCTCTTGTTAGAGGTTGAAGGTTGAGATGTTTTGCATGGAAATTAACAAATCTGAGATTTAAGTGGTCTACTGTATTTAAAAAAGAGAGAGCAAGAGATGAAACCTGTTTGCAAAACATATCCAGTCTTACTATCAGAAAAAAGCAGAGCTAGATAGGAATGATACACTGTGGCCTGGTATATGCTGGGTGAGTGGGTGGGGGAATCGATCTAAGTTACGCAGCTTCAGCTACATGAATAACGTAGCTGAAGTTGACGTATTTAGATCTACGTACTGTGGTGTCTTCACTACGGTGAGTCGACTGCTTCTGCTCCCCCATCGACTTTGCCTGCTCCTCTCGCCGAGCTGGAGTACAGGAGTCAATGGGAGAGGGCTCAGTGTTAGCCTGTCTTAAAATCAGGCATCACCCCATGAAAATACTTACCCATTTTTATTATGGTAGTATCCAGACATTCCCCTCAAGAAAAGGGCTCTGTTGTGATAGGGACTGTACAAAGGCAGACATGTTCCTACTTTAAAAAAAAGTACTCTAAGAAGACAACTTCTGCTAACCTGAGAATATCTGCTAGCCTGAGAATTAAGATGAGTAGGAGTGGGGTGAAAAATACCTGCTGGGCCACACCCTCAAAGTCATGCCCTTGGAGTTTAAAGGAATAAACTGTTGCCTGCTGTCTATCTTGCACTGTATTTAATCGTAGTACCTGTCAACTTTCTAGTATGCATTTAAAGAATGTAAATTACTATGCTTCTCTTGCACTTTCTTTCCTTCTTTCTTTACTTCTCTCTTCTAAATTTATCCTATCAGAACCTTCCACTCTCTCTCAGCCACCAGCTCCCAAACTCTCTCAATCTCTTCCCATCCACTTCCTCATATATAGCACTTTGAAAACTTTATCGTACAACTATAATTGTTAAACTGCTAAACCAAGATGAGAGGCCCCACTTTCTGTGGACAACACCCTGGTGAGAAGTGAAAATCCCTGGTACTTGGAGGTTGCTTTTACTTCTCCCAGGGGCTAATCTTTTATAGCCTCTGGCTAGTAGGTATCTAGTAAACTAGTAGGGAGTTGTTCCTGAAGGCAGAAGGGGAACTCTGAATTCTTCCTTATAGCATTTTCTAAATAGATCTGCATTGGTTTCTAACCTTTCCCTTTAGTGAGAGAGTATCCCTTAGACTGGAATAGTGGACATCTTTCTAGTGAGGAGACTTGTAGATTGTTCTGCTTTGCTGCCTTGTCTCAGTGTTCCTATTAATGTATTTTATTTAATACTAGGTGTTCCTTGTTCTTGGCTATCATCCTTAGTTTTCTTCTTCAGGCTTAAGATATTTATCACACAAGAAATCATAGAATCTCAGGGTTGGAAGGGACCTCTGGATGTCATCTAGTCCAACCCCCTGCTCAAAGCAGGACCAATCCCCAGACACTTTTTTTTTTTACCCCAGTTCCCTAAATGACCCCCTCAAGGATTGAACTCACAACCCTGGGTTTAGCAGGTCAATGCTCAAACCATTAAGCTTTTCCTCCCTCCATATCATTATTTCAGTCTCTTGATACAGACAATGTCATGAACTAGATAACTAATTTTCAGCTTGGGGGGGGGGGGAAATGCATCTTTCTTGAACATTTTCAGTGTTCTCGTATTTGCCAGTTACCCTGCAAGGCCTGTAGGATTTTGGATATGTCTACACTGCAATTAGACACCCACGGCTGGCTGATGCCAGCTGACTCCAGCTTGTGGGCAGGGGTGCTATTTCAGACGGGGGGGAGGGGCAACTTTTAATCATGATTCCAAGAGCCACTTAGGCACCTGAAAACTCTAGGGTTTTTTGCAGATAACTTAGAAATTAGCTGATAGGAGCACTGTATCTAATTCCTATATTTAAAAAAAGAGGATTTAATAAATATTAGATCCATTCAACTCTAATACGAACATGTTCTCATGTCTTGTGTCAAGTCACTTAAGTAACACTGGTTAGGTTTAAAATTGTAATGTATATTCTTTATTACTAACTCTCGAATACAACAATTGAAACAATTGTAGAAAAATCTAGATTACTTTCTGTCACTTTTTTTGCAGTTCACCAAGCTTGGAATAGATCCTTTAAATTTGGAAACATCATACTAGGGCAAGGCTCCATGAGTTTATACTGCGCCTGCCTGGGGCTCTAGAGGTGTCATCTTACTACAAATAATAGACTAGAAACTAACCTTAAACATGAGTGAAACTGACACTTTCAGGTCATTTTCACAGTATTGCCAATCCCAAATGTTCAAAAATCACGAATCAGCTCACCAAAAATCATGAGATTGGCTTTAAAATCATTAATTATGTAAATATAACAGATTTGGGGTTCTTTTTATTTGCCTTCTGCTTTTTGAGCCTTTAGGGTGCACTGGGGTCACAATTTGGAGCTTTCTCCACAGGCACGGGGACTAGAAACTTCATTTTTCTTTAAGAATGAAGGCTGAAATCATCACATATCCACTTAACTTCAAAAGCTGGGGCTTCAAGGAAAACAATTATGAGACTCATGACAAAATTATGAGCGTTGGCAACACTGCACCTCTGTTTAAAGGCTAGTTACTTTCCAGAAGGTTCTTAAACACAGCGCTACAGTGATTGAGTTGCAGTTCTCACAGGAGAATATTTAAAACCAAACACCAAGAAAATTCTCTATTTTAAAGTTGAGAAAAAAACTGACACTTCTGAGGTATATCAGGGGCACTGCAGGCAGGAAAGGAAAATAAACAAGCACTGGAGTGCTGGGCAGCTCCTCCTTTAGAAAGAAAGTTGGAGGGTCAAATCTTCTAGTCCTTAATCAGCTAAAATTTCTATTGCCATCAGTGGCTCCACTCCTAGATATAAACATCACAGTGACCATGTGATAACATGTGTGGTCAATAACTATACACTTCGTACTTAAATATCTGAGTCATCTTAACCAGAGTTACACATCTTATATGCATTGGCTCTGGGACTGGATTTTTTGGCATATTCTGAACAGTGCTGAGCACACAGATGGTGCCCAGTGAATAATGCAAATCATGACAATAATCGTCGACTTCATGGACTCTGGATGCAATTTCTGTTCTTTGTTTTGGAATTGGCCTGAATGCAGCTGAAACCCTAAGAATTTGAGGCGTAAACACATCTGATACTTATGACACTCTCATTCCTTCCTTTTCTCAAACTCAGAACAAAAAATGACCAAACAAAATGGTTTTCAGTTAAAATGTAAAATTGCACAGCAGCCATTGCTATACAACCCAGCATGGGGAAGAACTTGCCACCTCTTGGGAGTTAGGTGATTTCCTCTCATTCTCCATCCTTCCTAACCTCTTTGCTGCTTTTCATGCTGTCAGCCATGACATTCATCCTGGGACCATTTGCTGGAGTCTCAGAGAACTGGCTGCCTTGGTTTTGCTCCCATCAGAGTCCTTTTTTTTTTCTCCCCCCCCATTTCCCCCCCGCCCCCCCAACATGCAGCAGAGAGGGGGAGAGAGGGGATGGCCTTCTGGATAGGGAGCTATCCCTGGAAGACTTAGGTTCTCCCCCCACCCCCCATGGACTTCTGGTCTGACCCCAGGCCAGTGCTTTTGAGGACAGAATTTTAAAGGTTTTTAAGCACCCAAAGATGCAGCTAGATCTCTAGTGGGGTTTACAAAGCACCAAACCTTCTAAGTGCATTTGAAAATCTCACTAGGTGCCTAAATACCTTTGAAAATCTGGTCTTGAGTCGGTGTGTGTGTCAGTGCCCCATCTGTACAATGGGGATAATAGCACTGCTCTACCTCACCAAGGGGCTGGGAGGAGAAATAGGTTAGACATTGTGAGGCACAGCCTCTTACCATGGTAATGGGGGTCACATAAGTACCACAGAGAGTGGGAACGTCTCTATACACTGCTAGCCCTTCCCTGGGTTTGACCCCTTCTTTTTACCTGTGCCCCCAAATCTCACCCTTTTCTGAATATAACCTAGGCTCAGTGCTTTGCTGTATTTTTTTCCCTAAGCCCTCCCCACCCTGTGTTCTCTCTAAAACAACTTCTCCTCCCTCCATAAAGGGATTCCCTTTTACAGGCTAAACTTCCATATCCTTAATTTAATCACCAGCCCTTTCTTCTCTCAATCACCCTGCCTCTGTTTATAAACAAAATACTGACTCCCTGCCCCAGGGGCACCTCTCCTCTGCAGAACTTAAGCCTGGTCTACACTGCCACTTTACAGTGCTGCAACTTTCTTGCTCAGGGGTGTGAAAAAACACTCCCTGCCCCCTCCCCCGAGTGCTGCACATTTCAGACAATTCTAGACATTGCACCAGTGTACCTCGTGAGGGGTGGGTTGTTGTGTGTTTTTTTTTTTTTTTTTTTTTACAGTGCTGGGAGAGCCACAACTACACAGCCATGTTAAAGCACTGCCGTGGCAGTGCTTTAACATTGCTAGTGAAGACGTACCCTTACATTTCACACTAATGCTCTGCTGTAGTTAAGAGCTCCAACTGGGAGCTTACACACCCCTTGTATGAAACTCGGGGGGAGGGGGGGCTTCTGCCCTTCCCTGCCCCTCCTAATTAGCACCCTTGCTTGTGGGGCTTGGGCTAAGTTTAATTGCAGTGTAGACAGGGCTGGCTCCAAGGTTTTTGCCACCACAAGCAGCAAAAAGGAGAGGGGGGGGGGGAAGTCACGATCACAATCTGCAGCTCTACCGCCGCCGCTTCAGTCTTTGGCAGCAATTCAGCGGCTGGTCCTTCACTCTGAGAAGGGAGTGAGGGACCCGCCACCGAATTGCCGCTGAAGATCCGGACGTGCCGCCCCTCACCGTTGGCCGCCCCAAGCAGCTGCTTGCTGGGCTGATGCCTGGAGCCGGGCCTGAGTGTAGATATTCAGGCTCGCACTGGAGTCCAGGCGTTAGGACCATGCAAAGTGGGAGGATCCCAGAGCTCGTGCTGTAAAGAGCAAACATTTATACCACAATGGCTCCAGGGTTAAAAAGAGCCATTTTTAACCCTGGAACCATTATATGTACCTGTCTAACTCCTTTCCCCTGCCTTTCTTTACCTACATTTCCAGTAGCATATAAATTGTTCCTTCGGTTTCTTTAAAGTATGTGCCTTTGAACCCACCTTTTTATTCCCTTGTTTTATTTCTTCTTGTCTCATTTAGTGGGGAAGCCCAGCATACAAGCTCAGTAGCTTTTTTTTTTTCCAAGTTATGCCATGATGACCCATCAGCATATTTTAGAATTTATCACCAGTGAAAGGTGGACCAAAATTCTGAAGCAGTCTGGTGGATGTTCAGTGGCAGAATAAAAATTTAGAAATAAGTTTTCATTATTTTCATATTTAAATGTAATGATATCAGTATGATATTCCCTATGGTGTTTACATATTGCACTTATTTTATGTGACACTTTCACTTCCAAGTATGCAGACAATTTTTTTTTATTGCTAATGCAAAGCCACATCATAAAAGTTGAGGGAAAGTGGGAGGCTTTGGAGGAGACTGTTGCGGGGCTTGGTATCATCTAGGAAGGCATGCAAAGGCAGTTTAGGATTGTGGGGGGAAGTATGATGGCCTGGTAATATTACTAAAATCACCAGCAAACAGTTAATGATGCTGATTTTGTATTTTTAGGTTTCAGCATTAACAATCAGTTGCAATAAATGGGGAAGCCCATCGCTTAGCTATTGTTTCAGGCTATTTGCAAAATCAGGAAGGTAACACTACAACAGTTTCTACTTCATTTGTATTTTGAGGATTATCTTTGTAACCATGAGGACTAGAAACATCACCTAAAAAATCAGGCCAAGATTTTCAAAACTGAGCACTATCATGGATTCACAGGGTCCGGTCTACTCCCCAACCTGTAACCTGTCCTTTGTGAGTGACCCATTTGGTGTGCTGAATCTCAAGGGTCCACATCGTTCCACATGGGGCAGGCCTGTGGCCTCCACAACTCTGAAATGGTCTTCAGGCACTAGTAGTCCCTGTCTCTCTCTGTGGCTCCCTGCAGAGTTCAGCCAAGCCAGACTCCTGCAGAAGGCTTGTTCTTTACCCCATCAGAGCACAGTGCTCTGAGTATTTGCAAGGATAGGGCAGCCTTACCAAAACAAGGTAACAGTTTATTGGTCACCTGGCATACAGAATTTGAAAGTCCCTAAACGTTAGTAGAGAGCAGCAAAGGTTAAGACCAGGTTTAGACTGGCCAATCCCAGGGCTCACTTGAGCTATGCTGTTGTAGGAACCATCTCCACTCCTTTCTCAGTCTCTTTTTCTTTAGGCCCTCCCAGGTGAGAGCCCTGTGTCTCAGTGAGCTCAGCTTTCAACACAGCTCTTCTCATTGTTCTCCAGCTCAGGGTCTTTGCTCTGCTTCCATGCCAAGAGCTATGGGGAAATCTCCTTCCTCTTGGCTGTTGGTTGCTAGGTGTGAATGTTCCAGCCATTGGTCTTTCCTTTGTCGTTTTTCCTCATCCTCCATTCACGTGTGTAGACTTTCCTCGGTTCTCCAGCCATGTAGCTATCTGAATCCAACACCTTGTTTCTTCCCTTTACACTCAGTGCATAGCAATACAAAGCCCAGAGGGAAACTGAGGCATGCTCAGGCATCCTAAAATATCACCAAAATTCCCACATTTGTCACAGGTACCCATAGTTAAGTTCCCAAATCCCATTGTAAGCACTGAATTGGCCTGACTTTTTAAAGTGCTGAGTCGCAGACACTCCCACTGATGTCACTGAGTGTATATCTAGACTACAGCTGTGAGTGTGCTGCCCAGCTCAGATAGAGGGACCCTAAAAATAGCAGTGTAGGTGGGAGTAGCACGGGGGGAGTAGCACGGAGGGGAGTAGCACGGAGCTTAGGCTAGCCACCCGAGTACAAATCTGCCCAGACCCCCTGGGTATGTACTTGAAGAGCTAGCCAGAGCCACTGCCCATAC
The DNA here is from genome assembly GCF_020497125.1 of Mauremys mutica. Classification (NCBI taxonomy): domain Eukaryota; kingdom Metazoa; phylum Chordata; order Testudines; family Geoemydidae; genus Mauremys; species Mauremys mutica. The sequence goes on along the minus strand of NC_059074.1, from coordinate 46,639,894 downwards.
TACCCCGGTAGTGTGCTAGATTGAGCAGGGCAGGGCTAGTGCATGTCTGTGTGTCTAACCAAACTGGGAAGCAGGCCCCCAGCTGCAATGTAGCTGTACCTTGTTAATGGCTGGCTGCTCAAGACTTTTGAAAGTAAATTTGTTTAATTCCTAAACTAGGATTAAAGAGCTTAACTTTAGGCATCTACTTTTGGAAATCTTCTGTAGCAAAGGGGGAAGTCTATTTACTGCTGCAGAATGAAGAATACACAGGACACTGCTTGTAAGTACTTAAAGCAGGGACTTTACTCTTGATGTTTGGCATATCGAGCCCAAAATGCATTAGCTATTTAGCACTTAGCTATTTAAGAAATGAGTTCACAATTTTTGGACCTGGAAATGCTGACTGAAGTAGCAACTATATTACAGTCTGATCAAGAATGTTTAGAATACAGCATGTTTGACATAAAAATGCATACTTTGATTCACAATAGTGGGAAAGAACTTGCTTTATCCCATTAAAAAAATTGGGGGAAAGATACAGTACTGTATCACATTTAGTGTAGTTCCTAGTCAGGGACGAATGAGGAAGAGGTGAAATTCTGTATCTAAATGGATTGGAAGAAACCCAGCTGCACTTTGAGTAGTTGCAGAAGTGTATGGTTGACGTTAACCCTGCTGATTCAGATTGTTAACAAAGTCTATGCACACAAGCCAGGGTACAAAAACAACTGGTGATCACTGTGTAACCTTTCACCTGCATTTTTATTTGGCATGTGAATGAAGGCAAATCAGTGGTCATCTGTTCTTGGATTAAATTGCAGAGTAGCATTAATCCCTTCTCAGAAATATGATGTGATATTTTATCCTGATTATAACATAACACGGGACAATAGAATGAGACAATACAAAATGGTTTATTAGACATATTTTACTTTTTTTTTCATTTTTTCACCGAGTGCATTGCAGAAATTGCATGACTTGGAATTATCTCCAAAACTGAAAGGTTTTTTTTGTTTGGTTGGTTTTTTTTTTTTGAAGGGGTCTCTGCCTGAGACCAAGTATTTATTTAATAGGGAAATCTCCCAAAGGCTTGACTTGTTCTTTCAAAATGAAACTTTTCCCTATACAGAGATTTTTATTGCTGAATTGGAAAGTCAGAGGCTTCCAAAAAAAAAACAAAACAAAAAAAACTGGGTAACTTTCTAAAGATGGATGCTGCCCAAAGACACTAATAAGCTTTAAAAATAAAAACAATAGAAAGGTGGGGAAAGAAATATAATCCGTGGGAACATTTGTTTTATATATATAAATATATAATTATTTTTTGGAATAATACAATAAGTAAAGAAGAGGGACAAGCCATACTTAAAATTATCTGTAATATGACAAATATATTTAACATTACCTTCTGTTTCCGGTTATACAGGAACCACTTATTACACGAAACACTTCCCATGAAGTGTGCTTTTTGCTTAAGGCGGTACCAGCATAAATTATGTGTTGTGTGAATGTAAAATTGCAGGATGGAGAATTAAATCCATAGTGTCATATTAAGATGTGGTATATAGCAAAAAGAAAATAATTTAAATATTAACTCCTTGGAGTGTTGTCATCTGTCCCCCATCTGTGATTTAAAAAGCTGAAGGAAATATTGATATGGAATGGAATTTTAGAAGACACTACATCCAAAACAGTCTCCCTTTTTCACCTGTAGTCTGCTTCATTAACCTAGAGATTTGGAAGACTGTATGAAAGGAGCTTTATCACCCAAGACTTTTCTTTGAGAAATATGCCAGATTTAAAACAAAAAGCCTAGGTGGAAGAGCGTGCTCTTGGTACAGGGTGCTGTGAATTTCATAGGACCCATAGCAGATATCAATATTTCACTTAAGCAGGAAAGGGTTGTAGTAGGGAAGGAGTGTTTAAAAACTTTGGGCATACCCTATAACTTCCTTACAGCTGATGAAGCTATGTTGATTTATGCTAACTGAGGATCTGGCTCATTCTTTCTAATGGAGAAGAGGTTTGGAGCATTAACTGTTGTCAGCTTTTTTTTAAAAAAAAAACTTCCCTACAAGACTTGAATACTCACAGCAATTTGGTTAAGACTTGCAAACTGTTTGTTCCAAATCTTTCCTGCTGAACGACTTCCATCTTGACATACTATCTCTTATTGATTGGGTAGAGATTGACGCAATCTGCCTGGTGCTGATTCTGTTGCCACTTCTGTCAGTAGGTAGAGCAGTAGAGACAGTCACGACCTTTGTCTTCCCGATCTCAACTGGCTTGAGTCACAAGTTTAGTCTCCTTCTGAAAAGTCAGTGACTAGGTTGGTTTTAAATTGCATTATCTCATGTCCCATTTATAACCTGTCTGGCTGAAATGGATTTGTAGAGTATGACAGTACTGCCACTCAAGGTACAGAGGGCGAATAGTTGTGAACCACAGAGTTCATGTATAAAGAGAGAGAACTGCACTAGCCAAATTTGACTGTCTGTGTCCAGGCTGTAATGACAAAATTTTGCTCTGGGAAGAGAAAACCAGCAACATATATAGACTGTTCCTTCAGTGTACTGAAGGAGATTACTACTTCCGCCCCACAATCACATAGCTGTCCTCTTCAGACTGGTAAGTGCTTCAGCCTTTCCTCATAACTGGTGCTCAGCTAGTAGAGTCTTTCTGGGCCGCCTTCCCTATGTATCCAAAACAGGCTGTGCTACCCCCGGTGACACTTCAAAATCATGATAATACCCTTCTGATGCAATTCAGGATCCTGTTTAATGCCTTCTTCAAATGCACAATGCATTTCCATCTTCACATTCCTGATCACTTGAATCTTCATGTTGGGTAAATAACCAAAGTCATTTAACAAGCAATATGCGGATTCCTTTAAGGATTTTATGTTTGTTTTATATTGCCAAGCATTTGTTTACACTAAAATCTATCAGATGTTTCACAGCCCACTTGAGAGAGTTTTCAGAAATATGTGAACACATCATAACTCTTGCAAATGCTGCTGTCTTTGGCCAATTTTCCCACTTACAGGCACGATCTGAGAACAGAGTGTTTGTGATATGCTGCCCACTGCTCCAATCTAGTTTAGATAGAGCTCATACAAATATTGTTAGTAGCCATACTGATATTTAAAAAATCTTTTAAAGTTTTTTTACTATTTAACTCTTCTGGGAATGCTTCTTCTGGGAGTATTGACAACCTGTTTCACCAGTCTTTCCCTTATAATAGTCTCTTTTGAAAGGCTGGGGAGCCTTTGCCACCCATCAGTACTGTGACGGCTAACCTGATATTAATCCCAGATTAATTATATACGTACATTGGGTCTTTGATCTCCATTCAGGAACCTAAAACGTAATCATTCTTGGTTCAGTAATTTGAATAATTTTGTGAGGCCAGTGTTAGTGGTTGTTCCCTGCCTATATACACAATGTTTATTGGGAACATTCACTCTCACTCTCCCTTAATATGAATGCCTGGGAACTTTGCTGTGGAAATCTATTGCATATACCTATTGAAGAATTTCTTGTCTCTAAAAATTAACTGTTAAAAAATTACTGAGGTCATGTCTACATTTATAAGCCCACAGTGGCACAGCTGTACTGATACAGCTGTGCCACAGTAAGATGGCTCCTGTAGCCGCAATATGCTGGCTGGAGAGAGCTCCCCTGTTGACATACAATCAGCTCACGCCGCATGTTTGAGACCCCTGCTCTAGAAAGTGTCATCAAGACCTGGTTTGCTTGGGACTTGCATTTCCTAGATTCTGGAATATTACTAATTGTCAAATATAAGCACTATATATAGGCAAATGCTCATGGTTGCTCCAACCTTTATTTTCCAGTGCTAGAAAATGTCTGTTACAGGATCTTAAATATAGCACAGATTGAGTTTTTACAACTTGCTTCATTTCTCTAGGAAACTTTTTTGTTCTTCTGAGGTGTTGGTAAATCACTTTTTGTTGTTGGTGGTGATTTTTAATTAAACTGCAGCAGTTGAAGCAGAGTTTTTAATTTTGGATAGTAACTGGCAAGAAATTTGAAGAATGTTCCCATGACCCTCTGAAACAAAAGCTGACTGTTTGAAAAGAAATTCATTTGTATAATAGAAAAACAGAATGAAACATTTTTTTGTTTCTGCAGACTGACACCAAGGCTAGTTCATCCTGCATTTGTACCCGTTTATTCTACTACATGATGATAATGAAACAAAAAAGGTTACATTAGAGAAGCTAACTTGTTAAGTGAGACTTCTGCAGGGAGACTTTCTACTGTGGAGTGAGTTTCTCTTCTGTTTTGTGAATGGGATTGAAAAGTAACTGCACTTTATTTTCCTTAGTTGCCCACCATTGCTATATACTTCAGCACTGCAGTTTTTAAAATTACTTAGCTCTCTCATCTGTCTGCTGCCCTTTTGCATAAAGAAATGATTGACACAGAAATATGGCAGACCAGTTTTGTATATGAATTCAGTGAATGCTATTAATTACTAACTTTTAATATGCTTCTCTTCTGTTTAATTTTTTTCTTTAAAAATATCCGAATAAGAAGCTGATTGTGGTTTATCCAGTGATGGTGTTATATAACTGAATCAATTTCTTGTTAGATCAAAGTAATGGCTAACAGGATGAGCAAATGGAGAGTTCAGATATAAAATTGAAGACCTACTAGGGAGTAATGCGCCTTGGGGGTGCATCTAAATGACAGAAGATTTTCCACATCAGCAGATTATCTTCTGGGAAGTTAAGTGCCTAGCCTTATTCTGTACAGCTTTTGGTGTGTTTGGATCAGAAACATATTGCAGCATAGCCTCTTCTGTTCATTTTTATTATTAACAGGAAACCAGTATTTGAGGGTGTCCAGGACATTTATATGGGCACTGGTAATTTGTGTAGATCCAAAATGTTGATCTAATTTTAAAATGGTTGTATTCTGATGGAGAAGACCCTTGCTTGTTTTAGTAACATTGTTTATAAGAAGATTGCATTGAAATGTACAAATGCATCAAAATAGTACTGGAAAAGGGAGAAACTAATGTCATTCTATATACCTCAAATTATTTTAATCACTCACTTTATCCCAAGCAGGCTTCTACATCTGAATATGGTCCAATTCAAAGAACATACTAGAGATCCTGCTATAAGGGGACTTTAATAGTGGGTCTCTCCAGAGCAGTGAGGAAAGATTGATGGAGTTGGGTGTGGCCTGTGTGTATATATACTCTTTTGGGGGGAGGGAGTGGGGGAAGACTTTGAGATTCCTTACAACTCTTATGTCATAGGGTGGAGATGCGTATTGAGAAAAGAAAACAGTATAATTAACAAATGAATTTATCCCCTTTTTTATTTGCAACAAGGGAAGTAGAAGCTGCCTTGTCAAAAATGAAATTCCAGCTCCGACTTGCCTTCTAAGCAAACATAGCAATTTTGAAATATGTTTTGCAGCCCAGCATGCTGGGCTTGGGGCAGGGGAGAGCATGTATCATGTTCTTGTCTTCTCCTGCCATTTCAGTTTGGTGAACTGAACAGAATTATTTGGAGTCGTACAAGGAATGGTGAGAAGACTTTTGTGTTTTCCCTCTTTAAGTACTGGGCTTCAAAAGGTTATTGATTAGATAAGCAGTGTGGTATCATTCCAGGGGGGATCCTTTTTAAAACAAAAAGCAAACCAAAGAAGAAAAAAAGTGTCAGGCATTAATGTCACTTGTGCACATGGGGAGTACTGTATTCCACAAACCATTATTTAACATGGTGAGATGAGAGATGCCTTTCCCTAGCTGAGGGGTGGGGTTAGAGAGCTCTCCCAGCACTCTTTTTTAAAAAAAAAAACAAAAAACCACCTCAGCGAGGGGCATAGCTCCTAGTGCTGGGGCACTGTTTACACTGGCGCTTTACAGCGCTGCAACTTGCTGCGCTCAAGGGGTTGGTTTTTCACACCCCTGCATGAGAAAGTTGCAGCACTGTTAATTGCCAGTGTAGACAAGCCCTGAAGGGTATCTTACTACTTGCCTCCTTGTTGGGTTAATGTCCTCACCTGTTAAGATTTGTTTAACTATTGTGGCAGAGCTCTGACCTTGCTCCTGTGGGTCCTGCGCTTCTAGGCGGTTTATGCTAGCCTCAGTGGCTCACTGTGACCCTCCACGTAGCCCTTCTCTCTCTAGGGCCAGGGTTAGTCTACTGAGCCCTTTTCATCATAGGCTGCAAGGAGGTTGGTGAGAGAACTCCCACAGTCTCTGTTCAGCCTCCTGTCCTGACAGGGACCTGATTTACCCTTCCAGGAGATGTTCCTGTAGTGCTGGGTTGGGGGGAACCCGGGCCCGCCCTCTACTCGGGTTCCAGCCCAGGGACCCTAATGGTAGCAGTTGTTGGCAGCCAACCTTTCACTGCCAGAGTTGCTACAGTTCCCTGGGCCACTTCCCCACAGCTCTCCTGCTTCTCCCTTACCTTAGGGCTCCTTTAACGATGGTTTGAGGGTGTCTTCAGCAACCAGCCCTTCAGCCGCACTTCCTCTCCTCTGGCTCCCTGGCTCTCCTCTGCCTGACTGGAGTGAGCCCTTTTTATAGTATCAGCAGGGCCTTAATTAGAGTCAGGTGGTCACATTAACTGAATGGCCTCACCTGACTCGTTACAGGTTAATTAGAGTCAGGTGTTCTCATTAGCCTGGAGCAGCCCCTCCTCTGGTCAGTCAGGGAACAGAAAACTGTTAATCCAGTGGCCGGTATATCTGCCTTCTGCTATTCTGCTGTACCCAATTGGACTGGGTCTATCACACTATTTAAAGTAAAGTTCTGTAAAGTTTACACTGAACTGTAAACCTTTAGAACAAGGACACTTTCTGGGATGTTTTTTTTTTTTATCAGCTGATTTAGAAGTTCTCTTGCCAGAACTGTTTTTGGCATTAGCTCTTAGCACTTGCCCTGGGGTTGTTTCTTCTTTATTATTATTTCAAACTTTGTGTGCAATGTTCCATTAGACTTCTGTCTCAGGGTGACCAGCTGTCCCGTTTTTAAAGGGGCAGTCCCATTTTTTGGGACTTTTTTTTTATATAGGCGCCTATTATCCTCCAGCCCCTGTCCCATTTTTTCACAGTCTCAAACATCCAGCAGTGGGATTTAACTATCTCTGGTAAGGCTGTTCTTAAAATTTGCATTACTTAAGGACTATGTGTGACTTGTATTGTTGCTTCAAATGGTCATCGTGGAAATATGCCATGTGAATCAAACATAATGTGTTGTGTGGGTTTCACTGTCTCTTCCCCCCCTCCACCCTCAGAAGCTGAGGGTTAATACTAACATTGAAATCTGAGAACTATATTAAATAACTGAAGAAACTACTTTACCAGCAGGTAAACAGTGGGCAGATTACAGCCTCATGAGCAAAAAGACCATTTTGTGCACAGCTGGCTATGGCCAATAATAATATCTTTTGCAGATTTCAGGAGTTATACTTTGACTTTTAGAAGTGTAAAACACTTCAGCAGTGCCACTTTACAATAAAAGGCCAGTAACACTCTTTATATTTAGGAGGCTGATTACCTTTTGACCCCTTCTCTGTGCTGTGCTTTCTGGTTAGGCTTTATTCTTCTGGCTATTTTGCCATTGTAGAAGTTTTTAGAACTGGATCTTTCACTTGTTCTAGTAAGTTGCGTCTTCCTTCTTCTCTCCTCACCTCACTCCCTCTCCCCCGACCCTCCACACCATCCTATTCTTTCAGACTTTCAGTCAGTTTAATTTTCTGCTGCTGTCCATCACTGTAGAATCTGAGCACCTTCCACGTAAAGTTGATAGCAATAGCGAAGGTTGTAGTGACTCCATGGAGTCACTGGCTCTTCCTTTCTGTTGTGAAAATTCTGATTGGGAGGTTGTCTTTGTTCAGTCAGTTTATTTGCTCCATGGGTTTTTGGGCGGTGTTGGGGGTGTCGGGGGTAATGTTGTGGAAGCCTCCCATTGCAAGGGAACAGCTCCTAATTAACTGAAAATGTCTGTGAAGTTATTAAAAATTCCACACACACCCATACATTTTATACTTCAAATGGTATTTTTTACTTTGCTGTTCTAAACCAAACACAGCACCTAGTATTGCCAGCTCTTATGACTTTTATTGTGAGTCACATGATATTTGGTATCTAGCATAAAACCCTAACTTCTGGAGAGTAATAGTAATGTGTGAATCTCACCTTTTAAATGAAAGTTTCTAGTCCTTGTGGTTGCAGAGTCAAGCTTGAAAAGGTGATCTGAATATACCCTAAACTAAGCCCCAAAATGAGAAAACAACAAGAACCACAAAGTTATTTATTTCTTGGCTTAAAAGTATTGAGAAAAATCTCAACCTTCCTTGGACTCAATGTTTGAGCACTTGGGTTTGGCAATACTGAACTTACAACTTTCTGCGAAGGTAGGAGCTCTTTGGGGCTGGGACAGTCTTTCTATGGGCTTATCTACATTTTGTTTGAAGCAGATGGGGAATGAACCTACCCCACACTAGCCTGCCAAGCACTGAGGGTGTGTCTGCACTGCAATAAAACATCCACGGCTAGCTCGTGTCAGCAGACTCGGGCTGTGGGGTTATAAAATTGAAGTCTAGATGCCTTGGTTTGGCATCTGGGCTCTGGGACCCCACAAGGGGGAGAGATCCCAGAGCCTGGGCTCCAGCCCAGGCACTGACATTTACACTTCAGTATTATAGCTTGCAGCACAAGCCTCATGATCCCGAGTCAGCTGACACTGGCTAGCTACCTGTGTTTTGTAGTGCAAACATACCTTAAGTGTTTGTCAGGACCCTGCTGATGCATTTCCTTAGTGTGCTTCAGTCTGCTCAAAGCAGGGTAGATCGAAGCATGCTAGAGAATTGTTAGTGCCTGTCAGCAGGGTCCACATGGATGCTTAATTTGTGGCAGGCTAGTGCAGGGTGGATTGATTTTTAAATCAAGGCCAATTTAAATCTGTGTTTTATATCACAAAGGGGAAATCCTCAATTTGAATAATCCAGTTTTTATTCTTCATTTCCATCTGTGCTTCAGTTATTGTCTAAAGGAAGGTTCATTCTCATAGATTGATATAACTATTAAAATACGTTGATTTACAACTAAACAGAGCCTTTACACTGGGCTTGGTAACTTTTTGCTACCTAGGAGGGTACACTGTTAAGCAATAGTTAAGCATAGTTAAGCAATTATCTAGCTTAATGGTTTTAAGATTGTTATTAATTGTACAATTTTGGTATGTTAGAAAATAGTGAATAATGTATTGCTTATTGACTAGATAATTAACTTTCTGCTCATGAGTTATGTAAAGCTGCATTCAAATGGTAACTGAAATTTAATTAAACATGCACAACAGCATATAAAACTTATTTATTAAACAAAGCAACCTTAATTGTTTGGCATACATAAACTTCACTGCCCCCCCACCCCAAGAGCTGGAGAGTAAGTTTTCATAGTAGGCTGAGTCATAAATATGAATGATCTGAGAACTGAGCCAATCAGAATTCAGATAGAGAGAAACTATAAAATAGGAGTATGAGGCCATCCAGATGGGATCAGTGGATGATCCTGATGAGATGCATGCAGATACATGGGAACAAACTTCGGATTCCAGAGGCCTGGTCTACACTACGCGTTTATACCGAATTTAGCAGCGTTAAACCAATTTAACGCTGCACCCGTCCACACAACGAAGCCCTTTATATAAAGAGCCCTTTAAACAGGTTTCTGTACTCCTCCCCAACGAGAGGAGTAGCGCTGAAATCGGTATTACCATATCGGATTAGGGTTAGTGTGGCCGCAAATCAATGGTATTGGCTTCCGGGCGGTATCCCACAGTGCACCATTGTGACCGCTCTGGACAGCAATCTGAACTCGGATGCACTGGCCAGGTGAATAGGAAAAGCACCGCGAACTTTTGAATTTCATTTCCTGTTTGGCCAGCGTGGAGAGCTCACCAGCACAGGTAACAATGCAGTCTCCTGAGAATCGAAAGAGCTCCAGCATGGACCGCACAGGAGGTACTGGATCTGATCGCTATATGGGGAGAGGATTCAGTGCTAACAGAACTCCGTTCCCAAAGATGAAATGAAAAAACATTTGAAAAAATTTCGAAGGCCATGATGCAGAGAGGCCACACCAGGGACTCAGGACAGTGCCGTGTGAAAGTTAAAGAGCTCAGACAAGCCTACCAGAAAACCAAAGAAGCAAGCAGAACGTCCGGGGCAAGGCCAAAAACATGCCGCTTCTACGCTGAGCTGCATGCAATTCTAGGGGGATCAGCCACCACTACCCCACCCCTGTCTGTGGATTCTGAGGTGGGGGTGGTAATCGCAGCCATGGCTGAGGATTCCGCAGACGGGGAAGATGAGGAGGACGAGCTTATAGAGAGTGCACAGCACTCCGTTCTCCCCAACAGCCAGAAGCTTTATCTCAGCCTGACGGAACTATCCTCCCAGCCATCCCAAGCAACTATCCCAGACAATGAAGCCATGGAGGGGACCTCTGGTGAGTGTACCTTGTAAATATAAGACATGGTTTAAAAGCAAGCGTTTTTAATGATTAATTTGCCCTGAGGACTTGGGATGCATTCGTGGCCAGTACAGTTACTGAAAAAGTCTGTTAACATGTCTGGGGATGGAGCGGAAATCCTCCAGCGACATCTCCATGAAGCTCTCCTGGAGGTACTCCAAAAGCCTTTGCAGAAGGTTTCTGGGCAGCGCTGCTTTATTCCGTCCTCCACGGTAGGACACTTAACCACGCCATGCATGTAATCTGGTATCATTGCATGACAAAGCCTAGCTGCGTATGGTCCCGGTGTTTGCTGGCATTCAAGCAACATCTGTTCTTTATCTCGCTGTGTTATCCTCAGGAGAGTGATATCATTCATGGTAACCTGGTTGAAATTCAGGAATTTAATTAAGGGGACAGAGATGGGCATTCCTACTGGGCTGTTTGCCTGTTGCTTAAAAGAATTCTTTCCTTGCAGGTAGTCAAGCGGGAGATGGGGGGGGTGGTGATTGGCGCTGAGCTTTTTCGCGTTTTGGCTAGCGGGGATCTTCCATGATACCAGCAATGTGGTGGGGGAAGGGGTAAACCGATCATCCCAGAGAATTGGATCGGGGGGTGGTTTCTGCTGCTGCACGTTAACAGGAAAGAAGCAGCACTGAACGGGCTTTGCTTGCTATTTGGTAAAGGAAGGCGCTGGATATATGAAGGCTGCAGAAGCCGAAAGACAATGGCTTACCATGACCGCATGCAAACCGAATTCTGCTGCCCAGACCTGCGTCTGTGAGATCTCTAACACCAGAGCCACAGGCACTCAATATTAAGATGTTAAATGCGACCTTGTAGTGAAATCATATGTGCTATGTAAGGTGAATAGTGTGGTTCACCGTGAAAGAGTGTAAGCATTGTTCTGTAAAATGTATCTTTTAAAATATTTCTCTCCCTTTTTTCCCTCCCTCATGCAGCTGCAAATTTTTCAAGCCTCCCTACTCCGTCCCTAAGGCTATCTCAGATAAGGCGGCAGAAAAAAAAGACACGAGACGAAATGTTCTCGGAAATCATGGAAGTGACCCGCAATGAAAGAGCTCATCTGAATGAGTGGAAGGACGTGGTATCAAATTACAGGAAAGATGCCAGTGAACGTGAGGACAGGAGGGACGCTCGAGATCAGAGGTGGCGGCAGGAAGATCAGAGGTGTAGGCAGGAAGATCAGCGATGGCAGGATGCAACTCTGGGGCTGCTGCGTGATCAAACTGACATGCTCCAGCATCTGGTGGAGCTTCAGGAACGGCAGCAGGATCACAGAATGCCGCTGCAGCCCCTGTATAACCACCCTCACCATGTTCCACATCCTCCTCACCCAGACGTGTAAGAACGTGTGGGGGGAGGCTCCGTGCACCCGCCCACTCCACCCCTGTGGACAGCCCAACCAAAAGGCTGTCATTATTGTGAATTTTTTTTAGTGGCCTTTTCCTTCCCGCCTATCCTCCTCCCAAACCCCACCCGGGCTACCTTGACAGTTCTCTCCCTCTTTTTATAATGAATTAATAAAGAATACATGATTTTTAAACGGAAGTGACTTTATTTCCTTAAGCAAGCTGTAATCGAAGGGGGAGGGTGGGTGGCTTACAGGGAATGAGTCAATCAAGGGGGGTTTCATCAAGGGGAAACAAACACAACAGTCACACCATACCCTGGCCAGAGATGAAACTCGTTTTCAAAGCCTCTCCAATGCGCACCGCTTCCTGGTGTGCTCTTCTAATCGCCCTGGTGTCTGGCTGTGCGTAATCAGCGGCCAGGTGATTTGCCTCAGCCTCCCACCCCGCCATAAAGGTCTCCCTATTACTCTCACAGAGATTGTGGAGCACACAGCAAGCAGCAATAAGGAAGGGGACATTGGTTTGGCTGAGGTCTGAGTGAGTCAGTAATGTCCGCTAGCGCGCCTTTAAACGGCCAAATGCACATTCTACCACCATTCTGCACTTGCTCAGCCTGTAGTTGAACAACTCCTGACTACTGTCCAGGCTGCCTGTGTATGGCTTCATGAGCCATGGCATCAAGGGGTAGGCTGAGTCCCCCAGGATAACGACAGGCATTTCAACATCCCCAACTGTTAATTTTGGTCTGGGAAGTAATTCCCTTGCTGCGGCCGTTTAAACAGAGTAGTGTTCCTGAAGACGCGAGCATCATGAACCCTTCCCGGCCATCCCACGTGGATGTTGGTGAAACATCCCTTGTGATCCACCAGTGCTTGCAGCACCATTGAAAAGTACCCCTTGCGGTTTACGTACTGGGTGGCCTGGTGCTCCAGTGCCAAGATAGGGATATGGGTTCCGTCTATCGCCCCACCACAGTTAGGGAATCCCATTGCAGCAGAGCCATCCACTATGACCTGCACATTTCCCAGAGTCACTACCTTTCGTAGCAGTTGCTTAATGATTGCTTTGGCTATTTGCATCACAGCAGCCCCCACAGTAGATTTGCCCACTCCAAATTGATTCCCGACTCACCGGTAGCTGTCTGGCGCTGCAAGCTTCCAGAGGGCTATTGCCACTCGCTTCTCAACTGTGAGGGCTGCTGTCATCTTTGTATTCTGGCACTTCAGGGCAGGGGAAAGCAAGTCACAAAGTTCCATGAAAGTGCCCTTCCGCATGCGAAAGTTTCGCAGCCACTGTGAATCGTCCCAAACCTGCAAAACGATGCGGTCCCACCAGTCTGTGCTTGTTTCCCGGGCCCCAAATTGGCGTTCAATGGCTAGAACCTGACCCATTACCAGCATGATTTCCAAAGCGCAGGGGCCCGCGGTTTGACAGAAATCTGTGTCCATGTCCTCATCACTCTTGTCGCCGCGCTGCCGTAGCCGCTGCCTCCTTGCCTGGCTTTGCAGGTCCCGGCTCAACATTGAGCGCACAAGAATGCGCGAGGTGTTTACAATGTCCATGATTGCTGTCTTGAGCTGAGCAGGGTCCATGCTTGGCGTGCTATGGCATTTGCACAGTTCACCCAGGAAAAGGCGCGAAATAGTTGTCTACTGCTTTCACGGAGGGACGGGTGAGGCTGTACCCAGAAGCACCCGCAACAATGTTTTTTGCCCCATCAGGCACTGGGATCTCAACCCAGAATTCCAATGGGCGGGGGAGACTGCGGGAACTATGGGATAGCTACCCACAGTGCAACGCTCCGGAAATCGACACTATCCTCGGTACATGGACACACATCGCTGAATTAATGTGCTTAGTGTGGCCGCATGCACTCGACTTTATACAATCTGTTTTACAAAACCGGTTTCTGTAAAATTGAAATAATCCCATAGTGTAGACATACCCAGAGACTCCAGCAACAGCAGTGGTGACTTTGCCAGTCTCTTGCATCTAGTAGCACAGACCACTACCCATCCCCTCCCCAGGATCAAGCTCTTTATCCAATACACAATCTTTGTGCCAGATTTATAAAGCTCGATCTCAAAAGTTAGATATTTTTCCCCCTGATTCTTTCTTTATATAGAAAAGCAGCCTTTAACTCAATTTTTTTTTTATAGAGGCTCATGGATTCAGCATATGTATTCTTTATTGAACTATTTTGGAGGTTATGATAAGATTAAGGCCTTAACATATTTTATATTCAATTCAGATTTAATTTTAAACACTGATTTTTTAAAAAGATTTAAATAGGATTTTTTGATTATTTAATTAATAACTGATTTTTTTTAAAAATCAGTTATTAATTAAATAACAATAAAAAATCCAATTTAAATCTTTTTTTCTGAAAAAATCATTTAATCCAAAATGGGCTAGTGCAGGTGGATTTACGCCATAGCTTGCCATGACCACTATCACCTGCAGAAATAACTATTTTCTCACTCTGTTTTTATAGGTTGTATGATGGAATCCCTGGATCAAACAATCAATAGCTACCTGGATGTCTGGCTCGGGCCAAGAGGTAAGTTGTTCATTTTATAAATATGCACATTTAATTTATAGAACCAAAGTTCAAATGCATATATTGAAGTACAGAAACTTCCATAGTGGAAGAGATTGGCTTTCTAGTATCCTGAAGCTAATAGTGGTTTGTGTCAGCTGCTTCAGTGCCCATAAACACCCAATTGTGCAAAACTGTGATGTTCAGAGAAAATGGCTTCTGAAGCTACTGAGTGATCGGCTTATGACTTGAAGAGTGAGGAATGACAGACCTTGAAACTTTATCTGAGCTAATGTACTGCAGCTGCTATTTTTCTTCCTATAAGTGTCAACCTGTTTTTTGGTCTTACTCAGCTAGTTGCCTTAACAATAGCCTGCAACACGAAATCCTACAAATTAATTAAATGTTGCATGAAAAATACCCTGTTTTAAGTTTGCTCTTCATGAAGTACCCTCTTGTAATGAGGGAGAGGGTAAATAAGAATGTCTGAATTAAAATGACACTATCCTATCCTCTCGGGTTTTTTTTTTCTTCAAATGTTTGTTTTGTTTGGTCTTTCAATTTTTTTCTCATGTTCCTAATGCCTTATGCTTCTAATCCATTTTGCTTACCTTCTTTCGTTTTTTTCTTCCTTCTCTCCTTTTTTGAGATAAGATGACAAATAGAATCTCCTTAGCTAGGATATGGCATTCAATCTGTTATATGTACTGGTTTTATAATATGCTACATATTTGTCATGTTTTGAAAACATTAATCTGGGGGACAAGAAAAAAGTGCATCTAAACAATTTGAAGGCTTCCCCTCTAAACACCTACCAAGCTTTAAGGCCTCATCTTAGGGCATCATTGATGATCTGGATGGTGGGGTGGATTGCACCCTCAGCAAGTTTGCGGATGACACTAAGCTGTGGGGAGAGGTAGATACGCTGGAGGGTAGGGCTAGGATACAGAGTGATCGAGACAAATTGGAGGATTGGGCCAAAAGAAATCTGATGAGGTTCAACAAGGGCAAGTGCAGAGTCCTGCACTTAGGATGGAAAAATCCCATGCACTGCTACAGCCTGAGGATCAACTGGCTAAGCAGCAGTTCTGCAGAAAAGGACCTGGGGATTACAGTGGCTGAGAAGCTGGATATGAGTCAGCAGTGTGCCCTTGTTGCCAAGAAGGCTAATGACATTTTGGGCTGCAGTGGTAGGAGCATTGCCAGCAGATTGAGGGAAGTGATTATTCCCCTCTACTCAGCACTGGTGAGGCCAAATTTGGAGTATTGTGTTCAGTTTTGGGCCCCCCACTGCAGAAAGGATGTGGACAAATTGGAGATAGTCCAGCAGAGGGCATTGAAAATGATTAGGGGGCTGGGGCACGTGACTTACGAGGAGAGGCTGAGGGAACTGGGGTTATTTAGTCTGCTGAAGAGAAGAGTGAGGGGAGATTTGATAGCAGCATTCAACTATCTGAGGGGAAGCTCAGCTGTTCTCAGTGGTAGCAGATGACAGAACAAGGACCAGTGGTCTCAAGTTGCAGTGGGGGAGATCTAGGTTGGATATTAGGAAACACTATTTCACTAGGAGGGTGGTGAAGCACTGGAATGGGTGTTTTTAAGGCCCGGCTTGACAAAGCCCTGGCTGGGATGATTTAGTTGGGGTTGGTCCTGCTTTGAGCAGGGGATTGGATTACATGACCTCCTGAGGTTCCATCCAACCTTGATATTCTATTATTCTATATCTACACTGCAGTCATGGGGTGTGATTGCAGCTTGCCTAGGCATACCTGAGCTAACTTAAATGGAGCTAGCTCAAGTATCAGAGCAGCTGTAGCTGAGTGGGCATCCACATGGGTTAGCTGCCTGAATAAGTGCTGAAGGTTGTGAGTGGGCTTGTGCGGCCTGTGCTGCTGTGATTTCAGCACTCCCGAGAAAAGCTAGCTCAGCTAGAATAAAGCTAGTTTGAGTATGTTTGTTTATGTGAGGTCCAGTCACACCCTATGACTACAGTGTAGATTGCCCCCAGACTACGGTATGGTTTCTGAGCTCAAATAAAATAGAGCTGGAGCCTCATCACTGCTACAGAGGCCTGGTCTACAGTACACGTTTATACTGAATTTAGAAGCGTTAAACCGATTTTTACGCTGCACCCGTCCACCCAACGAAGCCCTTTATATAGATATAAAGGGCTCTTAATACCGATATCTGTACTACTCCCCGACGAGGGGAGTAGCGCTCAAATCAGTATTGCCATGTCGGATTAGGGTTAGTGTGGCCGCAAATCGACGATATTGGTCTCCAGGAGGTATCCCACAGTGCACCATTGTGACCGCTCTGGAAAGCCATCTGAACTCAGATGCACTGGCCAGGTGGACAGGAAAAGCACCGCGAACTTTTGAATTTCATTTCCTGTTTGGCCAGCGTGTAGAGCTCATCGGCACAGGTGACCACACAGAGCTCATCAGCACAGGTAACAATGCAGTCTCCTGAGAATCGAAAAAGAGCTCCAGCATGGACTGCACAGGAGATACTGGATCTGATCGCTGTATGGGGAGAGGATTCCGTACTAACAGAACTCTGTTCCAAAAGACAAAATGAAAAAACATTTGAAAAAATTTCCAAGGCCATGATTCAGAGAGGCCACACCAGGGACTCAGGACAGTGCCGTGTGAAAGTTAAAGAGCTCAGACAAGCCTACCAGAAAACCAAAGAAGCAAACGGAAGGTCCGGGGCAAGGCCAAAAACATGCCGCTTCTACGCTGAGCTGCATATAAGTCTAGGGGGGTCCGCCACCACTACCCCACCCCTGTCCGTGGATTCCGAGGTGGGGATGGTAATCGCAGCCATGGCTGAGGATTCTGCGGACGGGGAAGATGAGGAGGACGAGCTTGTAGAGAGCACACAGCACTCCTTTCTCCCCAACAGCCAGGAGCTTTTTCTCATCCTGACGGAATTACCCTCCCAGCCCTCCCAAGCAACTATCTCAGACAATGAAGCCATGGAAGGGACCTCTGGTGAGTGTACCTTGTAAATATAACACATGGTTTAAAAAGCAAGCGTTTTTTAATGATTAATTTGCCCTGAGGACTTGGGATGCATTCGCGGCCAGTAAAGTTACTGGAAAAGTCTGTTAACATGTCTGGGGATGGAGCAGAAATCCTCCAGGGACATCTCCATGAAGCTCTCCTGGAGGTACTCCAAAAGCCTTTGCAGAAGGTTTCTGGGCAGCGCTGCTTTATTCCGTCCTCCACAGTAGGACACTTGATCATGCCATGCATGTAGCAAGTAATCTGGTATCATTGCATGACAAAGCCTAGCTGCGTATGGTCCCAGTGTTTGCTGGCATTCAAGCAACATCCATTCTTTATCTTGCTGTGTTATCCTCAGGAGAGTGATATCGTTCATGGTAACCTGGTTGAAATTCAGGAATTTAAGTAAGGGGACAGAGATGGGCATTCCTACTGGGCTGTTTGCTTGTTGCTTAAAAGAAAATCCTTCCCTGCAGGTAGCCAAGCAGGGGGGTGGAGGGAGACGCGATTGGCGCTGCGCTTTTCCGCGTTTGGCTAGCAGGGATCTTTCCTGGTACCAGCCACGAGGTGGTTTCTGCTGCTGCACGTTAACAGGAAAGAAGCAGCACTCAATGGACTTTGCTTGCTATTTGGGAAAGGAGAGTGCTGGATAGATGAAGGCTGCAGAAGATGAAAGACAATGGCTTACCATGGCCGCATGCAAGCAGAATTCTGAGCCCAGACCTGCGTCTGTGATCTGTACCACCAAAGCCGCAGGCACTCATTTAAGAAGCAAAATGCGACCTTGTAGTGAAAACACATGTGCTATGTAAGGTGAATAGTGTTGTTCACCGTGAAAGAGTATGACCATTATTCTCTAAAATGTATCTTTTTAAATACTTCTCTCCCTCTTTTCCCTCCCTCATGCAGCTGCAAATTTTTCAAGTATCCCTACTCTGTCCCAAAGGCTCTCAGATAAGGTGGCGGGGAAAAAAAATCGCGAGAAGAAATGTTTTCAGAAATCATGGAAGTGACCTGCAATGAAAGAGCGCATCTGAATGAGTGGGAGGACCTGGTAGCAAAGTACAGGAAAGATGCCAGTGAACATGAGGATAGGAGGGACGAATGTCAGGATAGGACGGATGAATGTGAGGACAGGAGAGATGCTCGAGATGAGAGGTGGCGGCAGGAAGATCAGCGGCGGCGGGATGCAACTCTGGGGCTGCTGCCTGATCAAACTGACATGCTCCGGCGTATGGTGGAGCTTCAGGAATGGCAGCAGGATCAGAGTGCCGCTGCAGCCCCTGTATAACCACCCTCCCCCCTCACCATGTTCCTTAGTCTCCTCACCCGCCAGAGAAATAAGAACTCGTGGGGGTAGGCTCCGTGCACCTGCCCACTCCACCCCAGTGGACAGCCCAACCAAAAGGCTCTCATTATTATGAAACTATGAAATTTTTATAGTGGCCTTTTACTTCCCTACTATTCTCCGAAACCCCACCCAGGCTACCTTGTCAGTTCTCTCCCTCTTTCTATAATTAAGTAATAAAGAATACATGATTTTTAAACAAAAGTGACTTTATTTCCTTAGAAAGCAAGCTGTGATCGAAAGGCGGGGGTGGGTGGCTTACACTGAATGAGTCGAGTCAATCAAGGAGGGGAGGGTTTCATCAAGGAGAAAGAAACACAACAGTCAGACTGTACCCTGGCCAGTGATGAAACTGGTTTTCAAAGCGTCTCTAATGCGCACCGCTTCCTGGTGTGCTCTTCTAATCTCCCAGGTGGCTGGCTGCGCGTAATCAGCGGCCAGGTGATTTGCCTCAGCCTTCCACCCCGCCATAAAGGTCTCCCCCTTACTCTCACAGAGATTGTGGAGCACACAGCAAGCAGCAATAACAATGGGGACATTTGTTTTGGCTGAGGTCTGAGCGAGTCAATAATGTGCGCCAGCGCGCCTTTAAACGGCCAAATGCACATTCTACCACCATTCTGCACTACCTGACTACTGTCCAGGCTGCCTGTGTATGGCTTCATGAGCCATGGCATCAAGGGGTAGGCTGGGTCCCCCAGGATAACGACAGGCATTTCAACATCCCCAACTGTTATTTTTGGTCTGGGAAGCAATTCCCTTGCTGCAGCCGTTTAAACAGAGTAGTGTTCCTGAAGATGCGAGCGTCATGAACCCTTCCTGGCCATCCCACGTGGATATTGGTGAAATGTCCCTTGTGATCCACCAGTGCTTGCAGCACCATTGAAAAGTACTCCTTGCGGTTTATGTAGTGGGTGCCCTGATGCTCTGGTGCCAAGATAGGGATATGGGTTCCATCTATCGCCCCACCACAGTTAGGGAATCCCATTGCAGCAAAGCCATCCACTATGACCTGCACATTTCCCAGAGTCACTACCTTTCATAGCTTTGTGATTGCTTAGTGATTGCTTTGGCTACTTGCATCACAGCAGCCCCCACAGTAGATTTTCCCACTCCAAATTGATTCCCGACTCACCGGTAGCTGTCTGGCGCTGCAAGCTTCCAGAGGGCTATTGCCACTCGCTTCTCAACTGTGAGGGCTGCTCTCATCTTGGTATTCTGGCGCTTCTGGGCAGGGGAAAGCAAGTCACAAAGTTCCATGAAAGTGCCC
Organism: Mauremys mutica; assembly: GCF_020497125.1. Lineage (NCBI taxonomy): Eukaryota > Metazoa > Chordata > Testudines > Geoemydidae > Mauremys > Mauremys mutica. The sequence goes on along the minus strand of NC_059074.1, from coordinate 46,619,866 downwards.
TTCCACATGCGAAAGTTTCGCAGCCACTGGGAATCGTCCCACACCCGCAAAACTATGCGGTCCCACCAGTCTGTGCTTGTTTCCCGGGCCCAAAATCAGCATTCAGTGGCTAGAACCTGCCCCATTACCAGCAGGATCTCCAAAGCGCAGGGGCCCTTAGTTTGAGAGAATTCTGTGTCCATGTCCTCATCACTCTCATCGCTGCGCTGCTGTAGCCGCCACCTCCTTGCCTGGCTTTGCAGGTCCTGGCTCAGCATTGAGTGCATGAGAATGCGCGAGGTTTTTAAAACGTCCATGATTGCTGTCTTGAGCTGAGCAGGGTCCATGCTTGCTGTGCTATGGCGTCTGCACAGTTCACCCAGGAAATAAGGCACGAAACGGTTGGCTGCTGCTGCTTTCACGGAGGGAGGGGTGAGGCTGTACCCAGAAGCACCCGTGACAATGTTTTTTGCCCCATCAGGCACTGGGATCTCAACCCAGAATTCCAATGAGCGGGGGAGACTGCGGGAACTATGGGATAGCTATGGGATAGCTACCCACAGTGCAACGCTCCGGAAATCGACGCTAGCCTCAGTACATGGACGCACACCGCCGAATTAATGTGCTTAGTGTGTGCACTCAACTTTATACAATCTGTTTTAAAAAAACGGTTTATGTAAAATCGGAATAATCCTGTAGTGTAGACGTATCCAGAGTGTCTAAACTGAATTGGTGTGAGCTTGTATTAAACTGTGTGTTGATCCCATTATAGACAGGCCTCTATGGAACGGGACAAGCTGACACCTTCTCCATGACTGTTTCCTTATGTGTATTTCAGTTCAAAAAGTGATTTTGTAAAAAGAGCATCATATTTGTCTGAATATTTTTATATCCATATCAAATTTGTTCAGTTTACTGTTTAAAAATGTGTCTCTTCTACTTGCCTGTCTTGCCAACTTCCCCTGGAATCACACTCTCAACAGGGCTGTTTTCCTTCTCATGCATCACCAATAAAAAAGTTCCAAAAGCCAAATTATGCTGAGTAACACTTGTGTAAAATCAGCATCCTGTTTGGGTTTACGCTGGTGTAATTTATTGCTTGGAATATAGTGTGTGATGCACAATAAGGAATCCAGTTCCCTCTCTTAGCCATACTGGCTCCTAAGGACTAGCAGAAATAAAAACAGTAAGAATGTACTTTTGTTAATACAGTAAGCAGATATGACTTTGAAAACTAGCTATGTTGATATATTGAGCCTTTCAGGGAGAGAGGAAGAAACAAACGAAAAACAGCACGGTGAAGTTTATCAGCTTTAAAACTTATTCAGAATCTTCTTCTGTCCCAAATACCAAAGATAGATTTCAAGTAATAGTTTAAAACACTTAGCAGAAAACTCCCTTTTGAAAGCAATGTTTTCATTGGGAGCAGTATTACTTGCATTTTGCTTAGCAACAGTGTGATTAAATGTAACCTTGCTATATATGCAAGTTATTGTGTAATTCAGAACAATCAGCATTTCTAGTAAGTTTATTTGCTGTTTTCCATTAAGCATTTTCTTTCATTCACATTGGTTCATGTTAGGTGATTGAGCAAAATGTTTTCCTGATAAGGCTTATAGTAAGTGTTTTAAATATTTCCATTTACTAAATTGCGGTAGTAAATTTTTTTTTTTTAAATTTTATTTCAGATCCCAGAGTAAAAGGATGGCTTCTTCTGGATAACTATACACCTACATTTATCTTCTCTGTCTTATACTTATTAATCGTATGGATAGGACCAAAGTACATGCAGAATAAACAACCATTCTCATGCCGAGGAATTCTAGTGATCTATAATGCTGGACTTACGCTACTGTCATTTTATATGTTTTATGAGGTAGGAGGGTTTTTTTGTTTGTGCAGTACCCTATTTAACCCCCACTTACACAAACCTGTCCGTGCATATTGTTGTCCTAAACTTGGTAAAATAACTGCCAAAATGTTGCAACAATTCTTCAGTGGTCACTTCTCCAAAGAAAATCACCATTATTACTAAGTTCATACGAGCACTGCTGTTAATACCTTAGGGCATAGAGGATGGTGTGCAAAATAAATTGTTCTGAAATGTGAAGCTCTCTTTCAGCACACAATGAAAAGGAAAACTCAACTTCCGTGACTTGTTATAGTCTTCAGGTAAACTTCAGTAGTATTTGAATAGTTCCTAACTACTCCCCTAAAAGAGAACTACAGGCGGGCTGCTCTAAGAATGGGTAGTTACATCACATCTCACTAGGGAGCATAGAATATAATTTTATTTAAATGTATTAGATCCACATCTTAATCTTTGCTTTTGCACATTTGAGAATCACATCTTCTCAATCATCTTGGTTGTTCTGTAACAGAAATATGTTATCACACTTGGGATGCCATTGTTTTCACAAAGTTAAAACCAGATTATTTAATATAATTCCTTCAACTTTGAGTGAAACTATGTGTCTGTTTTATTTTACAAGATAGAGATCCAGAAACTATAAATTCCATCCTACCCCATCAACCAGATCAATAAGAATGTTCACAATTAATATGCTGGGGTTAATTTTTTTTTCAGTAGGTACTTAAAAAAATCAAGAAAGTTAGTTAATTATGTTAACATTTTAAGCTTCATATCACTTAAATAATTGTGTAAATATGATAGGTATGTGTATTGTCTGAGATTACTCCATGCAAATATATAAAATTAAGCATAAGCAATATCACCACAGAGTTCATGACAAACATCTTAATCTATGGCATATATACAAGTGCAGATTTATTTGGCATTATAGTAAGTGTAGATAAAATTCCCATTGCAGCTGATCTCTTCTCTTCTAGCACTCAGAATAATACTCATATTTTCCACATGAAGTTTTTGTAACAGGGTAGGAGGATGGCCTAGTAACCACTAAGAAGTCTTTTCCATTACTAATGTCTGATTCTGTGAACTTGGAGCACTGGACTGAGACTTAAGGCACCCAGGTGCTGTTCCTGGCTCTGCCACTGGCCTACTGGGTGACTTTGTGCAAGTTACTTTCCCTTTCTGTGTGCCAGCTTCCCCATTTTACAGATGGGGATAATGATACTGATCTCCTTTATTAAAGCGATCTACTGACGGAAAGCACTGTACAAGCTAAGTATTGTCATTATTATTAATTCATTATTTTTCTTACTTAAAAGTTATTCCTTCACACTATTCCCTATACAATATTCCGTAAACTTTATATGATGTAAAGCCTTTATAGTTGTATTACAGCTGAACTGCTTCTCTTTTTCATGGCAATCTCCCCACTTATTAAGCACCATTTGCCTTGTCAACTCAGCTAAATCAAATGCATGTTTATATTTTTTTTTTTAACACTTGCCTGGCATTACTCATGTGGCTTGGAAAACTGCCATAAAGTCACATAGTCAATGTGAGTTCTTTGATATGGTGAAGGGAAAAATAAAACTTCACCTGTAGGCTACATGATTAGTGGCTAGAGCTTAAATTTAACTAGAATGTCATTGAACATAGTCTTTGCTACTGTGAATATATAATGCACCTTGATTTTCAGTGTTAGCGTTATATTTAGTGATCTTGCTCTCTGCATGAAAATATCCATTCAGCATTGTCTGGCAAGACCACAACTTTATTCACTTAAAATATCTGGAAACGCCAGCAATAAATTGTACAGTGCAGCTCAACATCCTTTCCTTAATCACTTCCAAATAATTCCCACCCAGGTCCCAGCTGTCTCGCTGCTGGGACCCAATGTCCTTCCCTCACTTGAGGTGAAAGGGGATGGGGTTTGGCTCTGCTATTCCAGACGTAGAAACCCCCGACCCCCTTCTTCAGCTCCCTTAAGGGATGCTTTCCTTCAAATCCTTTCCCAATCCATATCATCCAATAACTATATCCTTTCCGTAGAGTACCTGCTGTGATGAATTTTATGTAGTAAGGTGCAGCATTACAACCTAACTCCCTTACTCCAACCTACTGGATCCCAGACTTACTGTGGGGAAGGAGAAAAAGCCTACCCCGCTTTGGCCAGTCTGGCAGCAAGGGGAAAATTCCTTCCCAGCTCCCCAGGGAAAAGGGCAACTAGTAAAATGCCCACAGCAGATCAAAAGGGAATCTGGTCCTTTTGTCAAGTTCATGGGTGAGTGAATGCTGCCAGCCTGATCCCAGTAAAAGAGGGGCTGTCTGGGACTGCATGGGGTATAAATCAGACATGCCAAACCTGTTGGGGAAAAAAATGCAGAAATCGGGTCTTTTTGATTGGCTCCTGCTTGCTGGGAACAAGGTGGGGGAGAGAGCCAAGGATGCACAGTGGGCCCACCACAGTCCCAGACTGCACGTGGGGGGGATCTAGTCACATAGAGTGTTAGGGTTCTTAGGGACTGGCTTGTTTTGGCCTTGTTTTGAAATGGAATTAACTTGATTTTTGCTTATTGTGAAAGTCAGGGTGCTTATTTACTACATGAAAGTTGGCAACTGTGGTATAAATACTCCCCACATCTACACTCTTACAGCCAGCGGGAAGGGTGGTGCAGTGGCCTTCTCCTTGCCTGGCCCCAGCTGCATACTGTCCATCTCTGTAAACTTTCCTACAACAGATAGGGAGAAGAGCCCTTAAAGGGACAATACCCCTTTTCTTCCAGCTAGCCAGTCAGAGACCTCCCCCTGCTTTGTGTGGTGAGCACATTAATGGGTGCAATATAACTATTTTTATAAATAGACACCCACAGAGCTACAGTGTTATATTAAATGTTAATGGCCTCAGTAACCTGTGTATGCTGTGACTTAGCATTTTGTAACGTAAACTACATTATATGTATACAGCAGGGGTGGCTCTAGGAATTTGGCCGCCCCAAGCACGGCGGCATGCCGCAGGGGGCGCGCTGCCGGTTGCCAGTCCCGCGGCTCCGGGGGACCTCTTGCAGACGTGCCTGCGGAGGGTCTGCTGGTCCCGCGGCTCCGGCATGCGGGAGGTCCACCCGAGCCGCGGGACCAGCAGACCCTCCGCAGTCATGCCTGCGGGAGGACCGCTGGTCCCGCGGCTCCGGTGGACCACCCGCAGGCATGACTGCGGAAGGTCCGCCGGAGCCGCCTGCCGCCCTCCCGGCAAAATGCCTCCCCAAGCGCGCGCTTGGCACGCTGGGGTCTGGAGCCGGCCCTGGTATACAGTGCATTTCTGTTCAGCACTTCAGAAAACTTCTAGAGTAAATAAAACCAGTTCTTTAAACCCCCTTCAATAGACTCTGCATTGTGCCCATATTTATGTAGTCCTACAATGGCAGAGTTGAGGGCAAACATAATAATGGAGTGCCAGCTAAGACCCTGATCCTGTGGAAAGCTTTCACACGGGAGGAGTCCTACTAACTTTGGTTGGACAACTCACTTGCATAATATTAAGCCTGTGCATGTTTGCTCCATACTACCATTGTTGACAATTCACAATTCCTCTGCAGGAGAGTATCTCTTTTGCTAACAAGAAATATAAGAATGTTTATCCTGTCCAACATCCTGTTTACAAATGTGGTGCTTTTATATGAAATTTGGTAATATTCTATGGACACTTCATTGCATATTCATATTTGACATTTATGTCTACAACTTTTTTTAAGTACATAAAACATTTAGCAGCTTGCAGTTACTGTACCTGATGTTGTATTTGGAGTCTTGCTGCAATTTTATTAATGGTTGTGAGTCATGACAGGAACACCATTTACTAATCTTGTTTAAAAGAATGAGTTTTCTAGAATCTGAGATAATTGGGTCACCATACAACTAAGTCAACATCCCAACTAAGATATGATTAAACTTAACCAATATGGCTTTCTGTCTTTTAGAATTGAGCGCACATTCATAAAGATAAATTTTTACACACTTCCCTTCTATTTGCTTTCTTAAGATCAGAAAAATAAGGTTTGAATTTCTGCCTCTTCTCCACTTTAACCTAAAATTCTTGTGATCTGAAGTCCCCCTGTTCACTTGTATTTGCCAGTATGCAATATAATTGGGTCCCTTGTTTTAATTGGGAAAGCTTCCTGACAGCATGGAGGCTAAAGTTCTGTGTCTGTATCAACAGAGCAGCAAGTTTGTACATATTGCCTCACTAACGTGCCTCAATCCAGACCTTCTGTTAGTAGTACAGTTTTATTTTGTGCAGGGTGTTTGACACAAACGGTAACCGCAAAGCAGTTTATAAAGTTCAGTAATACAATTACAAAATTAAAGAAAAAATGAAAGCAGACAGGGAGAAAGTAACAGGGACAAAAACAAACTCTTAACTGTAGGGTGTTCACTTTTGTGTTAATAAAGATTCTGCTTTGGTTCCTCAGAACTAAATGACCATACTGTTAATGTTGAGTAGCATTTTTCAAAATTGCCTTTAGAATGGTTAACTTTAGGTAATTTAAACATCCCATGCTCTGTATTTCTGCTGGAAACTGCTCTTTCATTCTGCTACAGTCAGTCTTTTGTAGACAGCTGCATTTCATAAGAAAAGACATGTCCATGATCTAGCATTGACGGTGCCTTTAGGAAAGAGAGTTGAACTCCACTGGTGTTCCTGCCAAATTAAAAGTACAGCTACAGGACTTCCCTAGTTACAGCTGAAAAGTACAGCGATTCATAGGTCCTAAGTGATATGGGGACCTGCCTATGCTGTAAACACAAGATTAGTGATTCCCAAGTGACTCAAGACTTATTGCAGAGCCAGTTGATACCAGCAGTAAGGTGGACTGGCCCCATCTCCTGTAAACAGAGAAGAGGTGGGGGAGACACTTTAGTAAACCGTTGTTCATCAAATGATAGCACAGAATTTTGCAGGTCATGTAGACAGTAACATTAATATAAACAACGTGTCATACCAGTACTTGCAGCTATATAAATAATACATTTGGGAACAATTACTGGTCAGGTCAGTGTGTCCCATGTGTGGCTAGTTTCTTAATTGTCTTTTTAATATGTGCTGAAATAAGGTAGAGCAAATAAATGTGGCTAAAAGAAACGTGAGTAAATTAGAGAAAGCAAGCATGATTGATTATTTTTCATGTTTAGAAAAAGCAGAGCATGTTGTGAGCACTTCTGGAAACAAATGAGTAGTAAGTTACTTGAAATAGTCTCTGACTACAGGTCCATTCTTCCCTTTAAAGGGCTGCATCAGAACACCATTGGTTACTTAAGTGGAAGAAATTTCATACCAGGTTTAATTACAAGTGTTAAAAAAAACAAACCCCCACTTTGGATTGCACAACTCGGACATACCAATTACTCTGGAAAAATAAGCTTATGGTATGTAGGGTTGTTGACTGTAGCAAATATTCACTAAGTGGAATAAATACAGTGTAAATGTTGTAGTTATTCCTCCATTTTAATGGCCCCTGGAATGATGAGGATTATGTAAGCTTTTTCCACACAATGTCCTGAAACAAGGTTTTATGCTACTTGACTAACTTGAGGATGCTAAAGAATCCATACAGGCTTTTCAGTCTTCAGTTATTCAGAACTCTTTCCATGCTGTCATAATGATGGTCTCTGTGCAGCACCCACTGTCCAGGAATGAAGTTGGTCCTTTGGCATGCTTCTGCTTTTAAATGTTTATGCACACAGAGATCGGGGGTCTCCTCTTGGATGAGAAGTATGATAGTAGAATTGTATTTTGCTTATGGGTGAGCAGTTGGTTAGACTGACATAAAGGAGAATAGATGGATATATTGTTGTTGGGGTTTTTTTTAGTTTATACGGTAGTCACATTCAAGGCTGCAGCTGTCCTTCTCCAATAAGATTTTCTCATTTGTGGTATGGTGATGCTCAGTTAGATTCTTTCACCCATACCATTCATAAGAGGACTCTTAAGTGTATGTATTAGTGTATAGTTAATTGCTTGCTTTAAATGGTGGTGTTTGTGAAGAAGATCAAAAATGGTGACACAAACTGACTTTGGATTTTGTTTTAATTTTTAAAGTAAAACTAACTGTTCCAAAGCACTTCACACATTTAAAAAAAAATAGGTGGAAAAATGATGCTCTAATTGTGGAAAAAATTGACATTAGAAAAGGGCAGGCCATTTAAGTGCTTAACTTCTATAAGACCTAACTAGAACTAATTTACTACCCATTCTCCGATTCTGAGGTACGTGCAAGTAAATTAACACCTCTTATCCTTAACTTATTTAACTACAAAGTTTTCAGTGGTTATGTAAAACACTTTTTGTAACCCAAGTCATCCCTAGTGACACTGACAGAGAAGCCCTCCTATATTAGCACTTTGTTGGCAAGAACTGTGATTAAATGTTTTTGCTAACCCAGTTCCAGCATGAGTGTAGATGGGGCCAGAAATGGACGACTCTTGTTCTGAATACTCATTTCTGAACTGTTTTTCCTAGTTAGGACTGAACTACTTTTTGCACCTGGAAATTATCTAAACTCCTTCTTCTTTTTTTTAAAGTGCCCAAAATGCCAAACTTTATAATAGCATGGATAATTTAATAGAAACATTAATGGGGGATGGGGAAGACTGCTGGGAATCTCTGGGTATGTCTACACAGCGAGTGGCAGCCTGTGGCAGCAAGTCTCAAGAGCTCAGGTTGGCAGACTCAGGCTATCAGGCCTTGCACTATGGAGCTACAAATAGCTGTGTAGACATTGTCACTCAGGCTGGAGTTGGGGCTCTGAAGTCCTTCCTCAGGTTTCAGAGCCTGAGCTCCAGCCTGAGCAATGTCTACACAGCTATTCTTAGTGCAAGCCTGAGTCTGTCGACCTGGGCTCTGAGTCTCGCTGCCATTCGTTATGTAGACATACCTCATGGAAATGTCTACACTGCAATTTAAAAACCTGTAGCTGGCCTGTGCCAGTTCACCAGGCTCCCGGGGCTCAGACGAAGGGGTCGTTTCACTGCAGCATAGACTTGTGGGCTCAGGTTGGAGCCCTGGCTCTAGGACCCTATAAGGTGGGAGGGTCCCAGAGATCAGGCTGCATCCTGAACCCAAATGTCTACACCACAGTTAAACGCCCCCTAGCACAGGCCAGCTGCGGGTGTCTAATTGCAGTGTAAATATACCCAACAAGGCTAGAAGCAGCCAAACACAACCCCTTCAGTTCAAGAACTGTAATGGGAACATAGTGGCAAAGAAGAAAGAAATGAAAACATACAGCTTGGTTCAACCTAATAATGTACATGTGATAGGGGTGCCCAGAATCTTTGTCATAAGACCTGTAGGAACAAATTACTATCACACACAGTGCCAGGAAATCGACAACCACCTATATAATGCAGGTAGTCATTTGGCTGGCTGGAACATACCAGCACTGAAAGGTTTAGTATTAAAAGTAATCTTGAAGAATCCGAATGTAGCAGAATACTAACTCTTCATGATTTCTTCAGACAACAAATAATTCTGAAAATGTGAATAATTTGACACAACGGAGGAAAGGTGAACTATTTCCAAACAAGTAAAACCGTCGACATGATTCGAATTCAGTACCTTTTTGAAGTATTAGGCATGGGGAAAGTTTTGGTATAATGGAAATGTTCAGGTATTACTTTTGCCATCATAAGGCACTGGACAGGCAACATAAAGGCTGTAAAACTCCAGCAGTTTTCCTTTCCTAGTTCATACTCTGTGCACATAAAACTTAGTCTCTTTTCTTCAAAAAGTCAGAAATAGAACTTACTTTTTGTCTAAGTGCCCCACTTCTGCAGAAAATAATCAGCTAAAAAACGTTTCTGTGCTCTAAAATAGGTTTGTTCAAAAACACACACACACATCTTTCAAAACTTGACGGGGATGGGACCTTTTACCTGTCCTGTTTAGTCCAGGACACAGTAATTGGAGCAGGAAGGGTGGCGGGGAAGAATATGGAACTGTTAACTAGGCTTTCAATCGCTACCATGATTCAGTTACTGTTTGGGGCTTAAATTGTAACCTAATGTCCCAGAATCAGTCAGTAAAGCTGCAGCTATGGTTCAGGTGTACTGTCAAGTGCAATATTTTCATCAGATGATACCTTATTCTTTCATCTTGTCAGCTGGTTACAGGAGTGTGGGAAGGAGGATACAATTTCTTCTGTCAGGACACACACAGTGGAGGTGAAGCTGATATGAAGGTAACATTACTTGTTATAACTCTCAATTGGTACTTGAAATTTTCTCTTTGCAAATGAGTGAAGAGCAGAACAGGATTTATCTAAACAGACTCTCTCCCTCCCCCATTGTACTCAGTGCACAGAAAGTACACGGTGAAACTTGGCAGTTAGTAATTAGATCATATTAGGGACTTAGTCCCTACTAAATTCACGGCCATGAAAAATGTGTCACAGACCATGAAATCTGGTCTCCTACTGTGAAATCTGGTCTTTTTGTGTGCTTTTACCCTATATTACAGAGATTTCACAGAGGAGACCAATGTTTCTCAAATTGGGGGTCCTGACCCAAAAGGGAGTTACAGGAGGGTCACACAGTTATTTTAGGGGGGCTCATGGTATTGGCACCCTTACTGCTGTGCTGACTTCAGAGCTGGGTAGCTGGAGAGCAGTGGCTGTTAACCTGGCACCCAGCTCTGAAGGCAGCACCCTGCCAGCAGCAGTGCAGAAGTAAGGGTAGCAATACCATGCCACTCTTAGTTCTGCGCTGCTGCCTTCAGAGCTGGCTGGCCGGACAGTGGCAGCTGCTGACTGAGGGCCCAGTTCTGCAGGCAGCAGCACAAAAGTAAGGGTGGCAATACCGTACCATGCCATCCTTACTTCTGTGCTGCTGCTGGTGGCGGCTCTGCCTTCAGAGCTGGGCTCCTGGCCAGCAGCCACTGCTCTCTAACTGCTCAACGCTGCTGTGAGCAGCGGTGCAGAAATAAGGGTAGCAGTACCACAACTCCTCCTACAATAACCTTGCAAACCCCCCCCCCCACACACACACACACACAGAACTAACTCCTTTTTGGGTCAGGACCCCTACAATTACAACATCGTGAAATTTCAGATTTAAATCGCTGAAATAATGAAATTTATGATTTTAAAAATCCTATGACTGTGAAATTGACCAAAATGGACTGTGAATTTGGTAGGGCCCTACTAATCACATTTGGTATTTGAAAAGGCCTCTTGAGGCTGGATTCATGTTTGACACCTACTATGCCCGTTACTGGGCACACTTAAAATTTAAAAAAAAAAAAAGTTTATAACTCTTCTTCTCCTCCCCGCACCTGACCACCCTGCTGTGAACTGCTTTTCCCCCATCCTCAGCAAAACACTTCTGTGGTATGTAGAGGAGATGTTTTCCACAGAGAGCAAAACAGGAATACGTTGGTTAAACATCCTGCCTCGTGTCTCACTTTAATAGCCTCATAAAATATTCTCTGTCATCCTTCTCAATTATAGCTGCCTCTTTAGACTCATGTCTCTTACAGAAAACTTGGTGCAAGGAATGCACTGAGCTTTCCAATGATTTGCCATGAATATCTAGAAGTAGTGAGATGTGTTCTGTTGACTTGAGAGAATTGCAGGGACAACTCCTGAATTTTATTTTTTCCCTCCTCTCCATGTAGATCGTACGTGTCCTTTGGTGGTACTACTTCTCCAAACTCATCGAATTCATGGACACCTTCTTTTTCATTTTGCGAAAAAATCATTACCAGATCACTGTTCTTCATGTCTATCATCATGCATCCATGCTGAACATCTGGTGGTTTGTTATGAACTGGGTGCCTTGTGGTCACTGTAAGTACTGTGGAGGAGAGAACCTACAACAGACCTATGTTTTATTTAAGGCCAAATTCTGCCACAGGATGCAAATAAGCAACTCCCATTGACTTCAGTCTCAGGATCTGGCCCATCTTGCTTAAAATGCAGCAAAAAAATTAAGTTGCTTTATTAAATTACAAGCAATACCAATAGTTGCAGGTATGAAGCTGCCTGTAGGCCCTTCCTGCAATGATTGAACAGTGGAAGCATTTCAGTGTAGATAGAGAATCAGTTTTGCAGGAAGTACAATCTATTTGCCTGCTGCTGTAGCGTGGCTCTGACACCTGTGTCAGCTGTGCTTACTTTCTTTTACAGCACATGCAAATATTCAAGCAAAGCTTCCAAGGAGAAACAGGTTTTAAGTCAGGCTTGGAAGCCTGCTCCAGGTATGTGTAAGGTGGCTAATAACTGCTAGAAATCAAACCATTGTCTGAGTCCATCAAAACTTTGCTCACTCAGGATGTTTTTCCCTTTAATTTATCCTATTCTATGGGTGGCCATAACAAATTATTTCAGTTAAAATCTTTGTCCCATGGGCACTCATGAACTTGACTGAATGCTCTTTTGCCTCTTCCCATCTCTCCTCTTGTTTAAAACGTTATTAAATACTGCTGACCTCTTGCAACCTCACTTGGATTCTTTTAATTTCATTTGCTTTTAACTGACGTTGTTTCCCAAATGTGTTAGCATAAAAATATGGGGGAGGCAACAATAATGTAGAAGAATAGCATAGCTTGTGGGTCAGTGATTTTGTTGATTGACATTAGCATAGCTTTGCTGAAGGAAAGTTTTTATGGGATCAGTCTGTGTCACCAACCCGGTGTGCATAAGAAATACCAGTTGTGTGGATAGAAAAGCTGCAAAACTCTCACAACCCTTCTTGGTTCTGAGAAGAACAGTACAGAAACTGCATTTATTTCTTAATGTCAACATGGAGCAAGTAACATTTAACTTCAGAAGCCTGCATGTGTAACTATGTTGTTCTAGAGCAGTGGTGCAGACCCCGTTGGAAATCTTTAGACGTAGGTCTGCAGACGACAGGTTGAAAGCCACTGTTCTAGAGAGAAGTCAAGCACCTATTTGTCTTAGCTTTACAATAGTAAAAGCCGCACAATCACACATTTAAGTGGGCTTAAAAATGCTTGATAATTCCCTGTTTGTTGGGTTTTCTTTTTTTTTCGAGCCAACTATTCTACTTGGGCTTTGATAGCGTATGCAATTTAGTGATAGGCAGCGAAAACGTCAAATCTTTTAATGACAGAGCCATTGTAAACAAAGCCAAATAAAATGGATAAACTGAGCTTTTGGAAATCCTCAGAATGTTGTGTCTTGTAACCAAAAGCAGACTACTAGTTTCAGTGGAAATGCCTGGCAAAGGAGGCTAGGTCTAAAATTAGACCTGTGAAGCTTTGGTTTGTGGACATGTTTGTGCACCTCCACCCTCTTGCCTCCTCAACTTTTCTGAGCAGAGTGTTGAAATGAACAGCAACCCTAGTTGGATAAGTGGAGCAGACAGGTAGGCGTGGAAGGTTGGCACAAAATGCACTGATCGTGTGCACAGTTGCAAAAGGCCCTGAGCTTATTGCCTGTTTGAGAGTCTGATTCTTTTTTAGCCTTTAGTTTTGGGGGAACTGACTATTTAAAAAGGTCCTGCTAACGTTTAAAAATGTCGCCTTCTGTGGCTGTGCATTTTAGCACTGTTCAGGTTCTGAGTGCCAACTTTGTGTTCTGTATTAAAATGCCCTCTTTCTTCCCATCTCCATTTTAGCATACTTTGGTGCCACTCTTAACAGCTTTATCCATGTCCTGATGTACTCCTACTACGGATTGTCTGCTATTCCAGCTATGCGCCCATATCTGTGGTGGAAGAAATACATCACTCAGGGGCAGCTGGTGAGTTATTCAGTTTTTGGTTCCCTGCCAGACTTCTCTGGCACTGGAGGAGCTGTTTTCCCCTGCCTGTAATAAAGGGAGGGAATTTTAATTTCTTGACTGAAAGCTAGGGGAGGGCATTTTGCATTGTGCTTAGCATAATGGGGGCTTCTGGGCAGTCATCGTAACATAACAGTAATTTTCAATGAGAAGGTTAGCGATGCCTCTGTCCACTCATCTCTGATTTGCAGCTAAATTTATTCCTATGTCACAGCACTGCGCTTTCTGTGATTCTGTAGTGAGAATGCAGGGAAAAGCTACGCTTCTTCCCAAGCACTCTGAGCCAGTGCATTCTTCTAAAGCATTTGTTGGTCATGAACTGATATTGCAATGACAGACTGGAACCTACATGTGACTCAAAGTCCTAGGTAAAGAGGCCCTTTATTCTAATCCTGCAAAACAGTTGTCTTCCTGCCTGGTTTTTATGTACAGTTGTAAATGGTTCTCTAAATATTGTTCAATATTTCTATCCTTCAGCTGCACTTTAAGTAGGTGGATTTAATCACTTTTATAATTGTGTTGTACTTTTTTCCCACATCCATTGGTATTGTTCTCTTATACCTCCGCTGGTGCCTAGATGTTTTGTGTACAGCGTGTGATGAAGAAAAATAGCTGAGCAATGGGTTTATGCATGTAGTGACAGTAATAAGATTTTGCTCTTATGTAGTACTTGTAATCTGTAGATCTCAAACCACCACATAAAGGACAGCAAGTGTTAGCCCCACTGTATAGAAAAGGAACTGAGGCACAAAGAAGTGATTTGCCTAGGCAGATGGTTGGCAGAGCTGTGAGTAGACTCAATTCAATTAAACCTTATTGGTATGACAACCTATACAAGTGTTGCCAAACTATGAAAATGGACACCTCAGGTTTCTCTTAGAGATTGGTATAATACGTCCAGGACAGAGCTACGCACTGTTGGGAGTTTGATTCCCTGTGTCCATTTGTCAACAGTGTTCATTCTTGATCCAGTGGCAAGTTGATGTGTTGTGTGGGGCTGGCTGCACCATCCTTCTCCCAGGATTAGGCACCATTTCTCCTCATCCCGTTTTGATGACAATAGAACTCAAGTCTCTGAATGCCTAATGGTAGCCCTGGAAAGGCAGTCTTGCCTGCACTGTCCAGTCTGAGGATGGTCAGTTTTGTTTGTCTTGCAGGGAAACAATCTTTCTATTGTCCTTAATCTGCCAACTTCCCTATAACTTGCTTCAGGCCCTCTTCAGCACTTAATTCCTGAACAGTGTTTGTTTGCACAGAGGGACCTCAAGCAGAGAAGACCAGCAGAGGTTCCTTGGCACCCCCTGCCTGCTGCCGAAAAGGTCTCCATGGTGGCCTGGGGTAGGCCAGCACAGAGGTCCGCGGGCAGGGACCCCAAGAGAGCCACCACGTGCTATGGTCCCAAGTAGTGTGGCAGTGGATTTCACCTCCCAGACCTTTCCACGCTCCACCAACACTGAGTCTGAATACTTCATTTGGATGGGTGGATTTTACCCTTTAATCCATTTAAGATAAATAACTCCTGCACAGGATTCACTAAGCACTTTGAGGTGAAGCAATATTTGTAAAATAAAGAGCTTTCAAAAAAAGAACCCAAATATTGTGGTCCAAACAAAGGTCTGTCAGCAAATGTTTCCTAAAATCCTTGTTCCTGTCAAAGGCAAAGTCTCTTTCACTTTAGTGACCATTTGGACTTGTTTAGAAATCATTTCACTAGGTCTTGGTTGTTGGTTTGTTTCCCCTTCTTTTCACTACTGTGCTCCTATTTTTTTTCCTCTTTCAGATTCAATTTGTCCTGACAATCTTCCAGACAAGCTGTGGTGTTGTTTGGCCATGTGCCTTCCCTATGGGATGGCTGTATTTCCAGATCTCCTATATGATTTCTTTGATTATCCTCTTCACAAATTTCTACATTCAGGTAAAACAAATGTTCGTTCATTCTTTGCACCAGTCTTATTTGAAAACCTTGAAACATGTGGTTTCCCCCTCTTCAGTATAAATGTGTTTTCACTATTGGCACTTGTCTGCCATTCATCGTGTATGCTGTATGTGCAGCTCAGGAAGATTAGGAATTTGAATAACAAGTTGATGAAAAAATGCTTAGCTAAAGTAATGTAAAGTATAAGTGTATAGGAAGTAGTGCTCTGCTCAAGAAGCAGCTTTCCATTTTGAAATACAGTAGTGACCTGTAAAGACAATTTGCAATGTACTCATCTAAAGAAGTATCATGCATTATCAAAGTTGCAAAAACAATAGCTCAGTATCCCACATGATCATAACTTTTAGGAAATTGCTCCAAATCTTGACTTGTAAAATAATCCTTTGCAGAAATACACAAAACTATTTGGAACTGTTTTTTGCATTGACATTTGCTCCCCTTCTCCCCCCCCCCCCCGGCCCCCAAATACAGAACACTAGCATGCTAGCATTAAGTCTCTGGCTCAAAAATTCAGCATAATAGCTACTGAAAAATTATCTCTGAACGTGTTGAAGGCTTAGTGTATATCACTGTAATCAGGGTCCTGTGCTAGGATGTGCAAGTCAGTGCACATGTTTAATTGCTCTGAGGGAACAGACCCTTTGTATGTGATTTAAAACAAAACTTTGTGCACATCTATGTATTTTAGACTTACAAAAAGAAGGCATCCTCCAGAAGGAAAGAATATCAGAATGGCTCTACAGCCGCTGTGAACGGGTACACAAACAGCTTTTCTTCCCTCGAGAACAATGTGAAACAAAGAAAACAAAGAAAGGATTGAAGACCAAACTGAGAAACCATTTTGATACCACAGACAACAAAATAATCTGATTGTAAGCACAATAAGAGTTGTGCACTGATACCCTAACAGCTACTGTAACTATTCCTGCCTAGAATAGTGCGATTTATGTAGGACTTAACCTGTGCAAACGCCCTAGAAACTGTATACAGTTAAAGTTAATAATTCTAGGCATCACTGACCCCGCTATAGACTGTGGAAGGGAGTATTATTGTAGTATATGACACTGCTGTTGCCTTACTAGTGAATATAATAGGTGCTGAATTATGATTCACAGTTTCAGAACACTGTAATCCAAACTCATGTTTTTTACTGTAGATTATGCATGTGATTGTAAATGTAATTTGTACAATGTTGGTTTCAGTAGGTAAACACACATGCCTTAAAAAAAAAAATTAAAAAGCAGGGCCCAAAGCTTATTAATGGTTTCAAAATTAGGGTACGTTTCAACTTTGAGTTGATTGACTTTTTAATAAGTCATTTAGAAAAATCCATTGATAGTTTTACTGTACTGTATGTGACGCATAATGTTAAGTATCTCCTACATGTTACAGTGAAATTGAAAATAGCGCCTTTAGTTTTGTATATTTGGCTTTAATTGACTAAGCAGTCACAATCGAGATGGAAGTTTATTTTACCTTTTTAATAGATCTTATTTTTTTATTTTGCATACGTCACTAATGCTTAAGCAGTCCAGCAAGACTTAAATATTAATTGTCTCTAAGAGTTAGGGAATATACAGAGAAGGTACATCTTGGTTTTTTACTTCTGTGAATTGTTAAATTGCAAAGCAGTTTTTAATACTGGAAACCATGCCAGTTTCAAGCATTGTGGTACCATAGCCATATTCATGTTTCAAAAGTGACTGGATAGTCTATGACCTTAGTAAAGTTCTTTTAAAAATGAAGATAAAGGATGCTTTTCAAATGTAATTATTCATATTGGCATTTGTATCGCTATTTGTGTAGCATACTTCAAGTCATTCTTAAAATGTGCCTAGCTCACAGAAAGATTTTTTTTTTCCCCCAGAAAGTAAAATTAAACAGATCAAGTCACACAGACATAAAAAAATAAACCTTTGGAAATGTGCTGGAGATGAGTGTTTGTTTCCTGAGTGTAAACTGTGTAGATCACCTGTAACTTTTTGGCTTATCTACAAATTTGTTTAGAACTGCTTGTTAAAATTCCTATTAATGTAAAATCTTGCCTTGCACACGTGAGGAGTCAGTTGCAAAGCAGACATCTATAGCTGGTATGTTATCTACTATCGTGGAGTTTAGATTATGAATACTTTTATTCATTGAGCTCAGAATATTTAACTAATCATGCAAGACATCCTGTTGGTCATCTGCTTAAGTTTGTATGTTAACTATTTTTTGTTTGATATTTATATAAATATCAGAGTTTTACCATGTTTAACTTTTTTAATTTTTTGCACATCTGTTGGGGAAATAATGAGTTTTCCTATTAGCCTTGGGGGTTTTCTTTACTTGTTTTAAAGGAGACACAACATCTGTTTACATTTACATTATCAAAGCTTGTGTGTCTTCATTTCTAGGTACTGGTTTGCACAGTCTTTACATATTTCAGTACAGCAGCTGTAACATTCAAAATACGCTGTCTAAGTGTGCTAGAAATAAACCCTTAGCTCATCTGAATATACCTACATTGTTAATGTTTGATATTGTTTAATCATTAAAACACTTTTGATTATCTCTGCCTGAATTCTATAGTACTTTATTTTATGGATTTGATATTGCACCTTATTTTGTATGATGCCAAGTGAGAACTATCATGGTCATTAGAAATAAGGGGGAACTACAAACGCTTACAGAAATTTAACACACACATACATCAAATAACAAATTCCTTACAAGAAACATTGACAGCTACCAAACACTTAGCAGTTCCTTGGCTATAATTGTAGAAATAATTATCCACGTGGGTGGATTAATCCTCTCAGTGGAATTACTGCCTCCTTACATGTAGAATGGGATGTGTGGTCTGAGCACAGGACAAAAATTACGGTCCCAGCCATAGCACCTAATCTTCCTGACTCAGAAACCCAGTCTCTAAAATGACAGTAATGCACCTATCAAAAGTATTGAGGAATGATTAATGCTCGTAAAGCTTTCCCTAGGCTCTGCTGCCCTTATCTGTTCCCTAACTGTACCAAAAGCATTTAATTGATCTTATACAATGCATGGTATCTGAGCACCTTACAAAATCCATAAAGCGTACGAAACTACTTATTGGCTTGTTTACACATGGAGTTATTCAGGAACAGCTGTTCCTGAATCACATGTAGACAAGCACTAACTCTCTTCCCTCCAGTCTGCATGCTGTTGTGAGAAGGAAGCAGGCTTTGCTTTTTGCTCTGAAGGTCCAAGGTTATTCTGATGTCTTCCAGGAGTGAGTTCCAATTTTGTGGGCCAATAATTAAACAAGCTCTGTCTCCTGCACTCATTAATTTAACTTCTGAGGTTCACTGTTTGATTGAGTGGAATGTAGCAGTCCTGGGGGGCTTTGATCACACTGGGCAATGCAATCCCTCAGGTAACTAGTCTCTTCCATGGACAGCTTTTAAAATGGCTAAAACCTTAAACGGAACCTGGTATTCCCTGGGGAATCAGCAGGGAGAGTGGAGTACTGCAGCGATGTGCAGTGAGGAGCATTTGTTGCTGGGTTGCTGTATTCTGAACTAACAGTACCTTTTAAGGGCAGCCGCTTCATCGCTACAAAACTATATAATAATTTAAACCTAGCATGCAGTCTTGTAGCCAGCTGTCAGTGGAAGAAAGGGTGGGAATTGGAATGTTCCACCCACACACAAACTAAGTCACTATAAGATCCACAATGGATCTCTAGCTGTTACATACTATATCTATTGCCCAATAGTAAATGAAAGGTTTGAGAGGGTGTGTAGACTCTATCAGCCTTCTCTATACTATACTGATCAGTGAACAGATTGGGGCAAAAAACTGAGCACTCTAATAGAGAGTGGACAGTCCGGAAACCTAGTATGTATTCCCAGCACCGCTGCTGACCTGCTGTGTGACCGTAGATCTGTCATTGCACCTGTCTTCCTCAGTTTCCCCACTTGTGACCTGGGGATTATGATGATTTTATTTGAAAAACACTTTGATGGATGAAAAGTGCTATATAAGTGAAATTCAATTTTAATAGACGCAACTGTGACTGCTGCCATCTTGGCAGGGAGTGAACTGGGGACCTCTAAAAGCCTGACTCTCTACAACTCGGGATAAAGAGCCAGGCTCTGTAGATTATTCCCTGTGGACTGGACACAGTGGGGACCCACACAGACACTGGCATGGGATTTCACGGTGCTTTGGTATCTACTTGAAATTGTACTGAATGACCTAAATCACATCATCTGGGTTAGGATTCTGTATAGCTAATAGGTGTCGTGGATTTGCCACACTGCTTCAACAATATCCAGACCCTGGTGCATTTCAGGTTAGGGAGTTTCAGAGCTGAATGCTTCGTGTAAGTAAACAGGAAGCGGATAGAAGGGCTGATGTATTCCTAGAACATGCTGTTCTGAGCAATGCCAGTGTGAATCTGTGGTTATCCCTGATGTTGAGTCATTAGTGCAGCTGCTGCCACCATTTCAGGGAGTATGCTATTGTTCACTTGGATGCTAGGATGGGGGAATTCACTCTGTGTGTGGGGAGGGAGGGCAGGGAGAGGGAACAAGCTCTGGAAACAAAAAGAAGTAGCTTTAAAGCAACAGCAGGCATTGCATCAGTGCTGTTCATTCTACTATTCACCTTTATCATCAGGCATGGAAAAAACAAGAGTAGGCATGCAGTCTGGGATATGCCTTAGCATGTGGGTGCCATGAGGACACTGGGGTGATCATCATCATCATTTGTGACTCATGCAGAATGGTATGTGTAAAGAGTGCTATGCCTTTGTCTTCACTGCAGATTTAACTGGGTTCAGCTGTGGGTTTTCCCTGTAACCTGCTCCCGGTTCACTCAGCCACACACCATGGGTGGAGATTGTGGGGGGCACTGCCCCCTCAAGCTGGATACATTGCAAAGGCAATAGAGGGGGAGCACCCAGCTTTCTCCCTGAGCCCCATTGGGTGGTGGTTATCAAAGGCCAGGGCAGGCTAAGCCTCCCCTGACCAAGGCCATGGCCCATGTTCCTCTCGGAAGCCCCACCTACCTCCCCCTCTACTGTAAAGCTGGTGGGGACTCCGCTTCAGCCAGTGGCCGGGGGCTCAGGCCCACCGGTGGCCAGGGTGGCACTCAGCGCTTGGGCCAGACCAGCATGGCTGGGGCGGGCAGGCCGGGGCTTCTCTTGCTGTGGGGGACCCTGACAAAGTGGTCTACCTTCATGTCTCTCTACTAGTGTTCTCAAGTCCCCTGCTGCTTGCAGTTTCTCTGGCTTCACCCATCTCCAGTGGCAGAACAATGGCCAGTAATAAGCCCATGGACAGCATGAAGCCACCTGGAGGATCACACCAGAAACTCTGGGCCAAAGAAAGCAAAAAAGTACAACTGAACGCCTCAAAGAGGAATATTGAGCTGTATGATGGTATATGTCAGCAGTGGCTGACTGATCATAGGATCAAGCGGACTGGACAGCAGTACAGAGAGATGATAAAGGGGCTCAAAGTGAGGTACCAGAAGACAAAGAGTAAAAATAAAGAATCCAGTGCTGTCCAGTATATATAACTGGACAGCCATGAAAAGCTGTGGGCTGAAGTTGGTTGGTGCTTGTCATGGTAGCAACCCACTGGTGGACAGCAGTGGTGAGGGAAGCTGTCAAGTCAAAGAAGGAGGCCTTCCAAGAAAAGCTTGTGAACCAGATTTCTGATATGACTGAGAGGTACCAGCTGGCCAAGGGGGCTGCATCTGTGGCAGTTGTTGAAGTGAAAGCCTGGGCTTGGGAGGAGTTTGGAGAGACCATGAATGACTACCGGGCAGCCTCAAAGGTGTTCTGGCAAACTATTTGTCACCTTAGGAGGGGTCGGCAGGACATTGCCCAGGCTGTTCTCAGTAAGGGTGGTGAAATGCTGACCTCGACTGAGGAGATTGGTTGAAAGGTGAAAGAACTTTGAGGAATTGCTCAACCCAGTGGACATGCCCTCCCTTCAGAAGGCAGTGCCGGAAACCTCCGGTGAGATCGGATCTATTTCTGTTGTTAAGGTCGCTACAGTGGTTGCTGCTGCTGCACCCTCTGTAACCCTCACTCAGCCTCCTCAACTCCTCCCCTCTTCTTCCTGTTTCCTGTCCTTTCAGACTCCCAATAGCCAATGCTCCCAGTTCTAATAATGACAAGCAACATCTAAACACCACAAGTGCCTTCAAAGTAATAAGGCAGCAGGGGTGGATGAGATTCCTCTGGAGATGTTGAAATCACTGGACAACGTTGGGGTGTCATGTTTAATGTGCCTCTTCAATGTTGCATGGAAGGCAGGTGCAGAACATCTGGACTGGCAAAGTAGGGGGTGATCCTGTGTAGTGATCCCTCACTCTTCAGTGTGGAGGGAGGCCTCTTTGCCTTGTTGTAAGGGGCTATAGCCTTCGGGCTCGGGTCGCACTGGCGGGGCCAAGCCGTACATAGTCAATAGTTCTGGGCCCATCTAACAGAGGCAAACACACAACAATAGTCTGGGGCTCCTGCCCCCACCCTTGGGTGGGGCAGCGCCTGACATAGTCCTTAGCCCCCCAGCGCCTCAGCTGGGGCTGACACCAATTAACAGTCTGGGGGCCCTAGCCCTCGGGGCAGGACCGGGCTAGCAGCAGGATCTAACTTAAGCCTCCGGGCCAAGCCAGCCAGCAAAGAGACATAGTCAACAGCTCTAGCCTGTGGGGCGGGGCAGGGCAGAGCCGGGAGCAGGTTTTAGCCTAATCTTGTGGGCTCAGGCAGCCAGTCTTGGGGTTCAAGTCGGGATGAGTGCCCACACAGTCTAGGGGCTCCCATGGGGGTTGAGCACCTGGCAGGCAGTCTAGGGTACTAGCAGGGGGGGATCACGGAGCACAGGCCTCCTAAGGGGGGGAGTCGGCCACCCCAGAATTGGGGTGGCAGTGGGGATGTAGGCCGGCTCAACTCCACCAGGTCCCAGCCCAGGACCCTACCAGTGGCAGAGTGGTCTGCCACTGGGTCGGTGGGGATGCAGCCACAACACGCCAACCTAGAAGTGGTCAGCCCTGTAGCCAGACAGTTATCGGCTGCCCCATGGCTACTTCCTACCTCCCTGGGGTTTGGTACCTCTGGCATCCACTGATCCTCGGGCTCCTCTGGGTATACAGCCGATGGTAGTCCCAGCAACTCCTCATCTGGATCCGTCTCCTCCGGCAGCAGGGTGCAGCAAAGCACCAATTCAGCTCCCGGATGCCACAGCAGGGCAGAGGCATCCGTCTCCTCTGCTGGCTCCTGCCCAGCTGAGCTGCAGAGCCTTCCCTTTATACTTCCTGCCCGCCCTCGTACTTCCAGCCAGCGCAGATTCAGCTTCGCCCACCAAGGGAAGTGTAGTGATCCCTCACTCTCCAGTCTGGGGGAAGCCTACTCTGCCTCACTACATCCTGATATTTAAGAAAGGAGACCAGAGGGTGTATTCCAACTATAGGGGGATCTCACCCCTCAGCCAAGCCTATGCCAGGGTGCTGGAGAGGAGGTTACACCCATTAATTGAACCTCAGATTCAGGAGGAACAATGCAGATTCTGTCCCGGATGTGGAACTATGGACCAGCTCTCTGCTCTCTTGCAGATATTCAAGAGATCATGGGAGATGGCTAATTTGGTCTACCTTTGTTTTGTAGACCTGGAGAAGGCATATGACCACAATCCCTGAGATTTCTTGTGGGAAGTGTTGCGGGAGCATGAGGTGCCATTGCCTCTTTTACGTTCTATCCGGTCCCTCTATTCTCTGAGTGAGAGTTGTGTTTGTATTCTTGGCATTAAGTCGAATTCGTTCAAGATGGGCATTGGACTCCACCAAAGGTGTATCTTGTCCCCACTCCTATTCATGATTTTCATGGACAGGATAGTAAGGCCCAGCTGAGCTGTGGCGTGCATACAGTACAGGAACTTGCCAATGTCATTGCTGCTGCTGACGTGTTTCTTGTTGCTTCAGACTGCAATCTCCAACGTGCCCTCGAATGTTTCACTGCAGAGTGTGAAGCAGCTGAGATAAGAATCAGCACCTCCAAATTAGAGGTCATGGTCCTGTCCCAGAAGAAAGTGGACTGTTCTCTCCAGGTGTGGGGGAGCAGCTGCCCTTAGTGGAAGCATTAAAGTAACTAAGGGTCTTGTTCACGAGCAATGGCAAGCAGGACCGGCGGATTGGTGCGGCGGCAGCAGTGATGGTGGTGAAGTGGGAGCTGAGTTCTCGGACAAAGCTTTTGGTTTACAGGTCGATCTATGTCCCCATCCTCACCTATGCTCATGAATCTTAGGTAATGACCGAAAGGAAGCGATCGTGGGTACAAGCAGTGGAAATGAGGTTTCTCTGGACTTACTGGTGGCTGGACTTACTGTCCAGGACAGGGTGAGGAGCTCAGCTATTCAGCAAGGCCTTGGAGTAGAGCCGCTACTCCTCCACATCAAGAGGAGACAGCTGAGGCGGTTCGGATACCTGATAAGGATGCCCCCGGGAGGCTTCCTTTGGAACTCTAAAGGGCACGTCCCACTGGGAAGAGGCCCTGAGGCTGACCCAGGACTTGCTGGAGGGATTATATCTCCATTCTGGCCTGGGAGTGCTGGGGAATTCCCCAGGAGGAGCTAGCACCTGTTGCAGAGGAAAGGGAGGTCTGGTCCTCCCTACTCTCCAAGCTGCTGCTGTGACCCTCACCAGGAAAAGCAGCATAAGGGAAAAAAGAAGAAGAAGAAAGAGAAGAATTCATAACTAGACCATGTTCTGAGCAGCGCCGTGAACACAGCCCCTCTCACAAGATACAGAAAGATTTCCCTAATGTAGACAGAAGGTCTCCTTGCTAAAGCCTGGAATATTGGTCCTTTCATTATGGGATCTGAAGCAGCATGACATCTTGTAAGGTTGCAGCATCCTCAAGCAGGTTTAACATAATCACCATTGCTGCTCTGTCTCCTAGGTCCTGGACTCCACCTCATCTTCCCAAAAAATTTCTGGGAGAGTTGGAGGGAAAAATTAACCATTTCTTTTCCTGGGGAACCAACTTTATGAAGCATTGCAACAGGCTGAAGTTTGCTGTTTGAAAGAATCAGCAAAGAATCAGAGGGGTAGCCGTGTTAGTCTGGATCTGTAAAAGCAGCAAAGAGTCCTGTGGCACCTTATATACTAAGCACCTTATAGACTTCAGCAAAGAATGGCTTCCTTTTGAGATAAAATGTGTTACTTTTTAGTTCTTGCTGCATACAGTGAGTATGAAATTATAGGAACTCATGGGCACTCAGAAACTTGTTTTCCATCTGTGTCAGGGCCATGTGACAGTATCAGACTCACTGAGGGAGGCGATGACACTTCAGAGATCACTCAGGGTCTATGAAAGGCTTCAGAATGTGAGGTCAAAGCAATGCAGATGTATAAGGATTGCTCCAGATATAGATGCAGTCTCCTAATTCAATGGGTGAGGAGTTAGAGAGGGACCAGGCCCAAGGGGGTCACTGGCCTCCCTGCACAGCTTGGGACCCCCATCTGTTCAAACCCTGCACTTATTTTAGGAATATTTCCAATGTTTATAACCCTGGAGGACAGCACAGCATCAACTGCCTTGCAAACCTGAATGACCACTGTGTCAACTGTGGATATGACAACCCCAAATTGATTATCAACAGATCTGTAACAGTCTGGGCTTGCCAGCTTCCAGAAGGCAATAGCAACATGCTTCTAGAGAGAGCATCATTGGCTCCCTCAACTGGGTGTTCTGCTGCTTGGAGTTGTGGTACTATGAATCATGGGATACATACCCAAATGTATTGCTTCTCATGGCCAGATACAAGACTAGTGCAGAAACAGGGCATGAAGCAGTGTGCTGATGTCACCAATGTGGTCACGCTGTAGCAGGTTAGGCTACAGGGCATTAGCTAATCCATGATTGCTGAATCTATCCTTAGCCTGCAGTGAAGCTATAGCCTAAACTAAACAGCACCCTCAGGGATGATGATGCAGCTGTTTGCCTCTCCTTTCTTATTCTTATGTGTTCAACAGTACATGAAGGGAGCCATTCTAACTATCTGGGATGAAAGGAGAGTTTGTGTGTAGAGCTAACAATAACAGTTGAAAGGAAAAGTGGCTATGGGGAGTTACAGACATCATGGTACGACTTGGACTATTGTATCCACACGTATGCTCAACTGGGTGTGAAACCACTTCATGTCTATCAACAGGCAGATGGCTTTATTTCAAATGAGTCTAGCCTGATGCAAGTAGTAACAACTTCTTTTGGGCAGCTGAAACATTTTAAAATGTGATAAAGAATGTGAGGCAAATATCTGCTGAAGGAGGGACTTCAAGATACCACAACTTGTCTATGCTGTTTATGTTTGAAACAAACCTGTGGCCGGTAGAATAGGTAACAAATTTTATTATTTGAGGCATTTCCTCAGGCTGGCAAGTCTGTGCCTGGAATTCAATTTCCTCAGGTAGGGAAGAGAAGACAGGGCAGAGAATTAGCTGAACATTTCAGAAACTCCAAAGAGGTTTCTTTAGAGTTTGGTTTTAAAAATGGATACCTGTTCATGGGGGAACAGAGAGAGGTTCTTTTACCCTTTTTATATGCACTGATTCACCCATCCCTGATAAGGCACCATATCTGACTTTATGAGATTATTAAACTATATCTGCCACCTTGGGTTTATCTATAGTTCTTGGTTAATTGCAACCACAACAGATAGCATTCTTGCATCTTCAGCCAGCTGCCTAGTGTCTACACCAGCACCACAGGTAATGTTCTGTTGCCAAGTAATATTTGGTCATGGTGAAGCTGTTTAGAATGGAGCAGAGTGAAAATCCCAAATGGCTTCAATGAATGTTCATACTCTTAGCATCCCCTTCCCAACTGTCTCTGTGCCGTTGATTCCATGGGTAGTCACTCTTTCTATTTTTAGGCAGCAAACTTGCCCTTCGTTAATTAAAGGAGATTTCAAGAATCTTCCTTTTGTGCCTTCCAAAGGCACAATGTGAGTTAGGTCCCTGACTCCTTTTTGTGCCTTTGCAGAATCTGCCCGCAAACCCCCGTTTGGAGAATTCCTCCACAGAGGCTCCCCATAGGAGTAAGGCCCTGTCATGCTAGGTACTGTTCAACGGCATATCTGTAATAAAAAGCAGTTCATGCACTGCAGAGCTTAGTCTAATTTAGGATAAGATGCAGCAAGTGGGTTTGACAAACAAACAGAAGGAACCAGGAGATGATGGGGTAACGGGGTAGGAAACATGATTCCATAGACTAGATATGTGCACAGCTAGATAGATTAGAGATTTAAACAAAAAAAATCAGATATAAATTAACCAATACATTTTAGATTTTTAAAAAATCTCTATTGGCCATAGACCTAGCCACTTAATGGCAGTTTCCTGTAGGCATCATGATTGAAATGGGTCTTCAGCAGGGATTTAAAGAAGGGTGTTCATGGGGCTTTGTGGATAAGATGGGGAAAGGTCTACCAGTGGCATAGACGAACATTTACGGATTAATATTACCAGCCTAGTTTCCATTTCATTGAAAGATTCTTGCAAAGTATCTGGAAATGGCCTCTTCCATTGTCTTACAAGGATTTACCAATGCAGTTAAGGAGTTTCTTTAATTTTGCCTGCAGTTTCTGTGCTCCAAGAAATGTTGTAAGGGGCTGTTGCCTCCTATCATCACTAGGAGAGTGTGAAAGGGGTCTGCTGGTGGAATCTCCCAGGAAGCAGGTGGGAGAGCTACAGGAGGAGGTGGCTAAGCTGAGGAGCATCTGTGCACATAAGGAATTCATGAAGAGTATTCCTATGGAGATCTCCAAGGCTGAGGAAGCTATCCAGCTAGAGAGGACTGCTATCACACCACCGGAGGGAGAAAGATACGGCTTTATCACAGGGAGGACACTGGCTGCTGTTTACTTCTGGCAGCTGGCAGTGCTCTTCACCCCTGCTGCCAACCAATCAACTACGGTGATGAAGAGCCATTATGCTGCCTTGGCAACAAGGGATGAGGAGTCACCCCCCCAAAGATGGAAGTGGAGAAGCTCTGTATCTCTAAAGCTGGGAGGATTGTGGCCACCACTCCCCAGAGGAAACATAGGGTGGTGGTAGCCAGTGACTCCCTTCTGAGAGGGACAGAGGCACCCATCTGTCCATCTGACATGACATCCCAGGAGGTGGTGCTGCCTGCCACGGGCCCATGTCCAAGACATTACAGAGGGATTGTTGAGGATCATCCAACCCTCTGACTACTACCCCATGCTACTTATCCATGTGGGCAATGATACTGCAAGGTATGACCCTGAGCAGATCAGAAGTGACAGAAGTGATGAGGCTCTGGGAGTAAGGGTGAAGGAGCTGGGGGCACAGGTGCTGTTCTCTTTGATTCTTCTGATCAAGAGTAGGGGCCCAAGCAGAGACAGATGCATCCTGAAGGTGAATGCAGGGCTGTGCAGATGGTGTCACCAGGAGGGCTTCAGTTTTCTTGACTGATGCTGTTCCGGGAAGAAGGACTGCTAAGCAGAGATGTGGTCTCCTTTGAGGAATGGGTAAAGCATCTCTGGATACACACTGGCTAATTTAGTGAGGAGGGTTTTAAACTAGGTTTGATGAAGGCAGGTGACAAAAGCCCACATGTATGTCAAACATGGAGACCTGGGAGAAGGTTTAGAATCAGAGGATGGGGTGGGGAGGGAAACATGGGAGACAAGGAAGAGATAAGAGGGAACACAGAAGGGAAATCAAATCCGTATCTTAGATGTCTGTATATTAATGCAAGATGTATGGGGAAAAAACAAGCAGAACTAGAAATACTAGTGAATAAACACAGCTATGAGATAGTTGGCATTACAGAGACTTGGTGGGATAATACACATGACTGGAATATTGGTATTGAAGGGTACAGTTTGCTCAGGAAGGACAGGCAGGGGAAAAAGGGATATGGTGTTGCCTTATCAAAGATGTATACACTTGGACTGAGGTTGAGATGGAAATAGGAGACAGACTTGTTGAAAGTCTCTGGGTAAGGATAAAAACTAAAAAGACAAGGGTGATGTTATAGACCACCTAAGCAGGAAGAAGAGGTAGATGAGGCTTTTTAAAAAAATTACTAATAAAATAATCCAAAGCACAGGACTTGGTGGTGATGGGGGACTTCAACTACCCAGACATTTGTTGGGAAAATAACACAGCAGGGCACAGATTATCCAACAAGTTCTCGGAATGCATTGGAGACAAATTTTTATTTCAGAAGGTGGAGAAAGCAACTAGGAGAGAGGTTGTTCTAGATTTGATTTTGACACATAGGGAGGAACTGGTTGAGAATTTGAAAGTGGAAGGCAGCTTGAATGAAAGTGATCATGAAATGATAAGAGTTCATAATTTGAAAGAATTGTAGGAGGGAAAACAGAATAAAGACAATGGATTTCAAGAAGGCAGACTTTAGCAAACTCAGGGATTTGGTAGGGTAGATCCCATGGGAAGCAAGTCTAAGAGGGTTGGCAGTTTTTCAAAGAGACATTATTAAGGGCACAAGAGCAAACTATCCCACTGTGTAGGAAAGATAGGAAGTAAGGTAAGAGACCACCCTGGCTTAACTCGAAGATCTTCAATGATCTGAAACTCAAAAAAGAGTCTTACACCTACAGAAAGTGAAAACTAGATCAAATTATGAAGGATGAATATAAACAAACAACACGAGTATGTAGGGACAAAATTGGAAAGGCCAAGGCACAAAATGAGGTTGTTAGCTAGGGACAAAGAGGTTAACAAGAAAACATTCTGCAAATGCATTAGAAGCACGATGAACACCAAGAACAGGGTAGGCCCAGTACTTAGTGTTGGGAGGGAGTGGGGGTGGAGAAAGACAATAACAGAAAACGTGGAAATGGCAGAACTGCTAAATGACTTTTTTTTTCTTCAGTTTTCACTAAAAAGGTTAGTAGCGATTGTACGTCTAACACAGTGAATGCCAATGAAAATGGGTTACGATCAGAGGCTAAAATAGGGAAAAAACAAGTTAAAAATTACTTAGACAAGTTATATGTCTTCAAGTCAACAGGGCCAGATGAAATACATCCTAGAATACTCAAGGAGCTGAATGAGGAGATATTTGAGCCATTAGCAATTCGAAGGGGACAAATATAGTGCCAATCTATATAAACTGGAATAAGGACAACAAAGGGGAATTACAGGCCAGTTAGTTTAACTTCAGTACCTGGAAAAATAATGGCGCAAATAATCAAGCAATCAATTTGCAAACACCTAGAAGATAATAAGGTGATAAGTAACAGTCAATATGGTTTGTCAAGAACAAATCATGTCAAACCAACCTAATAGCTTTCTTTGACAGGGTAACAAGCCTTGTGGATTGGGGAAAGTTGTAGATGGTGGTATATTTTGACTTTAGTAAGGCT
The DNA here is from genome assembly GCF_020497125.1 of Mauremys mutica. Taxonomy (NCBI): domain Eukaryota; kingdom Metazoa; phylum Chordata; order Testudines; family Geoemydidae; genus Mauremys; species Mauremys mutica. The sequence goes on along the minus strand of NC_059074.1, from coordinate 46,589,896 downwards.
TTTGATATTGTCTCGCATGACCCTCTCATAAATGAATTAGAGAGATACAGCCTAGATGGAGCTACTATAAGGTGGGTACATAACTGGTTGGCAAACTGTTCAGTTATCTGTGTTTCACAGTCAAGCTGGAAGGGCATATCGAGTGGGGTCCTGCAGGGATTATTCCTGGGTCCAGTTCTGTTCAATATCTTCATCAGTGATTTAGATAATGGCATAGAGAGTACACTTGCAAAGTTTGCAGATGGTACCACATTGAGAGGGATTGCAAGTGCTTTGGAGGATATGAGCACAAGACAAATATGAGTTAATAGTGTAACACTGTTGCAAAAAAAGCAAACATCCTTCTGGGATGTACTAGCAGGAGTGTTGTAAGCAAGAAACATGAAGTAATTCTTCTACTCTACTCTGCATTGAGACCTCAGCTGTCCATTTCTGGGCCCCACATTTCAGGAAAGATATAGTCAAATTGGAGAAAGTCCTGGGAAGAGCAACAAAAATTATTAAAGGTCTAGAAAACATCACCTATGAGCAAAATTGGGTTTTAGTTTGGAGAAGAGAAGACTGATGGAGGACATAATTGTTTTCAAATACCTAAAAGGTAGTTATGAGTAGAAGGGTGAAAAATTATTCTCTTTAACCTCTGAGGATAGGACAAGAACCAATGGGTTTAGATTGTAGCAAGGGAGGGTTAGGTTGGACATTAGGAAAAAATTCCTAACTGTCAGGGTAGTTAAGCACCAGAACAAATTGCCTAGGGAAGTCATGGGATCTCCGTCATTGGAGGTTTTTAAGAACTGTCAGGAATGTTCAAGTTATTATGTAGTCCTGCCTTGAGTGCAGGGGACTGCCCTAGATGACCTATTAAGGTCCCCTGCAGTCCTATACTTCTATGATTCTATGTGAAGATCTCACACAGTAAGGCAACCCTGAGGTAGAGACGAGTTAGGCTGGTTGTATATCAATGCATTTTTCCTTTCATTGTTTTTCCTCTAGTATTTAATTGTGATTCTTTTGGAAGTTTACTCTATCCTTTGGTGAGGAGGGAAAGGAGGCCATGGTATTTACATACCAACTGCAACCCAATGTGCACCGAGTGACTAAGAAACACTCAGTTGAGTATCATACAGCAGCTAGTCAGGATCACACAACAAGTATATTATCTCTGGACTGAATCATAAATTTTATGAAGACATCCCAATTTTCCTGTGTCCCAGAAAAGAGCTCAGGCATAAGCATTCTCAGCTCAGTATTTCTCTCTTTGTTAGAAGAAAAACTCAGGGAGCTTCTAGAATGGTTTAACCCTCAGGTGACTCCTGATTCAGCCTTCTCAAAGACTTCACCAAAGACCTGGTGCATTCAAAACCAGGGTTGGTTTGAGTCCATTGCTAATGCTAAAGAGCAGGTGTAACCCATATACCTAACAGGGAGATATCTCTTTAAGAGATCTATGGGGATGAGATCTATATGGGTGGGGAAGAATGAGTTGTGCCTGGTTCATTCTTGCTAGGTAGATGCACAGTTAACATACCACATCCAGAAGTTTCTGGAATTGGGTGTGGTAGTTTTGGGTATGCTCAATAGATTCCCTGCTGCTGAACTCAAATTCCATGAGGGCAAGTAGTCAGGGCAGCTGCTTTGCAAAAGGCCATGTGCCTTGTGTGGGTTGACAGAAGCTAAGCCCAGGAGTAAAAAGCAGACTGGTTTCCCTAACTCTGAGCATTTTACAGCAAGGTTTTTTAAATCTATATACTTAACTGAGTGGTTGGTTAGCTGACTAGCTAACTGAGTGATTTCAGCAGAGAAGGAGGAAGAGTCTGCATGGATTCAAACTGAAAATTTCTGCAAGCAAGTGGAGGGCAGATGTTGCTTTTGACTCAGCAGATTATAGATTTGATGATCTTCTTAGCATATGTGCAATGTACCTCAGGAGGCACGTCATCAGGATTCATCACCAAATGTGGTCCCCTGTGTGTCGGGTTGGAACCCCCATCTGGGATGCCACCTGATGTGCTGGGAGCCCACAGCATCTTCCTGTTCCACCAGCCTGGGCTTCCTCACACTATCCTTGCTGTGCCAGGCCCTCAAGCCTCCTCTAGCACACACACGGGTAAGGCCACACCCAGCTGCAGACACAGACTGAAATCAGCTCTGTGTGGGAAGATTCAGCTCAGGGATTTACCCAGCACTCATGTGCACACCTTCTTTTGGGTGTAAAACCCAAAATAATATTGTCTTGTGCTGTATAGAGAGATCTGCACAATGCAAGCTCATAAAAATCACCCCCTCCCTCAAGGTGGAGAGAGATACACAATGCTTTTGGCCTCTCCCTCTCCCCACCAGATATGAATTGCACAAACTGTGTTTTGAAATGAACAAGAAATAAGTTTATTAACTACAAAAGGTACATTTTAAGTGATTATAAGGGACAGCAAACAGAACAAAGCAGATTTCTGAGCAAATAAAACAAAACATGCAAACTAAGCTTAATACACTCAAGAAACAAGTTACAAAATGTAATTTCTCCCTCTCAGTGTTGTTTTAGGGAAGTTGCAGAGTTTCTGTAGCTTAGAGTTCCAGTTATTTCTCTTTACAGACTGGACCCCTGTCTCAGCCTGGACTCAATCCTGCCTTTTCCTCCAGGTGTTTTTAGCAGTCTTCCTTCCTGGGCAGGCAATGGAGGAGAGTCCTGAATGACTTCCTTCCCAGCCTTAAATAGAATTTACATAAGGCGGGAAGCCTTTGTTTCCAGTGGAAAAGTAACAGCAGTGTCCAAGGTGGTATTTTGTACCAGGTGACCTTATCACATGACCTTGCAGTGTCAGGGCAACCATGAATCATAGAATATCAGGGTTGGAAGGGCCCTCAGGAGGGCATCTAGTCCAATCCCCTGCTCAAAGCAGGACCAATCCCCAACTAAATCATCCCAGCCAGGGATTTGTCAAGCCTGACTTTAAAAACCTCTAAGGAAGGAGATTCCACCACCTCCCTAGGTAACCCATTCCAGTGCTTCACCACCCTCCTAGTGAAAATGTTTTTCCTAATATCCAACCTAAACCTCCCCCACTGCAACTTGAGACCATTACTCCTTGTTCTGTCATCTGCTACCACTGAGAAGAGTCTAGATCCATCCTCTTTGGAACCCCCTTTTAGGCAGTTGAAAGCAGCTATCAAATCCCCTCTCATTCTTCTCTTCTGCAGATTACATAATCCCAGTTCCCTCAGCCTCTCCTCATAAATCATGTGCTCCAGCCCCCTAATCATTTTTGTTGCCCTCCGCTGGACTCTTTCCAATTTTCCCACATCCTTCTTGTAGTGTGGGGCCCAAAACTGGACACAGTACTCCAGATGAGGCCTCACCAATGTTGAATAGAGGGGAATGATCACGTCCCTCAATCTGCTGGCAATGCCCCTACTTATACAGCCCAAAATGCCGTTAGCCTTCTTGGCAACGAGGGCACACTGTTGACTCATATCCAGCTTCTCGTCCACTGTAACCTGCAGAACTGCTGCCTAGCCATTTGGTCCCTAGTCTGTAGCAGTGCATGGGATTCTTCTGTCCTAAGTGCAGGACTCTGCACTTGTCCTTGTTGAACCTCATCAAATTTATTTCAGCCCAATCCTCTAATTTGTCTAGGTCCCTCTGTATGCTATCCCTACCCTCCAGCGTATGTACCACTCCTCCCAGTTTAGTATCATCTGCAAACTTGCAGTCCACGTCATCCTCCAGATCATTAATGAAGATATTGAAAAAAAAACGGCCCCAGAACCGACCCTTGGGGCACTCCGCTTGATACCGGCTGCCAACTAGACATGGAGCCATTGAGCACTACCCGTTGAGCCCGATGATCTAACCAGCTTTTTATCCACCTTATAGTCCATTCATCCAGCCCATACTTCTTTAACTTGCCAGCAAGAATGAGACAAGGTTTATTTGTAAGGTCCACAGGAAGGAACTCCTGGAAAGATGGGGGAGATCGACATCTTTGGAGACTCACTGTCTTTTCCTAATGTCCAATTAAGGCTGATTGCTTACTGTCTCGTGGACGTTTCCCAACCACATAAAGAACAGGAGTACTTGTGGCACCTTAGAGACTAATAAATTTATTTGAGCATAAGCTTTCATGTGCTACAGCCCACTTCATCAGATGCATAGAATGGAACATATAGTAAGAAGATTATACAAGCTACTTCCACTTTTTCATGTTTTGTGTGTGTGTGTGTGGTCTTCCTATATGTTCCATTCCATGCATCCGATGAAGTGGGCTGTAGCCCACAAAAGCTTATGCGCAAATAAATTTGTTAGTCTCTAAGGTGCCACAAGTACACCTGTTCTTTTTGGGGATACAGACTAACACGGCTGCTACTCTGAAACCTGTCATTATCCCAAGCACATACTCACACATTTGTAGTTGTTACATAGACAATACAGAAATGATACATGCATACACATTGAATAAACACATTCAGTAAATCATAACCTTTTCAATACCACCTTACATGATCCATCTTGCATAAAACATATCTTAGTTATGCCATATTCATATCATAACAATATTTCTATGAAGAATATGTGGTGTAATGTCACATGCTCGTTGGATCATTAGCTTCCCCAGCTTGGGCCAGATACTGACAGGGAGTGTGATGTGAATGCTGCTGACCAAAGACTCTAACTGAGACTCAGATTAATTCAACCTAAGCTTTTGGAAACTCTGGGTGGCTTCTCACTGTGTTTCTGTGGGGACTGACCTGTTCAGCTTTAATTTGTTTTCTTTTTTTTTATGTTTAGGTATAACTGTGAAGATAATGTATGTGGCTTATAAAGTAGCCATGTTATGTTGTATAAATTGTTAGTATTATTATTATTAATGTTTCTTCATAATAAGTTTATAAAGTTGGTACTTAAGAATTAAATTCATTCCTTTTGTTCTTTTGGACTTGATTGTGGGGAGGTTGACGCTGTGCAATCCTTACCGAAAATCCTCAGTGACTGAATTCTGGGTCTCCAGGTGCTTTTCTATGCAAGTTGGATTCGTTTAGGCACTGGAGAAGGGCAATGAAGTAAACTCTAGCCCACCCAAAGATTACAAATTGGCACCTGAACAGACAGGGGCTTGAGGATTGCTCAGAGTTCACCTCTGATTTCTTTTCGAGGAGTATTGCAGCAGTTAGTTATAAAATAATTTAGTGTTATTGAATGTGTACACTGTATTAATATTGTTCGATCCCTATAGGACCATTTTGGTCACTGAGGTGTCCCCTGTGGATAGTACAACAGAAGGTGAGAGGGCTGTTAGAACTTTCGGTCATGTGACTAATATGAGGAGGGTGAAAGGAGAACAAAAAGATATGATTCTTTGTGAATCTGAAAATCCATAGGGAGGAACTGTGTGTTGCAGAAGCCAAGGCAGAAATGGGATGTGACTCCTATTCATTCTGAGGTTTTGCCATTTATGTCCGTTGGTCCTGTACTCAGAGTCCCTCAGTGCAGGGATATGGGATATTCTGACAGAGGCACCAAGATTGATACATGGGCTGTGATTACACAGGTACAATAACAAGTTAATGTGTTATTCTGACAACAGAAGGGCTGTAACAGTGAGCTGGAGCAGGCAATTCCTTCTTGCCCTCTGGGAATGAATTCCCTATGCAACCATGCCCTCTTATGGTAGAATGTAAAAGAGCAGACAAAGATGGGGATGGAGGACATACATCCAGGGCCGGCTCCAGACCCCAGCATGCCAAGCGCACGCTTGGGGTGGTGTCCCATGGGAGGGCGGCAGGCAGCTCTGGTGGACCTCCCGCAGGCGTGCTTGCGGAAGGTCCGCTGGTCCCGCGGTGCTGGTGGACCTCCTGCAGACATGCCTGCAGAGGGGCCGCTGGTCCCGCGGCTCCGGTGGAGCATCCGCAGGCGTGCCTGCGGGAGGTCCACCGGAGCCGCGGGACCAGTGGACCCTCCGCAGGCCCGTCTGCGAGAGGTCCACCGGCGCCGCGGGACCGGCAACCGGCAGAGCGCCCCCCGCGGCGTGCCGCCCTGCTTGGGGCAGCAGAAATCCTAGAGCTGCCCCTGCATACATCATCACCTCAATACAGCATAAAACAAATGGCATTAATAAATAATTGCTGCTGAAATAAATGTCAAACACAGTGTCCATTTGATGACACCTAGTACAAGCCAGAGTTGTGCACAAAAGTGTATAAGAACATAAGACCAGACATACTGGGTCAGACCAATTGTCCATCTAGCCTGGTATCCTTGGTCTTCCAACAGTGGCCAATGCCAGGTGCTTCAAAGGGAGTGAACAGAACAGGGCAATCATAAGTGATCCATCCCCGGTCATCCAGTCCCAGCATCTGGCAGTCAGAGGCTTAGGAGCACTCAAAGTATGGGGTTGAATCCCTGATCATCTTGGCTAATAGTCACTGATGAACCTATCCTCCATAAACTTATCTAATTATTTTTTTGAATCCAGTTATAGTTTTGGCATTTACATCATTCCCTGACAACGAATTCTACAGGATGACTGTGCATTGTGTGAATAAGTACTTCCTTATGTTTGTTTTAAACCTGCTGCCTATTATTTTCCTTGGGTAACCCCTTGTTCTTATGTTATGTGAAGGGGTAAATAACACTTCCCTATTCACTTTCTCCACATCATTCATGATATTTTAGATCTCTGTCATATCCCCTCTTAGTCATCTCTTTTCCAAGTTGAACAGTCCCAGTCTTTTTAATTTCTCCTCATGTGGAAGTTGTTCCATACCCCTAGTAATTTTTGTTGCCTTTCTCTGTACTTTTTCCATTTCTAATATATCTCTTTGGAGATGGGATGACCAGAAGTGCATGCAGTATTCAAGGTGTGGGCATACCATGGATTTATAGAGTGACATTACGATGTTTACTGTATTATTATCGATCCCTTTCCCTTTTCTTAAGGGTTCCTAACATTGTTAGCTTTTTTGACTGCACATTGAGTAGATGTTTTCAGAGAACTGTGCACAATGACTCCAACAACACTTTCTTGAGTGGTAATAGCTAATTTTAGACTCCATCACTTTGTATGTATAGATGGGATTATGTTTTCCAATATGCATTACTTTATACATATTGTTAAGTGCAGTCATAGAACACCAAATTTCACGATCTTTAATCAAACACTTTCATCTCCGCATATACAGAATTCGTTCTGGTTTGTTTTTCCCCTATTTTTGAAGCTCAACTTTAATCTCTCTAAAGATCTATTTTGGATAGCAGGATATAGAAAAGGTTTTGATGACCAGAGCTGTCAACTGTTATTTGCAAGGTAAAAATTTGAGATGCCCTCAAAACAGATTCTAGTAGTACTGATAACCAGACTATTAAGTCACTTGACAGGGCACTGAACAAAATAATATATTCTCCCTTTGTTTCACCACTGCTGTACACGTACAGCAGAGAATTTGTAAACCAGAGCTATAATTTTTTTCCAATATGAGAATAAAGTCTTCATGGAAACTAAGAGGGAGATTAAAAGAAAGCACATGCTATATAATGGATTGTGATATTTCTAATCTTCATTGTACCAATGACCTTGGGAGACAAACGTTTTGGAACAAAATAAGAGCTGTTATAAGAGAAATGGTGAGAGTGCAGATCTGTGTATTTTGATATCCAGGAAATCTAAGGGCTTGGCTACACTTACAAGTTGCAGCGCTGGTGGAGGCTTTCCAGCGCTGCAATTACACCCCGTCCACACTTGCAGGGCACAACCAGCGCTGCAACTCCCTGGTTGCAGCGCTGGCTGAAAACCCATCCCGGTTGGGGTATAAGGAGTGCAGCGCTGGTGATCCAGCGCTGCTCAGCAGGTGTGGACACTCACCAGCGCTTTAATTGTCCTCCAGGGAATAAGGCGTTATCCCAGAATTCCTGTTCAGCCACTCTGCTCATCAGTTTGCACTCTACTGCTCTTGCCTCAGGTGACCCGCCCTTTAAATGCCCCGGGAATTTTAAAAATCTCCTTCCTGTTTGCTGCAGCCAGGTGTGGAGTGCAATCAGTTAATCTTTACAGGTGACCATGCCTCCACGCGGCAAACGAGCCCCAGCATGGAGCACTGGCGAATTGCAGGACCTCATTAGTGTTTGGGGGGAGGAAGCTGTGCAGTCCCAGCTGCATTCCAGCCGTAGGAATTACGATATCTTTGAGCAGATATCAAGGGCCATGCTGGATAGGGGCCATAATCGGGATGCACTACAATGCAGGGTGAAAGTTAAAGAGCTGCGGAGTGCCTATTACAAAGCCCGCGAGGGGAATCGCCGATCCGGAGCTGCCCCCACGACCTGCCGTTTTTACAGGGAGATGGACGCGATACTTGGGGGTGACCCCACTGCCAATCCCAGGACAACGATGGACACTTCTGAGCAGGCTGGGGGACAGGAGGAGGAGGAGGAGGCGGAGGCGGATGCGGAGGCGGCGGGGGGGGGAGGAAAACGCGAGTGAAGCTACTGGGATGGGGGAAGACACCCCAGAGTGGGCATGCAGCCAGGAGCTCTTCTCAAGCCAGGAGGAAAGTACCCAATCGCAGCAGCCAGCAGTTGCAGAAGGACAAGCAGAGGAGCGGGTTACCGGTAAGCGACTTTTATTTTCTGGGTGGAAATGTTTCTGGAGAGGAAGGGGGTTTAGGGCTGCATGCATGCCAGCCTAGATGTGGAATAGCCCATTGATGTGGTCTATCACGTCGCGGTAATCGGCTGCAGTGATCTCAGCAAAAGTTTCAGCCAGAGCGTGGGCAATATGCCTGCGCAGGTTTATAGGGAGAGCCACTGTGTTCCTTGTCCCAGTCACGCTGACGCGTCCGCGCCACTGTGCCGCGAGGGGTGGGGGGACCATTTCTGAACACAGGGAAGCCGCATAGGGTCCAGGGCAGAATCCACATTGCTGTAAAAGAGCCTCCCGCTGTTCCCTAGTGACTCGCAGCAGGGAGATATCTTCCAGGATTAACTCCTGTGAAAAATGTTGGGAGACTCTTTAGTGAAGAGATAGGGAGATAGTGAAGATCACCCCTGCAGCTGCATCTTCACTCAACCCCTCTATCACTCCAGATTACCCGAAGCAACCAGCACCCCTCTATCACTCAAGCCCCACTTCTCCGTCTATAAGCACCCCTCACTCACCATTTCGTGGCTTCTGTTGTGTTATGTGTGTGGTAAAAGAATGCTAAACTGAGGACTAAGAACTCCCTCAGTGTAGCAATTAATGTCTGGAGATAGTGAATACAATGCTGCCCTGTTAAATGTATACATTTCTGGCTTTCTACAGTGACCTTGACTGCTGGACTGAGCAGATGTACCACAGCACAGAGGCTGCACAATTTGAGGAAAAATCCCCGAAAGAGCAAGGAGGACATGTTGAAAACTGTTCTTCATCACTCTGCTAGAGAGAGTAAAGAATTGAAGGAGTGGAGAGAGAAGGAAAGCAGGATCCGCAAGAGAAATGCAGTGGCCAAGAGGAAAAGCACAGAGCGGCTGCTAAGCATCCTGTCGCGCCAAGCGGACTCTATAGAGTCACTCGTTGCCATGCAAGCAGAGCACTACCGTGCTACTCCACCCCCCCCGTCCCAAAGCTTTTTGCCTTGTGCCCCAATGTCAGCTCAAACCACCTTTCCCCAGCATCCAGGTTCTTACCACCACCAGCTGCCTCCAACACCTGTACGTTCACCAACCAGCCCTGATACCTACCACCCTTACCCTCTGCACTCAACCCCCATCACCATGCAGTATATGCACCCTGAAGTGCAGGATTCATTAAACAGCACTCCAGACAGGACATATGCAAACTTGTGACTGTACAGTTCACCAACCCACACCCCTGCCCTCTTGTGTTCATGAAATGTTGTGTGTCTGTCTGTCTGTCAAGGAAGTTTTTTTCTTTTCAATAAAACAATTCTTGGCTTTGAAAACAGTCTTTATTATAGCAGATAGTGAAAGATACCTTAGCCCAGTAAAGAAAGAGGCACTGCAAATCATTTTAGGGATAATAGAATAACAGTGTAAACAGTGCAATTCACTCCCATGCAAGGCAGCAAACATTACTGTTGGCTTTCAGCCTCAAATTCTTCCCTCAAGGCATCCCTAATCCTTGAAGCCCTGTGCTGGGCCTCTCTATTAGCCCTGCTCTCTGGCTGTGCATATTCAGCCTCCAGGACTTGAACCTCGGTGGTCCATGCCTGACTGAATGTTTCACACTTCCCTTCACAAATATTATGGAGGGTACAGCAAGCGCATATAACCGCGGGGATGCTGCTTTCCCCCAAATCTAGCTTCCCATACAAGGAACGCCAGCGTGCCTTTAAACGGCCAAAAGCACACTCCACAGTCATTCGGCACCGGCTCAGCCTGTAGTTGAACCGGTCCTTGCTCCTGTCAAGCTTCCCTGTATAGGGTTTCATGAGCCAAGGCAGTAACGGGTAAGCGGGGTCTCCAAGGATCACAATGGGCATTTCGACGTCCCCTACTGTGATCTTCCTGTCTGGGAAAAAAGTCCCTGCCTGCATCTTCCTGAACAGGCCACTGTTCCGAAAGATGCGTGCATCATGCACCTTTCCAGGCCAGCCTGTGTAAATGTCAATGAAATGCCTGTGGTGATCCACAAGCGCCTGGAGAACCATAGAGAAATACCCCTTACGATTAACGTACTCTGATGCCAGGTGGGGGGGGGCCAGAATAGGAATATGCGTCCCATCTATCGCCCCTCCACAGTTAGGGAAACCCATTTGTGCAAAGCCATCCACAATGTCCTGCACGCTCCCCAGAGTCACGGTCTTTCTTAGCAGGATGCGATTAATTGCCTTGCAAACTTGCATCAAAACGATTCCAACGGTCGACTTTCCCACTCCAAACTGGTTCCCGACCGACCGGTAGCTGTCTGGAATTGCCAGCTTCCAGATTGCAATAGCCACCCGCTTTTCCACCGTCAGGGCAGCTCTCAATCTTGTGTCCTTGCGCCGCAGAGTGGGGACAAGCTCAGCACACAGTCCCATGAAAGTGGCTTTTCTCATACGAAAGTTCTGCAGCCACTGCTCATCATCCCACGGCCAAAAACCTAGAGCCGCCCCTGATCCCAGACTTCCATGACGATGTGATCCCACCAGTCAGTGCTTGTTTCCCGAGCCCAAAAGCGGCGTTCAACGGTGCTGAGCATTTCCGTGAATGCCACAAGCACTTTAGTGTCACACGCGGCAGGAGAATCGATATCGATATCATCGTCAGACTCCTCACTGTCACTTTGGAGCTGAAGGAATAGCTCGACTGCCAAACGTGTTGTGCTGGCGACACTCATCAGCACAGTCCTCAGCAGCTCGGGCTCCATTTGCCACAGAAATCGCGATTCACACACAGAGAGTAAAACAGAAAGACCCTCACAATGGCGCCAAACGTTGCTGGAAAGAGTGAATGCTGGGATGTGAAGCGATGCACCATGGGGCATTGGCACAGGAAGCGGAATGACCCGCACACTTCCTTCCCCTTCCCACAATACTCAGCGCCAAAATGGGACGAGGTGCTCTGTGGGATAGCTGCCCACAATGCACCTCTCAATACAGCGCTGGAAAGTGCTGCAAGTGTGGCCACACTGCAGCGCTGGTAGCTGTCAGTGTGGCCACACTCCAGCGCTGGCCCTACACAGCTGCATGACCAGCGCTGTAACTCCCAGCGCTGCAACTTGTAAGTGTAGCCAAGCCCTAAGACAGGTAGTTTTATGTCAGAAAGTGTTATAATTAGAGGTGAGCAAACATTTAAACAAGGTGCGGGGGAGGTGGAAACTCAGCCTACATCTCAAATTAACCTTTCTGTAAATTCATCCGGCAATTGCTTTCAGCACAAGACATCCTGTAGCTCATGGGCAGCTGGAAATGTCTGATAATTATTTAGATGATGTCATCAGTGCATTTGTGCTTCACAAGTAAAATGTGCTAAGCAAAGCATAAAATGTCTGCACTGGTGGGTACAATATCAGACAGAGATTGTAAACTCTTTGGGCCAAGGAATGTCTCATTTTGTTCTGTGTTTGTACAGCACCTGGCACAATGGGTCCTGGTCCATGACTAGGGCTCCTAGGCTCTACAATAATATAAATAAATAATATCTAATGATTAATAATAACACAGAGAACAAAAGGGGAGAGATTGGTGCTCTAACATCTCACAAGATAGAGCTCCGAGTGGTGTGTGGGTGTAGGGCTGGAATGTTCCCTGGAACAGACGGATTATCAGATTTTTGAGGCATGGAGAACTTGGCATAATTAGGAGGATGTTCCAAGCCTCTGGGGAAAAGCAGAACAGAGAAGTGACTTACGGGAACAAAGGAAGCAAACAGGACAGAAGTTTGGATAGCATGTAAGGCAGTAGAGGAAGAGATGAGAGCACAGTTTGATGAAGAGCTTTAAAAGTGAGCAGGGGAAGCTTAAACTTTCTGAGAAAGAAGCCAGTGAGGAGAAAAAGAACTGGCTTGGCAGGAAAGAAAGGCTGCCTTGGTGATAGTGTGCTGAAGAGAAGAGAGACAAGAAGGGAGATTACAGAACATGTACTAAATCGTTCTCGTTTTCAGCAAATCCAGGGAGAGGTTCTTCATGGCTTCTGATACTTGAACTGTACTCTAATCAGTTGTATTTAGTATCCAACTCCTACTCGTGTGCTTAATGCAGATCCTAATGCTTGATAACCCTTCCTGTGTCATTCCCATCAATTGCACCATTAGCACAGTAAGTACAGTTTCCTTTACAGTAGCAGCAAGAAATGGAACTCTCTGACTTTCAGTCCTCCTACAATTCACATGCCTTATTATTTCAAACAGGCATATTAAGCTTCGTAGTGGATCTTCCTTCACAGATGATGAGTCTCTGAATTGATTAATTTATCCAGATCAGCAGTGTAGGAATACTCTCTCATTCCTGTGGCTAGAAACTTGGTGAAGGATTCAATAGCATATACCAACATTACAACTCTCCAAATGGGACTTACAGGTTCTTAATCACTGAAGAGCAGCTGGCAGTCTCTTTCAGTCTAAAATATTTTTTGTCTTCTTACTCTTCTTGTAGTTTTTGGTGGTTCACTCAGAACTCATCTACACGGGGAAATTAACTGGCATAGCTATAGCAAAGTAAGCTATCCTAGTGTGGACACTATATTCCAGAACAAAGTAATTTTTAGCTTTTTTGCTATAGCTAAGCTGGTCAGTTTCCCCATGCAGACAAGCCCCAAGACTGGAGCCCATTCTTTCTGCACAGAATTTAGTTTTTGATCTGTTTTTCTTTTAATGCTGTTGACTTCTTGACTGATTTAATTTCAAAGATTCAGAGCTTTTTTCATGTCTGCCTGTTGACTGAAGCTTTCAAGTGAAGATGGGATTTGCTGTTACCATCTTATACTATTAGTGTCTGAGCTGCTTCATTTCGATAATTTGTTGAGCCTTTCACTTGGACTTGGCTGACTTTTGACTCTTCATTTACCTGATCATTTATTTTCTCCTGTCTGATTTCACTTGTCCTTAGCTGGCTTCAATCTGGTCCTGCTGGTCTTCGCTTTCATCACTCGCAGTCTTGGTGAGGTTTGCCTCCCTTTGGAGTTTGAGCTATTTTGTCATCTTCATGCTTTCTGGAATCTCAGTCTTAGTTTTACATTAAAACAAATGTGGACCATCTGAGTAAAAGCCCATTTTTTCTAACTGAGCCTACACTGTAAAGGATCTGCCTGCTTACCAGGGCGTCTGCAGAAAGTTACACAGAAGTGATGGGGGTGGAGGGGATGTGCTGGGACAAGTGTGGCCTCTGAGAGGCCTCCTCTCTCTCCTAACGCTAGTCAAGTGCATGCAGAAGGAAGAAGGGGCCTTATAACTCTTATCAGCCAGCCTCTAGAACTGTAAGTCCTCAAGGGCATGTTGTGCCTTACCTTGTCTCTCAAGAACATGAAGCCTCGTTCGTCCTAGCAGGAAATTCAAAACAGCTTCAAGCATGTTGAACTTGAGTAAAGTGTGTCCCTCAACATGTGTGTGGGGAGAGGGGGCAAGAAGCCTTTCTCTTCTTCTCCCCCTCCCCCTTGCCGTGCCTATGTTCAGGGGAGAGCGGGGACAACTCCCTTCTTTTGCCTCCAAGACCAAAAGCCACCCCAAGGGGGCTTTGCCCATGTCCCACCCTTCTCCACTGAGAGACACTCTCTCCCACAGCTGTCCCTAGAGCGGTGCAGCTCTGCACCACCTCCTATCTTGGCCATTCTGTGCTATTAAGTGACTTCACTCCTCGGAGGTTTTGCTCCCATTTTTTCCCAATGCTTTACATGTTAAGATGACTACTTTTAACATTAACACAAGCAGCAAAGAATCCTGTGGCACCTTATAGACTAACAGATGTTTTGCAGCATGAGCTTTCGTGGGTGAATACCCACTTCTTCAGATGCAACTGAAGAAGTGGGTATTCACCCACGAAAGCTCATGCTGCAAAACATCTGTTAGTCTATAAGGTGCCACAGGATTCTTTGCTGCTTTTACAGATCCAGACTAACACGGCTATCCCTCTGGTACTTAACATTAACACATTTATCCAAAGTGTAGCATAATAAAAGGGGGGAAAATCACTCATTTCAGAGATGTTAACCTGAAATAACTAAGCACTAGATCAATAACTATGAGATATGCTCATCTTCCCTTCCTCCCTACCATGGGATTCTGTAAGTTACCAAATATCAGTTTCAGGTTTGCATTTTCCACACTAGGTGCTGCTATCAATTCTTACATTTGCTAAAATGGTTTAACCATAAAGCTGTTCCTTACAGAAATAAAAATAATATTCTTATTTATGACAATGGATTTAATCTGATTTCATCAGAGTATCTATTAAAAATCAACTCACTAGTAAATACAGGGCAAACTTCAAAAGTCTCTAGTGATTTTGCATGTTTTCATTTTTGGGTTTTAAACTTGAGATGCTTTTTAAAGGGCTTGATTTTTAGAAAATGCTGAGCCACACACTCTCAGAAAATCAAACTCCATAAAGGTGTCTCAAGTTGGGTACCCAAAAATTGAGGCATGCAAAATCACTGCTCTCTCTTGATAACCTTGACCTAAAGTTTAGCTTTTATTTTGCAAAGACAATGGGCCAAACCCTAAGGTCCTCTGACAGCTTTGCCTGGTTTCAGTAGGAGTTTTGCCAGAATAATAATGGAATAAGGACTTTAAAATATTGCCCAATGAAAGCTAGGAAATAGGGCTGCTGGTCAAAAATGTTCCATTCAAACTGTTTTTCAATGGAAAATTAGTTTATTGACTAAACACAATTTTTTGCAACAAGCGTCTTCTTTCCTTGGAAAATTTTGACTTTTTGTTGAAAACCAAACATCTCAAAACGGAAACATTTCTATTCAGAAATGCAGACATATTTCCTCATAATAGTTATAATTCAGGTGCCTCATGCTTCCATTCTCCTCTGAGGCAGGGGTCCCCAGCTGGGCTACAATCTCCCATGATGCACTTTGGTGGCTCAACAAGAGGTGAGACCATGGTTCATCATGGGACATCATGGACTACACAGCTGAACAACACCTGAGCAACAGCTCCCATTGAGGCACCATAATGGCATTTTCTAACTCATTTTTTAATTATTTTCAACTGAAATTTTTCAGTTTTTGGTTTGTTTGTTTTTCAAAATCAAAAGTTGAAACTGTCTGTAGAGAATTTGGATAATATATTTCCATTTGTGTCAAAATTATCTGTAGGATAAAACCTATTTTCTGACTAGCTCCACTAGAAAATAACTGGAAGAGAGAGAGAGAGAGATCTGAGTTTATTCTGAAAAGTTCTTTTATGTAATCTGCTTTTGACCTTGCATTTTAATGACTTATTGCAAATATTATTTTATAATTTGTTGAAAAGCCAGTGTGTCAAATCCTTAATGGACACAAAGTCTTAGGTATCAGGAAATACTGCTTGATGTTTACACTAGAGCAATCACCTACAAAGCAAACCTTTGTCCTGGAGGCTGATGAAAGATCAAATCACGTTAGTGCGGCAACGTTCTATCAAAATAATGATGACAAATGTACTTGATGATTGGCTCAGAAGTGTTCTTCAGTTGCAGAACTGTAATAACATTTCTGGCTGTTGAGATGCAAGTTAATCATGAAGGAAAGGTTATATGTTAATCATTCATGGTACAATGTGAAGAAATCAAGTCATACAGAGCCTGAACACATTCTAAAAATAACATAATCCTGTTAGAAAATGAAGAGGTCTGCAAGATGCAGACTTAGAGGACCCTCTGGCTTGACTCTTTTGTCCTTTGAAACTGAAGATCCCAGATCAAATCATGTCTTGGCCTTTTACAGAGGGTCACATAATAGCAAAAGAACTAACTATGTAAAAGCAATGTTCCAAGCTTACCTTTTAATGAAGTGAGGTCTGTTTCACAACCCACTGAAGTCAATGGGAGTCTTTCCAGCATCTCCACTGGACTTTGGCTTAAGCCCTGTAAAAGCATCATTATGATAAATTTGCCTAGAATTATATAGAAAGTGGTTTCACAATACTTAAAATGGCTGAAGTCCTTACATTTTTTCCTGAAAATTGTAGAAACATGTTCATCTTTTCGTAGACAATGTAACATGGTTACTGTGCTAGATGGGTAAGTATCACTGTTTGCGGACACGCTTCCAGACAGCTCTCAAACTGGTATGGCTCCTTCCTATTTTGGAACAAATCATGGCCCAAGAAGTCATTTTAAAAGGAGGACCAGGGAGGCTCAGTTGCCCAGCAGTGTTATGTTTTAGCCACAGCAGTGCTGGGAGGTGAGCTGGGCTCTTGCTCTCTCTTAGCAGTCGCCTGGAAGGTTAGTTGTGTGTGAGGTCCAACCATAATATCCAATATTTTAATGTTTTTCCAGGGCCACTTCTCCCACAAACAGAGGGCAGCGGGAGGGATCGAGGGGGAGAGGGAGGGTGCACAGGACGATTGTGTATTCTTATGGAGCTAAAGCATAACCCTGCTCCATTCCTACTGATTCTCGCCCTCTCTCCTACCAGTGCCAGCTTTGGAGGAGATGAACCATGCTATAGATAAGCCTCCAATTACTGATTAACAGGCCTGTTGTCTCCCCCTAGAACTATCACTTTAAGGAAGCATGTGAACTTTCAGGTGTAGCCATATTATGGAACTAATCTCCATCTTTTAACCCCATTTTACTTAGTTCTTTTACTGCCATTTTAAAACTGGAAATCAAATCCAGCATGGTTGCTCATGTCCAACAGAACAAACCCGAGCCCATCCCCAAAATCTTTCAGATGCTGCCTCTCCTCACTTGCCTTCTGGCCAGCTTTAGTCTGTTAGCCTCCCAGTTCTAGCTCCTTAATGGCTCCACTCTGATTCTTTAGGCAGCTGTCCTACATCTTCAGAACTCTGTTGAGCTGTTCTATCACTCTTCTAGTAGTTGGCTTACTAGGAATGTCCTGGTAGATTTAGTGGCTTCCCCAAGGTACCGTAATTCCTGATAGTAGTAAGTAAAAAACATGGATGATGCCTTCTCAGTCCATCTGCTACTGTGACACTGTAGCAATCCCATCTGCCCCTATGATGATTGATCTATTTAGGGTCTCTGAAGTGGGAATGTTGTCCCAGTTTTCAGCCCCTGTCCCAGCCAGTTTTACAAAAATCAGAGCTTCATCCAGGTTTTTGCAAATCCCCATAGACTCTGGCTTCCTGAAGCAGTTGCCAGCCAGCTGAGTTGGTAAAGCTGACAGCAAGTTGACTAAGCTCATGCATATCAAAGACCTGCCAATCCCATTTCGCTACCCTTTCTTCCCCCGCCCCCTCAAGCCTTCTAATGAACTCTTCTCCTTTTCTTGCACAAGACCTAAAGCCAGCCTTCCCCTCTGCATACAGTCAGGTTCATGTAGAGTCAAGTCTGACTCTGAGTAGTACAGTGACATGCAGGCAGCTCTGTTCTACCAGTACCATGTCCAGGTGGCCACTGTCCCAGACTGGCCAGCATCCATGCTTCCTTATCTTCCCTGTGCCAGAGATCAGCACTGCAATGGAGCAGTGCTCAGAGGGTAAATGGGAGCCTGATTCTGGGCTGGGAGGAAGGGGAGAGACAGGCCTGAGAGTGAACACAAGAGAGAAGTAAATGAACATCACCTTTAAACAGTTTGAAATGTAGACCTTGTAAGGCGTGTTTCATGTTACAGCCAAAAGATCAAGGTGTAACAGTACAATATTTGTCTTGCTCTCATCTTGAGCTGAACAACTAATCAAAGAGCAAAGGCTGGCATAAAATGGCTCCAGCTCTCAATTTTTAGTGCTTCAGATGCAGTCTCTACTCCAGAGAGGATTGTTCACTCCCTGCTCTGTTCTCAGACCCAGGCCTTCTAGCCTTGATTACAGGCTGTCTGAACACAGTCCACATGGCTTAAGTTACAATCTTCAAGTGGTTTAAGACTTGATTTTATTTTGCTGAGCCTTGCTGGTGTTCCCCAACTTTTTCTGATTTCCATTATTTTTAGGCTGCCCGCATATTCTTCCCCTTGGCTGCAGAACAGCTGTGAACTTTGCTCAGGAGCTGAACAGTGATGCAATCAAAATGATTTGACTGCTGCAGCACATGCTGCTGCTTTTGGCTTTGCCTTCTCAAAGATCTGCATGCTCCTCTGGGGTGGTGGTTATGTCCTCTAGATGCTTCCCTGGCTCCACCAGTCAGACTCCCAGGTTCCTCTGTACCTTGTTCCCGCGTACTCATTACTATAACAACATTCCTGCATGGTTCTCCTCTTTAAGTGTGGGCCATAGGATACATGAATTCCAAGCTCCATACATGTTTTTTTCATTTTAGTTGATACATTTATTTTCAAACAGGCTACTCTACTTTAAAAGCCCTTCACAATCCAGCCTGCTGTACCTATCCCACCTAATACCTTATCACAAGATCAACTCCCACCGTGTCTGCTAATGATGTCAGCTTGGATCAGCCAGTTGTCTGCATTTTTGAGTGCTTCCATGCTTTTTCATGTCCCTCCCGTTACAAGCTCCCAGTTAAAATCCATAAAACCACCGTCGTGTCTTCAAGTCTCTCTTCACAGCTCACCTGAGCCATAATGGCTACAGAAAACTGCAACCTGATAATGGTAAAGATCGGTGTGGTCTGTGCTACTGACTCATTAAGCATTATAATTTTTACTATCCATCACTCTTGCCCTCATCCCAGCAGATTTGATTGTCTCATCTCCCAATATGTCTTGTCTTTGAGACTGCTAGCTCTTTGGGGCAGAGATTGTTAATTACTATATGTTTGTACAGCACCTAGCACAATGCAGCCCAACCTGGTTGAGGACTCCAGGTGCTATCAAAATATAAACATTTACTAATAAGCAATACATTACATCTATGTGTACTCTGTCCCACAGTGTTCAGTTCAAATAGAGAGCTCAACTTTAAAATGCAAGGCAAGTCATTAAGATGAAATCATAAACAAAACAGAAAACTAATGCTTGTGTACAGTGCGTCTAGGATGTCTGGAGGAGCTGTAGCATAATGTAGAAAAAACATTATGGCGGTTTAGCAGGTAATGATTTGGGGTTTGTTTCATATGTAAGGGAGGCATATGACCATGTGAACTCTTGCCTTGAAGGATGCATGGGCCTGCTTGGCTCATGGGGATCTTTTTGTCTACGTCTTGGGGATTCTGCGGAGTTAGGTGAGTAGTTTCCTTTGTGATCCAGTGGTTTTGCTGCTATTCATTGAATAATAAGCATGCCAGTCTAATTATATGATTCTCTCTAAACTAACGAGTCTTTAAAGGTACTTGACTTCAAATGCCTGCAACTTCTGTGTTGAGCTGAATGCAACTTCTTTTCTGTCCCGGGATGCATCATACTTCTGTTCTGTCAGAGGCCATAAAAAAGGCTGCTAATAAGTTATTTTTATTGTCTTCTAATGACCAGGCCCTAATCCCCATGAGCAGGGACTGAGTGAATGGATCTGTGGTGTTGTTCTGTCTGGAACGCTGTATGATGTACAAATCTGTTTAACAGATAATCAACTATAAGAGAATCTTCCATTGTTGTCCGCAGTGTTGTTGTAGCTGTGTTGGTTCCAGGATATTAGAGAGACAAGGTGGGTGAGATAATACCTTTTATTGGACCAACTTCTGGTCATGAGAGAGAGAAATTTCGTAACAAATCATCTAGAGTGATGAAAATATCTTAAGGAATGGTTAAAATAAACCAAACCAACTGAAAGAACAGCTAAAGGTTTGGGTTGTGAGTAAAGTTAGAGAGGCAGCATGGTCCAGTGGATAGGGCCTAGTGTGGGATGCAGGATACCTGAGTTCTCTTCCTGGCTTTGCAGCTGACCTTGCCTCAGGCAACCACCTTCATCTGTCTGTGTCTAGTTTCCTTCCCACCCTTTGTCTGCCTTGGGACTTTAAAAAGGGCTCAGTTTGGTATGTTGCCATTGAGGCCAATAGTAGAATGTACAACCTAGATGCAGAGTGTGTGTTTCCTCAGTAAAGGTGTTAGTGAGAGCCTTAAAACCACATTGGTTTATGAGACTCTGGTCTGAATTTTTTCATCTTGTAACCACAGAAGTTTCCACATACCAGGGCACTGCAGAAAGATACCACAGCACTGAAATAAAAGGAGACGCTTCCCCCACAATATCTGAAGCAGAACTGGAAAAACATGAATCTGTTTCAGTGCTCACGCAAGAACCCCACACACATGTGCACAGATACTTTGTTTGGAGACATGCTGAAAGGTACAATTCTGCAGAGCAAAGGCAGTTAGATGATTTGATTGTGTTTCTCTCTCAATTTTCATGGTTCTGTAATTTTTTCACCTCATAAGTTGTGCTAAATAAGGAGGCACATAAACTAACCTAAGGTCCAGTAAAACTATGGTCGGTCAGACTGTCTGTTCACCTCATGCCCATCATGGGTCTTCTATCAACTCTGTGCATAGGAATCATTGCCTCTTTCTCCTCATCCTGGTGTGAAATTGCGTGTACTGGTGGAAAGCTAAGTTGAAGTAGTGTTCCCTGACTTTAGGTGCTGTGTTGGCATGTCTGCATTCTGATATCGCCTACCAGCTTTGAAAACGGCAACATGCTACTTTCTATATTGCTACTGTGAAAACTGGTGATCATCCTCAAAGGCAGACTGGTCTCTCTCCAGTGTATAAACAGTTACAAGGCTCCAGCTCATATGCTGTTGTAGAGCTAGGACCAATTAAAGAAAGAGAAGATGGTAGCTAGCTAAGGCACTTGCAGGCTGTGTTTAGCCAAAGTGGGTAAAAGGTGAGTAGGAAGTCATTTGTACTTGTGAACCCATCCTGTAAAATTGTAAGGACAACAAATATAAAATGAAGTCAAAGGAACTGTGTGAACTGAGTTTGTTTAGGATAGATAGTGATTGTTCATCGCTCACCTCTCTGCTTACCATATCCTGCTTGCACATGAATGAAGCAAACATCAGTGAGAACAATGTTTTCCTTATTCTTTGCCCTCATATGTTTGTCCTGTTTGTCTAAACAGCAGAATTACTCTTAATAAGAAATGTTGATCCAAAATCCAACGGTGGATTGATTCTTTCCCCCTAGAAAGCCCTTTGGTTCCAGCCAGAGACTTTTTAATCAACATCTTTCCTTTTGAAGCACTTTGCTGAATGCATTTCTCAGAATGAATAACCATTTAACTGCTGAATTCCAAGTAATGTTTCTGCTTAGCTTTTCTTGTTGTGTGATTAATAAGTGTTAGAAGATGTTTATGGTGTGGTTGCTATGGTAATATCTGACCAGAATCCTTTTACACAAACTCTAAACCCACAACATTTTACAGTTTTTTTTTAAATTGTTCCAATAACACCTAATGCCTCAGTCTCTCTTTTACAACAGCACTGCTCATCCATGTACTACTTGCTAGCTTCTTCGTCAGAGAACTAGCCCCCAACCGACACTTTTCTCACGTTTCTTAAGAAAAGTTGTAGGACCAGTTCTAAATCTTAGTGGACAATATTCCCTCTCCTGTTCACTTACACATGCTTTGTCGTTCTGTGAAACATCTGTTGGAGATCACCTAAGTAATTTAGCTGGTTAATGAGAGAACACATACTTGAACTGACATGTGTCAAAAATATGCACAGCTGCATCTGCACTACAAACCATTTTCTTTATGCAGGGCGAGTCCACTGAGAGAATTTATAAGAGAATCTCGAGCCTACATCTGTCTTAAATCTAGGCATTTATATAACCTCTTGTCAATTTAGCAGTTGCATTCCTAAGTGGGAAGATCACTAAAAGCAAAAGGGTAAACTGCTGGTCAGAATGGAGACCAGCACACCCAGATTCAAATGACTAAACAATATTCAATTAATAGTGAGCACAGAATGGGCCACTTTGTGGGGGAGGTGGGACTAGGGACAGGATGGGGGTTGTTCCTGACTAAAATTAGGACAGCATGCTTATACAGGAGCCAGAAAAATGCTCCTAGCTGAAGGCACAGGGACACAGCTGTGTTTTTAGCTGGACTTCTGAATGTGGAATTACCTGTTTGTATCTTTCCAGATGTATTTAACCTCTTTGTATAAGGTGAACAGGAACCTGTGTATGTACTATGAAAAAAAAATAGACTACAAAAGTACATCCCAACTCTCTATGCCATTCATTTCTCTCCCAATGAGGTAACTTCTCTCTCAGAAGCTCGGATAATACTTTAACATCCTGGTTTCTGTGATTTTTTTTTAAGTACATTTTAAGATTTTGTACAAAAAGTCAATTTTTGACACAGAAAATAAACACAAGCACACAATTTCAATCATCAAAATATTTTCATTTGATAGAAACCAACTCAAATGGTGTTAAATAAAGAAGAAAACAGTCAGGAAACAACAGCTCAGGTAAAAACAACTTTAAAAACTATGATTCTCATTCTGCAGTGTGAGTCATGTGGTATCGTAGCCTTACCAATCGATGTACCTACTTGGATGTCCTGCAAAACACAGGCCATACAATTTTACCAAATGATACCTGCATCTAGCCTAGTAACTGGTTGAACTGAAGGATAACTTAGAAAAAACATTAACTTCAACATCAAGACTCCAAGTGATGGAGAATTTATCACATTCCTTGGCAACCTGTTCACTGGTTATTACCCTCTCTGTGGCTTCATTTGGGACTCTATTTGCATGATGGATCCACCCACACAGACTGCATTGCAGGATCAGGGCTTAAATATATCCCTCTAATAGCAGGAGAAAGGAGGAGTTAAATCAGAGAAAAATAACATGAAAGCCAAAAATCTTAGGCATGATCAACAGGACATGTGGAAAATTGAAAATGTGAAAGATTTCATATAATTATTTAAATATCAATAACAGATAAGGGATGAAATCCAGGCCCCACTGAAGTCATAGAGTTTAAGGCCAGAAGGGCCCACCAGCTCTTCTAGTCTGACCCCGGTATATCACAGGCCACCAACACCTGCACACGAAACCTGACAACCAAAATTAGACCAAAGAATTACAAGCCCACAGAAGACTAGATTATTAAGTGCCACAGATAAAGAAAGGGAAAGATTGAGTGAGAATTACCCAGTTAATCCCAGAAAGTGACCCACAATCCATACTACAAAGGAAAGTGGAAGAAAACAATGTCACTAGCAATCTGACTTGGGGAGAAATTTCTTCCTGACCTCACATATGGTGCTCATTTAGACCCTCAGCACATGAGGAAGAACCGGCCAGCCAAGCACCTGAGAGAGAAGAACTGGTCGGTGACACCTCAGAGCCCTGGCCCCCCATCCAGAGTCCCATCTCCACCCATTGATGTCAATGGGGCCAGGCTTTTACTTGTAGCCTCTATCACCATAGCATGTGAAGACCTCAGACTAATTAAAAGTGCACATAAAATAAAAAAGAACAAAAAAACTGAACTCTGAAATGACCTTTATAGGGAGACTTGAGAGTCAAAGGAACAGAAGAGGACAATGTAGCCAGAGTCACTGCAAATTGTTCCACCACTAGACCCTGATTCGCCACTTCCACACGAGCAATTTTACACATGTGAATAGGATCTCTGAGTTCAATGGGCTAACCTGCACATTTATGTCTTATCAGGATCAGGGCCTTAACTGGTGTTTTTTTTAATTTGGCTGCCATCTCAGTCAGAACCCCCATGTTAATTCCATTACAGTGACTTGAATTTCAGCAAAGAACAAGTGAGGGGATGAATGGCTGAGGCATTATTTTGATCAGTAACATTATGTGAAAAACACTGGGTGGCATTTTCACTGAGAAATATACTCCAGACACAGATTTTTTAGATACACTGACTCAGAACATTCCCCTGCCACCTACCACCAGCCGGCTACAGAAAGCTAAAGAAAATAATTTCTCTGGCGCCATCTACTGTGCCAACAAAGCATTAAAAGCAACCAGAGACCACATATAAGTCACCTGGGCACAGTCAGCTACACCTACAGTTAGTGGTATAATTTAATTTTATTATTAATCAAAGTAAGACTATTTTTTCATAAATACAGTCAGTTGGCTCATTTTAAAGTAATTAGGCTAAGCTCACTAGCTTTATAATCTCACTAATGTCACCATGGTGCATATGGAACATTATATTTTCTTCAAAAGAGTTAAATGGCTCTATTTAAAGTTTTGGCTCTCTGTCTTGTGCCTTATTTTCAAGGTGTGTGTTGTAAGTTTACGACTATACATGCTGATTTTGTTTGTTGTTACACACATCCCATAAAGCACTGCCTCTTCAACATTCACATGCTTACTATATTATCCTGGTTTAGACCAAGGTCTTATCTCCAGCACACAGTTCAAGTAGGTGAGCTGTGCATAGAGACTCCACAGGCATCTGAAAAGGATGTTTTGTGGTTCTGACAGTCTTTTGTTGTCTGTTTTCTAGTTAGCCTCCAGAAAAGACATAGCCAAAAACTCCAAATGAGATTTTCTTAGGAACTCCTATTTAGCTTGATTTAGGGGAGTCTCTCCCATAAGTCATTAGGATTAGTTGTGAGGCTCCTGACTATCTATTGGGCTCAGGGGTGGGGCTGCAGATGAGGGGTTCAGTGTGTGGGAGGAGGCTCTGGGCTGGGGCAGAGGGTTGGGGTGCAGGGGGATGAGGGCTTTGGGCTGGGGGTGCAGGCTTTGGGGTACAGGAGAGGGTTCTGGGTTTGGGGGGGGCTCATGGCTGCGGGTTGGGGTGCTATTAAAGGGCTGGTTGGTGGTGCTGACCAGAGCCACCAGGCTCCCTTTTCGACTGGGTGTTTCGGTCGAAAACCGGACACCTGGTCACCCTATGATGGATGAGGGCTCTGGCTGCATTAAAGGTAGTTGGCTTTTTGGACTGCGTGAGCTTGTTGTCTTCCTTTAGATATCCCTGACATTATGCTGGTGTCAGAATTGTGGGCTGCTGATGAAATGAACCAATGCCAGCAAACAGAAGCTGGGTATGCTGAGCAGCTGTTACAGCTACAACCAGGAAGAGCCACCTTGGAGCAGACCGGATCACAGGCAGACAGTAGATAGAAGGAGGCAGAGACTGGAAGACTGAAAGAGGTGGACAAAGAAATTTCAGGGATCACCAACCAAGAGAGGCCCAGTGAACAATAGAAACAGGAGTGCATCCTGCTGGCACACCAGGTGAGGCAGTGGGGAAGAGTAGAGGCCCCTGATGTGCAAATTTGATGACAAGGTGAGTGAGGAAACATACCTGACTCCGTTTGAAATCACAAGGAAGCTGAACTGCTGTCAGAGGGTGAGACAGGGGCATATTTGCCCACAAGTCTGACTGGGGAAGCCCCACCCATTTTTGTCAGTCGGGGTACAGGAGTATTCCAGTTAACCAGGCCAAGTGTGAGGCCTTACTGTCTGCTTCAGGGTGGAGAAGCAGACACAGGTGGCTCACTTTCGGTTCTAGGCACTAAGGAGAGAGACAGTGAGATGCTTTCTGTTTGCCCTGGAGAGCTGCATCTGGTGATGTGGGTGACTTATCCAAATGTTTTAGCAGAGAGTGCTGGAGCAGCTTCTGCATGGGCTGGACTATTCATATCTGAAAGTGCGGTGACACTGAGGGGACCCAAATCCCTGAAGGAGGCCTGGATATAGAGGCCCTATATTGGGCACACAGACGATAAGACTGTCAAACTGTCTGGTGGGTGAGGACTGGTTGGTGAGCCTGGACCTGTGGAAGAAGCCAGAGGAATACTGGCACAGCAATGCAAGTGTATGAACCTGAGGTCTGCAAATGCAGGTGTAGTCCCAGGCTGGCCACTAGATTCCCAGCAGATTGGGAAGCCCAAACTCAGAGAACTGGAAGGCAAAAAGGAAGGTGGGAAGAAAATCTAAGGGGAAAAAAGATGTTCAGGAGACCTGGCAGTTTGCTTGAAGAGACAATATTAAAGGCACAATAGCAAACTATCCTGAAGCAAAGGAAAAAATAGGAAGAATAGTAAGAGCCCATTATGGCTGCATCAGAAACTCTTTAATGAAATTCAAAAAGGAATCTTACAAAATCATAGAATTTAAGTCAAATATTAGGAAAACCTTTCTAAGTATAAGGATAGTTAAGTACTGGGATGGGTTACCAAAGGAGGTTTATAGAATCCTCATCATTAGAAGTTTCTAAGAACAGATTAGAAAAACACCTGCCAATGATAGTCTATATATACTTGGTCCTGCCTCAGAGTGGGTGGATGGACAAGATGATCTCTCAAGGTCCCTTCAAGCTCTACATTTCTATGATTCACACAGGTGGTGGTGTGCTTGGTGGGTGGAGCATGAGGGTGGTATCCAGAACCCGACTACAGGGTGGATCAGTTGTGACTACAGGGCTGGATCAGTTCCCAGGAGAGCAGCAGAGATGAGTACCTGGGAGTTTGGACCATTTTGCTTGGAAATGCTCCCCAAAAGTGGAGAAGGAAACTCAATAAGGGAGATACTGTGGACAAGCCATAGGGAGACTAAGCAGAGCCAGGAATAAGGGGCAATACTCAGTCGGAGACCTGGAATAGTCTCAATGGATGGGCTGTGTTTTCCCTGACTCTAGTGCCCCCTTGTATGTAGGATGCTGCATTGCATGTGGCCAAAACACAAGGATATCCCCCAACAGCAGGGGATCATGGGACTTGCCTCCTACACTTGATGTTTGTATGGGGGTTTGCTGAGACAGCTTCTCCACTGGTTAGTCTAACAGAGAAGAGATCTGCATTCAGTTGGGTAGCCAAGCGCAGCCAGGCAGTCCAGGAGATGAAGAATGCTTTGACCTCTGCATCAGTGTGGCATACTCCCTGCCAGGATGACCAGTTGTGTTGGATAGTGATACCAGCAAGACTGGAATAGGAGGGGTGCTTTCCAAATGCAGAGTGGACTATATCCTAGTATAATAAAACCCTCAAGACACTGGAATGGAACTACCCTTGATCCACAGGGAGCTCTTGGCAATTATCGGAGCTCTTGAGCGATTCCACTTGCACCTATACATACTAACCATGCTTCCCTGGTAGATGTTGAGCTTCAGGCAACCTGAAGGACAAATGGCACGTTGGCTGGGGAAATGGCAAATGGTGTCATTTCAAAGCATAGCATTGACTCAGGGCCCAGCATGGGAATGTGGATATCCCATTTCACCATTCATGCTAGGAAGTCAAATGGCAGCCACTCGCTCCACCAGAAGCAGAAGGAAGAGATCCAGGGGGTTGCAGTTCTCAGAAAGAAGCTGAGGAGCTACTTGGGGGTGAACAGCAGAACATCTGGCACAGATGCAAGCTGAGGATGAGGACATAGCACCCCTTTTACATTGGAAACAGGCAGGGCAGAGCCTTTGTGGGAGGAGACAGCATTGTGTACTGCACTGGGTTAGTGAAGGCTTTCTGGGCTCTGTGGAACCACTTGGAGCTGCAGGAGGGTGTATTCTACAGGAAGTGGTCCATCCCACTGTGGGATTAAATGGCATAGCATTGTCAGCTGATTGTACCAAAGACTCCACCACCAGAGGTTCTGAAGTTGACATGTGATTTGCTGACAGCAGGTCCCTTTGGAATTACAAAGACCCTATGTCAGAGACAGCAGAGATTGTACTGGGCCAGATGCTAGAGAGATATGGCTAGTTGGGGTTGGAGTTGTGATGAATGCATGGCACAAAGGGGACCCTCTTGGAAGTCCAGAGCACCAATGCACCAGTATAATGTAGGGGCCACTGACAGGCTGATACCCTGCATGAGACTGAAAGGGGAAATCAACTAATCCTAATCGCCCCAGACAACTTCTCCAAGTTGCTGATGCTCAGATGAATGACTTATTCTCATGATTTGGTGTCCCTCCAGAGCTGCAGTGACCAATTAAGATTCAAATTTTACAGAAGATCCACTGACTACTGAAGAGATCCACTGATCCACTGAAGAGATGGTGGAGCAGCATAACTGCACTCTGGTGGCACAGCTGTTTTGTAGAGCAACAGAAATGGGACTGAGACATATCCCCCCCCCCTTTTTTTTTACAGATGGCCTACTGGACAGCTCTGTATCAAACCAATGAGTGTATTCCTGATGCCATCATGTCTGGAAAGGAGCTATGGATACTTCCTAGGGAGAACAAGACAGGATTTGAACCCAAGTATATTCAACAGCTGGAGGACTGAATGGGCCTGATCCATTGTTTTGACTCCAGGAGGAGTCAAAGTGCTAGAAATGGCAGTAAGATGTATGGATAAGGGAAATACACCTTACCCCTGGGGACAAGGTGTGTGTATACTCCCCACAGAGAAAGAGGTATAGGTGTCCAAAGTTAACCAGTGCCTGGGAAAGCCCTTGCACTGTCTTAGACAGATTGTCAGATATGGTGAATTGGGTGTAGAAGAGTGATTTTTACACCAGGACCTACCAGCACTATGTTGACCCAACAAGGATCATGAGATCTGCAATGGGTCCCCAAAAGAAGACAACACTAAGGAAGAGGGGACTGGACCTATCCAAAGTCATCAGGTCTCTGCGGTAACCAATATTGTCCCTGATGTCATATTGCCAATTCTCTCAATAAGTGGACACCCCTGTCCCTCAGTCCAACCCCTAGGGATTTACAGGCCACCCAAGGCTTGACCATGTTGTGTGGATACTCATGGCCCCGCCTATCCACAGACATGGAACTAATGCTTCTGTTGTGGGAGGCCAGCACACCAAACTCAGAGGTGAATATGTGTGAGGGGACAGTGTAACAGGTTTCCTCTCTGCCATCAGCTGGGTGTGATTTGAGAGAGAAACATAGAAATGAAGGAGCCTTGAGAAGTCACCAAGTCCAGCCCTCTGTGCTGAGTCAGGTGTTTGTTCAACCAGTTGTTAAAACCTCCAATGACAGGGATTCCACAACCTTCCTTGGAATCCTGTTCCAGAGGATTGTGTTTTCCAATATCTAACTAAATCTCCCTTGCTGCTGATTAAGCCAATTACTTCTTGTCCTACATTCAGTGGACACAGAGAATAATTGCTGTTCTCTTTATAACAGACCTCAATATATTTGAAGACTTAACAGGTGCTCCCTTAGACTTCTTTTCTTTTCTCAAGAATAAACATGCCCATTTTTTTTAAACCTTGTCTCATAGGCCATGTTTTCTAAACCTTTTATCATTTTTGTTGTTCTCCTCTGGACTCTTTCCCATTTGTCCACACCTTTCCTAAATTGTTGGATATCATACTCCAGCTGAGGCCTTACCTATGGCTAGTAGAGCAGGACAATTATCTCATGCGGTTTATATACAACACTCCTGCTAATACCACCGAGAATATTAGCCTTTTTTGCAACTGCATCACGTTGTTGGCTCATATTCAACTTGTGAGCCACTAAAACCCTCATATCCTTTTCAGCAATATTATCTCTTAGGCACTTATTCCCCATTTTGTAGTTGGGCATTTGATTTTTTTCCTTCCTAAGTGTAGTACTTTGCACTTTTCTTTATCAAATTTCATCTTCTTGATTTTCACACCAATTCTTTAGTTTGTCAAGGTCCTTTTTAATTCCAATCCTGTCCTCCAAATTGCTTACAACCCCCTCCCAGCTTGGTGTTTTAAGCATACTCGCCACTCCATTATCTAAGTTATTAATGAAAATATTGAATAATATCTGATCCAGAACAGACCCCCAAGGAACCCTAATAGATATGCCCACCAGTGAACCATTGATAACTACTCTTTGAGTACGGTCTTTCAACCAGCTGTGCACCCACCTTACTTCATCTAGATCATAGTTTTGTAGTTTGCTTATGAGACTGTCATGTGGGACTGCATCAAAAGCCTTACTAAAATCAAGATCTATCATGTCTACTAACTCCTCCCGTATAGTAGGCCAGAAATCCTGTCAAAGAAGGAAATCAGGTTGGTTCGGCACGATTTGTTCTTGACAAACACATGCTGGCTCTTCCTTTTAGCCCTATTATCCTCTAGTAATGCATATTGGAAAACATAATCCTAACTATACATACAAAATGATGGGGTCTAAATTAGCTCTTACCACTCAAGAAAGGAATCTTGGAGTCAATGTGTCCCCCATGAGTTCTGGAAGATCATCACTAATGATTCAGAGCTTGCTTCAGCTAATTCTTTAAATACCATAGGATAAATTCCATTAGGCCCTGCAGACTTGAATACATCTACTTATCTAAATATTCTTTAATCTGTTCCTTTGTTATTTTGGCTTGCATTCCTTCCCCCTTATTGTTAATATTATTTGTGTTGAGTATCATGTCAAGACTGAAGCAAAATAGGTGTTAAACACCTCAGTTGTCTTGATGTGATCAGTTATTAGCTCTCCTTCTCCACTAAGTAGAGGACCTAGTTTTCTTTGGCTTTTTCTTGTGCCTAATGTACTTGAAATACCTCTTCTTCTTGCCTTTTATGTCTCTCGCTAACTCATTTTGTGCTTTAGCCTCTTTGAATTCGTTCCTATATACTTGTGCTATTTGTACTCCTCCTTAGCAATTTGTCCATGTTTCCACTTTTTGTAGGATTCCTTTTGATTTTCTGGTCATTAAAATGCTCCTGGTGGAGCCATATTGGCCCTTTACTATTCTTCTTTTCTTCGCATCAGAATAGTTGGCAATTGTAATTTTTATATTGTCTCCTTAAGAAACTGCCAGTGCTCCTGAACTCCTGTATCTCTTAGATTGTCTTCCCATGGGACTTTATCTATCAGTTCTCTGAGTTTCAGGAATTGTTTTTTTAAGTCTGTTGTTCTTATTTTCCTTCCTTTCCTTGGACTCATGAAATCTATTATTTCATGATCACTTTCACCCAAATTGCCTTCCAGTTTCACATTTGCCTTTAATTCCCTCCTGTTGGTCAGAATCAAGTCTAAAATGGCTATCCCTCTGGTTACTTCCTCCATTTCCTGAAACAAAAAGTTGCCCCCAATACATTCCAAGAACTTCTTGGACATTTTGTGCTTTGTTGTATTCGTTTTCCAACAGATATCTGGGTAGTTAAAGTCCCCCACTGCTACCAACTCTTATGTTTTCAGTATTTGTTATTTGTTCTAGAAATGCCTCATCCTCCACCTCTTCTTGATTTGGTTGTTGGTAGTAGACCCTCTCTCATGACATCACTCCTATTTTCCCCTTTTATCTTTACCCAGAGACTGGGTGGAAAGTGTTATTGTGGTGGGTGGTGCTTCCTGCCAACGGCCCTAGGGGAGGCAGATATTGCTGTGTGAGGGCTGTGGCCCCATTAAAGTTAGTTGGATTTTTAATGTGATCTCACCTCATTCCTTCAGCTGCCTCTCATGTTGCAGTAGGTGGAATAAAAATGACAGCATCCATATGAGGTGTCATGTACAAGCTAAAATAGAATAATTAACTGCATGTCTTGTCTAAACCAATACAATTTCCATTTGGCACAAACCATATGGTGTGTATTATAGCACTAATCAGTGTCCATGTAAAGGGCCAATGGTGGCACTTGAGATCAGTTAAGTAATGTTACCAGCTGAAAGATTACACCAAAGAGGGAATAAGGAAGGCTGATGATAGCGCTGACAAGAGTAGCTTCTTCACAGGGCATTAAGTCAATACAGGAAGGAGCTTGATCTTCTGAACACTGTGTAATAGCTTACATCCATGCATTCCTGTGATCAGCTATTGGGTTTCATCACACTCTGGCACCTGAACAAAAGACATTCTACAGAAAGTTACACTAATTTCCCAAAGTGCTGTTTAGCAATATTACGTGGTGTTTCGATGAACTGTGATCCTCCTGCCAAAAGCATTCCAGGCTCCAGATTTTTTTCACCTACTTGTGATTTCTTGTAATAGAAGAAATATCAAAGGAGAGTGTATGAGATTTGCTGTGGCTATGGTTTTAAAGAGTGTCCTTCCAAACAATGAAACACAAATTGCATCGAATTAGTGTGTATGTAGTAACGTAGGAGTTGCCAGACTGAATCAGACTCGAGGTCCATCTAATCCACTGTCCTGTGGCCAGATAGTTCAGAGGCAGATACAAGAAAGCTCCTAGTCCCTTTAGGAATTAAAGATTGGCTTAAACACTGAAGCATGAGGTTTAAATATCTCTTCCAAAAGGTCTGTTAGCTTCTCTTAGATGTTCCACAGATGTTCATATTAACTATTATAACACTGATTATTGTTAGCCATATACATATTCATTCCCTTTTAAAATCTTGCTACATTTTTCATCTCAACAACATCCTGTAGCAATGAGTTCCAGTCTAATTATGCATTGCACGAAAAAGTATTTCCTTTTTTCAAGTTTTGAATTTATCATGTTTAATTTCATCGAATGGCCTCTTGTTCTTGAGTTGTAAGAGAGACTGGGAACTTCTGTTTTACCTGCTCTTTACTCTTCCGTATTTTATACACTTTTATTATACCCCCTCTTATTCATCTCCTTGCTGAAATAAACAATCCCAGTTTTTCCATTCTCTTATGAAGAGAGATTTCCCGTGCCCCTATTTGTTTGATTTTTCTGAACCCCTTCTCATTATACAATATCCTTTTTGAGATGAGAACAGTACTGCACAGTATTCTAGATGAGACCACCGCATTGGTTTATATAATGATATTATAATATTTTCTATATTATTCTTCACCTCATTCCTTATGTATCCTCACATCTTGTTTGCTTTTTTGACTGTTGAACAGAAGTCATCACTGAGCTGTTCACAGTGATCCTCTAGCCCCTTTCCTGAGCTGATACCGTTAATTTAGAACCCTGTAAGGTGTGTATATTAAATATTTAGATATTTCCCTGCAGTGTGAATTACTTTATATTTATCAACATTAAACTTCATTTGCCATTGTGTTATCCATTCACCTTCCTCTGAATTTCAACACAATCATCTCTGGTCTTGACTAACCTGAATAACTTTGTCATCTGCAAATTTTGCTACCTTACTGTTGGCATTCTATCACACACAAAAACAGACTGACTATCTGAATATTTAAAGGAATGTGGTACAATTTATGTGAGGGACAATATGAGCTGGAAGCCAGACCCCAACCTCCCATCCTACTAATGCTGTAAATGAGTTAACGTATAGGACTCTTTACAAGTTTTCTTACCAGTCTCTGGCTGTGAACATCTAAGTTTTGATTGGATAGCAGCCAAAGCACATTAGCATATAGTATCTGATCATGGAATAGAGTACACCTACTGAGACTTGTAAGTGATTGAAGCCTGAGAGTTCTGCCCTCAAAGAATCTCTTCATTCAGATGACACTACATCAGTTTCATCCACATAAGAAGTTAAGGAGGTAAGATATGCCATAGAAGTCCTAACTGGTGGTTGACTAAGAGGATTGCTTTAAAAAAACCAGAAGGATACAAACTTATTTGCCATAAAGTAAAATTTAGATTTTGTAAAGTTGATATACTCCAGTAAGAAGATAAACAAATAGCAATCAAAATAATTTGAAAGCCACCATGCAATTCAATTACTAGAAGTTTTGCAAGTATTTCAGTCCATACCAACACCTAATTGTACAAACATGGTTCTCTGCAACTGTCTTCTATGCTGTATTAATCAGCCATCGTTTGTCATTCACTGGATTTTAAAGTAATATTTAATTATGCTTTTTTCTTTGACAAGCCAATATAAAAGGAAAACGCTCCACTATAAATTGTTAATGATTAATTCTTATGAAGAAAGAAATTAAAAATCAATTTTCAAGCCAGTTCATTTTGAAAAGTAATTGAAGAAAGGTTTGGACTGTCTTTCTGAATTATATAACAGGTCATTTAATATTCAAGGGTAATTTGTTTCATAAATTCAACACAGCTTTCCAATGCAACTTCCATTTTAGATTGTCTGTTCTAATGTTACTGTGCCTGTCTGCAGCGGTGACTATATTAGCCCTCATGGTGTAATATGAAAGTATATGAAGACCTGATGTTTTCTATAGCCTTTTGTATGTTCTATGTAGTAAAGCAGCTTTTCCCGGAATAAGATCATTCTGATAACATCTTTTCTGGAGCAAAAATGACTTAGTTGCCTACTAAGAATTAAATTGCCAATTCAGATCGCTAAGCAATTAATGTTAAATCCCAAGTGTCATGTTAGTGTCTTTCTGCATGCATTTTGCTCTGAATATCTGATCACAGTACTCTGCAATTCCCTTATTGTTTTACCGTTGATATGGTCTAATTTACTTATTGGGGAGTAATACTTTGAATATACTGTTTATGTATATACCTTTCATCCATGGATCTCAACATGGTTTACAAATGTTCACTGAGCCTGATAACACTCCTGTGAAGTATTATCAGACCAATCTCTTAGATGGGTAAACTGAGGCACCTCTCCAAGATCCTGTCACTTGCATAGCCAATAAAATAATGGCTCCCAGTTCCCTATTCCAGTTACTGGACAAACTGCCTAATACATTATGATGCTATATATATTATATATTTGACCACTCAGCATGCTGCAGCTGATCCTTAGCTGGTGTAAATCAAAGTAACTCCACTGAAGATAATGAAGCTATGACAGTTTCCACCAGCTGAGGATCCAGCTGATACTTTTCAGATTTATCTTCTCTCTTCAGAAATAATAATGATTTCACTCAAGAAAAAATAACTTTTTTATGTGTGCACACTGCTGTTGTGGTGCTATGCTTAGCTGATACTGAAATTATGACTGGAAAGCATAAGGAACTACAATAATTTTTAACTAACATACCAAATTGTCTTCTGTTTGCCTGCTAGTTGAGATAGGAAAATGCATGAAGCCTGTGCAGTTCCATCCATTTTTGTAACTGATGGGCTCTCAGAGGTGCATGCAATTTAGGAAATGGCCAAGAACCATTTCAATTTAAATGACATGATTAGGGTGACCAGACAGCAAGTGTGAAAAATTGGGACAGGGGGTGGGGGGCAATAGGCGCCTATATAAGACAAAGCCCCAAATATCGGGACTGTCCCTATAAAATCAGGACATCTGGTCACCTTAGACATGACAGAGTCACCTATTGCACCTTATCTTTGTAACGTACATTATGAGAAAATCCTATTGTGTAACCAACAAGAAAAAAGAGGCCTTAGCAAGTGCTGAGCTTCCCAGTGGTTTTGGCTCTGAAAATATAGGGCCTGATTCTGATCTCACTTACAAAGAGGTATGGGAGTGGAGTTACGTGAACATAAATTTGGTCTGAAAGGAGAATGAGCAAAACAAAACCGTCAATAAACTCATGGTGTGCTTTCAGTTAATGATGCCTCCATAAGATCACATTCTATCTCTAAGCTATATTTTCCATTGCTTTGTCTGCTTGCAAAACTTTTAATGGAACAAGTTTTTCTGGCAGAAGAACACTGATTTTTATCTTTAATGGGCAGCCTCTCTATCGTTTAGCTTCAGGAAACAGGTTCCTCATTGTAAACTGCCTGAGAGTGGTGACAGCTAGTCAACTTCAAAAGAAGGCAGTGGAGATTTGCTTGCTAAGTTTGGGAAGGAATTCAGAAATGCTGAAAGCTGCAGATGACATTATGGACCAGGAGGATTCTACTTCTCAAAGTGGAGAAATGACAAGCTGGGATATCAATGACATCAAACTGCCTCAGGTACATGTGTTTGTTTTAGAAGGTATTTTAGAAGTTCAGCCAATCATGGAATACCTTCTGAAACATCCATATTTTATCATCTTTCCTTTTTTTCCACTTTCCCGGTATCCCTGGTGTAGATGGCAAAATGAGACATTTTGTTGAACAGCTAGAAAATGATTCAGTAAACCATGTAAGCATTCGTACATTTATCCTTGAATTATACACCTGAAAGAGCTGTCTATGTGTTAGAACTAATAGTGATACTATAGTTTCACTAGTTTTCTAGTTCACTGGTTGGATGATGCAGCTATTCAATATTTTATTTTGTCATCTCTCTTGAATGTCTTATTTACTGCATATCATTCAAATGTGCTTTGAACACACAATTATTAATTTTCTCATTGGTGTAGGACTATAATATCTGAGTGCTGCACAAACACTAGTGAATTTTTTTAACAGCAGCACTGTGAGGTGAGCGGATGGTATTTTATCCCATTTTACAGATGGTACCTGAGGCACAGAGATTATGGTCAAAGTGCCCAGTAACTTTAGGTGTCCAATTTGCGATACCTAGGACTTAATTTTTCAGAGTACTTTGCATTATATAGCATTTTATATTTTCAAGAAGCACAGCTGCCACTGCTTTCAGTTGCAGATGTGAGTTCTTAACACTTCTACACATCAGAGCCCAGATTCAAGCTAGGTACCCAGAAACTTTGCAGCCTTAAAGTTCTTTTAATGTAGTTTTGTATGTGTGTAGTTTTCTAGGTGTTTTAAAAAAGCAAACTGAAAAAAGGTGAAACTCCAGTAAGTGGCAACATCTTGACACTAATATGGGTCATCAGCATTGTTGGAACATTTAGACCCAAGCCTCTGCAACTTGAGCTACCAGCGTAACAGAGGACACGAGCTGGTTGTCATCCTGTATGGCATGAGACACACACTTTGGCTGGAGGTATAAGAGATTTGTTGACAGCAGATGAATGGTGACCCCCAAGCTCTTTATCCCAGTCCCAGTTTCCCTCTTCACGCTCCCCTTCTGAGTCCCAATCTTCCACTATATCAGCATCAAGTCTCAATCTCCCTTCCTGAGCTTCTCATCCCAATATCCGCTAGGCTCCTTGTCCCAGTCTCCTTATCAAGCCAAGCCAGTCCCTCACACACGCAACCCCAACTCCTCATCCAATCCGTCTCCCCACCTTGGCTCCCACTCACAATCACCCTCCCCGCCCAGGCTCCTTGTCTCAGTCCCCCTTCCACACCAAAGGCTCTTTGTCCAAATCTACTGCCGCCACTGGCCCTCCTCCTGTAGGTCCGTCTCTTGTCCCATCTGCATTTGAATCAGGCGGATTCGACCTCCACACTGCCTAGGAGCCAGCAGATGGAGCACAGAGAGCATAGAAGAGATGTCTCCCTGTTCTCAGTTCCCAAGCCTGGAACCACAGCAGCTCCCAGCAGCTGGAAGTAGTGATTTCTGGGAGAGTTTTTAATCAGCCATTGGGTTCCTGGGCTGGAACATGTGGAGTGCAGATTAAATCTTCAGGGAATTTAGCTGCCAAACTCTAACAAGTCTCTACTGAGCATGTGTGAACTGAGTAGAGCTGGCCATAACTCAGGATTTTCACTTCCCAAAATTTTTTGGTACTTTGGAATTTGTTTTTTTGTTCTGAACTGAATCAAAAACAATTATACCAAATTCTTTTTGCACCCACAAAGCCTGAAAAGTTTCATTTTGGAAGCAGGGAACTATAATATTTCCAAAATTAGAGATGTGAAACTATATCTGCTGCACAGATAGCAGCAGAATGTCACTTTTATTCAGCAGCTGTCTGGGCTTCCCAGGTCCAGGCAGCACCACCATGTAGATTGTGTCAGTGCTGGGGACCCCAGGGCTTCCAGATTCCTGGGCCAGTTAGCACCTTGGCTACCTACTCGGGTGTCTGATAGACCAGGGAGCCTGCTGGCCTGGGAATCTGGAAATGGTGCACCTCCTCCCCCCCAGTGGGAAGCTGTCTGCATAGAAGAGCTGTCCGGTGGCAGCCATGAACACTGGAAGCCCGACGCAGGACTTTCAGGTACCCAGTTCTGCAGCAGGCAGCCTGGAAGACCTGAGAGCTTGTCTACACAATATATAGTTCACGAAAAGCTGGGGTATAAATCCACCCCACATGAGCCTGCGGCACACTAAGTGTCCATGTGAA
Source organism: Mauremys mutica (assembly GCF_020497125.1). NCBI lineage: Eukaryota > Metazoa > Chordata > Testudines > Geoemydidae > Mauremys > Mauremys mutica. Next base: position 46,551,643 of record NC_059074.1, on the reverse strand, counting down.
CCCTGCTACTGCACACTAAAAGTTCTGTAGTGAGCTTTGACCTACCCAGCTTTGAAACAGGAGTAGATTAACTTACCCTGAGTGGGGTTCACAGGGCTTCCAGGCTCTGAATCTGCTAGCTGAGCTGTCTCTAGAGTCAAGGCACCTTGAAGCCTGCCATGATGGTGTTGTCCTAGAGCCCGAGCTGGAGCTCAAGCTTGCGGAGTTCTATAATTCCTGCTCCAAGGCAGAGAGATGGGCAGTGCTGCTGCAAATGAGGGGAGCATAGCAGCCCTGAGAGCTCCAGCTGGGGGTGCTAGACTCAGGGCTCCTGGGCTTTTGTGCTTGGGGTTTCTGGAGCTGTCAGGCTCTCTGTGGAAAGGGGAGCCTGGAAACCCTGCAATCCCCAGCACAAGGCCGTCTGCATGGTGGGGCTGCCCCAGAACATGGGCTCCCCAGCAGCCATCCAGGAAACCAGGTTTTAAGTAAAGTTTCATCAAATCTGTAATAGATTCAGTGAAATATTTTGCTCTGCTGAGCTGATACTTTCTGATTAAACTCAGATTTGTCAGAAAATTTCTGGCCAGCTCTAGAATCAAGATTTTCTCAAAGGAACAGAACTTTTCAAACTTGGGTAGTTTTTCACAGGGATGGCAAAGAAATAGCCCTGATGCTAGTCTCTCTCCATAGATCTCCCAGCCAGTGCAAATTAGCAAGGTGCTTCTCTACTGCTTTTGTGGATCTCAGTCTCCTTTGACCTTTTCTCCTTTCTTTGCTTTCATTACACTCAAGAAAAAAACTCAGTGCTTTGCTGAGACTAATTCATGTTGTCACCAATCTATTGCCCATTAAGGCATCAGACTGTTTGTTTGGTTCTTTATAACCTATTTACATTTTCTTCTTTTACTGACTGTAGCCATTGTGTGGATGTCTGGCTGGCCCCTTGCTAAAATGTCATTCTCTTTGTGTAGTTTTATATTTGTTGGTTGCAATATAGATTTTGGCTCAATCTCTAATAGAAAAATAAGGTCTGACTGAAATGCTGTATTGGGGGGGCTAACCCAAACCAAATGCTTGTCTCCACTTCCGAACTTTGCAACACAGGCGCATCTAGTAATGGTGAAATAGGCCATGGAGCATACAAGACATTAACCAGCTAACAACTGCTAAGCTCGATGGCTGTGTAGGGTACTTCATTTAAAGTAGGTGGCTTAAAGTCACTTGGCACCTCACCTTCCACTCCTGAGGCTGCTCTGCACCTGGCTGGGCCCTGGAATGAGTTAGAGCAGCCTGAAGGCCAAAGGGCTGTTCTGGCAGCTGTTCAGATCATTGGAGCAAAGGGGAACTGTAGCCACAGTCCCTTTCCCCAGCCATCCCCCAAGCCTATACTGAAGGAATCCTCCTGTTACTGGCTAGTCTGGATTTAGGCCTGCTACACACTGCCAGAGTGACAAGGATCTAGCCTATTGTCCTCATATTGAGAAACTACTTTCTTTCCTTGGCTAAAATGTGGCATTCTTTGGGTTCTTAACAGGATGTGAAACAAACAGATTGGTTTCAGGAATGGCCAGATTCCTATGTAAAGCATATCTATAGCTCGGATGATAAAAATGCTCAGAGGCACCTGAGTAGCTGGGCAATGAGAAACACCAATAACCACAACTCTCGCATCTTAAAAAAGTCCTGCCTTGGGGTAGTGGTCTGCAGCAATGACTGCTCAGCCGCAGATGGGAGGAAGATCTATCTGAGACCAGCCATATGTGATAAAGCCAGGCAAAAGCAGCAAAGTAAGTATGGCTATGTGGAAATGGCAACACCTGCCCTGGTTCTCTTATTAATACCCTACTTAATAAATTATTATAATATCATAGACGTTAGAGATGGAAAAGACTAATTGCATCATCCAGTCTTTCCCACTGCCATTACAACAGTATTCCCTATTATGAAATACAACTTGCATATTTCAGAAGAATTCTAATGAATATTGATTCCTTTTTATTTTTACTGATTTGGCTTCTCAAAGCTTTCTTTTGCAGCCTGGCTAGTCTTAAAAGTCAGCATATATTGTCTATTTTGCTTTAGCTAAAGCTGGATATCCAGCTTGGTACAGATGAGTTCCTAGTATACTTATCTGCACAGGAACCTCACTTAAAGGTGAGGAAATATTTTTACTTAAAGGTGACCTCCAAAGGGAAAAATGAGTTGATTTTTTTATGATGCAGAAAAAATATTTTTCTAAAGAAAAAGTATTTGGGTTTTTTTACTTGTGTCTGTGTTAGAAATTCAGCCTGTCTATGCTGGAAGACTCTATGATTAATAGAAAATTACTGAAAAAGTGACAACACAAAAGCTGAGCGATCTAAACTTGAGTAATTGAGAAGGGAAGAGATTTTTAGCTAGACTAGTTAAAATTCTTTTTGATTGTTTGGTTTTGTTAATGGTGACTAATGAACATTTTAGATAAAGGAAGATTTTGTTAAAGACTTCAGTTAAAGTTAGACTTGGAAGGATTACATTTTATTGGTAAATGTCACAGTGATATCACAGTGCATAAGTTAATTGACAAAAAAAATCCTTCAATAATAATCAAAACTTACAGATAGGCAAAGAAAGAAAAATGCTGGTTGAGAACTTCTTAGAGTTTGGTTTAAGGATATTTACTTAGCATATTGTTATATGTGATGTTATCCCCCTGATAATTTTGCACAACTGTGAAAATTTAAATCTATAAAAAAATATTTAAAGTGTTTAATCATAAACATTTATATTATCCATTGAAATTTATTTTTAAAAAAATCAAATTCTGCCAAATCTAGTTGAAGTGTTGGAGCCCATAATAAACATCCCTGAGCTCTCACGAAGGTCCCCCAGCCAAACCAGGGAAGATCAGACTTGAAATTCCTGATACTTCAAGATAGAGCTGGTTGAAATTTGGCATTTCCATTCCTCAGGAAATTCTGGCATTTCAAAATTTCCTTTCATCCCAAATCCCAATGAAAAGTCAACATTTCTAAATGTCCCACAAAATAGAATTGCCAAAACAAGTGGTTACAGAACTATCTAAATGACCTGATCAAAACTTTTTATTTTGATAAGGTTGAAGTACTTTGTTTCAACTGTATCATTCAAAATATAATATATTAGTTGAAATGATAAATTTGAAACAAGGCACTTGAATGCATAGTCAACCTGTGGAACTTCTTGCCAGGGGATGTTATAAAGGCCAAACTATAACAGGGTTCCAAAAAAAACCAAGATAAGTTCATGAAGGATAGACCTTATCAATGGCTATTAGCCAGGATGGGCAGGGATGCAACCCCCTGCTCTGAATGTCCCTGGCTCTGTTTGCCAGAATCTGGGAGTGGCCAGAGGCAATGGATCACTCGATAATTGCCTGTTCTGTTCATTCCCTTTGAAGTGCCTGGCATTGGCCACTGTTGGAAGACAGGATACTGGGCTAGATGGACCATTGATCTGACCAAGTGTGGTGGGTCTTATGATAATTTTTTATTGAACCTTTTGATGAAATTGGTGGAGTTTAGCAAAATGCTTATTGTATTGAATCAGCATTTTCCAGTGGAAAACATCTATCAAAATTTTTTTAACCAGGCCTACTTCTAAGTTGAAAAACAATCAGAAAACGAAAACCCTCATTGCCCAGTCTTTCAGCCCTTTTTTTATACTTCAGTGAAAAACCAAACTAAGTGCAAAAAAGTACAATTTTTAAAAATATCCTTTGCAGGTCACCTTGAGCTATAAAACAGGAGAAAGGTCATTCTTTGCCAGTGTTTGATTGTCTATATGTATGAAAGGGTTTTTTGCACAGTTCCACTCAATGCATCTTCTGAGCACACAAGCACCATAAGGTAACAATCCACTGCAAATGAACCATTCTCACAGATTGGATTCAGCTGACTACTAGATCCCCTGCACAGATGCAAATGTATCTTCCTACCCTTGTTACAGGGAAATGTTGTCCAAACTGCAGTGGACCTTTAAAGCTTATTTCCTGTCGAGGCCATGGTGGGTACCCTGTCACCAACTTCTGGAGGCATGAAGGGCCATTCATATTTTTTCAGGTTGGTGTAAAACAGTTTTATCCAGACCAATTTAAAAAGATATTGAATCCGATTAACTAAAGACATTTATTTGTCCTACCTAATAAGAATCCTATATTATCATTACTTTGTACTGCATCATACCCATGCGGGCAAGTCTACACTGCAACTGGGAGTGTGCTTCCTAGACCGGGTAGACAGACATGGCCTAGATCTGCTTGAGCTAGTGCACTAAAAATAACAGTGTAGATGTTGGGACACAGGTGGCAGCACAGCCTAGCCACTCGAGTATGGGCCGGGAGCGGGAGGGAGGGAGGGTGTTGTGTGTCAGGCGGGCTGGTACTTAGCATCCACACTGCTATTTTTAGCATGCTAGCTAGAGAAGGGAGGGAGATGCTCTCCCAGCTGCAGTACAGACATAGTCTAAACTATAGGACAAAGCCCTGACCCTTACAACTTCAGGAATGCTATTTTGCTGTTACGTCCTTCCCAGAATGCACCATCCAGGAATAAGGATTTCTTCGAGCAGTAAGGAGTCATACCTAGGCATGTGTCTGTGGTAGCCCATCATATACACGCTATACTTTTTTTAGCATTTAGTACCAATTGCTCAAACAGTTAGATAATGGGCCAGATCTTGACTGGTATAAACAGATTTTTTTTAAAGCTTTACTGTGACCCTTTGGGAAATTTGGAAGGAACCATTACCATAGTTTTTGAGCACCTCACAATGTTTAACATATTCGTCCTGACAACACTACCCTGTGCGGCAAGGTAGTGCTATTATCCACATTTTACAGATGGGGAACTGAGGCATAGAGAAGCTAAGCGACTTGCCTAAGGTCGCAGAGGAAATCTCTTAAGTCCAAGGCTAAGTTCTGGACTATCCTTCCTCTCCTCCAGGTCTTTGCACCTGCTGGGGACCTGGCCAAACATATTTCATTTTAATAACTAACATATTGTATTTACAAACATGCTTATATCAAGTTAATTCTCAAAGAAATAGAGATGGAAACAAATGTTCTGATTAAGCATACCATCCATCTATATATCTATATCTCTATATATAGATATACACACACACAGATTCTTAGTTTTGAAAGATATGTGTGTGTTCATTAAAGAAGCAACAAAGAGTCCTGTGGCACCTTATAGACTAACAGATGTATTGGAGCATGAGCTTTCGTGGGTGAATACCCACTTCGTCAGATGCATGTCATTCATTAAAGAACTAATGGAACTGGCTTCTCACACATACTATAGAGAGAGAAGCTTCCCCACACCCCTTAGTTCTGACTGGCAGCAACCCTGCAAGTCCGGCCTCTGTTGAGAAGAGCCCTAGCTGTAAATGTTGTGCAATGGTTTTGTGATTTCTGCAAATGTTCATAATCAGCAGAACACCCTATTCTGTTTTTCTGAGTTGAATACACCATGTGAGGTGAAAGGCTCTAACCCTCTGGGACACGCAGCCCCTATGTGGATTTTAAATACGTACCGTAAGTGCTGAACTCCTAAAGTTACTGCTTGGGCTCTGATTTAACTTGAACTTAACCCATTCCTTTCTAAAGTCTAAGGGGGCCCATGATCACCCCAGGCCAGAAACAAAACTAGAAGCAGAAGCAAGAAGATCAATACAGAAAGCACAGACAGCTGTTTCTCCCACCTCTCCAAGACTAAAAAGATGCCGGGAGGCTCAGGTAACTTTTATTATTAATATACAAAACACAGAGGGCTCAACAGTCTCTTGTCCTATGTGCCATGCTGCTCAGGTTACCTGGACCTTGGGTGTGGGAGTCAGCAACCTTGGCATGCCTACCACTGAATAAAAACTCTGGCCAGATTCTCCCCTCCCTTAGAAAAGCCCACAGGAGAGGAGACATCTGTCATTGCAGAATGAGCTGTGGTTTTATCAAAATAACCTGCAAATCCCCATGATGTGTAGATATCAAGGATCCACAGGCATAGGATTCTCCATGTGTAGGCTGTGCAGTAGCTCCAGGTTTCCTTCCACCACCACACCACCACCTCCATCTAGCTGCCATGCTATTCCAAATGGGAGTTGTACTGACAAGACATTCCCCACTTGCTATGTAGGTCCTACCAATGATGTCGAGGGGCCATCACAGAAAAGTTAATGCCACCTTAGCTTGAGTTCAGTTTCTATGAATTCCACATGGTTGGTGAGGGATAACGTGCATCCTTCATGCTTAGTCCTGTCTGGCCCCCTTCCCACATGAGCATTTCTAGACCCATGGAGAGTTCTCCGCAGAGCCAAGGGGAGGATGATACAGAGATGGCTTCTCCCTGTCCTGACTGTGTGGAAAGGGTGAGAATCACACACACAGAGGGCAGCATCCATGCACAGATCTCATGACTGTAATCCAGCCCTGAGTAAGGAAATCAGGTTGGTCATCAGAGCTATCCCTGGTGTGAATTATCAGCATTCTTTGAGAGAGGTCACAAGTACCCAGCTGCATCTGCCGTTTGGTGGATGGAAGACAGTGACACTTATCACAGGTTGGTGCGCTTGACATTGAGGCTTCTTATGGCTGCTGAAGGAAGGGATTAATAATTTTCAGAGGGGGTAACTACCCACCGATCTCTCAGTTCTGTATGAATGTGTGGGGAATCAGAGAATCCTTGAAGCTCCCAGGAATGAGTCAAAGATAGAACAGCGGAGGTTAAACCAACCAGAATGAAACAACGATGTGGAAGATCTAAGTGACTTTTAGTGAAAATATGCTGGGAGGGTGTGAGAAAGTGGCACTCAAGAGTGACTCTCTGTGGGAGATACTGGCTTCTGAGGAAACAGGGAGCAAATACATCATGCATTGCTATGGCAGCTAATGTCTGATACAAGAACAAGGGGACATGAACTTTTGAAAAAGCCAATGAGCCAACAGCTGTTCTCATATGGTTTCAAGTCTGTCCTTATTTGCATAGGTGCAGTTCTTCTCCCATGTAACAAGATTGGGTCCCATTTGCCATTTTTCCTGTGTGCCTGATCCTGATATTCTAATTCAGGCAAAACTCCCATTGTCCACTTCTCAATTCTTCTCCCATTAAAGTCAATGAGAGTTTGCGCCCAAGACTCCATAAATACATGTTGTTTGGGATAGATCCTCAGCTGGTGTAAATCAGTATAACTTTTCCAATCATAATTTGGCTCAGTTTCTCTCAAGCTCATTTGTTTCTCTGCTTTTTCTTTTCCTGAAATCATGATCCCTTGTTACAGACTGATAATTCCCACAACAACTAGTTGTGAGGTCACAGAAGATTTTGACTTCAGATGAAGAATAATTTGCTGAAGCAGAAAAAACTCTCAAATAATAGGTCTTATTATATCATGCCTGGAAGTAGAACTATAGAAAATATATGATCTAGAAATAGAATAATTTTCAATAGAATGTTTTCAAACTTTTCCATATGGCTTCAGCTGGTCTTTAACTAAGGCAGGGCTGGGCACTAAAGAATGTACAGTCGGTGGAATTTCTTCATACAGATAGTTCAAGAATATGTGAAGGGAGTTTTACTGTGGTTGGGTCCATCAAGTCATAAAGTTGCAATAATTAAAAGGATGCAAAAGTAAAATGACAAAGAACAGAGGACTGTAAGCACTAATCATTAAATGTACACAAAAAGAAGGTGTTCTGCAAGGAATTAAACCTTGTAAAATTATAATCCAATAATTAGAGTATTTAAAGAGATTGCAAAATACCCAGAAAGTATGCTTAGCAGAATACTTCCAGTGTGCTGCGCCTTCATTGAATGAAACTGACATTCATGAAGCTCTGAATTTTAAAGAAATAAAAATGTCAACTAAAAATAAGGGGAAATACTTTTACAAATGTCTGAAGAATCAAATTTATTGGCATAGCATCTGAGCACTCCACCTTTAATATATTTATTTTCACAACCCCCCATATAGTACTATTATCTCCATTTTGCAGACAGGGCAGAGTGATTATGTGACTTGCCCACGGTTACACAGGAAGTCTGTGTCAGAGAAGAGAACCCAAGTCTTAAAAGTCCCAGACTAGCATCCGAAAACTAGGGCCATCCGTCTTCTTTCTCTGAACTTTGACTTTCCTTTGCTGTTTATCATTTGGGGCCCCAACCATGCTCCTCTATTAACAGACAAGTTCAAAGGAAGAGACACCAGACTTGGATGGGTTTCTTTCCATTTTAAATTTCTCTTATACTGTACCATCGGCCTACTAAGATTCACCATTACGATGCACAATATTAACATAATGCAAGGAGAGAAGAAATATAAATTCAGATACCTTTGGTAGTCTGATTAGATCTGTTTTATTGTTTACATTAAGAGTATTAATTGGGCTGCGTTAGTTATAAAGGTTTCTTTTTCTTTTTTGTTTGTTTTGTTGAGTTAATTATTAAATTTTATTTTTCTTTCTTAAGTCCCTGACAGGTGAGATGCAAAGTCAAGAAGCTTGGCCTTTACTTCTTTCCAATCAGGAAAACTACATATCATCCTGTAGTTTTAATGGACATTTACTAGACAAAAACCCTCAAGAGCAAATAATAAATAATTGTTTGTCTCTTGCTAAAAACTATGGTTTTGGAAGATCCCCTTACCTAACAGAACACTCTCAGGACATAGGATCTAACAAATACTATGAGAAGTGCAAAGAAATTGGCAGCAGGGAGCATGACCGCAGAGACCTGTCTGGACCGTCTGTGTGCAATATGTATGCTGACTATGGAGAGCCACAACCCTGGAATAAGAACACTACCCTAGAAAGGAATCCATGTACTGACAAGTGTTGCAATGGTTCTACTTTATCTTTGGCTGATCTGTATTGTGAAATTGTTTCTCCACAAAACTGTATGGACTCCAGTATCCAACATGTTCCCAATATACCACCGACAACAAAGGCTGGCTACCATCCATCCAGGCCTAACCCAGGCCTGTCTGGAGATGATTTTTATGAAGGGAAATTGCATGTGAATTACAACAGCAGCTACATCCCTTCCTCTTTCTACCATCTCTCTTCGGAGGATCCCTACCTCATTATGAATTCTGCACATCACCATCAACAGCCTTCGCCACTCACGAAAGGAAACGAATGGGACTTTGAAGAAGAAAGAAAATACACCAATCTGGATTACTGCAACAATGAAATGATTTTTAGTCTCTATCCTTTACGATGATCATGTTGATCATTTCCCCTCTTCCCTGCACCTGTAAAAGTGGGCCTGATTCTCTGCTCTGTGTAACGGGGATGTAAAATGCTGCCTTTCTGATTGGGCAGCCCTCTACCCCTCACTCTACATAGGCATAGAAGACTGTGCAGGGAGTAGATAAGCAGGGTTAGGGAGCACAGCCACCCTGCACCTCCCTGCAGGCCTCTCATCTCCCCTGTGCAGCAGGACAGGGGAGCCATAATCAATTCCAGTTCATTTTACCCCTACATCATTCCCTGGGGTGTATCTACTCCCTGTTTGTGGCCATGTCTATTCATGCCTCACTGATCTCTTCTGTCAGTCACCCTTGAATTGTTCTTAACATTAGCCATTTTATGTTTGCAAAACTTGCCCTACTTTTAGTTTAAGGCTGCAACAGTCCTTGAATATGTATGTCCCTTATTCCACTCCACATTTAAATTATGCAAACTTGATTTTAATGAGAGCTATCAGAGGGCACCACTCATGAAAAATCAAGCCAAGTATGTAGATGCCTAAATATGAGTTTTGCTGCCTACCTTTAGGTGACCAACTTTGAAAATGTTTGCAGATTTCTTTAAACTTCCCTTGGAGCATGTATCTTTTCAGCAGCTATATAATCTGTCGCTCTTTGGATTCTGTTTCTTTGTTCTCCATTCCACAGCAAAGTGTACAGTATTTCAAATCTCTGGACTAAGTCAGAATTTAGCAGTGATCACTAGAAGAGACTGCTCTGGACCCAGATACTCTGAGGAAGTTCAGATCTAGATCCACATTTCATGGCTGGCTCCTATTAATATAATGGGCTGAACCAAAACCCTGGATCCAAACACCCTTGGGCTTTGGGATCCAGATCCAAACTTTGTAGTTTGAGCTCATTTTTACTCTCTAGTCTTCCAAGCAATGCCCTGACAATATGTTATGATGTGAGATGCCATAAAGTTTTTATTGGTACTAGCCTGGGTCAAGAATATTACAAAATAAGTGGCAGTAAACATGTTATAGTACTCCACACCATGAAATACTTGGTGTCTGTCAAACAGGTTCAGTCTAATCATTTGTCTTTTGTTTGCATGTTTCCTTTCATTAGATTCTCTCTGCCTTTTCTACTTTGAGGTACTTTCGTTGCTATGGAAATGATACCATCAGCAGTAAGGGTGGAGTTTAGTGACATTTACAAGAACAGGATAAAGTATATTTATAGAATGTTTCAAAATGTATATTGCAGTTTGTGAAATATAAGGGTCTGCAGCAGCTTTCATGACCAGGTATGTTGTACAAATCTAATATATATCCCAGTGTGGTAGTCATCTTTTTAGGTGTTGGCTAATTCAGCAACCTCCCTATTTAGTCTGTCAACCATTATCAACCCAACATATAATTTGGCACCTTTTATTTTTATTATTCATCAAATCTATCTGAAGATTTCTATGCTAAGTTTCATTAATGACAATAGCCGCATTTATATTCAATAAGATAAAAATATTTAAGACGGGTTATAAACCCTCCTGCTTCAGGACATAAGCCAACAAGTAATTGATGAGGGTGAGGGAGGAGCTCTCTTGAGCTGGTTATTCTGTAACTGTTTCTGCTGGGAATCTTCTTCAAAAGCTTCTAGTGCAGATCCTTGCCAGAGACAGAATACTGGGCTAAAAGAACCACTGGTCTGATGCTGTATTGCAGTTCCTGTGTTCTTTGCCAGATCCTCTAAATTTGCTTAGTCGGTAGTACTACTGTTACTATAGCTAATACTTGGTATTGATACAGTGCCTTCCATCTGATGTTTTCAAAATGCATCACAATATTAAAGACTTGGATTTCAGAAGATGCCTGAAGGGAAGTATTATTAACCCCATTTTACAGATGAGGAAACTGAGGCAAGAGTAGTTAAGTGATTCTCCTAAAGTCACACAAAGTCTGCTCAGATCTGCAAGCTCCCAGTCCGAAGCCATTCACTCAGCCTTTCCATACTTCTAGATTGGCAATCACACCACTTTCAGTATGATCAGTACCTGGGAGCACTACGCTGCCAACTTTGCAATTACTTGGCTCATGGTCTGGAAATAGGAGTCCCATGGGTGAGCCTTGTAAAGCACCATTTAATAGTGACATATGTTGCAAAAAGAAACACATTTCCTTGTTTCTACTTCCTTGGCCAACTACCTCAGAGTTGGTTGCAAGTAAATTTAAATTTGCTCACACTTGTAGGGATTCAGTGGTGAAAATGGGAGCAAAATCTATTTTTGTCCTGCAACTAGAACAAAACATACTAAATGTTAAAGTTGGTCTGACAATAGAAATAGAAGCAGCATGGAGACACCTGCTTGGATTACATTCACCAGGGAACATCACAGCACAAGCCCTCTGCAATATACTGCTTTTTACAGAAAATTGTTTTAGAGATGCCAGGGATAGCTACATTGTTAGTAAATATAGACAGCAGAAATACAAGTCGGTTAGGGACATGGATGTTTTCAGGGACAATGCTGGGTTCCAGCTTACTGGGTGCTCCTAGGATCAAAGCACTGAGCTACAGAACTACTATTTAAGCTTTACTAAACATGCTTATGTTGCAAGAATACTCTCCTTATGCTGAAATCTCATAGTCTTATCCAAGAATGCATTGGATTCAGTATAAAACATAGGATGGATTCTTGGGGTGCAGTCTCTTCTTTGGTTGCTCCAAAGCAAGTTCTGGTCAGGACTATACAGGAGCTGTTTTAAGGATATTACAGGCACCATCTCTACTGCCACAACACGGTGTGCCACATGTTGCATACAGTCAGACTGTGACTATCTTATAGATACACGAATCTTTCACAACTTTTTAATCTTATGCAGCATTTAAAGATGAAACCCTATGAACCAATTTGTTAGAGGGATCACTCTATTGTAGGTACTTACATGACACCTACTACCATAGTACGAGTGCCTCACAATCTTTAATATATTTATCCTCAGGATACCTCTGTGAGGTAAAAGTACCATTATCCCCATTATTTACATGGGGAGCCGAGGCACAGAGCGACTAAAGCCTCGATCCACAAAGGGGCTTTGACATCAGGAGTGGCCCTTGCCATTTTGCCAGTCAGCTGTGGGGGGGGGGGGGAAATTACACATCCAGCCAGAGTGGAGCAGAACAAAAAAAAAAAGAAAGAACAAGGCAGAGTGGCAAAGCAGCTGGGCACCCCCTGAAAGTTGACACCCAGGGCATCCGCCCCTAGAATCAGCCCCACTTGGCACTGGGACACTGAGCATTGTAACACCTAACTTTTAGGCCTCTTGAAAAATCACTGGACTCCACAGAGCCTGAGTTAGGTGCCTAGTCTACTTGTACAATGCCTGGGGGGAAGAAACAATTCACAGAAGCCAGCATGCTAGGCAGAGAGCCATCTAAAATACCCAATGGGAGCTGCTGACCAGAGGGGTGCGTTCCAAACCCCGCCCCTCTCACAGAGCTAGGTGCCTAAGTCTGGGCTGCAAGGAGGCACCTGTCTCAGCTTGCAGTCCACCAACAGGAATCTCTTGCCTATGTTGCCATTTCCCTTATAACTTTTAGCCCAGGGGTTAGAGCACTCACCCAGTAGGTGGGAGACCCAGGTTCAATTCTTCTCTCACCTGATGTGTAGAAAAGATTTGAACAGGCATCTCCCTCAGCACTTAGCTAAGCACTGAGCTATGGGATATGCTGACATGGTGCTCCTTCAGTCTCTCCTGTGAAAGCTGCTTCACTTTGGCTACATCATTAAATAGTCATCGGAGCAGGGGCACTGGACCCTGCCTCTCCCCTCTCTCAGATGGTGCCCTAACCACCAGGCTACAGAGTCATTCTCACTCTCTCTCCCTGGCCCAGCGAGCACACCTACCAGATCAGGCCATGAAACACCATAGGCAGGTTTGAAGATCCTACTAGGCCTTAGGTGTGAGATAGGCATTCAGATGCGTAGAGTGAGGCAGCAGAGAGTATGCCCAGAGGCAGATAAGTAGGCACCTAAGGGACTTTTACAACCAAAATTTAGGCTCCAAGTGAGTTTAGGCTCATACACAATTAGGCAGCAGCTGAGCAGGGGTTTTGTGGATTCCATGAGAGCCTAAATCTGGAGTTTAGGCACCTAAGTCCCTTTGTGGATCCAGGCCTAAGTGACTTGCCCAAGGTCACACAGGAAGTCTGTGGCAGAAGAGGGATGTGACTCCCACATCCTAAGCTAACACTCTAACAACTGGAACATCCTTAACCTGATATCTATTTTGCACCTGAAAACAATTGCTACTTCAGCTCGATGCAATCAGGTGATTGGATTTCTAAATAGTGCTCTGTGGAACGGCCACTGAGGCTGCAAACTGCAGTTGATTCCAGAGACAAAATTACAGGCTGCTTTTAAAATTTGATCCTAAATATACTTCTGAAATTTTTGGAAAGGAAAAAAAAATGTATGTATCAATTTGCTGCTGATGAAAGGGAGTCTAAGAGCACCAGGTGTACTCTGTCACAGCTATTCTCAAACTGTGGGTTGTTAGACTTGCTGGGGCCTGGGGCTGAAGCAGAAGCCTGCGGGCTTCAAGCTGGGGCAGCAGGGCTCAGACTCTCCCTCTCCCCGGGGTTATCTAGTAATTTTTGTTGTCAGAAGGGGGTTGCAGTGCAATGAAGTTTGAGAACTGCTGCTCTATCATGTAGCTTGATCAAAGCATTTTACTCATCATGGCTTTTGAAAGCCTGGCTATTTCCATTGCTCCTGCAAATTGTGCTAACCATCAGCTCACATGGTGGTTTCTCTTTTAAGTAATTGTGCACAGGGGATCGGGATAGGACCATCAAATGTATTTCACTTGTGACTTGAAGGAAAGTTTAAAGTGATCCACATGGCATGTTTCAGAAGCGAAAAAGTGACTGGCTCCAAAAGGAATACTAGCTAGTTCTTCTTGGGTGGGAGGATGGTGACTGGAATGTGGGATGGCAAAGGACAGTTGCATAGTTTTTTAAAGTGGAAAGGACTGGAAAGTCTGTAAGTAATTGAAGTATAATAATCATTTGAAGCAAAATAGAGATGGTCTTTTATTGCATCACCTAAGAACATTCTCAGTTGTTAAAAGCTGATCTTGCAAGGTGCTGAGCACTCTAGCCCTGAGTCAGCAAAGCACTTAAGCAGCTGGTTAACTCTACAGAATTTCAAGAACTGCTGCAGACCCCATGTACAATGAATCTTTCTTGCAGAAAGATATCTTACCGAGGCCAATCAAACAACACTGAATTATCAAATCTACTCATTCTAATAGTTCATTGGTCAGAAAGACACAAGCAGGCCACTTTGCCTCATGACAGTGCAGGTGCCATTGCCTGTGGCATCTCTTTGTAGAACTATGCGTGATATGAAGATTGACAACTCTTCCAAAACCATGTATAACATCAATACCTGACAGTTACGGCAAGAGATAGATCAAGTCAGTAAGTGTCCTAAATTGCACTTTCTGCACTGAATATAAAGGAATGTGGGTTTTCATTGCTTCATTTATTACTAACTGAGGAAAAAAATGGATGTATTAAAGAGTTTGAAGGGTTTGTTTTAGGTGATCCTGATTTTTGTTTCTCAGAAACGGTTACATTATAAGCCAACTCACCATTATGTGCATTACTTGGTGCAGTAATTGTATCATAAGCAATATTTTTATGTCTGATGTAGCTGAGGCTTGCTCAATGTACTTGTTTCTTTGAAGACAACTAGTCATAAATAAAGTTACCTATACCACCAGGAATTTCCACTCACTGCTCATAACTTTTATTTTAACTAAAACTGTTAGGCAAGGGGCCAATCCCACTACATCCTGGAACTCTGCAATATATTTGCAATGAAGAGCAGGTTCCTCAGATTCCATATACATGAAGAACAATACCATGTCAACCCTGAAGTTGTGGTTGAGGCCAGAAACACCGTGCAGTGAACTGCTGACCTCCTGCGAATCTACAGCGAATATTGTAAGTGTAAATGTCTGTGCACACCATTAAGAGATGATCAAGTGTTTCTCTCACCAATTCTGCAACTTCTCCCCTGGTATGTGTGGAGATGGAGGCAGCTTTGTTGGCCCCTGCAATCATATGCTTATTCAGGTAGTCCCCAGACACATTCAATAAACAGCTGCTATGTGTGAAGCAGCAAAGAATCCTGTGGCACCTTATAGACTAACAGACGTTTTGCAGCATGAGCTTTCGTGGGTGAATACCCACTTCTTTGGATGCAAGTAGTGGAAATTTCCAGGGGCAGGTATATATAAGCAAGCAAGAAGCAAGCTAGAGATAATGAGGTTAGATCAATCAGGGAGGATGAGGCCCTGTTCTAGCAGTTGAGGTGTGAAAACCAAGGGAGGAGAAACTGGTTCTGTAATTGGCAAGCCATTCACAGTCTGACATGCATCCGATGAAGTGGGTATTCAGATTAATTCAGACTGTAAATAAGGTGAAAATTTAACAGTGAGTGTAATTAACCACTGGAACAATTTAGCAAGAGTTGTGGTGGATTCTTCATCACAGACCATTTTAAAATCAAGATTGGACACTTTTCTAAAATCTCCTTTAGGAATTAATTCAGGAGCGTTCTCTGGCCTGTGTTATACAGGTGGTGAGACTAGATGATCACAATGTTCCTTTCTGGCCTTGAGATCCTGGCCATCTCCCCACAAAGCTCCAGGAAGCATGTTAGTGTGACAGGAAAGGCCAGATTACTCACTAGGAAAAGTTGTGGTAAGGTGCTTCACACACAGCACAATCATCACTCTGACCATGTGCAAATGGCAACAGAAATATTCTCCACTCCCAAAAGCCTGATACAAAATGCTCGCATTCTGCCTGGGAGAGAGCCAGGTTACGGTTGGGTTGTGTGTGAAACAACGCTTAACTGGGCAGACTTGATTTGGTGTTTTTATTTGTAGCACTAACATTTTTGGGGGAGAGGGAGACCTTAACTCAGCCTCACCTGGTTTTCTAACATTTAGGGGTTTGAAGTCCTATGTACTAGAAAGGTTCAAGAAGACTGTTGTGTGGGAGCAACTTTAACACTACCTGGATTAGGGTTTTGTATGTGTGCTCAGTTTAGCTGAAGGCTCTTTTATGACTCAAGACCCCTCTGTTAAAGTAGTGACAAACCTACTGTTAATTAAAATGCTTTAAAATCAAAACAAAAAGCAGAACTTAGATCCCGTCAATTGTGCAAGTCTCTGGTTTTCCTGCCTTTTCCAAAGCTGTGTTGCCTTTCCTGTGTCCTAACCCACACAGCCAGGCAAGCAAGGAGCAGCTTTCTGACAGCTAATTAAGCTTCTAAAAATAATTGGCTTCAGCAAGTTATACTTTGTTTTGTTGATTTACTTCTCTCTATAATTTAGATGTAGCCCCTAGAGCTGTGTGTGTGAATGGTGGGTTGTTGTTTTTTGCTTGTTTTTTTTTTAAATCATACTGCAGTTTGCTGTTCCCAGCATGCTCTGCTGGGGCTTGCAAACCCCACACCAGCAGGGAACCAATGTGTATCGCCTATGCATGGCCCACACTTCTCTGCAGATCATCACAACCTGACCTGACTCCTGCATTCAAGTGCTGAATACCTTTGAGGATGTTGGCTGAACAAATGGACTCTGCAGAAAGAGAGAGTCATCATTTGGACCCACAAAATATTCCCCAAGCCTGGGACAAGCAGGTCAGTTCTGCTTCTCTTCCTGTCCTCTCCTCCCCGCTGACATCAGCTCCTGAAAGGAGGGGCCTGGAGCTTCCATTCCTCCAGAGACATCTCCTGCCAGACAGGACACAGGACGGGGTGCTGAGGTGACAGAGGCAATTTGGTGACGTGTAGAGATATCAGCAGCACCTACTTTGGGGAAAATGAGGTGGGAGGATGTGCTGAAGTGTACATAGTTGGGGATGTGTAACAGAATTATAGGGCCAGAACCTTAGCTGCTGTAAATTGGTGTAACACCATTGACTTGCTTTTTTTATACACACTTAATTCAGGCCCTGATTATTCATCCCAGGTTTCACCTAATATGTGCCCCTACACTCACGCTCTTTCACCTACACCTGCCATTGAAGACTTACCCATACCTAGTCAAGTTCAGTGATTCCCCAAACCAATCAATCTCCCCCTGTCTCCTGCCTCTTCCCTACACAGTGTCCTCCAGCTCTCCACCCACCTCCTTCCCCTCAGCAAACAGCCAGCTGGGGATGCTGCTGTCAGAGAGGTCCTGAGGCAATGGGTGTGTAATGACCATTTCACTCAGTGCTGCTTCTGATGATCTCAGTTGGGGAGTTTTTACTTCCCAGGGAACCAGGCTCCTCCACCCACGGAAGATAGTTACTGGGATTCTAGCCTCACAGGGTTCCTTGGCTTAGAGTTCTCCCCCACTCTTCCAGTCACTGGATCCTGTTATACCATTCTCTGCTAGAGTGAAGAATCCTTTATTAACTCATTGTTCCCAGGTAGGCACTTACACATTGTAAGCAAGTCACCCTTTAGACTCAAAGAGAAGATTATCACTGAACCATGTTTTCTAATCCTTTAATCATTCTCTTGGCTCTTCTCTGAACCCTCTCCAATTTATCAACATCCTTCTTGAACTTTGGACACCAGAACTGGACACAGTATTTCAGTAGCGGCCATACCTGTTCTAACTACAGAGGTAAAATAACCTCTCTATTCCTACTTGAGATTCCCGTGTTTACAAATCCAAGAATTAAATTAGTGCTTTTGGCCACAATATTGCTGTAACAGGGCACTCACCCTCTTGAGCTCCTCCAAGCAGTGAGGTGCAGTATTATAGTCCTTTTCTCACCCCTGGTGCCCCTTGAAGGCTGACCTTGGTAGGTCTTCAGTGGCTTGACCCTCTAGTAACATTACCAAGGCTGAATGAACTCCATTGGGGGTACCAAAGAGTGCAATAACTAAATGGTCTATTTTACATTGCTAATGTCTTCAGCCCTAGCTCTGGGCCCTTAAAATTCAGCACTTTGTTCAGGCTCTCAGATAAGCCTTGTCCCCTTTTGGGGTTTATATAACTTTACCTGTGGGGGAACCCCAGACCCACCCACTATGCCAGATTCTAACCCAGGGACCTTGCACACAGCAGCCATAGACTGTTTAGTCCCATCCATCATTGGGATTTCTCTAGGCTCCTTCCTACCAAGGCTCTTATTTGTAGTCCTGGCTCAGGGGCCTCAGGTTCTTCTCTAGCACTAAACTACAGAGGAGCACCCTTCTTCATTCCTTCAGTCCCAGCCAGGAACTGATCTGTTAAGTTCCTGCAGCTACTTTTATTTGAGCCTGCAGGGCTCTGATTGGCTGTTGCTAGCCCTTATGGCTCTTGGAGAACCAGGCCACTCTAGTTCCTAAAATGGCTGCTTTAGTGATGTCTTGTGAGGCAGGCCTAGAAGACCCAACTTTACTGCTCTTTTGCTCTCACCTTGCTGTTTCCTGAGGTGGAGTGTAACAGAACAATGGGGCCTCCATCAGGGAAGCAGGAAGGCCTGGCACACCCCATCACTGTTACACCAGGCACTCATGTTCAGCTGATTACCCACCATGATCCTCAAATCTTTTTCAGCCTCATTGCTTCTTGGGATAGAGTCCCCCCGCATCTCCACCCTGCCTGTAAGTACGGCCAACAATTGCTGTTCCTAGAAGTATGTTATTTACCCATATTAAAATGCATATTGTTTGCTTGCACCAAGTAATCCAGGCCGCTCTGTATCAGGGGCCTGTCTGCTTCCTTATTTATCCCTCCCACCATTTTTGTGTCACCTGTACGCTTTATCAGTGATGATTTTATGTTTTCTTCCAGGTCATTGGTAAAACTGTTAAATAGTGGAGGGCCGAGAACTGGTCTCTGCAGGACCCCACTGAGTTCAATGATGATTCCCTATTTACAGTTACATTTTGAGACCTATTAGCTAGCTTTCAATCCATTTAATGTGTGCTATGTTAATTTTATATCTTTCTAGTTTTTTAATCAAAATGTCACGTGCTTCCAAGTCAAATGCCTAATAGAAGTTTAAGTACCGGTATATTATGTCAACACAATGCCCTTTATCAACCAAACTTGTACTCTTAGCAAAAAAGATATCAAGTTAGTTTGATCCATTTTCCATAAACCCATGCAGATTAGCATTAATTACATTACCATCTTTTAATTATTTATGAATTGAGTCCTGTATCAGCTGCTCCATTATCTTGCATGGGATCAAGGTCTATAATTACCCAGATCAGCCTGTTTACCCTTTTTAAATATTGGCACAACATTAGCCTTCTTCCAGTGTTCTGAAACTGTATGGTTTCCTAACATTTGGGGGGTTGAAGTTGTACCTTCCAGAAGGAGGTGGGGAGAAGGCAGTATTGAGCAGCAGTGGTCTTAACTCCAGTGTTTCTTGTAAGTGAATACATATTTAGTACTTTTCTTATAACTCATTTCCTCCAGCCCCCTAGACATTTTGCTGTTGTCCTCTGAATACTTTCCTGTTTGTGGTAATCTGTCTGGGCATACAGTGACCAGAACTGAATATAACATCCCCAGCATGGTTGCACTGAGTGACCTAATTTTCTCAACCTCAGTCGTGCAGAGATTAACTTTACCATAACAACTGATGCAAACTCCTAGTTAGCTGATGTAAAACATGGAAATAAAAAAGAAATATCCACAAATAACAACCAATCTGGTGGCAAGTGCAATTTGATGACATTTCTCTTGCACTAGGCAAGGCAACTTAAGAGAGGACCATGTCAGGGTGGATTCTTGACTGGTCTCAATAGTCAGTCATCCTTCAGACAAATCATACATTTTTGTAGTTTTTCCTCAAAACAGTCTCCCATCCCCTAATGATTGTGCTTATGCTATGTGCCAACTAGTCTTCTCTTGCACTGAGCAGTGAATGGAGATTTCTAGAGGACACTCAGAGGGAAATATTGTCAGAATCCTAGGACAATATCTCAGTTTTGTGACAACATTCTGCAACCATATAACTGCAAAATACCAGTACCCTTGAACTTGAAGCCTAGTCGAGAAACAGGCTCCTTAGAAAGTCACTTAGCCTTTCTGTGGGTAGAATTTTCCAAAGTGCCCAAGTGATACAGGAGCACAAATCCCCCTGGAAACTAAGGGGGGTTGGCACCTAACTTCCTTAGGCTCTTCTGAAAATCCCAGCATGTGCCTCCGTTTTCTTGTCGGTAAAACAGGACTTTTCTTTCCACTTCTGGGTGCTGTGAGGCTTAATTCATGTATATGTGTCAAATGCAAAGAGATCTTCAAGGCCTCATGGGGCAACAGAGCAGGACACAGTGTAAAATAATCAGAAATGGTGGTTTCCAAAGCTCAAAGATCACAAACTGATTAGCACAAACAGTGCCCTTAAGATGAAATTTTACACTAGTGAAGTGTGGTAATCATATACATTTACTGTCCAGTGTATGATCTTGCTACCATAAAAGACCTCTTAATTAGACCCCCTTGAAAACGAAGAAGTAAAACCTGATTCAGAACCTCCCTGTATAGTTACATACCCAGACAAACATTTTTGTCTTCATATTTTCTGTAGTTTTTCAGGTTCTTCAAGATTTTTTTAATCTATCTTAAAAGGCCACACTACAGAAGGGAACTAGCTTCAGATTGAACAACTTCACTTTTGGGCAACTTTTTATTCATAGCATACAGACAATTAAAAGAACAACCTTCCCACTGTTATTACCAGTAGACCTGGTCAGGAATTTTTCAATGAAATGTTTTTTTTCATCTCATAATGCCAGTTCATCGAAACTGATGCTTTTCAAGGAAACGTATTGGTTTTGATGACTATTTTGTGGGGAAGGTTTCTCAGGTCCTGAGTAGAATTTCTGGAAGAGAGGGAATGGGGAGGCGGGGGGAGAGAGACCGACTGACCAACTACCCCAGAATAGCCACCAATAGTCAGAAAAATCACCTAGGATGTGGGAGACCCATATGGAATCAGCCTGATAGCTAATTGCCCCAGCAATGTGTACTAATACTTAAGAGAAACAAGATGGGTGAGGTAATCTCTCTTACTGGACTAACGTCTGTTGGTGAGAGACACAAGTGTTTGAGCTACACAGAGCTCTTGTTCGGTATGGGAAACCTATTCAGAGTGTCACAGCTAAATACAAGGTGGAACAGACTGATTAGTATAAGTAGTTAATATATTTTAAGGGACCATTCAAGGTGAAAGAGGCCTTTTACACCCCTCCAGTCATAGGGGGGAAAGGGAGCAGAGGATGGGAGGCGGCACCCAAGCAGGAGAGTTGTTAGTGGGTTACAGCTTGTTGTAATAAGCCATAAATCCAGTGTCTCTATTCAGGCCATGATTTTTAGTGTCTAGCAAAAGTATGAATTTAAGCTCCGACTCATCTTTTGAAAGCATTATGTAGGTTGACTTCTGGGAGAAGGACGTCACTTGACATCCAATGTCTAGGCTGGGATCGCTTGCTATTAATATAATATCCTGGGACCAACACAGCTTCAACAACACTATATACTAATCCTTACGCCTATTAAGCCTTTTACCCATGTTAGAGAACAGCAATTAAACTTAGCTTAACTACATCTCCAGCTAAAATTGTTCCTAATACAGTTTGGTACCAGCCATGCTGGGTCCTTGTGTGCAGTAGAATTTTTCAGCCACAATTCCCAATAGGTGCGACTCCACCACTGTTAGTAACTGTAGAAGATGGATTGATGCCATGGCTCAGGTGAGCTTGTGCAGTTTTTACCACGGAGTTTGTTAATACTGCTCTGGGCACGGTTAGATGACATGATGGTTAAAAACCTGAGGTCTGTCATTGCTGGTACCACTGGTGAAAAAGTGGGAATTATATGTCTGAAAAAGTCCAGTGTAGACGCTTTTGGCAGCCTAGAGCCCCTCCTCCCCCCACTTCATGCTTTAACTTTTAAAAAAACTTTTGCTGTTTTTGCTGATAAATGATTTATTTGCTCCTTTGTATTCTGGTTTCTCAGCAACTCTAGCATCTCTGCCTAACTATTCATATTGGACCTGTTTTGCCTTTCTCTCACACAGTTTGACAGTGGTATAACCCCACTGCCTTCAATGGCAGTTTCTCTTACTTTATACTAATGCAAAGGGAGACTTGTGCATTAAGGCTGTGTTGGACTGACCCAAAATTTGTTGCACTGTATGCAAAGTAAAGTTTGGAGACCTTCGTGATTTCTGTAACTGGCTTAGCAGACTTTCAGGGGAACAACTTGACAACCAGGTATCTGGAGTGGGAGCTCTCACTATATTAATATAGTTAGAAGGGGGAGGATTTTGGCAGCTGCAGGGAGTTGCACCATTTTATATTTATTCCACTCCAGTAAGGAGGAATGATAAGTGGGGAACGTGTAGTTCTGTGCTGAAGGGGTTGCAACACCATGAGTACCCTCACAATGCACCTTTCTATCCATCTGGACACTTGGCACTTGCCTAGGGTTAGATCAGATGCTAAGTCATAACTTGCTGTGTGTTATCATTATTAGTGGAACATTCAATTATTTTCAAAGGAGGGGGGTATGAACAAATGTATATTTAGACTTTATCAAGTACTGTACAAAACAGAATTTAAAAGTTTGGGGCGCCACCTAGTGGCAGCAAAGCAATATGCTCAGTTTGCAATAATGGCTCAGGTCAGAAAGCCCCACTGAGGGCACTGTCCACTGCTGGATTGCAGCAGATGATTAAAACAGGACAATGCCAATTTAAAAGTCGTATATTGTAAACTAACTAATTTCTTTGACAATAACCTCATCATTAGAAAGTTTATATTTTATTTATTTTTATCAGTCACTATTGATGTTGGCTGTTCACTTTCTGCACTTCTCTCAGATTGGCCAATCAAATATCAAGGAAGACAGTCTCACTTTCACGTCCTCAGCATACAATGTTTGGGCTGTAAACAATCTAGAGAGATGTTTAGTTGTTTAAAAACAATATATGGGTGGAAACATTTCTATTAGGTTATATTTAACTAGATAGTAGGGTGACTGCTCTTCGTATTTTCCATCTAGGTCCCCCTCGCTCCTGTATCTGAGTACTTCCCGTGCATTAATTGAGTAGCAGAACACCTCTGTGTGGTAGACAGGTCGTAGTATCCACATTTGACAATGGAATAGTGAGGCAGCAAGATTAAATGGCGTGCCCAAGGTCACCCAAAGTCAATGGCAAAGCTGCCTGCAGATTCCCGGTCCAGCAACTTAACTACAAAATTGCCCTTCTTTTCAAATACAGAATGTCCCATTACCTATATCTTCTAAGACTTGATGCATGTGAATAGGTGAAAAGTATGTTTTCAAATGCACTTAAGTTTCATTTTGTGATTTCTGCTATAAATAATACTGTGTTCCTTAAAACTAAGCTTTGTCCCTTTATTTCCTTGAAATATAGCTGGTTACCCTTTTGACAGTGTCCCTTTTAAAGAACACATTTAGTGCTTTTCTGCCTGTGTGTATGGGTTAGGGTAAAGGGTTTCTAAAGGAATTTCAAACATAGACATCTAAAACTATCTTGGGCTAAACTGTACAAAACCAGCAACATTTATTCAGGTCCAAAGACTCCATTTAATGGTAGCTTCCAGCTCTTCTGTCCCAGCTGAAGCAATAGAATTGCTATTCCTCAGGACGGACTAGCAATTTTGAACTGATTTTTAAAGGCTCAATTAGGGGCTACATAACAGCCCCATGGCTAAATTCCCAACAAGATAAAAGTTTACAGCATAGCATTAACTGTTCTATTTCTTTTAGGTCAGCTATTGTGTAAGAGGTTATTTTACCTTGAAAAGCAGCCAGACTTATCCTGAGGCAGCAAAGCTGCAATTCAGAATTAAATAGAGCCTGGACAGTATTATCAAGTTAAAATTCACATTTAATTACATGCATTAATAATCTTATTAAAGTAGGCCTAATTTCAAAAAACTTACTTCTCACTAGTTTTTAGTTTTCTTTTTGTATTTTTCTCTGCTTGGGCAATGAAAATAAATAGTCTAGTCAGTTTCACCATTTTCACATTCTCTTGCACTGGTGAGCTGTTGCAAATGTTGTAGTTACATCCATTGCAGGGGAATATATTTTAATCAAAACTGATTCCACTGAAATTTTTTTTTAATTATGTATCCATTTCTATTGCTATTCTGTTGCTTGCTTTTAAACATTTTAAGTGGGCCAAAGTACACTTGATAATGCTCCCTTTAAAATGTTTTTGTATTTTTTTTTCACTGACACGATACAGGATCTATAGTGCATCCAATTTCAGAAAGCTTTTGTCTTTTAATGCAATAAATTTGATTTGTACATAATAGCTGAATTAGCTTTTGCAATTAGTGTAATATTTTATGTACAGGAAGTAACACTTAACACCACTACTCAATGCTTACCATTTCACAGAGCACTACTCATGTTAACTAACTAACCCTTGCACCATCCACTGAAGCAGGGTAACATTGCATATTTTACAAATGGAGAAACTGAGACAAAAGTTAAGGATGGGATCTTCAGAAGAGCTCAGCATTGGCCTAATTCATATCACATTGCTTCCCAACAGTAAGTGGCAGAGCTGAGAATTTAGAAGTAAGTAGGCCTGAATCCATAAAAGGACTTAGGTGTTGTAATGCAGAGCATTGCAATGCCTGTTAGGTACCTAGAAAAAAGTCACAGGAACACTACTGCAATCCACAAAGCCTGAGATAGGGAGCCAAGAATGCAACCCACAAAGCCAGCGTGCCAAGGGGGAGCTACCGAAGGCAGCCACAGGGAAATGTGCACAAAAGGGATGTGCCCTAACTCCCACTCCTGACATAAAGATAGGTGCCTAAGCCTGAACTAGTGATCCATGAAGTGGCAGAAGATGGACACAAGTGACTCTACAATGAAGTGCAGTGGTGCCTAAAAATGGGATTTCGGTGCCTAAATCTGGGGATTAGATTTACCCAAACACATTTATGGATTGGGGCCCTAAAGTTGACTCCTGTGCTCCAGCCATTAGACCACACTAGCTCTACGCTCTAAAGCAGTGGTTCTCAAACATTAACAACCCGAGGAACCCCATTTTGATTCAAAATTTTTCAGACTTCCAAGCCCCTCGCTCAGCCCCGGGCCCTGCCCTCATCCCTTCCTGTCCCCGCTACACCCCTGCCTCTCCTCTTCACCACCTCTTTCTGCCCCCCTCCCCCAAGCATGCCCCATCCTGGCTCCTTCCCCTCCCTCCCAGCACCTCCTGCACGCGCTGAACAGCTGTTCCCCCACCGTGCAGGAGGAGTTGCAGGAGGGAAGTGGGGGGAAGAGTTGATCAGCAGGGCCCGCAGACCTCCTGGAGTACCCTTGTAGACCCCAATTTGAGAAACACTGCTCTAACAGATACAAAGTACGCTGCCTGTATAACAGAGTGGGACCACTAATTTTCTTTTATTTTCTATTAGATCTGTCAGACATGGGGGGGGGGGGGAGGGGGGGTTACTCAGATCAAGTCAACCAGGTAAGATTCAATCTTATTTGGCCCCTGTGGTAAAGCATTTAGTAGAAGCTTCCAGGCCATTTAAAAAAAAAATAAAGGTTCTTGTTCCTTTTGTGATCAGAAAATCTTTTTGTGGACCAAATGCTGAGGAGCAGAAATTTCCTTTAAGATACTGAATGTGGGTGTCGTTGATCCAACCCACAATGATACATTTATAGGCACATGCAACAATATGTTCATTATCATTGTTATAACTGTCCTCCCTCTGTTTGTTACACCCCCTTGTCACATCTTGTCTTAATTCAGCAGGAAAGCCCACTGGGGGGATGGCCTCTGCCTGGGTGCTACTGATGTACAAGTAAACTTGAAAACCACATGCCCCTTCAGCATGTTGACTATATTTACTATTGTCCCTAACTGCTGATTTAGCACATGAAGTCTTGAGGGACAACTGTTTTGAAATACTAGAAGTAAGAGCATATTTCCTTAATAGCTGGAGGCCACACCATGGGTTGTTAAAAATTGGTAGACAGACAATAACATTATTGATGGGCTGAGTAAAAATATAGGATCAAACAATCAATATCTTTGCTTGTCACATATATACTTATATACTACAATACTATATAATACTTATATAATACTAGCATGTGAACAAGTGTTAGTAGCCTTTGTTGCTGGCAAACCACCTTGACCTTCCCATATTACTAAATGGGATGTGGAGACAGTACTAGCGACTTCCCAGCTAGGTGGAGAGAAGAGTCCTGGTGTTTCTTTAGTATGGAAAAAATGAGAACCTCCGCTGTAAAGCTGCACTAGTGATTAGATTCTGAAACTATACCATGCCGTGGTTACTGTGCAACAGGACATGTGCCAGCCTTGAAATTACCCCCAGACTTAAGCCTCAGAAGTGTATGTGTACAAGAAATCTAACAAACAAAAGATCAGAAGCAGCAGGTAAATGTCAGATATAGTGTTTTTAAAGCCTTGGATTGTAAGCCTCAGATTGCTTTTATTGTACAGGCTAAAGACTCAAATAGGGTTAGGTTACATACATTATTACACAGTGCATATGTGCAACAAGCTTGAAGTATCACTAAACTACCAAATCAAGAACTATTGATGTCACCTAAATAAAAAGTTGGTATCATCTTTAACCTCTTTCATACAAGTCAAACTGATATTTCTTTATGTACAGATGATATTTGTGGACTAGTTAAAGATAATCTCAAAATCAGAGCTTTAATCATAACCCTTACAATGGATAACTTCGTAACAGGCTCTCCTAGTTTATGTACTTGACAGAACTTCATTATCCTGAAGACCAAAAACTGAGATTTTAAAGCAACTGATATTTTTACTTCTCTCAATCATGCTGTAACACAATGTACTCCTTACTGAAAATAGTGTATTGTATAGGCTCCTTACTGAATGCAGAATGTTTTACTATGTGAAAAAAAGTTAGTGACTTATGGGTACATTAAGAAATAGCAATTAATTGTTTGCAAAATGCTAATTTATTGATATATTTTAACTGTGTAGCTCCATGCAAGGGTACACTTTACAAATTACAGAACAAGTAAAGTTCTTTCAACAGCATTTTGTACTTGCATCCCCTTTAATTCCTAATCAGTATTGTGAAATGAGTTGTTCAGAAGGTAAATTTCTAAGGAATTACTTATAAATCTAGTAGAACAAAAACATTTAGAAGCTTTAGTTGTTTGAGAACCCAAAGTATGTATTTATCATAAGCAGCATATGGTATCTGCACCAAATCCCCAAATTATATATGCAGGAGAAGCCACATACAGTATCTGCATGAAAATCCAAGGAACACTTTAGGTACACATGGTACCTGAAAATCTGTAGCAGCCCCAGAAGTTAACTTAATAAGAATGACAAATGCCCAATGAACTTACAGTTTCTGTAGCAGGGCTAGATGAAGGATTAACAACAAAATACAAACAAACATGTTTGAGTGAGCCCTGTTCTCATTTGCACAATTAAATCTGAACAGTGCATACTCAAATTCAGCACACTAGTGACATCTGCACTATGACACCACCCCAGCAGAACCATGCACTCCAGGAGCCCTTCCCTAGACCACAGAGGAGAAAGCCAGCCATTTGCCCCTTGTGGCTGGCTTACAGATCCTGACAGTGGTCTGCCACCCTGAGATGGTAGGCTCTACTGGGCTGCTATCAAGATCAGACTACATTTATGGTGCAGTATCACCATGGTTTGGCTGAATTTTATGGTTGAACTTCACACTTTTTCAGGTTTCTTTGCACTTAATTTGTCATTTCTTAAAGGCAAACAAAATACATTTACTTTAAAAGAAACATTTATTTTCTCAAGTCACACAGTTTTAAACAGATGTAGGACAACTTATTTCACATTTTGAGCCTTCACCAAAGCGCACACACACTAAGTCACATGTACAGTAAGTGTTTTTCTATTATAATTCTTCCTGGACTGAAATATCATTAAGGTGCATAGGCAGATGAAGACTCGCATTTTAGAGAATGGTTCATAAATCTGTATGAAAAGTGACATGTAAAAACTTTTCATGTTATCAAAGTCTTTTCACAACATAAATGTTAAACAATTCATAAGCTTGATTTCAAAACAATAAAAACCCAGCCACCCTAAATCAAATAGAACATATTACCAGTATATATTCTTCCAAAAAGATTCCCAGAACTTTAAAATAAGTTTCAAATATTTACAGATTTATAACTTAAGTGCTCATTTGCTCTAATCTTTTAATCATGCAAGAGTTGCAAAAGGAGAGATGTGTTTCTTACAGAGGCTTTTCTGAAAATGCAGTAAAACTCTTCACTCGTGCAAAGAACAAAGGGGTGTACATCTTGTCAATGTCAAAAGCAGAGACGGCAGTCTCACCAGTAGATCTACAAAGAATGGTACAAAAGTGAGTTACCTTCATCAAATATAAACTGCCATTTAAATCCTTCAATCCTGTATTCAGGGGAGTGATAAGAAGTAATCCAGTATTTTCATAATGCAAAGTGTGCACAAAGCCACAGACACACAAGCTAACCTCGTACATATAATGCCATGTCACGTTGAAAGCGTGACTTGTATTTTGGCTATCTCCTGTCTATCCAGTATGTGCTTGTATTATTAATAAAATGATTATCAAGATAAGCAATGACATTCCACACTGCATTATACTTTCTATTCCTGATATAGGATTCAAAATTTGGAATACAAGGAGGAGGATATTGCCCTAGTAAAGCAGCCGCAGCTAGGAATGTTTCATGTAAAAATACCATATATGCATGCTTCAGTGAGAATCATGGCTCTATACTACAGTAAAGTGATATATCTATTAGCCTATTTAATGCTCACAGAGTTAGATTCCCAGTTATGCTCTCTAGCACGAGGATAGCCTCCTGACCTATACAAATTGATTTGTGCAACACCGTTGTTCTGCACCAGTGTGAAATTTGCCCGTTGGCTGAAGTCTAGCATAAGGGCTATACACCATGTAAGCCCTGTTTGGAGGGTTTAATTGGGACTTAAATAGTGCATAGCCCTTGTGCTGTCCAACAAGTGAACAACTCCTATAAAACACAATGTCACAGTGTAAGAGTTAAAATCTTTTTAAGGATAACTCAGGTTGAAAATATCAACTACTTAACTTCCCTGAAGTGGGATTCCCCCCCCACACACACACCACAGAAACCATCATTCTGCTCATTCATGATCAACTGCAGGCTCAGTGCACTAAGAATTGGTCCCTACGCAAAACCGGAGCAGAAAACCTATACATGGGGTAGTATAAAAGAGTTGGGGGGCATCACTCTCTCCCCCACCATTCAGCTTCAGGAACATCTGGGTAGCCAAGCTATGGCTGCTGCTACTATAGTCAACAGGCAAGAGTAGTGACCACAGCCCTCTGTGCCCCTACAACTCGAAGGTCTGAGTTAGTGGGTATGCCACGGGTCATCTGCTCATCTCTCTCACAGCCAGACATAGTAGTTGGGCACATTACTCCACAGCTCACAGGGGCTTGGAGAGTATCCTTGCAGAGGCTCTTTGCAGCATACCCTGCTTTTAAAGCTTCACAAGCCCATAGAAAGGAAAAGGTGTAGCTCTAGAGAGCAGAAGTTTTCCAAAACCTCTTTACTAGGAACAAAAATATTTCTGCTTAGGATTGCCGAGTACAGAAGATCAAATACTATTCACGAATCTTACTAAACTGCAAAAACTCCATGCCTTCATGTTTAGGATACTTTCCCATACTTTACATTGCCAAAAAGTAGTGATCCTGTAAGTTCTTAGAATGCTAACAAAATGCCAAACCAAGACCATAATTTTATTTTCAAGTCATTTGTTTAAACCACAAAACTCATTTTATCATTGAACAGATGAATGCTTCCGGCCTTATTACACACAAACATCTTTCCTTGCTCTTGTTCTCAATTTATTAACTTACTTGTAAGTTATGTTACAAGAATGATGTATCCAAACAAGCTTGTTGAATCTCTGGCGGCCACTGGAACACAGCTGTAGTCCTACATGAAAACTGTGCTCTGTTTCTGGTACAGAAACACGGCGGAAATACCTGTATTTGTGGTAGTCAATTGGTTTCTGTACAATAAACACAAAGTTTAGTGACACACAAAGAACATGCAGCACTACCATGGTTTATCATAACACTTTAAATAAGCGTGAAGACAGATCCTGAAACAGCAAAAACTCCATGCCTTCATATATAGGATACTTTGCCTTCATATATAGGATACATTGCCAAAAAGTAGTGATCCTTTAAGTTCTTAGAAGGAAAGAGTGATAACAAAATGCCAAACTAAGACCATAATTATTTTATTTTCAAGTCATTTGTTTAAACCTCAGAACTCTTAGCATGTTTTACCACTTCCTTATTTAGCACATATCCTACACTATACATAGGAAACTCTAGAATTAAGTAGTAATATTACTTGAAAAATTGTTTAACGTATACCAAGCTACATATGGAACAGGATTTCATAGAAAATAAAATTTCTCCTCAAACCCTATATTGAGTTTAAAAAACTGAGACTAAGTTAGCTGCATGTACAATACCACAACCTTGTCATTACTTTGACGCCACTTACTATAGGTGTTTCTTTTTTTGTGCAACATCTGTTGTTGAAAGTTATTCCCAGTTAAATTCTTGACCAGGTATTGATTATTTAGATTCATTTATTTAATGCTGCAAAAATAAGTTTCCTACAGATGAAGGGTGATGTCATAAAAAGGTCTTTGCTGTTCCTTCCACTTTTTTCTTCTTCCTCTGACTTAATTCTCATGCCACCATCTTGTGAGCTGGGGATACACATCTTTTTAAATTTAGCAAGGCTGTTATAAATTAATACAGGCCTTGTGTAGCAATCAAGCTTGGGGAACAGCTGTCAGAAGAGGGCTTACTGGGGGAGAAATGGTGTCTAAGTGTGAACAAAGTCATTTTACAGCAAACAAATAGGCTTGGCACGATAATATTGATTCAGAGAGACTGCTTTCTTGCTTCAGAAAGTTAATATATTTTTGGAAGGAGACAAGTAAGTTGTTATATTTTACAAGTGCTCTAATGTGTGGTAATTTATCTGACATCACTTCATGCACCAAGTTCATTAGCGAGTCTCTGGTACAGTCACACCTCCATATGCTCTTTAAAGACTCAATTGTGGGGAAGCCTTAAGAAAAAAAAATCCCACTCTCCTTACCCTCTTGTTCTCTTATTGCTCCATATTTTATTTTGGTACCTACCTCTTCCTTCTTCTTCATTAATACAGCAAATACTTTGGTTTGATTGTCTGTATCCTGGGAGAGGCGATAATGGCCAAGTAAGATTGCATCAGTTCTAGAAGGTTAAAGGGATGGTGTCAAGCATGTACTGTTAGGGATACTAGTTTTTATTTGTTACAAAAACACCTAAGCATTAAGACTGACAATAGTTGTAAGATCTATTTTTCCTTCCATTACTGACTTGTGTGCCCATTTTAAGGATGTGAGCCTTTGGCCCAGGGAATATTTCTGTGTTTTGTAAAGCATCAGGCCTATTATAGGTGATTAATTATAATGTTCATAAAATTGCTTTTTAGTATTTTTCTTAGGTAGGACAGAGTAGATTGGCTAGTCAGTTTTTTAAAAATCTAATTTCTAGTTATTTTCACTTTCAAATTCTTATGTAAATAGCTCAAAACTGCATTGTTTTAGAGATGCAAACACATTTCCACAATAATTTAACAAGTTCATGGGAACATTTCAAGGAGGAAACATCCTCCTTGACCCAGAGAAACGAATATATTTCCTTGATTTCTTCAACTCCTTCCTATACGTTCACTTCTGTTCAGATAGCCTTTCACGATTTGCCCTCTTTTCCTACTTCCTTGCCTTTCTTGGGAGGGGGAGGGGGGAATCCTGAAATCACAAGACCAACAGTGCAGGTCTCTTACATCTGTTCACTCTGAGTTTCTCCAGACATTGTCCCAGGCCTTGATCTTACAATCAGATGTCTGATTCCAGAATCAGGGTCTTAAATTGTAATGTCCCTTGAAGCAGGGACTAGGTCTTGTATTTTTCTGTAAAGAACTATGAATATCTCTGGCACAATAGAAACAATAAATGATGTTTCCGTTGTTGTTCTTACTTTTTCCTAAATTTAGAGGCTAACACGAGTTAACATGGTTAAGGACTGGAATAAATTGCCTAGGGAGGTTGTGGAATCTCCATCATTGGGGATTTTTAAGAGCAGGTTGGACAAACACCTGTCAGGGACGGTCTACATAATACTTAGTCCTGCCCTGAGTGCAGGGGACTGGACTAGATGATCTTTCGAGGTCCCTTCCAGTTCTGTGATTCTATGAAAAGTGTCCTTTTTCTGCAGGGTAAAAAACAAGGAGTGAGGCAGACAAATGTGCAATTTCAACATACCTTGTATTTTTAGTTCGTAAACGAGGAACAATAGATTGAGGATCTTCAGGAGTTGTTAGCATCATTACCTGACCATCTGGGAAGAATCTCATGTATCTGCAAAAAAACAATTATACAATAAAAACCTGGAAAAAGTAGTAGACATTCTGTTTTTTCATGGGAGCCCTTCACAGAAAGGTGTAGTATTAGAGATGCTAATTCCTGGCATTTAAAAACAGATTTTCAGACGCATAGAAACAGCTCATCAGAAACCAAAAGCCCTGGTTTGGGAGACTACGTGATGAAACTATGCAGACTTTTGCAAGAGCACAAAAGTTAAGAACTTTTGTTCAGAGGAGGAATACAGAAAAGGAGCTACTGTCCAGAAGTCAAGATGAACCTTATATAAACTTTGGGAACCTTCTTCCTACCCAATACCCACTGAGATAAGTGTAATTAGCTCTTAACTCATATTAATCTGAAGTCTGTGTGATGGTGCTGCTCTACCTTAAGTATCAGATTTGAGATCTGCTAAGATCAGATACCAAATCTAGAAATACAGGTTGATACTTTCCAGATCATATGAATGATTATGAAATTGACTGGTATCCTGTAGCTCATTTTAGACTCAGGATGGGACAGCAGAGTAGAACAATTAGCTATGTGAATAGTGGAATGAGAAGGCTAAGAAAGGCAGTGAATGAATAATTGGAAAGAGTTAAAAGGCAGATTTAAAAAACCCAGCCTTTAAATCTACTTGCTTGGTTATGAGAAAATTTAAAGTAATTTTTATTTGATCTCTTTTTTTTTCTTTCTGAGCACTATTTTGAGGGACACAAAGGAAGGAATGATTTGGAAAGAGGGAGAAATCAGTGGCATCTTTAAAGTTCTAGTTTTACCGACATGAGCAGAAGGTGCAACTGAGGAGGAAAATTAGTTTCTAAACCCATCTCTATTGACCAGATCTAACAGTATTCCTTATGGCCTTGATCCTGGAAATACTTACACCAAGTAACTTTACACGCTTAGCGTTTCACTGAGCTCAACTGAACTACTAGTGTTTGCAGTATTGAGATCTATATTTGAATGAACAGTACTTGAAGAGAGGGGGAAATACTTCCCTCACTCAGTTTACTACAGTTCTACCTGTAATATTCCACTTGGTGCCATGCTCTATAGAAACCATCAAGAGACTGCTCTCCTTGACGTATGTATGTTGTCTTGCTGATGTACACACCTACAGAAATGAAGCAAATAAGAAAATAAGTACCTAAATATTTAAGCATCTTTTAAAAGTGCATAAACATACAAAATTAAAAATTATGGCTGTATAGGTTTTCAGCTACATTTTTATTACCTAAAGAGGAGGAAGAAGTTTCTTTTAAAGATGATATGCATATTCAAAACCCAACTGAATTCAGATAAGGCCTAACATTTGTGGCACTATATAATTAGACAGAAATAAAAAATTACCCAACTTTTTTCTGGCAAAATCATACATAACAATGAAGACATCTGTTTCCAAAAATACTCCTTACCATCAAATCGAACACGGGGCCTTTCCAGAAACATTTCTCTCCAGGAGGTATAAGGAACAAGTTTGTTACAGCTTCTGCCCCAAACCCTCAAACAGGCTTGATGCCAGATTTCAGGATCCCTAGTGAAGATATAAAAGCAAAACCCATAGCTTTACAGCACCTTGGTGAACTCCAATATCAAAGCACAAAAGACGAGTGGGGAATTTTAAGAACGTAGTGGTAGATGGGGTGTGGATAGAGTTAAAGGCACTTTTCTTAGACTGCTTAATTACTAAATAATTAAACCACACAGAACTTGGAATCATTGAGAAGCTAGAAAGCCATTTTCTCATCAAAAAGTACAACATATGACGCAGTGACAATAGTGTGTGAGTGTGAGAGAGAGAGAGAGAGAGAGAGAGAGAGAACAAAAAAAAACCTGGCATTGCTTTGTGATGTCTACATGGTGATCACAGTCAGGCTATTATTTTAGGACTCAACTCCATTTAACAATATGTCCTCTCTTTTGTGAGTAAAGGTACTCCTTGCTCGTAAACATCATTCAAATATCACCAAAACATATTAGCTTATATTAGACTAATTGCTTCTATCTATCCAGACATTTACACCACAAACATCATTGGTGTATTCGAGCACCTGATTAGTATTATCAGGAGTTTAATATGGGACTAATGAATAAATAGAGCAGGATTTAGCCCAATATATAGATGTAACAGCCTAAAAGTAAAAACATTTTCTTAATACAGGCAGCTTTCCTCTATGGATTCACTACCAGTCTTTATATACCAATACTAATAAGACCAACCTCTTATATAGTGTTTTTTTCATCAGCAGATCTCAAAGCACTTCACAAAGGTCAGTATCATTATTCCCATTTTACAGATGGGGAAACTGAGGCACGGGGAAGCAAAAAGACTTGGTCAAGGTCACCGACAGGCCAATGGTAGAGGCAGGAATAGAACCTAGGTATCCTGAGTCCCAGTACAGCATTCATCTATGAGGCAGGGTTTTTACACACAAAAATGTACTTTTTGGCAATTTTAACTGTTTATACAGCTAATATACAGTCTCTGCTCATGTTGTTAAGGTAAACAAACTGTATTCTCAAGAAAATGACAATTTGATTAAGCTGAAAAAATTGCTGGTGGCATTTAATTCCCACACGGACTTTTTCTACCTAAATAAATGTCTACAGCTATAATCTTAGTCTTTAAACTATTATAAGTATAAGATTAAGAAAAGCTCCTTGTTTTCCACCCAAAAGAACAGAAGGTGAATCTCTCACTCTATGGATAATGTTTCAATTATACCTGGCACAAATGTAAAATCCTCTGCAGACCAGAGATAGCTGCTCTAATGACCTTAGGTCCAGATCACTGGAAACCACCCATCGAAAAATGTACATTAGCACTTCCATAGGCAGCACTGTGAACAGAAAATAATTAAGTGATCACATGGTAACATGATAATAATCAAAGAAATTATTTCCCTGATCCTATTTTTGATAGCTACCAAAATCCTGTTCTTCACAGGAAATTAGAGAACAAGTTTGACTGGGAATAATCAACCAAATACCTAACATAAAAATACATAATGCACTATAAAGAACTTCACATAATATACAAATGTAAAGACACAACATGGTAACAAAATATTTTTTAGATGTGGTCTTAAAGATACAGCTACATATCTTTACAGGGCACAACAGGCATATCACTGATTTTATGAAACAATTATTCTCCAGCGGCTTTAATATATAGAGAGCTCTTTGCACACATCACACATGTAAAGTAACATTTTATTTCTTACACAACATTTTACATCTTGAGTGGAAGCCAAGATATGATTCTCTGACCTCAAAAGTTAAGTAGGTTCAGGCAATTCAGTACTTGGATGGGTCACCACTAGGAACATGTATAACCTGCAGGAAGTAGTGCTGGTGAATCAATACTGTGTCACTCTTCCCTCTGTCAGTAATGAGCCAATGAGACCCAGGTGTCCGATAGCATGGTACTGTTGAGGACCCTTTCCAATGACTTTAAACATAAATAAATCAAGATCCTGACCAAAGTTATTGACAAGTGAGATACTAGGAAAATTCTCATAACAGTAAAGGTAGAGTAAGAAAATTCGGGGGTTTTAGCCAGTATTCCATCTACTTGCAGTCCAGCTCCCTAAATTTTCTCTGTAGTTTTAGCTGGATATAATCGTCTTTACTACTTAACCTTTACTGTTAAGAGTGTTGCTGTATGCTATTAAGCAGCTGCTGTTTCTACTGCCTGGGGCTGAGTGATTCCTAAATAACCTTTACACCTATTTCACAAAAGACAAGTGTTAGATTTATTCAGTCTGCTCTGATACACTTTAGTAAAAACAGCTAGAGAAGTGTAGTGTTCACCAGTAACAGATGCTGTAGTTAAAGCTACAAAACTGTTTCTATTGAATTATAACTGTTTTTATATGTTTTGGAAAAAAGTTCTCTTTTGAATTGAAGTTTTTTGATATTTGGTCTCAGCCCTAGGTGACTTTTTTCCTGGAAAATCTGGGCAAACAGCATTTAGCCATTTGAGTAGCGAGATAGATTGGGGGGCGGGGGGACACTTATTTTTATGACACCAGATTATTTGTTCACCAGATACAAACATCTGAACTTTGGAAGTTAAAACTCAACATGGAATTATTCCTAACTGAGGAGTCATGCCTTTGCTCTATTTTGAAAACTTAATTTAGTAGCAGATACTGTCAAAATACCATTTGAAGCATATGTAATTTAAAAAAACAGGTATATTAACAACTATATTGCTCCTATACCATTGATAGCTGTACACACATGCATGCTATAGATATGCATGCATAGCAATACAGTACATAAACAGGCTCCAGTAAGTCTTTGGCAACTTAAGTGCTTAAAGGTGCATTAGCTATAACTCCTTAGAATGTAATATGCTGCTTACACAGCTAAGATCTTAAAGAAGCTTAAAAATCTTGAGCCTTTGACAAACTGGGACTTATTAACTTGAACAACACCAATGGTTATCATTTGATAGTCATCAGTCGGCCAAAGCACGTGAAACTGGATACTTATATTCTTTTCTAGTTTAGCAAGATCTAGGAAATCTAATGCAAAAAATTAAGATCGCACAAGTCAATTAAAAGAGATTGGAAAATACATATCTTCCAACAGCAATGTTAATGCAGCCCTGTTGTAAATATGTAGTAATTTTTTTATTCCTGTTTTCTTTAACATGTTACTGATTATGTTAAATGTATGCTTTATGTAGGATACGCAACATGGCCAAGTGAACATGGTACCTTAGCTTTTGACTTTCCAGACTTCTCTTTAGTCAGAATTGTACAGCCATAACATTGCATTAATGCTGATTTGCATTTTGTTATAGAATTTTTGCTGCTTGCCCCATGACTATGAACATCTTCACCTACTATAGAAAGCTATTATTTCAAATTATATGTCCACTGTATGTGTTCAAATGTATAATATTAAACTAAAGTTTTTTTTAAGACTACTGGTGAGGAATGTTGTCCAGATCATAAATATCTTATCTGCTAAAAACAAAAATTATCTATACTCTTGATGGGAAATAAAAATCTAGCATTTATGTTACGTAGTAGAAGTCTGATCTTCCCCTGCTGTCTTGCACCAAGGACTAATTATCACTCCTCCCCCTCCAAACAAACAAAAAACCTGTATGCCACTGCCATCCTTGATTAATCTAGTGTTCTCTCATTCTCTGGGTCTCACTCACATTCTAATTTCTTTCTGTATGCCGGACACTAGTTATGGAAAAAATAATAGAAGTACAGCTAAAGCACTCTTTGCTGGCATTTCAGTGTTGTAAAGGTGAGGAAGTAATGTCAGTTCAGGGCAGAGACAGTGTCTTATGTACGTACACACAGGCAGACACACACACATACACCCTACCTTTTCTCCCTAGGCCAATGGATCTGTGACTGCTGCAGAAATGATCAATAGTGATCCTTCACCCGAAATGGATTACAGATCAAGATTTTAGTGACTTTCAACTCTACTACAAGCTGAGCAGAGCAGCAGAATACTAAAATGCAGGAATATCATGGAGACTGAGGAAGAAATACCAACAGGGAGAGGAGGGCTTGGGGCTTTCCCCCACTCGGCCTGGGATCTCATGATAATATAGTATATAAAGTGCAAGCTTCCAAATTCTTTTGGCAAAAAATCAAGAAGAAAAATGGTCTTTCTAAATGGTCTGAGTTAAACACAGAAGACAATAGAAACAGTGCCAAAGTTCTGAAGTTCCATAAATTTACTCTATTTTGCTTCCTTTGAAAAGTAATGAGGCTAAGATTTTCAAAAGGTGACCAGTGATTTTGGGGAGCCAGAATGAGATGCTTCATAGGGGTCTGATTTTCTGAAAGTGTTGAGCACCTACCCACTGATAATCAGACCCCTCCTTAGATGTCAAGCTGGGTGCCCCAAAATGGAGGCACCCAAAAATCACTGGCCATTTTAAAATAGGGTGGCCAGAGTTTTTTAATGTGTGTGTGAATGGATTCATTTATGATAACAGTTGTGAAAGTGTTTGCTTTCACTGAAAGGAATCTGATACTCTCCATCGTCAAATATAAAATATCCACTTCCCATAAAAGAAATCACTTTCATTCATATAATTGTAGCAGACTCATGTGAAAATGTGATACTGTTTCATTTTTCCAAACACAAATCCACTGTTAAGGAAAGGTATATGGCAGCGTTGAAAAAAATATGCCAGAGGCACAATAATAAAGGTTAAGAAATCAATTAGGACCCACTCCTGCAAAGACTTATACATGTACTTACTTTTACACAGTGGGGGTAGTCCCATGAAGTCAATAGGACTACTCCACAGTATGTAGGACTGAACATCTGCTTATGTCTTTTCAGGATTGCAGCTTAAGTGTTAAGACAGTCCTTCCATATTATATTCAAAAATAAATCAATGTCAGCCTATTCCCTCTCCCAATCCCAATAAACTGTCAGAGGTAAGGAAGACAAGTAGCATGTGAACATTTTTCCCAGGGAACAAGCTAAGTAAATTTCAAAGTAAAGTTCTGATCCTGCAAGCCTGCATGAGTCTCTGCCTGCATGGAATAGCCTACAGGAACAAGGCCAGAATATGTATGAAGAAAGAGCTGTTAAAGCAGTTGATGAGATTTCTTCCCATACATCTAGTTATAATAATGAACAAATAGATACCTTGAATCATTTACAAGAAAGTTATTTAAATTTATATTTTAGAATAAAAAGAGACAAGACATTTTATTAAAGCTGAGCTAAAAAATATACCTCTAAGAATTCCTTCCTTACAAACTTATGACATAATTAATCTCACACCTGAGATATGAGTCTGACTGACATCAAGATCAGGCTGACAAAGTTTGACTGAGGATTCCTGAAGAGCGAGCTGCTGCTGAAAGTAGGACAAAAGATCAGCCATCTTGCCATCATCATCACCATCCTCAATGCTAAAGTAAAGAAAAATAAAACAAAACCTGAGACTGGAACAAAACATGCCAACATATAGTATTCACACTGACCTTTTCTTCTCATTTGATATGATTTCTGATTTGTACTTTGTAATTACTGTGTTTAAGATCAAAGTATAGTCATTAAGATTTCTTATCACATAATGATAATCTAATTTGCGAAGGAAAAAAAAAAAGAGGCCTAATCAGGTTTATTTAGGTTTTGTTAAAACAAGGATGTCTTTTTAAGAGAGTATAATATTAACAGAAACATTTCTGTAGTTATCTATCTTTAAATCCCAAACCAAGCAGTTTCACTGTTTTGGATTTTTACATTCACCTGCAGTATGTGCAACACAATCATTGAAGAACTGTGCTAGTCTATGAGCAGCAAAATATTAACACAATTAATTTATTTTTGTCATCTAAGATGAACAGCACATAAGAAATAAAACAGCAGCATTACCAGTGAAAAGTAAATTATATTTTATAGAGCTCATTATAGTAATTATTATAATGATTTTTTTGGGGGAGGGTGTCACTTTTTAAAACTAATAGTATCCCCTTTATGGTTTTCCTCATCAATATATTGATCTTTTAGAAGAAGTGGTTTGGACAAATCCTGTTTTTTGGCATTATTTGGGAAATTAGTTTTATGAAGTAGTGAAAAAGATGGCAACAAAGACACTATGGCCCAGATCCAGAAAGGGACTTTCACACTATGACACTGAGCATTGTGGCACCTAGAAAATCACAGGAACAACACTAATCCACGAAGCCTGAGTGAGGCACCTGTGCTTCTATACAAGCAATAGGGAGAAGTAAGTACCTTAAGCTCGAAAACCTGTCTTTTTACCAACAAAAGTTTGTTTAATAATAGATATTCTCTCACCCAGTTTGTCTCTCTAACAGATTAGAATGTCATTCTAACTCTTTCTGGCCCAATTAATATTATTCAATTATTCATTTAATGTGGAATAACTTCAATATAGGAAATTGAGGGGGGGGCATCAGAATACCCCATAACCCAGTGATTAGGCAACTCACATGAGAGGTGGCAGATTGCTGCTCAAATCCCTTCTCACCCTCAGAAGGAGGGAGTACTTGAACCAGGAATCTCCCACATCCTAGATGAGTGCCTAATCACTGGGCGGAGGTCCTCTTACATGCCTTTCCCAACCTGTTGTGTGTATTCAATGAGGAGTCCAATCCAGTACGCAACCTCTGAGCATGCCCACCAGATCAGGTCCGCATGCCACTCAGGAGGCTGAACAACTATCTTCCTCAGTTTTCTAGCCCACGAAAGTTTATGCCCAAATACATTTGTTAGTCTCTAAGGTGCCACAAGGACTCCTCGTTGTTGTTGCTTCCTCGGTTTGTAAATCAGAGTGCATGCTCAGAGACAAAAACTTAGGCACTGAGTGACTTCAGGTGCCTACAGGGTACAGTGGGAGTTCTGTGGATCACAGTGGTGCCTAAAAACAAGACTTAGGTTCTTAAGTGCCTTCATGGATTGCTCCCTATGCTAAAGGGTTAATGAAGATTGTTTAATATGCTATAAAATTACATTACTGCAACATAAAGATTAAACCTGAGTTCTCTACAACAGGTGTAACCATTCTACACAGGTGTGTACAAGTAGCCACTCAAACCACATGACTCTACCTAACCTTACTCATGAGGTGCTGCATATATTATTTTTGATTGTCCTTAATACTAACAAGCTCTCTGTGAGAACACACAGTTTGTGTAGAACTTCCAAAAGCTTACTTATATTTCTCTTGTGCATGTTTAGTTTAATTGGGATGGGTTGGAAGGGAAGTGATGGAATAAAGAAAGCTCCAACTCCAGTTGAAAGAGCTAGAAAAGGATCTTTAAAATACTGTAAAGAGAAGATAGAACTCTGTTTTGGCCTTCTAGGCCTAAAACTCTAGTAAAATATTATGGAGAAAGGGAGTGATAATTGATAAAACAGTGTTCATTACTTACCTTGTGTTACAGGAAGAGATGACAACTATTACACAACATTGTTATAGTAGCTTGTTATACTTTTTTGCTGGTGTGACATAGAGAACTTCTACAACTGTTAGAGCAGAAGTACTAATAGTGCTAACAAACATTTCTAGAAAGACATACACTCTGCAGATGCTACTTTATAAAACAAATAAGGGGGCAGGCTAAGAAAGCTGGCTCCAGCCTTAGTATCACCTGGAGTTGGGGAGGGGCAATAAGAAAAAAAAATTTTGAAAGACCACATGGAAGTTCATGTCCTCATCAATAGATTGAACTGACTAATGGAAAGTCACTCAAAGAGGGGGAGGAAATACTAGGAATACAGAAGAACTTAATAAAATTCTATTCTATAATCTAGTATTTTTCTTATCTCACTGTGTGATGTTAAGGGGGGTTCACTTAAATACCCAGATAGTCCTTGTAGCAAGGCAGTGGGATCCCCCACGGAGGGTCGGAGCCTCCCCGAGCATAAATGTGGGAGGAGCCAGCGGGTCCTGTGCCTGCCCCCCAGAGGGCAGGGCACAGGACAGGAAGTAGAAAAGCCCAACTGCAGAGCTCACTTGAAAGCTAGCTGCTGGACAGGCCAGATGCCTGTGGCCTAGCTCTGGGTTAGGACACACTGGCAGGCTGCGGCTGGCATGAGGCCTGGCCCGGCCCGGCCTAGCCTACCTCTGGCCAGCTACCCTAAGGAACCAATGGTGCTGGAAACCTCCAAGGACACCACCCTAACCCAGGTACCCTCTAAGTGGGAGTCTGGAAGTAGCCCAGGGGCAGCTGACCCTGGTCTGGCCGCAGCTCAGCCAGAACCCAAGTCAGTGTGTTGCAGTCAGGATCCCCATTAACACAGCAGCGAGCCTCCTGCTGCTGCTAGGACCCTGGGCTGAGATGCAGTGGAGTGGGTGGGTGGGCTGGTGTCCCCCCTGCTACCCCACTCATGGGTGGCAGTCTCACCCTCACACCAGATACTCAGAAGCCTGAGCTCCAGACTGTTTATTTACTGCCCCGCCCTGACATAGGGCTGGGGCCTATCGTGAACTATTGCGAGGTGGAGGGATTCCCCCACAGCCTTGCGGAGAGACGAGCCTTGGCTGAGCCCTTCTACAGTCCTATACTTGGCTATTATATAGCAGTTAGACTTATTTTCCTCTTAGGGTATGTACAAGCCTACGAGTGCAGACTCTTTTGATACTACAGTGTAACTTTCAAGAATCAATATATCAGCTCTTACTAGCCTAAAAATGATCCTGCCTGCATAGCTTATAGATCTGAATCTCCAAGTAAAAAGTAATATGGTGGTTTCTGTATTTTTAAATCACCTAGTAACTATTTTCTGCTAAACTATTTTAATCCCGCAATTTAAGTTTGAATTGGCGCCAAACAAATTAAGAACTGCATCTCATTGTACTATTTGGTATAAAATGTGTTCCCAGGCCCATTAAAGGATCTACTAATTAAATTGAAGTTAAACAAAAAGATGCTTCTCAAACATTAGGTGACTATATTACAAACAGATAGGTGGCACCTTAATGAATGTCTCTGGATTAGAAACAAAATGTGTAAATTTGTGCACTCCTGTGCTGCTCAGTGGTAAACTTGTCATACTTACTAGTTCTTTCCGACACCATCACCTTCCGGAGACCACGTATAGGTGATCTTAAACTCTATATCAGGTACAAGTTGCATGGCTAGACGATAAAACTTGATGGCTGAAAACAGAGGTAATATTACAACTTGGAGCACATGTAATGCCTACTCTAGTGATCAAAATTGAGCTTCTCCCGAGACATGACTTTAGCTGTAACTGTACTATAACTAAGGCCAGAAAGGCTCTATAGCATTACACTTTTTAAAAAATCATTTTTTTTTGAAGTGGCAAAGCTGCTCATCAGGGTGCCCACTTGGACACTCATCCCATCCCTCCCAGTTATTTCTTTAATATCCAATTTAACCTAAACCAATTGGAATAAAAATGGTAATCTTAGCAGGGAAGATAGACCTATTTGAGACACTTATCAGGGCTTGAAAATCCACTTACCCCTTTTGTGGAGGACACATACCATCAGCTTCTACATAATTAATTTTCATTCATATCTTCTATGGGAGTGCCAGTTAAGGCTTGATACGTAAGGGTGTTTTATACACTTAAATTTTATAAAAGCCTGTCCCGTCCCGTCCCCCCCCCCAAAAGGTGTTGGGCACCCAACAACTCTTACTTGCTTTCAATGTCCATAAAGTTTCTATGTCTTTATGGTTGCAAAGAGCTTTGCCAAATATGAACTGAGCATGAAAGGATGACAACAGTGCACTGGAAGTCTGCAGACAGATGACTCCAGTTTCAGATGATTTCAGATCAGTCTTTCAGATGCTCATAACTTTACCAAGCTAAAGCACAGTAAAAACGCTGCTATTCAGAACCTTGTAGGCATCAGTGACATGGACAAGAATCAGGTCAATTTCACTTTGCTGCTCAATGGCAAAGCAGCAGCAGTGATGGCAGGCACTGGAGCTAGACCCCCAAATTAGCCAACAGGAGATGCCAATGAGAGAGGCGTGTCCTAAACCCCACCCTGCCCCTCTCACAGAGATAGGCACCTCCCTGCTGCCTGGACTTAGGTACCTATCTGCTTGTGATCCACACCTGGGAACCCTTCTCTTGGAGTCAGATGACTTATTTCTTGTGAGAACAAGTTAGGTGTCTCCTTCACTCCACACAAAATGTGTGAAGGAGATACTGCTGCATACCTTATAACTTTTAGCCTAGTGGTGACAGCACTCATATGGAATGTGGGAGACCAATTCAATTCCCCACTCCACTTGAGGGGGGGAGAGGATTTGAAAAGGGGTCTCCCACCTCTCAGAGTGCTCTGACCACTGAGATATAGGATATTCTGATGTTGAGCTCCCTCAATAGCTCCTGTTGAAGTTGTTCCTCTTTAGGTAAATAATAGTCACTGGAGCAGGGGGACTGGAACATGGGTTTCCCACCTCCCTGGTGGGTGCACTAGCACCAGGCTATAAAGTTATTCTCTCTCTTTCATGCCCCACTCCCCTGATTCTGAATGGGACTCAATCCCATAGGTGGCCTAGCAGATCAGGCCTCATGGCTAAAACAGGTGCTCCTCTGCCTATCTTCACCCACTTTGTGGGTCACACTGG
The DNA here is from genome assembly GCF_020497125.1 of Mauremys mutica. Taxonomy (NCBI): domain Eukaryota; kingdom Metazoa; phylum Chordata; order Testudines; family Geoemydidae; genus Mauremys; species Mauremys mutica. The sequence goes on along the minus strand of NC_059074.1, from coordinate 46,506,818 downwards.
GGCTCAGGTGTGAGGTAAGTGGCCAGACACCTAATCTGAGGCAGCAGTGTGCATGCCCAGAGGCAGAAACTTAGGTGCCTAGGGAACTTTTAAAGTGAACATTTAGGTGCCTGCAGCGGTTCAGTGGATCACAGTGGCTCCTAAACCTGGGGTTTAGGTGCCTAAGTACCTATGTGGAGCTGGGCCCAAGGCCTCTGTATTTCTCTTTACCTAGAGGTTTAGTCCTCTAGCTACTGGGTGTCTGAAAAAATTTCCATGCCCTGGATAGAAATGTACAGAAAGAGAGAGCAGGGAGACTGGGTTTGGGTGGAATGAAGGGGAAGAGATAAGGGAATGGAGAGGGAGAAGGAAAAGTGTTAAAAGATACTGAAGACAAAGCTCTCTTCCTGTGTTAGTGTGAGAGCTGGATTGCACCCAGCCAAAAGTGACCGACCAGTTAAGTTTATGCCAGGTGGTCGAAGACGCTGGAAACCAGCAAAAACTGTACTGCAATTTATCTTTTCTTTATTGGGGGGGGGGGGGAATAAACAGGGCTCATTGGCAAATGGAGACAAATGCACCATGATATACTGCATTGATACACTGCTTAAGTTACTTCTGATGTAGATAATGCCTTAAAAGAAGTGGACCTCAAGTCAATGGGCTCCAAATGGCAACTCCTTTCATCTGTAAGGCTGGCTTTTGCATCAGAATTTCAAAGCAAACTGAAGGCAACCATATCCACAATGTAGCCAATGGACTCTATGGAACAGGATCTCTTTTTGCCAACCATTTGTCCAGGCACAGATGTCATGCAATTTAGCGACTACAAAAATATTCTGTGCATTTTTTCCTTGCCTGGCAGAAGAGTTCAAACATGATTTTGACTTATACTGTCAAAGGGCACTTCATATGTCATGTACAACAGCACTTGAATACTGGAAAACTGAAACCCAATCATTGGATTATGTGCACTCGCAGTGCCAGTAACTTCAATGTTTGTGAAAAGATCATTGTCTGGTCAGAAAAGTTCAAGACAAATGTTGCATGTGCCTCTGAAGACCGCCTTGAGCAGCTCCAATGTTTTGTACTACAATAAGGACAAAAGTTTAATTTTGGAGAACTTTCAAAATCCAGAACTGTCTGCTGGCTGTAGCAAAAAATAATTTTGCAGTCCAATACCTGTAACATAAGCCTGAGACTTGTGTGTGTTCAAACCTCCTAACTGTGGGAACTGAAGACTCTCTGGGCAAAAGTCTGATTGAGGCCTGTCTCCATCTAAAACTTAGGTCAATCTAGCTACATCACTCAGGGCTGTGAAAAATTTCACATCCTATGCAATGTAGTTAGGTTGACCTAACCCCCACTGTAGATGCAGCTGTGACTCAAGAGCCTCTGGATGCCAGCTGCCAGAGGGCACAGGGGTACAAGGATCCACAGGTTCACCAAAAGAATGTCATATAAGATCTCTAATGAAAGCTTGTGTCACACTGCTCATCAGTATCACTGCAAACCATATGTACAGATGGGGGGGGGTGTATACACACATTTTAAAGGTCTATATCTAGGGATTGTACACCAGATATATAAAAAGCAGGTTTTCTTTCAGGCAAGTAATGTTTATCTGTTTAAATGTAAATTAAATATTGTATGGTTCACAATGGACGTCCATTTACAATCTGAGCCAAATGCTAATGAAGGATTGTGAAATCTTCAAAGAGGAAATTTTACAGGAAGAAGTGAACCAGCAATGGAGAGCTCTGTTTACAACGAAGGACAATGAACTCAGGGGTATAATAAGGGGTATGGAGGTACATCCTCACTCCTTCAATCTGTGAAGACAAGCTGCTAGCAAGCTTGATCTTATGAAAAGGATCTCAACAAAACTGATTGAAAATATGGGGGGAAAGGACTTGGGGTAACTATCTTGCAGGAGATAGGAAAATGCCTTGTTAAGTTTGAGCTCTAGAAAGCATGTTATGATTTTGTTTGATATGTAACCATTTGTTTCCACTACTCTTTATATCACTTGAATTGCTTTTCTCTGATAAACTTATTCTTGTGTTCATTATCTAAGTCCTGTATGTTAAGCAAAGCAGTGATCCTGAGTTGAATCTTACAAGCTGCTATGCATTATTCCTTTAGGAATAATGGATCTAAGAGTGCTGTTAGTGCTCAATGAAAGAGGGGCAGAGCACTCCAGAGGAATGCTCAGAGGACTCAGGGGTTGGTGTGTGCCTATTACTAACCTGTACAGAGAGAGAAAGGCAGTGCTTGTTGCCAGAGGCTGGTGGTTTCAGGGAGGTGATTCACAGCAGGCACAGACATGACTTCCTCATGCTAAGTGCAGGGGGTAGCATGGTGTTTCACAACCCTGACTACTCTATAGAAACATTGCAGCAGCTAGGTCCATGGAAGGATTCTTCCATGGATCTAGCTGTTGCCTCTGGGAGAGGTGAATTTACTACAGCAACAAAAAAAATCCTTTCTAGTGCGTGTAGTGTAGACATATCTTAGACTTTTGAATTAGGCTATATTGTTGAAGGTTGTCTTTTCTCTTCAGTGAGTATTGGCATCTGGCCAGAGAAAGCTAAGAAGTTATATTGGACTGAGTCTCCTGTCACTTACACTGATTAGCCTATTTTTAATGGAGGCTACAGAAAGGTTTGGAAAAATGGGAGTTTGATTGGGAAAAGCCAGGGGTCTTTACAACAGAGTCCAGTTCAGAGGTCAGCCAGTTCAGGACTTTAACTAGATTGTACAGCATGCCTCTTGCCTTTAAAGTGCCATTAGACAGTAATTGCTGATATTAATACTTGAACTAGTGAAGGGTTATGTTGTTCAACTTCTTAATGCTATAGTACTTCAAAGAAACACTACTAAAATTAAAGTAGCAGGTTACTTAGTCTCCATCCTTGCTTTTCACCCTAATTCAGGCTGAGCCCTCAATGCCACAGTTCCCAAGCTACATTAATGGCATGGTAATATCTCATCTTACTGGAATGAATGTAAACCTGGATGTTACAAGAACTCCGTGTGACACTCCTATGCAGAGCTGAGGTTCATTACCTCTGCATGAATTAGCTTTACCCTATTTGGTTGGCATATAACCCACTAAACTACAGCTGAGATGAAGTTTGTCATTTTGACATGGTTCCATTAAGCAGTCAGCCAAGGAGCTGGAGTCAGAAGAAAAACAGCTAGCCCTACTATAATAGTTGGACTTTTGATAGCTTTAGGGGGAAAATGCAACTCTTCAAACAAAATTAGCTGACCAAAGGATCATCTTAGGGTGAAGGATGGAAATGGCCTTTTAAAAAACATTGGAAAGATGACTGCTTGATGTAAAGCTGAGGACCACTCATGAAATAACTGAGACCTCTGGTGCATGCTGGCAACCCAACCCCAAGGTGAGGCAGGAGCCTTCTCTAATCTCTCTGATGGAGAGGCTTCTGGGGTTCCAGCAAAGATTTCCTTTTTCACACTTTCAGTAGGCATTTACACTATACCATCCAATGGGAGATTATTTTGCTTTAATACATGCTTATGATGACCCAGAATCTTTCTCTAAGGGGGGCCGGACACATGGAATAAACAATAGTGGTACAGATCAGTCTTGACCTGTAAGATCACTGAGGGTAGAGGACTAGGGAAAATTGTTAATAAAACCTCAGCCATGTACCTTTGAAATGTATTGCCTGAGCAAAGCAAATTCCTACACACAAATCAAAAGCATTTCTCTGTTTGTATGTAAGCGGTAATTTTAAAACTGCATTGAATCAATTCCAGAATTTCAGGAAATGTTCTAGGCACTACTGGGCAGAACTCTCCTGATTTTGGTGAAAATCAGAAAAGCCTGACTTCCACTAGCCCTGCAAGAGCAGAATTAGGTCAGGTGGGCCCAATCAGTTAATTAGGCTGCAAACAGGGGAGCTTTAGGCTGGAGGCAGCTCATTAGAGGTTCATCTGTACAGGAACAGATGGGGAAGGCCTATAAAGTCAGGTAGCAGGGTATAGGTTGGTGCTGAAAAAGGACAGTCACTCCCTGGGAAGAGGTGTGTGTGGCATGTTTGGGGGCTGTAGGGAAAGGCAGTAGTCACTCTCTGGGAAGAGGGTTCTTGGAGCTAGTACACTCAGGAAGAGAGAGGGAAGCAACCCAGGAAAGGAGCAGTGAGAGCAAAGAGAGGAAGCCTACAACTACTGAGCTGAGGGTCCCTAGACTGGAACCCAGACTAGAGGATGGACCTGTGTTCCCCTACCAGCCACTGAAGTAGTGGCACCAGGGTGGTGAATGGAAAGACTGCTTAGGATTGTTGATGGATTGAACCCCTGAAGGGAGAACAGTGAGTGGTGTGGCCAGAGGGCTGAATCATAAAGAGGATGCTGCATGTTCTGGAGTGAGAGGAGTTGCTGACCTGAGAGTGATGCCTGTGACAGCATGCAAATTGTGGAAGAGCACATCTATCTCTAAAGTTAATCCCCAGAGCAAGCAGGAGGTGGCACCAGACCAGGGGTGAGTGGTGTACCCCATGAGACTTAGGATACCGGGGTGAGGCAATGATCTTAAGTATAGGGTTAGTGGGCCCTTTGCTTCCTCCCATTTCTCTCCCTGCCCACCCCCGCCCCCTTCCTGGACAGCCTCCTCTAATCAGAACCCTATTGATTTTGCTGAAAATTGGAAAATACTCATTTTCCACTCTTCACCAAAATCAATAGGGTTCTCACCTATATCTCTTCCTGTGTTCATGCAGCACCTAGATATAGTTGTGCTGGGATTTTATGGTATAGTATTTGAGCCCCCTCAGCTGGGGCTCATTACCCAGATGCTTCAATCAGGAAATCACTCTTGCTATTTAACATAGGAAGGATAAGTTACTGGAGCTTTACTCTCCCTGAACATAGGAGCTAAAGTTACAACCACCAGAAATAGAATTCTAACCCTATAAATCTTGAGATCAGATAGATCAAGTGGCTGTAATGAAGGCTTTATTAGATGTCAAGCATTACAGGCTGTCCAGGATTTTTTTCTAACCTTTGCTTGTTCATGTAAAGTGCACCTCTATCCCGATATAACACGACCCTATATAACACAAATTCAGAGATAATGTGGTAAAGCAGCGCTCCAAGGGGGTGGGGCTGTGCACTCGGGTGGATCAAAGCAAGTTTGATATAACACGGTTTCACCTATAACATGGTAAGATTTTTTTTGGCTCCCAAGGACCACCTTATATTGGGTTAGAGGTGTACTAGTAGAAAAGCCAAATAACTGAACAAGAGAATTTAATTTACTATATCAATAGTCTGGAAAATATTAAGTTGGGTCAAAATAAAGACCACTATTGTAACCTATTTATACTAGTGGAAGCTTGCTGGGAAACCTGCAGTAAAGCCCTGCTACTGTCTAGTACTAGAATCATGTTCTTCCAACAACCTAATAATCACTGTTTAAATGTCTTCTTCAAATGGGAATGTCAAGCTCTAGTAGATATTCTTTACTGAAGGAATGCAGAGGAAAACTTAGCCTGAGTTGATGCTGTGATGTTGCACTATGATTTTATGAAAATATGCTAATGTAACTGGAATATGCTTTATGCAAAAGGTCTCTTGTGAGGTATCATTACAAAGCTTATTTTCTGCTGCATGTGATCATCCTATTTGTATAAATGTACCACTCTTCTATCTAAAAGTAGAAATATGAAATATAACTGAGGGCCTATTGTAATTATGCAAAGTGTGGGCCATTAATGGTGGTTTGGAATCTTGATTCCCATTAACCAGGACAACTGACTGCAGATGGCTCTGTTTTACCTGTAAATCTTCCTGTATACCTGTGTGCTGGCAAGTGGGTAATCAAGTCTTACAGCGACATGGGTTCATGTCACCTGAACTGGAATCCATCTTTAACCTGGTGCTTTTCCATTGGGGGGGATGACCCAGAGGGACAATGGATTCCCACCTTATGCAAAAGATATATATAAATGGGTGGAACAGAACAAAGGATTCTCTGCATCTTGACAGGTTTCAGAGTAGCAGCCGTGTTAGTCTGTATCCGCAAAAAAAACAGGAGTACTTGTGGCACCTTAAAGACTAACAAATTTATTTTAGCATGAGCTTTCGTGAGCTAAAGCTCACATGATATATGCCATCATGTGCCAGCAATGCCCCTCTGCCATGTACATTGGCCAAACCGGACAGTCTCTACGCAAAAGAATAAATGGACACAAATCTGACATCAGGAATCATAACATTCAAAAACCAGTGGGAGAACACTTCAACCTTTCTAACCACTCAGTGACAGACTTGAAGGTGGCAATTTTGCAACAAAAAAACTTCAAAAACAGACTCCAAAGAGACTGCTGAACTTGAATTAATATGCAAACTAGATACAATTAACTGTGGTTTAAACAAAGACTGGGAATGGTTGGGTCATTACACCAATTGAATCTATTTCCCTATGTTAAGTTCTCCTCACACCTTCTATGGGCCATCTTAATTATCACTTCAAAAAGTTTTTTTTCCTCCTGCTAACGATAGCTCATCTCAATTGATTAGACTCTGCCTGTTGGTATGCATACTTCCACCTTTTCATGTTCTCTGTATGTATAAATATCTCCTGTCTGTGTGTTCCATTCTATGCATCCGAAGAAGTGAGCTTTAGCTCACGAAAGCTCATGCTAAAATAAATTTGTTAGTCTTTAAGGTGCCACAAGTACTCCTGTTTTTTTTTCTGCATCTTGAGGTCTTCAAACCACAATTTGAGGACTTCAATAACTCAGACATAGGTTAGGGGTTTGTTACAGGAGTGGATGGGTGAGATTCTGTGGCCTACATTGTACAGGAGGTCAGACTAGATGATCATAATGGTCCCTTCTGACCTTAGTCTATGAGTCTAAAGTGGGAACCATCATGAGGAATCCCCTAGCTACCACCTGAGCTGGAACAAGGGCTGTACCAGGGGAAAGGATTATGCCCAGACTAGGAAGGCATCTAGTCTGTGAAAGAAATATATTGAAACATCTTTCAGGGTGAGATATTATCTGTACTCAATTGTATTACTATATTAGGCTTAGATTTGCGTGTTATTTTATTTTGCTTGGTAATTCTTTTACTATATCTCTACCTCGATATAACACCACGAATTTTGGCTATAACATGGTAAAGCAGTGCTCCGGGGGGACAGGGCTGTGCAATCTGGTGGATCAAAGCAAGTTCGATATAATACGGTTTCACCTATAACACAGTAAGATTTTTTGGCTCCTGAGGACAGCATTATATTGAGGTAGAGGTGTACTTGGAATCACTTAAATCCTACTTGCTGTATTTAATAAAATCACTTTTTACTTATTAATTAATCCAGAGTATGTATTATGTGGGGGGGAGGCAAACAGCTGTACATATCTATCAGTGTTCTAGAGGACAAACAATTTGAGTTTACCCTGTATAAGCATTATACAGGATAAAAGGATTTATTTGGGTTTTAGATCCCAGTGGGAGTTGGGCATCTGAGTCTTAAAGATAAGCAAACTTCTGTTAGCTGCTTTCAGTCAAGTCTTGGGGCAAGTAATTCCGACCCTGGGTCTGTGTTGGAGCAGACAGCTGGGTCTGCCTCAGCAAGACAGGGTGCTGGAGTCTCGAACTGGCAGGGAAAGCAGGGGCAGTAGTAGTCTTGGCACATCGGCTGGCAGCTCCCAAGGGGATTTCTGTGATTGAACCTATCACAGATGTGTCCAAGTTGGAAAGGAGAACTTAGCAGATTTATAGTTGATTCTTATCAACTACTTGGTGGCTTCATTTTTGTACCAACCTTACACCACCATGAGAAAGTAACTCCTCAATACATCTGAAACATACTTTGAGAGCTGCAGTGGACTCGTGACATTTCAAGGGCAATGTCACACCCCATACAAGCCCATTTCAGGACCTCCCCACTAGTCAGCAAAGGACTTGAGTACATGCATAAGTGCTTTCCTTAATCAGAGCCATCATGACTTACAAAAAGGAATGTCCTGTCCAAAATTTCCCTTTCTTAGGGTAGGTCCATACTTACCTGCCGGGTCGACGCAGAGAGTTCAACTTCTCGGAGTTCGAACTATCGCGTCTAATCTAGACGCGATAGTTCGAACTCGGAACGCGCTCCCGTCAACTCCAGAACTCCACCACCACGAACGGCGGTGGCGGAGCTGACGGGGGAGCCGCGGAGTTCGATCCCGCGGTGTCTGGACAGGTAGGAAATTTGAACTAAGGTAGTTCGACTTCAGCTACGCTATTCGCGTAGCTGAAGTCATGTACCTTAGTTGACCCCACCCACCCCTGTAGTGTAGACCAGGCCTTAGTGTAATGCAGTATCTCATCTGATCTGATTATCAACATGTATCAGTTGACTGAGTCTTGAATATTAGTACTCAGATCTTTAACTGGATTCAATTCAATAGGGTGTGAGTGGAGACAGAAGATGCAGCAGCCTGTCTACCTACCAGGCAGTGCTCTGCTGTCAGCTGAAGCTATCTCAGGACAAAGGCTTCATTCCTACACAAGTCACTGATTAGGTAGGGAGGAAAGCATGAACTTTTTCTAAAAAATGAAGAAATTAGGATTTAAGAGGTACTGAATTGATAGCCTACACACCTTTTTATCCACAGCAAATGTAGCACTGTTGCAGGTCTGTCTGCCAGTGTAGTGCACCCTTTACCTAGATGCCTAGAGCAGGGATTCTGAAACCTTTTTACATGGCATGAGTCACTTGGTGTGTCTCAGGGATACTTTTCCTAGTCATGATAGCACAGACCTTTTCTGCCATTATCAATCATAACATGTTTTTGGCAGCCACACAGTAGCTTACTGGGAAAAGTAATATAGTGTTTTAACAAACAAACTAGAAAGTAAACTAACACCGGCTCTCCAGCCTACCAGCAAGTCTTCCATTGACTGGTGATGGCCTGCTGTTCTAAGTGATCCCCTCTAATTCAATCATCTTGATCTTTTGTCTAGCTAGAACTTTCAGGTATAGTACAACCTAAGTAATCTATGTACTTTAATCAGTACCAAAACTAGTTAAGGTTTTAGCATGCTGTAGTGAAGTCTCTTTTCTAAGCATCTGGTAAAATATTCTAGAGTGCCTAATCAAAAATCTATTACAATTGTCAAAACAGAGTACACTTTAGCAAATTAAAACTATGGTTATGTTTTAATGTGCAAAACTTAACGTGCAAAGAGTCTCCCACTTACAGAAAGTTAAAGTTCTACTGTGATAGATGTGACCTGATTATTGGCAACTGTTTAGTGGTCTTACTGTGATATCAAATATCTAAAAGATGTTACTGACTCGATGAATGGCTCTAATTCTTACCAAGCTTCTGAGCAATCTAGACCCCTTCAGTTATCTTGAGTAACTTAGACTAGTGTAAATTCTCTAATGCAGGGTTATCAGAACTTTCAACACTAGGCACCATCCTCTGTTAAATTGTTTCACTATTCCCATCCCCCCCATATCTTATGCAGAAGAAATTGTTACAATAATCAACTGCAACTACTGGTTCTGAAGAGTAAACTTATACTCTCCCTTTAAGAATGCATGAGCCTGTCTTTCTGAGGGGAGATTCCACATAAGGTTGAACTGAGTTATCTATCCACAGGTGACAGCAACTATTTTTGATCACCACAAAGAAACCTCACTTAGAGCTACAAGATGGAAAGTTTTCAAGGCTTCTGCAGCTAAAGCAGATAATCTGTCAATGTGTGAAATTCCTCTTCAATTAGGTGCAGGAACCAGTTTCAGGTCTGTCTGTCCTGCAATGGCACATTCAGCACTGATAAAACGGTCTTCTGAATAAAGGGGTTGATGGTCCACCTCTTTACCCTCTGTTGGGTACCAGGCTAATAGTGCCAAAGCTGGGCTAAGGTTTTCTCCGATTGACTGAATTTGATAGTTCCTGACCAGCTCCTCAGTTCCTTCAAAGTTTGAAACCAGGCTTCAAGTTGCAGGTTCACAAGTTTCTTCTTTGTGTCCAGAAAGCCAATTTAGAAGTATTCACCAACACTTGTACCTTCTCATGCAGGGAGAGAACACTCCTATTCTGCTCCTAGGGACGAGTCCAGCTCGTTTAGATTACCAAAGATGCTTAAATTGTCACCTTTGTTAGGCCTGAATAAAGATGTAGCAAAAAACCAGTTATGCCAACCTGACTGAAGTCAGGCTAACAGAGGTTTCTGGGTAATCCCAGCATGGAAAAATACTGAGAAGCAGCATTGTCTCACAAAGCCCTGGGAAAGAGTGAGATAAGTGAGGGGCTGGTACCAGCTGTGTTATGTTAGACACAGTGTTTGAAGAACTGATAAACACTATCCCACAGTTCTGACTCCAACTTTAACTCCCTTACATTCCTAACTTTTGGTGCTTGTTAAGATATTAACAATTCAATATTGTAGAGACTAGGCATGCATATATATTAAAAGGTGTCTAATTTCTAGTTGTTAGACAAAGGGGTGGGTTGCTCAAGTGAATGATCTATGACATAATAAAACTGTCTATATAGGCTAATACTAAGCTGTAAAGGGGGGGGCTGGTTCTCTTCGGATACGAGCTGTTCTCTATTGACGCGTCCACTTGTCAATAAAGAGCTTTTGATCGGACCTTGCTGGTGTTGCCTGTCTCTCTGCGGTCAGACAACGAACTTCGCTGTCGGGGTTCGAGTCCCTGACACCTTCAATAACTTCATCTCTGGTATCAGCAAAAACAATTACTGATAATTGAGATTAAAGATAATCCCTGCCCCAAAATGCTCACAGTCTAAGTAGCCAAACAACATAATGAAAGTTTTTTTTTGGGGGGGGGGGGGGAAGCAAAGATGGAGCATGTGTTTTATTATACAGGAAAACCTAAACTCTGCCTCATGAGTCACCTCACTTAAATGAGAAAATTACCAGTAAAAGGAACCTGTCATCAGAACAATGCATAAAGTCAATTCACTGGACATCTTAACAAAATTCACTATTTGCAACAGCTTCCTGAATGTCCAGGTACTGCTTTACAGGTGCTATTAGTAGCAACAGTTCAGTGTAGAAGGTGACATCCTGGCATTAGTTGCGATGCGTTGGATCTCTCTGATCACACTGCTGTTCTCACCTGTCATTGCCATAACAGCAGCTGTAGCGTTTACAATAAACCATTCTCCTTGAAGGTGGTGGAAAGCTTCAACTACTTCTTGGTACAGCTTTTCAAGAGAGGAAGTCTCCAACAAAACAGTCCAATGTACCAGTACAGCAAAGACTGAAAGCTGTGCAGCACCAGACAGTGATTAAATCTTCAAACTGAATTCTTTAGTCAATTTTCCTAAGCCTTGAAAGCAATTGCTCAGATTTACCAATATAGTACAATATATTAACATACACTTTTCAATGTGGTAGTCACTGTAGGCGCTATAGCTTATGAAGCTATGTTTGTTGCACAGGGAAATGTAACTTTCTGCAACAATATGTGCCTCATGCCAAAGGGATGTATGACACTTAGTTTAAATCAACACTTGCTGACTTCTGTCAAGGCCTCACGTTTATCTTTCACCGAGTTATTGGACTTTTAAATGCTTTAAGAACTTAGAAGGCTTCATGTTCTGAGACAACTTCAGGACAGTGTGTTCTGAAGTTGTCAAAGTATGAAGACTTCAAAGTTGCTGGGTCAACATAAAGCAGTCTCTTTTTTTTTTCTGTGCTCTTCTTAGCAATCATTAGGACAAGAAGCAATAGGCTTAATTTGCAGCCAGAGAGATTTAGGTTGGACATTGGGAAAAACTTAACTGTCAGGGTGGTTAAGCACTGGAATAAATTGCTAGGGAGGTTGTGGAGTCTCCATCATTGGAGATATTTAAGAGCAGGTTAGACAAACACCTGTCAGGAATGGTCTAGATAATACTGAGTCCTGCCACAAGTGCAGGGGACTGGACTAGATGACCTCTCAAGATCCCTTCCAGTTCTATGATTAGAATAATTTGCTGTCCTTCATGAGACTATATTTAATTTGCTTGTTAGCCAGAATCTACCTATACAGATGCAACAGTAAAGTGAGGTTCAGTGTCCTTGGGTCTCTGCAATTACAGCTAACAGGCTGTCTGCATGCACAGCTTAGATGCAGCAGAATGCAAGTTTAATAGGACCTGTACTGTTTTTTTTTTTTTTAAAGGAGTAAATTCAGGCACATAAGTATAGATTATAATACTGTTGGGAACAGAGGGTTGAGCAGTCTCCTACTCACTCACACTGCACTAGACTAAATTGCTAATTGGAGTTCTCAGATAAAGGACATCACTAAGGGCTAGTCTACACTAGAATCACTACTCGCAGTGCAGTTGTACTGATGTCGCTATAGTGCTGCTAGTGCAGATGCTTTATGCCAATGGGAGAAAACTCATCAGCATAATTACTCCACCTACCCAAGCAGCAGTAGCTATGTCAGCGGGAGAACGTCTCCCACCAACAGACGTAATCACCAGTGTGGACAGCGCTATATCACTTACGTTGCTCGGGGGGTGGCTTTTCCACTCCCCTGAGCAACTTAAATTATACCAAAATAAGTTCTCGTGTGTTCAAGCCTAAGTGTTTATCCTTTAAGCATACTAAATAACATTTTTGCAAAGTTTTACTATCTTGCCACCTGTGAGGTCCCTTTGCCCCAAACCACTGCATGATCTCGGAAATGGTGACCCATAACGTAGGGAACCCTGACTCAAGTTCTGACATCGTAGTTGAGCAAGGTAGTTAATTAGGTGCTTACCTTTAGGTATGAGTAGTTCCACTGACTATAGTGGGATTATCCATGTGTTTAAAGATAGGTGTCGCAACCCTAAAAAATGCACGCTCAAACACAGCTTCTTTATGGCCAATCGTCAGTCTATGGCCATTTTTTTTTTTTTTTTAGTAAAAGGACAAGACAGCCTCCATTTTGGGTCAGGTTCTTGTTCCTCGAAAAGGCGAAAGTCTAGCCTTGCCCAGTAACACCGTAGTGCCGTGTGCTATATTATAGTGCTAGGTGCAGCCCCTGTGAGCCATATACAGACATGCAAGCCTGTCTCAGACAAAGGAGAAACATGCCAAGTGCAGCCTCTGCTGACGTAAGGGGCTCCAGCCCAGAACCCGGAAGGCGAAGGAGCTAGGAGCCAATCCAGTGCTAATACAAGTAAAAAGGGAACCAATCCGAAACTGGCACGAGTAAGAGTCCCCAGACAAAACTGTATCCCGTGCCAGAATCGGGAGGAGTCCCCATGTGTTAGCTGAAAGGACTGATCACCCTATCAGCCAGGAGCCTCCTCCGATTTTGCCAGCTCATGTCATGTCATGTATCAAAATGTCATGTCGTCCCACTAACCTGTCATGTGTTCGGGCTGCTGGTCAGCTGCATCTGGAGTGTGGTACATATTTTGTAACTTCTGCAAATACTTTGCCTTTTGCTAAACCCCACCCCCCCTCTTTTTTTTCCTCTCTGCATGCTGTTTTACTCTGTGCATGCGCAGAAGCGTTTGCTTTCATTGCCAACCCCCCCCCCTCTTTTTTAGTTTCCCTTTTGTTTTAGTTAGATAACAGTTTTAGTTGATGATTTGTTCTTCCCTGGCCCAAGTTGTAACTCATCCCTGTTACTGATTAAAGAAAATAAACACAGCCACTGGGCTTTAAATTTAATCCTGTCTGTTCCGTTGTTCCTCCCCCATTAAATAGCTACTCGAACCTTATTTGTCCCGGTCAATAGGCACATGATTCAGTACCTTGTTTAATTGGGGCTTAGGTATAGCTCTTTTTCCCTCCAACTATTCTGAACCTCTATTTCCAGAAGTGTGCCAATAGGGGAAGGAACAGGAAGGAAGGCTGTCTAAAGGTGGCTTTTAATCTTTCATTACATAGGAATTTTCAATTTGGGGGGCAAACCTGACAAATTAAAGATTACCAGATTTAAGTGTCAACCATTTAACACTTCTAAGAAGGCATCTACTAGAAAGCTGTGAACATGTTAAATGTGACAGTTTGTTTTAAAAATACAGAAGCTAGTTTACAGTTAAACTGAAGGTGTAACTGCACAGCAAAGAAAATAATTAAGATATGCGCTTTCCTATTAAAGAAGCTGTCCAGGGCCCTGGTAAAATTACTCCAGACAAATTTCAGTCTACTGAAACTTGGGTGGAGACTGCTAAAGATGGCAAAACATTTCCTTGCCCAAAGACAAGGAGAGACTCAGGGTTGTTTTTAGTCTGCCTTGCAGTCATAATTTTGCTTAATCTTAACTATAGTAATGAGCTTCTTTAGCATTACTGTCTGTTCTTTCTTAGGTTAGTTTAGTCTTGGGAGTGCTTGAGTGACCCAAGGACTCCAGTTCTCAAATTCCTAATTATAATTCTCCAGCTATTAATTAGGAGCGCACAACTCTCACTATTTCAGTAGCAACTAATAAAAAATGGCTCCTGATCAACCATATAGTACTTTTTCTAGGCACTAGATTTGTAATCTCAGAATTGCATGTTACCTTCATAAAGAGCCCCATTTTGTTCTTGTTCCACAGCCTTCAGGAACAATTCTCTTGCCTGTACAATAAATTACACAGAACATTTAAAAAATGTGTTATAAGCACCCAAGCAAATTCAGTTACCAGAATTTTCATCCAAGTTGACAACTCTCTATACTATGAGGTGGTAAGGAAAACAGTAAAAGCACAATTGCATATAATAACATGGAGGTGATGTTTGGGTTCTACTAACAATAACTGAATTTCTGAGCCAACACAGCCTGATCCTAAATCTTGCTTACACCAGTTTTAATTAAATCAGGGCATTAAGCCCTTATAAATAAGGAATTGCATAACTTCTAACACCGTTATAGCCATGGTTGATATAGCACCCACACTATAAACCTATTTTCATAGGTTTCTAAACTAGTAATTCCTTTGTGTTTTTAAAAGAGTCTAACTGTGCCATATTGAACTTACCGTCTGAATGGAAGCTTATCTCAGGAATGAACAAGCTTTCTAAAGTTTTATTGCTTTGCAAAGAAGGATTGATAATTTGTCCATGTCACCAAAATTGGCAGGGGAGTGAAGATCTTCAACTTATTTAAAGTATCACACTTTTACCTCGAGACACTTTGGCTCTAACTCAGTTTTGTTTTCTTAAAAAAAAAAAAAAAAAAAGTACAAGGCAATTCTGGAAGTGTCGTGTAAAGCACTTGTGAAAGCAATGCTCAGGAAGTGAGACAGAAAGCATCTGGCTGATATTAAAGAGTCAAATCCACAGAGTTGACCTACAGGAACAAAAGCACATCAATTGCAAATCCAGTCTGCAACAATAAAGAACAGTGGAACCTGCAAAAGAGTACTAAGTGATCCAAGAAGTCAAGAGTATTGTAGGGGCCATACTGCTACACTATGCTTGGAAAGAACTTTCACAAACGCAGGTGAATAGCCAGAGCAAAAATGGAAATGTGTGCAAGAAGTCAGGAGCGGCACGGGAAGGAAGGCAGGAGAGCTCTTGTTGTTTCCTTTTCTTTAACTGGAGAGAAAATGCCCATTGAACTTAACCAGAACACATTAGTGACTGACCTAGTTCAGAAGCTCTTTAGCTTTCTTAGTGTTTGTAAATATCCATTACAAGAAGATATGATTGACAAACTTTGTCATTTTACCTCTGACTTCATTCAACTGGAACACACACATACATAACACCCACTGTTAAAGGAGGTAGGCCACTATCACTTCACAATACCTATATTTGGTGAAGGAGGCAAAGCCATGCATGAGGAGGAAGGGCTTTGAGGGAAGGTGGCAAACGGTAAGGAACACAGGACTAGATTCACAAAGGGACTTATGTGCCCAACTTCAACAGTTTGGCACCACTAGCATTCACAAAACCCCTGCTCGGCTACCTCCTTACCCTATAAGTGACTAAACTGCCTCTAAATTTTTGTAGTAAAAGTCCTCTGGGTGCCTAAGTTTCTGCCTCTGTGCACACATACTGATGTCTCACTAAGCATATGGACACCTAAACCCCAGCAAAATCCACAAAGCAGGGGAAGATAGGAGTTCTTCTGCCTCTCTCAGCTGCAGGGCCCAATCCAGTAGGCTGAACTTGGAATTCACTTACCAGACCTGGGCCCATTCAAAATCTGGCCAGAGAGGAGGTGGTAGCAGTAGTGCCCACCTTATAACTTTAGTGGTTAAAGCACTCACCCAGGATGTGGGAGACCAGGGTTCAATTCTCCCCTCAGGCTGAAGGAAGAAAATGCCCTCAGTCTCTCCTGATGAAGCTGTTGCACTTTGTATAACTAGTCATTAGAGCAAAGGTACTGGAACCTGGGTCTCCCTCCTTCCAGGTGAGAACCCTAATCACCAAACTATAGTCTCTCTATCATATGCAGGAGAGGCTTCACAGCGCAGAATCCCAAGCAGGAAGCAGCACATTCCTGCAGCCCAGACTTAAGACCCTAACTCCTTGGAAGGAGTGAGACTTAGGACACACCCCGTCCTTGGCATCTCCCAATGGTTAGCTAAGGCAGCTTCTCACTCAATATGCTGACTTTTGGAAATCCCATTCTTAGCATATGACTACACTTACAGCAGAGTACAGACACCACACACCCAGCTAGCATGAGTATAAATAGCACTGTAGACTAGGTACAGTTTGTGAGGAGAATGCTCTTCACACCTGAACCCTATCCCCTCCCCGGGTATGTAACCTATGAGGGCTCTCTACACACCTGAGTAGTGCCTCCCACAACTACAATGCTATTTTTAGCAGTGTAGTGTCCCACTGCCAGAGGCTTCCCCTACTGCACTGAAAGACTCCAACAGCTCCTGTCTGCCACAGTCCTTCACTGAAGCATATAGCTCACACCACAATGCCAAGTGTGGATGCAGCCTGCCTTTTTCTGAAGCAAGTGGTTACACGTGTAGTGCTTGTACTCTACGTAGTCTTAGGTACCTATCTTCCCTATGCACTACATAGGGGGCTTGAGCACCTAACTCAGTTTGTGAAACCCAAATCTCTAGGCTCCTAAAAGTTAGGCACCACACCATCCCTTTGTGAATCTAGCATACAGAGAGGAAGTTATCTGCCTGATCTTTTTCAGGTTTAACCAGAAACTAAACATTCGATGTTAAAAGCTAATGGAATGCTAACAAAGACAGCCCATTAGTAAAATAAGTGATCTCTTTCCTACCTTCTCCTCTTTTGCTAGCTCCTGCTTTCCTTTGGTATCTATAGCCTTTACTCCAGGGCCTCTTGCACGTGGCACAGTTTCCAAACCACCAGAACTCATGCCTGGGGCAAGTTCAAAAATCCACTGAGCTCGAAACATCTGGAGCTCTGCCTAAAAATGCAGAAACATTAACTCCTAATAGGCTTTGATTTAGCATCTTCTGGGCAGACAGTACATCTCCTGTACAAGAGATTACACAGCTCTACAGGTCCAATCTACAAATAAGAACTTTGAATATACATTACACATACAATACTAGCTATACAAGGGTAAATATAGGGACTTTATTTAGCAAACTCAGGTTCAGATTAGAACTGGCATTTCCTCTAGCTTCACTTACAGTGGAATTACCAGAAAAAAATTCACACAAGGAAATGCTATGGTTTATGGACAATTTAGTTCCAACAATGCAATTACTTCTGTTTGGACAATTCAGTATGCAGAAGAAAATTTAGGTTGTTGCAAGAAGTGATCATGATATAGTTAATACTGGCCTAAATTCATAGAAATAATCTCACTGTCTTCTTTCTGAAGATGTTAGAATAAGTCTACTTGCTCATTCATATTTAGTTTAAGAAAATGTCAGCTCAAAATGTTTTAAATTAATTTCAATTTTATATAGAAAAATTGGTTTATTACACTTGTGAATACATTATTGTAAATTAGCTTTGATTACAATGAGGTCTGTCGATTAATTGCAGTTAACCCATGTGATTAACTCAAAAAATTAATTGTGATTAATCACACTTTTAAACAATAGAATATCAATTGAAATTTATTAAATATTTTTGGATGTTTTTCTACATTTTCAAATATATTGATTTCTATTACAACACAGAATACAAAGTGACAGTGCTCATTTTATATTTTTAATTACAAATATTTGCAGTGTAAAAATGATTAAAGAAATAGTATTTTTCAATTTACCTCATACAAGTACTGTAATGCAATCTCTATCCTGAAGGTGTAACTTACAAATGTAGACTCTTTTTTTGTTTTGGTTACATAACTGCACTCAAAAACAAAACAATGTAAAACTTCAGAGCCTACAAGTCCACTCAGTCCTACTTCTTGTTCAGCCAATCACTAAGACAAAAAAGTTTGTTTACATTTATGGGAGATACTACTGCCTGCTTATTTACAATGTCACCTGAAAGTGAGAACAGGAGTTCACATGGCACTATTTTTGTAGCCGGCATTGCAAGGTATTTACGTGCCAGATATGCTAAACGTTCGTATGCTGCTTCATGCTTCAGCCACCATTCCGGAGGACATGCTTTAGCAAACTCATGCATTTAGCTGATGATCGTTTAAAAAAACGTGTGTTAATTAAGTTTGTGACTGAACTTCTTGGGGGAGAATTGTCTGTCCCCTGCTCTCTTTTAACCGCATTCTGCCATATGTTTCATGTTATAGCAGTCTCGGATGCTATCAAACATAGCACATGTTGTTTGATTTACAAACACTGTCATTGCAGATTTGACAAAATGCAAAGAAGATACCAACGTGAGATTTCTAAAAATAGCTGCAGCACTTGAATCAAGGTTTAAGAATCTGAAGTGCCTTTCAAAATCGAGGGATGAGGTGTGGAGAGTACTTTCAGAAGTCTTAAAAGAACAGCACTCAGATGCGGAAACTACAGAACCCGAACCACCAAAAAAGAAAGTCAACCTTCTGCTGGTGGCATCTGACTCAGATGATGAAAATGAACATGCATTGGTCCACTCCGCTTTGGATTATTATTGAGCAGAACCCATCATCGGCATGGATGCATATCCCCTGGAATGGTGGCTGAAGAATGAAGGGACATATGAATTTTTAACCGCATCTGGCAAGTAAATATCTTGCAACGCTAGTTACAACAGTGCTATGTGAACGCCTGTTCTCACTTTCAGGTGACATTTTAAACAATAAGCAGGCAGCATTATCTCCTGCAAATGTAACCAAACTTGTTTGTCTGAGCAATTGGCTGAAGTAGGACTGAGTGGACTTCTAGGCTCTAAAGTTTTACATTTTTATTTTTGAATGCGGTTATTTTTTGTACATAATTTGACATTTGCAAGTTCAATTTTCATGATAGAGATTGCACTACAGTATTTATATTAGGTGAATTGAAAATACAATTTCTTTTGTTTTTTACAGAGCAAATACTTGTAATCAAAAAAATATAAGGTGAGCACTGTACACTTTGTATTCTGTGTTGTAATTGAAATCAATATACTTGAAAATGTAGAAAACATCAAAAAAATTTAATATATGGTATTCTATTGTTTAACAGCTCGATTAATTTTTTTCAATCGCTTGACAGCCCTAAGTACAATCAAGGTTATAACTTGAATTCGTAGTTTGGTTGTGTGGGTTTGTTTTGTTTTTTAATGGGGAGGATAATGTGGTATAAAACAAAGGTGAAGTCACCATATGACGCTTCCCTCATTGAAGTTTGCCTTCAGTGTATATTTGAAAGTATATTTTAACCTTAATGCCAAGGTTTTTTTGTATTAGTATGTGGAAACAAGTACTATAGGAAAAAGTATCATATCGCAGAATGTGCTTTTACTTATGGGATGGCTTAACTGCACCATATCAGATTTCTACTACAGAAGAAAATGCCAACTGAACTTCATTTCAAAATGATAACATAACTTTAGACATACCTGAAGATTTGCTTCACCAGGCCTTTCATTGTCATCAGCTCTTATCAGATCAGAGTGACAATCTTCTTCAGCTTCTGCCTAATAGAGAACAGTTAGACATGAATATATAGTCTGTATATGTACATACATTACTCTGATGTGTGCAAACTGCACAAACTCATTACAAAAAAAAATGTTCCCTCTCAAAATAATGTCCCTGTTGACATCAACTTAACATTTGGCTAAATTAAGTTTAGTGGCATTACCTGTTACACTAAGCTATAGAAACTGATAATGAAATAAGCATTTTGTATTTCACTTAAACTCGGTAATGCGGAGTCCAGCTAGATGTCATTTGCCATTTTATATGCATCAGTGCACTGCCGCAATGTTTGGATTGAAAACACTGTAGGGGAACCTAACTCCATAAAGAGGACTTTGAAATTTCACTTATAAAAATATATTTTAGACAACTGACTGCACCTTATACTGTCTTCTCCCAGGTAAAATCAGGAGTTCGATGTCATGGTGCCACTTCTTATTTAAACTTTTGTTGCTGAAAGGTGTTACAGAAGCAGCTTCTATATTAAAAGGGATTTTCAGCCACGATGTCTTTGCTGCATATAACTGGTACATCATTCAGCAGTGAAGTGATAAATAATATTAACTCTGAAGCTTAACCAATGCAGCTAGTACGTATCTCTTGGGGCTATTTCAGTTTGGGCTGCAAATGAACACCACAGTCCACCAGTTTGCATTTGAAGCAACCATCCCAAACAGAAAAAGCTGGAACCAAATACAGCTCTGATGTTGCTCTACTGATCTCAATGGACTACGCCTACTTATTTATACTGAAATCTGGCCCTTTAACGTTTGAGAGAGTTTGTAGAATTCTTCAGAACTTGGATGGAAAACTTAAGCAGATTTCAAACACGATGTAGTTATAAAACACTGACACCAATATGTACCTCAAAACTATAGTAAATATTCCAATATAATATATGGTCACACTAACAGCAACATACTTTAAGACTTATTGCAGCAAGCAAAATGTTCACTAATTCTGCTAGTCCCTAAGATACATATCAGTCACACATTTTCTATGGTCACTAAGCAGGTTAAATTAGTTTTACCCTAAGATAGTACTAGCAGCAATGCTGGAGGTATTGTGATGCTATAACTACAGTAGAACCTCAGAGTTACGAACACCTTGGAAATGGAGGTTGTTCGCAACTCTGAACAAAACGTTATGGGTCTTTCAAAAGTTTAGAACTGAACATTGGCTCAATACATCTTTGAAATTTTACTACATAGAAGAAAAATGCTGCTTTCCATTTATTTTTTAGTAGTTTATGTTTAACACAGTACTGTACTTGTTTGTTTGGTTTTATTGTCTCTACTGCCACCTGATTGTGTACTTCCAGTTCCAGATGAGGTGATGGTTGACTGGTCAATTTGTAACTCTGAGGTTCTACTGTATGAAGCTGATAGCTAAGCTATGGGGGTTACACCCTAAAGATGTTTCAATATCTGAGTGACAGAAGCTATAGTTTTGATCTACAACATTGTTCAACAAGATAAGATAATGCCCCAAAGATACTATGATACTTGCTGGAATATTTAGACAGGGAAAGAAAAGAGCTCCTGCTGGAATTGGAACACTGAAATGTTAGTTTACACTCTGCCTACTGTCTTGTTGTTCATATTGTAGTTAACATCATGAGATGAAGTGTCTATTTGTCTCCTCTGTCATGTATTAAGATACATTTAAAGTTGAGACTTAGTTAAGAGCCACATCTGATCTTGTTGGTTGACCTTCTTGCTGGAAACAGATAGGAGCATCCATACTAAGAATAAGTTTGAAAGGTTGCAAACCTTTCAAGAGTCAATTTTGTTCAAGTACTGGTAAAACCAGATATTCACCATGTAAGTTGATTTGCGGAGGGTGGGGTATTTAAACACAGCTAATCAAAATAGAAACTTTACAGTCTTTTACACACGCATCTAGGATTTTGGAAGAGTTATGGTAGTGTCCCCCTGATCTAGACATAAACTTATGCAAACAAAGTTTTCAGTCTAGTCTTATTTTTTCTAGGCTGAAAGTCTGTGCCATCATGCAGACCTCTGTAGTAAAGCTTTCTGTAAACATTCTATTCACTATTACTGAATTAAGTGCATGAATCTTTATTAAATCAAAGCATATAAGCAGAGCCAAAAGAAACATGAAGTGCAGCCTCTGCTTCATGAACACAGTGCCATTTTAAAATGCCCTCAGAGTTACATTAACTGCTATATTTAAAAAAAAACTTGTGGTTTTTTTAGACTGTAGTTTGAATATTTTTTATATATTGCACATTAAGAGATTATTGCTTAGAGTTATAAGATGTAAACTATAACAGCCTCACTTATGTGGATAACGTGAGAAAACTTGAAAGATAATGTTTAATACAGATTTACAACCTTTATTGATGATAAAAAGATAAGGAACTGGAACTGCCAATAACTTTAAAATGAAAGTCTTATTTACAATATTTTATATTTAAGGAGCATGAATCAAGTTCAATAGGACTGGCATACATGTTAACTTGAACAAAGCTGAACAGCCCCCACTCCTAAAGAGAGCCAATTCTAGAACAGAGGACTGTAAACAAGCTATCCTAATAAACTTCTGTCTTGTTTAAGTTTGAATACCAATATGACAAATTTCTACAAATCATGTAGCACAGCACACAAACAGACTTGTCACTCAGTGATCAGTCTGACGGCCTGAGAAAGCAGCAGATTTGGTCTTGTCTAAAAGCTGCTGTTGCAGGTGAAATATCCCAGAAATTGTACTCCACTCTGATTAAGATTAGAGGAATTACAAGAGCTGTTTACATTTATAGTTCTGCAAAAGCCTGTTTGATAGGATGCAAATTCACCTTTTAACTTGAGTTTTAAACTGATTTTGGGGGAGGGGGAAAGATGTGGAATTCAGCATTTTTTTCATTGCATAGTAGGTCTCTCCTAGACGTTGCTAGAATTCTCTGTCATGCCAAAGAGACTTAGCATTACATTTTTTGTACTTCTTAGTGGGATTCTCAGCAGTCCTAAAGGAAATTAAGGGAAAAAATTGTGTGATTACTCTGTTTAATCTCGTGATTAAACAATAGACTACCATTTATTTAAATATTTTTGGATGTCTTCTACATTTTCAATTACAATACAGAATACAAAGTGTACAGTGCTCACTTTATATATATTTTTATTGCAAATATTTGCAGTGTAAAAAACAAAAATAGTATTTTTCAATTCACTTAATATAAGTACTGTAGTGCTATCTCTATCATTAAAGTTGAACGTACAGATGTAGAATTATGGACAAAAAAATCTGCATTTAAAAACTAAACAATTTAAGACTTTCGAGCCTACAAGTCCACTTCAGTCCTACTTCTTGTTCAGCCAATCGCTAAGAGAAACAAGTTTGTTTACATTTGCAGGAGATAATGCTGCCTGCTTCTTATTTACAATGTCACCTGAAACAGAGAACAAGCATTTGCATGGCACTTTTGTAGCCAGCATTGCAAAGTATTTACGCGCCAGATGCTCTAAAGACTCATATGTCCCTTTATGCTTCAACCACTATTCTAGAGGGCATACATCCATGCTGATGATGGGTTCTGCTTGATAAAGATCCATAGCAGTGCAGACTGATGCATGTTCATTTTCATCATCTGAGTCATATGCCACCTGCAGACAGCTGATTTTCTTTTTTGGTGGTTCGGGTTCTGCAGTTTCTGCATCAGAATGTTGCTCTTTTAAGACTTTTGAAAGCATGCTCCACACCTCGTCCCTCTCAGATTTTGGAAGGCACTTTAGATTCTTAAACCTCGGGTTGAGTGCTGTAGCTATCGTTAGAAATTTCACATTGGTATCTTTGCATTTTGTCATATATGCAGTGAAACTGTTCTTAAAACGAACGATGGGTCATCATCCGAGACTGCTAGAACATGAGATTCACCTCCATCCTGATATAATGCTGTCCTCGGGAGCCAAAAAATCTTATCGCATTATAGGTGAAACCACGTTATATCGAACTTGCTTTGATCCGCCGGAGCACGCAGTCCCACCCCCCCGGAGCGCTGCTTTACCGTGTTATATCCAAATTCGTGTTATATCAGGTTGTGTTATATCGGGGTAGAAGTGTATATGGCAGTATGCAGGTAAAACAGAGCAGGAGACATACAATTCTCCCCCAAGGAGTTCAGTCATGAAGTAATTAACACTTTTTTTTTTTTTTTTAAGGAGCATCATCCACATGGAAACATGTCATCTGGAATGATGGCCGAAGCATGAAGAGGCATATGAATTTTTAGCATATCTGGCGCATAAATACCTTGCAACACTGGCTACAAAAGTTCCATGTGAATACCTGTTCTCTGTTTCAGGTGACATTGTAAATAAGAAGCGGGCAGCATTATCTCCTGCAAATGTAAACAAACTTGTTTCTCTTAGCAATTGGCTGAACAAGAAGTAGGACTTAGTGGACTTGTAGGCTCTGAAGTTTTAAATTGTTTTGTTTTTGAGTGCAGTTATGTAACAAAAAACATTTGTAAGTTGCACTTTCACAATAAAGAGATCGCACTACAGTACTTGTATGAAGTTAATTGAAAAATACTGTATCTTTTGTTTATCATTTTACAGTGCAAATATTTGTAATCAAAATAATATAAAGTGAACAAGGCACACTTTATTTTGTTGTAACTGAAATCAATATATTTGAAAATGTAGAAAAACATCCAAAAATATTTAATAAATTTCAATTGATATTCTATTGTTTAGCAGTGTGATTAAAACTGCGATTAATTGGGATTTTTTTTTTAATCGTATGAGTTAATTGCTATTAATCGACAGCCCTAAAGGAAATACTGTAGGCTTCTTCAGTATAGATTTAATTTCCTTCACAATATAAATGCAAAACTTCTACTTGCATCACCAGATTATTCCATCTGAAAGTCCTACGATAAGTAAATTACATCACATTGCAGTGCTCCATTTAAATGAAATATGCCAAGACTATATTTGTTTTACATAATAGATGAAATGACGGCCAGAAGATCCTTTTTGTTTTCTGGAGTCCCACTTGGGTATCTTCTGATCCAAATTACTACAAGTTAGCTGGGCTAGCTTGTTATCCATATATGCATTGGTTTTAATCAATATTTGAATGATTTGTCCCAGGACTGCTCTGATATCTTTCAGAATTTGCATAGCAGACTGCACAACCTGCAGAATGGCAGAGTGAGTAGATAATACTACATCTGTTTCTGCAGTCTGTGATCTGATCTGAAAACTGCACTTGTTCTGAATTTCTTAATCTTGCTTCCTCTACTACAGTACTAGTAATGAGGTTATCCAAAGCAGTCAAAATATAAAACCCTAGTCTGAAGCAGACATTCATCTTAGAATGCACGTTTCACTCTGCTGGCAACACTGCTTCTTAAATTTGGATTATAATGGGACTCTGCCCTTACTTCCTGGTAGACATTGTGTACTGGGCTACAGTGCCCCATCACTGTAGCATCTCAGTATCTAATCGTGTTCTGTAAACCCAACAAACCCTGATATCTTCTAGGAAGTGAGGGCATGATCCCAATAAAACTTAAAAAGTGACTACCTGTTTGACTAGACAAAGTGGTGACCTTTTAAATCTTAAAATTGACAATTGTCTGGAACAAAATACCTACCGTAACTTTAGATCTAATCTGTTTTAAGTAACCTACTACAAGATGTCTTTGGTGGAATCACCATTTTTCCTCCAAGCTTGTGTCTGAGCCAACTCTGACTCTCCTTTGTGCCAAGAACACAACTCCTCGCTTTGCCACTAAGACTTTACTCTGGCAAGTAGCCTTCCAGAGTGCAATTCAATGCTGTTCAGGAAGAGAGAGTCCTATAACCGCTCATCTTCAATCCAAGCAAGCAAGACTGCCACTCTGTCTGAACTTCAAGGTCCTGACCAAAACCAACTGTCAGAACTGCTGAGCCTTCAAGCTGCCGTTATAAGCTGTGAGTTCTGAATTCCGTTGGTCTCCCTTTTGTTTGCACTCAGTACAATGCTCAAACACAAGTCACTTCTAGTCTGTAAATTTAAGTTTCTCCTACTGATTTGAAAGTCCAATTGTGTAATGAGTCAAGATCTGTATTTTTGTGAAGGTCACTCAAATACTGTTTTAATGGCCACTTAACACTTACACTGACCCAATAAGAGAAGTTACTCTGCTTCTCTACACAAGCAGTCTTTCCCCTACTAACTTCACATTATCACACATTCGGTTATACTACATCACCACACAAACAAGTAAAGTAAACCCAGTGAAAGACTTCACCCTGCTGCTTTAAAGGTATTTTCACCTTTAATCACTTCAACGTGAACTAATAACTAAGACATACAGAGTTTACATTAATCTTCCATTTCCCTTAACACTGAAATAAACAGCCACAAAGGCAAAAATAGTCAATTTGTTACTGGCTATACAGGTCAAAATCTAAAAACAGCTGGGTCAGTTTAATTCACGTTTGTTTATAAAGAACTTGCCACATTCCAAAAGCTTGTTATTTGCAGAGCTCGGTTATCACTGTCCTGCAAACCAGCACTACATAGTGCATTTCTGAGACAATACAGCAGACTACCAATTACTGAGGGAACTCCATTGAAGTTTTACTGTAGCCAAGGTCTGAAAAAAGACCTTCACAGAACCAGTATTAACAGTGCAAAGTGAGCCTCCCTGACTCAGCAGGTGCTAATGTACTCAACTAATCTAAAACAAAAAAGTCACCCTTCACATCTTTCCATAGCTAACATACCATCTTTGGGTTTACACAGACTTTAGGCAAAAATGACATCATTATTCTTCAAACCAGAGCTGGCAGAAATTTTTTCCTTCACCTATAATGTTACAGACTTAGAGACAGGAAAGTCTTTGACCTTGCCCTATTATTTCCTCTGGTTAATATTTTTACCTTTCTCCATGTATCTAATGAGCATTATAATTTGGGTATACTTCGAAAGAGCTCTGGGAAGATTAAGGACTTTTCACAGGATATTTCCTTACAGATAAGATCTGTTATGCACAAATATTTTCTCTCCCTAGATATCAGACAAACACACCTAGACCTCAGATACAGCCAAAGGGCATCTATACTGTGCCCAGCTAAAAAGCACATGGGAAATGTGCACAAGTTAGTGTAGACTCTAGCCATCCAAAGATGAGGTTAAAGCACAGAACTAAAAGCCAGGTGTCAGTGGCTTCTTTTTGGCAGCGTAAGACAATCAAACCTTGCCCGGGGGGAAGAGGGATAGCTCAGTGGTTTGAGCATTGGCCTCCTAAACCTAGCATTGTGAGCTCAATCCCTGAGGGGCCCATTTAGGGATCTGGGGCAAAAATCTGTCTGGCAATTGGTCCTGCTTTCAGCAAGGGTTGGACTAAATGACCACCTGAGGTCCCTTTCAACCCTGGTATTCTATGATTCTAGCTGTTTCCACTTAAAGGGGAATAATCTTCTCTGTTCTGCAGAAATATAAAAGCTTAGTTGCTGGGGCAAAGTGTTTTGAGATCTTTTGATTGCTACTATCAGCACAAAGTAGGGCTGTGTCCAAATAATCTGACGATTGGTGTCTTAGACATTCACAGGGAGGTGCAGCCCTCGGGAAAACAGTCCCTGTATCCATTGCTTTGCACAGAGCCAACAGCAGGCTTGACCTCTGCAGCAAATAGTTCCACCAAGCAGAGAGGCCTGGCCTACGAGGCTCTTCAAAACAGCCCTGAGCCGTCATAGTCTCTGTAATATGTTTTATTGATATGGTCATATACACAGCCATGTATAATTCCAATGAGTGTGGGGGAGAGGGACTGTCCTGCTTCAAACTGGGCTTGCAGGGCCCCTCCTCCGCTGCCTTGTGGCAGGCGCAACAGCCCGATGGCGCACCGCTGTCCTGGGGCACGTGGTGCCGCGACGCCACCATCCTCCTCCAGTACCTCGCGCTGGGATCTCCCCGCTCCAGGCACGTCTGGTCCCAGGCAGCTCGTCCGACAGGACACGCCCCACACGGACCAGGCGCTGAGGGGCGAGGTCAGTGCAGCGCTAGCCCGAGACACGCTCGGGGTTACGGCCCCAGGGGGAGGCAGGGCCCGTCCCACAGCGGCGCGGGGAAGGTCCCCAGCGGAGCGGAGCGGAGAGCAGGGCCGGGCTTCCAGCGGTAAACACCCGCACACCCACCGTTGCCGGTTGCCGGGGACGCCCCCTCCCCTCCGGCAGCCAATGACAGCCGCCGCCTCGGGCCCGCGCTCTGCCCCCGGCCCCCTCCCGCCCCAGGGCCCGCACTGCAGCAGCCGCCGCCGGGAGCAGGCGCGGCCGGGCCGGGCGCTGCTCACCATGCTGCGGTCGGTCAGGCGGCGCTGTCCGGGGGTCCTTGCCCCCTGCTCGGTCCGTGTCTCCTCCCCGCAGGGTGACTTAGCAGAGTTCTCGGTCGGAGAAGCGCACGACGCAGCGGGAGTAACTGCGAGCCCTGCGTACGGCAGCCATCTTCCCGGAGAGTGAGGGGCAGGAGGACCAGGAGCAGCCGAGACCCTGGCCCAGACAGACCCCCGACGCACGGGCCGCTTAACTACGCGGCGTCGGCCATGAGGACTGCAAGTCCCAGCATGCAATACACCATTCTGCCTGGTTCCCCGCTTGGATCAAGGTGGAGCGTTGCCTCCTGGGCAATGTAGTCTCCATGGGCCACTCCGCCCCAGGAGAAGCATTGCATGCTGGGAATTAAATTGTTTTTAACAGGCCAATCAAATGGAAAGGAAGCACGGGCTGCTAGGAAGTGTAGTCTCTCATGGGCTACTCAACTAGAGATGGGAGCAGTGGCTGCTGGGACCTGTAGTTCCTGCGGGTTGTACGTACCCCTGCAGGTAGGGCGCTGAGGACATGGGCTGCTGCTTGCTGCTCCACGTTGTAATGACAGTGTGTTTCTGCTAGGGCTAGCCTGGTGCATTGTCCGCCTGCCCAAAGATCAGGCCCAGGCATTGTTGAAGACCATACGTAGAATTACTCAGTGTGGACCAAAGAATAACGTATAATAGCCTAGTAATACAGCACCATTTTCAGCTAGTCGAATCCAACGGATATAACAAATGTTATAATTGTATATGAATCGCTTCGCCCACCACTGACATGCAGCCATCTCTGGAGTGAAATAGGCACCTGTCTGACAATGCTACTCAGCAGTGTAGGATCCCACTCCTAAATTGGTATCAGCTAGCACAGACATCTGGATCATGTGAACGCCTCTTGAATTGTGCACAGGAGCAGGAGTCTGTGTTTTCTAATAGAGTTTGATGCAGGATCGTGGCCAAGCAGACTTGTGGACTTCCACTTTAAGTAGCATAGGGAATCTTAGGGAGGTAGAATTGAAAATGTGTGTGCACACACACACTCTCTCTCTCTCTTCACTTGTGGTCTGAGAATAAGAATGAGAAGTTTCCACTTTAAAGGAAAATGTTATAAAAAGTTATGAGCAAGTGAAAATATGAATTTAGAACCTGATCATCCTTCAATTGCAATCGATTGCATAACTCCCATTGACTTGTACAGGATCCAGGGTTCTAGGACTAAATTTTGCCCTTTGTTGCACTAATGCATCTTAGGGCAAAGTTTGCTTCTTGCAATGGAAATTCTTTGAAATCCAATTAGGTCATTATATCATTACTCTGGCTGGCAAAACAGAAAGTCTTGTCTTTAGCTCTGACTCGGAATCCTATCCTGCTTCCCTCTAAGTCAACAGCAAAACTCCGAAGTCCTCAGTAGGAATATGACTGAGAGCCTAAAGATTATTTCTAAGGCTCTGATCATGTAACATTTTTCATGCAGGATGACCCCTATAACTGCACACAGCCCCACTGACTTCTCTCGGGCTCCATATGGGCACCAGGATGTATCCATGTGGAACAAATTGCAGAATCTGGACCTAATTTTTTTAGTGCTAAGTATGTTTAGTAATAGCCAAGCTTTATATGGATTTTCTCAAGAACTTTAAAAAAAAAAATCAGTAAAACTCTCCAGGTCACCTGTTATTTAAAAATAATAAATGTAGTGGTGCCTCAATTAGCCAAATGTCAAAATGAGTAAATTTGGATAACAGAGGTTTCTAATAGCTGTGGAAATTTTCAGAGTAAGTATAAATAGACCTCAGGGGATATGACCCTGTTTTAGACAGCTAAGAGTTTTGGATAACAGAGGAGTAAATGACAGCTTTTCAGAACTGTCATGAACATATATCATCCCACAAACAAAATATACTTGTGTCCTTCTCAATAATAAATATGAAAACATTAATTATATTCTCATATTCTTTTTTTTTACAGATTACCCCGAGTGAATGGGCTAGTAGAATTTTGTAAAACTGGGGCATACACTTATATACATAGTTGTGAGACATCACAATAATGATTTAATGCCAGATTCTTCCCTTCAATAAGCATACACTACTCCTATTGGCTTCACCACATTTCTGGACGTTCTATCACACTTTCAAATTAAGGCAGTTTGAGGAAGCCACTGTGAAATAACTATTACTCCATGTCACTGAGTTGTATAAAGTCAGGCTTTTAAAATGTATGTATTCCAGTGCAGAATATATTGTTAGGTAACATTGAAAGGCTGAGCAGGTGGCATTCCTGAGTTCTAAGCCCCCCTCAGATACTGCCCTGTATGGTTGGTGGGAGGGGAATAAATATGTGCCTCAGTTTCCCCATTTTAAAAAAAAGTATAAATCGGGGTGGAGGAGGAGGGAAGAGGGAGAGAGAAGACATCCTCTCCTGGCAAAGATGTTGGTGCTTAAGTACTTGGTGCCCAATTGATTATTCTCCTCCACTTCCCAGTTCTTAATTCAGCCTTATATTAAAGTCAGTGGGAGCTTTGGGTACACAAGGAATGAAGGATCAGGCCCTTCCGGTTTGTAGGCCTTGATCTCAGCAGCTCTGTGTTGATGAATCCCTGGGCAGCTCACTGTAGGATCAGGGCCTAGCTGATCATTATAAGATATTTACACTTACTGGCTCAATATGAGCCCAGTAACAATTTATTAATGGTTTATTTTTTGCATTAGCTTGTTATTTTTTTATATTTACATTTGTCTTAAAAAGTTACTAGATTCTCTCACGTGGAGATAGGTTTTTTTTTTTCCATTAAAAACAAACCCTGTCTATATAGTAAATGAATCCCATGCTGTTTGGCTGTGGAGAGACAGCACTGTGCAAAGGAAAGGCCAGAGAGGGGAGCTGCTGCGTAGCTTTCAGCAGGGAAAGCTCCTGGTTGTCCTTGATTAGTAGCCACATTGTCTTTTGTTTGTTTTTCTCCTGGCTGGTGAGCGGAAAACTCCTTTTCTTTTCTTCTCGGCCTAGTGCAATGATCCTCTGGCAGCTAGATCAGCCCTGGCTTCCCTCGGATGGACTTGCCGCATGGCTTCTTGTAGCTGGGTTTGTACTGTGTATGTTGTGATTTACTAGTGCAGTTTTCTCCTCGACGTAGACAGCATGTTGTACAAACTGTCTGACTACTCCTCTTAACAGCTTTTCCACTACTTTCAAATTGCTGCAAATCCTCTTTAAGGGCTCTACGAGCAATTACAAATTGTCTTTTAGAGCAGTATTAGTAGGTTGTAACATCAGTG
Source organism: Mauremys mutica (assembly GCF_020497125.1). Classification (NCBI taxonomy): domain Eukaryota; kingdom Metazoa; phylum Chordata; order Testudines; family Geoemydidae; genus Mauremys; species Mauremys mutica. The sequence goes on along the minus strand of NC_059074.1, from coordinate 46,475,285 downwards.
TCCCTAGACATGATGACAGATTTGGAGGCACCCAAAAATGTGGTTAATCCTCTGTTTTTTCTATCCACAGTCGTGTGGATCTCGCCCTGATTCTAATAGTTGGGTTTAAAAGGAGAATTGGTTCTTTAACATCATTTGTCTACCCCCCTCCCCACACCATGGTTTTAGGCCTTTTCTTTTGACATCTCAAATAGAGCTGTACACGAAAGTTTTCTGACTAGGCCTGCATGGGAGGGACTTGAAGATACGAATTTCTTGTTTAGTAGCAACCATTTTTCATTTGATTTTCAGATGATGTTTTGATTTAGTATGACTTCATTTATGTAAGTGTATATGAAAATTATTCTATAGGGAACATGCCGTGTGGCCTACAAATAAGACCAGTTAAATTAATACAAATTGTCTTTTGTTCTTGCTTTGAAAATGATAGTTTAAGACTGTTCATGCGCAAATCATAAGGCAAATGTTAAATTTGTTCTCTGTATAGACAACAGAACAGACAACTCTTATAATGGAGTTTAATTATCCTTTTGCTAGAGTTGCGTAATACCGAGTGACTACCATACAATGGGCTGGATTCATCAAAGGTAAATAGTTTTGATTTTTACTAATAAATGGCATGTGTGTTCATGGAAAGTGCTGTTAGTTAGGATGCTGCTAGCGCTATGGCTAGTTACCAGATTTCAGATACACTTCTTTACAGAGAGCTAGAATTTCATAAATACTGTGCTATTGCCTCCATCCTTGCAGGGTTTAAAAACAAATAATAAAATTGAAACTCGGTCATAGGCATTAGCACTGTCTCATTTGCTTTAGAATTTTTTTTTGTTTAGAAGTAACTTTTGTTAAACAGAAAAGAAAAATCCATCGATACATACCATCATCACATGAATCCAGGTCAATATCATACATGTTTGTAAAATGTCCCTACTCTTCCTAACGGCCTGATCTTCCAAACACTTGTGCATGTGGGTAAATTTAGACATGAGTAGTGCTACTGAAGTCGGTGATTTCAGTAGGATTACTCACCTGCATACATGTTTGTAGGATGGCACTCTGAATCAGTCCTTGTCCTTCCTGTGGGGACGATGGTAAGGGTGAGGAGCCTACCAGCTGCTGGATGTTTTTGGCACTGTGGTAGCCAAAAGGCATATAGATGAGTTTAGAGGATGTGACTCATACTTAAACACTTATGAAATTGTCAGTGGGAGCTTTTCATTCTTAAGAGATTATTTCAAGTTAGTTTGTATAATGTTCTTCATATTGTATTTCAAAATGCTTTACAGATACAGAGCTAAACAGTGTTCATTTAAAACAATATATTCTAAACCAACAGATTTATTTGCAGAGATTACTAACAACAAATTAGATGATCACAATTGAAAGAATTTTTAAAATTGACTTGTCACTGTTTATGCTGGGGTTTTTTTTGGTTTTTCTTTTGCATTTCTCAATTTTTGACAATGAAAATTAATGAAGTCAGTTTCAATTTGTTTTATAGTCAGTTTCACTTTCAGATTCTCAGTGCTGTAAGGTTTGTCTTTCAAACACCAGAGGGGAATAAGTATTTAAGCAAATACAGTCTCAGTGACAAAATCTCAAAAATGAATCATTTTTATTGAGTTTACAAAAAGATGTTGGGCTGAATTTCAGTTCACAATGCTCTGTAAATAATAATTAACACTTTGTTTAGTGATGCGCGATAATAAAGTGTTTGTTTGTTTGTTGTTTTATGGGACTCTGTCCTTTTGATTTAGGCCCCAAATTTATGGTTTGTTTTGATTTAAAAAAAAATAAATTCTACAAAACTGAAAATTGCTAGTCTCTCTTTTTATTATTATTATTATTATTATTATTTTTATTATTACAACAAAACCACTATTTTGTTAAATTTCAAGCCAACCCCAAACCCCCACGCTCAACATTAAAAAAAACTTCCTATAGTTTTTACTTTCTGCAGGGATTATAAATCAGATTATAAACAAAAGTGAAACTGACTAGGGCTGCTTTACACAGGCAGATGCTTGTGCTACTACTGCCAAGTCACACTGAGGTCAGTAGGACTCTATCTGCATGGAGCATCCTGTATGATTTGGGGCTAAGCTGTCTCCACGATCAAAACTGAGAGAACCATAAAGTGAAAACAGAGCATAAATAGGAAATAGGATTACTGGAACAAGTTTAAAAACCTAAGACCCCTTCAACCAGAAAACTGTACTGGTTGAGATAAATCACCTTAGAAATTGACTTAATTAAATGGGGTTCAGTATTTTCATGTTCACAAGGCCTATCTGGTTTTAGTAATGTAGCTATGGTCAAGTTTTAAAAACGCAAAACCAGCATCTTTTTTTCAATTTGACCATTGCCTCTGTGTGGGTGTCTCTGTCCAAATAGTTAGACCAAAAGTTTCAAAAGTATCCATTAATTTTGGTACTTAAATTCCTGTTTAGCAAACTTGAAACACCTATAGCTAGATTTTTCCAACGTTCAGAGAACGTAGGACTCCAGTTGACTTCAGGTTCCAAACCTCTCCAACTGGCATCCAAAACTAGGCTCTGATCCTGCATTGGACATCTGTGGTCATGTGGAGCCTCATTAACTTCCGTGCACAACAGTGTGATTTTTTTTTAATATGTATTTTTCACTTAATTTTCTAGTCAAACTTTGAAATTTGCATCTAATCCTGCTCATTAGGCACGTAACTGAAAGTTATTGCAAGAGGTGTATGGGGATGCTGTCAACCACACCCCAACAAAAAGCAAAGGAGGCAGATAGTGGCAAAGTTTGCAGATGATACTAAACTACTCAAGATAGTTAAGACCAAAGCAGATTGTGAAGAACTTCAAAAAGATCTCACAAAACTAAGTGATTGGGCAACAAAATGGCAAATGAAATTTAATGTGGATAAATGTAAAGTAATGCACATTGGAAAAAATAACCCCAACTATACATACAACATGATGGGGGCTAATTTAGCTACAACGAGTCAGGAAAAAGATCTTGGCGTCATCGTGGATAGTTCTCTGAAGACGTCCACGCAGTGTGCAGAGGCGGTCAAAAAAGCAAACAGGATGTTAGGAATCATTAAAAAGGGGATAGAGAATAGGACTGAGAATATATTATTGCCCTTATAGAAATCCATGGTACGCCCACATCTCGAATACTGTGTACAGATGTGGTCTCCTCACCTCAAAAAAGATATTCTAGCACTAGAAAAGGTTCAGAAAAGGGCAACTAAAATGATTAAGGGTTTAGAGAGGGTCCCATACGAGGAAAGATTAAAGAGGCTAGGACTCTTCAGCTTGGAAAAGAGAAGACTAAGGGGGGACATGATAGAGGTATATAAAATCATGAGTGATGTTGAGAAAGTGGATAAGGAAAAGTTATTTACTTATTCCCATAATACAAGAACTAGGGGTCACCAAATGAAATTAATAGGCAGCAGGTTTAAAACAAATAAAGGGAAGTTCTTCTTCACGCAGCGCACAGTCAACTTGTGGAACTCCTTACCTGAGGAGGTTGTGAAGGTAGGACTATAACAATGTTTAAAAGGGGACTGGATAAATTCATGGTGGCTAAGTTCATAAATGGCTATTAGCCAGGATGGGTAAGAATGGTGTCCCTAGCCTCTGTTCGTCAGAGGATGGAGATGGATGGCAGGAGAGAGATCACTTGATCATTGCCTGTTAGGTTCACTCTCTCTGGGGCACCTGGCATTGGCCACTGTCGGTAGACAGATACTGGGCTAGATGGACCTTTGGTCTGACCCGGTACGGCCTTTCTTATGTTCTTATGTTCTTATAGTGATTTAGGCCTCAAAAGCCTCTTCCTTCTCTGCAGGAAGAGATGGGGCAGGAGCACAAAGGAGAGGAAGCATCAGATCTGCTGAATGATCCTCCCTCTCTGGGAGTATTCAATTCCACTGTGTCAAGGCTCTTAGACCTGGTCTACAATTAAAGTTTAGGTTGACCTAGCAACGCCATTCAGGACAGGTCTACAATATGGGGTTAAGTCAGCCTAAGTTACACAACTCCAGCTATGTGAATAACGTAGCCGGAGTCAACATGTTGCAGTGTCTTTCCCATAGACCCAGCATGGTGTAAACTCTCATGTCGATTTACCTTCCGCTTCTCGTTCCAGTGGAGTACCGGAGTAGACGGGAGAGCGATCGGCAGTCGATTTACCAGGTCTTCACTAGACCTGCTAAATTGACCCCCAGTAGATCGATCGCTACAGCGTCAATCCACCGGCAAGTGGAGACAAACCTTCAGAGTATGAAGAAGTAACACTCCTGAGCTCCATAGTTAAGCTGACCTAACCCCCAGAGTAGATTATTCTGTCAACCTAGCTACTGCTGCTCAGAGAGGTGGAAAAAATCACTTCTGTTACCGTAGAAAGCATCTGTGGTACAACAGCAGCCTGTGCCATTGCAGTGTGCTGCTGTAGAACCAGTAACCTAGACCTAGCCTTAGATACATAGATTCCAAGGCCAGAAGGGATCATTGCATTCATCTGTCTGACCTCCTGTATAACACAGGCCATAGAAGTCCCCAAAATAATTCCTAGAGCACATCCTTTAGAAAAACATCCAACCTTGATTTAAAAAAATTTTCCCGAGGTGGAGAATCCACCATAACCCTTGGAAAATTGTTCCAGTGGTTAATTACCCTCACTGTTAAAAATGTATGTCTTATTTCCAGTCTGCATTTGTCTAGCTTTGGCTTCCAACCACCATATCCTGTTATACGTTTGTCTGCTAGATTGAAGAGCCTGTTATTAAATATTTGTTCCATTATGTAGACTAATGCATTATGACCCTGACTAATGCATCGTGCCCCTTTCATGAGGAAAGTATTTGCTGAGACTTCTACAGGTCTGCCAAATTTTTCGTGTTTAGTTCAAAATTGTACAAATTCATTTCTTGCGCCATTATTATTTATTACCTTTTCATTGATGGAAAAACACAAGGAGTCTTGCTTTGTTGTCTAAATTTGATATTGAGAGACCTGAATTATTGATCCGATCACAGGTCTGGGAACAAGGAGTTAGAGTTAAAATCCTTGGTCTGCCACCGACTCCTCAGACTTGGCTTAAATCACTTAAGCCAAAACTTTCACACTTGAATACCCAATTACCCAATAAAGTGGCCAACAAGCAAGTGGTACTCCAGAGCTCCCCAAAGTGCTGCTGCTATGGACCAGGTCTTGCCTATTCCATGGCAAGTTGTCAAGCATAACAGACCTAAATTCTGTGACGATGTCCCTTGATTGTGCAGTATTCTGGTATGGCAGGCTGGAAATTCATTTAAATTACTGACAAACCTATAGTATTTGTATTATTCATTTTTAAGTTTACATTAATCAGCACAGTAGCCCCTCTTTTTTTTATGTTGTTTTAAATATATCTTATACTTCCAATCTTTGAGGGAGACTGGGATTGTGAGCTATACATATTTACTGGATAGTTCTTCTAAAATTATAGAGTGAAATACCCTGTTGACATTTAAATTGCTATCTTTGGGTTTCAGTTAGTAGTCTATTGGGATGAATGAGCAGTTCACACCTCTCAGAAACATTGGTTCTGGCTGTGCAGCCCGTCTGCATTGTTTATATTTAGTTTCCATTTCAGGGTTAAAAAAAAGTTTAAGGGAAGCTTTGATGCAGCACAACTGTTCAGCAAAGTGTGGATTTTGAGGCAAATTCTGATGAATTGTGGAGTCTAAGTGCCTTCTAGGTAGGGAGAGTGATTGTCTCCTCCGTACATGATACATAAACTGACAAAAGCTGTTTTGACATTAATGGATTTCTTTCCCACATCAGTGCAATAGGTTTACAGATCCCAGTGGGATGCAGAAGCAGCCTATTTCAGGCAGGGCTTAACTGCTAAGAAAAAGGGAAAAAATTGCTAACATCTTAATTCAATTGGACCATTCCAACTTATTGTAACACACCGCTGTTGCAGCCAGCATCATTGCAAGAGTAGATATTAATGTACTGGTGACATTGACAGTGGTTGGGCAACCTATCCTGTTGTTGGGGGAAAAAAGGATGCAGGAGATTTATTTGCAGCTCTCTCCATCACTAAAACAGTCATCTGTTTTCCCAGTTAAGGCAGCACAGGGAGCATGCGGTAAGGGTACTGCAGCAAATCTGTTGACAAGTAATTCAGACTACACACACAGCTTACAAAGGCAAAAGCCACTGCTCTTCTGCTCAGAGATGATATTAAGTTCTTAATAAGAGGAGTAAGAAGGCATGGAACTGACCATAACACAGACAAGCTTGCAGTTGTGATTCTTGTTCCCACTACTTAGCTTAATTCCAAGGGTATGACTAATTTACATAGTATAGGTCACATTTTGTTCCTTTTTGTAAGTAAGATGATTTAAGCATTAAGGAATCATTGGCAGGGGTTGGACTAGAGAAGCTAATAAGCACTATTCATCTTTATTTTCTATTATTCTTTTATTTGCACTGTGTCAGGGTGATGGGTCTGGTAGGTAATTTGAGTATATAAAGTATTCCTGGAGCCAGACTTTATCCCTGGGGTAACAACCCTGAGATAAACGTGGTCTTGTCTGTCTTGAGTATCTTTTCCCTTTAAAGGATATGTATGACTCTACCCCTCACGCAGAGGGACATCTTGGAAAGTTAGGAAAGCTGGTTTGTCAGAGCTCTGCACTGACTGCAATATGACCTGTGAGTTACCGATCCATTTGCTAGATAATTTTGCTAAAACAGATTCCCTGCCACGTAATTAGAGATGCTCAGTTCCCTTGCTGGGGCTGCTATTTCCAGGCCATGAGAACTCATTCTGTGCTTTTGGTAACTGCAGTGTTGCTTATTGCTACCCATTGGGGTTGCCATCACGTCTGATGCTAATTACAGGCCCTGCAATGGCAGCTGGGATGGTAGGGTGTAAAGGAGTGGGAGGGTGTAAAATAGTGCACATGCCTATTTAAGGCCAGACCCAATCTGGCTCTTTTGTTTTGGACAACCAGGAAAAAAGCCTGTTTGTGCTCCTGGATGTCTTTGGGACGAAAGGAGGCTTGAAACAAGACAACTTTGAAAAATGCAAATAGTCCAAATCCACTGGATTGTGTTCTGTATTTCAGACCAGAGGCTGAGCCTTGAAAACATGACTCTTGTGGCTCTTTGTGTAGTCATGAGTACTCTGTATTTATGCTGCCACAGAAAGAACTGGTTACACTCAGAGTAGAAACACGTCAGCTGCAGGGAAGCATGTACTAAGGACTGAAATGAATTTGCAGCCAAAGGATCCACATCATGAATAGATACACTACTATCAAACAGCTTGGCGATGGGACGTATGGCTCCGTCCTCCTAGGGAGAAGCATTGACTCTGGGGAGCTAATTGCCATTAAAAAGTGAGTCACTTTGTTCCTTGATGTAATAGTATTACATTGGTACATAGCCAATTAATATATATCATGTGTTCAGTATATACAATTGGTTTTGCAACAAGGTCTGAGAATATACAACTCTGCATCTTAATTCCCAGCCACTAAATATGGAACATAAAATGAATGGTCTAATCACCCAGTGACAGTTGTATTGAGGAGTGAACTGATTATGTCACCTTTGTCTGTTACTTATGTCCCATTGTAATACACAGCCCTCACATTTCACCCAAATTGTTTGAGGCCTATTTAATTTTCAGTGTCTCACTTAACGGCTTCAGAGACCACTTAGTGAGGTTTTTAAATGGCCCACCTGTCTAAGGCCTGATCTACACTTAAAATGTAAATTGACATAGCTGCATTGCTTCTGAGTGTATAAAATCCACACCCCTGAGTGCCAGAGGTATGCCAACCTAACCCTTGGTGTAGATGCAGTGAGGAGGACGAAAGAATGCTTCCATCAGTCTAGCTACCACTGCTCAGCGAGGTGGATTACCTAGAGTGATGGGGAAAAAAACCTTCCGTTGCCATAGGAAGTGTCTACACTACAGTAGCCTAGCAGATCAGCTGTGTATTCTCATGGCCATTGCAGGGATTGTGAGCAAAGATTCATGCTAGTAAAAGGCAGAGTTACTACTACAAATCTGTCATGGGAATAGATACAGGCATACCTTCAAATCAGGTATTTGAAGGTATGCCTTCGCACGGTTTTCTAATCGATTACATTTTCTATGTGGAGTGAAATGGCACTTGTGGACACTCCCCAAATGTTTCCACCAGTCAAAACTAGCCTTTACTAATGTGTTAGAGTATGTCTACACTACGGAGACTACAGTGGCATAACTATGTTGGCGTAACTATGCCAGTATAATTCCTTAATGTTGACACAGCCTATACTGATGGTAGGGTTTGTGCCCTCAGTGTAGGAATACCACCTCCCTGAACAATGGTAGCTATGCCAGTGGATGTATTCTGCCCTCGACATAGCTGTGTCTATACTAGGGGGTTAGGTTGGCATAGCTATGTTTCAGTTGGGTGTATATTTTTCATACACCCAACCAAAGTAGCTAAGTCAACCTAACTTTTAAGTGTAAGCCAAGCCTTCGTTTCCTCAGGTGAATTGGCAAAGTCAGGTGTACACAAACCCTTGAAAGGGTAAGACTCAAGTGAATTTACCTCAAACCCCCACGACCACCACCACCTCCCAATACCATAAATGCTTTGTTTCCTGTTTTAAGAGTTAAGTGTGTTCTCTCTGTAACAGATGAAAACATTCTGTCCTGAACATTAGCCCTTATTGTTGCTCCTTGGGTGTCAAGACTATTCATCTGGAAAGCATTTCTTACCGTTTCCATAGCAGAATGATCCAATCATATAAACTCCCTGCGCCAAATTCTTGGTATAACCATGAAGTAACTGTTTTTTGACAATGGAGTTAGTCTATATTGACACACTGGTGTAAGTCTGGTAACTAAGGGCAGAATTTGGCCCCATGTTCACAAAGCTCCTATTCGAGTATCAGAGGGGTAGTCGTGTTAGTCTGGATCTGTAAAAGCAGCAAAGAGTCCTGTGGCACCTTATAGACGAATGCAAGACGAAGTGGGTATTCACCCACGAAAGCTCATGCTCCAAAACGTCTGTTAGTCTATAAGGTGCCACAGGACTCTTTGCTGCTTTTAAAGCTCCTATTGACTTTGAGAGTTTGTGCAGAGCAGGTTTCTGTTCTGGGTCAGATGTTTTGTTGCTTGTAGAACAGCGATTCTCAACGAGGGGTCCGTGAGCCCTTTCAAGAGAGTTGTGGGGCCCTGTGGCTGAAACCCAGAACCTGAGTCCCAGCACCCCCTGCGGGGCTGAAGCCCTGATCCCTGGGGCCCCCCATAGGGCTGAAGCTGGGAGCAGCGAGTCTGAATCCTGGAGCCCTGAGCCCTGGTGTTCCCCATGGGGAAGAAGCATGGAGTCCCTGGGCAGAGTTGGGAGGCATGGAGGGTGTTTTTCCCCCCCTTTGTTCATTTTGAATCTGATTTAAGTGTTAGAGCTTGATTGTTTTTTGTAAACAGCTTACTTCCTTTGGCTACATGTGGGGACCAAAGTCACTTACCTTGAATTGTAGGGTGTTTTCTTAATACTATTAAAAAAAAAAGTTTATTCTTCTACAGCATTGTATTATTTTGTATACTAACTCCCATATAGCACCTTTCATCTAGAGATGTAAAGTGCTTTGACAGATGGGGAAACTGAGGTGCAGAGACTTATGGAGTTCAGATTTGTAATGGCACTGACTGACTGTTATTTCTCTTCTCCTCCCCACCCCACCCCTTTCCACAGGATGAAGAGAAAGTTCTACTCTTGGGAGGAATGTATGAATCTTCGAGAGGTTAAGGTACTCGATAATTCCAAGGATGGTTACTTTTCAACCCAACATTTACATGGCCTTTTACATTAGAACAGTTCTCCCTGGTGTTTCTAGGTAACATAGACCCATTCTAGCTCTGAGAAGAGCCTCATTTGCAGTCCCTGCAGTAAGACCTGTGGAGTATGTTTGTGGTAGCTTTGCCATTTCCTCATTCTTCCTTAAAACTATTACATGCTGTTTTGTAGTAATACTAAAAACTATTGATTGTAGACAGCTGGTGCCAGATTGTAGCTGGTGGGGAGCAGGCTCCTGCCAGCAAACCTGAGGTCAGCAGCAGCTGCCCAAGGGAGAAGATAGCCATCTGAATTCTAGCTGTTCCTATGGCAGGACTGCACTGCAAGAATTCTAACCGGAGCTGGGAATAGCATTGCAGTATGGATTTTAAGGTTTAAATGCTCTTCATTACCAACTGTATCTGTGCATACACTCCTTTCCACGCAGGGTAGTCCTGTTCCTGGATAATTAGACCAGAGGCACAAATAATGCAGCTCCAACAGCAGTAGTGTCAGTGGGAGCACAAGTGTAGAAAACTTTTAATCACATCTCCTCTAACCCTGCTTAAAGCAGGATTTGTCTATGCTGTTTCTACCACTGGTTATCAAAAAGGTGGGACATTTTAGAGGGAAGAGACCTACAGGTGAATTAAGGTCTTGAGTTCACTGCAAAATCTGATCTGGCTTCTGGCAGCATAGGTGCACAAGTAGAGTGGAAGATCCTCCAGTGAGAAGTTGTGTTGGGAGAAGACACAGCCAGAAGACACAGATGTGTAACAGTGAGTCAGTTGAGTGTGTCTAACTGGCAAGCTTAGCACAATTAAAAGCCAATATGTTTGCACAAATCAGCCTGCACATATAACTCAGAGCACTTGCGAATGTATATGTCAATTGCTTTCTTAGGAAATCTGGTCTTTAAATCTGTAGCTACCTGCTACTTAAACAATTAAACAGCATTTCAGTTTAGCTTGTGCAGCAAGGGCTTCAAGGTAAGTGAAATGGAATCCTTCCTTATAACAGTATGTGTTACATTCTTTCTTTTGTATTTTGTGCTTCTAGTCTTTGAAGAAATTAAACCATGCCAATATAGTAAAACTGAAAGAAGTTATCAGAGAAAATGATCATCTTTATTTTGTGTTTGAATACATGAAGGAAAATCTTTACCAATTGATGAAAGAAAGGTATGTAAATTACATCATAAACACATTCCTGATACAAACTTAACTATAACAGTAATGAGTTCATGTTTCTGAGCTCTCTTTGACATCCATATCTTTTAAAGGTTGCAGTTATATTTAGTCTCTAAACACAATCTTAGTTTAAAGTTGTATATTACAGTAGAAAATGTGGCCCTTGCTCTATTTAAGGGCTCAGCTACATCAAGGATTTTTGCACCAGTGTAACTATATCTGATGCAAACCCCCAGTGTACTCACATTGCACCAGTATAAAGCAAAGCAAGTTATATTGGTACAAGCCCCTCTTCATATGGATGCAGCTCAGGGATGTACTAGGGATTTTCATTGGTATAGCAAAACCCGTGTAAAACTCCCTAATGTGGACAAGCCCTTAGTAGAGTTCAACTGATAGGCCAGGCTTTCATAAATTGAAGACAAAGGTCTAGAACATATTTGTTGCAATTGCAGTACCTGTACATTCAAAGCATACACAAATGGATATTTAGAAACTAAAATGACATTTTGGTTGCACATGTGGGCAATATGCATACCCAGGTGTGGTCAGGTACACTAAATCAGATGGACAAATGTGTTTTAGACCTCAGGCCTTTATTGTATGAAGTTCTGTACCTCAAGAAAATGAGTACTTATTATACAATACTGTCATAGGCTACCCCCTTGGGACCCCTCTCACTGATGTCCTTTCCTGAATGCTGACATATCTATAGAACTGGTTTGGGGGTGGTCCTCCAGCTGTATATTTTGGAGACTGCACCCTCTTCTGGGGGCATAAAGCAATCCAAATGAAACTGGCAAACAAAATAATCCTCCTGCCCTCAAAATGGTCCACTGCTGTTCTCCATGAGGCAAAAGGTGAGTAGTCTCAGGGGGTTGGGAACCCAGATCCCCTTTACAGAGTGTCCATAGGCCAGTTCAACCACTCCAGGCTCTAAAGAATACAACAGAGCAAAGATGACCCCTCTGTCACTGCATCAGTAACTTTTCTTTACTTTTTACCCTACAGAAACAAACTGTTTCCTGAATCTACAATTAGGAATATTATGTATCAGATCCTGCAAGGGCTTGCATTTATCCATAAACATGGTAGGCTGTATTTTGGCTCTAAATATTTTTAACTGGAGCAAGATAGTGTCTGCATGTTAGTTTTAAAATAAATATTAAAATTCCTCTGTTAAATGGAGTCATGGGGGCTATTGATAGGAGATGGGCTGTTCACTTTTAGGTCACTGATTCCAAGTTGGACACGGTTGCCAGTGACCACAAATAATTATCTGCTTGGTAGCCTGTGATGTTCAACTAATCTGGCAGCTTGTCCAGTTCCTAATGCATAAGATTCCACATCACAAAACTACCAACACAACTGGCAGTAATGGGCATCTTTGTTGACCATCCTAGAAAAGACCCCAAAGATTGGGCATGGAGACTAAAGCCTCTCCAGGCAGTCATTTCAGGTGATGGCTAAGGCATCTTGGTGGGACAGTGTGATAAGATTTGCACTGGTGCTATCTGTGCTGTATCTGTTCTCTGGACAAATGAGGGTTTCCACCTCTAGAATTTATAACTTGGCACTTCTCATGACAAATTATGTAGTGTGTGTGTATGTGTGAAATGTATTCATACATTATTATACTTATGGTAAAATATCCCTGTGATAAATAGCTTTGATAGTCTTACGATAACAATAAGAACTGACTTTGTTGGCCAGCCAGCACTAATAAGACCAATGTTTGAATCAAGCAATTATTTCTTTTAAATTTAGAGTTTACTCTTAGTGTTCCCTATGCATTGCAATACTGTCTTGTAAGTATATTAAAATTACAACAGTGGGTTCCAATCCTGCAAACCTTCCATAGGCAGAACACCATCAGTGGAGCTCTGTGGGTGGTGGGCTTACAGGAACACTGTCCCAATGGAAGAAAACACAAAATCATCACTGATAAAGTTTACAGATGATCCAAAAATTGGGAGAGTGGTAAATAATGAAGAGGACTGGCCACTGATTCAGAGTGATCTGAATCACTTAATAAACTTAAGCAAACAATATGCATTTTAATATGGTTAAACATAAATGTACACATTTAGGAACAAAGAATGTAGGCCATACTTACAGGAGGGGGGATTCTAACCTGGGAAGAAGTGACTCTGACAAAGATTTGGGGATCATAGTGGATAATCAGCTGAACATGAACTCCCAGTGTGATGTTGTGACCAGAACTGCTAAGGCAGGCCTGGGATTCATAAACGGGGGAATCTCAAGTAGGAGTAAAGGGTTATTTTACCTCTGTACTGGTCACTGATGTAACCGTTGCTAGAAAACTATGTCCGGGTCTGATGGCCACAATTCAAGAAGGGTGCCGATAAGTTGGAGAAGGTTCTGAGAAGAGCCACAAGAATGATTAAAGGATTAGAAAATATGGTTTATAGTGCTGAGACGGTTAAGGCATGAATTGAGTACAGTCTATCTGTTTTGGGAACAAAATATTTAATAATGGGCTCTTCAATCGGGCAGAGAAACATATAACACAATCCAATGGCTGGAAGTTAGAGCTAGACAAATTCAGACTGGAATAAGACATGCAATTTAAAGGTGAGAATAATTAATCATTGGAACAAGTTACAAAGGGTAGATGCTCCATCACTGACCTTTTTAGGAAAATATCCAATCTTGATTTAAAAAGATCATAGAACCATAGAATTAGAAGGGGCCTTGAGGGTTGTCCAGTGTAAACCCCTGCCAAGATGCAGGATCATCCAAGACTGATGCCTATCCAGATTCCTGTTGAAAACCTCCAGTGAAGAAGTTTTCACGACTTCCTGAGGCAATTTGTTCTATTGTCCAACTTTTCTTACAGTTAGGAAGTTTTTCCTCAGATTTCATCTAAATCTGCTGTGTTGTAGTTTGAACCTATTGCCTTTTGTCCTGCCTCTGTGGCAAGAGAACAATTTTTTCTCCATCTTTAGGAATGCTAGGATATACTCTAGGAACTACGTTGGAGAAGTTCTCTGGCTTGTGTTATACAGGAGGTCAGACTAGATGATCACAATGGTCCCTTCTGGCCTTGAAATCTGAAAATTACTTCACATGCTTAGATTTTACTTTTATAAGATGTGTTCCTGCTAATGGCTTTATTCTCCTTCATTCACATTAGTGGGCCTAAGACAGGGGCAGGCAAACTTTTTGGCCTGAGGGCCACGTTGGGTTTTGAAAATTGTATGGAGGGCCAGTTAAGAGGTGGGGGCTGGGCCACGACCCCCTCCCCATCTGCAGCCCCCCACCCCGGGACTCCTGCCCCATCCAACCGCCCCCCCCTTCCCTGAGGGCCCCTCTGGGACCCCTGCCTCATCCACACACACCCCGCTCCCTGTCTCCTGACTTCCCCCGGACCCCCACTGCCCCATCCAACCTCCTCTCATTCCTGACAGCCCCCCAGGGACCCCTGGACCCCGTTCAACTCCCTGTTTTTCCCCCCCAACCAGCATCCACGCCCCCTGACCACCACCCTGAACTCCCCTGCCCTCTATCCAACCCTCCCTGCCCCCTTACCTCGCTGCCTGGAGCACTGGTGGCTGGCAGCACTACAGCTGCGCCGCCCAGCTGGAGCCAGGCCATGCCGCCGCTGCTGCCACCACCACACAGCACAGAGCACCGGGTCAGGCAGGGCTCTGCAGCTATGCTGCCTCAGGAGCTCACAGCCCTGCCGCCCAGAGCATTGCGCCGGCGGTGGAGCGAGTGAGCTGAGGCTGCGGGGGAGGGGCCGGGGGCTAGCCTCCTGGGCCAGGAGCTTGGTGGGGGGCGGGCAGGATGGTCCCACGGACCTGTAGGTTGCCCACCCCTGGCCTTAGACATACTGAAAGGGAACAAGAAATCTCTGCCTGTCACAACCACAGAAAATCAAATATTTTAAAATATTAATGTAAAATGAGCTGTAGACAAATCTCTTAAGTCCTCACTAGTACAACCTGGCAAAGAAAGCACAAGCATTCAGGATGTTTTGTATCTCTGTCCTGCATATTCTTGCTGTACAAAATGTAACTAATCAGTCCTGGATAAACCACTGTATTGTTACGCTGATCTCCTGCACTCTGGATTGTAAATTATTTCTACCAAGATGTTGTGAATCACAGTCACAAGGAAGAGTTGGAAGATTTTGCCACACCAGAGGCAATATGGTCTTGTGGCTAACTGCATAAGACTGCAAGTCCTGAGACCTAGGTTCTCTTTGTATTTCTGCAACAGAGAAACAAGTCACAAACTCTGTCTCTGTTTTCACTAACTGTAAAACACACACAAATGTGATATTTTTACATCACAGTAAAACAAGTATATTGATTATTTTTTTTCAGTATCTTTGGTGCTTACCCAGATCTCTAAGCATCTTCCAAAACTTAAAACCCACAAACCAAAATTTTCAATAGTGAACTTTATTCAGTTGTTCTAGCTACAAGTTTGCCAGTGAATAGACTGTCTCCTAAGCCATTCTATCCAACCATAACACAAAAATCCTACCTAAATCCTCCTTCAACCTTCAGTCACTCCATGTCTGAAATGACAGCCCAGCCTCACCCCACCCTACCCCCACACACACCCCTCCCCTAATGCCTGCAAGAAAAGACAGGCTTTCCAGCATGCCCAGAAGTTTAAGAAGTCCAGGCTTTGGCAGCGCAAGAAGGGAAGCAAATTCTATAGTGAAAGACTCCTTATGGTGAGCACTTTTCTAGCAACTCCCTCATTTGTATCCACTGTAGCTCAAGTGCGCCTGCTACTTTCCACCATGGCTGGGAAGACAAACTTTTGTAAAGTGTTTAGAGATGCTTAGATGGAAGGAACTAGAAATATAAAGAATCATTCTTTTTTTCCCCCGCAGAATTTTGCTTAAATTAAACTAGGGGGAGATTTTGCTATTTAGGCACTCGCCTATTAAAACAAAATAAAACTAACACCTTCCATTAACATTAAAGGAAGATGGGCAGGGAGTTGGCCACGCTGCTTTGAAAATCTCAACATCTGTGTTCTTACCCTCATGGGCTGACTAAAATATGTAGACTAGCATGGTTAAGATTATCTTAGACAGTTGTGACCTGCTGTTGGACCTGCAATAGTGGCAACTGAAATGAAGACATCTAGGTAGGAAAAAATAAAGGCTACAAATGGGTGTAAAACTGTGGTGCAGACTGATGTTTAATTTGAATTGCAGGGTTCTTTCACAGAGACTTGAAACCTGAAAACCTCCTTTGCATGGGACCAGAACTTGTGAAAATAGCGGACTTTGGCTTAGCCCGAGAAATCCGATCTAGGCCTCCTTATACAGACTATGTATCTACAAGATGGTAAATGCAATGTAAATGTTTGGCTCTGTTTTATGAAATGACATGTCTAGAAAAGACAAAACTTTAACATAAGCTAAGGATAATGTCATTGTTGGTCTAGAAAACCAGTGCATCACATTTTTAATTTAGCATAATTAAAAAGCTTCAAAATGTGTAAGACAATGGATGTACAGACAAATGGCAGTAGCATAGCTGAAATGAATAGATACTGCTTAACCTACTGTGAATATGAAGAATAGTCTCCAGAACCAGCAATGCTCCGAGGCCACCACAATCACTATAGAGCAACTGAAAAGGCTGTTGCAGCACTAGTGCTGTTCTGGCTGGGCACTGAGAAATAGCATTTGGGGGTTGGGGGAGTTACTATAAAAGCAAGCAGGGAAAAGGAAGACACAATAACCCAGTTTAATCAATGATTCCTGCCGTCTGCCCATCTAATACTAACAGATGATCCCCGCCCCACTCATCCTTCTAATCTTAAACCAAAAGCATCCATACTTTGTCAGCTTCCTTCATCAGCCCATGTGGGTGGCTGAGGCAAAAACGCAGATCTTGCTTCAGCAAAGAGGAGTTGGCCAAACACATCTCTGAACTTTGAAATAAATTTGAATCTGAGACAAAGAACCATAGGCAAGAACAGTGGGGGGGGGGTCCTGATAAGCAGGGTTAGGACTTTGTCCGTGATGACCAAAATCTTCAGCATAGCTTGTGTTAAGCA
The DNA here is from genome assembly GCF_020497125.1 of Mauremys mutica. Classification (NCBI taxonomy): domain Eukaryota; kingdom Metazoa; phylum Chordata; order Testudines; family Geoemydidae; genus Mauremys; species Mauremys mutica. The sequence continues at coordinate 46,458,215 of NC_059074.1, read as the reverse complement.
CTTTTTTTTTTTAAATGTTCTCACTGAAAATCAACTTTTATAAGAAGCAATGAAAGTGGGAGGAAAATTGCCACACAACTTCAGTTGTTGAGAATAAATCTCTACTTTGTGCATACGGCCCCATTCTGCAAAGTGCTTGGCCCTCTCTACTCTCATTGACTTTGTGGGAGGAGGAATGCTGAGCATTACCTCACAGGTTTGGGCCTTCAGCTCTTAACGTGCCTCATGATGTGCATTGTCTAAGAAATAATGGAAGGATGTGAAGGGGCATTCTGGGAATATTGTGTGACTTCAAACCCTGACTCTAAAAAATATAGTCTTGTGCATTGGGTGGGGGTCCTTTAAAGGATGGTTTCTGTCTCCAGCGAGGCAAAGAATGAAAAATCACAGGCTGGCCCACTTGAGGTAACCGTGTTCTGCAGTACTTGTTTGATTTGTGAATGCTATAAGCTGTTGTTTTTATAGGTATAGGGCTCCTGAAGTTCTTCTGAGGTCCACCAGTTATAGCTCTCCCATTGACATCTGGGCTGTCGGCTGTATAATGGCAGAGGTTTACACATTAAGGCCTCTCTTCCCTGGTGCCAGTGAAATCGATACTATATTCAAGATTTGCCAAGTACTGGGGACACCGAAAAAGGTAGCTAAGTGAGATCCACGTCTTCAATGTGTATTGCTTAGTGCATCAGTGATACTATGCCTAGGACAGGGGTGGGCAAACTATGGCCCACAAGCCATTTTAAGCCGGTCTGTGAGCTCCAGCCAGGGGGCCAGCTCGGGGGCCGCACCACGTGGCTCCCGGAAGCTGCGGCATGGCCCCGCTCTGAGGGTTGGGGGCCACTCCATGTGTAGGAGCTAGAGAAGGGACGTGCCACTGCTTGACGTAAGCGCCGCTCGGAGCCTGCACCCCTGAGCTTCTCCCCCCCGCCCCAGCCCTGATCCCCCTCCCAATCTCCAAATCCCTCGATCCCAGCATGGAGCACCCTCCTGCACCCCAACCTCTCATCCCCAGCCCCACCCCAGAACCTGCACCCCCAGCTGGAACCTGCACCCTTTCCTGCACCCCTGTCCCAGCCCTGATCCCCCTTCTGCCATCCAAACCCCTCAGTCCCAGCCCAGAACATTCTCCTACAACCCAAACTCCTCATCCCCAACCCCACCCCAGAGCCCTCACCCCCTCCCGCCCCCTAACCCCAATTTTGTGAGCATTCATGGCCCACCATACAATTTCTATTCTTCGATGTGGTCCTCAGGCCAAAAAGTTTGCCCATCCCTGGCCTAGGATATAAGATAGAATGTCACTTTATCCTCTATCATACTTGTTGTTGCCATAGTCCAGTACTGATGTCAGAGGTGAAATAACAAAAATTGCATTATCTGTGAGGTCAACAGTTAAAATTTATATCCTTGAAAATTGTGACATTAGAAAAGACCTGTCCAGAAGGAAGAATTTTATCAGATAACAATTATTTGAAATTTCCAATGTCCTTAGGCCCTTTCTATGGAATTAAAGTCTCATTTACAGTTGGGTCCACATGTCTGTTCTGGTTCAGTGGCCAGAACAATCGGGGGACGGACAGTCTCTTCTGCTCCCATTTCTGCCATTGACTTGGTGTGTGATCCTGTATGGCAGGTTTCCTGGTGTCTTTTAAAAAAAAAAAAAAAAAAGTCACAGCAGTGCTTTGAGGTTAATTCATTAAGCCTGTAAAGAACTCTAAGATGGTTGATGAGAGGTGCTGAACGTGAACAGCATTGGTACTTAAACATCAGAGCTCTTTATGGTTGGGCTTTTCAGTGATCAGAATACTGATTCTTTCAGAATGACTGGCCTGAAGGCTACCAACTTGCAGGTACCATGAATTTTCGCTGGCCCCAGTGTGTACCTAACAACCTAAAGACCCTAATTCCTAATGCTGGCAGCGAGGCAGTTCAGCTCATGCGAGACATGCTACAATGGGACCCCAAAAAGCGACCAACAGCTAGTCAGGTTTGTTTTCCATTTTCTTTACTATGTCTTTTTGTGCAACTGATAGTTGCATTCACTTGCACTCTATCTTTGCCCCGACTGTTGTTAATTACCCTTGTGGCTGTCAGGGGCGGCTCCAGGCACCAACACCCCAAGTGCCTGCTTGGGGTGGCAAGCCACGGGGGGCGCTCTGCCGGTCGCCGCGAGGGCGGCAGGCAGGCTGCCTTCGGCGGCATGCCTGCGGAGGGTCCACTGGTCCCGCGGCTTCAGCAGACCTCCCGCAGGCTGCCGCCGAATTCGCGGGACCGGGGACCTTCCGCAGGCAAGCCGCTGAAGGCAGCCTGCCTCCCGTGCTTGGGGCAGCAAAATGCCTAGAGCCGCCCCTGGTGGCTGTAAATTGGAGAGGGTGGAGACAAGAGCCACAGGAATGATTAAAGGTTTAGAAAACATGCCTGATAAGACTCAAGGAGCCCAATCTGTTTAGCTTAACGAAGAGAAAATTAAGGGGTGACTTGATCAGTCTAAACAGGAAACAGAAATGTAATACCAGGATCTTGGTCTAGAACACCAAGATATAACAAGGTCCAAAGGTTGGAAATTGCGGCTAGAGAAATTCAGGCTGGAAATAAGGTGTAAACTTTTAATGATGAGAGTAATTAAACATTGGCACAATTTACAAAGGGTTGTAGTGGATTCTCAGTCACTGGCAATTTTTAAATCGCGATTAGAGGTCTTTCTAAAAGATATGTGCTCTAGTTCAAACTGGAATTAATTCAGGGAAGTCCTATGGCCTGTGTTATTCAGGAGGCTTGACTTGATGATTATAAAGCCTGAAAAGAGCTTTGTGATCAACCTATTAATTTAATCTTAGAAAGGGCTTGATTTTGCAAATCCGAAGGAGCTGAGGATGCTCAGCAGTTTGAATGATGGGCTTTAAATAATCAATATTGGGTTAGTCCACTGACTTCAATGGCAGTTAAGGGAATTCAGTGCTGTGCACGATAGGTCCCTACGTAATGAAACAAGCATTTGGTGGATAGACCCAACCTTAGATCAGAGCTCCCAGGGAGTTCAGTGGGAGCAGGATTGGGTGCTTATTTTGCATAAAGTCTTTCATTCAAAAATCTGTAGACTTAAATAATGCAGTTACAAAGTAAAATTGAGGGAGAGGGGAAACCTGAAGGGAAGGACAAGCTAAACTGTTTTCAGATGATTTAGTATTAATAATTACAAGCAAATAGCACTTCATGCGAAACAAATGAGACAAGATTGTAATGTGGTGGGGAATCTGTGAGGAAGAGAGATGTTGAAAGCCTGTTCTAGTTGGCAGAAGCTAGGGAGAAGACCACTATTGCACCCCCAGCAGCAACTACTTAATTACCTGTAAAGCGGAGCAAGATTGTCATAGCTACATGATGTATCTTTCAAGAATTGGGAATGCTGGTATCTCCCAGAATCAAATACAAGTTAGGCATGTGGTTGAAAAAATCTGCTAGCACGTAGGGACAATTATTTGTTGATTACAGCTACACATTTAAAAGTCTTCAGTTCTGGAGGATGTTATTTCTCTTACTTACTGTGCAGTGCCTGATCCTGACTGGGCCTTTGCACGCTATTGCACTACAATGTAAATAATAGTATATTGACTCTGTACCAAAAAAGGCTAGTATGGAAACCTTTTTTTAACTACTTTTGCATTACATGGACAAGCTTTTGCATAGAGGTTGAGCCATCACTAGAACTTACTCTAACCTGAAGCAGTAGGATGTGTTGTACAGAGTCCTATCTCGATAGTCTAACACATGGGAAAGAGAAGAGGGTAAGGTAACATGAGAGCTGTCCCATATGACTAAGCTAAGTCAGCAACTCTGGCTTCCCCTGTTGAATACTGATGCCTTTTATTGTGTTTTAGGCACTTCGATATCCCTACTTCCAGGTTGGGCACACACTGGGCACCTCTCTCTGCATTCAGGAACTGGGCAAGCAGCCGAAAGAACTCCATGATAAAGCAGCACTGCACCATGTTAAACCGGTCCCTCCTGCACAACCCCCTCCAAAACCTCATGCCCATCTCTCATCTAGACCATTCCAGCAAAGCCAGTCTTCCCAGTACCTCATGTACCCGTATAAAGCAGACTCCTTGGTGACTGACCACGGGACCCAGTTAAGAGAGGACGAGCCTACTCCGGTGGTTCTGCCAGCACTTTGTAGTCAAGTTGCTCAGCAGGTGAGGAGAAATCTGGGATAATTGATAAACCTGCTGATGACTTTGTGCATTTTTCCTTAATAGGATATTTTTTTTTTTGGTACCTTAAACCAACATGGTCATCTTTGTACCTTTTTAATAAAAAGGAGAGAAATGGGAATAAAGACTAGTTTGGCTCTCTTCTCATGCTGGTGTAAAGTGAGAGAAGCTCCACTGAAGTTGATGGAGTTTTTTGGTGTAAAACAAATAGGTGGGCCCAATTCTCACTTACTCCAAGACCACTTTACGGTGTTCTGGCATTGTAAAATGGCCTTAAAGAGGATGGAACTGTAGCTTACTCACTTCAAGCCATTTTACACTGCCAGAGTGATGCAAAGTGGTCTTGGTGTAAATGAGACTCAGGCCCAAGGTAGAAGAGAATTGGGCCCACGAGTATTGAAACTAAGAGCCAAGTCTTCAGCAGAACCAATACGTGACCTTCACCTTGTGCATATGCAGAATTGTACAAAGTTCAAACATGCATATGCACCTTAACAGCTGCAAGGACACAAGTGTCAGAATTTGTGCCTCCAAAATCTGTTAAGACAAATAGGTTTTGCTGGCACAAATTTTAATGCGGGCACTGGCAGCTGAAGTGCAGGCACATGAACGTTTTGCACCCACAAGTGGAGTCCAGGGCTAAAAATTAACATAAGCTGATCACTTTTTGTAGCCTGTACAGTGAAAGAAGTATGGAAATTAGAGATGAAAGAGACTTAAGAGCTCCATTCTTCTGCCAGTGCAGGACTCTCTATCAAGGCAGGAGGAGATGCAGAAGATAGTATGAACATGTGTGTGTCACAGAGCAGATCCTCAGTATATTAGTGGAGCTGGCGGGGATTTATGCTGCTACAGCAAGATCACCACTTGCTTTGTGAAGGAAAAACTGTGTTTTGATTTCCCTCCTCATAATTCCATAGCTCTGTATTGCAAATGTTTTGGTTTTCTTCGTCATAACAGAAAATACCAGTTGGGACAGAGAACACGAATGGTGAACTTAAACCAAAGACTAGGCGAAGATGGGGACACATTACTAGAACAATGAAAGGTTCTGAAGAGTGGGATGACTTGGAAGACTTTGATTTTAGCTCTTCCCTCACCAGAACTGATCTGAAAAACAAAAGGCGACAGAGCGATGAAGCTCTTTGTAGGTAAGTTGATATCTCCTCTTCTCACCCCATCCCAGCTAGATATTTGTTTTCATTTCCTCCTACATCTCTTACTCCTTAGCACTTTCTTCCTGTGCTGTCCCTGCCTAGCTATAGTGCCGGTAACTGATTCTCTACATTTGTACTCCCTTTTGGTTCTTGACTTTTTGATTCTTCCATGCTGTCCCTTATGCTTAGAACAGCCTCTCTGATTTCTTGCACTAGGGTCCCACCCTTCTGTTCAATATTCTCTCTGACAAACATGCTTAGTTTGTGAAGTCTTTCAGTATCTTTACCACTTCATGTTTGATCCATCTTAGTGTGTAACGTATTATGAGCTGTATCATGTGTATCTGAATTAGGCTTCCGGTTTCCTTGGATAAGGGTCAATGGGAAAAGTTAAGCTCCCTAAAGGCAGGTCTACATTTAAAGCACTACTTTGGCACAGTTGCACCAATGTAGCTGTAGCATTTAAGTGAAGATGCTCCTATATCAGAGGCCCTCAAACGGTGGGGCATGCCCCCCTATGGGGATGCAGAGGAACATTCAGGGGGGCACGGCTGGGGCCTAGACCAGCCCCCACAGCTCCGCTCCTGGCGCCGGCCCCTAACTACTGGCCCTGCACCCACTTTCCAAGGCTCTGTTCCCAGCCCTGCCCCCACCTTGGCCCCCTTACCTTGTCCACGTCCCCTGCTTCCCAGAGCTGTAGGAAGTTTGGGGGCTACTGTCCTACACTGACAGAAGAGCTTCTTCTATCAACATAGCGCTGTCTACATAGGGGCGGGGGTTAACTGTTGCTTTTGCACACCCCTGAGCGATGTAATTATACCAATTACAGGTCTGTAGTGTAGACATGACCTAAGGTATGTCTACACTGCACATTGAGCCCAAGCCTCCGTCTGTACATACATATGCACGCACACATCAGTCTGACATGGGTCAACAAGTATGCAGGACCTGGGTCCTAGGATTCTGCTGGGGAGGAAGGAGAGGGTCAACCTGAGACCCACTGGGACTTTGGTCCAAGCCTTGTCATTCTGCAGTGCGGCTGCATCTCAGGCCACAGACCAAAGGTCTGCATAGTGCAGTACAGACTTGTTAGTATGTCTGGGCGCTCTGTGTCCAGCTAGTGTAAGCCCAGGTTTACAAAACAGCATGAATGCTGAAGGTCAGGCTTCGGAACACTGAGTCCACAAGCCTAGGTCTCTCAGACCCTACAATGCAGCATAAACATACCATCAGCAAAGTGCCTAAGGGTATGCAATGTCTTCCTTTATCTGTACAGCACCAAACCCATTTTGAACAAATAATTTGTGGAGGTGAGGTGAAAGGAACACTCTGTGCGGCTTAAGTGTAAGCTTTGAGCTTGGGGCTAAGCATGGTGATTTCTCTTGGTACAGGTTTGAAAGCATTTTGGATCTGAAGCTTTCAGACAATCTAGGTTCTGGCAACAGTGCCCCTTCCCATGCGTCCTTTCCACGGCAGGACACACCAACCTTGCGAGTTTCTGCGGCCAAGCAGCATTACTTGAAACATTCTAGGTATTTACCTGGTTAGTAGGAAATATTTTCTTGAACTTTTAACAGTGGTGGGAAATGGTAATAGATACTTTGGGCCTTACCTTTGACTCAGAGGAAGGGCTCTTGCTTTAAAGAAAACAGAGAACACTGGGATGGGAAGGGGCTACCTTGTTAATGGAAAGAGGCTTACAACAAAGAGAGAAGGTTCTAGCATGCCAGAAACTGAGGTAAATCCTGCCCATTGGCATGCTAGAAAGGGGTAAGGTGTCAGGAGCAGCTTTCCCGTGCACCATGAGAAGTCATGCAGAATAGCTCTTTAGCACACAAGACTATGCTAGGAAATGTGTCCAGCTGATGCACCAGGCTCTGCCTTATGTTCCCAAGAGTGGCAGAGGAGGAGGAGCATACCCCCAGGCTGCCTAGTGAATATATAATACTAGTACTAGCAGCAGTAAATGCCAGGTGATAGCAGGTTGGCATTAATTTTTCTGTTGCCCAGGGCAGGAACTAAGTGCACCCTGCAGTGTATTAAAGCAACCCAATGTGTGGAATCAAACCTCACTCGTATGCAGAGGAGTCACTTGCATGTGCGTCTGCTCATCTTCAGTGTGGTGGCACCAGCAATGGGGGAGAATCTAAGTGTGTGTACATGTGCGCACACACGATTCTCAAGGGACATCTTGTTCCCAGTGAAGGCTATGCCTCAGGAGAATCGTGTGCATAGCCTTCACTGGGAACAAGATGTCCCTATTTGTGTCACTATAAGACTGGGCCCTCTCTTGTCCATCCATGTCACAAGGTTCTAGGCAGTGCTTACTTTGTAATGAAAGAGGTGCCATTGCTCAAGCAATTTTTTTACATTCATAACTGATGCAGCAAGCCCTGAGGTGCTGAGGCAATGAACTGGGCCAGGGCAGGACCAGGTACAAATGAAGCTCTGGTTGTAGGCACCTCAGGCGTGTGTTTGTGAGCATCCAGCAGGAAAATAAGCAGCTCATGATGTCCTGTTTTTACTGAATTTATTTTGACTGAGTTTCAGTGTGGAATTCCACAGTTACAAGATTTCAGCTATGCACCTCTGGCAGAACACAGTGCAACAAGTAGAGAGATCAGCGTACCAGGTAGTCAGTGGGACTCCACATGAATGTTGGGGGCAAAGCTACTGTATTCGGCTTTGAGCTGAGTAACTGATTTTTCAGTTTGGAGGCCAAACAAAAAATATTCAGTTTGTTTCAAACCACAACTGATTCAGTTTTTTCCCTCAACAAAACTTGTTTGGGTCGACATAGAATGTTTTGAATGTTGAGTTGGTAGGGCTTTATTTTTGACATGGAATGTCATTTCCATTTTTATTCTAAACAAATTACTTCCGCATTTCAGAAATTTTTGGCTTTATGGTTGAAACAATTTGCCAAATTTAACCTGAATTTGTGAATTGTTTCAGTGTTCTTTTAAAAAAAAAAAAAAAAAAACTTTGTGCAGCTCTAATTTTGATGGTGGCAGACTGGGTCTTAATTATTTTTTTTTCTTCCCTTAAATACAAATGTGCATGTAGTTGTAAGATGAAGGTTACAGTTTTGAACACTCAGTGTTTTAATGGTATTTTTTGAATTACAATGCTAGATGTAGATCTTAAAACTCAATCAGACCGAACCTTCTATCACATAGAATTTATTGTATCATGCCCAAATGTGCATTAGGCACTCCACATAAAATTTAAAATAAATATATATATATATGGACCCTGTCCCAAGGACCCTACAATGTGTGCGCACCACTCTCATTGACTTCAGTGTAAACTACACAGATAGCAAAGTAGAATATGGTATAGAATAGGATATTGTGAAAACATTAAATTGCCTTTGCTAATTTGAGTGCTTAAAATGGTAACCAGATATTAGCATAAAATTCTGTATTTAATAAGAATCATTTACATTTTATGTAGCATTGTTCACCCACCAGGATACCAAAGCACTCTAGAGCCCCTTGTACGATTAGGACAAGTATGTAAATACCTGGATCCTTATTCTGACATGGACTCACTGACTTCAGTGGGACTTGGTACAGTAGCAAGGGCCTAAACAGGTGGTTATCTTTGCAGGAAGAGGGCCCATGTAACACCAGTGATAAGCAACTGGTGTGAGAGGATAGGAAGTAACCCAGGTATAGTAAAAGCAGCAAAGAATCCTGTGGCACCTTATAGACTAACAAACGTTTTGCAGCATGAGCTTTCGTGGGTGAATATCCACTTCGTCGGATGCAAATTAGCAAAGGCAATTTAATGTTTTCACAATATCCTATTCTATACCATATTCTACTTTGCTATCTGTGTAGTTTACACTGAGGTCAGTGAGAGTTGTGCACACATTGTAGGGTCCTTGGGACAGGGTCCATATATATATATATTTTTTTTTTTTTAAATTTTATGTGGAGTGCCAGGTATAGTAGATGCTGAATAGTAGAATGTGGAGAGATTTTTGGCTAAGGTCACTGGGGCAAACACCTGCTCCATTTATATGCAGGTGCAAAGCTGCATAATAATTGTGTGTGACAAGGATTTCTTAATGGTTAATTATCTCTTTCTTTTCCCAACAGGGATAAGCACAAGGAATAGCATAGTCTCCAGTTCAGGCAAGGATTCTATTACGTCTAATCCATGGCCCACTTCTAGTTTGCCTGGAAAAGCTTCAGGTGTGGGAGGAGGGGTCAATGGAATGAATTCAGGTAAGAAGTGGTATTCAGACGTTCTAAGAGCACTGCGAATGGGGCAGGGTGAGAATTTTTGTAATGGCCTCTCAGTTACTCCAATCCACTTTGGGTCTTAAGCTCTCAAAATCCAAGTTGATCTATCTAGTGTTTAGCTTGACTGACAGTTTGAAATCTAATCAGTTTAATATCTTTTCACATACTACACCAGTCCCTGAGTTCCCTTGCCAGTTTTTGTGAAATCATTTTCTTATTTCCAATTTTTTCCCTTCTCCCTGTTGCCATATAAACAAATCGCACAAATGGGGAGAGCTGACTGTATAGAAAAATGAATTAAACTGTACAAAGTGTCAAATACATAAATTGTTTGATTACTTTTTCTCATTGATCCTCTTTTAGTATATTAGATGCTATTGAACAATTGTAGCTAAAAAGAAAAATACAGAAGGAAGCATGATTTTAAGTTGGTGGTTAAAGAGACAAGGTGGGTGAGTTAATATTTTATGGACCAACTTCTGTTGGTGAGAGACACAAGTTTTCAAGCTTACACAGAGCTCTTCTTCAGGTCTGGGAAACAGGGTTTGTCTATACTGACAGCGCTGTAGCACTTTCTGAAGATGCCATGTATGCCAACGGGAGAGCTTCTCCCATCAGCACAGGGACTCTACCTCCCCGAGAGCCAGTAGCTACGTTGACAGGAGAAGCCCTCCCATAGACATATTGCTGTCTACACTGCAAGTTTGGTCAATCCAAGTGCATTGCTCAGGAATGTGGATTTTCCACACCCCTGAGCGACTTAATTATGCCGACATTAAGTTTGTAGTGTAGACTAAGCCATAGCCCTGGTGTCCACTACAAACACATATCTGTATAACTCTCCTATCATCATAAGGAGCCGGGGTGGTGAGTTATATGTGCCTGTGCTCCAGCAAATTCAGGGCACAGGACCCTGATTCCTCCAATGTTTGGGGCCATCACTCTCCCCTGGCCCCACCTGCTGCCCCATCTGCCTCCTCCTGGAGCATTCCCCACCTGCGCCCCTGGGGCAGCAGGCGACTGCCCTGCCACTCAGCACTGTGCTCCTTCACTGGCCGCTGCCACCTAAAGGGAGCAATGCCAGCGGCAGGCTGAGGTGGCAGCTGCGGAGGGAGGAGGCGCACATGTGATGGCAGCACTTCCCCCTCCCCCACCACAGGGGAGGTGAGGGGGCTTCCTCGATCTGAGAGGGGCCCAGCTCCTAGGAGCACATGTAGTGATGGTGCTGGGTGAGTGTTCTGTTAGGGGGAGAGGGGGGCCCTTCACCAGAGCTCGCTGCTGGCGGCAGGGAGAAGGCTGGGGGGGAATGTGGAATCCTCCTCTCTGGCCCCAACCCCGGGGCAGCCTGCCTTCACCCAAACTCCTCATTCCCAGCCCTGCCCCACCCCACAGCCTGCACCCCCAGCCTGAGCCCTCACCCCCCAAGCCTCTGCCCCAGTCCTGAGCCCCCTCCTGCACCATGAATGCCTCATCCCCACAGCCCTCGCCCTGAGCCCCTCCCAAACCCCTCATCCACAGCCAGAGCAGTCACCACCCCCTCTTGCACCATGAACTCCTCATCCCTGGTCCCACTCCGCAGACCTCATCCCCCCTACATCCCAACCCTCTGCCCCAGTGCTAAGCCCCCTCCCGCACTCCAAACCCTCAGCCCCACCCCATTAATTTTGTTATATGCACTAATATGGAGGTGATTCGTCACACATCACCTCCATATTGGTGCACATATGATTCATTTCGAGTGAGGAAAAATTAGAGGGAACACAGCCATATACAGTGAGTGCCTGAGGGGAAAAAATATGCAACTTAAATTCGGCAGTCAGTTTGGGGTATGATCGTGTTTAGCACAATACTTGATTATTTTATACTCTTTAAAGTATATAATTGGTTTTATAAGCATACAACAGAATTTAATGTATTGAAGCAGGTGAGTGTTGCTTCTCACTTTCCACTTTTAATTGGCCCTTGTAATCTTGTGGCACCAGCACACTGTAGCTTCATTTTATCTCAGCAACAAATTCTTGATTTGTGGGACCAGTAATAATAATCAACGATGGATAAATTCTTAATAAAGTTACCCAGAGAAAAAGAAAAGGGTAATTCATCAAGTGACGGCCTGAGTTCGACACCCCGCTTGCAAACTAAAGTTATACAAAAAGAAAAATGCGACAAATCTACAAGATTGCTGAAAACTCCTTTTCTTTTCTTGGTTATCAAGATTTACATGGTTGGAGTACAATAGTGAATTAGACAGAGCTTTTTGCTCGGTCTGCAAAAGCTGTTCTGAAAAGGTGGTCTTAATATTTTCTACGAAGGCCAAACCAACGTTTATCTCATCCAGATTTCAAGATTGGAGAGACACAATCCATGGTTTTACATCAAACAAAAAATCCTTTTGTCACAAGGAAGCAGTAATGAAGTATTAGCTGCGATTGCAGAGCAGCAATGTTTCTGCACTAATGTCGGCCAGCTACAGAAAAGAATCACAATCAGCTAGGAATGCACTGCACAAAATTTTTACCAGTGTTCAGTACCTAGCTCAACAAGGAATAGCATTACGTGGACATAATGAGAGTGATTCAAATTTGATGCAGCTCTTGTTGCTATGCAGTACAGATTCAGAGGAACTGAGACAGTGGCTTAGTTGCACAAAATATAAGTGGCTGTCACATGAGGTTATTAACGAAATAATTGAAATGATGGCAATGATGGTGCTAAGACAAACTGTGCAAAAGATAAGGCTTCTAAGTTTTACGCCATCATAATGGATGAGACTACCAATTTATCAAGAAAAGAACAAGTAAGTTTTTCTTTAAGGTTCTTTTCTAGTGAAGACTGGGAGATTTATGAGGAGTTTATTGGGTTTTAGCAAACTGACACAATGGATGCTGCTTCTCTTTTCAAAATTGTGGAAGATACACTTCTCAGGTATGATTTGCCCTTTTCTGATTGCCGGGGACAGTGTTACAACAGAGCCACTAATGCGTTCGGTAAATTTGCTGTGGTCCAAGCCAGAGTGAAGGATTGAGAGCCAAGAGTGGAATTTGTGCACTGTGCTACACATGCCCTTAACCTTGCCACGCAGGATGCCCTGCATAATATTCCAGAATGTTGTAATAGGTTTTCGATGGTGAAAGATCTCATCAATGCCTTTAGGGAGTCACCAAAGTGTATGGCAGCATTCAGAGAGTTTCAGAGTGAAGGGGAACCTTCTTTAGACCATAGTGTCCATCTTGTTGGGCACAAAGGATCAGCAGCATTAAATCACTGCTCCACATCTACGAGGCCATGACGAACTGCCTGGATGAATGTAGTCACTCTTCAGATGAATTTAGCTCAAAGTGTAGTGGATTCTCAAAGCAACTTCAAGCTTTTTCAACGTACTTTACACTGACAGTTCTTGTGAAATCCATGGGTCCTGTAGACTAAGCTAATGCAAAAATTCAAAGCCCAAACGTATCATTGGCAAGCGTAACAAAGAAAGTTGGCCTGTTGCAAGAGATGTTGAGCGGGATGCACACCAACTCGTCATACAGTCACTTCTGGGAAACAGTTGATAAGGCAAGAAATCTTTATTTAGATGATCCCACACTCCCGAGAAAATGTAAGCCACTGAGATCAATGGAAGCCTTCCTCACACCTTCAGTGACCCCAGAAAGTATTTTCATCAAATACATGTTGGGATCATTGATGCTTGAGAAGTTGCCATTTAACAGAAGTTTTCAGTGGAAAGCTTTACATTCACAATAAAATTGGATAAGCGTATAACTGATGCAGCAAATGACGCGAAACAGGACATTGTCTCAATAAGTGAAGCTTTCCATGGTGACATTAACACAGAGAGGCTATTTCTTCATTTAGAAATGCTGTGTGATATTTGCAGCTTAATTCGGTGAGCGAAGTGAAGCAATTTCTGAAACAAAACGAAGGTTTGAGTGACATGTCAGAAGTTACAATTCTCCTGAAATTATTCCACTCAACCGTGCAGGTTGTAGTCAGAATTGTGTAATCATTCAGTTGCCTGTGCAGACTGAAAAATTATTTGCGAACGACAATGAGCCAAGAATGTCTAAATCACTTGGCATTTCTGCACATTCATAAGAACTCTACCTCTGAATTGGACATTACAAGTCTCCTGGATGACTTCATTTCAAGAATCAAACAGTGACAAAAAGTGTTTGCTGCCTCCTGAAGAATATCACAAAAGAAAGGGGCTACATTTTGTTTTAATTTTAGAAAGTATTTTTGCTTTTGAGGATTATTGATACAAGAGTGCTTGGTTGTTTCTGTATTCAAAAGAGTATTAATAAAGTTGATAGTCTTAGTTAAATACATTTTTCTTACGATAGTGATATTGTGCAATATAGGGAAACTGTTAAACACTTACTGTTTCCAGTCCATTTTTACATTATTTATTTTATAAGGCAGGTGTGGGAGGCAGGGGCGGGACTTGGGTCCATTCTGGGCACCACCAAAAATTATACAAACCTGCCACCCCTGTAGGCAGCATCTTCTAAGTGCTAGAGTGGCACAGATGCAGCGCTGTAAGTGTACACAAGCCCTCAGAGTATCACAGCTAAATACAAGCTGGAACAGATTGAAATATCTGCCAACTACTTATGCTAAACAAGGGACTATTCAAGAAGAAGTGGCCTGTTAACATCCCTCCAGTCATAGAGGTGAAAGAAGCAGGTGGGGAAGCTGCTAGTCGGTTATAGGTTGTTGTAATAAGCAAATTCAGTGTCCCTTTAAAAAAAAAAAAATCTTAAAAATTTATTTTTTCTTTCAATCCCTGTTACTTGATTTGTAGTAAATAATGAGGGAGTTCTTATATTTTTTTAAAAAATTTAAATAATTGCTATGAATTACCACTCTACATTATAGTCACCGGGCCGAGGAAAGAGAATGAGATTGACTCTGCAGTTTGATAGACAGGCCACTCATCACAGTTCAAGTTCCTGCTCCAATTACTATTTATAAAAAGTGGAATCATTTCAAGAGGAGCTTGCAAAGGCCCCCCACTAAACTATCCCATGGCCCACTGGCAAGGGCACTCTCCTGCAATGGGAGAGAACCAGGTTCAAATCCTTTCTCCACATCAAGCAGAAGTGGGAATTGAAGCCAGGTGTCCCACATCTGAGGTGAGTGCCCTAGGCCAAAGCTTATCCAGGAGCTGTCACCACAAAAATCCTCTGCCTGCTTGTGTCCGAATGCCTGAAAAAGTTGGTGATTATATTACTGAAACATTAACACAGACTTTTTTTTTTTAACTTTGATTTGCTGAAAAATTACAAAACATGTTTCAGGTTGAAACAAACTTATTATTCTTAAACAGCAAATCAAAAAATCTGTTGTTCACCCAACTCTGTTTTGGGACATGTTCCTGCTCCCATTAGTTTGGTGTAACTCACTGATTTCAATGAGAATTTTGCCTAGCAACAAAGAGCCTAATCTTACACTGTAATAAAAGGTCCCTAATGTAGATGCTCAGCGCATTTAAGATCAGCTGTAAGGAAAGACTGCAGGAATTGGGCCCCCTCAGCTATGTCTCTTCTCTGTGAGGCCATGTCTACACAACTGGTGCTATAGCAGCACAGTACAGCACTATAGTTACACTGCTGTAGTGCCATAGTGTAGACACTTCCTACAGTGACAGATGGGGGTGGGGGGGCTGTTTCTATTGCTATAGGAACTCCACCTCCCCAAGCAGTAGTAGCTAGCTGTGTCTATGCTGGCGGTTAGGTCGGTATAGGTGTGGCGCTCAGCCGGTAGTGTGTCAACCTCACTTCCAAGTGAGACCAGGGCATAGTGTTTCATGCAGTGTGATGGTGCCAGCCTTCCAAATAAGTACGTAACAGGCCAGATCTGCAGCTGGTGTGAATCAGCATAGCTCTGTTAACTGACTTATACCAGGTAAAAATTTGGTCCTGTCTTCAGTGTGCCCCACCAATGCACCATTTATGAAATACCTTCACAAGATCTGCAGGAAGGTGGGGTGTTGGGGTGTGTTCCATTGCGCACTGATTTCAAGTGTTTCTCATCATTTACAAATTCTTTCAGGGCACTCAGGATCGAGCAGGTTGACGGGTGGTTATATCCCTTCATTTCTGAAAAAGGAACTAGGCTCTGCTGGGCAGAGGGTTCAGTTAGCACCAATTGCAGATCCATCTTCTAGTAAGTATAACTCTGAGCTTGGTTGTTTGCTCGTTTGGGCAATAATGCTGTCTCTTGATAAACTGTATAGTCAAAATTGCTTGACCACACTTTTTCATTATGGAATATACTCGAGACACCAAATAACCACTGTCAGTCAGGTTTATTAATATGATACGGGAGACAGGTTCTATATGATACCCGTCTCCAAAGAGCAGTCCTGTGCAGCAACATTACATTCACCTTACACAGAAAGTGTGCTCCTCAAAATTGCATTCCGAAAGCCATCTTCTTATACTGTGCTTGTTTACCAATAAAAAGGTACTACATATGTCACCTGAAACTAGATTCAATTAATCAGCTTTTTTACCTTGTTTCTGGTACCATGATGTACCCTTTTATCTTTTATTCTGAACACACACATTCCAGGTCAGGATGCACCCTTATCTTTGTTCTGTGTGCATGCATTCCAGGTACTAAGGGGTGTGAAGACCCCTCCTAGGCCTGTACCAAGATAAATAGGTCTGAGGGTAACTCCCTTTCTGTGGCTATGAGGAAACAATTATATTTCCTGATACTGACAGTTTTCCTATCTACTTAAGCCAAAGCTTACCTCGGCTAATGCAAAGTGTTATCGGCTACTTAGCATAAGTGAACAGGACTGTGATATAGGCCAGTTTAGGCTCTATCACTGTTACAGTATTTGTGTTTAATGTATACTAATATATGGTGAGGATAATGCATATTATGATACATGGTTAGGGGGCTGGAGCACATGACTTATGAGGAGAGGCTGAGGGAACTGGGATTGTTTAGTCTGCAGAAGAGAAGAATGAGGGGGGATTTGATAGCTGCTTTCAACTACCTGAAAGGAGGTTCCAAAGAGGATGGACTTAGACTGTTCTCAGTGGTACCTGATGACAGAACAAGGAGTAATGGTCTCAAGTTGCAGTGGGGGAGGTTTAGGTTGGATATTAAGAAAAAACTTTTTCACTAGGAGGGTGGTGAAGTACTGGAATGGGTTACTGGGGGAGGTGGTGGAATCTCCTTCCCTAGAGGTTTTTAAGGTCAGGCTTGAAAAAGCCCTGGCTGGGATGATTTAGTTGGGGATTGGTCCTGCTTTGAGCAGGGGGTTGGACTAGATGACCTCCTGAGGTCACTTCCAACTCTGATAATCTATGATACAGGCTAGCCATCATATTAGTCAACATAGTGTCTGTAGTTACTGTCTGTAGCTGCTGTAATCCTCAGTTCTTATATTTGACTGAATTGTAAAGAAGTGAGTCACTAGAACTATAGGGCCTGATCCTGCAACACTTACTCTTGTTACAAGGGTTGCAGGATTAAGTCTAGTCTGACTTCTTTAAACTGTTATAAAACATCAGTTTTACCAATTAAACAAACATATAGCCTGTACTCCACAACACAGTCGTCCCAGAATGCACAGCTATTATTACCACCAAGGGTGGGTGTCACGGTGCACATCACTCACCACTGCTATGTCTCCCGGGCCACTTCTCTATAGCCCCAGCACCTTCTTCACTCTTCATCAGGGCCTGCAATTACCCAGTCTCAGCAGCCAGCCAGGGGCTCCTCTTGCTCCTCCAGTCCCTCCCAGCAGTTGCTTTGTCCAAGGTACCACAGGTCTCTCCACCTGCTAGAGAGACAGACTTCACCCCTTAAGCTCCAGGCAGAGGCTGACACTGCTCTGCCTTATGGCTTTTTTAATATGGGGCTGCTAGGCCCAGATTGGCTGCTCCTCACAGCCCCTCTCCTATTGGCTGCTTCCTGTGCAGCCTCCCTAGGCTGCTTTTAACCCCTTCTCTGCCAGTGTGGGTCAACGCCCCATCACAGTGGGGTTTTCAGAATCACCTTAATGATTTAGGAGCAGGTCTCAAAAACCCCCACACTAAATTGTCTATTCTTTATAGAAAATTGAATTTATTGTTCACTTGAGTAAGGACAGAGTAAACACTGGGGCACAGATTCACACTCTGCTCCATCCCTCCTGTACCCCTTTTGGCAACGCAAAGGGGCTGGAGAATAACCATATCTCCCCAGCTTGGGATTCCCTTGTCATGGGGACTATACTGCTGGCACAAAACCTGAGTAGTCCACTTCTATACCATTCCTCCAGTGAAAGGTCTACTCCAGTTATTCTCTGCTAGCAGGTAGCCTTGAGGCTGCTCTAAAGTATGCTGGGGTGAGACATAGAACTGGCCCCAAAATCTGCAAATTGGTTCCTTTGCAACCCATCTCTTGCTGTATCCAGCAGATACCAGGCACAGTAGAGAATCTGGCCTGAGTAGGGATCTTGGCAAATGGCTCACAGTATTATTTCCCATATCCTAATTTTTTACTTTATTTTTTTAAATACAAATTGGCTCTAAAGTTGCAGCTTCTAACAGAGAGAGTATCCAGATTCTGTATCCAGTGGCTTTTTAAAGGAACTACTCCTCCAGCTGAGCTAGTCTGTAACAGGGTATAGCAGGGCCTTCTTTGCTCCTGCCTCTGCTGTGTTCCAAAAAACACTCAGAGACCTTGTGGCTCAGCAGTCACCAGTGCAGTTTATTTACAGGGTGCAATCCCACCACCTTCTCACCACATACAGCTTGCAGGTTTCAGCCAGGAGGAAAGAGTTACCCCTGTCCTTCCACTGTCTGCCTCCCCTGCTCTGGGCCTGTATCTAGCCATGGCTAATTAGGTTGGCAGCTGTTTCCCCTTTGCAAATCAGACACAGATTTCTCTAGCCAGTTCCAATTCACCTCCCTGGATTGGGGCTGGTGTGACAGAGGCCAGGCTCTGGGGTTCCAGCCCAGCACCCTGTCACACAGTCACTGAAACTTTATCTAATGGCTTTTCTTCTTCTCATTTGTAGATTATGCTTCTCTGAAGTCTGTCAGACCTCATATTGGGCGGCCATCATTTAATACACCTTCAAAAAGCACACCAGCATTAATGCCACGTCCACCGCCAATTCAGCCAATCCATGGACGCACTGACTGGTCTTCAAAGTACGGAGCTCACCGGTGACTTGCAGAAAGCACTTTCTGTTGAATCAGTGCACATTTCTCATGAAATGGTGACCAATGCTAGACCATTTGCCATGACTTTATAAGCCTGTGATTTAAAAAAAAACCCTATCTTCTTTGAGTGAGACATTTCAAGACTTTTTTAGTTTTATTTGTATTGATTTGAATGCAATCTTATACCTTTTTGTATAAAATTGTTTTGTTATATGATCAGGTCCAATTATTTTCTTAAAACCAATACATTTTGTATATATGGCTTGAAGTTTTTGGCATTTTATATGATAAACTTTGTAATGAACTTGATAAAAAATTAATATTTCCTTTGTCAGGTCCAAATATTTTATATAAGTAAATAAAACGTAGCAGACTGAGGCAGTATTGCAAAAGAGATGCAATTGTGAGAAAGAGGCATTCACCAAATATTGTTTTGTGATCGTTACGCTCTGAATGGGACGTATGAGGCAAGGCGGTCAATCAAACTGAATAATTCAGCCTTAGTTTAATGCCATGCTGCACCAGCTGGATGCGATTGTCAGTCTTTCACCTGCTTGGGGCATCAGTGACATAACATGAAAAACTAAGGACCTGAACTTGCTCTCCTTGAGGTCAATGGCAGGTGGATTGGGCCCTAAATCAATCACAGGCTTATTGAAGGGTGTTTTTTTAGCTTTGGCTGGTGTTTGTAAATTTATCTTCACACTGTTTGTGCTGCCTGTCAGTTTTTCAGTTTTGGGGTTGATCCTGCAATCCCAAGGCCAAATCCCTGCTAACCACACTGTGAGTTTGGCCTGAATGAGACCAGCAGAATCAGGCTGCTAGTTTGACTACATTCCGCCTGTTTGTAATGCTATCGCCGTTCAATAAGTATTCTGTGGGGTTTCCTCATCTGTCCTGAAGTGCCACTTCAGACTTAACTGTTGTTGTCTTTCAGAGTGAAAATAAAACATGCTGCATAGGGGGCTGCTCCTATTAGTCAATTATAACTTTCCTAAAGACTTCCATGAAGCAAAGTCAGGCCCTGTTTAGGTAGGGCAAGTAGGAGCTGGAGAAATATTTGAGGCAATATTGAATATGACAAAGCTGGTTCACAGGCACAGTAACATAGTATTAATGATGCACCAGCAGCGAAGTTTAAGAAACTATATATGCAGCTGATTTAATTTCTATTACTTTGTTTTCCTGCCTGATTCCCTTAATTTATCCAGATTCAGTTTTTATAAACAAGTAAACGTCAATCAACAGTTACAGTGCTGATTTAGCTCACCTTCCCATATTGTTAAATATAGCTCGGTTTCCATAAACGAGGTCTTGTTGGTTGTTTTGTTAGAGTAAGCCTTTAGGATCAAATTTTGGTCCCAGTGATGTCCATGGCGAAATCTCAATTGATTTCATTGAGACCAGGAGTTGACTTGTGGAGGAGGGGAAAAGTAACATGGTAGAGAAGTTACAAGGGTTACTGACAGAGGAAAGCAGCTAAATAGCACAGATACAAAACTGAGTGGGGATTGTTCTCTCCATTCTAAATGCTTAGCTTATCAAAGTGCACTGGAAAAGGCCACCTCCACTTTCTAGCAAAAATGTGCAAAAAGGAAAAAAAATCATCTGTGTATTTCACCACACAGAAAACCTTCCCTGATCTCTCGGGGATAAGGGCTTAGGAATGGCCTCGCGTTCATATGGAGCCTGATAATCCACAGGAAGGCCTGGGCCCAACCCCAGCATATCCATGCAGAGTGCCTCTTTCTTTGCACTCTTTCCAAGACCCTTTTCCCTTGAGCTATCCTAGGAGCTACATTGCTCTTAGGATTCCCCAGTCTACCTGCACGCTGCCTCCTCTTCCAAAGGGCAGCAGCTGGATTGGAAGGTAATTCTGTGGACTAATTTCTGCTGGACTTTCCTACAAAAACCATTCCATTTTGGGTGGAGCGTATACCCTAGAGCAATTTCTCTGCCAGTCCCCTTTTGAAATCAGAGCATCAAATATGATTTACTCATGTGGAGAGAGAGAGAGAGCAGCTGCTGACTCAGCTGTCGGAGAGAGCATGATGGATAGTGGCCAGTGCCTTTGTTCTGTGCACTGTGACCACGTGGGCAGCATATGCTGCTCTCCACATGATGCAATGAAGGAGCAAAATGATCTGCATTATTTAAAAATTAATATGCACGTAGGACCTTCACAGAACCGCATCATGGCTGTCTAACCTTCACCACCCAGGCTTTGTTACCAGTTAACTAACAAACACTCATTTCAAACCTATAGGTACTTGCTAACAGAGCTGTGATGTTGGTATACACACAAGGAAGTAAAACCAAGCTATTTTGAATTATGCAGCACTAGATGCATGTACTTGGGAGAAAAGGTGGGGTGGGGTGGGGGGAGAAGTGTTTGCCAAGTGGAAAAGGACAAAACTGTGTATTTACATTTCTTAAAACCATATAGAATAAGAACTGACCGTTTCTTCTCTGGAAATCAAAATCTGCATTTATATTTAGAGATTTTTAATTTATTTATAATGAATGAACTGACACTAACAAGGGAGATGTTTGGACCTATACAAATACCTAGCTAGCTGTTTGTAAATAGTCTATTCTGCTGTGACCATATGCCCCTAATTCTCACTAATGGTTGTAGTTCCTATCATTGTCAGAATAGAGAGCCCAATCCTGCAACCCTTACTCAGGCAAGCAAGTAATTTGCCTGAGTAAAAGGTTCAGAATCATGGCTAGTCCTGAAAATGGATCCACAAGAAGGGTCATAAGGTTACTCGGTGCAGGAATAAGGATCTGCATTCAAACCCCTTTGCAAATATGGGGCCTTTATTTGTCAAACCTAAACAGCTCACATTCAAAAATGGTCTACTCTAGTTTTAAATTAAACAGATACAATGTATAGATTCACTCAATAGCAAATGTATCGTGGGCACAATCCTGCAGTCTTTACTCAAGCAAACTCACACTGAGCTCAGTGAGCGTTTTTTGCTTGAATAAGGACTGCAGGTTGGGCTATATCTGTTTTTGCTTGTTTGTTTTTTAATGTTTTCTCTGATTTGTGCCATTTAGATGGAAAAAAGTAGAGGCTGTACATTACATTGAAAACCTGACCAAAAGCAATATATTTGTAAGAAAACATATCTCATGCAAAATATTACCTATCTCTTAGCAGGTTCTGCAGCGTTTTTATGCTAAGTATGTGATTTTGATTTTTAGAATTATTTTACAATTTACAGTTTCTCATACCCCTGTGTAATAATATGATCTTAATATGAAGGAGTCAGACCTTGGGTTGGCATATTAATCTGTATTATCTTGATTTTCTTAAGTTATATACAGAGAAATAAAATGAAATTATTACTGAAACCCTCCCCATCCTGTTTACAGATTCATTAAAAATGCTTTAGTGGAAGTACATGCCATAAAATGGGGAGAAAAATATTTATTGAAAGAGATGAAAACCCAGAAGATTTTCTTTGTTGGGTTTTTTTTTTGTTTTTTTTCTGGGTGTGGGTGGTGGTCGTGGTGGTGGTGGTGTGTTTGTTGGAGGGTGGATGTTTAAACTGTTTAATTCCTTCTGTGTAAAGAGCCTCCTGCCCAGAATAAAGTTACTCTTGAAGAGATGTTGACTTAAGTGTTATGTTTTTCATTCAGATGCTAATATCTAGAGATTAATTATATTTTTAAATAATTCACTAACCCTTGCATTTAATCCCTTTTGAATTTTGCATTAAAAATTTTGCTTCTACCAAAGATCATCTTGCCTGCAAGTTCCAGGTTATAATCTTCATCCAAATATGTGACATTTTGTAAGCTTCTGTCCCTTACAGTTAAACACAGGGATCCTCTCCATTAAAGCCAAGAGGTGACAGGTGTTGGAGAGTTAGAGATTGATGGCTGGGCCAAACCTCAGTGGCTCTGCAACCCCAACCACCCAGCAGCAATGCCCAAAGTATGGACCTGGTCTCAGGAGTCACTGCTGTGTCTTGTGTATGGGGTGGGCTTGCTCTCCCACCCCATGGCCTCCTTGAGCATCTAGCATGAGACTTGGCCTTAAAACCATTCAAAGACTGAAGCTGGTACAGAATCCTTATTAAACGAGGTATACCATCGGCAGTATGTGGTACCAGTGCTCCTGCCTAGATCGTTTCTAAGATGTTCATCATGATTTACAAAGCTCTAAATGGTCTGAGACCTGCCTATATGAGATTACCTGTGAGGCGCTGCCACAGCTGTGGTCAATGGAGATGCTCCAATTGGATCTGCCTTCTTATAAAAGCAAAGGAGACTGTTGATGGGGAATACTCTAAGAGCCACAGGTTGCCCAAACTTACTTCCCACCGCCTTCCACCCTTTGGATCACAGCTGGAATCTAATTTCCTTCTAGGTATGGAGCCAAAGCCATGTAGCTGAGAGAGATTGTGAGGAAGATTGAAAGGCTTGTTCCTGGGAGAGAGGAAAAAGGGCTTTTCTGGTTTTGAGTTGCTCATCTGCTCAATGTTAATGCTGAGTAGTTAATGCTGCTGGTGGTCATTGTTACTGCAAGTTTGGTTACTTTTTAGGACACCTAGAGCTGTTTGGCTCCCCCCCCTGTTTTTGTTTTTAATGTTTACATCTAAAATTGTCTAATGCAACATTTTTAATAATGCAAAATCTTGTTTTGAAGTATGGTGAAATAAAACATCCTAGAAATATTTTACTAATAGAGATTATAACTGTTCTATCTAGGGGAAAAAATACATCAGCAGAATGTTAAGGTGTCCTGATTAAATACTCAAGTCAAGCAATAACGTGTAAAGTTGGCCATGTACCTTTAACAACCCCTATCTTCATATGCATTTTAAACAGCCATCTATAGAACTACAAGGCAAATGTAGGTAACCCACATGTCAGCAGACTTTCACTATTTCTCTATTATTCCATTTGTATTTCTTTTACTGCAGTACTTCATGCTTTTTGTGTGATGTGGGGTAAATCACAGTTTCTGCCTCAGCTCCCCATGGTAAAATTACTATAGAAAAGACATGCTTTTTTCTTGCACATATAGCATCAGCATCAACTAAAAGCCAATCCTGATCAAATTTCTTAACCATTGTACTTTCCAAGTAAAGGGCTGTTAAGAAAGGAGCAGCAGTAGTTTGTGGTTTGGAAACAGAAGGAAAAGAAAGGCAGACTGCCACATGCAGCGCCTCACTTGGATGTGTCTGGAGTCTTGGAAGCTTGACTACCCTACGTTCTCCTACAAATGGACCTTGAGCTTGTTTGGAGGTTCTAGCAGGGGAGCGCAGCTACCGTAAACCCTTGACCGAAGAACGGTACTCCTCTATCTGGGAGGTCGTCCTCTTCGACCGAGCGCGCAGCTTCGGGAGGGACGCACATGGAGCGGTGAGGGAGGAAGGGGACACCCGCCTAGCCAGCCAGATCAGCCGAATCAACCCTGGCGATCAATGGGGTGACAGATGTCGCAGCCAGATCGCCCTCACATCCAAAGCAAGCTGGGGCTAGCTCGGTATATAAAGCTTGGTCGATTCAATTGCTTACTCGTTAGGGTGAACCAGGTAGCTGGCGCTTATGGGACCAGTTAGGTACATCCAGTGCACTTGAGTGTGTAACAGACACAAGGACTGGTGAAAAGCGATCCTGTCCAAAGAGAGCCCCAAATGTTTGCACTAAATTTATCTCCCAAAAGCCTTTGCAGCATTTGCAAATTACCATCCTCTCTACTGGCGGTTCTCCCCGCTTGCCCCCGCCCACTGGTGTTGCAAACCGTGAGGCGGGCGGGGTTAGTGCGTGGGACCCGGGCTGGGGGCTGCAGTTCCGGGCGCGCAGTGATCCTGCTGCTGCTGCTCCGCGTGAAGGGTTTTGTGCCCCTCCCCTCCGGAGGGCGGGGGCGCTAGTCCTGCTTGTATGTGTCACCCCCTGTCGCTTGTGTGGGGCTGGGCTTGGTTCGGGACCATGGTTGCGGGCGGGTCTGGGTCACTTCAGCTTGCTGCAGCATTGGGGGGAGTGGGGCGCGGTGCATGATGCTTTCGTTAGGTGCAGGTCGATGGCTTTTGTGCAGCTGGGGCTGGGGCGTGCGCGCTGTTAGGGCTGCGTTGCAAATCCCTTTCGGTTTAGTGGGGTTGGATTAATGCAACTCTCCTTGTCGGGGAGAGGGGGAGGGGTTAAGTGCAGTTTTCCCTTTCTACATATAAAAGCAAATCAGTCTCCGCCTCTGGCTTTGAGGCTGGACGAACTATTTTTGTGTTCTGTAAAATGTAGTTTGATCCTTGTTTTATAAGACAACGGGGGGACGGGGACGACACAGAGCAACACCCCACCCCACCTCACCTCTGAGAACCTTTCCAGCTTTACATATTTCAAGGAGAGGTCCAACAGCTGTTACTTCTGGCTCTGTAAATCCCCATATAACACTGACCGGGAAAAATGTTGCCAATTTTATATGTGACGCTCCTCTGTCTTTTGTGGAGCTGGGCTCCCATACAAGGGAAACTGCCTGTGTGGTGTCCTGAGCTAGAGAGCAACCTGGAGGGGAACAGACTGCACGATAGAGCTCTGCTCCCTGCCCTACGGCCCTGCTGCTGGCCATATGTGCATAGGGACCACCTCCCCTAACAGCTGGCAGCCACGGCGTGCTTGGGGAGGAGGCGGAGCAGGGGTGAGCTGGGGCGGGGAGTTCCCCTGCGTGCCGCCCCCACCCTTACTTGCTGCAGGCGGCCCTGCCCCAGCTCCCTCCGCCTAAATGCTGGCGGTGACCAGGCCAGATGAAGATCCGTCCACCGCGCCAAAGAAAATGCTGCCCCCCAAATCCTAGCTCGCGGTCGCCTAATAGATTGCACCGGCCCTGGGTGTTAGTGTCGATATTTTCATGGTGTTTGGTGTATTTGAACTAGCAGTGGCAGTTACTGCTTTTGTTGACAGTTTTTAACTTTAGTTTCCTTTTCTCGCTGCCTTCCAAACTAGGCTTTTTGTCCGTGCATTCCAAGGAATGCTTTTTTTGCTGGTCATAAAAAGCTATCTCTGGATATGAGATTTTACTGCAAATATTATTACGGGGACCTAATATTCTGGTTCTACATTGTGTAGCACTTCTGAGGTATGTGTATCCCCTGTGATGCCATTACCGCTAGTGAGAATAATGTGATGGAATTGGGCAGGAAACAGGGAAGGCTGGTTGCTAGGTTAAGTGTCCCTTTTGTGCCATTCTCTAGTCTTTGATGACTAAAAGCTTAAATTGCATAATTAGGATAAAATAAGAAGAAACATGTTAAACTACCCTAATGACTTGGTCTAAGGGACAGAGATGAATATAGGAGCACAATTTAAATAAACAATTAGAGGAACCACATACAGGAGAGTACTAACGCTAACCTATTCTGAGTCACAGCACCGATCCAAGACTGAGGTCCAAGCACTTCCGTAGAACTGCATTGACACTCTCAATTTTTGGGAGCCCTTGCTTTGTTGCACTAGCAGCAGTTGAGCTCCACCATACTAACAATGGTGAGAGTATGTGGTGTAGATATTCAGAGCAGGTGTTGACAACGGTGTATTAAAAACACTAGCAGCTGGTCTATTCTAGCCCTCCCTGCTGGAGCTGGACTGGTGCTAAAATGATGGTGGGAGAGTTCCTTAAAGTGGCCTATGTAGAGAAGCCCTAGGGAACTCTGGATCCTAAAACATCAGTCTCCATACAACTTCACTCATGTACCTTAAGGTACAGACAGCCCTTGCAATTTCAACATAGCAAGGTGACAAACTTTCTCATTTTCCTGTTTACCATTTGTACACTTCTTTATTTATTCTCCCAGAAATGGGGACAAAGATGGGCATATTTTGTTACCACTTCTGTTCGCCTCCATTGTTCACTTACAGTAAGGTTAGTGTAGGTTCTTTAAGGCAAGTGTAACAGGGTAGCTGAACCCAGTTTAATTTACTGGTCCAGCTCTGCTTTTCCAGTCCAGGTGTCTCCATTTGGTCAGTTAGCAGCAGGGGTGGCTCCACACACCAGCACGCCAAGTGCGTGCTTGGGGCGGCAAGCCACAAGGGGCGCTCTGCTGGTCGCTGCGAGGGCGGCAGGCAGGTTGCCTTCAGCGGCATGCCTGCGGAGGTTCCGCTGCTTCGGCGGACCTCCCACAGGCTGCCACCGAATCCGCAGGACCGGGGACCTCCCGCAGGCAAGCCACTGAAGGCTACCTGCTTGCTGTGCTTGGGGCGGCAAAATACCTAGAGCCGCCCCTGGTTAGCAGGCTGGGAGAGGACCTCGGGCTGTAAGAAGCCTGGTAAGAAAGAGACTGTGAGCAGACTGAGACAGGAAAAGGGCAGGCGATGAGAGCTGCTAGAGACAGAAGGTGGTTCCTGGGAGACGGTTGAAGTCAGGAGAGCAGAAAGAGGCATTTTCTGGCTGGTGTCTGCAAGCCAGAGAGACAGGGCTGAAAGAAGGGGAGCAGCAGAGGGAAAGAAGGGGAGCAGCAGAGGAGCTTACCCACTGACATCTCCTGGAGATGGAGAACTGGATCCTGAGGAACAGTGAGAAGGCCAGGGAGAGTGATGGATGCTCCCAACCGAAAGACTGGGGAAGCCTCCCCTGGGAATAGTGGGGTTGCACCCCAGAAGGAAGGGCTGGGTTGGTGGTCCTGGCAGAGGGATGGATGAGGACTGATGAGCCTACCTGTGATGGAAGACACTGGGGTATGGTCAGAACAAGAACTGGGTGATATTGACTGTGTTTTGGGGATTCTGCTCTGGACTGTTTGCACTATGTTTTGTCAATAAACTGTTGATGGACTAGAAGACAAGCTTGCATGGAGTTACTGGGGACCTGAGAGGGCTATCACAAGGGGCACCTGAGAGGAGGCCATGCATTTACAGTAAGCCACAAGACATTTGGTGCTGTCTTCTGGACAGCATTTCCCTCACTTGCCTGAACAATGCAGAATTGCAGGTTCATGATTCAAATGCAAATTCTTTATACATTTCAAGGTGAGAATACCCTTTCCTGGGATGGTATGATGCTCTATACCTTGGAGGAGCACCCTACACCCCCATGTTCATCTTTATAAAATGATTGCGTGGTATCCAATTGAAAGTTTGTCATGTTGGGTGTCTTCGGAAGGCTCATCATGCACTGAGCATGGTTGTTACAGTAATGTTATAGTAAGGTTATAATTTCATGTATGTAGTAATGAGGCTGAAAATGTATCCTCATGGTTTAAAAATAAGCCCAGGCAAAAACACTCCAAGAGCTGAGAGACAGTTCACACCTCATCAGGGTATTTATGGGACCAGCCCAGCCCTATCGGAACAAAGGACGCTTGCCTAGTTAGCAACAAAAGAATCTGTTAGACTCTTGAGTGAGTCACCCCCCTTCCTTTGGTCAGTTTGGAACTGCAATGAGATAATGCCCACCTGACTCTGAACGGTGGGGGAGGGGCAAAACCAAGAGGAAAGAAAGGACATGATAAAAGGGAGAGGCATTTGTGCACGCTCTCTCTCTTCCACCTACATCTACAGCCACCACACCAAGCAACTGAAGCGCTGATCAAAGGGGAGAGCCAGGCTGAAGGGTGAGACGCATCTGAGGGCTTGGCTACACTTA
Source organism: Mauremys mutica (assembly GCF_020497125.1). NCBI lineage: Eukaryota > Metazoa > Chordata > Testudines > Geoemydidae > Mauremys > Mauremys mutica. The sequence continues at coordinate 46,429,826 of NC_059074.1, read as the reverse complement.
TGAGTTATAGTGCAATAAAGGAGCCCCGGGTGCCCTAGTTCACTACCTGTCCACACTGGCAAGGCACGTAGAGTGCTCTGACTCCTTGGCTACAGCGCTGCTGGTATTCCACCTCGGCGAGTGGAATAATGTTTACTGCGCCCCCGCTGGAGTGCCACGGCACCAGTGTGAACGAGGTGTTGCATTACTGCACTCTGATCAGCCTCCAGAAATGTCCCATAATCCCCTTAAGTCAAGTGGCCACTCTTGCTGTTGTTTTGTAATCACTGCAGGAATGCGGATATGCCCTTTGAAAGCTCCATTTCTGACAGCCGGATACTTATCTGCAACCATTACTGTGGAATGCTGTGTGTGAGAGAGGGAGGGGACGGGGAGGTCTGTTGTCTGAACTTACAACTCAGCCCTCCAGAACCCCACTCTCTCTCCTCCCACATACGCACAACACACTCCACCCCACCTCACCCATTTGAAAAGCATGTTGCAGCCACTTGCATGCTGAGATATCTACCACAATGTACTGCTCTCTGTGGCCATTGCAAGAGCTGCTAATGTGGCCACGCCAGTATGCTGTCAGCTGTCAGTGTGGACAGACTACAGCGCTTTCCCTACTGTGCTCTCCAAAGGCTGGCTTAAAGCACTCTACATCTGCGAGTGTAGCCATGCCTTAAGTTTGTAAGGGCACTGAAAGTGTTAAGATCAGCTTAGAATGTGTTTTGCTTTTATTTCACTAGATCAAATCTGACTTGTTATGCTTTGACTTATAATCACTTAAAATTTCTTTGTCGTTAATAAACCTGTTTGTTTATTCTACCTGAAGCAGTGCGTTGTTTGAAGTGTGTCAGAGACTCCCTTTGGGATATATCAATTACTTTGTTAAATTGACGAACTCGTATAAGCTTGCAGCGTCCAGCGGGTATAACTGGAAACTGCAAGACGGAGGTTCCTAGGGTTGTGTCTGGGACCGGAGATATTGGCTAGTGTCATTTGGTTGCACAATCCATGGAGCAGCTTACATGCCAGAGGCTGTGTGTGAACAGCCCAGGAGTGGCAGCAGAGCAGAGCAGGGTAAGGCTGGCTCCCAGAGTCAAGGATTGGGGTGACCTAGCAGATCACTGGTCCAGATAACACCAGACGGGAATGTGAAAAGCCTTCCTAGAGAGGCCTCTAGGTTTCTCAGTTGGCGAACCATAGAGCTGCACAAGGTGACAAGCATAAGAGACACACATCAATGTGTTGGGAATCCTGAGCTGGCTGCTGAGACCTACATATCTCTTCCAGGTTTGAAGAAGAACTCTGTGACTCGAAAGCTTCTCTCTCACCAACAGAAGTTGGTCCAGTAAAAAGTCCACCCACCTTGTCTACCTTAAACTCTGGCATTCTTAGGGTTAAATGGCAACCAAACACTGCCCTCTTCAGTCAGGTCCGCTGCTTTTACACAAATTGATGTAATTTTTTTCTCTCACTTTCTGGCCTTTAAATATTCTTGTGATGTTTCCTGTTTTTAGGCTTTTAAAGTAAGAATAAGCAACATCCCCACAGTTAAGAAATTTCTGGAGCCTGGCAGCCAGAGGAAACCTGTTGCTGGTGATAAATACATGGAGACTGTGAAGCGAGATCTCCAAATGAACTTTTAATGTGTAAGCAAATTAATGTGGCTGGTTGCTAGCATTGAGCTCATCACTGCTATTTTAAATACACACATTTAAACTGCTTAGAATGTACACGTGCTGGTAAACTACAGATAAAGGTACATCACACTTGAATGGAATAGCTAACTGAACAATATGTGACGCTAGAGAGGTGGATAACAAATAGAAAACACAATATACAAGTATTAATTACTAAGCTACTTGTCTGCATTTAGTAAGGTGTATTTTTATTACATTTCTCTTGCTGTTCTGACTTAATGAAATTAATACACACATTGTCTAGCTAGAAAATTTTGATTTTCTGGGGCAAAGTGAAACCTCCAGCATGATCACTTTTCACTAGTATAAGCGTTTTCTGCCAACTCCAAGGGTTTGCGCTAAAATCCAGATAAGATTTCAGTGGGATGAAGGGTTCTGTTTTGCTTGCACTTAGCTTTTTGATGGTGGACTTACCCCTGGAAAACAAGTAATTTTTTTTAAAAAGCCGAGAGGATGTTAACTAGATCTCTCTAGTGAGTCAAGTTTGTGAGACACAAACCTCAGAGCTCTAAAATGTCCACATCCTGTATTTGTATCAAACTTTTATCTCCTCCTGTGCACCCCTCTCCCCCCTCCAGTATTAACCATCTTAGGCTGTTATATCACATGAGTGTAGCCGTCTTGTATCTAACTTATTCCATAAATATTCACAATAATATGGAAGACCTTTTCTAACCTAATAAAATACTTTCATTCATATGTGGGTAGTATTGCTTTTTTTATTTTTTTATTTGTTGATCTAATAATTGAAACATGTTTTATGTTAAGTGGACATCAGAGCTTAGACATTCCCCTGATTTTAATAACTTGATATAATGTTTTTCTCTCCCAGTTTCAAAATACAAACTATACACATCTCCTAAAACGTATCCATTGCACATGGGTTAATAAAATTCCTAATCTAATGCTGCCGCTATTGTAGACAGACAAGGCATACAGGGGGGCAGGAGAGAAAATTGGCATGCTTCTCTTACCCCAACCTGTGTTTGGCTCTTAGTACAGTTTCATGGAAAATGAATCTTCAGAGGGATTTCATGTTTATCAACTCTTGAGCCAGGTGATGTACAGTTACGCACTGTAAAATGCTATCACATTCTATATTTTATCAAGTGAGCTCATTTTACAGGTAAAAAGACTTCCCCCTATTCTCCTATTGGCACTGTTCAACTTCTGCAATAGTTGCAGGGTAGGAAGGGAGATGCTGCTCAGTAAGAATAACCAACTTATGAGGCAATTGTGGTGTAATTGGAAGCATACTCATTACAATACAGTACGCTTGCCAGCACCCTACAGGATTCCCTGCTCTTCTGGGAAGCTCCCCAGCCTGAAATTGACCAGACATTTCAGCATTAGGGCTGTATTTCCTTCATTCAAGAGAAGCTTTGGGCTGATCTGTCTACCTTGGCTCATGTCTGTTGACACCTGCCTAATGTTAATTGCAGCTCCAGTTTAATCCTTGGATTAATCTGAGAAATTTGAGCTAGAAGAGACCTGGAGATTATCTAGTCCAGCCTCTTACCCTGAGGGAGGACCAAGTACATCTAGACCAGAGGTCGGCAGCCTTTCAGAAGTCGTGTGCCGAGTCTTCATTTATTCACTCTAATTTAAGGTTTCGCGTGCCAGTAATACACTGTAATGTTTTTTAGACGGTCTCTCGCTATAAACCTATATATTATATAACTAAACTAGTGTTGTATTATAAAATAAACAAGGTTTTCAAAATGTTTAAGAAGCTTCATTTAAAATTAAATTAAAATGTTGATCTTACGCCACCGGCCCTCTCAGCCTGCTGCTGGTCTGAGGTTCTGTTCACGTAGGCCAGCAGCGGGCTGAGCGGGGCCTGTGGCCGGGACCCCGGCTGTCAAGAGTCTGGCAGCCAGACCGGCAGCGGGCTGTACAGGGCCAGCAGCCGGGACCCCAGTCCCCTGACTGCCCCTACCCCTTATCCAACCCCCCCTGCCCCTAACCCCTTACCATGAGGCTCCTAGCAGCATGTTCTGCTCTGTGCAGAGCCAGACATGCTGCCCCATGGGATTATGCAGCCCCGGCCCCCAGAGCGCTGTGTGCGCGGTGACAGGGCTCCAGGGGAGGGGGAAGGTGGGGGAGGAGCCGGCGGCTTGCTGTGCTCGGCCGGGTGCTCTGGCCCGGGAGCGCGGACCCCGCAGCTTGCCGTGCTGGAAGAGTGGGGCCATTTGGCAGGGTATGCCTGGGCACACCCCGTGTGCACACCTATGCTTCTGCCCCCCTACCCCCGTGCGGGGGGGTGAAAAGAGCAGGCCGGGCCTGGCAGGATTTTTAATGGCACGCTGCTCCGGCAGGCAGCAGCATGCCATTAAAAATTGGCTCATGTGCCGTCTTTGGCACACATGCCATAGGTTGCCAACCCCTGATCTAGACCATCCCAGGTAGATGTTGGTCTAAGGTGTTATTAGAAACCTCCAATGATGGGGATTCCACAGCCTCCCTTGGAAGCCTGTTCCAGTGCTTAATTATCCTTATCATTAGAAAATTGTTCATAATATCTCACCTAATTGTCCCTTGGTTAAATCCATTACTTCTTGTCCTACCTTCAGTGGACATGGAGAACAATTGATCACAGTCCTCTTTATAACAGCCCTTAACTTATCTGAATACTGCCAGGATCCCCCATCAGTCATTTCTCAATATTAAACGTACCCAGTTTATTTAACTTTTCCTCTTAGGTCAGTCCACATCACTCTTAAAGTGTGGCACCCAGAACTGGACACAGTGCTCCAACTGAGGCCTCACTAGCATCAAGTAGAGCGAGACTATTGCCTCCTGTGTCTTCTGTATGACATTCCTGTTAATACACCCCAGAATATTAGCATTCTTTTCCGACTCCATCATGTTGTTGGCTTATACTCAATTTGTGATCCACTATAACCACCAGATCCCTTTTAGCAGTATTACCACCTATCCAGTTATTCCCTGTTGTATATTTGATTTTTCCTTCCTAAAGGAAGTTCTTTGCACTTAACATGATTAAATTCAGTAAAGGTAATTTCAGATCAATTGTCCAATTTGTCACAGTTTTGATTTCTAATCCTGTCCTCCAAACTGCTTGCAACCATTAACAAAGAGAACATGAACTCCCTCATTTACCCTACCTCCTTTGCCATGGGAGCTTTCCATACAGGCTGTGGTATCCTAGTACAGGAGACCTGTCATGTGACACTGAAATAATTTACCTTCCCAAGCCTGAGTTCCAGGAAACTTAGAAGATGAACACCTGCCAGGCCTGGTCTACACTACACGTTTAAACCGAATTTAGCAGCGTTAAACCGATTTAACCCTGCACCCGTCCACACAATGAGGCCCTTTATATCGATATAAAGGGCTCTTTAAACCGATTTCTGTACTCCTCCCCAACGAGAGGAGTAGCGCTGAAATTGGTATTGCCATGTCGGATTAGGGTTAGTGTGGCCGCAAATCGACGGTATTGGCCTCCGGGTGGTATCCCACAGTGCATCATTGTGACCGCTCGGGAAAGCAATCTGAAGTCGGATGCACTGGCCAGGTAGACAGAAAAAGCCCCGCGAACTTTTGAATTTCATTTCCTGTTTGCCCAGCATGGAGCTCTGATCAGCACAGATGGTGATGCAGTCCAAAATCCAAAAAGAGCTCCAGCATGGACTGTACGGGAGATACTGGATCTGATTGCTGTACGGGGAGACAAATCCTGTTCTATCAGAGCTCCATTAAAGAAGATGAAATGACAAAGCATTTGAAAAAATCTCCAGGCTATGATAGACAGAGGCCACAGCAGGGACTCAGCACAGTGCTGCGTAAGAAGCGTAACGGAAAGCCAAAGAATCAAATGGACGCTCATGGAGGGAGAGAGGGGGTACTGAGGACTCCAGCTATCCCACAGTCCCCGCAGTCTCCGAAAAGCATTTGCATTCTTGGCTGAGCTCCAAATGCCTGAAGGGTCAAAAACATTTTCCCAGGTGTTTCAGGGTGTATGTCATCAATTTACACCCTTCCCCTCACCCCCCCCGAAAGAAGGGAAAAAAATCGTTTTTGCCTTTTTTCAATGTCACCCTATGTCTACTGCATGCTGCTGGTACACGGGGTGCTGCAGTGCTGAACACCAGCAGCCCCTTCCCAGTGGCAGACGGTGCAAAATGACTGGTATCCATCATCATCATCAGCTCGTGAGTGCTCCTGGCTGGCCTTGGTGAGGTCAGCCGGGGGCGCCTGGGTAAAAATGAGAATGACTCCCGGTCATTCCCAGCAGATGGTACAAAAAGCTTGGTAACTGTCCTCATCATAGCAGCTGGAGGCTGAGCTCCATCAGCCCCCCCTTTCATGTCTAAAGAAAAGATTCTGTACTGCCTGGACTATCATAGCAGCGGGAGGCTGCCTCCTCCTCATTTTACCTCACTAAAAGTCAGTGTTTCTTATTCCTGCATTCTTTATTACTGCATCACACAAATGGGGGGACACTGCCACTGTAGCCCAGGAGGGTTGGGGGAGGAGGGAAGCAACGGGTGGGGTTGTTCCAGGGGCACCCCCTAGAATGACATGCAGCTCATCATTTCTACGGGATCTCTGGGGCTCTGACACGGAGCGGCTGTGCTCTCTGGTTCTCTAGTACACTTGCCCCATATTCTAGGCAGGACTCACTCTCATTTTAGACAAAACATAAAGAAGGGAATGACCAGGGAGTCATTCCCATTTTTGTCCATGCACCCCCGGCTGACCTCAGCAAGGCCAGCCAGGAGCACCCATGACAGCAGCAGACGGTACAAAAGGATTGATAACCATCATTGCCAATTTCCAAATGCAAACAGTGCAAAATGACTGATAACCATCATGTCATCACCAATTTACAATGGCAGACGGTACAATTGGGATGGTAATCATCTCTGCTACCTTGCAAAGGCAAATGAATGCTGCTGTGTAGCACTGCAGTACTGCCTCTGTCAGCAGCATCCAGTACACATACGGTGACAGTGACAAAAGGCAAAACAGGCTCCATGGTTGCCATGCTATGGCATCTGCCAGGGCAATCCAGGTGAAAAAGGGCGCGAAATGATTGTCTGCCGTTGCTTTCACGGAGGAAAGATTGAGTGACGACATTTACCCAGAATCACCCACGACACTGTTTTTGCCCCATCATGCATTGGGATCTTAACCCAGAATTCCAATGGGCATGGGAGACTGCGTTAACTATGGGATAGCTACGGGATAGCTACCCGCAGCGCAACGCTCCGGAAATCGATGCTAGCCTCGGTACATGGACGCACACCACCGAATTAATGTGCTTAGTGTGGCCGCGTGCACTCAACTTTATACCATCTGTTTTAAAAAATCGGTTTCTGTAAAATCGGAATAATCCCATAGTGTATTCCAAAGAAACATCAGGCCATTCTCCCCATTCATGCAGGTCAAAGCCTGTGGAGCCTCTCAGATAGCAGTGGAAGGGGGTAGGAACATGGCTAAGGAGGCAGCAATCCTTACTTCAGTGCTGTTCCCATCCAGGTCTGCCAGTGTCTAGTCTCTCTGTTACTAGAGTCTATAGCAGGGGTCGGCAACCTTTCAGAAGTGGTGTGCCAAGTCTTCATTTATTCACTCTAATTTAAGGTTTCACGTGCCAATAATACATTTTAACGTTTTTAGAAGGTCTCTTTCTATAAGTCTATAATATATAACTAAACTATTGTTGTATGTAAAGTAAATAAGGTTTTTTAAATGTTTAAGAAGCTTCATTTAAAATTAAATTAAGATGCAGTGTGAGTGCCACTGAAAATCAGCTCGTGTGCCGCCTTCGGCACGCGTGCCATAGGTTGCCTACCCCGATCTATAGAATATTCATTATTATTCTCCAAACTTTGGGGAAGGCAGATCGGTGAAATTAGTTTCAATCACACCTCTCACAGTTCAGAAGAAAGGAGTAATAGACTAAAGTCCATTGCTCTTCAGGAGTCCCGAATATTTAATAACTAACCAAAAAGAGCTGTAAAATACTGAACCATGCCCTAGTGCAGCTCCCTGGTACTAATGATAATGGGCTTTGGGCAGCCTTTGCAATATAACTGAGACACATTGCTCTGCAACTTCCTCAGGCAAAGGCCCTGTTCAATTGTGAGCACTGAGGGATAAGAACAAACATTGTGTACTGAGCATCCCAGTGTCTTCAGCTTTCTTTCCATTGGATCATCATGTTTTCCAACACCTTGTTCAGTGACTGAATTTCAGGTACGCCACTCTTATGACTCTGGAATTAAGCTCACGCCTTAATATCTAGAAGCACTGAGATTTTTAGATGGTCAGTTGGGATGTACAGATGCCTGCAACCCTTTGTCCTGCTAACTAGCCGCTTCAGCTTAATCACAACCACTCAGGAGTAAGTACTACTTAGCATAAGTAAGGGAGTCACAGAATTGGGCCCCAAGCGACAGGTTTGGGTGCAGCACTGGTTTGGAATGCTTGTGCCCTGGTTCAGGGGTCAATTGCTCCCCCGGTCTCTCTGTGGGCATCTTTTCCATGTGACAGGTCTTTACTTGCACTCCTCCCAGAGCTGGACTCTGCAGTTCATCCCACTTAAGGCTGGCTCAGCAGGCTACAGCACACCCTGTTCCTACCATCCTGTCACTGTGTGAGCAGTGCCTTCCATCCCTTTGCTACCCCTCAGGAGAGCACACCTCAGGTGACAAGTTTCACTTCCTTCTCCTTTCTTCACCTACACTCAGACTGGTCCCTGTTTTGAACTGTTAAAAGGACAGGCCTGGCTGCAGTTAAAGTGACTCAAAAACAGTATGTTTAAAACAAATGAATTTTTGAGCAGAGTTACACAGCAAGCAGAGAGAAGGATATAAACAATAGTCACTATGCATCTGGCCTCACCTAGACATTACCCTTTCCTTGCAAATTTTGGTCATTTCCACTTCGCTCAAGTGCCTCCACCTTTGGACTGGGAAAGACAGACTTTCCCCTTGCAGTGTTTTCTCTCACAGCTCCCTACTTCCACTCCTGCTGCTCACACCTCTTCCACTGTAAACTGGGGTCTTTAATGGTTTAGTGCCCCTTGGATCCTTGGCTCCAACCTGAGAAAAATGTACCTGCTAGCCTGGAGCCAGCTGGGGGTATTTCCCAGTTAATAGCTCCCCCATTGTTGCCTAAAGGACCCTACAGATTCTCTCTGGTGGTACCTTGTCTTTGTCATTGTTTTGTTTCCTGTTTATTTCCCCCTAGCAGGTTCATTTGATTGAATTCCAGGCACTGAAGCCGGACAACATCAAACAGGTAAACTGAGGTACAGATAATGTTAATGATAAATAATACAGGTAACCACCTCATTCTCCACAGCTTGCGCTTCGCAGGCATTTGGACCATGTTGCTTCCTGTACTTTGGGCCAAATCCTGCTCTTGTGAAAATCAATGGGAACTTTTCCATTGACTTTAATGGGAACAGGATTTGGCCCTCAGTACACGTGGTGGCCAAGGGCTCGCTGGCTGCTGGTGGTGCAAGGGGCTGCATTGTGGATGAAATTTGCCCTGGTCAAGAAGGCTAGAACAAGGCTCTGCACCACTTAAATCCGAGTTTTGCCCTTCGTCTGAGCACTTAAGTGGAACCTGGACCTCATATCAGCCCTCTATGGGTATCTGAGGAGCTGCACCTTAATTCACATTAGATAAGAAAAACTTGTTTCTTTCTCTGCTGTAGAGATTTGTGGAAAACATTAGTAAACTAATAGATAACAGTGACCAGGTGGACATTGCATATTTGGCTATTTGTAAAACTTCGCAAGTTCTTTCATACTAGGCTGTGATGGAAGATAAATAACTACAGAGCAGATGGCAAAGTCTTGTTTTAGAATGAAAAATGACTAAGCAGGAGGAATCAAAGAGGAATAGTGAGCAGCTGCTCCCAAGGTGCGGAAAAGATAACTGGGGTCTGTCTCAGAGACTGCCCTTGAGTCAAGTGTTAGTTAAAATAGTTAATAATTACAAAGAAGAAATGTGAACGGAATTACTGATTTCTGCTGACTGCAGTGTCAAATCTATACAGCAGGGGGTGCTGCCCTTTGCCATGAATTAGAAAGCTGCTCTCTCTCCCCATTCTCTTAATGCCATAGCCTGGCACAGTTATCATGTCTCTGTTTTCTCTGTTTCTTTCTTTCCCCCATTTCTTCTATTGACTTTTCCTTCAACTTATTTCCCATCCATGCAGTTTCCACTTTCCGCTCTGTGTATTTTTATTCACTTTCTGAGGTTCTCTCCTTCCTTATTTCCACGTGCCCCACAACCGCTCTGGGTACAGGACCGGCAGAAGTGCCCTAAAAGTGGGGTGAGGATGGGGGCCCATAGGTGCCCAAACTGTAGCCCTATGCTTCACTGCCCCTCAAGCCCCTAGTCCTGCACCACCCCTTCTCCCCAAGGCCCCGCCCCTCTCCCCGAACCCCTGCCCTTGCACTGCCCCTGCATGCCTCTTCCCCCAAGGCCCCACTCCAGTGCTGCCTCTTCCCTTCCCAAGACCCTGCCCCACTCCACTCACGCCTCTCCACCCCCTCCCCCCATCACTCGCCCTTACGGCCTGGTACAAAGCAGGGGGGGCATGGTCCCCTGGCCCTCCCAGTTCTAGTGCCCCAGTCTGGGTACCTATGCTGGGAGAGGACATCCATCGGTGGCTCTCTAAAGCCACGTCTAGACCACAAACCACTGCCATCATAGCTATGTCAGTCAAGGGTGTGAAAAAGTGTGAGTCCTGATCGATACAGCCATGCAGGCAGGAGTTCTTAGTGTAGACAAAGTTATACTGGCAAAACTGTGCTTTTACCAGTATAACTTGTCTCACTTGTGGGGGTAGCTTTACTATATTGGTATAAAGCACAGTTTTGCCAGTATTGCTGTGTGCACATCAGGACTCAGAGCCAGTATAGTATCCCAGTATACTTATAATAGCAAAGCACTCCTACTGTAGACATAGCACTAGTACGTGTAAACTGCTTCTGTGGGCAGTTGTATTAGTACCTGACACAAGAGCAGAGATTAAGTGACTTCCCCAAGGTCATGCAGAGAGTCTGTGGCAAAAATGGGAATTGAAGCTTGGTTTACCATGACCCAGTTCGGATCTCTATCTGCTAGAAGCTAGATCACCTATCTACCCATCCAGTTTGATGTCCAGATTCGAACATTTCACCTTAAATGCAAGCAACAAAGCCAAAAAAATTGTATTGAATGGAAACTGTGGGTAGGACCTCAGGCAAATTGATTTTTTCTCATGTCTGGCTCATCTTAAAAGTTGTAAAATAGGCACTATTAATTAAAAACATGGAGCCCAATTGTGGCAGAAATTGCATATCCATTTTTCATGTCCAACTAACATGAATGCATACACAAATCAGATAACTGCATGTGTGAATGACAGGCTCTAGCAATTGGATTTTAAAAATCAGACCCATGTTGTCCCCCATTTTAGGTGTCTTTCTTGTACATTCAGCGAGAGGACAATCCAGAATTACTGCTGAAAAGTCAGGTAAGGGGCAGAACATATTGTTAAACTGTTAAATAGTATCACCATCAACCTGAAATATAGTAAATTCAAATCTAATATTTTCTCTGCTTTACAGAATGTTTTTCCTCCGTTGATGTGTGAAAAACCCACTCAAACAACAGGAGATACTGAGTAGTTATGTAACCATGAAGCAGACTATGTAACCAGGAAGCTGAGCACTCTGTGTATAGTCAAATAAACAAACTGAAAAGCATAGAGAAAGATATTTTTCTTTCTCACCCATAGTAATTTTATAACAGTAGTAGGTACAACCACATTTTAAAATGGCAGTGTAACTTTTAATTTTGCGGGGGTCTCTTCAGGAAGTGAGGAACTTTTCTTTCCTATGAGGTATGCATGTGACTCCCCATGAGGGGAGGAGTTTGGAGAAGCTCCATACTCTCAGACCCTGAAGAGACAAATTCTGTTCTCAGTTAAGGAGGAGAAGAACTTGGCCTGGGTCAAAACGTGAAGGTTAGTACTGACACTCGCATACAAAGAAATTAGTTTAACCTTAAACAGTTTGACCTCCTGGTTTCAATAAAGCTACTTTCAAACACCTTAGCATAACTGTTGGTAATGGTAATGTAAAATCTTTACAATATTTAGTCACCTGCATCAAAGGCAGTTCAAGTGGTGTTTGCTATACAGGAGGATAAAAGAAGGGAAAAGGGACCTTTTAAATAGGAAATTAATCCAGAAAGTTAACTCGGACTTGAATAAGGCATTTTGTAAAGTGAGGGCAAACAGTGAGAGCAAAAAGCCAAAAGAGAGGGGAGGAAGAAAGCAAGAGAAAGAGTAAAGTTCAGACTTGCAATGAAAGCCTGGAACTTAGAGCTGATTTCCTCTGTATCTGAGCATGAAAGCTGGCTGATATAGCATGCCGTGCTCTGCTCTGAACTATGGTGGCTGATCAAAGAACAGTGAAAACCTATCTCCCTCCTGAGGGGTGAATGAAAGTAAAACCATCTGCTGCTTTATACTGAATGCCGGCAATGTTGCTTTTGAAAGACTTAACTTTGTTCCTTGATTCTTGTATAGTGAAGTGTCTGCTCTAGAAAATTCAGCGAGGATGCAGCCCTAGAACTCATTATAGAAAACAGACTGCTTTAGGGGAAATGTGGAGATTAGACAAAAACATTTAAAACATTTTCTATCCTTTTGTACATAGCCATGTGTAACCCACACACCTCCTGGGTGTTGTGTTCTGACACATGCACCATTCTCATCTTGGTTGACAATAAAACATACATACAACTTTCCACCCAAAATGTGAACTGTACATTTTGCTTTCTGTATCACTGGTGTAAATGCAGTTGATTAAAGTTGATGGAGTTATTCTGGATCTACAAAGGTGTAACCCAGAGCAGAATTTGGATGTCTGGGTTTGATTTTACTCTGGTCACATTCTATGCCATACTGTTCATTATTAGTTGGCCATGTTAAATAATACCTTAAGCTTTTTAGTCCATTTGTTCTGTTTACGTGTACAAAATGCACAATCCTTCATGAGGGTTGCACTTCACATACTTGATGTAGATACAAGATTACAACAGGGGATCTGAAAAGAAGAGTCTTTATTCCATAATTTTGGTTTAAAAGCACTTTGGCTTTCACAGTTAATGGAAGAGCTTTAGTTACTATAAGTTTCTGCACACTGTATGTTGTCGCAATGTGTGTTGACATGATACAAAGGGTAAAAAGTATTAATTAAGTGTGATAACATATCAGGGAGTATTGGGTGTTGCAGGCTGTACAGACAGCAAACACTGCCAGCATGCACTAAACTTTATTTACATGCAAATAACTACAAATTTGTACAATATCTTTCTTATGGATAAAATGCCATGAGCTGCTGCAATTAGTTATTTGCTTTAATAAAAAGGCGGTGATTATTTCTGCCTTATGTTTACTGTGAATATAGTCTTAGTACCAAGACAGAAAACTTAAATGATTTGATTCTTAGAACTGTTTAATGGGTAATTGTCAATCTGAATGATTTCTAAGTCAAGATTTGGATTGAGTGGCCTTTAAAGAGTATGTACATCCTCAGGGAGGAAAAATATATGAGGCTTTTTTGTTTCCCCGCTGGTGTTTATGAGGGTCTATCCCACAGGAGTGAGTGGATGGGCCTGAGAGGAACACCACCAAAGATGCTCAGGCCCCACTTTCTCCCTCCCTGTTTGTGTCCTAGAGTGCACTATGCTTTTAAGAACAGAGGTTTCCAAACAGAAACTCACCAGAAAGCCCACCTGGCCTGGAGGAACCATTCCAGAAGGCGTAAAAACTGAGAATTTTTCAGTCAACCTAGTTACCACCTCTTGAGGGGGTGGATTTACTACAGTAATTGTCACTTTAGCATAGCTGTAGTACTGCAGCTGTAGCGCTTGTAGTATAGACATACCTTGAGTAAAGTAAAAAAACAGGAGTACTTGTGGCACCTTAAAGACTAACAAATTTATTGTAGCATGAGCTTTCGTGAGCTAAAGCTCACTTCTTCGGATGCATAGAATGGAACACACAGACAGGAGATATTTATACATACAGAGAACATGAAAAGGTGGAAGTATGCATACCAACAGGCAGAGTCTAATCAATTGAGATGAGCTATCGTTAGCAGGAGGAAAAAAAAAACTTTTTGAAGTGATAATTAAGATGGCCCATAGAAGGTGTGAGGAGAACTTAACATAGGGAAATAGATTCAATTGGTGTAATGACCCAACCATTCCCAGTCTTTATTTAGACCACAGTTAATGGTATCTAGTTTGCATATTAATTCAAGTTCAGCAGTCTCTCTTTGGAGTCTGTTTTTGAAGTTTTTTTGTTGCAAAATTGCCACCTTCAAGTCTGTCACTGAGTGGTTAGGAAGGTTGAAGTGTTCTCCCACTGGTTTTTGAATGTTATGATTCCTGATGTCAGATTTGTGTCCATTTATTCTTTTGCGTAGAGACTGTCCGGTTTGGCCAATGTACATGGCAGAGGGGCATTGCTGGCACATGATGGCATATATCACGTTGGTAGATGTGCAGGTGTACGAGCCCCTGATGGTGTGTCTGATGTGATTAGGTCCTGTGATGGTGTCACTTGAATGGATATGTGGACAGAGCTGGCATCGGGCTTTATTGCAAGGATAGGTTCCTGGGTTAGTGTTTATGTTGTATGGTGTGCGGTTGCTGGTGAGTATTTGCTTCAGGTTGGGAGGCTGTCTATAAGCAAGGACTGGCCTGTCTCCCAAGATCTGTGAGAGTGAGGGATCATCTTTAAGGATAGGTTGTAAATCTTTGATGATGCGCTGGAGAGGTTTTAGTTGGGGGCTGTAGGTGATGGCTAGAGGTGTTCTGTTATTTTCTTTTTTAGGCCTGTCCTGTAGTAGGTGGCTTCTGGGTACTCTTCTGGCTCTGTCAATCTGTTTTTTCACTTCAGCAGGTGGGTATTGTAGGTTTAAGAATGCTTGATAGAGATCTTGTAGGTGTTTATCTCTGTCCGAGGGATTGGAGCAAATACGGTTGTATCTTAGAGCTTGGCTGTAGACAATGGATCGTGTGGTGTGTCCGGGATGGAAGCTGGAGGCATGTAAGTAAGTATAGCGGTCAGTGGGTTTCCGGTATAGGGTGGTATTTATGTGACCATCACACAGCAGAGGCCTGAAATGTTATAGTGCTGTAAACATTCCATTGTAGCAAAACTTCATTTTGGTTCAGAAACATTTTCCTTTGCTTGATATTTGTCAGGGAAGTGGAAGCAAGGAAGCATGTCTGGGAAACCCAAACTTACCTACTTCAATGGAAGAGGACGTATGGAATCAACACGGTGGCTGTTGGCAGCAGCTGGGGTGGAGGTTAGTCCATAATTTATGAAGGGGTGTTCTTGTTTGGACTCATTCAGGATTAGCCATGATTCATTTTGTTATGCTGGTGTATTACTCTGCCTTTTGGCTCGTTGTGACAGGGTTGCTTCCTAAAAGAAGCTGCCTGAAATATAACAATGTGACTAATTTATTTAATCTTTCCTTTTGCAGTTTGAAGAAGAATTTTTGGAAACAAAAGAACAGTATCAAAAGTTAATAAAAGGTAAGACTGTAGACCGGAGATTTTCTACACCCAAAGTGGCACGAGTTTAGCTAAAATTGGATTTTACATCAGTTTACTTAAACCAATGTAAACCCCTCTGTGGACACTTTTAATTCAGTTTACATCATGAATCAATTCATAAATCACTAACCTTGACCACCCAATCCTGTCTGGTGCCAAGTAACGCCTGAAAAGTGCTAATCATCCTTCACTTCCACTGGAGCCAGTCGATGTTGAGGGAGCTCAGCACCTCCCAGGATCATGCCCCTGATTATTTTTATTAAATATCTATATTATGGGGGCACCCAAAGGCCTTAATTCAGGTAGGGAGCCCATTGGGCTGGGTGTTCCATCCCTGCCTTCAGAGGCTTAGAGTCTAAATACACAAACAAATGAAGAGTAGGGGATTGGAGAGACAACATACACTCAGATGAATCTGCTGAAGAATTGGCCCAGCTTTGTTAGGTATATAGAATCATAGAAAGGTAGGGCTGGAAGGGACCTCAAGAGGTCATTTAGCCCAGGTGCTGTGCTGAAGCAGGACCACATAAACCTAGACTGTCCTTGACAGGTGCTTGTCTAACCTGTTCTTAAAAACTTCCAGTGACAAAGATTCCACAGCCTCCCTTGGAAGCCTATTTCAGAGCATAAAGACCTTTATAATTAGAAACTTTTTCCTAACATTTAACCTAAATCTCCCTTGTTGCAGATTAAAGCCCATTACTTCTTGTCCTACCTTCAATGGACATGCAGAACAATTGATCACAGTCCTATTTATAACACATTGGAAGGTTATCATCAGGTCCCTGCTCAGTCTCCTTTCCACAAGACTTAACATGCCAATTTTAAAAAAAAACTTTCCTTATAAGTCAAGTTTTCTAAACCTTTGATCATTTTTTGTTGCTCTCCTCTGGACTCTTCAATTTGTCCACATCCTAAACTGTGATGCACAGAACGTGTACTGCAGCTCTTTTACTGAGGATTAGGGGCAGGGAGAAAGGAAGGGAGTAGGAAAAGGAAAGACAGGGAAGAGGAGGAGTCCATTTGTCACCTGCCTAGTCATGATCAGCAGGCTGGATTTCACAGACACCATGGTGGAGGGGAGTCTTAATGAAGGATTTGAAGGAAGATAAGGTAGTTGCTATTCGGATTTTTTCAGGGAATTTCCCCTATGCGTAAGGGTCAGTGCCCGGGAAAACACAAAGCTACATAAGTGGGTGTTAATGGTTGGATTGCTGGTGGAGTCTAGATGGGAGTTGACATCACAGTAAGTTGCTACATTAGTTAAATAAGGTGAGACTAAGTTATGAAAGGCCTTAAAGACAAGAAGCTTATCTTATCTGATAAGGGGGAGCCAATGGAGGGATTCAGAGGGGGTCCGTGTGGTCAGAGCAATAAGCCAAGCAGACGATTTGAGCAGAAGCTCTCAGAATTGACTTAAGGGAAGCAAGGTTGCCGTAGTCAACATGTGAGATGAGAGCTTGGCCAAGAGTTTTGGTTGTATAGTCAGAGAGGGAAGACTGAGTTTAGAGATGTTGTGTAAGAAGGAGTGGCAAGAATTAGAAATGGCTTGAGTATGGGGATCCAGTGGGAGGGCCACATTATAGTTCATATTGTGGCCCAAGTGACTGGGAGAATGGTAACAATGTTCATGGTGAGATGGGGAGGGCTTGTGGTAGAAGATCAAGAGCTCAGCTGAGTTTAACATTTTGTTAATGCTTAACTATTGTTAAACAGTGAGTTAAAGATGATGACTAAAAATCCAGAAAGACAGGCTACACTACTAGATTGGTTGAAGGGAGATAGCTCATCATGAGAGACAGAGATTTGTAGGTCATCAGAATCAAGAAGTGGAGCCTGGTGGTGTAGGGTTATGGACTGAGGCCTTGGCTACACTTGAGAGTTACAGAGAGTTACAGAGCAATAAAGCCACCAACAGCGTGTAACTCACTCCCCGTCCACACTGGCAAGGCACATACAGCGCTGTATCTCCGTGGCTACAGCGCTGCTTATACTCCACCTCCCCGAGAGGAATAAAGAGTATAGCGCTGCCAGTGTAAACAGGGAATAACCTTAGTATGCAGTGACTGACCTCCGGAAGCTTCCCATAATCCTGTTAAGTGAAAGTTCCGCTCTTTGTTTTGTTGTGATGCCTCTCTGTTTTGTTGTGAACTCCGGGCTCCAGGAGCTGCTTATCAAAAAGCAAACACAGCTCCTGTTTGCTGTGAATGATCAGAGGCAGGGGGGTTCCCTTTGGAACGCCCATAGCTAGTGTTTGCTTAAGGAGAGAAGCGGGGGGGCGGGAGGAAGGGGGGGTCCATTTCGGGGAGCGGCTGCTTATCTGGTCTGTGAGGAAAAAAACAGCTGTTGTTTGCTTTCAGTGAGTGAGAGAAGGGTGAGGGAGGGGTCGGAACTTGCAAGGCAGCTGCTGACACAGTGTCGGCTCCAGAAATCCACTCTCTCTCTCCCCCACGCTCCCTGTCACGCTCCACACACCCCCTTTTGAAAAGCACATTGCAGCCACTTGAACGCAGGGATAGCTGCCCATAATGCACCACTCCCAATGCCGCTGCAGATGCTGCAAATGTGGCCACGACAGTGCGCTGGCAGCTGTCAGTGTGGACAGACTGCAGCGCTTTCCCTACTCAGCTGTATGAAGACAGATTTAACTCCCAGCGCTATACAGCTGCAAGTGTAGCAATACCCTGACTGGTAAAAGCTGCTCTTTTCTCCCCCCTTATGATTTTTTCCCCACCTTCCTGCAACCTTGGATGTGTGTTTGGCTTTTATCTTGTACATTGTAGGAAGTAAGAACGGGATTGAATTTGTCCCCTCTTGTTTAGTGTTCTGATCCCACCCGTCACTCATCTATTTGTTATACCGAGGACTAACACAGAGGTATTCTTTGGTATTAAAAGAGGGCTGATACAGTAGGTATTATTTAAGACTCGGAATATAAATGAATGCTCATAAAGCAAAGTCTCAGTAACTTCCCATGATGCAAGAATGATTCTTGTCTTAATGCACTGAGCTCAACTGCTATACTCCCTGAAAGCAGGCATATATTTACCTTGTAATAAGAGTTTACATTTAAGCATATCCTGTTTTCTTGGTATAGCTGTTCAGTGTTGAGTGATATGGCAGTTGACTTCAGGCTATTGTTTCAGTGGCTTGGGTGTGTAGGGATTTATCCAGGTAGGAAGGTATGTTTAAATAAGTTTGTCAGTTACAGATTAGGCACCTGGGGGTACTCCTACACAGCAAAAATACTCTGCAGAGCAAGTCTCAGAGCCTGCACTGCCAGGCTAAACATAGCAGTGTAGATACTTGTTCTTAGGCTCAAGCCCAAGCTCTGAAACGTAGTGATGGGGGAGAGTCTTGGGGTCTGGGCACCAGCCCAAACCCGAACATCTACACTGATATATTTTAGCCCTGCAACACAAGCCCTGTGAACTCAAATCAGTTGACTGGGCTCTAAGACTTGCTGCCCTAGGTTTTCTTTTACTGTGTAGACGTACCCTGTGTCAATTATTTTTTAAATTAATTTTATTGAACCTTAAAGTGGTTTGGGTTTGGTATGTTCACAGCAAACACACAGAGAAGTCTGATAAAAATATACTTTTCCTGCCAAGTTGCAATGTAACTTTATTTCTTAGAATTCAGAATAACAACACATAAGAATCCCAAACCAGAAAGAGACAAAGCAGGCTGCTCCCTAAACAAAGAAGCATAACTCACCCCACCTTACTCTAGGGCTAAGCTAACTGTCTGCAGAACTGACTCTAATCTCAGGCTTCCCTATAGATCCCTGTAGCCTGCAGGTCAGACCAGGAAAACCCTTGCTCTTAAAGTGATAGTGTTTTTAATGCACCACATTTGGTTCATATTTTGGGCAAACATTTAGACTGGTTCTTGGGCAAACATTAGACTGGTTCTTAACCAAACCTGTTTGCCTATATATAGCTTCTAGTTATTTAAAGGACAGTGATTGCTTTTCCCAGTAAAAGCTGGGAGGGCCATCAATTGTCTGTCTATTACAAATCTCACTTGAGCTAATAGCTTGTTATTAAGGATAAATTAGGCCATGTCAACATAAGCGATCTTACAGCAGCACAGCTATACTGATGCAGCTGTAAGATTGCTTGTGTAGCCGCTCTATGCCAACGGGAAAGAGTTCTCCCGTTGACATAATAAAACCACCTCTACGAGTGGCAGTAGCTATGTCAGCAGGAGAGGCTCTCCTTCAGACATAATGCACTGCGCACTACCACTTATGCTAGCAAAACTTAAGTTGCAGAGGGTGTGTGTGTGGTTTTTTTTTACACCCCCTGAGCGACATAAATTTTGCCGACATATGTGGTAGTGCAGACATGGCCTTACTACTTTTGCTATTAAGGCCTGGTCGACCGTTAGGTTAACCCAGCTTCATTGCTCAGGAGTGTGCAAAATCTACGCCCTTGATCAAAGCAGTTAAACTGACCTAATTCCTGGGGTGGACAGCATTAGGTCGATGGAAAAATTGTGCTGTTGATTTAGCTACTTCTCAGGGAGGTGGATTACCTACAGCAACAGGATTACCTACAGAATCCCTTCCATAGGCGTACGTAGCGCTACAACAGTGCAGCAGCAGCAGCAGCATTTCAAGTGTAGACAAGTCCTTAGAAACTAATTGCTCTTTCAGTTTACTAATGCTCAGTGCACTGGCCTGCCAGGAAATTCTTTGCAAGGAGTGGCTAGAAAATCCAGCCATTAATAAGCTTTTATTGTAGTACATGTTTCTGATGGTAACCACCCCCCACCACCCCCGGCCCTTGCATACTTGTTAATGGTTTTTGGTTTTTATCAATGAAAAGGCTTCTGCTAGAAAAGGACATTTTTGCTAATGCGTATTTATCCCTTAATCTGGTCACATTTGCTCTTGGAAAGTCATGAGGACACACAATCTTTATATAAATGTTTACCAAAAAATGATGATGTGGACAACCAGTTCTACACAATTTTATTGCACTATGAAATTAAACACTTTGCAACAATGGAAGGACCGTTTTTTTATTTTAGGCTACTGACATAGTTTGATGGTTTTGTGCAAAACAGAGCAGACAAACTCCTGTCAAAATAATCTTTTCTACCTAGAAGAAGAATGAAGTTAATGGATTAAAATCAGGCAACTAAAGCAAACAAAAGGGATTTAGAGCAAATGCTGTCTGTTAGTAGGTACAGTAGCACACATGCCTATTTGGGGATTAATCCTGTATCTTTCAATTCAATGGGAGCTTTGCCATTGACTTCAGTGGGGGCAGAACTAAGCCCTTGGAGCACAGTCTACATATATAGTTTAATTTAAATTTAAATTGGAAGCCCTTTGGGGAGGGAACATCAGACTATAGGTTTGTAAAGCAATGTGTCAATTGATTATGCTAGGTCTTAGCTACAGAGTAAATATTTAGATGAGTATATGTTTATTCTTTCCCACATCATTATTTTAGTGCAGGAAGTTTTAATATAATGGCAGACGTTGAAGATCTCCTAATATACAATCCAGGGCCGCCCAGAGGATTCAGGGGGCCTCGGGTCTTTGCCACCGAATTGCCGCTGAAGACCCGGCACTTCGGCGGCGGGTTCCGGGGCGGAAGGACCCCCTGCTGTGGGTCTTCGGGGCACTTCAGCGGCAGGTCCCAGAGTGGAAGGACCTCCCGCCACCGAATTGTTGCCAAAGACCCGGAGCGGAAGAAGCTCCGGGGGCCCGGGCCCTGCAAGAGTTTTCCAGGGCCCCCGGAGCGAATGAAGGACCTCGCTCCAGGGGCCCCGAAAAACTCTCGTGGGGGCCCCTTTGGGGCCTGGGGCAAATTGCCCCACCTGCTCCCCCCCGGGCGGCTCTGATACAATCAGAAGTGTACTAACGATTTAGATATTTTTCTCAGCTCCACTATAACGATAACACAGTTGGGGGAGGGGACAGGGATCAAGGCCACTACAGATGCTACAGTGGCACAGCTACGGTGCTGTAATTATGCTGCTGTAGCGCCATAGTATAGGTGCCTCCTACGCTGATGGAAGGGATTTTTTCTGTCACCGTAGGAACTTCATCCCAGTAGCTAGGATGATGGAAACATCAGGAGATGGGCTAAATCAGAACATCCCATGCTGCCTATTACCTATTACCTTACCTTGCCTACATTTGGGCCTACCCTGACCCCGTGTGCCCAGGAGTTAGATTGGCATAGTCATGGCGCTCAGGGGTGTGATGTTTTCACACCTCTGAGTGCTATAGCCATGCTGACCTAACTTTTAAGTATAGATCCAGCCTAAGTAACATTATACTTCTTGTATTTCCTTTCCAAAGATGGAGCCCTGCTGTTTGACCAAGTACCATTGGTGGAAATTGATGGGATGAAGATGGTGCAGACCAGAGCCATTCTCAGCTACATAGCTGCCAAGTACAACCTCTATGGGAAGGATCTGAAAGAGAGAGCATTGTACTATAACACCCTCTTTTTCTTAATAAACTACAATTAATAGCTATATTATTACCAGTTAACACTTATGTAATACTGTAAATTGAGTATGAAAGGGTGAGAAAAAGCTGTTATGCACTAAGGGGGAAATTCTTTGGCCCTTGGTGGGTTTTAACCATTGTTTCTGAAATTATGCTGAAGAGGATCAGGCCCGTAGTGTTGTAGTTTTTTGTTTTTGTTTTGTATTGTGTTTTGCTGAGTAAACTGGGATTCCAAGTATTTGCAGTTTTGCTGTGGGTGAAACTTCTTTAATACAGGCAGAGCGGTCACAACTTGTTCTGTGATACAGTACTATAATGGTTTTGCTGCCATTACCTGACAACACTGGTTCTGTGGATGAAAAGGACTTGAGCTTCCAGGGCTGTTAACCCAGAATCTTTGATAAGCAATAGGTTTACTTTAACAGCAAAAATAAATGAATAAGAAGAACCACTCACCAGAAAAACATTGCTTGCATGTCTGCATTGTCATTAAAAAGGGAGCAAGGCATGAATGCAACAGTGAAATTTTAACAGCGCTATCATATAACACAAAAGCTGATTATACAAATATTAACGGATTATAAAAAATTGCTTTTACTAATTTGCAAGAAAAACCTGAAATAATTTGAACATGCTTTCTTCTCTCCCCTCCCTCCAGAATTGACATGTATGTGGAAGGAACAGGTGATCTCATGGGAATGATCATTACCTTTGCTTTCACTCCACCTAAGGAGAGGAATCTTGCCTTAATCATTGAGAGGGCCACAACCAGATACTTCCCAGTCTATGAAAAGGTAAGTGATAGTGAGGCAACAATTTACAGTCATTTCATTACATATCATTGAATGAAGACATATATGCTTCTGATTGCAATGAACAATATTCTGTTGCCAAACTGAACAAAAGGAATCGAATGATCACACCCCCTATTTTAGATGTCTGAAAAAGGAGTAGATCTGTCATTATAAGTGCTCAGTGTTCAGAAATGTAATTACCGGTACTTTATGGTCACTATTACCTAGTGGTTCAGCTATATTCACCTCTTTAACCAGATTCTGTGTGCCACTTAGGACTAAATCAGTAATTGCCTTTCCCCTTGTGGGTAGCAGGAGTGGCTGCTCCAAGAAGCAGTCATTAATGGTGTCTAGAAATTTTATCTCTGCATCCCGTCTTGAGGTGACATGTATCCAATCAATATGGGGATAGTTGAAATCCCCCCTTATTGTTGAGTTTTCTGTTTTTGTAGCCTCTTTTGTAGTAGTATATTCCTACTGCTATAGTCCTATTATTCACTCATGGCATTTCTACCCATAGAGATTCTATGGTACAGTGAGAGTCATTTAAGATTTTTACTTTTATACTTTCTTTCACATATGGTGCCACCCCCCATCAGCATGACCTATTCTGTCATTCCCTGGTATTACCAAATGGCATTGATTATCATCATTCCACGAAGTTTCTGTGGTGCCTATTATATCAATATCCTCATTTAATACCAGGCACTCAAGTTCACCCATCTTAATATTTAGATTTCAGCATTTGCACATGAGCACTTATAAAATTTGTCAATATTTAGTTGCCTGTCTTCATGCAATGTAGTTGAATGGGACTCTTTTTCATTTGACTGTTTCTCTTCAGTTCCTACCTGCACTTTATCAGTTTCTGTCCTCTCCTCTTTACTAGGCTATAGAATAACTCCTTTAATAAATCCTTCCTTAAGGTATGTCTCTGTCTGAACTATGTGTTCCTCAACACCTGTTGGCTTTCCCTCAGCCCTTAGTTTAAAAACTCCTCAATAACCTTTTTAATGTTATATGCCAGCAAGCTGTTTCCATTTTGGTTTAGGTGGAGCCCATCCTTCCTGTATAGGCCCCTCCTTTCCTAAAAGGTCCCCCAGGTCCTAATAAACCCAAGTCCTTCATCTGAACACCATTGTCTCATTCATGCATTGAGGCATTGCAGTTCTGCCTGTTTAACTGACCCTGTGTGTAGAACTGGAGCATTTCAGATAATGCTACCATGGACGTCCTAGACTTTAATCTCTTATCTAGCAGCCTAAATTTGGCCTCCAGGACCTCTCTTCTACCTTTCTCTATGTCACTGGTACCTACATGTACCACAACCACCATCTCCTCCCCAGCACTGCACATAAATCTATCTAGATGTCTTGAGATGTCTGCAACCTTTGCAATTCACCATGCAGTTCTCCCAGTCACCATAACCCCAAATATCTATATTTATGATAATCAAGTCCCACATTACTAATACCTGTTTCTTCCTAATAACTGGGGTCCCTTCCCCCAGAGGGGTATCCTCAGTGTGAGAGAACACCATGACATCATCTGGAAGAAAGATCTCAACTATGGGATCATTTCCCTTGCTGCAGCTTGATGTTCTCCTCCCCCGAGACTTTCATCCTCCTCAAAAGCACAGAGGCTGTTGGACTAGGGGTGGGACCGTTCTACTGTGACCTGGAAAGACTGATCTATGTACCTCTTGTACTTAGGTACAAGAATTCAGACTTTTTCTATTGCAGCTATTAATACTAGTGTTGTATTCTAAAGAGGGATTTGCCAAAGCACTTGAGTGATTGAGGAGCACAGGTGCTAATGAATCACGTAAGTGCTTTTGAAAATCCCACCCAGATGCTTCATACAAGATTGTTACACAGACCATGACCTTGCTATAATTTGAAAGTATCACACTGAGCTCAGTTGCCAGTATTTATCCAGTGTTTATGTCTCTTTCATACCCATAACATTTGTGTTCCCTGGTATTCTGTAGGTTCTGAAACAACATGGGCAAGAGTTTCTTGTTGGCAACCGATTCAGCTGGGCAGATGTACAGCTGCTTGAAGCCATTTTAATGGTAGAGGAGAAAGAGCCCACTGTGCTTTCCAAGTTCCCTGTGTTACAGGTAATTCTGTTACTAAAGCTCAACCAGCAACTATAGAATTGTGCAGAACAAAGACTTCAAGTTGCTCATTTAACATGAGTTCCTGGGCTGATTCTGATCTCATTAAAACTGTGTAAATCAACACTAAGCTCTTTGGAGCATGAGCAGTAATTTTCTGTATGTTTGTACAGCACCAAGCACAATGGGTGTTGATCTGGTTGGCCTCTAAGTGCTACCATTATATAAATGTTAAGTAATAATAACAATAGAAGTCTGTGGAATTAAGGTGATTTAAGCTCTGCTAATGAGCTCTGTTTCTTCAAAACTAACGTGTGAAGTTTTTATTTATGAAGTAGTTGGATGTTGTTTCCTTACTCTTAGGGCTTCTGTTGTTTCTCATTTCAGGCTTTTAAAGCAAGAATAAGCAACATACCTACAATTAAGAAATTCCTACAGCCTGGCAGCCAGAGGAAGCCCCCACCTGATGACCAATATGTGGCAACAGTGATGGAAGTTTTCAAAAAAGATTAAATGCCAGGTTCCATTCAGAGAGGTCATCAAAATCTAAAAAAGAACAGGCCAGTTTAGATGATCATTCTTCCTCTTATTCACTCCCAGTGGAGCATAAGGCGTTAACCATTCTCCTCCATTCATTTCGTTCTTGAGCGAGGCAGCAAATTTCATCCCACTTCATTCCCATGCCTTTCATTTCCTCTTCAATGGTCCTTCGCCACTTCCCCAATGGTCTACCTCTCCTCCTCCTTCCTTGTGGTGTCCATCGTAGGTCAATATGAGGGTGTCTATCAGCACCCATTCTCAACACATGCCCCAACCATCTCCATCTTCGTTGTTTGGCTTCATCCACTATGTTGTTAATGCCCGTTAATCGGCTCACTTCAACATTGGTGATACGCTGCGGCCAGTGTATGTTAAGAATTCGCCTAAGACACCTTCCTTCAAAACCCCGAAGCCGACTTTCTATCTTCTTGTTGGTCCTCCATGTTTCTGCCGCATAAAGCAACACAGAGCGGACGTTCGACCTGTAGATCTCTACCTTGGTTTTCATTTGCAAGATGGCCGACCTCCAAATGTTCTGAAGTCTATAGAATGCAGTTAGCGTTAGATGATCAGCATTACCATAATTAAAAGCAATAACATTCCAGTGACAGAAAATAGTATCTGATTACTCTTGCTGTTTGAGTGGTTTGTTTTAATGAGTGTCAAGTCCTTGATAAAATATGAAAACAAAAGATTATTTGGGATAGTGTCTGCATCTTCCTCTGCATTTGGAAGGAAACTGTCACACTGTTGCCACTATCAGTATATAAATAATAATAATAATAAGAAGAAGAAGAAGCTTATCTCTAGATGTAAATAGGTATTAAAACCTCAACTCTGGAGCAGGAGTTATGACCCCTTAAAGACATTGACTTGTAACTTTCTAGTATGGTATATACTACACACCTGTTCTGAACCTATTAACCAATAATGGGCCAGAAACCTCTTTGCTTTACAGTGGTTGCAGGGTACAGTCTCAGAGTATGACACCCCTGGCATTGTGTGGCACTGCAGTCACCCTGCCTCAGTTTCTTCTAATTCTCGAAGATTCTTATGGCCTTCAGCATAGTCCCATTGCTGAAGGAAGGGGTTGTCTATGCTTAAAATGCTACAGCAGAACAGCTGCGCCACCGTAGTGTTTTGGTGTAGACACTACATACATCAACAGGAGGGGTTCTGCACCCTGTACCCCACCATCCCCTAGCTAAGTCCAGGGAAGGATTCTTCCATCAGCGCTGTCTAGCCTGGGGGTAAAGTTGTCTTAACTACGCTGCTCAGAGGTGTGGATTTTTCACACCCCTGAGCAACATAGTTAAGTTGACTTAATTTTCTAGTGTAGACCAGGCCTATTCACAAAAGTACAGCCCTCCTGGAGTATCAAAGTCCAAACACACACAAAACAAAAGTGTCCCACCTTAGTTTTAGGCTTGGTCTCCACTAGAAAATTATGTTGCTTTAACTACTTCAGTCAGGGATATGAAAAACGCACACCCCTGAGAAGCATAGCTAAGCCAACTTAAGTCCCCGTGTAGCAGCACTAGGTCAATAGAAGAATTCTTCCACTGCCCTAGCTATCGTCTCTCGGGGAGGTAGATTACCTACGCACTGATAGGAAAATCCCTCCCGTCAGCATAGGTGGTATCTACACTGAAGTGCTTTCCCTCTGGTATTTCCTAGCCTGGCTCAAACGTCTTCTCTCTTGAAACAAGGTACCCACAGCCTCCCCCCACTTCCTGGGGCTGTGCTTCAGTGCTGGCAGGCCTCCCCTGCCCACCATGGCTCTGTTCTACCCTACGGGATGCTTCTTCCTGCAGGGCTCTCCTGACTCCAGGCTCCCCATTTCTGAACTAACAACTAAGAGGCTGGTCTAATTTTCCAAGCAGGTCTGCTCTTGGTCACCTGGCCATTAGTGACACAACCTCATTCATCTCCTCCCTCTGGGGAAGGGAGCGAAGTCAGGCACAGGTGCAGCTGAGCCCCCATCCCCTTGAAGGACCAGCTCATGCTGTGACAAGCAGCTTCTGAAAGCATTGACCAGGCGGTAGTGCCTTCCTGGGGACACACAATCCAAGGAGGGGGGAAGAGGTAGTGGCCGTTCAAAGCAGCGGCCTTCACCCAGGGCACACGGGGTCAGGGTAGCCCCAAATGTAGGCAGCATAGGATGTTCTGATTTAGCCCATCTCCTGACACTTCTGTGGAGCCCTCGGTGGAATTAAAGCTTTTCCTAACCAGCAGAACTTCTGAGGGAGGGCAGCAGAGGGAGAGCCCCACTCCGGGTGAATACTTCTACAGCACAGCAGGCCATCCTGGCATGGGTTCATCTTCTCAAGCTTTTTTCTACACCCACGAGGAAACTTACCATTGTTTTGTTGGTTCAGCTGGCGGGGGGTCGGTGGGGGCTTGTTTTATTTTCCGTTTTCTTGGATTTTGTAAATGAGAGCTGAGACTCTCACATAATTACCTGACTTCAGAGCTGGGGCTTTAAGACAAATACCGAATATTACGAGACTCATTATAAAATCACCTGAGCTGGCAATACGGTGAGTGAGCTGCACTGGGGCTGATGCACCTCAGAGTGCCGTGTCTCCTACTACCGCTGGAGGATTCCCAATGGGACTGAAACTGTTCCAGCCCCCGCAGGCTTGCAGAATACCCAGCTGCCACTGGGGTTTCCTGGTTCTGCAGTGCACAGACTGCTGACAAGGGAAAAGCACAAAACAGGGAATACTACATACTACCGACCAATGTAAAGCTCTATGTCATGCTCTCAGCTTTCTGCCCCTGCTTCTCCAGGCCCACTAACAAGCAACAAGGAGTCATCATGAAGGAGGTTTCTGAGCCTGGAATGTTGTGTGTGGGCAGGTGGGACAAGGGGTTGGGCAGAGGGTTCTGAGCCTTGTAATGAGATTATGTGCATTGAAGTGTTTGCACTGAGCCCCTGCTTTGTAGAGCACATCTTATACAAGCTGTATCCTAAAATGCTTTAGGAGTGAAATAGCACAGTTGGAAATTCAGAATAATTGCAAAGGGAGAGAGAGAAATTAAGTTGAATATAGAAGGGAGAAAAGAGATTTTCAGAGAAAATATCAAAAGTGATGGATTTTTTAATATGCAAGTGGAATTACTTTGACAATCTTTGGATTCACAGACTTTCTGACATGTTCAGAAATAGATCGAAATGTAATTGCTAATATTATCTCTCTTTAAATTATGGCCCATGAGTGAATTTGATTTTCAAAGTTTTCTGTGCAAAATCTCATTTTTATTTTGTGAGCCTGTTTTTCCAATTCTTGCACAAGATCTTAGCAGTATTTCATTTGTACATTTAAAAAATATAGCTTTATCGCTGTAGAATCGTGTGATGTGCAGATTCAAACAGCCTCATTTTAAAATACAATTCAAAACGCTTTGTCGTCACAAAGAAGTCTGGCACAATATACCACAAAAGGGTTTTCTTTTTTACATAATGTTACAAGAGTTAGTGCTTAATGTTAATATTACAAAAGAATTTAGAGAACAAGGGAAGGAGAGAGAAAATGAGGAAGAAATTAAAAGGGGAATTAAAAAAAGTGGAAAGTAGAACAAAGGGGTATCTTCTTAGATCAGGGGTGGGCAAACTATGGCCCGTGGGCCACATCCAGCCCGCAGGACTCTCCTACCTGGCCCCTGAGCTCCTGGCCAGGGAGGCTAGCCCCCGGTTCCTCCCCTGCTGTTCTCCCTCCCCCGCAGCCTCAGCTCGCTGCGACACCGGCACAATGCTCTGGGCGGCAGGGCTGTGAGCTCTTGCTGGGCAGTGCAGCTGCAGAGCCGCAGCCTGACCCAGTGCTCTGTGCTGCGCAGTGGCATGGCTGGCTCCAGTTGGGCAGCACAGCTGCCTATCCTGGTGCTCTGCGAGGTGCGGCTGTAGCGCCGCCAGCCACTGGTGCTCCAGGCAGTGTGGTAAGGGGACAGGGAGCAGGGGGCGTTGGGGGAGGTGGTCGGGGGCGGAGGTGTGGATAGGGATCAGTCAAGTCAGAGGGTGGGGAATGAGGGGATTGAATGGGGGCAGGAGTCCCAGGGGGGCAGTCAGGAATGAGAGGAGGGGTTGGATGGGGTGGCGGGGGGCAGTCAGGGGAATGGGTTTCGGGGGCAGTCAGGGAGAAGGGGTGATTGGATGGGGCAGGGGTACCAGGGGGGCAGTCAGGAATGAGAGGAGGGGGGCAGTCAGAGGACAGGGAGGGGTGGATGGGGCAGGGGCCGTCAGGGGACAGGGAACGGGGGGTTGGATGGGGCAGGAGTCCCGGCGGGGGCTGTCAGGGGGCAAGAAGCGGGAGGGGTTGATAGGGGGAGGGGGCCGGGCCATGCCTGGCTGTTTGGGGAGGCACAGCCTCCCCTAATCGGCCCTCCATACAATTTCAGAAGCCTGATGTGGCCTTCAGGCGAAAAAGTTTGCCTGCCCTGTCTTACATGATTTCTTGTGTTTTGCAAAAATAATCCAACCCACCACCACCATCACCACCACACACAATCAAACTATGAATTTTATAGCTGTGTAGATTTGTAAAGTGTTGCAAAGTTCTAGCCCTATTGTACCCCTTCAACATTACATGAATAGGAAAGGCAGTGTTTTTCCAGCGCCTGCAAACAGTTCATCAAGCAGCCAGAAGCAACAATTGAATGAAACATGCAATTGGCTGTTACATTCCTCAGTATTTGAATATCTCAGGATTCTAGAGGATTTGGTACTGAGAAACCAGTATTTTTATTCCTCCAGTGTGATACAGGACAAGAGACCAATACTGAAATAATTTCAGGCAGCACCTAAGACTGAAAAGCAGCATTCCGTGCTGAGTGAAGGCTTTTTAACTTCTGTCAGGACAACAACTTATCATCTTGTTCATTTTCACTGGTATCTGGTATGATTGTGTAACTCATCCTGCAAACACTTAAACTCATCTTTGTTATATGTCTGTGCAGGACATAGCACAACAGAGCTGTGGGCAATGGTAAATACTAACAACACATGTTGTCCCAGGATGTTAGTGTCACAGGTTGGGTGAGGTAATATCTTTTACTGGACCTGAAGGAGAGCTCTGTGTAGCTCAAAATTTGTCTCTTCCACCAGCAGAAGCTGGTCCAATAAAAGATATTACTACTTCATCCACTTTGTCTCTGTAACAACACATGTAAGTTTACTCAAGTGCACAGTCCTACTGAAGTCATGGATGAGACTGAAGTCAATGGTATTACTCATGTGAGTAAAGTTACCTCTATGTTCAAGTATTTCCAGGACTGGGTACTTATGAGGCAGCCCTAATAATTTCTTGAAACACGATTTCAAAAATAAACAGCTCTCTAGTGCTCCCAACACTAACTGCAGGCTGAATAAGGAAGTTCTTTATCTGAAAATAAATTCTGGCAAATTCCATTTTCACCTTGAGATATGAAATAGTCTTTATTAAAAAACTGGAACAGTTGAACTCCATTCCATTTTCCAATTACCTGAGCGATCAGGGACAAAGAGAGTATTAGACTACATGTGCACTGAGGACAGGGGGCATTACTTTTAACATTGCTACATTTGACACAGTCCCGCCTCTATAAGACAAGTGCTACTTGCAAGATACAGCTGTGTGATATTCAGTCGATAAGGATTGTAGAAGACTTCCTATATGCACCTCAGAGGCTCCATTAATTTTCTACTAGTCTGTCCAAGAAGGAGAAGTGCCATCTCCTTACAAGCCCCTGGAGGATTGTACGATAGAGGCAGGTGACCCCTTTGCTCTATGCAGTTTGGGAAGGTCCACATAGAGGATCTCTGCATTAGTCTAATACGGGTGAGTGATCAGGCCCTAGGCCAGGATTCACATATCAAAATATTGCAAAAGATTATCCTTTTAAAATGCAGTGCTGCTCAGTATAGTTCTCTGTGTCTTATATGGCAGCATTGAATGGAGAGACAGAGCTGGGGTATGCAGAGTTAGCGTGGGTGTCTAATCACCCAGATTAGCCTAGCCCAGGTGTGAGCAGCCACACTGCAAAGCCACAGTCAAATTCCAGTGTCCTCACTGCTGCTGCACTCCCCTTCGGGCATCACTAGGACTTCTGGAAGGCATATATGAGTCACTCTATGACTTTTTCCCACTGAATGGGAGACAACTTGTCTGTCCTTCTGGCTCTAAACTACACTCCCATCTAGCTTGGGATGAAAGGACCTCTAACCTCAGGTCAGAGGTTTGTTTCATTGTGTGGACCGGAGGAGGGTTAGGGTCAGAGAGGCAACCCCATGCTCTGGGTGTCCCTAAACCTCTGATTACCAGAAGCAGGGAGTGGCTGACAGGGGATGGACAAGGCTGGCTCCAGGTTTTTTGCCGCCCCAAGGAAAAAAAAAAAAGCCAGAGTGCTGCCTTCTTGAAAAGGGCCACCCCAAGCACATGCTTGGAACGCTGGTGCCTAGAGCCAGCCTTGGGGATGGATCACTCCATGATTGCCCTGTTCTGGCCATTCCCTCTGAAGCACCTGCATTGGCTGCTGTCCGAGGACAGGCTAGTGGGGGCCAGATGGACTTGTGGTCTGACCCACTTTGGCCATTCTCAGGGCTGGTGCAACCATTTAGGCAATCTAGGCAATCGCCTAGGGTGCTAGGATTTGGGGGGCGCCATTTTCTTCGGCAGCGACTGCGGCAGCCGGATCTTCGGCCGCCCTGGTCGCCGCCTGCATTTAGGTGGAGGGAGCTGGGGCAGGGGAGTGCAGGGAGGGCCACCTGCAGCAAGTAAGGGTGTGTGTGGCTAGCACGCAGGGGAACTCCCCGCCCCAGCTCACCCCTGCCCCGCCTCCTCCCCGAGCACGCTGTGGCTGCTTCACTTCGCCCGCCTCCCAGGCTTGCGGCACCAATCAGCTTAGGCACCGCAAGCCTGGGAGGCGGGAGAAGTGAAGCAGCGACAGCATGCTTGGGGTGGAGGCGGAGCAGGGGTGAGCTGGGGCAGGGGGGTGCCTCAGGGCAGAGGGTGGGGAGCTGCCGCAGGGGGGTCACCTCAGGGCGGGAGCTTGGGGACGGCGCAATGTCCATTCTTATGTTCTTTACTTGTGAGAGTCAGATAAGGGTTAGCTAGGTTTCTTTGTTAAAAGACATGGGCATTTCCTTTCCTTACTGGCCCAGGGTAACTCTCAATGGGAGACTTCTCATAGACTTCAAGGGAAGGTGCCGTGGATCAAGCTCCTGTGTGACTGAGGAGTCAGGAGGTGTAGCTACAATCTCATAACTTGAAAGCATATTTCATTTAAGAAGGAAAACAGCTGACAGAGCCACAAATTGGAACAGGTTTGTACTAAGGTGTACATGCAGGCAATTTCCTTAAATTCTAACCTGTTGGGCATGAATGGAGCAGCAATTTATTTACTTGCAGCAAAGGCAGTCTGATTGCTCACTGCCTCCCTGGGAAGGGAAGAAAGTCCAGGGGTCGGAGGTGGGGAGGGGAAAGCAGGAAGGAATCTCAGAGGAGGGAGGCAGCGTTCAGTTTGCTGAGCGAGGACAGAGCACGCGCAAAGGGGAGACAAGAGGTGAGCAAGTGAGAGTGAACTGGAAGGGGAGCCAGGAACGGAGGGTCTGCTTTCTCTGCGTGCACCAGGCAGCATGTGTGGGACACACAGCAGGGCCGCCCAATTGCAGCCAAAGACGCTCCGGGGCCCCGGGCCCCGCGAGAGTTTTCTGGGGGCCCCGGAGCCAGTGAAGGACCCCGCTCCAGGGGCCCCGAAAAACTCCCGTGGGGGCCTGGGGCAAATTGCCCCGCTCCCCCCCCCCTCCCCGGGGCGGCCCTGAGACAGCAGTAAAAGCTACAGCGATCAGATCTACAAAAATACAAATCCCCTCCCCCTCTGCTCCCTGACTCCTGGGTGTTCGTCAGAGGAAACGCACTTGCCATTTTCACCGAATGCTGCAGACCTGCTTTATTAAGACCTCATTTTTGTCACTGAAATCTTGTCAAAGAAAACAACCGCTGGCAAAGATACAGGGAGGCGACCATATTAGAGCGCAGCTCTATTTAAAACTAGTCTGGCCCTTTTCTACATAACCCACTTTCAGCATTTGGAAAACTTTAAAGAGACAGGAACTAATAACCCTTCAATGCCTAAACTAAATGAACAGCTAGAGAGTATCTTAAAAGGAAAGGGGGGAGGGGTTGTTTGCTTTTGCTACCCCTCCTCTTCCATACCCCCAGCTACAATTGATAAATTCGTGCCTTGGTTTATAGTCAGTGATATGATTTTTATATTGCATAGTTACTGGAAGAATAGTCTGCTACTCGTATCTACATGGTTTGTTACAATGTGTGTCAGAAATGATGTGAAGCACAGGAATGTTCGGGCAATAATATGCTAGCTGATAGTTCAGAGTTTCTGAGCACTGGCAGCTCTTGTTGAAAAAAACAGGGTGTTTATTTGGGTATCTACGGTTAGGCATGTAAGTTTGAAAACATTGGCATTAGGCTTTACTTCTGCAAGCAGGTAGGACTAATTTGGCATCTTCCAAGCAATGCACATTAAGCCAGAATCAGGCTCCCTTCTGCACATCATTTTTTCTGCCCTTGCCATAATATTCATTAAGTCACAGAGGTGATTTTTGGGTATGCTTTATAAGGCAGTATTGGTATATTTTAAATATAAGCTCACAACCTCTAACATTCTCCCAAAGCAAATTCACATAAAAAAGTTCTGTTTAGATCTATGGACAACTGAAAAAATTTTTTAGAACTGTGCAAAATGGTTTTCCTTGCTTTCTTTATCAGGAAATCCAAATCATGGCTACAAAACCCAAGCTTTACTACTTTAATGGAAGAGGCCGAATGGAAACAATACGATGGCTATTGGCAACAGCTGGGGTTGAGGTTTGTTCATAATGTATTAATTAAGATAGCTCATAAAGATTGTTTGATTGAAAAGATTTTTCCAAGTTTTAACTCACTGAAGCTCGATCCACAGTTCCGAACCCAGCAGGATATGAGTGATCATGTGCCCCTAGGTACACAGAATACGAATAAGACTTCTATAGCAGAGGTTCCCAAACTGTGGGCTGCAGCCCAAAGGTGGGCTGTGACACAGTCTCAGGTGGTCTGCCATGGCTGGGTATGGGGGGGGCGTTGTCCCCCAAACTGTATACATGAGTGGAGTGGCAGCTGGCGATGACCCCCTCCTAGGGCTGGAGAATCCCAGCGCCCCTGGCGGGTGGCAAAGGGCGAAGCAGAGCTGGTGGGTGGAGAGTGAGGAAAAGGGGCTGGCCTCAAGAGGCGGCAGCTTCCAGGGTGACTAAAGGAGACTGGAGGGTTTGTGTCCATTCCCGCAATCTGGGGCTCAGCAGTGCCGCTCTGTTTCTGCCTGGACAACGCTGTGATTGAGACCATGAAGGTGATGGCTGGGCCCGACCCAAGTGCCTGCCTCTGCCCAGCACTGGCAGCCTGCGAGCCCTTCCCTTGTTCCTGGGCAGTGGGTGCCAGGTGACCAGCTCAAGGCACTCAGAAGGCAGCTGAAGAAGGCACACATCTCTCATGGGGCCTCTCTCCCTGACAGTCGCGTGTTAATAATAGGCCACAGTACATATTGCAGCTGTACAAGTGAGCCTCAGGGAAAAAGTTTGGGAATCCCTGTTCTAGAGCACCCTCCACCCAAGGATCTCAAAGTGCTTCACAAACATCAACAAATCCAGACTCCCAGAACAGTCAGGTTGGTAGGCAAGCATCATTGGGTATGTATACACAGCAAAAACGAAACCCATGGCAGGAAGTCTCAGAGCCCAGGTAAATGACTCAAGCTTGAAGGGATCGTACTAGGGGGCTAAAAATAGCAGCGTAGACATTCAGGCACAGGGTGTAGTCTGGGCTCCAAGACCCTCCCCCGTCACCAAGTTTCAGAGCCCAAGGTTACAGCCGAAGCAGGAATGTCTACACTGCTATATTAAGCCCTGCAGCATGAGCCCCACGAGCCTGAGGCAGTTGACCTGAGCTCTGAGACTCACTGACAGAGGGATTTTTTGCAGTGTAGATATACCCTGTATCACCGTTTCCTAATCACTTGCCTGAGATCATACAGGATGTTTCTGCCAGAGCCAGTAGAATACAAATCTCCCAACTCTTATTCCTGGGCCCTAGCTACAAGGTCATATTTGTCCCATAAGGAGGAAAAACCTGGGGCTTAGTACTCCTGGGGGAATTTTGTGTCACTGCACGTGCCCAGAATTCATGTCTCCCACAGATTTCTTTGCTTCCCTGCAGAAAAATGACTTCTGACGGGGAAGCAAAGGGAAGCCGCAAGAGTGGTCACGTGCCCCGCCCTAGCAGCGCACGCAGGTTGGTTTGGGTGCCCAGAACAGCCGGTTTAGATGTAAATCACCACCAGCCAGCCATTTGTGTGTGAGAGAGAGAGAGACTCTGGCCCTCTCGCACGCTATTGCAGCACACTCGGTGTGGAGGGGCAGAGCTTTGGGGTGTTTCTAAGGAGGTAGACATGGGGCAGGCTCTGTCCCCTCAGGCAGAGCAGAATGTAGCAGCCTGCCTGCTTAGTGAATTGTTCCCACTGTCTTTGTGAATTCCCCCACAAGTATAAAACAGGTTTAAAAGTTTGAAGGCTCCTTTACATTGCCAAAGCAGTGTAAAGGACAGTGTGGCCTTATAAATGCTTATGGTGCTTTAGTGATTAAAACTGGTCTAAATTTTTGGATTGAAAAAATTTCCTATCAAATCTTTCTGGAAATGGTCAGTAGCCAATATAAATTGTGAGTTTGATTCCCCAGTCCTCACTTGCTCTTCAGTGCCTATGATGTAACACTGAGCATATGGCTGCATATATTAGCTGACTAATAACTAGAAATAAAGGGTCAAACCTAGCTACATTACTATTAGGAAAGGGGGGGTTGGGGATTTCCTCCAATGCTCCCTACTCCCATTCTTCATCCATTGTATTGTAGTTTAAATAAATTACCAAAATAATTGAAACCAGAGTGATTATATTGCATTATTTTGGCAAAATATGCTGAATTTTAAAATATTGTGCACAGAATTTTTATTTTTTTGGTGCAAAATTCCCCTAGGAGTAGTTTAGTGTACATTCTGCTTTCCACACTTTCCCCTTAGTCACTGTGCTAACAGCGCCCAGCAAGGCTTACATAACTGGATGTTAGCGGATATTAGTTTCCAAGTAAGCTTGTGAAAAATTCTTACACAGAAATATGTTCGTCTATCTGTTAAACATGATAACAGAAAAGAAACTTGGATGGCTGCTGCTGAAACACTGATACCACTTGCCATCAGTTTTTATGCTAACAGACCCCTGAAGTGTTTAGCTGCACAGTATAACTGCAGGGATTGTACTGACAGTGTCAAACATTCTTATGATCCCTGACTCCCATGAATTGTTCTGTGCTTCCAAGGGGATCTTAGCCATCTTTGAGTTTGAGGTAATGAACCTGATGAGATCAGGTGGGGTACAGAGTAATAGCAGCACAAACTTTTATTTAGGTCATTCACTGCCTCATTAGATCCTTCTCTTCTCATGTTGGATATTTTGGGATGTCCCTCCTATATTAACTCCTTTATGAGAAGCTATTAAGCAAATATCCCCTAACTAAAATCTTATGATTTCTGAGATATAGCTTTCCAGTTCCTCTTGTCCCTTTGTTTTCCAGTTTGAAGAAGCTGAATATTTGGAAACAAGAGAACAATATGAAAAGTTACTTCAGGGTAAGCCTGCAGAATAACAGCTAAATTATCCTCTTAGGTTCTGCTCTCTGGAGTCATATAGTTGGAGTTGGAAGGGCTGACAAGCAGATTCTGTGTCACACATTTGATCCACTACTATTTTGCTGTCCTGCAAAAGTGTGGATCTACATATCCAAAACCAGAGCTGGTTTTAAGGGCTCAAATAAGCAGCATAGATATACTATAGACCAGTGGTGGGTAATCTGCGGCCCGCAGACCGCATGCGGCCTGTCAGGGTAATCCATTGGCAGGCCATCAGATAGTTTGTTTACATTTGCACGGCCGCCCGCATTTCCCAGTGGCTGCGGTTCGCCGTTCCTGGCCAATGGGAGCTGCGGGACGCTGCGGCTAGCACGTCCCTGCAGCCTGGGCCACTTCCCGCAGCTCCCATTGGCTGGGAACGGCGAACCGCAGCCACTGGGAGCTGCAGGCGTCCATGCAAACTGTCTGGCGGTCTGCCAGCGGATTACCCTGACAGGCTGCGTGCAGCCTGCGGGCCACAGGTTGCCCACCACTGCTATAGACACAATAATATAGCACTGTCACATTGCAAAGTGTCGTTATTTAGTGGCACTCTCACAACATAATGTTCTATGTTTTGTAGGACACATCTGTCTTATATTAAATGTATATATAAATATATAGGTCTCCTTATAACTTGATGGGGGCCCCACAGTTAACCGAATCACATCTGCATCTCTTATGGTGAATCTTTAAAAGAGAGTTAGGGGATAATTATAGGTTAAACTCTGCAAGGGAGTGATTAGGTGAAAAATGTGCATTTTACAACATGACATTCCTATTCTTCTGTCACAAAAAAGAAGCTTTGATTTGGAAGCAGTTTAGTCAGAGTATGTGGAAAGTGACTTCAGAAAAAATAAGTTAAGTATCTCAATTTCCAGACATGCTGCTGGTTGGTAGCTGTGTGGCTACACAGGTGTTTATATCCCTTACTGATGCTTTTCTGATAGAGTCAAATGCAAAAGCTAGCACTGGCATGCATTTTATGTGTCTGTGAAAAATTCTGTAGAATTTTAGGTTCAGGGATCAATACACTCCAAGACAATGGTCTAAGTGGCAGCTGAAGAAATGTCATTTATCTCAATCCGACGGCAATGATCAGACAATTTACAGGAACTAAATGACTCCATTTCTTTTCCTTTCCAAAGATGGATCCCTGCTGTTTCAACAAGTGCCCATGGTAGAAATCGATGAGATGAAGTTGGTGCAGACCAGAGCCATTCTCAACTACATAGCAGGGAAACACAACCTCTATGGGAAGGACATGAAGGAGAGAGCACTGTACTGTACCGTAACAGACTGTACCATAGTATTTTTTAAAAGCTGCTTTAGATAAAATGAAAAATACTTATTTGAAAATGAAATGAAAACTTTGTATTCAAATTAACAAAAATGAGGACTCTCTCATTTCTATGGAAATGAAATCATCCTTCCAATTATCTTTTTTATATATTTGATTTAGTCTTTAGATGCAGGATGATTTCTGATAGGATCTTTTCTGAACTGGACCATCTAACTTGCCATTCCTCTGGAAATTCTATCAATATACAAATAACTTTTACTCCCTCCTCTAAAGTGAACCATTTCTGTTATTATGTGCCTGTTCAGTGGAGGCCTGTCACATCCCCTTCCAGCCATTTCCAAAATGACGATAGAAAAGTTAGAGCAGCTAAACTGAAGTGATTTTCTGATTGCAGGATCAGGACCTGTGGGCAGACTTCTGAGCCCAGGCAGGGCTCCATTTACTTCATGAGCTCGAAGAAGATGGACCAGTGCACTCACGCACAATGAGTGGCAGACCTAGGGCTGTAGCCTCTATCCACCAGTTTTTGTTTGTTTTTTTTTGAGCTCATTACTACTGTATTGGGGCAGGTTTTGTAATTATTCTTTTAAACAAGGATATTCAACCTTCAGAGTCTCTCTCTCCCTTTCCACACCATTTTTAAAAAACTATTTAGTTTGGGAAAGCTTATTAAAAAATCTGAGCTTTGCCATTCCTCTCCCACGTCCTCACTCCCTTGCAGGCAGAGATTCATTCCCCAGATGACAGACGCTCTGCTGCTTGGGTATGGCCTTCATATAAAGGCATTGTAGCATCATGCAGTAGAATAACTTAGTAAATTAATCACTGAAATTTCTTCAATTACCATTTTTATGGCAGGATTGATATGTATGTTGAAGGAACAATGGACCTGAATGAAATGATCATGCTTTACCCTTTCTCATCTCCTGAGGAAAAGGAGAAGAATTTTGCCTTAATGATTCAGAGAGCAACCAACAGATACTTCCCAGTGTATGAGAAGGTATATGGCAGCTACAGAACATTGCAATAGTTGGACGGAGGGTGGGAAATGGGGGGTGGGGGAATGTGAGTTTATGTTTTTTACATTAGATCCTATTTTTTAAAAAACATCAAGTGTTCTCTTAGGCATCTCTCTCTGCTGCTGTTTCCCCATCTGTAAAATGGGGCCATAAACTATTGAACAAAGAGGAGGAAAGAAGGACAAAAAGCAGTTGCAATGGCCTTGATGTTTTCCACCTGTCATCAGCCATGTATATTCATATGACTGTTCTCTGTCTCATGAGGGAGTGAGGTGCCTTTTCTTCTGCATGATGACTTGGGCCCCAGTCCTGAAACTGAGTCTGTATGGATGGACCCCTATTCCTGCACATAGTCCCATTGGCTTCAGTCCGATGTTGGTTTCAGTGGGGCTCTGCACGAATGCAGTAGCTCATTCATATGGATCTTTTTGTGGAAAAGGGACCCATATAAAGACTGATGGATTTTCTCAATGCCACTAGTATGGTAGTTTTGCTGTCCTGGTTTATATATATAATTTTTCCAAATGAAACAGATGTTAAATGAATTTGCTTTGAAAAATGTCAGACTGTTTAGTGCTTTGTATTTATCCAATATGTGGTCTATTTGTGCCCCAAAATATATTTTTTCTCATATATAGGTTTTAAAAGATCATGGACAAGATTTTCTTGTTGGCAACCAGCTCAGCAGGGCAGACGTACAAGTACTTGAATCCATTTTAATGATTGAAGAATATGAGCACACTGCTCTCTCAGAATTTCCTCTATTACAGGTAATTTTAGGTGGGCAGATCAACAAGTAATATGACACACACACAGACTTCCAAGATGCCCGTTGAGCAGTGATATGCCATGCTTTCAGTTTTAATATGGCTATTTATTTAGCACAATAATTTACACACATTTCACAAATTGTAATGCAATATTAAACTCAGCAGTGCTGCTTGTAAGAGGCAATGAGGTCTGATCCCTGGCCTGGCAATTCTGAATTGCACCCTGGTAACTTATCTCCACCATAACTAAGAATGCAGTTACCTGCACTTTGAGCAGTATGCCTGCCCTCACCCCAGATATCAGTCCCCTCACAGATTACAGTGTGCACCCAAGTACACAGGATACTATCCTAAGCCCCTTCTATCTCCCTACAAAGATGCATGGGCATCAGATTCAGAAGACCTTGTGTCTATTCCCAAATCTACCACACTGTGTCCTTGGGTAAGTCATGTGTTCATCTCTTTGAGCATCAGCATCACAACCTGCCTGAGACCCACTCTTTGGATGGACACCAGTCTGTTGTGATTGGATCTGACTGATGAATCCCATGTGCTTCCAAGACTTCTAGGTCTGTGTAGTGATTGAGCGCTGATCCTAGCTTTCAGTCTCTCAGGGGCACACCCCATGTCTGACACCCTTCTTGGGCAGTGGGACCCCCACAGTTTGGCCACCTAGATCCTAGAATCAGTGCCACGGCTCTTCCAAGCCCCCCAGTTGCTTAGACACATTCCCTCCAGAATCCATGTGTCTGTGGGAGCAGATTTGATACAGTAACTCCTCACTTAATGTTGTAGTTATGTTCCTGAAAAATGATACTTTAAGCGAAACGATGTTTAGCGAATCTAATTTCCCCATAAAAATTAATGTAAATGCGGGGGTTAAGTTCCAGGGAAATTTTTTTTGTCAGACAAAAGACTATATTATATATATATATATATATATATATTCACACACATTTAATACTGTACACAGCAGTGATGATTGTGAAGCTTGGCTGAGGTGGTGAAGTCAGTGGGTGGAAGAGGGTAGGTTATTTCCCAGGGAACGCCTTACTGCTAAATGATGAACTAGTACTCGGCTGAGCCCTCGAGGGTTAACATGTTGTTAATGTCAGGGGCGGCTCTAATAATTTCGCCGCCCCAAGCAGGGCGGCACGCTTCGGGGGGCGCTCTGGCGGTCGCCGGTCCCGCAGCTCCAGTGGACCTCCTGCAGGCATGACTGCGGAAGGTCCGCCGGAACCGCCTGCCGCCCTGCTGGCAAAATGCTGCCCCAAGCGTGCGCTTGGCGCACTGGGGTCTGGAGCCGGCCCTGGTTAATGTAGCCTCACACTCTACAAAGCAGCACGAATGGAGGGAGGGGAGACAGCATGGCAGAGAGAGACAGACAGAGACACACACATTGCCCCTTTAAGTACCTTAACCCTACTCTAAGTACACTGCCTTTTTAAGTAGATGAGCAAGTTGAGACAGCAGCTGCTGCTAGCAAGCTCCCTCTGTCCTGAGCCCTGTCATATCGTCCCACTTCCCCCCCCCCCCATGGAGATGGGGGGCAGGAGCGGGGAGCAGGAGCTGAGGAAGGGGGACACCTTAACATTAGCACCCCTCTTTCTCCCCCACCCATTGCACAGCAAGCAGGAGGCTCCCAGGAGCCGCTCCAAGACAGGGGGCAGGAGCAGCAGATGGCAGTGGGGGGAGGGACTGCTGAACTGCCTGGCAATTGATAGCCTGCTCAGTGGCTGCCACACAGAGAACTCAGGGGAGCGGGGAGCTGATGGGGGGGCTGTCGGCCCACCCTGGTTCCAAGCCCCCACCAGCTAGCTCCAACAGGCTGCTCTTCCTTCAAGCTGTGAACAAAACAGGCAGCTGCCAAACAACGTTATAAGGGAGCATTGTGCAACTTTAAATGAGCATGTTCTCTAATTGATCAGCAACATAATGAAACAATGTTAACCGTGACGACTTTAAGTGGTGTGGCCTCTTTCCAGTGCAAAGAGGGTTAGCTGACCCTGTTGGGTTCAGCTAACCCCACCACATCCCCCTCGCAGGAAGTATAAAAGCAGGGCCCTGCAGCTCAGTTGGGGCCAGACCAGGGAAGGAGCCAGACATCCTTCTGAGGGAGCCGAATAGCCTGCAGTGCCCACGACTGGCTGTGGTGGGCAATGACCCTCTGGAGCCAGTTGGAGAGAAGGCAAACCACTGCCCCAGGAGATGGAGAAACCCAATGAGGGAGAGGAGAGCGAAGCATCCGGCAAGGAGACTGGGAACTAGGGCCCAGCAGCCATGAAGCAGCCCCACCAGGCATGGTAGGAAGTGGCCCAGGAATAAGAGACATTGGTCCTGTTGTGTTGCTGGGAGTCAAGACAGCAACCTCATTTCCCCCGTCAATCCTGTGTCACGTCACCCATCGCTTCTAGGGCCCTGGGCTGGGACTTGGTCAAGCAGGGTATGCCCAGGTCCAGCTGCCCCTGGCCCCACACTTGGGGCTGGATGAGCGCTAGCCCTTAGGCCAGGAGGCCTGAGCAACAGACTTGATTTGCTCAGCCCTCAGACAGGAAGTCCGAGCTACTACTTGCTCAGTTGCTCAGTCATAAGACAGGATGCCTGATAGACTAACCAGGTGTGAGTACTGGTTCCTCGATGCAGCTGAAGGGGGCATCCCTGGCCCTGAGATTCAGAAATGTTAGTTGATCCCTTGATGGACCATGTGGCAGTAAAGCAATGAACATAAGCTTAGCAAAGGACATGCTGATGCACAAGACAGTTACAGATCTATGGAAAATAGCAAACACAATACTCCTGATCTCACCACCCTGTGAGACCTGACTTTGGTCCTTAGGCCAGGCAGATCTTCACATCTTATTGGCCTGGCTGTCTTGCTTCTGGGGTTGGAATGCTCCTTGCCCACCTTCCCCCTTTCAGTCTTTGTCCTCCAGACCTGTTTCCAGGTGTGGAATTGTGGGGGGAATGAGGCCAGGTGATTATGTCACTCCCTTTCTTTTATAGTTTCTTCCAGCTTGCTAGAAAGAGCCTTTGCTTGTGACATAGGGGTCCGTCCACCTCCATTGGTCAAGCATTCTCCGTTGTCTATGTGCTATCTTTGAGAAGTCTCCTTTGTATACAGTTCCTGGGATGACCCTTCGGAGTGTGGATTCCCTTTAATGGGCCATCAGCATGTCTGGCTCCTCCACTGTTGTACATGAAAGGCTGGTTGTGGGTGTTCCCAACTTCTCAACATACCCTCTACCCTGATATAACGCGACCTGATATAACACGAATTCGGATATAACACGGTAGGGCAGTGCTCCGGGGGGGCGGGGCTGCGCACTCCAGCAGATCAAAGCAAGTTCGATATAATGCAGTTTCACCTATAATGCGGTAAGATTTTTTGGCTCCCGAGGACAGCGTTATATCGGGGAAGAGGGGTATTTCAGTAACACACACATAGCAAAACTTCATCACTTCACATACAATGATAACACATATAATCCAACAAGATATTAATGTTCAACAGATGAAGACTTTTAAAATTATATCTCACAAGGCATATTTTGTTTAAAACATATCAGAATTATATGACAGTGGTGAATATGGGAGTTCCAGGTTGCTGTTTTGAGGCACAGAGTGCTGCAATACCCTTGGCCCATGTGCCTGGCAGACACTAGCCCAGGCACGTGGATTTTGCTGAGTCACAGAGATCAAGCAATCCCCAAGTCACAGTGATTGAGCAGTTCCCATTGTGCGGTGCTTGCATAGTTGAGTAATACAGTTGATTAGTGGGAGGTCAATATCTACCTGCACAGGGATTCTTTGTATGTCACTAGCAAATTTACAGCAGATTTCAGTAACAACCATACAGCACAGTGTCATAACTTTATACACACTAATGATAAACATATTTGGACAGAACAACGTGTTTGAGTAGATCATGACCTTTCATATGATATCTTACAGGCATGCTTTTTATGAAATATCAGAACAATATACAAATGATAAATACGGGGGGTTACAGGATGCTATTTTGAGATACAGCGTGTCACGCTATCTCTAAATTGTCACATTCAGTTTCTCCATCTGTAAAATACTTACTCATCTTTGTAAAATGCTTGGAGATCAATGGTTTGAAAAGCTGTGTAGTGCTAAGCAAAACTGGTATTTTATTATATCTAATTGCATATTTTAGAAAATGGCATATTGAAAACCAGAGTGACTCCACCAGGCAGTGTAATTTCAC
Source organism: Mauremys mutica (assembly GCF_020497125.1). Lineage (NCBI taxonomy): Eukaryota > Metazoa > Chordata > Testudines > Geoemydidae > Mauremys > Mauremys mutica. The sequence continues at coordinate 46,385,529 of NC_059074.1, read as the reverse complement.
AATCCATTAACATTTATGATAAATGATGTCAATAAGGTTGCCCCAATAAAATGCAAATCTACAGTTCAGAGGAAATGGATTTAAGCAGAATTAACCTGAAAATAAATATAAATCTATATTCAGGGCCTACTATGTTTCAAAACTTTTTTACTTTTGCATAGATGGCTTGATGGTCAAAGTTTTTCTGCTGGGCTGACAATACTTTATATAAAATGATTGGCTTCAAAGCTGAAATATATGAGCATAAGCCCAGTAGAGCAACAGAATCCACTTGGATGGACCTTTGCATGTCATGGAACCCCACTGTAGTAAATGTAGCTACACAGGACTATAGGGATCCCTCTGTATGGATGCAGTTGCAGGAGTGATGCCTACATCGGTACATGATCTTTGGGGTCCCAAAGGGGACTCCTGTAGTCCTGATGTATTCCTATCTTTGTTTACTCAAAAAAGAGAAGAGGCATCAGGCCAGATTAAAGGGACAGGAGGACTCCTCACTCTTTATTTCTCTATTCTCTTTATTATAGGCTTTTAAAGCAAGAATAAGTAACCTCCCTACAATTAAGAAATTTCTGCAGCCTGGAAGCCAAAGGAGGACCGAACCCGATGACAGAATTGTAGAGACTGTGAATAAAGTTTTGCAATTATAAAAAGAGTTAAAATCACAGCAATAAAGATTTTCACTCAGCATTAGCAGACACAGATGTAATGCTCAGAGAAATCAAGTGTTTTGGTTATGATATGAGTACAAAAAATAGGAATTAGGAAGCAGTTCAGGAAATAAGTGCATGTGCACTGAGGTATGGCATTCAGTCAAAAGGTAGTAATCTGTGAAGAGAATGTATTCAGGTGAAATAAATGTCTCCCTGTGAAGTAAACTTCTTACTCTTGCTGTTTATTTTTCACTGTCTAGTCTTGATGCAAGTCTTGTGTGAAATGGGGACCAGGTTCTACAGGGTTCTGAACACATTCTTCACACTACTTGCCACCCTCCACTCAAATGCAAATTGGTTGATGCTGGTCTCTAACGCTGGCCCAAGAAGATAAATATGGAAAGTGCCAAATACTCCACATGCCTGTAGGCTAGGAAGCCAAAACCCCAAAGTCATACCTTTCCAATCAACCACGGCCAGCCATATGGCACCTGAGCTGCTGAAGGTGTATGCATGGGTAGGAAAACCCAAGGAGGTCCTAATGGACCAGGGGACTAATAAGACATCCCAGTTAATGAAAGAACTGTGTGTCCCTATAAAGATCAAGTTTTGAAGAAGTCCATCTACCACCCCCAAATGGATGGACTGGTAGAAGGCCTCAACGAAACCTGAAGGAGTTACTGCTGAAATTCATAGCCAGAGACCCACAACATTGGAACCAGTTGCTTCTGCCCCTTCTATTCGCCATCCATGAGGTACTGCAAGCCTCAACAGAATTTTCCCTGCTTGAACACTTGAATGGATATCAACTCCTCCTGGACCTCCTCCAAGAGACCTGGGAGGAGTTCTTGCATTGTCTAGTACATGATTCGCTTGTGGGAAGACTTGGAGAGACTAGGGGCATTCACCCAGGAGAACTTGCTGAGAGCCGAGCAAGAACACACCTACAACAAAGGGGCCCAGTTGAAAGAGTTCGCAGCTGGGGATAGGGTCCTGCTACTCCTCCCAGTGTTGGAGTCAAAGCTGATGGCACAGTGGTGGGGAAGGTGGGGGCCATTAACTACAAGATACACCAGCCCAGGAGATGTAAGGAAACACAAATCTATCACATCAAACTGCTTAAAGCCTGGTGGGAGCAAGAGGCCCTCTTAATAGTGCCAGACCCACCAGAACCGGAGCTAAATCTCCAGGGGATTACTGATCCTGACTCTGGACTTGTACCATTGGAAGGAGAACTCCTGCCAGAGCAAGAACACCAGCTACAACAGCTGATAGAAGCCTTCCGTGTGGTCATCTCAGCACGACCGGAATATACACACCTGGCACAGCACCTTATAGACACTGAGCCAGGGAAGAAAGTTTGTGAAAACCCTCAACCCCTGCTGTAAAAGCTGTGGGAAATGGTTTGGCAGGAGCTACAGATGATGATGGAGATACAGGGGTAGTCGAGAAATCCCAGTGAATGGTGGAGCCCCATCATATTGGTGCCAAAGGCCAACAGATTGACCCACTTTTGCATTGACTTTTGGAAGGTAAACGCTATTTCCAAATTCGATGCCTATCTGATTCCCCAGGTCAACAAGCTGCTTGACAGACTGAGGACTGCCCAATATATTTCAACCCTGGATCTCAGAAAGTATCACTGGCTTGACTGCTGAGTCCAGGGAAAATACGGCCTTCTCTACCTTAGTTCAAATCATGCCTTTGGCCATGACCACCTTTCAGCGTCTAATGGACTGGGTGCTCCGCCCACACATGTTGTACGCCATGGCATACATTGATAACATTGTCATCTACAGCCAGAGCTGAGAAGACCACCTGAGGTATGTATCAGCTACATTACAAGCCCTTCAGGAGGCGGGACTAACAGCCAAACCAACCAAATGCCAGCTGGCCCGGCAAGAGGTGACCTACTTGGGTTACCGAGTAGAATGGGGGAAGTTGAGACTGCTCATCGACAAAGTGCAGGCCCTGGCACAATGTACCTTTCCCATGACAAAATGCCAGGTACACTGCTTCCTTGGCCTCATGGGGTGCTACCAGTACTTCATACCCAACTTCGCTACCATTGTGGTGCCCTTGACAGACCTGGTAAAGAACACTAGATAAAGGACAATCCTGTGGTCGGTGCCTCCAACAGGGCCTTCCAGGAGCTAAGAGTGGATGAACCAAGAACCCATGCTTGCCCATCTCAACTTCAACAAGAAGTTTACAGTCCAAACAGATGCCTACAAGGTGGGCCTGGGTGAGATGCTATCCCTAGACATAAATGGAGAAGAAGTTGTTTCTGCAAGAAACTGCCTACTTGCTCCCTGAGAAGTAGGCCCTAGCAGTGAAATGGGCAGTGGATGCTTTAAAGTACTACTTTTGGGGGAATGCCTTTCAGCGAGTGACTGACCATGTGCTGCTACAGAGGCTGAACACCATGAAAGAACACCAGCCCCAGGATTATGCGGTGGTACGTCTCTCTGCAGCTGTATAGCTCCGAAATCCTTCACTTGCTAGAGAAGGATCACAAAAATGCAGATTTTTTTTCCCTTGAGAGACAGGGGTTGCAAGAACCTCAGAACTGCTTCCCGGCTCTGATTCTGAAGAGGGAAGGTGTGTGATGGGGTGTATAAATTCCTCACTGGACAGAAGGGGATTAAGAAGCAACTCTGGGTTCAGGAGGCCCTGCCCCTCCACCTGTAGCAAGCATGCTTGGGGTGGAGGCAGGGTTTAAAAGGCAGCCAGACAGTTCAGTTGGTGCTGGCAGGCCAAGGAGAAGGATGAGCTCTGGAGGCGTCAGGGGAGACATGGCTGGATCCTGCAACAAGCCTGGGAATGGGGGGAGCCACAGCCCCCAAGAGACTGGGACCATGGCAAGGAGCCCAGAAGGCAGCACTCCCCAGGGATGGTTGGCTGGGATGCAAAGGAAGGGAGAAAGTGACTCAGGGAAGTTGACTTGAGGCTGACGCAAGGCACTGCAGGGTGAGCGAAGCCGAACCAGCCTCCCAGAGCCCTGAGTCAGAACCCGGTGGAGTGGCAGGGCTGAGGTTCTCCTACTCCATGGAAGAACTGTGCCCACTAGATGGGGTTGCTGCCAGAGACTAACCATTGGGTGTAGCCGTCATCGTGGGCCCTAACCGCTAGATGGGAGATGCTGCCTCCCGCCTAGAAGGGGTAATACTGAAAACACAATGAGTGATGCTTTCCAGAAACAGCTGTCCCAATCCATCATGAATTTTTTGTGGACTTTTAGGTTTGTGGATTAGCCCAGTATGTATTAGGAAAGTTCTGATGCAAGTGACAAGTCAGAAAGCAGCCAGAGTCAACTGATTTCATTTGATTAACAGTGGGTGTTTCCTTTACCTGTTGGACAAAATTGGATTCACCTCCCAGTAGGCGGAGCTACAAAACCTTATAACTCAAAGGCACGATTTCTTATTCAAGAAGAGTTTGGACTGGATCAGGAGTCACAGAGGTTAGTACTGATCTTTAGAAATGTACAAGGAGTTGACCAAACTGTTTGAAAGTAACTTCAGTGAATGGGTCTAATGGATTAAATATTAATAAAATTGTTGTGCTAACTTTCTGTATGGTAGGGTTGATGTGCATTAAAGTAGTTCAGGTGCTGTAGCACAGGGAGAAAAGGGGAATCCAGACATCAGAATGTTAAGAGGAGAAAGTTAAAAAATAATGATTTCAGGGAGGATCAAGACATGGCATTTCTGAGGGCAAATTGAACACTGGGCATTTGTTGCTAACACCATTTCAGCTCTGTTGTTGCCATGGCATTAGCTACTATGGGAGAGCTGGCATAAACTAGGTGCTGCCAGCATTTTTTCCACTAAATCGGGTAGACCTGCTCTGAGCGGAGTGAGATGACACAGTGCTAAAAATGCTGGTGATTGCCTATAGCTCTATCTACACTAGTGCTCACACTGTTGCTCCTCCTGATGGAGCCTGAACTGGTGTTAGCCATGATAGAAACATAGGGCTAGAAGGGACCTCAAGAGGTCATCTAGTCCATCCTCCGCCCTGCCGTGAGGCAGGATTAAAAATTCCTAGGCCATCCCTGACAGGTGTTTGTCTAACCTGTTCTTAAAAACCTCCAAGGCCAGGGATTCCTCACCTCCCTTGGTAACCTGTTTCAGTGCTTAATTATCCTTAGATATTAGGAAAAACTTTTTACATGTAATCTAAATCTCCTTTGCTGCAAATTAAATTGATTACTTCAGTACTGGGACATTTTTCTGAAAAGAGAGGCTAGCATGGATACAGTTTGGGAGCACAAGCTGAGGGAGGAGAAGGAGTGAGGGAGAGAGGCAGCAATAACAGGAATGTAAACTTGGAATGAAAAAAGTCTTTTCACTGGACTCTCCTTGTTGCTGCACAAGCTGGCTGTGGGAGGGAAGGAGATAATCTAAAACGATCAAAAAAAAAAAAAGAACTGAACTCCTCCATAAGAAATACCATAACACCTTCCTGAGGACACAGGAGGCAGTTGGGGCTGGTGAAAAAGATCTTTTCATTGAATGCAGAAGGTAGGACAATATCATTTTGCTTTAGACTTTCTTTTCTGCAACTACAACAAAATGGCTACTAGAGAAAATGTATCTAAGGAGGGTCTTTTCTGAGTCTTTACTGTCTGAGTTCCTTTATTTATAAAACAGGGAAAAGTCTAGCTTGATGAATAGCTGAAGGTTTGCCAAAGCATACAGAACACACCACAGCTTTCTGGTTAGAATAAAGCATTTTTGGGGGGAGTTTTTCTGTAAATGGACTCTGAATCTTAATTTATTCTGGTCATTCTCTGACGTGTGGCAACACTCTAAAGCACACTATATTTATATAACATGCTGCAAGTATCAGACCTCTTGAGGTGAAGGCAAAATTATTAGAGAAAATGCTGAAGGAACAGTGTTATATTTATAGTATTTTAATTTCCTCCTCACTACTACACTTAATGAAAACACACAGTCAGATGGTACAAATCATTATCGTTCCCTTGACTTCACTGGCTGAGGATCGGTCCCACTATTCTGATTTTTTTTATATTTAAGAGTTTTACACTTCATAATTATTGACAGAAATGTGTTACCAATAGAAGTGATGACATCATAATAGCTTAATGAGCACTAGAATTGACTAATTAATTCTACTACTATGCACTAGCATGCTGTTACATGCATGTTCTATTTTTAAATGGCACTTACTGGGAGATAATGTGGTTCAGTGGTTGGACCCTGGATTAGGAATCAGGAGACTGTTATTTTTTTTAGATAAGTTTATGGAGGATAGGTCCCTGCTTCCACCTGCTAATCCAAAATGGTCAGGGATGCAACCCCATGCTCTGGGTATCCCTAGCCTCTGATTGCCAGAAGCAGGGACTGGGCAAATCATTCCCTGATTGCCTGTTCTGTTCATTCCCTCTGAAGCACCTGGCATTGACCACTGTTGGAAGATAGGATATGCGGTTAGACGGACCATTGGTCAGATCCATTATGACCATTCTTATCTGCCTATGCCATTGATTTGCTGGGTGGTCTTGGGAAAGGCCCATACATACCTCAGTTCCCTTCTATGTAAAAGGGTCATAATGATATTTGGTCTCATCTGTACAGTATTTTGAGTTTCTCAGTTATAAAGCACTCTACTAATTAGGACTGAAATATTTTAGGCTTTAAAATTGTCACCGTGAGTTACATTTTAGTCATTTTAATGCAAGGGTTCTCAAACTTTTCAGTGTGTGCCATATTTTACCGGGGTGTATTGCACGTACACATACACACCCTTCCCATTTGTAATTGCATAACATTCCAGGTGCAAGGACAGCAATTGCTTGCATGAAAAAGTAATACTAGGAAGGTATTTCATGTGTATTTAGCATATCACATGGATTAGCAGGTGCAAACAAGAAAAAGTTAGCATCTTGTAACCAGAGACTGCAGTTTGAGAGCAGCCGTTTGAATGAATTACAGATAACTATCAGCATAGGTGGCAAATTCATAAAAAAGTGAGGCTTTCACATATCATGGACAACACTTCAGCTATTTTTTTAAATGAAGGCCAGATTATCAAAGGCCCTGAGCAGGAAAGCAAAGCCACTAACTGATTAATGACATAGTAACTTGTCCCTTGAAATTCGGAGCTAAAAGAAGATTGAAGGTCAAGGAAGTTCCACAATGGCACATTCAGAGAAGCTTCTCTGATCATCAGGCCTTTAACATTTAAAGTCTTTGGAATCACCTTTATTTCCCCTCAACCAATAGTAAATCCTTTCTGCTGGTGGATATTATAGTTTGCAAAAAGAACATATAGGTGCGCTCCCAGAGTCCAGCATTGAAACAGCTTCTAATGCCATTGCGCAACTTATTCAATTTGCTTTTTAGTCCAGTCTCCTGGGACAGATATTTCACGTTTCATTGCATAATCTGAACTTGAGAGCTTTAGTCTCTTCCTTTTGTTGACTTTAAAACAACAGCGTTGACATTCAGCTCATTGCACAAGTGTTTTGCATGATTAGGATCTTTTAGCAGAACTCCTCACAGCCGTTAGGGAATGAATAAAACTGAATCCAGTGCTCTTTGTGGAGCCCTTATCCACTTCTGATTTTGGATTGGACAAAAATCGTACAAGACTTGCTATGTTCCTGATATTGGCCCCAAATGGCAAAAATCTCACAAAACAGTCAATCTCATGGCATTTCAGTCCATTTAAATGGGTTTCTCTCCATGAGACAACAGGAGCAGCAATAGGGCAGGGAAGCCAGCTAGCTTCCATTTGGGGTGGCTGGAGGGGACAACCAACACAGGGAAAGAGAGAAGGGAATGCAAGAAAGAAGAAGAAAGGGTTCCCTAACCTGAGATGTTTTAGGCCTTTATTTCAGCATCTATGGTAGTGCAACCCCTTCCCCACAATATTACCAGGCGCTTTAGCATTTAGCTACAAATCCCTCCATCAGTGAGTGCCTTTCTGAGCGTTTTGCTCCAGCATTGAGAGAGAAGAATTCCAGCATTCTGAGAAAAGCTACTTCTCCTGTCTTGTCCTTGGTGTATTGTTTTGTTTGTTTGTTTTATAGCCAGCATCCAGCATTATTATTATTTTTTTATTTGTATAATTGTAGCAAGTAGGAGCCCTAGTGTCAGGTGCTTGAGAAATTCAGCTATATTAAATACAGTGAGCAGGGAGACTTGAGAATGAAGTGCTGACTTCCTGAGTCACAGACACTGATCTCTCTCATGTTGATCCTTTGAAATCTTTTCCTTTATTTAATTTAACAGGAAGCCAGACACTTGGAAGGATGGCTGGGAAACCCAAATTGTACTATTTCAATGGAAGAGGCCGAATGGAAACAATACGGTGGTTGTTGGCAGCAGCTGGAATCGAGGTTCGTTTCTGTTTTATAAAGAAACCAAGTTGGCAATGCATAATTTGGTGGAAATGACTGTTCCATATTGCAGATGTGACCAACTGGAAATCATTAGTTCAAAACTCACTGCACATAGAATCATAGGACTGGAAGGGACCTCAAGAGGTCATCTAGTCCAGTCTCCTGCACTCAGGGCAGGACTAAGTATTATCTAGACCATTCCTGACAAGTGTTTGTTTAACCTGCTCTTAAAATCTCCGGTGATGGAGATTCCACAACCTCCCTAGGCAATTTATTCCAGTGCTTAAACAACCTTACAGTTAATGTGCAACCTAAACCTCCCTTGTTGCAATTTAAGCCCATTGCTTCTTGTCCTATCCTCAGAGGTTAAGAAGAACAATTTTTCTCCCTCCTCCTTGTAACAACCTTTTATGTACTTGAAAACTGTTATTCTATCCCCTCGCAGTCTTCTGTTTTCCAGACTAAACAAACCCAATTTTTTTCAATCTTCCCTCATAGGTCATATTTTCTAGACCTTTAATCATTTTTTTTGCGCTTCTCTGGACTTTCTCCAATTTGTCCACATCTTTCCTGAAATGCAGTGCCCAGAACTGGACGTATACAAGTGACTATACAGCCAGCATGTAAACTTATGACTAGGTGTGTGATCACTTCAGTGGCTTTCCCTGGTGACAATGGACATACTTACAGTTAACAGAGCTGCTCCATTAGGTCAAATAATAGGGCCCAGATTCTATACTCACTGACGACCATTGTAGTCAGTGTTTTATATGTTCCCTGCTCTGTTCCCAGGCCACAGAGGATATAAGTCTTTCACAGTTTCACCTGTGAGCCTGGCTCTTTACCTCAAGCCATAAAGATGCGTGCTTCCAACTCTGAAAGTCCCCATTTCAGTGCCTGATATTGGCTAAGATGGAGACCATATGCCTGTCATTGTGGGGCTGGGGCCACTATGCCCTACACAGCACTAATATTAGTGAGTATCTTGTGAAACTAATTGCTTTCAACATTAACTCTGGAAGCTATGCCAGAGGGGTACATGGCTGCTCTGACGTGCCTGTTGGCAATCAGCCAGGAAGCCTCTGGGGATTCTTGCCGCTGCACAACCCTTTCTCTTCCCTTGCCACCCATGTGCTGTGGCAAAAATAAAATCATAGAATAGTCCCACAGCTACTGTGTGTGCTTTCCCTCCTCCCCCATGCTTGGCTCTGCTTTCAGCTCACCACGGGGAAGTAGACACCCCAGTCCTTGCACTCATGACAGGCAAGAACATTGTGGCTGCCTCTTGCACAGAAGAACATTTGTTTTGCTCTCTGGTCACCTTGCACACCTTGGCAGGGCTAGCCACAATCTAACAAAGCTCCTACACAAAAGGCATTTTAATTAAGCATAACGGGGTAAAGGGAGAACGTGACAGAGGCAGGATTTTATCTAAATACAGAATATTTTTAAGTTTTCAACTGCTTTTTACATGAAAAATTCTAAAAGCAAATAATCGTTAATCATTATTTTCTCAAGTGATTCCTAACCTAACCCATGCAGTAACAATGAGACCCTTTTCACTTTTTTTACCCATTTGTTTTCCAGTTTGAAGAACAATTCTTTGAAACAAGGGAAGATCTTTTAAAGTTACAGCAGGGTGAGTTTTTTAATTAGTTTTTTATTAGAACTGTTTGTGGATCCTAATGTGGAATTCTTGAAAATGTAATTGTCTTTTAAAAAGAAAATCTGGACTGGTTCATGAACATGATGAATCATAATTGCACATTGCAGTAAGACCTTTTTGTTTCAGTCAAATATTGGACACCAACCTCCACTCTGTTATACCAGTTTTATAACCGTAACATATGTTACTCTATAGCTTGCTTGGTACAGTGATTTGAAATGGTCAGATTAAAGATGATGTATAAAAAGTTATTATTTTGGAAAGTTCATATTGAGCATAATAAAAGTTTTCTTAGGGGCCAAATCCTTCAGTCTTCCCCTATTGACCTCAGTGGGAACTTTACCTGAGTAAACTACACAATGCACGGTTTGTCCCTTTCTTTAAATCACCATTAAAGGTTTTATTTTGGGGACTTTATTGGATTTGCAGCAATTCTAAGAAGTTTATTGTTATAATCCAAGCTATTAATGGGTTTACCCTTTCCCACAAGAAATAGCATTCACATGCTATTTCACTTCACAGTATAAGATAAAAGACCCTCAAATTAAAAAGAAAATAGCAAGTTAGAGGTTTTCTCAACTCCACTGCAATGATAATAGTTATGGGGAAAAGACTGTAATTTATTTGAGTCATACTTCTCATCTTTCTTTTAAAAGATGGATCCCTGCTGTTTCAACAAGTGCCCCTGGTAGAAATTGATGGAATGAAGATGGTGCAGACCAGAGCCATTCTCAACTACATAGCAGGGAAACACAACCTCTATGGGAAGGACCTGAAGGAGAGAGCACTGTACTGTAACAGCACTACCTTTTTCTAATAGCAATAAAAAATAATTATTCTATGTGCAGTATAAGGGGGAAAAAATCCTGACTAATGATAAATTATATGATGAGCCAGCACATTTCTGTTTACTTCCAACCGAGGTCAACAATACTAAGGTCTGGAACAATGTTAAATAACTAGATTAGATTAGAGAGATGCAAAAAACGTACATGTGAGTTCATCTTGATTATCTGATCAGAGGTCATTGCAGTTTTCAAAACTCAGCCAGTCAGATAACAAATGTACTGTAGCTGCAGAGGTCAGTATCTCTCCTAATATCACTCTCCATTTCCAGGAAGACTGCTGGTTTACACAACCCCATTACTTGTCTCCCACAGGAGCAAGCAACAAACAGTTCTTGCAAGCTAAGAGCCAAGGGAATCCCTGCCCTTTGTCCCCATGAACTGCATATTTAGGGGAAGGATGCTTGTGCAGACAGAGAACTCTCTTTATGTGTCCCCAAATTCCTCAGTTTAATTAGCAAGTGCAAATAAATTGTATTATTGTATGATGGTCTAGTGGCTATAGATACAAATATCACTTATAGCTAAAGTGATGTCCCAACTTAATTCTTAATGAGAAACATTGTGTGTCACTAATATTAGGTCTTGCCCTCTCACTGATTTCACTTAGGTGCCTAAATAGAGACTTGGGTAATTTAGATAGCTATGTTTAACTTTTAGAAGCTAAGTATAAAAATATTTGCCCATCTTTAGTACAGATGATTCCAACCATTTCTGAAAAAGGAGGTGATGTCATATATCTACTGGGTTGTGTTTTTGTTTTTTTTTAAACCGCAAATACAAATTGGTCAGTGGTAAATCTTCTGGCATTTAGCCTCCCGACCCTGGAGTTATTTCACTGAAGGAATCTATATGAATACTAGTTGTTCAAACCAATGTGAACACACTTTGCCTTTCAGGATTGATATGTATGTGGAAGCAACAATGGATCTGAATGAAATTATTATGCATCATCCTATCCAGCCACCGGAGACAAAAGCAAAGCATCTTGCCACAATCATTGAGAAGGCCACAACCAGGTACTTCCCTGTATATGAAAAGGTATGTGGCAGTAAGGCAACAATTTACAACCACTGGAGTATTGGTCACTTGATAATATATCCTGGATCTATGCTAGTAAATGCACATTGAGCCTGTATTGTAGAACAGATATATTTGGAGTGCCCATGGGAGAGCTAGTTAAGGAAAGTATAAATTTATGAGCTTGTTGGGATTTTCTTAGCCTCATAATGCAAAAGCTGCATAAGAGCCAGGATAATTTTTGTACTCCAAATTTCCAGTGACATCTTTTAGTAAGTCCCTTTAAGAGAGACTTTATGTTTGATGCCAAGGTAGCATCAGCATCTCTTCTGTGCTAGGTGTCTTCCTGAAGTATTCTTAGTACATGGTGCCATCTGTACAATGTACGTGCTACATAAAGTACATTACAGTTCTGCTCGTAGCACACCCAGTGTGGGGATACAAGTGCTAGCTGGGCTTCAAGAACAGACCTGGAATTGGATAACTATGTAAAGTTTCCAACACCAAACTCACCCCTTATTGGGGAGAAAGGAGAGAAGGGTGCACAATGTGCAGGAATAGGTGAAGGGGCCCAATATATTCTACTGTTCACTGAACTGAGAAAGTTGTAGTGGCTTGGGATTCTCTACGTTTCTTGTGAACCCCCTATAACTATTTGGAATAACTATCATGTTGCACGGAGTGTCAGGAGGCTCCATCAGATGTGCCTTGTCTACACCGCACCATCGATAGTGTTTGGAAACAACCTTGTGCAAACATTTTATGATCAATTTTCAGTTGGCACCTGCACACACCTATAGCACACTATACAGTATTATTTATAACGACAACTATTAAAATAATGTGTCTTTCCACCTGGTCTATAAAACGTTTGTGGGTTTTTTTTAAAAAGGATTATGCTTTGTCTGCACTGGCAATAAAACTATTAGCTGGAATTGCTTAAAGTCACTTATTTATTTCAAATGGTTTCTGAGCCTGGTCACTCTTGCATTGAGGTGGAGGACCATGGAACAGGACTAGTAAATCCCCATGCCCAAACCATTTCAGCTGTGATCATAAAAGCTACAGATTTAAAAAACCTCCTACTATCAAAGGGACCAAACCTTCCTGTCACACCCAAAGCTGTATTATTTTGAATAAGGCCTAAGGCAGGGGCAGGCAACCTATGGCACGCGTGCCAAAGGCGGCACGTGAGCTGATTTTCAGTGGCACTCACATTGCCTGGGTCCTGTCAACCAGTCTGGGGGGCTCTGCATTTTAATTTAATTTTAAATGAAGCTTCTTAAATATTTTAAAACCCTTATTTATTTTACATACAACAATAGTTTAGTTATATATTATAGACTTATAGAAAGAGACCTTCTAAAAATGTTAAAATGTATTCCTGGCACGCAAAACCTTAAATTAGAGTGAATAAATGAAGACTCGGCACACCGCTTCTGAAAGGTTGCCGACCCTTGGCCTAATGCAATGGTGAAATTGAGTTTTCTAATTGTTCAAACAATGCTGTATTTTATATTGCTTCCTTTCAAGGGTAACTCGTAGACAGACCTAGATGTACTTTTGAAATGTCAGATTAGGCTTAGCTTTATGTATTTATCCAGAGCACAGAATGTCTCATTTATAGCCATAAATTCATTGTTTCTTCTAGGCTTTAAAAGATCATGGACAGCATTTTCTTGTTGGCAACCGATTCAGCAGGGCAGATGTACAGCTGCTTGAAACCATTCTAATGGCAGAAGAGTGCAAGCCTGATATACTCTCCAAATTCCCTGTCTTACAGGTAAAAGAAATAATAGCTCTAACAGACAATGAAATGTGTAGGGACAGATCCTCACTGAAGTCAATGGAGCTATGTTGCTTTACACTAGCTGACAATCTGGCTCTTAAACATGTACAAGTGTTACAGATATTGCCTAAATTAAAAACTGTTACTGATCAAATCATGTTATGTAGTATAAGAATATGGGGTCCGATTAATCCTTGAAGCCAATGGAGGTGGGATGAATTTGGCTTGATGATTTAAACAGCATTGAGATAAAGATACAGAGCGCCTGATTCTGCCCTCAGTTTTACACCAGAATAGGTACATGAACATCTGTAGAGTTACTCTTGATTTAGATTAGTGTAAACAAAAGCAGAATACAGCCCAAGCAGTGTTTTGCCTTGCAATGAGAAATGAGCCTGAACTGAAAAAGCAGATCTGAACCTATGAGAGCTCTGGAAAAAATTGGATCTAGGTCCAAGCTGTGAAGTTTGGATTCATCTCTACCTTTCAAAGCCCTCATCTGAAAAGAAGAGCAACATTGGTTTTGAATCTGCTCAAACATGAGAGAAAAATTAGATTTGCAATCAGGTCTGAACTTGGTGGATTGCAATATCATAACCATCCCTCACCTGGTTCTCTTAGAATCAGAACAGATAGCTAGAAATATGGTAATTCTCTTTTGAAGGAACCAGACGGTATTCAGAGAGTTCCTTAAATGGGCCTGAGATACCTGCAGGGCTAGATCATCCCAAGAAGTGCCTACTGGCCTACAAATTACTGTGTGCTTTTTTGTATTCTCAATCCTCCAGCACCAACATTGTGCTAACATGGTGGTGCTCAGGAACAGCTCAGATTAAAGGTTCCTAGTGTTTCCACTGCATTTCCTCCCACAGCTTTCCTTTGCCAGATCCAGCAGCTGCTTCCTTCTCTCTCTCATGCAAAGTTGCCATGTTTGTGTTGCAAACACGGCAAGGGTGGGTCTAAATGCCAACAAAAATATTGATTGAATTAGATTTTAAAATGTATTAAAACATTTATATTAGGATTTGTAACACTTTATTTTGTTAAAAAAATAATCTAAGTTTTGGGCCTTACCTATCTGGGGCCACTGGAGCTGGTTGGGAAATGTTTGCAAAACGATTAGGAATTTCCTTCAAAAAAGAAAATATGTTCAGTGAGAAGTTTCTAAGCAAAATTGGTTTTGGTCAGGGAAAATCCCACTTATTTTTTTAAAAAGTGGTACTAGAAAATGGTAGAAAAAAAGAGTTAGTGTTTGTTGGGGTAGGAGGGAGGAGAGAATCGTTTCTCCATCCTTTTTCCAGAGTGGGGAAAAAAGTTACAATAAGAAAGCAAAAGTGGGGTTTTCTCCACAATGTCAAAATGAAACTGTGATAGGTGTCCCCAGGGGGGACACGCTGAGTCTGCTCAATCAGGGCAAACTGCAAAGAATGGGGCAGACGATCCCCCAAACTGGTGGTTTATTTGAATACTTTGATTCACCAAGCCAGCAACAAAACAGCTTCTACAATATCTTACTGGTGACCCAGAAGCCAAAACCCAGTTCTCTTAAAGCAACCCAGTCTTGGGCTCCAACCCAGACAGCCAAGTCAAATATGATAAGGATTACTGAAAATCTTGTTCATCATAAAGTTCTACCAATCCCAAGGGAGTGGACACATTACCCATCAGGTCAATAACTATTCCAGATCTTACCCAAATACATGCTTACGGCCAATTCTTATTAACTAAGCTAAGATTTATTAGAAAAGAGAGGGACTATAGGTTTAAAGTTAATTATACATAGAGATATGAATAGAGTTTTTAGGTTAGTTTCATAGTAGAGATGGTGAGCTTTAGAGATGCAAATAGTTCTTCCAGAATTAGTTCTATAGGTTACAGTCAATATTAGGGTGATACAGACTGGAGCTGAAGACCTCAGTCTTGTGACTCAAATTTCCCCTGATGAAACTTAAGCAGAGCTCAGATACAGGATCAGGGCCCTAGAGTTCTTTTTATAGTTCTCTGGCAGCCTCTTAATAGCAGGCATTCCTTGGGTGAAGCATTGTGGCATTGAAGTAAAACCTCCAATTTCCTATGTATACACAGGTAACTTGTTGCATTCATCAGCATAAGGTAATTATCCATTAACCAGTTCATAGACAGTTTTCTACAAACTTCAAAGAGAAATATAGACAATATTATGATATCCAAGTTCCATTACCTTGTTGACCTCTGAATCAATAGAATATAGTAACAGACAGGAACCATCTCTTTATATGGTTAGTATCTAACAAGATATAAGTAAACACATACAATTAATATTACCTCTAATTCTTTAACAATACAGGTTTGCATTTCAAAGCTCTAGTAAATCTAATATGGAATGGCTCTAATTACCAGTCACATACTTTTCTAATATGTCTCTAAAGGCTGAATTTGGGTCATGTAGCCTGCTAGTTGCTTAACCCTTTCTGGCTCAGTGTCACAGAATATTAGATGATGATGAAATGTTTCCAGGACAATTGTAGTTGCTGTCACAAGCCAAATTTTCAGTGAATAAGTTCTTAAGAAAATTTCAACCAGCTCTGAGGGCATGATCCTACATTAAGTCCCAGGTGGACAGTGCCCTGCACCTGCACAGAGCCTCCCTGTAATCAATGGGGCTTTGTTGAACAGCTCACTTACAATTCATTGCAGGGTCAGTCCAGAAGATCTCTTTTTAAAACACAATTAACATATGTCCAATCCAAGTATCTTTTGCTCTGTTATTTCTTTGCTGTTAAATGTTGTATTGTTTCTCATTTCAGGCTTTTAAAGCAAGGATAAGCAACATCCCCACAATTAAGAAATTCCTGCAGCCTGGCAGCCAGAGGAAACCACCGCTAGATGAAAAAACACTTCCAAAAGTGATGAGCATTTTCAACATTGGCAATGAATGACGGCTTAAAATCATGGCAGCTGTTTTACTGTAGATGTGTATTAGCTATTAAAACTGCAAAGTGAAGTTAATTCAAAGTGTGAAAATTATAGAGACAAAATCAGTTAACACAAGCTAGAAATTATGTTTGCAGAAATTTCCACAGTAAATCCAAATAATTGTGCTAGCACATGAAATGGTTCACTGAATTATAGGATGCACAGAGCAAAAGGGGTGACATTAAACCACTAGCTTTAAGAGAATAAAATGAAATAAAACGTCTCATTACTCTTGTTGTCTGAGTGCAATTTATTTTATGACTGCTGGGCTTTGATTATACAGATCAGGGTTCCCTACACTGTCTCTTTATGGTAGCCTACCGTATTCTCATGAGCCATTTAGGTAACATGATGCAGTTCAGGGAAGTCCTAGTACACCCTAACTGCAAGGCAGAGAACATTATAATTCCAGAGAAAAACAGGCAGAACAGGTAGTCCTTGGCAAAATGGGCATGAGACACATGTGGATACAGAATCAATCCTCCTGATGGTCACGTGTATTCAGGTCTAGGGTCATGGTTCAGGCCAGTAGTTGTTTTTAACTACCTTTCCCTCTGCAGTCACTGGTTTATTGATGTGTCCCAAATGCTATCTTTGTAAAGTGAGCCTCTTTTCAGTGCTGGTTCTGCTGCTGCAACACTCATACACATGTTTTAAGCAGCTAATGTGCTTTTATTGTTGGAAGTTCAGTAGTTCTAACCCTAAGTTTCTGTTTGAGAAAAGAGGTGCTTGATTGGGTGTCAGGTGCTAGGACTCTTCCCAGAGATGTAGAACTCTTCTGCTGGCTCACAATGACGTTCAGTAAGTAATGGATGCCTTTGTACAGTTCAAAAATGAAGTAATGTGAAAGAAGCTATAATACAGAAATATTAGCAAGACAATTCAATAAATAAATGTATTTGATATGAACAGTGAATATCTGCAATACCTAATCCTCTTTCAAAGTCATTTAGTGAAGAACTAATACCATAGATTTGAAGCAGAACAAGGTCAGGGTGATAAAAATCCCATTGACAATCATTTCAGAGTTATTGTCAGATTTTAATGTTTATAGAGGGTGGTCCTGTATGGCATTTTCCATTTTAGAAACTAGCTGGCTTCCAACATAAAGAAAGGAGGATCAAAGGAATTCTGAGGCAGCGAGCGTGTATTAACCAGAATTCACATACCTACCAAAAGTTTCTAATGAATAGTGACAACTAATTTCACATCCCTCTTACTGTGGCATTTGTAAGGTGTCTATTGCAGTGTAACTGTTTGTTTGTCAAAAGCTTGTGTTGGAAACCTCTGCCTGAATTGATGAAGAAGACTGAAGATTGAGCAAGGAGCTGTGCCCCTGTTAGCTCTCTGACAGAGCAATGGAATGAGTTCTTCTACAACAGAGCCACTGCTCTGCTTATCCAGCAACTCCTGAAATCATGGAGGGGGCTCTCTGGATCATTGAAGGAACCCACCTCTGTTACCATTTGTAACCTTAGCTGCCCATGGCCTTAATTTGGAAATGGGTTCTAGGTACTGTTATCGGAGAGCACCTCACTGAAGAATAATACAAAAGCTCCCCACCTTGACTCTGCCTGAGGAGCAGCAGGCTCCTGTATCAACAGCCATTAGACCATCTCATTCCAGCATTTGTTGAAGTGCTGCTCCTAAGTGTCCAGCTCCAATACCCCACTGCAGCTCCTAGCTTTCCTCCTGCTGCACTAGCACCCAGGTCCCCATCCCATACAGAGCACCCACCAGCACAGATGAATACAGTATGAAAACCTAGGGTTTGTCTACACTATGAAATTAGGTTGAATTTATAGAAGTCATTTTTTTAGAAATCGTTTTTATACAGTCAATTGTGTTTGTCCTCACATAAAATGCTCTAAGTGCATTAAGTTGGCAGACTGCGTCCACAGTACCGAGGCTAGTGTCGACTTCCGGAGCGTTGCGCTGTGGGTAGCTATCCCACAGTTCCCGCAGTCTCCGCCACCCATTGGAATTCTGGGTTGAGATCCCAATGCCTGATGGGGCAAAAACAGTGTCGTGGGTGGTTCTGGGTACACGTCATCAGGCCCCTACCGCCCCATGAAAGCAATGGCAGACAATTGTTTTGCGCCTTTTTTCCTGGGTTACCTGTGCAGACGCCATACCATGGAGCTCACTCAGCTCACTGTCACCGTATGTCTCCTGGGTGCTGGCAGACGTGGGACTGCATTGCTACACAGCAGCAGCTCATTGCCTTTTGGCAGCAGACGGTGCATTACAATTGGTAGCCATCGTCATCATACTCCTGGGTGTTCTTTTAGCCGACCTCGGTGAGGTCGATCAGGGGCGCCTGGGCAGACGTGGGATTGACTCAGCCAGGTCATTCCCTTTTTAAGTTTTGTCTCCTGGAGACTCAGTCCTGCTGGCAGTTCTACTGCACTGTTTTCTGGCAAGCACCCAGGAGATGACAATGGCTAGTAGTCGTACTGCACCATCTGCTGCCAGCCTAAGATGTATAAGATAGATGGAGTGGATCAAAACAAGAAATAGACCAGATTTGTTTTGTATTCATTTGTTCCTCCCTTCCTTCCTCCCTCCATGAAATCAACAGCCTGCTAAACCCAGGGTTTTGAGTTCAATCCTTGAGGGGGCCATTCTGTGTGACAGTTGTGTATGTTTCTCCTTGATGCAAACTCACCCCCTTTGTTAATTTTAATTCCCTGTAAGCCATGTTGTCATTCGCATCTCCCTCTGTCAGAGCAACGGCAGACACTTGTTTTGCGCCTTTTTTCAGCACAGATGCCATAGAACTGGGAACATGGAGCCTGCTCAGATCACCGTGGCAATTATGAGCACTGTAAACACCACGCGCATTATCCTGCAGTATATGCAGAACCGGAACCTGCAAAAGCAAAACCAGGCGAGGAGCGACGGCAGAGCGGTGACAAGAGTGACGAGGACATGGACATAGACTTATCACAAAGTACAGGCCCTGGCAATGTGCACATCATGGTGTTAATTGGGCAGGTTCATGCCATGGAACGCCGATTCTGAGCCCGGGAAACAAGCACAGACTGGTGAGACCGCATAGTGTTGCAGGTCGGGGACAATTCCCAGTGGCTGCGAAACTTTCGCATGCATAAGGGCACTTTCATGGAACTTTGTGACTTGTTTTTCCCTTCCCTGAAGCGCCAGAATACCAAGGTGAGAGAAGTCCTCACAGTTAAGAAGAGAGTGGCGATAGCCTTGTGGAAGCTTGCAGTGCCAGACAGCTACCAGTCAGTCGGCCATTAATTTGGAGTGGGCAAATCTACTCTGGGGGCTGCTGTGATCCAAGTATCCAACGCAATCAAAGAGCTGCTGCTATCAAGGGTAGTGACTCTGGGAAATGTGCAGGCCATAGTCGATGGCTTTGCAGCAATGGGATTCCCTAACTGTGGTGGGGCGATAGACGGAACCCATATCCCTATCTTGGCACCAGAGCACCAAGCCAGCGAGTACATAAACCGAAAAGGGTACTTTTCAATGGTGCTGCAAGCACTGGTGGATCACACGGGATGTTTCACCAACATCAACATGGGATGGCCGGGAAAGGTACATGATGCTCGCATCTTCAGGAACTCTGGTCTGTTTCAAAAGCTGCAGGAAGGGACTTTCTTCCCAGACCAGAAAATAACCATTGGGGATGTTGAAATGCCCATAGTTATCCTTGGGGACCCAACCTACCCCTTAATGCCAGGGCTCATGAAACCATACACAGGTAGCCTGGACAATAGTCAGGAGCTGTTCAACTATAGGCTGAGCAAGTGCAGAATGGTGGTAGAATGTGCATTTGGACATTTAAAAGCATGCTGGTGCAGTTTACTGACTCGGATAGCCCTCAGTGAAACCAATATTCCCATTGTTATTATTGCTTGCTGTGCACTCCACAATATCTGTAAGGGGGAGATGTTTATGGCAGGGTGGGAGGTTGAGGCAAATTGCCTGGCTGCTTATTACGCGCAGCCAGACACCAGGGCGATTAGAAGACTACAGGAGGGCGTGGTGTGCATCAGAGAAGCTTTGAAAATTAGTTTCATGACTGGCCAGGCTACCGTGTGAAAGTTCTGTTTGTTTCTCCTTGATGAACCCTCCCCCGCTGTTCACTCTACTTCCCTGTAAGCTAGCCACCCTCCTCTCCCCCCTTTGATTACTGCTTGCAGAGGCAGTAAAGTCATTGTTGATTCACATTCATGCATTCTTTATTAATTCATCACACAAATAGGGGGATAACTGCCAAGGTAGACTGGGAGAGGTGTGGGGGGGAGGGAAGCACCAGGTGGGGTGGAGGGAAGAACGAGGCTTCACTTTAAAACTTAAAAACTTTAAAACTTATCGAATGCCAGCGTTCTGTTGCTTGGGCAATCCTCTGGGGTGGAGTGGCTGGGTGGCCAGAGGTCCCCCCACCGCGTTCTTGGGCGTCTGGGTGAGGAGGCTATGGAGAGGAGGGTGGTTGGTTACACAGGGGCTGTAGCGGCGGTCTGTGCTCCTGCTGCCTTTTCTGCAGCTCAACCACGCTGGAGCATATGAGTTTGATGCTCCAGCAGCCTAAGCATTGACTTCTGCCTTCTGTCAGCAAGCTGACGCCACCTCTCATCTTCAGCCCGCCACCTCTCCTTGTGTTCATATTGTGCTTTCCTGCATTCTGACATTGTCTGCCTCCACACATTCTGCTGTGCTCTGTCAGTGTGGGAGGACAGCATGATCTCAGAGAACATTTCATCCTGAATGCGTTTTTTTTGTCTTCAAATCTTCGCTAGTGTCTGGGAAGGAGAAATGTATGCAGCTGGTGGAGGGAAAAAAAGGGAGAGTGGTAGTTAAAAAGATACATTTTATAAAATGGTTTCACGGTAAACCTTGCTGTTAACATTACATAGCACAGGGGTAGGCAACCTATGGCACGCGTGCCGAAGGCGGCGTGCGAGCTGATTTTCAGTGGCACTCATGCTGCCTGGGTCCTGACCATCCAGTGCGGGGGGCTCTGTATTTTAATTTAATTTTAAATGAAGCTTCTTAAACATTTTAAAAACTGTTTTTACTTTACATACAACAATAGTTTAGTTATATATTATAGACTTATAGAAAGAGACCTTCTAAAAACATTAAAATGTATTATTGGCACGCGAAACCTTAAATTAGAGTGAATAAATGAAGACTCGGCACACCACGTCTGAAAGGTTGCTGACCCCTGACATAGCACATGTGCTTTCATTACAAGGTCGCATTTTGATGGCTTCACCCCTCCCCCCACCGCATGGCTAACAGCAGGAACGGGCACCTATGAATGTCCGCTTAATAAAACCACCCTATTTCAACCAGGTGACCATGAATGATATCACTCTCCTGAGGATAACACAGAGAGATAAAGAACAGATATTGTTTGAATGCCAGCAAACACCGGGACCATACGCTGCGATGCTTTGTTCTGCAGTGACTACGTGCTACTGGCCTGGCATGGTAAAGTGTCCTACCGTGGAGGATGGAATAAGGCTGCCCTCACCAGAAACCTTTTCCAAAGGCTTTGGGAGTACATCCAGGAGAGCTTTATGGAGATGTCCCTGGAGGATTTCCGCTCCATCCCCAGACATGTTAACAGACTTTTCCAGTAGCTGTACTTGCCACGAATGCAATGTTAATCATTAAACACGCTTGCTTTTAAACCATGTCCAATTGTGCCCACACTACCCCAAATTCGACCCAACAAGGCCGATTTCAGCACTAATCCCCTCGTTGGAGGTGGAATAAAGAAATCGATTTTAAGAGCCCTTTAAGTTGAAAAAAAGGGCTTCGTCGTGTGGACAGGTGCAGGGTTAAATCGAGGTAACGCTGCTAAATTCAACCTAAAATCATAGTGTAGACCAGGCCCTAGATAGGCTTGGTAGGCAGACTGAGGGACATGTGTGACAATGCAGAGCTTAACAGGGAGTAAGAGAGGGGGACAGAGGCAGGAAAGTGAAAAAATGTCAAAAGCAGCTGTAGATAAAACAGCACAAATTGTAGAGCAGTTGAGGTGTCTGGTACAGGAGGAAGGAAGCAGCATGATTAGTACTGGAGGTTAAGCTGAGGGGTTTTCACCCTGTGCATGAGCTGTCTGATGAGTTTAGGATTCTAGTTTTAATGTCCGCAACTGAACCCAGACTCTGTGTACCTTGCCCTATATATATGTAAGCAGAGTCAGGATGAGCTCTACCCTGACATCTGGTGGTAGATTATGGGGAGTGCAGAAAGAAGTTTCAAGTATTCGTATTAGCATTTCAGTTATTTGCATTGGCACTCCCACCCCACTTAGCATACCGCACAGCAGCCTGGGATGGTTATTTTCACAGCTATGGGAGCCCCAATTTCGTTATTATTGGGGCAGGGGCAATAAAATGTTGTCATCCCGATTAAGTAAATGAGGAACTACAAAACTGTCTTATGATAGAGGGTTTCATTGTCAACTAAATAGCACTTGCTAGACAAGGGACATGGGTTCCAAAACCCAGTGGGGGGGGGGGGGCAGGGGACAGATATCTGTACTTGGTCGTGTAGGCTTCTTGTATGAGCCAGAAGCACCAGTTCCACCTATGCCTCTCTCCACTGTGGAATGTCAGAGTTAACTTTTTGATTCCCTTAAGAGTCTAGATACAGGTTACTGAGCTGAACTCACTGGCACTGGGGCTCCCCTACTATGAGCTGGAATCACTAAGAGCTGAAATCACTGAAGAGCTGGACTTGCTGAGCTGAGAGCATTGAGTACTGTGCTAATGAGTGGGGCAGCCTGAAGCAATACCATGGAGCAGAGCAGCTGGCAGAGCGGAGTGGAGCAGTTTGTGCAGCCACTGGGTGAGTGGAGCCGAGCAGCTCGCGAGGACGGCTGGAGTGGCTCCAGGACAGCTGGTGGACCAGAGCAGCTGGCAGAGCGGAGCAGCCCACAGAGCAAGCGGAGCTGAGCTGTTTGCGGGGACGACTAGTGGAAGCAGAACCCCACGAAGAGGCAGGGCAGTTGGCCCCGAAACCACGTAAGGTGCCCTTTTCTACCCAGGCTGGGGAGGGGGGCCTCTGCAGAGAGACTCTTGAACTCTGGGGCTGCACTGACCCGGGACAGAGACTTTTGGATTGTGGGACTTTTGGGACTGTGGGTGATTTGGGGGTTGCTGGACTCAAGGGCCCCGAGAGAAGGACACGGCCCAATTTGCTGGAGCGGGTCTTTGCTCACGGTTTGACCTATGAACTCTAGCTGAGGTATTTTCCCAATTTAATGCTTGTTGTTTATCATGTAATTAAACCTTTTCTGCTACACCAAGACTTTGTGCTTGCGAGAGGGGAAGTATTGCCTCCTCGAGGCGCCCAGGGGTGTGTGTAAGATTTTCCCAGGTCACTGGGTGGGGGCTCGAGCTTGCCTCCTCGAGGCGCCCAGGGGTGTGTGTAAGATTTTCCCAGGTCACTGGGTGGGGGCTCGAGCTGGTTTTGCATTATGTTGTGGGGAAGGGACCCCTATGTATTGAACCCGGCCCTTGCTGCTATCGTTTCGGCCCGGCAGAAGGGTTACATATACACATACACACAGCTTATATATTGATGTTATCATGTTGGTCTCTCACACTGAAGGGTGGCTTTTAGCCCCAGATTGACTGTGTGTGTGCCGTAAAGACTGTTATAAAATGGTTTCATTGACTATCACAAGACACGGTAGCCTTGCTTGGGTAGACAGGACCAAACAGCATTAACCATAATACAAAACTGTGTTGGGAAACTGAACCTGACAATTACAGAATATAAGCCAGGCCACCAGTGTGTTTGATCTGCCTGTTCCTCTGAACCCAGAAGCATTTCTCTCTGCATTTGTCTAACAAACAGTTTGGAGCAAAGCCTCAGTATCACTAAGTTTCTCAAACCAAGCAAGGGCTGGAGTCAGAGGCCAGCAGCATGAAAACTTCTTATTCATTTGTTTTGTTAACAAACAAATTGCTTGGAACAAAACACAGTCTCCCTCCCCCTTGCACTGCTGGGGGAGAGAGACTTGGGAGGGGAGCCAGCGTAAACTGATCTCCAGTGGGACTGGGTGGGACGGGAGCCTCGCCTCCTCATAGGGTCCGAGAGAAGATCCCCTCGGGAGGTGGAGCGGCTCACAGGCTGAAGGCAGCCCACTGTTACTGTCTGTGCCTGAGGAGGCGTGAGGCGGGAGTCCGAGGTCAGTGCTCAGACACGGCCAGGGAGAGGCTCTGCTCCCGGGCAGCGTTGCGGGTTACGCAGCAGGCTTGCGGGGCTGGCTCCGGAGTTTCTGCAGCTGTAAGGTGTGGGGCCAGTCGGTGGCTCCCGGGAGGGGGAGGGGGCTCTCTGAAAGCAGAGGGGGCCTGAGGGCAGGACCGCAGCGCGGGTAGGTGATGGGCGCTGGGCCGCGCAACACGTGATGTTTGCGTTGGTCGCTGCGTGAGGGCAAAGTGAGCGCACGTGTGGCGGGAGCGCAGTGGGACTCCGGCCTTTGGGGCTAGGAGAGCAGGGCGGGAGGCAGCTTCCCCCGGGCCCCGAGTCCCTGGGGGAAGCGCTGCCCCGTGCCTGCTCACCCGGCTGTTGCACAGGCGAGCGATTGCTGAGGCAGCACTGCCTAGCGAGGGGCGCAGGCAGCGGGCTGAGCTCTGAGCCCGGCTGTGGAGTAAAGCCCCAGCCCCAGGGAGGGTTTGGTGCAGAGATGCCTCCAGCAGGAGAAGGCGATTGTCTGCTCCAACCCCCCTACCCAGCCATGCGAGGGTGGGCTGGCCTGTGATCCCACTAGCGCTGGGCAGGAAATGCCTTTCCTCTCCTATAAGTAAGGTTGCCAACCTCCCAGGATTGTTCTGGAGTCTGCAGGAATTAAATCTTATTTTTTAATTAAAGATTATGTGATGTGATGAAACCTCCAGGAATAGGGCTAACCAAAATTGGCAACCCTACCTATATGGATTCTCGAGGTTTCAAAAACTTTTCCAGTTCAAATCAGGGCAAAGTCAAATATCTCAATTTTTCATGAACCATAAATCTGAAAGGGGGTTGAAGTGGGGAGGGTGAAATCAGATCTGCTGAAATGAAATGTTTTGGTTTGTTTTTATGGTAAACTTAAATTTCTAAACAGAATGTTGTTTCAAATTGAAAAATGCACCTTTTTGTTTTGAAAAATGTCAAAATGGGACACTCACAATTTTGAATCTTTTTTCCAAAATGGGAAGACATTGAAACTGACCCTTTGCTCCAAAAAATTTGCTTCTGCATTTACTGTTGTCTTCAGCTGTCTCTGTCTGTTAGCTGAAGAGCCCTATCAGACTACATAACTTGCAAAACACACAGTGATTTCATAACCTCTAGTAATAGCTGCAGAGTTCAGTAAGGTAATAGCTTATGTAACTATGTAACTATGTAACTTTCTTTGAACTAGTCCAGGCTCCTAATTCCATTGTTTGAACTCACCCAGGAGAGTTTTGTTCTTCCGTGCATAGGTTTTAACACTTTGACATCAAATTAAGGGCCTGATCCTCAGAGGTGCTGAGCACTCACAACTCTCGCTGACGTCAACCAAGTCATAAATGCCCATTCTGTATGTTTTGAACCTCGCTGCCGAGTATGTATATGTATTTAACACTAAGGATTTGGTCCCCTGATCCTCAAAGTTTAGGGAGTTAGGCACTAAATAAATACCTTTAAGGCTTTTGGACTGTGACTTTGTCTTCAGGCCTGAGCAAAGAGGGCTTCATGAGCTGCACTGCCCCAGAAGGCATTTTGACACCCTTATGAGACATATTTGCTTCCTTCTTTTAGAGGTTTTTAAGAACAGGTTAGATCGGGGTAGGCAACCTATGACACGCGTGCCGAAGGCTGCACACAAGCTGATTTTCAGTGGCACTCACGCTGCCCGGGTCCTGGCCACTAGTCTGGGGAGGCTCTGCATTTTAATTTAATTTTAAATGAAGCTTCTTAAACATTTTCAAAGCCTTATTTACTTTACAAACAACAATAGTTTACAGAGTAGCAGCCGTGTTAGTCTGTATCCGCAAAAAGAACAGGAGTACTTGTGGCACCTTAGAGACTAACAAATTTCCATTCTGTGTGTTCCATTCTATGCATCCGAAGAAGTGAGCTGTAGCTCACGAAAGCTTATGCTGAAATAAATTTGTTAGTCTCTAAGGTGCCACAAGTACTCCTGTTCTTTTAACAATAGTTTAGTTATATATTATAGACTTATAGAAAGAGACCTTCTAAAAACATTAAAATGTGTTACTGGCACACGAAACACAAATTAGAGTGAATAAATGAAGACTTGGCACACCACTTCTGAAAGGTTGCTGACCCCTGGGTTAGATAAACACCTGTTAGGAATGGTCTAGTTATTACATAGTCCTGCCTTGAATGCAGGGAACTGAACTAGATGACCTCTCGAGGTCCTTTCCAATCCTGCACTTGTATGATTCTTGCTCCTTAAGCTATCACTAAGACATTGTTCTATAAAAGGGACTTAGGTGTTGCAGTGTTCAGATTGTAATGTCTAACTTTTAGATGTCTAAAAAAAGCACTGGAGCAATAATGGGATCCAGAAATCCTGAGTTAGGTGCCTAGGCTTGGTATACAGTGCAGGAGGAGAGACAGGCATAGGTGCTGACTCTGTGGGTGCTCCAGGGCTGAAGCACCCACGGAGAAAAATTAGCAGGTGATTAGCACCCACCAGCAGGCAAGCTCCCCGTTCACCTCCCTCTTTCCCCCCAGTGCCTCTCCCCTGCCGGCGGCCCTGCTGATCACTCCTCCTCCTCCCCCACAGTGTGTCCTGCTGACCGCAAACAAGTCAGCTTTGGGCGGGAGAGGGAGGAGCAGGGATGGGGCATACTCGGGGGAAGGGGCGGAAAGAGGTGGGGAAGGGGTGGGATGGGGGTGGAGCAGGGGCGGGAAGGGGTGGAGAATTGGGGAAGGGGAGGTCGGGCACCGACTGCGTAGAAGTCAGTGCCTATGGAGACAGGAGCCTAAGAATGGATACGTAAGAGCCAGCATACTAGGTAGAGCTTAAGGACTGGTCTAAACTGAAATGTTAGGTCAAGCCAGCTATGTCACTCAGAGATGTGAAAAATCCACACCACTGAATGATGTAGTTAAGCCAGCCTAGCACTCAGTGTAGACAGAATTCTACACCAGAATTCTGGGTGCTGAAATCTGTCAACTTTGCTACCGTCTCTTGGGGAGGTGGATTAACTACTGTGATGGGAGAAGCTCTCCCATTGCTGTAGTGAGTGTCTACTCTGTAGCATTTTAAGTGTAGACATAGCCTAAAATAGCCAATTGGAGGTGCTTGCTAATGAGACAGGTATGTCCTAACCCCCACCCCTCCCATAGAGTTAGGTGCCTAAATCTAGGCTTGAGGGAGGGTCCTATCTCTGTTTGTGATCCATGACTGGGAATCTGGCAGCTTAGCCATCTAAGTAATTGCTTGCAAGAGAGAGTTAGTTGCCTGCCTAACTCCACACAAAATAGTTTTGGAGTGGGGGAAGAGAGCATCCTCCTCCTTTAATCTTTAGCCCATCAGTTAGGATACTCACACCTGTTCAGTTCCCTCCTCTGCCCATTGAGGAGAAGGGATCTGAAGAGGTATCTGCCACCTCTTAGCTGAGTGTCCTAACCATTGGGCTACAGCGCAATTCTCACTCTGATCTGATTGATATTTAATTAGCAGTTATTAATTCAAGTGAAACAATTTAAATAGGAAACATCCCATAGTCCTGTGGTTAGAGCACTCACCGGAGAGGTGGAGAACCATTGTTCAAATCCCATCTCCTCATCAGATAGAGGGGGGAATTGAACCAGGGTTTCCCCACATCCTTGTGGAGTACCCTGGGCTAAAGGTTATGCCTCCTCCTTGTGAGCCTGCCATTGTGTGTGGCATTAGGTATACTCTGAGCACATATACTGCATTGGGCCCCACAGATGAGACAGGTGCTTCTCTAGGGTTGCCACTTGGCCAGTTTTTGTATTGGTCAAAAGATTTACTCTGCCAGGGTATTTTTCACTTGGGACACACTAAAGTGCTCACAGTTCACATGCCTAACATGTGGATTGTGGCACTGTGTTAGGATAAGGTAAGAAAAATGATAAAATAACATAAAAATGGGAAGAGGGGGAGGAGAAGGGGGAAATGGGTCTCTCACTAATTTTAGTAATACTTAGCAATAGTTGTCACTAGGATCCTTTTTGCTGGTGGGAGACGTGGCCAGTGGTTGTTTTTCCTTGGAGGTGCCTGCTTCTCTTTCCCCACTTTGTGGATTGGCCTGTTGTTTAGGCACAAGACAGACATCTGAACTTTTAGGGTACATCTACACAGCATTTGGGAGCCCGTGGGAGTGAGCCCCCCAGCCCATGTTGACCGACTCGTGCTCAGGCTCTAAAAATAGCTGTGTAGATAGCACTTTGAAGTTGCAGTTTTGTCTCTTCTGAAGACTTCAGCCCAAGCCACAGTTTCAAAGTACTGTCTACACAGATAGAGCATAAGCCTCTTGATCCAGGCTGGGAGGCTTCTTCCTGTGGGCTCCCAAATACTGTGTAGACAGAACCTTAGAGTGAGGCACCAGTGAGCCTGCCCAGAGGCAGAAACTTAAGGGCCTTGGGGTCTTTTACAGCAGAAATGTAGGTGCTTAGTGAGTTCAGGTGCCTGCAGGGTTCGGTGGCAGCCAAGCAGGGTGCCTACGTTCTTTTTTGGACCTGGCCCTAATCTACTATCCTGTTGGCACAACTGCTCTGGCCAGCAAGTAGGGAGTGTAGCCAAGGCTCTGTCCAATGCCCTGCTTACATACTCGGAGGAGGAAATAAGCAGGCATGTAACCTTGCTTACTTCTATGCACCTGGACCCAAGATCCAGGTAGCCTACATAAATCAGTGTGGGTGGGTGTGGGGGTGGGTTCTTATTCCCTCTCCCCCACAAGCATATATCCCTAATTGCAGTCTGGCCTTAGGACAGTTTATTTTGCATAACTTGCAGCACTGTGTGAGTTGTTTAACATTGTTATATATTGATAGTTCTTCTTTGCAGACATGTCTGGGACTGTGCAGTGGCACTAGGTTTAACTTGTTTGCCTTTGGGTGTTTGACCTAACAGGGACTTTACTCTCCATGAAAAGACAGGGTTGCCCGTGCATTGCTGAACTGTACTTTGGCTGTCATGAAAGCAAAAGGCTGGATTTATATGGAAGAAAAACTAGACTCTTCATTTGGCAGCTGGTACTGAGTGGTGCAGAGTGCCTCCTGCAAGGGGCTGAGCACCCTCAACTCCCACTGACTCAGCATCATGCAGGGTTGGGGCATGGAGCTGTACAGCTTGACCTGGGGAGGAGTATGGCTCTAGCTCTTAGTTATATCTGAAGAGAGATTAAGGTTTTATCACCACTTGTAATTAAATTTTTAAACCTTCAGGGGTAATTTACCCTTAATCCTATTAGGGCACTTTGTGGTAAAGTCGCTGTTTCTGGATCCAAACCCTGTTGGTCTAAGTCCCACCAGAGATCAGTTCACTGGTTCACACATCTCTAGACTGAGTCAGATTTGGCTTAGTATGGGATGTATGCCATGTGATCACTCTGCTGGAACAGTCCTCATAAGGCTTTGTTAAAGGAACGCTGCATAACAATATAAAAGCTACTCTGAACATTGCATCTGATTAGAAAGATGGAGTAAGGCCATGCAATGGTCTTTGTATAACTGGGGGTCCTCCTGTGTGGAGCTTATTGCGGGATCAGAACCTAAATCAGGTTAAACAAAAAAGTATGTGTGAATTATATTTAACAATCAGACTTGGATCTGGGACCTTGAGAATCTGGGAATGCTGGTTGAGACACAGAAAATATATCTCATTAGAATGGATAGGAAATCTGAGATTTTCAAAATATAAAGGTTATGTCTAGTATCTTATCAACCCATTTGTGCAAAGCCATCCACAATGTCCTGCACGTTCCCCAGAGTCACGGTTCTTCTTAGCAGGATGCGATTAATGGCCCTGCAAACTTGCATCAACACGATTCAAATGGTCGACTTTCCCACTCCAAACTGGTTCGCGACTGATCGGTAGCTATCTGGAGTTGCCAGCTTCCAGATTGCAATAGCCACCTGCTTCTCCACCTGCAGAGCAGCTCTCAATCTCGTGTCCTTGCACCACAGGGTGGGGGCGAGCTCCTCACACTGTCCCATGAAAGTGGCTTTTCTCATCTGAAAGTTCTGCAGCCACTGCTCGTCATACCCATTTGTGCAAAGCCATCCACAATGTCCTGCACGTTTTCAAAGCCAAAAAATCATTTATTGAAAAGAAAATTATTGAAAGAAACACAACTTTTTTGGAATCTGAAAGGGCAAGGGGGTGGAGTGGGTAACTGTACAATCACAGATTTGCATATGTCCTGTCTGGAGTGCTGTGCAATGACTGCTGCACTTCAGGATGGCTATACTGCATGGTGATGGGTTTTTTTTTCCCATCCCAAAGAGAGCGCACATAACCCACGGGAGCCCCGAAATGGTGAGTAAGGGGGACTGATTGTTTCAGGGCTGTACTGTCCTCTGTGTTTCTGTGCATTGGGGAGAGCCAACAGCTGCAGGGGGCACCTACACTGAACACTATCCCAACATTTTCCACAGGAGTTTATCCTGGAAGATATCTTGCTGCTGCAGGTCACCTGGGAAAGGGGGAATGATTGTTTCAGGGCTGTACTGTCCTCTGGGTTTCTGTGCGTTGGGGAGAGCCAACAGCTGCAGGGGGCACCTACACTGAACACTATCCCAACATTTTCCACAGGAGTTTATCCTGGAAGATATCTTGCGGGTCATCTGGGAAGCACGGGAGGGTCTTCTACTGCAATGTGGATTCCTCCCTGGCCCCTATGCAGCTTGCCTGTGTGCAGCAATGGTTCCCCCACCCCTCACGGCACAGTGGCGCAGACGCGTTAGCCTGACTGGGACAAGGACCACACTGGCTCTCCCAATAAACCTGCGCAAATGCATTGCCCACGCTCTGGATGAGAATTTTGAAGAGATTACCGAGGCCGATTACCGCGACGTGATAGACCATATCAATGCGCTATTCCGCATCTAGGCATGCATGCATGCAGCCCTAACCCTCCCTCCTCTCCCAAAAAATTTCCATCATGAAAATAAAAGCCACTTGCCGGGAACCCGCTCCTCTATTTGTCCTCCACCAAGTACCGGCTGCTGCAACTGGCTACCTTCCTCCTGGCTTGAGAAGAGCTCCTGGCTGCATGCCTCCAGGGACTCTGGGGTGTCTCCCCCCACCCCAGTACCCTCACTCTCGCTTTCCTCCTCCTCCTCCTCCTCCCGCTCTGAACTGTCCGTGGTGGTCCTCGGAGTGGAGGTGGGGTCACCCCCAAGTAATGCGTCCAACTCCTTGTAGAAACAGCAGGTCGTAGGGGCAGCACCAGAGCGGCAGTTTCCCTCGCGGGCTTTGCAGTAGGCACTCCGCAGCTCCTTCACTTTAACCCTGCACTGCAGTGCATCCCGGTCATGACCACTTTCCAGCATGGCCCTTTATACCTGCCCAAAGGTATCGTAATTCTTACGGCTGGAGCGCAGCTGGGATTGCACAGCTTCCTCCCCCCAAACACTGATGAGGTCCAGCAACTTGCCATTGCTCCATGCTGGGGCTCGTTTGGTGTGTGGAGGCATGGTCACCTGGAAAGATTCACTGATTGCACTCCATACCTGGCTGAGCAAACAGGAAGGGGATTTTTCAAATTCCCGGGGAATTTAAAGGGCGGTTCTGATGGTTGGTCACATGAGGCCAGGGCAGTAGAGTTCGAACTGATGAGCAGAGTGGCTAGAACAGGCATTCTAGGATTCTGCCGAATACTTCTGGAGGCCAATAACAGCGCTTTTGGTGGCCACACTGGCGCTGTAGCCAGGGAGATACAGCGTTGTATGTGCCTTGCCAGTGTGGACGGTGAGTGAGTTGCAGCGCTGTAAAGCCACCACCAGCGCTGCAACTCAAAGAGTAGCCAAGCCCTAAAGGCTTGACTACACTTGCGAGTTAGAGCCCATTAAAGCAGCCCCAGGCGCCCTAACTCACCACCGGTCCACACTAGCAAGGCACTTAGAGCGCCTGGACTTTGCAGCTGGAGCGCTCCTGGTAATACACCTCCACAAGAAGCATAACGCTTGCTGCACCTCGGCTGAAATTCCCTAGCATCAGTGTGAATGAGGTGTTGCATTACTGCGCTGTGATTGGCCTCCGGAAATGTCCCATAATCCCCTTAAGTCAAGTGGCCACATGGGGGGAGGGGCTGCGTAGGGCCCCAGAATAGGTAGGGATGGCCCTGCTCAACTGATAAGTACAGTTTGCTCTCTGGTAGCTTCAGTTTGCTGCTCAATGAAGCCTTGGGTGTGTGGAAGCAGGGTGGACGAGAACAAGAGGATCAAGGGCCTTGGAGAGTGGGTAGGGAAGAAGCAATGGGAGGGGGCAGTTTCAGGCAGGCTGTTAGGAAACAGGAAAGAAGGCTATCAGCAGAGGAAAAGACAGAAAGCAGAATGAAAAGCAAAATAGAGGCTGGGAGAGAGGGCCAAATTCTGTCGTCTTTACTCAGGCAAAACTTCTAGTGATTGCAGTAGTCATTAATTTGGGAATTGTTGAGGAAAACATCTAATGGGGAGACTTGAGTAGGGACAGCCAATGATGCAAAAGACCCCACCACCCAACTGGCATATACTCTTTTATTCATGGCCTCCATTTCACTGGTGTTTTTCTGATTGTCTGCTACAGAGTTAACCTTTGGGCCCTGATAAGAGATTGAATAATTGTTGCAAAACCTGTTCCATAAATAATTAAACTTTGTCTCTAATAATGGAGTCATTCATTTTCATTGTGTACAACGTGTTGAGTTTGCCCTCAGCCTTAAGGCTGGTCATTCTCAAAGGTTCCAAGCTTTTCCTTTGTGTCCTTGGAGAGGTGACTCAGCAGAATGCAAAGGCTGCTGTGAGCTGAGAACTGTTAACAAAACTGGCAACTACTGAATGCATTGCAGGCTCAGTGCTGCCCCTTGCTGATATCTGAGATATCAGATGGAAAGTGAGCCAAATGGGAAGCACAGGGTGTGAGTGAAGCCATCCCTGCATCGCCACCCCCCTAAGTATTCTGCCAGTTGGTGTTTTTAGAAATGGTGGGGACCATGCATGCAGCTGTCTTTGCTTTAGCTGTAGATGTAGAACAGATTGGTGAAAAAGATACAGAGTTACAGAGCAAGACCTCAGCCTAGTCCCAAAGCCACATTTAAACATTGTTGTATCAGATACTGGCTTATAGGTTGGGTGGCTGAGACTGGATAGCCTAGATCAGGAGTGGGCAAACTTTTTGGGCCAAGGGCCACATCTGGGTGGGGAAATTATATGCAGGGTCAGGGCAGGGGGTTGATGTGCGGGAGGGAGTGTGGTGTGTGGGAGGGGGTGCAGTGTGCAGGAAGGGGCTCAGGGCAAGGGATTGGGGCAGAGGAGAGGTGCGGGGTGCATGAGGGGGCTCAGGGAAGGGGGTTGGAGTGCAGGAGGGGGCTGAGGGCAGGGGTGCAGACTGCGGGAGGAGGCTCAGGGCAGGGGGTTGGGGTTCAGGAGGGGTGTGGGATGTGGCAGGGGGTTGGGGTGCACAGGGGTGCCGGGTGCAGCAGGGAGCTCAGGGCAGGGAGTTGGGGTGAAGGAGGGGGGCAAGGTGCAGTTAGGGGGCTTAGGGAAGGGAGTTGGGGGGCAGGATGCAGGAGGGGTTTGGGCTCTGGCCCGGGCCCGCTTACCTCCCAGCCAATGGGAGCTGCGGGGGGTGGTGCCTGTGGGCCGTAGGGACGTGGTGCCGCAGGCCGGATCCAAAGCCCTGAGGGGCCGGATCCAGCCCACGGGACATAGATTGCCCACCCCGGCCTAGATCCCATCATGAGGTGATAGTACTTCAGGCTCCAGCCAAAGGCCAAAGTAGTTTATCCAAGTACATGCTACAGATCTGCTCAGGCTATAAGGCCAAAGTGAACATCAATAGGACTCTGCAAGGGGGTATTGGTGAAAGTGGTTGGGACTCAATGGGGGGGGTCTGCATATGGGGGGAACGGGGATCAACAGGGGAGTCTGGGTGTGGAGGGCTCAGCAGGAGGGTCCAGGTGCTGGGGGATCAGGGCTTGGTGGGGTGGGGATCTGGGTGTGAGGTGCTCGTCAGGGTGGTCCAAGTGCATAGGGGATGTGGCTTGTCAGGGTGGGGGTTTGAGTGATGGGGACTCAGCGGGGGGTGGTCTGGGTGCAGGGGTGGGAGTCTGGGTTCAGGTGCAGAGGTCTCGGTATGAGGTTTTGGTTGCAGGGGGTGGGACTTCGTAGGGAGGAAATTTGGGCATGGGAGGTTTGGGGGGGTTCTGGGTATGGGGGATCCAGATACCAGGGGGTTGGGGCTCAGCAGGGTGGGGGTTTGGGGAGCTGGGGGCTTGGTGGGAGGGTTCTGGGTGCAGGGGGGTGAGGCTCATGGGAGGGGTCCAAATGCATGGGGATTGGGTGGACGAGAGGTGGGTCTGATCCAGCCCCAGGTGGGTGTGAGCCAGCCCCGGTATGAGCATCCCTTCCCTCCAAGCGATTTACCTGTCCACCGGCTGCTCTGCGCACCTGAAAGGACATGTCTGTGCTGCTGTGGAGGGGCACATGACTGCTCTTGTGGCTTCCTTTTGCTTCCCCATCAGAAAGTCATTTTTTTATCCAGGGAAGCAAAGAAATCTGCGGGGACATGAATTCTGCATGTGCACAGTGGTGCAGAATTCCCTGATGCGTAAAAAATGCTTCAAGAGTGTTGAAGCCTCAGGAAATTGATTATAGGGAGAAACCTGCTTAGGCAAAGATTGTAATCGGCTGAAATTAAGTTTTAGTTTTAGAAGCACATTCCTACTTTTGTTTGTTTGTAACCCTCTCTTAACCCTTATTACTTCTACTTAGTATCACTTAACCTATGTGACTGATGTGTGGTAGGCACGCTGTTGGGGTCAGGGTGCTGAACTAGAGCTGCAAAGTATACAGACACTCAGGGGACTGCCTGCTTGTCTGCTAGCTGTTGGTATCTGGGCTGTAAACCACAGCAGCAGAGCATTTAAGGCATCCAGGGTTATAGGGCGGGCAGTGATATACTGCCACTTACTGGTTTAGATTGCATCCCTGAATGTCATAGTGGCATAAAAAACTGTCACTGTTGCCTTCTTCCTAATAAATCATAATTTAAAACAGCAGATAAATAAGACAATGCCAGTTCAGCATTAACTCCATGATTCCCTATGAAACAGTTCACTCTCCCATTCAGTAAACAGACAGAGGGTACTCTTTCTCCACTGAGCCCATAGAGGGCTTGTATGAGTCAAGCCCAGATATTTGGGTCATGATTACTTCTCTCTTCCTCATGTGCATCTCCATCACAAGACTCTCAGCAATATTTACTGTATTGGCAGGTACAATTGAAAATCCCCTCCTTGAAATTAAATACTTCCTTTTAAAATAATTTTCCTTTGCTGTATTTGTCAGGCAACAAGAAATCTGAAAACATGGCTGGAAAACCCAAACTGCACTACACTAAAGGAAGAGGTAAAATGGAATCTATCCGATGGCTGTTAGCAGCAGCTGGGGTTGAGGTTTGTACTTCTTATAAAGTGGTCAAATTAATCAATGGTTGAAATGACTGTTCTATTTTGAAAATATGACTAATGACTAGTTAGCGCCATCTCCTAACACACAAGTGATTACATCAATGTGTACAAGAGTCACAAAAAGCTGGATGTAAATTCTGCATGTCAGTTATCCTATATATTACTTACACGGTCCTAATAGTATTCAGTATGGATATTAGTGAAACTGGCATTTCGTGTCCTGTAGAATGTATTTATTTCATTCTTTGCAATAACAAGGGCTTCTGTTTCCAAGGAGAAACTATCCTTGGCTGTCGTCTTGTTCAGAAAAATTAAACTGAAGAGATCTTGGATTGTTGCTGCTGTTCAAAGTCAGGAATCTCTCCAGATTCTTTTGAATGTTTGATATTTGCAATTGTCTCTCATTCACTCTTGCTTTAAAGACCCAGTCACATCACATGAATAAGTTTGAAAAACATTTTGTTTAGAGATAATTTCGTATACTTTTTGTCCAGATCCTCAAACTTGTATGAATTAGCACAGCTCTCCCGAAGCCAGCCAAGCTACCCTGATTCACATCAAGCAAAAACGTGGCATGATATGACTTAATTTCTGTGGTGAATTTTTGCTTGAAAGCATTGTCGTCATTTCCTAGGAATTCATTTTCCTCTTGGCTTTCTCAGCTTTTGGAGTGAAAAATCTTCTTTATGACTTTCAGTGATGTACGTTACTGTGAGAGATAAGCTGCTAGAGAACGAGTTATGTAGCAACAAAGATTCTATTCTCATTCAAATGTCTTTTATTTCTATTTTTTAAATCAAGGCAAGAAACATAAAGGCAGAATTGTATCTTGTAGTTTCTCTTCATTTTCCATGTGGCATCAGCTGATTTTTAAATAAAATACCCAAAGGCAAAAATCCACTAATAGTTCATTCATGATCCATGAAATGTAACAATCAACCCCCTTTATTTCTGTTTTCCAGTTTGAAGAAGAGTTTGTGGAAGCAAAGGAAGATTTGGAAAAGTTACGCAAGGGTGAGTCTATGGCCTAGTCCGGACTGAAATTGCACTGATTTACCTTACAGAGATGGTTTTTAAACTTGCGCAGGTTTGTTTCTAGACCAGTGGTTCTCAACCTGTGGGCCACTTGCAGCCCAGTCAGTACACAGCTGTGGCCCATGTGACATCCTCAGTGCCATAACTAGGGTGGAGCAGGAGGGGCACCTGCCCTGGGGGGGTCCAAAACTAGGGTGGTGTGAGACCAGGCCCAGGTGTCAGCGCCCCCCACCCCCTCAGTAGGATTGTGAGGCCAGTGACCTTGGCTGGAGCAGGCTCCCTGGCACTAGAACTGCAGAGGCAGGGGGGGCTGGGGCAGGGGCAGGGTGGGCTGCAAAGAGAGATGGTGGACCAGCAGGTGCGGAGAGGGGGATGCAGGAGGCTAGGGCTACAGGGAGAGAGGTGCAGAGGGCATAGGCACGGGGAGGGAGTGCAGGGGGCTAGGACTTCAGGGAGGGGTGCAGCTGGTGCATGGGAGACAGACTCTAGGTGGCTGGGGCACAGTCTCTGGATGGGGGCTAGATACTGGGGCACAGTCCCTGGATGTGGGGGTTGAGTGCTGGCGGGAGTCCTTGGGGGCGCTGGGGCAGCTGCATGGGAGGTAGTCCTTGGCGGGGACCTTTTTGCCCTGGACAGGGCACCCTGTCTGTGCAGGTCAGGCATGTGTGCAAGCCCAGTGTTTGGGGGCTCTGGCTGCTGGGGGGACAGTCCCAGGGGGGTTGGGTGACGGGGGAGCATTCCCTGGGCTGTAGGGGCAGCTCCTGGGTGGTGGGTGCCCTGCATTGGGCAGGGCTCCCCATCTTTGCAGACAGGCTCCGCAACCGTGCTCTCTGGGCACTCAGCCCAGCTACGCTGTGAGCAGCAGAGCGGAAGTGAGGGTGGCAATACACCATGCTATGCCACCCTTGCAGTAAATTAATTCATTTCAACGGTTTGATGTTTTGATTTATTTTGCTAATTTAAAATGCTCTTGGTAGATATTTGTCAGTGTTGAAAAGAAATATCGATTTGCATTGTATTGCTGTCATATAACAAATACTAAACCTTATTTTTTTGTAGATGTACAGGTAGTATATATATAGGGTGGATGTGGCCCACATGACATATAGAGAACTGCATAGGCGACCCACATTGGTAAATAGGTTGAGAGCCACAGTCTGGACAGTCATATTTTAAAAACAGCTTTCTTCTGTTTGGCTTAATCTGGATTGTCAATGGAAGGGGAGTTTTGTTAAAGAGACAACTTCTCTAATGCAATGTGGCCTGCGTGAGAGGTGTACTGCATATTCCTTCATTCTGGCAATAGACGCTTAGGATCTCTCAAATATAACTGGAAATGTCCATGTAAATTATAAGGCATTTTCTCTCAGATCCATGCAATGATACAACAGTTTGTGAGGACTGAGTGACTTAACTTCTTTTCCTTTCCAAAGATGGAGCCCTGCTGTTTCAACAAGTGCCCATGGTGGAGATTGATGGGATGAAGATGGTGCAGACCAGAGCCATTCTCAGCTACATAGCAGGGAAACACAACCTCTATGGGAAGGACCTGAAGGAGAGAGCACTGTACTGTAACAGCACTACCCATACACTGTCTTTATTTGAACATTTACCTGAAATAGAGAAGAGTATTGCTTTAAAATTTAACCCCCTTCTTCCCCACATGGATATTAACATTATAAACCTGTCAAAACACCATTGATGTTTGAAACCCAGAATTTTGATTTGTGGTCATTATCTACCCAGTAGATTCATACATTCAAGGCCAGAAGAGACTATTGTGATCTTTTCTGACTGCCTGTATATCACAGGCCACAGAACCTCCCCAAATAATTCCTAGAGCATATCCTTTAGAAAAACATCCAGTCTTGATTTAAAAAGTGCCAGTGATGGAGAATCCACCACAACCTTGGTAAATTGTTCCAATGGTTACTTACTCTCACTGTTAAAATATTTACACCTTATTTCCCATTAAGAATTTGTCTCGCTTCAACTTCCAGCCATTGGATCATGTTATACCTTTCTCTGCTAGACTGAAGAGCCCATTATTAAATACTTGTTCCCTATGACTGTTAGTGAACAAATTGATGATACTGTTAAGACCCTCCACAGAGTTTCTTAAGTTACATAGAGACCAGAATCACCTTAAGTTCCTGAGGCAACTACCAGTCCTTAATGGGATAATAATAAAGGCCTCATATGCCTTGGTGCTTACTTTGATTTCTTTCCTATTTAATGATAGCAATTCAGAGAACTTAATCTTTGGAGGCAGCCTGGGGTATGTTTGTGCCTGTTGGCCCAATTTAAAAACAGCCCGTTGCAGCTGAAAACTTCTGTTCACTTTAAAAATTACCATAGATTGTATAGTGCATATGTACAAACAACAATCTCCTAAAGCAAAACAATTTCCTGATACTCTGTTGCTTAGACAAGGACTTCATTGTATACAAGAATTCTAGTTTCACAGCATTAGCAGGGGTTCTCAAACTTCATTGCACCGCGACCCCCCTTCTGGTAACAAAAATTACTACAGAACCCCATGATGGGGGACTGAAGCCTGAGCCGTCCTCGGTGGGGCTTGGGCAGTACAGTGGTGGGGCCCAGCAAATCTAAGCCAGCCCTGGCAACCCCATTAAAATGGAGTCACCACCCACTTTGGAGTCCTGACCCACAGTTTGAGAACTGCTGTGCTATAGCTTAACATGTGAGCAATGAAATTTTCCTTGTCCACCCCTCCTAATGAAGTCACAACAAAAAGATCAGTGTTGAGAGAACATATTAAGTGTGCTTTCTCCTGAAAAGTAACTCAGTGGGAATCCTTTTATGGGGTTCACTGTTTGTGGTATCAATTATATCCAAATAAGTGCTCATTTTACCAGGAAAACCTTCCCCCCACCCTCCCTGCCCTGTGAACTCAAGTTTCGGCTCTGACCCTTTCAGCATCATTACCAACAAATTAACGATTCTGAAAGCTGTATTCCATCCTTGACTAGAATAGGATTGATCATGTAAATCTAAATTCCACCATTTGCTACCTGTTCAGCATTATTGTTGTAAAAAACCTAAGGTGCTGGTTCTCAAAACGTTCAGTAGAGCTCTTGCTGGTTATATAGTGCTGGTGCCTCTTTGTTTCCTGCTACTAAAAAAAATTTGCTAACAATTGGAGCTGGTTGAAAGGGCAAACAAAGGGTGAAAACCTCTTCCAAAATTCCCATTTATTGTCAGAATTCAAAAAGTTTTTTTGACCAGCAGTGTAGCTGGTTGAAAAACAGGAAGAAAATTTTCCTGTTTATTTTTTTTGAGTTTCAAAATGTAAACAGCTTTTGAATAGCACAACTAAAAATACATAGATATGTTCCTAATATTACTCTTCATGTAAACTATTGCTGTTCTTGCCATGGGGACAATCTCTCTGTTAATATGAGATCCATGCTATGAAAAAGGTTGAGAACCTCTAATCTAAAGTATTACTAATAGCACAGTTAAAGATCAAGAGGTCAAATCAATTTTGTTGTAGTGCAATGGCTGAGTTAGCCTCCTGAGTACTCCTGCCATTGCACTACAATACATTAAGAAGCTGACTGGACAAAAGTCAAGTGTTCAGAAATAAACGGACTCCTCTAAATGGAAAATAAAAAACATTTGTTTCAGAATTGATATGTACGTGGAAGGAACAACAGATCTGATGGGAATGATCATGGCACTCTCTTTCCAACCGCCCGAGGCAAAGGAGAAGAATTTTGCCTTAATCGTCGAGAGGGCCACAACCAGATACTTCCCAGTCTATGAAAAGGTAAGTGACAGCGAGGCAACAGTTCAGACATGACAGACCATAGAGAAGAACAGTTTGTATGATGGTGTTTGCTGAAATTTCCCTTGCACAGGAGGAAATCTCCTCAGGGCAGGTGGAATTCTAGGACTCCAGGACCGCTTGGGGAAACCTCCTAGAATGAGGTGAAAAGGGGGCCACCAAAGCCTGGTGCTGATTCTGCCACAGAGAGCCCCCATTGACCTCAGTAGGACCACTCACAGAGTAGGATGCAAATCACTGTGAGCAGGGATGGCAGACTCCAGCTCTTCTAAAGTAGTTTAGACCATGGTAACAGTGATATTGACTCTTCGCTAGTACCATGGTGGTATGTGCATGCATATCAATGGCTGGGATACAGTCCTGAGAGCATATATCAAAGTATATTTTTTCCAAGGAGTTCATGCGTTCTGAATTAAATATAGTTGTGATTCAGAAGTGTTATTAGCGAAGCCTACACTCTTTACTCAGGCAAAACTGTTAGTTATTTGTATTGTAATAGCCCCTAGTGGCTCCAGTCAGGATTGAGGGTCCCTTTGTCATGGTTAGGGCCCAACCAAATTCATGGCTGTGAAATATGTGTCACGGATCGTGAAATCTCATCTCCCTCATGAAATCTGGCTATTGTAGGTGGGTTGTGATATTGCTACCTTATTTCTGCACTGCCTTCAGTGCTGGGTGGGCAGTGGCTGCTGGCTGGGCATCCAGCTTTGAAGGCAGTGCTGCCACCAGCAGCAGTACAGAAGTGAGAGTGGCATGGTCTGAGGGTCATCATCTTGGGGGGTGGTGGCAGGGCCAGCCTTACAGGTGGGTGACATGGGCAACCACTTAGGGTGCCATGGTGGGGGGGGGTGCTGTGGTCTCCCCCCGACACACACACACACACACAGACAGCCCCAGGCCCCTTTAACCTCCAAGTGCTGGAGAGGAGCAGGGCTGGGGCACCCTGGCTGGGGGCTCTTACCATGCGCCAGGCTCCAGCTGCTAGCCCCAGCCAGTCTGTGGAGGCACGGGACTTCCTCTTCTCCTGCATGGGCTGCTCCTGGGACTGGGTCAGACCCACCGCCAGCAGCAGGGCAGAAGTAAGGGTGACAATACCATACTATGCCACCCTTGCTTCTGTGCTGCTGCTGGCAGTGACGCTGCTTTCAGAACTGGGCTCCCAGCCAGCAGCCACTGCTATCCAGCTGCCCATCTCTGAAGGCAGCGCTGCCACCACCAGCAGCTCAGAAGTAAGGGTGGCAATACCGTGAACCCCCTACAATAGCCTTGTGCCCCTCCCCCCCATCCCTTTTTTGGTCAGGACCTCCACAGCTACAACACTGTGTAATTTCAGATTTAAAAAATCCTATGACTGAAATTTACCAAAATGGATCATGAATTCGGTAAGGCCCCAGTCATGTTTACTAAAATTCCCATTGAAGTTACCCTGGGAGTAATGAGGAAATTTGTTTGAGTACATTTTTCAGGATTTGGTACATGAGTTCTCTCTCTTTATTTACTTATTTTGAGCTGTAGACACATATGCAGCCTTTTCTAAAATCTTTGGGCACCGTACAAAATATGCACACAGCAGCAGTTTATGGA
This sequence comes from Mauremys mutica, assembly GCF_020497125.1. Lineage (NCBI taxonomy): Eukaryota > Metazoa > Chordata > Testudines > Geoemydidae > Mauremys > Mauremys mutica. Next base: position 46,343,162 of record NC_059074.1, on the reverse strand, counting down.
GAGCTGACTGGAAGAGAGTTGTACAGGAAGTGTCACATATAAAGCAGAAATGCCCAACGGTGGATTTGTCAGTAAGAATGTAAAACCTCAATTACGCAGCTTCACATGATGTCTCCTTAGCAGCACCTCAGAGTGCACAAGCAAAATCAGTATTTGCAATATGCAAGAAATTCAATCATCACCATCCTCATCATTCTTCCTGCACCATCAGCTGCATAAGTTCGAAGTCAAACAGCACCAATCATCCCTGTCCTGGGTTCATTTTTCCAAGTCTTTTTTATTGAGCTGTAATAATGCCACTTCCACCATTATGGTGCTACAGAGTCTCTCTCTAAGTTGGCCTGTCTCACTCTTGCCTGGGGTTGCCAAATAGTGCTTGTTTAGATAACCTCCTATTGGGCAAGGTTTCCCAAACAAGTCCAGCTCTTCTTCCTTACTGCTTGTATTGTTGTAGCTAATTGTGCCCATTCTAGGATCTCTTCATTACTTATTCTTAGTCCATTTTACTTTGAATATGTTACACATACATCTGCACTGAAAGATATTCAGTTTGCATTGGATGGACTCTTCTCCATATAGGAGGATGCTTAGGATGTTGCTTTTAAAGATCTTAAGTTTGTTTTGCTAACCACATTGGATTTGAGACTTTGAAATACAGCATTTGCTTACCTTTGTGGATTCTATTTCAAACACAGTCACCAGTACTGGGAGTGATGCTGTCTAGATTAGTAAACTTTTTAACTGTTTTCAAGGCTTCTCCTTTCAAGTACAGAAAATCAGTTAATTTTTATAACTTCCATCTTTGATTTAGTGATAAGACCTGTTTGCTTGGCAGAACTTGCAAGACCATCTGTCTTTGTTTGGCTGTCTTCAGCTGTCTTATTTAGAAGACAGATGTCATCTGCAAAGTCTAAATCTCCAAGCTTGCTATTTATCCATGCGGTGCTCATTTCCATACTGACAATATGTCACTTAAATTTAATAGCAACTCCAAAAAAGATGAGGGACAAGATATTACTTTGTCTGACACCAATGTTAATGTTAAACCAGTCTGTTAGCTCCTAGTTTAGCTTTGCTTCACACTGAGTGTTTTGATGCAAGTTTTTAATAATTTGGAAGATTTTGTTGGAGACTCCATAGATTCATACTATTTACTATGATGGTTCTCTAGCTACACAATCCAATGTTCTTTTGGAAATCTGCAAAATCAGGGTCACTGGCAGTTGCCATTCATTGCTTTGCTCTACAGTATTTCTCAGGATGAAGATTCAGTCAACACAAAATTGATTTAAGTGAAAACCGTATTGTTCTCTAAGTTTGCTACGTATGGCTGCTCTAGTTGGCTGATTGCACAGAATACTTTCTCTGGGACTGAAAGCACCCTGTCCCATGCCAGTTATTACCATCACTCAAATCTCCATTTTTGGGGAGTTTGATTATAATCCTCCTCTTCCATTCTTCTGGGGGTGTGTTCTTTCTCCCATACCAAATGTAAGCGGCATAGCAGGATTTTCATGTTGACCTCTCTGCATGCCGTGAGTAGCTCTGCTCTAATTTGATCTTCACCTGGTGATGCATTGTTGTTTTAATCTTTCAGTGGCTACTTTTAAGTTCATTCAGAGTAACTTCAACTAGTAACTAGTTTAATCAAAGTTCCTACAAGTCTGCATTGATGCCCCCATAGGATCTATGCTGTGAGGTTAAATGGTTGCATGTTCCAATTGTATTACATACTTTTAAGATTTTGTATCTTTGTTTCTTCTAGAGTGACTTAAGAGAGCCAAAAGCATAAGATGTGTTTACATTGTACTTGTATTTGCAAGGGCAGGGACCTGTTAATTATTCAGGACAGATGCTCTCACAGAGATATGTTTGCTCATTTATATAGTGTAGAGTGACTAGTAATATTCAGTTGTTCACACTGGCATCCAGAAGTTGGCTAGCACAGTGATAGGCTCTTTACAAATGCTGTTAGACCTGATTCTGCAAGAGGGTTGGTTCTGATGGACTCTAGCCCCACAGTCCAGGGTTTTCTTAGTCCACATACAATGTGCACTTGATTCCCAATCTTCTAGTGGTGCTGCTTTTGCTGCTCCTCTGCTTCCTAAACAGCCTTGAAATGATGGGTGCAAGGGCCCACAGGAAGTTGCTGCTTCACCCAGGTTCTACACCAGGCACAGACTGTACCAGCTGCTGCTTTCTGTCAAGATTCTGCTCCTCAAGGACTAATTACCCCGCTGGAGTTTCCTTAGGCAGCAGCATGTTTCTCTGGATATTTGACTAAAGCAGAGATGCCTACAAAGCAAAAAAGGGAGAGAAATAAGGTGGGACTCCAGAAACTCGTAATAACTGCTAGTCCAAGCCATGCTCTTAGTAGCTTTGAAGACGGGTCATGTTTCTCCTGAACTACCTGCTATTAGCAATCTGCAGAAGTGTTGTACCCCAGTCATGGGGGGGGGGGGAGGGAGGGGGAGAGGCTCTACAGCTAAGATGCTGTGGGGCATGCAATACAACCTGTTTCATGTGGAGATTCCTCTGGGATAGATTAAACATTGTGGGTAATCAGGTCTCCCTTTTTAATTAAGGCTCGGACACATCACAGGTAATCCTCCACTGACTATTTCTTAACCACTTCTACAAATCCCCTTCTGTTTGCACCATTGCCATGAATCTCCTTCTTGGGGACTGAAGTCCTGCACTTATCCTGGCCTAGGAGAAGGTTATACACTGAATCGTGGACCCAATTTGAATTAAATGGCTTTGCATTCCGATTGCCCACAATCCTCTATCACCTCAGACCTCTTGCTTGGACTAGTCCTGACAAATACACATCTAACCAAGTAAGTAAGCTATTTCCCATTTGTACTCCTAAAACCTCTCTGTTTTCTCATATTCCATAGGTTTTAAAAGACCATGGCCAGCAGTTTCTTGTTGGTAACCAATTTAGCTGGGCGGATGTTCATCTGCTTGAGGCCATTTTAATGGTAGAAGAGTGCAAGCCTGATATACTCTCCCCATTCCCTCAGTTACAGGTAACTGAATCGCCTGATCTCACCAAGGAACACAGACTTATATTCAGACTCTGATGCCCAATGTAAAGTATTGATGTTTAAGCCCTTGGAGCCACTGCAGCACTTGAGCTCTCATTATTCTCAGTGGGAGATGCTGTGGAAAGAGTAGTGCTGCTCAGAACATTTTCAGCCAAAAAAAACCTGCATTGAAGCTAAAATGCTTAACAGAGATGCTTCAGTTTTGATGAAGACTGTTTGTTTTTTAAAGGTAAACACTCTTGTGCACTGGCCTGGGATGTGGAAGACCCAGGTTCAAGTCCCCGCTTTGACCAACTCAAAGCAGAGTAAGGACTTGAATCTGGGTCTTCTTTCTAGGTCCTAGGCTGGTGTCCAAATCACTGTGCTGTCACACCCTGTTGCTCCCCAAATTGAAAACAGACATTAACACAGTGTCATTTGCGTGAACACCTTTGAAAGGTTACAGTCTGGAACAAAATACATTTTGAAACCTTGAAAGTTGGCACAAAAAGGAACGGTCATCCTCTGGCCAGCTCCAGTACTGACTTCGTCTGGAAATCTGGCCACAAATAGCTACCAATTGTTTTGTTTTGTGCTTTCTTTCTTTTTTTTTTTTTGCTCATGCACATTTTTTGTTAAATACATTGTGCATTTTAATCTGTGAAGTTGAATGTCATTTCCTTACTCTCAAAGGCTTTTTACTACTTCTTTTAGGCTTTTAAAGGAAGAATAAGCAACATCCCCACAATTAAGAAATTCTTGCAGCCTGGTAGCCAAAGGAAACCGCCAGCAGATGACAAGTTCATTGCACAGGTGAAGAAAATATTCAACGTGTAATCACTATGTGGTTACTAAAAATCACTGCACCTACAGTATAGTAGCACAGCCATACTTAATATAGCTGTAAACTTCCCATAACTCAAACATTTTGTGGCCTGAGCTATACAGGAAGTCAGATTAGATGATAAAGGGCTCTTCTGGCTTTAGTCTGTGAAACTGGGTTTGAAAGTTTTTAGCAAGACATGTTAAATGCTAGCGTGCCGAAACATAACACTTTAAAAATGTCACTGCAATAGCTATAACTAGATTACAATGTATAACTTTGTAACTTGTTAAATAATCTTGTAATTTGAAGATACATTTACTTGAAATAAAACACTCATTACCTTCTGTTGGAGCTCATTTATTTATAACACATGTAGGTTAGTACACATAGCTATACTTCTTAAAGTGCTTTAGAAAAGTGGGTGTTCCCAATCCCTGATTCCCTCTCCATTTTCTTATCCGCTGGACCATGCTACCTCCCTTAGTATTTCATGGCTATTGGGTTTTGATCACACTGGTGCTCCTAGTCACCAAAGTCCTTGAAAGCTTTTCATACAGATTCTAAAACCTTTTCTGCTGCATGAAGTACTTCCCATACACAAGAAAATATGCCGAGCTCAGTAATTGGTATTTTATAAGCAGAAATTAAAAACCATTTGAATCTCTAACGTTTTCAAAATTTGGGTTAAACTCTCATTTAAAATGTTTTGTTTACTAACATACCAAACTAATTAAATAAATCACATGATTGAGTACCAAAGGGAGCTGGCAGATGTTCATGCTTTCTTTTGACCATATTCCTTGACTTCCCAGCCCATCATGAGGCAACTTGAAGGGGAGATGAGTGATTGGAGCAGCCAGCCAGCCATGCTGCAGATCATCCTTGACTCCTCACCTTGCCAAGGTGGGCAAGGGGAGGCTGTTACTGTTTCCCAATGAGCTCAATTCCCCACTGCTAGTCCATTTTGAAGAGATGCGGGGGGTGGGGGGGGAGATGTGATGGCTGCTGACCTCTGAAGTATTAGTGTCACCTTGTGACAGCAACATCCCTTGCAGAGGGAAGAAGCCGGTGCACATGTGTCTGGTCAGTTGATCTGCAATTCGGCGTAAGAGGGCACCTGGGCTCTAGAGGGAGGAAGGGGCAGATGAGGGCTGTCTGAACACACGGGAAAAACAGAAGGTACAGCACAGTTGCCCTGGGAAAACCTGTAGAAAGCTATGAAGCCCCTCCCTGGAAGGAGGAAGGAATGGGCAGGAAGCAGCAGAGGGTGATGCCTGCTGAGCCTCCTGAACCAGAAGACCATGGCCTGAGAGTGCTGGAGAGAGCTGCAGTCTGAGAGCAGCCGAGGGAGGTGCCTGCTGACTCTGAGTTGGAGAGCTGAAGCCAGCGGGGGCTGAAAGCTGAGGGGAGGTGTAATGAGACATGCTAGTGCGACACCTGGAGGTGAGGAGAGATGATGGAGCTTTCCTTTGTAATAAACTAAACCTGCAAGGGCTATTCCTACTGAGGTTGTTTGGACTAGTTCTGGGAACTCTGAGGCAGGTGCACTGGTTGTGCTGTGACCTGACACTGGAGAGCACCACAGGTGGCTGCCCTATGACACTTGCTACCAAGAGATTGCCCTGGGCCTGACAAGAATCACTAATGGGTGCATCACCCAGGGCTGAAGGCCATTTAGACAAGCCCAAAGGGCACTCAGTATCCTTTCAGCAACTACAGCTGAGCCTTGGCTAATTTCAGTAAGTGCCAGTCTGCCAGTGACCTTTTTAATGAGTACAGGGAACATAAAGGGGTTGGTTTGATTTCTTTGGTGGTCTTTTCAAGAGGGTGGCTCTGACTGATTACTCTGCTACACTGTTTCCTCTGCATATACAGGAAGTGCTGTAATGTACCATGTAAATAAAATGAAAAAAACAAGGACTTTTCTTGCGGGGGGGGGGGGGGTAAGGAGGCTAGCTCCTCTTGCTACTCTAAGGGCTAACTTTGTAAACGTACAAGAGACAAATCTTGCTGATTGACTATGGGCTAGATCAGGGATCGGCAACCTTTCAGAAGTGGTGTGCCGAGTCTTCATTTATTCACTCTAATGTAAGGTTTCGCGTGCCAGTAATACATTTTAAGAAGGTCTCTTTCTATAAGTCTATATTACCAGTACGAGAGTGCAAGTGAATGCCAGGGCGTAATCTCTTAATTGTGAAAGGTGCCAGGCTAGCAGCTCTGGAGACTGAAATCCTTCATCTACTCAAAGAACATACAGAAGGAGCAGTGCCAGCACAAGCAATGACTATGTAAGCTTCTCCCCCCATCATCCAGCCAACATGCATGACGAAGAGCAGGGGTCGGCAACTTTTCAGAAGTGGTGTGCCGAGTCTTCATTTATTCACTCTAATGTAAGGTTTTGTGTGCCAGTCATACATTTTAACGTTTTTAGAAGGTCTCTTTTTATGTCTATAATATATAACTAAACTATTGTTGTATGTAAAGTAAATAAGGTGTTTAAAATTTTAAACTTAATTTAAAATTAAATTAAAATGCAGAGCTCTCGGACCGGTGGCCAGGACCCAGGCAGTGTGAGTGCCACTGAAAATCAGCTTGTGTGCTGCCTTCAGCACACATGCCATAGGTTGCCTACCCCTGGGCTAGATCTTCAAACCTCCCTTCTTTAACCACACCTCCCCCTCCGCCAAAAGCTGCTGCCTAACCCTAGAGGTGCCCTAAGTCCCTAAATTTCTGCTGGCAAAGTCCCCTAAGTGCCCATTGCTGGCCAGGTGCAAGACTAAGGCCGGATAATACCCACGGCCTAGGGGGAGTCTCAAACTACACCTTCCCTGCCTATATATTCAGAGCATCTTCCCAAAACACACCCATGAGCAACCTAACTAGGAATTTACTTCAAGATGGGAAGGGGATTGGGTAATAAGAACCAGTGATCAAGGCACTCTCCTGGGATGTGGGTGACCTGTTCTGGAGCAGGGAGTAGAATCCAGTTCTCCAGTATCCTAGCCCCTGGGTATTATGGGCTGGATCTTGATCTCCCTGTTGAAGCTGTTCTACGCTGTAACAATTTTTCACTGGTTCAGAGAGCGATTGACACTGTATCCTGCTGGTCAGGATGCACTCCCCTGGGATGTGGGAGACCCAACTTCAAGTCCTTGCCCCAAAGCTGGCAGAAGTGGGATTTGAAAACAAGGCTCTTACAGACCTAGGAGCTACAATGGGGTGGAGGTTGGGGTGACTGGCATGTGTGGTGTGTTTTTGAGAAATGGCTGACCTGGCTTAGGCTCCTAATTGAAGGAGAGGATTCACTGCTCTGAGTACTGCGTGAAAACAAGCAACACCTAAAGCCTTTTCAGCCAATGTTCTAACCCCAGGGATCTCAGACTTGATTGCACCGCAACCCCCTTCTGACAATAAAAATTACTACATGACCCCAGCAGGGAAGACCAAAGCCTGAGCCAACTCCACCCCAGATACGGGGTCCAAAGTGGAAGACCAAGGGCTTCAGCACCAGGCACAGAGCCTGTAACTTGAGTGTTAGAGGGCTTCCCCTTCACCTCCTCCCCTGGTTCCTGTCACGCAGACAGAAAGCAGAAGATCGGAAGTCAGAAGTGCAGGCAATGCAATTTTTATTGGGGTTAGTTGTAAGTAAGCATATCCCTAGCTCTACAAGCGGGCAGAGTCTGTTTCACCGTGTTCCATTCCCAGCTCTGATGCTGCAAAGTATTTACCTCATATCCCCCTTCCCAGCTCTGATGCCACAGAACCTTGTCTGTGTCTCTGTTCTTCATTCCCACCTTCTCCTCAGTAGCAGGCCCAAATATACCTGCAATGCATGCCCATCCCACCCCTTACAACTTATGGTTAAGTTCCATTTTGAAAGGCCATGAGTCGGGGTTGTGGTGGTGTCTTTTGTATCCCATGGGAGGGGTAAGGTGTGAGGCCGTGTACTGGCCAAGGCCAGGCTTTTCTTTGGCATTTAGTGTTTCTTATGTCTGGCCCCCCCAATCATCCCTTGCCCTTCCCAACTGGTTGCTTGACCTTGCCTTGAGATAGGAGTTGAGGCAGTCTCAAAGTGTGCGCTTGTATACTATACTCCCACCAGCCCAGTAATACTTTAACTGTTCTTATCTGTTCCCATTATACTAACAAACCCATCTGGCTAGGCAGAAGCAACACACACAGTGTCTGTGTTCACAAATATTAGCATAAGATATAGGAGTATCAAAAAGTCAAATCCCAAATTCTATTTGAGGCTAACACACAAGCCTATATACTAACATTGAGCCCCACCACTCAGGGCTTCAGCCCTCGGACTTTGGCTTCAGCCCTGGGCCCCAGCAAGTCTAAGCCAGCCCTGGCGAACCCATTGAAATGGGGTTGTGACCCACAGTTTGAGAACTGCTGTTCTAACCACATTATAATTAGAACCACTTTGTTTTTCGTTTAAAGTCTTCTCAGCCAATCTTTCTGAGGAACAGGAATTCTGCCTTCCTTCCTCCTCCCAAGAATCCCTACTGCATGTGGGGAAGAGGGAGGCACAGGGTTACTGGCACCTCCTCAAATGTTCAAGAAGCAAGTAGCAAAGTTGCCCTATGAAGAGCTAGGACAAGGCCAGTCAGTCATCCCTTGAAGCTACAGGGAGAGCTGCAGCCCTCTCCGATCAGCCAAAAGCCAACTACAATTTGTTGCTGGAAATATCCAGATGCTACTGGGAGAGTGTTATTGTAAAGAGGTGAAGTGAATCCCTGTGCAGCTCCACTCAATCCCGAGAGTCAGCTTCATATCACAACTGCAAACTGAGCACGTTTTGTTTGGAAGTGAGATTTTAAGACCCAATCTTGCAAAATGTTCAGCATTCTTCAACTTCTATTGAAATCAATAGAAGTTGAGGGCACCTTATGGAATTGGACTCTTAGTAGGAAAGGTGTACACAGCTACCAATCAAAACTCTTCCATTCACTTGACACTACAAATAATGGTCTCTGGTCAGTCAATATGAAAGATTAAAAGAGAAACTGCTTAATATGTTCCATCTTTTATTTGATTACTGGTAACAATTTATACATTCTCTAGCCGCTGGAAGGAGATATTTACATGTTTAGAAACAAAATAGATTCTAGTGCAATATGGAGCACAAGCATATACCCTCATCTGTTAGTGATTTTGATAAAACGCAGTGCATTACATGATCAGTACTGACAAGACTTTAGTTTGCATGTTACGTCGAGCTTCTATTGATTACCTGATATTAGACGCTTACAACATTATGGTTTAATACTATCCCTTTTTTAGTTTAGTGACACATCCATACACAGCTCGAGTTTCAAAGGTGCAGAACATTTCTAACATCCACTGATTTCTTAGTGGTGCTATGCCCCCTCAGCACCTCTGGGGAAAAAAAAAATCCAGCCAATAAATTGCTTAAATGAAAACAATGATACAAGAAAGAAACTATCAAAAACCTTCTTGTTTAATTAAAAAAGCTTTCAACATATCAAAGAACTTTGAGAAATTAAATTTCAGATGTATTTGTTAACTTTTACAGTGGTGGGGGGGGGGGGAGAAAAGGACAGACATACTTCAAGTACAAAGAGCTTGTCTGCTTGTTGAAGAAAAATGATATTCGTACTTCAGTCCTTAGTTACTGTTGTCTCTTACAGCAGCAGAAAAACCAATCTCAAAATCATCAAAAGGCTGCATCAAAACACAGAACAAAAGTGAAAGAAACAGTAAAGTTTGGGTATGAACAATCAAATAGCATAAAGCCCATTCATGAATTTGCTATTGGGTACAGACGAGAGAATTTGGAGCCTATAACTTAAAATCTTTAAAAACATTTCTAGAGTCTGGTTCTCCATTGCATTTACCAGTTGTATGCCAGCATACCTTGGAAGATGTCAGTGAAATTACACCAATGTAACACTAGTGAGAATCGGGACTTACAGGTTCGAGAAAGCACAATCTTTTAGACCTTTTGGGCCTGATCCTCCTGTCACCTATATTTGTGTGAATAGAGCTATATGAATATAATTCAGGTATACATGATTGGAGACACCACTCCTCTAAGTTTTGATCCATCTGAGGGAGAGATTTTTGAAAACAAAAATATCGAATTGCTTTTCCAGTGTGTTCTAGGTTTCAAAGTTACCAGAATACTTTCACATATATTAATGATTTCCAGACAAAGTGCTCATGCCAGGCATAAAGTTCATGTTCTAACTGAAATAGTCTTCACACAGTTTCAATAAATACAGTAAAAGGCACGGTCCAACACAGAGTTGCTACAGGGAAGATTTAATTAAGAGTGGTGTGAAAAGCTTAAGTACCTTTTAACCCTATATGGGTTAAAACAGAATATTTGGCTGTGTCTGCACTTGGAAATGGAGCTGTTGTTTACAACAGTCAGTTGGAATGATGCTGAACATGGTTTCGCCTTATCTACGCTTGCAGCTTCACTTGTTCACTTGCAAAGTTTGCTGATAACGGTTGCCAGCAATGGTTCCATTTTGAAACATTAGTCTTAGTCTTGACTTGCACTCTAGGTAGTCCCAGTGAATTCAGAGCAGAATTTGGTCCAGTATGTTTAGTTTTAGTGGTGAGCTGGTTTAGCCATACAAAGAGTTCTGTACTAGATATTAATAAAGACATTGCACAAATATTAATCTAAGGGGACAGTTTCATTCATGGCCTGCATGCATGAAATGCACTTATTGTCAGAAAAGTGACACCAGAGTTCCATATTTATTCTCTCAGTGACACCATATCAAATTTCTTTTTACAAGTCAAAAAGATATTTCTAAGTATCTGCCCTGCAAATTCAACCTAGGACCTGAATATCGGCCTGAATACTTTCTGCCTCTTATATCACTTGACAATACTTTAGCTCCATCAGAAGTTAAGGGTTTGTGACAGGAATTACTGGGTGAAATTCTATGGCTTGTGTTATGCAGGAGGTCAGACTCATTATGATCATAATATTTACTTGGGGCCTTGAAATTTATGAATCACTGCTGAAGATTCTACCATGAGACCCGAGCTGACAGTTGGTTGATGTGTATCTTTTTTAGCCATGCACAGACACTATAGTTCTGAAAAAGGATAATTTTATTCCAACGCATGCACCATCAATGAAAGTTCTCAGCTAAATCTTTCAATAATGATGATGTAAAATGTAGGAAAAAATTGATTTGCACGTTCATCTTGAAGTGTGAACAGTTAGAAAAACAACTTACTTCCAAACTGAAAAATGTTTTGAGAGATGGAGTCACAGAAAATAAGTTTGGAATTACTATGGAACCAAATTATGGAATAAATATGGAAAATGTTCTTTATATGTAAAAATAAAGAACAGCAGCAGAGGAATGAAACAGTTGACTCATCATATGCAGTAATACTGGCCAAAATTTTCAAACCTGGCTACCTAAATCAAGACAACTAAATAAAGGTAGCCTTATTTTCAAAGCACTTACATCTTCCATGGACTATAGTGAAATTTGCTCAGAAAAGCCAGGCCATTTTTATTTAGGTCACCGAGTATGAACTTAAGAGCCCAAATTTAAGTATTCATGTTCAAAAAGTTTGGCACATAATTACCTCAGGTACTTTTTAAGGCCTTCATCAATACATACTGATCTCTAACTGTTAGTATCCTCTTTTCTGAGGCTCCCAATTACTATCAGATGTGCGTTTTTTGTGGACAGCTGTCTACTGGAAACTGGACTTCATGCTCATTTCATTTAGCCCATCTAACAATTACTGGATGGTAACAACTTCAATCACCATGTTCTTGGATTGGATGTCAACTGGCTACCATTTGAAAAAGGCTGGTATCATTGCAGTAGGAACTGAACATAGATATACACACCTACCTTAAACCAGCTATTAGTCCACCTGGAATTAGTTTCTTGGACCTCTTGAACCTCATTCCCATTACAATGGTCAGTATAAAAGCTGAAACTGTAACAGACAAATAAACACCATATTTACTGTTTTCCCCAATGCTATGGAGCAGTGGAATTTTCAAGACTGTGCTTACTTATCAAAGGACTACCAAATACACTTTTCACTACCTTCTGCTGTGAAACTTCATGTGACAGAACTCCCCCTTGGTCTAACAGCATGCTGTAACTAGCTACATGTATAGCCTAATGGATAGAGCACCAGACTAGAACTCAGGAGACCTGCTTTCTTGTCCCAGCTCAGTCACTTGATTGCTGGTTGACACTTGGCAACTCCTTGTGCCTTGGTTTCCCTATCTGTAAAATGGGGATAATAATGCTTACCTCCTTTGGTGAGTACTTTGAGATCTAGAGATGAAACAACTGTGACCGTTATTTTAACCTACAGCCCCGGAAATCTTTCAAAATACAGTACTCTGATTTTCTTAGATGTAAGTAACATTTCTAAATATAGAAACATGCAGAATCTTACTTTGCAGACACTCATAACACTGTCAAACAGTGTGAATTATTCTGCTACATTTGCATGTAAGGAGTGATCAGGAGAGTAGTACAAGCCACTACACATTGTACCAGTTGACTGGACACTGCCTCACAAATCCCCTCATCATATACCATTATAGCGCCTTTCCCAACCCCCAATTTCAGGAACTTATAAATGCTAAGGCTAATCTCTGCAATAAAAAAAAGTTAAGTCTTTTTGTTGAAAGGTTGCCTTGAAAATATAAACAGCTGCTTGTCACATATTTCCCCTAAAGAACATTGTTATTGATGTGGCCTATGGCATGGCCACAGGCTCTTTGGTTCACGGGGGCAAACCTGACACCAGTTCTTGGCTGTGAGGAGTAGTGCCATCTGAGTTGCCACTAATGGCATCAGAGGCGCCAAAAGTTCCAGCCCAGCTGGTTCCTCTGAGGTTGGACAATGCCACATTGGCCTAAAAAAGATGGGATAGCTCCGTAGTGTGATAGGGTATCTGATGCAGAATAATATAGGTTCTAACCCCAACTCCAACACTGTGGGAATCATACAATGCTCCTATCACTCTTTCCCCATCTGTAAAATGGAAATGCCAATGATTCTTAACTGTCTGTCATAGGGATTTTTGACACATTAGTAGAATGCTATATGAGCAGAAAGATTCACCAGAAAATACAGACGGCTATTTGGGAGGTGGGGGGAGATGAAGAACTATCACTTGAAATAATTTTTCAGAGTCGGCAAGAGCATGGGTCTCAGCATAGGCAGTAGGCCTCTACTTCTCCTGCAGCTGGCAGTGATGCTAAATTCCTCCTGTTTTATTATGGGGCAACCCAAAGTATCCCTTTCCAGAATCCACAAGCCAGCCCTATGCACAGCAGTGTAGTCACAGTGGACAAGAATTAGTTATGTTTGCTTGGGAAGGGAGCATAAACTTGTTCTGTAGGCTCATTAGGACAAGTTCTGACAGCTAAACACAGATCATAAAATTCCACTCCCTAAGTATACACTCCTTAAGCAATGAAGCAAAGTGATTTCTAATCACCACTTTTCTTTTATGCTCCCATAATCTGACCTCAGGCATGTGCCTGAGCAAAAACAAGACTGCTCCACCACATGAGCTTCTCCTATAGCCCTGAATATACTTACCATCATTCCAGATTAAAAAGCGTGTCCATTCCATAAAGGCTCTACTGACCAGGCACCAATGCCTGGATTATTCAAGAATGCTGAGACACCTTGGGTCCAATTTTCATGGGTGCTGAGCACCCCCAGCTCCAAGCGAAGCCAATGGGAGCTCTAGGCACTCAGCACCTCTGAAAAATCAGGCTTTAGGCGTCTCAAATTGGGCACTGAAAAACAATGGCCTAAATTCCCACAGCTGCTCCAGCCACAGAAATCTGAATTCAAGAGTTCATGGAAGTCAGGACAACGTATACAATTTATTTATAAAAACACTGAAGATGGAAACTCATGTTACCTGTCAGCTCTGTGTTCTTGTGGAATCAGGTGCAGTATCCAGCCTGTCTGACTCATGAAGGACATCTCTCCCCCTCCCCTCCTGCCATAGCCTCTGCTTGAACCCAAACCAATCAGAAGAAAGAGACTTACAAAAAGCAATGAAAAGGCAGTGGGAGATGCACCTAAACCCCTCTGGACAAGGGTGACACGATTAAGGCAACTCCCCTAGCCTCATTTGCATCGAAGATGGTACAGGAAGGTATCTCCATTAGCATACAGAATAGAGAACAGAGATTCCAAAGCAAGAACTGCACTGAACTCTGCGACCACAAAAGCAGGGAAGCACTGCATGATGGGGGATCTCTGCTCCAGATGTTAATGAACCGATGCTTGCATACACCGAGCTCAGTAGTTATCAGACCAATTCTAGTAATAAATCCTTTACTGGTATCCAAAATACTGAAGTTGCCTAATTGCATTGTGAGCTCCCTCAAAGGAGCATCGCCCATAGCCAGGAATGATCTATTATCTAGCCTGACCAAAACAACATTGGTATACTCCCTTGAGCCATCATTTTACCCATAAACAAATCCAGTGTACTCCCTTGAACCATTTGTTTCCCTACAAACCCCCCTACTCATGCTCAAGTAAGGGGTCTGATGCCTGGATCCAAAATCTGATTGTGCTGGGGTTTCTGCCTGTCTCCAGCTCTCCAGACCTTCAGCTACCACCACCACCTGGGAACCCTGACCGGTTCAAGCTTCACAGAGTGGTGAGAACCCAACTCTCTCTCTGTTGTCTTTTTTTCTACTCTAGGTATAGCTTTCTAACCCTGACTTGTGTGATCAGTTCTGGTTTTCTAAACCTGACTTTTGTAATCAAAATTTAAGCTAGATATAATATTATAACCGTTTTGTTTGTTTGGCTCTCCTATGGTTATTACTTGGCAATAACTAACTTTATGGATTAAGCTGGTTGTTCTCCCTGCCCCCGTGGCATATGAGGGTGTCAGCTTGGAAGTGCTGTTCGACCTAGCCTGCTGAGTCTAAGGGCATATGAGGGTGACAGCTTGGAAGTGCTGCTTGACCCAGCCTACCGAGTCCAGGGACATAAGGGGGCAGCTTGGGAGTGCTGTGTGTGTGTTTTCATCTGATTCTGGGGCTGGAGGAACCCAGCCCTGGGGAACCTAGGTCCTGCAGGATAGCTCCATTGGGAGGGAACTTGCAGAAGGGAGAAGTAGAGCTCCGTATGAAAACACAAGTAGTACACTGATAGAATTACAGAACTCCTGCCCCACCCCAAAGAATAACCCTAGTAAATGAACGTACCCCAAAGTAATGGGCAAATCTGGTAACACACACCTTTCGTGTTTGCATGGTATAATTTCTCAAACATGTAAAAAGTAAGAGTGATACTATTCTGGTTTCCTAGCAAAGCATTACCATTTATTATAGGATACCCTTGTTACAATCAGAGTTGGAGATGGATATAGTAGTGACTATTGTTTTTTAGGCCTAGATCATGTAAACACTTATGCACATGCTTAGCTTTATCACACCTACACCATCCCACTGAGTTCCAGATTCACTGGGACTGTTGCCATGCACAAAGTTAAACATGCATGTAGGTTTTTGCAGGCTCAGGCCCTTACTTTGTAAGCAGTCAAAAACAATTTAAAAAAATCTAACAGTAGAAAAGTTTTTAAAATATATGTAAAGAGAACATTTACCTGTCTGCAGCATTGCTGTAGCCTTGTTAGTTCCAGGATATGAGAGAGGCAGGATAGGTGAAAAATCCCTTAATTACCCACTTCATTTTAAGTCAGAGGTGGGCAAACTATGGACGGGGGCCACATCCGGCCCTCCAGATGTTTTAATATGGCCCTCAAGCTCCCGCTGGGAAGTGGGGTGTGAGGCTTGCCCTGTTGTGGCTCTCCAGCTGGGGAGTGGGATCGGGCTCTTGCCCTACTCCGCACAGCTCTTGGAAGCAATGGCATTTCCCCCCTCCAGCTTCTATGTATGGGGCAGCCATGGGGCTCCACATGCTGCCCCCACCCCAAGCACTGCCCCTGCAGCTCCCACTGGCCAGGAACCACAGTCAATGGGAGCTGCAGGGGCAGTGCCTGGAGACAGTGGGCAGATCCGCCCGGCTGCGCCTCCAAGTAGGAGCCGTAGAGGGAGGGCATGCTGCTGTTTCTGGAAGCTGCTTGAGGTAAGCACTGCCCAGAGCCTGCACTCCAACCCCCTTTCCCAGCCCTGAACCCCCTCCCGTCCTCCGAACCCCTTGGTCCCAGCCCGGAGCACCCTCCTGCACCCACAACCCCTCATCCCCAGCCCCACCCAGAGCCAGCACCCCTAGCTGGAGCCCTCCTGCCCCCAATTTTGTGAGCATTCATGGCCTGGCATACAATTTCCATACACAGATGTGGCCCTCGGGCCAAAAAGTTTGCCAATCCCTGTTTTAAGTGGTCTTCTGCAGCATGTGTGAACAACTTGTATTCAGTTTAGACACTCTGGTTACCTTCCCCAGATCTGAAGAAGAGCTCTGTGAAGCCTGAAAGCTTATACCTTCCACCAACAGAAGTTGGTCCAACAAAAGGTATTACCTCAAACATCTAGTCTCTGTCATATCCTGTTACCTGCTTTTTGTATGTATAAAGCCTCCAACTTTAAAAGACTAAATTGAAGCAGTCTAACTAGTTAAATTGTCAGGCAGACTAAGGTGTCACGTGATGCAAAAAATTAAACAAAATATGTATTTTGAACAGTCTTTAATTCATGTAAAAGTCTATTTTAAACTGTACACATTTTAATACTTACAAAATGATATCTTCACATCTCTGGAGTCATGTGTTACACAATACGCTCCATAACCAGACATCAAACCAAAGAAGAGACCAGCAACCAAAGAGACTATACTTCCTGCAGCAAACCATTTAAAGGAATATAAAAATGAAAACATGAGGAACAACTGAAAAAAACAGACTACCGAATATTATTATTATTATTAGACAATTTCCTGTATATTTTGCTGCTACAACTAAAATCTGAGATGAACTGGAGTTTTCCCACATTTTGGCTATGAACTACTCTGGAAAAGAATCATTTTTACTATGTAATGTTTCAATGAGTAGGTCTTGTATAACAGCCTGATAGGAATAAAGTTCCAATGCTGGGTTTTGTGAAGTCCATACCCCAGATTCTCTATTGAGTTCTGTTTTAGGGTATGTCTACACTAGAAACACTATGGCAGCACAGCTGCACCTGTGCTGCTGTACTGTAGACATTTACTACAGAGACAAAAGGGGTTCTTCCATCCTGTGCCCCCCCCCCGGAGCAGAGAGTGGGGCCGCGGCTCCGGGAAGGGAGGGACGTGGACACGGTAAGGGGTCAAGGCTGGGACCACACCAGGGGGTGGGAGCGGAGCCCTGGGTGTCGGGCCGGGAGCTGGGACCCCAGGCTGGCAGCGGAGCTGGGTGGCACTCCCTCCCCTCCCTGCCCCCTACGGGGGCTGGCCTGGGCCGCAGCCATGCCCCCTCCCCCCTGCGGCCCGCGCTGCTTCCTGCAGCTCCCATTGGTCACGAACGGCAAACCGCGGCCACTGGGAGCTGCGGGCAGTTGTGCCTGTGGACGGCCAATGTAATCAAACTGTCTTGTGACCTGTCAGTGGATTACCCTGATGGGCTGCAGGTTGCACACCACTGATCTAGACAGAAGCAGCAGTAATTCTTTCCTGACTTGGTCTGAACTATTTGTCAGGATCTGACTCATGTAGCCATTTACATTGTGCAAAGTGAATTTAAAATACCATCATTCTGGTTTAGGAGCAATTTATCCCTACTTTGCATTGGTGTAAATGACTTCACAAGGTGTAAGACACTAGAAAATCAATCCCTCCGTTTCCAAATCCTGCCACCCCCACATTTACCTTTGCGAGTATATCCTACAACACCGCCAAGAGCCACCACTATCGCATAACCAAACCCAATCCAGTCAATTGCCATGATCACCACTCTAAAAAAGGACAACAAATGACAACTCTGAACAAATGACAAATTCTGCTTTAAAAATAGATTTCCTGTTTAGGATTATGAAGTATTATCCATGAGTACTCCAAACAATAATAAATAAGTTACAAGTTTCAGTATTGTGGCAATACTCAAAATGTGCATGTGCTGAAACCGGCAGGTCCGCCAACAGCAATTCTGGGCCCCACGGCAGAACAGTCAATGTGCCCCTGGTCTGCCTGACATTTGGGCAGTGCTGCACCTGCACTGGCCCTGCCAGAGGCAACTAGTGGGTGGGACACAAAGGGAGGCACTAGCTGTGTGTGTGTGTGTGTGTGTGTGTGTGTGTATGTGTGGGGAAACATGTGACACCCCCACGTGACCCCTCCCACATGACCTCCAATGTGACTTCTCTCCATCCTGCCCCCAGCCTGGGACCATCGTGCTCTCCATGCCCCTCCTCCCCTTACCAAGTTAGCTAAGCATGGAGCTCTGTCCTCCTGCTGCGCTGGCCCAGCTCCCCCAGGCTGTTTGGCTGCTCTACTGGTAGCCAGGCTCTGGAGCCACTCCCAGATGCTGCCCAGTGCAGCCCAGCAGCTGCCTGGGAGAATGCCTGGCTGCAGCAGCAGGGGGCTGGCCCCCCACAGGTTCAGCTTCTGGTGACAGTGGCCCATTGAGCTGGAGCTCCCCTGCCCTCCCCGGCCTGCTCAGAGTTGGCTCCTGTCCGCAGAAGCTGAGCCTGCGAGGGAGAGGGCTGCTGCTGTTGCCACTCCCTGCCCTGCCCAGGCTCAGCTTCTGGGTACAGGAGTTGACTCTGAGCATGTCAGGGAAGTCTCCAGCTTACTTGGCCACTGTCCCTAGAGAAGCTGAGCCCCAGGGCAGCCGCTGCACTTCACCAGGCAGTGTGGCCGGAAGAAGAGAGGCTCTGGCCCTGCCCCTTCCTCTCCCCAGCTGGGACTGGCTGCTGGCTCGACAAGTTGCCCAAGCAGGCGTCTGGGGAGGGCAGGCGGGCCTCTGAGCCCTGCAGCCTGCCTGCACGATTTAAAAGGGCCCGGGGCTCCTGGCCACCACCACCACCGCCGCCACAGTGGCAGTGGCCTGGGGCCCCTGGGCCCTTTTAAATCACCAGGGACCCTGGGCAATTGTCCCCTTTGTCCCACCCTGTTGGCAGACCTGTGTGATCTTTTTACTGTAACCCTTGTCCCTTTTCACACCTGCCTGTCTGTCTATGCCCCCCCTTTTTTTAACCTTACACATTGTGGCATATCTAAAATTAGGCTCCAGTCCTTCAGAGACTTATGCTCATGAGTAAGTCCTTGCAAGATTAGGGTCTTAGAAGCTATAGGCAGTAAGCTGATTGGGGTAGGGAGCTCGCTCTCTGAGGCACAGAGAGGGGAACAAGCAATCTCTCCATGAGTGAAATGGCGACAATGATACTGACCTCCTTTGTAAAGCATGATATAAAAACATGCTTTGAGATCTGCTGATGAAAAGTGCTATAACACAGCTAGGTGTTATTACTGTTCTGTTCATTCTGCAATGTTCCTTGCACACTTTTGGGTGCTATACAAATAAGCAATATAATTCACCAAATACAGAATTACAAATAACAGAGTGTTACATTTAAAAATCCCACAGTAACAACATGAAATGTATAAAAAACATGCAAAAGTTTGCTATTCCTACGTAGATAAAATCTCCCCCCTTCCCAACCGAAGAGCGAGCCTCCTCCTTTCTGCTCACTCCTTTCCCCATCCACCTTGGGTTGTGTCCTGGGAAGGGAGGTTTTCTAGATCTTAAATGTTAAAAAACAAAACACGGAGTAGGCAGGGAGAGAGTTGATCAAGCATGTTAGAATTTAATCACCAACATTATGACTGCATTTATTTTGAACCTCTAGGTATGTACTAGAGGCCTACAAATCACAAGGTGGAGACATGGTTTGAAGAGGGTACAATCTAGGGCTCCTAGTCCTGCAACGAGTTCCGCACGGGCACACCTTTGCCCCAGCAGAGAGCCCCAAAGCTGCCAAGATCTGTCCGGCGGTCTGCCTGCCCAGAGCTCACTACCTAAAGGCCCCATTACGCCTACACTAAAGCGGTGAGTAGCTTTACTGGGCGAGCAGTCCCAGTTATGATCAATAACATGGCACTAACATAACAGGTCACTTTCCTTTTATGTTGCATCCCATCTTCCAGCTCTAATTTGGCCTAGACCAGGCAGGTCAAGAGTCAGTGTGAAGAGCACCGCAGACACCTGTCCCGCTGCATAACACGGGGTTGTTGAGGTCCAGTGGTGTCTGCCCTGTCAGCACTAGAGACGGGGACGCAAGTGCGCACTCTAGAAGGGGGTGAACCGGAAGGCAGCCCAGCTCCCCGCTGGTTAGGGTGCTCTAGGAACGACGCAGGCCAATACTGCGCGTCTCAGCCTGCTGCGTAGGCCTGGCGAGCCCCTGCTCTGCCTAGTGCAAACGGCCCGCGGTGGGTGGGTGGGTGTGGCCGGGGCCGCTCTCGGGCACAGCTGGGTGATGAGAGGGCGGGGGGCGCCCCCTTTCCGCTCCCTCCCAGGGAATGTCGAAGCGCTGGCGCAGGGCAGGGGTCGCGCTTTGCAGACCCCGCAGGGCTGCAGCTGAGAGCCCGGCTCTGGCCCCGCGGGTACTTTCACCATCGCACGCGCGGGGGGGTGCGGGGAGGGCTGAGCAGCTGGGGATCCCGGGGGACAAGCTGGGACCCTCTCCCCGCACACCTCGCGCCTGCCTCCGCCGGGCACTAGTAGCTGCGCGTTCAGTTCCTCTCCCGCGTCCCGGCTGAGGACTGCGGCTCCTCCCACCCCTTCCCCGCGCAGAGCCACCGCCACCGCCTGCCTCTCAGCCAGGCGTCCGGGCTCCTTGCTGGGCAGGGGGGAAGCGCCCCTACAGCCCGGCCGAGCCCAGGAGCCCTCTGTACCTTAACAGAGCTCCCGGCTCCAGCGCCTTCCGCACTCTCCTCCGCGCGCCGCCTGCTGCAGCTGAGCCCTCGCCGCTGCCTCTGGGCGGGCCCCCAGGCGTGCACCGGAGCGAGCCTGCTAACACCACTTCCAGGCCTCGCACTTGGTTCCTCTCTGTGGAGGCCCCATAGTAACACAGCGGCTCAAAAAACACAGGGGCGTGCTGCCACCTCATGGGAAACGTAGGGTATTGCCAGGCCAACAGCAGCCACATTGCCCAGCCTTTTCTCGCCTGCAGGTGGTGCTTTGCCCTGCACTAAAACAGAGGCCTTAGGTGAAGAGCTCTGTGTATAATGTTTTTACACACACGCGGCCAGACTTCAGGTTGCCCTTTGTGCCTATGCTTTCTGATACAGTCTAATCATAGTTGGCTTGCCTACTACAAAAGCAGTTTCTCCTCTCTTGGTTTTCACACCTCAACTGCTAGAAGAAGGCCTCATCCTCTCTGATTGAACTAACCTCGTTATCTCCAGCCTGATTCTTGCTTGCATATATATATATATATACCTGCCTCTGGAACTTTCCACTACATGCACCCGACGAAGTGGGTATTCACCCACGAAAGCTCATGCTCCAATACGTCTGTTAGTCTATAAGGTGCCACAGGACTCTTTGCTGTTTTTACAGATCCAGACTAACAGGGCTACTCCTCTGATACTAGTCTAATTATAAAAGCAGCAAAGAGTCCTGTGGCACCTTACAAACTAAGGGCTTGTCTACACTACAGGACTATTTCGAATCTACTTAAGTCGAATTTGTGGATTCGACCTTAATAAGTCGAATTTGTGTATCCATACTAAATACACAAATTCGAACTTCTGAGTCCACATTCACGGGGCCAGCTTCGACTTTGGAAGCGGTGCACTGTGGGAAGCTATCCCACAGTTCCCGCACTCCCCGCTGCCCATTGGAATTGTGGGATTTCCCCCCAATGCATGCTGGGGGAAAAAAATGTGTCGTCATTGAACCGTCAATCCCACCCTCCCTGTCTTCCTTGAAAGCGCCGGCGGGAAATCTGTTCGCGCCCTTGTCTGGTCGGTTACAGCGCGGACGCCACAGCACTGCGAGCATGGAGCCCGCTGCGATCATCGCTGCACTTATGGCCGTTGTCAACTCCTCGCACGTTATCGTCCACCTCTTCCACAGTCAGATGCTGAGAAACCGGGCGAGGAGGCTCCGGCAGCACGGTGAGGAGAGTGGCGCAGACCTCTCAGAAAGCAGGGTACGCCGGGCAGTGGAGATCATGGTGGCAATGGGTCAAGTTCATGGTGTGGAACGGCGATTCTGGGCCCGGGAAACAAGCACAGACTGGTGGGACCGCATAGTGCTGCAGGTCTGGGATGACACAGAGTGGCTGCGAAACTTCAGGATGCGTAAGGGCACTTTCCTTGAACTGTGTGACTTGCTGTCCCCTGCCCTGAAGCGCCAGGACACAAGGATGCGAGCAGCCCTGAGTGTGCAGAAGCGAGTGGCCATAGCCCTCTGGAAACTTGCCACGCCAGACAGCTACCGGTCAGTAGCGAACCACTTTGGCGTGGGCAAATCTACCGTGGGGATTGCTGTCATTCAAGTAGCCCACGCAATCGTTGAGCAACTGCTCTCAAAGGTAGTGACTCTCGGAAATGTCCAGGTCATCATAGATGGCTTCGCCGCGATGGGATTCCCAAACTGCGGTGGGGCTATAGATGGGACTCACATCCCTATCCTGGCACCAGCCCACCAGGCCAGCGAGTACATTAACCGAAAGGGCTACTTTTCAATGGTGCTGCAAGCTGTGGTGGACCATAGGGGACGTTTTACCAACATCAACGTCGGGTGGGCGGGCAAGGTTCATGACGCGCGTGTGTTCAGGAACTCTGGTCTGTTTAGACGCCTCCAGGCAGGCACTTTCTTCCCGGACCACAAAATAACGGTTGGGGATGTGCAGATGCCTACAGTGATCCTCGGGGACCCGGCCTACCCGCTAATGCCCTGGCTCATGAAGCCCTATACAGGCGCCTTGGACAGTGAAAAGGAACTCTTCAACTACCGGCTGAGCAAGTGCAGAATGGTGGTGGAGTGTGCTTTCGGACGTCTCAAGGGGAGATGGCGGACCTTACTGACTCGCTCGGACATCAGCGAAAAGAATATCCCCGTAGTGATTGCTGCTTGCTGTGTGCTCCACAATCTCTGTGAGAGCAAGGGCGAGACCTTTTTGGCCGCTTGGGAGGTTGAGGCAAATCGCCTGGCTGCTGTTTACGATCAGCCAGACACCCGTGCTGAGAGAATATCCCAGCGGGAAGCGATATGCATCAGGGAGGCTTTGAAAGCGAGTTTCCTCGCAGAGCAGGGTAACCTGTGACTGTCCACTTGATTTTAAGAGAGCCTGATCATAAACCAAGTTTCCCCCAGTTCCGAAGGACGTTTTAAAACTAAGGACATGTTTTAGTAATTAATAATAAATCTTTCGTTGACTTTGCATTTCTCTTTCTTCGTTGAAACATGGAAGCACTCTGTGCTGGTTAAGGTGTGCACTGATGGGTGGGTTTGCAGGAAGGGGCGAGGGGTGCCGTCTTTGGATAGGGGTTAACATGACGGCTGTGGGTTTGGGCGTTGGAAGGGGTGAGGGGTGTGGGGGAAGGGTGAGTATCTGCCCCTGGATGAGGTCTCTTTTTGGGGCTCAGGGCACCGGGGAGGATCGTGACTACGGTCCAAGTGCATGTGAAGGGAAGCCTGCCTTTACATTCTGGGATGTCAGGCACCAGGACCCTGCACAAGCATACACATCAAGGAAAGACCCGGGGCAGCATACACCACACAGACTGTCCCTGGTGCCTAGTGACTGCAGTCTGTGTGTGCCCTGCAGTTGACCCTGCAGCCAAGTCTGTAGCATGGCACTGTGGGCTATGCAGTGAAATTACAACCCCCCCCCCCTACAGAACAACAGAAAGTCTTCTGACACCAGAAACGTGACGGAAACAGTCAGTAACACAAAACCGCTTTTAATAATGTAGTACACAGTGGGGGTTTAATCTTGGAGTTGGGACTGGTTGATGCTTTAAGGAAAGAGCTTGTACAAATTTACAGCGCGACAGTTGTCTCGAACATTATCGGTGTGCTGCGGTGCAGGGACAGTTCTCACGGCCCCTACCGCCCCTCCGTCTTGTCACTTTGGGTGAGGGGGGGACAGGACTTCTTGGCGTTGGAGGGCGGTTGCAGATGCACTGCAGGGGGGCTCTCTCCTCCTGACTGCGGTCTTGCAGAACATCTACAAGGCGCCGGAGCGTGTCCGTTTGCTCCCTCATTAGACCAAGCAGCGTTTGAGTCGCCTGCTGGTCTTCCTGCCGCCACCTATCCTCCCGTTCCATGTGTGTGCGATGCTGCTGACACAGGCTCTCCCTCGACTGTCTCTGCTCTGCCGCCTCCGCTCTGGAGCTGGCCATCAGTTCCTGGAACATGTCGTCCCTTGTCTTTTTCTTTCGGCGTCTAATCTGAGCCAGCCTCTGCGAGGGGGATGGCGGGGCAGTCCGGGAAGGACCCGAAGCTGTGTGATGCGAAAAAGTAGGTGATTTCCTTGAACAAATACATGTTTGCCAACAGTAAACACAGTCTAGTCAGTTTCAGTTAAGAAGACCAAACAGGGAACCAAGTCTCAGGAGATCTCGGAACTAGTCCGAGATTTCGGAATACGCTCTCATTGGCGGCGCGATTGCACTGGATAGCGCACAAGCGAGGAGAGACAGCTGCATCCCTCTTGCACAAAGTCCTGGTAAGCCTTACAGTACAGAGTGCTTATCAGTTACTGCTTAGCTGTGCTCTCCTGCTGGAGGCAATGTGCAAAGCAGAAAAGATGAGCGTTATGCGGCACCTCCCGCCAGTGAACGGGAAAGACCCCTGTATGCGTTTCCTCTGTGGCCTGCAACACGTGGCTGTTAAGCGAGGGTCATTCTTATGCAAAGTAAAACTCTGTTAAGCGAGGGTCATTCTTATGCAAAGTAAAAGTCTACCATGCACAATAGTAACAGTACACTAATTCCACTAATTAGATGCAGCACTTCCACAACGACATCACCCTGAGGCGTGTCAGGCGCACACAGAGAGAGCGGATGCTAACAGAAGCCCTGCACAGACCAGGACCATACGCTGCCATGCTCGTCGAGGCGATGGTCCCCCTGTACCTGAGGATGGCCTGGCGCGGAAGAGTGTGCTTCAACGGAGCACCCAATAAAGCACCTCTCCCAAGAAACCTCTTGCTGAGGCTTTTCCAGCTGCTCTCTGAGAGCTTTTTTGAACTATCCCCAGAGGACTATTGCTCCATTGCTGTTTGTGTAGACCTGCTGTTTGTCTAGTTTCATATTTAAAAATTGTTATATAGTATTTCTATTTTTTATATATATCCCTGTTTCTTAAAAAAATAAATGTATCCCTGTTTGTAGCACTTACCGCCTGATCCTTCCCCTGATTCCGAGTCCGGGTTAACGGGCGGGGACGGTTGGTAGGGGATCTCTGTGAGGGTGATGAAGAGATCCTGGCTGTCAGGGAAAGCGGGAGTGGGTTCGATGTCGCCTGCGCCGTCCTCAACAGACCCTTCCTCATCTTCCCCATCGGCGAACAGGGAGGGGGAACTGTCCCGGTACACTATTCCGTCCTCGGAGTCCACCGTCACTGGTGGGGCACTGGTGGCAGACCCACCTAGAATGGCATGCAGTGCCTCGTAGAAGCGGCATGTCTGGGGCTGGGCTCCGGAGCGTCCGTTTGCCGCTCTGACTTTTTGATACCCTTGTCTTAGGTCCTTCACTTTCACGCGGCACTGCATCGCATCCCGGCTGTATCCTTTGTCTTTCATGGCTTTAGAGACCTTCTCGAAGGTCTTCGCGTTCCGCTTGTTGGAGCGCAGCTCCGAGAGCACAGACTCCTCGCCCCACACAGCGATCAGATCCTGGACTTCCCGGTCAGTCCATGCTGGGGACCTCTTTCTATTCTGGGATTGCCCGGACTCCTCTGCTGGAGAGCTCTGCATCGTTGCAGGTGCTGCGGAGCTCGCCCCGATGTGCAACCAGAACGTCAGATTCAAACCGCCCAGACAGGAAAATGAATTCAAATTTTCGCGGGTCATTTCCTGTGTGGCTGGCCAGAGAATCCAAGCTCGGAATGCTGTCCAGAGCGTCAACAGAGTGGTGAACTGTGGGATAGCTCCCGGAGCTGCTAAGTTCGATTAGCATCCACACCAAGCCTAATTCGAGCTAGCAAGTGCGAATTTAGCGTTACTCCACCTGCCGGGGTGGAGTACCAAATTCGAACTAAAGAGCCCTCTAGTTCGAATTAAATGGCTTCCTGGTGTGGACGGTTGAGCGGTTAGTTCGAATTAACGCTGATAAATTCGAATTAAAGTCCTAGTGTAGACCAGGCCTAACAGACGTATTGGAGCATGAGCTTTCGTGGGTGAATATGCTCACATACTATTTTTACCATGGGGCCAGTCCCTGCTGCAGTCACTGAATGATTACATTCACTGTTTCTTTTTATCTTCTTAATTCGTAGAATCATAGAACTGGAAGGGACCTCGAGAGATCATCTGGTCCAGTCCCCTGCACTCAAGGCAGGACTAAGTATTAGCTAAGTATTATCTAGACCATCCCTGATAGGTGTTTGTCTAAATTGCTCATGAATCCACAAATGGCCACGTGGACCCTGTGACCACATACTAAAAGTTCAGTTTGCAACAGCAGTAGGTAAGAGCACAATACAGAACTTTTAGTTCATTGTAGAAGGGTGTGTAGGGCCCTGTTAGAGCACTGTAGATTTTACACCCCAGCTTGCTATGTGCTAGCCCCTGTACTGACAGACATGTCTTTATAGTGATAAGCTACATCGATTTAGTCTCAAAGAGCTCACAGAGAGAAGGTTAAGGGGTAACTTGAGCAGTTTATAAATACCTACATGGGAAACCAATATTTAATAATGGGCTCTTCAGTCTAGCAGACAAAGGAATAACAAGATCCCATAGCTGGAAGTTGAAGATAGACAAATTCAGACTGGAAATAAGATGTACATTTTTAACAATGAGGTTAAGTAAACATTGAAACAATTTACCAAGGGTTGTGGTAGATTCTTCACTGACGGCCATTTTAAAATCAAGATTGGATGTTTTTCAAAAAGATACGCTCTAATATATTCACACAAGAATTATTAATTCTGTGACCTGTGTTATGCAGAAGGTCAGACTAGGTAATCACAGTGGTCCCTTCTGGCCTTACAATCTATTCTTCCAGTTCTCCAGGGCAGCATTCAACTTCCTCAACCAACACCATCCTGTCTTTCTGTAATCCCATCTCATTCACTACACACTTTTCAACTTCTGCACCAAATAAGGCAAAGGTCCTTATAAAAACAACATCCTCCTTCTCTATACAATGCTGATTCATTCCCAGAGCATAGTTCACTCTGTACTTTGAATGAGGTAGGGGTCCTGTGGAACAAATAATATGCTAGCATGTAATTAAAGATTGTATTACACTCAGGGGGGCTTAATTAAGATTGCAAGGAAACCTTAAATCTGGCATTTCTTAACTTCTGGGTGTTTGACTTTACAACTTTAATGTTCTTTTAATGCAGCTTTTTAGGATATCATTCCTGATTTTTAAAAAATCAACCTGAAAAAAAAAATTCCATCACATGGTACCATATTGACCCGCAGCTTGGGTCATCACCAGTGTTTGACTTTTAGATCCACAGCATAGCCTCTACTACTTGAGCTAATGAAGCAACTGATAGCAGTGGTAGGCTGAGTATGTGGATCAGGCACCCAAGAGGGATGAGATGCCCTCTTGCCACAGTCTGCATCTTCCTATCCTTCCTGCCTAGAGCCATCTCTTTGGTAAGGCGAATCAGGGCAACTGCCCCGGGCCCCACACTTTGGGAGCCTCTGAAGGTGGAGAGGTAAGGTGGGGGGCGAGCAGGGTGTGGAGGCGAATGAGGAGATGAGTGGCAGGCGGGCAGCGGGAGGGGGGCAAGGAGCAGCCCCCTCTTACCAGAACCACCTCCTCCCCCCAGTTTCTCCTGCCCCCTGGCAGGCCCCGCCGACCAGCGCCTCGCCCTCCCTCCCAGCGCTACCGCCTGCCGCGGATCAGATATTTTGTGGCAACAGGAGGCTCGGGGGGGGGGGGGGGGAGCGGGAAGGAGCAAGGGCGCAGCACGCTCGAGAGAGGGGGCGGAATTAGGTGGGGGAACAGTAGCATTTAACTTAAAAAAGGGGAACTACACAAAAATGAAGAAGCCAGTTAAACTGAAATTAAAAGGAACAGTCATAAGGGTGAAATGCCTGCAAACTGCCTGGAGACTGATTGTCTCACAATCCTGGTCAAACTAAATGTATGCCACAAATAAACAAAACAAAACAAAATACCCATAAAATGTCACCATGGCTAAACAGCAGAGTAAAAGAGATGGTCAGAGGTAAAAAAGGAATGTTTTAAAAATTGGAAGTCAAATCCTGGTGAGGAAAATAGAAAGGAGCATAAACTCTGGTAAGTCAAGTGTAAAAGTATAAATAAAAGCTTCTTTCCCCTTCTGTCTCCCTCTCATCTTTCTAGCTAGTGTCACCTCCTCAACCCTTTGGTTCCTGCAACCCCCACTCCCATGTCTACTCACTCCATTGCATTCTAAGTGAGGCTGCGTCCTCTTTCTCCTAATTGCCTGGGCATCCACTGGGAGCACTGAGAACACAGGAGTGTCAGGCTCTGAGTTCTAGGTGGTCAGGTCTGATGGCTGGAGCGGGGGTCAAAGTCAGACAAAGTCAGAAGTTAAATGCTACTGTGGTGGGTTTCTGATATTTTTCTCCATATGAGGATGTTACATTTAATTACATTACGGTCACTATTACTGAGCGGTTCAGCTATATTCATTTCTTGGACTAGATCCTGTGTTTCACTTAGGACTAAATCAAGAATTGCCTTTCCCCTTGTAGGTTCCATGACAAACTACTCTAAGAAGCACTAATTTAATGTGCCTAGAAATTGTATTTCTGCATCCCTTCCTGAGGTGACATTTACCTTGTCAATATGGGGATAGTTGAAATCCCCCATTATTATTGCATTGTCTATTTTTGTAGCCTCACTAATCTCCCTGAGCATTTCACAGTCACTGTCACAATCCTGGTCAGGTGATCGATTGTGTAGTCTTACTGTTATACTCCTATTGTTCAAGCATGGGATTTTTATGCATAGAGATTTTATGGTATAGTTTGATTCATTTAAGATTTTTACTATATTTGACTCTATCTTTTCTTTCACATATTGTGCCACTCCCCCACCAACGTGACCTGCTCTGTCATTCCTATATATTTTGTTCCCTAATATTACCACATCCCATTGATTCCACCAAGTTTCTGCAATACCTATTATGTTAACGTCCTCATTTAATGCCAGGCAGTCTAGTTCATGCATGTTAGTATTTATACTTCTAGTATTTGTATATAAGCACTTGTACATTCAGGCGCTTGCATTATATTTAAATGAGACTCTTTTACTTTTAACTGTTCCCCGCTAGCTCCTGCCTGTACTTTACCAACTTCTTACCTATTCCCTTTACTAGGAGATAGAGTTCCTGCTTTAATAAATTCAACCCTTAGTGATGTTTCTGCCCGAACCATGGACTCCTCCACATCTGCTGGCTTTTCCCCAGCCCTTAGTTTAAAAAATCCTCACAAACTGTGGGGTGCACTCCCCTAGAGGGCACAGAGGAACGTTGGTGGGGGTGTGTGGCAGGGCCTGGGCCAGCCCCCATTGGGGGCAGGGAGGGTGCACCAACCAGCCCGTCTCTGCCCCCAGCTCCAATCCCATCCGCAGCTCCACTCCACTACATCCCCAGCCCAGCTTCAGCCCCAGCCGCAGCTCCATTCTGTCCCCCTACTATGCTCCCACCCCAGCTCCGCCCCCACCACTTCTCTAAAACATTTTTTATTTTACATGCCAGGAATCTGGTTCCATTTTGGTTGAGGTGGAGCCTATCCTTCCTGTATTGGCTCCTCCTTTCTAATAAACCTAAAACTCTCCTCCCTACACCATCATCTCAGTCACACATTGAGACCCTGCAGTTCTGCCTGTCTAACTGATCCTGCACATGGAACCGGAATCATTTCAGATAATACTACCATGGAGAGACAACAGAGATGACATTGAACATTGTAGCAAATGGCCACCAGATCAGGAATGGACATTAATGACAAAAGGACACTGCAGAAAACACATCAACCAGTTTGGGGGGGGCTGAACTGAAACATTTGTTTGGTTTAGTTCAAATGAAAACTGATTTCCCTCCCCTTTATTCTCACCAAAAATAACAACAACAATCCATTTTGGGTCAAACAGAATGTTTTGGTTGACCAAACTTTTTCTTATTTTTAGTTTGGGGATTTTTGCCTTTTGTTGTTGATGTATTTCACTTGTTTCTTAAAAAAATGCTAAATTTCTAAACTGAATTGTTAAAAATTAGCTAAATTTCTGTTTCAAAATGAAAAGTCGAAACAAACCGTTTCACAATGCTTGAAATGAACTGCTTTGACTTTTTAGAAAATGTTCCCCATTTTTTTCCAGCTGAAACTATTTGCCAAATGGAGCCTAAATTTGCAAATAGTTTCAGTGCCCTGAAAAATATATTCTTCAGCAAATTTACTATTTGCCAGAAATTTTTTTTTTGCCCAGCTTTACTGATGTGCATTGTGGGTGCTGCTGAACAGGTAATACCTGACTTTTCCCATAAGGTGGCAGCAAACCCTTTTTTTCCTGTTGGTAATCACAGGAGGGGACCAGACAAGAAGAGGAAAAGCAGGAGATGATGGTGTTACTATATGGCCTCCAGAAAGAGGATCAAAGGGTCTGTATTATTAAAGTGCTGTAAATGTTTCTTCAAAGCTCACTCATGGTGTGTTCCCCTGCATGGGTGACCTTAATTCTGGCATTTCCTAACTTCTGCATATTTGACTTTGCAATCTTAATGCTCTCTTAATGTACCCGAACTATGAGATTTGTCGGCAGTGGTTGAGTATCCCATAGTGCTAAATGAAATCGTCAGTAAATGTCCTGTCCTAATGGGGGTCATGTAAAATCTGGGAAGGATTCTCTGGGAACACTCTGGTGTTTGTAGTCCCAAAATTCTTGTGACAAATATAGTCTCTTATCCTACAACTAATTCTATGTGGACAGACTCAAGTGCCAGCATGGAGTCCCATTGATGTCATAGGCATTTCAGAGATCCCAGTGATATATTACTATTTTAAGTTCATGACATGCTTTAGATGAATTATCTGGAGTCAATTATGGGAGGGATATGCCTTCTGGTGCAGGATCTGGCATGGGCCAATATGGAGAAAGGATACCAGAACAGATGGATTATTAGAACCTAATTCTGAAAGCCCTTACTTATGTGAGTAGTGTTTATTCTCTCAGGTAGTCTAACTGACTACTTTCATAAACACTACTCGGGTAAATAATGGTTAACAGGACTGGGCTCCTAGTTTGTTCTAGTGTAGCCATTTCTGTGCTCCAGTTCTTTTCTCAGTGAGGTTTTTGGTATAGTTTCCTATCCAAAAC
Source organism: Mauremys mutica (assembly GCF_020497125.1). NCBI lineage: Eukaryota > Metazoa > Chordata > Testudines > Geoemydidae > Mauremys > Mauremys mutica. The sequence goes on along the minus strand of NC_059074.1, from coordinate 46,311,849 downwards.
TTATTAGAGCTGGGACATTGGGAGGGAAAGAGCCCATACCAATATTCAACTGCATCTGTGAATGGTTCTTACCCCATCCCCCAGCTCTTGTTCTTCATCTCCAAGTGTTCTTGTCAAGTGTGTTTGCCAAGCTGACAGCAACCTTCATGTCCTCCTTCAGCTTCTTCAACCACCTTTTTCTAGGACTTCCTCATAGTTTTGTCCTGTGACTACTAGCTCTTGTACTCTCTGGCCAACATATCCCACATTTTGTTGTCTCATATGACTCAGCCATTCAGTCAATACTCCCTCAACTTTTCAATGATGGGGGCTACCTACATCATTTTTGAACATTTTCAAATACTAATTTTCTTTCCCTGATCCTCCCCTTCCAAAACCCAGCCAAACCAGATACAATGGTGACTGTTTGATAGTATCATAATTCAGGTTAGTACAGTAATAAGGCCAGACCCTGAGCCCCTGCTCCATTTCCTTTGTGCCACTCCCATAGTGCCAAGGAGCCAGAAAGCTGCCCTAACAAGGGAGCCAGTGATTCTCCTGGCCTGAGGGAATGTCTGGCTGGCATAGAGCCGGTAAAACCAGCACCCAATGGGAGTTGTTACCAGCCAACATAAGTTAGAGCAGTCCTGAGTCTGCTCTAACTTACCCCAGAGGCCAAAGCAGCTCCAAAACTGCTCCCAAGATTGAGGGAGTGCACATTGGTCAGACCCATAGATCTGGCATAACAACAGTAGTCAGCTAATTTTCAAAATGCAGCCTTACTTTTTGTGACTGATAATAACTGTGTAAATAATTTTGAGGGTCCAAATACCAGCATGTTGACATCAAATTACCATATGAGGTCTACACACCTTTATTTGAACCTGCAATTTATTGTGCATTTACATTTATTTGCAGGCACAAAAGGAGAACCCAGCTCGAGGCTTTTAAAAAGGAAAAAATAAAAAATAAATAAGCAGGCCCTATGTATGTGAGTATCAAAAAAATGATGCCAAATAAAACTGCAGCCTATACTCCAGATTTCAAGTTAAACATCTGTTAAGGAAGAAATATCCCATGGAAAAATACCATACTTCAGCCATCATTTTAACCACAAAGTTATAGCTCCACCATAATGAGTGTAATTATAACATTGTGAGTACAATGATACAGATAATGGCCAGTCAGTATTTCCACTATAAACCCTAATTTGAGGTTTATAATTTTGTGAAATACAATTATTTCCGGCTGGAATACCCAGCAGACAGATTCCCAGCCCAACAGCAATTTCTTTGGGTTCATTTACAAATTCAAACAAAATTGTTTCTGTTCAAAATGACAGACCATTATTGATTGCTTGCTTAGGCCCCATCCTCACTGTAATATTATTTAACTGCACTTTTGTACCATTCAAAAGCCTGGTCTCCTGATCTGATTGCAAGTAACACAGGTCAGTGTATATCCACAGCTGGGAAAATTTAGGCAGCTATCCCATAGTGCATTAGCAGAGGATACAGGTCCCAAAGGACATGCACACAGAACAGCAGCAGCAATACATAAGGCAGTGAACTCTGGAATGTCCTACTGCAGAGCTAGGAGGAAGGAGAATTGGCCAGACTCCACAGGCACAATTAAGAGGACCTGTCCATGCTGCTAAGAAGAGTTCAAGGAACCAGTTACAGGAAGACAACTAGCCATGGGACAGTCTGGGTGTCTGGCAAAGACAAACAGTTGTTAGTTGCCACCATTTTAATCATGTTGTCTATGACACAAATCTTATAAACAGATGGTAACAAACTTTTTTGAAAGTTGTAATGTGGGTAGGGCCTTAATAACCTGATTCACAGGAAGGAGGAATGAAAATCACAGAATAAGTATAATGGACTTCTAAAAAGCAGGCTAAGAGACTCAGAGAACAGGTAGGCAAGGTCCCCTGGGAGGAAAATCTAAGGGAAAAGAAGAGTTTAGGCGAGCTGGCTGTTTCGCAAAGGGACAATATGAAAGGCATAACAGCAAAACTAGCCCGATAAAAATGGAAGATAGGAAAAATAGTAAGAGGCCAATATGGCTCCATCAGAAGGTCTTTAATGACCTGAACATCAAAAAGGAATCCTAGAAAAAGTGGAAACATAGATGAATTGCTGAGGAGGATTACAAAAGAATAGCACAAGCATGGAAGTACAAAATCAGAAAGACTAAGGCACAAAATGAGTTACACCTAGCAAGGGACACAAAATGCAATAAGAGCAGGTTCTGTAAATAAACTAGGAGCATGAGAAAGATGAAGGAAAGTGTAGGTCCTCCACTTAGCAGTGAAGGAGAGCAAATAACAGATGACATAAAGAAGGCTGAGGTGTTTAATGCCTATTTTGGTTCAGTCTTCACTAAATAGGTAAATTATGAGTAGATACTTTACACAATTCATATTAACAATAAGGGGGAAGTGAAAGAACAGGTTAAGAACAATAAGCTGGAGCAGGGAAAGAACAAGTTAAAGAATATGTAGATAAGTTAGATGTAATCAAGTCAGCAGGACCTGATGAAATTTATTGTTGGATACTTAAGGAAGGAGCTGAAGCAAACTTGGAACCATTAGCAATTATCTTTGAGAACTCATGGAGTAAGGGTGAGCTCCCAGAGGACTGGAGAAGGGCAAACATAGTGCCTGTCTTTAAAAAGAGGAACAAAGAGGACCCAGGTAATTATAGACCAGTCAGCCTAACTTTAATGCCTGGAAAGATGCTGGAACAAATTATTAAACAATCAATTTGTAAGCACATATGGCTATACATAAAAGTCAACATGGATTTGTCAAGAATAAATCATCCCAAACCAACCTAATTTCCTTCTTTGACTGGGTTAGTGATCTAGGGGATAGGAGGAAGCTGTAAATATTATATATCTTGATTTTTAGTAAGGCTTTTGACAGAGTCCCGCATGACAATTTTGTAAGTAAGCTAGAGAAAAATGCTCTAGATAAAATTATTATAAAATGAGTGCACAATTGGTTGAAAGACCATATTCAAAGTGTAGTTATCAATGGTTCGCTGTCAAACTGGGGTGATGTATCTAGTAGGATCCTGCAGGGGTGTCCTGGGTTTGGTACTATCCAATGTTTTTATTAATGACTTGGATAATGGAGTGAAGAGCATATTTTTAAAATTTGTGAATGACACCGAGCTAGGAGGGGTTGCAAGCACTCTGGGGGACAAGATTAGAAGACAAAACAACCTTGGCAACTGGAGAATTGGTCTGAAATCAGCAAGATGAAATTCAATAAACAAAGTGCAGAGTACTAAACTTAGGAAAGAAAAATCAAATGCCCAGCTACAAAATGGGGACTAGCTGGCTAGATGGTGGTACTGCTGAAAAGAATCTGTGGGTTACAGTGGATCACAGATTGAATATGAATCAGGAGTGTTGTATGTAACACATAGAATCATAGAACCACAGGGTTAGAAGGGACGACAAGGCCAGTTCCAGGCACCTCATTTTAGGAAAAAATGTGGACAAATTAGAGAGAGTCCAGAGGAAAGCTACAAAAATGACAAAATATTTAGAAAACCTGACAAATGAAGAAAAGTTAAAAAACTGGGCATGTTTTCTCTTGAGGAGAAAAAAAGACTTAGGGGGACCTGATAGTCTTCAAATACATTAATGGCTGTTATAAAGAAGATGGTGATCAATTGTTTTCTGTGTCCACTGAAGATAGGACAAGAAGTAATGGGCTAAACCTTCATCAAGAGAGATTTAGGTTAGATATTAGTAGGAAAAAATAACTGTAAGGATCATAGAAATGTAGGTCTGGAAGGAACCTTAAGAAATCATCAAGTCCATCCACTTGCGCTCAGGCAGGACCAAGTAAACCTAGACCATCCCTGACAGGTGTTTGTCCAATCTGTTCTTAAAAACTTCTGAAGTTGGGTGTTTAACTACTATTATAATTAGAAAGTTTTAAGTTTATAAACATATCTTTCACTCCATTACCCAAGTCATTAATGAAAATATTGAATAGTACCAGACTGACCTGGGACACCACTAGTTACTCTCTCTCAGCCTGACAGTGAACTATTGAGAACTTCTCTTTGAGTATGGTCTTTCAACCAGTTGTACACCCACTTTGTAGTAATTAAATCTGCAGCATATTTCCCTAGTTTGCTTATGAAAGTTAAGTACTGGAATATGGTTCCATGGGAGGGTGTAGAATCCCTGTCATTGGAGGTTTTTAAGAACAGGTTAGACAAACACCTGTCAGGGATGGTCTAGGTATACTTGTTTCAGCACACAGGGCTGGACTAGATGATCCCTCAAGGTCTCTAACAGCACTACAGTTCTATGATTCTAGGTCTTACAAGCCAAGCAAGGTCAGCATTCAGATGGGAGATACACAAGGAGAACCCAAAATATAGCTGCAACTACAATACTAGTTATAGCCACGGTTATTGATTCAATAGGTAACACTCTTCCCTCTAAGTCAGTACTGAATCAGTGCTTCAGCATATAAATACTACACCCCTGTGAGCTGCCAATTGTTGGATGTGATGTAAAAATGGTGGGACTGACCACTTGTGGTTATTTAACATCCTCCAGCACTTTTCAGAAGAACTGGGATGTTCATTCCAATTCAGATTCCACACTGTTATTACAGTTGCCCTACCCAAATTCCTCCCACACTTTCAGTTTGATACTGCATTCTTCTTTGTCTCCTATCCTAAACTGTCATGTTTTGTCATTGGGTTGTTAAACAGTTGCTATGTTCTACTCCAGAAGTGGCTGTAATTCAATATTAGTAAATATTTCTGGAAAATTTTTGTAAATTTGGGAGCCTTCATGGGGAGAGGTGCTATATAGGTACAAGGCATCATTATTATTAGAGATGAAAAAAAATTGAAACCATTTGTCTGAATCCCTTGAATCTTGATTTGAATAAAACAGAACCCAGATCCAGTTTCTCCTTTGCAAAATTAACTAAGTGCTGTATTCCTTTGCACTCCCCAACTCTTACTACAGGAAACCCCTTGAATAATGCACCTTCTGGGGTTATCTTATTGGAAATACTTATTTAGGTACCGATCCTGCAAACACTTATGCACATGCCTAATTTACTTGATTTCAGTGGGACTACTCCCATGAGTAAAGTTATACAATGTGCCTAACTGATTGCAGGATTGGGGCCTTAGTTATTTAAGACATTTGCCAAGTTTTTAAGGGCCTTCCCAGTGTATTGGACAGATTGATTTTACACACACTTCTCTGCCTAAACATTTTTGGTTGCCACTGTGTTAAGGATGCAGAATATTAAGTTTGGCTTCTTCAAGAAACAGAGTTGTTTGACTGTTTTTGTTAATTATCTTTCTAATTCAGGTATTTGAGTTCTGTAGATGTAGTGAGCTCACATTGAGAGAAAAGATATCACAAATTTGTAATCCCAACAGTGTTTGAACTCAACAGCTTTAAAATATAAAACCAGCACTTTATTCTCAGGACAAAACACATTTTCTTAACATATAAATTGGAATGTCAAGGTGTTGTTATGGTCAGTGGAGGGAGCCAGTTGTTCCTTCGATTCAATACAAACATACTGAGAATCACAGAGAACATTATTTTAAGTTTCATTGAATGGTAAAGGTTACCGAGTTCACAATGAAGTCCATATTTCAGACCAAGAGCTAGATGCAAGCAAACTATGGAAGGAAGCAGACTGAAATGTAATTTGGCTCAACTGCTGCAAAGGACCCCTGCTCTCTGAAGGCAAGCTCTGCCCTGGCCTTAATGACCGTGAGGATAGGTAAGCTAGCTCAATAGGTGCACACAGCAGCTAAGCAGACAGGCCACATTTGGGCCCCACTGAGAGTGCGTATATGCATGTGTGTGCATGCCTGTGTATATGCATGTATGTGTGTGTCAGTGGAGAGGGAGGCACATGGAAATAAGCTTCCCATCCCCCTGAATGACATCCACTGTCCTAGATGGCCCTTTTTCCCCACTGTGGAGATGCCTGCAAGTGGAGGTGATGGTGAACTCTCTCAGAACCCCTCAAAGCAACAATTTTTTGGTGGGAGCGGCACTGAGGGGGAAAGGGGGGTTCCACTGCCCTCCCAGACTGCCTGCATAAGGCAGTGTCTTTGGGCTGGTGGGCCCTGTTGTTGGTTGGCAGCTCATTTTCAGATTTTTTGCATGGCTCTGGTGCTGGACAGCATGAACTATTTCATCTCCCCTCTAACTGTCTCCCCATTATATCAGAAACTACTCAGAGAGAACATTAAAAGGACACACCACCTCCTCTGATGTCTCTCACTGCCTCATACAGTAGTAGGCAGGTTTCTGCCTCTTAGGAGGGGATGGGTGGGGTGGGGTAGGGCAAGGCAGGACTGGGCAACAGTAAAACATTTCTAAGATCACTGCCTAGGAATATCCCCTTTCCCTCCCTCTATAGTATATTGCTGATGAGCAAACCAGTGTCAGGATAAACCTTATTTATTATGAATAGAACTATGTACAGAAATGAGGTAACAAACTTTCTACTGTTTGCTGTAGCTGCAGCCTGCATGTGCCCTGACCTGGGCTTCTTTATTTCTGCCCCAATAGGAAGTTTGTCCCAGGAAACCAAAGGCTGCATCTAAAGTGTGCAGGAAGTGTGGCATTTCCACATTTCCTGCAGGACTTCCTCTATAGCACATCTTCTCTTTTTAAAAGTTTTCTGAATTAACTCTCCTGGTTTCTTAAACACAACCCAAATACATCTTGATCAGGGCACTTCAGCAAGCCTCCTTATGTGCTGTATTGCAAATCCTCTTTAGTCAAATCTTTGTCTGTAACCAATTGTTCAGTCTCATGGTCAATAACATGGTCAGTTTGTCAATTGTTTTCACCTTGTGCGTCTGTTGTCACTTCATTTGTCTCAACCAAGTTTTCAGATATCTTCAGCAGATGCTTACGATTCCTTCGTAAGATTTTCTTTGATCTATGTATGAGTATGAGCCAGGTGACTCCTCTTTGACCATTGTGGCTTTGACTGGCTAGTGCCCATCATGCCAAATTCTCACTGAATCATTGCTTTTTAACTGTGGAAGAGGTCTTGCTCCTTTATTGTAATATTTTGTCTGATTGTTCTTTCTGAGTCTTTTCTTCACTATCACAAACTCCTTAGTCATCCTTTGTTTTTGTCCCGTAGCCGGTAATCAAGTATTTATAAATCTGTTATAGAGGAGTTCAGCTGGTGACTTTCCACATTTCAGCAGTGTAACACTGTAGTTGTGTAGTGCTAAATATGGATCTTCTCTAGCAACCACTGCTTTTTTGAGCAAATTCTTCACTATATGTATTCCACATTCGGCTAATCCATTGGCTTGAGGATATCTGGAACTAGATGTCTCATGATGAAAGTCATACCTTTTAGCAAAGTCCAGTAATTTCCTAGTCTTGAACTGTAGTCCACTGCCAGTTATTACTGTTCCTGGAATTCCATGACTTGCAAATATTACCCATGCCTGCTTGGTGTGGCACTCTGTCCTCCTCTAGTGGCATCTACACCAGTTAGAGACTGATGAGTCTGCTACAGCCTTGGGTAAGAGATTCATCTTTTAGCTCATGGAGTAGGAGCTTATGCATTAAGCTCCAGAGGTCCCAGGTCTGATCTCGGCTGCCGATGGCCAGGCTCTGTTGACATTACACAAATACAGATTTAATGTCTGTGACAACTGTCGCTGCAGTAGTATCTTCAAGTCTGACTACTGGGAAATTGCTAAAATAGTCCATTATAACCAGGCGATTGTGTCTTCCCAAGTAGAACACGTCAGTTCCAACTTTGTCTCATAAACTGAGAGTTGTTCATGCAGTATAATTAGTTCTTTCTGTTGGGAATCTCTGCAGTTCTGACATGTTCCACACTTGCTCACCATTTCTCCTGGTACTATTCAGCTGTGGCCAGATGAAAATTTCTCTCTCTCTCCTTTTTGATTTTGTCATTCCCAGGTGCCCTCTCTGTATTGGTTCTAATATTTTCCTTCTCATCGCTGTGGGAATCACAATCTGTGTTTTCTCCAAGAGCACTCTTGAGATCACTGAAAGCTCATGTGTCTAGTGGGAATTTGTAGGTGGAAAGTGTTGATTTTTTCCTCTATTGCTTGTATCACTGCTTGCAGCATTTCATCTTTAGCTGTCTGTCTCCAGTTCATCCCATATGCCTGGAGATATAACACTTTAATCTTGTTCACATACATGTTTTTGCTTCTTCCAGATCATCAGGCTGTGTATCATCAGATGAAGCACATGTTCTTGAGAGCGTGTCTGCCATTACTAAAAGGTGTCCAGGTAGGAATTCTAGAGTCACATCATACTTGTGTATTTTCAATAGTAGATGCTGTATCTTTGGAGGTGCTTCTACAAGTCCCTTTTTGCATTATTGTAATCAGTGGCTTGTGATCCATTTCTGCTTTGAAGCTACATCTATAGATAAAGTCATGACATTGTGTATATCCATACATCACTTCTGACACTAATAGTACTGGCCCCAGCCCTCCTTCTGAGGCATCCGTGGAGAGTTTGATGACTTTCAACAGGTTAAAAAATTGCAGCTGTCAGAATATGCTTTAAAACAGTTAACTATCTGTTATGCTCTTGCATTCATGCTCATTTGGTGACCTGGCAGAGGAGACGGAGGCGGTGAGTTGAGCAAGCTGTATAGTTAGGTATGAATTTGCTGACATGATTCAACATGCCTATCAGTCTTTGAATTCTTGGCATGTTCAGTATTGCTTGAATCATTGGTTTATCATGCAAGGTTCCCTTGGCCGTCAGTCTCTCTCCTAAGGATGTTATTCTTGTTGTTTGAAATTGACATTTGGCCTTATTTAGTTTAAGGTTATTAACTCTCGCAATTTCCAGTACTCTCCTCCGTCGTTCTTGATGTTCAATGGCAGTATTGCTCCAAATTACTACATCATCAATGTACATGTGCATGCCTGATAGTCCCCGTCCTTCTTTCCTCTACAATTACTAAGGCGTTAACCCAATCTTTTGGGTCCACTGTACTCCAAAGCATACCATTTGCTGTCATGTTTTGCAGCTCTTCTTCAGCCTCCTCCTTAAGCCTTGTGGAACTTTTCAAGTAGCATGTACCACAGGTTTTGCATCTTCTCTTAACTAAATCTAGTATGTTACTGGGAGGCACCTATTGCCTGTGAATACATCTTCATACAATGCTATTAATACTCTCATTACTGGTTCTGTGTTGTCTTTTTGTCTCTCCATGGTATGCATCCTCTTAACCAGACCAAGCTCCTCACGCGTGTATAGGCCCAAGACTGGTGGCTTGCCTCTGTGTACCATCACAAACTCTTGTTTTATCATTTTCCCTTTGTATTAAAGAGTCAGTGTGCACTCTCCCAACTCTGGAATTGTTCCTTCATTATAGTCTATTTCACAAACACTTCTAACATTTCTTCTTTCATATGGTCCTTACATCTATTTCAGTTTCTGTTATTACATTTACTTGTTCCCCGTGTCTATCTCGTCTATCACGTAAGTGCCATTTGTGCACAATTTAAGTACCCAATCTTTTGCATTTTCAGCATCCTCTGCTATTGTGCTTAAGGACAGCTCTTCCTCTTCACTTAAATAATCACTTTCTGCACTTAATACATGCTCTTTCCTGTTTCTCTGTACATTTTAGCATACTGGTTGGTTTTATTATAGTGTCTACGTATTTGCCTGAATGCTGGGCATTTCCTATACTCATGCTGGTTGCCACATCTCTGGCATTGTTTCCTGCTTTCCATGTTTCTGTTCTTGGCCAATTTAATTTCTGTGAACTTTTCCCTGGCCGGTTTAGATATAGTACTCACAGTCATGTGCATTGTGCCTGTCTATGCTTTTTATTTCTGTTCCTATGCATTCTGCTGCTTGGCATACACATATTGCCCTTGCTAGTGTCAGATCCTTCTCCCTTAGTAACTGTTCATGGAATTTTTATTGTTATACTTCTCTTTTTATTGAGTCTTTTAATATTCCATATTCACAGGACGACTTTTTAGTTTTAAGACTCTGACAGACTTCTCTACTGTTTCTCATTCATTCTGTGTTCTCATCCTGAACATATAAGTAACATTTTTTCTAGGGAAACTGTGGTCCTCAAATATTTTCATTATTTCCACAAGGCTTTCCTCTCCCCTCATCAACCCCACATCCCTTCTGTGTGAAATGCATTGTAGACATCTAGGGCTTCTGTGTTTCGCAGTTAAGAGCAGAGCAATCTTTTGCTCATCCTCCAGTTTCATGGCTTTCATATACCACTAAAACTGCGGTTAGACTGTTTCCAGGCATCTTCAGCATTTCCCCTGATTCTCAGGGGTGAGGGGAAGTAGTAGCAATGCACAGGCTCTGTTAGCAGCCATTGCAATGTTGTCTCTCACTGGGTCTCCCAGCACATTGTGCCTTCCGCTCCTGGTGCCATGTAGTATCTTACTGACAAGCAGACTGGCGTCAAGAGAAGCACTGTATTCTGAATAGAGCTATGTACAAAAATGAGATTAGACTTTCTACTGCTCTGTGGAGCTGCAACCTGCAGCTGTCCTGTCCTGGGCTTTTTCATTTCTGCATCAGCTGGAAGTCCGTCCCAGGAAACCAAAGACTTTATCTGGAGTGTATGGAGTATGTGGCATCTCTGTGCTTCCTGGAGGACTGATTCGGGATGCATGTTCTGTGAGTGTTCTTCATGTATGTGGAACAAGAGTCTCAAGATTTAGGCCAACAGGTTTTGCTTTTTCAGCAAAAAAGAATATATCAGTAAGTATTTTGGTGATACATGTCTTCACACAGGGAAATGACTATCTAGAGCTAATGTTAGAGTAATTAGATCTATATAATCTAACCATCAGACTCATCACCATACTATTTCAGTGCCTCCTGGGTAAATTAAATCCTTGTAGAGTGTCCCTTGTGGACTTAATGGAGTCTTCTACTTTTCTTCCTCTGTTGTAGGAGGATCTGCTTGGATTTCTGGTTTTTGAGAGGTGGGTAGGTCTAAGTCATACCCATTATGGTGGAAAAGCTGTAACCACAAAATACACAAAAGTTCCAGCATTTGGTATTGGCAGGCTCCCTCCAAGATTCTGGATCAGAAACATTATTCTAGTACTAGTCCTTGTTTTTTAGCTTCAACTCACCACTGGCCTCTCTGATTCAGTTATGTTGTAAGCACCTAGCCCTATCACAATCTATTAACAACAACACAGGTGAACTGAATTGTCTTTTCATAACCTAACTTATAGCAAAATTTGAGTGGCTTCTTGTATTTAAAACAAATCAACTCTTCTTCTGTGTTTTGAGACTCTATTTAAAGAGAAAATCCAATATATTTTCATTTATATTTCTTAAATTTCTTCCATGTTGCCATTTTTAAGGCTTAATGTTCATGTACTATATAAAGGATGGTTGTTCCTTGTACAGAACAGTGTTATCTAGTGTACCATGATCTATTTACTGAGAACATTTTAATAAATAAACCACAGACTTGAACCCCTGAACCCTTCTAAACCAGCCGATTCCCATGGGGAGTTCAGGAGTTTTTATGGACGGATACTGTGTTCTCATGAGAATTTTATTAGCATTCATTGACTCAGGATTGACTAGGAAGAAAATTTATGAGGCTACATGGGAATTATCTCATCTTTCCTTCCAACACCCTAAGACTTCATTTTATAAAGACTTTTTTGCACTACGTTATTAAATAGCAAAAGTTTAATAAAATGTCTACTGCTATCAATGATTTCTCAGCAAGTCACCATAGCCAGTTAGCTTTACCAGCTCTTCAGTTTTCACTTTATCCTGAGGGAAGAGGAAGGGATATTTGTTAAGTGAAAAAAGTTGGTGAAAAACAGACATTACTAAATGCAAAGAACTGTTTTTAAACATGTTAAGTAGTGACTAACAATGAGCCCATCATATATATTCCTATCCTATATATTGTTTAGACTCGTGAATATTCTCTAACATTCTTCCTTGCTATTACATTTAAATTTAGAACAATGATTGTATTTTGAAATATTGTAGATGCTCATTATCCTGTTTGAAATTTAACTTAAAATGCTGCTGTTTAGGATCATGTATTTGAGCTGGAAATGTGCCTAAACCCAGAACTGAGATCTGTGGTAGTGAACTACACAGGAAGTGGTTTAAGCAAAACTCTCTTCTGGGGATATGCCAACATTTCATTACATTTTGTATACTAAAGATTAGAGCAGTGGATCTAGGGGTCTTGGCCAACCTAGTTTAGTTAAGAACATTCTGCCTACTTCAATTCTCCCTGCAGTTTCCATTGTCTATGGTATTGTTTGCTTCCTTTCTTAAATCACTTCTGCACTCTTTCACCCACAACTGAAATGTAGCCACTTCTCAGGTAGAGTGCAGAAGTGATTTAATATGTATGTATATATATATATATATATATATATATATATATATATATGCACACACACACACACAATATTAAAATTCTATTATATTTCCTTACTCTTTTGTTTCAGTCCCAGACCCTCCCCCATAATCTAATCAAAAGAGTGAATGAGCTCTTTAATCTCAATGCTATGTTACAAATCTCTTCCAGAAAAAAAAACAGAAAAGAGGCCCACAGGATTTGACTGACCACTGACATGATCCTTTCTCAAGATCTTAATGCTTCATACATGATAGCTATCCACAAAGGGTCAAAATGATCACTGGTATTACTCACTAACAGGTCCATATTTGAACCAAAAGATGAGTTATCCAAGCATGGGAAAAAATATAAATAATTCCAAATACCTCTAATCTTTAGAACTTCATAACAGGAAGGAGTGGACAAGACAGGTATGATACCTCTGTCAAGGCAGTTGGTCTCTGTATTTCCAAACATTTAAGCAAAGCAACTCAGACCATATGTGTTGTGCCTAAAAGAAAAGTATTCCACAGCTAACATTTAACGTCCCGTCAGTGATTGAAATGGTAGGAAAGAACATGCAAGCAGAAGCACATATCATGTAAACTCTTAAACAAAAATATGTAGCTTAGGCAGTGTGCTGGCTGCAAACCAAATTGGAAAAGTTTTAAAGATGACCTCACAGCCAAATGTCATCTCTAACCTCATATTTATATCTTATGTATTTGACTAAATCTCCCTCCCTTTTGTTTGACAAATCATGTTCCAGGATTTTAATTCCCCCACTTATGTTCTGTGGGATCATAACCAATTTGCAGCTGAATCATTATTCTGAAAACTTTGCTGAATATGTAGGATTCATTTCACATTCCAGTTACACTTGTAGATAGAGATTTTCAAAGATCCAAAGTGGAGTTATATGCCCGATAACCATAGACTTTCAAGGGGAGTTAGGTACTTCTAAAAGTTGTATGTAATGGGGTGTAGCTATACCTTATTTGGAAAACCAATGGGACTTGCGCTCTTAAAACTTTTAGGGGCTTCTGAAAACCCTATGTAGTTGTGTATTATTGGAAAGATTTTTAAAGTATCTAACTCCCCTCTGTACCTTTGAAAATCTCCCCCATAATACACAACTCACATAAAGGTGATTTTCAGACTTACCAGAAAGATTTAGGAGCACAAATCCCACTGGTTTTCCAAAGAAGGTCTACCACACACCCCATTACACATGACTTTCAGAAGTAGCGGACATTACTTAAATGATTTAGTGCTTTATCATATTAAAATCAACATGGGTGTTTGTCACCAAATTTTTGTAAAGAGAAGCAAATATTGGACAATGTTTCCTGTTCAATTGTCCAGTCTGCGTCCCTGACAATTAGTGAAAACTATTTTAGCTTTCCTGTATTCTTAGACTATAACTTTTCATCAGTTTACTTTGTCTAGTGGGCTGGATGAAGCAAAGACTAACTTATTGTATCTGGACTATATCATCAGGTTCCAACTGTAATGTCACCATATGTACATCACCTACATTGGCTGTCACACTATTCAGATAATCAAAGATTGCTAAGAAGTGTTTAAAAATTAAAAGGAGAATTTAAATACAACAAACTACGTTTAATTGCTATATCAGTGATTCTGATATCTATTCACACTTCAAGGGGAATTCATTGCCTAGAATAATTTTGTTAACCTCATACCGCTTTGGACAAAGGGTGAATCAGTGACACTAGTCCCACCTTTTCTGTGGGGCACATCCATTCAGCCTTCATAAATCACCATTTCTGTCCAAGTAAGCCAACTTGCTTTCTTTCCACTAACAACCAGAGGAAAGGATCTATCAGTGCTTTACATTAGAAAAGTGCAGACTAGGGGAGAGGGAGATAAAATTAGTAGGAAAACAACCTGCCAGGAAACTAGGTTGGAAGTCTACTAAAGAGTCTACTCAATAAAACATACTCTACTGATATTGTAATTCACATTGCAATGGCAATACATTGCAGAGCATGCTACCTGGTATTTAGGATGCACAAACAAGCACCTAACTCAGGGGTCGGCAACCTTTCGGAAGTGGTGTGCCAAGACTTCATTTATTCACTCTGGTTTAAGGTTTCGTGTGCCAGTAATACATTTTAAGATTTTTAGAAGGTCTCTTTCTATAAGTCTATAATATATAACTAAACTATTGCTGTATGTAAAGTAAATAAGGTTTTTAAAATGTTTAAGAAGCTTCATTTAAAACTAAATTAAAATGCAGAGCCCCCCCGGACCAGTGGCCAGGACCCGGGCAGTGTGAGTGCCACTGAAAATCAGCTCGCGTGCCACCTTCGGCACCTGTGCCATAGGTTGCCTAGCCCTGACCTAACTAAAATTACGCTACCAAGACCATTTACAAACAAGAACCCCTGTGCCTTGCTGCGAAAGACCATGTAGCTCTCACTCTTGTACTATCATTGCGAACAGTCTTCTACAATGAAAGTAATAAAGTGAGGAAAACCCTAAACAAATCTTTCTAATCAGGTGCCTTTGAATGGAAGAATCCCTTTTTCATGTACAGACTGGGAGGCCTACAAATGTTTTTTGAAACACGAGACTAGGCAGCTATTTCCCTTCGCAGTTTGCAGAAGGAAAACAGAAAGAAACTTCAGCCTTCATGATTGTGTAACAGTGTTAGAGCGCAAAACCAAACATGCTTTTTCCAGCTTCACTTTAATGGTTAAACTTATGTTCGTAGGCAGTGAAACAGCAGAGAAATTTGAACTCCAGGTCACAAAAGAAACACATATGAATAGTTGAAGAATTTATGCTTTTAAAGCTGCAGCATAGGATTATTATTTGTATTTTAAAAATTCCCAGTTTTAAGACAATTATTTTTAGAGAGGCAGAATCAGTATAACTTTTCATTTGACAAAATGTTCATTAAATACATTGGAAACATAGTGCGACAATTTGTTTCTATTGGCACAGCCATGTTATCTATCTTTTCAGACTTATTTTTGTTGGCATTTTCAGTCATATTTGACTTAGTAGTTCATAAAAAAAAGTTAATTGCTAAATAGTGGCTTTCTGGGACTCAAGAATCAAAAGTAGTTAACGCTCCTCAGAGTTAAGAAGAACAGACAGAGTGGAAATGATGTTCAGCATTTTACACAGTGTACCGTGGAGAAATGAGATGCAATTATCTCCCCCTACACAGAGTAACATAAGAAACATGTCAGTTTAGATTTAAAGTCGGCAGCCATTCAAAATACTGACAGACTTTTGAAAATTATGGAAATTCATTATCTTAGTTTCTCTGTACGTTTTTGTACAAGAGTTTTACATGTGCTCCAAGATTTGCTCATTCCCAATGTTCCTCTTTCATTCCCATCATTATTAATGGTTACTGCAAGAGCCTTTAACAGCGCGAGGAATCCCCTCTCCCCCCCATACTCTAGGCATTGGGTGACACATAGTAAAAGGCAATCCCTGCCTCAATGATCTTACAGTCTGTAATAATAGATAAATCAAAAGGTAGCAGAAAGGAAATATTGTTATTCCCATTCTAAAAGATGGGGAACTAACACACAGAGATATTCAGTGACTTGCCCAAGGTCACAAAGGAAGCTTACAGCAGAGCTAGGATTTGAACCCAAAAGATCCTGAGGCCCATGCCATTACCATAACCACTAGGCCACTCTTTTTCTCAGCTGTCTTCTTTCCATGATCATTCTGTTGGGGAGCTCGGCATGAGCTCCTTGCACAGTCAAAGACCATATATGCACACAAGGCTTGAGACAGCTCCTCCGTACTGATGGTATTTACCAGAACTAATACAAAGAGATTGGGGCCACATGTGAACCAGTCTCCACCAGTCCTGGAAACACTCTGGTCAATATCTAATTCATAAAACAGATCATAGCTCCGTCCTGTCAACTCAGGCCCTCTAAGTGTTGGCGCATGTTCCTCTTTTTTGGGGGGCGGGGGAGGGGGGAGGGGGGAGGACGGGGAATTGAAAGTATTCCACCACTTCTTGTCACCACCCCCCATGCTCTTCAGTAGTTGCCTAGCAAGTCCTGGGGTAGTGGCTGCAGCCTGCGCCGACCCACTGGTAGCAGTGTACATGACTTCTGTGGGAGGAAGCCTGCTAAGCAGCCAGATAAGGGGAAAGTGTGAAAGTTCTGTGGGAAATACTATATTGTAGCTTTAAGGTGAGCAACTATAAAATGAAGTGGAGGGGGAAATAGTGCACATGGCGTGTGTGTGTGTGTCCTGATTCACCCCTCTGTTACTCCAGTTTTACACTGGTGTAACTCCATTAACCTGGCTAGGTTTCACTAAAGTATTGTGTGCAAATATATTTTTTAAAGATTGTCTGCATGTGGCCACAATAAGGCAAGTTGTCACCTGTAAGTCAATGGGTGTTTTGCCATTTAATTCAATGGGGTCAGGACTGGGGTAATGCACAAGGGATTAGATGCACAGCTCTAGCTAGTGTTGTTAATGGAAGTTCTGTTCCCGAGCCTATATACACTAGAAATGTACCCCTCAGTTAGACAGCTCTGTCCTGTGGAGTGATGCTGCTAAAACCATGTGAAGACCAAGCGTTGAGCAGTGGGGTAATGGCTGTGGCACAGGTGTCCTGCAGGGAAGTACTAACCTCCACGTGTAAAGTATTCTCAGGATACTCTGCTAAAAGGGTGGGAGAAAGAGAGCCACTATGGTTCTGTAAAAAACCTGCCCTTATCCAGAGGGTAGCCTTTTAGTCCATCTGTAAGAAACACCAACTTTCCCCCCTTGCAGATCACCTGAAAGAGGTCATGCAGACTGAAAGCCAGCTCTGATAACACTCATAAAAATTGTAATATATATCTGTATTAAAGGAAACAACGCATCTTAATGCACAGGGCAATGAATGGGGCATCAGGAGACCATGGTTCAGTTCCTGATACTGGCCTTGCTGGGTGACCTTGGCTACATTATTTCTCTCTCCAGGCCTCAGTTTCTCCCTTTGTAAAGCTTTGGAATCCACAGTCTAAAAGGTTTAAGTGCTATTGTTATTAAAGTCTCCAGCATTCCAATGGACGGTGGGAGGCAGGCTTTAGGGTTGTTGTGCCCAAGAAAGCTGGAGTCAGCTCCCTAGTCTATTAGAACAAGCACCCCTGTTTTCTGACTTTAAGAAAATCTTAATCTTCATTTAGAAAGCTTCTCAGTGCCATCACGACTGCTCAGTGTTGTCTGCACTTTTTGCATGAGTGGTATGCATTGTAATTATCTGAGTGCCTGTTGAAGTATGCTTGCGTGAAATAATAACTAACCGGCATCCCCTGGGACTCTCATAAAAGCAAGATGTGTATCTCAACAAGGCAGGCTCTCTGAGAGCAAACGTTTTAAATAAATAACTCGCCTCTGTATGCCGTTTAATGATAAAAGGGATGTATTGTATTTATACAGCTATATCTTCTCCAGCAGGCTGGTTGGACAGCTGCTCTCACTATCTGCATCTGTATTTGGAATTTTTATCTTTATTCAGCTTTGACGCTCACTTATCAGGGACAAGTGTCTTTTCTTTGCACACAAACAAATGTAAGCCAGGCAACGTATGAATGTTACCCTAGGGAGAATGCGACATTCTTGTTTGGTGTATAAACATCAAATTCCCAATCATTTACTGATGCCTTTCTGGACTCCCAGGCCCACTCCCATCCCTAAGCCTCTGCTGCTGCTGCCCTTGTACATGTCTCAAGTGTACCCTGGCCCTAATCTAGCTAGGTCTGATCAGAACCAGGTCTTCCACCAGCTGCTTTCTACAGCATGATGGCTGCCATTTCACTCACATGGTATAAAAAAAGATTATTTCTGCTACTGCACCAGCCCTCTTGGTGATAGTTGGCCAGTGTGGCTGCAACAATGTGCTAATACGGCTTTCTGGGACACACACAGCACTTCCTTTCACCAATGCTCCAGAGAAGATCTGAGTGGCAAAGGGCAGACACTGGGCTGTGCAGCAGCAGGACAGACAAAGAATTCCAAAGAAATGAAAGGCCATAAAAGTATGTAGATAGATAGAGACATTATCATTTATGATTACAGGCCAAGCCACCGAAAGTCCCTGAATTTTTTAACAAAAATTCCCATTGTCAGGGTCTCTGGTTCATATGATTCTAAATGAAAAAAGAGGAAACATCCCTACATCCAGTCTCAGGGTCTGTACCACATATTTTATTGAAGTATCTGCCTCAGAGTCTTTACAAAGAAATATTACCTGATAAAACAAGCAGTAAGTTGCTTACCCAATACTTCTTGAAAAGATGCCTCTTCCTCCAGTCAGGCAGGCTCCTTCCAAATTTCTGCCTGGTCTGTGAGAAGGGTGATGCTTATATACATATTCCTATTTCCCAGCAAGCCTTGCCAAAACCCAGGACAACAAATATGGCTGTCATGGATGCCATATATCAGGCTGCCTGGGTCTCAGCTTAGGGTTACCAGGTATCAGTTTTTGACTGGAAAATCTGGTTGAAAAGGGGACCTGACAGTGTCCTGTCAGTACAACTGACCAGACACCAAAAGTTGGTCCTCAATCAGCTTCCATTCCATTGCCAGAAGGGCGGGAAGAGCAGCTGCTGCTGGAGCTGGAGGATCACTCAGGAACTGCCTGGCTCCGGTGGAGAGAGGTACTAGCAGCCAGGGGCAGGGCAGGCTCCAGACCCCAGCGCGCCAAGCATGCGCTTGGGGCGGCGTCCCAGCGGGAGGGCGGCAGGCGGCTCCGGCGGACCTCCCGCAGGCATGCCTGCGGAAGGTCCGCTGGGACCGCGGCTCTGGTAGACCTCCCGCAGACGTGCCTGCGGAGGGGCCGCTGGTCCCGCGGCTCCGGTGGAGCATCCGCAGGCATGCCTGTGGGAGGTTCACCGGAGCCGCGGGGCCAGCGGACCCTCCACAGGCACGTCTGCGGGAGGTCCACTGGAGCCGCGGGACCGGCGACCGCTAGAGCGCCCCCCGCGGCATGCCGCCCTGCTTGGGGCGGCAGAAATCCTAGAGCCGCCCCTAGCCAGGGGGAAGGGATCCTGAAGTGTGGCATTTGAGGAGCAGGGCCAGTGGCCGGGTTCACTGTCCAGGCCCCAGTCTCAGCCTCTTTTGTGCCCTTCCCCCCATCCTGCCCCAGTCACCCCTCCACCACTGGAGCATGGCTCTCCCTCCCTGGTCCTGTTCCAGTCATCTCCCCATCACCAGAGCACAGCTGTTCCTCCCCAGTCCTGCCCCCATCACTCCTTCACCCCCAGAGCATAGCTCCCCCTCCCCCCATCCTGCCTCCATCACCCCTCCACCCTCAGAGAATGGCTCCCCCTTCTTTGCCCTGCCCCTATCCCCCTCTACCCCTGGAGCATGGCTCTCCCTCCCCCCATCCTGTCCCTGTCACCCCTCCACCCCTGGAGCACAGCTGTTCCGCTCCTGTCACCCCTCCACCTCAAAGGAGGGCTCCCCTTCCCCCCTAGCCTGCCCCCCATCACCCCTCCACTCTCAAGCCTGGTTCTCCCACCCCCCGTCCTGTGCTCATCACCCCTCCACCCCTGGAGCGTGGCTCTCCCATCCCAGTCCATGATAAATTCCATGATAATAGGAGAGAGGTCAGCTGGAGGCTACTAATAACCAGTCTTGTTTTTCCCTACTGAGGGAAGAGAGGAGTTTCAGCCCACCCTCCTCAAGGAACTCTGCCCTTGGGCCCTGAAGCAGGGGTTGGCAGGAAGGGCTTCTTTATAAATTGCAGTCTGTTTTTCCAAGACAATTCCCTTCCCCTTTTTGGAAATGCTTTCCCTCCCTGTGATACAAGTGTTACTACAGCCAGACCTGGAACAAGAGTGTTCCGCTTACAAGCCTCAAAGAGCATATATAACCCAGCACATTTACTATCCATTTAAATATGGCCTTTGCCATTAGTATCTGAGCAATTCACAGTCATTAATTAATTCACCTTCATAATACCCCTGTGAAGTAAGGAAGTATTGCCTCCATTTCACAGACAGGGAACTGAGACACATGGATTAAGTGATTTACCAAGGTTTTACAGGGAGTCTACATCTGGGCATCATTGGGAATCCTGGGCACCAATCCTGTGCAATAGACCACCCTCCTTCCAGGGATCCCATTACACCCAAAAGCAAGCTAGGCATTTTATAGACATGTAACCAGAGCTTAATTTGTGCCAGGCTTGCTGGTGCTGAGCCTCAGCACCTCTTCTGTCAGTGGTGTTTAGTAATGCATGCAATCTACACCTCCATGCAAGGCATGACCTCGCACCTACAGTGCATGTGAGGTCACACTCTGTGGAGGATGCCATTTTTAGCCCTGGCACCTCTTTCTTTACAAAGTAACAACTACATGTAATGAGAGAGAGCCCTGAACCAAGTTGCTTACAATCAATTTAGCTAGTTTATATGTAAAGAGAGAGTGGGAGAGAGGAGTTAAAGACAAACACCTCATTGGAAGTGATGGGTGAATGCCCCTTTCACTCAAAATAGTTGTGAGACAGGGCCTTACCTAAAATAAAGCCTAATAGACCCCACCCGGGAGTTTTGGATTGTGTAGGCCGAGGAGCTTTTTGTCTGAGTATCATGTGACTGCCAAAAGCTGGAAGGGGAAGCGCTGGGACTCTGGATATATGAACCATTGATCTGACACAGTATGGCAGTGTGTGTGTGTGTGTGTGTGTGTGTGTGTGTGTGTGTGTGTGTGTGTGTGTGTGTGTGTGTGTGTGTGTGTGTGTGTGTGTGTGTGTGTGTGTGTGTGTGTGTGTGTGTGTGTGTGTGAGAGAGAGAGAGAGAGAGAGAGAGAGAGAGAGAGAGAGAGAGAGGAAAACACACAGAAACTGAGGACAGACATGAACAGAGAAATAGAAGCAGGGGGAGGGGGACAAGAAAGCCAAGCAGTAGCTGGTGAGCACTGTGTGACCCTGGAAAAAGCTAAAGAGTGTGTTTTTGGGTCTGTTGGCTAAAGAGGCTTGGGACTGTAAAGTAAGAAAATGCTCCTTTTGTTCTTGATGCCTCTTGC
Source organism: Mauremys mutica (assembly GCF_020497125.1). Taxonomy (NCBI): domain Eukaryota; kingdom Metazoa; phylum Chordata; order Testudines; family Geoemydidae; genus Mauremys; species Mauremys mutica. The sequence goes on along the minus strand of NC_059074.1, from coordinate 46,290,425 downwards.
ATTTGGAGAAGCAGGACTTTGTACGTTCCTTGTAATTAAACAAAACTGCATCAAAGAAAGTACCAGACTCCCTCAATTTCTACTTCCAACTGGAACATCCCCAGGGCCCTGAACTTTGACTCGCTGCTTGGGTCGACAAAGGGAACAATAGTTTATATCATGTGAAACTGAGGGTTTGGAGAGAAAATAGGATGATTAAGAAATATGAGCCTTATAGGGCTTGCTGCTCCACTGCCTTGAACAACCATTTACAGCCCTGCAAAGTGGGTATAAAATATTCCAGATCAAAATGGCAGCATTTTACACCTTTTTTGCACAAGTATAAATGATAACATGAGGGGGAAGGTAATGGAGATCCAGGCCCCAAATCTTATTAGCTCTAATGCTCCAAGTGAGAAAAGAGACCCTTAATAGGCAAACCAGGATCCTGTTACCTTGACACTTTAGCTAAAGGCAAAATCAAAGGGGTATTTTGAATGCTAGACTTTGAGAGAGAAAATTGGGAAACAACATCTCCCCTTTCTAGCTCTGGAGTTAACAGATATAGAGGACAATAGCTATTGTACACATAAGAGATTGTTTAAACTCTGCCTGTTCCCAGCCCCCAGACAGTGCACCTGATCAAACATTACATAGTTTGCAATGCTGATGTGATTCTCCACTTTCCTGCCTGATATGAGGATGCATACTGTTGCACCTGCATCATCTAAAGGGACACAGACTATAAAAGATTTGGTTCCTGGGGAGCAAAGCGAGATCACAACAAAACATTTTATCCCAAGGGGAAATTCTGACATTCTGACCTGCCAAGGGGTCAGAGAAGGACTGAAGGTTGGGGGAGTGGATTACTTTAGACAAGTAATCCTTTCCATCTCTGTGGTAACTACACAAGTTGTACAGATTACACCTAGATTGAAGATTACAGGGATTGCACCATTTCTTTTGTTTTAATCTGATGTTTTTCTCAGCTATTCATCATAAATGTGGTTGCTTAGTAAGATCCTTTGAGTCTTAGACTGTTTTATTATGAGTAGCTGTGGTGTTGCCATAGAACCCAGCAGTCTCAGCTGCGATTGGGATTCCACTGGATAGGCACCATAGATACCCGCAGCAAGCAGGGCCGGCTCTAGGTTTTTTGCCGCCCCAAGCAAAAAATTTTTTGGCTGCCCCCCCCCAAACATGAGCCCCCCCCGCCCACCAGTACCCCCCACTCACACCCCCTGTTGCCCCAGCACTGGCCTCCCCCCCAAATGTGGGATCCGCTACCAGCACACTGCAGCCGAGCCCTGGCCCAGCTGTGACTCTGTCCCCATGTGGGTGGAGCTGCTGGGCGGCGCGGAGCGGGAGTACTTCCAGGTGGCGGCACGGCTACGGGGTGGCGCAAAGAACACGGCCCCCTCCGTGGGCTTCGCAGCACTGCTGGTGGCCAAGGTGGATCAGTTAGCGCTCACCGCCCTCACCCTCGACATGCTGGCGGCCAAAGACCTGGAGAGCTCCCTGGACCTGCTGCTCTTCAGCCTCACGGTGCCCTGGCCCAGCCCTGGCAGGAGGGAAGGCGAGGATCTCCGGCTGCGGGGCTACCTGCTCAGCACCGACAAACCCAGTTGGCCGCTCACCTCCTCACACACTCCAGGAGCCCCTCGCCACCATCGCAGCCCGGGCTCGGCTCCAGGGGACCCCGTTTCCCTCCCTCCCCGGCTCCTCTCACACACTGGGTAGGGCCGCCCAGAGGATTTAGGGCAAAGCAATTTTGGGGGCCCCTTCCATAAAAAAAAGTTGCAATACTATAGTAACATGTATTTGGAAATGTAAAAAATAACTAGTGAAAATTAATTTGTAATAATTTGAAAATACACCAAATACATTATTTAAAAACATTAAATGCTTTACTGGTCTGTATACATTTGCAATTACAAAATGGGCTGTTGCTGGGTGATGGTGATGGTTGGTGCCAATGGGCTGTCACTGCCTGGAGGTGGTGCTGCTGTTGCCCAGGGCTGGGTGGGGAGCTGGGCTCTGGGGGGTGCCCGGCTCACAGGGGCTGGGCTCAGGACTGTGAGGAGATGGGGTCGGAGGTTGTCTGGCTCAGAGGGGCTCGCCTCAGAGCTGGGGGTCTGGGGTGGGGGGATGGGGTCGGAGGGTGCCCACCTCAGAACAGCTGGGCTCAGAGCTGGGGGTCAGGGCAGTGGGGGATGGGGTCGGGGGTGTCCGGATCAGAGGGGCTGGGCTCAGAGCTGGGGGTCAGGGCAGTGGGGGATGGGGTCGGGGGTGTCCTGATCAGAGGGGCTGGGCTCGGAGCTGGGGGTCAGGGCAGTGGGGGGAATGGGGTCAAGGAGGAGTCCGGATCAGAAGGGCTGGGCTCGGAGCTCGGAGTCAGGGCTGTGGGGGGAATGGGGTGAGGGGGGTGTCTGGATCAGAGGGGCTGGGCTCGGAGCTGGGAGTCAGGGGTGTGGGGGGAATGGGGTGAGGGGGGTGTCTGGATCAGAGGGGCTGGGCTCAGAGCTGGGGGTCAGGGCTGTGAGGGGGATGGGGCTGTGGGGGTGCCCAGGTCCTAGGGGCTGGGCTTGGAGCTGGGGGTCAGGGCTGTGAGGGGGATGGGGCCGGAGGGGTGCCCAGGTCCTAGGGGCTGGGCTTGGAGCTGGGGGTCAGGGCTGGGCCTGGGGGGTAATGGGGTCGGGGGGTGCCTGACAAACACCTCCCTGAGACCCCCCCAATCCAACCCCCCTTCCCTGGCCCCTGACCGCCCCCCCCACAGAACCTGTGCCCCCTCCCTGCCCCTTAGCCACCCCCTCCCCCGCCCCGGCTGCTTACCCCAGGCTGCTTACCCCCGGCTCACCGCGCGGCAGCCGCATGGCTCCGGAGGGGGCTGAGCTCTTCCCCGCTCAGAGCCGCGTGGGGAGGGGGCGGGGCCGCAAGCTCCAAGCTGACCTCAGCTGCCTCCGCTCGGCCCGGAGCTTGTAGCCCCGCCCCCTGACCACGCAGCTCTGAGCGGGGCGGAGCTCAGCCCCGCCCCCCCCAGCCAAGCTGCTGCTGGGCTGTTTAGGACCCGGGGAACAAGCGGAGGAGGAGCGGCCCGTCTTCTGCAGCCAGGCGGGGCCGCGCTACCGGTAAGGGGCCCCCCCTCTCCCCCAAGCGGAGCCGGTAGCGCGGCCCTGCCTGGCTGCAGGGGACAGGCCGCTCCTCGGCTCGCAGGGGCAGGATGAGCTGGGGCCCCAGCCCCAGCCTTTTGCCGCCCCCTATATTTTGCCGCCCTAGGCAGCAGCTTGTTTTGCTGGTGCCTAGAGCCGCCCCTGGCAGCAAGAGACAGATGCTGCTGCATAGAACTTGCAGTGAAGTAGGTCTAGAACTAAGACAGAGATATTCATAGAATATCAGGGTTGGAAGGGACCTCAGGAGGTCATCTAGTCCAACCCCCTGACCTGCATTTGAATTTTCATCATGCAGGGATGGGGAAAAAAACAAATGATGGTCATTTGTCTGAAATTGCCCAATAAATCTGAGCTACCTTCTGTCAAAAAACAAAAAAAAACAAAACAAAAAACTAACATACAGTTATATGACCAAGGAGTCGTCATGAAAGATACAAACCCCATATTGTAGAGTGTTAGAAGACACTTTCATTTTCATTTAAAGGGAAATTCCAGAGTAGGTTATAACTGATGTGTCAGAATCAGGATGAGAGATTCTCCCATAATCCATTGAAACCTGCTTCCTCAGTTCTGTCTCATTAGTGTTATTTATAAAAATTTTAGCATCTTCATAACGGGGGGAAGAAACAGCCAACCTGCCGAGAAGTGGCTTTGCCAGTAGAGAGAAAATGGGATTGGAAGTGTGCTTGGGATCCATTTGAAATCCCCTTCCAGGTCTGTGACACTTTCATCTCCTGCCAGAGTGACTTTGATTTAGGATCAAAGACGTCCAAGCACCATTCCCAAACACAGACAGCTAAGAACACTACCTCACTGGACCCTTTGGGAACTGAAGGAATATGAAGGGATGAACTCTGCATGGCTCAGACACAAGGTAACAGTTCCGAGGTGATGGGGAAGGAGGGAATCTCTGAGTCACCCCGCCTCCTTCCAGTGTCAGAGAACCTGAAATGACACTTATTTCCCTGACACTACTCCCACTCTGTTATATTTAAATATATTTAAAATGAGAAAAACAGTCAACAAAATAATTGCTGTTCCACATGATCCAGGGTAACATTAGAACAATTGGGAATGAGACAATCTGTCCTGAAAGAGGAAATTGATGACTCAAACTATAATTTTGCACTGGAGGAAGAGTATAAATGTGAATCTCCAGGTTTGTTTAGACAAGAAAATGTGACAGTGGTTGGTCAGATCAGGAGGAACTATGCTAGATAACCCCACCCACTATCCATGCCCCATGTCTTTACTGCAAGAATAGCTGCCTTTTTACATCAGGAAAGCAAACTCAAGCTAGTTAACTCCATGGAAACCACAGTGATGAGGGCCAGGTAGATTTTACCTCAACGTAGCTGGTTGAAGATACTCCCTGTCTCCCCTACTTGGGTTGATGGACATTCCTGGTAGAAAGGACACACACTACCATGACTCCAGGACAATGGAGTTGATAGAAAGGACCACAGGATCCACCCCAAAGACGGGCAGGCTTCAAAAGTGGGCAAATCATGTGTGGGAGCTGAGGGACTACAGTGTGCAAAAGATGCAAACAGCCTTAACGGTCACTACCTGGGAACTGTCAAAAGAATTTAGAAAAAAATTCTTTTGGCAGCTCTAGAGAAGGTTTTTATGGAGTTTATCTCCTTTATGGATTCTTTGATGATAGAGAAGGCCTGAGCTCTGAGTGAACCCTGGCATCATTAACTTTCCCAGTGCAACCCACATTGGCATTCATAAATCGCCCTCTGTGGTCCATGAGGGCCTGCGTAACAACGGAGTAGCACCCTTTGCTGTTTATGTACTCCTGTGCTCCTTGAGGAGGGCAAACTATGGGTACGTGAGTCCCATCAATGGCCCCAGCTCAGTTTGGAAATCTAATTGTCTCAAAGTCAGCAATTACCTCAGGAATATCTTTTATGCTGTCACCTTGGGGTAAACCACATGCCTGATTGCCTCAGAAGCCTCCTTCACCACTTTACTCAGAGTCAACCTTCCAACATCAAACTGGTTGGCCCCAGACCTGTAGCACTGCAGTGTGGCCTGCTTCCAGATGGTTTTAGCACTCTGCTTCTGGACCGTGATGGCCACCCACATTCATGATGTTGGAGGGGTGGGGAAAGCTGTTCACCAAGTTCCAGAAATGTAGCTTTCTTCATGCGAAAGTTCCGGACCCATTGCTGGTCATCCCAGGTCTGCCTGGTGATGTGATTTCACCAGTCTGTGCCTGTAGCCTTGCACCAGAAGTGATTCAACAGATGCATCAAGTGTCATGAATAGCATCAGCCAATTTGAGTCTGCCAGGCCTGGGGGCATTCCTCTGCCATCCCCTTTTCTTTCCGCTCCATCATAAACTGTGTCAGGTATATTTGGTGGGTCAGAAAACGCCATTGAAATGTCCACCACCACCTCACAGGTGCTCTGCCCATTTCCTAACACAGGAGTGAAAGCGCAAGCAAGAGAAGTTCTTCAAAAGGTGCCTCCTCTATGTTACTGGTTCTGGTAGCTGGGAGCTCTCAGACCAAAAGGACTGCTCAGCAGGCTGTGTTGGCAGCTGTTCAAACTTCCAGTAACCTGCAGGGTGGACAGTCAAGTTTTTCCAGAATGCACACCAGTCAAAGAGCTAGAGTAGCCACATTTCAGGAGAGTACTATGGAGTCTGGGGGTATGGTCGGTTTGACTCGGGTCTCCATGCTGCAGCATGAACGCCAGAGCCCCAGGTTACAGCCTGTGTGAGAAAATTCTTACCATAGGGTTAACAATCAGTGTAGACGCTCAAGCTCTGGGTTCTCTAAGTAAGGGTCAGATAACTCAAGTTCCACTCACCAGGGGTTTACATTGCTGTGTAGACACACCCTGTGTGTCCAATGAACCAAAGGTCCCTGCTTTGGCAGCTTCCACCCCTATCAGCTCGAGTCTCTGGCTGGTTCCTCTCTGCAGTTTTCTCCCAAGCCCACATGGTGGGAGAGGGAAGGAATGTTTTTCCTGGCTTGAAAAATTTACATTCTGTAAGTTGAATATAGTATTTATTTCATGCACATCACCAAAATAAATGTTAAGCATTTATGATTTGTGGTATATTTATATTTCCCTATGTACAAGCCACAAAAATTGCAGGCTATTTTCATCATGGATTTTGTCAAGCCAGACTTCTAGTGTAGATAGCATCGGGATAGGTGACCTATATATCCTTGACACTTCTCAAGTCTCTTTCCCTATTTTGCTGGGGTCAGAGAGCAGCTCCAATTTTTACAGTAGCTCTTTGTAGCAATTTTAACGTACAATGATCCTCAACACTTGTGATCATCAGCGTCAATTGCTAATACACAGACTGCAGCTCAGAAAGCATTCAAAAGTTACTGTGACTCTCAGAAACCCAAACCACAGCTGTTCTGCACTTCAAATGGGTCAACATCCATTGAGCTGATCTTTGTCATTGAGGGCTGTACTTGCAAACTAAAGGTGATTCAAAGGGTCAGGTCCAAGAAAATCATTTCTCCAGAGCCCTCGACTGCCAATTTTATAAACCAAAACAAACAAAAAACCCACACACAATGTGGGAAACGAAACTTGAACACACGAATATTGTTCTTAGTCCGGAGTCTGAAAAGTAAGGATGGCCCTGCATAGCAGGAAACAGGGCAGCTGAAGAAACTACAGTACAGTCTTGATTATCCCAGTGTCATGGGGGACTTTGACTGGGTTTGGATAATCAAGTTTTTGGATGACGGAGGGAATTTTTAATATTATTAATAGGCATCAGGAGAGATGACCACGTTTCATATATTAAATAGTTCTGACTAAAGAAGGGTGTACTGAATGTAACTTTTATGATTGCAGACTGATTGACTACTTCTTGGGAGCCTTTCCTCTGATTTCTAATGCAGTGCTAGCAGCATTAAGAACCCTAGGAGTTGAAAAACGAGAAAGACTAAAATTACTGAGAGATTGGCTTAAAAATAGGAGTTTAGGTTTTTTTTAAATGACATTTTTATTTTGTCTATTTCCTCAATTTTGCTTTTATACATTTTTGCACAAATTAAAAATACTCTAGATGGATGCCACAATAAAAGATTGTGATGGGCACAACCTTGATTAAACAAATGAAGGAAGGGGAATAAGCTAGAACAGTATAAGGCACCTTTATAGCAGTATAACTGTATTCATACCAGGTATTGTACTGGTAAAACTATTTTGGGGGGAAAAAATCACTTCCCTAACCAAAATAATTATGCCAGTACAAAAACTGTGAGTAGATCCGGCTTTCGTTAAAAAAGACCAATGGGACAAGTGCTCCCTCTGCTTCAGAGCAAAAAGGCAGACAATACGGAAGAAAAAGTAGCTAAAATGATTTGCCACCAATGGAATGAGTGGAGAAAAGGGGGCTACATGGCACCTCCTCCTTTCCTAAGAACCTGTGGTTGGAGCCCCAAATACGGGTTTAGAATGTGGGAGGATTATGGGAGGGGAATATTACTTCTAAGCAATAGCTAGGGAAAGTCATGCCAATGAGCTGTACCACTATGTCCTGGGCTCTGCTGAGTTGGATCTTCATGTTCAAATGAGTTTAAAGGCTTCACCCCTGTGCTCCGCTGGGTGCAGAATATGGCACTAATGCCACCAGGGTCTCGGTGAGAGGGTTCTAACAGGTTTTACCCTGCTGAAGGATTTTTCCCCTCCCCCAACAAGAGGGGAGCATTTAGCCCAGAGATTTTTGCTGCCTCTCCTTTATTCAAGTACTGTGCTGTGCCAGGGGCTGGATTCTCCTCTTCTCACACCAGCGCAGGTGCCCGGGGTGACATTGAATTCAGTGGAGTAAAAGCAATTATGAGTGAGAGGAAGATCAGGCATCGCATATTTAAAGAAAATTACAAGACCAGTCAAAGACAGAACAAAAAAACCATCCTGAAAGAGAAGGGGGAGAACCGGGAAGAGGGGGAGGGGAGAGAGAAAGTAACAGAGAAAGGGAGCTGAGAAAGATGGCACACAGGAACAAGAATAGTACACAAAGCAAATGGAGAAAGAGCGGAGGTTAGGAGAAAGATGATGTGGAAACCAATGGAGGGGAAGGGGACCAAGAAATGGGAAGATAACAGACCTGCAGAAAGTGAAAGAAACCTTTAGAAAAGTTTACCAACAGAGAGACAAAGGTGAGAGAGGGGAGCGTGGGATGAGAAATAGCAAGATAAACCCAAAACAAATACAGAACAGCTTAACACAATTGTGCATTGAATTCATTCTATTCGTATTAGTTTTCCTAAACAGCAGGGATTATCACAGCAATGAGAGATGGAAGAGACCTATTAGGTCAACTAGTCTGTTCCCCTGCAGTGCAGGGCTCTTCCCAGCACCACTTTCTTCCTTTTCTTTTGCTTTTTCCTCCCACTTTTAAAATAACTATTAAACCAAGCTGTTGACAGTACAAGTTATGGTTTGAATAAGAAGTAAGAGTGGGCGTTAGATACACAGAGAAGGGGATACAACACAGTGAAGGCAGTATAGGTTATGGGTTATAGGAAGGATACATACTGTTATAAAAGTTACAGCAGTTATCTATTCTAGACAGATCAGTCTATCCTTTCACTGTTCAGCTGATACAGGCCCCAAGTCTCTCCATGAACAAACTACGCAGTGTTCCAGCATCCAGTTCTGTAATGTTAGACTAGACAAGTTCCTCCATTTTAGATTCTTCAGTTTTCTTTGACCACCAATTGCACTAGTTGAAATATGCACAGCTGCATCTCGTATATTGTTGAATACACACCAGGATGCCTTGGACACTCTGGCTCCACTGCAGGTATTTCATTATGTCAGTGTGAGAAATACTATTAAAATGTAACATAATACAATGCAGCCTTTCATCGTGTATCACTCTGCATGGAAAGTTAAACAACAGCAATGTTTAAAAGATTATCAACACCAAACAGAAAGTGAACCTTCCACATAGGACAAATAACTCATATCAACAGCATAACAAGCTTATTATTTACACAAACTTTCAAACACAAGTAGAAAGGAACAGTATAGCTGGAGCCCGTTGGCAACAGGATGCGATATCAGGCTCTAAGGAATATTTTGCAAAACTTAGGAATCCCAATCCCCCCCCCCCCAATACAGAGCATTAATATTGTTAATGCCCATCTGACTTTTTTTTAACCATCCTACAAGATTATTAGATTAATGGAGATATCCTATCTCTGAGAGCTAGAAGGGACCTTGAAAGGTCATTGAGTCCAGCTCCCTGCTTTCACTAGCAGGACCAAGTACTGATTTTGCCCCAGATCCCTAAGTGGCCCCCTCAAGGACTGAACTTACAACCCTGGGTTTAGCAGGCCAATGCTCAAACCACTGAGCTATCCTCCCCCAATACAATGCCTTTCCTTACCTTACCTTACCTTAAAGATAACTTTTAAAGATATTTGTAGTAATATTGTAAATATAGCTTGTGGACCTATCATTTTTATTTTTTAGAGTGTTCCCCGATAGTTATGTAGACCAAACTGCAGATGTCTGAGAGTTTTATTCTTTTTTTGTTTGTTTTGCAATAGGAACATATTAATTGCCAGCCTGGATCACAGCAGTGGTCCATCTTTTGGTGTATGAAGTACAGTAAGCACTCCCAGAAGATGAATTGTGCCCTTTCTAATATTTCATATGGGAATGTATCTTAATAGCAAGTGAGTTTGTTGGCAACCCTCTTCTTATGACATCTTCAGATAGATTCAATACAGCTAGCATTATGGCACCACCTGTTAAGAAGCCAGGAAATAGTGAAAAGTAGAGCCTATACAATAGCAGATCTATTCCTAAATCCAAACCAGCAGGGAGTGTGGTATGTCCATGTGCTTCACAGTTATGAGTTTGGATCAACTATCTGGGTACAATTTGTTGATTGAGCTTCCTTTGGCTCCCGAGCCGTAATCTGCGCAATTTATTGGGAGAAGGCTTCTTCTCTGAACTTGTTCCTCTGAACTCCAAACCATCAAGCACAGGAAGGCAGAGTTGTGAAAGGAGACTCTTCCTTGGAAGAAAAGATTAAGATGAACAGGGCAGGCCCATCACAAAGTCCAAGAGCTAAGAGAACCAGGGTCCCCAGTGCCACCTGAAGGTAATCAGAATAGTTACTACTCAGATATAGCACAGGACCTATGGATCAGAGATCACAAAATTATAGGCATGTAAGGAGGGAAGGGATCTCAAAAGGTCATCTAGTCCATCCCCTGTGCTGAGGCAAAATTAAGCATACCCAGACCATCCCAGATAGGGGGCTGTCTAATCTGTTCTTAAAAAACTGCCAATGATGGGGATTCCAAAATGTCCCTTGGTAACTTATTCCAGTACTTAACTATCCATATAGTTAAAAAGCTTTTCCTAACAATTAAACAATCTTCCTTGCTGCAAACTAAGATGATTACTCTTTGCCCCACTCTCTGTGGAAATGGAGAACAACTGATCACCATGCTCTTTAGAAGAGCCCTTAACATATTTGAAGACTTATGTCCCCTCTCAGTCTTCTCTCCTGTGGATGCCCAACTATATTAACTTTTCCTTATAGGTCAGGTTTCCCAAATCTCTTATTTTTGTTGCTCTTCTCTGGACTCTAACCAATTTGTCCACGTCTTCCTTAAAGTGTGATTCCCAACATTGGACACAATATTCCAGCTGAATCCTCACTGGTGCTGAGTAGAGTGGTACAATTAGCTTCTGGGTCTTACATATGCTACTCCTGTTAATACATCCTCCCTGAGGGCACCCCACAATACAGATAAACTGTCAAAGACTTAAGTGCAGAATCTGAGGTGTTTAACATTGGATCTGGAGGCAGACCAGTTCACAAAGGCAGTTGTATCCCTTCCCATGCACACTAGTGGGAGGGGAATATCCCTACAGTACTGTGATACAAGTGATGAAAGTCAGAGTCAGGGAAACTGATTCTTTTCCTCCCTCCCTCTCTCTCTCTGGTGTTGCAAAAATAGAGAACATAATAGAAACTTAAAACAACGAGGAGTCCTTGTGGCACCTTAGAGACTAACAAATTTATTTGGGCATAAGCTTTTGTGGGATATAACCCACAAAACTGTTAGTCCTGAGGAGTGAGGCATGGATTTGCATTCAGTGCTTCTGGGCTTAAGGGTATTTTGATTTAGAGCCTTCAAAGGCAAGATTTTAGCTTCTAATTCTCCACACAAACACAGATTCCTTTTGAGTCATACTAGGTTCTATTCCTTACACTACCAGACTCTCTGTGTGACCTTGGCTTTCCAATCACCTTCTCCAAATATCAGCCTCCCCATATGCAGAGCAGGAACAACATTACCCCTTACCTCACAGGGCACTGTAAGGCTCAATCCATCAATGTCTGCAAAATGCTTTCAGTGCTCAGATTGAAGGGACAGTATATGACGACAGGTGACCTTCCATGGATTTCCACAGAGCTCTGGAAGCCAGGATGCAGCACAGAAGAGCGGCTAGCTGTTTGGGGCTCAATGGTACAATGGAGAATGTGAGATGAAAGCAGGTCCAACTGCCCCATATCGAAAAACTGTATGTTAAAAGTCCATCCCGTGAGCCAAGTGGCTTATTTATACACTTGTTTTCGATTGATGAAATCAGTCAGTAAAAACACATTGTGGCTGCAGCTCCTTAGTGCTCTCTCAGCTCCCACCCACCCAGTCCAGGTTTTAGCAAGCAAACACCAAGCAAAACAAACACTAGAGAAATTTTGTGATTTGTTAGCAAGCCAAAGTGATTCTCAAACATTAAATCTATCCCTTTGTGCATTATGCAGGCTTCCTGAATAAAACATAGTGCAATAAGATTCATCATTGTGCCACTGTTTTCTAAAAGCAACAGCAAAGGAGGCTCCAAATTGTTTAATACAGAGGTTCTCAAACTGTGGTCCATGGATAGTTCCCTCTAAGGTGTGTGCCTGGGCAGCTGTACGAGAGAATGAAGGGCCACCCAACTAATTAGTGGAGCCATGCAGGTGTGGCTCCACTAATTAGGTGCCTGGACACTGGAGAAGACGCACATGTAAGGTGAGGTGGTGGCCTTGAGGGGAATAGGGTATAGGTGGGAGAGGGCAGCGGGGTGAGAAGAGAGGGGTAGGGGGGAATTTGGTACATGCAGGGCTGCAGGGGCCAAAGTGGCAACTTTCCCCAGCTCCAGGGCTGCAGCTGCCAGGGAGTGTTGGCCCTTCTTCCCAGCCTCAGCTCTGTGGTTGCTGTGGTGGGGGAGAGACCCCCCTCTCTCCCAGCCTCAGCTTGGGGGCCACTGCAGTGCGGGAGTGAGGGAGAGACTCACCGCTCCTTCCCAGCCCCAGCTTGGGAGCTTCCGCAGCAGGGGAGAAAGGGCACATCCATCGCATTAGAGAGGTAAGACTACTGATATTAAAATATGAGTTGTGTGCTTTTATTTGCAGAACAAAACCATGTTAATTATTTATTCAGGTTTTTTTTATATAGCGCTTTTATCCAAAGCGCTTTTCAATAGTTAGCTAACAGTACAAACAACTAGGGTGATCAGATGTCCCGAATTTATAAGGACAGTCCTGATTTTGGGGCCTTTTTCTTATATAGGCACCTATTACCCTCCACCCCCGTCCCGATTTTTTACACTTGCTATCTGGTCACCCTACAAACAACATTTGGAAAGATCATTAAGTGGTTCACTGAGATCCTCAGTAATTTTCAAGTGGTCCCTTAAAAAAAAAAGTTTGAGAACCACTGGTTCTGAAAATGTCTCTCTTTAAATCTTCAGAGTGGCACCCTAACTTAGGTTCAACTAGAACTGTTGAATGTGGTAAAGTGATTATCAAGATGTTAACTCAGAGTATTATGGGTTGGAGCCATACTCTAGCCCTCTCTTGCTTCCTGTTTAGTGTGTGTTTTCTTCCCTCTGTTTGTATACAGCTGAATAAAGCAGAATGTTCCCAGCCTGCACAACTGTCAGTCAAGTATGTTTCTTGTGCATTGCAAGGTCCCTTTACAAAATTGGAGCAGCCAACTATTTCAGTGTATCAGCACTTAAAATTTCTGATGTTGGAAGTAAGAGGGATCCTCTTTACTTTTCTATGGAATAGTAATACAAGTTGTTATGGCATTAATAGTAAACTAGCACCAGACATGAGACAGTTTTATTGTGCCACAATGAAAGGGAATTCTATAGAAATCCTTTGTTTCTGTATCAGTTTGGAGAAACAGAATTTCATAAGTGCTGAGAATAAAGACACAGGAGATTTAGGATAATGGCTTCTTGCTAAAAATATATTAAACTTTCATAGAAATAAAGATCAGCACCTTTTTGCAGGCACAGTTTGCACCCATAACTTTTATAAGCACAAAATCTGCACGCACAATTTTGCACTGCAGTTGAACTGTGGGCACAAATCCTAATAGTTTCATGGCAGGTACAAAACAGGTAGTAGAAACTGCTAAGACCCACATTTGTAATTCATATAGAGGCCTTGTTTATGGACACAATTTCCATCTGCAAACAGCGGGTCAGGGCCATAGCCTAGCTGAGAATTTCCCCACTATAGCTCCACTCACTGAAAAACAACATCTATATTAACTATAACAACTTAACTTGAAAATGTTTCCCAGCAGCTGCCTGTCTTCTTTTATGTCAGGAAATTGAAAAGATCGTCCGGGGCACCACGGAGCTGGGTAGCATCTCTAAAGCTTGGAGACTGAGAAAAACTTGTTTCCTTTCCCCGTTATTTATAGGGTTAAATGGAAATTGAGTAAAGCTGGTATTTTCCATCTCACCACTAGATGGTAGTAAATACTAGAGCTGAGAGAAATCACCTGGTGAGCAAGGTCGCTCCCTCCCTCAGGACAAGTATACTACAATGTCCTGCAATGCCTCAGACTAATATACTTATCCTGTGGACTTGCATATAGCCTATATCCTATGCTAACACAGTTCTCTCTCTTTCCCTCTCCTGTGTAAATGAGATCACCTCCTCTTAAGCCCTCTGCTAGCTCCCATTACAGGTTTTTGAAGAGCCCCATCCACCCCAAGACATCAGGCTTATCCTCCTTGCTCACTTGTGTTCAGCAGCGGTCCTGCTCTTCTGCATGCAGCTGTTCTGGGCTCCCTGACAGGAAGCCCCTTAGCTTCTGCTACAGACACGTGCTGCCTCACATTGCAGCTCCCTAGGCTGAGGAGACGAGGGAGGCAGCTCCCACCAAGAAAATGTAGCAAGGCAAAGCAGGACTGGCTGTAGGAAGGAGTTCTACACAGCTCCTTCCTCTTGTGGCCCCTGACCCTTATTCTCCTCCGGCACAGACCTCCTTAGTGGCCTACTCTTAAAGCCTGGAAACTGGTCAAACCCAAGGTTCTATCCAGTGGTGAGTTTCCTAGGAGTTATGGAAGAAAAGGTTTTAAGTTTAATACCAATGGGTAATTTAGAAACCAGAAAAATTGATATAACAAGTGTTCACATCCTAATTCTGGAAACTATTTGGGGAAGAGCTAGATGCCAGAATAATCATCAGTGTTAGAAACAGAGATATTATAGACAGAGCTGGCAGAACTACCTATTATTAATGTTGCCCAACAGTTCCCATTATAAAACCCTGTTTTCCGTTCCCTATCACTTTGCCAAACTTTATTCACATTGGCTGAAATTTCATATGACGAGTGTCTCATGCTGAATTTTTTAGAAAATTTCAGCCAAAACATTGCAGCCATTTCTGAGAACAAACCTAGGCAAAAAGATGTTTTGGCAAAAATTCAGCAACCTTTGGTTTGAAAAGCTTTAGCACTCCCCTTCGTTGTAGCAGGGACTTGAAATGCGATAGAAGGGGTGGCCTATGTGACAGGAATGTGCCTTTTGCTGTCTCCATGAAAATCCAATCAAATTTGGCAAAATTATCAGCTTTTGAAAAATCTCAATTAGGACATTCTCACTAGAGCCTTATTAGATTAGCAGCTAAAATATCCAAAGATTCCGTCACACTGAGCATGATGCAGCCCAGGGCTAAACAGGACTTTGCTTGGAATTGCTGCTCTGGGTTGCTTCAGGCAGGCCAGGCCAGGGCTGGGCACCAGAACTGAAAGCAGGGAGACTGTCTCTCCTGTGCTCTCATTGATCCCTCTGCTGGGCTCAGGCAGCATGGAGGTGGAAGCTTCCTGATTTGAATGCAGAGGGACAAGAGATGTACCTGTGAGGATGGTGGGGGTAGATTGGGACTAGGAGCCTTGGAGAGGAATGGGAAGACGGTGACTGGCTGGGCAAGGACACTGGAAACCAGGGAATTTGTAGTTCAATCAGGGGATTTGTGTCCCCATTCTCTGCTAAGGATCCAAAATGAATTGGGATTTCATCTCTCATTGAGTTGTGTGGTGCATCATGGGAGTCCTGTGACTGCAGGTGCACTGTCAGAGTCCAGCCAGAGAGCCGTGCCCATAGGGGAGAAAAGGAACAAGAGGCACCAAAACTACAACTCCCAGGAGTTACCATTTGCTCTCAGTGCTACTCAAAATACAGCCATTTCACTGGGCAGAAACTTCAGAGCAGCTGGCTTGATCAAGGGGGTTTCACAATGCCCTTTTCAGCCAGGACCAGCTCTCTCTTCTTCAGTTTTAGTGTCAGGCTGAGCCCAATGTCAGGAGCAGACACCTCTTCTCTGTCTCTGTCGCTACTGATATCCCACTGGGGATGGCACAGCCTTCACTGGGAGTCAGAATGATAAAGAGGAGACTCAGTCAATACCCTGGGTCCACAAGCATCCTTACTACAGTGAAAGTGATCTTGGGATCCCTCAGCAAAGCCCAGTACACGCCACAAAGACAGTGCACTGAGCTTGTTTTGCTCTCACACAACAGAGATACAATCAGATGGAATTTTCCTGCTTCTGTCTCTTCCCTTATTTAGTCTATGAGCTCCTTAGGTCTGGGACATGCTGGATTTATCTTGTGTAAAGGCAGTGTGTGTTTAAGGCACTATCCCTATGAGGTATTCTAGTCCCACCCCTGACATGAATTTCATTTTAGCTCCAAGCAAAGACCACAAATCTCTCCCCTCCCCACATCCATCTGCCTCCTTCCCTCCCTTCTAGGTCATGGAGAGAACAGGAAGTTCAGCCTTGCTCTCAGCATGCTTATAACCCCTGAAGCTCTGCATTCAAATAATGATGTAATCAAATCTCATGCTTTAGGACTTCAGCTGGTCATTTGCAAGGGTCAGGAAGAATCCTTCCCCCTCCCACCTCTGCACAACTGGCCAGATGTATCCTGGGTTTTTCCCCCCCCCCCATCTTCCTCATCAGCATCAGGGATGAGGAATTTTCCCAATATCAGCTTGGCAAGGACTTGTGGAAGGGAGGTTCAGCTTCCTCAGCAGCATGGAGCAGGGATCACCTGCTAGGACCATCTCAGCGTAACATTCCCTGCCATGGGGTAGGGGCCTCCGGTGGCATCACCTTGATCTCTCTTCTCTGCCTGGCACAGAACAGTTTAGCCTCCTGAGTACTGGAAAGTGGACAAGACATTTGGCTCTGATTTGATCAAATAAAACCTCTTTGGAAAGACTCAGAAGCAAGTTGTCTCATATCTCTAATTCTTTATAAAGTGGGGCACAGAGAGGGTGATTTCCCCAGGGCATCATGCAAGTCTGTGACAGAGCTGGGAACAGAACTCAAAAGTCCTGACTGAGAAATACTTGACTGTAGAGCAGCAGCACTGGGGAGCTGGCATGTGCCTGCAGCAGAAGACAGGGTTAGATGCTTCCTGCCATGGGGCCCAGAGTGGTTGCATGCTCAAGCATAGGCCAACTGCAGAAAACAACTGGGCAGGAAGAGTACAGCTGGCTTCGAGCTGGGTAATCGGAACTCTCTTACTAGCATTGTAGGGGACCAGGAGAGGGGGAGAGAGAGGTGTGTGCGCACGCACCCACATCTTTTCACAGAAACTGGTAGTGGGGAGCCATGCTGTATTGGGGGCACAGGTGCCATGATATACGAGAACATTAAAATGGCTAGGTGGAGTATACCTGTCCTCACTACAATTTACTGAGAATAGGTAAACGCTTCCTTAAGGTATGAAGAGTTAACCCTTAATTCACAAAAATAAATTTCCTTCCGCTCCTTCCTTGTTGTGCACCAAAGCCCAGCATTTCCCCACAGCCAAGAACTGCAACATGAAATCAGGTTTCATACAATGGCTGAACCCAGCTGACTGTACAGGCCATGGGGAGGATAACAGGACAGTAAGGAGCATTCAGCTCCAAGT
This sequence comes from Mauremys mutica, assembly GCF_020497125.1. Lineage (NCBI taxonomy): Eukaryota > Metazoa > Chordata > Testudines > Geoemydidae > Mauremys > Mauremys mutica. The sequence goes on along the minus strand of NC_059074.1, from coordinate 46,273,041 downwards.
TTCTGGTTCTAATGAAGCCTGGGCAGGTAGAGATTGAAAGTGGTTACTATGGGATGGCTGGTAGATAGCCTCTATGAAATGACTGACTGGTCCAAGTTCATGTCTTAGTGAAAAGATGCACACACAATCACACTAACGGGCTTCTTTATTAGTAGTCCTAAAAGAGAAGCCAAGGAATGAATGGGCTTCATGTTGGGATTCTCTCCAAGACCTTTTCCATTTGGCCTGCTCAAAGCACCTTGTCCAGTTCTGGGAGAACATTTCATCCAGCTTTCTGGGATCCAAAAACCTCAGTTCAACTCCAGCTCGTCACTCAGGTTACTTTTATTAGGCATGTAACTGCCCTAAGCCCATGCTGGCCAGGCCCTGATACAGGTGGCTTAGGTACAGGGTAACACCATAATTCCAAACCATATCACACACAATGCACATTTTTACTAGCTACTAACATCTATACTTCTTGAATCTAATTGGTTTGGACATCCTATAGATCATGTAAGGACCAAGTGCTTTGCAAATCATGTAAGGACCAATCACTTATGTCCTCACCTTATCTGCATTTGAAGCTTATCAGTTCAGGGAGTTCCCAGTTACCTCAACTCACTTGAAAACACCATCTCCTGCACACAGCCTGTCACACCCTGTTTAACCTTGCACTCAAATTAAGGTATATGCAAGCTTAGTCGTGTCCAGCCAGATCTATAGCGACTCTCTAGAGACTGAACTAATCTTTCATCCCTAGAGACAATCCCTCTAAGATCATGGGCGAAGCACATCAGCAGGGAAGCTTGTACCAGCACATCCCTTGTTCTGCAGGGCTGCCAATCTTGTATTTTACTAGCACAAATTCACATACACAGTATTTTTTTTTAAATAAATGACCTAAACCTCTGCAATCAAGGTTCCAAAGGCTTAAAAAAAGGAAAGTGCTCATAACACCAAGACTTAGTGTGTATAATTACCTGTGCACCACGTTGAAAATGTGCAGGTAAGATAATGCAAGGATATCTGCCAAGTTTGAGAGCCTTCTGGGGTCAGCTCGATACTCCACTGACTCTCCTCCATCAGTCTGATACAAAGTCCACTGAATTCAAGAGAATACGAGATCAGAGCAGGCTCCCATCCCCCCCATATGGCTTCTGGGACATCAACAGCTGGCCAGGATAGTCTGCACAGAGCCTCTGCAGTAGCTCTGGCCAATGGAGCTGCACTGCTGGGGACTCCCCTGGCCATGACTGCCATAAAACACACACAGATAATACAACCAGGTTTGTAGGTTAGATTAATTCTGGTTTGATGGAAAATCCTACATCGAATTTGTAGTCACATTGAGAATCTAACAAAAAGCAGAGTTGTTTCTACTGGAGACTTAATTTTATACAAGATAAAAATATTAAACAGCAGCCTAGAAATCTTCAGTTTGTACAAGAATAACTAATAAGGGTAAGTTTTCACTGTATAAACATGAACCAGATACAAGAGACCGTTTAGAAGAGATGGTTCCAATTTCAATATTTACTTATCATTGTGCACATTCAAAATCAATAGTATGTTCCTTTGATATTATTCCCCCCACACCCTCATTTCTAGTGGAATGTATGTTTAATATAGACCTGGCTTAAATATTTAATTTCCACACATAGAACAGCAAAATCCAATCAATTACTATGGGTCACGACCCCTTCAGAACAGGGACACAGCTCATAAAATAGAAAGTATAAGAAGCCAAACCATTTCTCAGAAGACAAGGTTACATGAACTACAAAATAGGGAACTCAATTACCGTAAGTTACAGTAGATATTTTAAATTAATGAAATGAACTGGTATTTTTCACTGGTTTTCACTCACTTGATTATCTACATATTTTGTTGCTTGAATTGCATCATCGACCAGACTTGTGCAAACATAACTATAATATTCCTATTTATTTCATGTTCAGCAAGTTGCTGTAAAACATTTCAAGCTCCTTCTCACTGGGACCACAGGACTCCACATCAGTGAGACAGGCCAGAAGAACAAAAGAAGAAAAAATACTGGCAAGGGTGAGCTGACAAAAACCGCCACCACTTCCACTTAAGTTCCTATACTTGGAGTAGATCTGTTCACTGCAGCCCAGCCATAGCAGGCAAAGGCTGTGCTGCAGTTCCCAAGCTTATAAGGCAGAAGGCTGGGAGGTGATAAGATCTGTAGCCTATTAACTGTTTCTATGGCCTTTGTGGGCATGGTTAATCCTACAGTCCCCAGACTAAGGGATTCCTTCTCTGTGTGAGAAAAAAAATTAAAAATTAAAATTAAAAACTTTCCATTATTTATTTTTCAACAAAATAAACAAGCTCCACAAAACCTCCACTTCCGTTCCTTACTGTTGGCACACAGACACCTAAAATATATGACTATTCACAAAATCTAGCAGTACTGAACATGCCAAACTAAGAGACAAGGTGGGTGAGGTAATCTCTTTTATTGGACCAACTTCTTTTGTGAAAGACAAGCTTTCATAGACTCATGGACTAAGACCAGAAGGGACAATCATGATCATCTAGTCTGATCTGCACATTGCCGGACACAGAACTTCACCTCCCACTTCTGTAATAGACCTCTAGTCTCTGGCTGAGTTACTGAAGTCCTCAAATCATGATTTAAAGATGTCAAGTTACAGAGAATTCACCATTTACTCTAAATTAAACCTGCAAGTGATCTGTGCCCAATGCTGCAGAGGAAGGGGAAAAAAACCCAGGGTGCCCATCTGACCTGGGAGAAAATTCCTTCTTGACTCCAAATATGGTGGTCAGTTGGACCCTGATAATTTTCGCAAGACTTATCAGCCAGACACCTGGGAAATAATTCTTCACAGTAACTCAGAGCCCTCCCCATCTAGTGCCCTTACCAGCCTATGGGGGATATTTGGTACTAGCAATTGCAGATTGGATACAAATCATTGTAGGCAGTCTCATCAAACCACCCCTTCACAAATGTATCCAGCTCAGTCTTGAAGCCAGTTAGGTTTTTTGCTCCCACTGCTCTCCTTAGAAGGCTGTTCCAGAAGTTCACTTCTCTGATGGTTAGAAACATTTGTCTCATTTCAAACCTAAACTTGTTGATGGGCAGTATGTATCCATTTGTTCCTGTGTCCACCCTGGTGCTCAAATAACTCCTCTCCCTCCCTGCTATTTATCCCTCTGATGCATTTATAGAGAGCAGTCATCTCTTTTGAGCTACACAGAGCTGAAGAATGTTGCAAGGAAGGCTCCTCCCCAACTCTGGGGGCACAAGGACACAGATGGTGCCTCCCTTCTCCACTCCCCCACCCCGACCGTGGCCTTGGTGAAAAAGAACTCCACAGTGGGGCCAGCCAGTGACTGGTCTGGAGGAGCAGTGACAGAAGCACCTACAGTTTTGACTGGACTTCCTCTGCTCTGTGCTAATTGGCTGTTTGCTTCAAACCTGCCTCTCCTCGTCTCCTCATCTCAGCTTCACTCCACAACTGCCCCCCCCTTCTCCTGCCCTGTCATGCTCACTCATCTTCCTTTTCCTTCAGCTTATCCCCTCCTAACTCCCCTCCCCTCCCAAAAAAGTCGTGGCACTGAAGTGATGGCTTGTGCCATCACACTGCTTTGCATGTTTTTCCTCCCCACCCCCCACTCTCTGTCTGCCTGGCCTATTTAGACTGCAAGCTCTTCGGGGGGGGGGCAGGGATTGTCAACTACTCTGTACAGCGCTCCACTCTTCGTTGGTCCTTAGGTACTGCCGTAATAAACATGATTAATAATACTATACACAAAATCTTGCAGGCATTCTCAGTTCCGAAGCTACTACCACGGTCTAACCATCTCCTTAGTACTGTACTGAACATGGGCATTTATAAAACATTCCAAGTTTCTGAAACTTTTTAGCAGCACAGAAAAGAAAGACAAGGGCATTTTTATTTGACTTTCGTTCACACAAACCTTTTTACTGAGGAGTGTTAGAATCATACATGTTGACTGTTTTTGTAAAGAATAATTCAGCTGTAAACAGTCACAAACATAAAAGCTTAAAAATACTTCAAACAAGAGTAGGAACAGCAAAAAAGTTGAATGAGCATCTGGCTCTTTTCTTTTTAATAAAGAAATATTTCAAGTTGACATCAGTGCATATTAAGAAATAGCATACAATGCTCCGAACACCCAATACATGAGCAAATTCATAACAATTTTCAAAAATGTATAAACTAATTGCGAGAAAAAAAATTGTGTAAGAGTAGCCAGGAGAATGACATTCAAAATAAACAGGCCAGTTGCTTTGTTTCACTAAATCAATTATATTCTAGATAGTTTAACATGAGAGAGCCAAAATTGTAGTCATTAGGACCTTCAAAACAGCAGTAATTTTGCTACAAGTGAGTTAAGCAGTTTGCATTTATTTTTGTTGTACAGTTAAGTATTATTCTTAACTTTTGGACTGTTACATAAAATCATGACACAGTGAGGATTCATTGTAAATTTACATTTCATATGTCAAAGTCAGATTAACAGGAGAACACTGCGTTCTGATTGTATCCATTGGCCATTCTGTTGAGAACAGCACAAGCTGTATGACGCACATGGGAAGCACGTTTGGCTGTTACATAAAATGGCTTATTTTTCCATGGTTTCAGAACCTCACAACAATACTATTCTAAACATTGTTCCCTGTCATTGTTTTAAGATGGTTCATCAACACCTCCTGCATAAGTGAATGATATAAATATGTCCAGTGACAAAATCCATTATGGAAGGATACAGAATTGCAAACTGAAAATTGCACTGGATCATTTTTAAGGTGGACTTGTAAATATTCTTCTATAATTTTTAAAAAAAAATATGTATTAAAAGCAAGCACTTGTTCAATTATTCTGACTATGATGGAATTTGAGAACAATGATAATTTCAAGATGTATATTATTATTTTAATGCATAAGGAGTTTATGCAATGTAAATGCCATTAAAGCTAATAAGAGATGCACATTTAAAGCTTGGAGAAGTGAGATAAAAGCATACTCTAGGTCTTGTGTTTTGATTCTGGGAGTCTGATTTCCTAATGGAAGAAGATAATACAGGATCCTCTTCTCTAGCTGGACCCTCGTGCAGATAGCCTATTCCCTGGAAAAGAGGAAATGGAAATTCCCCACATAACACACAGACACAATAGCCACGGGAACCATAGGCCTGCTGACAACAAGGGTTTTTAAAATATTTTCAAGCAGGTGAAATACTGGTCAGATATGCATTTCTTTCACAATTATTCTACTGTGCAAACCATATGTATCAACACCAAAATCTTCAATCCATCTGACATGAACATTAACTAGGATGCTGTGAAAGTCTAATGTAATATTATAACACTAAATGATTTCTTGACAATGAATATCAGGCTAAATCATAGATTAGCAGACAAAGGCACATGCTTTAAGTTTAGTAGGAACATCTGAAAGTTCCTTGTTACCATAATATACACTCCTGTTGAAGTAATAGTATTACTATGTATTATACAGATTACATTTGCTTCGAGATAATGATGAGGTAACAGGAAACTTCTGAATGTTCATACTGTTTATGGCACATACACTCTACAGTTCTATTAGCTGAGCTGAATCTTTAACAAACTATTGGCGATTTAGACATAAGGTAGGCTACAATCTGGTTAGGCCACAATTAAACTTTCATTATACTGCACATATTCTCTTCTGCACAAACATAGGATACACAAAATAAGCTGTTGGTTCAATAATATTAATTATAATTCAATGTTTTGCATATGTAAAATAATTAAATCAGGTAATAATGCAATGCAATCAAAAGACCATGCACTAGATAAACAAAACTTCTTCCCGATGAACAACAGTTCTTAGGAACTTTTTCTCTGACTTGCATAACATTTCATGATTTACGAATTTACTTGATCAGTTTCTGAGGAACATATTTAGATAAAACTGAAAAGCAAGATACTGAAAAACATTTGCTTTGCTGTTAGCTGTAATGCAGCTAGGATAGATATAACTGAGTTGCTGCAATTAATTGAAAAGTAACAAAAACTAAACATGAATAGTAGTAGTAGAAGAATATATATATCCCCTTAATTAATGTTAGTAAATACATTCAGTGGTCCACTTAAGTTATGTATCTATAAAGACATACTTCTACTAATCTTCAGCAGATACAGATGGATGTTCATTCATGGGGAAAGCAATGTGTAATAAAACTCAGTTTATCTGTCATTTTTACAGCAAAATCAGTAGCAAATTTGTAAAACTAAGTATATTTTCCCCAGACCAACCACACAGAGGTGTAAGTCACAAATTTCAATTTATCCAATGTTCAATCAATAAGGCTTTATTTACATTTCTTTATAAATTCAGGAAAAAGTTTGGTGCAATGTGCAAGACAAGAGAGCACATTTCTCTCACTGGAGACTAGCATCTACTTATGCTTTAACACTAACCCATAGGTAGCCAATTAAAGTCCCATATATCCATGTTTTTACATAAAGTTTCCTTCCAGATTCTGTCAGAAGCATACTAGCAGTCAGGCCACCTAGAAACAGCAAGGATGGTAAAGTTTTCTTGAGACTTAGTTTGGAATGAACACATTTCCCTGGGAACTTGTTTCTTCTTTTAGAATCCTTTGCATCATAAAACTCTATTAGTAACCTGTGAGAGACAAATTCATGTATTAGTTCATGTTTAAAGCAGTTTTCTTTCATCTAATAATTTTATATCTTATCCTCTATTACCTATCAAATACTTATTTAGCAGTGTGTATAGCAACAGTTTTGTAATAACAGACAACGTGCTATAGGTATATTGACAATCAAACTTATGCTCTGTACCTGGGTGCTCAAACTTAATCCCTTAAAACAACACAAATGATTTTTCCTGTCTTATCAATGTATATTATTGTGCCTACATTTATGTTTACTCAGCACCTAGCAAAACAAGTCCCCAATCCTGTAAAATAATATTAAATAAAATAATATTTTATTGTCAATAATTCATAACAAAAGCAACTCTGTGAACAAAAGGAAAAGTGTCTGCATGTAACAAAACAGGGAAGATAATGAAGTCTCAGGAGACTCAAAGGGTACTGGAAATAAACATGAACATTTTATTCTTACATGGTGAAGTCAAAAGGTCTACAGTGGATATTGGTTTATTGGCTCAGCAACAAAAACAGTTTCCTTGTACTGTTTTTAGAGAGTAATATTTTAGCATGTAACTAAATTCTGAAAATACTGAATGTTTCATACCCCTAAAATGCACATGCCAAGCAGTAATGTATCTAGGTAGGAAGGATGATCTAGTGAACAGGGCACTGAACTGGGACTAGAGACCTCCAGTCAGTTCCTGGCTCCACACACTTCCTATGTAACCCTGCAGAAGTCACTTCTTCTGCCTGTGACTCAGTTCTGTATCTGCACAATAGGGATACCAGGACTTTCCTACCTCACAGGAGTGTGGTGAAGAGAAAATTTATTAATGGTCGTGAGATGCTCAAATACTATGGTGATGAGGACCATATATGCCTAGATCTATAGTTGCCTTCCACATGGGCTCAAAGATCAATTTTATCTATTCATTGACCTCAATGAAGTTACACCAGGGACAATTATAGCCTTGTGAGTTTGAAATGGTATATATCTCTACAGAACCCATTGAGTCACATGTGGCAGCCTTTCAGGGGCGGCTCTAGGAATTTGGCCGCCCCAAGCACGGCGGCATGCCGCAGGGGGCGTGCTGCCGGTCGCCGGTCCCGCGGCTCTGGGGGACCTCTTGCAGACTTGCCTACGGAGGGTGCGCTGGTCCCGCGGCTCTGGTGGAGCATCCGCAGGCATACCTGCGGGAGGTCCACCCGAGCCGCGGGACCAGCGAACCCTCCGCAGTCATGCCTGCGAGAGGTCCACCGGAGCCACGGGACCAGCGGACCCTCCGCAGTCATGCCTGCGGGAGGTCCGCTGGTCCCGCGGCTCCGGTGGACCTCCCGCAGGCATGACTGCGGAAGGTCTGCTGGAGCTGCCTGCCGCCCTCCCGGCAAAATGCCGCCCCAAGCGCTGGGGTGTGGAGCCGGCCCTGCAGCCTTTCACTTATAGGATGTATGCAAGTATACAGAAGGTTAGGAACTTACTAGATGAATTATTTATCACTTATTTATATCTAGGAGCAGCTGCCAACTGAGGAAACTCTGGCAGGCCAGTTCCTACTGAACTATGCTGCATGGGAACAAGAGAGAGCTGGAGGGGAATCTGAGCTGATGTGGAGGCACAGACCTCCGTAAATATGCCAGACCCTCATGTGGATCCACTGTGCGCGCGCCCCCATAGGACATTCCAATTTGGGAAACACCATCTACCCCCATCAATGGAACAATTGGGGGGAAACTGACCCCTACCATGGGGTTCTTAGCAGAGTGGGTGATCTGGTCCATGGAAATGTTTAGGAGGTCTAAGACTGTTTATTGTGTTAATACTAAAAATAAGTTACTTTGAAGCATATCAAATCTTAAGTCTCAGCTGTGACATGACTATCGCTACTCACTTATCCTTTATTTCAAAGCGTTCATGAAGCCATCTTCTCATATACAGCTGTTCTTCTGGAATATCTTTCAGTTCGATCCGATCAAGGTAAATATGAACTTTTGGGCATTCCTTACACAGAAACTCTAAAAAACAAAAAAAACCCATAACCAAGTCTTGTAAGTAATTTTTACATCGCAGAAAAAACATTCTCCAAATAAATACAAAATAATAAAGATAAATATAGAGCAAAATGTCTAAGTGACTTTGGAACCTAAGTACCATTTTCAAAAGTCACTGGGGGAATTTAGGCTTCTAAGTGACCCAGGTGCTTCTGAAAATTTTATCCATTATCTTATACAGTGTGGAAAACCTTCAACAATCCATCAACCCAATTGTACAACATGGAGAAAGTTCCTTCCAGATCCCAGTAGCAATCAGCTGATGTTCTGTAATGCGAGATTTGATTACCTCTGTTTCAGCATATTTTATTACATGTTATTGGTCATAAAATTATCCAGCCTATGATTTTTAGATTTTGGTTTAAACTGCTTAAGATCTAATGCCCATTTCTTGTCCCTTTTAAAATCAGAAGTTACAGATTTTTTTAAAAAAATAGCTCCTAGCTTGAAATATTGTATAACAAAATTCAAACTATTGTAAACTTCCCTGGACATCTCTAAGAGGATGTGGGTTAGAATCGAAATAACAGATAATTTAAGTGTGTAATAACTAAAAATCAAATGCAGTCCTCAAAACATACACTTCTTCTGCCTTCCATTAATTGTCAATAGTCACTGGGTTTGACTGGGATTACATACTTTTACATTGTATAATGCTACTGATTTTAATATCAAGTCATTCCTGATAGAACAGCGTAAAGTGAGTGAAAATTCCAACCTATTCTTAGTTAGAATGGACTGTGTAGGATTGATAGTATCTTTTACTCCCAGATCAGGTATTTCATTTACTTAATGTACACTGAATGAAAACACTTCAATAAGATTCTGGGGAAATAGCCTGATTGGCTTGTTATGCATCCTAAATCAATAAGTTACAGCCTGTCAGAACACAGTAATCATAGTTTGTTAAAGGAAAGTGAACTACACAGGACTTGGGTATTTTTTCCCTTTAGTTAACTTGGCTGTCTGAGATATATAAATGACTCTTTTATACTGGCATCACCTGAGACAAGTTGTAGGTGATGCCAGCTGTAGGTGATGTTAGTTGTAGGCGGTGAATCTTGGCTTCTCTGTGTTCTTGATAGAGAATTGGGTATACTTATGTTTTACACTGTCTGATAATCAATATCATCTCAATGATGGTAAACTTGTTTTAAAATATAGTCACCTGCTTAGGAGAAAGATCCTCTGATACTTCTTTACTTTTCTGTTTTTATAGAGAGCATTATATTGCTTGATTGTTGCTTCACCTCATATTTATGCTTAGAGCAGTTCACTATGTAAATACAAAGCCAATTATGAACAGAACTCTTCCTAGTGGAAGCTGTTACCTCAGCTAAACTGTTTAAATTGTTAGATACTAACGGATCTTACATCCTGTATTGGATTTTTTGCTGATATCACTTTGTGTCCATGAATAATGGTGAAATTGTAAGTTTAAAAGGTAGTAACCATGGTGTCCCACCAACAGAAACCCTTAACACACCTTTTCATCCTGATGCTGCAGTACCTCAACATTTGGACAATGTTAAACTTGAAAACGGTCCAAAAATGCCTTTATATATTATAGACAGACAACAGACGGAAAACTGATGGCCACGGTGCATATAATAAGTGGCTGTAATTTTACTTTGTGAACAGTGTAACCAGGCAAGATATGGGGTATGTTGAGGTATAGTTAAAACTTGAGCAAAGAGTCAGAGACATATGCACCACATCATAGCCTGTCAAAGCTGAAACCCATCCTTGCACAACCACATCAGTATCTATTATGTGGTACCATGCTGCAAAAGCTGTACTTGCCAGATCTTAGTATTCCCTGACTGTGACGGGTGGAATCACAGAAACCCCCTGGGAGCTACCAACTGATGTGCCAAGACTACCTCTGCTCCTGTTTTCCCTGCCAGCTCAGGACTCCAGCACCCTGTGTTGCTGAGCCAGACACATCCGTCTGCTCCAATGAAGACCCAGAGTCTGAATTACTTGCCCCAAGGCTGCAGGTTTACCTGAAAACAGCTCACAGAAGTGTGTTTGTCTTTAGCACTCAGATGCCCAGCTCCCAATGGGGTCTAAACCCAAATAAATTAGTTTTACCCTGTATAAAGCTTATGCAGGGTAAACTCATAAATTGTTCGCCCTCTATAACACTGATAGAGAGATATGCACAGTTGTTTGCTTCCCCAGGTATTAATACATACTCTAAGTTAATTAATTAGTAAAAAGTGATTTTATTAAATACAGAAAGTTGGATTGAAGTGGTTCCAAGTAGTAACAGACAGAACAAAAGTCACCAAGCAAAATAAAATAAAAGACACAAATCTATGTCTAATCAAACTGAATACAGATAATCTCACCCTCAGAAATGCTTCAGTAAGATTCTTCCTCAGACTGGACACCTTCCAGGCCTGGGCACAATTCATTCCCCTGGTACAGCTCTTGTTTCAGCTCAGGTCGTAGCTAGGGGATTCTTCATGATGGCTCCTTCTCTCCCTTTGTTCTGTTTTACCCCTTTATATATCTTTTACATAAGGCGGGAATCCTTTTGTCTCTCTCTGAGTTCCCATCCCCTCCTTCTCAATGGAAAGATGCCAAGTTAAAGATGGATTCCAGTTCAGTTGACATGACCACATGTCACTGCAAGACTTCGTTACTCACTTGCCAGCACACACATATACAGGAAGACTTACAGGTAAAAGACAGCCATTTGCAGACAATGGTCCTAGTTAATGGGAGTCATCAAGATTCCAAACCACCATTAATGGCCACACTTTACATAATTACAATAGGCCCTCAGAGTTATATTTCATATTTCTAGTTTCAGATACAAGAGTGGTACATTTATACAAATAGGATGATCACACTCAGTAGAATATAAGCTTTGTAATGATACCTTACAAGAGACCTTTTGCATGAAGCATATTCCAGTTACATTATATTCACTTATTATTACATTTTTATAAAACCATATAGACTGCACAACGTCACACTGACTTTTTTTTCCTCCCCTAAAGGTGGGGATGGGGAGGGTGGACAATGAAACCGCACATGACATCTTGATATGGGAATATGTGATACAGGACAAAATGTTTAGAAGGTGGCACAGACTCTCTTTAGAGGAAAACAGTTTTTAAGTATTTCAATTTTCACACATTTAAGATTCTGAAATACTTTAACAAAACAAATGAGAGATCCATATATTAGATTCTAATCCTGAAACTAATGGAGTGGGGATTCCTAAGAGTGCACAATTCATATTTTAAAACCAAAGGGGCTTTATTTGTGTCTTAATAAATGCTGCTAATTAACTTTCATTAGGACACAACTCTTCCTATGGGCAAGGGAGAGAAGCCTTAAACATGGAACTTTCTAAAATATGCAAAAATGGATTATAGGAAACAAATGATTGGAATGGTCAGATCAAAACAAATGGTCATATCAAGTCTTTTTTCTACTTGATTTTAGGCAGCATTTTACCAGATATACCAGAATTTCTCAATCTCAGGTCCCCAGACCCCTGGGAGTCCCTGAGGGTACTCCAGGGGGGTCTGTGGTTCCCGCTGATCAACTCCTCCCCATCCCTCTATCTCCCAGGGGCTACTGAAGCCAAACTGGGAGATTTTAGGTGCTAAACATCCAGCAGCACAGCAGGGCTAAGGCAGGCTTCCTACCTGCCCTGGCTCTGCGCTGCTCCCGGAAGCGGCCAGTACATTCCTGTGGCCTCTGGGGATGGGGGGGAGGGGCACCAGGGGGTCTCTGCACACTGCCCCCTCCCCGAGCAACAACTCCGCAGCTCCCATTGGCCGGGAACTGCAGCCAATGGGAGCTGCGGGGGCGGTGCCTGCAGGTGGGGGCAGCGCGCAGAGACCCCCATGTCTCCTCGCCTAGGAGCTGCTGCCACAGATATGTGCCGGTCACTTTCCAGAGCTGCCCGAGGCAAGCGCCACCCGGCCGGAGCCTGCACCCTGAATCCCCTGCTGTACCTCTGCCCCAGCCCTGAGCCTGCACTGCATCCCACACCCAAACTCTCTCCCAGAGCTCACCCCCTGCACCTACTCCCACATCCAAACTCTCTCCCAGAGCCCATCCCCTTCATCCCCTCTCACACCCCAACTCCCTCCCAGAGCCTGCACCCCACACCTCCTGCTGCACCCCAATTTCCTACCCCATTCTGGTGAAAGTGAGTGAGGGTAGGGGAGAGTGAGTAATGGAGGGAGGGGAGATGTAGTGAGAGGGGGTGGGAAGAGCTGGGGCGGGGGTGTGGCCTGAGCAGGGGGGCTGGCAGGTCCCTAAAAAATTTTACATAAAAATGTGGGCCCTTGGGTTGCTAACATTTGAGAACCACTGCTATATACAAATGTATCCATTTACCTTTAAAAGATATTAAAAATATTGTTCTGGAGTATGGTGGAACTTTTACAGCGTACATTTATCATTTGAAGTTTTATTTTATGATTTTATTCTATAAAGGAACAAACAGCTCTTCCCTGACATTTATTTATACATAATTAAGTAAAAACATAACCAAAACCCCAACCAGTCTAAAACAGCATTTCAAAACCATTGATAACAGCCATATGGCATTTTTACAACTATTATCCAACTCTGTAGAAGAATATTGATTACCTCCCAATGTCATTGTAAAATAGCAAAGGACTACATTACCCCATTACTGTACCGATAACAAAAGGGAACAGAACATATGTAGATAAATAGAAGCAAACAGAAAAAAATGTTTCAAAGTTTCTGCAGTTTTATCCATACAGCTAAACAAAGGAGGATTTGATTCCTCATGATTTGCTGCTCGAAAACAATGTGATTTTTTAATCAAACCTAAAAAGAAACTTCTTTCGTGGCAAAGAAATTCCATTTATCTGAGCACAGATGCTGCCTCTCCCCAGCAAGTGCCAATGCATGTGTACCCCTATTTCCTCCTCTAGCTTTTCAGCACAGCATAAGTTTAACTCACCTAAATCAAAGTCCTAAACCTTGCTACCCATCAAGGTTTCCTCACTATGTAAACCTAATCCCTTCACTCATATCTGCACCAAACTCACCCTTGCAGCTGGATGGCCAGATTGGCCTGCATCCAAGGCTGCTGTGCTACTTTCTTATCTGTCGCTACAAGTGTTAAAAGATCCTTTTCCTCCCCACCCCAATCCCCTTGCTCTCAGCCCCAGGACCATTTTTAAACTGCCCTCCAGTACAGCTATACAAAATGCTCAAATGCAAACAATCATGCCAGCTATTTGAGCTATTTTTAATAGGCAATTCATTTTAGCGTTTAATGTGACTAATCCATTTTTTTATTTTTTAGACATACAATGTCACTGCAACCACTTAAGTACACCAGCGGATAAGAACAATTTATTGAGCTGCCGCTTTTGAGAAGAAACAGATGGATTTTATCACTATAACCTCCAGAAATTTGTGGTAGTCCCATGACCTTTAATTTCACATCAGTTTAACTCCCAAAAGGCTTTTGTAATTAAGCTAAGAAACCTTATTGTAGCAATTTATTATGCATAAATTAAATTCAACTTTAGAGCTGTCGGCCCTAAAAACCAACATTTGACAGGCTTTGCAAATCTCGGATCTCGCCGGAATTTGTTACAATAAACAGGAGGAACAAACAAGTCTGAACTTCTCTGCAAAAGATACAACATAACTGAGAATCATGCACTGTATCAAACTTTTGATTAGGGACAACTTTGTTATGATCATAAATCAAGAACCAAGTATAATACGTGTTAAATGAACATTAATAATTCACATGGGACCAAAGAGGACTGACTCTCATATGGGTGATAACTTGCTAATAAAAGCTTTCAGACTTACAAAATGATTTAGCAGCAACTTAAGATCTAAAAACATAAAACTTCTATAATGATACTAATGACCAATCAAAGCAAGAGGAAGGAAAATATGGCAATTTACAATGTTTTAAGGGCAAGAATGTTAAGTCCATTAGTACACAGTGAAATTCCAAGCCCACTATACAAGAAAGAATTCATGGTAACATAGCACAGAAAGTTATAATGTATTATTTGGATTCTTAGAAAACATCACTGATAGTCTCCAAGGGACAATCAGATCCCAAATGTATTTCAGTCTCAAACAAATATCTAGTCAATGGTATTCCACTAGCTAGGCTCCAGTAAAATTCCACCACTTTTTATATATTAATACCATATTTTCAAACTAGATTAACATTTTCAGTCTTCTGTATCGAGGAAAGCAAAGACGAGTCCATAAAAGATGAACTGCAAAGCAAATACCAAACACTCCCTGAAACACAAAAACACTATTTATATAAATATAAAACTTCCACTGAATGATGTATATGAAAAGCCTCAAACTCTTCTCTCCCCAGAAATTAGGTTTTTGTGGAATCATACTGTCACAGATGGATTCCAAATAACTGTGTTTATTGACTGTACAAATAAACACATCCTAGCTACCTATGTACACTGCTGCTGTGACTGGGTTCTGGTGGCTTCTGCAACAGAAGACTGGGAGACCTATAGTGGGTCACCCAAACTATTTAAAGAAATATTACCCAATTTCTATACACTATAGTCTTCCCCCCTTTGCATGAAAGGACATACAAAATATTATAAATGTATTACTTTATAAACTACTAATATAAATGCTACAAATTAAGTTTCAGAGGTGGTTAAAGACTTCTTTCTAAATAACGTCTCATAGGTATAGCAACAGTTTCTGAAAGTGCCTGCACTTTCTGGTATAGCAGGATCAATAGCATCTTCCTGCTCTGAAGCATTAGGGTCGTTTGTAGAAGAAACAGGGACACAAGGCTCACTGGCACCATACAAGTCACTGTCTGTAGCTGTATTGAAGGCTCAGTATTTTCAACAGGCATCACAGGTATAGAATATCCTGTTGAACTTGTGCTCAAAAACTGGTTTGTGTGTCTTTTCCACTACATATTTGGTGCTACTTCTACCCAATAAGACGGGACTCGTCTGTGATGTAATCACACCAGGCTTTCATGAATTCTTGGAAATTGCTAAGATTGTTTCCTCCTGCATGAAGATGTGCAGCGGGACTATTTGTGGCCAGTGGATCACACTGTTTCTTTCAAATGTCCTTCTGTAGGTCAGGTTTTAACAAGTCTAGGTGAGATTTTAAATTATGACCCATAAACATGGTTGGCCCCTGATTTGTAGTAGCATGAACTGAATTCCTATAGGCCAATGGAAAACCTACAAACCTGTTTGCAAGCTACCTTTATCCAGGGTTGTAGCATGAATCACTTGCTTAAGTATCTGAATAAATCTTTTCACTGATCCCTTTGTGGCAGGATGGTAAAAATACAAGGTGACATTTGTGACGGGTTTGGTCACAGAGACCCACTTGGGACTGTCACCTGATGTGTTGGAATTACCTCTGAGCCCATTTTCCCTGCCAGCTTGGGACTCCAGAACCCTGCCTTGCTGAGCCAGACATGCTAGCCTGCTGCAACACAGACCCAAGTCTGGTCCACGCCTCCAAAGCTGAAGACTTTAACCAAAAACTGCTCAGCAGGTCACCTATCTCCAGCACCAGACACCCAGTTCCCAATGGGATCCAAACCCCAAATAAATCCATTTTACTCTGTACAAAGCTTATACTGGGTAAACTCATAAATTGTCTGCCTTCTATAACACTGATAGATATGCACAGCTGTTTGTTCCCCCAGGTATTAATCACTTACTCTGGGTTCATCAATAAACAAAAGTGATTTTATTATGTATAAAAAGTAGGATTTAAGTAGTTTCAAGTAATAACAGAACAAAGTAAGTCATCAAGCAAAATAAAGCAAAACCACGCAAGTCTAAGCCTAATAAATTAAGAAATTGATTACAGATAATATCTAACCCTCAGAGTTGTTCCAATACGCTTCTTTCACAGACGAGACTCCTTCCTAGTCTGGGCCCAGTCCTTTCCCCCAGTACAGTCCTTGTTAGTTCCAACAGACATCTTAGGTGGAAAACAGGGGCTCTCTCATGACTGCAGCTCCCTTTGTTCTGTTCCACCCCCTTTTATAGCTTTGGCACAAGGTGGGAATTTTTTCGTCTCTCTGGGTCCCCGCCCCTCCCCTTCTAAATGGAAAAGTACCAGATTTAAGATGGATTCCAGTATCATTACCCACATTTACAACCAATTGTCCTAGTCAATGTGAGCCATCAAGATTTTAAACCAACATCAATGGCCCACATTTTGTATATTTACAATAGGGCCTCAGAGTTATACTTCTTATTTCTAGCTTCAGATACAAGAATGCTACATACATACAAATAGGAGGAATATATTCAGTAGGTTATAACCTTTGTTATGATACCTTACAAGAGACTTTTTGAATATAGCAAATTCCAGTTACACCATATTCACACTCATAAGCATATTTCCATAAAACATATGGAGTGCAACGTCAACATGTTTGATACCTTTTCTTCTGACAAACAACTGGAACTCTTTCTATGTGAACTGAGTTCCATTGTCACTTACAGCCTGTTCGGGAATTCCTGTCCTTGAAAACAAAAGTTTTAACACTTTCACTGAACTAGCTCAATTCATACAGAATCTCCAGGCCATTTAAAACTATTGCAACCAAACACATATGTCCCATAAATGGTTCAAACAGTCTGCAAGGACTTGTTGCCACAAGGTAGTTGGGCACTCCAAAGGATGCAATGGAGCATGTACTGAGTTTGCTGACAACCCTGACACTGTTTTGCCATTTTCACTATTTGTCTATCAATCCCAGGCTAGCACACAAAACTCCTGGCTAGGACTTTCACTTTTGCAATTCCCAGTTGTCCTTTGGGTAATTCTTGTAGTTTGTGAAACTTTGGCTAAATAGGAATAACCACTCTAGTGTTACATATTATGCAATCTTTTCAAGCTAAGAAAACTGGACACAGTTATTTGCATATCTGAGTCCATCCACTAATTGTAATGTCATGAACTTTAGCCAGCACTGGATCATTTTAAATTTCGCATTGTATCATGGCATTTGTTACTGGCAAGGGCTCAATTTGTGCCGTATAGAACATACTTCTCTCTGTGCCTCCACTTCATTATCCTTTCCTGCCACTTCTAATGGCAGATGTGATAATCAATCTGAATTACCATGTTGGCTGGTACCAGTGAACTCACTACTGGAACAGTGAGCACCCAAGAATGTTGCACATTTCTGTCACTGTGCTGCAGTGATTGCCAGTACTCCTTTTCTAAAAACTGAAACTAGCAGTTGATGATCTGTAATAAAAGTACATTGTTTCCTATAGAGATACTGGTGAAACTTTTTAACTCCCCAGACTAAACTCAGCCCTTCTCTATCAATTTGAGCATTGTTACATTCTGCTGAGGTAAGAGATCTAGAAGCAAAGACAATAGGCTTTTTCAGTATGATCTTCCATTACACATGAAATTACTGCTCCTATTCCGTACAAGGAAGTGTCACAAGCTAAATTAATAGAAAATATGCCTTTAAGTGTGTAGGAACCATTTCAAATTATATGAGCTTCTTGGCTTCATCAAAAGCCTTGTTGCACTGTACGGACCAAAGCCATTTCTGTCCGTTGGGTCATAATTCATTCAGGGGGTGTAACACTGTTGCTGCATGAGGTAGGAACCTATGCTAATAACTGACCATCCTCAGAAAGGAGTGTGATTGACACATTTTGCATTACAGGTGCCTTAAGGATAGTTTCAACTTTTTCTTGGAATTTACGGAAACCATCTTTATCAATGATGTGCCCACTACATGCTACTGAATCTTTGAAAAATTCACATTTTCTCTTAGATCCTGTGACCAGTTAATCATCCAAATAACACTGAGTACTCGGAACACTCTAATTCCTGATACGGGTCTTGCTACTAAAAAGTGGGTGCTGACTATTCCAAACACTACCCTGCTATATTGAAATAAGACTTTCTGTGTGTGTTAATTGTGAGGTACTTCTTCTCACTGTCTTCAATCCCCATTTTTAGATAGGCTCGGGCTAGATTGATCTTCAACAGCATACCACCAGTTACTGAGGCAAACATATTCTCTATTCTAGGTAAAGAATACTGGTTTGAATGCAATATTTGAAATGCTCACAGATAAGGACAGCACCATTCTTTTTCAGCATTGGCACAACAAATATTGCTCCAGTTAACCTGTATACCTGGATGAGGATCATCACATCCTCAATGCCAATTGTGGCATCCTTGCTTTCAGTACAACTGAAATGAATATGGGAAACCACACTGGCAAAGTTGGCATTCCACATAACCGTGTTTATTAACTACGTAAAACCAAA
Organism: Mauremys mutica; assembly: GCF_020497125.1. Taxonomy (NCBI): domain Eukaryota; kingdom Metazoa; phylum Chordata; order Testudines; family Geoemydidae; genus Mauremys; species Mauremys mutica. The sequence goes on along the minus strand of NC_059074.1, from coordinate 46,254,022 downwards.
AGACCTAGGTACCTATGTTCACTGCTGCTCTGAGGGTTCTAATGGCTTCTGCAATTGAAGATGGAGGGCTACTAGAGAGCTCCCAAACTATTTACAACACAGTAACCAGTTCCTTCCTATATACTACAATATATATCAATATCAGATCCGGATTTCCCCTTTAACCTTGAAGGACTTTGGCAATGTTTGGAACACTCTGAACATGACATCACAAGAGGTTGAAATCTGATTTGAAGTAGATTTTATTAATAGAAATAAAATTAAAAATGTATCCTTTTAGCAACAGAATATTGAAAGTTGTGGTATATAAACCCTGCCTATTATGGCGACAAGTCATGTCAGTAAAGCTTTGTCCAAACTGCAAGTGTCATCCGTTAGTTATTTTATAATGTTTTTCACTACAATCATTAGTCTAGACTGAACCTTTAGACTCAAACCATTATTAATGGATTTGATTTGTAAAGTAAGACACACTAGACCTCACTGCTTTTTACTGTTTTATATCCAAAATTAGCAACCAACAAGTAAATCAAACATTAATTCTGAGTGCCAGTGTATCTCTCAGATTCACATCTGTAACCACCTGGAATCCAGTTGACAGAAAACCCTTTCACCGCTGGTTCTAGTGAAAAATAGTAACATTCCATTGCAATGTTGGCTGTTGAAAGGAAGCAACCTTGTACAGGGAAGTAGCATTGTGGGGAAGGGGACATTCTGTCTGACAATCCAGGGAACAATTACTTGATTAAAGATAAATCCATCATGAAATTGTTAATCTCTTAAGGCCAAAGAAAACAGGTAATTAGAAACTTCTGAATTACAGGCTCTCTTCAGGAAATTACATGTAGATCGAGGTTCCCAAGACATGTAGATCTAGAGATGGAGGCTGTCAAATAATTAGCTTTTGCTATTCTAAAAAGGTAAGTGGTACACTGTGTTTTTCTATAGTGCTATTAGCACAGGAGATCAGAGAGTTGAAAGGGCTAATGTAAACTGTTTAGTTGAAACAAGACAATATTTGACAGAGAACAGTAATATTTACAGGGCCTTGTTCACTGAATAAACCCCTTCCATTCTGTCAGACAGACTGAAAATATACAGTAAATACTCTCCTCTAGTGTAGAGATCCATTGTGAGAGATTTGAAGCTGCTCTGTAATAACATATGAATACTGTATGTTGGGCAGATTACTGGGATACTTACTGTGTGAATATACTGGTTTAGCTCAATAGAAGGCTGTTTGGAAAAAACAGGCAGGAAGGAAAAGAATAGCTCAAGATTGCCACCTCTTAGCAAACATCATTCAGGGACAATGCCAGAACTGTTAGCTTGATGTTTCTACCTCTCCTCCAGCGAACCTACAAAACTGATTTTGACCAGCTCCAGAAAAGGCCCAGGAACACAGAAGAACTCTGGCAAGGTTGAAAAGAGACACTCCCTGAAGACAGGGGCAGTTGTTATTCAGGGGAACCAGCCACACACAGGATCCTGTTGGGGTGCCTAAAGAAGTCAGGCCTGCCTAGATTATCATCAGAGGATTATGAGCCTTTAGATAAGATAGATGCATGTAGACTATTGCTTTAAAATCCTTTTTCCCAAATGTGTGGCTCCTACTGCAAAACAAAACACATTTGAGAAGGCCGCAGACTACCACAGGTGCCCAAACTCAGTCAGACCTGCAGCACAATAATGGTTGATGCACCGGGCACCTTAGCCCAGGTCCTAATCTAAGAGTGTGAAAATTGCTAAATTCCACCCAAGACAGGTAAAGGTATGAGGCTTCACATCTGGAGGGGGGTGAGGGGGCGGAGGGGGAGGTGAAGTGTGTGCCCTCAAGAGACCAGTAAGGAGTCAAAGGTGCAGCAGCTAGCTCCATAAACTGTGACAGACATCAGACATGCCCAGAATAGCCTGATTTCTTCCATTAATCTGAATCGATTTTCTATAGAAAAAACTACTACAGGGTATATGCACTCTCCAGAAATTGATATTATTGGGAAAGTATTTTATTAGATTATTTTCATATGACCAAATAGAAGCACATTATTCATTGTTTCACTGCTGAAAGACTTAAGCATATGAACATTACCACAAGACATTACTTTTGTTATGATCCCGACTGGCAAAAACTTAATTCATGTACTTAAATGTATTTATGTTAATAGTTCCTTGTTAATAGTACCAGCATTTTCATTAACCACCAATTCCTAGAGGGGCTCCCAGAATTAATCTTTATATGGTTCTACCATTATGTCTCTATTCCTATATAGAATAAACACAGCATATTTTCACTTAAGCTTTAATATTATCTTTTTACCTACCCCAGTTTAAAGCTCTGTTAATTTTAAATAAATATTCTCTAATACCTTCTCAGGGTAAAACCATGGTTTTTGTTTTTAAAAAAGTCATGTGATATGTAAAATATAGCAAAACTGCCATTCAAGCTAAAAGTTTCTTAAATGAAAATTCCTCCCACATCTTTCAAGTGGAAAGTTTACACCAGGAAATATGAGCATTATTTTTATTTTAGCTTGTATATATTGAGGGGTTATTCATGGCATCTAGTTATCCAGTCATATTTAAAAGTCAGCCACAGACTCAGGTCAATTACTTTCTGCAGCACTGAATTCCACATGCCGACAATACGCAGCATCAAGAATGGTAGTGTCTTCTTTACTTCCCTTGCTCTAAATTCATTGTTCTTTAATTTTTGCTAAGTGTCCCTTTGCTCTTATATTAAGGGACCGGTTGAAGTGATGTGACGCAATCATTTCTCACTATGACCATCATCATTCCAATTAGCTATTCAAGCCCCTCTCACTCTTCTCTTTAACAGGTTAGTACATCTAGTTTCAGAGTCTTACATCATATCTCTAGCTATCTCTATTACCTTTCTTTGGAGCTTAAGACATAAAAGGTGAAATAAAATTTGGACAGTGCTCCTGATGAGGATTATTTTCTATATCTCTGATTTCTTTTTATTGCCGCTGCACTCTGGCTAACCCACTATTACCTCCTCATTATGACTATTTCCTATCTGTTAGCCATCTTTTAATTCACAAGATATCGATAATTAATCCATAGCAATTCAATCTTAATTAATCATTTTTTGAGGGATTTAATCTAAATGCTTTTGAAATTATTCTCACTGGGTTACTTACCTACCATTTTATTAGATTGTACCAAAAATTTAAGGAATAAGAAAGGCACAATTTTCCCTCAAAGGATGTCAAACTGGTTTAATCCTCTCAGGTTATATTGATCAAAATGCTGTAGTAACTATAAAACAAAACCAAACCTGTCAGACCATGTTTGGAACTGCGATAGGGCTGTCAGTAATTCTCAGGATTTCCTTTGGCTCCTTTAACACAGAGTCTATCTTTATGTCACTTGCTATTTTTATTCAGTGTTTATCATTGTCAGACACTACTACTTCACACTTTATTTAATCTAGAATCCCGAGATAAATACCATCTGCTTGTGTTAAAAACTCCAGGCAGAGTATATAAAGATGCAAATATGAATTTAGTGTTCACTGAAGTGCCAATGACAACACTGGAGTCTAACAGAGATTATTAAAAATAAACAGGTAACTAGCAGTGCAAGCTTCCCCACACTGGTCCACCGAACTGTCTCATCCCTTACCAGGAGATACCAACTTTAGAGGTCTGGGAGAAGGTAACCACCACTTGTTTGCACTGACTGCTCCAGGCAGTGATGTGATGTCGCCGAGAAACTTGACTGAGACCACTCACTCATGTCACAAGAGGCAATGAATAACCAACAAATAGGAAGAACTTTCAGTCAGTGATTGGGGTTGGATGTGATGCAGTATGACAGAGGTAAGGAGCCCTGCACCAACTCTGCTATAGTTAAGATTAAAACCACCTTTATGTTTGAAGTTCGACTCTTCTAAGTACTCTAAAATCTGCATGGTTACTCAGATTGCCTTTAAATTTTGTGTGCCTCCTGGGGGCGTGGGGTTTGGTCAGTGATCCAAATTTGGGGCTATTTAAACAAGGAGTTCTCAAGACATATCCCTGGAATCAAATAGCTTTTCTTAAAACTGACATGTTCTGGCAGCAAATTTTTGTGCAGATACAGATCAAACCAGGGCTGACATAATCACACGAGGGTCTCAAGTGCTTGTGAGCAATTCCAATAGAGTGCATGCTATCCATTAGCCTTTAAAATATTATTAGCCAAAGAGTTTAGTTATTTAATTAGGCACTTCAATCTTTGCAATGTTTGGCATTGCACCAAACAGATTACACTGAGCATACACAGACAGAGGAGCCAATGGGATTTAGTGCTGAAAGTTTCATATCAACTGGATGGCTCAAGATAAGCAGTACTCCTTCTGAAACTGGCACATCCAATGAGTGTCAGTTTGAGTCCCACCTCAAGCAGAAGGCATATTGCTTAAAAACCTGTCTCTGATGGTGAGTGTAATCAAAGTATTTTTGCAAAAAAAAAAAAAAAAAATTAGACATGCAAATGCTTGCTGGAAGGGGAGGGGCATTTTATGGATGGGAGAATGGGAGGAACAGGAGTCAGGGGGGTTGTGCCTACCTCAATAGGAGGGGGGTGGACGAGGTGAGGGACACAGGGAAGGGAGTAGCAGGGGGAGAAAATGGGCAGGGCTACCTCACACCTACATTCTCACCTTCTGAGTGCAGGGCAGGATCTGGGTGGGTCTGAGCCCCACTCACTACCTTTGTGAATGTGCCAGGAACATCTAGGAGGGTCACAGCCCCTCTCCCTGCTGAGATATGAGGACCATGCCTCTCTGGGGGTGTCTGAGCCCCATTCCCTGTGCTCCTGTGTGTGTGCAGGATCTAGGGGGCAGGGCCTAACCATTTACGGGTGTCTGACTCCCCTCCCTGTCCCGGCCAATGGGAGCTGCGGAGCCAACGCTTGGGGGTGGGGGCAGCACACAGAAGCCGAGGGAGGGACATGTCGCCGCTTCCGGGGAGCTGCAAGGAGCCAAGCAGGAAACCTGCCAGCCCTGCCAATCAACCCACTCCCCCACCACCAGCGGGGTCCCGGGCCACCCCCGAGAGCACCACAGCGTCCCCTGAGCACCTGCAGTGCACCCTGGGCTGCCCCCCCCAAACACCCACAGCACTCCCTAGTCACACCTCCCTTCAAGCTTCAGCCAGGGGTATATAGTACAAGTCATGGACAGGTCACGGGCCATAAAGTTTTGTTTACTGCCTGTGACCTATCCATGACTTTTACTAAAAATACCCGTGACTAAAATGTAGCCTTACTCATGACTACCACTGAACACAAATTGTGAGCAAAGAATTAACCAAGTCCCTAGACACATACGGGTTCTGAGACAATGACAGGGGCTCTTGTGAAGAATTTTGTTTTACAGTTATGAAAGCACGTTGAATTTCTTGAGAACTATGTTTTAACTATATGGAAGTAAAATTTCATTCACATGGGAAATAATGCTTCAACATAATAAATCTATTGCCTTCAATTAGAGTTGTGCTTATCAAAAGTTTGTTTTCCATACAATAAATTCCAATCAAAGCTGCTAAATTGAAAAAGAAATGTCAACTTTAGCTTCTTAATTTTGACATGAATATGTACCTATCATATATTGGATGTTTTATAATACTAATTTTAGGAGTTTTTCTGTATTGATTCCCAGTGTCCTCAAACCATGTTATATTAATTTTTGAACAAAACAGTTCTTAGGCTATTGCCTGGAAAATGGTAGAATGGTCTTTTCAGAACATATACTTTTCTTCTATTTTGTGGCTTGAGGGTTCCAGAGAATGACAAATATGACCATCTTCGTAATTTTTCATATATCCTTACTTGGGCTGTCGATTAATTGCAGTTAACTCACATGATTAATTAAAAAAATTAATCACAACTAAAAAAATTAATTACAATTAATCGCAGTTTTAATCGTACAGTTAATAGAATACGAATTGAAATGTATTAACTATCTATCTTGGGATGTTTTTCTACATTTTCAAATATATTGATTTCAATTACAACACAGAATAAAATGTACACTGCTCACTTTAAATTATTATTTTGATTACAAATATTTGCACTATAAAAAAGATAAACAAAAGAAATAGTATTTTTCAATTCATCTCATAGAAGTACTGTGATGCAATCTCTTTATCGTGATAGTGCAACTTACAAATGTAGATTTGTTTTTGTTACATAACTGCACTCAAAAACAAAAGAATATAAAACTTTAGAGCCTACAAGTCCACTCAGTCCTACTTCTTGTTCAGTCAGTCATTCATACAAACAGGTTTGTTTACATTTGCAGGAAATAATGCTACCAGCTTCATATTTACAACGTCACCTGAAAGTGAGAACAGGCGTTCGCATGGCACTTTTGTAGCTGGCATTGAAAGGTATTTACATGCCAGATTTGCTAACATTCGTATGCCCAAGTATCAGAGGGGTAGCCATGTTAGTCTGGATCTGTAAAAGCAGCAAAGAGTCCTGTGGCACCTTATAGACTAACAGACGTTTAGGAGCATGAGCTTTCGTGGGTGAATACATGCATCCGACAAAGTGGGTATTCACCCATGAAAGCTCATGCTCCTAAACATCTATTAGTCTATAAGGTGCCACAGGACTCTTTGCTGCTATTTGTATGCCCCTTTATGCTTCGGCCACCATTCCAGAGGAAATGCTTCCATGCTGATGACACTCGTTAAAAAAAATGTGTTAATTAAATTTTGACTCAACTCCTAGGGGGAGAATAGTATGTCTCCTGCTCTGTTTTACTCGCATTCTGCCATGTATTTCATATTATAGCAGTCTCGGATGATGACCCAGCACATGTTGTTCATTTTAAGAACACTTTCACTGCAGATCTGACAAAATGCAAAGAAAGTACCAGTGTGAGATTTCTAAAGATAGCTACAGCACTCAACCAAAGGTTTAAGAATCTGAAGTGCCTTCCAAAATCTGAGAGGGATGAGGTGTGGAGCATGCTTTCAGAAGCCTTAAAAGAGCAACACTCCAATGCAGAAACTACAGAACCCGAAACCATCAAAAAAGAAAATCAACCTCTGCTGGTAGCATGTGACCCAGATGATGAAAGTGAACATGCATCAGTCTGCACTGCTGTGGATCATTATTGAGCAGAACCTGTTATCAGTATGGACGCATGTCCTCTGGAATGATGGTTGAAGATGAAAGGACATACGAATCTTTAGCACACCTGGCATGTACAAATCTTGCAACGCCGGCTACAACAGTGTTATGCAAATGTCTGTTCTCACTTTCAGATGACATTGTAAACAAGAAGTGGGCAGCATTATCGCCTGCAAATGTAAACAAACTTGTTTGTATAAATGACTGGCTGAACAAGAAGTAGGACTGAGTGGACTTATAGGCTTTGAAGTTTTACACTTTTGTTTTTGAATGCAGGTTTTTATTTTTGGTACATAATTCTACATTTGTAAGTTCAACTTTCAAGATAAAGAGATTGCATTATAGTACTTGTTGAGATGAACTGAAAAATACTATTTATTTTTTTTTACAGCACAAATATTTGTAATCAAAAATAAATATAACGTGAGTACTGTACACTTTGTATTCTGTATTGTAATTGAAATCAATATTTGAAAATGTAGAAAACATCCAAAAATATTTAAATAAATGGTATTCTATTATTAACAGCATGATTAATCGTGATTAATTTTTTTAATTGCACGATTAATCATGATTTTTAAATCACTTAATAGCCCTAGTTCTTATATGTCCAATAATAAATTATGTAGATTATGTGACTACTACAAGAATCTGGTATGTTTTGGATAGATGTTCCATATGGCTACTTGGTTATGAATAAAATAATTATTTAGCTGAATGTTCATCACTAATGTTCATTAGTTTTTCTGTTGCTGAAAGTACAGAAAAGTGTGAGGCCATAATCATCTCAACCTTCACAATTAGTTGGCTGAAGGATACATCTCAAATTTTTTAATATATTTGTTTATCACCATAAGCTTACACAGCACTTTACAAATAGACAGAATATATTAGTTAATCATAACACTTAAGACAAGATAAAAGTTCAAAAAGATTTAAAAAAAAAAAGAGAAAGAAAGCTAAATGTTAAGATTGAAGAACTGAATGGAAAATAGTGTTCTCAAAATGTTTACTACAGATGTTCATCAGGCTTGCAGAATTACAAACTGAATCAGGTTTTATAAAAGTGCACCTTAGCAATACTCAGTACTAGGGAGCTGCCAAAAAAGTTTGACGAGAACTTTAAGATGAAAAGTAATAATGTATGGAATTCTTTCTTAAAATAACTAGACAAATAAATAATATCATATATTTAATAAACAAAATTCTATTATAACAGTAATGGGGTAGTCAACTGAACTTTATTAGAGCAGAAAGGTATATTAAAAAAAATCTGGAAAAGCTACAGTGCAATAAAATATGTTGATTAAAAATTGACACTGTTTAAAGTTTTACTGGACATGTGTTCATATGACTACGTTGGGCCTAGGAGACAAAATGCTTTGAGTTCAGAACATTGAACATTTTTTTAAATAGGGGGAAAAAAACAAGTCATAGCAAAAAGTTTAATGCAATCCTTTTTACTCTTGCTCCGACTGAAAAAAAAAACAAACTGCACCAAAGCAGACTCTGAAGTCAAAAAGGCTTAGTCAGCTAGTATGCAAAGTCAGATTTCTAATGTGCTGAAAAGACAAATTACAATTAAAGATCGGGTTTGACAATGAACATTTTGGCCTTCATTACTGACAGATGCAACTTAATGCATCCAGATAGTGATGCCCAGAAGTGATGATAATTCATCAATTGAAGCTGGTGAAAGGAAAACATCTGGCATGTCAATACGGTTGCAAGTAAACTTGAGTTACTTGGGCTGTAGCCCACGAAAGCTTATGCTCAAATAAATTTGTTAGTCTCTTAGGTGCCACAAGTACTCCTGTTCTTTTTGCGGATACAGACTAACAGGGCTGCTGCTCTGAAACTTGAGTTACTTTGTAAAAAATAAAATAAAAAAAAATAAAATCCTGTCTCCTGTTTTAAGAGAGTTAAAGGAACTACTACTAATTAGTTTAGTTAGAAATCTCCATTAATTCATCCTAATAGCACATGATAATTGAAGGCAATTGAACTTTATGAGAGCAGAAGGTTATATTAAAAAAAACTCTGGAAAAGCTACAGTGCAATAAAAGATGTCGATTTAAAATTGACACTGTTTAAAGTTTTACTGGACATGTGTCCATATGACTAGGTTGGGCCTAGGAGACAAAATGCTATATTTTCTATAAGATTTTAGATTACATTAAACTGTAATAATTTTATTTGTAATTTTCCAAATAATGTTATTAAGTGTATACTTTCCCTTGTAAATTTTAGCAGTTATAGTCTAAGGCGTTCCACAGAAAACCAAAGGCATGACAAAAATAGGAGGGCCAGAGAGGAAGGCTTTAAGTAACTTTTATAGTCTCCCAAACCTGGAGTCAGCACAAGCTTAAAAGTTAATGTCACCTAGCTGCCAATGGCCACAAGAGTTCATCTTAATCATTTGGTACGACTTGGCCATAGGAATACTCCCGGAATTGAGGGCCAGAAGCAGTGACCTGGTGTAGGAGCCTACAGTTTGGGAACCCTTCTACCGAATTGTGTAGGAGTCACTGTATATGCTCATCATTCACAGATCTCCAGTGAGAAGTCCTCACTGGGTTGCATCCACCAAGCTTTTCTGCTGCTGCTAACCATCTGAGCAGTGCAAATGGAGCTGTGCGATGGATCTGGCCCTGTATTTTTATAAGTGCATGTATGAATTAATAAATAATAATGTCAACTCACCAGTCATGGACGGTGCCACTTTTCTTTGCCCTTTGTGGTCCACAGTACCTTCATATGCTACTGTAACATCATAAACTGCATCTAAGTAATTCTTCATTGAGTCAATGGCAACATGAGTTGCCTTTACACGTGGCGTCAGCACATGTTTTAATACTGCAAGCCCTAGGAAAGAGCACAAACACACATCGGAAGGATAAAATTAACTGAACTTAAATACTGAAAATATACAAAGGAAAAGTCATTTTCAAAAGATGATTGGTCAGTGGTTTCCAAACTATGGTCTGTGTAGAGCGCTCTGGCTACATATTGCTGGTTTCTCCTACTGATATCCATTTGCTAAACTGCATTAAAAAGATAAAACATATTTAATGTATTTTTACCTAAGCAACTGCTGTAGTTGCAATAGAAACATTATGTGATTGTTAATGGAAAGGGAGGCTGGTCCACAAAACAATCTCTGTATTAAAGATATGGTTCACTGTGGAAAGGTTTGGGAACCTCTCTAAGTAGTAATGAACACCATTTAAATTCTGTGAGCGGGGTGTGTGAAAAATGTCCTTCTATAGCTTCTGTCTGTCTCTCAGTGGTATAAAGTGAGTTGAAATTGTGAAAAAATGTTAGAACATAAAGTTGGTTTCCTTAAAGTTTGTATCCTGGAACCAACTCAGAAGTAAACACAGGTAAATTCAAACAAGTTTAATATTTGCCCAACATCTTACTCCCTGTGTGCAACCAATTTTTTCCCCACTACATATTGAGTTCCATTACTCCTCGAGATCAGTGACATAGAAATCTATTCAAATTATGTGTGATTAGACAGGATGCTATTCTTGGCCGCACTGACAAAGTGCAATTGGTGATTTCAAGATGCTTACATTGTTTCTCCTCCCTAAATACTAATTCTCCCTCTTTCAAAAGGCATTGTATAACCGCAACCATCCCACTGTCTGAGAAGTCATAAGTGTCGTTATTCTGATAGCCCATCAACTCCAATTTTTCAGTTTGCCAGAAGTGGCTGATTAAGAGCAAACAAAGGTCTTTCCTCATATGAGGAACCGAATTCTGTTCCTAACTAAAATGATGCTGCTATACTAATGGTGCAGTCCCTCTCTCTGTGTGCGCATACATCTTTGCAACTTCTGTTCCTGGCCCTTCCTCATCCCATTTTCTCTACGATTGTGTTTTCACTTTGCACAACATAGCATCACTGTTGCTTATACCACCACTGCCAAAGGAACACTGTTTGATATAGCAGCAGCATCACAAATGGGATTCTACTATTAAGGAATTTTGAAAAAAGCAAGGACGGACAGTAAAAACATGCACGTTCTCCAGCTCCACATCACATTTAATCTGGAGATATTTGATTAATCCTGTTTCCACACTTTTATAAAATCAAGCCAGTAACAGAGAACAGATAAGAGATATCATGTTGAGATAGGATAGAAGGAAAGTGATAATACCTAAGGTGTGAAATGAGTATCAGGAAATATCCCATATATTTTACAGAAATAATATTTTGATAATAATGTGAATCATGGAGCATCACAGAAGCCAGAGACTGAAAAGAGACAAGGATAACTGTTCCCTAGAGAATATACTTGAGTGCTTTGACCACTCCAGTTTAAAATGGACTCAAGCAGTGGGGCTTTCACAACTTCACTTGAGAGATTACTATACAGTCTAAGAGATCTCTCTTACAGTATATTATCCCTTCGATTCAACCTGAATTGTTCTTTCCTCATTTCTATTCCATTATTGCTAATTATACCATTTGGATCACTAAACAACCCATCCTTCGGACAGTAGTAATGCAGCTGTGTGTTTTGATTGGCTCAGCACATCCATTTGATGTATAATTTTTCATAACGTAACTGACAAGATATTTGTTTAAAAACACTTTGCATTTCAAGAATGAAAAATGAAGTCTTTGCACATCTGACCTGGGAGCTGTATAGCAACTGGAAACTGAAGTTTTATTCTTGTGAAATTTACTCCTCACCTGTGCTTAAAAAAAAAACAAACAAAAAAAAAAAACAACCAACCAACCAAAAAAAAAAGAGGGCTTTCAAAAGTTTCCATTAGAAAATATCTCTTCATGCTAACTGAAGAACTCATAAACCTTGAATACTCTCCCAGTTTATTCTGTATCTTCCTTTGTATACAACTGGGAAAGAATTCTTTGCCCACCAGGGAGGAGGAAAAAAGGCTAAAAAACCTCAAGATATGAGAACTAATTAATGGTATTTGCCAATGACTGCTAAGAGGGCCCATAGCCTTCCATCAATAAACTATAACAATTCCCATTAAAGTCAGTAAAGTTTTATGTGGTCTCCAGAAGACTATATCCCCAGGCAAACAAACACCTTGTTATTTGCAAATATATCTTAAGACTAGTTCAACAATTCATGGGAAAGCAGTTTCCAAAGGTAACTTACTCTCAACTCCATTAAGGCAGGCAGGCACATAGTGAGGTGGATAGAACACTCACTCCTCCTGGGGATGCTAGAATACCCGCTGCATTTTTCACCCAGTAAATATGAGCAGATGAAGGTCTAATTCAACAAGATACTCAAGCATGTGTCTAACTTAAACATATAATCTCATTGACTATTGGTTAATGGAACTATGGCTTGCTTAAAGTCAGACATTGAATTGAGGCCTTAGAAATGGCTTAGACAAAAACTGGAAAAAAAAGCTCACTTCTAGCTGACAGGTGCATAACAGAAGATAGGTTGAGCAGATGTGGCTGGGGAAATGTGGAATTAAGAAAACAACTGTGAAGGAATGTCAAGAGATCTACACTCACTCCCTGAACAGCTAAACCTTCAGAGTTTTCTTGAGGAACACCAAGGTGCCCATTGGCTTGCACACTGGTTCAGTCTGAAGATCTATGTGACTGGACAAAAAAAAGTACATAGTTTCATAGCACCCTAAAAGTTTTAATCAAAATGTTTAAAATCCATGATTGCTTTGGCTGACCATACCCATTTCTATATAAGAAAACATACTTTTGAGCATGACCAGAATATATGTACTTTATTTGTGTTTGATAGTGAAACTATGGTCCAGTTCCACAGAGTTTGAACGTACACTGAATCTCAGAAACAGGTGATCTGAAATCAATGTTTTGATGTTTTAAAAATACTTCTATAAAATGAACCGCACGTGAAGTGAAAAATTCCAGTCTCTTGCTGTTAACAAAACTTCTTCTCCAAGTAAAATATTAGAAGGCTTTGGAGGTTACTCACTTTTAGCCTCAACTGTTCCAAGGAGATATTCTATCTTTTGTTGGTTCTGTCTCAAAAATGTTCCCCAGGCCGCCTGCTCACTGAACACCAGAATTTCCAAAGCAGAGAGTAAATATATTCAATGCTGCAGTACTGCTTAAGGAATTTTTGAATTTACAGAGTTAAAATATTAACAGTTTCTTTTTGCTTAGGACTTGACAAAATCATTGCAACATTAAAAAGGTTTGTCAGTGACTCTCTGTTACCACACATTCTTTAAATAAATCTTCACAACGCAGAAGGCTATAAGAACGCTATGACAAAGTTTGAGACACCTAGAAGTATTTTGGGGAGAACTTCTGGGATTTCCTTCACTTCCTGACCTAAAATTGTGAAACTGCCTTGTAGTACTGCTGAGTGCTATTAAACAATTCATTTCTAAAGTGCTCTGGGATCCTTAAATTTGAAAGGATCTGTAAAAGACATCATCCCTATCTTGCTTCTTTAGGAATATGCAATGTTGTAGCGATGTTGGTGCCAGAATATTAGAGAGCCGAGGTGGATGAGGTAATATCTTTTATTGGACTCACTTCTGTTGGTGAGAAAGACAAGCTTTTGAGCTTACACAGAGCTCTTCAGGTCTTGGAAAGGTACTCAAAGAGTATGTCTACACTGCAGTTGGACTCCCGGGGCTGGCCCAAACCAGCTAACTCAGGCTTGCAAGGTTATGGGTAAGGGGGTGTTTCACTGTGGTGCAGACGTTTGGGCTTGGGTGCAGCTCAAGCTCTGGTAGCTTCCCATCTCACAGTGTCCCTGCGGCCCAAGACCGAACATCTACATTGCAATTAAACAGCCGCAAGGCCGAGCCCCACGAGCCCAAGTCAGCTGGCATGGCCCAGCCATGGGTTTTTAATTGCAGTGTAGATATATACCCAGAGTGTCACAGCTAAATACAAGGTGGAACAGATTGTTTAGCATAAGTAGTTAACACATTTCAAGAGATCATTCAAGGTGAACTAGCCCATTAACACCTCTCCAGTCACAGAGGGGAAAGGAATAATCATAAAAAAAAAAAGCTGGAGGGGGGAAGAGGGTTAAATGGGTTATAAAAAGTCATAAATCAACTGTCTCTATTCAGTCCATGATTTTTAGTATCTAGCAAAGTTATGAATTTAAGCTCCCAGGCTCAACTTTTGAAGGTGAAGTCCTCATCCTTTGAGAATGAGGACTCAGAAGTCAGCTATAGAGTGATTGCTTTGTGAAAAAAAAAGTGTTCACCCACAGGTGATATAGTGTTTTTGTCTTTTATCATTTTTCTATGCGTGTTCCTTCAAGAATGTAATGATTCTCTCACTTCACCCACATAGTTGTTATCGGGGCATTTAGTGCACTGAATGAGGTACACTGCATATACAACAAACCCTACTTGCCCCAGTGATATCTGTTTATTCAATATTACATCAATTATGTAAACATTTAGAAGCATAATATGGTTGCCATATTTTTTTATTTTGTGAACTGTCACTTCAAACAATATCACTGTGTTGTTTCAAAATATTTATTCTGTAAATGTACTGCTGAATATTACAGTATTGTACCTGCAATTATATAGTTATGGGTGTGGGGACATTGAGTGGACATTCCATTCAACACACCTAATGCTGCTCAATTTTCCCAAATATATTCCTGTGGCCTGAAATTGGTCATTCCCCCTGCTACCATCACCACGTAGATCTTTCTGGAAACATTTACATCCATTCAGACAAAAAAACCCAAACCCAAACCCAACTCTCCCTACATTCAAGGAATGCTCTATAATTTGCGCATGTTCAATTAACTCTATTCTGACTTGATTTTCAAACTGCGCGCGTGTACATGGTACTCACTGAGAAGTGTGTGTTTTGTTAGTTTTTTAAAAAAAAAAGTATGAGCATGAATGGGATCGTTAATCTCAATAGGGGAGATGTACTACTGGAAATCAGGCTTAAATGGGAACAGAGTTCTTTTCATGACCCGGTCATTCATTTAGGTGTCTATTTGGGAGCTACTGGGTGCTGAAAGGACCACTGTGATCATCTAGTCTGACCTACTGTATAACACATGTCATAGAACTTCCCCAAATAATTCATAGACTATATCTTTTAGAAAAACATCCAATCTGATGACATTTCCTGTTCTGCTTGGTCGCAAACAGGTCTACCTGGGGAGACCCCCACCTCTGGAAGATGAACCTGGTGACCTCCGGGTGAAGGAACCACTCATGGTGAGAGGAAAAGGATCTGCTCAGGTGACCTGCCAGTGCATTCCGAGCTCTCAGAAGATGTGCAACCTCAAGGTGGATAGACTCAATGCTCTGAATGGAGTTGACGGTGCTGCCATGGGACCTGGGCTGGAGGAGTGGCCTGGCGCGGGTCACACTACTACCTTCCCCATGTTTGTCCTCCTTCTGCATTGGTGAGCGCCCTCTGTCGGTGTGCTGCTTATTGTGCTTCTTCCTCGTCACCGGAGATGGGGAATGGTGCTGGGAAGCATGTGGTGCTGGAGGAGCACTTTGTACTGAGTCTGAAGTGCTTGGTGCAGAATGAGAGCAGCTTGGCTCTGAGGCTGGTCTGAATGCGGCTTCCATTAGGATAACCTCTAATCTCTGTGTCCCTTTTTGTACGGGGTCAAAAGTCCAGAGAGATCTGGCACCAGTCTCTCATGTGAGTCTCTCCCAAAAACTTCAGGCAGCTGGAGTGTGGGTCACTCATGGACATAGGCTTGACTCAAGAAGCACAAGGTTTGAAACCAAGGGACTGGGGCATGCCCGGCCCCAGCCCCTTGCCAAGAGGGAGAGGGAAGCCTTGCCGAAGCAGGAGGGGTTGTTACAGCCATGGGTGGAAAGAAGGAACTGAGAGGGTGCATGGCCGGCGGCACCCCTCATACCAGCACATAAGTGCATGACACCAGAGGGTGCTAGAGCTGTACTGATGGATACCACTGAGGGAAACAATCTTTGGCAATGGTGCATGTGGTACGCACATACCTAACATGGAATGGACACGAGCAAGCACTCGAAGAATAAGAAAGTTTGAAAATATGATCCTGTTTTGGAGATTAGGGTGGTCACTGGGAAGCTGTTAACTATGAAAGTAGAATGAAGTTCCTTCCCATTCCAGGTGTTACTGGTGAGCTCTGAAGGCTTAAGCACAAAGTAAGCTCTGATTTTGGGCCTGCCATTTGGGTAATAATGAAGATGGTCCAAGAAATATCTTAAAAAATAAAAACTGTAATGCACTATTTAATATGCCTAGCTTAGAATACTGTAGACAAATGAAAGTACTGGGCATACAACACATCTTTTAAAAGTATCTGTTTTATAAAAATGTTAGATATTCTTGCAATCACTTGATAATCTTTGCTAAAGTCAACATACCATAATTTAAAATCAACTAATTACAATTATTTTGACAGCCTGTCTGCATCCAATTTACAAAACACGCTGTGCTTAAACTGTTTTTAATATTGGGCAATACAAAGTTAAGACTCTATGTTAAAGTATTTGAGGTCATGAGATTTTACTTTAAAAGCCAAAGAAAACAAGCTAAATATCTAATGTCATATTTTACCTTGTAATGCTATTCTCATTGCTAATATATAGAGGAGAAGCTAATTTTTTAATTTTATCAAGTTAGTAAACTATTATAAAAAATACAAAGTCTTAACAAGCTAGGGAGGCCAATAAATCCAAAAAAGAACTGGCCTCTATTAAAATGGTCAGATAATCTAAAGAAAATCAAGAGCACAATGATGCTTCAAGTATCATTCTGGTGAACAGATTCTAGTAGAAGTCAAGATTATTTCAACCCAGAAAAAATAACTACTCAGCAGAGATGAATGGGAAGCTTTCCCTCATGAGTATGAAGGCCCAAGCCACCACCATCTTCAGAAATTAACTTTTTAATTAAAAATAGATATATAAATGCCTGACAATTCACTTGTATTCCTCCTCGATACAAGTCGTATCTGAAGGCAATGAACAGACAAAATGCCAACCAGAGCCTGGAAAGATCAATGGATAGTTATAATGAATCTGGAATGCCTGTATCACGAGAGCCCAAAACAGACCGAAACCTAGACCTCAGAGTCAGGTTGATCAACTAAAGATCACTGTCTAATATGCTTTTTACCATTCATATTTTTATTGCAGACAAATCACTGGACAAGAAACCTGGCTGAGTGATCATCCAGGACTAATGTTAGGTCAGCTGGTTCCCTCTTTTTAATCTTACCCCAAGAGGTATTCACCACAGACCAAGAGAGAACATATCTGGAGGAGAGGAGCCATGATATTATTTCCTACCATGTTCAGACACAGGAAAATCTAATTTGAATCGGACTCCCTTGAGTATCTCCAGTGAGAGTCCAAAGGGACTAACCTGGACATTGTTCTAATCCAGCGGTCAGCAACCTTTCAGAAGTGATGTGCCGAGTCTTCATTTATTCACTCTAATTTAAGGTTTCGCGTGCCAGTAATACATTTGAACGTTTTTTAGAAGGTCTCTTTCTATAAGTCTATAATATAACTAAACTATTGTTGTGTGTAAAGTAAATAAAGGTTTTTAAAATGTTTAAGAACTTCATTTAAAATTAAATTAAAATGCAGAGCCCCCCGGACTGGTGGCCAGGACCCAGGCAGTGTGAGTGCCACTGAAAATCATCTCACGTGCCGCCTTCGGCACACGTGCCATAGGTTGCTTACCCCTGTTCTAATCTAAAAATCAGACACCAAAGGCTTCCCAGAGGAACTGACAGAGATACTGTCTAACATGGCGACAAAATCCATAAAACTTGTTAACTTGTAAAACAAACATCTTCACAAACTCTCTGAGTAGTCCAAAATCAACTTTTCCAAAAATTACACATTAGGATTCTCACAGAGTCTCTGACCCAAAACAAACCCAACTGTGGAGCATACCATGAGGTAAGAACACAGGAAATATAAACACCTCCTTTCCCCTCCAATCTTCCTCCTCCAGAGATAAATTAAAAGTCTTCTCTTTGCAAGGCAAGAAAAAAATCACTACTGTGATTACCAAAAATTCAGGGACCATTTGAAATTCCAAAACTTACTTATTGGAAACTCCACCCAACCAACAGATGAACGAGTAAGAAAAATCTATGGACATACTCATTACATTCTAACAACATTTATGGACACCTTCAAAGTATTCTGTCTCACAGCAATCCCCACGTAGATTATCATGGTTCACAGACTGGCTTTGAGCAATTTGGAGGCCTATGGAGAAAAATACAAGATTTGGCAATGTTAATTTTAAAACTCCACAATGGTGTTTTCTGTGGATGAAAAGTGGAGAGGGAATCATTGAGTTTAGCTGTTTTCAAACACTTTCTAATGGGTTCAGATAGATCAGTATCCAGTTGACTGGATTTATATACAGTAAAAATCCCTATTTTATGAATTAACTGAGAATTGAACAGTCCATAAAATCAAAAAGTTCATAACAATGAACACCTGAAAATTACAGTAGGTACAGTGCATAGTATACATAATGAACGGTAACAAATGTATACAATAAAAATGATTTTTATTTGAGAGAACTGAATCCCTTGCTATCAAATCTCTTAGTTTTTAAACCCGTACAACTGCTTGAATGTTGGATGAAGGACTGAAGTCATATTTGGCAGCAGGAACCTGACTTATACAGCAGAAAAATGGTTCATATAACTGATCATTCAAAGATTGATGTTCATAAAATCAGGGTTCTACTGTATGGTTACATCTATTGATAAGGGATAAACTCTACTGACATGCTGGATAAGCTAGATGCATTTTATCCATCTGGTAATAACACTTCTTTAATCTTACAATTTCTTCTCTCTACATAGTTAACAGCTTTGTTTTTAAAAGTTAAACAGAGAAAGATAGTTCTAAGTAACGTATGGAAGAAGCTCTTGCTAACCTGGGAGTCTCTTATATTATTAGGGTCACATACTCTCCCTTTACAGGAATAGACTGTAGAGAACTATGTCAATAATTATGCTAGAGAACTGATCAAGAGCGAGGTTACAAAAATATCACTGCTATTTCCACAGTGGGTGAGCTAGCTGCTCTGTGGCAATTTCACATCTCCTGCTTCCAGTATCTTCAGATAAAGACATTGTCTGCTATCCAACCAATATGATACACTTTACCAGATCCCCGCCCACCCCCCACACACGGAAAACCATTTGTTAGGCCACAATCTTAAAATGAGTCTAGCATCATAAATTTATAAATCCCCAAGAAAGGAACAAATATGCAACTTCCTGGTGGAGGGACTTTGGAGACAGAGGAGGAAGGTGAAGGGGGAACATCAAGGAAAAGTGTGAAAACATGCAGACAAGTAGCAAGTGAAAGTTGTTTTGTTTCGTGAACTCTTAAAATGCAAACCATGATGCAGAACGTACCGTATGTCAGATAGGCTATATAACACACCAAACCATCTCACTGCTGTGTTTGAAAGACACTTCTACTTTGGTGACAATGTCATTTTGTTCATGACTTTGGGACATCCAATGTAGGGCTGGACTTGCATTACCAGATATCATAGTTCAGGGCAACTAAACCTGTTTTCCCCATCTGTGGTCTACCAATGGCACCCAACTCTAGGCTCCTGGCTCCTCAGCCATCACCTCCCTTGGGCTCCTCAGCCATCACCTGCCCTCCTGACTGGGGTTTTTCCAGGCTCCACAGTTCCCTGCCCACACTGTGATTTCCCCAGCAAGCCAGACTGACTAAACAGGCCAGCACCTGTGCTCTGCTTTCTCTTTTGAGCGCTATGAACAATGTAACTGTCAGCAGTTACAAGTTACCATATGGCTCCTTGTAAGCAAGCACATTTATTTGTAAGGTGAAAGCACTGCAGAGAAAAAAATATTAATACAAATAAAAGAACCTACACATGCTAATAAGCAGAGACGACCTGTACCTGCTGATGGGAGGCCCACAATTTAGTTTTGGCTGCCCCCTGAACAGCTTGAGTCCCGCTCTGCCCCTTTCCCCCAGGAGACGTACCCTCAATCTCCCCTCTCAGAAAGCAGCAGCCCCTCCCTGAAGCTCCCAGCTGTCGCTCCTGCGTCTTCCCATGGCACGCAGCTTGCTGGTTCTGGCAGCTACTGGCAGAGAGGAGGGGTCTGGCTGCACCATGTGGCCAAGCAGGGCTGGCAAACACTGGCAGAAGTCAGGGAGAGGGCACATGACCTCACATGCTCCCCCACACGTCATCTCTGTTAATAAGCTTACTAAAGGTCACACCTGAAGGGCTCTGGAAGGAGTCAGTCCTTCAAACCCCACCAAGGGTTTTTTCTGTGGTTACAAGTTCATAACAGCCTGAGCTCATAATTAGCACAACCATGAATGATTCAGTCTTTCCTTTACACAACTTGGGCCTTTGATCTTCAGGTTCCAAGAACAGGTGATCAGACAAAGCAGAATGTGAAGAATTACAAAGGAATCTTACAAAACTGGGTAACTGGGCAACAAAATGGTAGATGAAATTTCAATGTTGATAACGAATCGGCCACTGTTGGAAGACTAGACACTGAGCTTGATGGACTATTGGTATGAGCCAGGACTATCATTCTTATGGACAATGGTCCACACCTCAGGGAGCAGCTTCAAAAGGCTAGACTTTTTTTGCATAATTGGGGGTAGGAAAATTGCATTCACCTCCCCTGACAAAAGTTACATGAAACCCAGCCTACAATAACACATAACCTTTGCATTTAATACAATGGACTCCAAAGATACTTAAACTTAATTCAATAAGGTTTTTCAAGGATATTGCAGGAAATTGCATATCTGTCACCTCAGAACCCTACTGCTGATTATCAAATACCGTATTTTTCCGTGTATAAGACGCCCCCACTTTTCTAACCCCAAATTCAGGTTTTTTGTTTTGTTTTGTTTTCCCCCTCCTGCTTTGCCGCTCCGGCCATGCCGCAGGTTTTTTTTGTATTGTTTTGTTTTCTTTCCCTGCTTAGCCCCTCCGGCCACGCTGCAGGTCCCTCCCCTCCGCTGCTCCGGCTGTGCCGCAGGTTTTTTTTCTTTGATTGGTTTTTTTCCCTCCTGCTTTGCCGTTCCGACCATACTACACGTTTTTTGTTTTGTTTTCTTTGCCCTCCAGCCGCGCTGCAGCTGTCCCCCCCTGACTTTGCCGCTCAGGCCCAGGAAGAGGACGCGGAGGTAGGGGTAGAGAGAACGAGGAGGGCTGTGCGCCCCGACTGGTCTCCGGCAGCGGCCCTGCCCGGCTCCTGCCGCGTCCCTCCCCAGCCGCGCGACTCCTGCCACCCGGCTCCCTGCGTCCCCAGCCGCCCGACTCCACGTCCCCCGGCCGCCCGGCTCCCCGGCCGCCCGTCCCCGCATCCCCCGGCCGCCCAGCCCCGCGTTTCCCCGGCCGCCCGGCTCCCCGCGTTTCCCCGGCCGCCCGGCTCTGGTAGTGCGGTCCGGGCACTGCGGCGGCCGCGACCCCACCTACCCGGATGCCCGTCCCCGGACACTGCCTGGCCCCGTGGCTCCGGCCGCCCGGCTCCCGCCACATCCTCCGGCTCCGGCCCCGTGACTCCTGTCCCGGCCCCGCGCTCCCAGCTCCAGCCGCGGATGGACTGTAGCGCCGCCAGCCACGTGCAGGCAGTGCGGTAAGGGGGCAGGGAGGGGGTGTTGGAGAGAGGGCAGGGGAGTTCCGGGGTGGGGGGGTGGATAAGGGTTGGGGGGGGTCAGAGGGCAGGGAACAGGGGGCTTACTTCCGTGTATAAGACTACCCCCAATTTTTAGTCTAAGGATTTTAGGAAAAAGTATAGTCTTATACACGGAAAAATACGGTATACTTTATTTCTCCAGGGCTTGTTTTCTAAATTCTTCATGAGCCTGCTCATCTTCTCTACTATATACCAGTAATTTGATGATGGCAGGCAAAATTCATTGCACATAGTTGAAAGGATATACTCATAATGAAAAAATTGATATTATGCTAAGAAAAAAAGAGCATACTCAGAAATTGGATAATTATGATAAATCTGAAGTTTTCAAATGTAGGCGCCTAAAGCCAGCCATCTAAAAAGTAGTCAGATTTTCAGCAGTGCCAAGAAAACATAATTGCCAGTGGTTTTAATGGGAATTACTATTGCTCAACTCCCTCTGGGGGAAAAAAAACCCTACCTTTTTGTAACTGTTGTTCTTCGAGATGTGTTAATCATGTCCAGTCCATTCCATTCTGGGTGTGAGTGCGCGCACGTCCGTGGTTCTGGGACAGCAGATCTGGCCAGAGGGGCAGCTACAGCAGCGCGGCTACCGAAAGGTTCAGCAAAGTTCCGAACCAGTGCTGGTGAAGCCATATGGGGGCTATTAGGATAATCTTCACTAGAACCGTGTGAATCATACATTAGAGCCCCCACCCATGGGATGAGAAATGCGTCTGATAGGGAGCCCCTGTCCATCCCCTGGATCAAACAGAACATGTGGCACGCACACCTAGAATGGAATCGACATGAGCAAGCACTCGAAGAAGAAAATCAGGTTACTTAATGTAGATGCCTAAGTATGGAACCTTAGGTTAAACATTTTAGCCTTTGATTATGGCTTGGGATAACAATGTCCCTTCCTTATTACTGTCTCTTTTAGAACAAGCTAAAGAGAATGCCCCTATCCTACCCTGCCTGTGACACTGAACAATTCTAAAGGGAAGTGCTGTGTAACAACCCACCACAGTCAAGAATGCCATTTCTGCATTGCCAAGAGCTGGGACTCAAATGATAATTCAAGACATTAATACAAGTATTACAAACCCTTCTGGGTAAGATAGACTGCTGTTACTACATACTTAGTTTCTTTCCTTGCAGTTAACACCCAAAGCAGCAGGGCTTTCCCATAGCAAACCAACCCCAGACAAAACTGCTTAACATACCGTTGCCAGTATTAGACACCCCATGGAAAGAAACAAAGGACGCTAGGGAGCTCTTATGTTTTTTTTCCTAAGCATGACTCTCCAATGTTTCCAATGCAACACAGGAGTCACACTTTCAATTTATTCTACATCTTCCTCTCCACGTTTTGTGCTGCATTTATTATTTAATTTGCTCATAAGAGTTCCAAATAATCATTTCTAGATATAAAAATATTGCAAATTATTTTAAACGCAAACCAAAACCAGTGTCAGGACCTAATTAAGTCAATTGAAATATCACTTTCACAGACAATTTAAGATAAATGTTTGTACGTGCAGAATAAGATTAAACTGAAAGAGCAATCTCAATCAAGATAATATTTACATTTAAATAACATTTTAAAATAAATATTTTCAAGTCTCTTCATTTAATAAATTAATTTTTATTTGGTGTGGGTATGAACATGTGTGCAAAAATGTGTCTAATTTCTGGCATAGACATTTATAGAAAATTCCTGAATGTATTTTGCCAGGGAAGATTGTTTTGTCTCAGTTTGGTTACGGTAGCCATGTTTAATTTTTGACCATTTAAAAATATTTGCTCATCATTTCAGAAGTTACTAAAGAAATTTTAAGAATGGCAAGGCTCAAGTTCATTGCCATTTGTTTTCAAAACTTCTGAGTGCCCCTTATGAAATCTAGTGAATTTCATGTTTTACTAAACCTAATGGAATGTTGAAAATAAGGTCCTGTTTTCCTGTTTGTGATGATATTGGCCTAACCACTAGAGAAAGATCACAATTAAACATGGTATCCATAGTGAAGTGTAGAGCAGCTACTAGCTTAGATGTAAAAGTGTAAAGAAAAATGTAAGTATACTTTGTGCCTTTTACAGAAATATTCGTCTCCAGCAGAGGGCCAGTAATATGCTATAAAGGGTTTGTAGATTTTTACCAAAGAAGGCAATAAACACTACTTCCACTACAAAGGACTAAATGATCAAATACTAAATCTAAATTAAAATACAATCCACACCTATATGTTATTACTCCTCAGGCGCAACAACTCAAAACCTGTGACCAGTGCAGTCAACAATAAAAACTGAAAGCTCTTAAGATGCTAGACCATTACCTAAAATACACATCATTGGAAAGAACAAATCAAAGACACCAACAAGCTAGACTGCTACAGATCATACACAGAACTATGACAACTAGATAGCTGACTACCTCACCACAATGA
Organism: Mauremys mutica; assembly: GCF_020497125.1. Lineage (NCBI taxonomy): Eukaryota > Metazoa > Chordata > Testudines > Geoemydidae > Mauremys > Mauremys mutica. The sequence goes on along the minus strand of NC_059074.1, from coordinate 46,229,778 downwards.
AATGTGCAAAAGTAGGAAAGATTTTCTCCACCTGCAGAATCAGTGACCACAAACTGAAATATGGAAAGTGGGAGGCAAAAACCATAGTCTAAACCTGGAAAGGAGTGACTATGCACACAATGTGACAAAGGGGGAACTGAAAGGGACTTTCTACTCCAATACCCCAAATACAAAGAAATTTGTAAGAAATTTCCTCAAATTATCAGGAATCATAAAAAGACATATCATCAGAAAGTGATGAGGAAAACAACTGTGCGGGAGAAAGGAGATACGGCATTGTATTACACACAGTCACCTACACCATGCCAAGAATAGACAATAAATGGATACAGAGGACCAAATCCAGACAGTGTGTAACCCTATCATGGGTGGGTTGTGTCTGTCTCTGACAGATAGCTGAGGGCCTTTCTTGCACTCTGGCAAAACTTGCATAGATTGTCATGCCTATAAGGTCTCTTGAATGGAACTGTTATATTTATGGCACCAAGCTGAATGAAAGGTTCAAGTGATTTCCCTCTCTCTACAGAACTTCCTCATTTCTCTGAGTATTGCTGTATCATGCCTCACAGAAATCACTTTTATATCTGGGGCTCATTAAATACTTCTTTCTGGAGAGCACATTTTTTGCTTCTGAAATGCACCAAATATCTGATTTTGTTTTTAAAATGTTGACTATTCTTATTCCAACTAAAATGTAAGAGGTTGCCTAGAACTTTCTGGCACCCACTGAATGTGAATAGTAAATATTTTTAGTTCCTTAGAGTTGATGTCACCTCAGTATTTGATTATAAAAGTATCTCACCATAATCAACATCTCAATAAAGTAATGCCTATATTTAGTATTTTAGAATACACTCATGTCTGGGATTTTCAATGGAGACTAAAGGAATTACAGTGGGATTTGGGTGCTTAACTTCTTTAGGCTCCTTTTAAAATCTCAGCCTATAATTTAAAAAGTGAAAAATAACAACATTTATCTCAGATCTTGAAGAGTAAAAGATTTTTAAAATAAAAAAAACAAATGTTTATAAACAACAGTGCTTCTATAGTCCTTTACATATTCAAAAGTACCTTACAAGCACTGGGTGAAATCCTGTCCCAAATGAATTCAGTGGCAAAACTCTCACTGACTATTTCACCAATTGTCAATAACAGTGCTTCCTCGCTCAAATATAAACAACAACAAAATGAACATATGGGGAATTTTTTTGAAAGCCTCTCTACTGACGAAATGCTAGTAGGCAATGTCATGGAGGTTGCTTCCCCTGGCTCAAAGTTACTTCTACTTCCGCTATAGTAGAAGTAAAAAATTAACTTCACAGCAGCCCATTAGGGTTCAGCCCCCTACTCATTGGGGCATAATTTGAGTCTGAAGCACAGCCTCCATCCAAAATACTTTACTGTATCCAGCATGATGTACTGCAGGAATGTTATGGAGATAAGTTATTTCTGAAGCAAGTCCGCCATAAAGAAGTTTGCTGTAACTACTATATGAATATACAAAACTGTTGAAGATCACAAAGCTGTCCCAGATCACAGAAAAAAGCTGTTCTTTTGTACTTTTCATACTTTAAAATCAACAGACCTGAACTATGAATTTGTATCCATCTTCATATCTACAGATACTATCTATGGGATAGATTGTAGGCTATAAATTAACTCCTATTTGCACACACAGGTTTAAGGATGTGGAACAATTTATAATATTTTTCATCAGATATACAGGAATATTTGATTGTACTGTCTAATCAGTGTGTGTCCATCTCAGTTTCTCCCTCCCAACAGGAATATTAATGCCCCCTAACTCCATCTTTAGCCTCCAGAAGTTTCTGGCATCCTTTGGATTTTTGTAAACAAAAAACCTGGCAGTATACTCAATCGAGAACTTGGCAGAGCGCATTATGGCAATTTTCAAATCCAGTTCACTGAGCTCATTTTTCACGTTAAAGAACCCTATTCTTTTTTCTGAGAGCACTGGGGTAAGGAGGAGGCCCATTTTCCTCCCAGGGAAGTTTGGAATACAATCTTCAGTATCATCTTCTTCATACTCAGATTGCCACAAGGCAGAAACAATTCTATGCCTCTCATTTGCTTCTGTTTTAGAAACAGGAGGCTTCCTAACCAAATCAGGCAGACAAGATCCCAAATTTCATGGTTCAGCAAACCATCACGTGGAAGTCTATTTAATAAAACTAAAATAAAAATAAATAAAAATCATCTCTGTTTCACCAGAGATCTCAACTGCCTTAAATTCTTTGTGTTTGATATTCTTCTATCTTATCCATGCGCAGTTAAGCTTATTTACATTTTCAGATTGCATTATGCCATGGGCATGTATTTGAGGTCAGTAACCTGCAAATCAAATCCTTGGATGTTCACCAAAGTGTCTGATTTTTTTCCTCTACAGTCCCAAAACTATCTTGCAATCCAGTCAATCTGAAAGTGTAGTCAGTGCAGCCTTTTTATAACTGATGTTAAACTAATATCAATAATCAGATGAAGATACATATCAATCTGATACACCAAAGATTGGGGCGGGGGGGGGGAATAAATTCATCCTGTTTTCAGAAATCTTCTCCAGGGAATCAATTTGGCCTACAGAAGATAAAAATAGAGAAAGTTTTTCATACTTCTCACTTTGTAAAAGCAAAATAAACTTCTCAGGTATACTCAGAATCATGCTCAAAACAGTCAATGTTTCCAGAGCTCAGACATCAGTACAAAGTACGAAAGAACAGATTTTTCTGTGATCTGGGACAGCTTTGTGATCTTCAACAATTTTGTATATTCATATAGTAGTTACAGCAAACTTTTATGCTTTAGGTCTCATCGCTTCAACTGATTCTGAACAAATATTTTAAGAGAATTATATTCAATAAATTTGGTATCAAAATTTAAGTTTAACAAAAATAAACTTTAAAAATTATCATGAGAAATGTCTCCTTGTCTTTTTGTTCAAGTTTCAATTTTTTTTTAAAGAAAAAAACCCTCCTACAGTGTTTGCAACCCAAACATTGATGCATTATGCTAGTGCATAAGAATCAAAGTCAAACTGACTGTAACAAAAGATAAAACTGACCAGACTATTTTTATTGTCCAAGTAAAGCAAAGTTTAAAGAGTAGGTAATGAATTCTGAATTACTAAATTTTGTGAAATTACAAGTGAACAAAAAAGGATGGTACAAACAAAATGCAGTATTTTCACAACCGTAGTTCATTTTTATTATATTTCATAACATATTAGTAAACTTTACTTTAAGACTCTTTTCACTGTCATGAATGGAAGCAGGAACAAATCCACACTGAGCTAGTATATCTTGGCTGAGGAAAGACCATTTTTTCCCCAACAAAAATGTGAGAATTAGAAAAATGCAGATGAGGAAGATTCTACTTTAAAACTGAAAGCATTTTATAGCTGTCAGGGTTCCTTCCCCACTCTCAACTCTGGGGACCCACATGAAAGACCCCCGAAGCTTATTTTTACCAGCTTAGGTCTTTCCCAAGGCACAAATTCCACCTTGAACAGTATGCTGCCACCACCAAGTGAATTAAACAAACATTCAGGGAGGGCGACTTGGAGCCCTACCTTCCCCAAATATCCCCTCAAGTCCCTACACCCCCTTTCCTGGGGAGGCTTGAGAATAATATCCTCACCAATTGGTACAGGTAAACACAGACCCAAACCCTTGGATCCTAAAACAATGAAAAATCAATCAGGTTCTTAAAAGAAGAATTTTAATTAAAGAAAAGGTAAAAGAATTACCCCTGTAAAATCGGGATGGTAAGTACTTTACAGAATAACAAAAGACTCAAGAACACAGAGGATCTCCCCTCTGGGCAAAACCTTAAAGTTACAAAACCAGAGATAAACCTCCCACTTAGACGGGAATTCACAAGCTAAAACAAAAGGTAATCTAACGCATTTCTTTTCTGCTATTACTTACTATTTCTGCAAGACTAGATGTTTAGTTCAGATATATTTAAGAAGATGTAAATTCCCTGCCTGGTTTCTTGGCTGGCTCCCAGAGAGAGACACCCAAAACCTTCCCCCGCAGATTTGAAAGTATATTCTCCCCTTATTGGTCCTTTTGGTCAGGTGTCACCCAGGTTATCTGAACTTCTTAATCTTTTACAGGTAAAAGAGGAATTAACCCTTTACAGGGTAAAGAGGGATTTTATGCTACCCTTAGCTGTATGTTTATGACAATAGCCTAGAAATATTTATATTAAAAGGATCAATTTTTAGTGTTTTTAAACAAGAGTTTCTCTTAAGATTTAGAACAAGAACAGAATATATCACTCAGAAGGTACTGGAATAAGTAAACAGATGCTATGAAACATTAAGGACCATGGAAAAAACATCATAAAGTGACAAAATAGCAGAAATATAATTAAGACCAGGAAAAAATACCACTAACACCCGTCATTCATTTTCAACAGGAAGAGATGTATACATTTTGACTTAAACATGCACACAACACACACACAAATTCCATTCTTCCTGAGAAGCAGGAAAAAAAATTATATCCCTTTGGGCTAAAATTAACAAAAGTTCAATAGCCTGACAATATCAGCATGCCGATTCACATACTTCTGAATTCAATTCAGTGTCACAGAAATGACTTTCTGAGAACCATTGTTGTATTTTTTATTTCACTTCTGATCAACAGGAAAAAAAAATGAAAAAAGACAAACAAAACCCAGGAAATGCATTCTCCCAACAGCTATACTTAAAAGTGTAAACATTTTGAGATGTTGACTCCTGCCTTCAACTGGCTCATGATATCAGCTTCCAATTTACTTATTAAATTTTCAAACAAGCACCTTCATGCTTTTCCCCTTGCTTTCCCTGCCCACGTGCGAGGAGCGCCCCATAAACTTCTGCCAAACTAACTCATTATCCTCCTTCAAACTCTCCTCTGTCATAATGCCTACAACAACCTCAACAGTTAGACCACCGGTGCGCTGAGACCACACTCTATTATGCTGACTGATACGGTCTCATTGTTCCTTTATACTCCACCATCTGTACTCTCTTGTCTTGTATGTCGATTGTAAACTCTTTGAGACAAGAACTATCCTTTGTTTGTTTATACAGCACCTAGCACAATGGGGACCTGATCCATGACGAGGGCTCTTAGGAATGAATGCTAGGAACAAACTTTTCCCTTTGGTGGGTCATTCTATACAATGGGTTCATTACACATGTAGTTCTGGTTATCATCAGAGGCAGGATGTAGTCTGATCCATGTTCCTAAAAGCTCTTCTAAAGTAATTCCCCTGAAGTATAGATATTATAGATAAAAATCAAACAGACAACCTTGTTTTTGAAAATGGACACAGGTTTGTACAAACATACATACATTAAAACTTCAAAAAGTAAACTATTTCTTTATTAAAAACATCAGTAAATCAATAATAAGATAAAAATGGTAGCTGATTTTGTTCTTCTTTCGTATGGCTTGGGTAGGCAGTAACAACTACAAATTTATGAGGAAGTATAATCATCGCTACATTCACTTGGAGATCGGTAAAACGACATCCAGTGGCCAATTGACAACATTGGTATGTTGGTGGATTTGTACAAAACAGAGTACAAAAAAACCTAGCACTTAACAAAAGGTTGTCATTTTGTTAAGAATGATTTATGGAGTGGACAAATTTAATTCCTAATTCAAATCAGAAGACATTTGAAGTAATCTTTTATACGTTACAAAATACAAAAAAAAGTCTCCCTCGTTCTCTATCTCACTCATACACACACAAACACATACATGTGATGTTATAAAAGAATAATGTTCCCTCCCTCTTCATTCACCAAAATTCTTTGAAGTTTTGCTTACCTTCTTTATCAGCAAATAACTGACTATCTGCAATGACTTTTGGCATCTCTGGATTGTAACGAGTTCCCTCTGGAAAAATCACAAGATACATCTGTGGGATTTAAAAAAATATATATGCACATATTTTTAAAATCAGACATAGCAGATAATTTCTGAAAACATTAATACAATTTTGGCCTTACACAGGAGATTAACATCACATGCCAGATACAGTTGCAAGTATTGGAAGAAAATCAACACTCACTACAAAGCTATAGGAGGCTTATTTTTAACTATGTCACATACATAGCTGGTTCATTTGCAATGCTACAGTTTAGGGTTTAAAACTATTTTCAGTCATTAACCCAATTTTCAGGGTTTTATAAGTCTGCAGTAAAAAGTCCATTAGGTGATTTAACAAATTTTAAGAGGAAAGATAAAAAAGCCACATACCAAAAGGAAGATTAGGAAATCAACCGAGGAAATAAACAGCAGGAGCAGCTGAGCTAAGAACAAAATTCCTGTTCTCATGTAATAATCTTCAGTAGTATAGATAGTATTCAACTTGAAATACAGTGGCAGAATGAACTTTATATTTAAAGTGTTTACTCTTTTCCCTTGACATATCACAGGGGATCTAAACTGGATTTTCTGCTTTACCACTGACGTTATTTTTAACTTAACTTTCTTCACTATGTTAAACTTTATCTCACACCCCATAATCACCAGAAGGTCTATTAGTTGACCAATATAAATTCCACAGTGTTACATGACAATGCCCCATAACTTTGATTGGATTTTCATTAAAAACATACATAATATGCATTGGAAATGCCATGCTGTAGCAAATGTTAACTAGCATGAAATTAAACATGATTTGATTTTACTCAGTGTAAAATCATGTCAGACAGTTGTGGTTAACCCAAATAGCTGATTTCTCTGGTGTCATAGCAGAGGTGGGTCTTGTGGAAAAAGATTTGAAGAAAGAAAAAAGGTAGTGGCTTTGTAGATAGTCAAAGGAAGGCGTTCCATACATAAGAGCAGTGAAGTAGTAGTTACGGAGACGTTGGAGTGAGAAGACAACACCTGAGAAGACAAGACCGGCATCTGTGGAATGAAGTCTTTGGAGGGAGAAGGGATGTGATAAGAGACAGGAATGGACCATTATCGAAGGTCAAAGTTACGAAGAGCCCTAAATGGTAGGAAAAGAAGCTTAAGATTTATGCAGTGGAACTTAGGGCTTGGCTACACTTGCAAGTTGCAGCGCTGGTAGAGGCTTTCCAGCGCTGCAATTAGTAACCGTCCACACCTGCAAGGCACATCCAGCGCTGCAACTCCCTGGCTGCAGCGCTGGCTGTACACCTGGCCAGGTTGGGGTGTAGCGATTGCAGCGCTGGAGTGTGGACACACACCAGCGCTTTTATTGGCCTCCAGGGAATAAGGAGATATCCCAGAATGCTTTTAACTAAATTACTCTCTTTGTTTTGTTATGCAGCCTCTCTTTGTTTTGTTGTGAACTCCGATCGGAGCTCCATTGAACTGCTTATCTAAAAAACAAACACTGATCACAGCAAACAGGAGCTATCTGTACCTGGCTGTGAACGATCAAATGAGAGGCAAGCAGTTTGCTTGACAGAGAAACAGCGTTGGATGCAGGCTGTTTGCAATTAAGACTAAGGGTTCGCGAACATTTTGTGATTTTTCAATCCAGGGAAGCTAACACACAGTGTTGGCTGCAAAAATCCACTCTCTCTATCTTCCCCGCTCCCTGTCACAGTACACCACCCTCCACCCCCCTCTTTTGAAAAGCACGTTGTTGCCACTTGAATGCTGGGATAGCTGCCCATAATGCAGCACTCCCAACAGCGCTGTAAATGCTGCAAATGTGGCCACACACCAGCGCTGGTAGCTGTGAGTGTGGCCACACACCAGCGCTGGTCCTGCACAGCTGCACGACCAGCGCTGTAACTCCCAGCGCTGCAACTTTCAAGTGTAGCCAAGCCCTTAGTGAGCAAGTGGAGATGATATGGTCAGGGCAACATGCAGAAATCTTAGTAGCTACATTTTAAACTAACTGGAGGGAGCAACTTGGGTGGTTTGCAAAAGTGTAGAGAAAGAGGCAACATCTTGATTGTCATGAGAAAGATTGAATAAGAAAGTTCAGCTGCATGGACAGAGAAAAAAATAGGATGGAATTTAAAGGCTGTAGACAAAAACAGTGACAGGACTTGGACACAGCCTGGATGTGTAGAGGAAAAGAGAGGGAGGAGTCAAAGATGACACCAGTCCAGAATGACAGGGAGTAGAGTGGTCATAGTGGTCAAACTGGGGGTCGGGATCCCTCAAGGGGTCGCGAGGTTATTACATGGGGGGGTCGCGAGCTGTCGGCCTCCACCCAAAACCCCACTTTGCCTCCAGCATTTATAATGGTGTTAAATATATAAAAAAGTGTTTTTAATTTATAAGGGGAGGTCGCACTCAGAGGCTCACTATGTGAGAGAGGTCCCCAGTACAGAAGTTTGAGAACCACTGTCACAGCATCCTAGGACTGGAAGGACCCTCAGTAAGTCATCTAGTCGAGTCCTCTGCACTGAGGCAGGACTAAGCATTAGGCCATTCCTGAGAGGTGTTTATTTAATCTGTTCTTAAAAACCTCCAAATCTCAGACATTCACATATTCACAACCTTCCTGGGTAATTTGTTGCAGTGCTTAATTACCTTTAAAGTTAGGACGTTTCTTCCTAATGTGTAACCTAAATCTCCCTTACTGCAATTAAAGCCCCTTACTTCTTGTCCTGTCCTCAGTGGATAAGGACTACAATTTATCACCCCTCCTTTTTATAATGATCTTTTACATACATTAAGATTATGTCCCCTCTCAGTCTTTTTTCCTCCAGACTAACCACACACCATGTTTTCAATCTTTCATGAGAACACAAGAACAGTCATACTGGGTCAGACCAAAGGTCCATCTAGCCCAGTATCCTGCCTTCCTGGCCAATGCCAGGTGCCCCACAGGGTATGAACAGAACAGGTTCAAGTAATCCATCCCCTGTCGACCATTCCCAGCTTCTGGCAAACAGAGCCTAGGGACACCATCCCCGTCCATCCTGGCTAATAGCCATTGATGGACCTATCCTCCATGAACTTATCTTGTTCTCTTGTGAACCCTGTTATAGTCTTGGCCTTCACATCCTCTGGCAAGGAGTTCCACAGGTTGACTCTGTGTTGTGTGAAAAAATACTTCCTTTTGTTTGTTTTAAACCTGCTGCCTATTAATTTCATTTGGGGACCCCTAGTTCTTGTGTTATGAGAAGGAGTAAATAACACTTCCTTATTTACTTTCCCCACACAAGTCATGATTTTATAGACCTCTATCATATCCCCCCTTAGTAGTCTCTTTTCCAAGCTGAAAAGTCCCAGTCTTATTAATCTCTCCTCATATGGCACCTGTTCCATACCCCTAATAATTTTTGTTGCCTTCTTCTGAGCCTTTTCCAATTCCAATATATCTTTTTGAGATGGGGCGACCACATCTGCATGCAGTATTCAAGATGTGGGCATACCATGGATTTATAGCGGCAATATGATATTTTCTGTCTTGTTAACTATCCCTTTCTTAATGATTCCGAACATTATGTTCACTTTTTTGACTGCCACTGCACTTTGAGTGGATATTTTCAGAGAACTATCCACAATGACTCCAAGATCTCTTTCTTGAATGGTAACAGCTAATTTAGATCCTATCATTTTATATGTATCGTTGGGACTATGTTTCCCAATGTGCATTACTTTGCATTTATCAACACTGAATTTCATCTGCCATTTTGTAACCCAGTCACCCAGTTTTGAGAGATCCTTTTGTAGCTCTTCACAGTCTGCCTGGGACTTAACTATCTTGAGTAATTTTGCATCATCAGGAAATTCTTCAACTTCACAGTTTACTCCTTTTTCCAGGTCATTTATGAATATATTAAATAGGACTGGGCCCAGTATAGACCCCTGGGGAACACCACTATTTACCTCTCTCCATTCTGAAAACTGACCATTTAATCCCTACTCTTCGTTTTCCATCTTTTAACCAGTTACCAATCCATGAGAGGACCTTCCCTCTTATCCCATGACACTTACTTTGCTTAAGAGCCTTTGGTGAGGGACCTTGTCAAGCGCTTTCTGAAAATCTAAGTACACTATATCCATTGGATCCCCCTTGTTCACATGCTTGTTGACCCCCTCAAATAATTCTAGTAGACTGGTGAGGCATGATTTCCCTTTACAAAAACCACGCTAACTCTTCCCCAACAAATTATGTTCATCTATATGTCTGACAATTTTGATCTTTACTATAGTTTCAACCAGTTTGCCTGGTACTGAAGTCAGGCTTACTGGCCTGTAATTGCCGGGATCACCTCTGGAGCACTTTTAAAAAATTGGCATTACATTAGCTATCCTCCAGTCATTTGGTACAGAAGCTGATTTAAATGATAGGTTACAGACTATAGTTAGTAGTTTTTCAATTTCACATTTGAGTTCCTTCAGAACTCTTGGGTGACTACCAGCTGGTCCTGGTGACTTATTACTGTTTAGTTTATATGCTTGTTCCAAAACCTCCTCTAATGACACCTCAATCTGGGACAGTTCCTCAGATTTGTTACCTGAAAAGAATGCCTCAGGTTTGGGAATCTCCCTCACATCCTCAGCCATGAAGACCGATGCAAAGAATTCATTTAGTTTCTCTGCAATGGCCTTATCCTTGATTGCTCCTTTAGCATCTCAGTCATCCAGTGGCCCCACTGATTGTCTAGTTGGCTTCCTGCTTCTGATGTACTTAAACATTGTTTTGCTATTACTTTTTGAGTCTTTGGCTAGCTGTTCTTCAAATTCTTTTTTGGCCTTCCTAATTATATTTTTACATTTTATTTGCTAGAGTTTATGCTCCTGTGATAAATGAAGCAGGGGTAGCTCCCTTTTATGGACACCCAGCCAGCCAGCTAGCTGTAAAATCCCTCTTGGTGTCTGTTTTTTCCTTGCTTTACCTGTAAAGGGTTAAACAAGCCCACAGGTAAAAGAAAAGGAGTGGGCATCTGACCAAAAAAGCCAATAGGAAGGCTAGAACTTTTTAAAAGTGGGAAAGAAGCTTTCCCTTTGTATCTGTTGTGTCTCTCCGGGAAAGAGGGGAGCAGAGGGCAGCAGGAATGCTGTGTAAAGCTTTAAGCCAGGTATGAGATCATACCTAGAATTACTTATTTGAACCCCCCCAAATATGTAAGTAAATTAGGAATGTTTAGATAGATACAATCAGGTTTATTTCTTTATTCTGGCTTGTGAATCTCCTCTGTGCTAACCCCTGATGCTTTTTTTTGCTTGTAACCTTTAAGCTAAACCACAAGAAAGCTATTTTGGGTGCTTAATTTTTGGAATTGCTCTTTTAAAATATAGCAAAAACCTAAGTTCCTGATGTATTTTTTTCCTTTTTGTTTTTAATAAAATTTATCTTTTTAAAGAACAGAATTGGATTTTTCGTATCCTAAAAGGTTTGTGCATGTTGTTTGATTAGCTGGTAGCAACAGCTAATTTTCTTTGTTTTCTTTGTCAGCTCTTCCCCGGAGCGGGGAGTGAAAGGGCTTGAGGGTACCCCACAGGGAGGAATTCCCAAGTGCTCCTTCCTGGGTCTAAGCATTGGGGTTTTTTTGCATTTGGGTGGTGGCAGCATTTACCAAGCCAAGGTCAAAGAAAAGGTGTAACCTTGGAAGTTTAATACAAGCCGAGAGGGGCAAGTATGAATTTTTAAAATCCTTGCGGGCCCCCACCTTCTGCACTCAAAGTGCCAGAGTGGAGATTCAGCCTTGACATGGTGGCAGCATGGTGGGATAGTTTTGAACCAGAAGCACAGACCTCAGGATTTTAAAAGGACACATTTTTCCTGTTAGCTGCTTGAAAGCCAGGGAGTCCCCCCCGCCCCCTCTTTTCTTTTATTTGCTGCCTGAGGGGAAACAGGCTCGCAAAGGGATCGGCCTGCAAAGCCAGGGAGTCCAACAAGCCATTTTTTTTCTCTTCTATCTTCTTGACAACTAAATAGTTAAGTTAGCGTAGGGCAGCCCTGTGCATGAGGTTGAGGTCAGGCACCGAAACCTTAGAAAAACCAGTCTTCCCAAAGTGGCATGCCACAGAGAAGACAGACCCAGATCAAGTCCAGACATCCAGCTCCATGACGGAAATGAAGGGAGGGGATGGGGGACCGGGAACTTCCCAGGAGGGAAGGGTCAGCCCTCCCTCGACCAAGATCCAAGTGCCAAGCTGGAGGGATGCCCTTAATCCAGACCGAGTTCTGACTGCAGAAGACAAGGATATTTCTTCCTACAGATGATGCACTTGGAAACGGAGGAGAGGAGCCAGGAAAAGTGCTTGGAGGTGGAAATGCAGGCAAAGCTGTTGGAGGCGGAGCTAGAGCTGCAGTGCTTAGAGCTGGAAAGGGCTAAGCTGGGTCCACCAGGTAACCCTAACAATCCTTTTTCAGGTACCGCTCCCTATTCCAAGAAATTCCCCACATTCAAGGTAGGCGATGATACAGAGGCCTTCTTAGAAAATTTCGAAAGGTCCTGCCTTGGATACAACACCCCTATAGACCAGTATATGGTGGAGTTGAGGCTGCAAATCAGTGGACCCTTAGCAGAGGCGGCAGCTGAAATGCCTAAAGAACACATGAACGAGTACAAACTTTTTAAACAAAAGGCCAGAGTTAGAATGGGGCTAACAGCCGAGCATGCCTGTCGGCGGTTCAGAGCCCTAAAGTGGAAACCAGATGTGGCATTTTCCCGACACACCTGCCACACTGTAAAAAATTGGGATGCCTGGCTATCAGGAGCAAGTGTTAAATCTCTGGAAGATCTGTCTCTCCTAATGCAGCAGTTCATAGAGGGTGTTCCTGAGGAAATAGAAAGGTACATCCTAGATGAAAAGCCCAAAACTGTAATTGAGGCGGAGGAGATCGGAACCAAATGGGTGGAGGTGGCGGAAAAGAAAAAAAGCTAGTAGCAGTTGATGTGGATACCAGAAGGAACAACCCGAGGCGACACCCCACCATCGGGATCAGCCCAAAGCCCGCCCCCCCACAGCCAGGGAGACCCCAGATGCCCTGTTGTCCCACCACCCCACTCTCTAACCACCCACCTTGCCCCAGCCCACAGTCAGCTGGGGGATGCTTTAAATGTAATGAGCTGGGGCATGTGAAGGTCAACTATCCCAGGAGCACCAGCCGACTACAACTCATCACCCCGGAGTCCCACCAACAGCCTTCAGACTGAGATGTCTTGCAAATACTCCCAGAGCGAAGGGAAGCTGAGTGTGGGCAGGAGTAAGATTACTGTGTGGAGAGACACTGGAGCACAGGTGTCAGCTATCCACCAATCCCTGGTGGACCCCAAATTTATTGACCCAGAGGCCCAAATGACAGTGCAACCCTTTAAGGCCAACTCTTTTAAGTTGCCTACAGCCAAGTTGCCTGTCCAGTACGAGGGCTGGTCAGGGATATGGACTTTTGCAGTCTATAATGATTACCCCTTTCCCATGCTGCTGTGAGAAGACTTAGCCAACCATGTGAGGCTAACAAAAAGGGTGGGGATGGTGACCCGCAGCCAGGCTAAACAGATCTCCACACCTAACTCCATTCCTGAGCCTCCTACAGGAACGCAGTCAGAGGTGGTGGAATGGGACTCCAGACCAGAGTCCGTGGCAGCTGTTGTAAATCCAGTTCCTGGAACCCAGCCAGAACCAACGCAAGGATCGGAACTGGCAGAGCGGTCAGCACCAGAACCTATGCTTGCAACCCCACCAGAGTCAGGGGAGCAGCACCAAAGGGCGCCACAGAGCCTGCACCTGCAGCAGCAGCTAGACCAGTGCAAGAGACTGAACCAGAGCCTGAAATACCATCTAGTGCATCAGTGGAGAGTGGTTCACAGTCAATGGAAACAACCCCATCACCTGCATCGCTCCCACTGGGACCAGGCCCAAGTCCACAACCCAGCGAGGAATTAATGTCTCCAGCATCAGGGGAACAGTTCCAGACAGAGCAGGATGTGGATGATCAACACAAGGGAGCTTGGATTGCGGCATGGAGCGATCCACCGCCTCTCCGCTCTTCTAACAGGTCCAGGTATGTTATAGCAGGAGGACTCTTATACAAAGAGACTCTTTCTGGTGGGCACAAGGAGGACTGGCATCCTCAGAGACAGCTGGTAGTTCCAACTAAGTATAGGGAAAAGCTCTTGAGCTTAGCCCACGATCACCCTAGTGGCCATGCTGGGGTGAACAGGACCAAGGACCGTTTGGGGAAGTCATTCCACTGGGAGGGAATGGGCAAGGACGTTTCTACTTATGTCTGGTCTTGTGAGGTGTGCCAGAGGGTGGGAAAGCCCCAAGGTCAGGTCAAGGCCCCTCTCCAGCCACACCCCATCATTGCGGTTCCATTTCAGCATATAGCTGTGAATATTCTGGGTCCTTTCCCAAAGAAGTCACCCAGAAGACAGCTGTACATACTGACCTTCATGGATTTTGCTACCCAATGGCCGGAAGCAGTAGTTCTAAGCAGCACTAGGGCTAAAAGCGTGAGCCAGGCATTGGCAGACGTTTTTGCCAGGGTAGGTTGGCCCTCCGACATCCTTATGGATTCGGGAACTAACATCCTGGCAGGGACCATGAAACGTCTTTGGGAAGCTCATGGGGTGAACCACTTGGTTGCCACCCCTTACCACCATCAAATGAATGGCCTAGTGGAGAAGTTTAATGAGACTTTGGGGGCCATGATACGTACATTCGTGAATGAACACTCCAATGATTGGGACCTAGTGTTGCAGCAGTTGCTCTTTGCCTACGGGGCTGTACCACATCCCAGTTTGGGATTTTCACCCTTTGAACTTCTTTATGGCCGCGAAGTTAACGAGCCATTACAGTTGGTGAAGCAGAAAGGGGAGGAGATTACATCTTCTCCAGAAACTAACGTTTTTGACTTTGTAACCAACCTGCAAAACACCCTCAAAGACTTTCTAGCCCTTGCTCGAGAAAACCTACAGGACGTTCAACAAGAGCAAAAGGCCTGGTACGATAAACATGCCAGAGAGCGTTCCTTCGGAGTAGGAGACCAAGTCATGGTCCTGAAAGCGTTCCAGGCCAATAAGATGGAAGCGTCGTAGGAGGGGCCATTTATGGTCCAAGAGCACCTGAGAGACCCTACCCTAAAACCTAAAGTATGCCATGTTAATTAAAGCCCTTTTATTCCCAAGGGATCAAGGTTCTCCAGTTTACAGCCCAGGAGAGAGATGACACTGAGTGGCCTGAAGGAGTCTACTATGAAGGAAAAAGCAACGATGGCATAGATGAGGTGAGCCTTTCCATCACCCTTGGGTGTAAGCAGCGACAGCAAATCCAGGAGCTGTGCACCAGCTTCACGTCAATGTTTTCAGCCACCCCAGGACGGAGAGAACGGGAATACCACTCCTTTGACACAAGTGATGCTCGCCCTATTAGAGCCCAACCCTACTGGATGGCTCCTCAAGCCAAAACCGCAATAGAAAGGGAAATCAATTACATGTTACAGATGGGTGTAATCTGCCCCTCTGAGAGCACATGAGCCTCTCCAGTGGTTCTGGTTCCCAAACCAGATGGGGAAATCCGCTTTTGTGTGGACTACTGTAAGCTAAATGCTGAAACTTGCCCAGAAAACTATCCAATGCCATGCACAGATGAGCTATTGGAGAAACTGGGACGTGCCTAGTTCATCTCCACCTTAGACTTAACTAAGGGGTACTGGCAAGTGCTGCTAGATGACCCTGCCAAGGAAAGGTCAGCCTTCATCACCCATGTAGGGCTTTATGAATGTAATGTGCTCCCTTTCAGACTGAGAAATGCACCCGCCACCTTCCAGAGATTGGTAGATAACCTTCTGGCTGGATTTGGGGAATTTGCAGTCGCCTACCTTGATGATGTGGCTATATTCTCAGATTCATGGGCAGAACACCTGGAACACCTCCAAGCTGTCCTCCAGCATACGGGAGGCAGGATTTAGATTTTGGATTTGTTCTTCTTGATGGTTAGCGAGAGAGAATACAGGCTACCTTTTCAGGAAACAAGTTAAGATTCACAGCTTGCAGTTAGGACCAGAGCCAGTGGTCAACTTTATTTATAAATTAGCATATTGAGTAGATCAGTAATTGCTGAAGAATATTGAATACTAAAGTAATTTTTTCAGTCACTTTTCTGACTGCAACAATACTAATACACAAGCTGTAGTAATATTAAAAAAATAGTAATAATGCCCCTATTTCATGGTGATATGATTATAAAGCTACCCTACAAATTCTTGTGAAAACAGTTATTGCTCTTATGATGCAAGTGCAAAATGTTACAATTATATAAGAAATAGCTGATAGCGAAGTAGCACAATTTAATAGTTTTGTGGGTGGGTTTTCCATTATTTCCCTTTTGCACAGGTACTTAAATGCTTTGCCTATTAAAAATAAAAAGGTATGATACTGGCACAGCTGACTATCCATTTCAATGTGGGTTTAGCAAGCAAGTGAAATTTCCTGAAAGAACACGGCAATTTAGTAGTTGATAATTTCCAAATTCTAGCAAGAAGTTTTAGCTTACTATACTGTGAGAATTTCTAACACGTCTAAAAATCAAATTCCAGCTCTTGAAAGAAAGCTGGTACACACTATCTGGAAAGAATGAAACCACTCTGAGCAGCAGAGACATGAATGGGCAGTTTATCTTTGCAGCAGTTTAATACAGGAGGCAGTGAGGAGGTCATTTTTTTTTCCGTTTTACTCAAGTGTTTTTTTTTTTTTTTAACGATTGAAAAATGAAGGGGACCACATGACATGAGGTAGTAAAAATATATATATGTAACCAAAAGCTGCACTAAACTAAGAGCTGGTCTGCCTCAACTCCATTCCTGTCTTCCTTGAACTCTCAAGTTTCTTTGTTAATGAGAGCAGGCATTATCCAGAAACCCTAAACATTAATCATTTTGATTCTTTTGTTAAAACTGTAGGTGAAAATGATAAATAATAAAGTGATCCCAAGTACAGATTCCCCCATCTCTCTCAATCTGCAAACAACCCTTTCCCTGACAGTTAAAGAAATGAATAAGATAAGATTTTTTAGAAACACTAAATAAAAGGATTTGTTTTATTTTTTGCATGTTGTCACACTGCTCTTCTGCCCTGACTGCAGCATCAGGTAAACAAATTATTATTCTGGAATGTCTACCATTATTTGTCATGTCAGGGTCAATATCTACGCTTGCGCTAAATTCAATGGCACAAACTCTGTCTGACTAAAAGGTATTCCATTAAAAACACAATTTGAGGTCTTGTGGACATATCATGTTAGATTTCAGAACTACCAAGTATCTATATGAATAGTTTTAAGTGCATAAAGCTATCACTTTCTTGTTTCAATATAGTAATTGTAGATTAAAGGGTATTTACAACATCTATATTTAAACTATTCTCAGACAAAGTAGATAATGGAAACTTAAGTCTCCCCTGAAATAATGACTCAGTAGCACTGCTTCTTTTATCTTAACAGACATGAGCATTTGGTTTAGTAAGTATAATCTTGACAGTTCTATTTCAGTCTGGTAAACTTACACTCTCTTCTTTGGTTGGAAAGAAGTTTATAAAACAGTACACCCATTTTTATGTTGGCTATGCTGATCAGTTCACCCCCAACACCATTGCTAAAATGCTGGAACAGTCCCAATTTCACTTGAAAAACGTTTTCAAAAGTTCACTAAGAACAGTTGCATGAGTAAGTGCTACTCAGTGTAAGAAAACTTTGTAGAACAATGCCCTCCATCAACATTTTGAGATTGGGTCAGGGAGCATCTCAGTCTCAGACTTTAAGGCCAGAAGGGACCATCATGATCATCTAGTCTGACCTCCTGTACATTGCAAGCCACGGTACCTCACCTACCCACTCCTGAAACCCATAACCTCTGGCTGAGCTACTGAAGTCCTCAAATCTTGATGTAAAGACGTCAAATTATACAGAATCCACCATTTACTCTAATTCAAACCAGCAAGTGACCCGTGTCCCATGTAGCAGAAGGCGGCAAAAAAATTCCAGGTCCCTGGCAAACTGACCTGAGGGAAAACTGCTTCCTGACCCCAAATGTGGTGATCAGTTAGACCCTGAGCACCTGGGAAAGAATTTTCTGTAGTAACTCAGAGCATTCCTTGTTGACTATTCCATCTCTGGCTGTTGCAGACATTTGCTACAGCAAATGCAGACAGGCCATATGCCACTGTAGGCAACCTCACCATCCCATCCCATCCATAAACGTAACAAGCTCAGACTTGTAACCAGTTCGTTTTTTTTTTTTACCTCCTCTGCTCCCCTTGGAAGGCTGTTCCAGAACTTCATTCCTCTGATTGGTAAAATCCTTCAAATAATTTAAAGCCTAAACTTGTTGATGGCCAGTTTATATCCATTTGTTCTTGTGCCAACACTGGCCCTTAACTTAAATAACGCCTCTCCCTCCCTGGTATTTATCCTTCTGATATATTTATAGAGAGCAGTCATATCTCTCTCAGCCTCTCTTTTTGTTTGGCTAAAGAAGCTATGACAGAAGCATTATTCCGTTGACATAACTGTGTCTATCCCGGGGGTTTGGTTGGCATAGCTACACCTGGGTCAGGGGTGTAGATTTTCACATTTCTGATTGGATGCAGCTATGTTGACCTAACTTTTAAGTATAGACCAGGCTTAACTTATCTAAATATTAAGGTTAATTTTGTTAAATATCTGGACACAATTAACTATTTTAGTGAAGACTGCAGTAAAATAAGCATTAAACCCTTCATACTTCTTGATGTCATCCATCATTAGCTCTCCTTCCCCGCTAAGTAGAGGACCTACACTTTCCTTTGTCTTTCTCTTGCTCCTACTGTGCTTATAGAACTTCTTCTTAATGTCTTTCTATGTTCCTTGGTAGATGTAACCCATTTTGTGCCTTAGCCTTTCTGATTTTGTCCCTACATGCTGTGCTATTCTTTTGTTCTCATCCTTAGCAAATTGTCCGTTTCCACTTTTTGTAGGATTCCTTTTTCATATAATTTAAAGCAGAGCTGATCAACTGAGATCTCAAGTGTTACCAAGTAGGTTATAATGCACCAAGCCAACAAGGGGGAAAACATAACATATTAATGTACAGTAACTACTACAAATGAAAGCATAGTGATTCCAACCAGTGAACCACGGACCATAGAGGGAGTCATGAGAAAAGTCACTTGGCAATAACAGTTGTTCTTCAAATAGAAAATTATCAAGAGATTTTCCCTGTAGCAGACAAAGTTATTCAGTTTTAAAATGTCACTTACATTAAAAATGATTAATCATCCTGATAGCTGATTGATTAACATTTTGTAAGAATGTTTCTTGACTTTCAAAAGATCAAACTAATTTGATATACAGTTAGAAAAAAATCAGTCTGACAGGCATTACTACAGTAAGCAAGACGCTATTTAAAAATATAGGGAACAGTGAAATTGGCTGTTTCTGGAAAGAAACTCAGCTGCTATAATGGTAGCTCTACGAATAATCAGTGAAAATACCTAAAGAAAACATGCACACGGTTGCTTGTCTTGTAATTTACAGATACTAGTTATTTCTAATTCCTCTGATTTTTGTAATTGTAATTCCAGTTACAAAGACTGATTATTTAAAAATAATAATAAAGAGAAAAAAGTGTAATCTTACTGGAGTCTCAGCTTTCACCTGGGCCTGCAGCTTGTTTCTCATTTCTTTTTCATTAAATCTGGCACTTCGTTTTACATAGACTCCTCCATGCTAGGACATAAAAATTTAAAAATAAAAAGTATTTAGTATTTATCACATACTACATCTGATGAAAAAACAAATGTTTGAATTTAGATAAAAACAATTTTCGATATTATGGTGACAGGTCATTAGAAGCATCTATTGAGATAAAATTAGCAGCCTGCATAGTAGAGAACATTGTCTCTCAGGATGAAAGACACACCATTTTACATTTGCATAAGCAATACATACTCTTTAACAAAGTTACATATAAGAAAGTGTTCTACATGTAGAGCACAATGTCCACACAAATAATTAGAAAGCACTTGACCCAGTGATGAGCTACCAAAATCTTAGGAACCGGTTTCTTACCGGTTCTTTGACGGCACTTTCTTCACTCGTTCTGAGTCTTCGGTGGCATGTCAGCGGCAGGTCCTTCAGTGCCGCCGAAGACCCGGAGCGAGTGAAGAATGTGTCGCTGAAGACCCAGTAGAGAACTGCCTGGTGAGTACAAGCCCCACGTGCCTCCCAAAACAGCTTATCCCCACTCCCATCCGACCCCCACCCACATCCTGCACGCGACTGCCCCCCTCAGAACCCACAACCCATCAACCCCCACCCCCGCTCCTTGTCCACTGATCACTCCTTCCCGAGACCTCCCCACCCCAACTGCCCCCCAGGACCCCACCCAACTCGCCCGCTCCGTCTCCTGACTGCCCCAACCCCATCCACCACCACCCCGACAGACCCCCAGAACTCCAATGCTTATCCAACCCCCTCCCCGTTCCCCATCCCCTGACCGCCCCCCCAGAACCTCTGCCCCCTCCAACCGCTCCCTGCCCCTTATCCATCCTCTCCTTGGCCCGGCCCCCTCACCATACTGCTCAGGGCAGCATGTATGGATGCCACGCGGCCCGCTGGAGCTCACAGCCCCACCCTCTTACCATGCCGCTCAAAGCGGCAGGAGCTGCAGAGCTTCCCAGGAGTGGTCCAGAGCGCTGGCACCAGGCTCTGCAAGAGGGGGGAAGGCGGGGGAGGGGCTGGGAAAGCCTCCCCAGCCGGGAGCTCAGGCAGGCCAGAGAGGACGGTCCCGCGGGCCGGAGTTTGCCCACCCCTTTAACAACCGGTTCTAAACCGGCTTCTAAATTTAACAACCGGTTTGCACGAACCGGTGCGAACTGGCTCCAGCTCACCACTGACCTGACCTGTCTTGTTTAACAATGTTACTGAATCAGAAGACAACACTGGAACTGACACAAGGGTCTATTCCTACAAATACACACATAGAAGTAACTTTATTAATGCAAGTAGTACCACTGAGATTAATAGGACTCCTCACATGAGTAAAGTTATTCACCTGCATAAGTATTTGCAGATCAGAATTTTCAAATCTGGGTGTCATGCTGTAAATAGCAACAGAAGACAAATACTGAAGACAAGTAATAGGTATCGTATTGTAGATACATGTATGTATGTGCGTATGTAGTAACAAGCAGCACTGACCATATCACACTATTATACACTTTCACAAATAAAAGAAAGTCTGGTAATTGCAAAGAGAACGTTAGATACTGATGATACTCAGATAAATTAAAATAACTACTTGTTTTAGAAGGCAAAAGATTCTTCACAATAATAGCATTTTCACTTGGAAACCTTATGAAAAACTAAACCATTTCCTGGAAAAGATTAGTTTTATAGCTTGTTCCAGATGTATTACTATTAACATTTTAAAACTGAGAGACTGATTGCACTATTAAGTTTGAAAAGAGAGAAACACAACTAAAGCAAAAAAGATAAAAGAGGATATAAATAAAATTTGCCTCAAAAATAAATTCCTCATTATTATACATAATCTTTTTGCATGTTCAAAATTAAAATCTGTTATCTTACCAAATAATCTTTTCATCATTGCTGCATTTACTGCTTTTTCTAAGAACTGTACTAGACTACTTGCATTGATTTTTTTCAATAAAAATCTTTGAGAGATTTAAACATGTAAGTAAAGAACATTCTCTTATAGTCTCAAATAGATGTTTCATATAGGGTATGTCCACACCACCTGCCGGATAGCGACTGATCTATCGAGGATCGATTTATTTCGTGTCATCTAGACGCAATAAATCGATCCCCGAACGCACTCCACGTTGACTCCAGAACTCCACCAAGGCGAGAGGCAGAAGTGGAGTGGAAGGGGAAGCCGCGGCCGTCGATCACGTGCCGTGAGGACGGGAGGTAAGTTGAAATAAGATACGTCGACTTCAGCTATGTTATTCTTGTAGCTGAAGTTGCATCTCTTATATCAGCACCCCCCCCAGGCCCCCAGTGTAGACCAGGCCTAAATATATGAAAACTATATTAAGATCCCAAGAGGATGCTGGATTTTCAATAGGATGGTAAATGTCTCATGAGCAAACACCAATTTATTATCATTGAGAGAATGGAAGGCGGATAAGGCTAATAAATGAACCTTAAATTGAAGAGAGTGATGCTATTTTGAGCTGGAGGAAGTACTCAGGTATACATTAGGTTGAGGCCATGATCATTATCGTCATCCTCTGCCCACATTGTGAACCTTTTCCATTTTAAAATGTAATGTTTTCCAGAGCTCACTAATATAGCCTGAACAGAAGTGGAACAAGATAGGCAATAAATTCAGTTCTGTTAGAAACCTAAATAAGGTGAACAGAGTTTGTGTCTGAATGGCAGACTCAACCATCCTGTTGAGTAAGCAAATCTGGAATGACAGGCAGCGTTCTGTACATCCCTTCTGAGCCGTGTAGTAAATCTGTGAACAATTGCTGCTTGGGCCAAATAGGCGCTATTAAAATTATCTTCTTTATGTCCCCCCCCCCCAGCACTCTGTTATTAGACATAATAGGAGGAAAGGCATATAGGAGACTTTGGCTCTATGATCTGAGGAACACATTTGAAATTGAATGTCTGTCTGTCTTTGCTCTCGAACAAAACTTCTGACATTTTGCATTTTCTTTCATTGTAAAGAAGTCTGTCTATGGGTGTCCCTAGCATGTGAAGATTTCCTGTATCACTGAAGTTTTCAGTGACCGCTCACCGGTGGCTATCATGATTCTGCTTAGCTGGTCTTCCAGATTGCTGTTTTTCCCTGTCAGATGCATAGCCACATGTTGTGGAGAGGGCACCATTCCTGTTGCCTCACTGCAAAATTAAGAATGGGCACTTTCCTGCTTGTTTATATATAATATTACAGATGCTGTCCATAAGCACCTGAACAACTTTGTGCTGGACATGAGGTTAGAATGTTTTTAAATGCTCAACAAATTGCTCTGTAAGCTCTATAAGGTTTTAATGTAATGTTGTCTTTGGGGGGAATTCCAATGTTCCTGGACTGCGAACCTGCAGCAGTGAGCATACCATTCTATGTTGGATTATTCAGTATCTGTTATGGATGGAAGAGGACTGAATGGTACCCCTTTGAGGACATCGTAAGGTTGACCTTGCTAATCTAGAGATATTAGCACTTTCTTTGGAATGGAAAGCTTTTGATTCATCTGTCTGTACTTTGTCTGTAGTTGGCTGACAGCCAGTGCTGTAAAGTTTTTATTTTGAGACATGCGTATATTGTTGAAGTTAAAAAGTCCCATCAACTTGAGATAGAACATTACCCTTTGAGAGTGCCAAGTTTCTACTGCTGATTTTACATTCAGGGACCTCTCTTGAGGAAGCAGCACTCTGCTTATCTCAGAGTCTAACAGAGATAAGATTTCACAACTGATTTGTTAGAGGGACTTTTTAGGGTTTATCATGAAACCATACTTCTGAAGACAGTACATGTGCAGAAGAGAGCATTACAAAGATGTTCCTTTAATGACACTTTTATTAGTCAATCCTCCAAATAAGGGTACAAGAGAATTCCCTTTCTTCTTAGGTGATAGATATTTTGAGAATACTATGGGGACAGCATAAAATCCAAATGGAAGGATCCTGTACTGGAAGTAGTCCTCTCCCAATATGAAACTAAGGTATTTGCAATAAGAACAAGAGGAAATATGTAAATGCCTATCCTTTAAATCACAAGCTGCAAGCCAATCTTTCAAAGGGAGGGTATGATAGAGGCTAGGGTAACATACAGAAACGAGATGTCTTGATGAAAGTATTGAGCTTTTGAGTATTGAGGTGTAATGTAAGGCAAAGACTTCCACCTTTTTTTTGTGTCATGGGGAGAGATTGAGAGAGACCAAAGTGCCATGAATACCCAAGACTTCTGCAATAGCAAGGACCTGATTAGGTGAGGGATGCCCAGATGATCCCAGCATATGAACCATGCCCACTGCTTCAAAGGAAGGCAAAACCCAACCTAGCCCCCTCCCCCCCCGACACACACACCACCAAAATCCCAGGGTCCCAGCCAATCTGACATGGGGAAGTTGCTTCCCAACCCTAAATCTGGCAACCTGTTATAACCCTGAGCATGTGAGCAAGATACACCAGTCCAACATATAGAAAAAGAATTCGCTGTACCACCTCAGAGCACTAGTCCAAACCATCTGTTATCCTGTTTCCTGCTGTGGCCAGTCTCTGCTTCAGAGGAAGGCTAAATAAATAAACTTACACTACAGCTAGCCAATTGTGTACTGCAGAAAAAATTCCTTCCTGATCCCTCTAGGCAACCAGTGGAAGTCGTGGAGCATGAGGGCCATCTACTTCATAGCAGGATCGTGATACTGATACGACTCACGTTTACAAAGCCTTTTGTGGTTCTCAAGTGAATGGTATTATATCAGTGTACAGCACTATTATTTTATTCACTTTTACTGTTATATAAGCGTGCAGGCTTAATTTAAATTAGATTATAAACTTTTTTTTAGAAGTACAATCTCAAGGATTGAGTGATGCAGGTTCTATTAGGTGCAGTACATATTACCTCCTCCTTATTCCTAGAGCTAGAATCTCTGATCTCAGCAGGTTCTTGTGAGAGGGAAGGAGACTGTGATTGGAAGGATGGATTTTTTTTTTAATTGTATTGAATATCTTCTGTGGACAATCTCTAAAATCCACCTGTCCATAGGTAAGGCTAAGATTTTGTCATGGATATTTTTAGTAAAAGTCACGGACAGGTCACAGGCTTCCATTAATTTTTCTTTATTGCTCATGACCTGCCTGTGACGTTTACTAAAAATATCCATGACAAAATGGGGAGCTCAGCTGCAGGGCCCCCACACTGACTGCAGAGGCTGGTCACTGCAGGAGCCTGCTCCCAGCTCTGGTTGATTTTATGGCGTGGTCCACCCACTGCCTGCAATGGCCAGGAGCTCCTGCCTCCCATGGCAGCCGGAAACTGTCGGGGGGCTCTCTGCCACATGGAAGCTGCAGGAGTCCCCCCCGCCAACTGTGACGGGGCGGGGGGGACCCTGCCACGCCCAGCTGCCATGGCTGAATTCAAGGCTGGAAGTCATGGATTCTGTGACTTCTGCGACCTCCGTGAAAAAAACCTTATCCATGGTTATAAAAGTCCAACAGCAGAAAAAAATGTTATAGCCAGTCTCCAAATGGAGGGGAGTGAACCTGGATTAAGACTGGATCAGAGCTCTCGGGCCTTAGGTCACTAAGTTGACATACTGCCCAATAACACAGCTACTCAAGATGCCTAATTGCCTCTTGATCTCAGTTTGAAGCTCTTTGGTTGAGAAAAACTGCCAAGGAGGCTATTGCTGGTGATATTACTGTCTCCTTTGAGTAAGGTGAGAAGACAATCAAGGGTAGTGTTGTCTTTGGAACTTAAAACCTAGTACTTGTGGCCTTTTCCTGTGCTGTTGATAGATGCCCAAGTAACTGGCAGTGTATCTATTTTCCATCTTTTACAGAAACTCATCAGCGGTGGTACCCAATGGTCCTCCTCCTTTAAAAGCAAGATCCTCCATTTTAGCTCTCTAGAGGCAGTCCCAAAAATTTAAGCCAAGCATACCTTCTCATAGAAATTGTAGTAGCTACAGCTCTAGCTTCTGCTACAGCTCTAGCTTCTGCATCTAGAGCTATCAAAGCATGTCATGCTACTTGGAGACCTTCTATTGTGATAGCACGTGCAAGTTTCCTCTGTTCATTCAGGAGCAAGTCAATAAACACTGACATTTTCTTCAAAAGATGGTATTGTTAGCACACTGTGTCTTGGTAATTCATGGAATTTAACTTAATGTGAAAGATGAGAAGACTTTTTTTCCCAAGAAGCAGCAAAGAATCCTGTGGCACCTTATAGACTAACAGACGTTTTGCAGCATGAGCTTTCGTGGGTGAATACCCACTTCTTCGGATGCAAGTAGTGGAAATTTCCAGGGGCAGGTTTATATATGCAAGCAAGAAGCAAGCTAGAGATAACGAGGTTAGTTCAATCAGGGAGGATGAGGCCCTGTTCTAGCAGTTGAGTGAAAACCAAGGGAGGAGAAACTGGTTCTGTAGTTGGCAAGCCATTCACAGTCTTTGTTTAATCCTGAGCTGATGGTGTCAAATTTGCAGATGAACTGGAGCTCAGCAGTTTCTCTTTGAAGTCTGGTCCTGAAGTTTTTTTGCTGCAGGATGGCCACCTTAAGATCTGCTATTGTGTGGCCAGGGAGGTTGAAGTGTTCTCCTACAGGTTTTTGAATATTGCCATTTCTAATATCTGATTTGTGTCCATTTATCCTTTTCCTTAGAGACTGTCCAGTTTGGCCGATGTACATAGCAGAGGGGCATTGCTGGCATATGATGGCATATATTACATTGGTGGACGTGCAGGTGAATGAACCGCTGATGGTGTGGCTGATCTGGTTAGGTCCCGGGATGGTGTCGCTGGTGTAGATATGTGGGCAGAGTTGACATCGAGGTTTGTTGCATGGATTGGTTCCTGAGTTAGAGTTACTATGGTGCGGTGTGCAGTTACTGGTGAGAATATGCTATGTGAGAATATAATACTTTCAGGACAACACTGAACAGCGCACTGATACACAGTTACCCTCCCACCAACAGCACAAAAAGAAGAACTCCACATGGACTCCTCCTGAGGGTTGAAATGACAGTCTGGACCTATACATTGAATGCTTCCGCCGACGTGCACAGGCAGAAATTGTGGAAAAACAACATCGCTTGCCTCATAACCTAAGTCGTGCAGAACGCAATGCCATCCAGAGCCTTAGAAACCATCCTGACATTATAATCAAAGAGGCTGATATAGGAGGTGCTGTTGTCATCATGAACAGGTCTGACTACCAAAAGGAGGCCGCCAGACAACTCTCCAACACCAAATTCTACAGGCCACTTCCCTCAGATCCCACTGAGGAATACACTAGGAAACTGCACCATCTACTCAGGACACTCCCTACACCAACACCGGAACAAATCAACATACCCTTAGAGCCCCGACCAAGGCTATTCTATCTACTGCCCAAAATCCACAAATCTGGAAATCCTGGACGCCCCATCATCTCAGGCATTGGAACTCTCACTGAAGGACTGTCTGGATATGTGGACTCTCTACTCAGACCCTATGCCACCAGCACTCCCAGCTATCTCCGTGACACCACTGATTTCCTGAGGAAACTACAATGCATTGGTGACCTTCCAGAAAACACCATCCTGGCCACCATGGATGTAGAGGCTCTCTACACCAACATCCCACACGCTGATGGAATACAAGCTGTCAGGAACAATATCCCTGATGATGCCACAGCACAATTGGTTGCTGAGCTCTGTGCCTTTATCCTCACACACAACTATTTCAAATTTGATGACAATATATATCTCCAGATCAGTGGCACCGCTATGGGCACCCGCATGGCCCCACAATATGCCAATATTTTTATGGCTGACCTGGAACAACGCTTCCTCAGCTCCCGTCCACTCACGCCCCTTCTCTACCTACGCTACATTGATGACATCTTCATCATATGGACCCATGGGAAGGAGACTCTGGAAAAATTCCACCACGATTTCAACAGCTTCCACCCCACCATCAACCTCAGCCTGGACCAATCTACATGGGAGGTCCACTTCCTAGACACTACGGTGCAAATAATTGATGGTCACATTAACACCACCCTATACCGAAAACCTACCGACCGCTATGCCTACCTTCATGCCTCCAGCTTCCATCCCGGGCATACCACAAGATCCATTGTCTACAGCCAAGCACTGAGGTACAACCGCATCTGCTCTAACGCCACAGACAGAGACCAACACCTACAAAATCTCCACCAAGCATTCTCAAAACTACAGTACCCGCACGAGGAACTAAGGAAACAGATCAACAGAGCCAGACATGTACCCAGAAGCCTCCTACTGCAAGACAAACCCAAGAAAGAAACCAACAGGACTCCACTGGCCATCACATACAGTCCCCAGTTAAAACCCCTCCAGCGCATCATCAGGGATCTACAACCCATCCTGGACAATGATCCCACACTTTCACAGGCCTTGGGTGGCAGGCCAGTCCTCGCCCACAGACAACCTGCCAACCTGAAGCATATTCTCACCAGTAACTGCACACCGCACCATAGTAACTCTAACTCAGGAACCAATCCATGCAACAAACCTCGATGCCAACTCTGCCCACATATCTACACCAGTGACACCATCACAGGACCTAACCAGATCAGCCACACCATCACCGGTTCATTCACCTGCATGACCACCAATGTAATATATGCCATCATATGCCAGCAATGCCCCTCTGCTATGTACATCGGCCAAAATGGACAGTCTCTAAGGAAAAGGATAAATGGCCACAAATCAGATATTAGGAATGGCAATATTCAAAAACCTGTAGGAGAACACTTCAACCTCCCTGGCCACACAATAGCAGATCTTAAGGTGGCCATCCTGCAGCAAAGAAACTTCAGGACCAGACTTCAAAGAGAAACTGCTGAGCTCCAGTTCATCTGCAAATTTGACACCATCAGCTCAGGATTAAACAAAGACTGTGAATGGCTTGCCAACTACAGAACCAGTTTCTCCTCCCTTGGTTTTCACTCAACTGCTAGAACAGGGCCTCATCCTCCCTGATTGAACTAACCTCGTTATCTCTAGCTTGCTTCTTGCTTGCATATATAAACCTGCCCCTGGAAATTTCCACTACTTGCATCCGAAGAAGTGGGTATTCACCCACGAAAGCTCATGCTGCAAAACGTCTGTTAGTCTATAAGGTGCCACAGGATTCTTTGCTGCTTCTACAGAACCAGACTAACACGGCTACCCCTCTGATACTTTTTTTTTCCCAATAAATTCATTTTCTTTATTTTTATCTGAGTAAATAGAGTGTACTAATCCACCCTTAGGTCTCTGAACAGCAGCTTCTACTACCAAAGAGTTTGAAAAATCCTCTTGGGGTAAATATTTATATAATTTGTCCATCTTTTTAGACACTGGCGAAACTGAGGATGGACTTGCCCAAATGAGCTTTGTGGGTTGCAAAAGTCCACGTAGTATTAGCAATGATATTCTGTTTGAAGAGTGAGAGCCACAGTTAGCATATTGCTTTCCAAAAAATAGCATCAAAATGGAGCATAAATTCAATGGTGCATTAACTGCTCTCTACTTGTTCTGTCACTCCACTTCAGAAGGGAATCACAAAACTACCACAGGCTAATAGCCAGTTGAGGCATGGCTACTTACCCAGACAAGCAGTGATGGCTAGTAGGAGACTAGAAGGAAGCATAGAAAAAGAATATATAATATTTTTTGCTTAATTTTCCCCAAAATTCTCTGCTGACCTCTTATCCAGCATGGTTGCATTTTAGTGGAGAAGGACTGGTCAGAAACTGTTCTGCAGATGCACACAAAAATATTAAAGCCAACTTTAGATACACAGCTATTATATTTTTAGCTAATAGAACAATCCTGTGCCATAGCAGATGAATGTAAGGAGCTTCTTTCTTTGTTACCATTAGAAATACATATTTAAAAAAAAGGAATTTGTTAGCTATGCAATCATCTATAGATCCAATTCCCTAATTTATACTGAATTTCTACTGTATTTGCTTTTGAATAATATCAAAATATATGTGTAGGCTCAAAACAGATGTCTGGAAGTCCATAAGCACACTGTCTATATTTTCAGTTTTTTCCCTCTGTACTTTAAAACATGTTTCTAGATCAACAATGACCTATGTTTACAAATATGTTTCCTTAGCGCCTGAATTCTGCACAACTAGGTAGCCAAAATGTGTGTATTTTGGGATGTTTACCTGACGTAGGGAATATAAATTCCGTGAGTATTCTGTAAGTACATATCACTGGAAAGTTTTAGTGGAGTGTGAGTGACATCACTGACAGAGCATCAACAGGAAGAAGAGGAAGTGTTTTATGTTTTTGCAGTGTTTGGTGTGATAAAGACAATAAAAATATCTATTAGCTTGCACTTCAGTCCTGATGTATCCTTTTTCAGTAATTTAAATACATTTTCTTAAATACACACTAGTGTCTGTAAACAGTCTTCCATTTGTGTTCCTGGATTAGTAATATATCCGTCTGTGTTTAATGTCTTTAATAGTGTGAAAAGTGTTGTGGGGCACACAAAACTACACAGGTTTAATTTAATAACTATGTTCTGTATAAAAGCGTAGCTTACATTCACACTAACTTCCAGAGGAACAGTTTATTAACGATCAGTATAGTAGTCAGGAAGTTGAACACAGAATATTCCAGAGAGCCATTGCAAGATTTTGGAAAATTACGAAAAACAACTTTGGACACCAAGTGATAGTGGATGCAATAGAGAACATAAATTGTTAGCATTATAATAAAAGCAGAATTAGACCACCAGAGACATAGTGACTAGATGCAAGGGCAATAGTAGTGCTCTTTCCACAGATCATATTCTCTTCTTGCACTCTGCTAATCCATGGCAGAGGAGAAATAAAAGAGCATCAGAAACTGTCACTTTGGCTTGGGTGTTCAAGTGGGTAGGGAAGGGAACAGAGAAGGAAGGGTCATTGTCTCCATAGCACATTCTCCCCTGTTCTTCTCACTAGAAGCCCCTTCCCTGGAGCACCATAGGGTTTGGGCTCTGTGTGTATTGAGTTGAGAGGAGTAAGGAAGCAGATACCTTCTGTGGCATGCTCTCCTCCATATCCACAGGGTGTTTGATGCTTGCTCCATGCAGCACTGAATTTGAGTAAACCATCTCTACAACTACTCCTCCAAAGCTATGGAGATGGGTAAGGAAACTGTTTCTGTGCTTGTTTCATTTAAATTAAGATGGTTAAAAGCAGCATTTTTCTTCTTCATAGTAAAATTTCAATGCTGTATTGAGTCAATGTTCAGTTGTAAACTTTTGAAGGAACAACCAGAACGTTTTGTTCAGTGTTGTGCACATTTCAGAGTTACAAACAACCTCCGTTCCCAAGGTGTTTGTAACTCTGAGGTTCTGCTGTACTAAAGGAGCCACGTTGTCATGCGGGAAAGGTTGGCCTAGACAATTGTGCAGAAGCACTAGTCCGTTATTTGTGTAACGAGATCTGTGCAGATCTCATGACACCTGCAGGTTAAGGCAACCCTGACCATTCTGTAGTGGCAATAGCATGAAGGCAAACTTCAACCTCCCTTGACAAAATGATTGAGAGAGTATTCTCCCAGTTCTCCTCTCTTACTGGTTTTACATCAGTATTACTCCACTGTCTTCAATGACATTACCCCAATTTACAGAAGGATGAAAGGAGAATCTGGCTCTTACACATTGACAAGCACACATATGTAAATATCTGAAAGGGAGAACAAGCATAAAGGACCCCAAGTTAGACACCACCTCTAAATTTTGCCCCATGATTTTAATTCTGATATTACTCTAAAACACAGTATTTTGTTAATTAGAAAGATTAGTTAAGAAATGTTAGTTAAAAAGCTGAGTCAATCCTCTGATAAACAGCTGTCTTTTACATCAATGTTATCTAGATGTTCAAATGTACACCCCTCTGAATGAGACCAATCAATTTTCTTGTTAAAATAAAGGCACAACAAGAACATTCTGACTCACTGATGTTCCTTTTGAACAAGTAGACAGTTAGAAATAGACAGTAAAGAACATAATAAATTGTATGCTACATGTGCAAACAGTAGGAAAAAAAACAAACAAATGGGAGTTACCTGAGAAAAATACCACCCATACAAGGGAAGCCATTTTAACCCATCTTTCAAAACGTATCGGACATGCCCAAGAGCATTCTGTCTGATTGCCAACATGTCTGCAACAATCCAGTCAACTGCAAAGACAAAAACCCAGAACTCTTTAGTCAAACTGGGCCTCAAATATTCCTGAGGAAACAAAAAACATTTTGTACACAGGATAGAACTAAAGTGCTTCTGAAACAGTAATTATGCTTCTGATGTTCATAACAGAAATCTCATGAGAGGAAAAAAGCATGTAGTAAACACTCGGGATGACTGATATTTTTCAATGACAATACTAAGAAATCTTCCCAGAAACATGTTTATTTGTTACTTCCTTGTCAACTTTTCCCAACACGTTAATTACTCCTGTTCATTCATAACTTTAAATATTCCATTCCAAGAAGTGGCTGTTGGTTTTTTTTTGTTTGTTTTTGTTTCATAGAATCACAGAAATGTAGGACTGAAAAGAATCTTGACAGATCATCTAGTCCATTCCCATGCACTGAGGCAGGACTAAGTATTGTCTAGACAGGGCCGGGCAAACGTTTTGGCCTGAGGGCCACATCAGGTTTCCAAAATTGTATGGAGGGCTAGTTAGTGGAGGCTGTGCCTCTCCAAACAGCCAGGCATGGCCCAGCCCTGCCCCCTATCCAACCCTTCCTGTTTCTCGTCCTGTGATGGCCCCCCTCCCCGGACTCCTGCTCCATCCAACCCCACTGTTCCCTGTCCCCTGACAGCCCCCGGAACCCCACCCCTGACTGCCCCCTGCCATCCCATCCAACCCCTCCTCTCATTCCTGACTGCCCTCTCCGGGACCGCTGCCCCATCCAACCACCCTTTCTCCCTGTCCCCTGACTGCCCCAGGACCCCTGCCCCTAACTGCCCCCCACCACCCCATCCAATCCCCCCTCTCCTTCCTGACTGCCCCCTGGCAACCCCTGCCCCCATTTAACCCCCGATCCCTGCCCTCTGACTGCCCGATCCCTATCCACACCCCCACCCTCAACCCCCACCCCTAACTCCCCTGCCCTCTATCCAACCCCCCCACTCCCTGCCCCCTTACCACGCTGCCTGGAGCACCGGTGGCTGGTGGCGCTACAGCCGCGCCACCAGGCTGGAGCCAGCCACACCACCGCGCAGCACAGAGCACCAGGTCAGGCCCCGGCCCTGCAGCTGCACTGCCCCAGGAGCTCGCAGCCTTGCTGCCCAGAGCATTGTGCCAGCGGTGGAGCGAGCTGAGGTTGCGGGGGAGAGAGAACAGCAGGGGAAGGGCCAGGGGCTAGCCTCCCAGGCCAGGAGCTCAGGGGCCGGGCAGGAGGGGCCTGCAGGCCGTAGTTTGCCCACCTCTGGTTTAGACTGTCTCTGACAGGTGTCTGTCTAACCTGTTCTTAAAAATCTCCAATGACAAAGATTCCACAACCCCCCTAAGTATTTTTTTTCCTAATATTTAACCTAAATCTCTCTTGCTGGAATTTAAGCCCACTACTTTTTGTCCTATCCTCAGTGGATAAGAACGATTTATCATCATCCTCTTTATAATCTTTTATGTACTTGAAGATTGTTATCATGTTCTCCCCCATCAGTCTTTTCTTCTCCAGATTAAACCCAATTTTTTTCAATCTTTCCTCATAGGTCATGTTTTCTAGACCTTCAATCTTTTTTGTTCCTCTTCTCTGGACTTTCTCCAATTTGTCTGTATCTTTCCTGAAGTGTGGTGTCTACAGCTGGACACAGTACTCCAGTTGAGGCCTTATTAGTGCTTAGCAGAGTGAAATAATTACTTCTCGTGTCCTGCTTTCAATGCTTCTGCTAATACATCCCAGAATGATGTCCCCCCAGAACCCGCCCCCCCCTTTTTTTTTTTTACAGTGGTATGACAGTGTTGACTCCTATTTAGTCTTTGATCCACTATAACCCCCAGATTCTTTTCTGCAGTACTCCTTCCAGGCAGTTATTTCCCATGCACGGACAGCACTTCACTACATCTTTAACAAGAAAAAAAAACAAACCAATTTAGTTCCAGATCCAAAAACTTGGTGACACCTGAAATTCTGTCATCAATTACCTGCAAAGATTAAAGGGCTGATCTTCCACAAGCATAACTTTATGCACGCAAGTAGCCACACTGATTGAAGTACATGCATATTCTATAAAGCTTGAGTTCATGTGGATTCCCAAAACTGTGTAGAAGTAATAGTGGGCGGTACCTGGTCTTTATGAAGATAACTGTAGTGGATGTTTCAGAAAGTGGTCACTGAAAGAGGGGCATTCCCTATGGGGCAGAGTTACAGCTGATACACATTACCTGTGGTATGCAGTGGTTGTGCTAGTGGTGAGGTATCTCTCTCTGGATGGAGGAACAGATGGTATGTACTGTTACTTAACTTTTTGTTGTTGAAGATTTGCATTAGGCATGTTGCTTGCAATAACCTTAAACGACACACATTTTGTGTATATGCACATGTGCATACACAAACTACATCTTTCTGAAATACCTGGCATCAGAATCCATTTCCATATTACATGTCCCACAATATGGAAAGCAGACATTTGAAGACGATCATCTTATTTTAATATGTTAAGCATTATAGTCAATATATTTTAAAGGAGTCTTGCCTGTTTTCCAGTTTCATTGATCAACTGAAAGTCCAATTTGTGGCATTTAGGCATGTGACTCTGCAATTTGCTAGTGTAAAGAGCCATCAGGTGCACTCAATTTATCAGGAAATTTTGGTTTACGTTACTAGTTTTCTCTACCATGTATGAAAAATATACTTTCCTCTCCTCCAAGCCAGAAAGGTTCCCTACTTCGTATGTGCGTACTCAAGCTTGAGAGATTCCCTCCCTTCCTTGCCATTTAATTTTTTCTTCTTTATGACCCCCTACCTCTGAGGACACCATGGATTTCTCCTTTGGAGTCCTTCAATGCTGCTCTTTAGATCAGCTGCAAAGATCAATGATGATTAGCACAAAACACTTATCTAAAGCAAGAACAGATTGTCAAATCAATCAAAAGAAACACAGTGGCATCACTCCAGTGGAGGGCCCTTAGCTCTGGGACTTGCTGCTCTCACTAGGTTGGCAAAGCCAGATTCCATTGACCTTCAGGGCACAGTGCAAGACTGTTTTCTCCTGGGCTTTTGCCTAATGGGAGTGCTATATAATTTAAATGATGGGTGAGACTCATCCAGAGTTGACAATGATCAACAAGTTAGGTATAGAAACATTACTGTTGATCATTGCCCAGACACTATGCTGTGGACAGTTTCATAAATATATTTCCTTTCGTTCAATTTAGAATAACTAAAAAGGTTTGAGCACCCAGCAAATCCTTTAAAGTCACAAAAACAAAATGCAATACTGTCAATTCACGCCTGTACCAAGCAGCACCACATAAATCAAATACCAACATCTTCACATATCAGCCTACTGTACACCTAAATCCTCTGAGAAAAGCTAAAACAAATGGGCCATAAAGCACATAAGTTTGTAGGTACCAATTCTTAGCTGTAGTTTTCAGTGGGATTTCTCACTCCGACACCTTTGTTTGATGAGGTGCACAGACCCAATCAAATGTTTAGCAGGGAGGTAACTGAACCTTGATCCTTGAGTTACAGGTGGTATCTGTCTTCCCTGTAGAGAAATCCAGACATAAGGAAACTTGGCTAAGCACAGCTAAACCAAGTTACCTTATAATGCATAGTAGATTGGACTAAAAGTCTTACTCCTCTAAGGTGCTGAGTGCCTTCACTGAAGTCAATGGAAATTAAGGTACTCAGGGCCTGATCCTGAAAGGTGCTTGAGAGGAAATAATTTCAGGAGTTTTTCCTTGCTGAATTAAGCTGCCTCCTCATCTCCTCCGTTTAGGGTGCATCTTGATTTTAGAGTTTAAATGTTATGACTTACATTTTGTGGTAATTCGGATAGGGCTGAACCTTGCAAGGTGCCAAGTGCCTCTCATTAGCTACACCCAGTGCTAAGTAGGATCATATGCAAAGACACTTTGCAGGTTCAGGTCCAGAAACACCAAAAGAAATTCAGAGCACAGGTTCTGATGTGGAGATTATATTTGTCTGGACTCATATTTGCTAATAATCTGAGTTAATCTGTGACACCCTCCTTTTAAGAAATTAATTTAAGAAATAAGTGGCTATAATATTAATTTTCAAAGTCAGTTTATGACTTTCTGTTAAAAAAAATCTCCTACTTTGTTGCTAAAGTTGTTCTTAAAAAATATGGATTACATAAATACTACAGAGATTTAGCTAAAACATATTTACTGTCTATATTTAATATCGCTGTTATACTTAAGATTGTACTGGAAAAATCTGAAATATTTCTCTTTAAATAGCATGCCCAACAGCTTTAAGATTCTGCTTTTCTACCTTTTAGTTTAAGAAAAAAAAGTGCAAACAAATGAGATACAAACCTGTACACTGATGATTTGATAAATATACTACATTTTCTTTATTTTTTGGCAAATCTCCATAGATTATAATCTAAAAAAGAAATAAAACATTACTTCATTATTTACATTCATTACTTCAATTAATAAAGAGACTTAATGAATAATAAGCAATAGAACTTCTCAGCCAGTTACCACCATTAATTAAAATAACCTCTAATGAGATCCTATCAGGAACCATCATGTGTACAATCTATTTCCGAACAGTGAGTAATGTCTATACACTGCTCCTGAAATAAGAAATACATTTGTTTAATTGAGTCTCAATCCTGCGATGGGATCCAGGCAGGCAGATCCTTATGCCGATGCGATTCATAAATTCATAGCATTTCAGGCAAAAAAAGGACCATTAGCTCATCTAGTCTGACCTCCTGGCTTACACAGAACACACAATTTCACCCAACTACCCCTACATTGAGCCCAACAACATGTGCTTGACTAATGCATATCATCCAGAAAAGCATCCAGTCTTGACTTGAAGACATCAAGAGATGGAGAATCCACCATTTCCCTTGGTAGTGTGTCATAATGTTAAAAATTTGTTCTTAACGTCTAGTTTGAATTTGTCTGGTTTCAGCTTCCAGGCATTGCTTCTTGTTATGCCTTTTTCTGCTAGACTAAAGAGCATGTTAGTACCTGGTATTTTCTCTCTGTGAAGGTATTTATGCAATCAAATCACCT
The DNA here is from genome assembly GCF_020497125.1 of Mauremys mutica. NCBI lineage: Eukaryota > Metazoa > Chordata > Testudines > Geoemydidae > Mauremys > Mauremys mutica. Next base: position 46,192,878 of record NC_059074.1, on the reverse strand, counting down.
CTTGATCTTTTTGATAAGCTAAACAGATTTAGATCTTTAAGCTCTTGCGGCATGGCATTTTTTCCAGCCCTCAAATCACATTTGTGGTTCTTTTCTGCACCTTTTTTTCAATATTCTTTTTAAAATGTGAACACAAGAACTGGGCCCAATCACATTTAACCCTTTCTCCCATAACATTACATGGGGAGCTCATGTTGGTTTTTTTGTCCACTGGGACCCGCAGACCTTTTTCAGACCCACTGGTATCCAAGATCCAATCCTTCCATCTGTAGGCATGGCCTACTTTCCATATTCCTAGAGGTATAACTTTGCATTTGGCTGTATTAAGACATTTTGTTTGAATTGGCCCAGTTTACCAAGTGATCCAGATTGCTCTGTATAAATGCCCTGTCATCATTTTGGTACCACTCCACCAATCTTTGCATCATCTGCTATCAACTCTGATTTATGCTTCCAGATCATTGATGAAAATGTTGAATAGCATCAGGCCTGGAACTAATCGCTATGGAAACCCACTAGAAACAACCCCATTAGATGATGATTTCCTAAGGACCGCTTTTTGAGATCTATCAGTTAGCTAGATTTTAACCCATTTAATGATCTTGTACAGTGCTAATTTTTTTAATCAGAACATTGTGTGAATGAAATGGCTAACAAAAGTCTATTACATTTAAGCAGTTCCCATTATCAACCAATCTCAGCAATCTCAAAGAATAAAATAAGGTTTGACAAGACCTATTTTCCATAAATCCGTGTCAACTGACATTAATTATATTCCTATTCTCTATCAATTGAATTGAATTTAAAGCAGGCTCCTGTATCAACTTTTCTATTATTTTGTCTCAGAATAATGTCAGGCTAACTACTGGCATACATTTATCTGGGTCAACCCGCTTGCCCTTCTTGTACATTGGCACAACATTTGCACTCTTCCACTCTCTGGTATTTGCCTGGTACCCCAAGATTTGTTAATAATTAACATCAATGGGCCAGAGATCTCCTCATCCAGCTCTTTTAGGACTCTTGACTGCAAGTTATCTGAGCCTGTTGATTTAAAAATGTTTATTCCTAGTAGATATTGTCTAACAGTCACCTTAGTTACTAACTGACTGTAAAGTACTTAATGCTCATGTGATATGAGTACATCATCCCACTTCTTTCCAAATACAGAACAGAAATATTTATTGAACATTTCTGCCTTTTCTGCATCAAAACTAACAATTTTACCATCTCCGTCTAGTGATGGAACTCTTCCATTGCTAGGATCTCTTTTGTTCTTAACAAACTTTATAAACACACACACACGTACCCATCCCTTCTTATTGTTATTATCCCTGCCAGCCATGGATTTTTCCCTGTTATCTTTAGCTTTCCTTATAATTTTTCTGCACTTCATGACTTCTGCTTTATACTGATTGTTACATCTTTCCCCTTTTTTCCCATTTCTTATATATTGGTTTTTTATATCTAATTGCTGCCTTTAATTTAGCACTGACCCAGGATGGGCTTTTAGCCAAAGATGTCCTCTTTATTAATTGTGGCATTGTACTTTTTGGCCATTTGATAAACTTCTAAAAGAAGCTGCCAATTTTGATTCACACTTTTTGTCTTAATTTTCCTCAGTTTTGGGAAAATAGCCCTTTTGAAACACTAAATATATATTACTGGTTGGGACTGGGGGTTGGACTAGATGACCTCCTGAGGTCCCTTCCAACCCTGATATTCTATGATACTATGACTGTCCTCTGCCCATACTGAATGTAATCAGGTCATGACCAACCACCAACTTCCACAATAAAACTGTCTCAAAACATTTTTCTGTGGATTAGCTTTAGTTCTTGGCTCTTATGAACAGATGTCTCTGTTCACGCCCAAGGAAGTCTGCCACACTTATTTTCACCTTTCCTATTCATAATCCCTGTAACCATTTTTTTTCTAAAAACTACGTTACATACATGTTCAGCTCTTCTACTACTAAAGACAGAGAAAACACAGAAAATACTGGACTACTGCTTTAGTGGATTTATTCTCTCTCTCTCACACACACACACACAATACTTGATTACAATGTCTGCAGAGAATTACATCAGTATATGGCAAAGAGACACTCACGTCAAATTCAGGCCTGATATAAATGGGTGTAACTCCCACTGAGTTAAAATTAGTCCAAGAGTCAGTACTCTAATTTAAATCTGTCTTTGTAATTTGAATTCCAGTCAACAAGGAAAATATCTTGAATGACAGCCCTCCAAAACCTTCATGGAATTTGTCTGAGCATTTTCTTATGTAAGGATTTCATAGATTGTGAGGCCATAAAAGATCACTGTGATCATCTAGTCTGATCTCCTGCATAACCACAGGCGATAAGACTTCTCTGGATTTATCTAGAGAACATCTTTTAGAATAAATATCCAATCTTGATTTTAAAAGTTGATGGAAAATGCACCACAAATCTCAGTAACCTGTTCCAATGGTTAATTACCTTAACTGATAAAAATCTGCACCTTATTTCTAGTCTGAATGTGTCTAGCATCAACTTCCAGCCATTGGATCCCATTATATGTTTGTCTGCTACACAGAAAAGTCCATTATGAAATTTTTGTGCCCCATGAATTGTGATCAAGTCACCACCTAACCGTCTCTTGTTAAATTAAACAGTCTATCACTATCTGGCATGTTTTTCAATTCTTTAATCATTCTTGTGGCTCTTCGAACCTTTTCCAATTTATCAACATTATTTTTTAATTGTAGACAGCAGAACTAGACAGTATTCCAGCAGCAGTCACAGCAGCGTAAATACAAAGAGGGAATAATCTCTAACTTTTATTTGCTATTCTCCTGTTTATACCATCCCAGGATAACATTAGCCCCTTTGGTCACTGCATTACACTAGAAATTTTAAATTTAATTTTAAAATTTTAATGCCATCTGTAGATATTACACATTGTTCAGGAACAAAGCAACAGTTTAGGGGCCTGATTCTACAACTCATTTACAGGAATTCCACTGAAATCATAAATCATCTAGTTTGTGAAACTAAACTTTGTCTTTTTAGTGTGGGAGCATAATGTAGTAAATCTTATTCCATTGGCAATTTAGTGATAGAAAGGCCAGGGAGGTATCATTTGATTTGTAAAAATTCACAGAATCATAATTTCAATGGTGTCACCCTCTGCAGAGTGCTGGGGGAACTTGCTGTCCCCATCTCCCAGCTCCAGATCCTCTGGGTTGGTGAAAATTTTAATAATACAATTTAGTTGGAAATGGATCAAATTGGGTATTATTCAAAAGTCCTTTCTCCCATGAATGCAATGGTATAAAATGCGACAAGCCTAGAATAATTATGTAGCTATATATTTGAGAAGATGTTTTCTTTTTTAAATCAACTTTTTAAAAATATACTTTAACACTGGGATGGTTTACTTACATAAAATAGACACTGATTTTTGGTCATTCTAGGGAAGTTAGCCTTGACATGTAGGCCTGAAAACATTTATTCAAATCAAAGTCATCATCAGTGTCGTCTTAGTCTAGGGCACCACTGCTAGACACGTTGTCACACGGATCATCATCCACACTGCATATCAGTGATTGTCTCAGCTATTCCAAGCATCTTCTGAGCAAGAAAAGTCTTCAGAGGCTAATCAAATGCTTTCCAGAAAAAGATAATTTGGTTTTCCAGCCAACCTTCCAGTAGTTTCATATCCTGAAAGGATGTGGTAAAAATTTTCTTGAACATATATTTACATAATTGTTTAGATTTGCCATGTTTGGTACCATTGTATTCATGGGAGAAAGGATTTTTAATAATAACCAGTGCGACTGATGGCACTGTATTATCAAAATTTCCACTAACACCTAAATTCCCTCTAAGATGCATGGCCGCCCAGCAGTCTATTCAGTGCCGCGCACTTCAGGTGCCCCTATCCCCACTGCCCTTGCCCTCTGCCTTGGAGCCCCTGGCTAGCTGCTCCCGGGAGCGTTCTGCCTGCTGTGCAGAGCTGGGGGAGGGGCTCTGATGTCAGGGAGTCCTCCTCCCCCCGCCCCTGTACCCCATCAGCACAGAGCCGGGGGGGGGGGAGGGAGAGATATGATGACAGGGCTCAGGAGTGGGACGGAGCTTGCTGGTAGCTGCTGCTGTGTCTGAACAAGCAGGCTTCAGAGTGGTGAGTGTTGATCTACTTAAAGGGGCAGCACATGTCTCTCTCTCTCTCTCTCACAAACACACACACACACACACAGAGTGTGTGTCTGTCTTTCACACTCACCTCCCAACACATACTTGTATTACTGTTGTTGTTACTTCTTGATACTTCATGCAATACACATATATTCTCTGTAATATTATTCTTTCAAAGTGTGTTATTTTAGTGTTTTGATTGGTCTATGCATTTCATAATTTTTATTTCCCTCTTATGCTTAAATTTAATTCTGTGAGTAGTGAGTTCTAAAATGCCTAATCTGTCCTGGCTGGAATAATTATCCCTATGGTAACTTCTTAAAAATATATATTATATCTAGGTTTTTTGTTTCTACTGGTGGCACACACCCGCACATTACCTCGAAATGGTGCACATAACAAAATTAATTCAATACATAGATGGAAAAAATTAGAAGGAACATTGACCAAGACCTGGAGCTAGGGGAAAACAAAGGGCAGCAAATCTCCACTGGCCATGCTACAGAGGGTGATATCATTGAAATTATGATTCTGTAGATTTTTCTGAATCAAATGACATGCTTCCTGGCAAAGATAATGCTTCAGATGAGGAGGGAAAACCCTAGCTAAATCCATCCCAAAGAACAAACACTTATGCAGAAGGTCACTGAACAGTACCAGCTATTTCACAACATTTAAGTCTTGCAAGAATAAGAAACAAAAACTGTGTATTACCATTAACCTTGTACAACAAAAGAGGGATAAATCTACAGAAAAATCCAGTGGGAAACAAATATTTTAAAAAACAAAGTTTTAGTGCCTCCCTTACTCCCCCCAAACCCTACACCAATACTGAGATACACGATTGACTTTTGACTAAATTCATTTTTCTAATTTATTAAAAAACAAATAGTACTGTTTCCAAAGATAGCATCCTATACTATAGCTAGGATTATCCACCACGTCCAAGAGGAAATCTGCATTATTTATTTCTTCAGCGTTGGATCTTTCCCTAGAATTAATTTTTTATAATCCCAGTTTGGTAAAGCACCTTTATGTTACTTTGAAAAAAATCTGTTTAGAAAAAGTGAGTACTCCATGTCCGTAACAGTTTTTCCATATACATGACCAAAGAAAAATTGATTTATTCAAGACACATGTTAAACACAAAATACAGCTATATCCAATAAAAGAGATGCATTGTTTAGCTATCTAGATAAAATGAATCTTTTCCTGTTTTGAACTGAAGAGAATATTTCCAGCCTTTTTTTACCTCTTATTTTATAAATGAGAAAGAGAGGATCCAAATACTGTCAAGTCTTGAAGGACAGGATGGCTCAGGTTAACAGGATGTAAAGACTTTCACTTCTAGGTCACCAATTTCAATTTGGCCCATTTCAGTGATGAGCAAAAGGTTGTTACCATCTGACAGCTGTTTGGTGGCCTTAGTGAACTGAATTTAGACACTCATCCGCTAGGAACTGCACTGAAACTACATCATGTAAGTCCTCATTAGCCTTGTTGGCAAGAAGAACCTGATGGAAATTACAGGGCCACCCTCTCACTCTAAGAGGTCTGCGTTGAGACACACAGCAGGGCACAGTTGAGAAGCTTGCACTGTTGTCACTCCTGTCGTTCTACTCCTTTGGATGGATAACTTTTGTTTTCAGTGCTGTGTACCTAGAATTTTCATGGGAACTAAACATAGGACTAGTGGAGACTTCAAGGACTCTATGGAACAGAAATAAAATTTTTATTAAAGTGAATGTTTGAAAGGAAATATACATGAGTTAAGAGGGAAGGTACTGTACATCTGGGGTCAGGCTTGGGTTATGGGGGGTTACAGATATCATTTGCAAGGATGAAAAGATACATACATATCGCATAACCGGCAAAGACCCAGATTGGGGTGCAAGGGTTTTTAAACTGTCAGTGGATAAGTGGGCTTGGGTACACCACCCATGGAATGAATAAGGAATCCAAGTCAGTATCGGTGTCGCAGATAAATACATGGGTGGGGTGTGTCCCTTGGTCCGTCAGGGAAGGAAGTGGGTTATTTCCCTGGTGGGCGGTCTCGCTTACACACTTTCCTTAGCAAGTTCAGCTGAAAAGTCTCACAAAGACCTTAAAAGATGGCTCTAGAAAGTACATTATAAAAATCTCTCTTCAAATCAGTCTAATATGATCCATAGCAGATAGCAAAAAAAAAAATGTAATTTCTGACTCTTCGACATTGTGGATTAGCTATGACATATAACTGGTATACAGATAGAGGCAGGAGTTCCTGACTGGGGGTCTTGAAAACCCTGACTAGACCTAATGCTCAGAGATGGATTTTGAAAAATCTACTTGCCCATGACGAGTGTGGGAAGCTTTCCTCAGCAAGTGCCTTCAACTTCTAGGCAACCTAGGCCTTCCTATGAACAATAAAGCCTAACATTTATGGTTGCAAAGTGAGATTAGTGTCAACAATGTAGTGCTGTACTCTGAAGTCTGCAGACAGACAGCTCCAGCCTCCTTCCTGCTGCTTATAATTTTGCCAAGCTGCAGCAAAGTGAACTGATTAGTCTTGTCAATCCCAACAGCTTGAGGTGGGGAGAGGAGGCATGCGCTGTTGGTAGTTACACTGGAGAATACCTCCCACCCTCAGTCCAGCCTTTCATATTAAACTTTGGCTAGTAAGTTTAGTCCTCTAACTACCAGTTAAAAGTGTTTAAGCCTTACGGATGCATTAGTGGGAGAGACCAGTGGCATAAGTAAGAAGAGTACATTCTTGTGTGAGAGAGATTGAGGCAAGTGGAGAAGGGTGGGGGGAACACTGAAGACAACATAGGAAGAGAAAAATAGCATAGTGAAGCCAGGAAAGGAAAGTAAGTTAAAGAGAAGAGCAATGTAGTGAGCTAAGTTTTTTAACCAGAAATTTGATTGACACTATAGAAAGTACAGTAGACAACTGTTTTAGGCTTTAAATTGCAACTATATGACTGTTGAAGCACAGCAAGACACGAGAAGTAATTCTTTTGCTTTACTCCGCGCTGATTAGGCCTCAACTGGAGTATTGTGTCCAGTTCTGGGCACCACATTTTCAGAAAGATGTGGAGAAATTGGAGAAAGTCCAGAGAAGAGCAACAAAAATTATAAAAGGTCTAGAAAACATGACCTATGAGGGAAGATTGAAAAAAATTGTGTTTGTTCAGTCTGGAGAAGAGAAGACTGGGAGGGGACATGATAACAGTTTTCTAGTACATAAAAGGTTGTTACAAGCAGGAGGGAGAAAAATTGTTCTTAACCTCTAAGGATAGGACAAGAAACAATGGGCTTAAATTACAGCAAGGGAGGTTTAGATTGGACATTAGGAAAAACTTCCTAACTGTCAAGGTGATTAAGCACTGGAATAAATTGCCTAGGGAGATGTAGAATTTCCACCATTGTCTAACCTGCTCTTAAAAATCTCCAAACACCTGTCAGGAATGGTCTACATAATACTTAGTCCTGCCATGAGTGCAGGGGACTGGACTAGATGACCTCTCAAGGTCCCTTCCAGTCCTACAAATCTATTTTTCACCCTGACTTTTATGCTAGTGTCTTGGTTAGTCAGTTTTGGTTATTTCAAAGCCCTGCTTGTAGTCTATGCAATATGACTTGCGGCCTACAGTCTAGCTCACTGATTTTTAAAACACCAGTTTGGTCATAGTCAAACCACCAGGTCACAGACGGAGGTTGCTAACTGATTAATGAGAGGGAAAGACAGTAACAGAAAATGTGGAAATAGCAGAAGTGCTAAATGCATATTTTGTTGCAGTTTTCACTAAAAAGGTTAGTAGCGATCAACATCTAACACGGTGAACACCTTTGAAAATGAGGTAGGATCTGAGGCTAAAATAGGGTACAGAACAAGTTAAAAATGACTTAGACAACTTAGATGCCTTCAAGTCACCAGGGCCTGATGAAATATATCCTAGAATACTTAAGGAGCTGGCTGAGGAGATATCTGAGCGATTAGCGATTATGTTTGAAAACTCATGGAAGATGGGAGAGATTCCAGAAGACTGGAAAAGGGAAAATATAGTGCCAATCTATAAATAGAGTAAGGACAGCCCAGAGAATTACAGACCAGTCATCTTAACTTCAGAACCTGGAAAGATAATGGAACAAACAACCAACCAATCAATTTGGAAACACGTAAAAGATAATATGGTGATAAGTAACAGTCAGCATGGATTTGTCAAGAACAAATCATGTCAAACCAATCTAATACCTTTCTTTGACAGGGTAACAAACCTTGTGGTTAGAGGGGAAGTGGTAGATGTGGTATATCTTGACTTTAGTAAGGCTTTTGATACTGTCTTGCATGACCTCCTCAAACAAACTAGCACAATACAGCTTAGATGGATCTACTATAAGATGGGAGCATAACTAGTTGGAAAACCATTCCCAAAGAGTAGTTATCAGTGGTTCACAGTCAAGCTGGAATGGCATATCAAGTGGGGTCCTGCAGGGATGAGTCCTAGGTCTGGTTCTGTTCAATATCTTCATCAATGATTTAGATAATGGCATAGAGAAGTGGTCTCCAAACTTTTTATGCACATGATCACTTTTTGAATATAAGATCAACTACCCTGCCCCTTCCCCGAGGCCTGGCCCCGCTCACTCCATTCCTCCCTCCCTCCCCTCCATCGCTTGCTCTCCCCCACCCTCACTCACTTTCACTGGGTTGGGGCTGAGGGGTTTGGAATGTGGGAGGGGGCTCTGGGCTGAGCCTGGGACAGAGGGTTGGAGTGCAGAAGTGAGGGGTGCAAGCTCTGGGAGGGAGTTTGGGTGCAGGAGTCATATGGTCACACTGCACGTAATCTCATATAATCCACTGGACATTTCGTGAATTTTACTTTTTATTAGTGTCTTTTGTGGTTTATAGATCCAAAATCCTTCAGGGATTGTCACAAATCAGTGTAACATTCACAACTGTGGGGTGTGCATTGGCTGAGCGTGGGTGCAAGAATGAGGGGTGCAAGCTCTGGGAGTGAGTTTGGGTGCAGGAGGGGGCTCCATGCAGGGGCAGAGTGTTGGGGTGCAGGAGAGGGTGAGGGGTGTGAGCTCTGGGAGGTAGTTTGGTGCAGGAGGTGGCTTGGGGTGGTGCAGGGGATTGGGGTGCAGGCTCTGGGAGGGAGTTTGGTGCAGGAGAAGATTCTGACCTAGGGCAGAGGGTTGGTGTGCGGGGCGGGGGGGGGGGGGGGAAGTGCAGGCTGCAGGTGCTTACCACAAGTGGCCTCAGCTGGTGGTAAAGCCAGGTTCAGGCAGGCTACCTGCTGTGGTCCCACACCGCTCCCAGAAGCAGCTGGCTCCTGACACGTCTCTGTGGCCCCTGGGAGGGAACCGGCCAATGGGAGCTGCGGGGATAGTGCTGGGGGCGAGGGCAGCACATGGAGACCCGCTGCCCCCCCCTGCCCCCTACACGCCCGGGCCGCAGAGATGTGCCAGCAGCCAGCTGCTTCCAGGAGCGGCGTGGGGCCATGGCAAGCAGGCAGCCTACCTGAGCCCAGCTGCGCCACTGGACTTTTAGCAGCCTAGAGATCGTGATCGACTGGCAGAGGCTCCAGGATCGACCAGTGGATCGCAATCGACGGATTGGTGACCACTGGCATAGAGCGTATACTCATAAAATTTGTGAACAATACCCACGCTGGGCAGGGTTGCAAGTCCTTTGGAGGATAGGATTAAAATTCAAAATCATCTGGACAAACTGGAGAAATAGTCTGAAATAAACAGGATGAAATTCAGTAAGAACAAATGTAAAGTACTCCACTTAAGAAGGAACAATCAGATGCACATACACAAAATGGGAAATGACTGCCTAGGACGGAGTACTGGAGAAAGGGATCTGGGGAATATAGTGGATCACAAGCAAAATACAAGTCAACAGTAAAACACTGTTGCAAAAAAAGTGAATATCATTCTGGAATGTATCAGCAGGCATGTTGTAAGCAAGACACGTGAAGTAATTCTTCCACTCTGTTCCACACTAATAAGGCCTCAATTGGAGTATTGTGTCCAGTTCTTGGCACCACATTTCAGGAAAGATGTGGACAAACTGGAGAAAGTCCGGAGAACAAAAAAAATGATTAAAGATCTAGAAGATCTAAAGATCTAGACCTATGAGGTAAGACTGAAAAAACTGGGTTTGTTTAGTGTGGAGAAGACTGAGGAGGGACATGATAACAGTTTTCTAGTATATAAATGGTGGTTGTGCACAAGGAGGAGGATGAAAAATTGTACTTAACCTCTGAGGATAGGACAAGAAGCAGTGGGCTTAAACTGCAGCAAGGGAGGTTTAGGTTTGGACATTAGGAAAAACTTTCTGTCAAGGTAGTTAAGCACTGGAACAAATTGCCTAGGGAGGCTGTGTAATCTCTGGCATTGGAGGTATTTAAGAACAGGTTAGACAAACACCTGTCTGGAACGTTCTAATTATTACTTAGTTCTGTCTTGAGTGCAGGAGGTTGGACTAGATGACCTATTGTGGTCCCTTTCAGTCCTACACTTCTATGATTAACAGAATATGTGAGATCATTTCATTTAGGCAAATATTTAAAGAATAATAATAAAAAAGCTTTGCACATAGGAAACTCCATATATACTAAAGAAAATAAAACAGGTCTCAATTATATTCTAGGTACAAATGCTCAGAGGAGAGGTCTATCACAATAGGCAAATCTTCATTAGTAGAAGAGCCCTGGAGGTCAGTCCCAACAGGTTAACCGGCTGCAGTGTCAGCTGCAGAAATTCTTCCCCAATGTAAAAGGAAACTGGATAACATAAGGCTGGTCATACTGGGTCAGACCAACAGTCCATCTAGCCCAGTATCCTATTTTACGACAGTGACCAATGCCAGATGCAGAGGGAGTGAACAGAACAGGGCAATTTATGAAGTGATCCATACCTGTCATCCAATCCCTGCTTCTAGCAGTCAGAAGTTGAGACACCCAAAGCTTGAGGCAGCGTCCCTGACTATCTTAGCTAATGGCCACTGATATACCTATCCTCCGTGAACTTATCTAATTATTTTTTGAACCAGATTATACTTTTGGCCTTCACAACTACTCTTGGCAATGAGTTCCACAGGTTGACTGTGTGTTTGTGAAGTACTTCCTTTTGTTAGTTTTAAACCTGTTGCCTGTTAATTTCGTGGGGTGACTCCTGGTTCTTGTGTAACGTGAAGTGGTAAATAACACTTCCCTATACCCTTTCTCCACACCATTCATGATTTTATAGATCTCTAATATTCCCTCTTGATCATCTCTGTTCTAAGCTGTACAGTCCCAGTCTTTTTAATTTCTCCTCATATGGAAGCTGTTCCATACCCCTAATCATTTATGTTGTCCTTTTCAGTACTTTTTAAAAATTCAAATATATATTTTTTGAGATGGGGTGACCAGAACTGCATGCAGTATTCAAGATGTGGGCATACCATGGATTTATACAGTGGCATTATAATATTTTTGTCTTATTATCTATCTTTTTCCTAATGGTTCTAACATTCTGTTAGCCTTCTGGATGGCAGCTGCACATTAAAATACACAATAAGTAACAGTCTTCTCCTCTTTGACGCTATTCCAGCACCAAGCTAAGTGTTTTGCACCATGCTCCTTTTACAGAAGGAAAGGGCGGACTGTGTAATCAGAAAGTTACATAAGGTTTCAAATACACTGGGAATGGCAATTAGAGAGGAAGAGAAATTGCAAGTATAAAAATACTAGCAGGGTTACTCTCCCTCCTGTCCATAGGTGAAAAAGAAATAGGAAACAGTCAAGGGTTAAAGAAGTCATAGAAATACACACCAGCATTTCTCCTCCAAACAACCACAGGATCCTATTGTTTTCAATCTTCCACTACCCACATCTCCCAGCTCTGTGTTGTCATCTCCTCCTTTTCCTGTGTTACTAATTTAAGATTGTGAGGTCTCTGGCACCAGGACTCCTTTGTTATCTGTTTAGCGAAGTAGCACTGAAACATAACAATAACAGTGACTAGGCTAAAGAGAGTGAGAAAACTGTGTCAGAGTAGTGAGCTGAAGAAAAAGAGAATAAACCAGATAGAAAAAGCCAGCTGTCCATGCAAGTTAATATCTGGTTATTCACTCTTCCCGCACAGTGCTAGGTTTCAAGTGCTGCCTGATCTCCCTTTTGTGTATATATAAAGGTTATTATGTTTCTATAAAGAGATACTTGTACCAATCCAATTTCCATTGAAGTTCCTGGAAATGTTCCTATTTACTTCAATGGAAAGTGGATCAGGTCCTTTTAAACTATCAGATCTAGTAAAGGGTAAAGATTTAACTAGTGCTGTCAACTAATCGCAGTTAATGCATACAATTAATGCAAAACAAATTAACTAAACTACAAAAATAGTCATGATTTATCACAGTTTTAATCGCACTGTTAAGCAATAATAAAATACCAATTTAAAATGATTATAAATATTTTCAATACATAAAATACATTTTCAAATATATTGATTTTAATTACGACACAGAATTCAGTGTAGTGCTCACTTTATATTATTTTTACTGCAAATATTTGCACTGTAAAAAAAGATAAACAAAATAAATATTTTTCAATTCACTGAGATTGCAACTATTTTTTTTAAATCTCGTGAGTGTGACTTTTTAAAAAAGTCATTAGCCTAGCTTCAACCCAAAAAAGTACATTAGTATTGTACAATAACAGCCCAAATAACTACAGCTTATGATATTGTAGTTTTTGGCTGTGAGCTCTTTGGGGCAGAGCCCAGCTTATTTTAATACAACACCTACCACAAAGAGACTCCAATACAGTAAGTTTGGGGGCAGTACTTCATTTCTTTCTTTCTTTCTTTCTTTCTTTCTTTTAAAATGGAAATTGATTAGCATGGAGATATTTTTGTAGCCGTGTGCCCTGGCGTCTCACCCACAAACCACCAAACGAACTGTAAGGTATGCATTCAGAAACCAACATACACTGTGTGTACTGAGGTCCTGTGATGTTACTGCTCTTATAAAAGGATTTACTGGAGGAAACAAATAACTATTTATAACCATTCTGATGTCAGTTTTATTTACTATTAAATCACAACAGCTTCTGTATAGTTATGTTTGAGGTTGTTCAAATTTTTACTTAAACAAAAAAAAATCCTGTTTTTTTTGGCTCCCTTCTGTCTTTCCTACTTAGTCAGTTGATGAGAAGAATAGCCCATACTGGGCTTCTCAGCAGAAGTAGTTCAGACCACAGAGCTTCTCCTTCATTTGACTGTAATGGGGCTTAAGAGAGAATGCTACTGCAGGCGTTGGAACACAGAACTCGCTCTCTCTCTCTCAAGTACTTCTATGGCCCCCAATACCACAGGATCTGAACATCTCACAACCTTTTCATGTATTTATCCTCAGAATACCCCTGTGAGGTAGGGAAGTATTATTATCCCCATTCTCCCCCTCACATGGGTAACTGAGGAACAGAGAAACTGAATGACTTGTTACACAGGACATCTGTGGCAGAAGAGGGATTTTAACTCAGGTCTTCCAGTCCACAGGCTAATGCACTTACCACTGGACCAGTGCTTCAAGAGCAACAAAATATTCTCTCTTCTCTCCCCCCGCCCCCCAAGTATTGTTCAAACCCCCATCTGACAGGAGAGATGAAAGGAGAGGGAAGGAAAGAATCCTTTAATTTTTTAGTCCATTAATTTGAGGAGAACTAGGTAAGTTTATGGAGGATAGATCCATCAATGGCTATTAGCCAGGATGGACAGGAATGGTGTCCCTAGCCTCTGTTTGCCAGAATCTGGGAATGGGTGACGGGATATATCATTTAATGATTACCTGTCTATTCATTCCCTCTGAAGCACCTGGCATTGGCCACTATCGGAAGACAGGATACTGGGCTAGATGGACCTTTAGTCTGACCCAGTATGACTGTTCTTATTTTCTTAAGAAAAGGCAACTCCAAACTTCTTGGCTTTAAATAATATTTTTTCCTGAAAAAAATCCTTTACATTTCACATATATTTTTATACAACTGCTTAATAAGATATGAAGTATAGCAATACGGTGGGCAAAGAGACTTCATGGTCACAATGTGCAATTTCCTGGTTTGAAAGCCTCATCAGACAATGAGGTCACAGTTTACATCCAATCCAGATTACTAGCGCAGGTAATTCACTCAGAAATAGAGTGCACTTGTGTGTTCTGTTTGCCTTCAGGGGAGGAAACTGTTGCCAAACCCCAGAGACTGAACTTCACAGGAACCTTGTAGAGAGCCTTATGCATAATTTAAGATGTCTGAGAAATCCTTTACTTGGCTTTATTGAGAGGCAGAGGATTTAATAAAAAGATATTTTGATTTATTTTATTTCCTCTGTCTAGAAATGATATTTAGAGCTATCAATTTATTATTTTGTTTACTCTGATTATGTAATTTGATGTATAGTACTAAACTTCCGTAACTCAACTGTTTGCCCTGACTTTTATTCTTACACCCTAATCCTGCAAACATTTACATGCCTGAATATTCACTCTGAAGTCAATGAGATTACTCCCGAGCATAAAATTAGGCACCTGTTGAAGTTTTTGTTGGACTAAAATATAAAGACTTGCTCCACTAGTTTCCCCACCTGAATTAAACAGGAACATCTGACATAGTCATGAATGTGTCCTGAGTTTGAATTGCAAAGGATCTGATCTAGTCTTGCCAGCAGGTGCTATTCCTAGCTAAAAGGAATCATTGACATTTTAAAAGGAAATAGGATTATTTTAGTCAGCCAAAGAAAACATACAAAAATAATTGTAATAAAATAGTATTATAAATGGCACGAAAAATGTAGTTTTGGAGTCTTTCATTCTGCTCATATTTCTCTGACTACGTATATTTTTAGTATTTGACCCTAAAAATATAAACTTTCAAATATTCAGGCCTTAAACTATAGTAGTCTACTCATCTAGAATCATAAAACTTCTATTAAAATGGGTATAAAGATATTTCCACAGCAGATAACCCATTGGAAGGGGAAAATGTAAAGTGAAAAAAGGCTCATTATCTTCATCTTTTACTGAAAAAAACAAGAGGCAGGTGATAACAGTAGGAAAGACTTATTTTATAAATATTAAACCACTAATTTCAGTTATCTAAGTTCATAAGAGGAAAGCTAGCTACAGAAGTATTTACTTGCTGTGCCTACATACAGCAGCCCAAGAAAAATATAAAACGCAGTCCTGAGTTTCTTTTATTAACACTTTTTTGCCTAAATAGTCTTATAGTGCTTTACTGACCCCATTTTAGAGATGGGAAAACAAAGCGAGAGAAAAACAAAATGTTCAGAAATATCCACTAATTTTGTGTACTAAATTGAGGCCTTTTTTGGATATACTGAACAACCACATGCCAAATATCTTCAAGTAATTTCAATTAGTGGACACTTTTTAAAATAAAGGCTCAACTGGCCTGCCCCAGGCCGCACAGTTGGGACTGGAGTCCCATAGAGAGTGAGGCCTAGTCTACAGTACAAAGTTAGGTCTACCGCAGATGGCTTGCATCGTCAAAGCTGTGCATGTATCTACACTTACATTTGTCTCCCACTGATGTAAGCTTTTCCTACATTGTAACACCACTCCCCAAGAGTGCTGAACTATGGTCAATATACTGAGGTTGACACCATGCAAATGCAGACGCTGTGCTACTTATGTCAATCCTAATAGTCCTCCAGCAGCTGTCCCACAATGCCCAACACTGACTGCTCTGGTTACAATTGTGAACTCCACTGCCCAGAGGTCACGGAAACCAGAAGCCTTTTAAAACCCTGTGAATTTTTGAAATGCCTTGTCCTGATTGCCCAGCTTGGAGAGCACACCTAGCAGCTCTTCCTTGCCATGCACAACTTCCCAGCTGACCATGCTAGCTACATGCTCCAGATGTGCTTTGGACTGGAATAGAAAGGATCTCCTGGGCCTGTGGGGAGAAGAGGGAATGCAAGCACAGCTCCTGACCAGTCATAGAAACATGGAAAACTACAAGCAGATTGCACGGGGGATGCAAGAGAAGGAGTACAACAGCAGGGATCAGCAGTAGTGCCATGTGACAGTGAAGAGACTGTCAGAAATCTCAAAAGGCCAGGGAAGGAGGGATAGCTCAGTGGTTTGAGCGTTGGCCTGCTAAACCCAGGGTTGTGAGTTCAATCCTTGAGGAGGCCACTTAGGGATCTGGGGCAAAAATTGGTCCTGCTAGTGAAGGCAGGGGGCTGGACTCGATGACCTTTCAAGGTCCCTTCCAGTTCTAGGAGATTGGTATATCTCCAATTATTACCTATTACCTTTAAGCCAACAGTCAATTCAGTGCCAAGCCACAGACCTGCCACTTTTACAAAGAGCTGCATACCTACCACCAGCACACAACCGATATTTCCACGAAGCTTAAGTCACAGGCTCATGGCATGAACGAGGAGGAAGAGGCCATGCCATGAGCCAGGACCTGTTTGAGACTCCACCGCAGTCCAGTCAGTCCTGGCAGTTGAGCATGGGTGAGCCCAATGCAGGAAAGGAACTTTGGCTAAGTGTGTACATTTATTTCCCATTACAGTGATGGCACCCCCAACTTAGCAGGACAGAGCCATCAACTTTTCATTAATTTACTTGTACTAGAAGAGAGAGCAGTAGAACAAAGAGAGCATTGTCATCTGCTTTTCATTCCTCTGTAGAGATAGGTAAGGGAGGGGCCATGCGGAGCACTTTGTTTATGTACAGGGATGTCCCTTGAATCTACCTGAAAGATCTTGATGAAATTTTCATGAAGGTACTCTGCAATCCTCTCCAGAAGGTTTCTAGGATGGCAGCCCTATTTCTCCCTCCACAGTAGGACACTTTCCCATGCCAGTCAGCGATAATTTTGGCAGGAAACATTCCAGTAAAAAGGGCCTGGGTGGCTTCGGGATGCCCGTAGCAGCTGTGTGCTCTCTGCCTTTGTTACCCTCTGGAGTGAGATATCAGCTAAAGTCACCACAGCCTATGGAAAATGGTGCCAATATTCAGTGTCATTGCCCTATAATCATAGTTTCATGTAATCAAGCAATCCCCTCCTTTCCCTCACCACTGGTCACCCACAGTCACCATGGCTGGTGCAATGGTGCCATGCTCAAGCACTCCAAGCAGAAGTATATAATAACCAGGTCTTGTTTAAAACTTTAGGGAAGCAAGGGAAGGGAGTTCTGAATCTTAACTTCAACTTTCCATTGTGACTATACTGACAATCATAGCTCTGTGTGTTTTATCTGTAGCTGCCGCTGTTGAGGCCTTGAGGGGTTCCCAGGGAACGCCTGTGTCAGAAAAGGAGGAGAAAGAAGATGACTTCGGATGACATGTTCAGTGAGATTCTGTAAGCCAGGGCTGCATCAGATCATGAGCAGAGGGCCTGGACGATGAATAACACAAACTATATGGAGAAGGAAACATCAAACAGGAGAAAGGTCCAAGAGGCCCCGCAGGAAAAGGAGAGATAGCTTCACCAGGACATAATGGGGCTCCCCTGGCAGCAAGCACAGATGCTGCAGACTCTTTTGGATAAATAGGATCATCAGTTCCAGGCTCACCTCCCTTTGCAGTTCCTGGAGAACTGCAGTATAGCACCTCCCTACACACCCACCCCTCCAACATTCCACGTGGCATCAAGGGCTGCATCCCTTCCCTACTGCTTTACACCAGCGAAAATACAGGAGAATCACAACTTCACATACACTGAACTGTGAGAGCTATGACTGATGTATTTGTAGCTAAAATGAACATGAATGTTCCTTCCTCTTCTTTACGCTCTGTTCCATAAATGTATTAAGGTTTTAATGTATATGCTTTTAATTTGCACAGAATTTTTTAGGTGTTTTTGCTACTCAATAAAATTCTATTGTTTGGAAAATAATTCATCTTTATTAGTTCCCAACATATGCTGAAGAGTGCCTAACGGTAGTGAAAGCACCCACTAGTTGTTTAACACACTGGGACACAACTCATAGGATCAGTGGCAAACACAGTGTAATAATCATAAATGGACAGCAAGTGCCACAAAATTAATATGTACATTGTCAGTGTTATATTCACAGATGTGCGCTAAGCACCAAACAATTCCTAACAGGCGCCCAAATTGCAGGGTCAGGTAGAGCTCTGTACACTGTGATGCATTATTGTGGCTCGCTGTTAAAATGCTCTTTCAAGTGCCTTATAGCTCTGCATTGAGTTCTTCTGATGGCCCTTATGTCTGGCTGTTCAAACTCAGCAGACGGCCATTCCACCTCCGCCCACCACCCTGGCAACAACTTTTCACCTTTTGCTTCACATATATTATGCAGGACACAGCAGACTACTATAACTATTGGAATATTTTTCTCACTGAGATCCAATCTTGTTAGTAAACAATTGAGTGTTCCTTTAATCTACCAAAAGTACATCCAACGGTCATTCTGCACCCGCTGAGCCAATATTTGAATCTTCCCTTGGTGCTATTGAGGTGGCCAGTGTATAGCTTCATGAGCCAGAGGAGTAAAGTAGGCTGGGTCCACTAGGATCATTATTGACGTTTCAACATCACGAATGGTAATCTGCTGGTCGAGGAAAAAGTCCAAGCTTGTAGCTTTCTGAACTGACCTATGTTCTTAAAGATGCAAGCATCATACAACTTCCTTGACCAGCGAACACTGATGTTGCTGGAGCACCCCGAGTGACCCACTAGCACTTGCGTAACCACAGAAAAATAGCCTTTCTGTTGACATACTCTGTGGCAAGGTGATCTGGTGCCAAAATAGTGAGAGGAATGCTGTCTATTGCTCCACCGCAGTTCAGGAACTCCATTGCTGCAAAGCCATCCATTATGTCCTGCAAATTGCCGAGTGTCACAGTTTTGCATAGCAGGAGATGATTAATGGTCCTGTACCATTGCATGACAATGGCTCCCCCAGTGGATTTTCCAACTCCAAAATGATTTCCTAATGACTGGTGGTAGCAACTCAGCATTGCAAGTTTCCATAGTGCAATCACCACTTGCTTCTCCACTATCAATGCAGCTTTCATTCTGGTGTTCCTGAGCTGGAGGGCTGGGGCAAACTCAGCACACAGATCCTGGAATGTGGCCCTTTGCATATGAAAGTTCTGCAGCCACTGATCATCATCCCACATCTGCATTATGATGCAATCCCACCAGTCAGTGCTCACTTCTCCATCCCAGAAGGAGAACTCCACCATTTGCAGCTGCTCTATGAACACCACAGCAGTATGCCCTCCAGGAAATCATTGTGTTCCCCATGGCTCTTCTTGCGGCTCTACAAAAAACAAAGATTGTGCATCCTGTTCTTGCAAAGCTCATGACCATAGTGCAAAGCTGTACAGGCTCCATGCTTCTGTCCTAGATGACACACGGTGATGAATCCTGTGTGGGTTCATGGGATTTTTAAAATAGGCGCAAAATTTATGGAATAGAGATGGCATTATGGGGTGGCGAAAATAGTATGATGGGGACTTGACCCCATAGTCCCAGTCACCTGTTTCTGCCTTACTATGCATTACAAAAACTTACCAAAAGACAGTGTGTTGGACAGTGGCGAGTTGCATATTGGGATACTTACCCATGGTGCAGCGCACTGTGCATCAAAATAAGCACTCCTGGAGAATACACACATTGCCGACGCAAGGAGTCAAGCAAAAGTTTGCAGTCCTTACAGTGTGAGATTAATGGGAACATGAAAGCAATACACTCTTTAAGCAGGTCCTAATATAAATTACAGAAACATTGCATTTTCTAGAGAGGATTGCAGGTCCCTCAAGCACACACTGCAAATGTAAAGTGAGAGGAAATCTATTTACAAGCAGAAATTTCAGCTGAAACAGCTGAAGAGTATTGCCTGGAAAGTGAACATCTTGATTGTTTAAAAACTTGAAACCACTTCCCACCTAGAACAAGCTGTTCCAACTGACTTCATTAGGATAGGAAAAATGCCTGAAATAATCTCCCCTATAATCCTGTAGCACAGTCATTCAAGACCTATGAAAATTTGGGATTTCCTCAAAAGAGAGGTGTGACTCAAATGCAATGTAAGAACTATTTCCCAAGAACACACCTTCCTTTAATGAATAATTAGAATGCTAAAATTTTCAAAAGTGACACAACACTTAGGAGCCTAAATCACTTACGTGCTTTTTGAAAATGTTATCCTTAGTCCCTCCCCTAACAGCAAGAATCAGGGACATTCTGACAGACATCTTTAGGAGTTCTAGGTAGAGAAACACTTTTGTACAGGACCTTATAGTTAACCTCTCGCAAAGGACTTGAAGAGCACGCTGGTTAAATGCCATCTGTAACATTGTACAAATGTTTGTATAAAAGTATGCCCTAAACAAGGGGCGGGCAAACGTTTTGGCCTGAGGGCCACATCGAGTTTCCAAAATTGTATGGAGGGCTGGTTAGGGGAGGTTAGAGGCCCGGCCCCCGCCCTCTATCCAACCCCCGGTCCCCACACCTCTTGCCCTCTAACAGCTGCCCCAGGACCCCAGCCCCATCCATCCCCCCCTCTCCCCTCACTGCCCCCCGCTGCCTCATACAACCCCTCCCCTTCCTGACTGCCCCTCAGGACTCCTACCCCATCCAACCAAACTTTTTGGCCTGAGGGCCACATCAAGTTTCCAAAACTGTATGGAGGGACGGTTAGGGGAGGTTAGAGGCCCGGTCCCCGCCCTCTATCCACCCCCCCACACCTCTCGCCCCCTGACAGCTGCCCCAGGACCCCAGCCCCATCCATCTCTCTCTGTCCCCTCACTGCCCCCCGCTGCCCCATACAACCCCCCCTCCTTCCTGACTGCCCCTCAGGACCCCTACCCCATCCAACCACCCCTTCTCCAACTGCCCCCAGAATCCCTGCTTCTGACTGCCCCCCACCGCTCCATCCAACCCCCCATCTTATTCCTGACTGCCCCCCTGGAACCCCTGCCCCCATTCAACCCCCCTGTTCTCCACCCTCTGACCGCCCCACCCCGATCCACGCCCTCGCTCCCTGACCACCACCTCAAACTCCCCTGCCCTCTATTCAACGCCCCCTGCTCCCTTACCGTGCAGCCTAGAGCACCGGCAGCTGGCAGCGCTACAGCTGCGCCACTCAGAGCACCAGGACAGAGCCAGCCACGCCACCGCGCAGCACAGAGCACCAGGTCGAGCAGCGCAGCTGCAGAGCCGCGATCTGGCAAGAGCTTGCAGCCTCACCCCCAGAGAGCATTGCGCTGGTGACGCAGTGAGTTGAGGCTGCGGGGGAGGGGGAACAGGAGGGGAGGGGTCGGGAGCTACCCTCCCGGGTCAGGAGCTCAGGGCTGGGCAGGAGGGTCCCGCGAGCCGTAGTTTGCCCAACTCTGCCCTAAACTCTTCTTATC
The DNA here is from genome assembly GCF_020497125.1 of Mauremys mutica. Taxonomy (NCBI): domain Eukaryota; kingdom Metazoa; phylum Chordata; order Testudines; family Geoemydidae; genus Mauremys; species Mauremys mutica. Next base: position 46,171,303 of record NC_059074.1, on the reverse strand, counting down.
AATGAATCATGAGGGATGGAAAAGGAAGATAGTGAAAATGCTATTCTTTATTTTCAAAAGTGATTTTGAAGCCTAAATACAATTGACTTTCAGTGGAACTCAGGCTCCAAAGTTACTTCTGAAAATGTTATTTAAAATTTTTCAAAAGTGCTTTGCTTAGTTCGCCAACACTTTTCTGGTCTAACAGCAATGTGTGATTCTGTAAATGATATTCATGTTATAAACATGATGCAGTCTGAAATTTAATTTTTTAGTAAACAGGCATACGTTCAAATAAGCAGAATTCACCCATGTATGAATGACTAATTTTAAATGCAAATCAAAATAACTTCAAACAAATTAGTCTTTCCCTCCAATACTTACGAGCATCCAGCTCCCTGTCTATTATAGTGGGGTTGCTGTCCACATACTGAGTGACAAAAGCAGAGGGAGGGGAAAGAGAAGATTTCCCCCATTTCACTCTGCATAAAGTTCTTTAGAAAATAATCCAAAATAGATAAGGGAAGTCAAAGGTTAATCCACCTTTTCCCCTCAACAGAACACTTCTTTATAGCTGCAGTGTCAGGATCTCTTTCATTCAAGCCTATTTTCAAATCTAACACTACTAAGGGACCCTATGATAAATTCTACTCTGCTATACCACTTTAAGTCTGAAGGAATTCACTGTCACTCCAGAGTGAGTGGCAACAGCAGAGCAAGAGGGGCACTATACAGAATATAAAGGAGTCTTTTTTCATTCTATTAACAGTCAACTTTACACAAACTATTTGGTTGTATTAAATATAAAGCTGTTGTGGATATTTCCATGATCCATTATCCATCAGTTAATAACTATGATGCCAAAAAAGGGGTAATGTAGTTCAAACAATTCCTGAAAAGTTATAAAGTCAATCAGAGTACGAAAATCTGCAAAACAGATGCTTGACAAAGAGAAGGTGGTTTCACTATACGAAATAAGGCAACAGCTACACATCGGTCACCCTTTCAGAAAGGGACAGTTGCTCGGCCACCACCGGGGTAAAATGTATTTGAGGTGAGAAACTATCCCTATATGTATCAGAGGGGTAGCCGTGTTAGTCTGGATCTGTAAAAGCAGCAAAGAATCCTGTGGCACCTTATAGACTAAAAGACGTTTTGCAGCATGAGCTTTCGTGGGTGAATACATCCAACGAAGTGGGTGAATACATCCGACGAAGTGGGTATTCACCCATGAAAGCTCATGCTGCAAAACGTCTGTTAGTCTATAAGGTGCCACAGGATTCTTTGCTGCTATCCCTATATGGAGGTTGAGGCGGACAGAGCACTAGATTGAGAGCCAGGAGATTTGACTTAATCACAAACAGGATTGTTAAATTAAGTCAAATCTCTTGACTCTCAATTTAAACAATCCTCTTTGTGATTAAATTAAATCTCCTGACTCTCAATCACAAACAGGATTGTTTAAATGATTGTTTAGAAATGCAAATCCTAGTTCATCTTCTTGTTCTTGCAGCTGAACCTGCTTTCAAATACAAACCCTTTTTTGTTTTGATCCCCCACTGTATTATTCATAAATCCTTTTCTCTTTAGTGGTAGCCAACACATATTTTTGACTTCTTAGGATTTCCCTAGATGCATAACTTTATATTTTTGACAATTCCACATGTTGGTACTAGATACAGATATAACCATAGATCGCTTATATCGTTATAAGAATCAAGTACAGTCATAACCTGGAGATTAAAAAGACAGTGCAGTTTATGAGATTGTCCAAACAAGTTTTTAATAGTTTGCCAATTGCCTGAGCTTTTAGGTTATTTTTGGCTTGGACAATAGAAGCTTGATTTTAGAAATGCTAAGTACCCACAACTTCAATCAAAGACAATGGGAGCAATAAGAACATAACACCTCTGAATTTCAGGTCCTACATGGTTTAACTGAATCTCACAGCGCTGGCCCCTACCTTACGGCTTGGCTACACTTGTGAGTTAAAGCGCAGTAAAGGAGCCCCAGGCGCACTAGCTCACTACCCGTCCACACTGGCAAGGCACGTAGAGCGCTCTGACTCCGCGGCTACAGCGCTGCTGGTACTCCACCTCGGCAAGAGGAATAACATTTGCTGCACCTTGGCTACAACGCCCAGGTGTTGCAGATATTTGTGGTTAGGTATCTACGTTTGGAAACTTTATCCACTGTGCTTAAGCAGAATCATATAACACCTGTACAATAATATACACAAAGAAATATTGTACTATATAAGGCACATATTCCTTAATAAGAATCCTTTTCCTGACTATCCCTAAGTTAGTCCAATAAAAGATATTACCGAACCCACCTGATCTATCCAACATCCCTAGTGAGACAGTTTATTCTAAAACCAGTCTCTGTCTGTGAATGTCCTGTTGGGAAATAATTGTGAAAAAGTAGGGATCCTTTCTAAAGTTTGTTGAAGTCAGACCCAAACAAATGGGTCATAATTTTAAAACTAAGGGTCAGGTCCCAACATTTCCTTGTTTCATTACCTTATATCATGAGATTTAGCACCCCTCTGTAGTGCCTGTCACTAAAGGGATGTCCTTTCCGGGGATAAAAACGAGGAGTCCTTGTGACACCTTAGAGGACTCCTCGTTTTTGCTGATACAGACTAACACAGCTACCCCTCTGAAACCTTTCTGGGGATAGTAACTTTCATTCTCCTCAACACACTCTTTATAGTCTCAAACCTGTCCCCTTAGCCATTCCCAAACTTTTGCCACCCATTTGCTTCACTAAGAGCTTCTAGCATGAGACAGAAATACGAGGCTGTGACTATACTGGACTTTTCCCCCCTAACATGCCTCATGACTGTTACTATAGCATCACCAGTGGCAATATCAGTGAGAGCTCTAGGACAAACAAGGCATTCCTGGCCATCAGCAGCTAACATTTTTAAACACAGCTGTCCTTGTCTACTAGATGCCAAGCTGTTTTTTAACAATGTGTTAGTCAGCACATTTTCTAACACCATGCCATTTTCCCAGTACAGACAAGGCTAAAGCGTTAAAAACTATTTGTCTACTAATGTATACAGGTCCAAACTTTAACTCCCATTGCAGAAAGCATATTATACAATGTAGACTACTTGTGGTGTAGCACATACTCTGTAATCGATGTTAGAAACAACATGGTTGTGCTGACTATAGCTGTGGAAGCATTACCAGTGAGACACATCCAATTCTCCTAGTAACTTGAGCCTTATTAAAATTAGAACTTCACAATGCTCCTAGCTGAAGCATCACTTCTAACATTTTCTGCTCCAAAGAGGGTGCAGATGGAGAAAGAAAGGCAGATGTGTGCATGTTGGACAAGGGAAAAAAAATCTCAGTAAATCAGGCATGGATTTTACATCATTGTCAAAACCCTGCAGCTTGAAAATAATTCTTAAAGAAATCATCACTCTGGCTTCTTCTTTAATATTTCTACATTGCAAATCAACACAAATACCAAACAAAATTAGAAAAGATTACAATCAAGAGCATTTACCCCTCACCAGCTCAGAAACACATGACTAAACACAACAGGCATTAATTTCATCAACCTGACAGCAACTGGGATAGGAGTCTAAATCAGCGTTTCTCAAATGCAGCCACCGTGGCCACAGCCTCCTGTGCTGTGATTGGGGGGAGGAGGGGGGGCAAAGTAGCAGCCCCTCCCTGTTGCTCCTGGATGCACTGCCTTGGTGTTGGCTGCTGGGGCTGCCAGCAGGGGTTGGACCCCGCTCCCTTCTGGAGACACCTGGGGCACAATGCTGGAGGAGCAGGCAGCCAGTGAGTTCCCCACCTTCCCAGGACAGTGAGGCTCAGTCTGGGCTTCAGGCAGGCTCTTGTCATGGGGCTTTGGGCTCCAGCCCTGGGCTCTGGCTGTGCAGCAGCAGGCCTCAGGCTCCAGCCACACGGCTTTGGACTCCATCCCCAGACCCCGTCTGTGGGGCTTCGGGATCTGGACCCAGGATTTCTGGCTCCAGCCCACAAGTATTTTAGGAAAAAATATGAGAGCGGCCACCAGCAAGAGTTGGTGGCCACACTCTGAGGCCAGTCCACCAAAAAATTGTCCTGAGAACCCCTGTTCTAAATGGTCACTGAGAGGTGAAAGGCTTTATCATATCCCATTACCAATCCTTTCAGCCATTCAAGCACTCTAATCACAGAGGTATTGTTAATCATTTTAGTTTTCACAGTCACACCTTGAAAGAAGAACATACAAACTCTGGGCTCCCGGAAGTATAGGCCAGGGTACAGAACTCCTTCAGAACATAAAGGTGAATTCAAAAAGAAACAATAGACATCCTAACAATTAATACACTAAGTGAGCAACTGCAAACAGCCCACATATGTTTGAAGATTTAGAAACTTGGGGCCAAATCCACAATTAGCATAGCAAATGATACTCCAATGACTCAGAGGACTTGCACCTGTTTGTGTCAGTAGCCATTCTGACCCACCAAGTCATTCAGTTAACATCCTTTGCTGTCAAACTTTCTATTCACTTTAAACTAAATTTAAAAAGTGTTTAAACATCTTGTATATGTTCTAGCTAGAAAAAATATATTGTAACACTGCTATAGCTCACAGCAGAGCCAAGGGGACTCAACAGCCAACTCAAAGAAAAATAGAAACGTATCTTAAGAACACAATGATCTTGCAACAATATAGATGTGTGAGAGGGAAAGGAATGTGGCGATTATCCATGCCCCATTTTTCAGTAGATTGCATTTACACATTTGAGTATTATACACTTGTAATCCAAGCTCGTGCTCCTGGGCATTATCAGAATGTAGCATACAGATTTATTTTAATAAATATTTAAAGCATGTGATTCTCAATAAAGTGCATGAATATCAGTTAAAATATAGTCATACACTGAAAATGGTTCTAAGTAGCATCATGGGTTTTCATGTTTACAATCACAAAAATATGTTTGTCTAAACTGACTTCATTTGCAGGTTAGGAAGTTTTTTCTAATTGCCAGCTCTGTAAATTCACTCTGGCTTCTGAAAGCCAAGCCATGCATCATTACCAGTAATAAGACTGCATTTGAAAATTCATTAACAGTTTTGTTGATTATGTGAGAGCCACAACAAAATCTAGTTCTCTCTTTCATTGCTGTATGGGATCTGCAAAGCTAACAGGAGCAAAAAACATATTTTTGGCAGGAAGGTAAGCAGATATTACTCAGAAAATATAGGAAGAAAAGATGATTGAGTAAGAAGGTACCAGAACCACACTCTAAAACAAAAATACTGGAGCACTGGTTCTTATAGTTTTAGAGTTCTGCGGATAACAATTACACCTCTACCTCGATATAATGCTGTCCTCAGGAGCCAAAAAATCTTACCGCGTTATAGGTGAAACCGCATTATATCAAACTTGCTTTGATCCACTGGAGTGCGCAGCCCCGCCGCCCTGGAGCACTACTTTACTGCATTATATCCGAATTCGTGTTATATCGGGTCGTGTTATATCGGGGTAGAGGTGTATATATTTAAATTTAATTTCTAGTCCCAATCCCTATAGGTTATTAGGATATCAGACTAGCTCTGCTACATAGTTAAATATATATCCCAGTTTCCATTTTATTTCACAAATTTAAATTTAAAGTGTTTGCTATAAAGTTAAAATTCAGATGCAGCATGGAGGAGGGGTTTCGTTTTTATAAACTCAGTTGGTTAGAAACACTAAATTAGAGGAATGAAAAAATTGTGCATAATTAGATACTTTGTGGATTAACAGCTGTTGCTACACAGAAACCTCCTTTCCTCTCCTCTCCATTCCTGCAAAAATAAGATACACTATTATTGAATTTAGTTGAAAAAATAATCTACATATAGGCCTCAAATTTACAGTGTTAACTCGGTAAAACTCCCATTGATATCAACGGAAATTTCACGACAGATAGGATTTTAAAAGCAGGCACATCCAATAGTTATGACAGAATAGATATATTATTGCATTAAAAATCCACAAATAATGCAAATATAACAATTTCAAAGAATTCTGGATAGGACACAGTCTCAAATAAAATTATCTTTTCCAGTTCTACCACTGTCTCACTGTACAACTTTGATCAAGTCACTTAAGGCCCTAATCCAGCAAAGCATTTAAACTCATGTGTAGTTTTATTGACTTCAGTAAAATAATTGACTCCCTTTATTTTTCCATCTCCTGGTTTTAAGCCACAAGCATTATTCCACAAGCATTGGTCTTGGAGATTCTCCCCTTTGTTAGCTTTTGGTTCCCTTTCTGTTCCCTCTTCCTTTTTAGCCTTGCCTGCAGTGCACTTTTTCCAAAGATCATCCACTGTTGCAATTCTTAGCAGGGTTACTTGATCCTATGACAAAAATAGCAGCTGATGGTCTATGTCAGGGGTCGGCAACCTTTCAGAAGTGGTGTGATGAGTCTTCCTTTATTCACTCTAATTTAAGGTTTCGCGTGCCAGTAATACATATTAATGTTTTTAGAAGGTCTCTTTCGATAAGTCTATAATATATAACTAAACTATTGATGTATGTAAAGTAAATAAGGTTTTTAAAATATTTAAGAAGCTTCATTTAAAATTAAATTGAAATGCAGAGCCCCCCGGACCGGTGGCCAGGACCTGGGCAGTGTGAGTGCCACTGAAAATCAGCTCACGTGCCGCGTTCGGCATGCGTGCCATAGGTTGCCTACCCCGGTCTATGTTGCCATCACTGATAGACTTGTAGTGAAGCAACCGGGGGAAATTAAGAAAAAAGCACAGTATTGGCACAGCCAGTGGTTTTCTTGATGTTTCCCCTTCTATGTCTTTCCTTGGCATTCTCTATTCTTATTTTCTTATGAGTTAGTGCTAGAATGTTCAACAGAGCAGGCATTTTTCAATGGTAAGTGTCCTGTTCATAATACTTACCCCAAGGCACCTTCCTAATAGGAAATGTGAACCATATACTTATTCTATTATGGTTTATATCATACATATAGTCTTGATTTTGAATTTTGTCCTTAAGATTGGTTGAGTTAAATGGCTAACCTTTCACCTCTGGTAGATCAATTCTAATAAATAATAATGTACTGAGATCTTTGGATGGAAGATGTTATGGGAAGGCTGTGAACAAAGTAAGAATTAACAACACCCTGTGAGATAGGGAAGTATTGTTTTTTTTTTATTGTACAGATGTGGAAATGGAGACAAAAGTTAATTGAGTTGGCCACAGTCACACAATTTGTGGAACAGCGGGGAACAGAACTCCCAGAATCTAGTCCTGTGCCTTAAACACAACACTATCCTTCCTCCCTGTTCTAGTTTATATCACAAATCAAAAGAATTAGTGCTCCTTATGCATTTAACTTCCACACAGGAGAAGTCCAAGTTTAGAACTGAAATGCACTAACAAGCTTGTACATAAAAATATGCACATCACTTATTTGGCTCCTGAAGTCTCCAAGAATGCTCATGCTTGGAGGGATAGTCTTGTTACAGGACTGGAGTTAAGAGATCTGGGCTCCATCTCCAGTTCTGTAACAAACTTCCTATGTGAACCTGGTCAAATGATTTAGTTCTACATTTTCAGAAGCATCCATTATTTTGGTTACCCATTTTCAGACACTTAGTGCTTATATTCATAAGTGCTGAGCATCTGCAGCTCTTATTACTGCAGTTGGACCTATAAAGGGTGCTCAGTTGCTCTGAAAACAGGGCATAGGTGACTCATAATGGGGATCCATAACTAAGACATTTTTGAAAATGTAGGCCTTAACATCTCTATACTTCAGTTTCTCCTACTCTAAATGGACATATAACCGTCTCACAGCAGCATTAGGAGACTTCATTCATTAATATCTGTAAAGTGTTTTGAGAGTCTCTAAGACAAGGTGCTCTATAAATATGAAGTACAATTATTGGCATACACATGCATATTGATAGGGGCAACAGAAGGCTGAAACTTGCAAGAGAGGCCATCAATCTTGAGTTCCTAACTTGAGATCTTGAACCTGAATTCAGAGCTACTGAGTGATCACAGCTCTTATTAACTTCAGTTGGCCCAAAACTTAGGCAAATGAGCAGTACAAATATTGAGAAGTTATGTTTACTTTCATTAGTTATAATTATTTAAACTATTATTTGCAATATAGTAAGGAATTTCACTTTACATACTATTTTATCTCAAAGATATCCCTTTCACACTCCCTCTACTTTGAATTAGGGGATGATAGAAAAAGTCCAACTTGAAACCCAAAGTCAGACATGAGCAATTATGACCCAAGCTGTATTCATAGTGCTCAGTACTACTGATATGTTTGGATCCATTATTTGCAAAGGATTGAAGGAGGGTCACTCAAGTTTTTCTTTGAGTAGTAATAGCAACATCTAGTAATTTCATTAACCCTGCTTGCCTTACTCATATGACTATTATTTTATTACCTACTGTCTATTTATCATGATTGTGCAAAAGAGACAGCATGGTTCAGTTATTAAAAACACTAACTGGTGTGCGTGTATGTCTGGATTCCATAGCATTATTGTGCCCACGTCTCTTCCCTACTGTATGACTCAGTTTACACACCTGTAAAATGAGCATAATAATACTAGCATTTTAAGAGCAGTGAATGAAAAGGGCCAGATAAAAACTTATTGTGATGATTCTTTACAAAATAAGAGAGTCAGGGCCCCCCCAAGGGCTTACAGTGGAAAGGCCTGAGCCTGCACAGAAGTCAGTAGGAGTTTTACCACTGATTTCCAAAGGTGCAGCTCAAGAGCTTCAAGGTCAGTGGTGGCAATCAAGGGCAGCTTGCTTAGTTGCAAAACCGAGACAAGACCAGGAAGGAGTGACAAGGAGGTTGAAGGGAGAGGTTGTGCAAACAGAGGGTTATGTGGGCAATCACAAGATCCAGGGGTGGTCTGAGTATATTTTCTTTGCCTTCATGCTACTCTGATCTCAGTGAGACCAGTCGGGTGAGCACGGCTAACATCTGCCTAAGTATTTATGAAGGCACCAGGTTAGGTGCAACAAATGCTTGCCGCGGGGTGAACAGGCTCAGCCCGCTCTGAGCAGTCCATGTAGTGGCACAGTTCGGCACCCGAGCAGCACGGCGATGGGTGGATTCACAAGTGCCAGGACAGACCCCGTGCCCTCCACGTGGCAGCTAGCCTGGCAGCGGCCCCAAATGCAGCACCCGCCACCGTGCCCCCGCCCCGCTCGCTGCCCACTCCCGGCGCCGGGCGCGGGGGTTCACCTGCACGCCGGTGTAGCGCTCGAAGAAGAAGAGCACCATGCTCTGGTAGATGGTGTAGAACCGGTCATCCAGCTCCCGGTAGAAGCGGGCGGGCAGCAGGGCGGAGAGCAAGCGCCAGGCGCCCCAGGCCAGCACGTAGGTGGGCGCGGTGCCCATCATCACGGCGGCGGGCAGGACGTAACGCATGGAGTAGGTGTGCAGCACCAGGGACAACAGCATCTTCCCGGCCCGGCCCGGCCCGGCCTCGCCGCCCCTCAGCACCCACGTGCGCCGCGCCCGGCGGGGCTGAGAGCGCGTCCGGTCTGCCTCCAGCCGCCCGCGGCCCCGAGCCGCATGGCCCGCGCGGCGGGCACGGGCAGGGGCGGCGCCCGGGCTAGGGCGAGCGCGGCGGCGGCGGCGGCGGGGGCTGGGCCGGGCTCAGCGCTGACCCACCAGATTGCCCGGCAGCAGCGGCGGCGGCGGCGGCGCGGGCCGCAACAAGGTGGCTCCTCAGTGGCTGCGGGGAGACTTCCGGGGGCGGGCAGGGACCGGAGGCCGCCGCCCCGCCCCGCTCGGCGGCGTGAGGTGTGTCCCCGGGGCAGGGCTGGGTAGCGACGGCGGGGACCAGGCAGCGCCTGCCCTTCCCGCCCCGGGCCTCCGCCCTTCCCCTCCCTCCGTGCTGCGTCCCGGGCCCTCGCCGCCTGCAATCCCCGTCCCGGGCAACCGCCCTCCCCCGCACAAGGTCCATCCTGGGCACCCACTCTCCCTCCCCCCCCCCCGCAGTCCTGGCCACTCTCTCCTCCCAACCCCTCCCCCCCCAGTCCTGGCCACCCTCTCCTCCCAACCCCCCTCCTGGGCACCCACTCTCCCTCCCCCGCCCAGTCCTGGCCACCCTCTCCTCCCAACCCCCATCCTGGGCACCCACTCTCCCTCTCCCCTCCCCCCCCAGTCCTGGCCACCCTCTCCTCCCAACCCCCATCTTGGGCACCCACTTCCCCCCCATAGCCCGCCTGCCCTCCGTCTTGGGCCCTGCTGCCCCCCTTCCTAGCTATGTTCTAGTCACCCGCTGCCCTCCACCCCCACATCCTGGGCACCTTTCACCCTTAACCCCTATTCTGGACACCTGCCCCCATCCGCACAGATATATCTCCCTCCTGGGCACCCACCACCCCCACCTATCCGCACACACATGCATACAGCCCTGTCCCAGAGTCCAACACCCCAAGCCCCCCCCATCCCAATCACCCACTAGGGCCCCAATCCCTGGCCTGGTCACATGCTTCTTTTCCCCCCTCCCAGGCACCCACTGCCCCCTTCCCCATAGCCCTGTCCCAGGCACCTACTTCCTAATGTAAACTTTGGTTCATTATCATGGGCACCTAGCTCCTCCTGCCCTCCCTGAGCCTCAGTCCCTGTCCGCTGCATCCATCCACCACCATGCAGTGTCTCACAGCTCCCCAGGCCAGGCACCATCACCCCTTCCTGTCACAGGTCTCACAGCCCCCTATTCTGGGCACCCACCAGCACCATCGTAGAGCCCTCTGAAGCCAGCCAGTGCACAGGCACCATGACATTTTTAATCTCACAGGGGAACAGGCTTAGTGAGGGTCCCCCCAGCATATGGTTGCTGGGATGCCAGTGTAGCAGGATGCTGGTGACGCAGTTTTCAGTAGTGTTGCATAGGAGTTGCCATACTAGATGGTAGACTGCAGGCTTCTTGGGACAGTGACCATCTGTTTGACCCATGTTTGTACAGTGTCTAACACCATGGGGTCCACAGCATTACTGCAACACAAATAAATAATAACAATATGCTATCTTTAACAGTGGCCAGCTGCTTCAGAGAAAAGTGCAAGGCACCATGTAGAGGATGCTTATATAATAACCAGCCCACAGAGAAAATTTCTTACTAAGGCCAGTCAGTGGATTGTTTATACCTATCAAAAAAGTTCTTTTCTGGAAACCTGGGCTGCTCATTTATATGGACAAGGCTGCTAGTGCCACCTATTATCAAGGTGCCTGACAGATCCCATTCTAAGACCCTGTTTTCAGTTGTTTATAGTTTTGCCATAGTTTAATTGTTCAGCTTGAAATTTTACATCCTGAGTGTCTGCCTCAAACTGATTGTGGGGTTGGTTAATTCCAGCCAAAATGGTTCAGCTTTTTCCATGTATTTTTCACAGTCATTTAAAGAGTACAACTCTTGTACTGATGTTTAGGGCTTGTCTACATGGGGAAATTTACTAATATAATTATACTGTTACAGTTATACTGGTATAATTCCACATGTGGAAGCACTTATTCTGGAATAAGTGTCCATGTAGGAATGTACATCAGTATAATTATGCTGGTAAATTTCCCCATGGGGCAAGCCCTCAGATGTTATGTATTAGAGCTGACCAGAAGACCATTCTGTTTCATGACAGCTTTTGAAATCTGGAACGAAACCCAAATCTTTTGAACATTTTTGTGAAAATGAAATTGTGTCAATTTATTTTTTGATTGAGCTTTTCAATTCAGGAAGTTTGTGTGTGTCTACCAGGCTAAAGCCATACACTCCCTCTCTCCTCCCCTTTCATGCTGAAAATTTTGTTGAAACCAAAATGTCTCTGCAAAGCAGTGCAGCTTAGATGAAACAGCCCGTATGACAAATTGTGTTTTTTGTTTGTTTTTTTAAGGTGAGATGGCAACCTGATGTGCCTAAAGTTCACGCGGTTTGGTTGTTGGTGAGAGGAATTTGGATTAGGCCTTCCAGCCTTGAAAACACGGTTTGTTTGGTTCACAGATGTATGTGTATTCATCTCTCTGACTAGGGTTTCCACCTATAAATTCCCCCACCTACTAAATCAAACTAAACAATTCATACCATATAATGGCATTTTGCCTAGCCCCACCCTTTTCCTCCAGAAGGAACCCTGAAATGTAAAGCACTAGAGGCAACAGCTTAAAATATTAAAACTGTATTCCTCAGTGTTAATTACATGATGGTATTGGCAAATTTAATCACCCACAACCAGTAAATATTAATTAGAATGGATGAAGCCAGATAATGTCACATAAAATTCAAACACAAATATAAAATACTATGTGAATACCAACTTAAGTATGAACATTTAAACTCACAAGTTAGGAAAGTCAAAGTTCTCACAGCAACATTAACATGGTCATATTGCACAGATGACATAGTATTCAAGTTACTTCTCATGAGATCACAATATTTTGTTTCTGTTCACTGGTCTAGGACCAATATTTGGAAAAACATCCTGTTTGGAAATAATTTGCTCTGCTCTGCCAAAGGTCTCCTACTATCGACAAGTCACATAACAGTCCATAAAATCACGTTACTCTGATTACCATCTTGTTTTTTCACTTCAGTTTTGATGTAATTTTTTGCAACCAACATCTTCTGAATTACTAGAGGTGGAAATTAATACTTTTTATGCCATTTCAAAACTGGTATTCCATTCATGTCTAGATATAGGTTTGAGATAGAAGCCAATAAGATCATGCCAGAACTCAAATAGAGGGGAAAAAAGCAAGGTGGTAATCAGAACATTATGATCTTGTGGTCTGATATCTTATGCTCTGCTAGGTTTGGAAATTAATTATTTCTGCAGCTGGAAAGATAACATTCTGAAGCAAACCTGACTTTGCATCTTAAATTTGTCCCCCTTGTGCATATGCATTGTGATAAAGTCTCTAGTCATATGGTATTTTTTTATAGGACTTCTATCTGGTAGCTCTTAAATATTGTGTTTTCTCCTCATGGTTCAATGTGTCCCTCCATACCTTATTTAGTGCACAGTATTCAAACTCTGTTCTGAAGACAGAATTATAAATTTTCTCATGGCTCTTCTATGGTGTGCATCACTTTAGTGTCAGAATGTTTCACTACTCCTCTTGTGAAGATGAGTGGTAGTATTTATCCCCATTTTACAAATAAGGAATTGAAATAGAGAGAGAACAAGGTCAAAAGTATTCAGTAATTTTGGGTGCCTAATTAGAAATGACTAGCACCTGATTTTTCAGATTACTTAGCATTATATAGCATTTTTTACGTTTGAAAAACAGCTTCCACAGCTCAGCACTTCCCCATATCAGACCCCAGGGTATCGAGTTGAGCACTGTGGCAGGATGTACCAGGCATTTGCTACACCTGGCCAGAGGCCCCACCATCTTGGCACTCCCTGCACTAAGAAGGTGCCCTGTTGGTAGGGAAGAGCAGCAAGTTTAGATCTACAGGGGTTGCCTAGAAAGACCTCTGATGATGAACTGCAGGCAGAACCAGCAAGAGTTGGGCTGTCTGCTTTTAGGAGCCAGTATAAGGTGAAGCCAAGACAGGGAAGGCAGGCTGGCTATCCCTGCCCTAACCCAAGTAACCTGGCCTAGTCAGGGTCCTAGACTGGACCACATTGGCCTTGGCTCTCTATGAAGAGCTAGTATTTACACAATATATGGAGATATACCTATCTCATAGAACTGGAAGGGTCATTGAGTCCAGCCCCCTCCCTTCATGAGCAAGACCAAGTACTGATTTTGCCCCAGATCCCTAAGTGTCCCCCTCAAGGTTTGAACTCACAACTCTGGATTTAGCAGGCCAGTGCTCAAACCACTGAGCTATCCTTCCCACCCCCTCTTACTGAGGTTCTGGTGGCATTTCTCCCTGCACCTGATTTGCAAGGCATTTCACACGGGGGTGTATATATTTTTGACTGGCTTATCTCTATGATCATACTTTTTGCACCTCAAAGAGCAGAGGTTTTCTTGTTTTACGGGACATCCTGTGTGGTTAGGACTTTCTCTTTTTGTGCTTCTTGTTTATAGAAGTTATTGCCATCTAACATTAGGAACTCCACATTGCTGCCAGTTTTTAGACCCCATTTTAAAATGTGTGTTTTGAATCTGGTCTTTCATTAATGTTTATCTCAATCTTTGTATACATGTAAGCCATGCACGAAACACTTCCAGTAAACAGCTCTATAGTTCGTAATGATTTAAAAGCATTGGGAGTTTTTGTTTTCATATGTACACTTTTTGAGCCATTCAGGGTCACTGAAATTGAACTGCTCCATCAGGCTCTACTTGCCCCATTTTTCAGCTGGAAGCTATTCTGTATAGTTGAATGTTGCAAGGGACCATCCATTAGGAGAGGATGCCTGATTTGCTTTCCTAGACAAATACTTTCTTGCTGTCCTCTGTAACAGTAAATTTCAGTCTTTTCAGGTCACCGCCTGTAGTTGCTTCAAATAACTGCAAGTCAAGACTGGCACAGATACTTGGAGCTTGTCTAATTAAAATGGCTATAGGAGTTTAAGGGTCAGATAAGAGGATATTCTAAAAGGGTGAGGGGCAGAGAGCTATGTTTGTCACATTTACCACCCACCAATTATACATTTTCTTTAGAATTAATTCCTCCTGGGCTTCAGATTTACAAGCCCTTTTTATAGCTATATTAATTTGCACAGGAAGTGAATGTCCATTTTCGTTCATTTTGTGACACCAATGCTATATTAAGACAAGGCCCTGGATTTCATTATTATAAATAGTCACAGAGCAATTCTTTTATACCATTCTGTCCTTACATTGACCTGTCACACTTCAGAAGGGCAGCTGCGACTAATCTTCTACACTCAAAGTGTTCTTTGCTACATGGCTCACCTCCTGCAGGGGGTGCTGCAACTCAGGCAGTTTCACAAAGCACTTAGCCTGCAGCTAGGGATTCTGCTGTTATGGGAAAAACTTTGAGAACAGAGATTTTAGATAGAAACTTTATGTCTAGTCTGAACAGTTTGAGTTCAACGTTGAAGTCAAACAGATGTCTCTAGAAGGCTATCCAGTTTATGTTTAAAAAATATGAAGGGATGTGTTTTGCTTTAGTATTAGATCTACAGAATGTCAAATGCATGCACATATATCAAGTAAATACAAATAAATTCCACTATTGCTTGTGAGGCCAGAAAAAAAACTAATTCCTTAGTAAAATGAGGAAAAAAAAAAGATAGTTGCAGACTAAGTGAATAGACACGTAACAAATGATTAACTGGGACATTTTGGTGTGAATTATGAATGTGAACTTGCAACAGAATATATTTAACCCTTTCTCCTCTGTGAAATTAATTTGAGAGCTGCTGTTAGCAAGTTTGTTAGCTCTGTTTTATTAAACTCTCCTAATGTACATATTTTCTGAGTTGTGATCTAGCATTATTCCCAGGGGTTCTCCAAGAAAGGAAGTAAAGAATGTTCTTTTCAAAAGCATGAACTGGGAAAATGTTTAGAACTATTTATAGCAGCTCATAAGCTGTGGAAATCCCAGACATTATCATCTATTTATAGATTTTCTTTGGGTTAAAAGGGTAAAGCCCAGAAATTTTATTAAAAAATCTACATGTATTTTTATCCAAGTTAAACTAATTAATTTTGTTTGGGGTTTTTTTCGGGGTGGGGGGAGAGGGTAGGGAGGGAAGGGGGAAACAGCCATTTGAAACATTAGTGATAACTAATAAAAATAACTCTAGAAACAAGATGAATACAGCACATGGTGTTCAGCAGAGCAAGCATACACTTTACATTGTACAAGTATTTTTTTTCCATAACTGCTGGAGGGCCCCATCCTCTGAGGTGCTGATCATCCTGAGTTCCTGTTGATTTCACTAGGAATTGAGGCTGATCAGCTCCTTGAAGGATCAGGGCCCAAGTGGTTTCAGTTTTTCATAATAACTGCAAATTAGACTTTGATTGATAGGGGCTTTTTGCTTCAGGATTTTTTATACCAGCTGCTACAGAAAATCCACCTATTGGGTGAACTGGCACTATTGCTGAGTTACCATTAACCAGTAGTTCTCAAACTTTTGTACTGGTGACCCCTTTCACATAGCAAACCTCTGTGTGCAACCCTCCCCTTATAAATTAAAAACACTTTTTATATATTTAACACCATTATAAATGCTGGATGCAAAGTGGGGTTTAGGATGGAGGCTGATAACTTGCAACCCCCAATGTAATAACCTCACGACCTCCTGAGGGGTCCCGACCCCCAGTTTGAGAACCCCTGCTGAAATTACCTAAACAATTGTGATTGAATGAACTATTTTATTGTAAAGTTGCAGAACTATACTATAGTAGCCCGACAAAATTATTAAAAACAAAATTACAGTCTCTACTTGTTTTTATACATCAAATCCTATCTCTGTTTAAATCTTTTGAACTTTTTCCAGGAGGCCTTTTAATTGGTGAACTTTCCTAGACATCACTGCTGATTTGTGCTTGCAGCATAACCATGTGTATTATATCTTGTTTTATTTGTTTAAATTAGGGTCCAATCCTACAACTCCTGGAATATAAATTCCACAGTTAGATGGTTTACAGGATTGGGACCACAGATTGAAGAAAGGTGCCCATCTTCTTACATTTTCGTACAGCACAGATCACATTGGCTGCTGATACTCATTTTAAAAAAAATTTTCAAGTAAAGTTTGTGATAATTTTGCCACAGTCAAGTAATTAGCATCTCAACTCCAACAGCTCCAGTCATTCAGTGCTGTACGGTACACTACAGAGCAATGACTTATCTAGTACACAATTGACAACAGTGATGTAAATAATCATCAAACACAAACTGTCACCTCAGCATTAAGTGAAAGGTTGTATTCACTCAGAAAGAAGGCAAAATATAGTTTATGAGTAGAACAGTCTCGTATAGCAATATTATTTTGTTATTCTGATAATCTTTGTGCATATTTCTCCTCCATTATAACGCATAATATTGTAATACTGTTAATAATAAATGCCTGAGAGCATACTAAGAAAACTTGTCCATCACTGTGACCATTCAAAATCAGTTCTGTTGCTAAAATGCCAACTGCATCATACTATGACAAATGTGTGCCTTCAGTTACTCCCCACTGTGGAGATATAATACACAAAAAATACCTGATTCTCCTTTCATAATCCAACACTTTACCAAGCACCCCTACAACATCCTTGTATTAGTTTCGCTGTATTAATTTAGATGTAATAAATGGGTCAAAGGGTAAACATAACCCAGGCACTGTCCAACGTTAAACAGTGTTCAACAAAGGTCAAGAGTTTGGTGTACAGAGACCTCAGCTTGCTTAGTACCATGACAAACACACCATTAAAATCATTTAAACCTTTTATTAAGATTAAAAAAAAAAAAGGAAAAACAGTTAAAGGATATGAAATATAAGTATTAAGTAAGGCTTTTATTTTAAAAATATCCCTTGTTTCCTTTCCCTGGAGAGAGTTTTTAGAAGGGGAAAACCCCTTGTTTGACAGTCTTTTAGATGGTATTAAAGATGGTAATAACTGTCCTTTTGAGGGAAAGAAAATAAGTTAGTTAAGATAGGCTGGAACTGCTGTTGCTGTTGTTAAAGTCTGATCCCATTTTATCTTCAGTGGGATTCAGCTGGAGCTGGTGGGGTGGCAGTGTCATCTGGATCCCTCTCTTTGTCCTGGTCTGGTCAGGACATCCCTCGGGATTAGAATAAAGAGAGGTCACAGGGGATGGCGGGGTTGGCAGCCATAATGGGGAAGCTCGCTTCAGGAGCCTCGGTCTGTTCTTCTATCTGCCCCCCCTGCCCCAAGTCTCTTTCTTTAAGGACCCAAAGAGGGAGTGATCGGTGGATAGCCCATCTCCTTGTTATTTGTCCACCAGTTAGATCTAATACATACTCATTTGGTTCATTTTAATGTCTGGTTCCACATCCTCTATTTTTACTAAACATGATTTCAACACAGTCCTTGAACTATACCAGTAGTCCTTAAAAAAAAGACTAATTCAGTCTCTCTCTCCCTTTCCCATTAACATTTGTTGTTATAGGTTATTGTGACATTTTATAAATTTTCACATACTTTTTACAGCTGAGCTCACAATTAGAGTAAATTTGTAGGCCCACTTATCACATTAGTATTTACCAATGACCCTTTATATGTACTCAAAAATGAGACACACAAGTGTCAGTAAGTAGGTGTCTTAAATCAGGAACTTTCATTCTTGGGAGGTAGATTTCAAATATCTGAAATTTAAAACTAGAAATTTTGTGATCAGTGAAGTTTGGATTTGGAGTCAAACTTTCCCCAAGTTTGAGGATAGCATTTGGATTGGGGAGTTTCAGTTTGGCCCATTTTAGAGATAAGAGCAAGATACAAAGTCCCATGTAGATCTGTATTGTCCCAAAGTTTGGGTGAAGTGGATTGGATCTGGGGTCCTAATTTGGACCCATCTATACTTAAAACAAGACATTCACCTTTTGTGCACATCATTTTCTATTTTTGATAGTTGTGTCAGAAAGGGTTTTTATAAAATATTTCAGTGGGTATAGATGAAAAAGTGTGCTATGGATCTGATTATTATTGTTCTAGGCCAATCTTCTCTTCCTGCTTGATCCTGCAGTGAAGCCATAAAGTTGAAATTTGTGTTATCTTATTTATCCTGGGGCTCCAGAATGCTCCCTGGGCTGTCTGAGATGGCTGTGGTGTCAGTAAGTAATGGAAGGGAGGGGAAATAGAACCCTGAACTCAGGAGTTAGCAGATAAATGAAGTTGGAACAAATTTATTTTTGTTTTCTTTTAAAATGTAAATGATTTTTATCTTTAACATTAAGACCATTTTCATTGTCTTAGCAGGCTTGCTTGGCTTGATGGGTCAGCCTGTGGCTCGCAGCAATAATATTTCTCTCTTATCTTCTAGCTTAGGCTCATCCCAGAGCTGGCTATGCTACCACTAAGCACTGAAGGCTGGTCTGGGAGTCAATGGAGGTAACAGAGCAGAATTTGGCTCCCATTTTGGAAAGAATGAGCCCATCAGAGCTGTATTTGCACTATTAACACTGAAGTACAGATGAACTAAGTTGGGTAAGTTTTAGTTTTGCACAATCAAAGCCCAAACCTGTGCTGGCTTGGATTCAGGTTCTATTTTATCCAAACTGGGAAAGTGTGGGAGAGTTGAATAAATGATGGTGTGGTCCATCTCTATTTCAGAGCGAGCTGCACGCTACTTGCTGTGGGTTAGCCTTTGGCAAAACCTCATTGCTTAGGTTTTTTGTTCTGCAAAATCAATATGTTTCAGGTCCATGTCCCATTTTATCTAACTCTTGTTTCACCCCTTATTTCCCCACAAGTTAGTGTGAATAAATGGTTCTAGCTTCAGTCTCCTCTCGTTTTGAAAAGAGCAAGAGTTAGGAGTTCACCCACAAATATCTTTATACAAATATGTTTTCAATAAAAATATATTTTCCTCTCTATCAGAATACCTCTGTGTATAGAATCGTTTTATTAATATCTCTGCATTTCTCTCAACAGCTCCACAACCTTCTAAAGAAACTAAAAACAGGCTTAAAGGGAGTTAGATAGTCCTGTGTTCTAACAGACTGACTTACCAGAGGGCTTCCGTATTGACACTAGTGCAACCATTTATTGTCTCATTATCAGCAAAATATATACTGCTCCTAGCACTATCTGATACAACATTAGGTGTTTTCCAAAGGAGAGGTATTCTCCCAGTGTACTGGGACAGTATACACTTCACTTTCCCCCATATCTTCATGAGAATCAATGGTTCTTTTTTGATTCCCATCCATTAGTTCAGCAGCAATGATGGGGCCAAGTGAAGTCTTTCCACCACTTTGTCTTGTACCAGCTTCATGGCTTTGTTCATCTTTACACTGTTCACTTGTCCAGTTGTTTGTTTCTGCATGTTGCTGTGTTCGTTCTCATCTCAGACTTTTCACCCCACCTCAGTTTCTGAGTGGTGAATTTCCCTTGTTTGTCCGGCGATGACTGAACTGACATGCTTTTGTTTCTCTTTCCATTCTTCATTCAGTTTCTATTCACCAAGTGTTCACTCCTTGGTTGTGTTGACCAGTGTATCATAGTCCATCTGCAACACTCCTCTAAGCTATCCACTGGTTTGCTCCAGCACTGTTTCTGTCATCATAATACTTTAGAAGTTGTTTTTTGGTCAGATTCACCATAGGAGACTTCGTGCAGTCAGAAGGCCAGATATGCCATTTTACTGGCTGCTTTTACCTTTAGCTACCCTCACTAGGTTTAGTATGCAAGCCAAAGCAAAGTCTCAAGGTGTGGTGCTGCAGTGAACATACAGCTACTAGGAGCCAATAGTGAGATTTGAGTAATTCACAAGGACCAACTGCAAGCAAACCACTCCTTGTGGGTGCAGCTGTCTACTATGTAGAGGACCATTTTAACTAACCTCATACATCCTAAAAATCAACTCTACCTCTTAAAAATAGTAAAGTAAAACTTTAGTGCCAGTCACTGAAAATTCAGGGCAGAAAATAAGTAGTATGACTCTCCCAGCAGTTAGTTAGAATGGTTGGACATAGAGTTTGTGTTGAACATTTTGCAATTATAGACTCCTCCTCTTTTATGAGGAGACAGCCCACAAGGTGAGTGGTACTGGGAAGGGATGAGACACTACAGGCCATCTATTGTGGGAGGAAATTCTCCTTTATTTAGCCAATGGGAGGGAGACACCAGACGAAAAAAGAATTAGTGGAGAGAGGAAAGCCAATTTAAATGGAATTTCATCAACTTTCTTTCGGGTGCAAAAATTAGCTCCACTTAGTTGACATCATTAAAGGGAAAAGGTGATAACTCATGTGCAAATAAGTAGACATTAATGTTTTCCTCTATCTGACCACAGAAAAGCATTGAATTTAAATGGGAAAATTTACTTGAAGATTTCAATAGATTTTGCTCCTGACGCTCAGTAGAAAGATTATCTAAAGTCTGTGACAATATATCATATTCAACAATCTATTACCCAGATTTCCTCAGGACCAGAGCCACAATGGAACAGAGTTCTGCTTTACCAATTTCCAGTGACAGAGGAAGTGGTGTTCAGGCACTACCTGAAAAAAACGGTTACTCACCTCTTGTAACTCACCTGTTGTTCTTTGAGATGTGTTACTCATATCCATTTCAATTAGGTGTGCACGCACCACGTGCCCAGTCATCAGAAAGTTTTTCTCCTAGCAGCACCCGTCGGGTCAGCTGTGGAGCGCCCTGGAGTGGCATCTTCATGGCGCTCAATATATGACCCTGCCAACCTGGCGCCTCCTCAGTTCCTTCTTGCCGGTTACTCTGACAGGGGGGACGGCAAGTGGGTTGGGAATGGATATGAGCAACACGTCTCGAAGAACAACAGTTACGAGAGGTGAGTAACCGTTTTTTCTTCTTCGAGTGATTGCTCATATCGATTCAAATTAGGTGACTCCTAAGCCTTACCTAGGTGGCGGGGTCGGAGTTAAGGAAACGCTGATTGCAGCACTGCTCTTCCGAAATCCGTGTCATCTCTGGCATGCTGGACGATGGCATAGTGAGAGGTGAATGTATGCACCGAGGCCTAAATTGCTGCCCTGCAGATTTCTTGGATTGGGACCTGGGCCAAGAACGCTTCTGATGAGGCCTGGGCCCTCATGTAGTGTGCCAAGAGCCGGGGCTGGTACTTTGGCCAGTTCATAGCACGTGCGGATGCACAACATGATCCAGAAGGATATTCTTTGAGATGAGACCAGGAGCCCTTTCATCCAGTCTGCCACCACTATGAACAACTAGTTGGATTTTCTGAATGGCTTTGTGTGCTCGATGTAGAAAGCTAGTGCTCGCCAAACATCGAGGGAGTGCAGTCTCTGCTCCCAGTTACTGCCTGGAGGCTTAGGGTAAAAGACAGGCAGGAAAATGTCGTGGCTGGGGAGGAAGTGCAACACCACACTGGGGAGAAAGGCTGGGTGTGGCCTGAGCTGCACCTTATCCTTGTGGAAAACTGAGTAAGGTGGGTCAGAGGTGAGGGCCTTTAGCTCAGACACCCTCCTTGCAGAAGTAATGGCGACCAGGAAAGCTACCTTCCATGACAGATACAGGAGGGAGCAAGTTGCCAGTGATTTAAATGGGGGCCCTGTGGGCCTGGAGAGGACCAGGTTAAGGTCTCACGGAGGGACAGGCTGCCTGATCTGGAGATGTAGGTGGTCCAGACCTTTGAGGAAGCGACCAACCATAGGCTTGGTGAAGACAGATTGACCAGATGCTCCTGGGTGAAAGGCCGAGATAGCAGTGAGGTGTGCTCTTATAGAGGACGCTGCCAGGCCTTGCTGTTTCAAGTGTAGGAGGTAATCCAAGATGAGAGGTACAGGCGCCTGGAGGGGTGGGGGGTGTACGACGCTGGTCACACCAGCACGAGAATCTGTTCCACTTTGCCAGAGACATGGTTTTAGTAGAGGACCTCCCTTACTTGTTCTGAGCACAGAAGTTCCATGGGATTCAGCCATGAAGCTTCCAAGCTGAGAATTGGAGGGACTACGTTTCGGAGTGATGGAGGCAACTGTGGTCCTGAGTGAGTAAGTCGGGGAGCAGAGGTAACGTGACCGGTGCGTCCACTGACAGCTCCAGTAGCATAGTGTACCAGTGTTGTCAAGACTATGCTGGAGCTATCAGAATTACCTTTGCCCCCTCCCTATGAACCTTGAGTAGGACCTTGTGCACGAGAAGGAACTGAGGAAAGGCATAGAGCAGGAAACCTCTCCAGGGTAGCAGGAATGCATCTGTGAGTGAGCCTGGGCTGTGACCCTGGAAGGAGCAAAACATTGGGCACTTCCTGTTGCGTCAGGTGGTAAATGACCTGGGGAAACCCCCACCTTTGGAAAATAGGGTGTATATCATCTGGCCAGATGGACCACTTGTGTGCAGAAGGACCTGCTGAGGCAGTCCGCCAGCATGTTCTGAACTCCTCATAGAAAAGATGCTTCCAGGTGAATGGAGTGGGCTATGCAGAACTACCACAGCTGGAGGGCCTCCTGGCATAGGAGAGAGGAATGGGCTCCACCCAGCATGTTGTTGTAAAACATGATGGTGGTGTTGTCCGTTAAAACTGCTATGCACTGGCCTTGCAGTCAGGCCTGGTAGGCTAGGCGTACCACCCTCAGCTCCTTGATGTTGATATGTAGGGACAGCTCATCCTGCGACCACTGGCCCTGTGTTTGGAGGTCTCTCAGATGCACACCCCATCCCAGAGCCAACATGTCCATAACTAGGGACAAGGAAGGCTGACGGTTGTGGAAGGGGACTCCTTTGCACACTGCTTGAGGGTTGAGCCACCAGTGGAGGGACATGAGGACCCGCCCTGACACCGTGACCACTGAATTCAAGCTGTTGCACTCCGGACGGTAGGCTGAAGTGAACCAGGCCTGCAAAGGTCTGAGCTGCAGCCTGGTGTGCCAGGTCACGTAAGCGCAAGCAACCATGTGGCCATGGAGACTCAGGCACCCCCTTGCTGTTGTGGTTGGGAATTGCTGGAGGCTTTGAATTATGTCCATGATGGCTTGGAATCGGATCTGTGGCAGAAAAGCTCGCGCCTGGACCGAGTCTAACACAGCCCCAATGAATTCTATTCTTTGGGTCGGTTCCAAGGTTGACTTCTCCAAGTTGAGGAGGAGACCTAGTTGCTCAAACGTGTACCTGACCAAATGGATTTGGGATTGCACCTGCCCCCACTGCGGCCCCTGAGCAGCCAGTCGTCGAAGTAGGGGTATACTTACACCTGCTGTCGATGGAGGAAAGCAGCCACGACTGACATGCACTTGGTGAACACTTGGGGCGGGCTGTTGAGAGGCCGAATGGTAGGACAACATGAAGGACGCGTACTTCTATATAGTGATTCGTCCCGCACATTGGCACTTCATATGCTTGTGGTTGACCACGAAGCGTAGGAAGTGCCAATGTGCGGGACGAATCACTATATGGAAGTATGCATCCTTCATGTCGAGGGTGGCATACCCAGTCTCCCGGATCCAGGGAGGAGATAATGGTGCCCAGGAAGACCATGTGGAACGTCAACTTTACCATGAATTTGTTGAGTCCGCACAGCTCTAGAAAGGGTCTGAGACTCTGCTTGGCCTTGGGGATTAGGAAGTATGGGGAGTAGAATCCCTTGCCTATTAACTCTTGAAGAACCTCCTCCAAAACTCCTGTGATAAATGAAGGGTCGTGGGGAGCTCCCTTTTATAAACATCCATCCAGCCAGCCAATTAGCTGTAAAATCCCTCTTGGTGTCTGTTCTCTGCTTGCTTTACCTGTAAAGGGTGAACAAGTCCACAGGTAAAAGAAAAAGAATGGGCACCTGACCAAAAGAGCCAATGGGAAGGCTAGAACTTTTAAAATTGGGAATGAAAATTTCCCTTTGTCTGTTGTTCTTCGGAGAGGGAGACACAGAGCAGCAATGCTGTGTAAGGCTTGAGCCAGGTATGAAAATTCATCTTCGATACCTAGAAGAAATTATTTAGATACGGAATGTTTAGTTAGACACAATCAGGTTTATTTTTTATTTTGGCTTGTGGATCTTCTCTGTGCTAACCCCTGATGCTTTTGTTTGCTTGTAACCTTTAAGCTGAACCCCCAAGAAAGTTAGTTTGGGTGCTTAATTTTTGGAATTGCTCTTTTAAAATCTAGGAAAAGCCTAAATTCCAGATGTATTTTTTCCTTTTTGTTTTTAATAAAATTTACCTTTTTTTAAGAACAGGATTGGATATTTGGTGTCCTAAGAGGTTTGTGCATATGCTGTTTGACTAGCTGGTGGCAACAGCTAATTTCCTTTCTTTTCTTTCTCAGCTCTTCCCCGGGTGGAGGGGTGTGTGAAAGAGCTTGATGGTACCCCAAAGGGAGGAATTCCCAAGTGTTCCTTCCTGGGTCCAAGGTTGTTTTTTTTTGCATTTGGGTGGTGGCAGTGTTTATCAAGCCAAGGTCAGAGAAGAGCTGTAACCTTGGGAGTTTAATACAAGCCTGGAGTGGCACGTATTAATTTTTAGAATCCTTGCAGGCCCCTACCTTCTGCACTTGGAATCACAGAGTGGGGATTCAGCCTTGACATGGTGGCAGAGTGGAGGGATCATTTTGAACCAGAAGCATAGACCTCAGGATTTTAAAAAGACACATTTTTCCTTTTGGCTTCTTGCAGCCAGGGAGGTGAGGTGAGGTGAGGTAAGGTTCTCTTCTCTTCCCGACGGGTAACAGGCACACCAAAGGATTAGCCTGCAAAGCCAGAGAGTCCAACAAGCAGTTTATTTTTTTTTCTTTTCTATCTTCGTGGCAACGAAATAGTTAGGCTAGAGTAGGGCAGCCTGTGCATGAGGTTGAGGTCAGGCACTGAAACCCAAGAGAAACCAGTCTTCCCTATTTCCCTATCTTCCACGGAGAAGACAGACCCAGATCAAGCACAGACATCCAGCTCCATGATGGAAATGAAGGGACGGGATGGGGGACCAGGAACTTCCCAGGAGGGAAGGGTCAGCCCTCCCCTGATGCCCTTAACCCAGACTGAGTTCTGACTGCGGAGGACAAAAGAGAGGTGAAGTGCTTGGAGGTGGATGCAGAAGGAGAGGAGAAGCTAGAACTTAAGTGCTTAGAGCTGGAAAAGGCTAAGCTGGATCAACCCAGGTAACCCTAACAGTCCTCCTCCAGGTACTGCTCCCCATTCCAAGAAATCCCCCACATTCAAGGTAGGCGATGATACAGATGCCTTCTTAGAAAATTTTGAAAGGGCCTGCACTGGGTACAACAACCCTAGAGACAAGTATATGGTGGAGCTGAGACCGCAACTCAGTGTACCTTTAGCAGAGGTGGCAGCTGAAATGCCTAAAGAACACATGAATGAGTATGACCTTTTTAAACAAAAGGACAGAATTAGAATGGGGCTAACACCCGAGCATGCCCCTCGGTGGTCTAGAGCCCTAAGATGGAAACCAGATGTGGCATTTTTCTGACACGCCTACCACATTGTAAAAAATTGGGATGCCTGGCGATCAGGAACAAGTGTTAAATCTCTGGAAGATCTGTCTCTCCTAATGCAAATGGAGCAGTTTATAGAGGGTGTTCCTGAGGAAATAGAAAGATACATCCTAGATGGAAAGCCCAAAACTGTAATCAAGGTGGAGGGGGGCGGGAGAGATCAGAACCAAATGGGTGGAGGTGGCGCAGAATAAGGCTAGTAGCAATTGGTGTGGATACCAGAAGGGGCAACCCAAAACAACACCCCACCATTGGGGTCAGCCCAAAGCCCCACCTCGCTAGGAGGAGCCTTCTACACAGCCAGGGAGACCCCTCATGCCCTCTCATCCCACCACCCCACTCTCCAACCACCCACCTCGCCCCAGCCCACAGTAAGCTGGGGGATGTGAAGGCCAACTATCCCAAGAGCACCAGCTGACTACAACTCATGGCCCGGAGTCCTACCAAGAGCCATCAGACTCAGATGTCTTGCAAATACCACCAGAGCAAAGGGAAACTGAGTTTTGGTGGGAGGAAGATTACTGTGTGGAGAGACACTGGAGCACAGATGTCAGCTATCCACCAATCCCTAGTGGACCACAAAGTCATTGACCCAGAGGCCCAAATGATGGTGCAACCCTTTAAGGCCAACTCTTTTAACTTGCCTACAGCCAAGTTGCCTGTCCAGTACAAGGGCTGGTCAGGGATATGGACTTTTGCAGTCTATGACGATTATCCCTTTCCCATGCTGCTGGGAGAAGACTTAGCCAACCATGTGAGGCTAACAAAAAGGGTGGGGATGGTGACCCGCAGCCAGGCTAAACAGGCCTGCACACCTAACTCCATTCCTGAGCCTCCTACAGGAACCCAGCCAGATGTGGTGGAACAGGACTCCAGGTCAGAGTCCGTGGCAGCTGTTGTAAATCCAGTTCTTGGAACCCAGCCAGAACCAGCCCAAGGATCGGAACTGGAGGAGCAGTCAGCCACCAGAACCCGTGCTTGCAACGCCACCAGAATCAGGGGAGCCAACACCAAAGGGCGCCACAGAGCCTGCACCTGCAGCAGCAGCTAGACCAGCACAAGAGGCTCAACTGGAGCCTGAAATACCACTTAGTGCATCAGCGGAGAGTGGTTCACAGTCAGTGGAAACAACCCCATCACCTGCATTGCTCCCACTGGGACCAGGCCCAAGTCCACAACCCAGCGAGGAATTAATGTCTCCAGCATCAGGGGAACAGTTCCAGACAGAGCAGGAAGTGGATGAGCGACACAAGGGAGCTTGGATTGCGGCACGGAGCGACCCACCGCCTCTACGCTCTTCTAACAGGTCCAGATTTGTTATAGAAGGAGGACTCTTATACAAGGAGACTTCTGGTGGGTACAAGGAGGACTGGCATCCTCAGAGACAGCTGGTAGTTCCAACTAAGTATAGGGAAAAGCTCTTGAGCTTAGCCCACGATCACCCTAGTGGCCATGCTGGGGTGAACAGGACCAAGGACCGTTTGGGGAAGTCATTCCACTGGGAGGGAATGGGCAAGGACAATTCTACCTATGTCCGGTCTTGTGAGGTGTGCCAGAGGGTGGGAAAGCCCCAAGGTCAGGTCAAGGCCCCTCTCTAGCCACTCCCCATCATTGCAGTTCCATTTCAGCATACAGCTGTGAATATTCTGGGACCTTTCCCAAAGAAGACCTCCAGAGGAAAGCTATACATACTGACCGTCATGGACTTTGCCACCCAATGGCCGGAAGCAGTAGCTCTAAGCAACACCAGGGCTAAAAGTGTGAGCCAGGCATGGACAGACAGTTTTGCCAGGGTAGGTTGGCCCTCTGATATCCTTACAGATTTGGGAACTAACTTCCTGGTAGAGACCATGAAACACCTTTGGGAAGCTCATGGGGTAAACCACTTGGTTGCCACCCCTTACTACCATCAAACAAATGGCCTAGTGGAAAAGTTTAATGGGACTTTGGGGGCCATGATACATGAATTCGTGAATGAGCACTCCAATGATTGGGACCTAGTGTTGCAGCAGTTGCTCTTTGCCTACAAGGCTGTACTGCATCCCAGTTTGGGATTTTCACCTTTTGAACTCGTTTATGGCCACGAAGTTAAGGGGCCATTACAGCTGGTAAAGCAGCAATGGGAGAGGGTTACATCTTCTCCAGGAACTAACATTTTTTACTTTGTAACCAACCTGCAAATAACCCTCAAAGACTCTCTAGCTCTTGTTCAAGAAAACCTACAGGACGTTCAACAAGAGCAAAAGGCCTGGTATGATAAACGTGCCAGAGAGCGTTCCTTCGGAGTAGGTGACCAAGTCATGGTCCTGAAAGTGCTCCAGGCCAATTAGATGGAACCATCATGGGAGGGGCCATTTATGGTCCAAGAGTGCCTGGGAGCTGTTAATTACCTCATAGCGTCCCAGACCCTACCCTAAAACATATCGTATACCATGTTAATTAAAGCCCTTTTATTCTCGAGAAATCAAGGTTCTCCAGTTTACAGCCCAGGAGAGAGATGACGCTGAGTGGCCTGAAGGAGTCTATTGTGACCAAAAAAGCAACAGTGGCATGGAAGAGGTGAGCCTTTCCATGACCCTTGGGCATAAGCAGTGACAGCAAATCCAGGAGATGTACACCAGCTTCACGCCAATGTTTTCAGCCACCGCAGGATGGACAGAAAGGGTGTACCACTCCATTGACACAGCTGATTAGAGCCCAACGCAAAGCCAAAATCGCAATAGAAAGGGAGATCAAGGACATATTACAAATGGGTGTAATCTGCCCCTCTGAGAGTGCATGGGCCTCTCCAGGGATTCTTTTATGTGGACTACTGTAAATTAAATGCTGAAACTCACCTAGGAAATTATCCAGTGCCACGTACAGATGAACTATTGGAGAAACTGGGACGTTCCCAGTTCATCTCCACCTTAGACTTAACTAAGGGGTACTGGCAAGTGCTGCTAGATGACCCCACCAAGGAAAGTTCAGCCTTCAATCACCCGTGTAGGGCTGTATGAATTTAATGTGCTCCCTTCTGGACTGTAAAATGCACCCGCCACCTTCCAGAGACTGGTAGAATACCTTCTGACTGGATTTGGGGAATTTGCAGTTGCCTACCTCGACGATGTGGCTATATTCTCAGATTCATGGGCAGAACACCTGGAACACCTCCAAGCTGTCTTCCAGCGCATAAGGGAGGCAGGATTAACCGTTAAGGTAAAAAAGTGTCAAATAGGCCTAAATAGGATAACGTACCTTGGACACCAGGTGGGTTAAGATACTATCAACTCCTTACAGGCTAAGGTAAATGTTATCCAAAATTGGCCTGTCCCTAAGTCAAAGAAGCAGGGTTTTCTTGGGCTTGGCCGGGTATTACCGATGATTTGTACCAAACTACAGCCAAATTGCCACCCCACTGACAGACCTGACCAGGAAAAAACAACCAAATGCAGTTCAGTGGACTGAAAAGTGTCAAAAAGCCTTTAACCAGCTTAAGGCAGCCCCTACGTCTGACCATGTACTGAGGGCCCTGGACTTTGACCAACCATTTGTTGTAATGACAGATGCATCCGAGAGTGGTGTAGGAGCAGTTTTAATGCAGGAAGGACCAGATTAACAATTCCATCCTGTTGTCTTTCGCAGCGAAAAACTTTCTGAGAGGGAAAGCCACTGGTCAGTCTCAGAAAAGGAATGTTACACCATTGTATATGCTCTGGAAAAGCCACGCCCATACATTTGGGGATGGTGTTTCCACCTGCAGACTGACCATGCTGCACTGAAGTGGCTTCACACAGTCAAAGAGACTAACAAAAAACTTCTTTGGTGAAGTTTAGCTCTTCAAAACTTTGACTTAAAGATACAACACATTTCAGGAGCCTCTAACAAAGTGGCTGATGCACTCTCCAGGGAAGGTTTCACAAAATCAGCCAGGTAAAAATGTCCCTGCATTCTAAGTCATTGCAGTCCTTGAAATGTAAAAAGTACTGTTTAGTTCTTCATGTAATAAATAGTAAAATTAGCAGTGCATGTAACTTATTAACTGTGTTTCCTAAACCTCCAGGAAGAAATCCCAGCCGGTGTGAACCCAACCTGAACCAGGCTGGCTAGCACCGTCTGTGATTTGTGGGGTGTGTGATAAACGAAGCTGGGGGGTGGGGGTGCGGGTGGGGGGGCTCTCTTTTATAAACACCCAGTCAGCCAGTTAGCTGTAAAATCCCTCTTGGTGTCTGTTCTCTGCTTGCTTTACCTGTAAAGGGTTAACAAGCCCACAGGTAAAAGAAAAGGGGTGGGCACCTGACCAAAAGAGCCAGTGGGAAGGCTAGAACTTTTAAAATTGGGAAAGAAACTTTCTCTCTGTCTGTTGTTCTCCGGAGAAGGAGACACAGAGCAGCAATGCTGTGTAAGGCTTGAGCCAGGTATGAAAATTCATCTTCGATACCTAGAAGAAACTATTTAGATACGGAATGTTTAGTTAGACACAATCAGGTTTATTTTTTATTTTGGCTTGTGGATCTTCTCTGTGCTAACCCCTGATGCTTTTGTTTGCTTGTAACCTTTAAGCTGAACCCCCAAGAAAGTTAGTTTGGGTGCTTAATTTTTGGAATTGCTCTTTTAAAATCTAGGAAAAGCCTAAATTCCAGATGTATTATTTCCTTTTTGTTTTTAATAAAATTTACCTTTTTTTTTTTAAGAACAGGATTGGATTTTTGGTGTCCTAAGAGGTTTGTGCATATGCTGTTTGATTAGCTGGCGGCAACAGCTAATTTCCTTTCTTTTCTTTCTCAGCTCTTCCCCGGGTGGAGGGGTGTGTGAAAGAGCTTGATGATACCCCAAAGGGAGGAATTCCCAAGTGTTCCTTCCTGGGTCCAAGGTTTTTTTGGGTTGTTTTTTTTTTGCATTTGGGTGATGGCAGCATTTATCAAACCAAGGTCATAGAAAAGCTGTAACCTTGGGAGTTTAATACAAGCCTGGAGTGGCGTGTATTAATTTTTAGAATCCTTGCAGGCCCCTACCTTCTGCACTCGGAGTGACAGAATGGGATTCAGCCTTGACAGCTCCCATGGCGAGGAGCACCTGCAGCTCCTGGATAAGGAGTTGCTCATGAGAGGGATCCCTGAAGAGGGATAGGGAAATGGGGTGGGAGGGAGGATAGGAGCAGAACTGGAGAGAATATCCCACTTCCACCATGCGGTCCAAAGTTATTTGGGATGAAGCACAATAGAAGTGGTACAGGTGATTCAAAAAAGATGGGGAAGGATCCAGAATTGAGGCTGGTGCACCGTCCTTGAGTGCCCCTTCAAAAGGCCTGCTTGGAACCTGACAATGGTTTAGTTGGGCCCTGGTCCTGCCTAGAAGGGGGGTTGGGAGGCTTCCTTCTGCTGTTCCTGCCCCTTCTCCTGTAAAAATCCTGCCTCCGCCGAGGAGAGTAGGAGCGCTGATGCTGCTGTTGGGGCTTGAAATGTTTGTGTAGGGTTGCGGAGTGTGTATACCCAAGGATTTCATAGTAGTCCTTGAGTCTTTTAGGCTATGCAGCCGAGAGTCAGTCTGCTCCGCGAACAGTCCTGCCCAATCAAAAGGCAGATCCTGCATCGTCTGTTGAACCTCAGGTGGAAGGTCCAAGGCCTGCAACCATGAGCTGCACCTCATGGCGATGCCAAGTCTGCAGCCTCCAGTGAAGCCTGTAAAGAGTTCCGTGCCACCGCCTTGCCCAACTCCACTATCGTTCCAAACTCCTCCCTGAACTCAGTTGACACCAGCTCCTGGAACCTGAGCATTGAGTTCCAGGAGTTGAAGTTATACCAGCACAGAATTACCTGCTGATTGGCAATCCTGAGTTGTAGCCCCCCGCCAAGTACACCTTATGCCAAAATAAGTCCAGGCACTTGGCGTCCTTTGACTTAGGTGCTGGGGCTTGTTGCCCCCGCCTCTCCTCATTCACTGTTGAAACCATCAATAAACAAGGCTGTGGGTGCGTGAAGAGGTATCCGTACCCCTTCGATGGAATGAAGTATTTCCTCTCAACGCCCTTGGCAGTGGGAGCAATGGAGGCCGGGGTCTGCCAGATGATCTTGGAATTGGCCCGTATGGTCTTGATGAGAGGCAGAGCAACCCTCAAAGGACCTTCTGGGGCCAAAATGTCGACCTCCCATGTTGCACGCCACCCTGCGAAGGAGGTCCTGGTGGGCACGGCTGTCTATGGGGGAAGTCCGAAGACAGAAGTGCCCGTAACAGCCACGTCTGGGGTGGAGGGAATAGGGTCCTCCTGTCCCTCCTGCTCGTCAGGAATATTCTGTCCTGTCTTGCTGGCTGGACAAGGTAGACCAGGGTCCTGCTCAGGAGTTGGTTCCATGGGGGAGCAGGGGCATGGCGCCCACCTGGCACCCATGGGGTGGAGCGACTGGTGAAAGCCTCCAGCATCCATGGTTCAGAGGTGACCAATCGGGAGTCTTTAGGCTGGGTGCCCTGCACCTGGCGGTATGCCCACAGGGTCCAAAATGTCTACTGGTCCCTGCCACTGCGCAGGCCATGGCCCTTCCCCCACCTTAGGGTGTCCATGGCCTGACTGGTGTTGGCCCCACTCTGAGTATCTAGATCCTGCCTCCGAGTCCGAAGACCCGGGATCAAGACAGCAGTGCCGAGCAGAGCTGATCCCGTGAGTGGCACTGTGCTGGGGAGTGGTGTCTTGATGCTGGAGAGCGGTGCCACGAGGCTGGAGAGTAGTGTTGCAATCTGAAGTTGCATGGGGTCGCTGAGTGGCGCTGGGACCAGTGCCAAGAGCGGGATCTGCTGCGCGACGGACCAACACATAGATCGGTGTTGTGAGCGGGAGCACTGGTGCGACCTGGAGCGGTGCCGTGAGTCCGACCAATGGTGCGATTATGATTGGTGCCGGGACTCCGAGTGGTGCCACAATTCTATCAGCAGTGCTGAGGGCTGGAGCATTGCCGGTTTGCCTCGAGATGGTGCCACTCAATGTGGTAGCACATGCTTGGTGCGAAGGGTGGGTGACCTCGGCACTGTCATGGCAATGAACAAGGCAGTCCCAAAATTACCCTTGTTTGGGCCACTGGTAGTTGGAGACAGAGATTAGCATCAGGGAATTAATCAGAGATTAGCACCAGGGTTGAAAATATTGATGCTCCATCATTGTGGGGAAAAAAGTGAGTTATCATCTTTGTGAATTACTGATCATAAAAAGGCCAACTATTCACCTAGCACTGGAGAAGGGATTAAACCTCTGATGGCAAGGAGTCTCATTGGCTGGGGTTGTGTTTAGGAGAGAGAGAATTTTTTTCTGACTTGCAGGCAATAAAGATTTTCTTATTGTATTAGTCAAATCCATTTCACTCAAAAAATATAACAGAGTTACTAAGACAAGAAGTTACTAAATTCCTACCTACTTGTAATAAAAACTGTGACCGTATCTATACCCCTACAAGTACTTATATTTCTGCCTCCCTTATGGCAGATGCAAAGCACAATCTCTTGAAAGAAAACTAGAGCGCGTACAAATTAATCAAGTATGAGAAGCATCTTTAACCAATAGTCCTCTTCTGTTAATCAGTTAATGGCTTCCAGAAAAAACAATACTAACTAGTATCATCAGTAATCCCTCCTTGAGAAATCCCAGCCATCGCATGCAAGGGTGGTTTACTTGTGTGGATATATGAAAGAAACACTTGAGATGGAATTATACTCCAAATGTTCTCAAACTTATCTGTGGAGAGTTGCTTCATCAAATGGTGCTGGGTCTTCCTCACTTCCAGTTATTAAATTTCAGAAGTTAAAATTACATTAAACTTTTTCCTAATGTTACTTTTCCATATACACCTCTACCCCAATATAACATTGTCCTCGGGAGCAAAAAAAAATCTTACCGCATTATAGGTGAAACAGCGTTATATCGAACTTGCTTTGATCTGCCAGAGTGCGCAGCCCGGCCGCCCCGGAGCACTGCTTTACCACGTTATATCCAAATTCGTGTTATATCAGGGTAGAGGTGTATGCAGTTGCTATAGTTGTCATAGGGATGTTATGTGACTGTGAATGGAAGGGGAAATAGTTTGCACAATCACACTTGGGAGGGGAAATGGTCTACATGCTTGTGAATGCCAGAGGAGATGGCTCATAAGCCAATCTTCTGAGAAGTCTGAAAATACTTGCTATAATCAAATTTCTAGATACTTTGTTTAATTCTCTTTACATTACAAACTTGACCTGCATAAGCAGATCCATCTAATAAGTCACTGGCGGTATTAAACTCGATCCAGTTTAAATATGATTACTGCAAATCCGTTTATCCTCTTTTAAAAGAACAAAGTTCTGCCCATTTCCCAAGTCCACATGCTATCAGTTTTTCCTTCTGAACTCTTAGCTTTGAGTGTTTTCCAAAAGGATGAGTGCTGGGTGCGTCATTAGAAATATAAAACAATTAGATCTAGGATAAAATTTACAAAAGAGTAAGAGAATTAAGGGGACTTTTAGACTATTTTCATCAATGACTTAGGAGTCTAAGTCTCATTGATAGGGCCCTACCAAAATCACAGTCCATTTTGGTCAATTTCACAGTCACAGGATTGTAATAATAATAATAATAAAAAATTTCTTGATTTTAGATATTTTAATCTGAAATTTCATGATGTTGTAACTGTAGTGGTCCTGACCCAAAAGGGAGCTATGGCAGGGGTGTCACAAGGTTATTGTAGGGGGGTTGTGGTATTGCCACCCTTACTTCTGCACTGCCATTGGCAGTGGCGCTGCCTTCAGAGCTGGGCAGCCAGAGAGCAGCTGCTGCTGGCCAAGAGCTCAGCTCTGAAGGCAGAGCTGCTGCCCACAGCAGTGCAGGAGTAAGGATGGCATGGTAAGGTATTGCCTCCCTAACTTCTGTGCTGCTGCCGTCAGAGCTGGGCCCTCGGCCAGTAGCTGCCACTCTCCAGCTGCAAGCTCTGAAGGCAGCAATGCAGAAGTAAGGGTGGCAATACTGTGATCCCCCCGCCTCCCAAAACACTTTTTAGATCAGGACTCCCAGTTTGAGAAACACTGGTTTTCTCCCGTGAAATCTGTATGATTTCACGGAGGAGAGCAGATTTCATGGTCCGTGATGCATTTTTCACAGATGTGAATTTAGTAGGGCCCTACTCATTGAAAGTCAATGGAATTTGAATTTCTAGCTGCCTAAATCACTTTTGAAAGTGGGACATAGGCTGCTAAGTCACTTAAGCACTTCTGAAAATTTTATGCCTAGCCAGCCCCTTTGTGCCATTTCACTAGTAATTCCCACATTAATTATTTTCAGTACTTTGAGTTCTGAAACGTTAGCCAAAAGTATTCAAGCTTAGATGCCTAAAATAAATCATTTAAATCCATAATTTATGTAGGCGCCTAGGAAGGTGAAAGTGTGAATTTATACTGATTACCTGGTTTAGGTGCTTAATTATAGATTAGGTGTCTAGCTTTAGACGATCACATCTTAAAACATATCTGATCTGACTGATCAATTCACCAGCTTCCAATTTAAACCCTCAACTATCCACACAAATTGTTATAAATACTTTCTTTTTTATATATTTTAGGGCTGTCAAGCAATTAAAAAAATTAAGCACATGATTCATCACATTGTTTAACAATAATAGAATACCATTTATTTAAATAGTTTTGGATATTTTCTACATTTTCAAATATATTGATTTCAGTTACAACACAGAATACAAAGGGTACAGTGCTCACTTTATATTTATTCATTACAAATATTTGCACTGTAAAAAACAAAATAGTATTTTTCAATTCGCCCAATACTAGTACTGTAGTGCAATCTCTTTATCATGAAAGTTGAATTTACAAATTTAGAATTATGTACAAAAAAACCCTGCATTCAAAAATAAAAACAATGTAAAACTTTAGAGCAGGGGTAGGCAACCTATGGCATGTGTGCCAAAGGTGGCACATGAGCTGATTTTCAGTGGCACTCACACTGCCCAGGTCCTGGCCACCGGTCTGGGGGGCTCTACATTTTAGTTTAATTTTAAATGAAGCTTCTTAAACATTTTTAAAACCTTATTTACTTTACATACAACAATCGTTTAGTTATATATTACAAACTTAGAGAAAGAGACCTTCTAAAAACATTAACATGCATTACCGGCACGCGAAACCTTACATTAGAGTGAATAAATGAAGACTCGGTACACCACTTCTGAAAGGCTGCCGATCCCTGCTTTAGAGCCTACAAGTCCACTCAGTCCTACTTCTTGTTCAGCCAATTGCTCAGACAAACAAGTTTGTTTACATTTGCAGGAGATAATGCTGCCCACTTCTTGTTTACAATAATCACCTGAAAGTGAGAACAGGCGTTCGCATGGCACTATTGTAGCCAGCATCGCAAGATATTTAAATGTCAGATTAAGTAAAGATTCATATATCCCTTCATGCTTCAACCACCATTCCAGAGGACATGCGTCCATGCTGATAACAGGTTCTGCTAGATAACCATCCAAAGCAGAGTAGACTGATTTATGTTCATTTTCCTCATGAGTCAGATGCCACCACCAGGTTGATTTTCTTTTTTGGTGGTTTGGGTTCTGTAGTTTCCACATCGGAGTGTTGCTCTTTTAAGACTTCTGAAAGCATGCTCCACACCTCATCCCTCTCAGATTTTGGAAGGCACTTCAGATTCTTAAACCTTGGGTTGAGTGATGTAGCTATCTTTAGAAATCTCACATTAGTTCCTTCTTTGCATTGTGTCAAATCTGCAGTGAAAGTGTTCTTAAAACTAACAACATGTGCTGGGTCATCATCTGAGACTGCTATAACACGAAATATATGCCAGAATGTGAGTAAAACAGAGTAGGAGACATAAAATTTTCCCCAAGGAATTCAGTCACAAATTTAATTCTTGCATTATTATTTTAATGAGTGTCATCAGCATGTAAGCATGTCCTCTGGAATGGTGACTGAAGCATGAAGGGGCATACGAATGTTTAGCATATCTGGCATGTAAAGACCTTGTAGTGTCGGCTACAAAAGTGCCAGGTGAATGCCTGTTCTCACTTTCAGGTGACACTGTAAATTAGAAGTGGGCAAGATTATCTCCCGTAAATATAAACAAACTTGTTTGTCTTAGTGATTGGCTGAATGGACTGAGTGGACTTGTATGCATGAAAGTTTTACATTGTTTTGTTTTTGAGTGCAGTTATGTAACAAAAAAAAGTTAAAATTTGTAAGTTGCACTTTCACCATAAAGAGATTGCACTGCAGTACCTGTATGAGGTAAATTGAAAAATACAATTTCTTTGGTTTGCCATTTTTGCAGTGCAAATATTTGTAATAAAAAATAACAATGTAAAGTGAGCACTGTCTACTTTGTATACTATGTTGTAATTGAAATCAATATATATGAAAATGTAAAAAAAATTCCAAAAAAATTTAATAAATTTCAGTTGGTATGCTATTAACAGTGCAATTAATTGTGATTTTTTAAAAATTGTGATTACTTTTTGAGTTAATCACGTGAGTTAACTGCGATTAATCAACAGCCCCAATATAAATTTAATCATAAATACACATGTAATGACAAATAATCCCAAAAGAAACACCCCACCATGCTACAGTTGCAGGAAACGTGTGTTAATGTAACAGTAAGGTCAGTGCACTTTGGTAATGCTTTTCATCCAAAGATCTCAAAATACTTTACAAGCACGATTATTACGGATGGATAAACTGAGGTAAAGAGAACATATATGACTTCCCCAAAGTCACACAGTCAGTGGCACAATCAGGAATAGGACACAGAACACCGTCAGTCATATGCTCTAACCACATTGCTGCAAAAACTACAATAAAGTTGCAAATTTGCACACACAAAAGTCAGGAGATGCAAACTTAAGCTTCTAATAGCAAGTTAAGTCTGCCACATTCCAAACAATGTATATTAAGTTATAAATGTAAAAGTTTAACTAGTGATAAAAGTTTTATATATGTACAAGTGTCTGATTTAACATTATTTATATAGCATAAGTAGAGTGCCAAGCACTTCAGAGATGGATATAAAGACAGCCTCCAGACCCCAAAGTCCTTACAGTCCAGACAGACCACTTAAATAGACAATGAACAAACATAAGGAAGAGGGTGTGGAAATTGACAAGGTAACATAATTGAATGGTGATGTTTAGCATTTGTCTTAACAGTTCCACATTTTTGTTTTGCTTTTTATTTTTTATTATAAATAAGGTACTATGATTCTAGCTGTCAGTTAAACTGTGTCAGAGTGTTACCACTGAAATCTTCAAGAGTCTGAGGTCTTTCTGGATTCAAATTTGCACCCCAAAATCCTTCAGTAACTTCCTTAATTATGGACATGTAGATTCAATTGAATAACTATCTGCAAGAGATACCCAAATGTGGAAATGAAAAAAACCATGGAAAATAGAATCCCTCCCCCCACCTTTCCAAAAGTCTAGACTCCATTATTTGCATCCCATCTCTTTTACTTGGGACATCAAAATGTTCAGCATCATTACAGTCATTAAAGACATTCCTCTTTTTATTAAGCAAGAAACAGAACTTAGCTGGGAACAAAATAACAGCATTGATTCCCAGACTAGAGAACTCTGCTTTTAGTGACAATTTTTTTATTCAAGCCCGTGTTGCCTGGGCAATGTCTGGAAAAATATAAATTCTGTTCTTTAAAGAGGAAGTGCTCTGTCTCCAAACTTCTGAAATGGCTCTCTTAGTGTATTACTGAAATATGATGGCAAGAGTGTCCAAAAAGCATATTTCTAGTCAGGAGAATTTCAAATGGGTGTGAATTTTAAAAATTATTCTGGGAGATTCAACCATCAATGGGGGTGTATCAGATTTCTTCAAGTGTCCATTAAAAGTGGCATAAGAGTTAACAAAAGTCAAGTACATGTAAGTTACAGTTTATTGTAATGGTCTCAAATGTCTTGGTTTTCCTATATAGTAACACACTGGACTAAATTCAGAGCAAGTCTGAATTTGCCCCACTGTCATTAATAAAAGTGCTATGTTGCTGCTAGAATTGTCTGTTTTAACTGATGCCCCTGAATTTTCTCGATCTAAAAGTTAAGATGCAGAATTTCAGACTTTGGTTCAGTTTACTCAGTGTAGGGACAGACACATCTTCATTTAGCATCCAGAGTGTTACAGGTCAATTCACTTTCAGTCCCCCATGCACATCATTCTTTGTCTTTAGGTTTATTCCAGGTCTCAAGTGAGCACTCTACAGCACTTCTCCTGACTGAGCTTTCTGTGCCCCTGACTTTGAGTGACTAAACCAGAAGGATACCTGTGTCTCCACTCTGAGCCATCAAAATCTGAAGGGTGGCTTTCCTTTCGACCCTCCCCACCAAAAATGTCTTGCAGTACTTACCCCAAATGGCAGTCAACATTTGAAAAGTTCCCTTCAATACAACCAGACATATGCAAGATAAAAAATGGGGAGAAAATTCAATTAAAGGTTAAGCAGAGGGGCCAGATGTCTGCTACATCCCCATTGTGACATGATCTTTTAACAGGCAAAACACCTGGAACTTTGGATCTCTCCAGTGAGTCAGCAGCATCTGAGATTTCTGTAGATGCTACCTTTTAAGTAAAAAGAACAGGAGTACTTGTGGCACCTTAAAGACTAACAAATTTATTTTAGCATGAGCTTTCGTGAGCTACAGCTCAAAAACCAGTGGGAGAACACTTCAACCTCTCTAATCACTCAGTGACAGACTTGAAGGTGGCAATTTTGCAACAGAAAAACTTCAAAAACAGACTCCAAAGAGAAACTGCTGAACTCGAATTAATATGCAAATTAGATACAATTAACTCTGGCCTAAACAGAGACTGGGAATGGTTGGGTCATTACACTAATTGAATCTATTTCCCTATGTTAAGTTCTCCTCACACCTTCTATGGGCCATCTTAATTATCACTTCAAAAAGTTTTTTTTCCTCCTGCTGATGATAGCTCATCTCAATTGATTAGACTCTTCCTGTTGGTATGCATACTTCCACCTTTTCATGTTCTCTGTATGTATAAATATCTCCTGTCTGTGTGTTCCATTCTATGCATCCGAAGAAGTGAGCTGTAGCTCACGAAAGCTCATGCTAAAATAAATTTGTTAGTCTTTAAGGTGCCACAAGTACTCCTGTTCTTTTTGCGGATACAGACTAACACGGCTGCTACTCTGAAACCTACCTTTTAAGTAGTGGCAATCACAACTTCATCATCTGATATAAAGTGAAATCTCTAGGTGTATATATCATGAGACTACACAAAGCCTCACTGGGATAGGATACAGTCTTACAGCATTATTTATTACGTGCTGAAAACAGGAATAGAACTGTACAAAGTACAAACATAAAGACAGTCTTGCCCCAAAGAGTTTACATTCTAGACCACACAAGAAGTGCTAGTTAAGAGGAGGTAATTTAACAGTTTATTTCAGAAAATATATAGTAAATGTCTCCTATTATTTTTCAACGTTTATATTGCAGTTGTGGCTAAAGGCAACAACCAAGCTGGATCCCATCACAGTAGGTATTGTAAAAACAAATAATAATGCCCCCAAGAGCTTACAATCTAAAAGACAAGACATAACAGGCAGAGAATACAAACAACCCATGGGGGTGAGAATGGGGTAGACAAGGCAATAGATCTAACAGAATGTGCACAATTCTTAGTCAGTCAGTAGCACTGATCACAGCTCTCCATCTGCCTAGCCATGATCAGGTTGCAGTTTACTGTCTGCATTAAGGAAGAAGTGATTTTTAAGGAGGGACTTGAAGGAGGTGGTGGCTCTAAGGATTAGGGAGCTGTTCCTAGGCACAAGAGGTGGTGTGTCAGAAAGTGCTTGTCAGAGAAGCAGAGACTGATCAAGGTTGACATCCTCGTGGAGCAAAAATGGGAGGTGACCTGCGATAAAGAAACTGGCCAGGTGGATAGGGTCAGACTAAACTGTGGACGGCTTTGTAAGGACAAGAAATTTGTCTCTGATAAATTGGAAGAAAGGGAGCCAGTCAGAGGGACTTTAAAGGGTGAGGTCACAGCGAAGTCAGAGCAATGAGCCAAGAAAAATGATCTTAAGCAGCAGCATTTCAACTGGACTTGAGTGGGGAGCAATTCCAGGTACCAAAGCCAGTGAGCAGGGTTTGGACAAGTGTTTTGGCAGAGAGGAAAGATTAGATCTTACAGATGCTGTGCAAGAAGGGGCAAGATTTAGACGTGATCTGGAGGTAAGATTCAAAGCAGAGGGATGAGTCAAAGATGGAGCCAGGATTATAGGACTGAGTGACAGAGGATCATGGAATTTTGTGGGCATTATGGAAAAAAATGGGGTTTTGGAGCAATTTGAATGAAGAGAGGGTGGTGGCCTGACAGAATAGGACATACTAGTTATAATTCCTTTTGATTTAAACAAAAGAGATTATGCGTATACACATGCACCCATGTGAATGAACCTGCCCTTTTGCCGACAAGTTCTCATTCTCTGTTAGCAGGGTCTGTGAGACATCCTTATGTAAAGGAAGTTCTCCCACCTTTGTCAAGGCTAATTCTTCCTTGTTTACCCTGTGTTTCAGTCTGTGATCCTTTGATATTAGATGTAAACATCCTGCATTATAATTTAGACATGATGTCATCTTTGGAATCAGTAGACAATTTCTCAGTGTGCAACAGCATGGAGTGAGCTTATTACAGTCTCCTTTTCTACACATTGTACCCAATATGTATTGAAGTTCACAATTCTCAGATTCAAAAGCTGCTTTTTCAAGTTTATCCATGAGACAAAATTTAATTTCCACTGGTCATAATGTTAAAGTAACTATATTTCTTTAACAATTTTACTTTATATCAGATGATGAAGTTTTGATTGCCCTCACTTAAAAGGTAGCATCTATAGAAGCCTCACCTGCCTCAGAAGCTGGTTATTTACTGGAGAGATTCAAAGTTCCAGGTTCAGGAGTTTTGCCTGTTATTAAAAGATCATGTCACAATGGGGTTATAGCAGACATCAGGCCCCTCTGGGCATTTCATCCTGAACAACTCAGGGAAAAGCACTTCCTCCAACAATCCACTTTCTGTGTCTTTTCAGAACCATAATAAGATGGTCTCATACAAATCTGTCAAAACCCCCCCAAACCCAATAACAACAATCCCATAAACCCATCTTAGCCTGCAACACCAACCTGAGTGCACCCATGAAGAGGAGGAAAACCCATTTTCACCAGCAGCCCAGAGCTGGAAAATACACATGTGAAACCATTCTTATTATCTCTGGATAAAGAAATAGTAACATTTTGGCAAGTGATGAATCTTTTTTAAATAAAACTCCTCAGATCTCCTTAATGATACTTGAAGTGCTATCCACACAGTAGAAACCACCCCTCAGTCTGAGAAGACTGAAGTTGAAAGCTGTAGACTAACCATATAACAAACTCATTTGGTACAACTCCCAGATTTTGATTTCCTAGCAATGTAACATAAACTATGTCATGTTAAATTTGATGGCATAAATGGGCCCAGAGAGTCAAAGGTGTTAACATGAGCCTGTCCCTGTCCAACACTAAACAGTTAAATATGGTTTGAGTTTTGAGTTCAGAGACTTTGGCCCCATGGCATTTAAAATATTTAAAAAAAATATTAAAGGGGAAAAAAAAGGAATAACTAAATTAAATTATCTCACCACCACGCAGGATCAAACCATAAAGAGTTCAGCTTGGTTCTATTCCTTATCTTTAAACGACTAATTAGGAACACATAAATCAGTTACACAGGAGACTTGAGGGGCTGGCAGCCATGATGGTGAAACTTGCTTCTTTCAGTCCAGTTATCCCAGGTGTTTTGATCCTCCCTCCCCAAAGTTTCTTTTTTTAAGGATGGCAAAAAGGGCTGATGGGTAGAATAGGCCACCAATTAGGCCTAATTTCTGACACTCCAATTTTGGTCCAACAATTTCCCATTCCATTCTCCTTTGTTTACCACTCACAATCTTGACACAGTCCTGGGTGAGACCTTTGTTTGGACTAACTCATTCTGTATTTAATTTTTGCTGACTTTTAAAAGCAATTTTATGTAACAGGCAGAGTTGGACTTTTGTTACTTTGTACAATTTAGAGAACAGGCCCCTGCACAACAATTATCAGGTTGTGCTTTGGGGCATTGGCTCTCCAGCAACACGCTGCAAACCACCAAATAATGCCTCTCTGCAAAGGAAAGCCACCTCAGAAACTTCAGACAAACCTTTGGTACCCCGTTAGTTGCACCCTGGTGCTACCCCATCAACTCCTCAGCCTTGAGCAAGAGTTTAAGCTGCCAGTTAGAGGCCAGAGCACTGTCTCATATCTAGGCCAACAATATTACTATGCTCTGCTTTGCCAACTCCCAGTAAGAGCTCTATACAGAAAGCCTAGCTAACAAGTTTAAAATACCATCTGCTAGTTGCCACCTAA
This sequence comes from Mauremys mutica, assembly GCF_020497125.1. NCBI lineage: Eukaryota > Metazoa > Chordata > Testudines > Geoemydidae > Mauremys > Mauremys mutica. The sequence continues at coordinate 46,127,847 of NC_059074.1, read as the reverse complement.
AGCTTTAAAATACCATAAGGTTGAATGTTTGTAGTATGCAGATAACGTTTCAGAAGAATCACCTAGTTACTCTCACCGTAAGAACTAAAGATGGAGAATAATACTAAGAAAAAAATCACTGCTTAACACAGGTACGTATACAGCTTAACCTGTTATTCGCCCTTTCATTGAACAACCCAGACTCCAGTTACCACAGACACTCAAACTTCCATGTTCTCCAGTTTTCAGCCAGACTTCTTTCTATTTCTGAGTTGTTAACCTTTCTTGACCACAGGATTCTAGCTTATTCAGCCGAGTTAGTGTTTCTGTGTCACCTCCGATCATGCTTTGGAAACGATACAAACCAAACTTCACTAACGGCCACTCTTCTTATTCAGAAACATTAATTAAAAATCCTTTTGCTACTGAGATCCTAAGTGCCCTCCCAGAGAAACAAGCTTTCGAGTTAATAGCTTTCTGGCTCAGAATCTGTTGATAGTACCTTTCCAGATGATGCAATCATCCTGGGTACTGTTTCATTAAGATACAGGAGTTTCTTATACGGGAACCATAAATAGAAAACTAAGCTACACAACACATTTTACAAGCATTTTTATTTAAAAAGTAATAACCTCCAAAATGTGGCCCCTCTGGATGAGTCAGGAAAATAAAAACATAAAAGTAGCTAAACAAATCTGTGCTTTAATAAATCCACAACAGATGGCTCCTATATTAGCAACAATGTAGCCATTTACAGGCTTGTTATCCACTCTATATACTGCCCAAAGGCATTTATAATCTAAAACTGCTTGCAAGGAAATCAGTGCCCAATCCACCCACCTACCATTAGTTTCCACTCTTTCCATCAAAACATTCTTCAGTCAATCTTGTATTATTAGCCACTGGGGCTGTAAAGATGATGTTTTCGGCCCTATTTTGTTTGGGAAGGAACCCTTTAAGAACGATGCACGGTGCGAGGAGCGGTGAGCCACTATCTGCCAGTTAACTGTTTGGGACCCAATTCAGGAAAGCACCTAAATACATGCTTATGTTCAATTGATGTTGACCTCTGAACAGTCATGGAGAGCAGTTACTGAATAGCACAGGAGTCAAATTTCAGTTAAAGCTCTCATGAGTGGATGACATTGTGATCTGGGGTCAGGGACATTTCTTTTCTCTTTGATTTCAGCAACGATCCTAATATGCAATTTGCTATAGTGAACAATACTGCACAGTAGCACTGACTGACTTAAGGGCTTGTGGACCTGCAAACAGAAACTAGTGTGTAATTTTTTCTTGTTAATGTGTGTCTTGTAGCTTCTGGTAGTCTTAATATCCTCCCTTAATGGCAGTCTTATTGTTGCTTTTATTTATCTTTTTAGACTGAAATGTGATACTTCTCAGTTTTAATTCCAATATAGAAGGCATATACAGTATTTGAAGACTAGTGGAGACAGTTTTAGCTGATTTCCTCTCATCCAGTGTCAATGGTGTTGTTAACATAAGAATCTATATTTTATAACATGAATTCAGCTAATGATTATACATAATGCACCGTGGCCAATGATGATAAATGCAAAGTAATGCACATTGGAAAATGTAATTCCAACTATACATATAAAATGATGGGGGTCTAAATTAGCTGTTACCATTCAAGAAAGAGATCTGGCAGTCATTGTGGATAGTTCTCTGAAAACATCCACTCAATGTGCAGCAGCAGTCAAAAGCTAACAAAATGTTGGGAATCATTAGGAAAGAAATAGATAAGATAGAAAATATCATATTGCCTCTATATAAATTCATGTATGCCCTCACCTTGAATACTCTGTGTAGATCTGGTCGCCCCATCTCAGAAAAGATAGATTGGAATTGGAAAAGGTACAGAAAAGGGCATCAAAAATGATTAGGCATATGGAACAGCTTCCATATGAGGAGAGATTATAAGACTGGGACTTTTCAGCTTGGAAAAAGAGACAACTGAGGAGGGATATGATAGGGGTGATAAAATCATGACTGGTGTGGAGAAAGTAAATAAGAGTTATTTACTCCTTCACATAACACAAGAACTAGGGGTCAGCAAACAAAATTAATAAGCAGCAATAAAACCAAAGGAAGTATTTCTTTACACAACAAACAATCAACCTGTGGAACTCTTTGCCCGAGGATGTTGTGAAGGCCGAGACAATAACAAGGTTCAAAAAAGAACTAGATAAGTTCATGGATGATAGGTCCATCAATGGCTATTAACCAGGATGAGCAGGGATGCAAAACCATGCTCTGAAGTGTCCCTAGCCTCTTTTTGCCAGATGCTAGGCATGGGCAATAGGAGATGGATCACTTTATGATTACCTGTTCTGTTCATTTCCTCTGAAGCACCTGGCATTGGCCACTGTCGGAAGACAGGATACTGGGCTAGATGAACCATTGGTCTGACCCAGTATGGGCATTCTTATGTTATGTCCACACTGGCATCTGAGTCAGTATAAGTTATGTCGCTCAGGGGAGTGGCTAATTCACATCCTGGGTGACACAACTTATGTCCACTTATGCCGTAGCGTAGCCATATTCTTAGTGTTTTTATCATTGTGTGTGTTACATGTTTACAGGGCAGGTATGAAGACAAAGTTCTTGGCCTTAAAAAACTTCCACTCTAGATAACGATGCTGAGATTTTCAAAGCAACCTAGGCAATTTGGATTACCATCAATTTTAGTGAAAATTGGGCATCCAAATCCTTGTGTAGCTTGAAAATCTCAGCTTCAGTGCACAAATACAAGAGAGAACTAGAGCAGTGCGATGAAATGGTGATGTTTATGAAGTATGTATCTTATTAGCTCTGTGATTTTTGCTTGGAATTTTTTATTTTTAGTACAGAATTTCTATTGTCTTAGTTTAACAATTCTCGAGGGGAGGACTGGGGTTGAAAGGCATGTGTTATATGCTGCAGTGAAATTATATTGGTGCTCATATGTCATCCCATAAATATGAAGTTGTATAATTATATCTAAATATATACTACATACTAAGTTCTAAAAGAAAATTAGACATAACCCTGTGCCCACTTAAAAATTGTGTTCAGATTCATTTGTGTTTATTTTTGGAATTTTTACACCAAGGTAATCTGTCAAAAGCACCTAAATGACAGGCTCTTAAGTCCAAAAGAAGACCTGGGAGCCTAACTCACTTAGGTGCTTTTGATAATGTTGCCTCCAGTATATAATGCTTGTACATGAGACCAGAATTAGGCCCAAAGACTTGCATAGTGTACAAATAAATACAAAGCAAAAGGATTTTTATTGGGCAAATACCTTATTACAAAAGACTAATCAAAGGATTTCATTAGACAGACATTTAGATGAGACTCACCACACTATACCAAACTTTTGGCTGTATTTAAAAATCCATTACTGTCTCTTTGTAAAATCTTGTATTCACTGTTGGTTCAGCTTCTTATTTAATTGAAAACTGGACACCTTTACTAATTTCCTCACAACCATAAGGAGGGTTTTGAGTTCACTCATTGCTGGAACATGTAGTTTTCCAGAGGACATATCCTATGCTGAGTGACTGAATCTATGGGAAATCAAAAAGAAGTATGTTACATACTAGCATATTAGGATGAATACATAGCAAATAGTTTCTTATTAAAAAGGAAATATATGCTTTGTATAACACAATATACACTACTAACAAAATAATCAACTCAGCGGATTGAATTTTTGGTATAAAGTACCTTTGAGGAGCTGAGAACATAGGGAGTGAGAAGGACCATAAAGATATATACTAGTGGTATAATATGTATACTGCATACACCTCCAATCTGCTTTTTAAAAAAAATGTATTTCATTCTCTATTTCTCAGGTATCAAATATGTGATTGATTGTAGGACTAATTTATTCAGTAGTGAACAGCTGACATTAGGTGTGGAAAGCAGAATGTATATAACCAGAAACTAACTAGATTACATAAACTAGGGATACATTCTGTTAACAATAAGAGCATCAAAATTGGATAAATCCCTGAGTAATATATGTCTAGCCATTTGACTGGATTTGTATTTGTACAAATCTGATATCCCACATACTTTCAATATTAGATTGGAAGGGACACATTTTCAAACAGGTCTGTATCAGCCTCCACTTTTTCTTGGGTATGTATGTACACTCACAATTTATAGGTACACATACCTGCGTGCGCACTTTAAATATTCTAGGTGTGGATGTACAAACCTAAGTGTATACCTAAAAAACTTGCATCTATTGGAATTGATTTAGGATTGGATTAATTGATATGAGATTTTGGGTCAGCCCATTATAAAGATATGGCCCTTTTGCAAAATTGAGAGCCTAATTTGGATGTTGGCAGCCCCTCCTGGAAACTTCAGTAGTGTTTGGATTCAGAGATTGGGTTCAGGCCCAACTCTAAAGCACTACAAAGAGGTGAACTAGGAGAGTAACTATTTCATTACAGCTAGACATGGCAGAATTCAAAAAAAATTTTTTTTTATAAATTTGACAGACTATATCAATGTTCATTTTAAGCGTTTTTTGATTGTTATCAATTTGAATTTTTCAGTTCCCATAGTTTTGGGTTTTAAACTTTATTCTATTTTTTTATTTAATTTTTTATAGTTGTGGGAGATTATGGGGGATCAGACAATCATCTAATGACAGTAGATGTTGAGATTCAAAGAAGTTAAAAGTTTTATAGCTGTTAAAAAACCACTGTCAAAATATATAAAGGAAATATCCTTAAATTAAACTCTAAGTTCTCAAGCAGCAGTTTTTTACTTTGCCTATCAGTATTTTTCTTTGGTTTGTGTGTGTTACAGTGAAATCTATGTTTACCAACATTTACTGACAAAAATCTAATCCTTCACGCCTAATTATAACAGATTAATTCAATATCCCTAGCAAGATAAAGGGGAATGTTTTAAGTGGCAGCTAATTCCAGCTGAGACTGGTTTTCAAAGAGCTCCACCCACACAATTCTCACAGCAGGACACAAAGGGACAATACGCAACTAATGAAAGGCAAGCAAGGCATTACATAGAACACTCTCACAGCTTAACATAACATACAGAGCACAACACTTAGGGTATGTCTATACAGGAATAAAAACCCCACAGCTGGCTCAGGTCAGTTGATTTGGGTTCACTGGGCTCAGGCTCCAGGGCTGAAAAATCGCAGTGTGGACATTCAGGCTTGTGCTGGAGCCCAGTCTCTGGGACCCTGCGAGGGTGGAGGGTCTAAGAGCTCAGGCTCCACACAGTGATTTTTAGCCCCACAGCCCATGCCTCACGAGCCAAAATTAGCTGACCTGGACCAGCCGTGGCTGTGCCATGGATATTTTATCCCCATGTAGTCGTACCCTTTCCTACTGAGGGCCGTAAATGAACTGTTTCATACACAGTAATTACCAAGCATTCTTTTAACAGCTTAATTTTCTTTCTGCATTGGGAAGGAGATCAATTAAATGAACTAAAAATATTTTTGAGCTCATTTATTTTTTACATGCTGACAGTTTGGGTTGGTGCTGTATAAGTCCACGCCTCAAGGAATTTACAATATAAACGGACAACTGGCCTGAGAGAGTTTCTGCTTTGAGCTTGGTTTCACTGTCCCCCTAGGTTCTATGGAAGAATTGGGATCCTCAATTTTGGACCTTAAGAATCTGGCAGGAGAGGCTATACCATGCACCATGGAAAATATACATATAATTCAGTATTATATGTATATGAAATATTTTTAGAGATGAGCTAAAGCTGCAAAAGCACTGATGTGCCAAAGCACCCTTCTTACAGGTGTAGATTCACCCAGTGAGAGGTGCTAGTGCACTGCACTCTCTCCAGATGCTGATGTTCTAAGGTTGAGGCCTGGCTCAACATCCTTCCATGGTGCCAATGGATCATGTACCTAATGCTTCAAGTACTTGTGCATATTTTTACTTTAATGATGATTTCTGGCAGTCAGGTAGAGGAAACATCTCACCTCCAGAGCCCCTGCTCTCTATATTTTAAGGCTGTTGTGCCAATATTGATCTTTTATTAAAAATTGTCTGGAAGGTGAAACAATTAAAAAAACAACAGAAGTCAGATGTTTAAAATGGAAGAATGCAATTATAAGGAAATCATGATGAGGCTTTATTGTTTGGGCAAGGACTATTTATATTAATTTCCCCATCAGAATTTAATATAGTAGCAGGCTGTACTACTTCAAAAAGGCACAGGAGAAAAAGTGGATCCCTGGACTAAAATTATGGAACAACGTGAAAACAACACAAACATTACTCTCCACACCCATTGGTTATACATACATTGTTAAATAGATATTAGTGTGTCAGTCTGGATTATTATTTCTATGCTTGAAATACTAATATATCCAGAGGTGGATAAGGAGCTGGTTAAAGGGGAGACTACAGAGGGTAGTATTGAAGGGGGAACTGTCGGGTTGGAGGGGGGTTACCAGTGGAGTTCCTCAAGGTTCGGTTTTGGGTCCAATTTTATTCAATCTATTTATTGCTGACCTGGGAACCAAGAGTAGGAGTGGGCTGATAAAGTTTGCGGATGACACCAAGTTGGGAGGTATTGCCAACTTGGAAAAGGATCGGGATATCCTCCAGGGAGATTTGGATGACCTTGTAAACTGGAGTATTAGTAACAGGATGAAATTCAATAGTGAGAAGTGTAAGGTTATGCATTTAGGGATGACTAACAAGAATTTTAGTTATAAGCTAGGGACGCACCAGTTGGAAGTAACGGAGGAGGAGAAGGACCTAGGAGTCCTGGTTGATCGTAGGATGACTATGAGTAGGCAATGTGATGTGGCCGTTAAAAAAGCTAATGCGGTCTTGGGATGCATTAGGCGAGCTATTTCTAGTAGGGATAAGGAGGTGCTAGTCCCGTTATATAAGGTGTTGATGAGACCTCATTTGGAGTATTGTGTGCAGTTTTGGTCTCCCATGTTTAAGAAGGATGAATTCAAACTGGAACGGGTACAAAGAAGGGCCACTAGAATGATCCGAGGAATGGAAGGCCTGTCGTATGAAAGGAGACTTGAGGAGCTCGGTTTGTTTTCCTTAACCAAAAGAAGGATAAGAGGAGATATGATTGCACTCTTTAAATATATCAGAGGGATAAACACCAGGGAAGGAGAGGAATTATTTCAGCTCCGTGCTAATGTGGACACGAGGACAAACGGATATAAATTGTCAGTCAGGAAATTTAGGCTTGAAATTAGACGAAGGTTTTTAACCATCAGGGGAGTGCAATACTGGAACAGCCTACCGAGGGAAACAGTGGGGGCGAAGGACCTCCATGACTTTAAGATTAAGCTAGATAAGTTTATGGAGGAGATGGTATGATAGGATAATGGGCTTAGTCAATAGGTCAATTAAGTGCCACACTGGTAAATAGTACAATGGGTCAATGATATGATATTCTTAACCTTTTTCCAGAGGGTATGGCTGGAGAGTCTTGCCCGCATGCTCGGGGTTCAGCTGACCGCCATATTTGGGGTCGGGAAGGAATTTTCCTCCAGGGTAGATTGGCAGTGGCCCTGGAGGTTTTTCACCTTCCTCCGAAGCATGGGGCAGGGGTCGCTTGCTAAAGGAGTGGGTGGATCGGCTTATGTGGCCTGCATCTTGCAGGAGGTCAGACTAGATGATCATAATGGTCCCTTCTGATCTTGAATTCTATGATTCTATGATTGTTTAATTTACTACATCACAGTTCCAGTCTTCTCCTCATGCCCTACAATGCTGTCTCATCTTATCTTTCCTTTTTTTGATACAGCTGTACTTTAATTCTGTTATGACTTTAGAGTGGCTTTCACATTGCAGATCAATCTAAATCGAAACTCACTTGTTTTTCAACTCTTTAATAATTTTATCTTTTATAAAGTATGAAATATACTTTTGTTTTGACAAGTGTTTTCTCCCTTACAACCCAGGTTTTCTTTCTGTTTCATCCTTCAACAGTGTTCTGACTCAGACTTTGCAACATTATGATCAGACTGATTTATTTAACAAATAGTATCTGAAAGCTTTAGTATCTGCTGTAAAGCAGAAAGTAAAGCTAGCTTATTAAGACTGCTATTCAAAACACAAATATCTTATTTTCTTGTGTTGTATTATGCAAAAAGATTCTTTTTAGGAGGAGAAGATATGGAGCTAATCTAAAAGATAAATACTCTCAGGACTGTGAATCCCAAGTAGATCACCAAAAGTTTTCTTCTGTGGGGATATTGCAAATGTACACTCAATTTACTGCAAGAACGTCAAGCTTAAACCTAATTTCTATGGTGTCTTAGGAAAAATCACAGGACAAGCAACTCCCAGGAACTCAGCACCCACAGATTTTAGCAAGAAATTTTCTTCAAGCAGAGTGATAGTCGTAGCAAAGAACATTTCAGACATGCATATTAAATTACATATTATATACTATAAGGCAGATGCTCAGCTGGTGCAAAATGTCAGAGCCTATTGAAGTCAACAGAGCTATGAATCTGCACTAGTTGAGCATATTCCCCACATATTTTTATAATCTTGAAAGACAATTTTTTCACCAGCTATTTCAAGAGAGTGGTTCCTAAGTGTTTTCTCATAACCTACTTTAGTTAGACAAGTATCACATTTAAATGAAACAACTCCCATGAAATTTGAAGTAATTTGTACAACTCTATGGTAGGTCCAATTCATAAAGGTGGGTCCTAAGATCAACACAGCCCAGGCCTAATTTTACCAGAAAGTCCCTGACAGCATGTTGTCACGTCTTCCTAAAAGGTAACAACTGTAGCACTGTCTGTTCCATTCTCTTCTCTCCATACTCTCCCTCTGGTAATCTTCCGCCCATACTTTGGGCTTGTTTATATGGAGCAGCAATGCTCAATATGAGGATGCAATTTCTAAAATTCACTTGTGCATTATTTAGTCTGTGTAAATCCTGCTGGTACATACTAAAGATTCCCTAACGCTCTTGAATGTAGTGCACAGCACTATGTTAAGGCCCAATAAGAACTTCAGTGAGCAGCAGCAGGGTTTACACAGACCAAGTGCACTATACTAAAGCGCAGTAGGGAACTTTTAGTACACACCAGTAAGTCTACAAGGACCAATTAATGTACAAAACATTAGTGTGCTTTTGAAATCACATCCCCCGTAGGGCATATTAACACACTGGGTAGAAAAACCCTTAGCACATTTGAAAGCACATTTCATAATATTATATTGAGCTGAAATTAAATCTCTTACCTAGTATCCATTTTTCTGATAAATATTTTATTTCAGGTTGCTTCTTTCCCAAATATTCTCCAATATAGATTTTGGCCTGACGCAGGGTTTTACATATTTTTCCTCCACACAACTGTACAAGTTCACTTAGCTTGTCACATGGCGGTTGACTGGCAAGAGATATAAACATTACAGGCTGACTTGAAAAGAGGTCCTGCTGATATTTTCCTGATGACAGGTGGCGTTGAAGTCTGCAGATCTGTTTTTAAGGAAACAAGGAAATTAAGAATTAACATGTTTCAATTTCATTTATAAGCTACAAGTGAAGCTAATCTTCGCATTTAGGAAAAGAATCACAGGATATGAAAACAACTTTTTACATTCCCAAGTAAACTCTTGGGTAAGTCATACCATGATTAGCTAACGATCACTAGATATTTATTTTTTTATTTATGACTTTTTTTGGCTTGATACAAAAGCCAAAATATCCATGTGCCACTTATTTGATTTCCATAATCTAGCCAGGTATTTATTCAATGCTCACTCTAACATGGTATTTGAATACCTTACAAGTGTATAAATCCAGCAGGCAGTTTACAGATAAGCTCTACCTTTGGTTCTCTCCCTCCCTTTCTGCAGCGCAGGTTGAGGGAATTCGTTTAATAGTATTTTCATAGTAATTTTTAATAAAAAAGTTAAGTAGCTGAGAAGGGTTTTGTGTTTCTCTCTGAATGCGGTGAGAATGGTGGGTGCTTTTAGGAAGTAATTCCACAAGTGTGGGCAAGATGCTGAAAAACCTCCATCTCCTGCTTCTGGTTATAGACAGATCATTGTTCCAAGGGAGCAGAGTAAATTTTGGTCATGAAGTATTTTGAGACAGCCCAGGTCCACGCCCCTGAAAGGCTTTGACCATTAAGACCAACACATGATAAACTTAATCCTGTATTTTACCTTGAGCCAGTTGTAAGAGGCATTAAGGGAAACCTTTAAAAATAGGCCTTGTCTGCACTAGGGGCTTTAGCACTGATGTAACCATGCACATATGTAAATGCCTAACCTTGGCTCCATTGAAATCAATGGCAAAACTCCCATTGACTTAAAAAGGGACAGGATTTCACCCCTGGTATCGAGATGCACTCTGCTGCTGTAAACCACAGCTTGTGCTGGTGCAGCTTACACTCAGGTTTACCAGCGGCAACTATATAAGTGTAGTTACACTACTGCTAAAAACTCCAGTGTAAACTGGGCCTTAGGAAAGTAAGATATGATATGTTAATGAATCTTGATAGAAGTTGGTGCTGAGCATCCTTAGTCACAATCACACACATGCAAGTTGGGTTTAGAAAATGCAGATGACTAAGTGTACGGGCCATATTCAAAACATCATAGATTTGTATTGTTGGAAGAAGCTGGAACCAGCTGCACAGCTGAAAGAGCCCAACATATTTCAAGGAAAAGAAATGTAGTCCTGAACCCAGGGAAAAAACAAAAACAGTATTTTCCCTGCAGGGCCACTGTCTATATTTGCTTAGAAGGTTTGGTAGTTATAATGAAGTGAAAAAAACCTAGGCAACCAGAACATGGAATCAGGGAAAATATGCCATGGTAAGGGTAAAGACCCCTTTGTGACCCCCCCCACCCCACCATGTGTGGAGGATTAAGCAGAAGAAATGCTGGAATTATGGTAAAGAATACCAGAGAAGTCTGTTCAGTCTATGATCAGACTGGGCCAAGAATACAGAGAATGAATGGACAGAAGATTACTTAAAACAACTAAATCCAGATTTAAGATTAATGTGTATATATAATGGGACTATTACACACTGTACCTCTTGCATGCAAACTCTTTCCATCTTTAGAAGACTTTTCCGTTCATAACATAGGAGAAAAGGGAAGTCCTTTACAAATACTGTGCAGTCCTTAACACTATTAATGTGGTTGTGTGCTTAAAATTAAACAAGAAAAAGGCTGATTGATATACATGAGGAGTATCTAGCAATTTCTTCTCCTGGTAGGTTTGGTATACTCTAGAACCCTTTTCCTTCTGAGCCCCCCCCAGTATGCTATAAAAACTCCATGGCCCACCTATACCACAACAACAGGTTTTCTGCATATAAAAGCCAGGGCTGGCATTAGGGGGTAGAAAACAGGGCAATTGCCTGGGGCCGTATTCCACAGGGGATCCTGCAAAGCTAAGTTGCTCAGGCTTCGGCTTCAGCCCCGGGTAGTGGGGCTCGGGTCCCCAGGCTTCAGCCCCATGCGGTGCGGCTTCAGCTTTCTGCCCTGTGCCTCAGCAAGTCTAACGCTGGCCATGCTTGGAGGACCCCTGTAACCTGCTTGCGGTCTCCCAGTGGGCCCTGGACCCTGGTTGAGAAACACTGCTCTAGAAAGGGCAGATAGAGTACTGTGGAATGAAAAACCATTCCCTTTAGCTCAAATATGAAGTTCAGAACTATTCTGGTCAGGTTGCTACTGCAAGTACTAAAGCCTAACCATTACCCCTAAACTATCTAGAGCTGAAATAATCAAACCATTATAATAAAAGGGTTTTTTTTTAATAAGCCAATTGCAGTACCTAATGACTTGAACATTAGGGCAGGTGTTCAAAATTATGTTCATAAAGATGACAGATGTATGTTGCACCAATTAAAGTCTTTTCAGTGTCTGTTGTCATAAATAAACAGATCAGGGTTAAGGTCCCTTTTTACCTGTAAAGGGTTAACATGTAGTACCTGGTGACCACCTGACCAGAGGACCAATCAGAGACGAGATAATTTCAAATCTCTGTGGAGGGAAGCTGTCTACTCGCGATTGAATAGAAAGAAACAAAAGCTTTTGATTTGCAAATGGTGTTTGCTTATTTGCTGGCTTACAAGAAACTAGAAAATCTGGTTTGGTAACTTGCCTTTAGCAATTTTTAAGTACCTCACAGTAGGGGTCCTTCTAACAAAGCCTGTTAGAAAAACTTACACCTCTTTCCTAGCTGTTTTTAAGCTGACAGAAAGAAAAAGGAGAAAAAAGAAAAGAAGAAAAAAAAATTCCTTTCTAACACAGCCCGTTAGAAAACCTTATCTCCCTCAGCTAAACCCAGCTGAAAATCTGTTTCAAAAAAAAAAAAAAAAAATCTCCCCCTCCTGGCTTCCAAGAAGGTGGAAAAACCTGTTTGCCACTGTCTTGCAAATTGCTAAGTACCCTCTGAGTATGGGGTCTCCTATAACAAAGCCTGGTTAGAAAAACTAATTCCCTCCAGCCAAACTGCTGAAACTGCTTCTAACCCTGAAAACTGCTTGAAAACTGCCTTTTCCTCAAGCTGCCTGTCCAAGCAACAAGAAAGAAAAACTGCTTCCAACAAAGCCTGCTGGAAAACTTAATTCCCTCCAGCCAACCTGGCTGAAGATTCCTTCTAACAATACCAGTTAGAAACTGAATACTTGTAAACTCCCTCTTCTCTCAGGACAGTCTAGTGAATCCTCTCAGGGATTTGTGTTCCTTGCCTCCAGAGGATTTCAAAAGACACAGGGAAAAAAAACCTGGCTGGAGGGTTTCTCTCCCCCCCACCCGCAAACCTGTTTTTCCCGCTGGATGGGAATGTACTTTGACGAGCACTTCCCCCCACCTTAGGAATCCTGAGTGATACCTGATATCACAAAGGAAGGACACACCTCTAGGGAATAGTTCTTCAGCGTAGCCCAGCAGAAAAAAAAACTCCCTCTAACAAAGCCAGTTAGAAAACCTTGTCTGTTTGCCTTCGGGGTATCTCTCCCTCCTAACCTGCAGTCCTGCTTTAGGAGATGAGAAATAGCAATGGCTCTCTGGTTCAGAAAAAATCCTCACCGCTGCCCACCATGTCATAGGTCTCACCCCCACTTGGAGCTGTTGGGCTCCAATGTGGGGACCTGACTTGGTTTCCCTCTAAACTAAAATCCTAGTTTAGATCTAATAAGCTGCCACCACTCAAACAGGAAATGTGGATTGAGACACAGTCCTTCCCCAAAATCCTAGGGGATTCCAAGAGCCCCAAATCCATGGAGTTCTTACACCCAGGAGAAACAAACCATTCCCCCTGCTTCCTCCCCCCTCCCTTTTCCTAGGAGAGATACCGGGATCTAACTACAGAGGGATACCTCCCCCTTCTCTTTCCCTGAGAATCCACCCAAGGAAAGACCAAACAAGTCCTTAATAGAAAAGAATTTATTAAAGAATAAAAAGAAAGTAACTTGTCTCTGTAATTCAAGATAGAACAATACAGGGTCTAAGCTTATCAATCTCTGGAGAGAATTCCCCCTCCCCCTTTCTCAGTAAAAGCAATATCAGCAAACAGGAATAAAGCATTTCCTTTAGCAAACACACAATTGCAAATATAGAAATCAAATCATAAGACTAATTCGCCTTTCTAATTAATACTCACTATTAATTAGTAGAAACTACTCCAGGAGAACTTGGAGACATGACTGTCCTCTCTTAGATCCAAAAAGAGTTCTAAGAACACAGACAAAGGCTTCCCTCCACAGAGATTTGAAATTATCTCGTCTCTGATTGGTCCTCTGGTCAGGTGGTCACCAGGTACTACATGTTAACCCTTTACAGGTAAAAAGGGACCTTAACCCTGATCTGTTTATTTATGACATCTGTGATTTCACTTCCCGGTACAGTACAATACAGCAATCAAATCTGGAGGTCACAAATACATGGAACATCACATCTAAGTCTTTGTCTGCCACGATTACATAAAGAAAGTTTCATGGCCAGCCACAGGAAGAAGGTGGCATTTTTAAAAAAAAAACACAACAGCTGCTATTTAGGTTTCCAGTGTAAGTATAGGTTCTAGTTCAGAGGTCGGCAACCTTTCAGAAGTGGTGTGCCGAGTCTTCATTTATTCACTCTAATTTAAGGTTTTGCGTGCTAGTCATACATTGTAATGTTTTTAGAAGATCTTTCTATAAGTCTATAATATAACACTAAATTATTGTTGTATGTAAAGTAAATACGGTTTTTAAAATGTTTAAGAAACTTCATTTAAAATTAAATTAAAATGCAGGCCCCCCCCCCGGATCAGTGGCCAGGACCCGGGCAGTGTGAGTGCCACTGAAAATCAGCTTGCGTGCTGCCTTTGGCACACATGCCATAGGTTGCCTACCCCTGTTCTAGGAGGACACTGTGCTACATACCACTTGATCAGTGAGAGGGCAGATCTCCTTGTTGACTAGTTCATTGAAATATCTTCCTCATGCCAGTAGCACCTCCTCAGCCTAGTTCAGGTTTAACAACATATACGATAAATGCACAAACTGATAACTGGACATGCCAAACATATCTGATATTTTTTGTCCCTGTTTTCGTTGTTGAAGCTTGGTGAACTGGCTCTTAGGTAATAAACAACAAGAGCTACAATTGCCAATTCAAGAGGAGATGAAGGCAAAAATAAAAGTTTGGGCATGAGTAGCTGAGATGTTGTTTGATGCTGGAAATTTTTCACCAATGTGAAAAATAGGCAAAAGATCTGAACAGTGGACTCCTGACTTTGACACCGACTCACTGTGTCACTTTGGGCCCTTAAGATCTTTGTGCTTTAGTTTACAAATCTATGGATTCAAGATAAAACTGCTCACCCAATTTACAAGGGGTTGTGAAGATTAATTAATGTTTGTAAAGAGCTTTCAGATCCTCAGATAAAATTACAAAGCAGGTTTATTATCTTTATAAAAGGGAATTTCTTAGTTGGTGATCAGTGCCAGATGAACAATGAAAAACAAAGCCCATGCTGAGATAGCACAGGCAGTAGTTGCACAATCTCCTTCTATGTCATTCTTCAGAGAAGTCAGTCCTATTGAGAAGCGGTATCTCCAGAAATGAGGGTACAACGTTTTATGCTCATGAAATCCTTGGCTGCTCTTCTGAAACTACAAACAGTTAATTTTCTATAAGCTGGCTTGCAGGACATTTTAGAGAAGCCAGAAGCTGATATAGTTAAAGCAGGCCGAAAGGGCTAAAATGCAGTAAAAAATGTGTTGTAGCTATTTATTCTTATGTGAATGTACAGTGTTCAAACAATATATGCATTACTAAGGTCAAAGAGAGCTTTCCCAACTGACTTCAATGAGTACACACTCAAGGCCGTAATACACTTTGCAATCTCTGATATGCAAATAAAAGGCAGGATTCTGATATTCCTATGATTGCATTCACTCACTTTCATGAATTACCAGTTATTTCAAAATGTGAAATCACCAAGCAAACATAAAAATGCTTCAGCTAAAAAGCATTCAGGTAAGAAGTCCAACAAACTATACACTATACTCTAATGAAAACAACCCAGAAACAGAGACTCATGATAAACAAGATCCTATCTTTGGTGGCTCAAATAGCCTTTTTCTTCCGTCAGAGCGAATTGAGAACATCTACTAATCTGAGTTGCTTATTTAGACAAATCAGCTACATCTGAAAGGAGAAAAAATAATCACCAAGAGACATTAATTTAGTGTTAGTTTATTTAAAATTAACAATCAGACTTGATTCCAAGGGACCTTTGTGCTCGACTTGCCATGCTGCTTTTGTTAGCCTGGAGCTCTAGGGTTTCCAAGATGAAACTGATTAGGATTGACAAACTCTGTTTATGTTAAAAACCCAACAGGACATGAGTTTCTTAGATGGAAGACATACAATGTAACTTGATTGTAATCCTGCTGTTTCACACATTTTACAGGACATGATTTTAAAAGGCCTGCTGTATTCCCACTTCTTCAAACATTTTCCATGAGCACATTTATTGTTGAGGTGACTCATAATGAAAAGTTGTTTTATTTGTACAGTGGGTCCTACTACTGGAAATACACTTGGGTTAAATTAATATTAAAGGCAAAAAATTGCATGAATGTTATGTTAAAAATTTGCACAGCTAATCACAAAGAGTCTGGAATGCAAACGTTATGATTCCAGTAGCAACATTAGGTCAAGCTGTGTTGTACAATTCATGTGGTTTGGTATTTATGTTTATGTTATAAATGCTAATGTTGGGATTTTTAAAGGAGTTAAAATGCTGAAATCCATTTGAGATAGCACCTACCCACTTTAGTCTCTTTTGAAAATCCCAGAATAATGTATTAATCTATATATTGACTGGAATAATAGGAACAGCATATTGTACATTGTGCAATATGACCAAAATAAAGTTTCTGTTTGGACCTTACATTTTGCTTTTCCTGCCACTTGTAATTTTAAGTGCAGCTTGGATCCTGCTCAGGTGTACAACAAGGAGAGAAACTCCTTGCTTTCTTCATCCAGAGGCTAGAAATAATTGAAACCCCTGTATTCAGACAGCACAAGGACTCTGCAGGGCTAGCATTGCTTTCAAAGCTGGCCTATGCATAGAGGAGTGGAGGTAGCCAGTCTTGGAAGAGAAAACATTGCACAATCTGGAAGCCATTTGACCACCCCCGACTTGGACTAGAGATTGAATGGCACAATCCACCTCTTCAAATTGAATTACCCTTTGTAACATCAAAGAGTTTGCAGCACTCCAGGACTGCTGCACACCCGTTGATTTTTAGGGTGTTTTTTTTTTTTTAAAGCTTGAGCAAAATCTTTCTAATTTCAATCCTAATCAGAGACCAAACATGGGAAAATTCAGCCCAAAGAAGTGAGTATTTCCACAAATAGCATTTGTGCAAACAGTTATTATGGAAACTATTTCATAACTGTAACTATAACAGGCATGATCAGCACCTGCTATGATATCAAACACTGATGCTAATTCTCCTGTCTAATTATATTCCTATCAGGTGGCTCTGAGAAGAGAGTCCCACTGACTATAGTCATTATTCAGGATTTAGATATTAGATTAGTTCTTTCATCAGACAGATGAACAGGCAATAGCACCTCCCTTACACTGTCTGGCACTGTTATAAATCATGAATAATATAAATTATTAATTTATAAACCCCTTTGAACTGCAGGTTTCAAAAAGACTATTACACTGACAGAAAATTAAAGGTACTGAGAATTTATGATGTTGTAATGCAGCATTTCTTCATTACAATAATAACAACTGATCAACTTTCCTCCATTTTTCATGTCTCACATTTTTAATGCTTCAGATTGTGGGTTGCATGTTACAAATAATATTAACAATAGCAGCAAATAGGTAACATATGATGTATTGAAATATACTGCACATATGCAAGATTGGGATTTTTGCTTCAGCTGTTACATTTAACTTCCTTTTTCTGAACAGACACACACTAGACACCCACATAAACACCATCATTTTTAGTATCAAGTGCTACAGTTGTGCCTGGAACTTTATGAGAATGTATGAAAACAGGTCCCTGGACAAAAGTACTTCCAATTCAAGACCTTGATCCTTCAGTGAGACTCAGGAAAAGGACAGATTCACCTACAGTTGAACATCAGAGTTACAAACACCTCAGGAATAGAGGTTGTTCATAACTCTGGAATGTTTGTAACTCTGAACAAAATGTTATGTTTTTTCTTTCAAAAGTTTACAACTGAACATTGACTTAATACAGCTTTGAAACTTTACTATGCAGAAGAAAAATGCATACTTCTGGTTCCAAGTGAGGGGTGTGTGTGGTTGACCAATCAGTTCATAACTCTGATGTTTGTAACTTGGAGGTTCTACTGTATTTGTAGGATTGGAGCCCAAGTCATAACAGAGCAAAAGAAGGTAAATGATCAGGTTGAGGAGGAGATGAGTGAGGGTTGCAAAAGAAAAAAGTCATAGGGCTGATTCCGATCTTGCTGACACTGATGCAAATATTGACATCAGTGGAATTAATTCTGATTTGCACCAATGTGAGGTTGGAATAAGACCCCTCAAAATGTATATAGCAACCTGCATCTCTATCTTTTTCTATCTGCCCTCAGCCTCCTTTTTGATTTTGGGACAATAAGGTCAAGCATCAGAAAAGGAATAGATGGCACAGGAGTGTAAGTAGCAAACAGCCATATACCTGACATACACAGTTTATTAGCATTCCGTCAAAAGTTACATGAAATATCAAGTTATTTTAAGTCTTTATAAGGTACAGTACAGTAGGTACCAGAATTTAACTAAAAATGCACTTGGTCTAAAGCAAATTTAGGTTAAAGAAAAATATATTTTAAAAATCACAATTTGTTTTACAGTTATTAATCCTTTTGTCTTTGTGAATTATGCATATGGTTTTCTAACATACTCCAGAGTGGCCTCTCAAATTCAGGTAATAAAATATAAGGACATGCCTAATGTTACCATTTTTTGGGATGTAACTGGAAAATTATTCATCAGTGAAACTGCTCCCTTACTATGAACTACACAAGTGCTAATGCACATCCTATAAGAAAAACAGTGTTGTATTTGAAGTACTAACCCTCTGCCTGAAATGTGGTAGTAAACATGCAATTCTGCACAAAGATTAAGGGAAAAATATTGCCCTAAATAACTTTAGCTAAAGGAAACGTTAAATGTAGGTTAATGTCACTAAGACTGAGTCCACTTACCAAGCTTCTGAAGTATAACATCAAATAAAATCCACCATTAATACAGATTTATAGCTAGATAATTGAGAGGTAGAGTGCACATTTTCAAAATTATGACTGCAGAGTTTTGTCCATAATGCTTGTCATTCACAGGAGATACATATTTTTATGGCGCACATTTGAGGATCAAATCTTGTTGCTTGTGAAGTAACGAGAAATTGACCATTTCCTTCAACCAGAACAGGCTCTGACCACTAAAGAGGGAAGGTTTGATTCCCCACTTTGTTATACCAGTTTTATGCTGGTTTAATGGCACTGAAGTCAATGGATTTACAGCAGCATAAAACTATGGTGTAACAGAGTGGTAAGTCAGGCACCAAAAATAATATGCTCCATTAAGCTACAAATTTAGCAAGAAAGATAGTTCTAAAAATGGTACCATTTAATGGAGTTGGGTAATATTGCTGGTGAAATCTTAAGGTCTGAGTTTACAACTTAAGTGGGATTCAATATAGTTGAGGGTGCTTGGTATCCCTGAGGATTGGGCCATTAGTGTTTGTATTTGCTGACACTGTAGTTCTTCAGAAACATCTAGGGAAGAGTATGGGCCTAATTTATTGCATTCATAGGAAACATTACACTTACATTGTCCTACATTTTCAGGTAGTCTGTCACTTGCTAAACATCTGAAAGGAAAACACATATGTGGAACCCCAGGCACATTTGAAGATGAAGAGTACTCAAACATGAAAGTGAAATAAAGTATCAGACTGCTTTTGATAAAGAATAGTATAATGCAGTGAAAACAGCTAAGAAGTACGGTTACCCTGCAGTGAGGGATTTGAAGAATCTGCAGCATCCTACAGGGATCAAGGAAGTCTGCATTACTATACACTAGCTTAGGTAGGTCCAACGAGAAATGCTCTAGGTTTTCATCTTTCTAAATGTCAATATAAAGGATGAAAATGATCAAACCAAACAGTGACATTGTTTAGATAGTAACAAAGTAAAGTGCAAACTTGTTATCTCCTAGAGTTGGTTTCATCCTGTTTGTCCTTTATTTCTTTTAGAAATTTGCTATTAGGTCATTTAAATTATAAGCAGTTTTAAAGTTGAAAATGTTATTCAGTAAATATTTTAGTTTAAAACTATATTGGAATACTGCACTTAATAGTGGATTTTTAAAATTAGGTGCTTCATAACTAATATGATCTGGTTAAGAACTGGATTTGCCCTAAGCTTACCAGCTGTTCCATGCAGACATTGTTCTTTGCCTGGGAAGAATTCTATTGAAGTTAATGGGGTTGCACGAGTGCGTAGTCCAGCAGGCATGATCAGAGCCACGCTCAGCAAAAATTACCTGGGTCAGCTTGTCTGCCCAAATAGCTACAATTGTCTCAATTTTTCCTTTATTAGCATCAAGGAATTTTATTACTGGTGCAGGTATTTATCATTCTGTGAAGAAAACTCAATCTGTTACATTTAGTGCAAATTATTGAAAATATCATATCCACATTCTAGTATATTAACTGGAACTGATACTTTTCTATAAACTATCAATACTGTCCAGCTAAAGTACGGGCTCCCATTTTGTCAAACTACAGAAGCACAAGATTTCAAATGACAGAAATGCTAACACACTTGTTGTATGACTGATAAAGGAATGTCAACATCCCAACATGCATTCACAAGTGGAGACTGTGTGCGGGCAAATCCATGTGTGTGCATTAAGGGGTTTGGGGGTCTGTAGCAGGGTGCTGGTGCAAAGGCACCTAATTAGCCCCTGCTCAGCCAGCCCCAATCAGGAGAAATAGATTGGGGCTGGGGAGAAGTCTGGTGCCTGGCCTCTGGAACTGGCTGCACCTGTGGGCCTGCTGGTAGAAGAGCTATAAAGGCTGGCTGGCAGCCAGTGCAAAGGGGGAATGGCCAGGGAAGGGACAGTCTCCAGGCTGAAGGGAGACTCCCTGTAAAAGAGGAGATAGGAAGACCCTGTTTGTTTGTAAATAGTATTGCTGGTGGTGGGAACTGTATGTAAATAAAAGCCACGGGTGCTGCAGCAAGAAAAGCCTCACAGTGCTTTATTGAGGGAGCACAAAGCTCAGCAGGGGGGCAGCCCAGGAAAGGACCTGGTTACAGGGTCTGAAAAAGTTTGGGCATCTATTTGAAAATCTGAGGCAGAAAAATTACCTGCCAATTTCTCCTGTTGACAACATCAAAAGGAATGTGAAATATGTTATAAAGACAATTGATACACAGCAAATACTGGAAATTCCTCCAAAATACTTCCTTTTTTTCCTCAGTAGTTTTCTACAGAAGTGTTTCCTGGCTCAAAGGAGGGTGAAGGGTGAAAGAAAACTAGAATGAAGACAATTTTACTAATAAAGTTTCTTTACACTATCTGTTGACAGACAAGACTTACTTCTCTCAAATCTCAGACTGATAAGTAAGGCTTACTTCAATAATATATTCTCTAAAAGACAGAGTCCTAATGGGAATACTATACAAAAACGTTTGGCAAACATATCTACTGTTTGGCAGATATTCAAAATCATACTTGAAGATGTTTGGATCACTTCTTCCTCCAGAGCAAATTTTTGCAGAAAAAAGCAGAACAAAATTACTTACTTTATGTTTAGATTTGCTTTTTTCCCACTGAACCAGAACAATTTTTTAAATACTGCATAACATAAATATATGACAGCTATCTATTTTAAAAAAGAAAAGAAATTGGGCTTATCAAACGCATATGCTTTTTCCCTAGTGTAGATCAATATGATTTAAAACTAAGGTTTGTATTTCAAGTGCACATACATCACATCAAAAACGTTAAGGCTGCAAGATATAGCAAGTTTCATTATAATTCCATTTTACTTGAGCATAACTCCCAAAAAATTCTCTTCCTGAAGGTCAAAACAACAGACTGGACTTCTACATAGATTGCTTCCGTCGACATGTACAGGCTGAAATTGTAGAAAAGCAGCATCACTTGCCCCATAACCTCAGCCATGCTGAACACAGTGCCATCCACAGCCTTAGAAACAACTCTGACATCATAATCAAAAAGGCTGACAAAGAAGGTGCTGTCATCATCAATATGAACAAGAGGCTGCTAGGCAGTTCTCTAACTCCACATTCTACATGCCATTATCCTCTGATCCCACTGAGGATTACCAAAAGAAACTACACCATCTGCTCAAGAAACTCCCTGAAAAGGTACAGGAACAGATCCGTACAGACACATGCCTAGAACCCCAACCAGGGGTATTCTATTTGCTACTCAAGATCCATAAACCTGAAAATCCTGGAGGCCCCATCATCTCAGGCATTGGCACCCTCAGAAGGATTGTCTGGCTATGTGGACTCTCTCCTTAGGCCCTACGCTACCAGCACTCCCAGTAGGGCCGGCTTTAGGTTTTTTGCCACCCTAAGCTCTGAGAGTGCAACTGTCCAAGCAAAAAACAAAAGAAAAGCAAAACAAAACAAAAACCTTTACTAAAGGATGCAAAGGTTCATTACTACTACACATATCCTTACAAGCACTGTCCCATGGCAGTGAGTATGAGGTTAACTCTGGCAGATGTGAGAGAATGTTTAGCCAGCCATAGCCATAACAGCTAAAGATGCAGGGATTGACCCATAAGAAATATGGCTATCTTAATTCAATTTAGTGAATTAACTTTTGTGCATAACAACCTTGTTGTTTTCACACAGTGAATCTCCTGTATGACAGCAATAGGGAACACTACTTCATTGGCTATATCCCCCCTTCTGTTTGTGATCATTTTCCAGTTTTGCCATGTGGCTTTCACATACAATCTATCCTCTCAGCTCATACAATGTCAGTTATTATACCCTTATTGAATTTTCCCATACTCCATGAGCAGTCCCATTGATTTTAATGGAACAGCTTGAGTAGTAAGGTAGTACTGAATGTAAGTGGCAAAATCTGGTTAGAGAAAAACATAAGAAGGACATTGCCAAGAGATACAAACATGTATTGACCCAAAACAAAACTGAAGAACACCATAAACATATCTGCCTTAACACAGGACACTGAAATGTAGAATATTTAACAAGCTGACTACAATCTGACAAGAGAGAGGCAGCCCTTTAAGAGATGTGCACCACAGGCTAAAATAGAGCCATAGCTAATTAAGAAGAACCTGTGTACCATGCAGCTAAATGTTACATATCAACTAGTATAGCATTTTTCAAAGTTTGGGTTGTGACCCAGTACTGCATTGCGGCATGTAAGGCACTGGGTCCCATCTGGTCAGCACTGTCAACCGAGACGTTAAAAGTCCCCTCGGCGGTGCTGCCCGGCTAAGGCAGGCTAGTGCCTACCTGTTCCGACATTGCACTGCCCTCCGGAAGTGGCCAGCAGTGGGTCCAGCTTCTAGACAGGGAGGCAACGGGGCTCCGCATGCTGCCCCCATCCCGAGCACCAGCTCCGCACTCCCATTGGCCGGGGAGAAGGGGAGCATTGCTTGTGTGCCTCTGCCTAGAAGCTGGACCTGCTGCTGGCGGACAGGTGGGAAGCCTGCCTCTGCACCCCAGCTGCACCGCTGACTGGGAGCTGCCGGAAGTAAGTCCACGCCCCAACTCCCTGCCCCAGCCCTGAGCCCCCCCCAACCCAGAACCTCTTCCTGCACCCCAAACTCCTCATTCCTAGCTCCACTCCAGAGCCTGCACCCAGAGCCCTGCCCGCATCCCAACCCCCTGCCCCAGCCCTGAGTCCCTCCAAACCCCTCATCCCCGGCTCCACCCCAGAGCCTGCACCGAGCCCTGATCCCCTCCCTCGTCCCAATCCCCTACCCCAGCCCTGAGCCCCTCCGCACTCCAAACCCCTCATCCCTGCCCTTCTCCAGAGCCTGCACTCCCAGCCCAGAGCCCTGACCCCCTCCCGCATCCCAACCCCCTGCCCCAGCCCAGAGCCCACTCCCACATCCCAAACCCCTCATCCCCAGCTCTGTTGCGTCGCGAGCATCAACAATTTTCTTCAACTGGGTCCCCAGAAAAAAAGTTTGAAAACCACTGAACTAGCAGATGAAAGCCTGTGCTGTTGCATGGGCATGGCAGTTGGGCCTGGTAATCCACCATTTGTGCTCAGTATCTGATTGATTTTTCCTCAGGGTTCTCCTTGTTTTAGCTCTCTGGATATGTCTACACTGCAATTTGATGCCTGTGACAGCTGATTCAGGCTCCAGCCCAAATGTCTACACCATATTTAAACAGCCTCTTGGTCTGAGTCATCTGGCACAGGCCAGCCGCAGGTGTCTAACTGCAGTGTAGACATACCCTCTGGGGCCAGTGAGGACAGCTTTCTTTCTTGGAATTGCATGGGGTCAAAGCTTAGAGTGGTACTGGTATGGGTGCCACCATGTACTAGACGTATGGGAACTGTTTTCACTTGTACTCAATTCTGTACGGCTTGGAATCAGATTATTTCAGTAGTTGTAGCAGGTCTTCACATCAGCATGCCTATATACCCTTTCACCGAACACTGTATCAGGAAAGACTCACAAAATACCACAGAGGTGAACACACAAACCCAACACAAAGCAGTGAGTATTATTGAACAGAAAATCCTATAGAGGGGTGGTAAGGCCATGCCTGTAGGTAGGCTGGGGCTTGTTTCTCCTTGGGCTGTGCTGTAGTGAGCAATGTTGCTGTTTGTACATGTTCCCCTAAGTTAATGCACAGGACTGCCCCCTGGCTGGAAGCACAACCACCATTTTGTTACCCCACATTGGTGTTACTCCCACCTTCCCTGATCAGCTATCACATTCCAACTTCCTTTGGATGATGAAATTCCATCTGGTCCTCACAGGGCCCAGTGATGATTGAACCAGGCAACATTCTGAGCAAACAGAGCTCTGAGCTATGCGTGTAGCTGTTTCCATCACTTCATAATGACTCGGACATTCTAGACTTCAGAGTGATATACAGACAGAGGGACAGTCCTGGAAGATTTGTGCAGGCATCAAATGAGTGATATGTGCCGCTGTGAAGGGATGTGTGTGTTTGGGGTTATTGTGTATGGTGACTGTGTTGTTGTATAGATGGTTTAGAAGAACTTTGGGAAAGGGGCCAAGTAATCCACCATGTGTATGGTCTCCCTCATACAAAGTGTTGAACAGTTGCATGCAAATTAGCTGTACAGTAAGGGTGTGATTGGTACTTTTGATAGCGCAATGGTCTAGGACTCTGCATGGAATGGATACATGCCTTACTACTGTAGCTACCCACTGCCTGGGTGTAATTCATCAAGTCAAATTGACTGAGAACTTAAAACCCAGCCAATAACAGACCATGAAACCCAATGATGATTCCATCTGGTGATATTTTGAACAAAAAGAGCCCTCAACCTTGCTTACAGCTGTTTTCAACTGTTTCACACTGACTCAACAGTCGCTCTAGGCTTCAGACTGACACACAGAGTGACAATTCTGGAATTTATTGTACAGATCAAGTTACTAGGAAAGGAGCAATGTTTGCAGAAAAGAAATATATTAAAATTATGGCATCATTTGAATTCTTAGGTTTTTTATTTAATTTGTTGTTTTGGGAAGCCCTACATTATTATTATTATTTTAAATGCCAGGATATTTTGCAGCAAGTTCCAAGAATGACATTTGTTTTGGGGACTGAGGCAGGGGGAATGCTTCCATCAGCCTTTAACAGTAAATGATAAATCCAGTGCTGTCATCAGATTTGCTATACCTGGCAAAGTGTAGATTAATAATACTTTGATAAAGAAAAAGGTTTCCTATTCCAATAATAACAAAATCAGTGAGCTTGTTGAAAGGAAAAGCCTGGCAAATGCGACGGGTTACACAGATGCTCCCTAAAGAGTCTCTCCCCAAACAGTTGTATTCGCCCATCATAAAAGTAATCTTACATTGAGAGTAACTCCTAGTTTTATTATCCTAAAAATATACATATTCTAGTCTCTCTATTCTATCTAAAACAAACCAAAATTATTTAGCAAAGACAAGAGTACATTCTCTCCCCCGCCTTAATTGAAGCTGAATGCCATTAAGAACGCCCAACAGTACCGCAATGTGTGCCAAACTTGAATTTTTGTAAGCATCGTTTGAGTTCTAAAGGCTACAGTAAGTGATGGGAACACAATCGTCTTGGGAATATACAAATAACTTTTAAAAAAGCTCATAAATCTGGCTTTCATGCCTTAGTTTTCAACAGCTTCATGAAATATGTCAAAGCTTGAACACAGTAGGTTCTTTTTTCTTCAAATTTCTTAGGCTTGACTTTTTTCAATCTTTTTTGATATGCTTCAGTGAAACAAATAGAAAGGATGTTGCTTTTAAAAAAATCAGGCATCAGCAAAATTACTTTAAAAAGTTTAGCTTTGTTCTTTTCAGTTATAGTAAAAGAGATTAACATGTACCCATTTAAGTACGACAGCTTAAAATAGTCTCTCAATATTTTTTAACATTGTAAAAACACCTCTGTCTAAGAAATGATGCACTTTAAAACCACAATACATTATCTTATGATGAAACAACAGTAATTGGTACCGATACACATAATTTTGTAATGCAAAGCTCAGAGATCTCATATTAACACTAAAAAAGTAATTATCATGCACCAATTCTGTAAAATAGTTTATGAAGAAAAAAGCTTTTAATCATGCAACTCTCTTTTCACTTGCATTAAAATGAAACCACTTAGGGCAAGGTACACACCATTTTCAAAGTACCAACGATGGGGCCAGCTAAAATTGGAGCAAATGTGCACTAATAGTAAAATCTTTAAAGCCATTCCAAAACTAACAGTGCAAAATTGTTGAAGTATATTAGCTGATATATCATTCAACTGGATGTGACTGCTGTGGAATAGATCCTTACTGCAACAATTAACATAGGAAATATAGGACACAATAAGTTACCTGCCTTCCAGGAGCTCCTGATGGCCCTACTACTATGAATATTTCTGGTCCAAGGTTTTTATGACCATCATTTCATGGCAGAAAATTTTATTTGTGGGTAATGCCATCTCTCCCGGTGTGTCCACTTAAACTATTGCGACTGATTAAGGGAGAGAAATCTCACAGGAGATATAGCACACAGAGTGTGTGGAGTCATTCAGTCCTGCCCTTGACATAGTAGTAGTTGCAGCTTCAAGCACACACCCTGCCATAGTAAAACATGGTTCTGTTTTAAAAACATTTAGTCGTATGCGTTTTAACTAACGTGTTAAATGACAGTCACTTCAAAAAGATAGGGATTCCATGATAGCTGCTGTAGCAGCTCTTCCTTCACAGGCAGTTTAAAATGATCTTCTGTTTGAAGTTTATCTATCTACTACTGTTATAACCCTTAGAGTGATTATAAATGAAAAAGTACAGAAGTAGTATTTTTCAGTTTGCTTACTGTGTGCTTTGAGCACACTTTGGGTTGGCCTTTCATTCAGCAAAGGAGAGAAAATCCTGGAAAAATAGACAAGAGAGGTTCTAATGCCACAGACATTGGTAGGGAGGCTTAGGGTGAAATCATAGTACCTGAAACTACTTTTACCCCATTTTTAAACTTAATAGATTTCCAGTTGACAGTGTCCCTTTAAAAGATTTGTTTTAACAAAAGAAAACCACATCCCAAAAAATCCACCCCAAAACACAAAACCAAAAAGAAAGGATATGGTCTATGGCCAATGATTTTCTTCTTAAAGCAATCATTTTCAAAGTCTCTGATTTCAGAAACTGCCACCCCCCATCTTGTGGTTTGGTACACAGTTAGCAGTTAACAGAAATCATTTTTGTTTGCCAAGATTACTTCACACTCCTGTGCTTTCTGTTAAAGAGCTGGTGACCTTACAGGAACCTGAAGCAAAGCAAGGGAACTGCGCTCTTCACACTACTTTAACTATCAGTGATCACATCAGATGCTGAAGGGAAAACAGAAGTTTGAAGTGGTCTTGGCAGGTATTTAGAGTAAAAGGAGGAAACAATTTTCAAAATGTTTTCTTTGCAAAAATATTTGTCATTTTAAAATATAACAACTACTGTTTTGGGATCTCAAACATTTTTAGTTTTTTTTTTTTTATTAAAGTGTTTTCATTCACCTTTAAAAGATACTGGAGCATATTGTGCATTCTGAGACAGTATTATTGATATTACTTATTTTCTGCTTAACTAAGAGTTTCCCTGTAGTTTTAAATAAAAAGTGGAGCAATGTTCATTTAAGTTACATGATGTCTATATTCACCCCTGCAGGATTTGCTGCAGGAAAAAAAAGGCTTGGCTTCTAGATAAGACTATCATTGTGCATGACTCTAACATATAAGGACACGGAGAAGGCACAGATCAAGATAGTCTATTTACTGTAAATGTATTTTAAGATTTTTCTGTAGATATATTGGAAAAGTTGCTTTACATTTGAAATAAAGCTGCAAAGCTTTTGCTTTTTTTTTTATATATATAAAGGTAAGCTGGTATGATATGGCTAAACATGGAGAACTGAGCAGTCCTTATATGATAGTGTTGGTGGCATTTCAGAGTTGTTGGATGAAGCTTGCGGTGCCAGTTGCTGACTCTTCCCTCTAGGAGTGCTCCTTTCTAGGTTCCTTTCTCATTTCCTTACTTTTCCTTTGGGGGTATTTTGTTAATCAGGTGGACTAGGTGTTCTCATATTTTAAGGACTATGCAGGACAGAGAGATCCAAAGTTCTTTTTTTACAGCTCCATTGCAGCTAATGCATTTTAGTGAGAGTAGAAAGCCTTTTCAGTAGGTGGTTAATGGCATAAACAAGCAAATGGAGATTAAAGACCGCAGAGGTACCAAGCCAATACTGTACATAAATTATGAACAGCTGGATATTGGAGTCAGGTGAGGGATAAGTAAAGGCAGAAAATACTTTAAAACACAGAAATAAGATGGGGCTTCACGCAAGCCTATTAGAGATGTTTTTCACAGCCAACTGACTGGGTCACTCAGAGAAGAATAGACCTGAAGAACATATAAGTTAACTAAATTCTCATTAGAAGATGTTCCACATATAGTTTCCATTTATTTATTTTAAAATGATGGCTGCGGTCTTTGTCCACCCCAAAATTCCCATTGAGTTCAGTGGGAATTTTGGTGGACATAACAGGAATTCAGAGTCAATATAATACAGACCAAATGAGATATGGAGGGCAATGTTGACTACTTTACACAGGAAGATACTCAGAATTACTAACATGAGGACAAACCCTGAAGCCATTGTGAATTCTGTATATGTCGGGGAATTATCATTACAAGACGTAGCTGTTCTGTCTTCATATGTAGGCTGAGAGGATCTATATTCAAAAGTCCAGGCTGGTTAGAAGACTGAAAAAAGGCATTTCCTTTTGTAACTAGATAGCACTGAGATAATAGTTCCAGAAGCATGAAAGGAAGTTCTTTTTAAAACTTAACTACTGATGGAAGCAGTGGCCCTTTGGTCACTGCTGTGCACTGTCCAACACCCATGCTCACTTTTGTGCTCCTAGACTTATATTTGCTCTGAGTGCCGCAGAAGCAGCATACTCAGCCTGTGAATTGAGGGAAGGAGAGAGCACTCTGCATAGACCTCTGTGGCTAAGCAAAGTAGTTGTATCGATGGGATTTAAAGAGAGCTCAATAAAGCCCTTCTTACTTGTAGAACACCAGTGTTATACATCAGAGGGGTACCCGGGTTAGTCTGGATCTGTAAAAGCAGCAAAGAGTCCTGTGGCACCTTATAGACTAACAGACTTATTGGAGCATGAGCTTTCGTGAGTATTCACCCATGAAAGCTCATGCTCCAATAAGTCTGTTAGTCTATAAGGTGCCACAGGACTCTTTGCTGCTTTTACAGTGTTCTACAGAGCTTTGAGGGAAGGGGAAAAGTAAAATCTTCCACTGAGGTCTGCTATTGTAGAACAAATCATTCTAAATTAAAAATAAATATGCCCGAAATTAAATGAAAGTGGCTATTTTATCTATTACTACAATGCAAGAGCTGAAAATTATGCCTGATTGGTACAAAAATTAAGAACAGCTGTATATAATAATTCAGGTAAAGGGTGAATAAAGGGAGAAAAAAAATAACATTTTTATTAACTGTGCTTTTTAAATATTACTTTTAAAGGTAGATGCAATAGATCATTTATATCCATTAAAAGCTGAACATATTCATTCATAAACAATGCTTTTGTGCCAACATGACATACTCACAAACATATGTATATCAGGATGACATAGACAGACACCTGTTTTATTCAGTTGTTTAATCAGGCTTGCTAGCAGACACGAGAATTTTATACATAATCTAAAATTGAATCTGTATGTAATTTCCTTCCCCTTTTAAACTGAAGATTCAAAGCAAATCAAGGGGAAACCTACTATGAGACTACTTCCAACAACAGATGACTCAACTAGCACCTGAGAATTTGTTGTACTTGTATGTACTGGAGCTCTGAACTTCCTGTTTCAATAAAATACCAAACAAGTTGTGTTTCCTTTACAAATATGCTCTTACATCAAGTCCTGTTCCTATAATTTCAGTTTTTGTCTGCATTCCAACATTTTTTTTGGCAAATGCAGAAACATTCTAATTAAAGAGTGGAGAAAAACAAGCAGCATTCATCACAGAGCAAATGTCTGAAAGATCATTTTGCTGGTTAATTCTTTCATTCACTTTAAGTTGGCTTTAAAGAGCTTGATTTCATTTTGGCATATGCTAGTTCTAAACCAAACACAGGTAATATCTTTTGATGAGGTCCTATTAGTATAAAAAATGGAAAGTGATTAACAATTCTCTTACTAAAATTCTAATGGCATACGAAACAGAATGCTTTCTGTGTGAAATGGATCAAAGGCATTTTGGGGAAGATGGCATTGTACTTTTAAATATCATACTGTTCTGTATAGGTAATTTTATATATCTCACCCAATTAAACCATTTAACACAATTAAATATAATTTGAAAATTATAATTCCCATCCTAATTGGAAGTGATCACTGTTTTTGTCTCAACATGTTCTAGTTGATCAAAGTAATAAGGATCTTTTTATTGTTCTTACCCTTTCTTCCATATTAACAGTTTACATTAACATTAAGAATCCAGATAAAAACGCTCTTTCAGCTTGATTTAGAGCTATTATGAGAAAGGCAACCTCCCAAGTAGAGTTAAATTGCAGATTGGCAAATAACCAGACCATTATGCTGTAGTGATGTAAGTACAATACAAGCCCTATGCATTAGTTTCTTTCCTTAATTTTATTGGTATCACTTAGTTATAACAAGCACAGTACCAAGACCTTTGTCTGAGCAACATTTTTTTCATTTTCTTTTCTAGAATCAATACACTGCGCAGAGTGATAGTCACTTCTGTCAACTAGCGTCTGTTTAGAAGCCACCTGAAAACAAAGCTGAGAAAAATGTGCAAACGTCCTTGTTTTAGAATCTACATCAGTGATAAAACTAGAAATGTGTTAGTAACCTACATTGTTTGCTCTTTTAAATAGCTAATTGACCAGTACTAAAACTAAGGTCAAAAATTAAATTATAACAGAAGCTTAAAATGACATTATAATATACTTCTCCAAAATGGAATGCCTAAGTTAAAGGTGTTTATTTACATTTTATATACCATCGTGAGAGACACGGCTCCTATTTTTCCGAAAACTCTGGGATAATTTGTCAGTCAAATGTAGATAGAATCACTACCCACCTTGTCAGAATTGTGTTCAGTTCTGTAGGTGGAAGTATTAGATACCTTCAAAGAGTTCTGTACCACTGTGGTATGCCACTGTTGGCTAGTCCTATGCCAGTATTGGCTGGTCAAGGCCAATAGAGAATTCTGAGAGAAATAGCCAACACTACCTCTCTTAGGGGGACATTTGTCATACCTTGAACATGTGATGTTTGATCAGTCAATAAGAATCCAAAACTTGCCATAAATGATCTCACTTCTCCTCAGTCTCAAACTGTTAAGAAAGTGGTAGCAAATTGACTAAGATATCATGCCTCAAATAATGGGACATCCCCTATCAATATGGTGGGATACTGATTTAATACTGATCATAAGAATGGCCATACTGGGAGTCAGATCAAAGGTCCATCAAGCCCAGTATCCTGTCCTCTGACAGTGGTCAATGGCAGGTGCCCCAAAGGGAATGAACAGACAGGTTATCATCAAGTGATCCATGCCGTGTCACCCAATCCCAGCTTCTGGCAAACAGAGGCTAGGGACACAATTCCTGCCCATCCTGGCTAATAGCCATTGATGGAACTATCTTCCATGAATCTATCTAGCTCCCTTTTGAACCCCGTTATAGTATTGGCCTTTACAACACTCTCTGGCAAGGAGTGCCAGAGGCTGACAATGCGTTGCGTGAAAAAATACTTTCTTGTGTTTGTTTTAAACCTGCTACCTATTAATTTCATTTGGTGGCCCCTTGTTCTTGTATTAAGATAAGGAGTAAATAACACTTCCTTATTTACTTTCTCTATACCACTCATGATTTTACAGACCTCTATCATATCCCACCTTAGTTGCCTCTTTTCCAAGCTGAAGAGTCCCAGTCTTATTAATCTCTCCTCATACGGAAGCCATTCGATACCCCTAATCATTTTTGTTGCTTTTCTGAACCTTTTCTAATTCCAGTATATATTTTTTGGCATGGGGTGACCACATCTGCATGCAGTATTCAAGGTTTGGGCATACCATGAATTTATATAGAGGCAATATGATATTTTCTGTTTTATTATCTATCCCTTTCTTCATGATTCCCAACATTCTGTTCGCTTTTTTGACTGCCGCTGCACATTAAGGCCTGGTCTACACTACGGGGGGGGGAGGGGTGTCGAACTAAGGTACGCGACTTCAGCTACGCGAATAGCGTAGCTGAAGTCGAACTACCTTAGTTCGAATTTCCTACCTGTCCAGATGCTGCGGGATCGAACTCCGTGGCTCCCCCGTCGACTCCGCCACCGCTGTTCGCGGTGGTGGAGTTCTGGAGTCGACGGGAGCGCGTTCGGAGTTCGAACTATCGTGTCTAATCTAGACGCGATAGTTCGAACTCCGAGAAGTCGAACTCTCCGTGTTGACCTGGCGGGTAAGTATGGACCTACCCTAAGTGGATGATTTCAGAGAACTGTCCACAATGACTCCAAGATCTCTTTCTTGAGTGGTAACAGCTAATTTAGACTCTATCATTGTATATGTAGAGTTAGCATTATGTTTTCCAGTGTGCATTACTTTGCATTTATCAACATTAAATTTCATCTGCCATTTTGTTGCCCAGTCACCCAGTTTTGTGAGATCCTTTTGTAGCTCTTTGCAGTCTGCCTGGGACTTAACTATCTTGAGTAGTTTTGTATCATCTGCAAATTTTGTTACCTCACTGTTTACCCCTTTTTCCAGATTGTTAATGAATATGTTAAATAGGACTGGGCCTAGTACAGAACCTGGGAGACACCACTATTTACCTCTCTCCATTCTGAAAATTGATAATTTATTCCTATCCTTTGTTTCCTATCTTTTAACCAGTTACCAATCCATGAGAGAACCTTCCCTCTTATCTCAGGATTGCTTATTTTGCTTAAGAGCCTTTGGTGAGGGACCTTGTCAAAGGCTTTCTGAAAATCTAAATACGCTATATCCATTGGATCTCCTTTGTCCACATGCTCGTTGACCCTCTCAAAGAATTCTAGTAGATTGGTGAGGCATGATTTCCCTTTACAAAAACCATGTTGACTATTTCCCAACAAATTATGTTCATCTATGTATCTGACAAATTTGTTCTTTACAATAGTTTCAACCAATTTGCCCGGTACTGAAGTGAGGCTTACTGGCCTGTAGTTGCCAGTGTCACCTCTAGAGCCCTTTTTAAAAATTGGCGTCACATTAGCTATCCTCTAGTCATTTGGTACAGAAGCTGATTTAAATGATAGGTTACAGATGACAGTTAGTAGTCTTGCAATTTCACATTTGAGTTCCTTCAGAGCTCTTGGGTGAATACCATCAGGTCGTGGAGACTTATTACTGTTTAGTTTATCAATTTGTTCCAAAACCTCCTCTAATGACACCTCAATTTGGGACAGTTCCTCAGATCTGTCACCCAAAAAGAATGGCTCAGGTTTGGGAATCTCCCTCACATCCTCAAGAGTGAAGACTGATTCAGAGAGAAGAAGAAGAAGAAAGAAAAGCCTCTATACCACCAGTACCACCTCTGTGGACTCCAAAGGTGTTGCTCAAAGGTCTCCTATCCAAGTACTGACTGACAACTGACCCAGTCCAATCTACATAGAGAGATCAAATAGGATCACAGCACATGTTGGTACAGCTGCAGGAAACTATAACAATGTCACATTTATTTACTAATTACTGTCTGCTTGGTGATGAAAATTCAATAGAACAGACCAGCAACCAAACAAAACCACCTATCAGTAACGTGCAGTTTTGTTATTTTATGATTCTCACTAGCTAGAACTAACTCAGCTATAAAAGCTATGCAGATTCAAACACAATTTTGCTTTTTTGAAGTGCATAAACAGTATTTCATCATACACTGTAACCCTTGTAAAATAAATATATACATAAATGATCTGTATTATCAACACTGTGTAGTTGCTTATCAGTTGAGTTATGTGAACATCAGCTGACATGGTTTTGTGCAAACTTTTGTGGGTTTTTTATCCACATGGGTTTTCATCTCTTGAATTTCATGTTAGAGTAGACCCAGAATCTCAAAGACTAACACTCAACAAGAGTGGCAGAGTTTAACCTGATTCTAAACCAGAAATCCCAACCCCACCACATAAAACTTGTCCAGGTTAATCAAGAAAACCTTTTGGCACAGCTATCCCAAATTTAAGGTTGGTAAAGAAACTGCTTGTTTTGGGGTTGCAGTATAAAAGTTCAGCACCATTTCAGTTTTCAATTTCTACAATGATTTTTTAATGCTTCTTCCTTTTGATGTTACTAGTTTTAAAATAAAAAGGGCCATTTACCCTAAGGCCTAGGTGCCCCAAAATAAGTTACAAAACGAAAAGAAACTAACTTAGTAGCTAACCCCACAACAAAACAATATAATGCAATCCCTTTCAGATTGCCCCTCCCGCAGGCAAACATAACTCCCACTAAACTTCTCATTCTGGAATAGCTTGAGAGAACAGACATGCCTTGCAGGATGAAGCACTGAAAGTCAATATAACTGTGTATTTCTGACCAGTGGGGAGGGAGGAACTAGTTCCACAGTTAAGGGCCCCCCATGGAAAATGTTCTACTGCCAATCCCCTCTCTTTTTAAACTGAGTGGGATCCAGTTTGAGTGTTTCCTCTGATTGCGTTTGTGTCAGCAGGACAAGGGAAGAGGGCCAGAACGGGTTCTTCAGGCAAGAAGATACCAAGACATTTAGGTTAGATGCACTCTATTAGAAATAAAATGGAACTATGTTTTCATCTTCATTATCTTGTAAGCTGCTTGGGACATAGACTGTCTCTTTGTTCTGTGTTTGTACAGTGCCTAGCACAATAGAAACTGGTCACGAGCAACTTAAGGCACGTTGCGCATATGCTAAGATGACTAGTGTTACAGTAATACAAATATAACATGACAATATTTTTGTATATAAACTAGTACAATGGAGCCTTGCTCTTGCTTAGAGCCTCTGGGAGCTTTTTTAATATAAATATTAAAAATAATATTTTCAAACATTGCTAATTTAGATGCTCTGGTAAATAGTTCTGATGATAAATAACTTCAGTATACAGCACATAAATCATCATAAGAACTTGATAATTGATCAAGTTCTTGTCTTTGGAAAAGCCTGAAAGGTCTACAACAGAATCTCCTCATCACATAATAAATCAAATGTGTTATGGACAAGAATAGAAACTTTTATATATACAATAAGTCAAATAAAATCCAAAACAAATACATTCAAGCTGGAGCTCTGGTTTGCAGCTACCTTATGAAAACATTTTCAAATGAGGGAGGGAGTGTTTTCCAGTGGTTGGAGCAGGGGGTTGGGAGTCAGGAACCCAAGGTGCTATTCACAGTGTTTGCTTTACATCAGAGGAAATGGACCTTCCCAGGGCAGAATATGGACCAAAATGCTTATATTTTATTTTTAAAAAAGATCCTGGAATCAGCTGGAATCAGCTAACATGCACCCATGCAGTCTCCTATTTTCAATGCGACTTACTGGTGTCCACCAGTGCATGGTATCCTCTTTGAACTGGTATCCTCCTCTATGTCTACGCT
The DNA here is from genome assembly GCF_020497125.1 of Mauremys mutica. Classification (NCBI taxonomy): domain Eukaryota; kingdom Metazoa; phylum Chordata; order Testudines; family Geoemydidae; genus Mauremys; species Mauremys mutica. The sequence continues at coordinate 46,091,930 of NC_059074.1, read as the reverse complement.
GGAAGAGTAGAATCAGAGCAGCCAGGAAAGACCTCATCTCAATCACAGTCTTGAAGCAGCCCTAAAAAGGGACCTGCATTGTGGTCTGCTAGTGTGTACCCTGTGACGCCCCACTGAGGTCAAGGGGACTCATGCACAGGAATAACCGAGGACAGAAACTAGACCAAAGTACATAATCTTTAATGAAAAAAGATAGACACTTATCCTGCACTAGACACCCCTAGCATGGACCTGTGCAGTCTACATGTTGTGGGGCTGCAAGAATATAACTGAGGCCTCAAATACACTAGAAAATTAGCTTGGTTAACTACATTGGTCAGGGGTCCCTGTGTATTCTTCCATCGACGTAACTGCTGCCTCTCAGAGAAGTGGATTATATATGCCAATGAGAGAACTTCTCCCATCAGCATAGGTACGTCTACACTGAACCACATAGCCCTTTGATGTTATTTTAAAAAGGAAGAAGAAAATGAATCAGGAATTATATAATAAACAAAAACAAGACAGCTTTAAATAAAAATACATGGATTCACTTATTTTGGAACCACTATGTGTCAGTGTTATAAGTGCAGTAGATTTATAACTAATTTTTATAGCCAGGATATAGTGTACTACGTTCTTGATAAACAAAAGCCAACAAAGGCTCCTCAACAGCTGTCTTCACTAAAACTGTGGAATTAGGATTTTTCCCTTCTGAGATTTAAGATAGCTATAAATAGTCCCCCACAAAGTTTCACCATATTGTTGCTTCTTCAGCTGTTCCATCTAAAACTACTGTTAAATATATGTAACCATGGGTATTAAAAGAACCATGAAGACTGCCTTTGACATGTTATAGTGATAAGATCACATATTTCACACATTTCTTCTCCTTCATAACTAAGTTGCTTGATAGCACTAATTTTACTGTAATACAAGTCCCCTACATTTCTGCAGTTTAAATGTATGGACCATATTTTGGACAACAAATATTTAATGTAAGATAGATAAATGCTGCATAAAAGCCAAATTTACTATTATGCAATAAAATATACATAAACAATGCCCTTCTCCTATAACAAATGCAAGGATCAAGTGAGACAAAGTAGGATTTCTGTGGTTTTAGCTCTATAGCTTCTGTGGGGATTGAAAGGTTTAATTACCACAAAGTATACAGGAACCAAGACTTTTCTATCCTACATTGCTCTCATGAAAAATTTAGCCTTCAACATTCCGGTAAGATGGAGCAAGAATTCATGCTTTACCATGACCCATGTATGGAATATATTCGCTACTTATAAACCACTGAGCATGCTCAGAGAGCAAACAACCAGTTATACTGTAAAGGGTAAAAGGGTATTTAGATATGAAGTGACAGACATAATCTTTGCAGCAAATTACCATTGGAGGAAATGTCTATTTCTTATCCCATCCTGTGATGTACTAACTGGCACAGAGGTTCTGGCTCATGCTGGTCGCTCCTAGATATATCAGTACTCCTGTTTAATGGATGGTAAGAAGCAGATATCTTTCAGATACACTTCCAGAATGATTTACCAGATATTAATGAAGAATGAAGTCTCATCCATTCACCCAAGTGAAAGGATTCTATAAAGCTAGAAGTTAACTAGTTACTTGGAATTATCACAAAATACAGGTGACTGTCTGCAGACACTGTGTGTGATGGCAAGCCAAGAGCAAACCATAGCATCAGAGCCAAGTTCAAGCATGAGGGAACTCAAAACACCATCAGTATCATCATTACAAAGTTAGCAAAAAGCCAGAGGCACATAACTTTAACTAGCCCCTTCATTAGGGAGGACAAAGACCAACATAAAACTTTACTTGTATTTTTACATGAAAATCTTAACTTCCCCAAGCCCTGATTGATTCTGTGGAAGTGTAAGGTTACAGTTTCAGTCCGGAGAGATAAATGTAAGTGTAGAATGTGTTATCACTAGAGCAGGTCAGAACATTTCAAAGGCTATCACCAACATAATGATGTGTAACTTCAAATTTGCGGGGGGGTGTGTGTGGAAATTGACAGCAGCGATACTGGTCGAAAATCTGGTATTTACTCCAGTGGTATAACTGAAAATATAAATTTGGCCCTCTGATTTTAAGTCTTGTGTCATAGAATCAGAATCAAAGGACTGGAAGGGACCTCAAGAGGTCATCTAGTCCAGTCTCCTGCACTCATGGCAGAACTAAATATTATATAGACCATCCCTGACAGATGTTTGTCTAATGTGCTCTTAAAAAACTCCAGTAATGGAGAGTCCACCACCTCCTTAAGCAATTTATGCCAGTGGTTAACCAACCTGACAGTTAGGAAGTTTTTCCTAATGTCCAACCTAAACCTCCATTGCTGTACTTTAAATCCATTACTTCTTGTCCTATCCTCAGAGATTAAGAGGAATAATTTTTCTCCCTCCTCCTTGTAACAACCTTTTACGTACTTGAAAAGTGTTATGTCCCTTCTCACTCTTCTCTTTTCCAGACTAAACAAACCCACTTTTTTTCAATCTTTGCTCATAGGTCATGTTTTCTAGACCTCTAATCATTTTTGTTGTTCTTCTCTGACATTCTTCGAGGATGAGACAAATTGATGAAGTAAGATAAAGTTTCAGACAGGAAGAGAGCCAGTTCTTGGTAATATCCCAGCAAATGAAATGTGCTTCTCTCCCACTCTCCCTAGAGCACCTGCTGCAAAGAGAACTAGATTGATTGGATCTTTTCAACTTCCCTTAAACCTTTCCCCCACTATCAGCCATTGGGACCTATATGCCTCCCATATCAGACACTTCTCTGTCTCCCTCAACCTTCTTGAGGTATTATCATTAGAGAAGCAAGGACATGGGGTAGAGGGAATGTTATTGCCTGTAGAAGTGTTCCAGGTGTTTGCTGCAACACTGTTTGCCAGGAAATAGGAATGGGCGACGGGACAGATCACTTGATGATTACCTGTTCTGTTTATTCCCTCTGAAGCACCTGGCATTGGCCACTGTCGGAAGACAGGATACTGGGCTAGATGGCCCTTTGGTCTGACCCAGCATGGCTGTTCTTATATCTGTAGGCAGTTGTTCTGTTCTATTAGTGATATCGTCTCCAGAATGCCCTCCAGACCTGGCTTCAGCCAGAAAGGGGACTACAATGTCACTTTAACTTTTCCTTACAGTATACGCTGAGGACCCCACAAAATGCAAAATGTGAAAGCTCACCAGAAAGGCAACTCCTGCAAGGAGAGAGACACTTTGGGATGAGGGGTTGTCTGTGAGAAAGGGAGGGCCAAGGTTTGTTGAGGCAGTAGGAGTCCATTAGGAAAAAGACAGGGACAGCAAGGACGACACTGGGAGCTGTAACAAATGCATGTGCAGCAAACAATCACTATATGAATTACACAAAACACACAAAGTGGAATTAGAACCCTGGACCTTTATCACCAAAACCTTTAATCTAGCTAAAATGAATCCCCTTTAGCAGCTAGTAGTGAGAGATCACATATGTTATCTGTAACATCAGAGGACATCATCACACACTTACTCATACACAAATCCAGTGGACTAAAGAAGGAAATCATACAGGAGCTTGGGTGGCCCCAGCGAACTAAACTTTCTGAGGAATAACACAAAGCATATATAAAGTCTGAGGTTTCAAAAATTGTGATTTGTCCTGGTTGTTTTGCTGTCTGGGTAAATTATATCCTTCTTAAGAAGATTTAGAAGTATCTGTATGGTGAAAGTGGCTCTTGATTTCTGGATATCTTTGCAAACAAACATTTAAAGGACAAAAACTATGATACCGCTTTCTTTTTCAACCTTGAGCCAACTTTCCTAGTGCGGAGGCCGGATATATTGTTTTAATGACTTGGCTTCAAGTTCTCATGTCTTAATTGGTAATAAACTTTAAGATTAGTGCCAGCTTTCAACCATGTATCTTTATTTAATAAAAAACAGTAGTAGTTAACTTTTGCATTGCTCATGATGGCTATTTGAAGACTCTTTTTCTAGTCTGTGGGAATTGGAATATGGATTATTCCATGTACCAACATAAAACAGACACAAGCATAAGCTGTGGAATGATGCATGAAAAGAAGATATATGGCTTGCAGGATTTGTCAGAGTGATATCCTATAGCTCAGTCTCTGCCCCAATATACAGACTAAGAAAATGGCTGACATATGGCCCCTGGCATCTCTGTCTCAGGCTTTGGACTTAATGGTAACTTAACAGTTAATCAAACAGGCAGTAAATGAAGAAGAGCTGTAAGTTTTCCAGGGTTTCTATTGGATGGGTAACCATGAGTTGAATGGCTCAAAAACAGCTGCATTTGCACTGGGTCACATGCCATGACATTTCTTGCTGTGGCCACCATAGTATATTTCAGCTACCCTGTGGTGTTCACCCAAATGATCCCATTTAAACAGGAAACTCGTGGGACAGTTGCAGTGTACATAATTGTGGGATTGCACTGTACTATACTCCTGCTAGCAGGACTCTAAATTTATCTGAAGTTTTGGAGAATGCTGAACTCCATAGCTCATCACAATTGGATACAGCTTTTAGCAAGAAGCACTTGCTTTTCATTAGCTACAGTAAATACCTTTGCCCCAGAAAAAAATTGAAAAAGATAAGATGTTTATCAAACATCTAAGGAAAATAAACTTCTGTCATCAAGAGTAATTTGGCTAACATGTTCAACAGTTAAATCCTAAGAATATACTACCCCCCTGCAATACTGCCAATTACATTGAAAACCTGGGTTACATCTGGAGTTTAATTTAGCCCTGCCTTAGAGCAGATTTAACTAATGTTTTAAATTCAAAAAGGAATAGTCTAGGTTTTATAGTCATGACATTAGGGTGCTCTTGCACATATTTATTTAGTTCCACTCATCATTTCTGGCTTTTCACCTCTGCCCTCTACTGGGCAAGTATCCATTGTGTAGAATTTAACTTGATGATGATGAATGCTTCTGTTATGTAACTTGTCTAACATAGACATGTCATGTCTCCATCCAAGCTGGTGAAATAGATCCAGTTGTTTGCCAAGTGGTTTAGACACCTACTGGGATTTAAAAAAGCACCTAACCTGCTTAGGCACCAGAGTCCTATTGCAATTAAGCATTTAAGCTGCTTCAATGTTTTCTGAAAATCCTACTAGGCACCAGTCTACCTCTTTAGATGCCCAACTATCTTTGAAAATCTGGTCCTTAAGCAATAAGGGTATGTCTACACTACCCACTGATCCGGGTAGTGTAGACATAAAACAGGGATAGAACAGGGATTGGCAACCTTTGGCATGCAGCCCGACAGGGTAAGCACCCTGGCAGGCCAGGCCAGTTTGTTTACCTGCTGTGTCCGTAGGTTCGGCCTATCATGGCTCCCACTGGCCGCAGTTCGCTGTTCCAGGCCAATGGGGGCGGCAGGAAGCAGCGGCCAGCACATCCCTTGGCCCGTGCCGCTTCTCACAGCCCCCATTTGTCTGGAGCAGCAAACCGCGGCCAGCGGGAGCCGCGATCGGCCAAACCTGCAGACGCGGCAGGTACTCTTCTTTCTTATTCATTAAGTCCCTTATCAGTCACTCTTTTATCTTGCCTTTATCAGACTGATAGGCGTATAATTACCCAGGTCACCCCATAAAGCCTTTTTAAAAATTGACACACCATTAGCTTTCTTCCAGTCTTCTAGAATTTCCCCAGTGCTACAAGACTTATTGGAGACTGAGGTTCTTAGGAGCTTAATTCTCATTGAAAGTTCTCTTAGCTCTGCTCTACACTCTGTGTGTGTGTGTGTGATCTAAGTTACTTAGATCGACTTACCGTGGTGTCTTCACCACGGTGAGTCGACTGCTGCTGCTCCTCTGTCGACTCTGCCTGTGCCTCTTGCGGCACCGGAGTACAGGAGTCAATGGGAGAGCGCTCGGGAGTTGATTTATCGCATCTAGACTAGCTACACTAAATCGATCCCCGCTGGATTGATCGCTGCCCGCTGATCCGGATTTTCAAAGATATTTGGGCATCTAAAGAGGTAGACTGGTGCCTAGTAGGATTTTCAGAAAACACTGAAGCAGCTTAAATGTTTAATTGCAATGAGACTCTGGTGCCTAAGCAGATTAGGTGCTTTTTAAAATCCCAGTAGGTGCCTAAATATCTTACTTTAAAAACCTGACCCTACATCACTTTTGAAAATGGGACTTAGACACTTTTGCATTTTTTTACCCTCACTGTGTGTAATTGTAGGCCTGACTATTCTAGATATTCTGTATGAATTCACATGTTTAGCTTAAAGGCACTGTTTACAAGCAGAGAAGAATAGCTGAGAGTTGAATCTTGTAAGAAACGTTAGAGACTGAATTAGGATTTGAAATTCATTTGTTTCTCTCCCATTTTATCCTCTCTTCTTTCAGTGAAAGAAAAATAATAATAATAATAAAAGAGATCAGATGACCACTCCATTTTTGTTCCAAAGTAGAAAAGAATAGGAAAAGGGCATTCTTTCCCTGCATTCTCTTATTTTTCTCCTACTCTTTTCTCAGTTCTCTCTCCCTGCTTCACTGTCCTCCAGTTTGGTATTCATCTCTTAGCTCTACCCCTCCTCCAAGTTGAATAAGTTAGTTGCCCTCTTATTTTCCAGAAATAGATGCCTTTTTCTTGTAAGAAAGAACTGAAACTGACTGGAATTTTGTCAAACTGCGTGAAAATTAGTTTCTTTGAAGCCTGGTCTATGTTTGAATCCAAGCTATCAGGTGTGAAAGGTCAGCATTTTAGTCCATAGTGGCACCTCTTGTAGAACCGTGTTATTGTTGGTTTCTTTTTAATAGTTAAATTAGTGCAGTTAAAATTGGGTAAGATGTTGAGACATTTAAAATTTCATCAATCGTTATGCAAACTGCAACTGGTTGCAGATTCAGCTCAAGGACTATTTTTCAAATTTACTTTTGTCTTGTTTTTAAAATTTTTATATATTCCCTTTGTTCATATTAACAACATCATACAAGTGTACTGGGCCATCTTCTGCTTGTTAGCAATGGAGACAGGGGACATGAGAACTGTTATAATGAAGAACAGACCATTCCATCTAGTTCAGGAGTCTGTCTTTCTGACTTTGGCCAATTCTGGATGCCTTAAGAAAAGACACAGGCCCTCCATATGGCATCACAAGGTGTAGTTGTATGCTATGGAGAATAAAGTTTTCATGATCCAAGCTATTTGTCAGTTTATGAAAAGCACTTTATAAGAGCTGGATATTATTATGCTCTGGCAATGAAGAGATACTGGCCCAGAAGGTGTAAATCAATGCTGAATTTCCCCATCATATTTCAGGAGACACTGGCCAGTGCAGGTCATAAAATATATGAATATAAAAAGTCATCTCTTTGATGAAAAAATGCTTTCAAATAATGGATTTATTTGGCCAGTCAGAAAATAACCAGCTTTAAACTGATAAATTAAATGGGGATATAAGTTCATTCTGATTTTACATAAATTACCATTATGAAGGGTTATTATACAAGTATTACTTATTATGAGGTGCATTTTGTATCTCATTTAATATTGATAAAGTGTTAAAATTTTTAAAAATTCTTATTTAAAGACAAAAGAAGTAATTGAGGTATTAATAAATTAGAATAACTTGCCTGGCTGTGAGTGTTTGATTAGCAAAACAGGCAATTGTAGAAGAACAGTCTTATCCTGTTACCAAAAGTAACAAGGTGATATTGTAGCTCTTAGAAAGTTACTGACCATATAACACCAATGGAATTTGTCTGAATATAATACAGTCTCTCCACTATTGGCATGTAATTCAATGATGACGGGATGTCTGATGTCAAGAGGCAAATTGTTGCTAACGTTGTAATATAATCTCAGATATTGTGTTTAGCAGTTTACAGTCATTAATGCTTTAGTGTACTTGTGATTGAAGGTTCTAATTTCATGGCTGTGAGAAAATGCATGATTTATTTAAATATATTAATTATATTTATATGTTATGTGTATAGAAATCTTTGCTTTAAGTGCTTTTCACATGAAGGTCCAAGATAAATATTTTTCTAAAGGCAAATGGTGTGATTTAATCAGAGATGAAAACTGCCTATTAGATCATCTAATGCATACCCCTGCCAATTCAGGATTTTTCCTTACAGTACATTTTCTACTGTTTTGTCCATCCAATTTTAAATTATTCAAGGAATAAGGATTCCACCACTTCTCATGAAAGGCCATTCCACAGTCTAATAGATCTCAGTACTAAGAGCTATTTCTTGATATTTGGCATGAAATTAAGAAAATTAAAATTTAGGCCATGATTCCTACCTAGTTCCCCTTGTTCTACGCAAAGGAGGGGATTCTATGCCACACCTCTAAGGGGCACAGCACAGATCTTGCTCCTCAGAATGTGGGGGAGCCGAGGTAGCTTTAAGCCATCTTTGTACCCTTATGATCCTGGGCTACTGTGGGGGTTAGAAAGGTCCCCGACATAATTTAGATAGCCTTGAGGACTGTCTATATTACGGCAGGACAACCTGGGGAGACTACGTACCACAGCACTGCTTGTAATTTCTCTATTGCTGCTTAATGTGGCCTCACACCTGCTCCATCTTCTAATACAAGGGTTTACAATGGGCTCCTTGGCTGTCTTCCATAGTACCTGCACTGGGGGAATACTTCTACAGCCACTAACAGAGATTTAGGGCCCCCTTTATAGTCTTTTTATATGGAAAAAAGGGGCCTGAACAAGGTTGAGAATTTCAGCGAAGACTCCATTCCCTTTATTATGTTTATGCCCTTGAATACCTACATCCAGTTATATCTTCGCTTAATTATCACTTAGCAGCAACAAGTCCCTTTCATCTTTCCTCATAGATCAATATCTTCCATCTCAATTAACTGTCTTGCTCACTTCTGAATTCTAACCAACACATAGACCAAGTGAGAATCAGAGTCAGAAAGGTTAAAAACAAGAGAATAAAATGAGAAAACCTGGCACAACAGTCCAAAAAAGCAGAAGTAGAACACAGAGAAATGTTACTGGACCATACCATCAAAAGTATTTCTTTTAATTTATTTGAAAAAATGAACTTCAGCTGAAAACTAAGACAACCACATTTTCTTTCCAGTGAATCTACTTTGAACTCTTAGCTGCCTGCATACATGTAATCAGAATTTTTTCCCTAGCCTTAATTCCAGTCTAGAAAGTGGTATTGTGCCAGAATGCATGATGTGTTTGATGATGAAGACAAAATAGATAAACAGAACTACATCTAGTCTAGAAAACTGGTTTCTAAAAGGCTTTTACCTCATCCACATGACTACAGAAAGCATCAGAGGGGTAGCCGTGTTAGTCTGGTTCTGTAAAAGCAGCAAAGAATCCTGTGGCACCTTATAGACTAACAGACGTTTTGCAGCATGAGCTTTCGTGGGTGAATACCCACTTCTTCGGATGCATCCGAAGAAGTGGGTATTCACCCACGAAAGCTCATGCTGCAAAACGTGTTAGTCTATAAGGTGCCACAGGATTCTTTGCTGCTTTTACAGAAAGCATGTTACTTTAAAATGGATTCAGCAAACAGACATTTGTAAGGTCTAGTGGGCCAAACACTAGGGCCTTGTTCCAAGAAATGAAATTTAAATTGCTTGAGATGGAAATTTTTCTAAGCACGCTGCTTCAGGCTTTTTTCCTCCAGACGTCATGTCACCTTATTAGTTTAAACGATTTACTGAGATTAATAAGAGTAATATTGAAATGTTGTTAGCATGTAATCATGGATAAAGAAAAAATGATATTCGAGTTGGGAATTTGAAAAAGAAGGACAAACTAGTAAAACAGAGTCAGCTGATCAGCAATTTGATGAATTAGATCTAAAGTTACTAATGTTGAGGAACAATGCCAGTCACTGACCATTAAGTCAACATCCTACAGGATATGGTTAATGCAGTAACTAATGATAATGTATCACTTGATTTTAAAGGTGAATCCTTGGGAGAATATTTTAAAATAGATATTTGACAGTTCTCTGATTGCCTCCTTTAACGGAAGGAACTGACTCAAAATCATGTGAGAATATATAATTACATGAGTTTTTTATAATCAGAATCAGAAATGGAATTTAAGATAGACGCAGTAGATAGGATTTCTATTTCTAATGTTCATATGAAGCAAGATTTGGCTGTGGATAAGCTGACTAGTGATTCTTCTCCTGTCAAGGCAGATATGAAAAGTGTTTTTGGATTCCATTTAAAAAAAGACTGCATTTAATTTGTAGTAGAACACAACAGTAATGTTTCAAGGTCTACCTTTTCACTGATAGATGCAGATTTATTCAATTAAAAAGCAAATGAGCAGATTGATTGGTTTATAGCTCGATAAACTGGTGATTCATGTTGAGAAGAAAAGATACCATATTACGGATAATGATGCTGCTAAAAGATTTGGTCAGCAATTAGCTGTACACAATCTATTATAGATGGATGATTATCTTTCTAGCAGATGATTTGTTCAGAAAGATGAACAAAGAACAGACTGGAAAGCAGACTCTGATACTGCCACTTAGAACACCTGGTGGTGCTTTTTAAAATTATATGAGAGTTTTTGATATACAGGTTGGAGAACTGTTTTGTTTTGTTTTCTTAAATCTCTCTTCGGTTCTTTTTGGAAATTACTGGAAAAGATATAACTCTAATATGAATTTTGTAAAAGAAGTTTCCAAGAGCCTCCAATTCAATTTATTAAATAGTATTTAATGGGATATATTCAAAGGAAGCCACTTTAGTGAACAAAAATTGATGCATCTATTGCTCTGTCTATGCACAGGTAGGCAAGGTGTTCATCTGTAGTCAGTGACTGGCAGTATGATTGACAGACAGTTTTCTAGAAACTCTGATTAACATGAATTAACCTTTGTGGGACAGTATCTGCTAGTTATAAAAGATGGAGAACTTTTCTTTTTTCTCATGTGGATTAAGGACAAAACTGAAAATGACCAAAAATTAGATACAAAAACCTACATTAATGCAATATTAAGGATGCATAGTTATGGCATATGCAACTCAGGAACTGACAAAAGTCCTGTTTCCACTGCAATACCATATAATTACACAGTCACAGATTATTAGCTTCATAATGTGTTTCTCAAGTATAGAAAAAATACCATACTTTATTAACTGAGAAGTAGCATGTTATCATAACTAAAGACAGAATTGCAAATGTGTGTATGGAGCAGAGTTGGGGTGTGTATTCAACTTTAACTTTTCATTTCCTGATTTGTGCGTTTAACTGCTGCATTTATATAGTTTTTTCTATCTTCAGAATATAATTTCTTAAATTAAATTGCCATGGCAGCTTTAATACCAGAAATGGTAGACCTTCAGTTTTGTACCTCACCTGAAACATGGCACCTCAACTCCATCCATGTTGGTGTGTACACATGTGCTGAGGAATTGCTTCAATACTGTTTCAGAGAAAATAGTGCCAGCTTCCAAAATCACTATCACTTCATCCAGCACTTCGCCTGATGCTGCTTAGATATAAGATCTCAAAGGATCATGGAAAAACGTGGTTTTGGCCATCTAAAATTTGTGTCACATAAAAAAAGAATTTCCTTTTAACTATTTAAAATGTGCTCCATTTTACGGTCATCGGTGCCTTCTTGTACTTGTATTATAGGGACAGATAAATCACTAGGACATATTAATGGAGAAGAAATGCTAATAGTGGTATTTCTTCTCCCCAAGTGGGAACATGCAAGGGATTGATTAGCCTTAATGCTATGTTTCACCTCCTCTCCTCCTAGTTACTAACACATTGCTGTTATTTTGTTTCAGTTCACCACACCCCAGGGGAATGTTCACAGCCAATTTTAAGAGAAATACTGAAAAAAGTCAATGTTTCTATTTACATTAGAACTGGGAAAGCCTCTCATTCCTGATGCTCATACCTTTAAAAAAATAAGCATAAAATCTTACATTTTGGCCCTAACCTTATTTGGAAATCTTTGTAATACATATTTGTTTATTTCCTTGTTTGTAAGCCAATAATGATGATGATAGTAAACATTAGCTGCTGCTATAAAGCTAGAAGGGCACATGCAAGAGCTCAGGGTTTTGTTTTTTTTAAAAATGAGTCACCTGACCATGTTCTTTAGTAGAGAGGAAAACAAAGAATCATCTTTAGTGAAGGCAAGTCTAATTTACAGTAGCTTTACTCAGTACAAATGTGTAGCCAAATATACCACAACAAGTAAACCTCTCTCTCCAAATATTCTGCTTGCACTCTTAAAAAAAGGTTAACACACGTACTGTACTTTTTTCTTGAGGGAAACAGATGTCAGGAACTAGGTACCTTACTGCTGCCATAAATGTCCTCTCCCTGAAACCTTTGTTTATTCCTCTTGCACAATTTCTCACTTCCTTTTCATTCTCTCTGACATAAATTTTTCTTTGAGTTCAGAATCTTAAGTTGAAATAACATGTTCTTGGGAAGTAAGACATGCTGTTAATAAGTATACCATTATTAGACAAGAGAGTCTATCACTAACATATGAATGGCTATGGAGCAGAGGAGAGGCTTAAATCAGAAGGGCTAAGGGTGTTTGGAAGGCTGGATTACTGTCTAATGCCTAAAACATTTTTTAAAAGGCACAGCTTTAAACATGTTATTAAGCACAATAAACTTTTTTTCTTTAAGCGTAGCTGTTTTCCTATTTTCCAACAGCATTCAGGACTCTTTCATATTCAACTGATTTTATAGTTGACCTCCCCCCCCCCAATAAAAATTAAAAAAAAAGACAAAATCCCACAAGAGAGGCAACTAGGAATCAATGGACATTTTTCTTTGAGGATGGGGGAGATCAGAGCATATTCTACTTAGAGAGGAAGTAACCAGTCAAAGATTAATTTAGGAAGGAATGGGCATTTTAAGAGATTAAGAGAAAAAAGCAGGTGAGAGGCTCCAGTTTTGGACACAAAGAAGAAAGTTGAGAGGACATTAGCGAGAACTGGTAAGTGAGGTCCCATGGGAAGAAAATCTAAGGTATAAGGGAATTCAGGAGGAGTCAGTGTTTCTCAAGGAGACAATATTAAACGCACAATTGAAAACAACTAGTTAGGGAAGGATAGCTCAGTGGTTTGGGCATTGGTCTGCTAAACCCAGGGTTGTGGGTTCAATCCTTGAGGGGGCCACTTAGGGATCTGGGGCAAAAAAAATCAGTACTTGGTCCTGTTAGTGAAGGTAGGGGGCTGGACTCAATGACCTTTCCAGGGTCCCTTCCAGCTCTATGAGATAGGTATATCTCCATATATCAAACTATCCCAGTGTAAAGGAGGGAAGTGCCTAATATCCATCAGGAGCAATTTAATGACCTGAAAATCAAAAAGCACTCTTCTGATAAGTGGAAACATGGATGATTTGCAATGGACGAGTAAAAAAAAAAATACTGCAAGCATGTAAGGACAAGCATGTAAAATTAGAAAGGCTGAGGCACAAAATGAGTTACACCTAATAAGAGGAGATTCTTTAAATACATTAGAAGCAAGAAAAAGATGAAAGAACATGGAGGCCCTCTACTTAGCAGGGAAGGAGAGCTAATAACTGGTGATATGAAGAAGCTGAGGTGTTTAATGCCTATTCTGCTTCAGTCTAGGGAACCTAAGGAACTAGCTGAAGCAATCTTGGAACAGGTAGCAATTATCTTCGAGAACTCAAGGAGGATGGGCGAGGTCCCAGAGGACTGGAGAAGGGTAAGTATAGTAACTATAATTAAAAAGGGAACAAAGAGGACCTGTGGTATTATAGACCAGTCAGCCTAACTTCAATACCTGAAAAGATACTGGAACAAATTATTACACAATACATTTTTAAGCACTTAGATGATACCAGGGTTATAAGGAATAGCCAGCATGGATCTATAAAGAAAAAACCATGCCAAAGCAATCCAGTTTCCTTCTCTGACAATGTTATTGGCCTGGTGGATGGGAGAGCAGTAGACCTGATATAATGTTGTATTTAAGACATTCTGGGTGCCAGACTTTGGGAAATATATGAATAAATGTAATAAGGAAATACAAAGTATGCTGGAAATGGAGATAATTGAAGAGTCAGACAGTCCTTGGGCCTCACTAGTTGTTATGGTTTCTAAGGAGGATAGGAATATAAGGCTGTGTGTTGATTACAGAAAACTTAATACTGTCACAGTACCTGATGCATATCCCATACTCAGAATTGATGGCACGTTAGATACTTTAGGCCAGGGGAAATATCTAATTACTCTAAACCTCATGAAGGGATACTAGCAAATCCCTTTAAACAGTGAAGTACAGAAAAATAATCTACTTTCATTACTGATTTGGGATTTTATGAGTTGAATGTGTTGCCTTTTGATTAATGTAGGAGCCACCTTTCAAAGGCTCTTTAATCAAGTGTTAAAGAGTTACAAGACTTTGCACAGGCTTATATTGACGACATTGCAATATTTAGCAATTCTTGGTCAGATCATAAAAACCACTTGGGAATAGTGCTGACAAGACTCAGAGATGCGGGTCTCACTGTAAAAGTGTCAAAATGTAAACCAGGAGGAGCCAAAAGGTCTTTTTTAGGTAGGGTAGGTGGTGGCCAAATTTCTCCTGATCCCTTGAAAGTACAAATCTATTGTTAACTGGCCTTTTCCCCAAATTAAAAAAAAAAGCAAGGTAAACCTTTCATAGGCTTGGCTACCTATTACTGCTTATTTGTACATGGTTTCAGTGCCATCACACCAGTTGGTGTGTACACTATTCCCTTGGGGACAGCAGATGTGGTATTTCAGATGAGAGTGTTCAGTGGAGAAGGGGCTGGACACTACAGAGGAATGCTTCAAAGGGGCTCAGGGATTGCGGTGCACCTATTGTTAACCTGCACAGCAAAGTTAGGGCTGACAGTACCCAGAGGAGAGTGCTTAGAAGGCTAACAGGCTAGTGGTCCCAGTGGTCTGATACCCAGTTAAACACAAACAAGTCTCTCACGTGCTGGAGGCATTGGGATAATAAGGTGACTCTCAGTCCTGGGTAGCTTGAGAACCATCACAGTTGGGCAAGAAGTAGTGGGCTTAATCTGCAGCAAGAGAGATTTTACGTTAGATGTTGGGAAAATCCTTTTTACTATAAAGGGTAGTTAAATTCTGGAATAGGCTTTCAGGGGAGGTTGTGGAATCCCCATAATTGGAGGTTTTTAAGAACCAATTGCACAAACACCCTCAGGGATGGTCTAGATGTACTTGGTCCTGCCTCACTGCAGAAGGCTGGAATTGATGACCTTTCAAGGTTCCCTCCAGCACTATGATTTTATGAAGAAGACTGTGAAGGTCTTTGAAAAACTCAGTAAGATTCTGTCTGAAGAGGGAGAGTAAAATGTGGCAACAAATAGATGTCAGGTACTGAGGACATGTGAGTCACTCAGATGAATCGAGAACAAAGAGTGATTCTCTTTTGTAATTAATGCTCCATGGCATTACACCAATACAATAGGACCAATTTGAGACTGGCACAATATACATTTCTAAATAAATAATTTTCCAGAATAAATTTATTTGAAAAAAATTACTTCTTATTTATATGCTTAACAAAAAGAGGCAGGTTGCAGTAAACTTAAAGTTATTTAGAATGTCTTGGCTTTTTAGAATAAGCTAATTATTTTGCACAATAAGTTTAGCAAATTTCCTAGGAAATACATCACATACAAGTACATCCTACATTGATAAGCTTGGATAATAAGGTGATGGACATGGTATAAAAACCTAGATAAACAAACTGATAGGAAGTTACTGCTTACTTCAGAAAGGATTTAGAGTTGGCTTGATTCAACTATGAGTTACGAAGAAAATACATTCATTAATTTCAGCTCAGTGCAACAAAATATTTGCCATTCCTTTCTCTTAGGGGAAAAAAATAAGACTGCAGACTAGATGGCATGATTATCAGTAGACTAGGTAGTATTCAAAACCCTATTACTGTTTTTAATCTTGTGATTTTATTAATCTTGTCCTTGTTTGCATTAGAAACATTCAAAAAAAAAAAAGGGAAGGAAAGAAAATATTTTGGAATCATTAAATGAAATTATTATAGACTAATAATATTAAAAGGACCCAAGAATCAAAGATGAGGTCCTAGCAGAAAAGTATCAAAATGGCTAAAATTCAGGTACCAGCAATCTACAAAAAGGTTTTTATGATTTTTAAACTTTATTACAAGATTTCAGATCTCTTATTTGCATCTAGAACTTTATTTTGAAGTTTAATTATCTCATATGACAACAATTCTTTAAATTATTCAGGAATGTTAAATATTACTATAATAGTGAATCAAATAGCACTTGTGCCACATCATCATAGCCTGGTTTCGTATTCTATCCCTCAGATTTAGCCTCACTGCAAAAAGTTGAATAAAAAAAAGCATTAAAATGACAATTCACTCTCCTACAAAATTAACAACCTTAAAATGAGATGGAGGCAAAAATCTGCAAATATAGACTAAGACAGAGTCAACATTTTCTTATATTACTTCACAAACTTTTATGCTTCCTTTAGTATCAAAGATCTCACAGAAGTGCCTCTCTACTTGCCTGTCAAACAGAAGCTGTGCAGCTGTATATAAAATGATAATTGGAAAGATAATATTAGTGGTCTTGCTTTTAATGCAGTGTACTCATATACTGTAAGAAATAAAAACACAACTGGTTGAGTAAGGGAAATTACTGTTTCCCAAGAAAGGAAATTGCCTGAAGCACATCTGGCAAAAAGGTTTAAATGCTTAATTTTGGCAAAATATACATTTCACTCCTTTTTATAAGGTGAGTTCTGTAAAGTGAATGGCTTTTTTTTTTAAAGGGGGAAATATCTAATTTTTACTTTAAATAAACTGGGCAGTATTTGCTATTTTATGTCAAACACTATATACACTTAACTAAAATGCAGTCAGGAAATTGCAGACTAAGCATCACAATTTCAGTTTGGATAATACATTGTACTGTACATTCAAACAGGCCCCTCTATCTATAAAGCACCACCAAAGGGAGATGACCAAAATGAGTAACATAACAAAAGTATTGAAAGGCAACTACAACTAATATGAACTATAATAAACCTTTTATTGAATTTTGTACTGAAATATAGAAAACCCCATGCCAAGTTGTTCAGAATCCTCCTACTTTAATATGTCTGACAAAACTTACAGTGGGATGTTCCCTGTCACTGTTGATAGGATGCAGATCAGCCTGTCATTCAGCAGTTGTGGAATAAGCCCTGCCCTCTAAGTGAGAAGCCAGACATGTTCCAACTCCTCAGAGATACCGTAACAATGCAGCATTCAGAATTTCTCCTCCTCACCAGAACTTTTGAGGACAAAAATGTATTTAAAATTTCCTTACATTTCAAACTAATTTTCCAAATTCAGCTTCTTCCCATTTCCATTCCCCTTGAGCTATGGCTAGTTTGGCTTTGCAGGAGATAATTACTTTGGAGGCATAACTTTCCCTCCTCTGCTGGGAAAGCTGCTCCCAAATGGATGACAAGGGTAAACTATGTTCAAAAAGATGCGCCAAATGCAGCAACTTTTCCAACATAGAGTTAAAGAGCGGTTATGCTCATTTTGTTGGCAAGGTGCCTCACTTTCAGCTTCCTACACATGGTGGGAAAGGCTAAGATCCCTGCAGCAAAGTAGAGAGTAAGTTGAGACAGATGTCGAGACAGCAAAGTCCTCACTGATATACCTGAGGGGGACATTCAACTCACTTCATCACCAGACAGCATGTATCAAAGAATAAAGAAGCAGTCTCTCCCTGTGCAGGAGTACTAAACTAATCCTCCACACACAGAAGGTTAGTCACAGCAGTGCACCTAGCCACAGATCTCAGAAGAGGCTGCTGTTAAGCTATTGGCTTGCCCATTGATGTATCAAAGAATAAAGAAGCAGTCTCTCCCTGTGCAGGAGTACTAAACTAATCCTCCACACACAGAAGGTTAGTCACAGCAGTGCACCTAGCCACAGATCTCAGAAGAGGCTGCTATTGGCTTGCCCATTGCTTCCACATGGGTTCCAGCCAGCATTCCTGGAGAAAGATTTCTGTACTCTCCACACTACTCCCGAATGTCACTGCAGCAATTAGGAGCCCCACATTCAACAGAAATGCTAAATTGGTTGATCTTTCCAACATCAAACCCCTTGATTTCTTTCCTGTGGAGGTCCAAGCTATATCAAGCATTATTAGCCAGGGTCCTCTACTCCAATCTTGCTCTTGGCCCCTCTACCCTCAAACAGCCTCTCAGAGTCACACTCCTGCAGTTCCCAACATAGAAGCAGGTTCAACCCTCAAAAGCCAGGGCTCCAGTGTGATGGTTCTCGGGGTACCCATGACTGTGATTCGTCTAGTTACTTCCTTGACTTCAGTGAGAGATTTGCTTGTGTTTAACTGTCAGCGCCCTAACATACATCACCAGCCTGTTAACCACCCAACCACTCTCAGTTGGGCTGTGCCAGCCCTTTCTTTGCCTTAAAAGTTAAGAAATAGGTGTAGCTCCAGTCCCTGAGCTCATATGAAGCATTCCCCTGTGGTGTCTAGCCCTTTATCCCCTGAACACTCACAGAAATACCAGGTCTGCTGTCCCAAGGGAACAGTATACACACCAGCTTGTATGATTTAACTCAGAATCAGCAGCACCTTTCCTAATATCACAGCACATATATATTTATAGTGAAAACAAGGATAAATGTATTACCAAAAGAAAACAAACTCATAGCATGTTTTCTAGAGACTAAACTTAACAGGCTAATCTCATGTCTAAAGATGTTTATCTCACCAAAGCCTTTTGCAGCATCTTCAACCAAGGCTGGTTGTGATCCCATTTTCATGAATGTAAACGCAATGCCTATTTACCTTCTAAGTGGAGGATATCTTCTTTACTTTATACTTGCATCCAAAAAGTTCAGTCTGTACTGAGACAGTATAACCCCATTGCTTGTTTTTCCTGTGTGCTCTTCCCTATTGACTCTACACGTCTCTGCTGACTTTGTAATGCTTAATTTATATGCTAACAGAGAGAGAGGTGAACAAACATCTTTTGTCTGACAGAAAAGCTCTGTTGTCTCTGCCATAATACAGTCTTTAAAACTTCATTTTCAATATATATACATAACTCCTAGATAATATCTGTACATACATTTCATAACAATATTAATGACCAGTGTGATGCTGGCTTTCAGTTAAGACCTCACATGACATTCTTTGGTGAACCAGAATCCGAATATTCTTGGAACCCTCTTGCCAGCTGGCAACAAGGGGTTGCTTGATCACATCCAGTCCCTTCTCAAAAACCCAGATGAACTGAAGTGCAAATATGTTCTCAGTGACTTAGTTGACCAGTGTGTGGAGGGATGAGTGCATCATCCTTAGTAAATCAGTGCTGCCATCTCATAAGAGTTTTTCCAGATCAAGAGCTACTTTATAAATCCTCTCAGGAAAGGGTTCTTGGCCCCTCCTTGTCTGACAACTTCTCAAAGTTGCAGGCTCCTTGAGATAAAGGTGGCAGCACAGCTCTAGCAATCAAGAAGAAAACCTTTAACAGATCACACTGGTCAATGTTATCCTCCACTTCATTGTCGAACTGAAGCATGAAAATACACATAGGGTCCCACCAAAAAGTGTAAGAAAAATAAGACAAATCTTCCAAGTATTCCTCACTAAGAAAAAGGAAACTTTCAGCACTGGAGCATGAAACAGAGGCAGAACCTCATGCAAGATATTTTCCTCTTCAGTATTTTTAAACTAAGTTATCAAGGGTCGTAAGTGCTTTGGAGAATACTTCCCGGGGAGAAGCCAGTCTGACAGCATCTAAGTAAAAATGTGAAGTAAAAATCCCTTAAAAATGTAAAGGAAGATCTGCATCCAACTTAATTCAACTTTAATAATACGAATGACCCAATTAATCTAATTTTGTCTGGTTAGACATCAAGAAATTAAAAAAAATCTAAGAGGACAAATGTGATTGTGCAGAGTCCCTGAAGGTTGCCACAAGTAGTCTCATTCCTTGAGAAAGAAACTATTCAAACAGAAGGATATTTTTGTTCAAAGAAACCAATAGATAGAAAAGTAGAAACTTCTCGTCAGAGAAGTTTTGTGGCTGCATCAACAAGCTTTCAGGGTATCTGTCACATTTATTAGTTTTGCAGAGCAACACCAAGCTGGACATATAATCAATGTATTCTCTTTATTTGCCAAAAACAAATGTTTCACTACTAGATTTATTTTACAGCAAATATCCTTCACCATGTCTTTAGCTTCAGACAAACACCTCAATGAACTGGAATTCAAAGCACGGTTGCTGGCAAACAAATACTCCCCAGAAAGCAAATTTGACAAATGTTTTATATTTCATACAGCTGAAACTTAAATCAGGCACATTTTGTCCACTTTGGGGTTCTCCAGAAGTAAACTTTTTGGGTTGTCTTTAGATAAGGCAGTCATGAAAACATAAGGTGGAGTAAGAAATCTCAACCATCCAATGAGCAACAAAGCAGAGAGCCTGATTCCTACAACTGGCTTTCACAGCCTTTATACCGTTCCCATATCATAGAAAGTAAAACAATGTTAACGTGCTTTGGCAGAGAAAGATGTATAGGGAAACATGTAATGATGCTTCTTATGATATACATTGCTTGCCCTATGGCTAAATAGGGGACTTTGGTCTCCAGTGCATATTATTTTGGAACCTTCTTTAGCACAACATTCACATAAAATTAAAAGCAATATTTAAGAAGAGGAGTCCAGTCTCTGTGTCCAGATCCAGGGAATTATAGGGCAATTTCTCCTCAAGAACCAGTTCCCTAGCATTATGGTTTCCAGAGCATATTTTCTACAGCAGACAATTTATTTTTCCAAGATTTTATTGGAATCAAACTCCTTCCTGGTCTGTCTTAGCTGTTTAGTAGTCTCATGCTTTTTGAAGTTAGCTGATCACAGAGTAATCCCTCTCCTCCCCATGTGCAGCCCTGTACTATTAAATATTTCTTCACCTTCCACCACCACTATTGACCACAACCAGAGATGTGATATTAGGCCAGTATGATCTAATATAGCGAATCCTATACTTCCAAGTCATTTATTGACAAATTCCTACTGCTACTCTGTTTGAAACATTATCCCCTTTTGGCCAGCTGGCTGACTTTTGATTTCTGAATATTTTTAAAATGAACATCATTTAAAATAGCCAGTTAATATTCATGACTAACATTTAAAAAACTGTTTATAAGCTTTGCTATTCACTTTTTACATGATTTACATAAATCATTCTATTCTAATTACAGTATAATTTATTTATGCACAATATGTTCAGTTGAAGGTTCAATTCTTAAAAAAGAGCATTATTTATTTCTGAAAGGGTAAGCTGAAGTCTACTTTTGTATTAGAAAAGTGTCTTCCTCCTTATTTATACAAACTATTAAACATAAGCCAAGCAGTGCTTGGCTGAGACACATTTCAAAAGAATTTTTCTTTAAGAGGAACAAACAAACAAAGGAAATCGTGTGTGACTATTTTAAAATGATCACAACAAAAAATTTACAAGCTCGCACTGAAAACATAGTTGGAGGCTATAAGAACTGATGTCTAGGAAATTCTTAATTGGAGTTGTGCTTAAGAAATTCACAGGGGTCCTGTAATTGATTGGTTTTTCAAGAGATTTAGTGCAGCATTCCATACAGCATTCAGCAGTGTGCTCTGATCTTTCTGCTGCCTTGCAAGTGACCCCCCCTACAGGAAGATAACGGATAAGCCAGGAGGGAGGAGCAGTTTAGCTACACATGTCTGGCTACTCTTATCAACTTATCATATAAGGAAAGGAAAGTGATTGATTCAGATACCGAAGCTGTAAAATCTTGCCAAAAGACAAGCAGAAGAAAACATTAAAGCTTATTTTAAAAACGAACACAGAACTTGCAGCTGAGACAGGACAGTTTCTCTATTTGCATCTGACAGTTTAGGGCACAGCCGGAGAGAAGACAGCACTTTTTTACCAAGTTTGCAACGGGAAAGTAAAAAAAAAAAAAAAAAAAAAAAAGCCCTCATTCACAGTACTTTACACATGACAGTAAAGCACTGAATTTCAGGGCAGGTCAATTAGATAATCTGGACTTTTGTTAAGAATACTGAAAATAAAATACTTCAGTATTTTAGATTTGCTGGGTTATCATAGCAACTAAAATGTGGCTGGCTGTTTACTTTATTTTGAGCAGTTATCTTGTTTTAGCTTCAGGGTATAGCTCCTTTCGTAAAAGCATGGAGACTATTGGCAAGAAGCAGTATCAGGTTCAGCATGGGTCATGCAGCTATACCTTTCTATTGCCTGAGATGGACAACTGCCGCTCTTCTTCTAGCTCTTATGTGTCTAATGCAGTGCAGAGGGATGCACCACTAGATTACGATGATTCAGTACAAAGACTGCAACTACTTGAAAACATCATGGAAAACAACACTCAGTGGCTAATGAAGGTAAGACAATATCATTTCTATTCTAAACACAGGGTATGACTTACAGGAATATGTTTATATACTTTTACTAATGCTTCTTTTTCCACTTCCGTAAGTCTCTAATTTCACAAACTTGTCACCAAACTATGTATTTCCTAGGCTAAGTTTGCAAATGAAGAGGTAAGCCAGGAATCATTATACAAGTAGAAGGGGAGCCAGAGCTGCATTATTCTGCAGAACACATATGCTGTTTAGCTTGCAAGCAACTCAAATTTAATGACAACAGTTACTAGCAGTTATATATACTGGCTTCAGGCATATATGTGAAAAGTCATACATGAAACAGTGACAGTAATAGGAAAAACTTGATCAGCTATTTACAAACAACTGACAGTGGCTAGCTTATCTCTATTTAAAAGTGCCTACAGTTTATTTACATGGAATCATTTTCAGCACATTGTACAGAGATTTAAGTATGAGACTCAAGATTAGCAAGAATTCTGTGTCTAAATCTACAAATGCTACTTTGAATATTTCCAGGGACTGATTTGTAGTGAAATTAACCTAGGGAAATGACAATTTCAAGAAAGCTCCGCTAACTAAAGTCCTTTCAATCCTGCAACTCTTCCACTCAAATACAGAGTTTATAAAGGAAAAAGCAGAAACAAAATGTTGTTTCTACTAGTAAAGAAAGTATCTCTCTGTCCTCATAATTCCTACAAAACAACCTGTTATAATTGAGGGAATACATGTGTGTGCGTGCACACACAGATGCACATGTACACACATACGAAGCAATATTTATATATTTCTACATGAATAACGGAAAAGCAATTAAATAATTCACTGATAAACGCTATTAATGTTAAGAGGATACAAATTACATTCAATTCCACACAAACAAGTTACATTTTTACAGAAACTAATTCAGAGATTCCCAAAATATTAAAAACAGTATGTTAAATTTTGACTTTAGCTTGAGTTACACCAGCAGCTGTAACATTTTAATCTTAGTACAGGAAGAATAGTTTAGTTGCACAGTATAGCTCTAATCCTGAATGTATTTCACACTATTATGCCTATATTCTAAGCAAAAAGTATTATGATGCTTTAACATAATCACCATAATATAATGCTGCAAATACTTCTCTTCATATGCTTCAATGACAGCATAAAAATGGTTCTGAATTGTAAACAAAAGTAGAAAGTAGCTCATTACTAGTCCAGTATGTTAGTGACTTTTTTAAATATAAACAAACTTTTTTCTTTATTTTAACCTTTGTAATGAATTATCATTATAAAATATTATTTTCTCATTAGGATTCACTTCCTCCCAGCAGGTACACAGATACACAGTATGATGTATCCTGTGAAATCAGCTAAGTGTATTTGCATGTGTAAAACATAACAGCCATATTTTCAAGATATAAAGCAATGTGTACTTTCATATATGAAAGTTGGCCTTGGACTCTGTCCATAATTTGGAAACTTGGATGATTCTATGCAGGCCTCTAAATCACAAACTTTCTTCTAGGGGCTTAAGGTGCTTAATATTTTAGGCATCCCAGTTTGCAAATTACATCTTAAATATATAGCCATTAACTACTCTTTTTCTTTAACTTCCTATTTCATAAGAAAAAAATATTTCCCTCCGTACATTCATATTTATTAATTTAGCAATATTTCCCATTGCAGTGTTAAAGAACAAAAGTAACAGATGTGCAATGCAAGATGAAAATATACAAAGTAAAACAGTCTAATCTATTCAGTTGATAAGCCATTTCATAAAATAAATATTAAAAGCGCACAGAAGAATTCTGTGCTAAATGCCAGTTATTAATATTGTATTTGCTTAATTAAGCGACATCAGGTAAAGCAAAAACCTGTAAGATAATTCCACCACTCTTAGTCAAACTACTCTTTTTCCTATCAATCTCTGAGAAATCCTTTTAAAAAAGAATAGATAAGCAAATCCAACACTGAGAATTCAAAAGGTAGGTTTTTTGTTTGTTTGTTTTTAAAGAGGACATAAATTGAAGTATTTCTTTGAGTTCTGCAAATGTTTCCATAGTAGCACAGTGCTGATTTAAAACTGTTTCTTTCTTCATTTAGCAGCTAAACATCCTGTAGAATGACTTACTGTTTACCTTTTCATTGCTTTAACACCTGCTCTTTATGTTTTCTGTTATATCTACAAAGAGCACCTCAGAAAATCAACTTCTGTTGAGACTCACTTTGCTAGTCCCACCTGGTCTAGGGGATGTGAAAAGCAAACAGTAAGCTTTAAAGTGCTAACCTAACTTACTTGCTGTTTTTTCATTCTATCACAAACCATACTACATGCTACTTCATTAATATTTCAGATTATTAATGAAAACTCTTTAATGATCAATTAGTATTTTAAATCCTATCAAAAGTTTAATAGAACACGGACAGAAAATTGTATCAAATTCACTGCAATTTCTTCTTC
Organism: Mauremys mutica; assembly: GCF_020497125.1. Classification (NCBI taxonomy): domain Eukaryota; kingdom Metazoa; phylum Chordata; order Testudines; family Geoemydidae; genus Mauremys; species Mauremys mutica. The sequence continues at coordinate 46,066,995 of NC_059074.1, read as the reverse complement.
TTTAGCAATTACATTGAACTTGAGAAAGGCATTAAGTCTTTTGTTCTTCTACAAAATTATTTATTCAGGAAGCATAGTTGAGACATGGCATCTTTTTATTTCTGAAGTGAAATTAAAATGATCTAAAATTGCTTCACAAGCTTCTAACGTAAATTAACTTTACAGGCTTTGTTCCAAGTGTATTGCACATCCTAAAACAATTTCACATTTCCCCCTTTAATCTATTAACCAAAGGAAATGTTATGTTTCTGAATGAACACTGGACTGTATGAATGGAACAGCCTGGGAAACGTACACTGTATCTGGTTAACAGACAAACACAATGGGAAGACAATGAGTTGCACAGGACTGTTTATGCTTTTGTGTAAATAAGAGGAGAATTTGGCCTATAATTGCTACACATTGTGTCTTATTTCGTGGTACCATATTCTTTGCTGAGAACCATGTTAATAACTGATATCACTGTAAATACAGTACCTAAACCATTTTAAGTGATTTATAAAAAGATACACCTCTCTGATAACTGATTAGAAATTAAATTAGAAGGAAACTGTGAATAAGGAATCAGATACCATCAAGCATCTAGCAATAGCCAAAAACTGATGCTACAGTGGAAGGCAAAAAAGCCATAATGCACCTAACGCAACTATGCAATATTGCACATTAATGATATGTCTACACAGCAAAGAAAAACCAGCGACTGGCCCATGCTAGCTGACTTGGGTTCACAGGGTTTGGGCTGCAAGGCTGTTTCATTACTGTGTAGACTTCTGGGCTCAGGCTGGAGCCTCAACTCTAGGACCCTATGGGCTCCTAGAGCAATGAAACAGCCCCACATCCTGAGCCCTGTGAGCCAGAGCGGGCTGGCAAGGGCCAGCCACAGGTTTTTCTTTGCTACATAGACATACCCGAAGGGAGCAATCCTTCTGGACATCCCCCATCCCAAAGGATCAGTTTACCTATTGTAACATGGTATTTGTTTATCATATTTGTTTTGAAATGGGTGAGTGGGGAGCCAAATAACCATGTGTACATTTCAACTTTAAACCAGTTCAGAGGAAGAAGATGGGGACAATTAAGATACACCACTAAAGTTTTAAATGCCCAGGCTTATGCAGTAGTTACTATTCCTATTATGGAATTAGTCAGTTAATATTTTGTATTTTGCAGTATCCAACAGATGAGTCTGACTCTCAAATCTAAGGACTACATTCCTTTCCTAAGTAACGCATCTGTTTTCACTTACACGTTTCCATCTACCAGTTACATATTTGTTAAGCAGAAGAGTACTGGCAGGACGCAAAAAGAAAATACCTTTTTTCCCCCCAGTTTGAGACATCAGCAGTGTATGTTTTGGGGCAAAATTTCCAAGCAACGGTGCAATTTATTAATGTAAGTCATGTAGATAAATTCCAGAAAAATGTTTTTAAATTGCATTCCCCCACAAGCTTAAAGCAAAGGCTAATGTCATTATTCTACAATTGCAAAATTCCAATTTTCAAGACGAAACAAGAATGAAACTGTACAGCAAGATGAAACCAGCCAAACAGTAGCAGAATGTTTCTTGTTCAATTCTACAATACAAAAATGAGACTGAGGATTTACCATCTGGCTCATGTTGTGCATCAACTAGTATCGCAATTTAGGTATATGGCTAGTTGGAGCAGCAGGTGGGGGCTTTCCCAATTCATTCCCAACTGACATTTTTTCCGTTAAACTGCCCTTCTTCTTTCAAGTGCACATGTAGCAGCCAACCCTGGAGATGACTGAGCAGAAAGTTTCCAGGAGTAATGTCTCACTAAGATGCCTGCTTGCATACCCACTTCACACATTCCATCCCGAGCCTGCCCTTGGAGTCTGACAGCATATTATGGAGATTGGAGTCTCAATCTCCATAAAGTTTAAAAACTGGGTTTCTTTTTCAAAAGTACAATTATCTTACCACTGGTCCTCCTTTTGCATTTGTTTTTTTAAACATGTATGCAACCATGCAACAGATGCATTAGTATCTATTTCTTTATAAAACTTACCAAGCAAAATAATCAGCAGCACCGATGTGATTACTACTTACACTGAAAACTCCTTTGCCCCAACTATAAACAAGTATTTTGTCAGCATTGAGCTCTGTATAAAACAGACAACAGGGTCCATTCACAGTCCACAATTCTAAACATTAATACTCTCAAGAGCTATACATATTATATATTATTTAGTATTACAGTATTTGGGGTTTTGAAAAGTTCACTGCATTTTTCCTTATTTGATTCACAACCACTCCTCACAGTAAGTCATGACTGCTCAGTGAAGAGCGCCGAATACATGCATTTTATTTGACAAGTTTTACCACACCTTTTATACAACAGCCTCATGCCACATTTATTGCTTTATTTTTTAATTGCTTTGGCTGAAAGCCAGTATAGGGTGCAATGAAATGCTATTTTCTGCATCATAGTCACATTATAGAATTGGACATATACAAGGAGATAACATGATTTAGAAGATACAGTCTCTGGATTAGTGTCAGGGTCTGCAACATTGGTGAATAACTTAACCTCTAGAGAAGGGATCATCAGAGTAACACACCACATAGCCCCATCAGCTCACTCAAACAGAATCTGAATCAGCACCAAAGCAGCTAATGTCAAGGTGCTAATTTGTCAACATTGCTAATTAAATTATTGTGGCTGGCATTGCTGCTTCGCCCTGGGCCTGGCATGCAAGAGCAGCAGAACAATTCCAAAACCATAGGTTTGAGGGAGGGGAAAGAAGACCAACAAAATGGGGAATGAAGTGTGTCCTATGCTTGTGTTAGATGCCTGGTGGGATACCTGGTGACTAGGGATTCCTGGGTGACTTTGCAATAGAAATGCATCAGATGACACCTGTAAGTCCCTCATGATAATTAATTAATACCGGAAATAAAAAGTGAATAAAAGCAGCACCAGAGAATTTGACAGAAAATGTCACAAAAAATCATGTCAAATGAAATGTTGCTTTTTAAAAGTCTGTTTTAATCCCTACTTCCATCTGCTTTAGCAGTATGGAAACTCTACTGTTAAATTTTACAGTAGAATGATTTAAGCTGATGCTCCTTTCTGCCAAATTGCTTGTCAGATGGGAAAATTATTGATAAACTTGGCTTTCTTTTTAATAGACTTATCTCACTCTGTGAAGGTATCTCCAAAGTACAAGAGAAAATAATCATGTGTGCTCTGTAAGACAGGATGGAATGCTCTATTTGGTGCATCTCAAGTGCCTTACACTCCAAATAAACCACACAGTGTTCAAGAGCACTTCAGATTACAAAATCCAGATCCATATTTTGTATCAAGAGATTCCACACCTAAATGTTCTGCAAACACTCACAGTGTCAGTATTCAAATTGCCCAAGAAAACATGTCATATGCCATTAACTCCCTTCAACAGCTTGCTTTCTGCATTTTCACCACATCACACCATAAACATATTACTCCAAATGCTTTTTGTCTTCATCTGCCTGTATAGCATGGCTAAACCCCAAATTAGGATACTGACAACAGATTTGAGTCAAACTGCATCCAGCTACTAGCATGGACAGGAATTAGTCTCGAGTTCTCTGCAGTGAATAGACTCCCCTGCCCTCCTAGAATTTATAGAATGCTGATTCTAGTACACGGCTTAGGAATTATTATGTATTGATTTGGGAAGTCTATGAAGCTACAGGAGCTCTGTCTCTACACTGCTCCAAAATGCCTCCAAATGTTTGTTAGCTTATTCCAAGGACTTCCAGCCCTACTGGAGCTATATAACCAATATCTATCCTCAGTCATCTTCCTCTTCCCCAAAGACCTTGACTGTCTCTTACTTGCACTCCCTTTACAAGAGGCCTGGAAATGAGATATCCCTTCCTGAGATGGGTGGCATTTGAAGAATATCTAAAAGGTGCTGGTGATTCAGCAGTTGGCCCACTTCTTTCCAGACCAATGGACTTCAGAGATTCCTGCTGAAACCAAGTAATGTGCAACATCCTACTGTGACACCATCCCTTGATACCCTAGTGAAAATCATACCTTACCGTTGTAGGTTTCATATCATGTGCAGCTTGAGTACTGAACAGAATCAGAGATTACAGAGTACCTTTCACTGACATCACCTCAACTATGTATTATTGACTTTGTAAAATTTCATTTGTGTTATAATGTCCTGCTGAACAGCAAAGGCAGCCTTATTCATCTAAAATTTCGTAAGGAGGAAAGCCTGTAGAACACATTGCAACAGCTGTCTCTAGTGCAACAACAGGCATTCTTGAACAGGCATATCTATTTTTTATTTATTATTTATATTTTTAGACTTTGAAGCATCTAATGTTAGCCCACTCATTGGGATAATGAAAACTGACAAGTATACTAAAAAAAACCAAAACACAAAATGAAACTTTCATGACCTGGATAATTAAATTTGATCCCAAAGTTAGCATATAAAACATACAGTCTCTGGATTAGTGTCAGGGTCTGCAACATTGGTGAACATCTTCAATGTCCACTTACCAATACCAGAATAAACAATTTTATATGTATTTTCTGTAATTTCTGCTTTTTAGGGCTATATGCTAGAACTTTTAGGAGAAGATGAAAACTTTGGAGTAGGAAAAAGTGTTGCTTTTTATAATGAGGATTAGTACCTTCAAATCCCTAGCTTAAAATGGCTGAAAACAAAAACAAATCAGCCCAAAACAGAGATGTGAAAGCCACCACTTAAATAATTTCCAGAGTTTTATCTTCCATCTCAAGAACCATCCAGGTTAGTGGGATCTGTACAATTCATCAGGAATCAGTTGCTCGAGAGAGTTTACTGATACACTGTGCTCAGGCTAAAGAATAATGGGGGAACATATTCCCCATAGATTTTTACTTTCAACAGCAACATTCTGTTAATTGATATCAATTGTTTGGTAAAGAACCATTTTTCTCCCACTTAATTTCAGTCACAACAAGGACTGGTCATCTTCTGGACACTTAGTTCAAATTTGTTCAGTTTTGTAACCAAATACAGTATAAAGCATCCTCTTAAGTGGCACTAATCAGTCAAGTAACAGTAACCTCTATTTCTTGCTTTTTAAAAAAATATAAACCAACACACAATGTGGCACAATTGGAAATATCTGTCCTGGAAGAAGTCAGTGCTAGAATGCCAAGAATGCACAGGTCAAGACTGAGATGCATTGGCATAGCTGTACAGTACATTTTCCTACATTGTATCAGTGGGTAACCTGTGCAATCAGTCTCAGTTTAATGAGCAAGAAAACTTCCGCAATGCAGCTTCATGAGTTTAAAGAAACAATTCCCTTGCTGGTTTCTGCTTGATCCCTTCAGAAATGTAAGCTAATTATATACATCTACAAGGCCTTTCCTAAAATAGAGCAAGTCAAACTAAGTTGTAGGTAAACCCCAGACTCCCCTCCTTAGAGTCAATTTGCACAGCTGGATAAAGCAGGCAAGGTCACAGAGTTTTAGATGAACAGTCAATGACAATATACCCAAACTTAAGACATATATATCTGAATGAAAGTGACTCAGCTGGAGCTTGCTTGTATGAGGGCTGACTTTGGCCCACAGTATCAATTCCTGCATTTTCACTTCTGTTTCACACGCCTCCTCAGCCTCCATCCTGTCCATCCTCAACTTTTATTTTATAATCAGATACAAATAAATACTAAATAAAAGGATACCATCATGACTCTCTCTTGAGCCTTTAACAACCAAGCTTTTTGAAAGCTTCTCCACACATAATGAAACATAGTACAAATTCCAAAAGGACAACATCTAAGATTAATAATGAGATACTTAGAAGGGCATGTCATCCACAACACAATATAAACAATGTGGCCTCATTTGAAAGTACTAACCATTGCACATACAAGGATTATGAGACCATTAAACAGCAAAAGATGTAAAAACACTACTGGTTGTCCAACAAGGGGACAAAGCTTAAGACTGTGCTTCAACAAGGGTCTTGTTACTAGATTTCTGCATTTTTCTTTTGAATCTTTTAAAATTTGTTTACTCTCCCAGGAAGACAATAGAATAGTACATTAGAGCAGTGGGTCCCAAGCACTGTCACATTGTAGAGCAACTGTTAATAGTGAGGCCATTTCATGAAGCACCTCCATTTTCATCCATCCAATCACACTGATATGCACAAATCACACAGGCCACCCCACCTTCCTCCAGCACATGAGAGAGCACTCTCTCTCAGTTCCCCATCCAATCCATTTCCTTTCATATAAAATTAATTCTCCATCCTCCTTTCACTTAACAATAATTTTTCCAAATGAATTTCCCCACCAACTTTGCAATCAATTCTCACCAGCCTCAAGCAAATAAAAAAATAATCCCTTCCTTCCACCAGTTTTTAAAATCAGTTCTCAGCCTTCTTCCCTGCAATTCATAACCCCTGCAGACTCTTTGGCCTCCTTCCACATGCGGCCACTTACATGGACTGTTCATGTCCAGTTCTTTTCTAGCACTTGGGCCCCTTTATTTCCTCCTCTAACTCTTTCTGGGCCCAGCTTCTCAGCCCAGCCTCCTCCTTCCCCACTTCCCCTGTTATTCAGGACTCCCAATCCAGGCTCCTTTCTCCTCAGTCCCTACTACTTAAACTCCATTACCTCTCCATCCCTCTGCTTCTGGGTCCTCAGCCTAGTCCACTCTTTCCTCACCAGGCCAATTTACCCTAAAGCAACCATTTTTTGGTGGCCTCAGAGTGTGGCCAACAACCCCTGCTGGTGGCCGCTCTGACAATTTTTCCAAGCCAAAGCCCTGCCACCCCAGGCTGAAGCCCAGAGCTGGAGCCCGCTGAGCACACACACTGACCCCATGTGTCTGCAGAGGCGCTGCTCAGAGCCCGCAGGAGGCTGTGTGGTGCTAGGCGCTGAGCGGCTGACGGTGCCAGCAAACACCAAGACAGCCAGGAGCAACAGCTGGGCATTGCAGGGAGGGAGGGGCCACTACTTTCTCCCCCCCCCCATCTCTCTGCCCAGGAGGCTGTCTTGGCCACAGAAAAATCCCCTGGTGGCTGCATGCGGCCATGATGGTCACATTTGAGAAATGCTGCCCTAAAGAATTGATGACCTGGTCCTCTGGTGACCTCCTCTAGCAATGGCACTCTCTTTGGCAGTGTCTCCCACCCGAGGATGTTTTTTGAGGGAACACTACTTCCTGCAGTCTCTCTCCTCAGTGAAGATTGTTCCCAACAACTCCCCCAGGGCCCCAGATCTTGGCAGCAGCTCCCGCAGGTGGCGGCACCTTCATCCTATGGTAGCTCCTGTCCTGATAGTTGCCTCTTCATTTCTCAGTAGATGTGGTGGGAGCTTCCCTTGGCCTGCTGCCAGGGGCAATGGCTTCCACTTTATCCAGAGAGTGGCTGCTCTTGATTCTGGGAAGTGTGGAGGAGGCAGCTTCATTTATAGAGTAGTGGCAGATCTGGCTCCTGACTTTCAGGAGTCCTCGCTGGAGTTGTACACAAGAGGCAACACTATTATATGACTGCCCTGCTTTCTGTGGACCATCAGTGATCCAGAGATCAAAGTTTGGAAGGAAGACACTGAAGATGACAAATGCAGGATTTTTGTGTGGGTGCCTTTTTAACAAAATAAATAAGGACAACCACCTCGAAAGCAGCAGCCTATTGAGGTGGGAAGTCTTTTAAATTAAGGTGATAACATTTATAAATAATTTCTATCGAGCGTCAATGTTAAGCACAGAACTAGGCAGTATTCCCATCATTAGCATTTGCAGTGTTGTGTTTTAAGAGGTATTACATGTCACCTACAGGAGGACTTTAATCTTCTTCCAGATATTTGTATTTCTTAGTTCTTAGGCAGAATAGAATCCTAACTGTTCTTCAGGTTGGAATACTTTGAAAGCTCTAACCGTGCAGAGGGAACAATAAAAGGAAAGGAGTAAAAAAAAATACCACTTGGCAAACAAACATATTAAGTTGCAAAGTATTCAGCTTGTGTACTTTGTAGTAGGGTGGTCTTACAAGGTACTTCCCAGCTAAATTTTTCTGAAAGACCTACTATTTAGCGCAATCTGGTCCACTTAAAGGTCAAACATTTTCTCTTCAGAAGTACTGTTAGGAGCCTCAGGGATGTCATCTCTGACAAGTTTGTTTTAGTACTATCCAGAGAGGTTAACTCCATAAGGGGCAGGTAAATCCTTCCCACCTTTCCTTCTGTTTGGTGGTGAAATTTTAACAAGAGGCTCCCAGGACCTGCTATAAAACATCAATAAGGGAAACAACCTAGAGAGAGTTACTACAATCTGTAAAGAAAAATCTCTGCAATTAATAACTTCAAAAAAAATGTTGACACTGGGAGGAGCATTACAACACATATTGTTAGTAATAAAATGTAATCCACTAAAAGTGAACATCAGCAAACGACAGTGTATGCAGTGGTTCAAAATACTACACGTTCAAAACCATGCCTGTCTTCATCTTAAAAAAAAGTAAGTGGCTGATTTTCTCATGGAAGTTTCTTCAGAAAGAGGAGGCTTATTTTATAAAATGTTATTGACTTGGAGTCAAAAGTGTTCCAGAGTTTAAGGAATATTGTGAATGTTTTCAGTGCTTCAGTCTGGAAAATGCCAATAATTCTGCATCTAACTGGTTCACACTAGAAAGTACGCTAAGAACACACTTTTGAAATGAGACCCAAATTTTATAAGAGGGACTAATTGTGTTCTCCAGCTTTCTAACTCATTTGATCTCTGAACTCCAAATCATTCTTTCTTCTGGTGCAGGTGCGAAGTAAGATTACTGCTTCCCTGAAAAGCACTACTATAGAATATCAGAGCAAATTATGAATGCCTAGCATTTCCACTACTAGCACATTTTGAAAGGTTTTTACTTTTTACCTCCTAAAATAATTCAGTTATAATAGCTCAATTCATGTCAGGAGACATTTGTAAAACAGGGTATCTTCTCAAAGGAGAAGTTTATAACAGACTTCAGTGGATGTGGGAACTAAAGTACAATAAAAAGATAACGAAAGAGCTTAATCCCAAGTAGCTCCACTAACTTCCTAAAATCTTCATGATTTTAGTAAATTAGTTGGACAATGCCTGTATGCATACAGACCCCTGAGCATCCGTGGTGATAAGTACCACTAATGAAACAAACCACCTATAATCTATTTGTTCTAACCAGTTCACTGTCCTGCTGAAAATAGACTAAGCGAGTAGCAAAGGATTACTTTACATCTTGAGTACTGACAGTTTATTCAGACCGTATGCTCTTCAGGGCAGGAACACGTCTTTATACCTGTCTGCAAAAGGTCCAAGCTCATTGCTGGTGCTGTACAAATATTACTAATACTGACAATGTAAAGGTTTTAGATACCCCACATCCTCTCCAGAAAAGTTAGAATATTTAATTTGTTATAATGAACATTTGGCCTGACACGAATCTTGAATAAAAAGTTAAGTAACATGTGGCCAAAGTTACTTATATACGTTGTAAGCGAGGAGTCCTAACTCTAAATAGCTTAAAGTGGTTTGGATGAACCCATTCATTATGTTCACACAAGACTTTTTATACACATTCCAGTGAATAGCAGGAGCACCACTGACTCACTGTCTTCCTGGCTTCATTGCTACTGAACTTCGGCAAAATGCCATTAATGACTCAGACATTTATTTATTTATTTGTCCTTTATTTTTAGACTAATGGGAACTTTATGAATTCCTTCCCTGCCTTCTAAGAGCAAATGCCACTTAGCTTTGATCCTGAAAAACAGTGTTTTAGAATAAAAGCTCAGGTAATTTCATCTATTTCTAATTATATATAGGTTGTGCGGTTTTTTGCTTTTATTGATATACAGTATTTACACATTGGGTTTTATACAGAAAGTGATTAAAACTATTACAATGTTTTCTAGAATGAACGTATTTGCTGAGACTATTTAAAGAAATCCCAAGCATAGAAATTAAAATAGATATGAATCTAGTTTCATTTACAGTCTAGCGTATACTAAAGAAAAAAAATATATATCCACCCCAATGTTAACTATCTTCAAGGATATAAAATACCTTCATTCTCTTTTAAATGGCAAACTATTTAGGAAAAAAATATGATTTGCATATGTGAGATTACAAATTGCAATATTTGGAATTGTGAAGAGCTTTTGGATATCTTGAGACCTGAAAATCCCTCTCTACCTACTGCGTACTCTTGCAGTTAGCTCAAAATATCTAAGAGAAATATTCATATCATGCTGCAAAATCTTTTAGTATTGAAAAGTTCCACATAAACCACTGTGCTTTCAGATGAAACTATATCTCTTGCATCCGACGAAGTGGGTATTCACCCACGAAAGCTCATGCTCCAAAACGACTGTTAGTCTATAAGGTGCCACAGGATTCTTTGCTGCTTTCTCTTGAGATGGTCATTCTTTATAAAAGCTTGTGAAGACAATGGAGGTATTTATATTCATTAGGTTTCATGTCATTAATGGGAGATTTGATTTTCATCTTTATCTAAACAGTTTATTTCCCTGAAGGATATCCCTCAGGGATATCATTTGCTTTTATGAGCTTATTTACTATTCTAAATACCATCACTTAAACCCTTAGCATTTTATTATAAAATTGTATTGTGAACATTTTCCAATATGTCCCAATGCATATCCAGATATTATTAATGTATGTTTCTTTAACTTTTTTTTTGGACAACAGAAAAGAGAGATGAGAGAAAAGCTTAGCAGGAGGCCTGGCCTGGCACAAATACACTCAGTAGGGCATGTAAAGAACTAATACTGTAGGCTTCTCAAGCATTTCCACATGCGTTCTCAAGAGGATTATTTTTCCCTTGTGAAACAGAAGTCTAAAGGGACTTCCTGCCCTAAGCATCAACAGCAACAAACCAGATTTAAATTGACAACACTGCAAACAATTTTAAACTGACTTTCTTCCAGCCTGAAATCATGTGCTTGTTTTATAGTCTATTCATTTTTCTTCAAAGTTACAGAACACTAAATTCCTGTTTCCGTTTAGACTTTTAGTAAAATGGCATAAGATTTATTTTATTTTTCTAATACTGTTGCAACAAAAACCTCATGTTACATACTTTTAATTGGGAATTTTTATACAAAGAGAACATGTATCACAAACAGGCAAATGAAGCTAGCTTTTTTCTTTTTAAACATGAAGATAATACTTTAACATTTGTTTCCTTAGGTCCAGTAATATAAATGGAACATGAAAGTGCTAGCAATATTTTCAATTTATGCTTCCATTTTAGTTAATGGTAACATTGACAGAAAATGAAAACAGATATGGAGGTAAAGAAAACTAGAATGTTCACAAAATAGAAATCTTAACAGTGTTTAGCCTTCGTATTACTGAGAAGTTACAGCCATGCAGAGACAAATGTGAGCAAATTAATGCAGAGTATGGTGAGAACAATTAGTATAATTTTTCATTCCTTCTATACTACAGTATACATGATAGCTAAATCTGAGTTCAGGAACCCCACTGTCAAAGACTGGCTTAAGATTTCTCAAATTTGATAATTCTGGAAAAATGTTTCTGTACCTGTAAGAATGATGAAAACTTGTATGCTCGTATGTTTAACCAAACTATACTTTTTCTTTTGTACAAAGACTGGAATATATTTCACGGTTATACATTGTTATATATTGACATACAAGAAATCTCACCTCAAGCAACACTTAGTGTAGCTTTTAATTTTGAATAAAAACATAAAATGTAATATTTAATCTCTTATCTTTAAATTAAAAAACACAGTCATTGAAATTATGTTGATTTCAGAGACTTGTATTTTAAGTCTATGTACACTATGATCTCCAGGCTGAGCAAGAATGCACCTGTGGGTTAGCACTCCCAGGAGTTCTACCAGAGCCACCTAAACTAATTCCCTCTGCCACATCTGTACATTTGGGAGAAGTGCTTTAAAAGATGTTCCAGGTTGTGTGACAGATGCTACCTCATGTGACTCAGTCAGCCAGTGAGAAACTGAAGGGGGCCATACAGCAGACACTCTGAAATGGGCAAGATAGTGAGACCAAGGCCCAGTTGAATTAGAGGTATAGAGGGGTTTTTTTGTTGTTTTTTTGTAAGAGAGTACTGTGACTCTTTCAGTCTCTCTTCATTTTGTCCAATAAGTCTAGAGAATTAGAAACAACAGGAAGCTTAGACAACGTAGTGAATGCAGTATAGAGAAACAAAGCAATTATACATATTTTCCTAACTAAAAATTATGCAGACCTTGTTTTACTTTAGTTTTTTCCCCTCAGATTTTTTCTAAACCAATTTAGGAGACTAATTGCACAAAATAATTACTATGTTCCGTAATGTACGCCATGTTGGTCTCAGGATATTATTGATACAAGGTGGCTGAAGTAATATCTTTTACTGGATCAACTTCTGTTGGTGAAAGAAACACCAACCTTACCACCATGGAAGTCACCTATCTATATACACCAACATCACTCAATGATGGCATCACTGCCTGCCTCATATATTTACCAGATAATGGACAACCCTGAGATATCTACCCCAATTACATGGTCAAACTCATCCATTTCATCCTCACACACAACGATTTTACAGTCAAGAACAAAACACTTTGTCCAAACTATAAGGATAGCCATGGATACAAGGATGGCTACCCAGTATGCCAACCACTTTGTGGGCCACCTTGAAGAAGAATTTCTGGTTGAATGCACCATAAAACCAATGATATACTTGAGCTACATTGATGATATTTCATTCTCTGGAGGGATAACCTAAACTCCCTCACAGGATTTCCACCACAACTTCAACAACCCTACCACCAATCATAGAATATCAGGGTTGGAAGGGATCTCAGGAGGTCATCTAGTCCAACCCCCTGCTCAAAGCAGGACCAATTCCCAACTAAATCATCCCAGCCAGGGCTTTGTCAAGCCTGACCTTAAAAACCTCTAAGGAAGGAGATTCCACCACCTCCCTAGGTAACCCATTCCAGTGCTTCACCACTCTCCGAGTGAAAAAGTTTTTCCTAATATCCAACCTAAACGTCCCCTACTGCAACTTGAGACCATTAGTCATTGTTCTGTCATCAGGTACCACTGAAAACAGTCTAGATCCATCCTCTTTGGAACCCCTTTTCAGGTAGTTGAATGCAGCTATCAAATCCCCCCTCATTCTTCTCTTCTGCAGACTAAACAATCCCAGTTCCCTCAGCCTCTTCTCATAAGTCATGTGCTCCAGCCCCCTAATCATTTTTGTTGCCCTCCGCTGGATTCTTTCCAATTTTCTACATCCTTCTTGTAGTGTGGGGCCCAAAACTGGACACAGTACTCCAGATGAGGCCTCACCAATGTCGAATAGAGGGGAATGATCACGTCCCTCGATCTGCTGGCAATGCCCCTACTTATACAGCCCAAAATGCCGTTAGCCTTCTTGGCAACAAGGGCACACTGTTAACTCATATCCAGCTTCTCGTCCACTGTAACCCTTAGGTCCTTTTCTGCAGAACCGTAGTAGGATTCAAGTGGTTCCAAGTAGTAACGACAGAACAAAGTGAATTACCAAGCAAAATAAAACAAAACACGCAAATCTAAGCCTAATACAGTAATACAACTGAATACAGATAAAATCTCACCCTGAAAGATGTTTCCATAAGTCTCTTTCACAGACTGGATGCCTTTCTAGTCTGGACACAATCCTTTCCCCTGGTACAGCCCTTGTTCCAGCTCAGGTGGTAGCTAGGGGATTCCTCATGATGGCTGTCTCACTTTGTTCTGTTCCACCCATTTATATATTTTTTGGGTAAGGCGGGAATCCTTTGTCCCTCTTTGGGTTCCCACCCCCTCCTTCTCAATGGAAAGGTACCAGGTTAAAGATGGATTCCATTTCAGGTGACATGATCACATGTCACTGTAAGACTTCATTACCCACAAGCCAGGACACGCATATACAAGAAGACTTACAAGTACTGTAAAACACAGCCATCTGCAGTCAATTGTCCTGGTTGATGGGAGTCATCAAGATTCCAAACCAACATTAATGGCCCACATTGTGCATAATTACAGTAGGCCCTCAGAGTTATATTTCATATTTCTAGTTTCAGATACAAGAGTGGTACATTTATACAAATAGGATGACTGCACTCAGTAGATTATAAGCTTTTCAATGATACCTTACAAGAGACCTTTTGCATGAAGCATATTTATATTCACACCCATTAGCATATTTTCATAAAATCATATAGAATGTGTCACAACCACTATAGCTATTTCTTGGGGAAGGGATTAATAGCAATGCTGAAAAACAGGATTAACTATAAAAAGAGGGTCTGAAATGGCCGCCTCAAACTCTTGCCTCCTCTGCTGAAAATATGGAGGTTTGCTATGTCTCCTACTTTCATGTCTCACCATTTGTCAGAAAAAAGAAAAGGAGGGGAGAGAGCAGGGCTTTAAACAAATGATAGGAAAATGATCAACTGACATTGCAGGCCTCTTGACCACAGGGAGAGGATGACTTTGTGAGGACACCTCCTCTTACTGCTATCCTTACAACGGACCACTGTTAGGCCAAATCTACACTTAAACATTTTTCTGGTATAGCAGTTAGGGGAGTGATTTTTTTTTTAAAGACAATATTTCCATAATGGCAAAAGCCCTATTCTAGATGGAGTTATACCACCCAAAAAGTGCTTTTGATGGTATAGTTTATTTCCTTTGGGGATCCAGTATAAACTATATTGGGAGAGTTTGCTGGTATAGCTGTACTGGCAAACCTACTGTGCTACAGATAAGTTCTAAGTCTATTCCGTTAGGTGTCCTTATGGGCATGAAACTGTTTTTAGTTTCTCGGAAAACCTCTGCTATGCTCAAAAAATTCTCCTCTCTACATCCCTGCAACAAACTGAGGTAAGCAGCTTAGGCACCTTTTCTTGTTTTTTTCCCCCTCACACCTCTCTTCTCTGAGTTTACTCCTCAGATATTTCTTCACATGTGAGTGAGCAGTTCAGGCTTTCCTCTTCTGCCGTCCAATCAATGTACCAAGCTTAATGAATTCTTCAGCTCTATTTTTCTCTTAGGAGGTTGGGTGCAGAACATTTCTGTTCTCTTTAGCTCTTTATTGTCAACTTTTCCTGCTGTCTATTGGGTGTGCACTTTCCCAGAGGGCTGAAATCTCTCAATGACCTACTAGCTACAGCTTTCTCTTCTTAACTGCATCTCCTTTCTTGTAGAATCTGGGAGATGTCTTTGGGAGCCTGAATGGTCATTTTAGTGCAGACGACCCAACCTCAGATAGCCATCAATAGAATATGAGACTATGTTTACCCTACAGACCTTACAGTGGTACAGCTATACTGCTACAGCTGTGCCGCTGTAAGGTCTCACTAGTAGCTGCTCTTTGCTGGCAGGAGAGAACCACGCCAATGAGTGGCATTAGCTATGTCGGCAGGAGAGCCTCTCCATGCCAGCACTTTTGTCAGTGAAACTATGTCGGTCAGGAGTGTGTTTTTTCACACCCCTGACTCACAAAAGTTTTACTGACAAAAGTGGTAGTATAGACAAAGCCTAAGGGTACGTCTACCCGGATTGGCGGGCAGCAATCGATCCAGCGGGGGTCGATTTATCATGTCTAGTCTAGATGCAATAACTCGACCCCTGAGTGCTCTCCCATCAACTCCTGTACTCCACTGCCACGAGAGGTGCAGCAGCAGTCAACTCATTGTGGTGAAGACGCCACGATAAGTCGATCTAAGTACGTCCACTTCAGCTACATTATTCAAGTAGCTGAAGTTGCGTAACTTAGATTGATTCTCCACCCAGTGTAGACCAGGCCTAAGGCTACACTGAGGATTTCACAGAAATTGTGTACCATTTCACCAATAGAAATGAAGCTCCAACAAGGTTAACTGTGGTAGAGGCACGAGTGTAGTTCAGCTGCAGGCATTTTTACCATTGTTGCTAGTACCAGAGGAGCTGTGTCAGTGCTAAAGTATCTGTGGGAGATTTCCCTAAAATCCTCAGTGTCGTCAGGGATTATAATCACACTGCATGCACAGTAGTATCAGAATGCTATAAAGAAATAAGCAAGCAGTTAATAGTAATTGCTGTGGGTTCTCTTCTCTCCTCCCATCTCATCCTGCGGAGAGGTAATTTGTATTAGATTTGTGTTTTCTGGACTGAAAACTAAATAAAAGATCATGCTCAATTCAACAGCAGATATCAAATACTCCAACCAATTTGTTAACATCATGCTTTAATCATAGTTACCATAATAACTTATTTCCACCTACTATTATTTTCACTCCCTCCTTACAGGTACTAACATCTTAAAACTAGATGTTAAAATACAAATGTTGTTAACTGTGTTATAAATTAGATTAATACCCATTATTAATAATGTTATATTAATAAAAATGAGAAGCTTAATTTACATTCACTAATTGTATTCTGATGATACTTTACATCCATCTTTCTTAGGTTCCACAATAAATGAGCTAATCTGTTTCCCTTTTGTTTTAGTTTTTAGTCAATTTCATCGTCAAGTCCTCCTACTATGGCAAGGCTTCATTAGTTGGATTACAAGGGTGGGTTAGGGACTCATGGTTCATGGCACATGTCTATCTTTCTAGGGCATAAACGAGGCTGTTAGCAGGATGAGCCTACTTTGATTAAAAAGTTTGTTCGCTCCAGCCAGGATTCTTTGAGACTGAGATCTGCATCATGTACTATATGCTTATTTGTGTCATTCATGGGGGTTGGCACTTGACAAAGTAGGGATTTTAATGTGTGTATTAATAAAACAATAATTGCTGCCAAGAACATGAATGTTTAGTAGTTTAGATAAACCATTTAGCATTCAAGAAAACAAAACCAAAATCTCATTTATAATTTTTAATGGATTAAGTACAAATTAAAATGTCTCCAAGAAAGCGCAAATCATTTGTTAGTCTATTAGCAAAGTTGTTCTATAAGATGAACACAAACTAAACAACATGGATCACAAAGATTCTTCATTTAACTAAGAATTGGAATTGGCAAGTCAATTCTTTCTGCAGTGATTAATAATATACTCAAACCAACAGCTGAAAGAATTTTCCATTAGCAGATACTACATCTTTTTCTTTCCCTCACCAATTTCAAGCTTGCTGTTTGTTTAAAATAAAATCTTGGCTATAATAATGATGTTTTAGAATGTGGTCCAATATGATTGATCTGCCCTCATTCTTTTGGCAACTTAAGTTAAATATTTCTGTCAA
The DNA here is from genome assembly GCF_020497125.1 of Mauremys mutica. Taxonomy (NCBI): domain Eukaryota; kingdom Metazoa; phylum Chordata; order Testudines; family Geoemydidae; genus Mauremys; species Mauremys mutica. The sequence goes on along the minus strand of NC_059074.1, from coordinate 46,049,730 downwards.
TTTTATAATTTAATATGATTTGCAGTAATAAGGGATGACAGTCCAGATTTTACATCTAAATAAAGTGCTTTATGTGTGTGTCTAAAAATGTTTTATCCTGGTTGTACTAAAAGCCTTAACTATGAAATAAATTAATTTTTAAAGTATTTTTTGAACTCTTTCTAAAAGCTTTGGGATCGAAACCTGTGTTAAAAGGGTTACTTTTCTGTGAATTCACTCAGGGTTACTTTATTTAATTAGGTGTCATTAACATGTATTTAACATATGTTTTTTACACAAAAATGTCATCCAGTACCAACGTCCATGATAAAAAAACCTTGGAAAATATCACTACATAGTGCAGTCAGAATATTGTCATATTGTGCCTTCTTTCAAATTCTATCAGATATCTACCACCTTTCCCCGATCCTTCAAAACAAAACCTTAGAAGTCTATTTATTATGTGGTTCTGTGAGTTGTGCTTCTTTTTAAGGTTAAACTGAATTTTGCATTTAAAAACAGGAATGTAACCACTTTACTATGTATGACAAATACTGTGTATTCTCTCCAAAATTACAGCACTTTTGAGTACACAGATTTTCTGGGAATTTACAGGTAAATCAGTTTCTGAATTAAAATAAATATAAAAAACAGGTCATTAAAAAAATTTCACAGCTGGAGTTTGACCATTTCCCCCACAAAAATCTTAATGTAATAACAGAGATGCGGAATTCTCATAAAGTTAACACTCACTGAAGTCTCATGTATTGACTATGGTTAGAGACTTTTTCTCTTACAAGCAGCAGTAAAAAGAGAAAAGAGGGTTTGTGCACTATATTTAACCTCATAAAGATGTTGGGTTTTGAGAGAGATGCTCAATTCTAATTCCAAAGCACTGGGAAAACACATGGCTCTTCAGCAAACAGGGGTTTCTTTCTTTTTTTCTTACTTCTTCTGAACGGCCTCTATACTTTATAAGCCTGTGAAGCTTCAGAAATTCTGAAATGCAATTTGGAGATGCCAGCTTCCTTTCTTTCTTTAACAGGTTTCATCATAGAGACCAAAACCTCTCAGATCCTCAGGGAGAAAGTTTTTATTTATTTATTTTACTCAAATAAACTCTAAAACCATGAGATTTTGAAAGAATACCTTTTTTTTTAACTCACATAGTACTGAAATCCATAAAATGATTTTAAAAAGAGTCCATTTTAACCCTTCATCTCAGACTCTCGATTTGGTTTTGTGAATGGTTTTGAATTAAACAAGATATAGGCACAGCCTGGCAGCTTCAGACTATTAAGAATGAACCCTTCAAAATGTGTTGGATTCTAAAAGGAATTTCATTGATTCCTTAGGGTGACAAATATAGTTGTACTTTTAACCCTGCAACTCTAAACTTACAATGTTAAGATGAACAAGAGACTGGACCAAAGAAAAGTGTCTTAATATTTCATATTCCTGGAACTTGGTATCCCAGGTTCTCTTTTAAATGCAGATTTTCAGCCTTGAAGTTGATACCATAGGTTTTGGAAACCCCCTCAACCCCCACACCCTGGTGATGCATGTTGCCTTAAATAATAGTTCATTAATAGCTTACATTATCAGAGCTCCAAAGTCTTTTTTTTTTACATCCAAATCACTGAACAGACTTTCAGCCCTAGAAATGGATACTTAAAAATTCAACAAATACTTGCTCAGAGAAAAAGAAAAGTTTGTTTCACTTGTGTTCATGCCCCTTTCTGTGAATATTCTAGTGAACTAAGCAGGGTGGATTTGATTTAAATCACTAGTCAGGAAGACTCGATTTATTCATGGATTTCACATAAAAGTGCATTCTGGAATATGCTGCTCAAACAGTTTCACTTTTGTTTCTACTGCCTGTCCCTTCCTTCTCACATTTATCTCCAGACTTCTTCTCCTTATCCAGATCTATTCCGTCCCCAACAATCTTTTATTAGTTGAACTTTTTGAAACTTTGCACCTTTAGAGAGAGGTAAGAGATTGACTCTGTGTACACAAATTTGTAGAGGGACAATAGGGTTGAGGTCTGTTATTTCTCACCTCTATATATTATTTATTTATTTAAAACATTTTTTACTGTTAACAAGCATGTTATCTCTGGAGAGACAAATCCACAGTTTGAGAACTGCAATACTAAGCATCTCTGATGGTATCTTCTAGACTGAGCACTGAGTCCCATTGGATAGATAGAAAGATTAACCTAAATAATCTATACAGAAGCCCCTGTAACTCCATATAATTGGGTCCCTAATCCATGAACTATTGGAACTCATTTACAAATTTTTTCTTAAACATTACATGACTATATTGTCTCATACTATAGAATTAGAATTTATAATTCCCATTCCATGTTGAGATATCTTTGAGCTATAATGTATCTTAATTAAAACCATCTTTAGATGGGTTTTTCCCTCAAAAAGCATTATCAAAAATCTGATTTAAATAAAAAAACGTGAATAATTCCATTGACATCAATGAGACTACCCACACAATTAAGCATCTTGCCAAATCAGGTTCCAATTTACCACCAGAAATTTTTGCCAAAAGAACAACTTCTAATGATTACAGAAAACATTCAAAGAAAGTGGACTTTGAATTCGCCTTCATTGATGTTTTTACTAGAAAGCTGATCTAAATGATCTAAATGACTCATCCCCATTCAGGAAATAAATATGCCATGTGACCTATATCTCCAGTCAAAAGAGCAAACCGATTATGAGCAAACTACAAACCAGGAATTATTTGCAGAAATTATGCAGAGAATAATTCTGAATAAATTTGAGAAAAATCAAACTGCTGTCAGACAATTCAGAGAGACTGAAAGATGCTATCAAATTATTTGAAACCGTACCTGTCCTCTAACTAGTTCCTTGAGAGCATGTGCATGCTCTATTTGGTATAAGGACTACAAAAAAGTCTATTTGGTCATTGGAGTGATTTTAGAATTAAATAATTTCAGCAGCTTTTATTTTTGCATTCCTAGACATGTGGTGTTTATAGTAACCAAAATGGCTCACCCTGGGTTTCATCCGTTTGAAAGGCTCTTGAATAATACACACACACAAATAAATAAATAATCGGACTTCATCTCTGATCTTTAACATTTAATCATGCAGCTAAAAAATGCTCTTCAAAATATTTCTGAAGTCTTGAAACAGGAAGGTGACTAAATTCTTAGGCCTTTGTCTTCTAAAAATGTCCATGGTGCAGCTCCTCTGGTAGTAACAATGGTGGGAGTGCTAGTATAGACAAGGTTCAAAGTGGCTGCCAGCATTTTAACCTTGGTTATTTCTAAACCTGGCCAGAATAGGTCTACACAATAGTGGTTAACTCTGGTGGCCACAAGATTCTTAACTCGGCATGCACTCCTGCCATTGCTCCCTGCGGTGGAGCTAAATCCATGTTAGCAACTAAGGCCTGGGCTACACTAGCGGGGGGGTTTGAACTAAGATACGCAACTTCAGCTACACGAATAGTGTAGCTGAAGTCAAAGTATCGTAGTTCGACTTACCTGGCCATCCTCACGGCGGCGAGTCAACTGCCACGGCTCCCCCGTTGACTCCGCTTACTCCTCCCGAGGTGGAGTACGGGCATCGATTCAGGAATCAATTTATTGCGTCTCATCTGGACAAGATAAATCAATCCCCAATACATCAAACACTACCTGCCGATTCGGCGGGTAGTATAGATGTACCCTAAGGGAAATTTTTCACAAAAAAGTCTGATAGACAAGGCCTTTGAGGAGATTGATTTAGCAACCTAGTCTGCATGTTGACTGTACTCTTAAACAAAAATGTAAAGAAAGCAATTATCTTCTTTCTTTTCCCCATAGCTTGAGAATTACATCCAAGACAATATGAAGAAGGAAATGGTAGAGATCCAGCAAAATGCAGTGCAGAATCAGACTGCAGTAATGATTGAAATAGGCACAAACCTACTGAATCAAACAGCTGAACAGACCCGCAAGTTGACAGATGTTGAAGCTCAAGTAAGTAATAAATTTCAGATTCTCATTGACGTTAGTGGGTTTGGAACAACCCATACAAGGGATCGTTATAATAGGGAAATTTTAAAATGTTAGCTGCATATTTCTTTAATAAATAATACACTTAAAACCTCCAAGATATGCCCCAGCCTAAACTGAGTAATCATATGACCTGCTGCAACCCATACTACTTCCCCTTCCTGATTATTCACCTCCCATTTGTGAGGTCACAGCTAAACTGGGGTTTTAATCTTCTTTGGGACAGGGACCATGCTTCTGATCTGTTAAATGACTTTGTACGTTTCAGAGTACTGTAAAAATAAAAATGATTCTTATTTCTGAACTTTATTTTATTTTTTCCTAATCAATAAGTGTTCTCCATGATAGCTTATTCTCTCCTTGTGAATACTGCTGTGAGATCATAATGAATCTAGGATAATCACAGTCATCTCCACCATAAGGCACTAACATCTGTTGTATCAACCAGGCAAGGTACTAACAAACTTCAACAGGACTTTATTTTTAAAGTGGAAACCTCTTTACCAAGCTGCTGCTACACCCTCTGTAACTCTCACTCTGTCTCCTCAACTCCTCCCCCTCCTTCCTGTTTCCTGTCCTTTCAGACTCCCAACAGCCAGTGCGCCCAGTTCTAATAATTACAAGCAACATCTAAACACCAAATTCCCTCCTCTTAAGAAACTCTCCCAATTAAAATAAACATTGTTGTTCTAACCACAGGAACAAATAGGAAACAAGACACTATACTATTGGCAGAAATATTACACTGAAAACACTGTAGATACTACATAACATAGTCTTTAGTCCAGACAGGTGGTCATCTGGGTCTGACAGGCCGTCTCTCAAGCCCTGGTTCCAATGCGATGTCTTGTTGTGTTGATACTACGGCGAAGTCATCCAATGCAGACTGGGTGTTAGCATAATCTCCTCTTGGTGCATAGGCAGGTGCAAGATAAGAAGCATTCCATACCCACCCATCAGAAAGTCGATAGGTGTAAGGTCCCTCTATGATTTTAAGAGGAGCTGTGTATTTATGGTCCCCTTTGCATAAAATTCCAGGTTTTCATATTCTAACGAAGAAATCACACTCACACTTTGGTTCCTTAGCACCCTGCCGCTTGTCTGTGAAAGTCTTATTCTTTGCTTGGTTCTGTCCAACTGTTTCTCTTACATCATCCTCAGTTGGGGCCTCAGGTCATGCCTTTAACAATCCAGCAATGTTCAGTTTAGTATTCATCTGTTTCCCATGCAGTAACTCTGCAGGTGATCTTTGCGTTGTGGCATGTCATGTAGCCCGGTATGCTTGCAAGAAATCAGTAGTGAAGGGTATCCACAATCACCCTTCCAGTTCAGCCATTTGCAAACTCTCTTTCAAACTTCTCTTAAACCGTTCGATTTCCCCCATTGGCTTGAGGGTAATATAGGGATGACCTTCTGTGTAAAGTGTTCATCTCTGCTAGAAAGGTTTCAAACTCCAGGGAAGTAAATTGACTACCATTATCTGAAACCAGTTCTTTGAGGTTATCTTCCCTGCTAAAAACTGAAGAGAGAAACTTAATTACTGTAGCAGAAGAGATTTGCGATGTAAACGCTACCTCAGGCCATTTACTGAAATAGTCTATTAAAGTGATGGCATAATGACAGTCAATTGGAGTAGTATCAAAAGGTCCTACAATGTCAATCGCCACTTTTCCCCATGCAGATTCAGGAAAAGGAACAGACTGTAATGGAGGGGTACATGTCTTTGCTGTCGTATCATGCATTTGGCAAGAGACACAGGATTTTATGAGTGCTTCAGTTTGAGAGTCCATCCCTGGCCACCAATACAGATCCCGTAGTCGTTGTTTGGTTCTGACAATTCCTTGATGAGTATCGTGTGCCAGGTGTATGAGTTTTGACTGTAATTCTTCTGGCACAAGTAGCCGGTGTGTAGCTCATAGCACACAGCCATCGAGCAAAGAAAGTTCATCCCAAACTCTAAAATAAGGCAGCAAAACTGGGTCAAGGTTTTTAGGGTTACTGGGCCATCTCTTTGTCAGAAATTCCCACAGTTTTTATTGAATTGGACAAGCTGAACAAACAAAATTGTTCTGTTGTAACTGCAGTAAGAGTGCTTGTAATAAGCGGAACTACTACATCCTCATCCTCCGGTGGACCATCTGGTGAAGGCAAAGGCAGGTGAGAAAGGCAATCAGCTACCACATTTTTGTTTCCAGGCTTACATTCCAGTTCATAATTGAAAGAGAGTAGTCTTGCAGACCATCTAGCAATATGATATCCTGTACTTTCCAGTCCTTTCTGGTGAGCAACGTCATGAAAGGGCTGTGATCTGTGCACAACTTGAACGTCAAGTATCAGAGGGGTAGCCGTGTTAGTCTGGTTCTGTAGAAGCAGCAAAGAATCCTGTGGCACCTTATAGACTAACAGACGTTTTGCAGCATGAGCTTTCGTGGGTGAATACCCACTTCTTCGGATGCAGGCCAGTCCTCGCCCACAGACAACCTGCCAACCTGAAGCATATTCTCACCAGTAACTGCACACCGCACCATAGTAACTCTAACTCAGGAACCAATCCATGCAACAAATCTCGATGCCAACTCTGCCCGCATATCTACACCAGCGACACCATCACAGGACCTAAACCAGATCAGCCACACCATCACCGGTTCATTCACCTGCACGTCCACCAATGTTATATATGCCATCATATGCCAGCAATGCCCCTCTGCTATGTACATCGGCCAAACTGGACAGTCTCTAAGGAAAAGGATAAATGGACACAAATCAGATATTAGGAATGGCAATATACAAAAACCTGTAGGAGAACACTTCAACCTCCCTGGCCACACAATAGCAGATCTTAAGGTGGCCATCCTGCAGCAAAAAAACTTCAGGACCAGACTTCAAAGAGAAACTGCTGAGCTCCAGTTCATCTGTTCATCAGACACCATCAGCTCAGGATTAAACAAAGACTGTGAATGGCTTGCCAACTACAGAACCAGTTTCTCCTCTCTTGGTTTTCACTCAACTGCTAGAACAGGGCCTCATCCTCCCTGATTGAACTTGAACGTGCGGCCCCATAGGTAAGTTCTCCATTTTTTCAGTAGCCCAGACGCAAGCGCTTCTTTTTCAACTGCAGAATATTTTCTGTCAGCATTACTTAGTGTCCTTGAAGCAAATGCAACAGTCCTCTCTGTGTTGTCCTCATGAAGTCGTGTGAGGACAGCCCCAAGTCCATAATCAGAAGCATCAGCAGTTACAATTGTGGGCAACGCAGGAGTGAATAGTGCAAGTACTGGACTATGTACAATCAAGTCTTTCATCGTTTCGAAACTAACTTTTGCATCCGTTGTCCACACTAAGGTTGAACTTCTCTGTAGTAATTCTCGTAACGGTTCAATGATAGAAGCATAATTGGAAATGAATTTTGCATACCAGGAGGTAAGACCCAAGAAAGAATGTAAGGTTTGCAAATCTGTTGGAGGAGGAGCATTTGAAATTGCCAGGATATGATCTGGATCAGATTTTAGTCCAGCCTGTGAAATTGTATGCCCCAGAAAGGAGAGTTCAGTTTGTCTAACTTTGCATTTGGACCTATTGAGCTTGAGGCCTGCTTTGCTGATGCAGTTTAGTACAGACTGCAGGTTATTGTCATGCTCCTCAGTAGTATTTCCAAACATGATAATAACATCCAAATAGCACTGAACTCCAAGTTGATTCTTCAGAATAAATGACATTTTTTAGAAGGCACTTGGGGCTGATGCGAGACCATATGGAACACGTTTAAAACAAAATAGTCCCTCCTGTATAATAAATGCTGTGAGGTCTCTGCTATCTTCATGCAACATAACCTGGTGGTATGCGCTGTGCAAATCAAGAATAGAAAACACCTTTGCTCCACAGAGTTCTGCAAATACTTCTTCTGTGTGAGGAAGAGGATGGCTGTCAAACACAATAGCTTTATTTGGCTCCCTTAAGTCCACATAAAGGTGAATGCCTCCACCCTTCTTCTGCGTCACTAATATAGGTGAAACCCATTCTGAGGAGTTAATCTCTTCAATAATGTCCTTTTGAACAAGTTTTCTAAGTTCCTCTGAAACAGCTTCTCTGACTGAAAACGGTAAGCGCCATAATTTCTGTTGTACAGGCATCACATTATTCCGCATTTTAACTTCATGCAGAAACCCATAAGCACAGCCGAGTTTCTCCTCAACCTGGTGTTGGGTCCCAGCTGAAACTGGTGTGTGTACCACGAGAATGCTTTGCTGAGGAAGATCAATTCGTCCATTAACTACTATGAGATTTAAGGCAGCCAATAAATCTCTGCCAAGGATAGGAGTGCCTTTGTGGACAATGTAGAACTCTGCAGTTACACAGCAATCACCAAAAGTAACTATTGCTGGCAGGCAGCCATGTACTGGAATATGGTTTTTCAAATAGCACACCAACTGAAGTTTGGGTTCAGTAAGAGGCACATCTTTAAAGTAATGCAAATAGATGGAATCAGGTAGTATAGATATTGCTGAGCCAGTGTCCAACATTAGCTGAATAGAGCGTGATTTGCCTGAGGGTATGGCGGAAACGTTTACAGTGCACTTTAACTGTTCTGGAATATGTGCAGTAGTGGTTTTGTCCACGCTCAGCACAGTAACATCTGGTATTGTAACTGCATGCACCTGTTGATTGAACTGGCTACTGCGACATACTTTAGCAAAATGCCCAATCTTTTTGCAATGATTGCACTGAGCTACTTTTGCTGGACATCCTGTGTAGCTTGCAAGGTGTTGTGGGGATCCACAGTGAAAGCATGCTTTTACTGTATTTTGAATTTGCTGATTCAGTGGCTTTTCATTAGTTTTCCTCCTGCAATTGTTTGTCTGCAGCGATAGTGAACTTTTCTGCAAAGGAGTCACAGCCTGGACTGTGCCTCCTGTATCCCTGCTCATTATTTTGGCTTCAGCTGTAGCTCACTCAATCTGAGTAGCAATGGTTATCGCTTTTTCTAGTTTAAGTTGTGGTTCTAGAAGTAAGCGTTCTCTTACACGAAGCATGGTTGTTTTCTTAATGAGTTGGTCTCTAATCATCTCATCTGACATATTCCCAAAGTCACAAGTTATTATCAGACTCCTCAGGGAAGCAATATACTGCATTATAGTCTCCCCTAGTTTCTGCTCACACTGGCGAAATCTGTAGCAATTAGCTACTACATTCACTTTTGTCACAAAAAAGTTCTTTAATGCAGTGAGTGCAGTCTCATATTTATCATCTGCAAGAGGAAAAGTGTAAAAAATACGCTGCCCTTCTGCTCCAAGGCAGTGGATTAGCAGAGCACACTTTCTTACTTCAGACATCTCTGTAGCACTGATTGCAAGCAGATAAGTCTCAAACATATGGATCCAGGCAGTAAAAGCAATTGGAGGCTCACCTGGGCTTTGCAGAAAGGGTGCAGGTGGGTTCAGAGGCAGAAGATCCATCCTCATCGCCAAAATGTTGCATCAACCAGGCAAGGTACTAACAAACTTCAACAGGACTTTAAAAATAAAGTGGAAACCTCTTTACCAAGCTGCTGCTGCACCCTCTGTAACTCTCTGCCTCCTCAACTCCTCCCTCCTCCTTCCTGTTTCCTGTCCTTTCAGACTCCCAACAGCCAGTGATCCCAGTTCTAATAATTTCAAGCAACATCTATACACCACAATGTTATAGGTACATATTTATGATTTCACTGTGGGATGAATCATAAGAAGATTAAATGAGTGGAAGAAAGGCTGAGGAATTAGAGGAAACTACTGGAAAAAGTAAATGGCAATTTTTTTCTAGTTGACTTCAGTGTGAAAGTCCCACTTCAAGTATAGGTCTTTAAAAGAAACTGAGAAGTTCCCATACTGTAAGTGGAAAAACTTTTCAGAATTCCAGCACTGGTTTAAGGCTCAAAACAACTGTATCCACAAGTATGGTCACTACTGAATAACCACATACCTTTTTTTATCTCATTGCTATAGTTAAAAAAACAATTTAACAATTATTACCACACAATAAGTGATGCACATTTTTCAAAGTGAATTAATTTAAAGGTGTAGCATTAATTATTGCTCTAATTGAAAAGCATTTGTTCTGCTAGCAGCCAAATCTTCAAAAACTGATTTTTTTCTAAACACCTCAGCAAACAAACAGTTCTAAATTGTAGAGTAAGATATAGAAGGATAAATCCTGGATTGAAGTAAAATGGCATTGTGTATTTCATACCTTCTGTTACCATAGTAGGCAAATTCAGATATGTATTTCTATAGCAGATATTTAAAATGTTTAGCATTTATATTATGCTTCATATGTTCGAAGTACTGTACAAATATTAACTAAAAAATTCACAGCACATACTGCTATTTATAGATATTATCTGGTTATTTGGAAGAGGTAATTTGTCACCTACAGTATATATTTGTTTGAGCCTGCATGGTAAACTGATGGCTCCAGTCAGAAGCAAGTTAAATACATCTTTATGGCTTTATCACTAAGAACCACCATGAGATTCAAAGATCCCCATGTTTTTTCACTTGCTGAGAAAATATTTGTATCCACTCACAATAAAGTCTTTACAGAAATTACCCAATTAGGAAAAAGACTGTCACTGCAACTTTCTTTCTCTGAAATTACTGTTCAGTAGGTTAAAAGCTTAATTAATAGCAGAAGGAGATTAACCAAACAATTGCTCTCTCAAGGACACTCATTCTTTGGCAATAATTCTCAATTACACTTAAGTGTGAAATCATGTCCTGAATGACTGTTTAACATGAAGGATGTGAGTAATCAATTCTTCCTGTCAACTAAAGCCAAATCCTGATGAACTAAAAAAGCTATTCTAAACCAGAAACCTGACATTGTCTAGAGAACACACACAAGAATGTAACATAACAAAGCAAAACTGATCTTCCACGCCACATCACAATACTATTGTTTTTTTTCAGTGGTAGATGTAATTCTGAATAAAAAGGAACTTTTATAAGGAAATGGTTTACTAAAACTGAAACCATGGAATGAGTCTATTAAAAATTTGGTCACATGGTAAACAGTTCAATCCAAATGATGTTTTTCACTTCTAGACACCTGTGACATTCTGGTCCCACTGAAGTCAAAGGCAATATTCCCAAGGACTTCAGCATGGCCAGGATATGACCACCCATATTAAAAGAAAATGCTTTATATATTCACACCAGATTGGGAAAAATCTTACATAGGAAATTATTCTTTAAAGAACAAATACAATAAATACTACTGAGGGAATTCTGACTCCCAACATTTTAAATTCTGCACCTAAAAATTCTGCAGGGGATCTAGGTGAAGGTGGTCGGGGCTCTGCGGGGGGGTCTGGGTGTGGGGTCCAAGTGCTGGAGGAGTGGGACTTGATGGGGTGGGGGTCCAGGTGCAGCTGGTTGGGGATCAGCGGGGTGAGGGGCTTGGAGGGGTCCAGGTATAGCAGGGTAGGGTTTGTCAGGGTAAGGGTTTGATGGGCCTGTGTAGCGGGGGAGCCCCAGCTGCTGCTGAGGGGACACCACATGCCTGGCTCCCACTTCCCCCACGATTCCCCTATCCCTTTTTCTTCTCCATCTCACTCCCATATTCCCCTCCCCCTGCCCTCTTCCCCCTCCTTCTTTCATTCCCCCGTGGGCACTCACTGATGCACAGAATAGAAAATAGGAAGGCTCCCAACACACAGAAGGGGATCACGACTGGCACTAGGACCAAGGAGGCGGCATTCAGCTGCAGAGCCAGTGGCAGAATGGGGGAGGGGGAGAGGAGCAGGCACACTGTAGCCCCTGTGCCCCCCTCCCCCATGCCTCGCCCCCCCCCCCAAATGCGCCCATGGTCGCCTCCTGCCCAAGCTGCTTTCTTCAGGGAAACACAGGAAATCTGCAGGGGACAGGGGTGTTTTCTGCAGGCATGCAGTCACTCTGAATCCTCCCAAGAGTAAACAAATTTCAAATACTGATTCTCATCTACCTCATTAGAAAGCTAATGGACAAAGTAATTTTGAAACACTGAATCACAAATGTGGTTTATAAAACCACCACTGAAACATTCCTCAGGATAAAGATAAGTGGAAATATAAATTATGATGCATTTTTTTAATGGTCAAACAAAAAACTACAGTAATTCTGAGCATTTTCCATTATAACCATAATTAATGTATTTATGCCCAAATCAGTGTGTGTGTATATATATATATATATACATATATATGCATGCACATGTACAGAGTATCTGACAAAAATACATATTTTTATTTTATTTTCTACATGTAATAACTAGTGACTCTAGAATAGGATTAAATTATAACTAGACAAAAAAAACTTAGCTTGGGTTTTCAAAGTTGCTTATTTATTTATTTATTTATTTATTTTATTTAGGTATTAAATCAGACAACAAGACTTGAACTTCAGCTTCTGGAACATTCTCTTTCCACCAACAAATTAGAAAGGCAGATTTCAGATCAAACCAATGAAATAACTAAGTTGCAAGAAAAAAACAGGTAAGATAGCTCTTCCTCTCCAGCATGCTAGATTGTCCTTTTACCGGTAATATTGTTTTTCTGCATGAAAACATTTCTCTTCCAAAATGATACCTCAGCGGTTGTGCCCGACTTAGAGAACCTTTACTCAATTAAGAAATAATAAGGGGAAATCCTTTTTTTTAGTAAGCATAAAATAATAAAGCTGGAATGAGATGAGCAGAGCAAAAAAAAACCTACTGGAACCTCTGTATTCTCTAACTTATATAAATTGTCATTGTGGTATTATTGCCTAAATTAAGTCTCAAGCTAACTATTCTACCACTTTTCTTCTGAAACAGTAATTTTTAGAAAACATCTACTAAAACATTCTCAAAAGAAAAATGATGTAAAAACTGAAATTTCCAGAACCCTCTAATTTTATAAATGATTAGCTTTGTTCATGAATTCTTGCTCCTCAAAAGCGTAAATGTATTACTGTAAATACAAACCCTCAGTTTTGCATTGCCTTTGTATACAACTATTAGTATTAGCTACACATTTATTCTGCAATGTTAAAAGATTAATGTTGGATAACTGATTTGTTTCAGTAGTGATTTCCGCTCTGTGTACTACAAAAGTGTTCTTAAATACAACATTTTTAGTTTGATTGTTATGTTTTCCCGTGATCAATAAAGGAAATACCATTGTGTGCAATGAAGCCATAAATGTGCAAAAGCTCAGACATCTTCTTTAGGACTAAAATAAAAGCACTACCAGGATTAACATAAAAACAGACCAGGACACACCAACTGAAAGTGGCACCTGACCCTGCCAGAACAACAAATAAAAACATAAGAACGGCCATACTGGGTCAGACCAAAGGTCTATCTAGCCCAGTATCCTGTCTACCGACAGTGGCCAATGCCAGGTACCCCAGAGGGAGTGAACCTAACAGGTAATGATCATGTGATCTCTCTCCTGCCATCCATCTCCACCCTCTGACAAACAGAGGCTAGGGACACCATTCCTTACCCATCCTGGCTAATAGCCAATAATGGACTTAACCTCCATGAATTTATCCAGTTCTCTTTTAAACACTGTTATAGTCCTAGACTTCACAACCGCCTCAGGCAAGGAGTTCCACAAGTTGACTGTGTGCTGTGTGAAGAAGAACTTCCTTTTATTTGTTTTAAACCTGCTGCCCATTAATGTCATTTGGTGCCCCCTAGTTCTTGTATTATGGGAATAAGTAAATAACTTTTCCTTATCTACTTTCTCCACATCACTCATGATTTTCTATACCTCTATCATATCCCCCCTTAGTCTCCTCTTTTCCAAGCTGAAAAGTCCTAGCCTCTTTAATCTCTCCTCATATGGGACTTGTTCCAAACCCCTAATCATTTTAGTTGCCCTTCTCTGAACCTTTTCTAGTGCCAGTATATCTTTTTTGAGATGAGGAGACCACAACTGTATGCAGTATTGAAGATGTGGGCGTACCATCGATTTATATTAGGGCATTAATATATTCTCCGAATTATTCTCTATCCCCTTTTTAATGATTCCTAACATCCTGTTTGCTTTTTTGACTGCCTCTGCACACTGCGTGGATGTCTTCAGAGAACTATCCATGATGACTCCAAGATCTTTTTCCTGATTCGCTGTAGCTAAATTAGCCCCCATCATATTGTATGTATAGTTGGGGTTATTTTTTCCAATGTGCATTATCTGCACATTGGAAAAAATCTGCAGCTATCCCTCCACTGCTACAATGATCAATACCCCCACAATACCGCCTTTCATAATCCAGGGGTCATACGCATGCCTATTATATGTGATATACCTCATTCAGTGCACTAAATGCCCCAATGACTATGGGTGAAACCAGATAATCACTAAGCCCTCGAATGAACTCACATAGGGAAGTGATAAAAGACAAAAGCACCATATCACCTACTAGTGAACATTTTTCACAAAGCAATCACTCTATATCTGACCTCTCAGTCCTCATCCTCAAAGGAACCCTGCACAACACCTTCAAAAGACGAGCCAGGGAGCTTAAATTAATAACTTTGCTAGTTATGGTTTATTACAACAATCTGTAACCCACTTTTTGTCCTATGATTACAGTGGTGTGAATGGCCACTTCACCTTCAATGGTCCCTTAGAATATGTGCTAACTACTCATGCTAAACTATATGTTCGACCTATTTAGCTATAACACTGAGTATCTTTCCCAGACCTCAGAAAGAGCTCTGTGTAGCTCAAAACCTTATCTCTCTTACCAACAGAAGTTGGTCCAATAAAAGATATTACCCAGCGTTCTCCCAAATATCCTGGGACTGACAACACTACAACACTGCATATAAAAACATTGTCACACACCCCCAATCTATTGCCTGCTCACTTTCTGTCATACCTCTATCTTTCTCTCTGAAAGTTATTTAGAAAGGACTTGAAATGGGCTCAGCAATGGATTTTAATGCCATTGTTGTCATGTCATGACAGTTCTCATAATGAATACACAGCGTCCTTTGTCAGAATGATATATTACTTTAGAGACAAGGTAGCCAACAACTAATGAATGGACTGGCACACATATAAGACGACAGGCAGAGGGCCATCTTATCAGCCTTGTTTTTACTGCGTGGCCTGCGGAGCCTATTGGCCCAGGAGGGCCCTAAAGCATCAGCTCTGAGCTCACTGCAGGGCCAGGACACACAAGCTTGGCTGCACCTTCTCCCTACCAGCCAGCCTAAATATAAAGGGCACAGCCAAGTAAAGATGTCTAGGTTTAAAAGAACTTAACCTATGTCAGACAGGAAACCACATCTTGGTTAAACAATCCTTGGGAAGTCACATGTGAAAAGAGGTTGTTCTCGTAAACTTTTCAAAAGTGCCTAAGTGACTTAAACGCCTAAGTCTCATCATCAAAAATGACTAGACGTTTAGCAGCCTGAGTCCCACTGACTTGCAGTGAGACATAGGGATGGTCTACACTGGGAATTTACAGTAGCATAGCTGTATCTATCAGGGGTCTGAAAAATCCACACACCTGAGAGATGCAGCTATGCCAAACTGAACCCTGATGTAGACAGCACTAGTGCTGCTGTAGCAGTTTAAGTGTAGACATATCATGTTTTGTTTACCATGCTTAATTTACATGAGAGACAGGGATAGGCGAATATGCACTATGGGTCTGGCAGAAAACCTGCATGCTAACTCTGCTTTGAAGGCCGGGTCCTGTTCTCGAAGGGCACTGTGACATCCACCATGATAATCTTCTTCCGGTACTCATTGGTGATGACGATGTCTGGTCACAGTTGGCTGTTAGTTGCGCGGATGGAGGAGTTCACAGCAACCTTCCCTACAGGTGGTGCGTTGGCTCTGATCAGACGATCTTGGATAGTGTTGTGTCACAGCTGCCAGGCTCTGGAATGGGGCTTGCAGCTACTTACTATCCAGCCTAACCCAATCAAACCTTGTCTCATCTCGGCTTAAAGAAAAGTTGTGTTATTGTCTGTTAGCACAGGGCTATCCAGGTGCAGAGTCAGATCACTGCTAAAGATTACTGCTACCATTTCTAATCCATTATATTGGGGAGGAGATGATCCTATTCAGGCCCCAGGCTCCCAACGACTCCATTTGCTGAAAGCTAGAATTAAAATCCAGCCATTATCCTTGCCCTCTTCCATATCCAATGGTTGCCCAGCAAAGGTGCCATAGCTTTTGCTTAACTAGCTTCATTTACCACATTGTCATATTAATCATCTCTGAAGGATGTTATCGGGGGACAAAACTAGTTTCTAATATGAACAACGCATAACTGTCAAACCTCAGAAGTTTATTTTAGTTTCAAATAGTAAACAATTTGGAGATGAATCTAAAAGTAGCAATAGCAGAATACTTTAGTCTACATCAAAACCATATTTTTCAACGAGAAAAAAAGGTTGGACAGACATGTTTTGACATTTGTGTTTGCTGCCATGTTATATTTGTGTTTGCTCCCTGAAGACTTTATATACCAGCTATCTACAAACAAGAATCTTTATCCAATGGGAGCAAAGTAAATATTCAATTTTAAAATGTCACTATAGTTTTTGACTACAGTTACCAGACCTGAGATCACCACAGCATTACTGAAACATGTCAGAATGATCTGAATACTGGAAGTATTATTTCTTAACTTTCCAGCATTCAGTTTATCCCTTAATAAATAAACAAACAAACAAACCAAACCAAACCCCAAACTCTTATGTTTTAAATAAACACTATGAAATATTTGATCAACATCAGAGAAAGTTACATCCTTTTAATCTTCTCCCTCTCCAATTCTGGAAAAGGCAACAAGCACACTTTCAGTAATTATATATTCATAGCTTTTCCAGCTACAACAATCAGATCTAATTTCTATTTGTTGAGGCCAAAGAAATATTTTATTAAAAAACTGGAGAGAAAATAGGAAGTTGAATAGGTTTGATCTTTAAATGTGTCACTTATTCTAATGATAAAGGTCTCTGAGGCTAGCTTTTCCTTAAATTACTGAAGAGAAAAGTAGTATTATTCAAGGCACTTGAATAACCATAAATAATAGTTACTCTAGGTTTAAATCAGTTTCATGTCTGATTCTCCTACTACCCTCAAGAGAGATTGTTTTCCTTTCAAGTCCAGAAAGGAAAATTATATTTTTCCCTTCATACTACTGAAGTATCGTGGAAAACATAAGAGTCATTATGGTGTATGAACTGGCAATACTGAGCATACTATACAATGGCCAAAAAGACGTTCATTTATTTGACTAATAGAACAGATTAAAGTTACGTAATGCATCAAACAAAGCGTATGTCAACTAAATACAGTTCACGGTGTTCTGCATGACACTGCGTGTATAACATTCTCTGCAGAATCCGGTTAGAAAAAGTCAGAGTAAAAATATGTTAAGATGGAAAATAACTTCTATAACAGGCTTAATAGTCTTCAGCTAAAAACCACAGAAATGCTGAATTGACCCTAATTATATTCTTTTTATTAGCTTTCTAGAAAAAAAAGTCCTTGATATGGAAGACAAGCATACACTTCAGCTACAATCAATCAAAGATGAAAAAGATCAACTTCAAGTACTAGTATCCAGACAAAATTCTATAATAGAAGAACTAGAGAAACAGTTAGTCACTGCTACGGTAAACAATTCAGTTATGCAAAAACAGCAACATGATCTGATGGAGACGGTTCACAACTTGCTTACTATGATAGCTACACCAAACTGTAAGTGAAGTATAAACACTATTATATCAGCTGAATAGTACTCACTAACTTTGTGTATCCTTACATGTTCTATCTTCTCCCCACCTTAGCATCTCAAAACTGCATTTATGTATTGTATTGTCAAAGTCCTGCATCAATGAAGTGTTTGACTTGCTATAATATTTAAGACTTATCCTGAAGAGGTAAGCCCATTAGTCACAACCTTACCCTCTCTCCTCCCCTCTCCCCAAAACCCCCCTAAACCAAAACAAATATCCCATACATTTGTTTTCAACAATATCTTGTTTAGTTATATTGATTTGCTTTGCCAGACCAGTTCCCAGTAGGCATCCCTGTTGAGTTTGACAAGTGTCACATGGTCTCAACATGGCACAAACATCTGGCAGCCTTGTCAAACAACCCTCGTCCAAGCTGGATTCTTGCACATCCAGCTGGGCTGCCAGCAGGGTTTGTAGTTTCTTTTCCTGAGGACAACTGTGGGCACAGGCTTTGTGGGCACTGGCTTTGTTGGCACCGTAACCTCTCTGTCTCCTCCTTTCAGTTCTCCAGGTTTGAGCAAGGAAGGGAACAGCCAGCTGAAGATGAGGGGTTCAATATTAGCCCAAGGCTCCCTCAAGCAAGACCCCAACCCACAGACAGCATGCATCTACACCCCCGACAACTCCACCTAGACCTCCCGACCCCTCAGCACTCGAATCCCTCAGCCCCACTCATCTATGCTAACCATAGCTGGCAAGATGTGTGTGCTCCATGTCCAACCCTACCGGTATTTGGGGATGGGTGCATTGACCAGATGCTGAAATTTATGGCTATATGCAAATTATTTCCAAGACAGACTATAGAATCTTTGTTCTTTAGGTTGACAGGGGCTGGGAATACAGTGCAGCATGCATAGCCTCTAAATTTATGCTGTCTGAAGTTACCACACACAGTTTAAAACAAGTGTTTTCAGTACAATTGAAAGTACAGTGTGGATTACTTCAGTATTCTCAATTCAGCAATCTCCACAGAACCCAAATTTGCTTATAACTTTTAGCTACCATAAATAGTTTGAGCCTACACTTTTACCTATGTAAAAAGTTGCAGCTCAAAAAGAATTTCCAGTGCATTCTAAATATTTATTGTTAAATTAAAATTAAAACTGTTTAAGAGTATTTTCTTTTATTATTGAAAGTAAAAGAGTTTAAAAATCTAACCTTATTTTTCACATTTTTACACTGTGTTTCTCTATCTAAGCTGACTGCAATATAGAAAGTAATGAAAACAGTCTAGTTTAGTTGATTTGTAGTAATTTCTCTTTGCATTTCTCAAGCACTAGGCACAATGCTTCAAAGTCTGATTGCAAATACAAGCAACTAATTTTTAAATAAGAAAAACATTTTTCAAAAAACAATCTTGAAGACGTATCTATGATTGTCAATTTTTTAAAGAAACCAAACCCCAAACTTTAGCCCTATAGCACCTGATAGTATCTCATTGAATACCATTCCTGAAGCTGTAAACATTCCTGCTGATGTTATCTGTTATGCTCGTGAACAAATAAGTAAACAAGTCAAAGTCGTGTTGGCTACAGAACCATGAAACCTGGAGCGGAAAAAATAATGACTGCCAACAAGACAAAATCAACAGGGAAAGCTTCTAAGCTAGCTTACAAACAATAGAGTGTGGAAAAGCAATTATAAAGTTGAATGTGTTCTTTTTATATTTGCGGTAAACTAACTATGTAAGCAGGTAAACTGATAAACAAGCTGAAAAGAATAAAAAATAATGCTAGTATTATTTACACACATTTACAGGTGGCTTATCATTGTAGTGTGTGGCCACATTCCTCTCTGAATCAAAAATAGGGAACATATACTCTACTGCCCCAACACAGTATCCACCCCAAAACGATCAAATATAGATATCAGCTAGTTGACTAAATGCCAGGAAATTCCAAACACTCTATCAACAAACAAGAAGATACATTTTAGATTGTGTTTTAAAACATGGCCAGGCGTAGGCACAGATGTAATTTTTTTTTTTTACATCAACAAATTCCAGAACTGAGGAACCCTCACTGAGAATGCCCCGAGCTTCACCCTTGAACACACAGAAGCGGTCACGCTGAGTGCAGAGACTGTATGTTGCATACTATCTGAAACTTCTGACTGGCAGTTATGGGTAACCCCAGATATATGTATACTATGGAGAGACCCATCTCTGCAAGCAAAGGACATACTGCGGTACTGGCTAAGAGGCTATGTTTTTGAACTCTAATTCATCAGAAAGAACATAGTTTCTGGTGTAGACCAGCTCCATTTGCCCCCATCAAAAAGATACTGTACTAACTGATTTCAGTTTAAGAAAAAGCTCGTTTATGATTCAGACATCTTGCTGACCTGAAGACATTGGCTCACTTATAAGATCACCACAAAGGCATCTTTATATTTATATAAGGAATAATATGAAAGGATGTACATATAGTTGTACAGATATCTTTGTACATGTTAGTAATCAGTTTGTAATACAGATAGCATCAAATTCTCTAAAGAAAGTTGAAACTGCTAAACTGAAGGAAAAAATATGCCTATGTTATTCTATTCAAGCATGCAAATAGGTATAAAGGAATTGATACTTATCAAGCAGTTATGTTTGTATCTGAATATGAAAAAGCAAAATATCACTAGCGTGTTAAGCTAATTTCCTCTGAAATTAGGGCAGGGCAGAACCCTACTTCAGGACTGCAAAGTCAATATACTGTTACTTCATTACATCATTAGTTACTATTACATCATGGTAACCTTCTCTCAGAAAAGAACTTGAGCTCAGAGCTATTTATCTATTTTTCTATTCTTATATCCCTTCAATGTCTTTATTTCATTTTTAGCAGCCAAGAACAACTTTGTGGCTAAAGAAGAACAAATCCGTTTCAAAGACTGTGCCGAAGCATTCAAATCAGGACTTACAACCAGTGGAATCTACACCATAACAGTTCCTAATAGTGCAGAAGAAAAAAAGGTAGTGTGTTCCCCAAAGCCTGTAACTCTAATTGTGCAGTACCAAATTAACTGTTAAGAAGATTAATTTATCTAGCAAATAAGATATTTTAAATCCAAATTGGGTAACCAGTCTTTTAAACTAATATTTTCTTCACGTTTGCTAATGGCAGCTTATCACTCCTCCATATGGAAATTACTTCAGCTGAATTATGGTACTTCGTTTGAACTCTGGAAAAAAAGCACTTCAAGTGAAATCTTGGCCGCACTGAAACAAATGGGAGTTTTACCATTGACTTCAGAGGGGCCAGGATTTCACCCCTCATTTCCACATGAACAGTACAGAACTAAACTAATGCTACTGATACTGTAAGGTTCTGCCTCAACATCTCTCTGTTACATACACAACAAAACACTCTGTATATGCAAACAGAAAAAGTAAAAGGTCTGGTCTACACTAACCCTTATTCTCTGGAAACAAAAACAAACAAAACCCACCCAAAAAAATGTACCCTTAATAACACTGGTGGGGCTACCCAGGAGGTAAAAGAATGCTAGTGTAGACAAACTACAGTAGAATCTCAGAGTTATGAACACCTCGGGAATAGAGGTTGTCCATAACTCTGAAATGGTCCATAACTCTGAACAAGACCTTATGGACTTCAGCCGGGGGGACCAAGGGAGAGTTGGGGCTGCAGCCGCAGGGCGCAGTTGGGGCTTCTGCCCCTAGGGGCCCACCAGGACTCCTGGTGGGGGGGGTTCAGGGCTTCTGCCCCCTGGAAGCACCAGGGATGGGGCTTCAGCCCCGCAGCTCCATTCCTGGCTTCAGCTGGGTAGTGGGGGCGCTGCATATCTGGGCTTTAGTTACGGGGGGGAGTGCTGGGGCTGAAACCAGTGCTCCCCGCATAGCTAAAGCCCAAGCCCCCGAACCGCCACGGAGCTGAAACTGGGAGTGGAGGCGCGGTGCTGAAGCCCTGATCCCCAACGCGCTCCCACTCCCACACTGAAACTGGGAACAGATCCACAGAGCTGAAGCCACAAGCCCCAGCGCTCCGCCCGGTTTAAAGCCCTGGACACCGGTGCTCCCAAGGGTCAGAAGCCCCGAGCCCCCACATCCGCCCAGAGCCCTGACTCCCACACGCCTGCAGCTGCAGCCCCAACCCCCCAGTGGCTGAAGCCCCAAGGCAGTACAGTATTTGCTATGTGCGTGCGCGCACGCTAAGGCCTGATTGAGGACTTTTGGTTTCACTGGGTGTCTGGTAGACACTGGTGTGAACTCTGGTCTTCGTATCTTTGAGGTTCTACTGTACTGATGTTTTACTAACATAACTTCCACTAACTGTGCTGCAACAGTTAAAATCACTGTATGTATCAGCACACAGCTGTATAACACAACAGGGCTAGCTGCCTCTTCAAATGTACCTGGATCGAACAAGGACAGCAGGCCAGTATAAGCAACCTAAGTTCCCTGTAAGCTGCACGGCTGTGCAGCAGCCTATTTAGCACCATTCAGGTGCTCAAGGAACCCACCCAGGGACCTGCCACTGGGTGCCCCTCCCCCGACCCCCACCTAGCCCAGCCCCACCTAGCCCAGCCCCCAACCTGCTGCCGGAGAGGCACCTCTACCCCGGCCCCAACTCAGCCTGTGGACTGGACCTGCCGTGGCTGGAGCAGCCCAGACCCAGTCGTGGCTGGGGCGGCCCTCCCCTGGCCCGGAGCTGCTGGGGCTGGGGCACCTATCCCAGCCCCAGAGCTCCCATGGTGGAGAGAGGCACCTCTTCCCCACCCAAGCCCAGGTCCTGCTGAGGGGAGTCCTCTCTCCCCGCCGTAGCCCCCCCTGCAGCCCAAACCCCTCATCTCCAGCCTCACCCCAGAGCCCACACCCCCTGCACCCAACCCTCTGCCCCAGCCCTGAGCCCTTCATTCCTGGCCTCACCCCAGACCCACACCCGCAGCCAGAGCCCTCACACCCCTGCCCCCCAACCCTCTGCCCCAGCTCTGAGCCCCCTCCCACACTCCAAACCTCTAGGCCCCACCCCCACCCATGCATTTTGTTATGTGCACCAATATGAAGGTGATGTGAAGGAAAAATTAGAGGGAACACTGTAGGCAACTGGAGCATACTTGCTGTAAATACCTCCTCGATTTAGCAGCACCTGCCAGTTCACCAACAGGACTCTCCAACACAATCTTAGGACCATAAATCCTTTGCCAATAAAGGAAAGCCCAATAAACCATTGATGCTTGTCAGTGGTTGAGGATGGGGTGGGGCATGGGAAGGGAAGGAAGGCAGGCCTTGCAGTCTTTGTCCCTTTACACAGACCACAGTTCCCTCCAGCCCAGCCCTCTCAGATGGAGAAAGGCCTAGCAGTTACGCCTCTTTGGCAGTCTACCCTACTCTAAGAAACTGGATGTGGGAGAGTAAATGTAAGTGGCTGCAGGGTGCTGTAGGCAGGCAGAAGCTGCTCAACATGGATGAACACACTCATTGGGGCTCAGCCAGTCCAGCTGTGCAGTCAGTGAGGCCTTGTCTACCTAAGAAAACTGCACTAGTTTAACTAAAATATATGACTTTAAACTGAGGCTATGTCTACACTACAAAAAGGTGTTTTCTAAATTCAGATTAGCTAACTCATGTGAGCTAATTTGGGTTAAAATAGCAGTGAAGACATCACCACATCCCTTAAATTTGAGCTGCTAACCTGAGTTAAAAGGTAAGTTGCCATGTCTGACCCAAATTAGCTAATGCAAGTTAAGAACACACCTTTCTGTAGTGTAGACATACTGTTAGTTAAGTCGGTGCAAACCACAGCGTGGATACATTTATTTTGGTTTAAACCAGGCTTATTTCAGTTTATTTTAAATAGATTAGGAATCTGGGGTCGTGCACCAGTTTAATTTAAATCAGTTTCCAAAATCAATTTTAAATCAGTGCAACTGAGTGGGGAGGGATAGCTCAGTGGTTTGAGCACTGGCCTGCTAAACCCAAGATTGTGAGTTCAATCCTTGAGGGGGCCACTTAGGGATCTAGGGCAAAATCAGTACTTGGTCCTGCTAGTGAAGGCAGGGGGCTGGACTCAATGACCCTTCGGAGTCCCTTCCAGTTCTAGGAGATGGGTATCTCTCCATTATATAAAATAACTTCCTCATCTAGACAAGCCCTGAGGGAGGGGTTCTAAAATGGCTCTAAGGATGACTGGCAGAGAAGCAGCTGTGTGGGCTCTGCAGCTTGCAGACAGTTCTGGCAAGAACCACAAGTGCAAGCAGGTCTAGGGATGTGGCAGTATGGTGGAAAAACCCTACAAAACCTGATCAAAATGCAACTGTGTGAAATGTGGGGCACTTGAGAGAGGTACCAGAGTCAGTTAAGGCCACTGTATGAAGACAGGATACTGGGCTAGACGGACCTTTGGTCTGACCCAGTAGGGCCATTCTTGTAAGGACAACAGAATTAGGAAGACAGATAATGCGTGAGTGCAGAGCCAAAGAAAACCTGCAAAACAAAATAAAAATTCAATGAGCATCCACAGGAGTGATGCTGGATTAATGAATATTTTTGTGTTTTGAGTTTCCAAGGCAACATTAGGAGTTATTGTGGTATGCTCTTAAGTCCTTTTTTGGCAAATATTTAGACAATGGCAATTGATTGTGTGTTATATGATTGCACTAATTACTTCAACACTCCTTCCAATATCTCTCAAATCTCCCTTCAGCCTCTGGATGGAACTTGGCAGCTTTACATATTTTATATCCTCATCTGATTTTTATACACCACAATTTAATAGTGTCTTGGAAAAAAACCATCACGGTCAATTGGTGGACAAGCTGACAATTTGAAAGCACTTGACTGACAGCACAAGTTTAATTTTCAGACTTGCTGCAACAGCACGAGTCCTTTAGGATTTAATCTTGCTGCCATATATTTACAAAGGGAAAAAATATCTAATGAATTCTCATAGCTTTTTTCTATAGTGCATATGGTATTTACAAAAATATTATCAGAAAGCGTACAAAATGAAAGATTAAAAAAGAAGATGTTTCGAGACACTAATATGTCAATTGATATATCTATCTTACAAGGAAAATTAAGAAACATGAGATTCCACTACTGTAATGAAATGAGGGGTAGGGTTGGCATGTTTAAGATACCTAAAGGCAAAGGAAGTTTGCATTCACAACTTCAAATGTTAAAATAGATGCAAACCACTGAATATGTAAGCACTGGACTACAGCAGTCAGATATTACAGTAAAAGTAAAATTATGGAGACTATGAACAGCTGTTGTGGTCCCATTTTTTTGCCTTTGGTCTTGACTCCACCTTCAAATATAATATATGGGATCATGACTATGTAGCTTGTAAAAACATGTGCCTGTTAACAGTACAAGAGAGAACTGATTTATGACCATCAGAGAGTTTAATATGGCTTAAATTCAAAAACATTTTAAGTAACTTCTGCATTGTTTCCAGTGTAAGTATTCATAGCATGATTCACCTGTTTCTTAAAAAAAAAAAACAAAAAAAAACTTCTGAAACTGTGTAAAAATAGTCAAAATATACCACCCTTGTGATTAATTACAATCAAACTCTTTAGAATACAAAATGTACTTGACTGTAAAATATTTGCAGGGCTCATATTTTAATATTTAGTTTTGCAATAAATATTTGAACAGAAAGACCTAAGATACTTTGAAGATTTTGAAAACGGGGTAATTAGCTATGTTAAAAATGAAAAATAAATTCACCTTGTGTACTGCAGATGGGGAAAAAGACATATTCTTACTGCTCGGTGGTGGGCAGATGAATGTTTGCTAGAACAGAGAAATATTTTATATGAGACATCTGCAGAATTTAAGTAAATTATTCTATTTTATGTGATGTAAAATCCCACTGTTTGAGAATATTTTAATCTTGTTAGAACTATTTGTTTAATCCTATTTTAAGGAGTTTATAAAACTTTAAAACAAACACCAGTGGAACTGAAGTTTAGTCCAAGCTCTCAGGCCATAAGGAAATTGTAAAATTAGGTCCATGTAAATTAATATCCTGCCTCTGACATTGGCTATACCTCATGATTCAGAGGAAGGTGAACAAATTCTTTATAATGTACCAGGTAAATTATGCAATGCTTTACATACACATACAAATTCTTTCCTGACCCCTTCAATGATTAACTCAGTCTGATGAATAAGCCTTGATGTCTCTGCCATATCAACATCTTAACTTGGGTAGCTGCTTAATAAACTTATTTACACCCATTTTAAAATCCAGCCATGGTATTTGTCTCAATTGCCTCTTATGGTAATGAATTTTACCTATGCATTATAAGTTACATAAATCAACTTTTACTGATTTTAAATTTGACTGATCAGTTTTTACCATACCTTTCATAATTTTTAATGCTCCAACTTTTCCTTTTCAAAAGAAATAATCCTAGTCTTTACTACATATTATATGTATGCTGTACCAAATCATTAACTATAAAATAGAGATGAATCAAAAACAACAGGCTTTGGGTATAATAGAACCGCTCAACTGAATGTAACTCTTATTTACCAATAATGTTAAATAATAAGGTTGCTGCCTTCAATTTAATCCTACTCATATGATATACTCTAAATAGCTCAAATTTGTCCCTAGTCCAACTCATTTTCTTCCTCTCTTTAGCCTTCCCAACAAGTTTAATAGCATGACATAAGACTATCCTATCTTAAACATACACCCCATCACTAATCTTTTCTGCTTTGGATATCCTACATCCTAAGATCAATTGATAAAACCTCTTTCCAGTACTTCATATTAGCACTCTTAGAGCTTCCTCCTTGGAAGGTGGTACAATGAACCAGTACGCATTCCCCTGGTTACTTTATAATTAGCCATAATAATACACACTTGCTGTGCCCATATGCTTAAGGGGACACACTTTTCATCCAAGATGACCTACACATTATTGCCACATACAAAGGCTGCAAGAGAACTCAAGGATGAAATCGTGGCTCCACTGATGTTAATGGGCATTTTGCCATTGACTTCAATTAGCCAGGATTTCAGGAACTCAAAACAAAGGATTGAAAAAAAAAATTACAGCTTTGATAGGAAGACCTAGAAATTGAGCTAGAGGACAACATGAAATAGGTAGGCAGCTTAAAGGTCATGCATAGTCATGATTTGGGGGATGTAAGTGTCCCTTGTAACTGTTAGTGATAACTTTAGGAGGGAGACTATACAATAGGTGCTTTTTATGTGTGCAAAAAAAAAGGGGGGGAGGAGAGGGTGGAGTCAGAGCTTAACTATGAAGGAAAATCCTTGTTATCAGGTAGTAGATGATATTCAGTGGTCAACAGTTTTGTTTTTTTAAATCCAGTCTGGGGCAGTACATAAAAAATATATTCCACTGAAGTATATTGTTTTGACTTATGGGTATAATGATCGATCCATTGCTTTAAGTGGGAATGAACAACTTTA
This sequence comes from Mauremys mutica, assembly GCF_020497125.1. Classification (NCBI taxonomy): domain Eukaryota; kingdom Metazoa; phylum Chordata; order Testudines; family Geoemydidae; genus Mauremys; species Mauremys mutica. The sequence continues at coordinate 46,022,538 of NC_059074.1, read as the reverse complement.
TTTGAAGTTAGACCATATGACAGTTGGAATTAAATGGGAGAAAGAGGGTAGAGCTGAAATCAACAACATATTTGTGATGATGCTTTCTTGCCAACTAAGTTGGGTCCAACAGAAATGTTTCAATTATTTTGATACTGATTAAAAGTTAGCTTATCTTAACATTAATAAAAATATATTTAAACCTTTTCAAACAAGTGTTTAAAATATCCAAATATTTTTACCCCTCCAGAGTTGGAAGCATATTGTAAAGATTCAGACCTTCACTGCAGAGATAGGAAGGAATACAGTCTTTAACAATACCAAATGAAACAGGCTGGAACCTTACTGCTAGCCCATATGGATTTCAGCATTGGGTGGTAGATGATCATAGGGGGAAAATCAAACAAACAATTACAACCATACTGGATGGGGACCACATCCTAAAAGAAATCTTTCCTGAACCCCCTCTTCTGGGTTTAAAAACACACCCCAACCTCACCAAGATCATCATCAGAAGTAACTCCCCACAGACCAGAACACACCAACTCAAAGCGGTGCCAGATCCTGCCAGAACAGATGCAAAACCTGCAGACATATTTCCCCTTCTAAGATGACCAATACCCGCCACACAACACATCTTTCAAGACCCATGGGTCCTACACATGCCTATCATACCATGTGATGTACCTCATCCAGTGCACTAAAGGCCCCAATTACAACTATGTGGGTGAAACGAGACAATCACTACGCTCTCAAATGAGCTTGCACAGAAAAACAATAAAAGACAAAAACACTATCACCTGTGGGTGAATACTTCTCATAATGCAATCACTCCATATCTGACCTCTGAATCCTCAAAGAAAACCTGCACAATGTTTTCAAAAGACAAGCCTGGGAGGTTAAATTCATAGCTTTGTTAGACACTAAAAATCATGGATTTAGAAATCACTGGATTTATGGTTTATTATAACAGTCTAATCCATTAACACACACACCCCTTTTGTCCTCTGACTGCAGAAGTCTTAACCAGCCACTTTATCTTGAATGCTCTCTTACAATGTGTGTCAATTCTTATGCTAAACAGTCTGCCCCAGCTTGTATTTTAGCTGTGATGCTCTGAATACATTTCCCAGACCTGAAGAAGAGCTCTGTGTAGCTCAAAAGCTTGTGTCTTCCACCAACAGAGGTTGATCCAATAAAAGATATTACCTCACCCACCTTGCCTCTCTAATATCCTGGGATCAACACGGGTACAATAACATTGCAAACTACATTTGAAGTTGACAGTGTCCTTTTAATACTTTATATTAGTTGTCTTTAGGACTTCATTTACATTCTGCAAAATTAAAGGAAAGGTTCTCAATGAACTAGCCATTAGCTTACATTATGCAAAACGTAAACTAGTGGCTGAATGTCCCTGAGTCACATGTCACACAGCAACACTTTTTTTTTTAAACTAACCAGTGTAATTTTAATACAGGCAGAATAAGAAAAGGGATCTTTAATGATCGTAGGTAGTCCAAACTTCTGTTTTACATCTCCAGCAGAATGTCTTTCTAGCATCTCTTTGTAAGATTACAAATTGACTCACCAAACCACTTCCTGTAGCTCAGATTTTCCTTAGAGGGCTCCCATCTAAGTATTAACTAGACCTAACACTGCTTAGCTGATGAAATCTCAGACCAAAGAGGAATGACCGCAGGCATTTTTCATGAAGTGTGGCTACTTTATCCAGTGGAAACAAAGTTCACCTTCCCACAGAACTAGGAAGCTTAGGTCTAATTTAATATATAGATCGTTCACATTCAAAGAGTTGCAATTACGCCTACAACACACAGCTCATATTGAGCATCAATTTATGTTCACATTAAAACTAACATAAAACAATTATTCCATGTTTAAGCTACAGTAGTATAAATGGCATATCCAAGAAAGTATGAAGCATCAGTATGCATTATAAGGTAAATTAGATTAAAAGGTCTGAAAAATAAAATGCTACTGTAGTTAATGGACCAACTTTGCCACTGGCAAATGTGAATCTAACTCCACCGAATTAAATATGGCCTAACATTTCCAAAACTGAAGTGATCTAATTTTTATCACTTCTTTAAACCAGTATGTATGTTACATGAATTAGTTTCTTTCAGTGTTTTCACACTGGTAAAGCTGCTCCAAGAATTTTCTCAAACAAGAAACAGGAAAGGACAGAATACTAAAAGGTAGTTCACAGAGAACTTTAATTGTAACTGGCAGTTCTTTGCATGTAATATTTTAATGACCAGGTCACAGTAAGTTTCCTAAGCATTAGGAGATAATATAATACACTGTAATATAACATATAATACTGTACATATAATAGTAACAATTAGCTGTGATATAGCGCTTTTCATCAGCAGATGGCAAAGTGCTTTACAAAGGAGGGGAGTATCATCTCCATTTTATAGATGGGGAAATTGAGGCACTGAGAAGGCAAGTCACCCAGCAGGTCAGTGGCAGAGCCAGGAATATCACTCAGACAAATTACTCTATCACATAGCTCATTCTTATGTAACAAATGAAAAAATTAACCCACTCTTGAATAGTTAAGAGCATGGCACAGACCCATCCAAATTTCTAATCCAATATCTAAAAACTATATTAAAGTTAAGGTTAACTCAAGTGGACATCTTTAGAGATTCTCAAGGCTTTGTGATAACTTTTGGGAAAGGTCAGAAATACTGGCTTAATTTTGTTTTATGTTATTAATATAAAACTTAACTTAGAGCAATATTATTAAACCACTAGTTTAGCTGCAGCTTTTGAAGTCAGCCTTTTATCACATTAGTGCAGAAACTGATGTAATTCATTATGTTCTGCATTGTGCAAGGCATTTAAAAAATCTAAATTGTTTTTAAATCAATGTGTCCTTTTAACTAAAATATATATTTTTTCTGAGAAATCATAAAAATAAAATATTTTGTTTGAGAGTTGCTTAAACTATTTTTGCACAAGAGCAGGGCCAGCAGCGGGGACCCCGGTTGGCAGGAGCTGGCGGTCGGGACCCCAGGCCGGCAGCAGGCTGAGCTGCTCAGCCCCCTGGTGGTTTGGGGTTCCGGCCATCGGCCCCACTCAGCCTGCTGCCAGTCTGGGGTTCCATCCGCCGGCCCCTGTAAATGTAAAATGTATTACTGGCATGCAAACCTTAAATTACAGTAAATAAATGAAGACTTGGCACACCACTTCTCAAAGGTTGCCAACCCCTGTACTACAACATAAAACCCATATATAGTAAGCACAGTATTTCAAAAACATTCAATACCATTTCAATATCATCATTAATTACAATCTTAATTAGACTGCAAACTATTCAAAACAGCTCAGCTTCATAGGTGTTAGCAAACCTGGCATGCTTTGCTAGGCAAACAAAAGCCAACAGTAGTTTTAGTGTATACTGTCCTGTGTGTGTCAATTGGCATGTGAGTACCTGAATTTATGCAATTACACATTCTTCTTATTGACAGACATACTGTGATATGGAAAGCAATGGAGGGGGGTGGACAGTTATTCAGCGACGTAAAGATGGCAGTGTGGACTTTCACCGGACATGGAAAGAGTACAAGATGGTAAGATCCACACTCTTTTGAAGCTTTAAATCTAATTTATTATTTTTCTGATAATCTCTGAAATCTACACAGACTTAATCACAAAAGAATATTAATCAGTTACTTAAAGTTGTATTGCCTAAACAGGTTCTAAAGTTACATTTTAGTTCTTAGATGAAAAATTGTGCTTTCATTTGGGAAATGCCAGAGTAATATAAACTGTTTGCCTAAGCAGAGACTTGCAAGTGTTATGTTTGTTTTCACAAAGAAATGTAGCATTTTTTTCCTAAGCTATTTCATGTCGCGTCCACATCTTTAATTTTCATTACGTTATTTATATTTGTGTTTCTATTGGCAAATGTTCGCCAGATCTAGTAAGTCTAATACTGATACATTTTGTTTCAAGTTCCTAAATTGGTCCCTGCTGAAATCCAAAATTTGAAATACCAAAGAACTAGGATCCTCATATTTGTAGTACACTTTTTGTGTTGACAAAGCAATTACATTTAAAAATTGATGAACTGATTATTTCAAAATCAAAGAAAAACAAATTAAAGTTATTTAAATATACAACTTGGATTACAGGGATTTGGTGATCCTGCTGGGGAGTACTGGCTGGGAAATGAGTTAGTTTCTCAACTGACTAATCAGAAACGCTATGTTCTTAAAATACACCTGAAAGACTGGGAAGGAAATGAGGCATATTCATTGTATGAACATTTCTATCTAGCAAGTGAAGAACTAAAGTACAGGTAAGCAAACAGCACTGAGTTGAAAAAACATCAGTCAGCTATTAATTCCTGTAAATTGTTCAGCTACATAACTTTCTTTTTATATTAATTACAAAGCAGTTGCTACTAATTTTCACCTATACCCTACATAATCTTAGTAGATTTTTAAAAAATAGAACAGTATGTACCTTTTCACCAGTATACAGTAGGTAAGTAATACCTTCAGGCCCCTCCTTCCCCTTATAGACAGCCCAACATGCAATATACCTGATATAGTGTGTGTAGGGGGAAACCCAACAAGGCCAGAATTGGGTGTTGGCACATAGCTCTCAGGGGGCCATGAAGGAGTGGCCTCCTGCGTGCATGTGTTCTCTTGAGGAGATGAAGAGGCAGAAGCAGGCAGATCAGAAATTACATCTAGTGACAGTCCCCCCACTTCCTGATCTACACCAATGGACATGCACACAGCAACCACAAGGTTGCAGCTGCACAGTCTGCCAAAGTAGGGTTGATTTGTTCTTTAATTTTGAGAATCAATGCAGCACCCAGTTGAGTTAGTCAAGCTGAATGGTGGGTCCTCGCTTTATCCCAATGGCAAGGGTTTAATTTCTAGTTTCATTGTTCCTCTTATTTTAATAAAACTTTATACCTAGCAGAGTGTTCTTGTAACTTTAGCCTGTATATATTCCATCCACAGTTACAGTTACCCATATGTTAAAAAGGAAAGTCTTCGGGGGGATCTTTAATATTCTATTCTTGAATGGAATTAAGTGGTCTTGTCTTTAGGGCAAAAGCAGTTACCAGACTAAGGTCAGGAACTACTTAAAAAAAAAGAAGAAAGGAGTCACTGAAACCATGATTCCTATGGATAAATAAGGTCCTGGGGGCTGGATGATGGAAGGGATTGGTAATGTGATAAGAAGCCTTTCACTTTGGGAAAGATTGCTTTAGGTGAACTATCTAGAAAAGAGCTGAGATCCATTGGAGGGAGTAGTATGAGGAGGCTTACATTTCTTTGAGAACCACTGGATGGAACAGCATGAGGAGGCTTATAGTACTGCTGTCCAAGCTTTGTCCAGTAGACAAGTTAGGAGACTACAAGGAAGGTCAATCTGGCCCCTTCCATGATACCCAAATTCATACATTTCTAAATGAAAACCTTTATAAAATACAATTTTGCACCCAAAAACTAAACTGTATCCAAGGAGCTCAGAAGCCATCAAAAACATGAGCTCTTAAACATTATATTTTTTTCATCAAGGAAAATAAAATTAGAATAGAAGACTTTCGCCATCAAGAGATTACCAAAGGTTAACTGAAATATACTTTGACTTCATCTCATCCCCCACATACAAAGCAGTCCCAAACTGAAAGTTTCTCTCCTGCAATTGGAGTTATTCTAGATGGCTCTGCATAGTCAAGATTTCAGTGTACTGCGCCACCTTGTGGTGCTTTGTGGTAGAACCTCCTCTAGCAGTGTCAGCTAGAGCCCTCTCATACTCCCACCCCTCCCCTAAGTGTCACTGATGTTCTGAGGGCGAGGCTATGTAAGAGGCAGAGCACCCTCACCACCTTAGTTGCATCCACCTCAAAGCCAGAGACACAGAACAAACAAGGCTCTGACAGAGAGGGGAAGGTGGTGGGAAGTGTGAATATGCAGAGCCCTCTCAAAGAACTCCAAACATGAGCAAGTAACCTTCATTTCTTCTTTGAGTAGCTCTGCATATTCCCAGTTATGGGACAAATTGAGCAGTGGTGAAAACTAACTTGGAGGCAGGAACAAAGTCCTAACTGAATAGAGTCTGAAGCACCACTTTACCAAATCCAACATCTGCCCTATAGGCCAAATCCAAAATATAATGCTTTGTAAAAGTGTGCACTGAAGTCCAGGTTCCAGCTCTGCAAATTTCAGCAACTGCTTAAGACAAACAAGGGAAGTAGCCACAGCTAGTGGAATGTGGTCGAATTGAAGCAAATATAGGAACTTTTGCTAGTGTGTAACATTCAGCAATACATGTTATCCATCAAGAGAAGAAGAAACTGTATAACCCATGTAGTTTTTAGCATAAGACACTAACAATATAGAAGATATATGAAAACTTTACTCTTATCTAAATAACAAGCAAGGGACCTTCTGCCTTCCAAAGCATGTAGCAGGACCAATTTCTCCTTATTAGAGTGCGGCGGGGGCGGGGGAGGGAGAAGGGGAAAGGGTGGCAAATTAACTGTCTGATGTGAAAAAAAGTCAACCGTCACTTTAAGTAAGAATTTGAGATCAGGTCTGAGAACTACCCTTGTCCTTATGAAGAGAAGTAAAGCATGTATAAGCCCTAGAGCATTCAATTCACTGCCGCCCCAAGCCAGTGTGATGGCAATAATGAAAGCCATTTTGATCAATAAATAATAGAAAAAACACTGAGCCAAGGGTTTGAAAGGGCTACTTCACCAGCATGGCTAACTGAATTATAATAAAACATCAACTAATGTGTAATATGCAGAGATGGGTGCCAAATGAACTTTTAACAATGAGTTAGATAATTCCTGAGATTTTAAGTACATTAAGTATTCAGAACACAAGGAACAGAAGCAGACACAAGGGAATCAGATTTTCCCTCACCCGTGCCTGAAATCAGGGTCTACTTTAAGTAGTAACAGCTTCTAGTAGACTGTTTTCTAGAATTAATTAGCATGTCCTGGAAAGACAAAGAACATGACTGCTCAAGAGCAGACAGAGTCAAAGTCCAGTTGCCAGTGCCGACTGGTGAAGAAACTATGGATCTGTGTGAAAGATTCCTGCCCTCCTGCTGAAACAGCAGGTCTGGAGGCAGTATCAGACACATTAAGACTCCACCAGAGAATTGAAGGAGATCAATAAACCACTGTTGACATAGCCAAGCCAGGGCAATGATAATCATCTTTGCCCTGTCCTGGTGTATCTAACCACCTTCTGAATCACTGGAAGGGGGGGGGGGGAAGAGGGGGATATACATCAGGCCTTTTCCCCAGTGCAGCAGGAAAGCATCTGACCAAGATAGTCCCTACCCACTCTGGAACTGAAGAGGTCACACTTTTTGTTGGACCATGTTGCAAACAGCTTCACACCTGGTCAATTCCAGCTGGAGAATATGATAATTGACAGATCTGTTACGTATCATTTGTGCATCTGTGTCTTTGCTGAGATGATCTGCAACTAGGGAGGGATAGCTCAGTGGTTTGAGCATTGGCCTGCTAAACCCAGGGTTGTGAGCTCAATCCTTGAGGGGGCCACTTAGGGATCTGGGGCAAAAATCAGTACTTGGTCCTGCTAGTGAAGGCAGGAGGCTGGACTTGATGACCTTTCAGGTCCCTTTCAGTTCTAGGAGATTGGTATATCTCCTATTATTATTATTATTTTACATTGTTTCCCCCTGCCAGATATAGCGCTACTCAGTAAAAATGTGATGGATACACCAATCCCCTGGGCTTATAGCCTTTGCACACAGGAGAGCGGAGTAAGCATTCCCTTGCTTGTTGTTGTAATACATCAGCCATGCATTGTCTGTCACAATCCTCCCTTGTACATGAGAGAGGAAGTCTAAGGGCCAGATGAACAGCTGTCACTTCCAACACATTGATGTGCAGTGCTCTCCCCTGCACATGCCCTTGAACTGTCAAATGATTCACATGAGTCCCCCCACACCTTGTTTGATGCATCTGAAATTACCCTGAGAGAACTGTACACCTCTGAACCATTCTCTCTAACTGACCACCATTCTAAAGAAACGATGCTGTTCTGCGGCATGGTGATCAACATATAAAGGCTGTCCCAAACTGGTCTGTAGTGCTGAAACATCCAGTACTGCATAGGTTTCATTCTTAGATGTGCAAATGGAGTCATGTAAGTACAGGATGCCACAAAGCAACATACAGAACCAAAACCTCCAGATGTATTTGTTCAGGCCTCTTCTGTCTAGTATTAGACAAATTCTGTCATCTTTCTTCTGCCTCAGAAAGTAACAGGAATAAAAAACCCAAATCCCTCTGGTATTTGCATGACTTCCTTGACTGCTCCTATCAGAAGCAATTTTTCAACTTCTGCAAGAAGATTAGCCTCATTGGAAGGGTCCCTGAAGAGTTAAAGGTAGAAGAAACCGGGAGGAGAGGGTGGGGGTGAATCTCAAAAGGTATGGCATAGTCCCTTTCTACAATCTCTAGAACCCATTGTTCTGATGTAATTTGCCTCCATGCATTGATAAAGTTGGCTAGTTTGTTTCGAAAGAAGAAGGTAGACTTATCCTGATTGGGTGTTTCTTGATTCTTAAATTTTCTCATCAAAACTGAAGCTTTTGCTACAAAGGGATGACAAGGAAGCGGGCTGTTTAGATTTAGACCTTGGTTTGAAAGGCCTCTTTCTACGTTGATTCTGGAAAGCTACAGGATGCTGGTATTGTTGAAATCTTTGACTTGATAAAAAATAAAATAATGAAGACTGCTTTTGGTACTAGAAATAAAATAGAGGTCCTTTTCCAAGCAGAGAAAATTAAACCCAGAGAGTGGGCTGTCAATCTCTTGTCCTTTAATTTTTCTATTAATTTGTCTTTTCACTGAAAAGGCGCTCCCCCTCCTTGAAAAGAGAGCTCCTCCAGTATAAGCCAAGTGTCCAGAGCTAGAGAGGAGGAACAGCCAAGCTTGCCTCCTGATAGAGCAAATGATAATGTTCTAGCAGTAGGGTCCAAAGTGTCATGCAAGTCTTGTCAAAACAATGTAATCTTTTCCCATAAATGGAACTGTAGTGGGCTATGACTACCTGATAATTTGCCTTTCATCGCCATATGAATCAATCTTTTCCCCTCTCCCTATTAGATGGGGTGGAGTGTGATTGTCCAGATGTTGCCCTGTTAGTGGCAGCAGCCACCACAGTGAATTAGGTATAGGACGTGTATGCAAACAGGAAAACCCTTCAGACAGTATCTGACACAACTTGTCAACCTGTCTCCAAAAAGGTTGACAAGAGGCAGTAGCAGATCACACACATTTAGCCAGCGGTAGCATACCATCCAAAATGGGTAGAGATATTCTGCTCCTAAAGGTAGCATCAAGGATATCGAACAGCGTGGGAGAAGTCTCCTCCACAGGCACTGCAGACAGATTCAGAGTGGATGCCATACAGTTCACAAAATTGTAGAACTGCAAAGTGTCTTCGAAAGGAAAGGAGGCTGAAGCCACTCCCACATGTTCATCTGGTGATAAATCAGGTTCACAGTCTGTTTCCATATGTTCCTGCTCAAAGAGGGCAGCTATACCCTTACATTCTTCCTCAGAAAGCACTGTCTGAAATGTCAACGGCCCTAGAGATTTTGGATCTGAGAATCTTTGAACTGTTGGATACTTTGTAGACAAAACGTTACCTCTCCATCCACATGGAGGATAACTGACAAATTCCTGAGGTGGCCCTCAATAAGGCCATCAGCCCCAGGACTGCCAGTCTCCCCAGCAACTGGGATTCAGGAACATGCCTACAGGAGGTAGACCAAAGGGTGGTACAAAACAAGCTATAGGTCTTTGTGTTCCTCTATCTCAGGAGTTCCTAAACTTCATTGCTCCGCGACCCCCTTCTAACAAAAATTACTACATGACCCCAGGAGGAGGGAGGCGAAGCCAGAGCCTGCCTGAGTCCCTCCAAAGCCTAAATCCCACCACTTCGGGTTGGGTGACAAAGCCAAAGCCCACGGGCTTCAGCCCAGGCAGGGGGACACTGTAACCTGAGCCCCACTGCCCAGGGCTGGGCAAACTTTTTGGCCTGAGGGCCACATCGGGATTCCAAAACTGTATGGAGGGCCAGGTAGAGAAGGCTGTGCCTCCCCAAACAACCTGGCCTCCACCCGCTATCCACCTCATCCCACTTCCCGCTCCTTGACTGCCCCTCTCAGAACCCCCGACCTATTCAACTCCCCCTACTCCTTGTCCCCTAACCACCCCCTCCCAGGAGCCCCCACCCCTACCGCCCCCCCGGGACCCCAACCCCTATCCAATCCCCCCTGCTTCCTGTCCCCTAACTGCTCTGACCCCTATCCACATCCCCAGCCTCTGACAGGCCCCCTTGGGACTCCCATGACTATCCTACCACCCCCTAGCGGCACGGTGAGCTGAGGCTGCTGGCGAACAGCAGGGAAGGGGCCGTGGGCTAGGCTCCCTGGCCGGGAGCTCAAGGGCCAGGCAGGATGGTCTCATGGGCCAGATATGGCCCGCAGGCCACAGTTTGCCCACCTCTGATGTAGCTGGAATCAACACTGGAACCAAAGCAGGAACTGACAGCAAGTCTGAAGACTTGGACAACTTCAGATCCAACATTGTACACAAATCCATCTCCATTGCTACTAAAATTGGAGGTAAAAGAGGTCTCTGCTTTAGAACGATATCAGCCTTGTCAGAATTGGACAGAATAAATAATTCTGATGAATGGGAAGTGGCACAGCCAACAGTGGCCGCTTTGTTCTATGTATCTTTTTTCGGTGCTACTCCATTCAGAATTGAAGGCGCTGATGGCCCCAGTTCTGACACACTGATTGAAACCATCTTCCTGGACCTGGAAGTGGAAGTAGGAATTGGCCTTGGTCCTGCAGTTGAGGGGGATCCATCAGGATCAGAAAGTTGCAAGGCATGAGGTATGGCATTGGTGAGGATGATCAAACTGTCTCCTGACCTCTCTTCTGGAACTAGGGCAGTCGGATCTGACCACACAGCCCCGGTTTGGACATGTGTAGCCTCAGGAGCTTTACTGAGGAAGCCAAAGGAATTGAATCCAGCCCCAACAGGGGTTTCAGTTTCTTGGAACCCTTCAGTCACTGGAACTCACAGGAGCCATGACTGGCCTCTGAGACCGTGGATCTGAGGACTGATTGGATCCAGAAAGTTTAGCCTTGAGAGCTTCTTTGAGAAGGATCTTCAAGCAAGTCTCCCAGTCCTTGCAGGCTCTGGGACTAAAGGTTCAGCAAATCAAACATACTGAAGGTGGGTGTCCTTCTCCCTGGCAGCTGAGGCATATGGTTGCTTCCTCTGCTTCAATTCCACTATAACCCAGAATGGCAGAAAACATTAAATATACTAACAAACTACCACTAGAAGAAAGAAAGTCTTAAGGCTTAAGAAGAAAAAGGCTTCAGCTCACAAACAGTCTGAAGTTCACATCCATCCATGCACACATGGTTGGAAGGAACTGAGGGGGTGCTCTAGCTGACACTGCTAGAAGGAGGTTCCACCAAAGGCAACTCAGTACCTCATAAATGGGAATGTGCAGGGCCACTCAAAGAACTATCAATATCTTACCCCCATTCCCCAACAAAAGTTGGATCTTAATGCCTAAATAGTATGTGGTTGTTTCAAATCCAAACCAAATATTTTCTCATCTGGAAGCAGTTAGACTCTATAGCAGAGATTTTATTTTTAAATTAAGGCACTATAATACTTATAAGGACAACCTTTGCAAAATGGGTCATTACCCTTGTCCATTTATATTATTAAAAAATAATTACTGCAAACTAAGATGGCTGTCTGCAAATAGATACTTCTTCTTGAAATGCAAGCAAGTATTTGATGTGCCATAAAATGCAGTGGTTTAAAGTATACTTTATTTAACATTATAAAAAGGATATACATTTTAAAATTATCTTGAAAATATTCCGCAACACTGTAATATTATTCATGGCATAAAAATAATTTCCTTTTACATTAGTAAGTTTAAATGCTTCAAAGAAACAATGTAAGCTGTTCCAGGAAACAAAATGATATTCTGATCCACTTAACACAGGAACATATATGGTCAGAAAAAGACAAAGTCATGAGATCTAGTTCTACTCCCAGCTCTGACAGACTTTCTGGGTGACTCTGGACATGGCAACTTATTGTCTCGGTTTCTCCATCTATATAACTGGGAGAATTATAGCTATCTACCTGAAAAGGAGACTGTGAACCTTAACCTTAACTTAATGCTTATTAAGTGCTTTGAAATCTTTGTACTTACAATCTCTCACTTTCTATCCAAATTATCATCATTGGCCAATAATTTATACTTAGGTTTCTAATTTCATATGATTTTCCCTTGGAGTTGCTGATTGCTGAGCACTTTTGGAAATAAGGCCATTGTCACATTTCAGGGTTCAATCCAGGCCAGGGAGAGGTTGTGTCATCACCTGTAACCTGGGTCCCTCACAATGCTGTAGCTCCCAAACTGGGCTTCTCACAAACAGCCTAAGCAGGGTTGCCAATTTTCTGATTGCAGAAAACCAAACACCCTTGCCCTGCCCCCTGCATCACACTTTTTCAGAGGCACTGCCCCCGCTCACTCCATCCCCCCTCCCTTCGTCGCTTGCTCTCCCCAATCCTCGCTCACTTTCAGCAGGCTGCGGCAAGGGGTTGGGGTGCAGGATCTGGGTGCAGGAGGAGGCTCAGGGCTGGGGCAGAGGGTTGGGGTGTAGGACAGTGTGTGGGTTGCAGGCTCTGGGAGGGAATTTGGGTGCAGGACGGGGCTCAGGGCAAGGAGTTCAGGTATGGGGTGCAAGCTCCAGACAGTGCTTACCTCAGGCAGCTCCTGGAAGAGGCCGGCATGGCCCCCCTTCACTCCTAGGCAGAGGTGCAGCCAGGCAGTTCAGCATGCTGCCCCGTCCACAGGTGCCACCCCCACAGTTCCCATTGGCCAATTGGAGCTATGAAGCCAGGACTTGGAGTGGGAGCAGTGTGTGGAGCCTCCCTGGCCGCCCTTACACCTAGGGGCTGCAGGGACATGCTGGCTGCTTCCAGGAGTCGCAGGGAGCCTGCCTTAGCCCCGCTACGCCGCTGACTGGACTTTTAACAGCCGGCACCACCAGGGACCCTTTTCAATCAGGCATTCCAGTCAAAATCCAGACACCTGGCAACTCTAAACCTAACAGCATGCAGCTCATGTGTGGAGTGTCTGTGTACAGCTACAGGCCTGGCCAAGCAGCAATAATATCAGCTGCCTGTCAACAACACTCTAGTCACATTCTGGCTTTCATTAGCCTTGGTTACTACTTGTAGGGTGACCCCAACACACTCTTAGTCCTGAATTTTCCCAAAAACGTGTGTTCTGCACTTTCCAGCCCTCTCCTGTTTAGATATTAGAGGTCCATTGCCTCTGTAAGGGGTCAATATGCAACAGTTTGCTACTTCAACTGTTCAGTTTAAACACAAAACTGGATTAGTTTTATTAAAAAAATAAAACAAGTTTAACTACAAAGATTTTAAGTGAGTACAAATAAGGTATTAGAGTCAGAAATGGTTACAAGAGAAATAAAGATAAAATGTTTTTTTAGTAGTTAAACGTAACAAGCTAGACTTGGTTCAAGGTAAAATCTTTACCAGTTTCCCAGCAACATTATTGACCAAATTCTCAGGTCAGGTACTCCCTCAAAAGTCAAAGGGCTGGTTCCTTTGTCTTCTTAGATGAGAGAGAGATAGGTTGGGGTGTTTTTGCGCCTCGCTTTTATAGTCCAGTCACCTTTTGAAATGCATTTTCCTGAGGATTACCCCTAAATAAAGTTCATTCCAGCTGTAAGGATGGAGACATGAAGTCTCATGGTGAAAAAATTTCCATGCTGTTTGCTAAAATTCAGATAGATCTGTTCTTACCCCCCCTTCATTGCCAAACAATAGTCACCTGACAGGTGATTGGCAATCAAACTTTGACACCTGGCTCGAGGAGGCAGCTTATCCTGTATCTTTGAGAAACTGGTTTACCCACTCCCCAGACTTGCTGGTAAACACATGGTAATCAATTTCATCTTATATTCATAACTCCTAATACATGTTTCGTATATATATTACACAAGAATATTGACGATCTGTGTGTTATGAGATTTTAAATGATACCTCAACAACATGTATTTTGCACAACAATTATTATAATAATGTGTAGGGAGTGAATATTAGGGTGTTTTTGGGCATAGTCACCTATTTAGTTAAGTGAATATAGACTTAAGGTTCCTAACTTTAGAAGACCTTTTAAAAATAATTTTCATCAATTATGCACTTGCCATATACATGACTTTCTATTTGAATATCTCAAAGCATTTTGCAAGAATTGACCAATTAAACTTCACAAACCCTGTGAGGTAAATTTTCAAAAGCTCTGAAAAAAATCTAGTTAAGATTAATCAAACCAGGTTTTAAAAAAATCCAAAGACCCATTCAATCAAAATCAGTAAGAGTTCACATTTATATATAGCCTTTTACTCCACAATACCACAAAGTGATTCACAGACTTTACAAATATATGATAGCCCCACTCTAATGGAGCCTTCGATAAGGCAGGAAAGGAAGGAACTAAATGACGGCGCACTGAAACAGGAGAGGGGAAATGTAGGCCAAAACCACCTGAGAAAAATCTATGCTCTTCAGAAAATTGCAATGGGATCTTTCACAGCAAAAGTAGTTTCAAATGGTTATTCACAGGTATCCTGGTTTTAATCCAACCATTTCTTAAATCAATGACTAGAATAATGGCCTGTTTACATCAGGCATCGAACAATGTTGGAAAAGTAACCCTAGACTTGTACACAATGTTTGGAAACTGTCAACACTAGACAGACAAACTATGTTAGAAATTGGCTTAACTGGATCAGTCTTTGAAAACTAAGTCTGAACTCTTTAAAAAAAATGTTCAACATCTATATTAAGCTTTTTCTAACACCACCTACACTTTTAAAAGGAGATTTCAAAAAAAGGTAATCTGTAATAAGATCATTGAACTTTTAAAATCCATTGTTATTGATAAACATCTATATTTCCTTATATGAAAGTATGAGGAAGTGTGAAATGGTTGAAAATATTCGGTTTATAACTGCCCAAGACACTTTAAAATAATTTAGAAACTAATTAACATTTAGAGAAAAATTCCGCATTGTAATAAAACTGATTCCAGGATTATGGTCCTTGATCTAATGACATTCTACAGCAGGCAGGCGCATAGAAAGATCAAGACAAGTTTGAGAAGAAATTAAAAATTCCTTAGAAGATCAGTCCTATTTCTTAAACAAACAAGATAGCTCGATACTACTTGATAATTACGATTTAAATCTTTCAGTTTTTAAAAACAATATAGTAGCAGCCTCACTTGAAAGTTAGACTTGTCATATGACTATGAAGTGCTATGTAGCCTATATCTTTCCTCCAATATTTGAAAATTAAAATCATTATTGTTGACCATGAACTAATTTGACATTTTTTAATTCTCAAAACATTTGCAAAGGAAGAGTCCCTTTGGAGAGTGGGAAGGAAAGGACAGAGAAAATCATCCTTATTACCAATGAAATTTTACCCATCACTGATACACAGATTAGACTGCCACAGCATGTTAATACCAGTTATCCTGAGGGCATTCTGCACCAAAAAAAATAATAATTCTGTGCCAAAAAAATTAAAAATTCTGCACATCATATTTTAAAATTTTGCAAGTTTTATTTGTCAATAAATAAATGCAGAGGCTCCAGCGTGGGAGGGGGGGAGCACAGGCCACTGGCTGTACGAAGGTGGGAAATCACCCTACTGCCTCCCCACCCCCAGGACATGGACTCAGGGGTGAGGCTGCACCCGACCCTGCCACAGCACAAGGCTTGGGCCTGCCCCAGAAACACCATGGGGACATGCCCCTCTGCACCAGGTGCAGGGCAGATAGGCTCAACCAGGCAGGATCCACATGTGGCGGGGCTCAGCATGGGGCGAGAGGATTCTGTGTGGGACAATCTGCGTGCAGGCAGCTCAGTGGCGGGTCTAGGTGTGGAGATCTGGATGCACAGAGACTCGTTGAGGGGGAGGGGGCGGGGTTCCAGGTGCAGGGACAATGGGACTCTGCAAGGGCTTCCAAGTGAAGGTTGTTGGGTCCCAGCTGAAGGGTCTGAGTGTCTCAGCGGGAGGGGAGGGTCTGGGTGCTGGGGGAGTGGGGTTTGGTGTGGGGGATCTGGGTGCATCTAGTTGGCAGTCAGTGGCATGGGGGTCTGGATGTGGGGGCGGGGCATCAATGTGGGGGTTTGAGTGCAGGGACCGCAGTGGGCGTGGTCTGGGTGCAGGTGTGAGGGTCTGGAGGCAGGCGGTCTGGGTGCAGGGAGGCTCCAGATGCAGGGGCTGAGGTTCAGTGGGGTGGGGTTTGGGTATGGAGGGCTTGGAGGGTTCTGGATGTAACAGGTGAGCCTTGGCAGGGATGTCTGGGTATGGGAGGTCAGGCTGCATGGGGGTTGCGTGGATGGAGGGAGCAGCTTCCCGTACAGTGACCCCCCCACATCCATAGGAGTGATAGGGGCAGGAAGCAGGGGAGGATGCTGAGCTTTCTGGTTTCTGGGGGTGGGTCTGACACCTAGCAGAGGAAGGGGAAGTCCTGTCCTCTTCTGCCTCCAGCCCAGTTGGGATTAGCAGCTGATCCCAGCTCAGGGTAGGAGCCACTGGCTGGGGTGTCCCTAACCCAGCAGTGATTTACCTCTCTGCCGGCTGCTCTGGGTGCCTGAAGCGTTGTACGTGCACTGCTAGGGTGCGTGACTGCTCTTTCAGCTTCCCTTTGCGCCCCTGTCAGAAAGTCATTTTTCTGTGGGGAAGCAAAGAAATCTGCAGGGGACATGAATTCTGTGCAGGCGCAGTATTCCCCCAGGAGTAACCCAGTGTAAGAATAAGGCAGGGAGAAAATTAGATAGAGGATTTAAAAATCCATTACTAGTATTGCTTACATGCAATGCACTTTAATATTGCAAGTTACTATGGTACTAGTTCTTCTTACATAGAGTACATTTCTCAAGAATTATCAATATATATCTCCATATAATCTCTGTTAATCTAACATAGGTGGAACAAACATCTATAAAAGCGGAGGTTATTTTATGTCTTCAATATAATGTTATGCTGACAGTGTTACTGTTCATACCAACACAATACCCATCAAAGAAAGTTTATAGCCGTACATTAACAAGAGGAGAATCAAATTGTTGTTTAAACAGGATATTTATTACAAAAAATTTCCTCATTACTGTGTAGATCAACTGCCATTAGCTTTAATCTAACATTTGTTTTTCCGTTCTGCACTTCTACAGGATCCAGCTTAAAGGACTTACTGGGACAGCGGGCAAAATAAGTAGCATCAGCCAACCAGGAAATGATTTTAGCACAAAGGATGCAGACAATGACAAATGTATTTGCAAATGTTCACAAATGCTAACAGGAGGTAGGAATGGTTTTCTGTTTCTCAATCTTCCTATTTTTATTGGCAGTAAAACAGTCCATCAGGTAAATAGATGGTAATTTTGACGTATTAAATCCTGACTAGTGACAAAGTCCAAAACTCACAATTGGAAATGCTAGTTCAGTGAGTTCAAATTTTCTATTTTACCATTTCAGACAGCTCAGCTAAAGTAAAAATGAGAGGAGTTAAAATTGGGGGGAAATAGGCCATCATTCTCTCACAACTTGTGCAACAACAAGGCCTGCTATTGTGAAACTGGTATGAACAGAAGACAGCAGAGTGCGCATCCAAATAGCATGGGAAAGTAGCCAAATGATCAAAATGCCCCCAAAACGTATCAGGAATCATCTTTTTAATCAACAAAATGGTTTCTAATTGTTTAATTAGGCACAAGAAATCTCTAGTGATCCTATGGGAGCTAAGCATTTTATAGGCTCTTTAAAAGTATGACAATTAGAATGTAGTTGTCATGAAAGAATACATTTCTGTAATACAAAACATTACTTTTTTTCCATATTTAAATATAATTTGAAGTGAGAATACATTTACTCAAAGCATACCAAAATTATTATGTAGGTGGAAAAATACTGGATCAATTTTGTTCACACTTTTATTGACATTACATTTTAGATTGTTTCTGTATCTTAAAGCAGGTTTAACTTTCTCTATAATTCTGCAATCCAGTCATACCTTCTGTAATTTAAATGTTGCTTAAGAGCTACAGAGAGGCACACTCAATTTACAAAACAGTGATCTGCTTCCTGAGTGTATAGATTGCAAGTCTGAAGGCAGTTCATATTTATCCAAAGGGAGAACTGGATTATTGCTTTATAAAACACAGCATTCCAATTACCATAAATAATAAATAATTGGAGATATACCTATCTCCTAGAACTGGAAGGGACCTTTGAAAGGTCATTGAGTCCAGCCCCCTGCCTTCACTAGCAGGACCAAGTACTGATTTTTGCCCCAGATCCCTAAGTGGCCTCCTCAAGGATTGAACTCACAACCCTGAGTTTAGCAGGCCAATGCTCAAATCACTGAGCTATCCCTCCCCGCATCAGTATAACAAAAGTGTAAAAATATTGCTTTTACTGATAAAAATAAAGTTTCCCTATTCCTTACTAACAACGCAGGACAACAAGTGAAATCTGAAGAAAAAGATGTGAAACTGAATAAGTTTAGCTCCTTTTTTGTCACCATTCCTTTATGCAGAGTTCAGCTAGCTGTTTCAGTACTGAGGGATTTAGAAATAGTGCACATCTTTACAGACTTTAAGAACTGAAGCAAACTGAATTCACTGCAAGGGAAGCATTTTTCATTTAAGTAGAAATGTAGGACTTAAAAGTGGAAAATTATACAATCTTGAGAGAAGGCAGAAGGAAAAAGAAAGGTACAATATCATGATTATCATCTTCAAGCCAAATTCTGCCCTTAGATCTATCACCATCAACCTCTGAAATATGTAAGATAAGCTTTTGAGGAGCTGATTGAAGCTCCCTCCCTTAATTTACAACCACATCCCATAAAATGCTACAACTCCTACAGCTAAATTATGTAGTGCATATTCCTCAAGTATTTTACTCAGCTATATACATTTCATCATGGTTAAAGTTAGCAAGGAGGAGAGATCTGGAGGCACATGAGTGAAAATTAGGTATTTTAATATTCCTATATTTTTTCTAGTTTCAGGATCAGCACACTGTAAGGTATTTGTGCATACAATTTTAAAAACTATCTACACTGATAATTTCATTATTTCAGATTTTTGTTTGTTTTCTGTTCTTATAGGCTGGTGGTTTGATGCATGTGGTCCCTCCAACTTGAATGGAATGTACTATCCACTGCGGCAGAACACCAACAAATTTAATGGTATTAAGTGGTATTACTGGAAAGGATCAGGGTACTCTCTCAAAGCCACAACTATGATGATCCGACCAGCAGATTTCTAAATGCCCTTTGCATTCTATGTGAATTGTGTATTGTATAGTCTTCAAAAACTACATTTGCCAAACATTTAAACTCACAGCTGCAATTTGTCATTTTCCAGCCCAGAAAACATGCACTAGTATTCTGAAGGGATCAATTTGTTCCAATTCTTGAATTGTGATAGTCTTCATCAGTTCAAGCTCACATTACTCAACTAGACACAGCAAAGTCTAAAACATGAAATAATCTGTGTAACAATGATTTTGGCAGAAAGACTGAGTAAAAAAGACGTCCAAGAAACTGTCAGACAATTTAAGGACTTTGTTTTTTTGATCATTTATGTTGTGTGTGTTAGTAAATAACTGGAACTGTGAAAAATATCTAAAAACTTAGTTTTAGAAATGTGCCTTTGTGCTCATCACTGAACTTTAAACATTACATTAATATAAAATTCTCCTAACTTGCAATCTAAATCTAGAACTATTTTTCTATCCCATACCTTGTTTGTAGTTTATGTACATATATAATGCCTTGTAATTAGCTCATTGTCATAAATTAAAGGATACATTCCTTTGCAAAGACGTGTTTGCAAATAGCGTTTAGACTTATTTGGGGCTTTTCTTGTAGTCCACATCAATTTATTTAACAATCTTAGGAGAAATAGCATTTCCATTTAAATGCTTTGCATTTATTCTTGGAAAATACTGTGTATAATTGATCACTATTTTATGTTTTTTTTAAAAATTATCAGATTTTGTACTTATTACAGTTGATATTTTAAAGTACAAACTCTCCTGCCAATTATAGTATGGTATCATGTTTTTCATTACATTTTCTATGAAGATTGCACTTTTCCCCCTTTCTAGTTGTTTAATGTATAACAACTGAGAATTAAATATTACATAATGCTGTTGCCTCACTTAAACACCAGACAACTGCTGTTCTCCATGCAATTAAATATCACTTGGTTATGTTTAGACCTTTTGTGAAAAATAAGCTAACTTTAATAACTTTTTTAAAACCAATCTGCTCTTTTATGGAAAAAAGCTCATGTTTATTTCTTAAGATAAATTTTATTGCATTTTAGAAAGAGAAAGAAGAGAAACCTAAAAATATCCTATGGTCAGACAGTTTTTCTGTGTGGGAAATAGCTGTATGAGACTCAGGCAATTCTGAGTATGGTGATAATCTAGGCCTCAATGTATATCTTCAAGTGAATAAATGGCTTTATTGGGTGATTTTTCCCTATGTTTATTGTAACAATATGCTTAAAAACTATGTATTATAGGTTATTGATAGAAATGCTAAAATTAAGGTTCAGAAGACACTTCTCTTCTAAACACTTTTCAATATTTTATAGAGGTCACACCAAAATATTCCTTCTGGGTTGAAATTTCTCATGCTTGGTATCAGTCCCAACATGACAATTTTAGAAATTTTTCATTGACCGCTATTGAACTTTGAGTTCCAAATGTGACACAAAAAAAGCATGTTTCCGGTAATGAAAATTTTCTAGATTTTTTTGAGGCTCAGATAACAAAACATGTTAAAGTCTTTTTATTTTTCTATATCCACATTGCATCAGTAATTGTGATTGATGTTGGGAAATGAGTTAAAAAGAAGAACCATATTGCTGTAAATCAACTGCTCTCAAAAAGTTACCCAGTTATATGCTTTCAGTGGCAAAAACAGACTGCTGTAGTAGTAGCAAGTAAGGTATCAGAATTATTCAAGGAGAATGGAGGCAAAATATATATTATGAGACTTATAAAAATAATACTTCATTGTGATTTATATGAACCCCATGAATGAAAAGTTAATTGAGTTGTCTTAACAAGCATTTTACATAATAGGCAAAATATAATTAAGACCGTTATTTAAAAATGTAGTATTACTTCTACCAAGCTTATAACATTCTTCTTCAAACATACGAAGTCAAAAGATTACTTTGCAAATCACTTCCATAAAACAGCTGTCTTACAATGGTATGATACTTTATACCCCATTTTTAATTCAATAGATCACCAAAATACTCATAATACTTTTATTTATATGAAGAAATACAAAAGATATCCTCAACATCTGAAAGATTTAGGTCATCACCCACAACAATCATCCATTCTTTAAAAGTGCTCATTAAGGAACACCTTAGTATCAGACAGCACAACAATGGACAGAGTATGAATGACTGGTCAGTCATTAAATAAAAACCTCAACTATAATCTTCAGTTTGTCTAAGGAAAGTACAGGGACAATATCAGATAATGAAAAGAATGCTGATTTAAGGTTTAATTATTTTTTCCTATTATGAATTGAGTTGCGTGAGACAGATCCGTAAAATATGAATTCTTGTTTCATAATATTGTTAAAAATTATCTGATGAGTTGCTCAAAATTTTTGGCACATCTAACAAGCGGACATTGCTGGTCTAGTTTGATTTTCCAAAACTCTCAATTTTTACCATGGCATTAACCTTGATCATTATCCCAGTCAAAGTTTTAAAATCATTATTCTGTAATTACTATCTCTAATTTTATTTGAAAATTCTGTAGTTTTTTAAAATCAAACTTTAATGTTTAGAATTCAATCAATCAATTTTAGATGCCTTTCTAACTAAATAAGATTGCATGGCTTATTTGAAGTGCAAACGCTATCTAAGAGAGACTATACAGGTGTCAGATAAGGCAATGTCAACCATTCAGTGGCTCGTACCACAGCCTGCAGTGACTGCAAGAAGAAACTACAAATTAGCAAGAGAGTGCCTTTTCCTGCCTCCTTCCCCAGTAACCTTCAAAAGCATAAGCATTATATATTTCTCCATTCCTACCCCATCCTCCCTTCTTAAATGCTTCTTATGAGATTAATAAGACAAGGAAGGGAACTCTTTTGAGCGCAACTACGGTAATTACAACAATTAAAACACCTTGAGATGGGAATGTTTGAAAAGAAGATAGATTCACTTATTCACAGATAAAGTACAACACAGACAAAAACTCTCTGCACAACCCTAATGTGCCTCAACCTGCCTTTTCAATGTCCCCCAAGCCTTCCCTTTTCTACTGAAGGAATGAAGGTGATAAGCAGATATGAGACAGAAGTGAGGAAGTTAAGAAAAGGCAGAAATCACTCTCAAAGGGCTTTACAGAATGTGCAAAACTACTGATAACATGCCAAGTTATTAATGAGAAAAAGGGTTTAAAAGAAACAGAAGACTCTACAGCCTTAAGCTAAAATCATCTGGCTTTCTCCTGCTTCTCTTTTCAACATACTCTATAAACAATGATTGGCACAACAGAAGCAGCACAACTACCTGGATAGAAAACAACATGCTAGTTATTTGCTGCCCCACAAAACATCCCTCCAAAAGGACTCTTATGTTAAACAAATCTATAAACGCACCACTAGTTTCTTTTTACAGTCAGTCATTTTAGAATAACTCTTGTATTTTCTCGATACCAGGGTTGGGCAAACTTTTTGGCCTGAGGGCCACATCGGGGAATAGAAATTGTATTGCAGGAGGGGGTGTGGGCTCTGGAGTGGGGCTGGGTTGAGGAATTTGGGGTGTAGGAGGGGTTTGGAGGGCAGAAGGGGGATCAGGGCTGGGGCAGGGATGTGGGAAGGGTTTCAGGTTCCGGCTAAGGGTGCGGGCTCTGGGGTGGGGCTGGGGATGAGTGGTTTGGGGTGCAGGAGGGTGCTCCGGGCTGTGATCGAGGGGTTTGGAGAGCAGGAGGGGGATCAGGGCTGGGGCAGGGGGTTGGGGCGTGGGGAGAGGCTCAGGGGTTCAGGCTCCGAGCAGCGCTTACCTCAAGCAGCTCCCAGAAGCAGTGGCATGTCCCTTCTCTGGCTCCTACCCAGAGGCGCGGCCAGGCAGCTCTGCACGCTGCCCCATCAGCAGGCACTGCCCCTGTAGCTCCCATTGGAGTGTTTCGAAGATGGAGCGGACCCATGCCGCAGCTTCTGAGAGCTGTGTGGAATGGCCCCCGAGCCTGTACCCCGGCCGGAGCAGGGCAAGCCCCAGATCCCACTCCCCAACAAGAGCACACGGGCTGGCTTAAAGCTGCTTGCAGGCTGTAGTTTTCCCACCTCTGCTCTACAATATAATAGCAAGTTATTAGAAACCTTTATCTTGGAAATATTCAGATAAAATGATTATGAATGTAAAAGGGATTTAAAAATCCCTAATTCAAAAACTATAACAAAATTGTAGTTCGGAAAGCAAAGTTCAATCACCAGTTAAATGTTCTCTCATCAAAACATGTGAAACACTATATGAAACAAGCAGCTGAAGAAAATATGTCTTACACAGCTAAAACAAATTGTAAACCCTTCTGTGATGTGATCAACCACGATCCTGCTTGTATCAAAGCCCAAAACGAATTTACTGCTTAATAACTTCAGACAACATGAAGTGGGGGTGTACCTGGAGATAGCCCAGTATATACAGGTAATAAAACTTTTTGCACAAATGCTCAAGTCGTTGCTGGGAAGCTAGCATTTAAGAAGAAGTGCTCTGTATTACTCACTTATGGGGTTGTGAAGCCCATAGCGACTTTAAGTTCCTGAAATCCATTCAGTGGAAAAAACAGTAATGTAAGCAGCATCTGGAACAGAAGTGTTAAAGCTGTGGCCTGTTGCCTTTTCCCACCTTATGATAGTCTCTAACTGAGACACGAGCACAGCAAGAAATAAGACATGATACTACAAAACTCAAGAACGTGCATATTTAAACACGAAACTTACGCCAAGTGTACACTACAGATTTACATTGGTATAACAGTATAACGTTGCTCAGAGATGTGAAAAATCCTCACTCCTGAGCGAGGCAGTTATAGCAACCTAACCGCCACTGTAGACAGTGCTATGTTGAGAGGAGAGTTTCTCCCGTCAACATAGCTACTGCCTCTCCCAGAGGTAGATTAACTACACTGACGAGAGAAGCTCTACCGTCAGCAAAGTAGTGTCTTCACTAAAGCTGCACCACTGCAGCTTTTTAAGTGTAGACCTGCCCTTATTTACTCAGAAGTTATTCAACAAATGAATCTCTTTCTAAATGTTTACATATTGTACCACAGGTTTTGCATACTGTTCAGGAAGGAGGATTGGACAAGAGTGGGGAGAAAGAGTGCGAGTGAGCAAGAGAGAATACGTGTATCTATATTTTTTCTAATAAAGACACTTATTCACGATAGTCCGTCACCATTATTACCCCTAGTTCTGTAACTATTCATTTAACAGAGAAATGAATCTAAATTCATAAACAGAGGAACATTTAACTTACAGGAGCTGCAGGGAAATTGGCTGACAGTTCATATGGTTCCTCTGAAATCCAATGTCCACATTCCAAAGACCACAGTACCTAAAATAAGTTAAGTAATAAGTAGACACTTAAAATTCTATAGTACTTTTTAGAGGCAATAAAACAGCAGCCACTTTGAAAACAACTAAAATTAACACAAGTTAGAATAGTTGGTTACACTTTTTTTTTTAAAACCCAAATCAAATGTTTTCCTGCAGATTAATAAGAAGTTTAAAAATAAGAATTTGTGGTTGCTTACTTGAAGTCTTTCCTTTCTTCAAAAGGAATAGGCCCACATATCCTCAGTGTGGATAATCACCTGTCTGTAGGTTTAGAATAAAAGCTGATTGGATGGCTGATAAGAGACTAGCCCCTATCTTCTGGAGACCCCCTCAGTTTTGAGATGCTTCCAAAGCTAGCCTCTCTGGATTGTGAAACAACAACAAAAATGAATCTCTCATCCTACATCAACACCTTGCCAAAATAATACTCAAAGAAAAAATTTACTACTGCAGAGAACTTTAAACAGATCTCCCTTTTTCAAGGAGGAACAGATCTGTGGGCCTATTCCTTCGAAAAGGGAAAATTTTCAGGTAAGCAACCAAAATTTCTCCCATTCTCTCTCTCAGGGCTAGGTCCACAAATTCTCTGCATGGGATTTTCTCAGCAGTGACAAAATTCCTAGGGAGGGAATAAAATAATGTCACTGAAAGAAAGGATTCCCTTTCTCTAAGGAATCACCAGTGTGCAGAACCCACATGACAAAGGCTGAATTACCTGAAAACTGAATATCTATCTTGTAAAACAAGGTATATATGTATGCAGGGATGACCAAGCTGCAGTTTTACAGATTTCATTGTAACTGGCCTGTCCTTTCTCCACCCACGATGCCACCACCACTTGTACTGAGTGAACTCCGATGGCCAGTGGAGAATTGAATCCGTTTGCTCTATATGCCTCAGCAATGCATCAGCGTATCTACTCAAATTGATGATTTAGATGCCTTAGCACCTCTTTTTCTTGGATGAAATAAGACCAGTAAGTCTGTTTTTCTTATGCTCAGTCCTTTTCACATAAAACTTTAAGGCTCATCTTACATTCAACAAATGCCATAGCTTCTCCTTTGGGTGAGAAGGATGTGGACAAAAAGCAGGCAATGAGATCCCTTGTGTTTGATGAAAAATCAAATTCACTTTGGAATAAAGGTGGGATCCATTCTCAAAGCCACCTTATCTTTGTAAAAGATGCAGCAGGATGGATAAAGCTCCCAACTCTAACAACTTTCTTGCTGAAGAAGTGATAGCAGTCAGAAGAGTCGTTTTGATAGTCAAGTAAAAAGGACACATGCATTATGGCACTGAGTACAACGTTTAAAGTCCAAGATGGAGATCTAGGCTATCTCGCCTGGGCGGGGAACGTGGTGCCGTGAAGGCGATGAGCTCTCTCGCTGCCTCAAAGGTCTCCAGTGTGAAGGGCAGCTCCAAAGCCTCTCTGCGACTCTCCCGAGGAGGGGAGTCCTGAGGAGCTGGACTCGACTGACCCCTTCCATCCCGGCCTCGGTGTGGATGAGTGCCCTCCGTCCGGCTTCTTCTTCTTGCGGGGCACGCAGGGACTGGGGAACAGTGCCATGCTTGGAGCCCTGTTGATGCCGAGCGTCTGTATCCAAGTCCTTTCTCGGGGCTGAAGTTTCCTGTGTCAATGCTGGAGCACTGTGCACCAATGTTGAGGTGCTAGGCATTGGTTTGTCTGAACTCGGCTCCGAGTGGGGGCAGAGGGCAGCCTCCATCAGAAGGATCTTCAACCATTGGTCTCTTTCTTTTTGAGTCCTAGGGCAAAATCGCCTACAGATTTTGCAATGGTCCTTCTGATGCGATTCCCCCAGGCACTTCAAGCAGGAAATGTGGGGGTTGCTCCTGGTCATAGGCTTGTTACAAGCTACACAGGGTTTAAACCCTGGGACCGAGGCATGCCCTGGCACTGGGGAAGAAGGGGTAGGGAAGCAGGGGGTACCCCCAGAACAATTCCCTACTGGAATCCAACTATATAATGACTAACTACAACTACTAACTAACTGATTAAACTATTTACAGAAAGACAGTCTGAAGACTACTAGGGAGAAGGCTTGCTGAAGCAAGAGCAAATGAGCATTCTGGCTAACCGTCACAGGCAGTAAGAAGGAACTGAAGTGGTGGCAGGACCGTATATATGATGCCATGGAGGCGCAACTCCAGAGGGCACCTGAGCAAACCCGACGGGTATTGCTAGAGGAAAAACCTTCTGGTTACTGTACACACAGCACACACCCACACACCTAATTGGAATCAACATGAGCAAGCACTCAAAGAAGAACTTTTAACTTACAGGAGCTGCAACCTGATATCAAAACCATCTTGTAAAAATTCCAGAACATGAGACACTTTGGTTACATGATGCTGAGTATAGATTCATAGAAACAGGACTAGAAGAGACCTTTCCTCAGCCTCATGGACCATACTCAGAGTAGTTATCAATGGTTTGCCGCCAATGTTTGGATCATTTACTGAGTCACTCAAGCAGACCACCTCCTTGGATGGGGGTCTGCCTAGAATAGGAAAGGGTATACCTGTATCCCCTTCTGCCTGAGAAAAAGCCACTAGAACAATGAGAACTTTTGAGAACACTCAAAGGTGCAGATGACAGTCTAAAATACAGCATATTGCACTGCAAAATGATCACTCCCATAAGCAAATTGCAGAAATCTCATATGTGCCTAGTGAATACAGGCTTTCTTCATATTGATTAACAAAGTAATCCCCTGGCAGATCGCCACTGATATGAACTTCATGAACATGATCCTTATGAACAAGTTCTGGTGTTTTAAGTCCAACACAGCTCTGTCCTCCTCAGATCTCCTGGGTACCAGAACAAAAGATTGAGTAGTGACCAGAGAACGTCTCCATCTCAGGAACGATACTGCACTGATTCACAAAAGATGAACTATGGCCTTTAGCATATTTTACCTCATTTGCAGATTTGATGATAACAGTGAAAGGGAAAACGACAATTCACAATCTTTGAAAATTCTATGATGTACCATTGTTAAACCACATCCAGGACCCATCTGTCTGATGTGGAGCGAGGCCATTGGGTCCTTGAACTTTAATAGTCTCCCCCATAGGTGTTGTCAGTATTCTCCTGACCATAGTATGACATTGTTCCTAGAGTTGGAGTTTCCTAACCAGAGTTAGGAAGGTTCTGTAAGGTCTTTGATTTATCTGAGGAACCTTTGTCTAATGGCTCCCCAAATAACCAAGCTCCTGAATATTTAAAAAACAAACTACTAATGTGATTTTGGCCTCTATATAGCCCTTCCACGCATGTAAACAGAGGTGCTGTCTACTCACCACACTGGAGACCATGCTTTGTGCTGAAAACCTCAAAGCATCTCTGGTTGCATCAGCAATGAATGCTGAAGCCATTGAGACTTTCTTTAACTCTGAACCTAACCATGATTGCTTAGCCTTTTGGCAATCTGGCTACCAAATTGTCAGTCCAGGCCAGAACTGCTTTTGCTTAACATGTTGCCACACCAGAAGCCCTCAGAGAGGAACATACAGCCTCAAAAATGTATGATACAGTTATATTTCCACTCTGTAGGCACTGGATTCTTTAAGGAAAAAGTCCCTTTCCATTTGGATAGCAGTCTCTTTGACTAATGATGAAACTGTCCCATCCAGTTTGGGAAAAGACACAAAATCTACTTTGCTATGGTGCATGTTGTAGAATTTTCTCTCACAGCTGGACAATGTCATAGATCAGAGGTAGGCAACCTATGGCACGCGTGCAGAAGGCAGCACGCAAGTTGATTTTCAGTGGCACTCTCAGTGCCCGGGTCCTGGCCACCGGTCCAGGGGGCTCTGCGTTTTAATGTAATTTTAAATGAAGATTCTTAAAAACCTTATTTACTTTATATACAACAGTTTAGTTATATATTATAGACCTATAGAAAAAGATCTTCTAAAAATGTTAAAATGTATTACTGGCATGCGAAACCTTAAATTAGACTGAATAAATGAAGACTCAGCACACCACTTCTGAAAGGTTGCCGACCCCTGTCATAGACTTTTGCCAAGGGTTCCCATTCAGCCTTAATTACTCTTTCCAAAAAGACATGAAGGGGAAATATATGGTTCAGTTTAACCTGTTGGAAAATACTTTTTTTTGTAATTTCTGTACCAATCCTCTATTCTTCCTCCTTAGAATTTTTTCTAGTAAGCTCATCCGATAGAATACTTAAGTATCGAATCAACCTTTTTCAAATCATTCAGCTGGAAAAAGATCCTATTGATTCTCTTCATCCTGTGATTTAGATTCTGAGATTGAGAGTTCACCTTTCTCCTGTGAAAAACGTCCTGACTTTCTTCTTGACTTCTTTTTTCTTCCCTTTGATTTAAATTTAACAGATTTCCTAACTTTTTTTTTGTCTTTGTTGATACCCATGAAGATAAGGATGAAAATGAATTAAATGATGAAGAACCAGACAACAAATTCTACTCCTTTTATTATGAATTTTCTTTCTGAGTATGAAAACCCTATGTGAAGAGCCTTTAGCTCTGGCATCCTCTGGGGATAAGTCCGAGGAACTGCTGTCAAATGGAGGACCGGCCAGTTTTCTAAGTTTCTGAGGTAATTTCTTGAACCTTGTTTGCCCTTTTTAAAAATTTTACTCCTTAAGGGAGGTGGGGATTGGGAACCTGGGTCAGATGAAGAGTCCTGCAAACCTCTTCTGCTAATAGGTACCTCTTTATCTTTGTCCTTTAGAGAGAGGATAGAATGCCTGTGATGGGACGCTGTAGCTGCTGCCTGGGGCTCACAAGATGGAGATATCTGAGGTAAAGGAACTTTTTGTGCTAAATCCAGGGGCTCCCTAGCCCAAAAGGTATTTTTTTCCTGAGGGGGGGAATCCCTTCTCCCCTCTGCGCAGAACTCCATGGGGAAAGAGATTGAATTGCTTGACAAGGGAAGGAAGGGGTGGGGAGTAATGAGACCTGCACTGCAGGAAGATGCACACCCAAAATCGTCTCACCTACTGCTCCTTGCTCTGCTTGTGATGGATTCAGCTGGTCTCACTTATGGTTTCCCCATGCAGGGCTGTTGCCTTTTCATGCAACCGTCTCCTGCGGCTGAAGGGCTCTCTTAATTTTTCTATCATCCTTTGAGACATTTGTGGCCTGGTTGTCAAGACTCCTGGGGAATCAGTCTCCTAAGTCTGGCTAAAGTGGCCAAAGTGAAACCTTTCTGACCAAGCGGCTAGAGTGCACAATGCACTAGCCTCTCCTTCTGCACTCTCTGGCAAAGTTAAAGAGCAGGAGGAACACAAACTTTGTCTCCTTTTTGGACCATTCTCAGCCAATCTCCTAGCCTGGTACCTGAGCTGTCATGGGGTGTGTGAGATGTCATAATTCTGGCTGGAGACAAACCGCCTTTTCAAGCTTTTTTCCCCACCATTCTCTCTCAGTTGGTGCTGGATTTCACTGCCTGAGAGTAGAGACAGAACAAAACTCAGGGGGTCTCCAGAAGGTGGGGGCTTGTCCCTTGTCAGCTGTCCAATGAGCTGTGATTCTGCCCCCTACAGTTACAGACAGGAGACAACCCACACTGAGGATCTGTGGACCTAGCCCTGAGAAAGAACTCAAGTTGGCATTAATGATTTAAATGCTACTGAATATCAGTTATGACACAAGACAAGTAACTGAAAAAGGATCATTAAGAAACTGAACTTGATGCGTTATGTGGGATATTATCTGACAATAACACTGATGGGGCCATGTAGTGGGTTTCTGTGCCCACAGGCTGCCATTGTTTTAAGGATCCCATTGCTGTGCTTGAAGTCAAGAGCACACTATGTTGTGGTTGACACTACAATATTGAACTCGCACATGTCCTCCCCACCTTGAAATTATCTGATTTCATACTTCCTGCTAAGTGAGGAGGTTTTTAAAGTGCTTCTTACAAAGTATGACTCTAGAATGACAACTGACCCTGTAATATAGTACCTTCCTTTTCAATCTTTCCCATTGAAAAATTAGATACTTCATTTGTTTTTGTGTTAATATTTTAAGAAGTTTTGTATTTTTAAGTTTTTATTATATTTATTTTTATTCTAATGAACACCATTCTGAGCACTTTGGTGGGGTCCCTATCATTATCATAGTAAATATTTCTCTAGCCCTTTAAGTGTTAACAAATCAATTCAGTTCTTCATTAGGTAGTATTAGGAAACAGTCCTAAGAACAATATACTTCTCCAAAATAGATATCTACCTCTTCGGTTTAATAATGCAAACTTGTAACAGACAGAGACAGACACAGAGAGAGACACAGACACAGACACAGAGAGAGAGAGAGAAAAAATGGTCTACTGGTTAAGGGACTACCATAGGACTTGGGAGACCTAGGTTCAATTCCCTGTTTTGGGGCGGAGGGATAGCTCAGTGGTTTGCGCATTGGCCTGCTAAACCCAGGGTTGTGAGTTCAATCCTTGAGGCGGCCATCTAGGGAACTGGGGTAAAAATTTCTCTGGGGATTGGTCCTGCTTTGACCTCCTGAGGTCCCTTCCAACCCTGATATTCTATGATATATCATCTTGAAATTTATGCCAATGTCATATGCAACTTATTATATTAATAGGGTTTAACCAACCTACACTATATGTAATGACAATGCATGTTATTCCTTTAATTTATACATACCCTAAAAACATTGAAATCCTATTTATTTGGGTAAATGTGTCAATGCACTGTCCATATCTTGAGTTTAGAAAGATCAGAAATTATATATCACCTCATATTAAAAAAAACAATTAGAAGACCAAAGTTTGCAAAGTGAAACACTCAGAGTCATAAAATTAAGATTTTCCATGCAACCTTAACTCTTCCAGATGCTGGTGCATTATGATGCACTCTTAAGTGGCACAACCACATACTACTTTTCCCTGCAGGGCCCCTAACTCATTCAGTGTGCAAAATGGATGGTGCTCAGTGCACGAAGCAGCTGCTGAACATTTATTTTTATCTGCATTATCAAATGCAAGCTTCATGCTTCACACACCATCTGACTCTTGCATTGTATGAGGCAGGTGTCCTGAGGACTGTTACTTCATTTACTACACAAATAACATTGGGCTCCTTCCTATACAAAACTGTTTCATTCACCATTCAACCTACAAAGTAAAATGGGATTGAGGTCATGTGGGGGGAAAATAATATGATCTTGTAATTTAAAACTATCATACATAATCCATACCACACCTCTACCCCGATATAATGCGGTCCTTGGGAGCCAAAAAATCTTACCACGTTATAGGTGAAACCACATTATATTGAACTTGCTTTGGCCTCAAGCATCTCTGTTATTAATAGTCAGCAAATCATTTTTGTTAGAACTAACATGGTGTATGCAGTAAATAAATCTGTTCTACAATGGTTAAATTGTATCTCCTTTCTTTAATGACAACAATTATTTTATAAGCTTACTTAAAAGATACAGTGTATTAACAACACAGGTACTAAACACTGCTAAATGCAACCATGTGGGTTAGGTTTCATCATACATCAATCGTTTGGTCTGCGTGTAATGCTTAGGAAAATGCAAAATTCACATAAAATATCAGAAAATGCTTTTAATTACACATCCTTACAAACTGTTGTAAAAAAGGATTTTGGTATTTTAGCAAACAGGAGCATGGGCCACTTTGTCACTTAGCCAATGACTGTATGTTATGCGTAAATTGTTAAGTAATATGAACTGTTAACTATTAAATAGTTTGAAAACATTTTGCAGATGGGAGTTTTTACTTATAGAAAAGGTTAAAATGAAGCTAAAAAAGGTAAAGTAATCAAGTTTTAGAGACATTGATAAAATGGTAAATAGCTTTTTTGGGGGTCAAGATGCTTTCTTATTTAAGAACATTTTTAAAAAAAAATTTTAAAAATTGTTATACTTTGTTGCTTCATGCTACTGCGAGCCTTCTTTGCCAGGGCAATTATGGATTTTAACTGCAGTATTTGCAGTCTATCCACATCCTGGCTTAAGACCAATCTCGAACCCTACAACCACATCAGCAGCTTTGGGTGGTGGCACCGAGGGTTCTTCGTCACTATCCTCAGGGTTAGACACATTTTCTGAGGCACCAGGTGGTTGAGGGGAAACATTATGAATTATATCTACATCTGTAAGTCATTCATAGGTTGGACACATAGCATCCACCTCCATCCACTCTTGAACATCAGCTATCCCACTTTGAGCCATAAGTTCCCTGTATACTCATTCTGCCTCCATGGCCTCTTCTTCCATAAAACTTTCAAAGTTGTTCTCATCTTCATCTTCTTCCTCATCTTGGTTGTCATCGCTTTCAGTGACAAAATCACTTTTGAGACCACAATGCCAACATTTCTCTATCATTGACGGACTGATTCCTAGCCAGGCTGTCTTGCCTAAGTTAAATACATCCAGAAAATTCAATTTCTTGATGACAGCCGTTATGCTACTAGTATTGTCACTCTTCTCATCACCTTAAAACCTTCGGCCTTTTGTTCTTCGGTCCTAATGTTGTCCTCAATTTTCTTTACCAAGGCTTTACGATAGTTCATTTAAATGTGGCTATAATGCCTTGATCGAGGGGCTGTATTTTGGACGTTGTGTTCTTCGGAAGGTAGCTCACCTTTATCTTCTTGTCTTTGCTGGTTAAGATCTCAACTGGGGGGTGGGCGGGACGTTGTCAAGTAGGAGCAATACTTTTGGCTCCAGATTTTGTCTGCGTAGGTGGCTCCGGACAGCTGGTACAAAACATTTCTTAAACCATTCCTCGAAAATATCCGATGTCATCCAGGCATTTTTTGAATGGCGATAAATGAATGAAAGCAAATCCATGTTCTTATGGTGGAAAGCCCTAAGTGACCTGGATTTGCCTATGCACAGAGGTTTTATTTTATGTGAACCGGTTTTATTCATGCAGAGAAGTATTGTCACTCTTCTCATCACCTTAAAACCTTCGGCCTTTTGTTCTTCGGTCCTAGATGCAAGTGTTCTATCCGGCAGCATATGATAACATAAGCCAGTTTCATCAGCGTTATAGATTTGCTCCAGAGCGTAGCCACCCTCGATGATGATCTCTTGTAACTTTAGCGGGTATTCGTCACAAGCTCTTATATCTGCGGAGCGCGTCTATCCTGAAACTGCGACTTGCTGAATGCCATGACTTTTTTAAAACGATTAAGCCATCCACTGCTAGCTTTAAATTCGTTACCTTGATGTGCAGAAGCATTCTCGCACGAGCATCTAAAGTCGAGATCCTTCTTCAATTTCTCTGCTTGTTTCCTTATAATGTCACCGGAAATTGGCGTGCCGTCGGAGCGTTCTTGGTTAAACCACATAAATACTGGTCTGTCTAGTTTGTTATCCTGGGCAGTTTTTAAGCGCTTCCTTTCCAGACTTCACTTTCATCCAGTTCAACTAGCATTGATCGTAATTTTTCCTTATCTTTGATCCACCCTCTTAACGTTGATTTCCCCACTCCTAGTTCTTTTGAGACCTTCGCTTGGCTCATTCCTTATTTCAGCCTGTCCAAAGCTTCCAATTTTTCTTTGACTGTCCATGCCTTTCCTTTCCGTGGCTGTAAACTACTTGCCATCATGTCAATGGTATTTTAATACTGTATTAATGCTAACAATTTTTTTAATTGTTTAGAAAATGTCAGCGCAGAGTTACAATGTTTCCAAAATACAACTAATGAGACAACTTAAGCTTAGTCTATACTGCACACAATTTAGAAACGAGATTAAAATAGGCGGGAGAGATGAGAATGCCTAATGCAGGGGTGGGCAAACTTTTTGGCCTGAGGGCCACATCGGTGTTCAAAATTGTATTGAGGGCCAGGTAGGGAAGACTGACTGACCCCTCAGAATCCCCGACCCATCCAGCCCCCCCACTCCTTGCCCCCTGACTACCCCCTCCAGAGATCCCTTGCCCCAACCACCCCTCCCAAGACCCCACCCCATCTAAGCCCCCCTGCTCCTTGCCCCGACCTCCTCCTCCAGAGACCCCCCGTCCCTAATCACCCCCATTCCGTCTCCTGACTGCCCTGCCCCCAGAACCTCAGAACCATCCAACCCCCTCCGCTCCCTGTCCCCTGACCACTCCCCAAGACCCTCTGCCCCTTATCCAACCCCTTGGCCACGGCCTGCCACCCTTAACACACCACTCAGAGCAGCATGTCGGAGCTAGACACGCTGATGCGCTAATCCACCGGAGCGTGCAGCCCCGCCCCCGAGAGCACTGCTTTACCGCATTATATCAGAATTCATGTATCAGAGGGGTAGCCGTGTTAGTCTGGATCTGTAAAAGCAGCAAAGAATCCTGTGGCACCTTATAGACTAACAGACGTTTTGCAGCATGAGCTTTCGTGGGTGAATACCCACTTCTTCTTGCATCCGAAGAAGTGGGTATTCACCCACGAAAGCTCATGCTGCAAAACGTCTGTTAGTCTATCAGAATTCATGTTATATCGTATCGTGTTATATCAGGGTAGAGGTGTATATAAGTAAGTGTATATGCAAAGAGGAAGGGCTCCCCATTTCATTAATTCCCTCCCCTATCATCCTTTGGGAATTGTATTTAACTGTAGCATTAAAAAAAAGGCTAATAATGATACAGCGTAATGGCCATCTGCATAAAATAGACCCAAACAGCATCATTTATATTCAAGGATCTTGGCCATTCAGAGTTTCAGAGGTAGAGTTTCAGAGCAACTGTGACACTTTCAGCAGATTAGATAAGGAGTTAAAAAAAATATTGTATTTTAACATTGCTCAGTGACATTTTCCCGGTAGAGACAGTCCGTGTTTCTACCTGTCACAGAAATAGTCTACTCTTAATATGGTAAATAAATGAGCAGCGTACTTTGACCACCACATCTTTAGAAATGAACTCATTTTACAGATTCTTGAAAATCTGGTATTTTCTGGATTACATCAGTTTCATAGGACTTTAGAAAAAAATCAGAAAACACTGGACAAATTATAATCAGTTCTTGAAAACAGTTTACCTTTAAGCCTATTTACCGATGACATATGGTTGAGAAGCCTCACTAATAGTGTTCAGGAACAATGTCTTGGAGAGGAAGCCCATCCCAGCTACATGTTAGGGAGAGAATAATGAAATTCCTATCAGGGTACTATCCTCAAGCCCTGCAATTTTTCATATTAGCCTTTGTATTATGGGTGTATGAGAATTCTGAAGCAGAGATACACATTCTGTTGAAAGGAAGGACCACCGTGCTCCATCCTATTACTTCTTCCTGGGTCATGAATCTCCCCACTCTAGTACTGAATGGCTAACAAGCTGTTTGCAGAATTTATTTATAAATTAATGCACTCTTGCCACAATTCAATCATCTCTCTCTCTTTTCAAAACATTCAAGTTCCACAATATCCCTCCAGTACCTCTCATTTAGCAAGGCTTGAATGTGGACCAATGGGCACCCATCCACAAGGATGACAGTATAGTTCATGCATTATTTAATTAATTTCAAGTGCTTTCGGCAGTTTACATAGTAATAAGAAGAATAAAAGCTGAATGGAAAAGTATATATGTACAAAAAAAGGCCATTTGAATTTAGAAGTGTCCCAACCAAATTCTCATTCTGGCAAATGCTTACATAGTCTTCCTGCCATTTCAGGTAAATGGGGTCTATATCTTTCTGTTATCATTTCTATGCACTGTTAAAGTACTCCCACAATTCATCCCAGAACAAGTTGAATTTTATTGGTGCATGAAGCTATTCCTGTGTATAGTTTTATATAATATTTTAGATTTAAATTTATAAAATTTCTGGGATCCTTTAAAAAAGAGGTTCTACCTGATCCAAGATGTTAACCATACTATAAACTATAAAACACATCTCACTTCTGATATGTTGATTCTTCAAAAATGGTACTGACTGGCTACTGCCCGACAGGATATTGGACTAGATAGACTGAGTCTGATCAAGTATGGCAATTTCTATGTTTCTAAAGAGGAGGTTGTGGCACCCTGTACCCAATGTTCACCACTTTTGTACGGTTATGATATATTTTGTACAAAGCATGCCCTATGAGGTATCATTTGAAAACTCATGATCTACTGAGCATTGTTGTCCTGTGTGTACCATCATTGTATACAGAGTTATCCAATTTTGCTATAGGTTTGTTTCTGAAACAAGTTGTGAGTCTGGAGAATGCCTACAGACCACCTCCTCAGAAATAACTAAGGCTTTGCATGTCATCATAAATGTCACGTATACAGAAGGTATGAGCCAGAAATTTAAAATTCACCTTAGAGACGTACACAAGAGATTGCTTTGTCTACACCCCAGCTGGGATGGGTGTGTTCCTCAACAAGGAAGGTATAAAATAAAAGACGATGGCTTCTACTTCCGCACCCCACCCCAAGAGCAAGATCGTTTAGAAAACAAAGAAAAATCTTTGAACTGGAGTAGTCCTCCCAAGTTGTAAGGAGATCCAGCCTGTGAACTAAGAACAATGAACTGTGAACTACCTGCAGCATCTGATAGAGTGAGAAAGTTGCTTGCTTCAA
This sequence comes from Mauremys mutica, assembly GCF_020497125.1. Classification (NCBI taxonomy): domain Eukaryota; kingdom Metazoa; phylum Chordata; order Testudines; family Geoemydidae; genus Mauremys; species Mauremys mutica. The sequence goes on along the minus strand of NC_059074.1, from coordinate 45,985,195 downwards.
GTCTTGGTTAGCCTGGTAAATTTAGGAATTAGATTGCCATTCTATATTTTATTTCCTTTGTAACCAATTCTGACTTTTATGCTTTTATCATTTATAATCATTTAAAATCTTTCTCTAGTTAATACACGTTTTAATATTTTATCTAAACTAGTGCATTTTGACTGAAGTATCTGGGGGAATCTCTACTCAAGTAAACAAAGGCTGTGGCATGATCATTTCCACTGATGAAATGACAAACTAATTAATAAGCTTACTCTGATCCAGGCGGTCTTGAGCAGTGTAAGATGCACATTTCTGGGTGCAAGGCTGGACTGAGGGATATGCGGGTGTTGCCCTGCATTAGTTCATGGGTGATTGGGAAAGCATTCATGTAACTTTCCTGGGTGTGCCTTGACATGGCAGTGTGAGCAGACCCTGGAGAGGCTGCTTTTCACTAGCACTAGAGTAAGAGACACCTCGGTCTGGAAAATTAAGGGGACACTGCTGTTCAAACGTCCATCTTGTACCCTGGGGGATGTCATTGAAGTTACTTACATTAAAACTACTAACTACTAAAACTAGGAAAGAAATAAAACTAGTAAAGCTACAGTTAAAACTGCAAAAACTATTTACAACTATGCTTTTTAGAACTGCTTCAGACAAGGGGGCAGAAGGATCTGACCTGGAGATGCGGTCAGTCTGCCCTGTGCTTTATCGCCTCGGACAGAAGCGCGAGGAGAGTGAGGGTGCATGAGCGGATCAATGGACATTATTTTCAAATTCTCTGCAAAAACCGACAGTGGAATACAGTACAAACCACCACTCAAGGAAAAGCAATACTTTTTATAGTAAGGCAGTTTTAGGAGATCTTTTGTCCATTTTCTGGTACTAAGAATAGTTTTTGTGTTTTTTAAATGAACTTTTGCAGGCTCTTAATCATCAAGTATAATATGTGCAGTTCTCAGTCTGAAGGAGTTGCCCACTTTTGGAGCATGCCACAACTGTTTGCACAGATTGCTACAGAGGGTGGGGTGAGATCTGCAATGCAGGAGGAAAATTGTGCATTGTTGGACGAGTCAATTTTTTGGGATGTTGGAGAGGATAAACTGCTACTTAATTATGTTTTATTCGTGTTAGTAAGTGGGAAGGGAGCCTAGAACACTTGTCTGTTATTACAGAAATCCAAAGAAATAATGTTTATCTTTAAAAAAAAATATTTGGAAGTTGGATACTGCAACACTGTTTTTTAGTACAATGAACAATTGTGATCTGCAGCATCCAAAGTTAACATGTTAAATGCCAAAATAAAGAAGTCATTACTGTGTCAAATAATTTGCATGGTCTATTCTTTTAAAAATCATGCTAAATACGTAATAATGAAGTATTGTATTTAGCCTCAACATATGCTGTAATTTTTTTCAGACAAGAGAGTGTAATGTCTCAAAGTAGAACAAAGGATAACATCTAATAAGGAAGCCATTCTTATTAAATATCACTTAAATGTAAACATTAAGATATCATTTAGCTTTAGATTTACAGCTTCATTTGACATCATTAATCTAAGGCCTGATCTACACTGGGGGGGGGGAAGGGGGGTGTCGAACTAAGGTACGCAACTTCAGCTACGCTATTCGTGTAGCTGAAGTCGAACTACCTTAGTTCGAACTACTTACCCGTCCTCACGGCGCGGGATCGACGTCCACGGCTCCCCCGTTGACTCCGCCACCGCCGTTCGCAGTGGTAGAGTTCCGGAGTCGACAGGAACGCGTTCAGAGTTCGATATATCGCGTCTAGATGAGACGCGATATATCGAACTCTGAGAAGTCGATTGCTACCCACCGATCCGGGCGGGTAGTATGGACGTACCCTAAGTTATATCTCTTGAAAAATGCTTGGCAATTCAAATTCAGTTGAGCTGAGAAAATTGTAGTATTTCACACAGCACTTCCTTAGACATTTCAGATATATTAAATGAAAATTGGTTCCTCTATAGATACTACTCAGCAGGAACAGATGTACCATGCACTACAATGTGTGCAGCATGTCAATGCTGTAACCACAAAGATATTTTGACCAAGAGCAAATGGCAACCAATCAAGTATATTAATAGATACATCTAAAAGATTAGTTAGGTTTGGGTAATTGGTTTGTAAAATGAAATCCAATTTTACAGTTAAGCCCTAAATCAATCCTTACAGTATTTACACAATTTAGTTTAGACACTAAATTTGTTTATCTGAATACAAGATGGATTATAGCTCATCTTTCTATCATGGTTCTAGACTGGAGTGCAAAGCCATAGTATCTAGTTTCTTACTTTAACAGAAAATTAGATACAGAGTCCTTGAATAGGTCACAGAGGTAAATAACTTATCTGTCACTGAAACATTCAAAGTTTTCATAAACACAGTAGGCAAGATCCTGTCTCTACTAAGTCAATGGGAGTTTTTCCACTGAATTTAATAGAGCCAGGATTTCATCCAATGTTTTCAAAACAGCACTCGGAAAATACAACAAAATAAGCTACTTCCAAATAGTTTCTGTACAGACAACTGACATAGTTGGACATTAGTCCAAGTAATTGTAACAGTATAAAATGAAAGGGATAATTAAATATATTAGTATCTTTGAGTTAACTAGTTTCTTTTGACCTGCTAGCGATAACTCAAAATTTGTTGTACGATAGCTTCTTATATGTAAAAACATAAAAACTAAAGAAAATTGCAGAATTACAGAATATATTTGAAGTGTTTAAATTATACTAAGAGAGAACAGGTCATAATATTTTCAAGTATAGTAGAAGATTTAACATACAAAGTATGGTAAAGCAACACGTATTTCAAGTGTGTTTCCTGTATCTGACCTAAGATAATTTCTTTGATTATGATTACAGCAAATATGATCCATCTGTTGCATAAAACCTTTGGCACTTCAGTACTTCCTGTTCCTGAAATCTTCCCAACCTAGCATGCAAGGGAGTTTTAGTGCATGTTTTTCATGTAAAGAGTTTTGCCCTAGAAAAAAATTCACTGCTTAAGTTATGCCATTCATTAGTTTGTACGGCTTCATTTATTACTTAATATTTACTGCTTTATTATTGTCATGTTGTATTATAGCATTGTTAAGCAATAACACACAAAAGCCCACATGGCCATGCTGCTTAATGACATGTCTTGCATTCAGGGTGATGTATGAGGAAATGATGTCTTCTAACCATCTGTCATTATGCAACATACTTAAACAACCATAAGTAATTTACTGAACATAAGAACAGCCATATTGGGTCAGACTAAAGGTCCATCTAGCCCAGTATCCTGTCTTTCGACAGTGGCCAATACCAGGTGCTCCAGAAGGAATGAACAGAACAGGTAATCATCAAGTGATCCATCCCCTGTCACCTATTCCCAGCTTTTGGCAAAGAGAATTATATTCTAGAATTTGAAACAAAATAACACTGATCTATGTAAAGTAAGTTTGTGGTTTCAGTTCCTAAAGGGGAACAATCCATATCACACAAAGTATCAGTATCACTGGCATTTTTACTAGTAATCAATTATTAAGTTAGTGAGTCTAGACTATCAATTGAACCTCCAAAACCTGGTTGAAGCACTTTGGTGGGACAATGTGGAAAACGTACCATGCTGCATCTATTCTCTATATTACATACAAAAAAAATCTACCTGTAGGGGAAAAATAGTATGCAATCATGTAATTAAAGAATGTATCTCAATACATGTGCACAAGGTGACTGAATTAAGGTTGCCTGGCCAACTGTAAATATGGCATTCCCCAACATTTGTGTGTTTGATTTTGAAACCTAAATACTGTTCTTTTAACAGATTTTTGTATGGAATTTCCAAAGAAAAGGCACTTCCCTCGCCAAACATCAATCCTATTGCTGAATTTCAAAGGCCTGTGGTAAACAATGGAGATGTTAAAGCGTCTCAAAAAGGTCAAAAGAACCTTCTAATGGGAAGTATTAGGCAACCTAAATATCACTACTAAGTCTCTATAATTAATTCTCTTTTTAAAGTAACTCTATATACTAAAACTAAATGATAAATTATTTCCTGTGTCCAATCCAAAATGTTCTACTGCTGAGAGTAGTAATATTAAGATTTAAGTTAAAGCAGTTTATGGATTCATTATTTTAGCATTATCGGAAAAGACAGATGATGTTCTGCATTACTGAGTTTCCTCTAACTAATTTTCAACAGTATTACTTGTGGTCATGGAAGACAGATGAACTTTTATATAAATGTGTATGGCTTCAACTATCTCCTCTCCTCTGATAAGGGTGTTGAGTCATGAATAATTTGGGTGAAAGGATAGCAAATTGATACTGATGACAAAATTAGAAATTAGACAAAAATGCCCTGTTGGATAAGAGGTGCCCTTAACTAGACTTTTCCCTTTTTGAAATAATTCATTTCAAGGTCTTAGTGACAGATAAAATACTTTATTCACATCTGCTAGAAAACGGTGTTTTTGAAACCTTTGATATGGAGAGTTCCTAGTGACCACTGACACTGAATGTTTACAGTTCTGCACACCCCAAAATCTTTTTTAGTGATTGGATGACAGTTAAAGCAAAATGATATTGTAATATTCACAGTTAAAGGAATCTAAATATTAAATAAATTACTGATTAATATTAAACCAAAGCCTGTTATCCTTACAGTTTAAATTCCTGAGTTACCTGTACCTCTGACCCTCTTGTGGCTTCCTCGAAGCCACCCAAATTAGGGGCAGCTGAAGGCCTGCCACCTCTCTCAGGATAGAATCCCGTGATTCTCTCACTTCAGATCACAGTCTCAGGCTGCAGACTCCTGAAATTCATTGTGTTCACCTCAGCAGATGTGACATCAGTTCAGCTCTGTTGAACTCAGTTCATTATTCTCTCTAGGGCAATGGCAGAGTTAACCAGTGACCGGGCAGCTTTCGTAAAACAAAGTACTATTTATTCAAAACAAAAAATATTAGAGTAAATGTATCTTAAAAACAATAAACAGCTTATACACAGGCTAGCTTACAAGGTGGTCACTCATCTACCACCTGCAGACACCAGTAGGTTCTAAAATACTTCAGATCCTCCCTCAAGGTCTAGTTCTGCTGCACTGAGTTTTATGCATGTCAGTTTTCGGATTGTGTCCATGACCCTCTCTCCAGATCAAGGCTGTTATTTTCAAGTCCTTTGTCTGCCAAAGCCTTTGAACTAAGTGTCAACCCATCTGTGTGCTATTTTCCCCAGGGTCAAAACTTCAAAAATACTTGTTACCTGCATTGTTTAAGTATTGGGGATTAGTTCCTGCAGGAAGCATCTGTTATCTGACCCATTAGGCAGGAATCCAATCACTAGCAAGCCCACGAAGATACATATAACAAACTTAATACAATAGTCTTTGCATATTTATTCCATGACTCCATAGCATCTATCACACTTGCCTATATCCTACTCATCCACAACTCCTACTTACTTCAGTGAGTGTGTTGCCCAAACATCAACTTATTTAAAAAAAAAAAGTGAAGACAGCTTAAAGATTTGGTCAAATAATACTTAAAGAAACAAATTAATCCCTGATTTATTCCATTCACTTCACTGGCATTATAGCATGGTTAAAGTTGGCCCAGTGGATAAAAGTGTTGATCTTAATATGATCCTATGTGGATTATTCCTAATCAAGCGATACTTTTGGCTTTGTTCCTAGTCAATGCTCTGTTGGAGCTCTTGACATAGAACATTACATAAGATCAATGAGATCATGATAATCATGAAAGAAGTGCAACTGACATTCGACAAAACAGAAATTGATTCTACCCAAATATTGTCAACTACACAAAGAACAGGAAAAAAATTACTAAGATTTGTTTATCATGTTAGTTATTTGAAGCACTTTTTGGATGGAAATATATAATTTTCATGTTCATTGAATCTTTTAAAGAAAGTAGCACCCTATAAAGATATCTTCTTAACAGTATATCTCTACGTGAAGCATTAAATGATACAAGACTATAGGTAGGGGTGCTGGAACAAGTTTTATAGTGGATGGTGCTTAGACCCCACTGAACCAAACTGTAAACCCAATAGGTAATGGAAACTACTTCAAGCCAGGAGTGTGGCAGCACCCCAAGTTCCAGCACCTATGATTATGGGCCAGATTTTTTAAAGTATTAGGCACCTAAAATATTAGCTAGTTGCCTAGTGCAGCAGTTCTCAACCAGGGGTACACGTAACCAGGGGGTACATCAACTGATATAGATATTTGCTTAGTTTTACAACAGGCTACATAAAAAACCCTAGTAAAGTCAGAACAAATTAAAATTTCATACCGCTCTATATACTATACACTAAATGTAAGTACAATATTTATATTCCAATTGATTTATTTTAGAATTATAAAATTATAAAATTATAAAAATGAGAAAGTAAGTAATTTTTCAGTAATAGTGTGCTGTGACACTTTTGTATTTTTCGCTCTGATTTTGTAAGCAAGTAGCTTTTAAATAAGGTGAAACTTGGGGTATGCAAGACAAAGCAGACTCCTGAACGGGGTACAGTAGTCTGGAAATGTTGAAAGCCACTGACCTAGTAGGATTTTCAAACACCTACGCACCCAACTCCCATTGATTTCATGGAAGTTTGACACCTAGGTACCTTAGAAAATCCCACTAAGTTCCTATCTGCTGCTTTAGGTGCCTAATTACCTTTAGAAATCTGGCCCTATGACATTGGTCCTCTATTCTTGGTTATAAGGCAACAACATGATTGATATACTTGAAATAATACAAACTATTACATTTTAAACTAATATATATAAGAATACAAGGAATTGACCAAGAAAACATATTCAAAGCAATCATGATGCACATCTTCAGACTACTTAATTGCTTGTATACAAGGTTTTCATAAAGCATGTTTTCCAATCTTGTCTTCCTTTTTGTAGATCATAAAAAGGAAGAAACTGTTATCTAAAAATAGATTCCCTTAACAGATGTTTCAATATCATTTTAGAAGTACTCAAAAAACAAACAAACAAAAAAACACCCCACTTATGACAATCCTTGTGTATTCAATATTTGCAAAAATAGAGCTACTTGTTTCAGAACAGAATTTTATTTAATGCAAAAGAATAATGAAGATGCCATTGCTTATTGCAAGATTTTGATAGGGATGTTAAATCCTAGCTAATGCTGAACAAACAAACCTGATTTACTTAATTATAAAATTCAGATCTCTCTCTTACCCATTCATAACACACAATCCAGCAGCCCCGGGCAATTCCCAGCATTACATTCAAGGTGCGACGAGGACTCCCTGTAACCACGTGAGTAGTCGTTTCACATACATCATCCGAAAACAAAAAGCCTCCTAGTTTATTCACCACCTGAATTATTGCACACTGCTTCCTGCCAAAACACAGAAGGGTGGGGTGGGGAATCCACAATCAGTAGAACTCAATATTAAATGTTTACTTTATATACAGTAACGATTAGGGTATAATGCATAAATGTAAAAATTCAGGCAAAACTTTTGCTTAACAGATTTCACCGGGAAATTCCAGTTGTTAAGGACCTCCAAACATCAGGCCACATTTAGCCAGGGTGGATAAAATCAATTATTTAAAAAAATTTTTAAAAAGGATTTTTTTTTAATTTAAATAGGATTTTGTTGATAAAATGCTTTTTGAGGGAAAAACCTATCTAAAGATAAAGATACATTATAGTTCAAAGATATCTCATAATGGAATAGGGATTATAAATTATAATTCTATAGTATGAGACAATATATTCATGTAATGTTTAAGAAAAGTTTTGTAAATGAGTTCCAACAGTTCATGGATTAGGGACCCAATCTTATGGGGTTCCAGAGGCTTCTGTATAGATTATTTAGGTTAATCTTTCTATCTCAGTGCTCAGTCTAGAAGATACCATCAGAGATGCTTAGTTTTACAGTTTTCAAACTGGATTTGTCTCTCTAGAGGTAACATGCTTGTTAACAGCAAAAATGTTCTTAAATAAATTAATGATATATAGAGGTGAGAAATAACAGACCTCAATTCTATTGTCCCTCTGCTAATTTGTGTACACAGAGTCAATCCCTTACCTCTCTCTAAAAGTGCAAAGTTTTTAAAAGGTCAATGAATAGAAGATTGTTGGGGGCGGAATAAATCTGGACAAGGAGAAGTCTGGAGATAAATGTGAGAAGTGAGGGACATATGCTTGTTTTGTTAAAATATTATATGTTTGCTGTTGAAGCAAAAAATCCAGAATACTTAACGTATTGTGCATCATGCACCTTTCCTGGCCATCCCGCGCTGATGTCGGTGAAACATCCCTTGTGATCCACCAGTGCTTGCAGCACCATTGAGAAGTACCCCTTGTGGTTTATGTACTGGTTGGCAAGGTGGTCTGGTGCCAAGATGGGGATGTGTGTTCCATCTATTGCCCCACCACAATTAGGGAATCCCATTGCAGCAAAGTCATCCAGTATGACCTGCACATTTCCCAGAATCACTACCCTTGATTACAGAACGTCAATGACTGCATTGGCTACTTGGATTACAGGAACCCCCACAGTAGACTTGCCCATTCCAAATTGATTCCCAACTGACTGGTAACTGTCAGGCATTGCAAGCTTCCACAGGGCTATCGCCACTCGCTTCTCAACTGTCAGGGTAGCTCTCATCTTGGTATTTCTGTGATTCAGGGTTGGGGAAAGCAACTCACAGAGTTCCAGGCAAGTGGACTTATGCATGTGAAAGTTTCGCAGCCACTGTGAATCATCCCATACCTGCAACACTATGCAGTCCCACCAGTCTGTCCTTGTTTGCCTGGCCCAGAATCAGCGTTCCACTGTATCAACCAGCCCCAGTGCCACCATGATGTCCCAACTGCCAGAGCCTGTGCTTTGAGGAATGTCTGTGTCCATGTCCTCATCAAAATCCTCCTCATGCTGGTGTCATTTAGCCCAGTTCTGCATATACTCCAGGATAATGCGTGAGGTGTTTATTATGCTCACAATGGTGCTCCATGCTTGCCGTGGTATGGCGTCTGCATGGGTAACCCAGGAAAAAAGGTGTCTGCTGTTGCTTTCACGGAGGGAGGGACAACTGATGACATGTACCCGAAACCACCCGTGGCAATATTTTTGCCCCATAAGGCATTGGGAGCTTAACCCAGAATTCCAATGAGCAGCGGAGACTTCAGGACCTGTGGGATAGCTACCCACAGTGCACTGCTCTGTAAGTCGATGCTAGCCATGGTAGTGAGGACACACTCCGCCGACTTAATGCGCTTAGTGTGGATATATGCAACCGACTGTATAAAATTGATTTCTAAAAATCTACTTCTATAAGTAGGTAAAATCGACCTAATTTCATAATGTAGACATACCCTATGTGAGTGCAATAATACTCAAATATTAAGCAGATTTAATAATATATATACACAAGGAGGATCCATGCAAGAAGATTACATTTAATGTGAGAAAGGATGGTTTTGCAATATGGCCATGAGACCTGGGTTGTTTTTCCAGCTCTGACGACTTTTTCCTGTGTTTTTGGACAAATCACAACCTCCCTGTGCTTCATTTGTCTCATCTGTAACATGGTGATCATATTTACCTACCTTATAGGGGATGCTGTGTTGTGCAGTTAAATGTAAGGCTTGTGAAGTGCACTGATGCTCTATGGATGGGTGTTACGTGTTGAGTTTCATGAGGCATAAAGAAGATAAAACTAAAACTATATTTTAAGTTTTTCTGCTTCCTGAGCTATTATTTTATAACGAAAGTGGAAAAATTGACAGAAACATGGTTAGTAGCTATCTTTAAAGAAATGCTTTAGACAAGTGCATTTTTAAAGTATTCATCTTTATATAACCATCATGGTTTACCAAATGTTTTCAAACCTAAAACAGACATGTGGGTGGCACAAATAATTTGTTATTTTTTTCAAAGGAATTTAACAGAAAATATGGGACTGTGTTTTTGTTGGACGATCTTTATTTTGTAAGAGTTTAAGGAGAATAAAAAGAGTATACCAGAAAAATACTAACTCTTCCACAAATATGCAGTGGCAGCTGGATTTTAATGCTTTGTAATCAAGTGTCTAAAAAAACCTAAAGGAGATACTTCTTTAACAGCTATTTACGTAAAAGAAAATATTTAAACTGATGTTTCAGACCATTATGATGTTCTTTACAAAAACAATTCAAATATATATGGAGGAAACCAAAGACATAGGTAAAAACTCCAAGCCATTTACTGTACAATCCTCCATTTCCTCCCCAAAACTCCCAATTTATTTCAAATTGAAGTTTTCACTGTAGTTTTATTACCTTTAATTGCTGTGTAGGACAACCATAACATGTACTCTAGTCCAATGGTTCTCAACCTTTCCAGACTACTGCACCCCGTTCAGGAGTCTGATTTGCCTATTGTACCCCAAGTTTCACCTCACTTAAAAACTACTTGCTTACAAAATCAGAGCTAAAAATACAAAAAAGTGTCACAGCACACTATTACTGAAAAATTGCTTATTTTCTCATTTTTACCATATAATTCTAAAATAAATCAACTGGAATATAAATACTGTACTTACATTTCAGTGTATAGTATATTATATAGAACAGTATAAACAAGTCATTGTGTGAAATTTTAGTTTGTACTGACTTCGCTAGTACTTTTTATGTAGCCTGTTGTAATACTAGGCAAATATATAGATGAGCTGATGTACCCCCTGGAAGACCTGTGTAACCCAGGTTGAGAACTTCTGCTCTAGTCTACAGAACAACACCATGTATTTAAGCATATGCATGCCACTCAACAGAAGGAAATGTACTTCATGGATAACCTGCAAATAAATTTAATTCAGTATGTGAAAGCCAAGACTATAAACAAGTTCAAAATTTACACTGAATAGAAAGACACAAAAATATCTAGTACTTACTCAGAGGACATGCTTGTCATGACTAATGTTCTTGTTGGCTAGAGATTTAAAAAAGGAAGAACAAGAAAACAAAGTCAAAAATATGAAAAACTTTTTCCCACAGAAACTAAGTTATAAGAGATTCCACTAAAAAAGTAAATCAGGATTAAGACACTAGTTCGTAGGCCTGCTGCATGTTGCAGGAAATAAGAACTCTGAACAGATTACATGTCACATGATTCCAAGGACAGTGATGTTCAGGCATATCACAAGTGATGCACTTCGGCATCAGGGAAGGCAACCGCTATACACTGCACAAACACTTTCTGCCATCTGCCCTTCTCTGAAGCATAACCAAATGCTCCAATGACACCATCCAAATATGTTAATAATCACTTAAATGGACAAAAAATTATTTCTTGGGGGAAAACTTAGAATCTATTATAAAAGGAGGACTAGAGCCTCAGAATCCCCTTATAACAACCATTTGTTAAGATACAAGTGTAAAACCACCAATGTGGTGCCTGGGCAAGAGACGATGCAAACAAGATGGTTCTGTAATACTAGTTTCAGCTGATGATAATGATTAATACTTCAAATTAGTTCATAAAAACTTCAGTCCAATGCCACTGTACAGGTATCATACTTTGAGTTACGCCTTCGAGCTGGTAACCAATCATTAGAAGAAAATTAGGTATATTACCAAGATACAGAATATATTCATTCTCTTAGCAAATCTATGTTTTCATTTAACATAGAAAATTGTGGCAAAGTACTTATTCATCTTTCTGAAGCATATATATTGCATATAGCTTCAACATGTCTACTTAAGAAACAGATATACCTAAAATAAGTTTTCCAAAAACTGAAGGCAAGCAGGTCTGCTTAGTACTATATTATTACATATACTATCCACAGGAACAAAAAGGTATGTAAGGTTTGTTTGAAAATATTTGTATGATTCATATAGTGTTTTAAATAAATCTGTGCTCTAGAAGTTTTCCTACGAATCTATTGATCCACAGCAGATCCACACAGTCTCTCTTCTACTGTTTCCCCATGCCATGTCACAACCCCAAGTTTGCTGACCCCTTCCCCACAACTATTTTCCTTTGAATCATGTACATAGTTGAGAATGCCTAAGATACTGTAAATCAGCTTAAAGCTTGTAGCACAGGCTCAAGAGGTGGCTGAACGCCTCACTGCATCTTACTTATTAATCAGAGGGGTAGCCGACGAAGTGGGTATTCACCCACAAAAGCTCATGCTCCAAAATGTCTGTTAGTCTATAAGGTGCCACAGGACTCTTTGCTGCTTTTACTTATTAATGAATCACAATTAGAGAAAGAACAGACCCAAAGTATAAACTCCCCTACCAATGCAGAATTATTCTCCATTGTATAGTCAAGTAATATAAGAAAAGGAGAGTTCCTTGGAATTATTTTACTAGACTAATGGCTTTTACTTTGCAGCAAGAATGCGTATTCATTCTTTGATGTGAATGGGCTTTAAATAAATAATTTGGCTTCAGATTATAGTGAGTTATAACTATCAATGGTGTAAATACACTCACATTTTTCCCTTTGCTTAAATGCTTTGTTCCTATCCTGCGATAATTAGTACGTTATTTTTTAAAGAAATGGGATGAGGACACAGAAAAGCCAATAAAAGACAGTTTTCAGAGTTTGAAATAGACAATAAAAACTTAAAGGAAATTCAAAAGAAGAGAGACCAACCACAGTTCAGCTTTTGGGAAATAAATACATGAACACAGAAATAGAATTTTTAGAAATGTATATATCTGAACATTCAATTTGCGAATAATTGGAGGATGAAGGGGTGATCACTAGCAGCCAGCATGGATTTACTAAGAACAAATCATGCCAAACTAGTTTGATTTCCTTCGTTGACAAGGTAACTGATTTGGTGGATAGGAAGAACGTTGTGGGCATAATATATCTGGATTTAAGCAAGGCTTTTGACACAGTCCTACATAACATTCTGATAAACAAGCTGGAGAAATGTGGGCTCGATGGAACTACCATTGAGTGGATATGTAATGGGTTACACAACTTGAAACAGAGTCACTGTTAATGGAATAATTACTCCTGGGGGAATTCTGCGCCACTGACAGGGATGCAAAGCGAAGCTGCAAGAGCAGCCACGCACCACTCCCTAGCAGTGCAGTTACATCATTTCAGGCACCTTGAGCAGCCAGCGGAGAGGTAAATCACCATGGGGCTGGAGACACCCCAGCCAGTGGCTCCTACCCTGAGCTGGGATCAGCTGCTAGTCCCGGCTGGGCTGGAGGCAGGAAAGGACAGGACTTCCTCTTCTCCTACAAAGAGTGGCTGGGGCTGTGTCAGACCCATCTCCAGAAACCTTCCCCAGCTGCAGGAAGCTCAGGATCCTTCTCTGCTTCCTGCCCCTATCGCTCCTCAGCCATGGACGGGGGAGAGGTCACTGTGCAGGGAGGTGCTCCCCCATCCGCCCAAAGCCCGTGCATCTGGACCTCCCATATCCAGATACTCCCGCCAAGCCTCACCCTATACACCCAGAACTCCCCTAGCCCTCCATACCTGAACCCCACCCCACTGAACCTCAACCCCTGCATCTGGAGCCCCCCTGCACCCAGACTTCCTGCCTTTGGACCCCAACCCCTGCACCCAGAGCACCCCTCCCCTGAGCTCCCTGCACTCAAACCCCTGATGTGCCTCAGCTCCCTGCATTGCCCTGAGCCCCCACATGCAGACCCCCAAGCCAGACCCCCAACTACCTGCACCCAGACCCCTCTGCTGAGCCCCAACCACTGTCACCTGCAAGCCCCTGCAGAGTCCCATTGCCCCTGCACCTGGAACCCCCACAACAAGCCTCTGTGCATCCAGATTCCACCACAGCTAGACCCCCCACTGAACTGCCTGCACCCAGATTGTCCCACACAGAATCCTCTCACCCTACACCCCCCATGCTGAGCCCCTTCCACACTTGGATCCTGCCTGATTGAGCCTGCCTGCCCCACACCTGGGGTAGAGGGGCAGGGCCCCAGGGTGTTTCTGGGACAGGCCTAGGCCTTGTACTGTGTCAGGGTCGGGTGCAGCCTCACCACTAAGTTTGTGTCCCTGGGGTGGGGCGTGGGGAGGCTGCAGGGTGATCTCCCACCTTCGTACAGCCAGTGGCCTGCGCTACCCGCTGCCATGCTGAAACCTCTGTGTTTATTGTCAAATAAAGCTCGCAGAGTTTTGCTGAATTTTAAAATATTGTGCGCAGAATTTTTAATTTTTTGGCACAGAATGCCTTCAGGAGTAAATGATAGCAATTTGGAAGGAGGTCTCAAGTGGGGTTCCACAGGGATCAGTTCTGGATTTGATGTATTTAACATCTTTATTAGTGATCTGGATGTAGGAATAGAGCATACTGATCAAATTTGTAGATGACACAAAGCTGGGGAGGGGAACACTGCAAACACTTTGGAGGATAGAGCTAAAATTCAGAGGGATCTTGATAAATTGGAAAACTGGCCTACAGATGACAAAATGAACTTCAACAAAGACAAATGTAAGATGCTACACTTAGGGAAGAAAAACCAAATGCACAAATACAGAATGGGGGATAACTGAGAATGATCCGGGAGTTGTAGAGGATCACAACTTCAGCATGAGTCAACAATGCGATGCTGTTGCAAAAAAAGCAAATGCAATTTTGGGTTGCATTAACATAGGCATAGCATGTAAGTCATGGGAGGCGATAACACCGCTCTACTTGACGCTGGTTAGGCTTCAGCTAGAGTACTGTGTCCAATTTCGGTCACCGATTTAGAGAAACTAGAAAAGATCCAGAGGCAAGCAACAAAGATGGGATGGATGTAAGCCATATGAGCAAAGGTTGAAGAAACTGTGTATGTTTAGTTTGGAAAGAGGAGATTAAGGGAGGACATGATAGCGGTCTTCAAATACTCAAAAGGCTGCCATTAAAAAGATGAAGAAAAGTTGTTCTCTTGCCACAGAGCACAGAACAAGAGGCAATGAGTTCAAACTACAGTATAGGAGATTTAAATTAAAACTCAGAAAAAAAATCCTAACTGTAAGAACAGTAGGACAATAGAACAGACTGCCTAGGGAAGTCATGGAAGCTCTTTCATTGCAGGTTTTCAAAAAGAGGCTGGATAGCCATCCATCTTGGATGGTTTAGATACAACAAAACCTGCATCTTGGTAAGAGATTAGACTAAACTGACCCTTGCATCTCTTCTGACTTTATGCTTCTATGATTCTACACATATACAGAATGAGGACAAAAAAAAAAGTGTGTGTTGAAAACACACAAGCAATAGCCACAACTATGAAAAATACTTTTGAAAAGATTTATATTTATTATACCTGAGATTTAGGAAACACTGCTGTAAGTTATACAGGCATTTGATAATAGTTCAAAAGTAAACAATTATAGAATACAAAAGAAATTAAACAGTCAAGTATAGAGGAATAACAAAGTGGAAAAAAAAGAAAAACAATGCAAAAAGTGATGTGGTGTGCTGAAATGGTGGTGATAAATAGGAGCTATATCTGAAGATTAGCCAATGTGAAAAACTATGAACTCAATCCTGCTGCACCTTAATTAGAAACGTACAATGCATCTTACCAAACACTTAACTTGCTAATGGTAGCACCTGCTGATTATGTCGGTACTTACTGCTATCCTAATGACTGGAAAGAAGATTTTTATTTACATATCTAAGATAGTTAAATTTCATTCTTTTCTTAGCCAAAAGATTTTCCACTTTATTTTTGCCAAATTCACATAAGCTGTTAGTGTCAATAGCTCTTGGAATCTTCATTAGCTTAATACAATTTCCTAAAAAAATAAATCCAACTTCTGGACTTTTCATTTTCATATTAGGCATTCAAATACATCCTTCCAATAAAGCCCATATCAACTTCGATCCAGGTGATATCGTCTTGTTTACTACCAGCATGGGGCATATTCCTATGGGCAGTGTCACAGAGGCCATTAGGAGAATATGGTGGTGGCGCAGTCAATTGTTAGATTGTATATCTGTAAAACACTAGGAGTCAGGATCCACTTTGGCCACTTTACACCCAGGGCAAAGGCTGGGGCCATGTAAAGAAGTCCCCAAAAGCTGCATATCTAGCTATGAAAGGATTGACCCAGCACAGGCACCGCAAAAGTGCCATAGTGGGTATATTGGGGCAGGGGTGGGGGCGACAGAGGCTTAGGGGGGGGTAGGGCTCCAGCATGCCATGCTGCAGAGATCCCAGGCAGCACCGTGGCACATAGCACAGCCCAGAGAAGCTGCTGTAACTTAGGGGCTGTCTAAGTTACACTGAGGCCTCTCCAGCCCGCAGAGGCTCAGGACTGGGAGACCACAAAGATAGCTTTAAAAGACTACAGTTCCCCACCCTATTCCCTCCGCCTGGGTGGCAAATCTCATCCTTTGAATTTATATTACTGTGGGTTGCCTCAGCACAAACTCAATACTTTGGAATACACCAGTATTAACAGTCAGGCTCCGAACATTGCTGAACTTGCATTCAAAGATATGTTACCCCAAATGTACCACAAAAGCTGCCTAACTGAAGGTCAATACACAGAGTTGAAGTACAGCCCTCATGCAGCTGCTTCTCAAGCCTATAAACTGAGATATTGGCTACAGCCTCCAGCGACAAATATTCAGGGTGTAAATACTGCTGGATCCACACAACTGTGGATCCTACAGCCTGTCCTGACACCACTCCCTTTAAAGTCAGCCTTGTGAGGCCATCAGAGAACCTCTGGGGCACAAAGAATGGGTACAGCGACCAGCCTGTGTGAATGCTCTGTTAGTAGCTTCTCTTTTAAAATGTCTACCATGAGGTTTAAGGAACACAGAAGTCCATATGCAAACTATGAACTGCAAACTATGGGGTGAATTTCACTCCCAATGAACAGTTATTCCCTCTTCATTCAAAAGTGCACATTTCTGCAAGCTAGGGGTCATCTATTAAGCAGACATGTATCCTATTGCTTCAATAGACAACGCATGTGTTTTAAGATGGTTGTCCAGTAGAAAACTGAGCCAAACTATGTTTTAATTTTTAGTTCTACATTTTTCAAATTAATTGCTTTTACTCCCTTTTGCCCCTTTATATACACTATCTACACTATTTGTGTCTGGTTTATTTTACATTGTGCTTTTATCGTAAAACATGTTTTGAATTAGCAGTTTCTTTTCTAAAGGGTAAAAAACATCTGGGGAGCATCACTGAGTTTCTAATGCACATTTATACCAGAATTATTGCTAATAAAACACTGGAAAAGGTGGCATTAGGCAAACCGACCCTTTTTATTTATCATTCATCTGTGATTCCTAAAGATCTTCACATTTGTATTCTAAAACAGAACACATTTTTCCCAAATGACACAAAGTCTGGAATACATGCTGTGGTATAAATTAGACACCTATAGGACCTTTACATGATTTCTGCTTTTTCTTTAAGTCTTTCACATAAATGCAGTTGCATTAAATATTTCATTTTAGAGTCTGCCAACAAGAATATTTTTTCCAAGTCACATGAAATATAAAACATGTATTTCAATACCTCTCAAAGGAAACAGCATTTATAAATCCTGCCAGTACTTAAAAACAATGTGATATTTCCTGTATGTTAACTGACCTATACTGCAAAGAGACACACCCAACCTCCAAATTTGTTCTCTGACTGCTAAATAAAATGCATCCATGATAAAAATTTGCTTGGAACAATCATATTTTACATTTGTTCCTGGCTAAGTTCTGGACATAAGGTCTGAGGAAGTTAGGCATCTCATCCTCACAGGCCAAGTGGAATTTGTCCAAGCAACATATGCCACCTATTTAATATGCACTACTTTGTCCAAATATTCCCCTACTGGCTGTACCACTAAATCTGGAGAAAGCCAAAACCTAGAGTGGAATTATTTCAGTGACAAAGGAAATAGGACCACAAGTGCTTTTCATCTACTCAACCAGATGAGAAAGCCAGGTAAAAGAACTGAACTTTCCATATTTGCAAAAAGACCAGGAATACTTGTGGCACCTTAGAGACTAACAAATTTATTTGAGCATAAGCTTTCATGGGCTACAGCCCATTTCATTGGATGCATAGAATAGAACATATAGTAAGAAATATATATACATACAGAGAACATGAAAAGGTGGAAGTTGCCATACCAACTCTAAGAGGCAAATTAATTAAGATGAACTATTATCAGCAGGAGAAAAAAAAGTTTTGTAGTGATAATCAAGATGGCCCATTTCAGACAGTTGACAAAAAGGTGTGAGGATACTTAACATGGGGAAATAGATTTAATTTGTGTAATGACCCAGCCACTCCTAGTCTCCATTCAAGCCAAAGTTAATGGTATCTAGTTTGCATATTAATTCAA
This sequence comes from Mauremys mutica, assembly GCF_020497125.1. Taxonomy (NCBI): domain Eukaryota; kingdom Metazoa; phylum Chordata; order Testudines; family Geoemydidae; genus Mauremys; species Mauremys mutica. The sequence goes on along the minus strand of NC_059074.1, from coordinate 45,966,867 downwards.
GTTCAGCAGTTTCTTGTTGGAGTCTGTTTTTGAAGCTTTTCTTTTACAAAATTGCCACTTTTAAGTCTCTTACTGAGTGACCAGAGAGGCAGGGGAGGGCAAACTTTTTGGCTTGAGGACCACATCAGGTTTAGGAAATATGTATGGCAGGCCGGTCAGGGGAGGTTGTGCCTCCCCAAACAGCCAGGCGTGGCCGGGCCCAGCCCCTTATCTGACCCCCCCGCTTCTCACCCCCTGACAGCCCTCCCCTGGACTCCTGCCCCATCCAACACCTCCTGTTCCCTGACAGCCCCCCCGGAACCCCTGCCCCATCCAACCCCTCCCGCTGCCTATCTCCTGACAGCCCCCAGAACACTCGCCCCTGATGGCCCCCCGCTACCCCATCCAACTCCTCTTCTCATTCCTGACTGCCCCCCCAGGAACCCTGTCCCCATTCAACCCCTGTTCCCCACCCTCTGACCGCCCCGACCCCTATCCACCTCCCTGCCCCCTGATCACCACTCCGAACTCCCCTGCCCTCTATCCAACCCCCCCCCTGCTCCCTGCCCCCTTACCGCGCTGCCTGGCTCACCAGTGGCTGGCAGTGCTACAGCCACACCGCCCGGCTGGAGCTAGCCATGCGCAGTGGCACAGAGCACCGGGTCAGAATGGGCCCTACAGCTGCGCTGCACCACAACCTCGCAACCCTGCCACCAAGAGCATTGTGCCGGCAGCGCAGTGAGCTGAGGCTGAGGGGGAGGAGGAAAAGTAAGGGAGGGGCTGAGGGCTAGCCTCCCGGGCCAGGAGCTCAAGGGCCAGGCAGAAGGGTCCCAAGGGCCAGATGTGGCCCGCAGGCCGTAGTTTGCCCGCCTCCGTGCCAAGGGTTTGGCCAGAGAATCCTAGGGGTGATCACAGACTAGTTAACTAGTTTGAATTTGTCAAGTCCATTTAAAAGCAAAACAGAGTGCAAGAACAATATTCCATTTGTTTAGGGATGCCCTACCCCATCTCCTCTAGGTCATGTGCTTGCCTTAGAATCATAGAGTATCAGGGTTGGAAGAGACCTCAGGAAGTCATCTAGTCCAATCCCCTGCTCAAAGCAGAACCAACACCAACTAAATTATCCCAGCCAGGGCTTTGTCAAGCCTGACCTTAAAAACCTCTAAGGATGGAGATTCCACCACCTCCCTAGGTAACCCATTCCAGTGCTTCACCACCCTCCTAGTGAAAAAGTTTTTCCTAATATCCAACCTAAACCTCCCACACTGCAACTTGAGACCATTGCTTCTTGTTCTGTCATCTACCACCACTGAGAATAGCCTAGCTTCATCCTCTTTGGAACCCCTTTTCAGGTAGTTAAGGCTACTATCAAATCCCCCCTCGCTCTTCTCTTCCGCAGACTAAATAACTCCAGGTCCCTCAGCCTCTCTTCGTAAGTCATGTGCCTCAGCCCCCTAATCATTTTTGCTGCCCTCAGCTGGAATCTCTTCAATTTGTCCACATCCCTTCTGTGGGGGGGGGGACCAAAACTGGACCAATACTCCAGGTGTGACCTCATCAGTGCCAAATAGAGAGGAATAATCACTTCCCTTGATTTGCTGGCAATGCTCCTACTAATACAGCCCAATATGCTGTTGGCCCTCTTGGCAACAAGGGCATGCTGCTGACTCATATCCAACTTCTTGTCCACTGTAATCCCCAGGTCCTTTTCTGCAGAACTGCTGCTTAGCCAGTCAGTCCCCAGGCTGTAGTTGTGCATTGGATTCTTCCTACTTAAGTGCAGGACTCTGCACTTGACCTTGTTGAACCTCATCAGATTTCTTTTGGCCCAATCCTCCAATTTGTTTAGGTCACTCTGAACCCTATCCCTACCCTCCAGCGTATCTACCTCTCCCTCCAGCTTAGTATCATCTGCGAACTTACTGAGGGTACAATTCATCCCATCATCCAGATCATTAATAAAGATGTTGAACAAAACTGGCCCCAGGACCGACGTCTGGGGCACTTACCAGCTCCCAGGCCTCTGTCAGCGGCTCTGAACTAAGGCACATACTTTCAGTGTTCACTGTTGCATTTTAGAAATCAAGTACTTTAATGACCAAGTCCATAACACAGAACCATGTGGATCACAATGAAATAGCCAAGAATCAGGTCGATTACACTCTGCTGTAGCTTAGGAAAACTATGATCATGGTCCTCTATTTCAGAGCACAATGACATCAAACTCCAGGGCATTTATTTTATCACCATGAAATGCCTTTCATTCCCAGTCCTTCACCTTCCCACACATAAATGTATGACTGTCTCACAGTTGATAACACCCACTGACAACATTCATCAGTTATTCTCAGTGATTTTTAAAAGTTAAGGAATTGTTGTTGCTATACTCTCCAGACAACCCTACTCTACTTGCTGGACCTCTAATATTGCCCAGCTGGCCAGCCTGCACTTCTGTTTTTTTTCTGTCCCCTGCCTGGCAAAGACTACCAGACTTAGCTTCTTGACTCCCCTTCCTAGCTCCATGCAGCAGTTAAAGGTATATCCACTCTAATTCAATTAACTCCTCATGGGACACGAGAACAGAGGAAGTGACAGACAGGTGCTGACAGGACAGGGAGACAAAACTAAATGGCAGGTGCTGGCTGCAACAAAATGGCAAATTTCACTGCAAAAATATTGATTATGTTGCACCTTGGAAGAATGAAATTCCATGGCCACAGAACAGCAAAGTCCAAGGGGCCTCCCTGTTATTGAGATAACAGGGGGTGCCAAAGAGCTATTATTTCAGACTCTCTTCACACTGGGGGTGGCATCACTGCAATGGTTTAGAGTCTGCTCAGACTTTCCGTGTTCCCTTTGCAACAACGATGACTAAAAACAACTGTTGTTTTAAAATGAACACAAATTCTGGAGCACAATTCTGCAGCAAGGGGAGAATTCCATGGCAAGTTCTGCAGTTTCAGAATACACAATTGCCTGGCTATGATTAACAGCAAATACAGGCACTGGAGTTATTCCTTTGGACAGCTGACCCACAAACAAAGAAGGGTGAGGGTAGAGTAGCATCCCTACCTCCATAAAAAGATGGAAAGGTAGATCAGCACCATAAATTCCAATCACAGTACCCAGGAGACTGGAGTAGTGGCAGAGGCTCCACACCCTCATAAAAGCCAGGGAAATTTGGAGGGGGAAGAAGAAAACCTTCTCTCCTTTCCAACAGCCAGATACTTTTACAGAGGCAGGGAGAATGGCTTCAGATTAAAAGACATGAAATGAACAAGAAAGATGAAACCCCCTGCAGAACCTAGAGTCAGCATTCTGGTAGGAATCCCAAAATCCCACCTTCACCCCCCACCATGTTTCCAGCAGATAGGGGTTAAGGATTAGCTTCTCACTTGGGCAGTGCCCCGGAACAGTTGACCATTATGTGTCTAGTAAGAAGCTGGGAATGGGTGACATGGGATGGATCACTTGATGATTACCTGTTCTGTTCATTCCCTCTGAAGCATTGGTCACTGTCGGAAGACAGGATACTGGGCTAGATGGACCTTTGATCTGACCCAGTATGGCTGTTCTTATATAAGAAGGGTTAGACAGGGAGAGATTAAATTGTCTAAATCAGAAAAGAAGTTCAGGAGACGGAGATTTTAGAGGCAGAAGAAAGAAGACAACAGAGAATGAAAGGTGAAGGGAGAGAGTAGAAAACAAGAAACACACAAAGATGACAATTTGGAAAAATATACACCATGGACTACTATTGGAAAAAAGGAGAAGAGGAGGATGAAATAAAAAAAGGGAAAGATTGGACAACACACACAGTGGAGGTCAAGCATTTTAAAAACTGCTCTGAATCTAAATTTAATCCTGTGAAAATACCAATTACTGTCTAATGTATGCTCATCTCTCCAAATGATCTGGAGGCAGATCTTGCATGCTTTGCTTTTTATTAAAACATTGAGCAATGTGAAAAAAGTTTTTTCAAAGTTAATTAGGAGTAGTTATGATGTTGTACTTCATAATGTTTTATGGAAATATGCTTATGAGTGTGAATATAATGTAAATGGAATATGATTTATGAAAAAGGTCTCTTGTAAGGTTTCATTACAAAGCTTAATATCTACTGAGTGTGTTCATCCCATTTGCTTGCATGTATTATTTCCATGTCTGAAGTTAGGAAAATAAGATATAAACTTGTATTATTGATGTAACCCCATTAAGTGGAAGCCATGAAGGGTGCTTCAGAATCAATTACCTGTAAATGGCTCTGTTTACTTGCAAACTTCCTAGGTAGTCTGGGCCAGCCTTGGAAGAATGGAGGCTAGGGTCTCACAGGACAGGTGAACATGTCACCTGATACTGGAATCTGTATTAAACCTGTTGCTTTTCCATTTAGAAGGAGGGTTGAGGACCCAGAGAGAAAAAAGATTCTCACCTTGTACCAAAGCTATAAAAGGAGTTGGAACAGAATAAAGGGGGCTGCCAGTCATGAGAAATTCCCTAGTTACCGCCTGAGCTGGAACTAACAAGGACTATACCAGAAGAAAGGATTGGGCACAGACTAGGAAGGAGTCTAGTCTGTGAAAGAAACTTATTGGAACATCTTTAAAGGTGAGATTTACCTGTTAAGTTACTTAATGTATTAGGCTTAGACTTGCGTGGTTTTGCTTTAATTTTGCCTGGTAACTTACTTTGTTCTGTCTGTTATTACTTGAAACTACTTAAATCCTACTTTTTATAATACTTAATAAAATCACTTTTGTTTATTAATGAACCCAGAGTAAGTGATTAATACCTGGGGGAGTAAACAGCTGTGCATATCTACCTATGTGTTATAGAGGGCGGACAATTTATGTGTTTACCCTGTATAAGCTTTATACAGAATAAAACAGATTTATTTGGGGTTTGGATCCCATTGGGAACTCGGTGTCTGGGTGCTGGAGATAGGTGACCTGCTGAGCAGTTTTTGGTTAAAGTCTGCAGCTTTGGGGGCGTGGACCAGACCTGGGTCTGTGTTGCAGCAGCCTAGTGTGTCTGGCTCAACAAGACAGGGTTCCGGAAGTCCCAAGCAGGCAGGGAAAACAGGCTCATAGGTAATTCCAGCACATCAGGTGACAGTCCCAAGGGGGTCTCTGTGATCGAATCCGTAACAGCAGTTTTATGCTCCTACAGCAACAATTTCAATAAAAAAGTTAGCGCAACTATGACTGGAGCCATACAGAAAAAAAACCACCTGCAACCATTAGTTTAATTGTTTAAATATAGGAGGTTTAGTTTCCTGGTCTCTTAACAGCTGAATCTGTCCAACTGGCTTGTTTAACTTGATAGTTTGGTGGTTTTGAGTTAATACACCACCACCACTATAGGAATGTGCTTTATAAATATAAAAAATGAAATTTAAAAGCTGACAAAAAGCCACAGTTTGTGTGTGTCAAGAGCTTCAGCTTTAAAAGTCAGTTTCTCCCTCTGTTGGAGTTTGCACCCCTATGAATATTAATATTTCTTCACCCATCCCCAACAACGGCTGCACACCTTATGTTAAAAAGCTAGTCAAATGTAGCAGTTTGCACTGAGGCAAAACTGGCACTGATTTCAAAGCTAATGAATCTGCAGCATCAAGCACCTTTTATGTTTTCTGTAATGAAGAGAGGCCCAACTATTTAAATAAATGTAATATACAAAATAAGTAAAATAAATCTTAACAGATTCTCTTCAACTTACAGTAAAGTAGGTGGTTAATTTAAATGAATAAAGACATAAAAATACAAATTAATCCACTTAATAAAAGTGTTATATTACTAATACAAAAATTATGTCAATTGCTAATGAAATGGAAAAAGGAAATCTCTTGTTTAGCGTGATTTACAACAATCTTCAAGAGCTGTATGGATATAATTTAGAATGCAGTTCCGTAAACTAGACTATTTCCAACATACAGAATTATGCCAGATATCAGTTAGCTTGCAAAGGATATTCATTTTCCAAAAGTTAAAATATCCCAAATGGGAGGATCTCATCAGCAGTAGCTTTTCCTCTTGGTAGTTTTCATGCCAAAAGGGGAACAGGTTCAGTTTTACACTGACTCATCACCAAAGCAGCTGCAGCGCACTGAATTGCTTTGGTTTTCTGGCATGCTAATTACAACGTCAAAATAACAATTAGGTACCCAACAACAGTAAGTGAACTCTCAGTTGTTTACCATAGAGGCTACATTTTACGACTGATCTTTGTGCAAGCCTCCACTGATATCAGTGTGAGTTCTACTGTAAATTAAGGATAGTAATGTAGCCTGTAAGTTTATATTTATGATCCAGGAGATAAAGTAAGGAATTTACCCCCTCTATAGAAGTCGTAAGGCACCCTAGGATAGGTGGTAAAAAAGCAAACAAGTTGATAAGTGTATTAATATCTTAAAGTGGTAAACAGTGGTAAGATGATTGTATACAGGAATTTTGCTGGGAATGGGATACTCTATAGACCAGTGGTTCTCAACCAGGGCTCCAAGGCTCCCTTGGGGGCCATGAGCAGGTTTGAGGGGAGCCACCAAGCAGGGCCAGTATTAGACTCGCTGGGGTCCAGGGCAGAAAGCTGAAAGCCCACCGCATGGGGCTGAAGTCCAGGGCCCTGAGCCCCACCACCTGGGGCTGCAGCCAAAGCCTGAGCAATGTAGTTTTGCAGGGGCCCCTCTGCCATAGGGCCCCAAGCAATTGCCCTGCTTGCTACCTCTTAACGCTGGCCCTGGCTTTTATATGCAGAAACCAGTTATTGTGGCACAGGTGGGCTGTGGAGTTTTTATATCATGTTGGGGTGGGGGGGGGGCTCAAAAAGAAAAAGGTTGAGAACCCCTACTATAGACTATACCTATAGTATTTCTGAAACTTATAGATTAACAGATAAGGCCAGAAGGATCCACTGAGATCATCTAGTCCAGCGGTTCTCAACCTGTGGCCCACGAGCCACATGCGGCCCAATTAGCACACAGCTACAACCCAACTGTACTCTAAAGGCCGCCGGGCTGCGCACTGGGGTCCGGGTTCCCGGCTGCCTGGCACAGCGGGGTCCAGGCTGCCCAGCACGGTTGTGCTGAGGCGATCTGCCACCACGTTCCTGGCTCTGGGAAAATGTGCAGCCATGAGATGAAGGGCATACTGCACACACAAATCCCAGACGAAGAGCTTCTTGATGAAGGGCTGATGACCGGACTCTGCCTTGCTTGTTGATGTAAAACATTGTGGCCTTGTCCATCAGAATCTGCACCACCTTACCCTTCAGGTAAGGTAGGAAAGCCTGGCAGGCCAGCCTGGCAGGCCAAGAAATCGTCTCAGGACCAACAGCCTTACGTACTGAGATTGCCCTGGTGGGCTCCCCAACCAAGGTCCAAGGCATTGGAGACCAGGATCAGCGACAGGGACAGGGCAGCAAAGGGAACTCCCTTCAACAGTGATCCAGAGTCCAGCCACCCATTTCAGAGACAACTGTATGTGACCCGGCACCCTGACCACCCAGTGGAGATTGTGCCTGTTGGGGATACAAACTATGCTTGCAATGGTCTGAGGTGGAGCCGGGTGTGACGGACCATGTAAGTACATGCAGCAAAGAGTCCTGTGGCACCTTATAGACCAACAGACGTATTGGAGCATGAGCTTTTGTGGGTGAATACCCGTTTCGTCGGATGCACCAATGCTCATGCTCCAATACATCTGTTAGTCTATAAGGTGCCACAGGACTCTTTGCTGCTTTTACAGATCCAGACTAACATGGCTACCCTTCTGATACATGTAAGTACAGGCCACTATGTGACCTAACAACCTGAGGCACATGTGGGAGGTGGTGAGCAGGTGGGTTCTCACATGCAAGATCAGGTCTGACATGGCTTGGAAATGGGCCTCTAGGAGAAAGGCTCTGGCCCACGTGGCGACGAGGACCATTCCTATAAACTCTATCCATTGTACCGGTATCAGGGTTGATTTCTTTTTGTTTATTAACAGGCCCAGATTGTGGCAGGTGGAACATTACAGATCGAGGCTCCTTCAAACCTGATCCCAAGATCTGCCCTTGTTGAGCCAGTCGTCAAGATATAGATAAACCTGGACCCCTTGACACGTCAGGTAAGTGGCCATCGGTGCCATACATTTTGTGAACACTCGCAGGGCCAACGAGAATCCAAAGCGTAGCACCGTGAATTGGAAATGGCACTGGCACACCACAAAACAGTCTGTGCCCTTGGAAGATGGAGATATGAAAGTATGCATCCTGCAAGTCAAGAGTGGCATACCTGTCTCCTGGATCCCGGGAAGGAATGATGCAGGCCAGGGAGACTATGCAAAACTTCAACTTTTTGAGATACTTGTTGAGGTGTCACAGGTCAAAAATGGGTCTTAGGCCTGGTCTACACTAAGGGGTGGGGGGTCAAACTAGGGTACGCAAGTTCAGCTACGCGAATAGCGTAGCTGAACTCAAAGTACCCTAGTTCGACTGACTTACCCGTCCAGACGTGGCGGGGTCGAACTCCGCGGCTCCAAGGTCGACTCCTCCACCGCCATTCGCGGTGGTGGAGTTCCGAAGTCGACCGGAGCGCGCGGGGAGTTCGAACTATCGCGTCTTGATTAGACGCGATAGTTCGAACTCCGAGAAGTCGAACTCACCGCGTCAACCCGGACGGTGAGTATAGACCTACCCTTAGGCCCCTTCATTTCCGAATTAAGAAACAGTGGGAGTAGAATCCTTTTCCCCTCATGTCCCAGGGGAACTCCTCCACCTTGCCCAGACATAGGAGGTTTTCACTTCTTGAATGAGGAGCTGCTCGTGGGAAGGGTCGGGGGAGGGAGGAAAGGCCAAAAATTGCAGGGTGTCGTCCAAAGATATTATGCCAAGCACTCAACAGTCCGAGGTTACTCGTGACCAAGCTGACCGGAAGGGACACATGATTGAGGAATGACTAGGGTGGTGGATCCTGAGGCTTGACTAGGCACCATCCTTGAGCGTACCCTTGGTGTTTCTGGCCCCCTTGGTGTTTTGAGGAGCCTGGCTGGATGGGTGAATGGGAGACAGAGGGGCAGTGGTGACAGCTGAACACCATGTCTTTATCTCTTTTCTTAGAGGAGCCCTGCCAGGGAAGCCAAGGCCTAGAAGATGGGGGTGGCCTGAACTGTCTCCTCGTTGATTGCGGCGTATGCTAGCCTAGCGAACAGAGGGTAGCTTCAGTGTCCTTGAGTCCATGCAGCCTCACAGCCATTTGCTCGGAGAAGAGCCCACTCCCATCAAAGGGGAGGTCCTGGATGGAGGACTGCATCTCCTGGGACAGACCCGTGGATTGAAGCCAGGAAATCCACCCCATCACCACGGCTGAGGTAACAACCCTGGCTGCCAAATCGGCCGCATCCCAGGCCATCCAGAGGAAGCTCCTCGCCACAGTGGTACCCTCCTCCAAAATGGTGGCAAACTCCTGGCCCAGGTCCTCAATCAGGGAGTCTTTAAACTTCTTTAGGGAGTCCCACAAAACAAAGTTGAATCTGCCCAATGGGGCTTGATGGTTAGACACTCGAAACTGAAGGCTGACTGTCAAATAAACTTTCCTTCTGAAAAGGTCCAGCCTCTTGCCGTCTTTATTTTTGGGAGTGGATCTTGCCTGCCCTTGCCTTTCCCTTTCATTGGCCACAGAAACGACCAGCGATCCCAGTAGCAGGTAGGTATACAAGTATTCAAACCCTTTAGCAGGCACGAAATATCTCTTTTCAGCCCACTTGGAGGTTGGCGGGATAGAGGATGGGGTTTGCCAGAGGGCCTTGGCTATCTTTAGAACCCTTTCGTGCACAGGATAAGCAACCTGCGAGGGGGTTGTCACTGGAAGCATATTTAAATAGGTTGTCCAATTGCTCCATCATTTCCTCCACCTCTGAGCTCAAATTCAAGGCCATCCTTTGCAGCAGGGATTGGTGTTCCTTGAAGTCATCGGGTGGGCTGGCCTACCCAGGCCCCGCAACTGCCTCATCTGGCAACAACTGTACCACTGGGGGAGGGGCTGGAGCATTATTCCCCTCCTTTGCAGTGGGCACCAGCTCTCTCTCCCAGTCTGCTCCGCCCACCGATCCCGGTACCGTCGGTTGCTTCTCTGAAGCGGCAAGAGAAGACTGCTGCGAGAAGGGCACCAGCATCATTGGTGTGCCCATGCGTTCCAATAGGGCCACTGGATTGGCCACTGGCCTTGCTGCCATGCCAGCACCGCAAGAGCTAAGGTAGTTACCAGGGCCCACTGAGATTGGTGCTGCCTCAGCGAGGGGCTAAAGGGTCGCTCTGACTCTGAAGAGTCCCCTTCTGGTGACCAGGGTGGGGCTGTGGACACCTGAGTCTGATGGCTGACTCTCGGTGCAGGGGAGCGGTGCCTTGAATAAGGCGAACAGTGCCTGTCCGAGGACCGGTGCCAGGGACGTGGAGACCGGTGCCGCAAGGGTGAGCAGTCCCGTAGCGGCAGGGAACAAGACCTGCATCGTGGCATCGGCTGGCAGGATGACGATCGGTGCTGGGCATACAGATACCACTAAGGCAAAAAAAAAGGGACTCCCGCACACACGACGTCTGGGTCTAGCCACCAGCTGAGGGCCTCGAGGGTTGGCTTGGTGACCGTGACCACCATGTCGATAGGGTCTCGATGCGGGCGGTACACTGACGCTAGCCAGGACTGGAACGGGCGAAGGTGGAGCCGCGCGTATGCGGTGACATACATACAGGATGCCATGTGGCCCAGGAGGCGGAGGCAGGATCGCACCGTCGTGGTAGGAAAGGTGACGAGGTCCCGAATAATGGAGACCAGTGTCTGGTGCCGAGAGCGCGGTAGGCAGGCCCTGGCCAACTTGGAGTCGAGGACCGCTCCAATGAACTCTACCCGCTGCGACGGAATTAAGGAGGACTTCTCGGCATTGACGAGAAGACCGAGCCGTTGAAGTAGAAACAGGATTTCTGTCATCTGGTCCATTACCAGCCGCCGAGACGTTCCGCAAACCAGCCAGTCGTCAAGATACGGGTAGACGTGTATCCGACGGCGGCGGAGGGCTGCGGCAACCACTGCCATGCACTTGGTAAACACCCTCGGTGCGGTGGATAGGCCGAATGGCAACACTGCGAACTGGTAGTGTGCGTTGTTCACCACGAAACGTAGGTAGCGTCGATGGGGAGGGTAGATCGCGACATGGAAGTACGCGTCCTTCATGTCGAGGGCGGCAAACCAGTCTCCCGGATCCAGAGAGGGAATGATGGTCCCCAGGGTGACCATGCGAAACTTGGGCTTGAGCAGATATTTGTTCAGCTCTCGAAGGTCCAGGATAGGACGTAGCCCTCCTTTCGCTTTGGGGATGAGAAAATAACGGGAATAGAATCCCCTGCCCCGCCTGTCTTGAGGCACTGCCTCTATGGCACCCACGCTCAACAGAGTCTGGACCTCGTGTAAGAGGAGTTGCTCGTGAGAGGGGTCCCTGAAGAGGGACAGGGAGGGTGGGTGGGAAGGGGGGGGCGAAACAAACTGAAGGCGGTATCCCGACTGGACTGTTTGAAGCACCCAGTTGTCCGATGTTATTTGGGACCACGCTGAAAAGAAATGGGAAAGGCGGCTGTAAAACAAAAGGGTAGGATCCGGTAGGGAGAGTGATGGGCCGTCCTCGGGCATCCCATCAAAAGGCCTGTTTGGACCCAGGAGGGGCCTTGGAAGGGGCCTGGGCCTGGTTGCGTCTGTTGCCGGATGGTCGACGGCGATTTTGGCCAGGCCGCCTGCTGTTGTAGGGACGGTACCGTGGCTGAGTGAAAGGCCGAGAGGGTTGCTGCCGGAAGGACCTGCGCTGTGTTGCCGGTGTATGCATCCCAAGAGTGCGGATGGCTATGCGACCGTCCTTCAGGGTCTGGATTCTGGCATCGGTTTTGTCCGAAAACAGTCCCTGGGTATCAAATGGCAGGTCCTCCAGCGTGTACTGCACCTCCGGTGGCAGGGTGGAGGATTGCAGCCAGGAGATGCGGCGCATCGTCACTCCTGAGGCTAGGGTCCGAGCTCCCGAGTCCGCGGAGTCAAGAGCGGCCTGGATGGAGGACCTGGAAGATTTTTTCCCGTCATCCAACAACGCCGAGAACTCTTGGCGGGAGGCTGTTGGGAGCAGCTCTGTAAACTTCGCCAGGGACACCATGATGTCATATGCGTACCTGGCGAGGAGGGCCATCTGATTGGCGATCCGCAGTTGCAGACCGCCGGCAGAGTAGACCTTGCGGCCTAACAGGTCCATCCGCCTCGCCTCTTTAGACTTCGGCGCAGGGGCGGGTTGACCATGCCGCTCCCTGTCGTTGATCGACTGCACGACCAACGAGTCTGGGGTCGGGTGAGTATACAGGTACTCATATCCCGTGGGGGTGACCACGTACTTGCACTCGACCCCGCGGGCAGTAGGAGGGATGGACGCCGGCGACTGCCAGAGTGTGTTGGCGTTCTTTTGGATTGTCCTGATGAACGGCAAGGCCACCCGTACGGGAGCCTCCGCTCCAATGACGTTTGTCACTGGGTCCTCGTCCTCCTGGACCTCCGCCACGGGGAGATCTATTGCTTTCGCCACGCGGCGAAGCAGGTCTTGGTGGGCCCTCAGGTCTATTGGTGGAGGATCTTTAGCAGATGCTCCGGCCACCGCCTCGTCTGGTGACGACGACGAAGATAAGCCCTGGACCACAGCCTCCGTTGAGGGATCTTCTAAGGGTTGGTCAGCTGGCTCGGGCTGAGGATGCCTCTGGGGGTCAGGCGGTATCGAAACCGAAGCTGGTGGCGAAGGGGGCGGTCGACTGACGGTGGCCTCTGGTACCCTGCGCTCGGAGGCAGGGGCTCTTGGAGGAAAAGGCACCCCCTGAGTCCCGTATTGGGCCCAGGGGACCCAGAAGCCCCACTGTTGTGCACCCTGAGGTTGATCCTGCGGAGTAGGTGGCAGGTGCCCGTTGCTGTCTGCCCCGGAAGCGACCGACGCGGGGCGGGATGGCCATGGGGGTGCAGAGGCGCTAACGGACTGCGCCGCTGAAAGAGGCAGTCTGGCCCCGGACGGTGCCGAGGATCGGTGCCGGACATCACGGTACCGGAATGGTGACCGAGACCAACATCCGCCGCGGTGCCGGGAGCTCGACCGGTGCCGGGAGCTCGACCGGGATCCGGACCTGCGGTGCCGGGAGCGGCTGCGCGAGTCACGGTGCCGGGAACGGTGCCGGGAAGCAGACCTCCGTCGGTGCCATCGCAAAGGCGATCGGGACCTGGAGCGACGCCGGGAGTGCGACCGGTACCGCTATGTTGAACGGTACCGGGACTGCGACCGGCATCGGGACGGCGACCGGTACCGCGATGGTGAGCGGTGCCGGGATCTTGAGCGGCGGGACGGTGACCTGCGGCGGGACCGGGAACAAGACCGGGACCACCGTCTGTGCCGTCTGTCCGGAGAAGGGGGCCGGATCATCATCGCCGGCTTTCCCGCCGATACAACAGCCCGCACCGGCGGTGCCGGGGGCCGGAGGCTCGGTGCCTCTGTGAGCTCTATGAGCTCACGCGCCGTAGAGAAAGTCTCAGGCGTGGATGGCAGCCGGAGCTCAACCGCGGTCGGCGCCGGGGAGCATGGCGGTGCTGGACTCGACGGCCCTTGCGGCGCCGGAGTCAATGGCACGGTGCATGTCCTGTGCACGGCCACCGCCGGTACCGCAGGTGGCGGGATTGGCTTGGCTGCTGGGCCCTCAGCGTGGGACTTGGCAGCTGCCGTCGCCGGCTTGCGCTTCTTGGATGGTGATAGGGAGCGATGCCGGGCCTTCGGCGCCGCTGGTTGAGGTCGCGGAGCCTCGGTGCCAGAGCGGCTCGGGGCCGCCGGTGCGCTCCGCACCGATGCAGTCTTCAGTGCCGGCGCGGACGGTGCCGGGGGCTGGAGCGACGCCTCCATTAGGAGCTGCTTTAACCGAATGTCCCGCTCCTTACGCGTTCGGGGTTTAAAAGCGGAACAGATAGGGCACTTATCTGTCCTGTGACTCTCCCCCAGGCAACGGAGGCAGGAGTCGTGCGGATCCCCTACCGGCATAGACCGCTGGCAAGATGCGCAGGGCTTAAAGCCCGGTGCCTTGGGCATGAGCCCGCACCGGGAGAGGAAAGGGAGGGGAAACCCCCCTTATCCTTATCCTAAAACTAACTAACTAACTAACTAAGAGAACTATCTACACTAAGTAATGAAAGAACTATATACAGGAAAAAGTAGCGAGAGCTAGGGTTGTGGAGGACAGAGAGCACTCCACAGTTCCAACTGGCCGTCATGGGCGGTAAGAAGGAACTGAGGAGCGGACGGGCCGGCTCGGGTATATAACAGGCGCCATAGCGGCGCCACTCAAGGGGGCGCCAGCCGGCCCGCCGGAGTTGCTAGGGTAAAAATGTTCCGGAGAGCCGTGCACGCACGGCGCGCACACCTAACTGGAATGGCATAGGAGCAATCACTCGAAGAAGAATAAAGTATCACTAGGGTGTGCTGTACCTCTCTGACCAGTTCTAGTATGGCCTCATTGATCAGAAGGACCACCTTACTTACAGAAGGTCCCTGCAATTGCAAGATGTCCAGGCGCCACTGCTGAGGATCCTGAACCTCCTCTAAGGGATCTGTAGGTCATTGGCATCTTTTTTTAATAGCTCCTGGTATTGGCAGTTATCTAGTGGAGAAAGCAAAGGAGTGACCACATCATCCTGGGATGATGAAAAGGCACCTGTCGGAACCTGCGACATCAGTTGTAGCTCTTCCTCCTTGTACACGGATGGAACTGGCTGGCAAGAGGAAGAGCAGCAGTATGACTCCTGAGAAGAGCCCGGATACCTGCCATAAGAGGTCTCCCTGGCCTGGATCAGAGAGGGGCCTCATAGCCTTCTCCATTAGGTGCTTTCTTAGGTGAAGCTCCCAGGTTTTGAGTTCTGGGTGGGAAGGAGCAACAGATACTGCACTTTGCAGAGATCTACATCTCACCTAGATAGTATAGGCATCACTGATGTTCAATACTAATGGAGAAGGAGCGAGGGCTGAAGACACAATTCTTGAATCTCAGTTAATACAGTGACAACCTTTTCACTTGTGAGAAAGTATTAAAATCAATTATCATTCAAAATACTTCTTATGGGAGTCCTGATTCTAAACAAACTTTTGAAGGAAAATTAATTATAGCTTATACTGTTTCCCAGACTGTTTTTACAGGCTAAATATTAACTTGAGCAGATCACATTTCAAACTGAGTATCTGTAACTACAGTAGCAGGATCAAACACAGCCTTATACAACTGGAATTCTGCAGAACCACTCTTGGGTTCGATTAGACAGGAAGCAATAGCAATTTATGAACTTTTGAAAGCGCCTTGTGAATTCGTATTGTAATGAGATTGGATTCTGCTAATACTGCTTTTATATTGCATTATGTAATATGCTTAATACTAAACCAGGGGTCGGCAACATTTCAGAAGTGCTGTGCCGAGTCTTCAGTTATTGACTCTAATTGAAGGTTCCACGTGCCAGTAATACATTAACGTTTTTAGAAGGTCTCTTTCTATAAGTCTATAATATATAACTAAACTATTGTTGTATGTAAAGTAAATAAGGTTTTTTAAATGTTTAAGAAGATTCATTTAAAATTAAATTAAAATGCAGAGCCCCCCGGACCGGTGGCCAAGACCCGGGCAGTGGGAGTGCCAATGAAAATCAGCTCGGGTGCCACCTTTGGCATGTGTGCCATAGGTTGCGTACCCCTGTACTAAAGAAACAAAAAGTTAAGATAAACAAGGATCCCAAAATAGGTAAGAGCAATGCGATAAAATTGGAACTATTGTATACACTTGTGGTAGTAAATAATTTACACAGACTAATGATGAATCAGTGACAACAAATCTGATACAGAATCTCAAATCATTGCTATTGTAAGTAGTCCTAACAAAGGTTGAATGGTGATATTTTCTGGGGGTGCAATACAGTGTCATATTTTTGTGGCAAACCATGAGATGGTTCTGACTAAATTCTTCAAAATAGTGGACCAGAAATCTCCAAATATAGCAACAGCCGCGATTTCAGCAAGTCTGTTCTCTTTCTTTTTAAAGAGAATCTGTCTGTGAACAGTTAAAAGAATCAAGTAGCATAAAGGCAGGAAATAAAGTCATAATTTCAACCCAAAGCAACCATTGGTCCATCTAGTCCAGCAACCTACTACCAAGAGTGGCATTTAATTTGGAAGCTCTCTAATAATTGCATCTACTTAATATTTCAATATAGAAGGAAAATAGGTCTTTCAACCAGCAGATCTCTTTGAAATTCTTTAGACAGACATCCATTGAAACCCATGAGCTATCTTTCTATCCTACTTTAGCTGATTTATACTTCATCTCTCTGCATTCTCTTTGGGTGATTTTGTCTGCAAGAAACTTCAGCCATCTTTATCTTCATTCTGCCATGTGATACATAGTGTGTAAATTTACTTTTACCAGTTATATTTGCTGCTAATCAATTTTACATTTACCAAGAACAAGGTTTTTAAAAAGTGAAAAACTAGAAGGAGTAAGTGAGAGTAGTTCTATAGTGATACTTCATCTTCAAAGTTTTACATTCAAGTCCTGCTTGAACCATAAATTGTTTAGTACTATACAGCACATAGAAGTGAAAACCACTTTGTTTAAATGGATGCTTTTTCACAATACAACTGCTAAAAATATCACAATTAGTAGTTCTCTGATAAAGAGAAGCTTAAGGCATGTTTCCAAGTCATATTCTAAATACACTGACAATAATATGATGTAGTTCATACATAGTCAAGCCTCACTAAAGTACGCCTGTCTAGGCCTTCCTATTCAATATTCACCCAAAATGTAAACAAAAAAATGACAGAAAATTCAATAGATCATTTTGCATTGCATACTGAGGAAAGTTTTATCTTTTAAAAGGTGTTAAAATTATATATTACATATAAAAAATGGTCTTGACATTGTGTCTGTGTAGACTGACCTTTTTGATTCTCCCAGTTTTCTTTGATTCCCCACTGGGCTTATTCTTGTTTTCATTAAAAACTTCACAAGAGCCATTGCTAGCCTCACATACTGAAATTTCATTTTCAATACCTAGAAACCAAGTGCATCAAAAGTTTAGAACCTTGCGGCGAAAGCAAGGTGCAATCTGGTTTAAAAAAATTCTAAAAAAAGTTTTCAGAAATCTTTTCACCCAAATACCAGCAAATACGACTAAAACATTTTCAAAATATCATTGCATATTAATATTTGTGGAGTTTACTCTTCTGTTTCACTCAAACTATGACAGTGCATTTACACTCCTATGTTTCTGGTTTAGCCACACAATTTCTAGTCTCATGCACAGTGGCACAATGATACAGTATGTGGACTTTCAAAACACACAAGGCATTTTTATTTAGAAAAGTATTCAGAATTTCTTTGTATCCACACAAAGCCTAAATTTTGGGACATAAAGCACTGATGTTTGAATTTTTCCTTATATGTCAATGTTTATTAGCCTACTTAAAATGAATTGGCGGTCTCAGGCCTATTTTCAAGTCATACCCCCCCAACACAACTGGCACCTTGTCATCAGGTAGAGGGCTAAATGGCCATGGAGACTAGCTACTACTCTAAATATGGCCCTCCAGAAAAGGATAAGCATGCACTGTCATTGCCTGTGCTGTATCTGTTCTGTGATTTAATAACTTTCAGTCTCCAGCGCTGTCAAAACCACTTTTGAGAAGTTAATTTGCCTGATTAAGATATATACACGTTGATCAATCTTTTGATAAATGCAGGTTTAATTACTGAAGATTTAACTAGGTCATTATTGCCAATTTAGTTTACTGGAGTCTAGTTTAGGACATTGCACAATTTTTCATTTCAAAATGTTAATGTCTTGTTAAAGAAAGTTTAGTGCACCAGGTATTTGAAATTCAACTTTCCCCCAAATAAGCTGATTTTCCATTTGTTTTAGAGGATAAAATATGAAAGTATACTAAATCAATATTCATGATTATAACTGCATTTAAAACTTGACCAAGCAAAATGAATCATATAAATGATTTTTTAAAAAAAATCTTCATGAGTAAAATATAAAAAACTTTCAAATTCTCTATCAACTATCCAAGAACACCCAAGCATTTAAAAAAAATGACTTTTTAAAAGGACAAAAATATGGAAGTAATTTAAGAACAAAAAAAAGTGTCCTTTATCCATTATTAGTATTTAAATGTTTTCAGTTTTCATCTAGTTAAGTATTCTACCATTTCTTCTATTTAATGTGTGCACCTTACTCATTATTTAGATGATAAAATCAAAATAGTAAGTTTCACTTGGATTTAGAGTGTCACATTCTGGTTCTGATGGAACTGAAAAAAGCTGATGAGTTTTAATTCCTACACTGCAGAGTAGTATTTATATAATGAAAATTCTCACTCATTCATGAAGGCATACACCTTAATATTACATTTCAGGTCAAATCCTTTCATATGCAAGAGCTAAAACTGGGATTTAATTTAAATTAAAGTGTCCTTTTAAACGCAGAGTACCAATTACACAGCTTTACCATATTGGTTTGTTATATATATATATATATATATATATATATATATATATATATATTTATTTGAATTACATTTGTGCCTATGGGCCCCAAGATCAGGATTCCATCAGGCAAGGCACTGTATAGAAAACTATAAAACTAGGGTTGTCGATTAGTCGCAGTTAACTCACGTGATTAACTAAAAAAATTAATTGCACTGTTAAACAATAGAATACCAATTGAAATTTATTAAATATTTTTGGACGTTTTTCTACATTTTAAAATATATTGATTTCTGTTACAACACAGAATACAAAATGTACAGTGCTCACTTTATATTACTTTTATTATACATATTTGCACTGTAAAAATGATAAACAAAATAAACAGTATTTTTCAATTCATATCATATAAGCACTGTAGTGAAATCTCTTTCACTATAAATCTATTATAAATCTAAATTTTTTTTTGGTTACATAACTGCACTCAAAACAAAACAATGTAAAATTTTAGAGCCTACAAGTCCACTCAGTCCTACTTCTTGTTCAGCCACTCACTAAGACAAACAAGCTTGTTTACATTTACAGGAGATACTGCTCCCTGCTTCTTATTTATAATGTCACCTGAGAGTGAGAACAGGCATTCGCATGGCACTTTTGTAGCCGGTGTCGCAAGGTATTTATGTGCCAGATATGCTAAACATTCGTACGCCCTTCATGCTTCGGCCACCATTCCAGAGGACATGCTTCCATGCTGATGATGCTAGTTAAAAAAAAATAGTGCATTAATTAAATTTGTGACTGAACTCCTTGGGGGAGAATTGTATGTCTCCTGCTCTGTTTTACCTGCATTCTGCATATATTTCATGTTATAGCAGTCTTGGGTGATGACCTAGCACATATTGTTCATTTTAACAACACTTTCACCGCAGATTTGACAAAATGCAAAGAAGGTACCAATGTGAGATTTCTAAAAATAGCTACAGCACTCAACCCAAGGTTTAAGAATTTGAAGTGCCTTCCAAAATCTGAAATGGATGGGGTGTGGAGCATGCTTTCAGAAGTCTTAAAAGAGCAACACTCTGATGAGGAAACTACAGAACCTGAACCACCAAAAAGAAGAAAATCAACTTGCTGGTGGCATCTGATTCAGATGATGAAAATGAACATACATCAGTCTGCTCTGCTTTGCATCGTTATAGAGCAAAACCTGTCATCAGCATGGAGTATGTCCTCTGGAATGGTGGTTGAAGATGAAGGGACATATGAATCATTAGCGCATCTGGCATGTAAATATCTTGTGACACCGGCTACAACAGTGCCATGAGAACTCCTGTTCTCACTTTCAGGTGGCAATGAAAACAAGAAGCAGGCAACATTATCTCCTGCAAACTGTAACCAAACTTATTTGTCTGAGCGATTGGCTGAAGTAGGACTGAGTGGACTTGTAGGCTCTAAAGTTTTACATTGTTTTATTTATGAATGCAGTTTTTTTGTACATAATTCTACATTAGTAAGTTCAACTTTCATGATAAAGAGATTGCACTTCAGTACTTGTATTAGATGAACTGAAAAATACTATTTCTTTTGTTTTTTACTGGACACATTTTTAATAAAAAATAAATATAAAGTGAGCACTGTACACTTTCTATTCTGTGTGGTAATTGAAATCAATAGATTTGAAAATGTATAAAACATCCAAAAATATTTAAATAAATGGTATTCTATTATGTTTAAGAGCATGATTAATCGTTAATTTTTTTAATTGCTTGGCAGCCCTATATAAAACCTTTATTTAAAAGCAGAGGATTAAAAACATTAAGAAATATAATATGTAGCTGTGTGACGGGGTATATCTACCCGGCACTGGCCCACCTGGAATTGATCACACAGTGGGCTGAAGAGGCCATGCCCCTTTGCCCCTGCTGGGCATGCTCTAGCTGGAAGCAGGATATACAAGGTAGCAGCCCTGCTCAGTCTGGACTGACTAAGGAAGAGAGTGGACGTATGCTGCAGGCTCCTGCCAGAGAACTGCTAGAGTTCCAGACTTCCGAGGCTGAAGACACGGCATCTGAGCTGGAACTCACCTCAACCGCAGAGGATCAGAGTGACAGGAGGTCACTACCCCCAAGGGAACTGACAGAGCCAGAATCAAGGGTAGGAGGCAGCCCATGGAATACAAAAATTGAAATGGGAAACCGAGCCTGAATCCAGAACTATAGGTTTTATAAGGCCCGGGTCAGGACCTGGTAGAGTAGGGTGAGCCTGGGGCCCCCTATCCTGCCCCACATTTACCGCTGAGTGCAGGCACGTGTAGGGCGGACATGACTGCCCAAGGGCAGCTCCAAGGACTCTGGGCACTAGGCCACACTGCCCTGGGAGCAAGGGTGGCCCTATGGATTCTTGCCACTAGGCCAAGCTGCCCTAAAGACAGAGAGCACCCTAGTGACTCTTGTCATTTGAGCCATAGCTACTCCTTTGCCTCAATCTGACACCCCGTGACAAGCTGTTACATAACCACACACAGAGTTATCCGACCTTAAAGTATCTGTTTCTTTACAGAGGTGGAAAAATTAAGGTAGAGAAATTAAGGCTAGCATTTTCAAATTTGTATGTCTCAAATATCAGTAGTGCTGAACATCCAGGATGAAAGCCTGGCCCAACTGAAATCTGTGGCAAAACTCCTATTGACTTCAAGAGAAGCCAAGCATCACCTCCTGGAACTCCCATCCAAGTAAATGGGACTAAAGTTGCCCATTGTCACCACAAGCAAATAGCAGCCATGAAGAGATTTCAGGACTCTTGATTCTTCAGTCTTGTGCTCAATCCACAAGACTATAGGGGACCAGAGCAATTTACAACTTTTGCCATGTAAGAGAATGTACTGTTTCCATATTCACTATAAATCTTATAAAAAAAAGCCCCAAGTTTGTAATTCAGAAAGACTAAAAATAATATGAATGAAATCTACATTCAAGTATCATCTGAACAACTGAAGAATGTTTAATCTTTCTTAAAATCTTTTAATGTTCCATTCCTTGCCAAACCTATCATTTATTGCTGGGGTTTTCAGGTAAATAGCTATAGGAATTAAATAGATCTGGGCAAGTGTTACCATTTGTGACAAAGTTCCTCCTCTACCTTGGTGGGTCCTGCGCTTATTTGGCAGATTTGCTCACCTCAGTGATCTTCCCCACAGTTTGGGTCAATTTCTCCTGTGTCTGATCAGGAGTTGGGAGGTTTGGGGGGAACCCGGGCCCACCCTCTACTCCGGGTTCCAGCCCAGGGCCCTGTGGATTGCAGCTGTCTATAGTGCCTCCTGTAACAGCTGCATGACAGCTACAACTCCCTGGGCTACTTCCCCATGGCCTCCTCCAAACACCTTCTTTATCCTCACCACAGGACCTTCCTCCTGGTGTTTGATAACACTTGTACTCCTTAGTCCTCCAGCAGCACACCCTCTCACTCTCAGCTCCTTGCCTCTTGCTCCCAGCTCCTCACACACACTTCCTCTCCTCTGGCTCCCTCCTCCCTGACTGGAGTGAGCTCCTTTTTAAACTCAGGTGCCCTGATTAGCCTGCCTTGATTGGCTGCAGATGTTCTAATCAGCCTGTCTGCCTTAATTGGTTCTAGCAGGTTCCTGATTACTCTAGTGCAGCCCCTGCTCTGGTCACTCAGGAACAGAAAACTACTCATCCAGTGATCAGTATATTTGCCCTCTACCAGACTCCTGTACCCCACTGGCCTGGGTCTGTCACACATTCTAAACCACAGTAGAACACCAACTTATCTAATCACTATCCCTATCAAAAAATAAGTCACCACCAGACTGATGGAAATTGTATTACCATAAAATGTATATTTTAATTAAGTTTGAACTACAAGGAAGTTTTACATAATTCGATAACTAGCAAACCCATTAGGCTTCCCCTATCTCATGGTATATTAATGTTCACTGAAAATAGCGTATACTGCTGCATTTCCATTAACTCTTATTCACAGACGAGAAAACCACTAATTCTCTCCCTTGTGTTCAGCACAAATCTAAGACCTTGACATAAATGTCATTGATCACAAAGCACTATAAGATGTTAACCCAGTGTTTCTCAAACTGGGGTCACCGCTTGTGTAGGGAAAGCCCCTGGCGGGTCGGGCCGGTTTGTTTACCTGCCCCGTCCGCAGGTCCGGCCAATTGCAGCTTCCATTGGGCCCGGTTGGCTGCTGCAGGCCAATGGGGGCTGAAGGAAACAGCAACCAGTAAGTCCCTCGGCCTGACTGCTCACACAAGTCTTAATGGTGAAAAATAATATGCGCAGGCAAAGGCAGAATTGAGGATCCATTGAAAATAAGTATCCTCTCATTGAAGTCAATGGGAATTTTGCCAATAACCAAAGGAAAGAGAAATATTTGGGGTCAAATCTTTCTCTAAGTTTCAAACTCTAGCATAAGTGTATCAGAGGGGAAAAAAATTTTTTTTCAAGAGACAAATCTTTTATGCAGAAAGCAGAACAGTTCTGTCACTATGGATATTGGATTACTTTTTGTCTACATGTTTCAGGAGAAAGGTCAAAGGTTTATTAGAGATTTTTTTCAGCATTTTAAAAAAACAGCAGTTTCCTCTCTGCTGGATCTAATCAATATTTGCATGTAACACTTTCAAACAATTACCTGGAACATAGGAACAAAAATAAAACGTATTAAACAATTTTGACTATTTCACCATAAACAGCAACAAATAAATTTTCTTGCATTAGAAGAGAATTCACAATCAATCCAAAATAAAAATGAAGGCTTTAATTTACAAAACATCAATATTTAATAAGCACATTGATTCACAGTCTGTTACAATTCTCCACATTAACTAATCTAAAAGTTTAAGTGGGACTTGTGTTTCACATAATTTTATATCTAAACAAATTCAAATCTTATACTTTTCATTATTCCTCTTTCCCTTTCAAATGATTTTAAACAACGGCTCCCCAGACTCTATTTGATCCTGCAGTGAAATCACAAGGCTGACCTTGTGACATCAGAAGCACCGCCAAAGAAAACAGTGACAATGGTAAATGCCAGATAACATCATTAGATCAAGCAGAACTGGAGTAATGAAAGTTCTTAACCAAAAAACAGATTTTCAAATAGCAGCAGGAGACAGAAAAATGTAAAGGCTCAGTAAATTGATTATATTTTCAAGTTTGCCAAAGTATGAAAGTTCCTCTTTGAGGGAATTAAAGCAGAGCGTCCCCAAAGAGATGCTCATTTTTGGATTTGGAGCTATAATTTCTAAGTTAAAATTAAACTAATATCAAAACAATTGATATAGCTATCTAAGTTTAAAACCACACAAATGGAAAAAGCACCTTTGAGGTCCTTATGCTTATCTTGTAAAAAGAACAAAGGAAAGATGTTAATTTTATGACCATTTTCTAAGCTTGGGTACATGGCACAAAACATATAGATCTCCATAATCATTTAGGTCTAAGCTTGAGACAAAAGCTATTTTTTTAAGATACACAATTGTGGGGTACTCCAGACCTTAAAATATCGGTACTTATTTTATTAATTAAGCCAAACCAGTAGCCTGAAGTGTAGCGATACCATACCTACAGCTATATTTAAGGTTCTCTGTCAACTTAGGGTTTTTTTCATAATTCATAATCAGCTATGTTTGCTGTGCACTAAAACTTTCCATGAAGTTTTTAATAATAAAATTTAGACATTCTAGCACTCTTTTGTAAAAGTCTAACTAAATTTACAAAATGAAATTAAGCTTATATGAAAAAGGTTTTTCCCATATTCAAAAGTCAAAAATATCAAATTTTAAAAATAGCATACCCACAACAGACAGTAATTTTTTGCAGGGAAATTCCTTTGGTATCGTATCATACTAGTATATTCTAATACCCGAATGATTCTAGCAATTTTTAAACCTGCTTAAATGATTATCCAGTAATAAAAAAAATCTGATGACTGTTAAAAATTAAGCCTGCAACATACTGAAAAACAAATTCTAAGTTGAAATTGGCATTCCATCCATATCTCTTGGACTCACTCCTTCACCTCCATCCATACCAATGGCAATGCAAGTTTTCAACTTATATTTTTATGGGCATCTCCCCCTTCTAATTTTTAACTGCAATTTTATGTAAAGGTAGTTTTTCCACTGGTGGATTAAAAGGAATATAAACACTCCAAATTAAGAACCACATAATATGGACAATTTGTAAAATCACAGTACAATTAACCATGATAATACTGTTTCTTAGGATACACAAGAAAAATGGCACAGGGTATTTATAGTGTGCCAAATACCAGGAAAAAGAAGTTCACATACTTGGACTGCATTTTTTTAGCAGGATTTCCTTCTTTTCTCCTGTTGATTTTTCTGTATTTGTAGAGTCTGGAAAAGTAAGTGGGTGTTCTTTTGGCTTCACTGCACCCATTTTGTCACTTTTTAAAGAATCTGGTGCCATCAATACAGTATTCTCTTCTGGTAGTCTAGTTTTTGAAAGATATGGTTTTCCTTCAACATGGCAGTCCATTTTAGAATTTAGTTGCACAAGCATTTTTAATGAATCATGATGCTGCATCTTTGAATTTTCACTTGAATGGACCAACTTACCAGTAGCTTGAGGGCAGCTATTCACGCTAGTTCTGCAGGATATTTTCTGAATATTTTGATGCAGTTTATTCAGAGGGCTAGAACCCAGGGCTTCTGCAGTCTCAGTGTTTACTCCACCTGACATGCAGTTTAAGGTCACACTTATTGTACTTTCTGAACATTCAGGTAGCTTGCAGTCACTCTCTGTTGAAACACCACTTGTCTTAACAGTTCTTTTCCTTTTTTTGATAAGAGCAGTGCACTGTTTATCTGACCCTTCAAATAATCTATCTTGTTTATGGCTTAAAAAGTCTCTTTTGCAACTCACTTCACGAGCACTTGGCGATTTCTGCTGAACTTGCAAAGGAAAGTGTCTTACTTGCATTTCACTTTTCTTCAAATTAGAAGGTGAAAAAAAGTCGTCATATGAAGCTTCCTCTATGTCTGATGACTTGTTACGAGTGGTCATTGCTAGAAGAAACTCATTTTCAGATCCTACCTTACATGATGAGGTGGTCAATTTCATATTATATTTTTCTCTTTTTGGTTTCCCCCTTATTTTGTATCTGACACTACAATCCCTTGTGTCAACAGGAATATTTATGTCAACCAAATGCATATTAATAGAATCTTCACTGCTCACTAATGAATCAGGCTGATTACCTGTGGTAACTGCAGCAGCTTCCAACTGGTCCATTTTTTGGGAAAGAGTGATGTGACTCAAGCCTTTTTCTTGGAGAAAAGAACTTTTGGTTGAAACCGACTCAGAAGTCAGAGTATCTTCACCACTTTGATTTAGGTTAGGGGAGACTTCAGATTTTCTCTTTTTAGCAAATAGTTCACCTTCTAGAGGGCATTGCAAAATTATTTTTTTGTTTAAATGTTTTCTGTTAGATGATTTTGGAGTTAAGTTCACTTGGTCACTGCTGGAAAACAGAGAATATTCTGATGCAGGTGTTGAAACATAAATATCACTTTCAGCTGATGCTGGTTTCTGATTTTTGTATTTACAGTTTCCCCAAATGTCATCAAAACTCGAGTTTAAAGATTCACTGATGTGCTCTTCTGCAAGACATTAAGAACAGCAGTATAAACATTTTAACAAAATGGAATAGTACAAAGTTAAGTTAGTGAAGTATGTGAGAAGTTACTGAAATAATTGTCCAAGTATTTAGCCACTTAACATTCACACAGCTAAGATTTTCACTGAAATATTTAAAAAATGTATTTCTGTACTTTGTCTCTTAAACTATTACTTTATAAAGTGTTTGGTGGAAGAATGTGATAATTTTAAAAGAACCTTTTCAGAACTCAAGCAACCCAGGGCTCAGATACAGACTAGAAGAATGTTTGATTATTCTAGAACAGCTCTGAGAAACCTGGCATGATTTCCTTTTAGAAATCCATGTTGACTTTTTCCCGACATAACATGTTCATCTGTGTCTGGTAATTATGTTATTTACTATATAGATTCAATCAGTTTGCATGGTAATGAAGTTATGCTTACAGGGCTGTAATTGCCTATAAGGCGGTCAAATTCATGGCAGTTAACTAAAGTGATTAACTCAAAACAAACTAACTCGATTAAAAAATTAATCATGATTAATCACAGTTTTAATCACAAATTTAAAATGGTATTTTATTATTGTTTATTACAAATAGTTTTGGATGTTTTTCTACATTTTCAAATATATTGATTTCAATTACAGCACAGAACACAGTGCTTTATATTATTTTTTATTATAAATATTTGCACTGTAAAAAACAAAAATAGTATTTTTCAATTCACCTCATACAAGTACTATAATGGAATCTCTTTACATGAGAATGCAAGTTACAAATGTAGATTTTTGTTTGTTTTGTTACATAACTGCACTCAAAACCACAACAATGTCAAACTTTAGAACCTGCAGTCCTACTTCATGTTCAGTCAATTGCTAAGACAAACAAGTTTGTTTACAATTAAGGGAGATAATGCTGCCTGCTTCTTATTTACAGTGTCACCTGAAAGTGAGATCAGGTGTTCACATGGCATTTTTGTAACCGGCATTGCAAGGTATTTATGTGCCAGATATGCTAAACATTCATATGGGCCTTCGTGCTTCGGCCACCATTCCAGAGGACATGCCTCCATGCTGATGACACTCGTTAAAAAAATAATGCATTAATTAAATTTGTGATAGAACTCCCTGGGGGAAAATTGTATGTCTCCTGCTCTACGGTTTTACTCACATTCTGCCATACCTTTTGTGGTATGGCAGTCTTGGATGACAACCAACAATATGTTATTCAGTTTAAGAACCTTTTCACTGCAGATTTGACAAGACACAAAGAAGGTACCAATATGAGATTTCTAAAGATAGCTATAGCACTCGATCCAACGTTTAAGACTCTGAAGTGCCTTCCAAAATCTGAGAAGGACAAGGTGTGGAACATGCTGTCAGAAGTCTTAAAAGAGCAACACTCCGATTTGGAAACTACAGAACCTGAACCACCAAAAAAGAAAATCAACCTTCTGTTGGTGGCGTCTGACTCAGATGATGAAAATGAATGTGCTTCAGTATACACTGCGTTGGACAGTTATCAAGCCGAACCAGTCATCAGTATGGAAGCATGTCCTCTGGAATGGCGACCGAAGCACGAAGGCGCATATGAATGTTTAGCATATCTGGCACATAAATATCTTGCAATGCTGGTTACAAAAATGCCATGTGAACACCTGATTTCACTTTGAGGTGACACTGTAAATAAGAAGAAAGCAACATTATGTAACCAAATTTGTTCGTCTGAACAAGAAGTAGGACTGAGTGGACTTGTAGGCTCTAAAGTCGTACATTGTTTTGTTTTTGAGTGCAGTTATGTAATACCAAAAACAAAATCTACAGATGTAAGTTGCACTTTCATGTAAAGAGATTGCACTAGAGTACTTGTATTAGGTGAACTGAAAAATACTATTTCTTTTGTTTCTTTTTTACAGTGCAAATATTTGTAATAAAAAATAATAATTTAGAGTGAGCACTGTATACTTTGTATTCTGTGTTTTGATTTGAAAATGTAGAAAACATCCAAAAATATTTAAAACAATAGAATACCATTTAACAGCGCGATAAAAACTGTAATTAATCACAATTATTTTTTTATCTTGTGATTAATCACAATTAATTTTTTTAATAGCTTGACAGCCCTAATTGAAAAGCTGGCCTCTAGAGTTTGTTTGTTTTTTTTAAATCAGTGTTACATTAGCTATCCTCCAGTCATCTGGTACAGAGGCTGATTTAAATGATAGGTTACATACCACAGTTACTAGTTCTGCAATTTCATCTTTGAATTCCTTCAGAACTTGTTGGGCCTGGTGATTTATTACTGTTTAATTTATCAGCTTGCTCCAAAACCACATCTATTGACACCTAAATCTGGAACAGTTCCTCAGATTTGTCACCTAAAAATAATGTCTCGGCAGTGGGAATCTCCCTCACATCCTCTGAGTGAAGACCGATACAAAGGATTCATTTAGTTTCTCAAAGGCCTTGTCTTTGAGTTCTCTTTTTGTATTTAATTCTCATTTTGCTTCCAGTATCAGAATGTTTGAACTACACACACAAAAGTTTATATAGCACTACTAAAAGAAAAGAGAACCAATAGTGAACAAAGACAGCAAGCCACAAGAACAAGGATGGGCATTTACCTCATGTAGTTTCTCATGCTCTTTCATCACAGTTCTTACATTTTACATGCTTTTCAAATCAAGGGGAGAACTTTTTGCTTACTTTTACCACTTGTATTCAAATAAGCGTGTTTTCCCAAATCTCGTAGGGATATTTATCCTTGCAACACATTAAGGATTGTGAAGCTCTCTGATATATGCTAATAAAAAGTGCTAAATAAGAGAGGTTGTCTCATTGAAGTCAAAATCTGAGTATGTCACACTACATGATAATACAAACTATCTAGAATATACTATGGCTTTACTTAGCACATTTATAATTTTAAAAAATATATTTCACAGAACTTAAAGTTACATTATTTACCTGGCAGCAATGCACTCGCAGAACTGGTGACACCAAGAGGCTCTCCATATCCAGGCTGTGTTGAATTAATTGTAGATATCTGAGACATTTGTGAAGCTAAAAAATAATTTATGAATAGTTTATTACACTTTTTCCCCGATGAAAGTTTCAAATTTAAAATGCTCATCTATGCTAAGAGACAAATCCAAGAAGTCATTAACATAGTTACTGTGAGGCAAAACACGCACATACAAAATTATAAGCAAACAGGCCTGTGATATAATTGCAACCAATACCACTTTCTGATATATTGAACGTTCGTAAGTCAAGAAAGCTAAAATGCTTCAACCTGGCTATCTCAGTTCCTCCCTAAGTAACTTAGATACTTTTAAAGATTCCACCTTTAGGCGCCTAAGTATGGGTTTAGAAGCCTAACTTTAGGCTCCTATTTCTGAAAAATTTGGCCTGTGTGCATAAACAAGTTCACAAGTGCTTTGTTAAAGTATTGAAAGTTTAAATAGCTTTTTATTGTTAACAGTGAAGGGATCTTAGAGTGAAGTGAAAAGAGAAAATTATGCCACTAAGGGAAAATACAATTTTAGCCCTTGACACTGCAAATACTTGTGCATCTACTAAAATTTCAAGCACTTGAATGCTCCCATTAAAATCAGTGGGACTATTTATGTGAGTAAAGTTATGTATGTGCTTAAATGTTTGCAGGATCAAGGCCTTAATCTTCATTGTTTTGAATTTACAGAACTATCTGCAGAATTCAAATACCAGTAGTGGTATTTGCAAATAGTGTTTATCCTTCAGTTCATTGTAAATTTTAATATTACAAATAGCACAAACTTGCACAGCTTAATAGAGCCACAACCCAATTTAAACCCGTTTCTTTAAAAAATATTTAAATCGATTATTTAAAATCACCCAGTGCTACTTTGTATAGTAAATTAGTAACATTTAGATTGCTTATTACTTTTATTTATCACAAGCTCTCACTTTTATAGTGATCTGACATTAAGTGTATGAATAAAAATTAAAAAAGGAAAAAGCTGGTTTAGCTGGTCCAATTTTGTGGAATTTTTGTTCAAAACTAGAGGACCAGGCTATTACAAAAATCAACATGTTAACATTGAATTTGCTTCAAACAAATTTATTCCCATAAAAACAAATACTTCAAAATAGCATGTTTCTGGTATGAAAATATATATTTTGAAATCTAAAAACAAATCAACATTTGAGTCAAGAAATGTGATTAAATAAGATTTCACTCTCAAAGTGTTACTTGCATAATTCTACTGTGCATATCAGCAGAACCATTGCAATTTATGTCGTCTGACAATCACTGATTTCAGTTATAGTATGAAATGTCAGATAGTATTTAAATAGACATATTAGGGAATATTAAAATAATAGCAGTAGCGAGTGGGAAGAATCTTTAAGAATTTCGAGTATTTCTGTGGTTAGTGGGAATGTTTTTAGTAGCAGGAACAAAAATGTTAAAATTTACCACGTTGCTGCTCATGACTGCAACATGAGTAGTTGTGGCTGGTTATTATGAAGTATTATGAGCACCACAGAATCAGAGAAATGTAGGTCTGGAAGGGACCTTGAGAAGTTAAAGTCCAACCCCCTGCACTGTGGCAGGACCAAGTAAACCTAGGCCATCCCTGACAGATATTTGTCCAACCTGTTTTTAAAAACCTCGAATGATGGGGATTCCACAATCTCCCCTGGAAGACTAATCCAGTAACTGCCCTTATAGTTAGAAAGCTTTTCCTAATATCTAACCTAAACCTCTAGAGCTGAAGATTAAATCTATTACATCCTGTCCTACTTTCAGTGGACATGAAGACCTTTTGATCACTGTCCTCTTTATAGAAGCCCTTAATTTATCAGGTCCCTCCTCAGTCTTCTTTTCTCAAGACTAAACATGCTCAGTTTTTGTTTTTTAACCTTTCCTCATAGGTCAGGTTTTCAAAAAGCTCCATGTTGTATTAGGACATCTATTTGGTATTACTTGCTGAACACATGACTAACCCTGTCCAAGACCAGGCTATTATGAGATATTCCAATCAGCTACCCAGAAAGGTGTGTCACATCACATTGGAGAATAATCTGAGATGTGCCCAAGCCAAAAAAAATCTCGGGCCACTAAATGGTTGTCTTTCAACTACCAGTTCTCCATGGAACAATGGATTCTCTACACAGGAGCCCAAAGAAAGAACCTGGCATTGGCCACTGTCAGTAGATAGAATACTGGGCTGCATAGACCTTTGGTCTGACCCAGTATGGCCATTCTTATGTACTTATGAACAAGGCAAAGTGGGAAAGAGTTTCTCTTTGAAATAGATCATTCACCTCCACATGCAAAAAGTAATGGCCAGGCAGGAGGGACTCTGCCTAGCCTGATATGCCAACAAGACCTCACACTTTCAGACGCGTTGAGATTAGACTGGGGGGAGAACTTGTGCATCTCAGATATTCTGTCATTTTGCAAAAATCTATAACCCTAGTGCTTTTTCAGAGTAAAGTGACTGTGGTTAAAAAACGTTCGTTGCTAAGCCTGTGTTCCTTGCCTTTCTGCTACATTCACCCTGAAAGCTGTGGCTTACAGTTAAACTGGTTGGAGTTAAACAGGCAGCTGGAGTCACTGGTTCCAGTGTTTTGGTAGCCAAACTGTGGAGTCCCAAGGAAGGGCTCAGACAAAAAGGTCTCAGCCTAGGAGTGTATCTTAGAGCCCAAAACTAGAAACAGATTAGACTCAACCCAGACCCAGGTGGCTTAAAAAAAAAAAAAAGGGGGACCCAGCATTTGGGTCCACTTACAACAGACTGGTGACTGTCTAGAAAGGGACTAGACCGCGAACATGTAGCAACAGGAGTGCAGAATAAAATTCTTTAAATGGGTGGAGCAACAAAGTTCTGGTGGTGAACTGTAGGCAGATATTAGTACTAATACATCTGTGGATCCTAAATGACATACTCTGAAGACAGAAGGCAAAGGAAAAAAAGCTCAATTTGTTACCTGTTTTCAACCCCCAAAATAAGAAGAGTCCAGGAGCTTGACCATGGGATATTTTCTGAAACTGGACTATTAATCTATGTCCATATTTAAACCACTACCGTGGCACAGTGACAGCACTTCTACTACACCACCGTAGCGCTTAAGAATAGACACTCACTACAGTGATGGGAGGGATTCCCCCATCACTGTAAGGAATCCACCCCTCCCACTAGCCCCGAGAGGTGGTTGCTAAGTCGACAGAAGAATTCTTCCATTGACCTAGTGCTGTCTACACTGGGGGTTAGGTGTAGCGATGTAGCTGAGTCGACCTAACCTTTTAGTGCAGACCTGGCTGTAGGACTGTGAGCATAATACCACTACTCTCCACCGTGCTTAGATCCATGCTGCCATCCAGAGTTAACTATGCTGCCCGTGTAATTTTTACCTCTAGCAAAAGAGGGTGCAGGGAATTCCAGAGAGCAACGGCCCTGATATTTATGGGTTCCACCAGTTGTTCACATCAGATTTCACTGAGTAAAGGGTAAAAACAATGGAGGTTCGGGGGTGGGGGGGGCAGAATATACTTCAATTCTATTTTATGATCATCATCTTGAAGTATAAAAAAATGTAAGCTACTCTACAAACTATGAACTAGGATGACTTCATCTACCACTGAACTACTAATATTGGGTTGAAATGGAGCACAAAGCAATAATCAACAGTTTAGATTACAAGAAATATTGTAAACAATTTTAACTGCAGGAAGAAAGTAATTAAGTTGATATTTCACCAGCACCCCAACTTTTGCAAGAGGTGCCAAAGGTTCTTTAAAGACTACAAGCAGTCAAGACTTTGGTTTTACATATTCTCTGAAAGACAGCATCTCCCAACACTATGCTATGTCAGTAGTTCAATGCTCAGAGGGCAGAGCCCTCATTCTAATGGATTACTAGCACCTATGGGTTCCTTGGAAATCCCTTATCCAAGCAGTGACTTAACCGTGCTTGACTTGAATGATTTGAACATATAAAATCACATGACTACAGGTTGTTGGACCAAGAGTCCTCGATTTGGTTTAAATATTTATATATATACCCAGTTTAAGTCAGGGTAAGCAGATGTTTCACAGCAACATAATTTATCAATTCAAAAGAAAATTACACAGTCCTGGAACGTGTGCAGGGCTAGCATCAACATAATTCAGCGAGAAAGATGGCAACCATTTACGCTTTTTAATAATTTCATAAGGCTTAACTCCTTACCAGTAGGGGAAAGATTTTCCCTTTTCTCCTTCATGTCCTTTATTCTCTTTTCCATTGCACTGCACTGATCTTTTATCTTATTTGTAGGGCTATATGCAAGTGAACCATCATCCTCAAATAATAAAACAGGTATATCGGTTTCTAAAAAAGTAATTGTAATTTGCAGTTAATATGAGACTTCCATATTTGAACAGAGCATGAATTTTTAAAGTACAAAGTTGTATTTTTAAATTCTGTTACTTTAAAACTACATTTCTACAATGCTGTCAGTACCGTAAATTTAATAATGCTGAATTCCAAACAATTTCTTAAAAATGAAGTCCAATACTACTTTTTAAATTACTAAAAGGTAAATTCTTCTTTAATATCAAAGCATGCATAATACTTGTAGTAGCTTTTTTTAGTTAACATAATGAGAATTCATATTATAACTTCAATTATAAAGTGATAAAAGTAAAAATAAGCTATATCTTATGAGTTCTCTTGAAACTTAAAACAACAAAGATATTTTGGCATTTCTTTTTGATGCAGTGTTTAATTTTTACAATCTAACCAGAACTCACCGGTTGCTGTTTTTTGTATATCTAGTTCTTTAGCCATCAGGTCCAATTTTTTTTGTAGTCTTTTATCATTTTCTGGTGTTTTTTCAACAAAGTCTTTGGGCTGCATGCATTTGTGCTACAAGATTAACCACAGCATAAATCTCTCATAAATTAACGTGTACTTAATATTTCTCTATTTTATCATACAATACAATACTATGTGTATTATATGATCATTCTACATCATTTATGACTCCTGGTAAATCCCATTTAGTCAGCCATGGATAGACCATAAAATGTAGGGGGAAATTTCAATGAGCGTTTCAATATGGATTAAGGAAAAAATGATTTCAGATTTATCAGATTGACCAATAAGAAACGAGACAAAACCACTGTGGACATCCTAATACTCATTTGAAAATATGGAATATTTTAGACATTTTCAAAAGTGCCTAAACATATGTCTACACTGCATCTGGGAGGTGAGATTCCCAGCACAGGCAGGCAGACACGCTATCTCTGCTTGAGTTAGCATGCTAGAATATGCAGTGCATGTGTGTTGTAGCATAGGCAGCCACTCATGCTAGCTGTCCAAGCTCAGACTCAGTGGGTTGGGTGGTCTTGGACTCGGGCGTACTCAGCTGCCACTAGTGCGGCAAAGTCCACACTACTATTTTAACGCACTAGCTTGAGCTGAGTTAGCACAAGTCTGTCTACCTGGCCTAAGAATCACACCTCCCAACTGCAGCATAGACATACTCTAAGTGATTTATGGCCCTAAGTTTCATTTTCAAAAGTAACTTAGCACCTAGGAGGCCAAGTATCATTGAAATTAGGAACATGTCAGATCCCCACACACAGTCATCCTCAAATCCCTACTCAAAC
The DNA here is from genome assembly GCF_020497125.1 of Mauremys mutica. Lineage (NCBI taxonomy): Eukaryota > Metazoa > Chordata > Testudines > Geoemydidae > Mauremys > Mauremys mutica. The sequence continues at coordinate 45,932,033 of NC_059074.1, read as the reverse complement.
AGATAAGCTTTGCCCAGTGTTCTGAAAGTTAGTAATTCAGACTCCCTTGGAACAAGGATGAGAGATGGGAAGAGAGATTCAAAATTAGGAAGTTTACTATTCTGTACATCGTTTGAAAATTACACACTCACTTTTTTAATTAGAAGGGGTAACCCTTCATTAGTGTATATTGCAGGAAATAATGATTCATCGACATGGGTACCAGCTTCTCTGCATCTGTACAATATAATAAATAAGCAGTTAATACATTTACTTTGTTTAGAAATAGAATTTAATTTAAAAATAGTAAAAAGGCCATACCGATTAGCCACAACAAATATCTAAATTAACAGAGAGAACAGACCTAGAAATAATACCTGAAGAGAAGTGGAAAACCCAAAAACTGTGCCTCTGACTCCTTTGTTGCCCAGCAGGCAAAGAGCTCCTTACAAAGTCCAGCTGGCATGACTTAGGTCTCCATCATGCCAGTGGCCTTGACCTGCATCTGGGAACTAAAGGTCTCCTCTGATCAGGCAGTGAACTTCTTTTGAAGTGCCTATAAATTAAGGACTTAATCTGTTCTCTTGCTGAGAGTCTATTCTCTCAAACTAGGGTCCATAGAATGTCATGGGTAAGCAATAGTTTGAAAAGGAAGAGGAGATGTTTGCAGTCAGGCAGGTGAAGAGAAAGAGGCCCTTTCCCATCTTGACTTTCACTTTTAAACATTCCTCACCCGGTCTTCTCCTGGTTTCCTCACTCCACACACAGAGATTCTGTGAAGGAACTAACCCCTGACAAGGTCCATTGTTACTTATCCAGGTGACTTTGGCAAACATGCTGCCTCAACCCAGTTAGCTATGTTTCTTCCATTTTTCCTGTTGGGAATTTAACCTGAGACTATTGGGACTAAAATCTTTGTGAGCTGGGGTCCTATCCATCTGTAGTTGTGCATAATTTGAGGGAAGTTGGGACACCACTTTGGGTACTAATATAGAATACACTCCATAAAACAAAGAGCTAAAAAACAATTTTAACCAGAAACAGTAAACAAGTTTCATTACTCTACAATTTTTCAGTACCTAATAGAATTGACTATGGAAAAAAAATTATGAAGCATTAACACTGCACTAGGAACACTGCAATAGAGTAATTCAAATATGTGATTCTAGTGACACCTAGTGATCTTACATTTATAAAGTACACATTTTCAGAACTACAGTATAGCATGATTTGACTAATTTTAAGTTTTGGAGTAGAAAATATACGAACAAATTGCTTCAGGGCCACAGATTTGTTTTATGCAAAACGTGCAGTTTCAAATAGTGAGATGTTAGTACATTAATCTGAATTTACTGGGGTTTTCTGAAACATCAGGCAAAGGTGATTTCAAAAAACATGATAATCAATGAGCTTTAAACAAATGGCTATTATTAAATCCCAGATGCTACCACCAATGGAACATAACTAGACTATGTTAAATATGAAAAAGTTATATTAACAGCACTGAGGCGGAGAGAATTTAAACAAAAGTCAGGAAATGAAAACATTTGTCCAATTTGCATAAGATCAGTTAAACTGTTAATAAAAGCACCTTTAATATTCAATATATGCAATGTGAATGAGTCACACATTTCTAAGAGAACATTGATTTGCATTTCCAAACATTTTGTGTAGAAATATGGAGCCTTAATGCTACATAAGTATAGTTTTTTAAAGAGACACGTTGAATTTAGAAATTTCAGTTCCCTGTAGCATCTGAACACCTTTTCTCCAAACTTAATTTGGGCATCTAAGATGAACTTGTGTTTAACACACAGAACTTTCAATAATCTAAGCGGAAATCAGTGCCAAGCAGGTTGAATTGCATAGCATCTCTGATGGAATATTCCATAAAAGCTGGTGAGATAATGTTAACAGGGTAGACAAGACCTGGATTTCGAAAGCAAAAATAAGTGTTTTTCTGCTTAATACGTGAAACAAAAACACCTTTCAGAGGTTCTACATATTCCACAAAGAATCATTTCTGCTTTCCTGCTTTTGAGTTATCTTTACTTTTTGGCATTTCCTGACTTTTCAAAGCTTAGCCTTGCAACTTTAACATTATTTTACCAGTATTTCTCTAATAGACTTGTAAGTTAAGTGGTGACATTATATTGAGCTCAGATACAAATAGAGGGATAATCCTCGCCCCAAAAAGCTTTTCAAATAAAATTCAGACTGATGAAACAAAAGAGCACTAGAGACGCATGGGTTTGGAGCTCAAACTGTGGTTTTGTAAAAAGCCTTTTATACCAAATCAGGGTCTCATGGAGGTACTCTATGCATTGTCTGAGGCACCTGTAGTGATGCTACTCTCAGGAAACTCTCGCTGTCTGGGTTGAGAAATAATTGAGTTTTTCCCATACTCAGCACTTAGGTTTCCAGTATTTATGAAATTATGGTTGATCTGGGAGATATATTCTGCATCAGTATTTGAACTTTATTCAACTAACTGAATAGAAAATTGGCTGATTTCCTTCTGAATGACAGGAATGTGATCAATCACCATAGTCTCTTCTCCTTTTAGCTGTTTCCACTCAACAACCAGGCAGCTTAATTCCATTTTCCTGGCTATAGATGACATGGTATTTTATTCTGGGCCATGGACTGGTCCTTGTGATATAATTCCCTGTCCGAGCAGGGGTTCACTCAGATGCACGAGTTCCAAAAATTATGAAATACGTAGTGCTCCCCTCTGGCTGAGGAGACAGAGCTTCATTGTGGGCTGGCTCAAGTCTATGAATGAACCCCTCACAGGAAATAAGGACTATGACAAACCTCACCACCTTCTGCAAGTGTAAGGCTCATTTATTTGACTGTCTTGTCTAACAAACTAATAGCAGCATGTGTAATATATAAGGCTATGTTTTAGTCACAAGTATTTTTAGTAAGAGTCATGGACCGGTCACAAACAGTAAACAAAAATTCACAGCCTGTGACTCGTCCATGACTTGTACTATATACACCTGACTAAATCCTGGGGGGAGAGGGAGGCAGCCTGAGGGGTGCCTCGAGGCAGGGGCAGGGGCATGTGGCGTGCAACCCGCTGGTGGGGGGGGGGGGGCGTGCGTGGCCCTGGCCCCCTGATGATGCTGGGGGAGAGGGGTTGGCAGGCTCCCTACCTGGCTCTGCACCTCGCCAGAAGTGGCAACATCCCCCTCCCTCAGCTCCTAAGCGGAGACGTGGCTAGGCAGCTCTGTATGCTGCCTCCGGCCTGAGCGCTGCCTCTGCAGCTCCCATTGGCCTTGAACTGCACCAATAGGAGCTGGCAGAGGCAGCGTACAGAGTCACCTGGCCGCATCTCCACCTAGGAATGTCGCCACTTCTGGGGAGCCCCCCTGAGGTAAGCATGGTCCAGAGCCCTCACTCACTCCCTCCCACTCCCCAATGCCCAGCCCTGAGCCCCCTCTCACACCCAAACTCCTGCTGGTGCTGCAGGGGGACAAAGGGATTGGGGTGGCCCGAGACTGCCCCAGCAGTAGCCGGTGCAGCTGGCCTGAGGGCTGCCCAAGGAGCTCAGGCAGCCCCTGGCCTAGCTGCAATGGCCACTGCAAAAGTCACGGAGGTCCTGGAAAGTCACAGAATTCGTGACTTCTGTGACAAACTTGTAGCCTTGGTAATATATACATAAAAAATCCAGAACAAAACACTCCATTGTACAATTTCCTCCCCCTAAGGAGGTGAAAGAATAAACATGTGACAGATGTTTATCATATTGCTTAATGCACTACTGGAAGATGCTCAGATACTACAGTGATGAGTGTAGTCTAAGAACCTATATAAAACAGAACTTACGCTCTTAACATTGGAACCCCCATGGTTGCTCTGCTCCCACTTCATTCTCTGGATTATTCAAAGAGAGCAAAAGGTGGAAACATAAATGTAGAAGATCCTCTGACTAGGTCTAAGACACTGAATCCACAGCAACAGCCCCTGGACCACATTTTTTTGAGAAAATATTTGAATTCTGTGTTTAGAAAGTAACCACATGCACCAGAAGGATTTTGACAAAAACTCAAGATGCTGTGGCTAACTGGAAGGGCAAAGTTCTGTATTTAAGTGTGGCACTCATAAGCAAAAGTGAAAAAATTTTCTTTTGTGTTGGACAAAATTGTCTATGACACTCAGAGGCTTGTGGATGACAGAAAACTTCCCTATGATATGGTTGTCTGGGCCAACTTCAAATTTGAACTTTTTCAAATGGCTGCTGAGAAACTTCCAAACGCAGGAGCAATCTACCCCTGCCATATCTTATAGGAAACCAGATTAAATATGGCCCTCAGTCTTTCTCCTGTGCGGGCACATTCTATATGGAGCTGATTTGTAGAAGCAGGGCAATTTACTCGGCTTGTTAGAGCGGGCAGAGGGTAGCATACTAGAAGCTGTTCCCTAGGAAAAAGTAGACATTCTACAGTGCATTTATTCTGCATGATCTCTGTTGCCCATCTGTCCAAAGTAGTATTGGCACAGGTCTCTGAGAAGGGAGAGTTGTATGAATATTAGAGAAAACTCCATGAAATCAGGTATACATTCACTTCACTTTTCAAAATAGAACCACGCTCTTCTTCTTTAGTATCAGAGGGGTAGCCGTGTTAGTCTGGTTCTGTAGAAGCAGCAAAGAATCCTGTGACACCTTATAGACAAAACGTCTGTTAGTCTATAAGGTGCCACAGGATTCTTTGCTGCTGCTTCTTCTTTAGGGAACCAATATGCCTTAAAATAGAAATACCAAATGTACATCTCTTCAGTATGACCTCTCAAAATGGCCAGTCAGCCATAGTTTTGAGGGTTATTTTAAATATACAAAAAACGTATATACTGTACTTTTTTTCAGTTCTTAAAAACATAGTACTTGTTTAGATTCCCCCTTCCCCTTTGAAAAAGTCACATTTTTAATATACAGCACTACTCACTTTTCCACCCAGAGTACAGAAACTAGTTTTACTCCAGTCTTCTGTGCCTTTCTCCATGTAGCCAAATGTCCTTCTTTGAAGACTACATGAGTCACTTGCTTGTTAAAAGTTTTTGAAACCTGCAGGATTATATGAAGAAGTATTAGATATTTCAGTTCACTGATCAGCAAACCTTCATGAAGCTACATAAAATAGTCAACTTTTATTGCAAGTAGTAATCCAGGGACTTCATAAAAGTTACTTTAAAATAATTTTTTACAGTATGTTTTGTCAAAGATTGTTTTGATCTTTCCTTTCTCAGCAAGAAACATCCAAAAACAAGCTAATTCAAACCAGTACGTTACTAAAGAAGAGCTTTTACCACCTCAAAGCAAGAATTCCAACATGTAAGGTAGGATAAAATGGACTCAGGATTTCAAACAGAGCTTTGTTCTAGGCCACCACTTTAGCTCCCTGCTGTACCTTTATTTTCAACCCTCCGAATGCCTTGGAAAGCCCTAAATATGACTTCATGCATCAGGTGTCACAGGAGGTAGACCCAGAAACTAGTCAGCATCATCCAAAATGATCATAAGTGCATCACCATATAATATTAAAGTATGCACAAGGTTGAAGAGTTCTAATGTTACCTCTCTCTAACTGATTTTCATCCATATATAATTTATTTGTACTTTTGAAATGGCCCTCACAGCGGGCTGGCCTACACTACGAAACTAATCACACTTGTGAAGAATCAAGTTAGCTGACAAGAAAACAACCATATGGTAAGTGTGTATCAGGACAAGTCACTTTCAGCATCATGTTGACTAATCACAATTAAACCCTCAGGAACTATATTACACGAACCACTAAATCATGATAATAGTTTCACCCAACTAAACCTGTATAAACATATAAACATAGTAAAATTTTGTAGTGAATACAAGCCAATGTTCAGAATGCAATTCAAATTGTTTCACCACTAACCATCTTTCTAATGTTCCACCCTTCCTTCATCTAAGTTACCGTATATACTCGTTCATAAGCCGAATTTTTTTAGTAATAAAAGGGAAGCGCCAGAGAAGGAGGTCAGCTTATGAACGGGTATAGAGAGGGAGAGGTGGGACACAACCCCTCCCCGCAACAGAGGCAGCACGGAGAAGCAGCACACCCAGCAGAGCCAGAAGAGAAGAGGCGAGACCAGAGTGTCTCCGCTTCTGGCCACACTGTTCTCCCCCCCAGCCTCCGAAGCAGCTGCAGCTCGGGCCCTGCCCCACCGGAGCAGGTTGCTGCTGTGCCGCCCAGCCTGGCCCGCCAAAGCAGCTCCAGCCAGGCCAGAGACATCCTCATAGAACCACAGATCATTAGGGTTGGATGATCTCTTGAGGTCCCTTCTAGTCCAACCCCCTGCTCAAAGCAGGACCAATCCCCAAATCCCTAAATGGCCCCCTCAAGGACTGAACTCACAATCCTGGGTTTAGCAGGTCAAATGCTCAAACCACTGAGCTATCCTCCTCTGGCCCTCCCCAGGTAAGGTGGGAAGGGATGGGATGGGGAGAGTGTGGGGGTCCCAGACTATGGGTGGGGTCATGTGGGGGGTGGTCACAGGGGTTACTCACCTGACTCCCAGCTTCTCCCCCCAAAAAAATTTCCCCACCAGTTGCTGTCCCAGCCCGTCAGGGTAAGCAGCTGGTGCACCAGGACACTTTGTTTACTTAGGTTTACCTCTGTGCCTGCGTATGGTCAAGGTAAACAAACTAAGCTGCCCACCAGCAGCTTATCCTGATGGCCTAGGAGCCAAAGTTTGCTGACCCCTGAATTATAGGGTCAGCTTATGAACAGGTTATAAAAAATTTCCATTTTTACTTATCCATCTTGGAGGGTGGGGGTCAGCTTATAAATGAACTGGCTTATGGATCGGTATATACGGCACTTAAATTTTGCTTTTGACAGGCTTGTAAATATTATTTAAGCCAAAACAAAAATACCCACGTAGCCCTCAAAACACATGCATTACTCAAGAGACTGCATGATCTTTCCGTCATCATCATCATCACCTCACCTCATCCTCTTTGATCTTTTATTGTTCTTGTCAACTTCTCTGAGGCAGGTACTCTGTTTAAGGTTCCAACCATGTGTATAGCACCACATTAATCACTCTAAGGGCTAGTCTACACTTACGAGCCGGGTCGACGCGGTGAGTTCGACTTCTCGGAGTTTGAACTATCGCGTCTAATCTGGACGCGATAGTTCGAACTCCGGAAGCGCCGTGGTCGACTCCGGTACTCCACCACTGCAAAAGGCGGTGGCGGAGTCAACCTTGGAGCCACGGACTTCGATTCCGCGGCGTCTGGACGGGTGAGTAGTTCGAACTAGGGTACTTCGAATTCAGCTACGCTATTCACGTAGCTGAATTTGCGTACCCTAGTTCGACCCCGCTTCTTAGTGTGGACCAGCCCTAATAGAGGATGCTGGAAGATTACTAGCATCTTGAAATCTTTTGGTGGGGTTCAAACTGACGCCTGTCTATCAGAAGACAGCTCATATTGGGAAAGCTGTATTGACCTATGCACAAATTATAGTGTTGGACTTGAAAATGAAAGAGCTTTTTGGGACATGTAGAGATTGAGCATCTGTCAACCAACTTCACCGTGCACCAGGGCCACTCATCTCAAAACACAATTAAAGACTTTGCTAAAAGTTTAGAATGTGTTTTGCAAATGATGAAGAAAGTAGGTGTTTAAAAATGTTTTTTATATAAGTTATCTCCCCAAATGACTAAGAAATCTGATGTGCAAATTTACTGCTGGCTGCCAGAGTGAGTGATATCAAAAGTATCATTAACAGATGGATCAAAAAGGGTTCAGAAGAATTTCAAACTGTATTTTTCTACTTGTGCTGTCATCCACTGTCAGAGAACCCTGAAAATCAGCAGCTCAGAATTCTCAAGACCTCAGTGTAATTATAGCCTGAACTGTCTACATGAAATAACACCTTCTTATTCAACAGATCTACTCCGTGTTCATAGTGAGTCACCTTTGCTTTTGCGACAAATTATTATATTACCATGGACCTAGGAGCACTAGTCCTGGACCACATCCCCATTGTGCTAGGCACTGTACAAACAGAACAAAGATGGTCCCTGCTCCCAAAAGCTTACAATCTAAGTATAAGACTAGAGACATCTGATGGATACAGACATACAGATTGTTTCTCTGTACTCCCCACAATGAGACAACATTGATCTGCATGATAGGAAGTGGTCTGACCACACCAATGGTCTAATCATTGTCAAGTTTTTCACAGGCATCATGGCAAAGAAGAATTTGAAGGAGGTAACTTTGGGAGCTCCTCCCAACCATGAGGGACAGCATAGTAGAAAGCATGAAGGTGCTTGTTTGAAAATTTAACAAGTGGGCAAGAGAGAATGGCATCATGGGCCAATCAGAGGTAGTGACAACATCTTCATAGTAAAAGAAAGATAAAGTAAGGTGGGCATAGGTCAAGAAGGGCTTGGAAGTTAAAGCAAGTATGCAACAGAGAAGGCAAGGAATGCGAAAAGAGGAGCATGACATGCTCAGACTGGTTGGTCTCGGGGGTGTCTTCAAAAAAGCGGACTAAAACTCATAGAAGTGGTAGGTAAAGTCTGGTGGGAAGAATATCTAAGGGAAAAAGGAGTTCAGGAGAGCTGGCAGTTTCTCAAAGAGACAACATTAAAGGCACAACAGCAAACTATCAAGATGTGAAGGAAAGTTAGGAAGAACAACAAGGCCAATATGGTTTCATCAGGAACTCTTTAAAGATCTGAAAATCAAAAAGGAATCGTACAAAAAGTAAAAATATGGACAAATTGCTAAGGACAAATAAAGGATATACAAGCATGTCAGGACAAAATCAGAAGGCTTAAGACACAAAATGAGTTACTCCTAGCAGGGGACACAAAAGGAAATAAAAAGAGGTTTCATAAATACATCGGGGACAACAGAAAGACAAAGGCAAATGTAGGTCCACTACTTAGTAGAGAAGGAGAGCTAATAATGGAGGACATCAAGAAGACTGATGTGTTTAATTCTATTTTGCTTCACTCTTCACTAAATCGGTGAATTGTGACCAGATACTTAACACAATTAATATTAACAAGGGGGAAGGAACACAAGTCAGAATAGGGAAAGAACAGGATAAAGAATAGACAAGTTAGGCCTGACCTAACTTTTAAGTGCAGACCAACATGCCTATATTGACCATGATTGTGAAAAATCTAAACTCCTGACTGATGCAGCTATACCAGCCTAACTCCCAGTTTAGATGCAGTCATGCGAACAGAAGAATGCTTCTGTCGACGTAACTACCATCATTGGGGAAGGTGGTGTTCCTCTACTAATGGAAAAAAATTCTCCCATTGATGTACATTGCATCCTTCTCAGCCTAAGCTCTGTGGCTGCTATGGCAGAAGAGAGACTCCTCTCCTTCCCAGTCCCATATCGGGGGCTGTTGCGGTGGGGGGGGGAGAGAGAGAGAGACACACCTCCCCTTCCCAGCCCTGGGGCTGCTGCGGCGGCAGGGGGAGGGCACATCCATTGCATTAGAAAGGTAAGACTACTGATATTAAAACATGAGTTGTGTGCTTTTATTTGTAGAACAAAAAAATGTTAATTATTGTAGATTTTTTATATAGTGTCTTTATCCAAAGTGCTTTACAGTAGTTAGCTAACCGTACAAACAACATTTGGAAAGATCATTAAGTGGTCCACTGAGACTCTCAGCAATTTTCATAGAATCATAGAATCTCAGGGTTGGAAGGGACCTCAGGAGGTCATCTAGTCCAACCCCCTGCTCAAAGCAGGACCAAACCCAACTAAATCATCCCAGCCAGGGCTTTGTCAAGCCTGACCTTAAAAACCTCTAAGGAAGGAGATTCCACTACCTCCCTAGGTAACCCATTCCAGTTCTTCACCACCCTACTAGTGAAAAAGTTTTTCCTAATATCCAGCCTAAACCTCCCCCTCTGCAACTTGAGACCATTACTCCTTGTTCTGTCATCTTCTACCACTGAGAACAGTGATCCACAAAAAAAAGTGATCCACAAAAAAAAAGTTTGAGAACCACTGACCTGGAGGGTAATCAAGGCTACAAGGAATAGCCAATATGGATTTGTCAAGAAGGGTATTGTCTACACTGGCAGACTTACAGCACCGGTCAGAGAGTGCAGAAGAGAAACCGCTGTTTTGTGTTCACACTGTCAGCTGGCTGTGCAATAGTATATTCACACTTGCAGTGGTATTCGCAGCACTGCTCTCTGCGCAGCTCTTCCACAGAGCAGCTCTTCCTCTTCTGACACTAAGAGATGTGGTAAGGCAGAGAGGGGGTTGCGGGGCATCCTGAGTTCTGTCCCAATGACCCGTGATGCATTGCTTCACATCCCAGCAATCCCTGTGCTTCCGTCCACATTTGGCACCATCTTTCAATAGTTTGTGTACTATGCACTCTGCCTCTTCGGTCTGCAGGAATGGATCCCACACTGTTGACCAATATGCTGCTCGCTCTCACTAACATGTCATGAGTGGCAGTGGAGTTATTCCTTAAACTACAAAGGGAAGAGGATTGCAACATTGATCTCGCCACGCATAGTAGTTACGACACAAGATTCCTTGTGGCATTCACAGAGGTGCTAACCACAGTGGAAAGCCGCTTTTGGGCTTGGGAAACAAGCAGAGTGGTGGGATCAGATCATCATGCATGTCTGGGATGACGAGAAGTGGCTGCAGAACTTTCAGATGAGGAAAGCCACCTTCATGGGACTGTTGATGAGCTCGCTCCAGCCCTGCAGCGCAAGGACACGAGAATGACAGCTGCCTGGCTGTTGGAGAAGTGCGTGGCATTTGCACTGTGGAAGCTGGCTACTCCAGACTGCTACCGATTGGTCACTAACCAGTCTGGAGTGGGAAAATCGACCGTTGCACTCGTGTTCATGGAAGTGTGCAGGGACATTAATTGCATCCTGCTCCAAAAGACCATCACTCTGGGCAACGTGCATGACATTGTGGACGGTTTTGCACAAATGGGCTTCCTTAACTGCAGAGAGGCAATAGATGACACGCATATTCCAATTCTGGCACCAGACCACCTAGCCACTGAGTACATTAATCAGAAGGGGTATTTCTCTATTGGTCGCAAGGTGCTTGTGGATCACTGTGGGCGTTTCACGGCCATTAACGCAAGCTGGTCCGGAAAGATGCGTGACACACGCATCTTTTGGAATACTGGCCTGTTGAGGAAGCTGCAAGCAGGGACTTTCTTCACCATAGGGGAAGTCAAAATGTCCATTGTGATCCTGGGAGACCAGGCCTGCCCCTTAGTAGTACAACAACAGGTTGAGCAAGTGCAGAATGACTGTTGAGTGTGCTTTTGGCCGTTTAAAGGCCCGCTGGCACTGCCTAGATGGGAAGTTGGACCTGGCCTATGACAATATTCCTATCCTTATAGCTATGTGCTGTACACTCCATAATATTTGTGAAGGGAAGGGTGAAAGCTTCACTCAGGGCTGGACCACTGAGGCTTAGCACCTGGAGGCTGAGTTTGAACAGCCAGAGACCACAGCTATTAGAGGGGCACAGCGTGGGGCCATAAGGATCAGGGATGCCTTGACGCGCAATTTGAAGCTGAAAGCCACTAATATTTGTTACTATTCAGTGCTTGTAATGCTAGGAGCTGATTGTGATTGGTGCAGACAACGCAATATGAAGGTTTAAGATAACTGTTGCTTTGCAGGGCTCTGTTTGCTTTCAATTAATAGAATAAAGATTGCTTTCAAACCAAGACAATTCTTTATTTAAAAAAAAAAAAACAACCACCAGAGAGAGACAAACAAAAAAACCCATCAGCACTGAGGGGGATGGGGCAAGGGAGGGTCAGAGGACGGTTAAAAATTTGTGTATGTCCAGGAATCATATCCAACCTTCTCCTTTGGAGTACCGTGCAGTGGGTACTGTACTTCAGCAAGGCTAAACTGCAGAGTGATGGGTGTTGAGTGCAGCAGGTACTGGGAGTCCGCAGTGTTGGACTGTGACGGGAGGAGTGGAATGCTGCGGGTACAGATGGGAGCCAGGAGGTTGATAAGAGTGTGTTGGCAGTGTCTGAGGGGCACAAGGGAAAGAGTTTTGTGACAGCGGCTGCAGGGGAGGGTGAGCGTACAGTATATCACCTGTAACAAAAAGAAAAAAAATCTTCATCCAGAAACAACCAGAGATAAGTTTGTGATAAGAACCAGCAGATTACAAAAAGAGGTAATTGATGAAAAAATTGCCCGGTTTGTTTATGCAACAAATTCTCCTTTCCGTATGATTGAGAACCCACACTTCATTAACATGGTTCCGTCATTAAGACCAGGATACAGTCCACCAAACAGAGCACATGTCACAGGCAAATTGCTGGATAAAGTGTATGAAAGAGAAATTGAGCAGTGTGCAAAAGGTCTAGAGGGTAAAACTGTTAACCCGAGTCTTGATGGGTAGAGCAATGTCCACAATAATCCTGTTGTATGTGCTTGTGAGATAACAGAAGAAGGGAATGTCTTCCTTACAGAAACAATTGATACATCAGGAAATGTGCACACTGCAGAATACTTACAAGAAGTAGCAGTAAAAGCTATAACAAACTGAAAAAAAATTCAAATGTCTAGTACGCAGCTTGGTCACAGACAATGCTGCAAATGTATCCAAGATGAGAAGAAATTATTTAGAAGAGAGTCCCAAGCTAATAACATACAGCTGCAGTGCTCATTTGATGCACCTCCTAGCCAAAGACTTCATTGTGCCAGAAATAAAGGCTAGTGTTGTTAAAATTGCAAAATACTTCCCTAACAACCACTTTGCACCAGCTGCTCTGAAAAACGTGGGAGGAATCAAGCTAACTGTCCCACAAGACATGTGATGGAACTCAGTAGTGGACTGTTTTGAGCACTATATCAAGTGCTGGCCTAATCTGATGAGTTTGTGAACAAAATCGTGAAAAAATAGATAACACTGTCACAGCCAAAGTTCTCAACATTGGGCTTAAGAGAAATGTTGAACACATGCTGAGTACCTGAAGCCTATTTCTGTAGCCTTGAACAAAATGCAGGGAAATAGCTGTTTTATTGCTCATGCTGGAAGGAACCAAATGAAATCTTAAAAAGAGAAATATGCAATGACAGAGTTAAATTACAAGCATTAAAAAAACAAATGGGACAAGCACTATCTCCAGCTCATTTTCTTGCAAATATTCTCACCTCTATATATTATTTCTCAATACTCAGTACCAGGGTCAAACCTTAACTGCTGAAGAAGAGGAGTTGGTTATGACATGGACATCCAGCATTCATCCCTCCATAATGCCAACTATAACAAACTTCAGAGATAAGGGTGAACCATTCAAGAAAAATATGTTTGCTGATGATGTTTTAAAGAAAGTCACACCACTGAACTGGTGGAAGTCACTTAAACACTTGGATTCAGAAGTGATAATCTCACTTTTAACAGCAGTTGCTTCTTCTGCCGGTGTAGAAAGAATATTTTCTTCCTTTGGACTAATTCATTCCAAATTGAGAAATTGTTTGGGACCTGAAAAAGCAGGAAAGCTTGTTTTCTTTTCCAGATTATGAACAAACAGGAAAATAAAGGTGAAGAAGACTGAGTTAGCTGCAGAAGCCAATATTTTAAGTTTCTCGTGTTGACCAGGCTGACATAGTCCATTTAATTTTGTTTTGTTTTTTAATATTTCATTTAACTATTTTAGTAAAAAACTAATTTTAACAAAAACAAACCTGATTTTAAAAAAACTTGAACGTTTAAATTCAAAAATTCATATGCTTGTTTTGTTAAAATATTATATATGTTTGCTGTTGAAGAAAAAAATCCAGAATACATAACTTTGTTGTTTCAGTTATATAAAACAATATAATGTCTGTCTGGTGATCTTCTCCTCTTAATACAGCATGGCAAGAAAATCCTCCAAATATTAATGATTAACCTGTTGAATTGGAGATAGTTCACCTCCCAATGACTTCATAAATATCTGCTTCAGTTACCTTTGGTAAATGAAATAACCAATCACTCATTTTCTGATATAGCTGTAAAACTAATCTGAAAAGTTTTCAAAATCACTTTTAAAATGTATAGTGTATACCTTCTAAAAATGAAGCCTACATCTATCTCAGAGTTGTGAAGAATATGTATTAAGGTTATAACAACCAACAAGAATGCACTTTTATGTAGAAATCCATGATTAAATTGAGTCTTCCTGACTAATGATTTAAATCAAATCCACCCTGTCTGGGATGCCAGAATCCAGCATGATGCCACTGTGCCTTCTTTATTCTAATCCCAAGAGCTGTCCTGACCAGACGAGGCCCGAGAGAGGGACCCCGGTGACACCTCCTCCAGCCCTAACTAAATCCCAAACAACTGGAACATGAGACTGGCTCCTCCCAACACCCAAAATGTCCTTTTCCTTCCCTACTTTATTTCTTCTGTTTCCTGTCTCTATCCGTTTTCCCTTCTGCTTACTAAGAGAGTCCGACTTAGCTGGCCAAGACTGTATATTTTCTAACACTGCTGTAACCCTGTGGCCAGAAAGAAAACTAAATGCAGTGCCCTAAAGAGCTCAATTCTGGTAAAAGTTTGACAGGTCTCTGAGTGGCTAATAAGACCACTGCGGTGCCTGTGTTTTTCCAGCAGCGAGATTGCAAGTGAAAGTCAACACCAGAGACAGAAGCTGCATTTGCTATTTTTGCTGTTCTTTCCTCTGCCCTCATTTGTCGTTTTGTCTTCTAAAAAACAGAATCAAGCTGTAACAACAACTTCAGGGCACCTCAACTAACTTTTGCTCCTTTGCACAGAAAGGACAGTTATAATCTTTGACGCCACCTAAAAGGCTGTCAAACAAGTTTTTCCCTTATAAAAATTCTCTATAGCTAAAGGAAAGGGAACATTGGATATGGTTAAAATGAAAGCCTTAACACTTTATATTTCAAATTCGTGAACTGATTTTCCTTCTTTTTTTTAATTTTTATTTTTTATTTTACTAAAGTTAAAAAAATGTGTTTCCCATGGTCCTAAGCAGGCTGAAGTCTCTGTACATTAAATCCTGAACTTTAAAAAAAAACTGTTCAATGTTGGACAGATTCAGGGTCATGTTAACTTCTTTGGGCTCATTTATTCCATTTAAATTAATACAACAGGGGGTTATCCTAGGTCCTGTACTATTTTCTTTAATGACCTGGATAACAGCATGGAGTGTGCACTTATAAAATGTACAGATGACACCAAGCTGGGAGGGGCTGGGAGGACAGAATTAGAATTCAAACCAACCTTGACAAACTGGAAAACTGTCTGAATCAACAAAATGAAATTAAATAAAGACAAGTGCAAAATATGCAGTGTTATAGCCATTTCAGTCCCAGCATATTAGAAAGACAAAGTGGATTAGGTAATATCTTTTATTGGACCAACTTTTGTTGGTGAGAGAGACAAGCTTACACAAAACTCTTCTTCGGGTCTGGGAAAATTAGGCCTGGTCTACACTACAGTTAGGTCACCCTAACTCTGTAAGCGGCCACACTATAATGTTGCTACAACCAATGTAAGTCGCCCGCTACACTGACCTTATAACTTTACCTCTGCAAGAGGCATAGAGCGTAGGTCAACATAGTTAGGTCGACACAGAGTCAGTGTAGACACTGCATTGACTGTTCCGGCTGTCAGCCCCAGTGCTCCACAGTGCCCCACATGGTCAGTTAAATTGGTGGAAGAGCTCCTAGTGAGGATGAGCACCACCAACAGAAGTAGTGTGGACATGAAAAAACAATTTAATTACTGCAATGGCTGTACATCAACATAACTTAAGTCGACTTAATTTTGCAGTGTAGACTTGCCCTTAGAGTGTCACAGCTCAATAGACATTGTGACAGATTGCTATTGTGCCTTTAATGTTGTCTCTGAGAAACTGCCAGCTCTCCTGAACTCCTTTTTGTAGGCCGACTGAAACAGAGAAGTCATAGGTAAAGTTCCATCAGCTTAGAGTGAAGCTGGGACTTTCCTTCTTTCACATCATCACCAGCTAACAGAGATTCCATAGCCAGTGTGGTCAATGACACATGTGCCAACCCCTTTCATAGACTTGCACAGGTGTCTAATTGTAATTTAGCAAACAATTTTTCTGATTCACATGAAAGATAGTACCAAGAACACTCTCTTAGATGTGAAGCCCATGCATCTGGGCTTTGCTGGGCTAACATGAGTAAACAGTAGGTTTCCCTTTCTACTCCAGGCCTGTCTCCTGCCGTTCAAACTAAAATCTCAGCCTGTCCCTCTGACATATCCTCATGGATGTCTAGCCTCCGGTTCAAGCTCAGCATGGCTAAAAAATGAGGGGGAAACCTGGAGTTAAAAATGTTTACACTTGAAAACCAAAACACATTAGAAATATTCACCACTGAAACACATACATAGAATCCCCCAATACTATTTTTACAGTCACTTTTCAGAGCAAAGCCACACTAGTAGGGATGTTGGCAGGAGAGTGGGTTGACAAGGTTAAAGGTAAGATTGTGGTGCCTGGTCTGGGATTTATGATAGTTGTAGCAATGATAGGGTGGGTGAGAGTCCATGGAAGAGTACTGGATATGTCCTGGTAAGCAGCTTAGCTTTTCTTTTCCTTGTTTTGGGAGTTTGTGTCAAGTAGGTTGTGTTTAGCAAGCCAAACTGCTTCACAACAACATGTTTTTTGGTATACTACTATATAATAGAGTTTAACACATTTCCCATCTGTCATACATATTCATGAATTTGAGTGATGGTAGCAGTATTGACTCTTAAAACATCCCTCCTAGATTAACCCATACATACAAGGAGATATGGTTGCATATTCTATTTGTCATGTAACAGTCTGAGAGGGAACTTTGCCCTCCTGATTCATTTACAAGAAAATTATTTCCTTACTTTTGCTCCCATATCCAGAAGTTGTTGTGCAAATGTTTTTGAATAGTTCTCTGTTCTGTTGGATGACCATACTTCTACATATGCTGAAACACCTGGGGAACAAAAGCTGTGTATTAGCATGTGCTTTTGTCTATGTATATTGAAAAAAAACTTGCTCAAGTCTCTTTTAAGACCAGATTCTGCCACCCTTACTCGTACTGAGTAGAAACTTACTCTGCAAGAAGTGTCACTGTGTGTAAGCTTATCACCAGCAATTACATGTGTTTAATAAACTTAACACCATGCATAAGCAACAGAAGGCTTTTTTTTTTTTTTTTTTTTAAGACTGGTTTAGAAGGGCTGCTAGAATTTTAGTAAAACTGAAACTGACAAGTTTGGCAAATACATTGCCATGGTTGGCTAGTTCAGCATGGTGAGAGCATGAAAGTACAGCTAAATCTGGCCTTCCAAAGACCCAGATGCTTTTGTCTGACTTGCACCTCAGACGTGCCAAAAAGCCAATCACAAGGTTCAAATGAATATTAAATATGGGGCTTAAAACAGGACGGTCTCCAGCATTTATTTCCTGATCAACCTCTCTTTTTTTAAAATTTATGTTCTTAGGTATTTATACGGTCCCCCAGTAACATGGCATCTGAGTACCTCAGTGTCTTTTTTTTTTTAAATGTATTTATCCCCCTCACAGCATCCCTATAAGATAGGAAAATACTATTACATCAATTTAAGGAGTGGTAGATACGCTGGAGGGTAGGAATAGGATACAGAGGGACCTAGACAAATTAGAGGATTGGGCAAAAAGCAATCTGATGAGGTTCAACGAAGACAAGTGCAGAGTCCTGCATTTAGGACAGAAGAATCCCATAAACTGCTACAGACAAGGGACCGAGTGGCTAGGCAGCAGTACTGCAGAAAAGGACCTAGGGATTACAGTGGACGAAAAGCTGTATATGAGTCAACAGTGTGCCCTTGTTGCCAAGAAGGCTAACAGCATTATAGGCTGTATAAGTAGGAGCATTGCAAGCAGATCGAGGGACATGACCATTCCCCTCTATTTGGCATTGGTGAGGACTCATTTGGAGTACTGTGTCCAGTTTTGGGCCCCACACTACAAAAAGGATGTGGAAAAATTGAAAAGAGTCCAGCAGAGGGCAACAAACATGATTAGGAGGCTGGAGCACATGACTTATGAGGAGAGGCTGAGGGAACTGGGATTATTTAGTTGGCAGAAAAGAAGAATGAGGGGAGATTTGATAGCTGCATTCAACTACCTGAAAGGAGGTTCCAGAGAGGATGGATCTAGACCAGAGGTGGGCAAACAATTGGCCGCGGGACCCTCCTGCCTGGCCCCTGAGCTCCTGGCCCAGGAGGGTAGCCCCCGGCCCCTTCCCCACTGTTCTCCCTCCCCCACAGCATCAGCTCATTGTGCCACCAGTGCAATGCTCTGGGCGGCGGGGCTGAGAGCTCCTGGGGCAGTGCGCTCCTAGGGCAGCGCCGCTGCAGAGCCCGGCCTGACCCGGTGCTCTGTGCTGCGCAGTGACGTGGCTGGCTCCAGCCGATCAGCGTGGCTGTAGTGCTGCCAGCCACCAGTGCTCCAGGCAGCACGGTAAAGGGGTGTGGTGGACAGAGAGCAGGGGAGTTCGGGGGTGGTGGTCAGGGGGCGGGGGTGTGGAAGGCGTTGGGGCGGTCAGAGGGCTGGGAACAGGGGGGTTGAATGGGGGTAGAGGTTGCAGGGTGGCAGTCAGGAAGGAGGGGGGGTGGATGAGGAGCAGTCGGGGGCAGGGATTCCAGGGGCAGTCAGGGAACAGATAGAAGGGGCAGCTGAATGGGGCAGGGGTCCCAGGAGGGCAGTCAGGAATGAGAGGAGGGGTTGAATGAGGCAGCGGGGGGGCAGTTGGGCAGGGATTCCAGGGCTGGTCAGGGGACAGGGGCGGGGAGCCGTCAGGGGGCGGAGGCCGGGCAATGCCTGGCTGTTTGGGGAGGCATAGCCTCCCCTAACCGGCCTTCCATTGGAAACCCAATGCGGCCCTCAGGCCAAAAAGTTTGCCCGCCCCTGATCTAGACAGTTCTCAGTGGTAGCAGATGGTCTCAAGTTGCAGTGGCGGAGGTTTAAGTTGGATATTAGGAAAAACTTTTTCACTAGGAGGATGGTGAAGCACTGGAATGGGTTACCTAGGGAGGTGGTGGAATCTCCTTCCTTAGAAGTTTTTAAGGTCAGGCTTGACAGCCCTGGCTAGGATGATTTAGTTGGGGATTGGTCCTCCTTGAGCAGGGGGATGACCTCCTGAGGTCCCTTCCAACCCTGATAGTCTATGATTCTATTATATGTGGCATCCACTATGGGCCAGATGCTATCAGGGTTGGAAATTCAGGCTAATTGGCCCCTACCTGGCAAGTGAACGTTCTATTTTAGGGAAGTGACAACAAATCCTCTATACTTTTATTCCTTATGCTTCCAGGCGTACTTCAGCTTCTACTGTCATGGCACTATCTCTAAGCGTGTCTATACAAGCAAACTTAGCACGTGTATTTAGAAGTGGTGCAGCTGCTAGTATTGACAGGGTTTGGGAATTTTTACTACTATTTCATTAAGACTTATTCAGTAGTTTTCATGATATAGTGGTATAGAATGTTCTAGTGTTTTTATACTAGTGCTTATTGTTTTACCGCTGCTAACACTGTAGCTGCACCATTGCAGGCAGCTGCTGAAATAGAGATTTTATTTTTGCTCATGTAAATAAGGCCTAAGGGACTCTTACATGAAATGAGGTGTTCACAACACTGTAGCAGTTTCCCTTCCCCTACTTACACCAGGCTAAAAGTGCCTTCCAGTCACCACAAACACAGCTCAGAGAGCAGCTGCAGGAGTAACAACTCCCACCCTGACCCTACATTGGAAAAGGTATCAATTTTCCAGCAACAGTACAGTTGCACCAGTATTTGCAATGGTGTGTTAATGTAGCACAACTCAGGGATTTTCTCCACATCATGAAAACTGTACAGCAGGTTTTAGGGTGACCAGGTGTCCGGTTTATGACCGGAACACCCAGTCAAAAAGGGACCCTGGTGGCTCCGGTCAGCACCGCCAAACCGGCTGTTAAAAGTCCAGTTGGCAGAGCTAAGGCAGGCTAGTCCCTCCCTGTCCTGGCTCCGTGCTGCGCCCCAGAAGCGGCCAGCAGGTCTGGCTCCTAGGCCGGGGTGGGGTGGGGGGAGACACCCATGGGACTCCACACGCTGCCCCCGCCCCAAGCACTGGCTCAGCACTCTCATTGGTAGGAACCACGGCCAATGGGAACCACAGAGGCGGTGCCTGTAGGCGAGAGCAGCGTGCAGAGCCGCCTGATGCGCCACTGCCTAAGAGCCGGACCTGCTGGTTGCTTCCGGGGCGCAACCCCCTTCCCCAGCCCAGTGAAAGTGAGTGATGGGAGGGAGAGGGAATGGAGTGAGCAGGGGGCATGGCCTTGGGGAAGGGGCAGGGCTAGGGTGTTCAGTTTTGTGTGATTAGAAAATTAGCAACCCTAGCAGGTTTTCATAATCTGATGGTAAAAACACCCCCCATCAGATCTACACTACTGCTTAAGACACTCATCACAGCTACATTGCTGATAAGAGAATGGTTACAACATTTTCAAATGTAAACAAGGCCCAACTGTCGTGTTGGCCAGGACAAGAGGGTTTTAATACAAGTTTGCCAGGAAACTGGTGGGACGAAAGAATCGGTTCAAATGAGTGCCACAGAGGATGCGTCTTCACTAGGAGAAAAGATGTGTTCTTAAGTTACCTAACTCCAAGTAAACTCCTAGCAAAGACAAGGTAGATGAGGTCATATCTTTTAATGGACCAACTTCTGTTGATGAGAGAGACAAAAAAACTAAATAGCAAGCCCTGAAAATATGGACAGAAAATGTGGAATATAAAGGGAACCAATAACCTGGGGAATATAAAGGGAACCAGGAGAGCTATCCTCCTCTCCTCCAAGAGCTGCCAACTCCTTCCCACCCACCCCCGTCCAGTTGCCCTCCTTCCCTCCTGGAGCTGCTAAACCTCCCCCCTCCAGCTACTCTCCTCTCCTCCTGGAGCTGCTACCCCTCCACCCCCCTTCCAGCTACCCTCCTCCCCTCCTGGAGCTGCTACTCCGCACCCCCCTCCAGCTACCCTCCTCCCCTCCGGGAGCTGCTACTCCCCACACCCCTCCAGCTACCCTCCTCCCCTCCTGGAGCTGCTAACCCCCCCACCCCAGCTACCCTCCTCCCCTCCTGGAGCTGCTACTTCCCCCATCCCCCCCCCCGCTCCAGCTATCCTCCTCCCCTCCTGGAGCTGCTACTCCCCCCATCCCCCCCGCTCCAGCTACCCTCCTCCCCTCCTGGAGCTGCTACTCCCCCCATCCCCACTCCAGCTACTCTCCTCCCCTCCTAGAGCTGCTAACCCCCCCACCCCCCTCCAGCTACCCTCCCGGAGCTGCTACTCCCCCCACCCCCCTCCAGCTCCCCTCCTCCCCTCCCGGAGCTGCTACTCCCCCCCCCAGCTCCCCTCCTCCCCGAGCTGCTACTCCCCCCCCCCCAGATCCCCTCCTCCCCTCCCGGAGCTGCTACTCCCCCCCCCTCCAGTTCCCCTCCCCCCTCCCGGAGCTGCTACTCCCCCCCCCCGATCCCCTCCTCCCCTCCCGGAGCTGCTACTCCCCCCCCCTCCCAGATCCCCTCCTCCCCTCCCGGAGCTGCTACTCCCCCCCCTGCTCCCCTCCTCCCCTCCCGGTGCTGCTACTCACCCCCCCCCCAGCTCCCCTCCTCCCCTCCCGGAGCTGCTACTCACCTCCCCCCCCCCGCTCCCCTCCTCGTGGAGCAGCAGCTGCTAACCCCCCACCCGCCTCCGGAGCTGCCCCCACACGCTGGCGAACGGGCCCACGTGGCGGCTCGGTACCTTCCAGGATAGGCTCCATGTTGCCCGCTCGGGGCCGACCGCGCTCAGTGCTGCGCTACCACCGGATCAGCTCCGCCGTCTCCCGCCGCCGTTCAAACCGCTTCCGGCCCGGCCCGGCCCGGCGGACAGCGCCTGCGCAGTGCGCCCCCTCCCCCCCTTCCCTAGCCTAAGAGAGACTGGCGCCTGGGGCTGTGTCAAAAGGCCGGGGGGAGGGGGGGGGGAACAGGGTCAGTG
This sequence comes from Mauremys mutica, assembly GCF_020497125.1. Classification (NCBI taxonomy): domain Eukaryota; kingdom Metazoa; phylum Chordata; order Testudines; family Geoemydidae; genus Mauremys; species Mauremys mutica. The sequence continues at coordinate 45,910,000 of NC_059074.1, read as the reverse complement.
GCGGAAGTTTTCTGGCGGCCCAGTGCTGGGGGGGGGGTCGCTGTGAGGGGAGGCGGGGGAGCCCAGTGACGAGCTGGGGGTCGGTGCTGTGTTTGTTTCTGTGTCACCTGCCCTTGCACAGCCCCGCTCCCAGACCCTTCGCTCCGTGCAGCGTGGTGGGGAGACACCCGCACCGCGGCGTGCACAGGGTTGCGGCGGGGACACACGGGAGGTGACAGTGAGTCGGTCCGGTATGGTGCAAGAGCTGGTACACAGCCAACCCTACCAGCACCGGGGCAGTTACCCCAGGCCGGCAATTTAAAAGAGCCCTGGGCTTCAGGCAGCAACTGGACCCCCAGGCCCTTTAAATCGCTGCCAGAGCCCCGTGGCCGGAGCACTGGGGTAGCAGCGGCGGTTGGGATCAGGCAGCAAGTCAAAGGACTGGGGGCTCCTGGCCTCAGGCCCTTTAAATGGGCACCCAAGCCCTGGGGCTCCTGGTCACCGCCGCAACTACCGCTACCATGGGGATCGGCAGTGATGTAAAGGGCCTGGGGCTCCCATCAGATGCTACCGCAGCCAGAGCCCCAGGCCCTTTACATCTTGATTTAAAAGGCCCAGGGATTTAAAGGCCCCGCCTCTTCTGGTTGAGGCCCTGCCTCCTAGGACCACAGCCCTGCGTACTGGTCAGTCCTTTTAGTTACTTTCACCCCTGGGATGGACCGACAGGGACACACATGCACACTGAGTCCAGTGTTATGGTGGGACACACATGTATTCACAAACTTAATCATGCCATTTTTTGACATTTGACCTAGTGATATCTATTCCTCCATCCCACCAAAAATATCACTTTTTTTCCAATTGGTATTTTATTGTTATACGTGCTATTAATCACGATTAATGTTTTTGTGTTAATCGCGTGTTAACTGTAATTAATTGGCAACCCTAAAAAAAAACCAGAAAACCCTTCTGCAACTACGGGATTAATTTAAAACGAAAAAAGGCATTACTAGTAAATATAACAAATGCTTACTTTACCAAAAACTTTAGAAAATGTATTTACTCTGTCCAGTTTTCTGTCTCATGTGTAAAGGCTTCAGTGAAGGGACAAGACTGGTTTCACGGAGGCTTTAAGGGTTAACCAACCATAAACAGCTCAAAATCTTAAATCTTGTCACTTGAGACTACCAAACAGATGATTAAAGAAATCCCCTAAAATTACACATAAAAATCAAAATGCAGTATGTAAATTTTTTGCAAGCACTGCACTCTAGCATTGCTAGCTTTACTTCATTTCTAGTACATGAATTGCACATCCAGCAACAACTCCTTTAGGGGCATGGGCAAAATTAATTCTGCTTTTCCTAACTTTCTGAATACTTCGTTTTGTGTGTCTGTGGCACAGGTGGGGGAGGATGTGTATAACATTTATTGTTTTGTTTTTTAAAGAAAATTTAAAAACAAGAAATTCCAGCAGGATTTGGATCCAGAACTTTTAGATCCAAAGCATAGCCCTTTACTACTCAGGCTAAAGAACTAACAAGTGGCAAAACTGGATAGTTATCTTCTATGTGAAAAGTTACTAGAAGAGGCTGTTAAATGTTTTTGCCAATGGGTTACACGATTTTCTACACAACAGTGAAGAGTTGAGGATCAAGATTCTTGGTTCCTATTCCTGGCTCTGGGAGGGTGTGACACTCTGTACCCCAAAGCAACACCCTGGCACTCACATATTTACCATGGTGATACGATTATGCTATGTTTTGTACAAAGTATGCTTTGCAAAGTATCATTTTAAAAGTCTTAATCTGTTGAACATTAATATCCTGTTAATTTGTGTGTGCTATCATTGTGAAGTTATGAAGTTTTGCTATGTGTATGTTACTGGGATATGTTGTAAGGTTGGAAACACGTGTAACCCACACACCTGGGTGTGGTGTTCTGTCCCATCTAATGGCACCCAGACCACTTAGAGAGAGAGAGAAAATGAGGCTGCTTTATAGCCTTATCTAAGAGTCAGTTGGATTTTAGCTCATGCAGGAGAGGCTCAGCACTAAGATCTAGAGGTCCCAGGTTCAATCCCGCCTGACAACAACCGAGGTCTATCAGTATTACAAGCGGGAGCTCGTCCGGAATTTCAACTGGGAAGTCTCTGAAGCTTGGGATGTGCTTTCTAAGCTAGGGGAAGTATGTAACCCACACACCTTCTGTCCCATCTAGTAGCACCAAGACCACTTAGAGAGAGATAAAATGAGTCTGCTTTACAGTCTCAGCTAAGAGCCCATTGGCTTTTAGCCTAGAGACTCATGCACTAGGCTCCAGAGGTCCCTGGTTCAATCCCGTCCACCAGTGACTGGAGTCAGTCAGCATTACACACACACAACCAGCCTTTCAGTTACAACAATGAAGAAGCCAGACAGTGTTGATGGCTCATTAAGGGTAACCCCACTACCAAGGACTATCTCAGGATCTGTGTACAATGAAGACTTCTCAGAGGAAGCATGCAAACGATGGACATTGTTTGACTCACGGCACAGCAAAAGATCTTTCCAGCAAGCTGGAGGAACCTAAAAAAGGGGGAAGTGACATCATCGCTTGGCCTCACGCCCCCCACAACTCAACACCTGGAAGCACATCTGGAGAACAAAGACTGAACTGGAGATGTGGTCCCAGGCTGAAGGGAATTTTCAGCCTGTGTATGGAAGATCTGTGACCTTTTTGTATTGTCTATTTTACATGTATTTTACTTTTATTTCTTAGTAATCAATTTTGATCGGTATGCTTACTACTTATAAGCACTTAAAATCTATCTTTCTGTAGCTAATAAATGTGTTATATATTTTACCTAAAACAGTGTGTTGCTTAAAGTGCAAGGGGAATTACCTCAGGAACGAAGGTTGGGGCATGTCCTCTCACCATTGAGGGCCGGGTGGATTGGGTAATGTACTTACACTGATTAGACTTCTGATCAGGGCAAGACGGTAGAGCTCTGGGGTCCTAGGCTGGGGAGCTGGGGGAATTGGCTGGAGCCTCTCTATTGTTAGTTCATGAGGGCTAGGAGAAGCATTCGTGTAACTCAGCTGGGTGTGTCCCTGCCTGTGGATGGCTGTGTAAGTGCAGGGTCTGAAGAGTATTTCACCTTGTCACAACATCACAGTGTGAGAGGGAGCCCAGGTTGGTATGCCAGAGGGCTCAGCAGTACCCCAGTTTCCAGTTGCACCCCAGGGTGTGTTGTCTAGTGCAGTGGTTTTCCAGTTGCACCCCAGGGTGTGTTGTCTAGTGCAGTGGTTTTCAAAGTGCAGGTCAAGACCCAGTACTGGGTCACGGAATGTAAGGCACTGGGTTGTGGCGGCTCTGGTCAGCAACTCCAACTGGGCCGTTAAAAGTCCCATTGGTGGTGCTGCCTGGCTAAGGCAGGCTAGTGCCTACCTGTTTCAACACCGCACTGTGCCCCGGAAGCAGCCAGCAGCAGGTCCGGCTCCTAGGCAGGGGGGTCACAGGGCTCCATGCGCTGCCCCCACCCCAAGCACTGGCTCTGCACTTCCATTGGCCAGTTCCTGGCCAATGGGAGCTGCGGGGGGGAGGGCAGTGTGTATAGGCAAGAGCCATATGGAGCTGCTTGCACACCTCCGCCTAGGAGCCGGACCTGCTGCTGGCCGCTTCCAGGGCGCACCATGGTCCACAGTGCCTGGAGAGACAGGAATCCTGCCTTAGCACCCCCGCTGTTCCGTTGACTGGGAGCTGCCCAAGGTAAATCTGCAGTCCAACCCTGTGCCCCAATCTCCTGCCCCAGCCCTGAGCACCCTCCAAAGCTGAAGTCCCTTCATGCACCCCAAACCCCTCATCTCTGGCCCCACTCCAGAGCCCTGACCCCATCCCGCATCCCAACCCCCTGCCCCAGCCCAGAGCCCCCTCCCACACCCTGAACCCCTCATTCCCGGACCTACCTTGCAGCCCTCTCCCTCTGCCCCTGCCCTGAGCCCCTCCCATACCCCAAATCCCCAGCTCCGTTGGAGCACGGGCATCAACAATTTTCTTCAAGTATCAGAGGGGTAGCCGTGTTAGTCTGGATCTGTAAAAGCAGCAAAGAGTCCTGTGGCATCTTATAGACTAACAGACGTATTGGAGCATGAGCCTATCTCAGGGACTCTCTTTCTGCCCTGCCACCCCCACTAACATGATACAGTTCTGCAGCGATCTGGAAGCCTACTTTTGCCATCTCCGACTCAAAGACTACTTTCAGGATAACACTGAACAGCGCACTGATACACAGTTACCCTCCCACCAACAGCACAAGAAGAAGAACTCCACATGGACTCCTCCTGAGGGTCGAAATGACAGTCTGGACCGATACATAGAATGCTTCCGCTGACGTGCACAGGCAGAAATTATGGAAAAAAAACATCGCTTGCCTCATAACCGAAGTCATGCAGAACGCAATGCCATCCACAGCCTCAGAAACCACCCTGACATTATAATCAAAGAGGCTGATAAAGGATGTGCTGTTGTCATCATGAACAGGTCTGACTACCAAAAGGAGGCCGCCAGACAACTCTCCAATACCAAATTCTACAGGCCACTTTCCTCAGATCCCACTGAGGAATACACTAAGAAACTGCACCATGTACTCAGGACACTCCCTACACTAACGCTGGAACAAATCAACATACCCTTAGAGCCCCGACCGGGGCTATTCTATCTACTACCCAAGATCCACAAACCCGGAAATCCTGGAACTCCCATCATCTCGGGCACTGGCATTCTCACTGAAGGACTGTCTGGATATGTGGACTTTCTACTGAGATCCTATGCCACCAGCACTCCCAGCTATCTCTGTGACACCACTGATTTCCTGAGAAAACTACAATGCATTGGTGACCTTCCAGAAAACACCATCCTAGCCACCATGGATGTAGAGGCTCTCTACACAAACATCCCACGCACATATGGAATACAAGCTGTCAGGAACAGTATCCCTGATGATGACACAGCACAACTGGTTGCTGAACTCTGTGTCTTTATCCTCACACACAATTATTTCAAATTTCATGAAATATATACCTCCAGATCAGTGACACCGCTATGGGCACCCACATGGCCCCACAATATGCCAACATTTTTATGGCTGACCTGGAACAACGCTTCCTCAGCTCCCGTCCACTCACGCCCCTTCTCTACCTACGCTACATTGATGACATCTTCATCATCTGGACCCATGGGAAGGAGACTCTGGAAAAATTCCACCATGATTTCAACAGCTTCCACCCCACCATCAACCTCAGCCTGGACCAATCTACATGGGAGGTCCACTTCCTAGACACCACGGTGCAAATAAGTGATGGTCATGTTAACACCACCCTATACCGAAAACCTACCGACCACTATGCCTACCTTCATGCCTCCAGCTTCCATCCCGGGTACACCACACGATCCATTGTCTACAGCCAAGCACTGAGGTACAACCGCATCTGCTCCAACCCCTCAGACAGAGACCAACACCTACAAAAACTTCACCAAGCATTCTCAAAACTACAATACCCTCATGAGGAAATAAGGAAACAGATCAACAGAGCCAGACGTGTATCCAGAAGCCTCCTACTGCAAGACAAACCCAAGAAAGAAACCAACAGAACTCCACTGGCCATCACATACAGTCCCCAGCTAAAACCCCTCCAACGCATCATCACGGATCTACAACCCATCCTGGACAATGATCCCTTGCTTTCACAGGCCTTGGGTGGCAGGCCAGTCCTCGCCCACGGACAACCTGCCAACCTGAAGCATATTCTCACCAGTAACTGCACACTGCACCATAGTAACTCTAACTTAGGAACCTATCCATGCAACAAACCTCGATGCCAACTCTGCCCACATATCTACACCAGCGACACCATCACAGGATCTAACCAGATCAGCCACACCATCACCGGTTCATTCACCTGCACGTCCACCAATGTAATATACATCGTCAGATGCCAGCAATGACCCTCTGCTATGAACATCAGCCAAACTGGACAGTCCCTACTGTTGTGTATTTGGTTGTCATGGGTTTTGTTACTATGGCAACTGAGTTAGACTATTAAGGGATAGCTCAGCCGGTTTCAACCGGCTGAGTGAGCTCTCTGTTTCTGTAAATAAAATGGAGGTTTTGGTTAGCTGTCTGCTCTCTGGCCTCAAGTGATTGCTTCCTACACCGGCTGCCCCAAGGATATAACACCTATGGAAAAGGATAAATGGACACAAATCAAATATTGGGAATGGCAACATACAAAAACCTGTAGGAGAACACTTCAATCTCCCTGGACACACAATAGCAGATTTAAAGCCATCCTGCAGCAAAAAAACTTCAGGACCAGACTTCAAAGAGAAATTGCTGAGCTTCAGTTCATCTGCAAATTTGACACCATCAGCTCAGGATTAAACAAAGACTGTGAATGGCTAGCCAACTACAAAAGCAGTTTCTCCTCCCTTGGTTTTCACACCTCAACTGCTAGAAGAGGGCCTCATCCTCCCTGATTGAACTAACCTCGTTATCTCTAGCCTGATTCTTGCTTGCATATATATATATACCCGCCCCTGGAAATTTCCACTACATGCATCCGACGAAGTGGGTATTCACCCACGAAAGCTCATGCTCTAATATGTCTATTAGTCTATAAGATGCCACAGGACTCTCTTCAATTTTCTTCAACTGGGTCAAAAGAAAAAATGTTTGAAAACTACTGGTCTAGTGGGTAAAGCTGTGATTACAAACAGCATAGCCAAGCACATAGATTTGGAAAATTCATTCAGAAAAGCAATGTGGCTAAAGGATAAGGTTTAGGAAAATTTCATCTTGAATACTTGAAGTTTGGCAACAATAGTTGTCTGAGGAAATAGCGCTAAGGATCTTTACTAGGAAAACACAGGTTTCTACTGCCTGAGTTAAGGGAAAACTTCTTTAGCGGTAAGATTGCAGCAGGATCAGTCCCACCACTGATTCATAGGCCCTGATTCTCCACTGCATCCCAGCTCCACTCAGACAGTGGAAAGGGATGCTGCAGGGCACTGGTTGCGTTTGCCTCATTCAGACCATCCAACTTCAGTGCAATTTAAGGCTACACAAGGGCAGTCCTAATTTATGCCATTGGTGTGCCATTCTGACATGACCTTCACATGCTCTATCTCACCTATATCCTGCTCCCAACATGATCCCTCCTTCCTGTTATGCCGGGTGGGGCGTGGGGGGGTGTGTGTAGGAGGCATCAGAACCACTCTGCACAATTTATGCCAGCAGCGAGTAGTTGGCACACCAGGGGTTATTCTCTGCTGGCTGTACCAGCTGCTTTGAGGCAACATTACACAGTGCACAGTGGCTTTAGCAGACCAGAGAACCCAGCTCATTGTCCTAACCTTAGTTCTATTAAACCCAAATGTAATGTGAGAGGATGTCATTAGCCTGCCACCTTCCATACCAAATAGCAGTCTGACACCAGCACTATCAGTAGTTTACAGTACACTGCACCTCTAAAAAGAAGATGTAGGAGTCCCGCCTCAGGCATTCTGCGTGCCTTGTTTCTCCACAGACAAAATCCCTCCCTGGAGTGCCAATAGTATGTTGATCCCTTTCCCCTGGATCTGTCCTTACGTGACTGTTGGTTAAAACCCCACAATATAGCTCCGCACTTCTATTTTGCAAAAGAGTAAAAATCTCACTTTTACAAAGCAATAAAACCTAAACAGACATAGGGCATTTCTTACCTATTAGCTCTTCCCCTCTCTTCTATTTTGTAAGATGTTAAAACAAAGAAACTTAGAGTTGTTTTTAAGATAATCCAAGTATTTTAGCAAGCGTCAAAAGGAGAGTGTTATATAAACCTGTCAAATGGATGTGTATATATTATTCTCAGAAACCTTTACTGATAGCCTCACTCTTTATTTGTGTTTACAGTCTGGGAGGATAATGTAATAAAATCTCATTCTGTGGGAAGTTAGTGATAGCAAGGTAATGGAAGTATCATTTGATTCTATCATTAAAGAAAATATAATATCTTGGAGTCTTGCAGAATTTTTAAATGTTTTCAGCAAGGTGAGAGCTTTGTTTTCCAATTTTCTAGTGCAGATGATCAGTCAAGGAAGTGATATGTACTAAGTATAAAACTTTCTTCAGGCTGTGGAAAAAGAAAAATCAATGCAAAAATATTTGTTCTTCAGCTGAAGCAGGGACTCCAATTTCATTTTCTCTTTCTATCCTATAATTTAAAAAATGACCCCTTTTGGACCAGCAGTTAATCTGCTGACACAGCACCAGGTTCACTTTTAGAATGCTGGTAATGGGAGAGAGTCCTACCCTGTGGATTTTTTAGTCATACTGTTAAAACACATCTCTTTGGCATAACATTCCCCCAAAGAGCCAGAATAGAGGAAAACATAGGGCCATGCTTAAAAATAACAGCCCATCATAGAACTGAGAACAGGACTCAACACCTTGCTAATAAAAAGGAGACCGAATTGCCCATGGAGTGGTGTAGTGTGGCCAGGGGCGGCTCTACCTTTTTGGCCGCCCCAAGCAGTCATGCGCGGGAGGCGCCCCGGAGCCGCGGGAGCAGTGGACCTCCCGCGGGCATGACTGCAGAGGGTCCGCTGGTCGCGCGGCTCGGCTGGACCTCCTGCAGCTGCGGACGGTTCGCAGGTCCAGCGGCTCCGCTTGAGCTGCCACAGGCATGCCTGCGGGAGGTCCAGCGGAGCCGCGGGACCAGCGAACCGTCCGCAGTCATGCCTGCGGCAGGTCCGGTCGTCCCGGGGGTCCGGTGGACCTCCCGCAGGCATGACTGCGGCAGGTCCGCCGGCCCAGCCTGCCGCCCCCCCGGGAAAGGGCCGCCCCACGCGCGTGCTTGCCGCGCTGGGGTCTGGAGCCGGCCCTGAGTGTGGCGCAGTGAACTTAACTAACTGCCCTCCAGATAGCTCAGGCTGGCTGCAATTTTGGACAGCAGCTGTAAAGAGACTGTAAAGCCAGTTTAACTGACCTCTGTGCAATACCGGTGTGAGTGTGTGTGTGGTTCCCCCAGCAGTATAGAGCTGAAATAGTGGCTTTATCCCACTCCCTGTTCAGTCTTTTGTGGAGGGACATGCTAGAGGCAAGCTCAAGGCAAGAAGCAGAGTATCAAGAGAGGGAGGCGTGTGGTCAGTGCTTCATGCTCCTGCTAGTCTTGGTTGCCAGAGCAGGCTCCAAGAGGCAATTTAAAGCCATTATAACTTAGAGCAATCCCTGAGGTGCACTAACTTACATGGGGGACCAGGCCCCCAATTCATGGGTTGCAAAAAGATGGTTTAAAATACACCTTTCCCCGCGCCCCCAAGCAGAACCTTCTGAGAGGCACAGCTCCAAACTGGGACCACTGCCTTTTGAAGCTTTGTGCGGCACTCATATGCCACAGCAACAGACTTTCTGTAAATGCATATAATAGATTGGATTAGGTGTTCTAGTACTTTAGGGAATATCTTCTTTATGCTGTACATTTTGGAAGTGAATAGCCTATGAAATGAACACAATATTACTTCCTCTTTCATCAGCCTTATCCATTTCTCCCCCTCCTCCATGAATACATCTAAACAGCATACAGCATAATATGGCTGCAAAATGTTTTTGCATTTCCTTAGCTCTTGTTTAGTTAGTTACATCCGTTATCAAGGTAAGTGGATAGAACAGATGTGACAGAACTAAGTATAGCTCTCAGTGCTGTAACATGTGCAAGCAGATTATAGACTAGCAGCAAACATTATTCCTCCCGTAGAAATGACAAATGTTAGGTAAACATGTATTTACTGTCAGCAAGAACAAACACATTTTGTTCGTTTTAAAGTGGTTTATAATATACTCTTAGTTGTCAGGGGCCAAATTTACCCTTGGTGTGAATTCTTTGAAGTCAATATTGAATTTGGTCCATCTAGTATCAGATAATATGCGAAAGGATGAGCAGAACTGGATTACAAAGAAGGAATATAGATGGCGGCTGTGAGATTTGGTGATCCGAAACATTAACCCATTTCCTTTGCACCTTTTGAGACTTGGACTCAAATTTGTCTGTCAGTAGGTCACAACTGAAATAAATTTGGTCCACTTGAATGTCCATTTCCTATGCTTAGGAAGGAAAAATCAAATGCACAAGTACAAAATGGGGAATAACTGGCTAGGCAATAGTACTGCAGAAAAGGATCTGTTAAAGGCTGTAGAGGACGGGGATCAATTGTTCTCCATGTCCACTGAAGGTAGGGCAAGTAGTAATAGGTTTAATCTGCAGCAATGGAGATTTAGGTTAGATATTAGTGTTAGGCCTGAATAAAGATGTAGCACAAAACCAGTTGTGCCAACCTGACTAAAGTCAAGCATCTAGAGGTTTCTGGGTAATCTCAGAGTGGAAAATACTGAGAAACAGCATTGTCTCACAAAGCCCTGGGAAAACAGTGAGATCAGTGAAGGGGCTGGGACCAGCTGTGTTATATTGAGAAACAAACTGTCTGAGGAACTGATAAGACATACAAGCATCTCACAGTTCTGACTTACTCCTTGGTTTAGTGTTCGGTGTGTTTTAACTCCCTCGCATTCCTAACCTTTGGCGCTTGTTGAGATATTAACAATTCAATATTGTAGAGACTAGGCATGCGTATATATTAAAAGGTGTCTAATTTCTAGTTGTTAGACAAAGGGGGTGGATTGTTCTAGTGAATGATCTATGACGTAATAAAACTGTCTATATAAGCTAATACTAAGCTGTAAAGAGCTGGCTGGTTCTCTTCGGATACGAGCTGTTCTTTTACTGACACGTGCACTTGTCAATAAAGAACTTTTGATCGGACCTTGCTGGTGTTGCCTGTCTCTCTGCGGTCAGACAATGAACTTCCGGCTGTTGGGGTTCGAGTCCCCGACATCTTTGGCGACTCCGCCGGGACTTTGTCTGACTCTCCGGTGGGGGATCAGACTCTGAGGCAACGCAGCGCGCATCCTCTGATTTAGAGGAGCCTTGCCTGGTAATCTGATCTCTGCGTCGGCGATAAGGCGAGTTCTGTGAACCAGCTGAAGCTCGTAGAAATCCAGCAACATCCACCTACCCGTTGAGTAGGGTTAAGGTTGCCTGGGTTAGAGTCCCAGTGCAGATTGTCGGGGTTCGAGTCCCTGACAACTTAGGTCTGGGTTAGAGTCCCAGTCCAGGTCTGGGTTAGAGTCCCAGTCCAGGTTTGCACAGGATCCAAGTAGTCTGGGTTAGAGTCCCAGCCTGGGTTTGAGTCCCAGTCCAGGTGTTCGAGTCCCCTGGAGAGGTAAGTGAGCGCTCGACGCGGGAGGTGGGGGTTAGAGTCCCTTTACCTCGACGCGGGGAAGAGGGGTTAGAGTCCCCTTACAAAATGGGACAAGTTGGCAGTAAGTGCCTGGGGGACGCCCCATTGTCTCTAATACTTAAAGATTGAAAGAAGATTTCTGGAACCGGGTAGCTTTTGGAGCTGTATGTTTAAAGCTGTATGGAGAGCTCTTGTAAAAATCCCCCAGCATATGCCCCAGAGCCACACTGGGAGGAAGACTGTCCGTGGGGACGTCTGTCTCTCTTGGGCTCACGCCATCTGAATTTTATTGACTGTGCAGCAAGATAAGATGCATCCTGGTAATAGGAAATGATGGCCTTGGTGTGTGTGTGTGTGTGTGTGTGGAAAATGGGGAAGGGACAGTCTAAATATTCCACCTCACCCCCTAAGGGTACCCCAGCATGTTACATGTACGTACATTACGGTCCTAAAACCTGCAGGTATTTAGAGAATTGGAATCTTTACACGCGTGAAAATCTATCTAAACAATGCCCATTAGAAGGTACCTTCAATCTAGATAAGATCATATATCTCAAAGAAGCTTTTAATTACCAAAGAAAAGCCTCTGACACAGTGTGAGCAATTTGTCTAGGAACGGGTTAATTTGAAATTCAGCTTGACTTGGTGAAACTGGAGAAGCCACAGGCTGGAATCTGAACTGGAATCTCTGAAAGAGACACTGCAGGAGATTCCAGGGTGTAAAGAACAGCTCTCCCAAGAGCGGAAGCATGTTGGAAATTCTGGACAAGCTGTATACAGGATAATCTCCCGTCTGCCTATTCCCCTTCTCTGAATGTTATACAGACGTGGCCAGTTTGGACATGTGTGAGTATTAAAGTGGCTTAAGGGTTGAAGTATTCATGTTCTTCCTGAGTAATGTGGGAGCGTTCCCAACACTCTTCATTGTTGTTTTATTATTTTTAATTAAGCTTTAAAATTTGATTATATGGTGTGTTCCCCCAACGTCCTGCAGTAGATAAATTGGTAACAAATTTGTCACAGTTTGGTGAGCAATTAAGAATAGGGGAGCCCTATAGAATTTACACCATCTATCTGTTTTACCTTTGTTATTTTGTGTTTCTTTTGTTTGGTACTGTTGGTGTTATATGTTGAGGATTGCATGATTAAAGGTGAGCCTACTCTCAGCTGCAGTAAGTCTCAGAACTGGAGAGGGGTTTAGCATTTTTCTCTCCACCCTGGTTGACCGGAAGGGTGGCAGGTGGATCTGACCCCAGTCGTAGCAGGACTGGGCAATAGAGTAGTTGGAGAAAAGGGACGTGATGTGTACTTGATAACTAGAATTGAGCAATTAAGAGCATAGATCATGAACCAGGCGGCAACTCAAACCTGCGCCAGGGCAAGTTGCAGGCCTTGAGACAGGATTTCCAGTTAGAAAAGGAAGCCCTGGCTAAGCAAGTACCAGTCCTTCAGGGACTTGTTAAAATTTAACCATTTGTGCTCAGCATATGTCGTAACAGCAGTGTGTTTGCTACAAGAGGAAATTGAATAGTTCAACGCCCGTTGGACATGTGTTTTGCCCAGGTGCCAAGCCTCACAGGGGAGGACTCGAGTAGTTTTGTGAGTAGAAATGTTTTAGGGAAAGGACCAGAAGGGTGGGGGCTACTTAAAAAGCCCACCCTCCTAGCTAACTGGTAGTGGAATACGTTGGTACCCATGGAAAGCACAGTTCAGCAAGAAAGGCAGGATCGGGCCCAGGCGGACAGGTAACAGACGGAGAGATTGGGAAGCAGGTTGAAAACTTTTTGGGTGTAGTGAAAGAACAGAGTAAGTAAGTATACGCATAGGGGTTCAAATACTCAGAAGAATATTTGGAATGGTGATCTGAGTTGGTAAGTGGCTGTTGAACGGACAGGCAAGTGATTTAAGGCACAGTGAAAAGTTAACTCTATAGTTGCTGGAGGGAACAGCAGTTGAACTTTGTAAACGTACTAAAGTAAAAAGTTCTTGGTGTCTTTGAAATGTTTGTAAATAAATTCAGGCAAAGAAATTATTAGATTGCAATCATTTGGCTATGAACAATTTTGTTAAATTAGCTGAAGAATGTATACCGTGCTATGTAATTAAAATTGTATTAGGCTCTAAGAGCACTGTGAGTGATGATGTTTTCTTTCAGTGTTTACAAGCAGGAGTTACAAGTAAAAAGTGAGCCAGCAAGCATCTGTATTAATGCAAATTATCTAACTAATAAGATAGGAGCCATTAAAACAGGGGCTGCCTATGAAACACATACAAGACAATATGGGGTAATTCCCTTGTTTTGCCTAAAATCAACAAGAGTATTTGTATATTTTTAGTAATGATTGACTGCCCAGAAGGGGTAGACTTCTGTTTTTGTCTTTCAGATAATCAGAGAAAACTGATGCCGGCTAAACAGCATTCAACGTACCATGATTTGCTGGCACAGTAAAAATTGTGTTTTGTGTTCTATGTTCTGTCTTGTGGTGTTTGTCTTGTGGCCAGAATTGATGTGTTTAATACTTTTATGGGATGGTCTGATTTGAAATCGAGCAGCAGTGTTGGATTGAAATGCACATATTTGTTTTGTTCAACTTAGAATACAAAGTGTTTGGATACATCAGCAAAATGTGATATACTAAAGTCTTATACATTTTCTTAAGTAAGAAAAAGAAACTACATTGGCCAAAACTTTTAATTGACAATTGTTATTGAAATTTGCATACTAACAGTCTTTGAAAGCAAGGACATGGAAAGTTAACCCATTCCCCATATTGTACATGGGATCCTTCTGGCTACCTCAGACTTCTAGCCAGAGGGCTGGGGATGGTGGAAAGCTATTGGACTACAGTTTGTATTAAATGAACTCATCGAAGTGGGTGTGCTTGTCTTGGTTTGTTGTTCTCAAGCTCTGTAATAACATTATTTTAGTAAAATGGTATATGTGGCATATATTAGATAAGACTAATGTACTGTATAACAGCAATGTGTATGTATTCATTGTTAACACGAGGTGTATAAGTAAAACGTGAAAGTTTTTTTGTAGGTTAAAAAAAAAAAAAAAAAAAAGCCGAGAAGGGAAGCGAAAAACAAAAAAAAAACCAAGTTGACTGAAAGCTAAGACTTGGCTAACCCCCAAAAGGAACAAGGGGGGACTTAAATTTGCCCATGCAGCTATAAAATTTGTAAAATCTGCAAAGACACTAATGCAATGTGTTAGGTTTCTTTTCTCACAGGTAAAGAAGAAACAACCCAAAGATCCTAGCAGCCCTCCCACTCCTTGGAACCAGCAGACTGGGTCTACATAAAGATCCATCAACGAAAGACTGCCTTGGCTCCATGCTGGAAAGGCCCGTATTGAGTCCTGCTGACTACCAACACCGCTGTGAAGTGCCAAAGACTGACTGCCTGGACCCAGGATTCTCACTGCAAAAAGACCCCTCCACCTCAGAAGAATTCTCCTACTGATGATTAGCCCATTCTTTTTTCTAGTTCTATTGTGCTTCTGAACAGCAGGGAAAAAGGACAAGGTGATGTGCTGGTTGAACCTCTCCCTTGTCCACGGACAAATCTATTGTGCCTTTGAATTTTTCTAAAAGAAGCAAAACCATTACAGGGTGATGTACTCATAATCTCTTCCCTGTAGAATGCTAAACTACATCTGTTTTGGGAAAGAAGAAAAAACACTCACTCCACTGACATTGCCAAAGTCCAGGAATTCCTGACTAAAAAGAACATTAAGAACTGACCCTGGTGAAGAAACAAACAATTACACACTGGCAGGAAGACATTTGTGGGACTTATATTTGGAACTGTGGTATTAATTGGATTTTGGGGTTTATTCTACAGGCTGCGCCCTGTGTTTTGGATAAATCCTTCAGCATGTATTGCCCTCCCTCATTGCATTTTAAATAACATTGTCCTTATCCAGTTTTCAGATCGCTTTTACATACCCAGATTGCTCACAAGGGGCTGCCATTAGATTAGTATAACAGAGAGCCTGGGCTATTTCCTCTGAAAAAAAGAGGGACCTAAAAGCCAAGAAAATGATAAGAAATTGGGCCAACTAGAAAAGGCCACTAGACTTACTTTTGAAGCTCAGCTATCTTAAGTACAGGCTGGAGTTGGTGAGTTACATGTCATTTCCACCCTTAGTTCTGTGACCCAGATGTTACTGACAGAGATGGTACTGAATATCACTGAGGCTGGGAAGGCATTGCAGTGGGATCTACTATGTTTAAATTGATCCTGAGCACTGGACTAGGCCCACTGCCCTTACAGACGCCTCAGGAGCACCATCTGATCTGTGGTCATGAAGACATACTTGGACACTTTCTGGATGAAAGTGTGGATATTCATAGTGCTCCTTCCAAGCATTTGGACCGGTTAGGGTGGGTGTGGGCTCCCACATACCAGATCCTGCCGGGTCCATGGGGAGGAGGCGTGTGGGACTGAATTATTTACCGAGACATCTGGGACATTAGACCACTTGGTATACCTAACTGATTTATAGTCGGTGCCCCAGACCAATGAACTGTTACCCCTCACGGCGATTTAAAGCTTCGTCTGCAACTGAGGAAACCGTAACCCGGTTGTGCCCTGCCAAGCAGTAATTTGTTGTCCCAAGAGTCCCGTTGGTCCTCTAGGGACAAAGGGGGGATTGTTAGGCCTGAATAAAGATGTAGCACAAAACCAGTTGTGCCAACCTGACTAAAGTCAAGCATCTAGAGGTTTCTGGGTAATCTCAGAGTGGAAAATACTGAGAAACAGCATTGTCTCACAAAGCCCTGGGAAAACAGTGAGATCAGTGAAGGGGCTGGGACCAGCTGTGTTATATTGAGAAACAAACTGTCTGAGGAACTGATAAGACATACAAGCATCTCACAGTTCTGACTTACTCCTTGGTTTAGTGTTCGGTGTGTTTTAACTCCCTCGCATTCCTAACCTTTGGCGCTTGTTGAGATATTAACAATTCAATATTGTAGAGACTAGGCATGCGTATATATTAAAAGGTGTCTAATTTCTAGTTGTTAGACAAAGGGGGTGGATTGTTCTAGTGAATGATCTATGACGTAATAAAACTGTCTATATAAGCTAATACTAAGCTGTAAAGAGCTGGCTGGTTCTCTTCGGATACGAGCTGTTCTTTTACTGACACGTGCACTTGTCAATAAAGAACTTTTGATCGGACCTTGCTGGTGTTGCCTGTCTCTCTGCGGTCAGACAACGAACTTCGCTGTTGGGGTTCGAGTCCCCGACATTAGGAAAAACTTTCTATCATCCCCACTCCTTTATAAGTACTAAAATGTCCCATAAAAAATGGAAAAACTAAGGGAGATAAAAATAAAAAATTATTTGAGGTAGAAATGTAGATGTCACCCACTGCTGCATTCTTTCAAAGAGTATAATACTGTATAGCACAAAGCCAGATACAATGCAAGCAAAAAAGCTAACTTGTTCTTGCTATTTCATTTGAATCTACCACACACATGCCACCTCACTTTCACTAAAGAGATCTCTATCAGACAAGTGAAAGAACTATTTTCCCTGAATTAGAATATTTCTTAGTGGAAACTCACAATGCTAGATTATCTTTCTTTGGTTGCCTCACCATAAGTAATTGAGCATCAACACATTTCAGAGCCTGACTGCTTATTACTATAGCTGAAATTTTCAAATTGTTTGCCTTGATGAAAATCCAAGGCCTAAGACTCTGATCCTAAAAAGGCCTGGTCTACACTTAAAATTTAGGTCCATACAGTAACTCCTCAATTAACGTCATCCCGATTAATGTTGTTTCGTGGTTAGGTTGCTGATCAATTAGAGAACATGCTCATTTAATGTTGCGCAGTTCTCCCTTAAAACGTTGTTTTGCAGCCGCCTGCTTTGTCCACTGTTGAAGGAAGAGCAGCCTGTTGGAGCTAGCTGGTGGGAGCTTGGAGCCAGGGTGGGCCAGCAGCCCCTATCAGCTCCCCTAAGTTCCCTGTGCCGCAGCCGCCCAGCAGGCTATCAATTGCTGGCAGTTCAGGTGTCCCTCCCCTCACTGCCATGTGCTACTCCTGCCCTCTGCCTTGGAGGTGCTCCCGAGAGCGTTCTGCCTGCTGTACAGCAGGCGGGAGGGGAGAGAGGTGCTGATGTCAGGGTGTCTCTCTCCCACTGCTCCTGCCCCCCATCTCCACAGAGCTGGGCGGGGGACACGAGACAGGGCTCAGGACAGAGGGAGTTTGCTGGTAGCAGCTGCGGTCTCCACTTGCTGATCTACTTAAAAAGGCAATGTACTTAGAGTAGGGTCAGTGTACTTAAAGGGGCAATGCATCTCTCTCTCTCTCTCTCTCTCACACACACACACACGGTGTCTGTCTGACTCTCTCTCACACACACATACACGGTGTGTGTCTCTGTCTCTCTTTCTCTGTCACACACACACACACGGTCTCTCTCTCTCTCTCTCTCTCTCACACACATACACATACACACACACACATACACAGTGTGTGTGTCTGTCTGTCTGTCTCTCTCTCTTTCTCACACAGACACACACACACATACACAGTGTGTGTCTCTGTCTGTCTGTCTGTCTCTCTCTCTCACACACACACACACACACACACACACACACACACACACACACACATACAAATGGTGTGTGTCTCTGTCTCTCTCACACACCCACACCCACACAGTGTGTGTCTTTGTCTCACATACACATGCACTCCCCAGCACTTTGGAAAGTGGAGGGAGTGGTGCGCGCCACTGTGATAGCATGGGTTCATCATCACATTCAGTTTCTGCAGGGAATATTTACAGCCACTGCCATGTGTCTATTGTGTCTCCTCCCTCCATTTGTGCTGCCTTGTAGAGTATGAGGCTACATCTATGATTCTATGATTAACAACATAGAATGTGTTAACCCTTGAGGGCTCAGCCGAGTGCTAGTTCATCATTTAGCAGCAAGGCATTCCCTGGGAAATAACCGACCCTCTTCCACCCTCTGACTCCACCATCTCAACCAAGCTTCACAATCATCATTGCTGTGTACAGTATTAAATTGTTTGTTTAAAACATATACCGTGTAGATATATATATATAATTTCTTTTGTCTGGTGAAACAAATTTCCCTGGAATTTAAACCTCCCCCCCCCCGCCATTTACATGAATTCTTACGGGAAAACTGGATTCACTTAACATTTCGCTTAAAATAGCATTTTTCAGGAACATAACTACAATGTTAAGCGAAGACTTACTGTATAGCTATGATACTCAGGAATATGAAAAATCCACACCCCTGAGTGCCATAGCTATGCCAGCCTAACCCCAGTGGATGTGCAACTAGTTCGACAGAAGAATGCGTCTATCGATCTAGCTACTGTTGCTTGGAGATGGTGTTCCTACTGCGACAGAAAAGCCCCTTCCATTGCTATAGGCTGCATCTATGCTATGTGGTTATGCTGGCATAGCCACGGCACCATAGTCCCTGCAGAATAGACATAGCCACAGCCATGAAGACTTACACATGTGCTTAATTCTGTGCACTATGAGTAGCTCCATTGACTTCAGTGGAATTACAGTGCATAAAGTTAAACACAAAAAAAAACAAGGAGTCCAGTGGCACCTTAAAGAGTAACGAATTTATTTGGGCATAAGCTCTCGTGGGTAAAAAACCTCACTTCTTCAGATGCATGGAGTGAAAGTTACAGATGCAGGCATTATATAATGACACATGAAGAGAAGGGAGTTACTTCACAAGTGGAGAACCAGTGTTGACAGGGCCAATTCAATCAGGGTGGATGTAGTCCACTCCCAATAATAGATGAGGAGGTGTCAATTCCAGGAGAGGCAAAGCTGCTTCTGTAATGAGCCAGCCACTCCCAGTTCCTATTCAAGCCCAAATTAATGGTGTTAAATTTGCAAATGAATTTTAGTTCTGCTGTTTCTCTTTGAAGTCCGTTTCTGAAGTTTTTTGTTCAAGAATAGTGCCTTTTAAATCTGTTATAGAATGTCCAGGGAAATTGAAGTGTTCACCTACTTTTGTATGTTAAACACAGGCCTTTGAATTTTTCAAAACTGACTAATGATTTTGTGTGCCTTAATTTTCAGAGAGTGTTGAGCACTTTCCCTCTGAAAAGCAGGTGCTTTTGATATGTCTCCAAATGGGCACCTGAAATGAGTAGCCATTTTGAAAAACTGGCCCTAAATGAAGTAATTGTAATTGCATTGGAAGGATGGACAAAGTCTTTTAAACTTCTATATAGGACATGCAGGCAGCAACAAAATTGTATCAAACAACAGGCAAGTGAATAAATTACTATGAAAATGCTGCATTGCTCTATTTGGTAGAACAACAATATTATAAAAGTTCCTTGGCAAAAAAAGAATTGTAAGAAGATTCTTGTACTTGCACAGAGATATCAAGATGGTACTGGAATAGGGCTGTGGGAGGGTCTCCTAGTGGCTCTAACATAGAGGCATAAAAGGATTTGAGGCAGAGAGATCCTTCAAGGGCAAAAAACCTCCCAAGAAACAAAAACAAACAAACATAAAAACAACTCCCCCCCAACCAGAAACAGCAAAGCTCAGAAGAGAGCTTAGGGTGAGGTTTATGTTTTGTTGTTGAAGTTTGCAATAAAGCAAGCCTTAATAAAGATGGACATTTGGATCTGCTCCTGCATTGTATGTGCTGCGTTAAGAGCAAGGTGAGAGAATTGCCAGCTTACAGGGATGATATAAACTGTCCAATATTTTAACAAATCCATTGCCAAGTAGGATCATTATAATTCTCAGTATGATGAAC
This sequence comes from Mauremys mutica, assembly GCF_020497125.1. Taxonomy (NCBI): domain Eukaryota; kingdom Metazoa; phylum Chordata; order Testudines; family Geoemydidae; genus Mauremys; species Mauremys mutica. The sequence continues at coordinate 45,889,920 of NC_059074.1, read as the reverse complement.
CCGATAGTCACTTGATATTTCCTGCAACATATGAGGTAGAACTTACATTCTTCTGCTTCAAAAATCACAGACCTCTATTATTTGGGTTAAAGAACAACCTCAATTAGCTGTTAGCAGCATAGGACATATGACACACAATTCTCATTCTGTTCAGTAGATAGGAGTGGTACATAAATAGGGCCCTACCAAATTCACGCAAAGTTATTTTAGGGGAGTTGCAGTATTGTCACTCTTGCTTCTGCGCTGCTTTCAGATCTGGGTGGCTGGAGAGCAGCGGTTGTTAGATGGGTATCCTACTCTGAAGGCAGTGCCAACAGCAGCAGTGCAGAAGTAAGGGTGCAATACCATACCATACCATCCTTACTTCTGCACTGCTGCCTTCAGAGCTGGGCAGCCAGAGAATGATATCTGCTGACTGAAGGCCCTGCTCTGAAGGGAGCAGTGCAGAAGTAAGGGTCACAGTACCGTACCATACCATTCTTACTTCTGCGCTGCTCCTGGCAGTATCTCTGCCTTCAGAGCTGAGCTCCTGGTCAGCAGCCACCGCTCTCTAGCTGTCCGGCTCTGAAGGCAGTACCGCCGCCAGCAGCAGCACAGAAATAAGGGTAGCAGTATCGCAACCCTCCTACAATAACCTTGTGACCCCCCCCCCCAACTCTTTTATGGGTCTGGATCTGTAAAATTACAACATCGTGAAATTTCAGATTTAAATAGCTGAAATAATGAAATTTACAATTTTATGATGAAATTGACCATGAATTTGGTAGAGCCCTATACATAAACATCCTAGCCATTTCATCACATTATGATGATTCTCAGCCTTTTCTACATTGTGAACCTGTGTTACAATACAAAAAAGTTTCAGGACTTCCCTCTCTTCTAGCCACAAAGAAAGGGAGGAGAATCATGGCAACCTCCCTCTCCCGACCTGTTTGTGATCCACCCGCAGGAATAACAACTCCCAGATTGTGAACCCAAAATATAGAGAATATTCTGCACATTGGTGCAAAAGATTTTATCTGATTAGCAAAGACAGGAAACAAAAAAAAGCAATATTAAAAATGAAATAATCAGAATGACTCTCTGTGATCGAATGCACACATAAACTCGGGGGTATTCACATGCAACATACTATTGTAATAATCTTTGTACATAATATGCCTTTTAAGGTATTATTTGAAAACAAATGGTCACTGATCAATAATATCATGGTAAAATGTATGTAACAACATTATATGTGAAGTTATGAACATAAGTTGAAATCATGACTGAAGTGTGTCATGATAGGTCTATGGCAGGGGTCGGCAACCTTTCAGAAGTGGGGTGCCGAGTCTTCATTTATTCACTCTAATTTAAGGTTTCACGTGCCAGTAATACATTTTAATGTTTTTAGAAGGTCTCTTTCTATAAGTCTATAATATATAACTAAATTATTGTTGTATGTAAAGTAAATAAGGTTTTTAAAATGTTTAAGAAGCTTCATCTAAAATTAAATTAAAATGCAGAGCCGCCTGGACGGGTGGCCAGGACCCAGGCAGTGTGAGTGCCACTGAAAATCAGCTTGCGTGCAGCCTTTGGCACGCGTGCCATAGGTTGCCTACCCCTGGTCTATGGAGTGGATAAACCTGTTTCTCAAAGACAAAGGACAAGCTGATGCCCAGTCAGGTGTCATCAAAGCTGACGGGCCATCAGGTGTCAATAGGCCATTCTTTGGCAAGGAAAGGGGGCAGGAACAAATAGATCTCAATGCTAGCAAACAACTTAGCAAACCTCCCCCCAACCAGAGTCCATGCCTCTGTGCTTTCAGCTGGAAAGAACTTTATATAAGAGACACTCTCAGCAAGATACATTTCAAAATGTGACTGAACTATAAAAGTAAGGGGCAAAACCACCCCAGATTCTCTCTCTCTCCCTATCCCTCTCTCTTTTCCACCTAAAAAGACAAAAGCAACAGCTGTTGGACTTTGAAGGAAGAGTCCTGACCTGAAATGTTTGGTCAGAAGTGTTGTTAGAAGGATATGGTAAGGACTTTACTTTGAATCAAATATATTTTGTTAAGTTAGGCACTAGGAAGTGCTTTATCTTTATTTGTCTTATACCATTCTGACCTTTATGCCTCATTACTTGTACTCACTTAAAATCTATCTCTTCGTAGTTAAAAAGATTGTTTTATTCTTTAATTGAAACTAATCCAGTGTATTTAAGTTAAATTGTCTGGATAAATCCATTTAAGGTGGTAAGTTGTTGTGTATTGTTTCCTTAAAGGGACAATGGACCTAATATCTCTGGACTGTCCAGGAGGGGGCTGGGCAGTATTGAACATACATTTTGGGGGGAAATCTGGGACTGGGAGCATGTTGGGGGTCTCCCTACAGTACAACCAATGCTAGTGAAAGCCAGAGTGTGACCAGAATGTGGCTGGCAGGCTGAGTTATACACAGACACTAAGGAATATGCTGCATGCTGATGGCTGTTTGTGAGAAATCCAGGTTGGGAGCTACAGCAGCAAGATATTGCACGGCATCCCAGGTTACAGGGGATGTAATGACACAGCCCCTCAGTGGTCTGGATAACATCCAGAAATGTCACACTCTCCTAGTAAGCTTTAAAACCATAAATTAAGTTTTAGCATATTAAATTAAAGCCACAACATCACAAAAAGAAACAACCCAAAAGCTCATCTTTACATAAATCAAAACTGATCAATGCTTCTGGTTACAAGGAGAAAATGAGGAGTGTCATTAATCTCAGAGTCAGATAATCTACAAAATACTTCAGGGAAAGCAGTTTCTTCATTTGTTTCACCATACTTACATAACTTTTTGGTCTATATTGAGTTTAGAAAGTCACCTAGAAACTTAAAAGGAAACACAGCTAGCAATTTTTTCAATAGTTTTCTTTTATACCGAGGGACATTGCTGTTGCTTTCAGGTTCTGAAAGTAGGCTATGCCCAACAGAGATAAAGATCTTGTTTAGTAAACTCGGGGGTAACCAAAATGATCCACAGATAATGACTGAGGGTTTTCATTTCTGAATATAAACAGGTACAAAGAAGGATGAGGGGACATAAACTTCAATTTTCTTAACCTTTGTTACTGTAAACTGAGTTAAACTAAAATGATACATTTTAAAAATGTAAGGTGATACAGCTGCTTTTTCTCAGTTTGCCTTAGTAATTTTTACTTCCCTAACTCACAGGAGTGTTGTGAGCATTAATTAATTAATGTTTGCACATTGCTTTTACTAGGATGCCCTTAAGTCCTTTCAGGCAGAGAAACATTTACATTGAAGTTCCATTGTTTCATAATACTGTAATTTAGTGTGAAGCAATGGTGAAGCTCTGTAGTTTTGACAGAGAGGTCAACTCTAACTGGAGTAAACAGGATGGAGTTGTACATATTTTTTAAGAGGGCAGAGCTTTGCTCTCTTATCAACACAATTTGTGTCAGGGGAAGAGGAAGTGGAGAAGGAGATGGTTACAGAAGAAAGGGAGCGTAGCAGGGAAGGAGCATGGCTGAGGTCCAGCAAGATCTGTATGCCAGAAATGAAAAGTAAAAAACACTGTATGCATGCACACTGCACTTGATCTGAGCTCATAGAGCCGAGAAGCGGTAAAAGTACCTAGATCAGACAGTTTAACATTGTATAACACCAACAACATCCTGGATACTTTCTGCTCATCAGAGGAATCAAATTCCCTCTCACACATAGGTTAGTGCACCTTCTTCTGCAGCTAGGGTATTGGCAGATCAGCTCCCAAGGAATAGTGAATCTTGGAGTTAATGTCCCTCAGAGACGCATGGGACATTTCACACGTCTCAGAGCTAGTACTGTTCCATTCTGTCTGCAGATTCAGGTGACTTGTGCTTTTAAGCTTTTCTTTGTAACCACAAGGACTTGAGAAAAAGACAATTTAAATGAAAGCTGAGATTCTGCCTTCATCACATGACGTGGGAAGTGGGGCCCTATGCATGGGCTGATATCCTTAGGCAACCTACATGGTTTCTATGACTTAATCCAGCACTGCCTGCACCCTGTGTGTAATGATGTCACCACCATGCACATGCAGGCAGTGTGCCATTTAAAGGCATTGCCTACTCCTCCTTCTGTTCCCACCACTCAGCAGCTGTTTCTGACTGGCCCCTTAAAACTGCCTTCCCATCTGCGGGATATTACCAGCACTGGCAGTATGATAGAACAGGGAGCCTAAAATGGATCCAAAGCCAACTGTACTACAAAATGCAGTCTCGTGGAGAGATCTGGTCAATAACACCAGATATCCTGAAGAAGTAGAGAGCCAATGTCTTCTTTGGTTTTATTTAGTATCCTGTGTTCACCCTGAGGTTGTTTTTATGTATGACCTTGCTGGGTAAGGTACTATTGTTATCTTGAAAGTTGCCAGTCACTTTGTTTCAAATCTGACCCCTTCTGCCACTACCATTGGGGGTCTGGCATTTTTGTTGAAGTATTTCCTCTATTCTATTTTTCTCACTCTTTTGTAACTATTTCAGGGTTAAAGGTTTTTGGTTCAAGAAGCTTAACAGAAGTTAGCATTATGGTTTCTGTCCTCCTGCCCATGAGTTAGTGATCCTAATAAAGCATTGTGAAGTGTGTTGCAATATTTGAACAATGCTAAGTATGAAATTTACCAAAGATTTTATATATATAGCTACTTGTACTGACTTTACTGACTTTTCTGCTAACCCACTTGACTATGCAGAAGTCAGTACTTTGACATGGTGTGTTTGAACTGAAATATCAAAGATAATTGCTGACATGTACTCATTTGGCATCCCATGGTGACCACATTTCTATTTCTAATGCGTTATTACCATACATTGCTCGAGCTTAGCTAGTGCGAGTCTGTCTACCAACGCTGGCAATCACACCTTCCAGTTGCAGTGTAGACATGCCCTCCAAGACCTGGCAAACTTGTACCAGTGTCAGTCAGCGTCAGCTTTCAGCTGCCTCTCTGTCACAGGGTTGCAAAAGATGTGTTGCAAAAGATTGAGTTGACTTGGCTAGCAAAACTTCTTTGTTTTTTTGTTTTGTTCTGTTTTTTAAAAAAGACAATACAAAATGAGAGAGATAGGAAAGAGAATAAATAAAGTGGAGAAGGAAAATGACATACAAAGGAGGGTAACAGCAGAAACCCAAGTCTCACATTCCACGTGTTTGTCAGGATAGAGGTCAGGTGGAGGCGGTGAACTCATTGGCTCCCTCTCTCTGGCCCCATGTGATCAAGATTCCTTTCAGGATCAGACTAATGAAGATCCAACAGTGTCATGGTAGATCCTAGGTTCCCAAGAGACAATGAAGGTGGCAACTATGATGGTAAAGCTCACTCCTTCCAATCCATGTGTTCTCCTCCTCTCTACTAGTGACCCTCAGATAAACAATGTGTAGGAAGGGATGGCAGCCTCATCCCACAAACATTAACCAGTTACAGCACATTTTAATGATATTAACTATAAAAATATCCTCCCATTTCTAGAATCTTTTGGCCTGATCTGGCATTTGTTTCTGTTCCATTGAGAGGTTTTTCCTTTACAGTAATCTCACTTGGCAACTAATTTCTTGTAAAGATAATTTGCCAATCCCAAAGGACATTCTTGCAAGGATCACAGTAGTCTTGACTTTGTTTAATGAATGTTTAACGGTTTGTAGTCTCCTTCATGCTTCCGCTGAAATGTAATGTTAGATCTCCGAACATGAAGCTGTATGGAGGATTTCAGTCTTTCTGATATATTATATACACACACATTATCACTTTCTTCCAGGAAAATGTGGAAGTGCTGCAATTCCTTTGCCAGCTCTCTGCCACATTCATTTACAGTCCATATCCTTCAGGTGGCTTCATTTGTTCCATTTTTGCAAAGTTTTAATTTGCCACAGTGACACAGAAGAGCACTGGTAAAAGACTCAACAGACTTAGAGCAAGTCAAAGTGTAAAATTCTCCTTTCTGATCTGTCAGTGGATTTGACTGAGTAAAACAAAGATCCTCACTGTGGACAGTACTGATCTGCAGTGTACATAAAATATCTACAGTGGTGTTCAGAGAGGAACATAAGTAAGAAAATAAATGGCAAGCATATGTTGACAAGAATACTCTGCAAATAATTTAGATAAATTCAAGAAACAAAGGATAAATCCTCAGTAACTGGACTGTGCTTCGGGAAAGGCCACAAGGGCTGTGAAGGATTGAATCCTACATTAGCAAGCTGTAGCCCCCACATCTGCTGCTCTCCCCTTCACAAGGGAATAGGGAAGGGCTTTTGTGGGGCTACTCAGCTTCCACCCAGAAGACCTCTCTGGAGGAAGACAAAGAGAGTTTTCATTGAGAGCAGCTCTGCAAATGCATGGAGTGCAGATGCCCTACATGAGTTCTTTGAATCCTGCTCTCTCTCTCTCACTCACCCCCCCACACACACACACAGTGGAACCATGTCAGTTCTATTGTGTTCAAGGTCTTCAGCAGTTCAGTTCCCCCCTTTACAGTCATACAGAAACAAACTTTAAACAATGCAAAGAGTATGCTTTGTTATTATACCCAGGGTTATCATAATTGTTTAGCATTTCATATCTGTAATAGAGATCTGAAAATCTTATTGTCTTCTGGGAAAAGTAACTGGGTTGCAGTTCTACTGTTTGATCATCAAGGATGTTGCCAAAAGCCGACTCACATTTTTCTAAAAAGGGCATTAGCTTTGGTATGTGAACAACTAGGTGGTGCTATTCTGCTTTGAAATTGTGAGGGCTGAAAGATAGCTGAATCACAGAAGAAAAATGTAGTCTGTAAAAATAAATGTATAATCAGCATCACTCGGTGCATAATGTATGCTAGATAGTCACCCAAGTACCCCACCAAGAAAAGAATGTGCATGCAAGTTTCCCTGCAGTAATATCTGGCAGTGACAGTATGACAGTGATGCAAATGATTGTCAATACATAGTAATCAATCAGAGAAAAGAAAAGAGAGAGAGAGAAGGTCCAAATTTTCCTCTCACTTCTTCCAATTGGTCTAGTAATCTTAGAAGTTACTTGCCGATTCTGAATTTTAAGAAGGAAATATGATCTTTCAAGTTGATGGTTAAATTTGCTTCTTTACTTAAATCCACATGCATTTAGCAGTGAGTAACATTCAAATTTTGCAGAATTAAGGGGTTTTTGGTAGTTGTTTTTGCACCAAGACTAATCCATTGTTTTAAAAACAATATCTGTGAGACTGTCCCATTATTGTTAATTGTCAAATGGAAAAAAATACTTAGTTTTGATAGGAAAAATATAATTTAATTTGAAATAAAAGTTTTTATTTTCATTCAAATTTATTGAAATAAAAAATATTTGTGTTACTCATTTTTAGTTCTTTCTTCCCCCTCTCCTCTTTCTCTACCCATTTTCCCCTAGAAAAGAGGGGAAAATGAGAAAGAAAGGGTGGGGAGAAGAAAAAAATATAATGAAATACAGATTTTTTTTAATTGAATTGAAAAGTTAGATTGCAGTCTCTTAAGAATAGGGACAATATTCTCCTATGCATAGTACAGCAACTAGCACAATAATATTGACAGTGACTGGGCCTCTGAGCATGACTATGATGCAGATAATACTATTGCTAAAGAATAAATCGGTTTGTATAATAATGACAAATGATTTTTTATACTTTGTCAGACCTGACAAGAGGTGCAAAGAGTTTTTGAGCCACATATGGCTGGCAAGATAAGCTGTGTCATACTGGATGGTTGGGATATTCATTAATAACACCTGGGAAATCAGTAAAGGTGGATAAACAGTTAGAAAAATAATTCCAGACTGCTTGCCAATCAGAGATTTAAATAACTGGAATGTTATGTGACTTGATATTAGCTAAGAGATTGGGATTGACCAACTCAGTCTCTCTATAGTGAGCTAGGAATTGGGGATGTATCAAATACCTTTCCATTGAATTTCCACTCTGAATTGTCCTGCTCTACTTCCAAACTTAAGCCCAATTGTTACCATAAACAATGTACACAAAAAGAATATTATTCAGCCCTTGCTGGATTTCATCTGGTCATTTTTACCACTCTCGAGTGCAACAGTAGCATCCATTCCCAAATTCCAGTGCTTCTTTCTCATCTATAAAACATTTAAAAAATATTGACCCTCTTAATTTACTGGGAATTGGGTGTATCCAGGATTTCTCTCGACCATCTGTGTCCTCCAGACATCCTTGGGATTCTGAATTTCTCAGCAAGATAGCTCCGTTTATGCCTATTTTGCTGTATCGAGAGATGTTGCATTCTCTCAAAACAGGAACTGATGGAGATATATCTTAGTTTGAACAGATCGGAACTTAGTCTGGTTCCACTGTAAAGACTGACTGTGTAAAAATGGCATCTTCTTACTCAACAGATCTGATCCCTGGGTGTATCTGCCCATTTCAAGGACAAAAGTCTTACAGAACCAACACAGATCTGGGAGAAGAAGATGGATTCTGTTCTTTTTCACACTTCATCAACAGAATAATTAACTATGTTGTAAATGAAGAGCCAAATTCTGCTCTTAGTTGCACGGGTGTAATTGAGGGCATAACTTGAAAACAATGGGATTTACAGGGCATAATTAGAAGGCTGTGCAGTAATTTAAGGCAGAATTGGGACCATGGACCAAATCATATTATTGATGATAATGAATGAGAATGCTTGATTTTTCAGAGCTCTTGAATTTCAGAATTCAGTTTGCATGGTTGATTGGTAACTAACACTTGTAAACAACAAAGATGGAACCCATAATGCCACTTCTACAGAATCCATATGAAGATCTGTTTGTAGCGGAAGAGTTCACTAGGGTCTGGCAAGATGATAATTTTCTGAGCTATTTGAGTTTCAGGTGAACCAAAATACAAGGCCAAACTTCTCCAGGTTTGCCCATCCATAAATAGAGTTAAACAACAAACCAGCCCACAGGCACTTTTAAAAAGTCAAAGCCTTTATGGAAAATAATAATAGGAGGCATGCTCAACTAGAAAAGTGAGAATGCGATAAAGCTCACAGTATAAACTGTGCACTTACTTTGGGAATCTGCCCAAGTCACATAAACGTTCATTTCTTTTTGATATGATGCATAGGCAAAAAAGATTCTTGCACATGTTCATGACAAATTATATTTTTGATTTTATGTGTGTCTTGATTATGTGTGGAGCAAATAAAGTTTAAAAATGTAAATAAATAAAATGAAAAACAATGTAACCATCAAACTTTGTGTAGGGAAAACTGAGTTTTGACATAATTGTTAATCTTGGGAGCCTTGTCCTTCTTTACACTTTTCCCCTATTGTCTGCTATCCTCTTGTATGTCACCTCTAAAATTTGATCATAAGCTCTTTTTGGGCAGGAATCTAGTTTTTTTAATATGATTTTTAATTCAACTATGCTATTTTTGGGTGCTAAGTATAGAAATCCAGTGTGTTCTCCTTCATGCAGAAGTCCTGACAACTGTGTTATCAGCAAGACACCACAGCTGTCTCAAAATGCTCGGGTCAGGTATTATTAAAGATGGAGCAAAGAGCAGATGTTCTAATCTGTATCTGAATTAGTTTAGAGTAGGGTTTAGGATTGATCGAACTGTGAGATTTTAGCCCAAAACAGAAAAGAAAATCTTTATTCTGACATTTCCTAACATTTGAGGTCTTGACTTTGCAACTTTAAGAATGTACTTTTAACAGATTTTTTTTGCATGTAGTTTTTTTTGCATGTAGCTGTACAGGAGACTGTTTTTTTAAAAACAAATTGAAAAACCAGATATTCCATCATGTGGCATCATACTGACGCCTACATAGGTCATCAGCGGGTTTGGCACCTTGAAATCTACTGTTCAGACCCTAGTCACTTGAGCTAATGGAGTAACAGATAGAAGTAGTATGTTGCCAATCTATATGTGGACCTGTACTAGAGGGGAATGAGACTCACACTTTGCCAGTGGGTTTCACAGATATTTGCTGATAGCAGAGGAGTGGTCAGACACAGAAATCTGGGGTTCCATTTCAGGCTCTGGAGGGGAGTGTGCTTTAGTGGGAGCAGACTCTTCAGCTTCCAAAGCATAACCTCTTCCAGCCTGTCTCTGTCCCAGTCCTGTCACTTCCCTACCTGTAGCTCCTTAGCCCAGTTTCCATTCACCTCACCTAGCTAGTCCTAAACTCCACTCCTCAGGCTTTTCATCCCAGTCTTTTTACCCAGAAAGTCTGTTTCATTTCTCCAGACTCCCAGTATCCCCACCCCAACCCCAGTCCCCATCAGCCCCTCAGTCCTTGTCCACAGTCTCCTGTACAGCTAGTCCCAATCCCTGCCCCCATCTCTTCATACAATCTGTCTCTCACCTGACCTGTCATACCTCCAGTCATGCTACCTCTGTCCATGTTCCCTCTCCTTACTGGCTCCCAGACCCAATCTCCCTCCTCAGGTTCCTCATTCAGTCTCGGTGTCCTCCCATCAATTCTTCGTCCCATTCTCTTTGCCCAGCTAGTTTCAGTTCTCCTCCAGAACCCAAACTCCTCATCAGATTTGTCTTCCTTACCGTCCTCTCCTCCTTCCCCTACCCCACTGATTCTCAGTCCTAGAATCCTTGTCCTGCCAGTCCCAGTCTTCCCTGTCTCTTCACCCACTCCCAGCAACTGCACAACAGTCCCCTGCCTCCTGTCTCACTGTCCATCTCCCAGTTTCCTTGCCCAGCCAGTCGCAGTCCTCCTACTTGGCTCCCAGCTCCTGTCTCTTGACCCAGTCAATCCCAGCTCCTATTCCAGGTCCCAGTCTCCCTGCACAACCTGTCCCACTCTCCCCCACACCCCATCTGCCTGCCAGCCTCCAGTCCCAGTTTCTATTCCCCCTCCCCACCAGGCTCCTTGTCCCAGTCTACTCCCCTGCCTACTCCCCACAGGCCCAGCTTGTTTCCCCTCTGCATTCAAATCAGGGAGCTTCCTCTTCATGTTATGTGGGCTCAGCGGGGGGCAGGAGGGAGGTAATTGGGAGCACAGGAGAGACAGGCTCTCTGCTCTCAATTCAGGTGCCTGTACTTCACCTGGCCTGCAGCAGCCCAGAGCTGCAATTGCAGTGAAAGTCTGGTTCAGCCCTGGGTTAGAACCAGGGCCGGCTCTAGCCATTTCGCCACCCCAAGCAGGGCGGCACGCCATGGGGGGCGCTCTGCCAGTTGCCGGTCCCGCGGCTCCGGTGGACCTCCCACAGGCACGCCTGTGGATGCTCCACCGAAGCCGCGGGACCAGCGGACCCTCCGCAGGCACACCTGTGGGAGGTCCACCAGAGCCGCCTGCTGCCCTCCTGGCGACTGGCAGAGCGCCCCCCACGGCGTGCTGCCCCAAGCATGCACTTGGCGTGCTGGGGCCTGGAGCCACCCCTGGTTAGAACATGCCCAGTGCGGATGGAATCTTTCAGGAATTTAGCTGCTAAAATCAAATACATCTTTATTGAGCATGTGTGAACTGCAATTTTGCAAAGTCTTTTCAAATTGGCCAAATTGGGACAGATTTTCATGAGAATGGCAAATGGCATGTCCCTTGCACAAAGGTCACTCCCCTTCCAAATGTGAAATCCCTGCTCCAAAGAAGACAGGTGCTAGAGTTTTTCAAAGAACAAGTCACAAGAATTTTTTTTACCTGGGCATAACAATGTATTTTCCCTAGACTCATTCTCAAAGATGTCTGAACCATTTTTATCTGAATTTTTCCAAAACATTCAACCTAAGGCAGAGACATGCATGGAAAATTTCAGCCCAAATGGCTGAAGTTTGGCAAAGTTACAAGCAACTGAAAACAGGGTCTTACAATGGGAAATGTTAGACAACCTTAATCATAGGCAGAGTTACCAGTTCAAAAAAACCCAATTGTAAATATGTCTATAAAAATTTACACATTTGACTGTATTCATAAGAACATAAGAATGGCCATACTGGGTCAGACCAAAAGGTCCATCTAGGCCGTTATCCTGTCTTCCAACAGTGGCCAATACCAGGTGCCCCAGAGGGAATGAACAGAACAGATAATCATCAAGTGATCCATCCCATCGCCCATTCCCAGCTTCTGGCAAACAGAGGCTATGGACAACATCCCTGTGCATCCTGGGTAATAGCCATTGATGGACCTATCCTCCATGAACTTATCTAATTCTTTTTTGAACCCTGTTATAGTCTTGGCCTTCACAATATCCTCTGGCAAGGAGTTCCACAGGTTGACTGTGCATTGTGTGAAAAAATACTTCCTTTTGTTTGTTTTAAACCTGCTGCCTATTAATTTCATTTGGGGACCCCTAGTTCTTGTGTTATGAAAAGGAGTAAATAACACTTCCTTATTTACTTTCTCCACACCGGTCATGATTTTATAGACCTCTATCATATCCCTCCTTAGTCATCTCTTTTCCAGTCTTATTAATCCCTCCTCATACAGCAGCCATTCCATACCCCTAATCATATTTGTTGTGCTTTTCTGAAACTTTTCCAATTCCAATATATCTTTTTTTTTTATATGCATTTGTACAGTGTCTAGCAAAACGAGGCCTCAGTCCTGACTGTGGCCTTTGGGTGCCAAAGCAATATTATTATTGAATAGTACAATTGCAAAATTAGTCCAGAAGATCCAATGAAATTCTTTAACTGATCATTATCTTGCAGCTTATTACCACTCAGAAGTGTGCATGTCTACTCAGTGCTCCGACTGAAATCAATTTGAGCATACTATTTTTTCTTGTTGCTGCTTTTCAACACTAATTATCATAACAGTACTTAAATATTTTTCTACCCAAAGCTGCTCTACCCATTTGTCAGCCAATGGCCACAGTCTGATTCTTGCTTGGTCTTGGCTGGCTTCTCATGGCATAACCTCAAGAAGACATCAAAGATGATTAAAAAACAGTAAATAGATACTCAGTCATCTTGTGTTAATATTGAATTATATAGTGGCATATCATGATGATTCACTCAGTTATTATTTACATTATTCTTTTAGAGCACAGTGTGGCAAGGCACCTTCTTGGTCTCCTCAGCCTCTGCTGCTTTTAGCCCTGGCGAGACAGGCTTGGTAAAATAGTCCCTCTTGGTGGCACATGGGAAGTCCGCTCCTTCCCTCCACCAGTCTTTTTAGCTTGTTTTTTCTCCTTTGTGGGAGGGAATGTAGCCTCCCCTCCTGATGAGGCTCACTGTCTTGCTGCTCCTAACCTGCTGGCAACAGAACTCCTTCTCTCTCTCCTCTTCCCCCTTCTTCCCCCAGGGGAGGGTTTACAAAGGTCTCAGGCAGCCCTTAATTGGAATCAACTGATCCTAATTAACCTCAGTAGCGCCTTCTCAGCTGATTCTAATTGATACTCTGGTAACCCCTTCTCAGCTGAATCTTACTGACCTGCAGTTACCCCCCCTCAGTTGGCAGGGAGGAGGGCCTTTTACCTGCCCCGCCTCATAGCGATCTGTCCTGAGTTTATCACAACAGGTTTATGTACACAAGTAACTTTAGTATCAAGACTAATGGGACTATTCTCATGAGTAAAGTAACTCTAAATCTTTCCAGTAAGGAGCCTTGCACTGTACTAATGCCCAAAATGTGCTAAGCACTTTCCAAACATAAAGACCCAACCCAAACATTACTACTTAATATTGAATCAAATGATAAAGCTAAAAAATTACTAATATTTTTATTTCAACAGTGTCTTGTACATTTTGAAGCACGTATATTGACATTTTAACAGCTTTATATTCGACTTCCTTTTGTGAAGCCCAGGACATTCCTTTGATGTAGATTATTGTTATTCCCAAGGGATTATGTGAGAATCACTGTAAATATCTAGCAGTGATGTGACAAAAATGTCGAGCCAAAGATAGGAAAAAAGCCATCTTCACTAAACATAGTGAAGTAAACTTCCCTTTCTGTTCTGAGTAGAAAAAAATATTTTACAGAGCAAGATTAAAAAAAAAGCTATTTGTTACTGATTTTGTCTTTGTAGATTCTGTGTACTGAATAAAAGGTCTTATGCAAAGTCATACGTTTATTGTTATTTAATTTATGCATGATTTTTGTTTACCATCTGTCTGTTTGGTTTTATCTGACTTACATTTATTTATTTAGTTTTGCTAAAGTGATTTATTTTAGTGGGTTTTTTAAATTTCTTTTGATCATTTCTATCAAGGCTTTTTTTTTCTTTTGATCACAAAGAGAAGTGTGAAACAATGTGTCTGTGAAATCCCTTTTAAACAAGGCTATATCCAAAATACTTTCCCCGTACGGAGAGTATAAAGGGAATATATTCCCTGTCTCAAATTTAACCTGGTATAAATTCAAGGCATGTAAATAGAGAAAAAAGACTTAAGTAAGCAAAAAAAAAAGTTTTAAACCATTGTCTAAAAGACTTTTAGAATTATATAAAATGATTCAGACTGGCTGATGTGATGTACTTTGGATGTAGATTTATAATGTCTATACTTTTTATTATATTGCTGTACAAACAAGTTTTATACAACTGTTGTCCAACTTTTGAAAACACCTGCCCTCAAATCTATGCTAATCTTTCAAATGGCCTTGCGGCTTAGTATAAAATTATTATATTTTTTGTTTGCGTTTCTGCCTTATAGAGGATGAAATCCTACAGTTCTTTCCCAGGCAAAATTTCAGCGTGCTTTTTCCCGGAATAAGTACCCTAGAAACAGGATCTAAAATGTGACTTACAGAATTAGAATGATTATATGACATAGAATCATAGAAGATTAGGGTTGGAAGAGACCTCAGGAGGTCATCTAGTCCAACCCCTTGCTCAAAGCAGGACCAACACCAACTAAATCATCCCAGCCAGGGCTTTGTCAAGCCAGGCCTGAAAAACCTCTAATGACATGATACGATAGGATATGATATATGATAGATAAAAGCCCCAGGTTTCTTTAAAGGAAGAAAACCACAATTTGAGTGCTAAAATTAGATTTATTTTTATTAATCAGCGTAGGAATCAAACTAGGAAATGGCTCAGCTATTGGTCAAACAGAGACAAATACAGGTAGAATAAAACCATGCCCTCTTTTTATCTACTGCTTCTTTTCAACCATAGAGATTCTTCCTTCCAATTTGGTTTAATGTCATAATACATCTCAAAATTCAAATCTACATCAAATAAGCCTTCCGCATCTGTACATTTTCCATAATTTTGTCCCAGCCCTATTGTTTGATCTCCTTTTAAAGAAACAATATAAAGCTAGGAATTCTGTCCAAGATATTCCAGCCTGGGTGCCTCAAGTTAGGCTCCTAAAACTATATTTAGGCACCTAATAAACATGGCTTGATTTTCAAGTGTTGAATACCTGCAGTTTCTTTGATTTCCATGGAATCTGTAGATGAACAGCACTTCTGAAAAGCAGGCCACTTTTATGTAGATACCTAAATACAGATTTAGGAGTCTAAATCTGTGGCACCCAGATATAAAAATGTTGTCTTTATATATTAGAGATGGGATGAAGTCAAAATTCAGGCCTAGGTCTTGGCTTGGGTTCTCATTCCAACTTTTAAATGATGAGAGTGTTTGGATGTAGGTTGATTAATATGGTCCCATCCCTAACATGTATTAGCTTGGCAATGTTAGCCATGATTATATTTAAAGTTGTATAAAACCTTCTAGTTTAACTCCTGCTTTCATTTGTTCATAACTTTCCAAAGTTTACACCTTCTGGACTGAAATTTTCCAGTGCAAGTCTCTGTGCAAAGGTGATTGGTGTGTGTGTGTGTGCGTGCACGTGCAAGTTTGAACCAAAATAGTTCCACTTGTTTGAGTCCAAGGAGAATGAAAAAATAAACTTCCTCCATTATATAGAATAAAATATAATAATCCTGTGACTTTTTCTCACAGTTCTAGGGTCAAAACAACTAGGCTAGAATGTTAATATTTGGCATGGAAATAAATCTCACTGAGGAAGCATGCCAACTGATTCTGGCTTATTTTCAAAGTATGAGCATTTGTAAAAAAAAATCACACTTTTGAGTATCTGCAACATGTTTTAAAAAGCATTGCTGAGCTTGTAACGTGTGTGGCTTACAAGGCTAACTTAATATACTGTATTTGAGAAATAGTGGGCTAGACCATTGGCCTCATTCCTTCTCCTTTACAATGCTGTGGCAGAAGAAAGGCTATGGAAAGCTGGGTTAAATAGTCATTATGGGGTTCCCTTGCATAGGGGAATCTCCATGTACCATAAACTCAGCATAGCCAGGTCTGCATAACCAGCCTGCACCTCTTCCCCAGATTAGGTAGGTTCTGTGGACTGGTCAGGGGTATTGCTGAGACACGCTTCATATTCTGGTGATCCTGGACTGGAAGAATTGGGCCGCTATTGCTGACAAAGGTTAGAGCAGCCCTGAAAAATATTTCATATAGTGCAATGTGCAGCTTTTTTCCCCAAACCACTAGCTTGTCACCGAGAACTCACCCAGAATCAGTCATTGAGTAAAACTATTCTGAAATGTTTCTTTTTAACCAGAGCTTCTCTGGTTCATGTTTTTGGAGCTTTTTGAATGACAGGGACATCTATTGCTTTTTGTCTCCCATGGCAAGACCAACTCCAGAGATCACTAAGCAGCACTGCTTGGATAGATCTTTATTATTTGGAGATACATGAAATATTAATCACTCTGTGTATTCTAAATTTTATCGAGCACAACATTCTAGCCATCACATTTAAAAAAATATTATACAGAGATCCTGCTAGGACACGTAGGTCTCCCTGTGGAAACAGAAAGAGAGGTTAGTCAGCCCTTGTGTCACTAGACAAATGACAGTACAACTAGATATGAACAGTGTCCCAAAGAATGAAAAGGGGCAAAAGGAAGAGAACAAAGTGTAACGAAACATGGTAATGCACTAAGTTGTGTGGGGGTGCCCAATGATGTGCCATGTGAATTAGTGTTAGGCTTGATTGTATCTCACATCTTTACTAATGATCTGCAAGAAACAGTAAAAGGGCACATGAATTAATTCACAGATGACACTAACTTGTGAACACCAGAGCACACAGAGAAATAATATAAATGGATGTAGAAGATTAGACATGTGAATAGAAGATACTATAAGATCCAACCTTGAAAGATGCAAGCTAAGATTTTGGGAAAAATAATCTAAAACACAGATATCCATTGAGAGAGAAATGCATGAAAAGTAATAATGCCGAAAACAACCTACCGGTAATAATAGACAGAAAACTTTCTGTGTGCTTGCAATGCAATGCAAGGATGCCAGCAGTGCCAATCAAAGTCTTCAGTTGCGTAATCAGAGCCATCTAGTCATGGACAAGGAGGTGATAGTCTCTCTCTGCATGTGTGATAGATAGAAGCAGTGAGGGTGGAACTCAAATAGCACACTCAGGCCCCCATCCAGCAAAGTGTGTTATCATATGCTTAACTTTAAGCATATGGGGCCTGATTGAGCAAGGTTTACTTAAGCACATGTGTAACTTTAAGCACACAAGCAGTCCCATTTGTCAATGGGATTAGTCACAAAGTTACTCACATGCTTAAGTATCTTGCTGAATCAGGGCCATATATAGCTCCAAAGACTTTAAAAGGACTACTTCTGTACTTAAAAATAAGCATGTCCTTAAACACTTATCTGGATCAAGACCTCACTCTGGCCATTGCAGTATAAATGCCTGGCACATTCGCTGTGCATACTGGGCCAGTGAAATACAACTATATCAAAGGACAAAGAAAAATAGGAAGAATATCTTGACAGTGAAATCTTTTGGACTCCCAGGAAAAGCAGCAACCCCATTTCTTAGAAATTCAAAACTACACTGGATAAAGTACTAGAAAATATACTGTAGGTAATATTTCTGTCTAGCAGAGGGATGTGTAAAATAACCTAATACTGTTCAGACAACCATACACTTTGATATGTATCTGGACTTTCAAAAATCCAGGATATTGAGGAAGGTCAAGACTGATGACGACAAGTGGGGTTTATAGTGCTCACAGTAATAAGCTCTGAAAATTTACGGAGCGCTAGATCAGGCCTTTAAAAAGTAATATGTACCTGATATACTAAGTCACTAAAATTACCTTTTCAAGACACCAATGTTCATTTTGTGACACATCTGATTGAAATCATATTACCTGACACTCTTTGAAAATCAAGATCTACTGGTTGTATTCTGGAAGGAAGATGTATCATAACTGCACTTTCAGAGTAAAACTCATCCCTATGCAGAGGGTGTGCATAAGGTCTAAGTGCCCTTCAAATCCTGCTTAAGCCCTCATAAAAGGTCTCAAGTGAGAATTCAGTGATATATAGGCTTTGTGGGGGCTCTCTGTACAGGGGTTAATTTCACCCTGAGTCCCATTTCTGGTAGAAGATCCTCAGCTTGTGTAATTGACCTAGTTCCACTGAAGTAAATTAAATGAGGCTAATTTATATCAGCAGAGGCAGTGACCCCTAATATCTAGTTCCATAGACATTAGCTCAAAAATGTCAAAGACAGTCTCCTGTCCAGACCAATACACCACATACTCAACTTATCCATCATAATGTTGGAGGCAGATTCATCATTGGTATAAGACCAATGAAGCCATAGAGAGAATTTGAGCTTGGCCCCTCTTCTATCTGCTTTATGATGCTGAGGCAATGCAAAGCAACTGGAGAACTGGCCTAGAAGGGTAACCAAAGATTTCCCCTGACATAGAGGAATCCTTGAGTGTCATAAAGCCAGCAAAACCACCTCTATGCCACCTGCCTTGTCCCCCGCTTTTGCACCAGGGTGGCAGCATATGAAGAAGTGAGATGTGGGACAGATTCTTGGCTGGCAAAGCATTTGGCTGCAGCTGAAATAATTTAGAGCAGCCCTGATGTGACAGGGTGACAGCCTGGATCAGGATGATTTAGGTTGTCCCAGGTTTAGGAGAGCAGAAAGGAAAGCAGAAAGTATAAACTCAGCAGAGCTGAAGATTGATCCTGTGGTGTTTAGGAGGGCCACAATTCCGTCTATCTATCCTTGCCCTTTTCCTCAACATTACGGACAAAGTTAAGCAATCTAATATAATAAGCTGATACAGTCTATTTTCCAGAAACTTATATGTGAGATTGCAGATGGGCATGAGTTTGTGCACTAGAGAGGGAAAGGTCAAACCTGAGTTATGTGTGGGAATGGAAGGCTTACAGGTGTGAGTAAGTGCAAAAATTAATTCCTGTCTGTTTTGTCTCTGCACTTCTCTGTCTTTCTCCCCTCTTATTTCTGCAGGTGTTTGTTATTTTTCCTGTTTTTCTGTCCTCTTACCCCCACTGTCTGCATGATTGACTGATCTCTCCCTAACAGTTCCTTCTGAGACCTTTCGGAGTCCCACTAAAAGTTCAGTTTATGTGGAGTGAATAATTCATGAATCCATTCCTCTCTGAGTGTGATACTGTGTTCCTTATAATGCCATTCATTAATCTATATGGCACAAACAGTGGGAGCAGGTCGATATAGTTAAAGATAATTAACAATTGATTAGCACCTGAGAAGCCAAATGAAAAGACACATTTTTTCCAATGATCTGAGCTGCTGAATTAATTGATAAAAGCAAGAATTTTCCTGAGTTCAAACTTTGTTGCTCCTGCCTATTATGGAGATAATTTCTCTATTTATGTTGACATGTATCTGCCAAAACTTTAATTTGAGAAAAGAGACAAATAACCCTTCGTTTGCCCATTGTAATGCATTTCATGAGAGGAAAATTTTCATGAGAAACATAAAACTCTAATGTCAAATAGTAGGGACTCGGTATTTTATTCAATTCCAGCATATATTCCAGGCACATATGTTCATTTCAAATATATTAATATTTTATTAGCGTCAATCCTTTGAACATGAGTCCCAGAGATCCTCACCGATGAGATTCATTTTCCAGGGCTGGCCTTAGACGTTTTGAGTGACCTTGCAAACTAAAATTTGTTATCCCTTGCTCTCCAACATAACCAAGTCCAGAATCCCATGATCAAAACACTCTGCAGAGGGTTCAGTGAAGGATTCTGGGGAAAGATTTGTGAGATAATTCTTGGAGATATACACATATATTTATGTGACCCATTTCACATTATCCTTTCTTCATGTTGAGTAGTTCCTTACACCATATGCTGTCCCACTGAAATAAATGGGACTGCTCACAGAGTAAGGGACTACTCAGCAAAAGACTGGAAGAATTGAGCCCTTGGTGATTGTTTTATATCAGCTTACCTTTGCAAGGAAAAAAATCTAGAAACGTACTTAAAGAAATCTAAGGTTCTTCTTTACATTTGTAGTTCCCCCCATTCAGGGGTCTCATGGTTTAAGTTTCTTCACAGGATGCTAAGACAGGTTTTTCTTTTCTGGAAGAAACTCGGGAAGGGGGTTTAAAATGGAATTTAGGTGCCCAGGAGAGGTGCTGGAATAACAGTACTGGAAGCTGGTTTCTTTTTATTCACAGTACAAGTATAACCATCGTGACAGTGATGCAGGCTCCTCCACATTGCCTGCCAATGAGCCTTTAGAAAGGATCATCTTTAGGAACAAGAAGGTAATTTTCATGCCCATTCAGTCCTCAGCTTCTGCTGAGACTGCCAAGTTAGTGGTGGTTTTGTGGACATTTGCTCACTAAGAAATGGAATGAGGCCACTGATTCACTCCACATAGGCCATTGAAAAACCATCATCTCTACGGCAATAATTTTTAATTACTGCTGACCTGATCTAGATAGAATCCTTGGGCCCTCTGGCCCTGACATACCTCTCCCACTTCCAGCCTTGCCTCTGGCATATCTCGTACACCAGGCTTATGAGGGAGTCCTTGAAGGCAGCCTTAGTACAGTGCCTGCTTTTAGGGTCCGTTTACACTGCTTTGGCCCTTTTATCTGACATAAAGGGGCTGAAGCAGGGGCAAGATTTTCATTCCTGCTGCATTGGCCTGCTAAACATAGGGTTGTAAGTTCAATCCTTGAGGGGGCCATTGGGGGATTTAGTTGAGGATTGGTCCTGCTTTGAGCAGGGGGGTTGGACTAGATGACCTCCTGAGGTCCCTTCCAACCCTGATATTCTATGAAGACATCAGAATATGAACATGCTTCTCTCAGCTCTCTTTGGAGTGACATTGTTGGGTGATTTGTGCCCATCTTTTTAAAACACAGTAAATACATTTGAAGTGTTTTTGTTTGCATTGGGAACAAAACTTACTCTTTACATTATTAATGCTTCTGATGTTTTATTAAAATAAATAAAATAATAATAGTGTAACTGATCTGTCAGCACCTATTGGCTAAATGACCAGTACAATGAGTACTTCAATAAACTTGTTGATTCTGTACAAATGAATCCATATTTGTTCTAAACTGCAAGTTGGTTTTGCCTTAACACAGAGACTTTGTCTGAATTATTTGTATTAAAGATGCTGATTTTTTTTGGAAGTAGATGGGATAGTCAGGTTCTGCCTTTTTTCAAATTAAATTGTGGCATAAATCCTCCCACAGTAGCAATGGAATTTTTAAAAATCATATAACAAATGATCCTAATAGAGTTTGAATGTTAGCACTGGATTTATATCAAAACCTAAACATATGCTATATTATATTTTGAGATACTGCACATATGATGTGATGATATCTGTATGATAAATTGAAAGCCATGTGATACATATTTTATTTATCATGCACCATTGATTGATTCCTCTGGACTTTGCCTACTAATCTCTGCTGGATTATTTGTAATGTTATAAACTCATGCTTCAGACAGTCACTTTTTCCCTAAAAAAAAAAAAAAAGGAAATAAACCCAACCTGCTATCCCTTGGGCTACCCCCAGCCCAATTTAGAATTTTCTTAAGCCCAGGATGGGCAATATTTAGTATTTCCCAGTGACAGAAAATATTTTACAACTCATCAGGGCTAGAAATGGGAGGTGTATAGCCTTGGAACAGCAATGGCATGTGTACAGCGCTTACTATTAGTCATCTACTATGGTAGATCCTGAAATATCAGCCCTTACATCATTGATATGTGCAAAAAAGGCAATTCTATGGAAGCATAAAGTTTCTAAAAACATTAATTATAATTTATCTAAGAATGTATTAGTTATAATTTCTCATAGGTCTATACAGTTATACTCATATTGACACAAAGTTTACTTAACAGGTGGAAGATGATTAAAATAGTAGCACTAATAATTTTTCTTAAAACTCACAACAGTATTTCTAAAATATTTTTTTTCACAGAATGCATGATGGGGTACTAAAGAGATTGTATTGCCATTCATTCGGTATTCACAGAGTTTCTGGCTAGAAGGAACGATTAGATCAACTAGTCTGACCTTCTATACATCATAGGCCACCAAATGTCACCCAGTTACTCCTGCAGTGAGCCCAATAACTTGTTTTTGACTAAATCATAATTTGTGATTCACTAAAGCATATCTTCCAGAAAGACAT
Organism: Mauremys mutica; assembly: GCF_020497125.1. NCBI lineage: Eukaryota > Metazoa > Chordata > Testudines > Geoemydidae > Mauremys > Mauremys mutica. The sequence goes on along the minus strand of NC_059074.1, from coordinate 45,867,492 downwards.
CCAGTCTTGATCTGAAGACATCACCATCACTTTATTTGGTAGTTTGTTCCAATGATTAATTACCTTCACTGTTAAAATTTTTTGTCTTGTTCTTAATTTGAATTTGTCTGGCTTCAGCTTCCAGCCATTGATTCTTGTGCTGCCTTTCTCCACTATATTAAAGAACCCTATAGTACCCATGAAATTACTTAGGCTCTGTAATAGAGTCACCTCTCAATCTTTTTGATAAATTAAACAGATTAGGCTCTTTGTCAATCACTGTAAGGCATTTTCTTCAGCCCTTGAATCATTTATGACTCTTTTCTGAACCTTCTCCAATTTTTCAATATTCTTTTAAATATGTGGACACCAGAACTGAACTCAGTATTCCAGTACTGGTCTCATCAGTGCCATATACTGAGGTAAAATCACCTCCCTGCTCCTACTCACTCCACCCCTGGTTAACATCCAAGGACTGCATTAGACTTTTTTTGCTGCAGCACTACACTGGGAGCTTATGTTGAATTGTTTATCCACTATGACCCCTAAATATTTTTAGAGCAACTGGGTACCAGGATACAGTCCCCCATTTTGTAGGTATGGCCTGCATTCCTTGTTTGTACCTTTGCATTTGGCTGTGTTAAAACACATTTTGTGTGAATTAATCCGGTTTACCAAGTGATCCAGATTGCTCTGTATCATTGCTCTGTCCTCATTATCTTTGTGTCATCCACAAATTTTATTAGCAGCGATTTTATATTTACTTCCAGATCACTGATATAAATGTTGAATAGTGTCAGGTCTACTACAGAATTTCGCAGAACCTCACTGAAAACACCCCCATTCAATGATGTTTCCCTGTTGACAACAACTTTTTAAGATGTGTCAGTTAGGTAATCCTTATTCCTTTTAATGTGTGCTCTATTGCATAGTGTTAATTTGTTAATCATAATGTCATATAGTACTAAGTCAAACACCTTACAAAAGTCTATTTCAGCAATGAAGTTAATTTTAGCAAACAAATGTGTAGTCTCAAAGAACTAAATTAGGTTTATTAGAAAAGACCTATTTTCCATAAAACCATGTTGACTGGCATTAATTATTTCCCCATCTTTTAATTCTTTATCAATTAAATACTGTATCAGCTTCTCCATTATTTTTATTGGGTATGATATCAGGCTAACCAGCTTATAGTTTCCCATGTCATCCCACTTCACTTTTTTGAATATTGGCATAATATAAGCACTCTTTCATTCTTCTGTAATTTTCTTGGTATGCCAAGATTTATTTTTTATTATAAAAAAGTAACATCAGTGGGCCACGGATCTCCTCAGACAACTCTTTTAGGACTCCTGGGTGAAAGTTTCTGGGCCTGCTGACTTAAAATTTTTTCTTTCTAGTTGATCCTCCTCACTTTCTAATGGATTGGACAGTGCATCATACTCATATGATATCAGTACATCATCCTGCTTCCTTCCAAATACAGATAAGAGATTTTATCAATCACTTCTGCCTTTTCTGCAACCTTATTAACAATTTATCATCTCCATCTAGTAATAGGACCATCTTATTACTAGAATTACTTTTGTTCCCAACATACTTTAAAAACTCCTTCTTATTGTCATTAGGCCTAACAGCTATGGAGTTTTCTCTGATACCTTTAGCTTCCCTTATCAATTTTGTACACTTCATGACTTTTAATTTATACTGAGTGCTACCTATTTCCCCCCTTTTGCCACATTTATTATATATTACTTTTTTATCTCTAATTCCTGCCTTCACTTCTCTTCTGAAACAGGATGGGGTTTTAGCCAAAGTTATCCTCTTTCTTAATTGTGGACTTGTGGCTTTTGGGCCATTTAATGAACTCTTTTAAAAGAAATCCACTGTCTAAAATTTTCCTCTTAATCTATTTCACTAAGAATTTTCTTCAGCTTTGGGAAATTGCTCTTTTGAAACACGAAGTATATTACCATGTAGTCTGCTGGTCTGTTTCCCCAGCCCACAAAGGATTAAATGATTTCAGATCTCTTTTATGCCCTTCTCTCAGGGCATGACTTAACTAAAAAACAACAAAAACCACTCACAAACTAACATCAAATGAAACTATCATCACAGGATGCAGGAGCTTAGAGACCTTTCACTCGACACCTCCCCTCTCTGCTCCAGGGCCAGTCATAGGAGTCAAGCTCCCTCCTGCAACTCTCCTTGCAACTGAACTCTCTCAGCCCCTTAGAGGCATCACCCGTCCTCAGTAATCAGACAGAGCTGGTCCAGGCTCTTAAAGGGGCCGACTACCCTGTTACACTTGAATTCTTGTCTGTTTGCCCATATTGAATGTAATCAGAACATGATCATTGGTCCCTAGGCAACAACTTCCAGTTCAGTAATTATTATTAATAATCATGTTTATTATAGTAGTGCCTAAGGGCCAACCAAGAATGGGATCCCATTATGCTGGGCACTATACAAACATAGAGTAGTAGATGATGATAGTGATGATTTGAACTATCATAGCACAAAGGAACCCTACTCATGACCCATGATCCCATTGTGCTAGCTGCAGTACAACACAGAACAAAAAAGACACTCCCTTCCCCAAAGAGTTTACAATCCAAGTATAAGATAAGAGACAATTGATGGATAGAGACAGACTGTACAAGGAAACAATGAGATGGTATTGGTCAGCATGGTAGGCTGTAGTCTCAGCACACCAGTAGCCTAGTTGTTGTCAAGTTTTTTTGTAGGCATCATGGCAAAGGGGAATTTTAAGGTGGATAAAAAGTTAGTTCTGCAGATGTTTATTGGGAGTTTCTCCAAGGCATGAAGGATTCTTTATCCATCCTCATGCGGTTCAGTGAGAAATAGTCTGTATAAATCACGTATGGTTTCACTATTCATGACCTCCATGCTTCATTATATGTTGTGCGCTACCACAGAGCATTCAATTCTATAAATTCTTTACCTTTATACAGGTCCCAACCTATTGACTCTTTTACTTTCATATCGGTCTCCGGTTAATAGTTAATCACACAGATAGAGTGGTATTTTCAAAAGTGCTTAGAATTGACCTAAATTTCCTCCCATTGAAGTCAGTGGTAAAGTTCAATTCACTTCAGTAGAAGCAAAGTTAGACCAATGCTGAGCACTGTTGAAAATCCCAGTTAGTTTACTCTTATATGGAGTCCCACTGAAATCAGTGAGTAGCCATATACATAGAGTAACTGTTTGCAGGATCTTATCCATAGTATTACTTCCATTTATAATCTTCTATACAATACGAGGCTTCAGAAGTCTTATAAGAATAATGGTTGTGTATAAAGTTGATATATTCTGTAAAGCTAACCAGTCAAAACCAGCTAATTTTCTTTGGCACTGTATTTTGATACTAGCAATGGACCCACAGCTTTGGCACTTAAGTTTATGATACATATGAGCGAGGATGAATGTGTGCATTGTGCTGGGAGATTTGTGTTGATTTGTGAAGATGGTGAATGAGGGTCATGCGCTATGGGGAGTGGCTATGTATGCTTGGGGTTATTTTCTGTGCTGTTTGTGTTGTGTGTGAGTTGTACTGGGAGATTTGTGTTCATTTGTGTGGGTGGCACTTGAAGCACATGGGTGTGGCAGTTGGGCTGAATAATCCACTATCTACGCAGACTCCCTAACACAACAAATGAATTTGTTGCATGCAAATTAGCTGTAGAGTAAGGGTGGTGACTGATTGAGTTACCTCTAATATCGCAATGGTCTAGGACCCCTGGCATGGCATAAATACATGCCTTACTGTAGCATTTACATCACATAGGTATAATATGTAAAGTCAAAATAGCTGAACACTTAAAAATTGAATAGTAAAGATTACAAACCCCAGCGATGACTCATCCTGGTGATATGTTGAAGAAAAAGAGCCCTTAGCCATGTCTGTAGTTGCTTCCATCACATCACACGGACTCACCAGTCATTTTAGGCTTCAGAGTGACACACAGAATGACATAGTTGCTTTCAACTACCCGAAAGAGGGTTCCAGATGACAGAACAAGGAGTAATGGTCACAAGTTGCAGTGCGGGAGGTTTAGGTTGGATATTAAGAAAAACTTTTTCACTAGGAGGATGGTAAAGCACTGGAATGGGTTACCTATGGAGGTGGTGGAATCTCCTTCCTTAGAGGTTTTTAAGGTGAGGCATGTCAAAGCCCTGGCTGGGATGCTTTAGTTGGGGATTGGTTCTGCTTTGAGCAGGGGTTTGGACTAGATGACCTCCTGAGGTCCCTTCCAACCCTGATATTCTATGATTCTGTGATTCTATGATCCCTGGAATCTTATTATATAGATGGTCCAAATGTAAGGTCTCTAAGAGTTCACAATTACAGGGCCGGCCCACAACATTTTGGCACCTGAGGTGGGGAGCTCAAATGATGCCCCCTTGCCCCCTCGCTTGGGCCAAAACTTTGAAAGGTCTCAATTCTGCCTTCCTGTACTACTCCTCTCATGGTACTGCTCTGCTACCCACCCCAATAAAGGAGAATTAACAATTTAAATGCCCTGTTCAAAAATGTTAAGTAACACTTTACTTTCAAACGCCTGAACAGCAAATGTAACTTTTCTTGTCTGCATAGTAAACACTGGCATTTTTATCTGTTTGAATAATCAAAGTGGTGCTTTCCGTGCCTTCTTGGTTGCAAAGATTTGAACTTCCTGAAGGTCCACAGTCTGGGCCAGCTCATGCTCTATTGAGATGGTTGCAAGGCCAACCAGCCTCTCCTGTGTTATTGTGGAGCATAGATGTGTTTTTATTAACTTCAGCTTGGAGAAGGTGCATTCTCCACTGGCAACTGTTACAGGAAGTGTTAGAAGTATGCACAGAGCAACAAAAGCATTTGGAAAGAGGGTGATCATCTTATTTGTGCACATATATTCCAGAACAGCCTTGGAGTTGATCCTGCTGAAATGTATCTTGAAAGGACTTTGAGTTCATCACCTAAATCACTCGCATCAATAACACGCATGTCATCATGTGTCAACACTATCTCTAGTGCCCTGCATTGCTGGTGTAGGTCTTCTTCAGGTATAGTGAGGAGTTTTGGAATATCATACAACATCCCAAATATACTGCTGTGTTCCTTGAGCTGCATGAAACATTCTTCAGCTGACTGTATTGCACAATCTAGCACCTGGTTAAAGAATTCAACTTTGAATTGTTGTTTGGGGTCTCTTATGGGATTAACCCATGCCTCGTAATCAAAATGTCTTCTTCTTCAGTGACTCTTGTATTCTTGAATGGGTGGGAAAATAGCTTCAGTGTGAAGTTCCTCTGCCAACTTCTGTGCACTCTTCAGAACATTTTGAAATCCCTCATCTGCCCGGTAAGACTGTAGTTATGACTTTGCTTTGTCCAGTTGTTCCATTGCTGCAGATATATCAAGGTCAACACCTTGGCAGGGCCGCCCAGAGGGGGGGGCAAAGGGGGCAATTTGCCCCGGGCCCCGGGCTCCGCAGGGGCCCCCAAGAGAACAGCTGAGGCTCCCGCCTCCGCCCCTCTCCTGGAGCCTTAGCGCATTGAGCGGCGTCCTCAGACAGCGCCGCAGCGTGTCCCCGGCGGGGCCCCTGAGCCCCGCCCCGCTCAGAGCCGCGTGGTGAGGTGGCGGGGCTGCGCGCTCCGGGCTGAGCTCAGCTCCCTCCGCTTGGCGTGGAGCTCCCAGCCCCGCCCCCTCACCACGCGGCTCTGAGCGGGACGGAACTCAGGCCCCGCCGGAGACACGCTGCAGCTGTTCAGCCGAGGCGCTGAGGCTCCGGGTGAGGAGGGAGCCGGGGGTAAGAGGCTGGGGCCGGGGGGGTTGGCTAAGGGGCAGGGAGTCCTGGGGACAGTCAGGGCGGAGGTGGGGGAGCGGTCAGGGGGCAGGGAATGGGGGGGTTGGATTGTGGGTGTTCTGGGGGGGTGGATAGGGTCAGGGCCGCCCAGAGGGGGTGGGGCAAGAGGGCGCAGGCTGCTTCTTCGCTCCCGGTCTTCGCCAGCGGGGGTCCTTCCGCTCCGGGGCGGAAGGACCCCCCACTGGCAAATTACCGCCGAAGCGGGACCCACCGCCGACGTGCAGCCCGGTCTTCGGCGGTAATTCGGCGGCGGGGGGCCCTTCCGTTCCGGGACCCGCCGCCAAAGTGCCCCGAAGACCCGCGGCGGGGACCCCCCCTGCCGCCGCCGAATTACCACCTAAGACCGGGCTGCACTTCGGCGGCGGGTCCCGCTTTGGCAGTAATTCGGCGGCGGGGGGCTCCCGCCGCGGGTCTTCGGGGCACTTCGGCGGCGGCCCTGCACCTTGGAGTATCTTGCTTACAACATTTATTTCAAATAGTATGTCATGCCACAACACTAAGTCACACAGAAATTTGAAGTTATGTATGTTTCTGGTGATTCCATTTCCCTCTGCCACTGTTCTCCCAAGAACAGTTCCTGTCATAGCATTATCCTCCATAATGGCAACTATGGCATCATCTATCTTCCCAATTGGTGTTTGATAGGCTTTATCGCCTCCACTCGACTTTCCCATCATGTGCACTCAGTGGTTTCAGTGTCAGAGAGGATGTTCCCAGATGTTGCTTCAAAATTTGCTATTGATGAGTTGATGCAGAGAAAAATAAATAGATGCTTTGAATTGCATTAAAAAAATTCTGCAGCCTCACTAGAAGCTGATGCTGCATCACTGACCACCATGTTCCATGAATGAGAACTGCATGGGACAAAAAAAGCTCAAGGGTTTAACTCTCAGATCCATGCCTGAACTCCTCTTTTCTTTCCTCTCATGTTGGCGCTATTATCGTAGCCCTGACCTCTCATGTCAGCTATCGCAATTCCTGTATCTTCCAGCTTTTTAAGAAGCACATTTGTTATACCAGCTCCTGTAGTATCATCAATGTCAATAAATTCTAGAAAATTCTCTCTGACAGTCACCATTGCAGTGACATTTTCACTAGGTTCTGTTGTTGTTACAAAACGCACCATTAAAATCATTTGTTCCACATGGCTGATATCAGGTATGCAGTCCAGAATAACAGAGTAATATCTTGCTGACTACAGATCTGCCACAATTTTCTGTTTGACTTTTGTTGCCAGTAACTGATCTAATTTTGAATTGTTTTTCCAAGGTAGTGGTGTGCGTACATTTCTTGGGTGGTGACTCTTCTTAGATGCTCCTGGAGTACAGCATCAAACTCAGCCATCAGCTCCACAATTTTAAGGAAGTTTCCATTGTTTGGCACATACAGCTGATCTGAAGTGCCACCCAGTGCTAGGTTTTGGGTAGCAAACATTCTCACAATGGTAATGAGTCTTTTCAGAACATTTTGCCAGTAAAGAGACTCTGATGCAATCTTCTCTTGATGCTGATCATATATAGTGGCCTTTAACCTTAGTCTCATCTCAAGCTCTTTCCACCTATGGAATGCTCTCTGGTGATTTGCTGCCTTCTCATGGCATGCCAGATTTCTAGCCAGATTTTTCCAGTCCTTTGTTCCTGTAGAACCCAATGTGCCTGGAACATTAGACTGAAAGAGTTTGCAACAAAAACAGTATGCAACATTCTGGGTTTTTGAGTACATAAGCCATGGCCTCTCCACTTTGTCACCATTGGGGATTTCATGCCAGTAATGTGTTGGATGGAAACTTCTATTTTCATTGTCTTTGGGGATGTCATAGGTTTCCCCCCCACTTGGAGCTGTTGGGTTCACAAGATGGGGACCTGCATGGACTCCTCTAAACTAAAATCCTAGTTTAGATCTGATAAAAGCTGCCACCACCCAATAATGTACGTGTATTGGGACACAGTCCTTCCCCAAAATCCTTGGGGATCCCAAGAGCCCCAAATCCATGGAGTTCTTACACCTAGGAGAAGTAAACCATTCTCCCCTGCTTCCTCCCCCCTCCCTTCTCCTAGGAGAGATACTGGGATTCAACTACAGAGGGATGCCTTCCTCCTCCCTCTTCCCCTTTCCCTGAGAATTCACCCAAGGAAAGATCAACCAAGTCCTTAACAGAAAAGATTTATTAAAGAATAAAAAGAAAGTAAACTGTCTCTGTAATACCAAGATGGAACAATACACAGGGTCTAAACTTATCAATGTCTGGAGAGAATCCCCCCTCCTTTCTTTCTCAGTAAAAGCAAAGTAACAGCAAACAGAAATAAAGATATTTCTCCAGCAAACACACAATTGCAAACATAGAAAGCAACTCAAAAGACTAATCCGCCTTTCTAATTAATACTCACTATTAGATAGTAGGAACTACTCCAGGAGAACTTGGACACATGTCTGGCCTCTCTTAGATCCAAAGAGAGAACACAGAGCAAACAAGGAACACAGACAAAGGCTTCCCTCCACAGAGATTTGAAATTATCCTGTCCCTTGATTGGTCCTCTGGTCAGGTGTTTCTCAGGTTACTGAGCTTGTTAACCCTTTGCAGGTAAAAGAGACCTTAACCCTGATCTGTTTATTTATGACAGGGGAACATGAAATTTTTCACTTGCTGTGGCCCATGCAGTACAAGGAAGTCCCTCAGGCTACTGCTCAAGTGGGTCCACAGTCCTGGATCATCTAGGCTAAAGGAACTAAACTCAGCTGCAGCTGTTTCTTGCGCCTCCACCACACTCTTCTCTTATATACACTTTTCTTCAGGAATGTGCATGGTTACATCCATTTGAGATGGAGATATGGATGCTGCAGTAGCTGCCAGGTGGAGATATGGATGCTGCGGTAGCTGCCAGGTCACCTGCACTCTGACTAACTGGAAGATCAGGCATCTCCTCACCACTCACATCCTCACTGGTGCCAAAAGGCTCACCGTGAACATTTGTGTCTATTATCTCAGGAGAGCTCCTTCCCTTCCTTTCTTTCTTTTTCTGAATGCTGCCAGAGAGGAACATTTTCTTCTTTCACTCATGACTGCTGTTCTGTGCCAGCTATAGTGGCTCTCAACACTCAGTTGAAGGGGACAAATAAGCAGGCTGGTAGCAGGGCCTGAGTGACGGAAGATATCAGTGTCTTAAGGGTCTAACTGGCTCCTACTACTTCAGTGGCTGCCTGTTCTCCTCAAGTGGGTTCGGGGAAGCAGCAGAAAACAGGAAGCTCCCTGAGAAGCTGGTGTTAATCAGTCCAGGCTCTGGGGGTGCTAGAGAGGTACATAAGAGGCTCCTCCTCCTCTCACTCCCTGCAGCTCATGCTGCTTTCTGTTATTCCCTCTCACCTTTTCTCCTGCCTGCCTGTTATGTCTCTTGTGCCCTCCTTCCTCCAGCACAGCACTCCACCATCTCTGTGCATCTAGGGCAGAGAGAATACATATGCACCAGCAGGAGACACAATTTTCTACACTCTGGATCCTAGGGCCCCCCCCCCCCCCCGTCTGGCACTTGAGGTGGCCTCCTCAGTTCACCTCATGGTAAGGCCAGTCCTGCACAATTATTGCAGGACAGTCGAATGCCTGCAAGATTAGTCTGAGAGATGCAAAAAATTCCAAATTTACAGCTTGATACTACAATCATCGTATGCATGGAACTCCTATTGAAGTCAATGGCAATTCCTGATACAGAGCTTTTGCAGAGTTGAGCCCTCAATTCAGAAGGGGAAAACAGACAGTGGCATCTTATTATTTCTTATTCTTATTTCTTAACATCATCCCACTACACAGCAGAGTCACTACATGGTGATGAATCATTGTCATGTGATGCAGCACCATGACATGCCGATGTTATATCACATCCTGATGCTACTATTTGGCTCCACAGGGCAAAACTGCAAACATGACAACCAAAGCCTTAGTCGCCTTATTCCACAGGGAGAAAAAAAACCCCTCATACTATTGAGCTCTGTATGTCTTTATGGCTGAGCCCACAGGTAGTTTTATCATTTACTCACAGCTGCACACTGAATTTTTTAGTCACAGGATTTTCTCTGTCCTTGTGCTTGATTAATTTTTTTGTGTGATTGTGCATAGAAGGATGGGCTGAACAGCATGTTTTCTGAAGGACAAAATAAAGTATTAGTTGGGTGGTGTGGTCAGATTCCTCATATCCACTCAAAGGCTTCATATCTTCAATAGCAGATTTTTAATTTCCTATTTTCAAAAATATTGTTTTCAGCCAAAGTCTGTCTAATGCTTATCACTGAATGCCTGGCTCTCCCCTCCTGACATGAGCCAGAGAGAAACATGTATGCCTCTCTGCTCAATAACGCATCTTTCTTTTTAAATCCATAAAGTACAGGGAAATGACGGAATGTGAGAGCGATAGTTAATGCAGTTTTTATGTATGCTATCAGAGTAGATTTTTAATACATGATACCATTAGTGTCTTAGAGCAAACTGTACTAGGAAAAGCTGTGATTTCGTAGCTATGAATTAAAAATGTCTTTGAAATATTAAAATCTATCCAGAATTTTTTTGTTTACATCTACAATATGTATAAATCAGTGCTTCCACAAACATGGAAGTAATATTTTTACATTTTTTAAACACCAATTCTTTGATCTTGAAAGCTCAATTAAGGAACATACATTCAAGAAGGTAGTGTTCCTTTAAACTGAAATATCATTTAGTAGAATATGTATTCACTGAGCAACCTAGTCACTGGGAAAACATGCCTTTGATTTTTCTATGAGGCTAAATCATCTCCTATTGTAAATCCTAAAAGAGTGGACTTCAGTGTTATTAATTAATTTGGCCCAAATATACTGCTGCAAGTAAGGCCAGATCCAGTGATGCTCCTGAAATCCATATGCAGACAGGATACCCCACATGCAGAACTCTGGTGGAAAAGGAATTGAGCTGTTGCTATGCTAGCATCCCTCCTCTTCAACTAGACCCTTGGTGCATGTTGGGGCTAGAGAGGGAGTGCATCATCCCCAAATGGCTGTGCAGAATGCAGGGTGGAAACATACTTTAACACATTTCTAATATAGGGATCACCCTTAGAGGAGGTCCCAGATATAGTCAGTATCATAGAATATCAGGGTTGGAAGTGACCTCAGGAGGTCATCTAGTCCAACCCTATGCTTAAAGCAGGACCCATCCCCAGACAGATTTTTGTCTGAGATCCCTAAATGGCCCCCTCAATGATTAAACTCATAACCCTGGGTATAGCAGGCTAATGCTCAAACCACTGAGCTATCCCTTCCCCCTCCATAGAAAGCTCTGGTGGCACAGCTCCAATAGAATTGCCTACTAGGTAAGAGTGTGGGTGTGTGTAGCTTCCATTCGTCAGAGACACAGAGCCAATGTGGAGGCAGAGGGTCTCTCGCAGATGGCCTTAACCTACTGCTGAAACTGCAGAGGAAGGGGAAAAAAGCACACCAGATTATATGGGCTGGGGGGGACCCTTTTCTGACCCCTGAAAGTGGACTGGCATGAGATTTTAGGAACATCAGGCATAAACCAGAAGGACCTGTAATGAGAGGCTTTACTTTGAATATTTTGAGATGCCTTGCAGCACCTTAATAGAGGCTCGCAGAAAAACCTTGGAAGGGGTTTATATATTGTACAAATTTTACCTTTCCCAATTGACATAACAAGGGTGGTAACAGTATCAGGACACTTTGATGTGCATAAAACAACAAGTAGTTTAAGATTAAGGCTTTGAATGAGTAGAGATTAATGATAGTTTAAATTTAGAAAATCCAATATGGTGGATTAAAATAGCAGAGACAGGGATGATAGTGGAAAAGTAGTGATAGGTAGTGGAAAGTTCTAGCAAACAAGATGGAGTCAGGGGGAGAAGATTAGAAAGGTCTAGAATCCAAGATGGAGTCAGCCTCCTAAAACTAGGGATGATGTCAGGGAGGAGCTAGAAAACTGGAAGCTGATTGGCTATGAGGAGCTGACCTTGAGAGAGCAACAAGTATATAAGGCCAACAGCCACCAGGGGTGGAAGGGATAGGGATCAGAAGCCCTAAGAAGCAGCTTCTTAAGATGATTCCAGAAAAACTCTGAGGTTGCCTTGACAATGGCTTTCAGAACAGCTACTTGTGTGCAGTAACAACTAACAGCAACTACATGAAGAAACAGCTAGAAGCTTCCAGAAGCCTCAGCTTTCTAAACCTCCAAGGTAGACAGCCTGAGGTAAATATCTGCCACTGCAGCAGCAGCAGTTTCCCTGAGATTGAGAGGCCACCTCAGCCCCAAGAAGACAACACCAACCACCATCTCTGGTATCAGCCTATCCCTCAGACAGAGCATCAGGATCTTTAGATGAGTCAGTGGGATTTTGGTACAAGTGTAAGTCTGATCTTCTTTCTACCTATTATTTAGCAGATACACCCAGGCACTGTTAATAAAGTTGGATGCCTGCTTCTGAATGAGATCTCCCCTTCCCATCCTGCGACTGGCTGATCACCACTCACAAGATATTAAATGTTAAGTGTTAGATACTAAATGTTAAAGTAAAATGCTTTCTTTCTGATCTGTGAAGATCATGATGATTTCTCATATGTGTATATAGAGGCTGCATATACTACATTGCACTAAGTATGGGGTTAGATTGTTACAACACTAAGACTAAAAAGCCTTTGTGTATGTGGGATCTTTATATGCATGTTACTTTGAAACTACTATATTCTTTGTGTATATTAAATATTTTATGCTGTCTGTGTCTTATTTTGCTGTACTGCTTTATTGTATAGTTCTTCAGTGTAATTCTATTAAATGCTATGCATTTTTTCTTGCTTTATTAAACTCACTGTAATTTTTATTTCTGTTAAATAAATTTTTGTTTTTGAAGAATTTCTGCTTGCGTGGGTCAATCATTGAGCAGAAGGCTGTATCGTGTCCTTTCAGGGGTTAGCAACACTAGCTTGCTCTGGGAGCCCTCTGTGGGTTGGAGACAGCCCCCTTTTAACACTCTAGCAATTCCTTTAGGGCAGGCCACAACCTTATTACCCCTTTGTTAAATTAGAAGTGCTATTTTAGGCTAATCTAATTGGCATCTAAAATTTAGATGCCAACAGACCATCAGGTACAAGTGTTGACTTTTTTTTTTTCCTGGTGGGTGCTCCACCCCTCCTCTGACCCTTCTCTTAGACTCCACTATGTCCCCAGGCCCTGCCCTTTCTCCATCTCTCCTTGCCCTACTCTGCCCCCCACGTGTCTGCTGCTTGCTCCTCTCTGCCTTTCCCAAGCACCTCCCACCAGCCAAAGAGCTGGTCGGTCACCAGTCCGGGGCTAGAACTATTAGGGGATGCTCAGCACACCCCACCCAAACTTTTTTTTCCATGGGTGCTTGAGACTTAGAGCACCCATAGAATCAGCACCTATGCCCTCAGGGCTCTCAAGCCCTGCCCCATCATAAGGAACCCCATCATACTATCCCACTCCTAAATTTGATCCTCTTTCTCAAACTTACTTAGTTGTTTGCCCCCATGCTTGAAATCTGTAGTACTCTTTGAAGTGTGTAAAGTTAAACACATGTATGATTCAACACAGTCTGAGATAGGCTTTTGCCTGAGGTTTAACTGTGGAAGCTTTGCATCTCCTGATAATTATGAAAACCAACCTAGGAAATCTGTACTACAATTTCATAAATTAATGTACTTAACCAGTAGAAGAAAAAACTAGAAACTTAGCAAAAGTTTAAAACAACAGTCACTGACATTTGGCATGCTATTCAAATAGCTGCTGGGAAAGAAAAGGGAAATGTGCCAAGATAAGGGACAAGGGAGACCGAAAGAAAGATTTTCTGTTTGCAGACTTGACTGGTTGATTTGACTGAGAAATAATTACAGTTCTTCTAACCCTTAAGGAGATGTTACTGAAGTGTCATGCATAACAAATACTACTTATGGAATAGGGTACCTCAGAAGTAGCAAAATCTGGGTATTGTAACTCCTATGCTTTATATATAATCTTTCATCTACTTTTATTTATAATCATCATTACCATTATTATTGAAAGATGAGTTGTATAATCACAGAAATTTGTGAGATTATTTTAAATACATGTTTTTCTATTCACTCTCTTACCTTGCACAAAATTTTACAGATGACAAACTTCAAGTGTGTAATTGTTCATGGTCAAACAGGGAAACTTACTGCTATATATATTTGACAGTGTGATTTTACTTTTTATAAAATAAACATGCCATAAAGTTGGCATTGTACTTTTAATGCTTACATTGCAATTCGTTTGATTCAGATTAGTTTAGGTGATGGAACCAGATGTATGGTTACAATATTCTATTGTGCTAAAATGTTGAGAATTTACATCTTATTGGTGGTAAGTTGTATGCTGGAGTTACAGTAACAGTTCTCCTTCACTGATATACAAAATGGGGGGGAATTAACAATAAACATGTTGTCAGCATGTGAAGAAGGCCAACTAAATTGGCTATTAAACTTTAGTGAGTGGAAGTCAATACAACTGCCTTACATATTTTCCACTTTCATAGCTAGTGATGAAATTTGTTCTTGTGGGTGGCATTCAAGCATAGAGTAAGTGAAGTTCCAATGAGCTGGAACATCTCACTTCAGCAGATGTTTTAGCAAATCGTATTTCTGGTGCAGCTTCATAAGGATTTTTCTTAGCTTGACAGAATGATTAACCTGTCTCCAGGGTTTATACACCTCTTCTAATTTACTTTGAATTGTCTTGCTATCTCACAGTTTTAATCACAAGTACTAGTGTAGTCACTAACTTTAATCACCAATACACATGGGTGGGTGCTATACATCACCTTTTTCACTGAGTTAGTATGGGTTACATACCCCCTGGATAATATAAAAAAGAATAAGTTGTTCTTGTGTTGATCATGAAGTTTCAAAATTTACTTGAGCATTTCAGAGATTTCAAGAGACAAAAATTGTACAGGTTGTTTGCAGACCAAATCCACTGGATTGCTTTAGGATGGTGTGCTGCTCCAGTTTTACGAAGGAAACTTGCTACATTTCCATCTTGCTGGGTGAAAGGTACTGTGGGTAACAAAGCAGTATGCTATTTATGTAAACCTCTTTGGAACTATTTATATTTGTAAATATAGACCTTTCCTATTATAGCCTGAATAAAACAAAACACTGCAGCTGACTAACAGTCTAAGCCTTTCATTCTATAATGCACATTGACACATCAAAAATAAAATCACCATATTCTTCATGATTGTTAGAGAAGCATTATTATTTTTAATTTTTTGTTCTGTATTTGTAAAGCCCCTAGCACAGTGGTGGCTGCCAACCTGTGGCCCATCAGGGTAATCTGCTGGTGGGCCACGAGACATTTTGTTTACCTCAACCGTCCTCAGGCACGGCCATCGTCAGCTCTCAGTGGCTGCAGTTCGCCATTCCTGGCCAAAGGGAGCCTGGTCTATTACTGGGCCCCTTGGTGCTATTGCAATACATGTGATAAATAATATTAACACACTCTTCATTGATCCTTTGTTCTCTTGCAGCCCTCAAAATGTCTTTTTTATAAATATTGTTTACATTTACAGTGCTCCATTCATAAAATAGATATATACAATTATTTCTGATTAAAAATCTGTGTAAATATATATGCAAATTAGGGCTCATGGGAAATAGACAATTGGCCCATGCTGCTCCAGTTGTAGTACACCATTGTTTTAACATTACCTAATTTATTACTTTAAAAATACCATGCAGCTATTTAATTGCAAAATTTCCTTGCATTCAGCTTTAGACATAAATTAATGTTTAGCCATTATTCTATATATCATGATTTAAAATTGTGCTCAGTTATTTTTTTCCCATCATATGTATTACTCTCACATCCACAGGTGTGGGATAGTGTTTTTAGAGAAGAATATTTAGCAAGAAATTGAGCCATTGGATTTTTGCCATCTCATTCCAAAAAAATTTCACACTGTGGACAGGAAAGATGTCTGCATTAAGCAAGCTCTCCTTGTTCCAAGTCATCCTATATGAATTAATTAATGATGACTCTGGCATAATTCAATACCATATGGCATATCTCTGAATTTTCATGTTCCTTAAACAAAGGACACTTAAAAGTAACCTCCTTACTTTTTTCTTGCAACCTACTACCTTGAGCTGAGTTTCTCAGATTTCATATATTAACCACAGTTGGGTCAGATAATTACATGGAAAGGAGACATGGTGATACTGATGATTCAGTAGTGTTAATAGTTTAGTAGATGGCACTGTTCCTTCTAAATCAGTACTGAACTGGTTCCCCAATGTGGGATGATAGGACACTATGCTTCTGAAGGGGCCTGTCTTTTTGATGAGATATAAAATTGAGACTCTGACTATTTGGCCCTTTAACACTAATTGTAGTATCCTGGTTTCCTGGACAAATTCCAATTTGTGTATTACATTTTGCCTGCTTTCTATAAATTTGCCCTGTAATTTCAGCTGGATTCAGTATTTTTCACTTTTTACATTAAGTATGTGTATGAAGTTGCTACCTTGTTTAGTATTTGCAGTGTTGCACCTCAGAATTAGTTTTCTTTTCTGTATTTGTAAATCAGTTTGTAACTGGTCTGGCAACCATCTGTAGCAAAGATTTATATATATGGGCAGGATCACTGGCATTTTCATCTCCTAACCTGTTCAGATTCTTCCATATGCCCAACTATGATCCTAGTTCAGGAAAACACTTAAAAACATCTTTTACTTTAAACATGTGAGTAGTCCCTGTTTTAATGTGAATAAAACAATAAGAGTACTCACGTGCTTAAAGTTAAGTATGTGATCAAGTACTTTGCTGGATTGGAACTTATATGTGGATCTTGAGATCCATCGTAATGTGCATTTGTTACAACAGAGCTCCAGAAATTGAGGGAATTACTAAAACATGGGAATTGCAAACTTTTCTGAAAACAAATTCTAGTACCTAAGATGGCAAAACTAATCCATGTATGTAGGGTCCCTGGGATGAGTGCTTAAAAATAAATATTAATATTTATTTGAAAACATTTCTATGGGATTTGATTCAGTTATCTAGAGTATAAAGTGAGAGCCCTAAGGCCCAGCTATACTCATTTTTTGATATAACTGCCATTATAGTAAGCCTAAAAATGGAGATAAAACACGGATTTAATTTTCCTTAAATGGAGCTGAGAAGCAGTCACAGAACTGGCTACTATAACAGTAAATCACTGGCTCTTCCACTGACAGAATTATTTTATAAAGAAAAAAATATTTCACTGCCACTCTACCTGTAACAGTGCCATTATAAATAGAAATACACTAATGGGGCATGGAGCACATTCTGCCACTGAATAGTACAAAATGCTGTAAAGGGAAGCAGCCAAGCAGAGGGTTTCTATCCTGGGCCATCCTGTTTGCACAGGAGAGAATGGCTAGCAGGGGCGGGTGTTAGCCATCCTGTTAGCCACCTGATCTTCTTCTTAATGCTGGTTCAAAAAAGAGCAATGTGTATCCCCAGCATATGGGGCCATGGGTCTGACTACTCTCTCAAGTCTTAGGGGCTGTGAAGTGCTGTCAGGAACATTAGCTCCCTTCTACGTGCTCAAGAAAGCTAGATCTTTATTCTGTTCCTTGCACTGTCTCCCATACCACCCCAGCATACTCCTATAAAACAAGTCAGGATTTTGTCCTACAGCTACAACTGTAGGTGATTCTTCAATGAATCTATAAAGGTTACTACTTGGGCCAATGAGACTAGATATCATAATTCCCAGAGATCCATTAAGGACTATTGTGGCAACATACATATTAGTTTTCCACATGCTTTACAGACAGGAAAACAGGCATGGTTCCTGCTATGAAGGGCTTAGAATTTAAATAATGGACCATTAGAAACATTTACTCATCAAGGAACTGATTCTCTAGGATGTTTATGAAAGTTTATGTATTCAGCAATAAAATCACATTAGGTGAGAGCCACAAAGGGAACCTAATTAGGAACCTAATTGCCACTTTAAATGCGTAAATCCAAAATGTAGATTCTCAAAACCCCTGCTCAGCTGCCTAATTCTGGCAGTGCCTAACTTCCCCTGGCACCTAAGTTTCCACTGGTAAAGTCCCCATGGCACCTACATTTCTGCCAGTGAGCCTGTACGCAATCACCTAAGTCTCAATGACTAGCTCAGGCCCAAGACCTGAAAGGATTCTTAAACTAGGCATTACCCTACCTATCTTGCCTGTGGAGCTTGATCCAGTAGGCCTGCTCAGAGGCTGCCTAATGGATCAGGCTCTTCCTAAAGTACAACCAAGGAAGAGAAGAAGATGATGGTAATACCCTTATATGCTATACCACTCTGAACATCACCTCTCTGTCTGAATTGGACTAGGGACTTGAACACAGGTCTTCCACCTCCCAGGTGAGTGCCCTATCTACTGGACTACTGTAGGGTAGTCTGGAGTGGGTCTCACTCAATCTCTCCTGTTGAAGCTGTTCCACTTTTTATAAAATTCTTAAATAGTCATTGGGCCTCAGAGAGAGAGAGAGACTCCATAGCCTAATGGTTACTGCACTCTCCTGGGAGAGTCACTGCCCCCAATGACTATTTATGTATTTCATTCCATATGGAACACCTGCAACAAAAGAGATTGAGAGAGAGTCAACCCATATTCTCCATATATCTGATCCTTTGTGTTCCTCTCCTACCCCCCATTTCCCTCCTTCCCTGACTCCCCTATGTGCCTCTGCCCCCACCAATTCCCTGATTCCAACTCTCAGGCCCTGCCTCCCCCTCTGACCTTAGGTATCTTCTGGGGGGCGGGGAGGGCTGTCCCCGTCCCTCTCCCAACCTATCTTTAAGCATTTGCTGGTTGTATCCCCTCATGTGTAGTCTTGGAAGAAAACCAAGGGCAAAAGCATTGCCCCTACCAATGACAAAGGACACTGGGATCTTCAGGGGAAGGTACCCGGGCTCCTTGCACCTAGCAAAGCGCAGCCCTATGGGAAGGCAGACTGAGAGCATGGGGAGAGCCTGTTACAAAAGGGTGAGGCAGAGCTCAGCCTGCTGAAGGCCCTGCCCTGCCACATCTTGTGTCCCTTTCCCTTTAGATCCTGATGCTCCAAGATGGGGGGCAGTGGCTCCTAAGTCTGGAGATGAGGGGTGCTACTAGACAAACCTTGAAGAGTCAGGCTAGTCATAGGCACATGAGGATTGGGGGCAAGGAGAGAGAGGGGGGAGGAGGAGGAGGAGGCGGCTCCTGGCAGCAGTAGCATTGCCAACCCTCCAGGATTGTCCTGGAGTCCCCAGGAATTAAAGCTTAATCTTTAATTAAAGCTTATATTGTGTGATGAAATCTCCAGGAATTCATCCAACCAAAGTTGCCAGCCCTAGGCAGCAGTCATCTGAGGGTTTGTGGTTGAAGACTCTGGAGGCCTCACTCCCTGACATGAGCCTAATTGTCAAAGTCTAGGGCAGTGGTGGTGTAGCAGGAAGCTGCTAAAAGTTGGCTAGCGATGGGCAAGGGTATACATGTTGCAGATTTGGAATGAACCAAGCTGAGCTTACCTGTAGGTTGGGGGCATAGGGAAGAGCTGAAGGTTTGTGGGGCTTATTTTATGGCTGCAGAAAGGAGATTCAGGCATTAGAATTGGGAGACCAGGTATTAGGGAGAGCAAGTGACATTTGGATTAGGTTTGTGGCAGTTTCTTGCCCAGGGAAAGGGAGAGAGAGAGCGAGCTAGGAGTGGGGCATCATGGACCTGGATATTTACTAGAAGAGATGGAACTTCCCCTGAATAGATGGAGGCTGTATCCTTCCTCGAGGCTATGAATAGGTTTGGAAGGATTGGATTATTGATAAATGTCAGTAAATGACAATTTCACCATACACAAACAAGCCAATGAAAAGTATTTCCATCGATAACAATTGAAATTTATAGACAGGCAAAGTGAGAAAAATGCTACTTGAGACTTTATTAGAGGTTGATTTAAGGATATTTACTTTATATATTTTGCATGTGATGTAGACATTTTGTGGTTTAACCATTATAAAGCTTTAACTTTTTGAATTTCAACATCTACTGTTATTAAATAATTATTGTCTGACCCCCCCGCATAATTTCCCACAAATATGAAAATTTAAATAGATAAAAACTGAAAAAAAATGTTGAAAATAAATATTGATATTATCCATCCAAATTATATATATCTATACATTATATAGGCGTGGCAGAATTTATATGGTGTGCACTGCCTGGATCAGGCATCCCGCACCCCCTCCTGCACGCCAACCCCCTTCCCTGACTCCTCTCCCACACCCAAACTCCCTCCCAGAGCCCGCACCTCCTCCCTCATGGGCGTTCCTCCACCTAAGAGCAGCAGGGACATGGTGCCACTTCCGTGAAGCCGTGCGGAGCCAGGTAGGGAGTCTGCTGGCCCCATGCCAACCAGTCTATAAACCGCATTTTCAATGAAGATCAGAAATGCCAGTTTTTGTTGAGCTTGCCAGTTGTTAAAGTGCTGGATAATACAGCTTTTACTATATATTGAATTCTGTCAAGCCTAGCTATAAATGGTAAGCCCTATGCCTGTGCTTTCCCTTTCCTAATATAGCTTGTGGTTTGGCCCACTAGAGAGAACTGCTGAATTGCCCTTTGAGGTGATCGGGTGTGTGCAAGCAGTGAATGGGTGTAGAGCATATGGAGGTGATGTGTGTGAGGAATGAGTGGGAATATGTGTGCAAAATGGGTAGGTGGAAAATGAATGGGTGTATGGAATGGGCATGGGGGATTCATGTGCAGTATTTTGTAAGTGAGTATACGCAGAATGTCTGGATTCTGTCCTATACTAATATCGGTTTCAGATACCTGGAAGTTGATTAGAGAAGCGAACTAGCCGAAAGTCATTATA
This sequence comes from Mauremys mutica, assembly GCF_020497125.1. Classification (NCBI taxonomy): domain Eukaryota; kingdom Metazoa; phylum Chordata; order Testudines; family Geoemydidae; genus Mauremys; species Mauremys mutica. The sequence continues at coordinate 45,846,738 of NC_059074.1, read as the reverse complement.
CTAAAAATAGTTGTGTTGTATTGTACCAACTAGTCCTGGTCCTATGGAGCAGAAATGGATTAACAATTTATTTATTGAATTTACTGGCAGGATAGTTTTGTTTTTTCCTCTTAGTGAATTATCTGTTGGGGCTGACTGTGATATTTACAGATTTGTTCACTATTTGTGTGAACAAATTTCAGCTCGTGTGTCACTTGTAAGCTGTTCACTGCTAGCATTCCTTCAAGGATTCAGTAGTCACAATCTGGTATTTGGACTTCATGATTGGTCACGTAAAACCCATGCTGGTGTTTCTGATTGCTGATTGTCCTAACTTTATACAGTACTTCTGCTTCCACTAAAATTCTTTTTGTTTATCACAAAATAAAATAAATAAATGCTGCGGTCACACAATTTGCTTTCCATGGATACTTGTACAATTTTTCCTTACTCAAATATTCACAAAAAAGCAGCGTGAACACATCTGAAGCAAAATTCTATTTAGAAGTCATTGATATGTGTGTGACTAAGTTTTCTCACTATTTTCCCATCTCTAGTGCTGAACACCCTGAACACCTAATTAACCTCAGGGGGAGTTCAGGGCATTCATCACTTGCAGGGGGCATTCAGTTAATTGGAGGACAGGATCCAAAATCAACAGCAGAGGAGTGATATCATCACCTCTTAGTTATAGCAATGAAATTATTGACTCTCCTGTTATAATAAAACTAATTAGTTGCTGATGCATAGGAGTGCCAAAACATATTAATGATTTTATATCAGCTATGTGAAAATTAATTTCATTAATTGGTTACCAAAGATAATATAATTACTGCCACGATTAAATGAAGACTTTAATAAAATATCCACAATATTTTTAAAATATGTCAGAAAGTTAACTGTGTTTTTCCTCATGTCTGTGGATTTTTAATATTCATGTATTGTATCAGTTTTGAAATGTTACTGAATGTATGTGACTAAATTCCCCCCTCTTCTTTACTGTTTCTTGTGGAAGTGAATAGTTTCAGCTAGTTTATTTCCCCAATGGACCAGTGTACCAGAACCAGCATTTATATATGCTTCAAAGTTTATATAGTACTAAGGTAGGGTGACCAGACAGCAAATGTGAAAAATCGGGATAGGGGGTGGGCGTAATAGGAACCTATATAAGAAAAAGACCCAAAAATTGGGACTGTCCCTATAAAATTGGGACATCTGGTCACCCTATACTAAGGTAACTATGATCAAAGAGTACAAATCAATTCAACTTTCAGGCAATACAGTATTAGAAATCTTAGTGTAAAATCTGAGATTGATTTCTTTTATGTATGAATGATTTTAGTATTTATAAAAAATGCCAGAATAATCAGTAATACTTTGGGAGTAACTTTGCTGCTGTTCATTTAAAAGTACAGGCAGATATATGTCTCATATCATTTTATGGTAAAATGGCAGTTTTCGTGAATACAGCAGTTTTAGTGAATACAGCTATGCTATTACAATCTCTTCAGTCAGCAAATCTGCTGAGCTGTCTTGTGTATGGTTGGCAGTCATGTTGGTTGAAATGGTAATGCACATTGTTCTTCAGAGCTACAAGAGAGGAATTTGGACAAGAAGAAAGAGATGTTCTCTTGATGATATCTTTATTATGGAGTCTGAAGAATCAACTCAAGACCTTTTTGAAGACCAGTTCACGAGATGAAACTGCCATTGTTTTTGGGCTGCATACACTAGATGTTTACACAAGACAAAATGGATGATGATGCTAGCGAAACAACAGCTGAAGCCAAGACGTTCAGTATTGGTTCCAAGAGATGTAAAGACTGCTCCTGACTATGAATATGTAATAAAGATGAGCACATTGTTACAAATTCTTGTCAACTAAGAATATGTAAAAGAAGCTGAATGCAGTTAAGTTCAGGCTGGTGCAAGTGCTAATTTGGTCTTTTGCCGGTGGGCATGAAATATGGAACTTTAGAGCAGTAAGAGATTGTCCTTATTTTAAAACTATGAATTATTCTTTGCTGAATAATCCAATGTAGAAAAAATCAGTGAGAATATATGCATTTTGTATACTTGATTTCTTTATTATGTGAGCAGTGTACAATTTATGACATCCTTAACTATTAATTACCTTGTTTTTAAATACTTGGGTTTTGAAAATTATAGGTAATCAGACAGTAGGTATGCAGAATTAGCAATCTTAACTGGTTTTTGGTCCTAAGCATTTTGGTTTTGGTTAATTTGCTATGTTCTACTTTTTTTTTTGGTAACTAAAGTCTCAGCATGCCACAAAGATTAGGATTCAGGTTCTTAGATATCAGAGTTTAAAATGACTGTGGCTTTTTACAATGCTGTTGAAATAGCAGTCTATACCGCTGCCTTAATTCAGAAGTATGCAAGAAATATAAAACTCCTTCATAAATTTGTTCTTGACAGACAAGTTATTTTATGTTTCACTCAAAGAATGTAGGGTTTTTTTTTTTAAAACTGTGGTCAAACATCGCATTTGAGAGCCAGAATACAGTACTATTATGTTTATATAACATTCCTTGCTTTGATTTTACTTTTTACATATTTGTTCCCTCAGAGATCATTACAGTGCATTGCATTAAATAATAGTCATGGAAATCATTTTAGTGAATATAAAATATGTCTTCAAGAGAGAATTACATTATCATTCCTATGCAAATATACACTTTCAAAGTCAGGTGTAGAAATATTATTGTGTGACTTCTGTTAACATTAGTGATAGTTGCTGTGAAATTTAAAGCATAAAGAATTATACACACACACACACACAGGCTTTATTATCTATATTCAATTATTTCCTTGATTCGGTGTCATTTTTGCCCTGCAAATAAAGAGCTTATTCATTGAAAGGCTGATTCTGCATTTTGCATGATGCATTAAATCTAGAAAATAAGGAAACCAACACCGAGTCTCTGAGTTTGTCTACACATCTGCAAGGCATGATTACCAGCTCTGGTAGATGTTCATGCATTAGCTCTGCTCAGGCTAGGGTGCTAAAAATAGCAGTGTGATCATGGCAGCATGGGTGGTAGCTTGGGCTAGGTGCCCAAGTACAACTCTGTCTGAGATACAAAGTACATCATAGGTGCTGGAACTATGGGTGCTGCTGTTGGCTTGAAGTGGTTTCCATCTTATACTGGGTTTCCAGTTTGGTTCAATGACTCTCAGCACCCTTACTATACAAATTGTTCCAGGACCCATGAGATACAGACTTGGGATGGCTAGCCCATGGCCATGCTGCTATTTTTAGCATGCTAGTTCGAGCAGAGCAAGTGTGAGTGTATGTGTCTGAGCTGGGAATCACACTTTCCAGCTTCTGTGTAGACATAGACATACCCTCTGTGTTGGCAGCTGTGGTTGTCTACAATGACACGAATAAATCCATCACTATTATAAGAAAGCTGTAGATACAGGCATGCTAGATGGTGTGCCTATGCCCAGTGTTTACAAATCCTATCCATTAACTTTCTTTTGATGTTACTCTCAGGCAGAAAAATCAACCCTAAAACATAGTTTGGAGGTATTGCCACTATAATAAAGAGCGTCCTGTCATTTCTGAGAGATCAAGCCATAAGCAAAGTCACAATTGCTTCAGTAATCAGTCATATGAGACATCTTCTGTTTGCCAGTCTTTCAGTAAAACAATGGCTCAAGCCCTGCCATCTGTGGAAAGCTGGGTTCCTCTTTATAGTGAATACAGAGAAGTTGATAAGCATGAAAAATGTCTAACAAAATGTAGACTATTTCTCACCATTTGGAGACCACTTAGTGATAGTACCAGCCAATTGAAAGCGGACTGGTTTCTAATAAGATTAATCCTGGTGAAGTGGCCTATTAAACTAGGTATTTATCACAATGTTTTATGAAGGTAGTGGTTCATTATATTTTCTGTTTCCTGTACTATAGGGAACATTAGCTTTCTGAATAGATCATTTTGAAAGTACTCTCTATGATAGGACTAAGACATTATAGATTGCCTCCAGTGACTTTGGTTGTTACATGCTTTCAATTTAGAAAAAGCATCCCTTAGCCTCATATCTGATTCAAAGAATTCCAAGCTGAGGCAGGAGTTATGCATAATATGTATACCTAACTGCTAGGAGCAGTTTCTTGAAGCAGGCCACTTTTGGAGTTGCTTATTGATTGAACAGTTACTTACAGCAGCATAAAACCTGACAATGGCAAGCCTTTTCTCTTTCTGTCATTTGGACCCTTGGAGATAGAAGTCATTATCTATTATATTAAATAAAATGTGTACGCTATCTTGAAGGGAATGGGGAAAAATAGGGAGCAATATGGATTTCTTCTTTTAATTTTCCTTACTTCCTGATAATGTTTCAGAGGCCATTAAACTTTGTATGCTTCAGGTGACTGGAGAAAACTAATAAGGGTCAGTAAACATAGGTTTTTATCTTTGTAGATACAGCTGTGTCTTCTTTGTGTTGAAAAAGGGGAATTTAATTGTTTTTGTTTCCAAAAGCCTTTCTAGAACGTTGCTTTGCTCATCATTACTGACCTTTATTACCAGTACTTTTTGTTGTTCTGTGATGCCTAGCAGCAGCTATTGTCCCATATATAAAATTCTCTCTCAACAGTGCTTTAATTTGCAGAAATAAAAACATAAGCCCTGCACCGGCAAAGCATTTAAGTGTGTGCTTAACTTTAAGCATATGTGTTAGTCTGATGCTCACGCTTAAAGTTAAGCATGCACTTTTAAGTGCTTTGCTGAATCAGGCCCTTAATTCCTTCCTCCCATCATAACCTAAGTACAAATGAAATTAACCTATCCTCAATAGTTCTGCTCTTTCTTCTTGTAGAGTGTAGAGTTAGGAGTCCCATGGGATTCCATTCTGTCATTCTTCCTCCTCAAAGTGTGTGAGAGGAGTCTCTGGGGGCAATCACAGAACAGTACATTTCGTCAAAACATCAGGAAGAAAGGTCACAAAAGATTTGTGATTTTTAATTTTTTTTTTAATTGTCTATTTTTTCCCCATAAAACAAAACATTTGAACCAGCTGGTCAAACAACAAAACAAAACTGATGAAAATATTCACTAATACTTTTTGAAGGTTGTGACTGAATGCATCCCTGTATTCACACCCTACAGGCTGTGTAATAATCTTTGTACAAAATATGCTTTGTGAGATATTTGAAAACTAATAACTCAATAATACCAAGGTGAAATGTATGAAGCAACCCACACAATCCTGACATTGGTTAGACACGTCTATCTTCAACAAAGGAAGATGTGTTTACCTCAAGTAAACAGGATCCTTGAGACAGCAAGAAGGAGACAAGACAAATCTGCATTTGAGCATACACAGAGGAGAAGAGGGGACATTTTCACCACCAGACTCCAAGTTGCCTTCTTTACAGTTTGAATAAACTTTGCTTTGAGGGGTAATCCTCAGAAGAATCCACTTCAAAGGGTGACTGGACTGTAAAATCCAGGGGCAAAAAACACCCAAGGATCTCTCTTTCTTTCTGTCTCTCTCTCACTCTCTTTCACTGGGGACGACAAAGAAACCAGCCCTTTGAATTTGGGGTGGAACGTGGAAACCTGACTTGAGAATTTGGTCAGCTATGTTGCTGGGAACCCTTTGTAGAGATTTTACCTTGAACTAAGTCTAGCTTGTTATGATTAGCTACTAGAAAGCATTTTATCTTTATTTCTCTTGTAACCATTTCCGACTTCAATAGCTTATACTCATGCTCACTTAAAATCTCTCTCTTTGTAGGTAAATAAACTTGTTTTATTTTTTAATAAAAAAATATCTATTTTTTGTGTTTAAACTGAGCTGTTTGGTAACTCCATTTAAAGCAGCAGGCTGTTGGATATTGATCCCTTATAATATTTGAACTGCCCAGGAGAGGCAGGACAAAGCAGAACACACATTTTGGGGAAAATTAGGGACTGGGAGTGTGTTAGGGTGTGGGTAGTAACCAAGGGTGGTGGAAACAGGATGTGACTGGAGTGTTGCTGACAGGCTGCTGGTGTCTGAGTTGCTGGACTAGGGTGGTAGCTATTGTTATATCCTTGGGGCAGCCGGTGTAGGAAGCAATCACTTGAGGCCAGAGAGCAGGCAGCTAACCAAAACCTCCATTTTATTTACATATATACAGAGAGCTCCTCAGCCGGTTGAAACCGGTTGAGCTAACCCATAATAATCTAACTTTGTTGCCATAGCAACAAAACCATGACAACCAAATACACAACATATTCCTCCCCCCCAATAAGAACATCCCCTAAATAAAACACACACTAGACTAGAGAAGGAGGGTAGACTGCCTCCATTCCCGGCTAAACCCTGGGGATTATTTTGCCCCATAACCGTGGGTTCGCCCTAGCTAAAGATCCAGCCGATGAGGAGGCCTTCTGTCTCTAGGTGGATTACGGCGAACTACTGGTGTTATTGCACCCGAAAGCACTAGGGGCTCAGAGTCCGCAGCACGAACAGGTGAGGAGGTGGTATCAGCTCGTGCTGGGCAAAGGGGTATCTCAGCCGCCGGCAGTAATGGAGGAGAACAGTCAGAAACAGGTGACTCGTGATTCAATCCCTCACCAGAAGAGGTGAAGTCAGACCCCTCAACTGCAGATGGGTCCTGAGGACTGGCATGACCTGGCAACAGCTGATCTACATGTCGCCGCCAGGTAAGATTCTCTGCAGTCCGGACTGTGTAGGAAACAGGTCCTGTTTGAGTGATGACTGTGGCCGGAACCCATTTAGCTCTGGAAGTATAATTCCGAGCCAAAACTGGCTGTCCCGGGCTAAAGGTTCGGTCTTTTGCTCTGGGTGCCCGTCTGATGACTTGATATTGCTGCTGATGTTGCACAATTTGTCGGGGTTCAGAAGGTTTCAGCAGATCAAAGCAAGTGCGCAGCTGTCGTCCCATCATTAGAAAGGCCGGAGATGCGTGGGTCGTAGCATGAGGTGTGTTTCTGTAGGAAAGTAAAAAGGTATCCAGACGCTTTTGAATGGAGTGTTGTCCCCTTGCTGATTTCAAAGCGTTTTTCATTGTCTGCACAAATCTTTCAGCTAATCCGTTGGTGGACGGATGATATGGTGCTGACGTGATGTGGTGTATCCCATTTGCTTTTATAAAATTTTGAAACTCCTGAGAAACGAACTGCGGTCCGTTGTCGCTCACAAGTTGTTCTGGCAGACCAAAACGACTAAAGAGTCCTCGTAGTTTTTGGATAGTACTCTCTGCAGAAGTGGACTGCATTATAGAGACTTCTGGCCATTTAGAATGGGCATCTATTGCCACCAAGAACATGCTTCCTTCAAGGGGGCCAGCAAAGTCAACGTGAATACGTTGCCACGGGTTTTCAGGCCAGTCCCATGGGTGTAGGGGTGCCCACTGGGGTGCATTCCTCACACCCTGACATGACATACAAGCTTTTGCCTTCTCTTCAATAGCGCTGTCCAGTCCAGGCCACCAAAAATAGCTTCGTGCAATTTCCTTCATGCGCACTATTCCACAGTGACAGGAATGTAGCTGTTCTAACATCTGTGATCTCAGTGGTGGTGGAATAATGACATGTCTCCCCCACAACAAACAACCAGATTGGACCGATAACTCCGTCCGCTTGGACATGTAGGGAACAAGGTCGGATGAGACCGGAGAGGTTTGTCGAGATGTTCCATGCATCACCAGGTCCATAACGTGGGACAATACTGGGTCAACGCGAGTTGCCTTCTTTATCTGAGTAGCAGTGATGGGTGTATTCTCTACCTGTTCAAAGTAGAAGATTTCCTTGTGGGCACTATCTTGGTGTTTGATCGGCAAAGGCAACCTTGAGAGGCCATCTGCATTGCCGTGCAGAGTGGATTTCCGATATTTGATTTCATATGTGTGTGCTGAAAGTAACAATGCCCAACGTTGCATACGACTAGCAGCTAATGGGGGAATGCCTGTGTAAGGTCCAAAAATTGATGTCAGAGGTCGATGGTCTGTGAGAAGAGTAAATTTTCGCCCAAACAGGTACTGATGAAACTTCCGAATTCCAAAAACAATTCCTAATGCCTCACGTTCGATTTGGGCGTAGTTAGTTTCTGCTTTGCTTAGAGTGCGTGAAGCAAAAGCAATAGGTCTCTCTTCTCCTGAAGGCATAATATGTGACACGACTGCTCCCACTCCCTAAGGGGAGGCATCGCAGGCCAATTGCAGTGGTAAGGATGGATCAAAGTGCGTTAGAACTTCAGAATTTAGCAATGCATCCTTAGCTTTGTTAAATGCAACATCACAGGCTTCAGTCCACTTCCAGGCCTTGTTCTGCCCAAGGAGCTCATGAAGTGGTTTTAGCAGTGTGGCTAACTGTGAGATGAACTTTCCATAATAGTTCAGGAGTCCTAGAAATGAGCGTAGCTGGCTTACATTTCGAGGTGGGGGAGCCTCCACAATAGCTTTAACTTTTGCAGGGGCCTTATGAAGACCTGCAGAATCAATGATATGTCCCAAATATTCAACAGAGGGCTTGAAGAATTCACACTTGTCTTTGCGAACCCTTAGGCCATACTCTTCCAGTCTTTGTAGGGTAGCCTCTAAATTCTTTAAGTGATCCTCTTCATTTCTTCCAGTGACCAGGATATCATCCAGATAGCACTGAACTCCTGACAAGCCACACAAGATCTGGTCCATAGCCCTCTGGAACAGGGCGGGAGCAGATGTTATTCCGAAGGGTAGACAACAGTATCGATAAAGCCCCTTATGAGTCACAATAGTCAACAGCTCTTGGGACTTTTCATCGACGTGCATCTGTAAATATGCTTGACTCAGATCAATCTTACTGAACTTTTGTCCCCCAGCCAGGCCTGCGAAGAGGTCATCGATGCGGGGAAGCGGGTATTGCTCTGCACACAACACTGGGTTGACAGTGACTTTAAAATCACCGCAAATCCGGAGAGAGCCATCTTTCTTCACGATTGGAACGATAGGAGTGGCCCATGAGCTATGGGTAACTGGTATTAGGACTCCATTGGTGACCAGGCGCTCCAGGTCTGCTTCAACTTTTGGCCTGATGGCATATGGCACAGTTCGGGCTTTCAGATATTTTGGTGGACTGCCAGGTTTAATGTTCAATGTCACAGTGATTCCCTTCATACTTCCCAAATCATCTCCAAAAACAGCAGCATGTTTCCTTAGTATAGGGGTTAGACTGGTTTCTTCTTTAGTCATCCGGTGCACTTCTGCCCAGTTCAGTTGAATCTTCCCAAGCCAAGACCTACCCATTAAGGCTGGGTAGTTACCTCTCACCACAAACAGTGGCAATTTAGCCACCTGTCCATTGAGCTCCACCTTAACATCAATAGTGCCCAGCATAGGCACAGCTTCTCCCGTATACGTCTTCAGAACAGTTTTTGTTGCCTTAAGCGGAAGATGCTGTAGCTTTTCTTTATACACAGTCTCGGAGATCAGTGAGACGGCTGCACCGGTGTCCAGTTCCATGCGTATACGTTTGCCATCCAATAACGGGGTTACCCAGTATTCATGTGAGCCCATTGCCAAAGACAAAACATGCAGTGCCACTTCCTCTTGCGATGAGGTGTCACCTTGATCATCCTGGGTCTGCGCTAGGGTATGCAGGGTTCCTCTTTACAGGCACACTCAATGTGTCCCTTTTTGCCACAGTGTCGACACACCAGGTCCTTACACCAGCATTCTGATGCCTGGTGACCCGGCTTACCACAGCGGTAACATTCTTGACTCTGCACAGTTTTGTGGGTCGGTTCTTGTGACACTTTTTGCACCCTAGGTGATGCACCGATGTATTGTGCCTCCCTTGTAGCCAGTTCCATGGAGACAGCAATATCAACAGCCTTCTGTAAGGTAAGCTGAGCCTCTGTCAGTAGGCGCTTCCGTATAGCTTCACTGTACAGGCCACACACTAACCTGTCACGCAGGGCATCATGTAACATTTCTTTAAATTCACAGTGTTCTGCTAGCTTTTTTAAAATGGCTACAAATTGTACAACTGTTTCATCTTCCTTTTGGTCTCTTTTGTGGAACCTATATCTTTCAGCAATTACCAGTGGTTTTGGGGAGAAATGAGACCCCAGGATTTCCACAATGTCACTGTAAGATTTAGTCTCAGGCTTAACAGGGTGTAGTAAGCTGCGTAGCAGAGAGTAGGTTTTAGCCCCTACAACAGTTAAGAATATTGGCACCTTCTTCGCTTCTGTAATGTCATTTGCAATACCAAAAAGCTCAAAACGCTCAGTATACACATGCCACTGCTCTGTATTCTCATCAAAAGGCTCCAGGGGCCTGGTCAGAGTAGCCATGATTTTTAGTTTCACTTTCACAGTCAGTGCAACAAGCAGCTTTTTTTTTGTTTGTTTGTTCTTTATCTTAACTTCTACTTCCTTCTGTTACTGGAGCAGCACCGGAATCCCATCCTCGTCGCCAGTGTTATATCCTTGGGGCAGCCGGTGTAGGAAGCAATCACTTGAGGCCAGAGAGCAGGCAGCTAACCAAAACCTCCATTTTATTTACATATATACAGAGAGCTCCTCAGCCGGTTGAAACCGGTTGAGCTAACCCATAATAATCTAACTTTGTTGCCATAGCAACAAAACCATGACAACCAAATACACAACACTATACCCAGACACTCAGAGTGGGACCTACATGCTGTTTGTGAGGGGCCTAGCTTTGGAGCTACAAGAGCAAAGCTCTGTGAAGCACCCAAGTTTGCAGGGCAGGTGGTTACACAGCCCCTCACTGGTCTGGAATGCACCCCAGAATGTGGCAGAGATTTTTGTCAAAATTGGAATTTTCTAAGAAAAATTTAATCTAAAGATCAAAGGCTGAAAAAATTTCCTCAGCTGAGCTAGAATGTGGGCTAGCCCCCAGTGGCCCCTTGCATCTCTCTTGTAGGCATGGTGGGGAGATCAAGGCCTGCATATCTAGGTTGATGGAGAGTAGATATAGCAGAGTGGGGACTGGGTGGAGTCTTAGCTCTGCTCCTTCAACACATCACCCACTACAGTTGAGCCACCATACTGGGGGGTTAGTAATCAGCTACTGGTAGCGGCCAGGGCAGATTTAATTTACTTCCTCCTGGCAGCAAGAGGAAATAGGGAAAGACTGCTTGGGAGGGGAAGCTTTCACTCCATCTTTTATTCTGGACTGAGCCTATTGGTTCAGTCTAGCCTTTTGGGGTGCAGTGACAGGGTTTCATGAGGTGCTCTACTCACCACTGGAATTCCTCCTTCTGGCTGTGTCTGGGGATTAGTTCTGCCAGTCTGATGCCCCTTCCTGCAAAATAAAATAAAAAAAATATAATTGGAGCTATACCTATCTCCTAGAGCTGGAAGGGACCTCAGAAGGTCATTGAGTCCAGCCCCCTGCCTTCACTAGCAGGACCAAGTACTGATTTTTGCCCCAGATCCCCTCAAGGATTGAGAACACAACCCTGGGGTTAGCAGGCCAATGCTCAAACCACTGAGCTATCCCTCTCCCCCTCCCTCTTGGTTTCATTATCTCAGGACTCATTGGCTCTTGCTTTGTGGCTTGGCCCTCCAGCCAGGTCATTGTAGTTTTCCCCTTCCAGGATGGGTGTCTAAGTCTCTTGGGACCCACTGTTCCAGGAAGTCTTCCCTTTCACTGCTCCTTAACAGTGCCACTTCCCCAGTGGCTATTGGGGAACTCAGGTCTGCCATCTATGCTGGATTTCAGCTCAGGGATGCTACAACAAGCAGTCAAGGTCTGCACATACCCAAACCTAACTGTTATATTCCTGGGCTACTTCCCAGCTTGCCTTCTATCACCCTCTATTTGCAGCCACTTCTAGTCTCAGCAACTGGGATTTATACAGACCCTCCTGTTTCTTTCTAGCTGAGCTTCATTTCTAATTAGTTCTCCTTGCTCTCTGATTCCTCCTCCATGTGCAGCCCACCTAGCTGCCTTAACCCTTTCAGGCCTCGAGTGGGGTGGACACCCCATCACACAGGGGTATGCATTTGTGAAGGATTATTAAACACAGAACTTGACATCATCAGAAGGAGTAGAGTAGAATGGCAAGGCTCAGGAAATATGACTACATAGGTTGTTTTAAATTTCTTTGACCTATCTTTTCCTCTAACCCTATCCCACCGTATCAGCATGGCTTTTACTGTAGCCACTTTAACTTGTACTTTTAATATTTTGGAACTCAATTCTTCACAAGTTAGCCTGGCTGTAATTCCTATCAACTTTTATTTCTGTAGCTCCCTCCCATAGCACAAATATAGTTGTTAATAATGCTTTAACTCTGACTAAGCCACAATCACCTTACTCACTGTAGAGAGTCAATAGCTTCTCTTAACTTTCCATTATAAATATATCTTCCATTTCTTACCTCAACCCTATTTGACCAAATTTGATAACGTTTTATTAGGTCAGTTTTAATGCTTCTAATTCAGTTTTAATAAAAGGTGAAAGTAAAAACGGGTGCAATGATGAATGTCAGGTTTTTCTACTGCTTCTGTTTCTGCCAGTGACTGGACCTGTGAGCACAGGTGCCAAAGAGTTAAAACCAAATGACATTTCTGTTTCCTTGTGCTGGCACAACTACAATTTTGATGTGCAAGAAGCATCGATTACTACTAGTTCCTAAAACACCTGACTTAGTTAAGTAGTGTTTAATGCATTTAAATAGGTGTGAAAATCCAGTAATATACTTTCAGAAATTCAAAACAATATCACTTTCCAAAAGCAGGTGAAAAGATAACACAGGCAAAGTTTTATGGGCTCTGTGCAGTCTTAATTTTCAACAACAAAAATCCAATAAGCTGAACCTGAATATCTAGTCCAAATTCTTCTTTTAAAGCTGGGTTGAGGTAAAGGAACACAGTTTTAAAACCAGGCTTAGAGAAATTCACTTTCAATCCCGTTTTGTTGTCATATGATCAAGCCGTCGTCACTTTAGTCTCGTTACAATCTTCCAGCTGTCCTTCACCTTGGTTTGCTCTTTTATCAACTTGTTTGCTTTCCTGTCTTTCCATGTGAAATCAACTGCACCTTTTCCCAGCCAGATTTTAGCTTCTATTCCATCTGCCTAGTTTGTGTTCCATACGTCATGACCAGGTTTCAAAGTGTCATAAACCTTTTTATAGGTAGATAGGAAGCTTGTTCTGCATGGTCTGTTTAATATTTACACAGGTCCTCATCCAGTCTTGATTTTTCTTTTCTTCATTCCTGCCTGTTTTGGAAAAGCACATATCAGTTGATTCAGGGTAGTCAAGACTCAGCTTCTAATGTTTTCCCAACCACTATCCTATGATCTTTTCTTGTTTTATATTTATATTGAACTTGATTTGAATCTTCCACATATGCATTCTGGAAAGGCACCTATCAATTTTACAGATATCTGCTGAATGCCCAAATAGTCAGGCTAAGAAAAGCATTTGGCACATTATCTAAAAACTTTATTTTTCTTCTCTGGTGTCCCATCACATACATCCTTACCACACTCAGTCAGCTGAGGCCCCAACATGCACAGCGTTTTGATGTTACAGCTATCTTGGATCCCTGCTGGGGTACAGAGTAGACTCAGATAGCATCCAGAATGTAACATATTAAAAATTGACATTCTTTCTGAAAAGTGATTAATACCTCAAATAACTAATAGTATAAAAGATGAGTCCTTGCAAATCCAAGCTAAGCCAAACAGTGCACAAATAAACAAAATCCACAATATAACTGATCCCTAATAGGTCTGCTCCAAGATTTATTGTGTGTTAGCTACAAAGTCAGAGCATGGTGCATGCTGGAGCATTATGTTGGATTTAGGTCATGGTAAAGATGGATATTTCTGGACTTGAAAGAAGAACAATAATATTTTAGCCTGCCTCTTAGCCTGACTACTGGTAGCATCTATTGGTAATGTTACTGGAACTTGGTCATCATCTTTGCAGATCATCCTTAATGTTCATGGGTGTTTGTGAGTGTTCTACATCTTGCCACCTGCGATTAGATGGGCCTCTGGACTTAACTGGGGGTGTTCCAGTTGGGAAGATCCTGAGTGCTGCAGTCCAGCCTTGGAGAGTAGAACTCACATGGTTCCTTGTGGAAGAGAGAGACTTCCATTTCCAGTGTTGAGGGAAGCCTTGGTTTGAATGCAGAGGCAGCAGGGGGGAGCTGAGACTGTGTTACCAGTGCTAGGGGACGGAAGATTACTTTGTGGGGTTCTGTCCTATCCAGGAGCTGCTGCTGAGAAACTGCTGGGGCTTTGACCAAGCAGGGATCCAAGGGGGCTATTGCTGGGCTTCATCGGAGCCAGGGCAGAGACTGTTGCTGTAACCAGAGCTTACTGAGGCTGGCATGCAGTGAAGGCAGCATGAGTAAGCACATTTTTTGTTTGGGAAAGTGCTTTCTGGGGAAGAGGGATGGAGAAGAGACAAAGTGGTTTCCTGGAATCTGAGAAGGGAAGTGGTCTTATTATCTAACCTGGATCCAAAGTTACTGACCTCTGGTTATGACAACTCCCATCTTCAGAGGGGTCATGCAGCTTGGATTGATCCCAGGTTAGAATTGTTCTTCCCCTTGTTACCTTGGCTGGACTACTTTACTTGACCAACAGAGTGCTGTCCCTGGCTTCAAGGGCTATCACACAAGAGTCCAGAACTCTGAAATTCAGAGGAATTCACACTCAACACGGGGAACCAGAGGCAGTATACATGTAAGTTGGCTCAGTTTTATTTACTAGTATAGACTGCATTTATTAATTGATTTATTGAAGTGCTCCCAACTGACTTGAAGTGGTTGTGATATTTTAATTAATCTCAATTTTTACATCATGTTTTTCTAAATTGTTAAGTAAAGGTGTGTTAGCTCTAATCTAAAAATATATTGTTTGTACAGAGTTTATAATTGGCACTTTTGAGTTACACTCATTGCATAGAATAGCTCAGGTTTATCCCAAGGCATGACAGGGCAGGTGTTCAGCACCCAGGCAGATGGAGGCACCTCCCAAGATTAATTTCCTTATTAGTAAAAGAACTATAGCAGAGGGGTGGATAGAGGATTCCCAGCAATCTAGCATCACCAATCTCCTTTACTGTCTACAACATCAGGCGCCTGGCACACTGGTGAGTGTTGCCTGCTCCTGAGTAACCTGGGAAGGAAAGGTGAGGTTACATACAAAATGTAGCCGAGTACCCCTTGCAAACTATTTTTTATTATTATTAATTGTATTTATTTGTATTATCATAGCTCCTAAAAGCCCCAGTCTTGGAGCAGGACCCCATTGTACTAGGCACTGGACAAACAGAACAAAAAGTATATTTGAGCAGTTTGGCAGAGTATAGCAATAGCTATTCTATTGACGCTGCATGAATGAACTATATTCATAAATTCCATGAAGTGTAGCTTCTTTATGCAATTTTTTAAAATGAGTTTTCAAAATGCACAGCAAACATTTTGATAGACTTGCCCACAGATCTAGACATGTTTTCTGTAAATCTGGGCATCTAATTACATTGGCTAAACTATTACAAATAAGTAATAATAAAAATATGACAGTGGTGTTCAGAGAGCTCAGTCAGAATCAAGCTCCCACTGTGGTAGGTGGTGTACAAACACACCCCATTCATCAAGGAGTTTACAGTCTAAGATCCTGACTGTGTGAACCTTTTTGTACATGAGTAATAATGTGTGAGTAGTTCTCACATGCATAAAGTTATTCATAAGTATTTGTTTGTAGTTTTCATTAGTGCATTAACTTGTAGGCTTTGCGCTTAGAAAGATAGGTGACAGGTGGCTAGGGAAAAGGATTAATATTAATTAAAATAGGATTAAAAGAATAACAAAGCACTCTGGAAAAATAGAAGTAAAATAATTTACTTTCATTTGGTGGTGTCATTTTAATTAAAATTAAAACTACGTATAAAGCAACTTGGATCCCATCATCTAAAAGGTCCCATTGCAAGCCTGGAACTTGTATCAATTATCTTTTCTTTAGAACATAATTTGATCATATTTAATACTTTTCATATAAAAGTGAGCCCTAAAGCACTTTACAAACTGATATTCATCCATGGTTAGAGAGAAATCCTCAACCAGTGAGAATAAAACAATTTGAAATCAGACTGTCAAGGAAATCTGAAGACTCCAGATACTCTCAGAGCTGCCTCAACACTACCTTCTTGATAAGCTTGCCCAAAGACTACAGACAGGGTGATAGTCTGTGTTGCCTAAACTAGTGATTGTGTGTTAATTATAGTGATTACTTAAGAATTTCCAATTAACCCTCCAAAGTTTGGTATATTCTAGTCCTGAATTCAGGCCCAGTATTAATAGAATTACTGTTTAGTTGGAAACCCCAACATGCACAGTTGCAACACTCACACTAAGGAAAAAGCCTTTTGAATTTGCAATAGTTTTATTAATACAGTTAGTGAAGTTATAAACACTCCAACTTGTAAATACCACCCTTTCTCAGCACACCTTTTTCTATGCAGGTGACTTGTTTATAAAGGCTTCTTCGTATACTCTCAGATGGTAGGTAGTACCTTAGGATATGGGCTGCTACCATAATGGTCAGGTGACCTCTCCTAAGTCAGTCCCTCAAAATTAATCAGTCTGAAGCTCATAAGAATGGTAAATTGCCAGCCTCACGGATGATATTTTTCAGTGGAAGTCTTCCAACTTATTCCTTTGAAACAGATGTTTTGCTGTTGATACTCTTAGATTTAAATTTTTACTGGTACAAGATTTGCGCTCTGCCTCTGACTCCAGGTCCAGCCTGGAGTTAGATAGATTTGCAAATATTAAACCGAGAAACAAACTGTCAGTTAGTTGTAAGCAGAGATTTCCCATCTGAGAAATACCCATTATTTTTCTGAAGTTTAGTGGAAGAAATACTTCACCTTTGAGGATAATAATTGATTCCAAAAGAAACAGAATATCTTCATAGTGATGTGGCACATCACAGCTGTAAGTTAGATAAACAAAGATGTATCTATTTATGTTCTGTTGCATTGTTCAAAGCAATCTCTTGTGCTCCATCAGAAACATCATATATTATAGGTAGTAAAAGACCACCAGGTTGATGATTGCTCTGTGCCCAGTAATATGAATTACTAGCTGGCTCACCACTAATTGTAATTAAAGTCTTCTGCCTCACCTATGTAATTAGCTGATGTTGCTATGTATTTTTTTGCTACATATATAATCTTTATTTAATTTATTTGGAATGTTCTTGAATTAAATTTGTGAGTAAATTTATAAACAATACATCCTTAGGTGGATCGGTTAGTGCAGTTCCTCATTAGTCATAGGAATTGTAACTTAGACCACTAGTTCTCAACCTATTTACCATTGTGGGCTACACATGCAGCTCTCTCTCTGTTATGTGGAAGGCAATCATACAATATGTATACTACCTGTATGGCCCTGAGGATCAGGGCCGGCTCTAGGTTTTTTGCCGCCCCAAGCAAAAAATTTTTTGGCTGCCCCCCCCCAGACATGAGCCCCCCCCGCCCACCAGTACCCCCCACTCACACCCCCTGTTGCCCCAGCACTGGCCTCCCCCCCAAATGTGGGATCCGCTACCAGCACACTGCAGCCGAGCCCTGGCCCAGCTGTGACTCTGTCCCCATGTGGGTGGAGCTGCTGGGTGGCGCGGAGCGGGAGTACTTCCAGGTGGCGGCACGGCTACGGGGTGGCGCAAAGAACACGGCCCCCTCCCTGGGCTTCGCAGCACTGCTGGTGGCCAAGGTGGATCAGTTCGCGCTCACCGCCCTCACCCTCGACATGCTGGCGGCCAAAGACCTGGAGAGCTCCCTAGACCTGCTGCTCTTCAGCCTCACGGTGCCCTGGCCCAGCCCTGGCAGGAGGGAAGGCGAGGATCTCCGGCTGCGGGGCTACCTGCTCAGCACCGACGAACCCAGTCGGCCGCTCACCTCCTCACACACTCCAGGAGCCCCTCGCCACCATCGCAGCCCGGGCTCGGCTCCAGGGGACCCCGTTTCCCTCCCTCCCCGGCTCCTCACACACACTGGGTAGGGCCGCCCAGAGGATTTAGGACAAAGCAATTTTGGGGGCCCCTTCCATAAAAAAAAGTTGCAATACTATAGTAACATGTATTTGGAAATGTAAAAAATAACTAGTGAAAATTAATTTGTAATAATTTGAAAATACACCAAATACATTATTTAAAAACATTAAATGCTTTACTGGTCTGTATACATTTGCAATTACAAAATGGGCTGTTGCTGGGTAATGGTGATGGTTGGTGCCAATGGGCTGTCACTGCCTGGAGGTGGTGCTGCTGTTGCCCAGGGCTGGGTGGGGAGCTGGGCTCTGAGGGGTGCCCGGCTCACAGGGGCTGGGCTCAGGACTGTGAGGAGATGGGGTTGGAGGTTGTCTGACTCAGAGGGGCTCGCCTCAGAGCTGGGGGTCAGGGCAGTGGGGGATGGGGTCGGGGGTGTCTGGATCAGAGGGGCTGGGCTCGGAGCTGGGGATCAGGGCTGTGGGGGGAATGGGGTCAGGGGGGTGTCCGGATCAGAGGGGCTGGGCTCGGAGCTGGGGGTCAGGGCTGTGGGGGGAATGGGGTCAGGGGGGTGCCCAGCTCAGAGGGGCTGGGCTCAGAGCTGGGGGTCAGGGCTATGGGGGGAATGGGGTCAGGGGGGTGTCCGGATCAGAGGGGCTGGGCTCGGAGCTGGGAGTCAGGACTGTGGGGGGAATGGGGTGAGGGGGGTGTCTGGATCAGAGGGGGTGGGCTCAGAGCTGGGGGTCAGGGCTGTGGGGGGAATGGGGTCAGGGGGGTGACCGGATCAGAGGGGCTGGGCTCGGAGCTGGGAGTCAGGGGTGTGGAGGGAATGGGGTGAGGGGGGTGTCTGGATCAGAGGGGCTGGGCTCAGAGCTGGGGGTCAGGGCTGTGAGGGGGATGGGGCTGTGGGGGTGCCCAGGTCCTAGGGGCTGGGCTTGGAGCTGGGGGTCAGGGCTGTGAGGGGGATGGGGCCGGAGGGGTGCCCAGGTCCTAGGGGCTGGGCTTGGAGCTGGGGGTCAGGGGTGGGCCTGGGGGGTAATGGGGTCGGGGGGTGCCTGACAAACACCTCCCTGAGACCCCCCCAATCCAACCCCCCCTTCCCTGGCCCCTGACCGCCCCCCCCACAGAACCTGTGCCCCCTCCCTGCCCCTTAGCCACCCCCTCCCCCGCCCCGCTGCTTACCCCAGGCTGCTTACCCCTGGCTCACCGCGTGGCAGCCGCGTGGCTCCGGAGGGGGCTGAGCTCTTCCCCGCTCAGAGCCGCGTGGGGAGGGGGCGGGGCCGCAAGCTCCAAGCTGACCTCAGCTCCCTCCGCTCGGCCCAGAGCTTGTAGCCCCGCCCCCTGACCACGCAGCTCTGAGCGGGGCGGAGCTCAGCCCCGCCCCCCCAGCCAAGCTGCTGCTGGGCTGTTTAGGACCCGGGGAACAAGCGGAGGAGGAGCGGCCCGTCTTCTGCAGCCAGGCGGGGCCACGCTACCAGTAAGGGGCCCCCCCTCTCCCCTAAGCGGAGCCGGTAGCACGGCCCTGCCTGGCTGCAGGGGACGGGCCGCTCCTTGGCTCGCAGGGGCAGGATGAGCTGGGGCCCCAGCCCCAGCCTTTTGCCGCCCCCTATATTTTGCCGCCCTAGGCAGCAGCTTGTTTTGCTGGTGCCTAGAGCCGCCCCTGCTGAGGATGTCACATGTGCTGCAGCTACGTGCTGAGTGGGCCACAAGCAGGCTGCGGGTTGAGAACAACTGACTAGACTGTCTGTACCTCTAGGAAGTTCACAGCAGACCACCTCTTTCTGTATGAGTAAATGTGCCTGCTGCACATTTTTGCTATTCACCTTGTCTGTTTTAACTCCTTTCTCAACTTGAATCTGTTTTGGTTTGGTTGTGCACACTGTCATAGGTGGAAAGGTCCAGTCCATCTGCAACTAATCAACCACCATCCTGTTGGCCTTTATGAAGTCAGCAGGGAAGCTCAGTGGAGAGGAAATGAGGGAAAACTGCTAGAGGGTGGAAAGGCTCTGATGGGAGCGCACGGTGGGCTGCAGAAAGGAATTGCAAGGATAGTGGAAGCTCCTGCAGGAATTTGTGAAAGAGAGGGGAAATGCTGTTCCATGGGAATGTGTTGATGCTGTCCAAACTTCAGATAGAAATTAGAAAGCTGTTTTTTCTGTGAGCCTGATTTCCTGCCAGCTCAGTCCTCAAGCTCCCTGGCAGCCCACCTGGTGGAAAGTTGGAACTCTCTGGGCTCCCCTGGTTATCCATAGGCAAGCTGCTGGGCTGCAGGCTCCCCAGGCACCTCACCCGGTGGACAGGCTGCCCAGTTACCCAGGTGCGGGGTGGCTGTCTACCAGGAGAGGCAGGCAGATGGCTCCCTGACTGGCCATTTCACCAGGCTGAGTGGTGAGCCAGTGGGTGGGCTCCCAAGCTCTTTGGGGAGCTGGATGGTGGCTTGTTGGCTGGCCGGCTGCCTGACTTTTCACATGGTTGGCTACATGGGGTAAGCACATGAGATCCCAAGGTGACCAGCTCCTATGGCTACCTGGGGAGCTGGATGTCTGGCCAGCTCCTTGGGCAGCCTAGAAGCTGGCGAGCCTGCAAGCACATATTGTTTTTGAAACACCAAAATGATCCCGCTGCCCAGATCTTGTAGGTGTTTGTCTCTGTCCAC
The DNA here is from genome assembly GCF_020497125.1 of Mauremys mutica. NCBI lineage: Eukaryota > Metazoa > Chordata > Testudines > Geoemydidae > Mauremys > Mauremys mutica. Next base: position 45,826,093 of record NC_059074.1, on the reverse strand, counting down.
ATAAGAGATCCACTTCCTGGACACTACAGTGCAAATAAGCGATGGTCACATAAACACCACCCTATACCAGAAACCTACTGACCGCTATACTTACCTACATGCCTCCAGCTTCCATCCAGGACACATCACACGATCCATCGTCTACAGCCAAGCCCTAAGATACAACTGAATTTGCTCCAGTCCCTCAGACAGAGACCTACAAGATCTTTATCAAGCATTCTTAAAACTATAATACCTACCTGGGGAAGTGAGGAAACAGATTGACAGAGCCAGATGGGTACCCAGAAATCACCTACTACAGGACAGGCCAAACAAGGAAAATAACAGAACACCACTGGCCATTACATATAGCCCCCAGCAAAAACCTCTCCAGCACATTATCAACAATCTACAACCTATCCTGGAAAATTATCCCTCACTCTCACAGACCTTGGGAGGCAGCCAGTCCTTGCTTACAGACAATCCCTGTAGCAAACCTCGTTGACTACTCTGTCCCCATATCTACTCTAGCGACACCATCAGAGGACCCAACCAGCCATGCCATCAGAGGTTCATTCACCTGCACGTCTACTAATGTTATATATGCCATCATGTGCCAGCAATGCCCCTCTGTTATGTACATTGGTCAAACCAGACAGTCCCTATGAAAAAGAATAAATGGACACAAATCAGACATCAGGAATGGAAACATACAAAAACCAGTAGGAGAACACTTCAATCTTCCTGGACATTCTATAACAGATTTAAAAGTAGCTATACTTGAACAAAAAAACTTCAGAAACAGACTTCAAAGAGAAACAGCAGAACTAAAATTCATTTGCAAATTTAACATCATTAATTTGGGCTTGAATAGGGACTGGGATTGGCTGGCTCATTACAAAAGCAGCTTTGCATCTCCTGGAATTGACACCTCCTCATCTATTATTGGGAGTGGACTACATCCACCCTGAACAAATTGGCCCTGTCAACACTGGTTCTCCACTTGGTTCTTCTCTTCATGTGTCATTATATAATGTCTGCATCTGTAATTTTCACTCCATGAATCTGAAGAAGTATTTTTTTACCCACAAAAGCTTATGCCCAAATAAATCTGCTAGTGTTTTAGGTGCCAACGGACTCCTTGTTGTTTTTCTGGATACAGGCTAACACAGCTACCCCCTGATACTTGACACAGAAAATTTTCCTAATATCTAGCCTAAATATTCCTTGCTGCAGATTAAGCTGATTACTTCTTGTCCCACTTTCAGAGGACATGGAGAACAATTGATCACTATCCTCTTTATAAGCTCTTAACTATTTGAAAACTGTTACCAAGTCCCTCCTTAGTTTTCTTTTCTCAAAACTGAACATGCCTTTTTTTTTTAAACCTTTCCTTAGGGGTCAGGTTTTCTAAACCTTTTATAAATGTATGTTGCTGTTCTCTGGACTCTCTCGCCAATTTGTCCACATCGCTATTAAAGTGTGGCACCACTTCAGCTTAGGCCTCCCAACTGCTGATCAGAGTGGGACAATTACCTTCCATTTCTTACATATGACATACTCCCCAAAATGATATGTCTTTTTCACAATGGCTTCACTGTGTTGATTCATGTTCAGTCTGTGATCCACTATGACCCCAAGATCCTTTTCAGCAGTACTACTGCCTAGCCATTAATCCTGATTTTGTAGATGTGTATTTATTTTTTAATTTTGTAATTAATATTTTAGAATTATCTTTATTGAATTTCATCATGTTGATTTCAGAACAATTCTCTAATTTGTCAAGGTTGTTTTGAATTCTAATTCTGACCTTCAAAGTGCGTGGAACTCTGCCCAGGATGACATCATCTGCAAATTTTATAAGATTATTCTTCAGTCCATTATCCAAGTCATTAATTAAACTATTGACTAGTACTGGATTCAGGACAGACCTTTGCAGGATCTCACTAGATAGGTTCCCCCAGTTTGACAGCAAACCACTGAAAACTGCACCCATCTTATAGTAATCTCATCTAGACTACAATACTCTAGTTTGCTTACGAGAATGTCACATGAGACTATGTCAAAAGCCTTAGTAAAATTAAGATATGTCACAACTACAGCTTCCCTGTTATCCTCTAGGCCAGTAACTCTGTCAAAGAAGGAAATGAGGTTGGCTTGGCATGATTTGTTCTTAGAAAGCCATGTTGGCTTTTATTTATAACTCTATTATCCGCTATGTGCTTAGAAAGTCATTGTTCACTAATTTGTTCCAGTAAGTTTCCAAGTATCAAAGTATTAGGCTGACTGATCTATAATTCCTCAAATCCTCTTTGTTCTCCTTTTTAAAGATAGGTACTATGGTTACCCTTCTCCAGCCCTCTGGGACCTCATGGGTAGTTCATGAGTTCTCAAAGATGATCATTAACAGTTCTGAGATTGCTTCAGCTACTGTCTTAAGTATACAAGGTGAATTTTGTCAGGCCCTGCTGACTTGAATACATCTAACATAGGAGAATACATCTAACAAAGGAGTAGCTATCAATAGCTAGACAGACATAATGTCCCATCAAGAAAGGAATCCACTATCCCAGAGACTTCTTAGAGAAGCATTGTCACAGGGTAGGTACACCCCATCATGGAGTGTTGGGTCACGTGTGGTCAAAAGACAGGTTAGAGGCTGTATCGCAGCCAGTTAGGTCCTTTGCTAATGACTCTTAGTATGAAACATGGTAATACGTCTTAGTGGCCAGAGTCAATAAAGTCGCCACTCCACACAGGGCTGTGTGGCCCAATGGCTAGAGTCAATAAAGAGGCCCTTCTTCTCAGGGCAGCGTGGCCTAATGGCCAACATCAATAAAGAAGCCCCTTATAGTCAGGGCAGTGTGGTCTAATGGCCAGATTCAATAAAGTCGCCTCTTTCTGTGGGATTGTGTGGCCTGCTGGGGAAGAGAGTGCCACTTGGGATGGGGTGGGGAGAACACCCAGGGTAGCGGGACTCAGGCCCTCCCTTCTCCTCTGAGTCCCAGCTCAGGGTCCTGGCAATGGTGGAGTTATTCACCACCGAGCCAGCAGGGATCCTCCTGAAACATGCTGACTGGTTCCCTGGTTCACCCACCGGAGCAAAGTCTAAGTCCCCTGAGCTGCTTCCTACCCTGTCTTCACCAGCAATGGTCCATGGTTCCCATGGGTCTCTGGAGTCCTCAGACAGTGTAGCTCCTGACAGTGTGGCCTTCTCTCTGGTTTCATCAGGCAGCCTGGAATCCGTCTGGGGCTCTGCACGCCTTGATTCAGGCTGTAGCAGCTTCCTGGAGTGTGCAGTCTGCATCCTCTTCCTTCAGCAGCCTGCCCAGACTGAGCTGGGCTGCTTCATTTTATATCTTGCCTCCAGGCTGAGCATGTCCAGCAGAGGTGAAGGGGCATGGCTTCTTCAGCCTGCAATGCACAATTAACCCTTGTGGGGGGCAGGGCAGGGCAAGTACACCCCGTCACAGGCATGTACACAATGGAGACTGCATAACCAATTGGGACTGTATGACTCCCACATCACAAGGATCTTTCTAGCAGCTAGAAGAAGGTATAGAAAGAGAGATAGTGACATCATCATTTGGCCTTTCTCTCTTCCAACTCAGCACCTGGAAGAACATCTGGAGGACAAGGACTGTGAACTGGGGAAGTTTGGTCCCAGGCTGCCTCCCAGGCTGTCGGCACCTGGCAGTGGGCCTCTCAGCTGTGAGCTCCATGCGGTGCTAATAGGTGATCTAAGTATAGCTGTGTCCACACAGACACTGTGTCATCCTAACTACATTGATCTAAGTGCTATGCCTCTCGTGGAGGTGGAGTTATTAGGTTGGTGTAGTGGGGGACTTAGGTCTGGATTCCATGTACCTTAGGTCAACCTTTTGTGGTGTCTACACCACGCTGGGTTGATGGGAGAAACTCTCCTGTTGACTTACCTTGTGTTTCTCATTCTGGTGGAGTACTAGAGTCGACAGGAAAGTGATCGGCAAGTTGATTTAGTGGGCCTTACTAGACCTGCTAAATTGACACCTGGTGGACTGATTGCCGCACGTCGATCCCCCGGTAAGTGGAGACAAGCCCTTACATTGGTGGGAGCAACCCTGTAGTGTAGACACTTACAGAGCTAGGTTGACATAAGCTGCCTTATGTTGACCTAATTCTGTAGTGTAGAGCTGACCTTTAAATAGTGTGAAATGCTGGTCTCCAACAGAGGGTGTTTTGTCCTGTGAAGGCCCATCAACACCAGATGAAACTATTGAGGAACGTTAAAGAGGACAAAAGATTTTGTTGATTGCTCAGTGAAGATGAATCATGCAAGTGAATTCCTCCCATCAGCAGAGTTTGCATCTCAGAGTGCAAGCCGGGGAGTGGGGAGGGGTGGGGGGTGGAAAGAGGCAGGGAGGGAATAAAACCACTTTGTGATGGGTTGAATCACAGAAACCTCCTTGGGAGCTGCCAACTGATGTGCCAACACTACTTCTGTCCCTGCTTTCCCTACCAGCTCGGGACCCCAGCACACTATCTTGCTGAGCCAGACATGCCCGTCTGCTCCAACACAGACCCAGGGTCTGAATTACTTTCCCCAAAGCTGCAGACTTAACTGAAAGCAGCTTACAGAAGTGTTCTTGTCTTTAACACTAAGATGCTCAACTCCTAATGGGGTCTAAAACCCAAATAAATCCGTTTTATCTTGTATAAAGCTTATACAGGGTAAAATCATAAATTGTTCACCCTCTATAACACTGACAGATATGCACAGCTGTTTGCACGCCCCCCCCCCCAGATATTAATACATACTCTGGGTTAATTAATAAGTAAAAAGTGATTTTATTAAATACAGAAAGTAGGATTTAAATGGTTCCAAGTAGTAACAGACAGAACAAAGTGAATTACCAAGCAAAATAAAATAAAACACGCAAATCTATGTCTAATACAGTGAGAAACTGAATACAGATAAAATCTCACCCTCAGAGATGTTTCAATACATTTCTTTCACAGACTGGATGCCTTCCTAGTCTGGGCACAATCCTTTCCCCTGGTACAGCCCTTGTTCCAGCTCAGGTGGTAGCTAGGAGATTCCTCATAATGGCTTTTCCCTTTTCTCTATTCCACCCCACTTATATATCTTTTCCATAAGGTGGGAATCCTTTGTCCCGCTGGGTTCCCATCCTCCTCAATGGAAAAGCAGCAGGTTAAAGATGGATTCCAGTTCAGGTGACATGAGCACGTCACTGTCAGACTTCAATACCCACAAGCCAGCACACACCTATACAGGAAGACTTACAGGTAAAAGAGAACCATCTGCAGTCAATTGTCCTGGCTAATGGGAGTCAGCAGGATTCCAAACCATTATTAATGGCCCACACTTTGCATAATTACAATAGGCCCTCAGTTATATTTCATATTCTAGTTTCAGATACAAGAGTGGTACATTTATACAAATAGAATGATCACACTCAGTAGATTATAAGCTTTGTAATATCTTAGAAGAGACCTTTTGCATGAAGCATATTCCAGTTACATTAGCATATTTTCATAAAATCATATAGAATGCAACGTCACACACTTAACAAAAAGGGATTGTATTTTTTTGCTGCTTGGATGCTGCAGGAGGGGGACAAGGTTTCTAGACATTAGCAAGGTATACCCAGCTGCTTAGCCTGGGTTAGCCCTAAAGGGCATATAAACTCTGCTTATTATAAAGTGTCTATTACCTTTTGTAATTTAAGATTAAACATACACAAATGAGTTACACTCTTTGTAAATAACTCTCTTATTTCATTTTCCTGTTGATAAACTTTGGATAGTTTATTATAGGATTGGCTACAAGAGTTTTCTAAGGTGCAATTGACCTGGGGTAAGTAACTGGTCCTTTGGTACTTAGAGTAACCTGTATATTGCTGTGATTTCTGGTGTAAAGCAGTGGTTCTCAAACCTATTTGATCTCCTCTCCCTGTGTGTCTGTGGTAGTTTACACCCCCCCTCCCACCACACAAGTACATATTCTGATAAAAAAAAAATCTACATGAAACTCTCAATAAATATTAAAAACAGTAAGGCACTGATTCAAACAGAGCCAATGATCCATTGTAATAAAAGCAAAACTGTGTTTGTGGTTGATGCTTACAATTAAATGTGCACCATGTCGTAGCAAATGGATTAATATACAGATGATAAGCTTGCATAGCATTATACAAAGTTAACAGAAATTCATGAAAATGGACCTGATATCTTGAGGAATCAGCTTTGCTAGTTATTCATTGCTGTGAGTAAAATGTGCCCAGTAAGTTTTTTTCCTTAAAGCTTCACCCCCTCCCCCCAGAATACATTCTGTGCCCCCCCCAGGAGGGCCTGCCCTCCCCCCTAGTTTGGGAACCTCTGGTGTAAAGGACCATCTGTCACAAAGGTAAGCTTATCTGGGTGACAAGACATATCGGAGTACCCAACAGAGCTGTCTGTGACTCCCATGTTAAGGCTGCTATACTGCCTAAGGAGTTTTCACTTGATAATTGGTTGGCGAAATCTAAATATAGAACTCACAGCCAATTTGGCATTTGTGCCCTGGTTCTTAACAATCTGCCCTGTTACTCACACTCGTGAGTCACTGCAGGACAGCTTGACTCGTCCATTAGTACCAGGTCTTGTGTTCTGGATATTTCTGTTTTTTGTTCTAGAAATGCCTCATCCACTTCTTCCTCCTAATTTGGTGGTCTATTGTAGACCCCTGCCATGACATTGCCACTGTTTTTCCCTCTTTTAGCCTCACCGAGAGACTTTCAACAGGTCTGCTTCTTACCGGACCTCTGAATAAGTATATATTCTTGGTGTTTCATGCAACACATCCTCCTTCTCCCTCCCCTCCCTCGCCTGTCCTTCCTGAACAAAGTATACCCCTCTATACTAATATTCCCACCAAGTCTCTGTGATTGTGATAGGGTATACAAGTCCGACACTGGTGAGGGAAAGGTTAAGGAGTATCTCTGGGCCCAGTAAACCATGCCCAGCTGCCCCTGTTACGCCTGCTCAAAAGGGAGGGTGAGCTCAAAAAGGAGCAGCTCAACTCAGTCTAGGTGGACCAAACAAGAGAGCAATTGTGTGGTGCAGGTTCCTGCTGAGAAGCTGACAGGGCCCCAGGTGGCCAGGCCCAGACCCCACCACCAACCCAGTGCAGGCCCTTCAGTTGCAGAGGAGGGCAATGATGAGCCCTGAGTGAATTATTGTTTTATTGGGCTCCGAGTTGGAACTCAGTGGGCCAAGGAGGGTCCAGCTTCCCCTATCCCCCAGCACTAACTTTCACCACTGGGTGATGTGGCCACAGACTCTTGCCACTTGGCGGTACTGCCAGGCATGAACACCAACCTCATTATCTGTACCTGTGATGCCATTTAAGTTATAATTTAGCTTGTATACTACAGTATAACCTCAGAGTTACAAACCTCTGGAATGGATGTTTTTCACAACTATGGAATATTTATAACTCTGAACAAAACGTTATAGTTGTTCTTTCAAAAGTTTACAACTGAACATTAACTTAATACAGCTTTGAAATTTTATTATGCAGAAGAAAAATGCTGCTTTTAATCATCTTAATTGGAATTAAACAAGTACAGAAACAGTTTTCTTATCTTGTCAAATCTTTTTTAAACTTTCCCTTTTTCTTTTAGTAGTTTACATTTAAACACAGTACTGTATTTGCCTTTTTTTTTCCATCTCTGCTCCTGCCTGATTGTGTACTTCTGGTTCCAAATGAGGTGTGTGGATGACCAGTCAGTTTATAACTGTTGTGTTTGTAACTCAGGTTTCACTGCAATACTGCCAGTTCTTCCTGGTTTCTCCCCCATACTCTTTTGTGTATAGACATCTAAGATGTTGATCAGATTCCTCCATTGTTACCCCTTTTGCACCTATGACCCCATTGTTATCTTGTTTAGCAAGACCACATACATGGCTGTTTTTAAATAGGTATTGGAGCCCTGTCACCATATCTCAGTGGGTCACAGCTGAGGATGGCAGATTCAGGACAAACTGCTGAGAAATAGGGAAGACTTACCTCAAACTGATGGTTATTCTAGTATTAGGAGAAAAGCTGGCTCCCCTTACAACATTTAGTGTAGTAATTAGGGAATTCACCTAGGATTTGGGAGATACCAATTCAGTTCCTTCCTCTACCTGATTAGAGGAAGAGATTTAAACTTGGGTTTCTTATCTTTTAGCTCCTTTTTGTGCTTCTAGTTCATGTGCAGGTCCCCTAAATGGTCACAGTCCACAGAAAGATATGGTTTAGAATGTTTGCTACATAGTGATAAGGCTGGCCCTAGGTTCTGTGGGACTCTATGATTAACAATGCAGTGCTATAACAGTGGAGCATATACATTGCTGAGTGCAGTTGTAATCTACATGCTTTATGCTGCAACATTTGACTTGGTTTCTCCCAGAGAAAGAGAGAGAAGCAGCGGGGAGGAGAAAGACATGGATTTTAGATGCAATACTCTGTCCCTGCACACATGCAGAGGATGGGACACAGCAGCTTAGCAAGATGAGCCCAGAAACATAACTAGTGCATGGCAGTCATTAGACATGCTTGGTAGCTGTTTCTGAAGCTATATAAGAAGTTAAAGTTTTCATTGTGGGCAAGCCACCTGACAGGTCACCCCCAGCTACTTCTGAGAACTGAGTGAATCAGAACATGTGGTGGAGAGTTTATAAATATAAGAATTAAAGATGGACCATATAGATGATTGATCTGGACCAAGAGATGTGTCTACTGTAACGGCTGAGTCCCAATACCTGGGCCACTTTGGGTACAAGCTACAGATTTCAGTTTCACCAGCAGCTAAGGACCAGTCAACACAAAAGACTGGCACAGGGCTAGCTGTGGAGATCAAATGTTTGCTGGCAGGGCTCTGAAGTGTTTGGAAAAGAAATAAGAGGCTGCCAATCACTTCTAGGTCTGAAGGTGACATGCTACAAATTATGGTTACTCTGTAAAGACTAAGAAATCATCCCTGAAAGAAGATCAGAGGGAAATATGTTTGTGTGTGTGTGTGCTAAAGTATAGAAGCATAAATGTTATGTTATATTCAAATATAAGGTTCTATGTAACAGCAACAAAGGGGGAAGGGGAGATCTGCATAAGAAATACTTATATTTACTGTCTAACAGCTTTTGCTTATTCATGGTATTCTAAAAACTCTTTAGAATATTTTGTACTATTTACAATGTGTTTTGTATGCATTAAACATTTGTTTTCTGAGAAACTATATGGTACTCTCTCTTTGACCTTGACAGGGAACTATTAATACTTACTTTTTACATACCATCACCCTGAAGTTTAACTCATAATTATTTTTGAAAAGTCCTGAAAAGACAGAGCTCTGCCCTGTGCTTCAGCAGAGTTCAATTGAGGTATAGGAAGGAGGGGAGGGTATTAGAGCTATACAAAATATTGCTTCAACCTCCCTGCCCTAACCTGTTAAACCATCAGGAAGCCTTTGGAGGTGTAACATCAACAAATGTATTGAACCTTCAAATTTATAAACATTATTACATATTCTTATAAGCCAATAGATCATGCTCTTTGTATTGAGTAACTGTTTCCAGCCAATGAGAGTGCAGAGCTGGTGCTCGGGGTGGGGGCAGCGCACATTGCCCCATGACCCACCTGCCTAAAAGCCAGACCTGCAGCTGCTGGCTGCTTCTGTGGCACAGTGCGGTGTTAGAAAAGGTAGGCACTAGCCTGCCTTAGTTGGGCAGCACCGCCAACGGGACTTTTAACATCCTGGTTGGTGGTGCTGACCAGAGCAAGGTGACCCAGCGCCTTACATGCCGTAACCCACTAGTGGGTTGCTACCCACGGTTTGAAAAACACTGGGCTAGAGTTCACTTCATTGCCCTTCTCCAGTGTCTTAAAAAACCCAACTCTCCTAGAAAGTAGCTGGAGACCTAGAGTTCAGTCTCTAAGGATTTTTCAGCAAGGATTGCACAGGATCAACTTTCCCACATTCAAGTCCCAAAAGGAACTAAAGAAATGAAATTAAATAACTTTATCAAATCTTATGATAAAGAAACAAATAAGAATCTGATTTTGCAGCATAACATGACTATTTTATAATCCACAGACATTACCTTCACAGTTATACAGAACCATAAATAAAGAAAACATATTAAAATCTGAACAGTTCAGTTCCCACAGAAACACAGTGAGAAGAAACTGAGAGTTCCCAAAAGTTTAGGTTTTGTTCACCTAAGTCTCAGTTAGAGTCTTTGATCACCAAATCTATAGTCTGCTGAGTCTAAAATCTGCCATCCACCTGCTTGTAGCAATCTTTAGTTGGAACGCACGCAGACTCTTCCTCCGCTGAAATCACTACTAGCCAGTCAGCTAACTGATGAACCAACCACTCAGTTAAGTGTATAGATTTAAAGAAAATCCTGTTACAAGAAAATGCAAAACTGAGAATAGCAAAATATAAATGACTCTTTCTCCATTACTGCATTTAAATAAAAGTTGGTGAATCATACTAGAAGAGACAATTTAACTAGAACAGTTTGGCTAAAATCAAAACATTCAAAGCATACAATTAAAATAGAAGTCATTTTTCCTTCCCAGTGTCTCCTGGTTATAATTAGCATTGCCCATGCTTCCCTGTAAGAGAGTTAACAATATCACTGGCCTGCTGCAAAATGCTTCAGTTAGGGACAACAGCCTGCTTTCTGCTCCTGGGCTCAGGTTCTCCCAACTCACACAGGGCACATGGCCCTTTGTAAAGCAACTGCCCTCATGGCGTCTGATCCCATCAACAGGGAACCTATTGGAGCATTCTCAAAAACTACCACACCCAATTCCAGAAGCTTCTGGATGTAGAGTGCTAAATCTGCCTAGCAACAATGACCCAGCACAACTGACTCCTACCTTCCCCCAATGGGTCTCATAAAGAGATATCTCCCTATTAGGCACATGGGTTAGAGCATTCCTACCTACTCAGGTCTCCCAGGCAAATAGGCACTTCTCTGCCTATCTTCCCCCAGTTTGTGGGAAGGGGATTAAGTGGGAGATAGCCATCTGGACTCCTAGAGTGAGGCAGCAGTGCACATGCTCAGAGGCAGAATCATGGGCACCTGGGGGAACTTTTACAGTGAAAATTTAAGCTCTGAGTCAGTTTGGGTGGCAACAGAATGGGTTTTGTGTGGATAGCTGTGGGGCCTAAAACTGGGATTTAGGTGCCAAATCTCCCAAAAGGTGATGAGAGGCCTCAAGTCTCAGGAGTTTTGGCCACTCACACCTTTAAAAAAACTGCTCAGCACCTTGCAGGATTGAGCCCTTACAAAAACTAAAGTCACTTTAAAGACACCAACTGATCATGAATTTTCGACTGATATATGGTGCATTAACAGTGGTTCAGTAGCAAAAGGTTTGGTTTTTTTTAAATGGGCAACCAGACAGATAAACATTTTTCACAACGATTCACTAATAGCTCAGAGGAAGCTTTACAGTCTTTTGGATATTTAGGCACATTTTAAGTGTAGGTGTGTGACATACTAAATCATAACGGCTCTTGCAGAACTGCTGCTTTCCATTGTATAAGTACTGCTTTGAGTGCTGCTGAGTATTGACTCTATACACCATAATGTAGCATTGTGTCAAACCAGCTGCCAGATATAGTATGTGTACGTGTCTTTCTATGTGATAAAAATCTTGATAGAATCTCTTACATTTGAATGAGCAGGAAACTGATGTAAATTATTTCATCATACAATAATCATCTTGTTCCCCATCAAACACATGGGCATATTACGGAATCATGGCAGGGAACATTTCATGTTAAAGCATTAGGTCACTTTAAGCCAATGGCTCTCAACCTTCCAGACTACTGTACTCTTTCAGGAGTCTGATTTGTCTTGGATACCCCCAAGTTTCACCTCACTTAAAAACTTGCTTAGTATAGTACTCAAAATGAGATATCAAAGTCACAGCACACTTACTGAAAAATTGCTTACTTTTTAATTTTTACCATGTAATTATAAAATAATCTATTGAAATATAAATACTGTACTTACATTTCAGTGTATAGTACATAAAGCAGTATAAACAAGTCATTGTCTGTATGAAACTTTAGTTTGTACTGAATTTGCTGTAGCCCGTTATAAAAGTAGGCAAGTATCTAGATGAGTTGATGTACCCCCGGAAGACCTCTGGGGGTCCCTGGGATACATGTACCCCTGGTTGAGAACCACTGCTTTAAGCAATAGAAGAGCAAACTAATGTTTGAAATGGTCAGACTGTCTGGAGTAGCTCAAGAGACTGAGTACCAACTATAGGCACTGACTCTGTGAGTGCCCCAGCGCTGGAGCACGCACAGGGAAAAAATGATGGGTACTGAGCACCCACCGGCAGCCCCCTATCAGCCCCTTCCATCCCCCAGCACATCCCCACACTGGTGGGTCCTACTGATCAATGCCTCCCTCTCCTATCCCCACGCTTGCTGCCAGCTGTGATTAGCTGTTTCGCGGTGTACAGGAGGCTCTGGGAGGCAGGTGAGGAAGCAAGGACTGGTGCTTGGTGGAGGGGGTGGAATTGGGTGGGAAGATTAGGGGATAGGAAGAGGCAGAGTGATGGTGAGGACTTGGGGAAAGGGGTGGAGTGGGGGTGGGGCCTTGGGTAGAGCCAGGGGTTGAGCAACCCCTGGCACATTGGAAAGTTGCCCGTGGTACTAGCCTCAGGGTAGACTGTTAAAAAGCAGGACACAAATCCCAAACTGGTTGCAAGTTCTACAATTAGATTTCACCAACCAGTTATCGAGTATGAACTCCTCAAGCACTATAAGAGCCTTAACATGGAGGCACAGACAGTCCTCTTGGGTACTCCAAACTATCTTGCCACCCAGGTAAACTTTTCTTTGTGTTAGACGATCCCTTACATCAAAAATCACAGCACTACTCATGTTATTCCTAAAGTCACTAAAGTTACCTCCAGTCAGTTGCGCCTTAGATCTTACACCAAAGACAATGCTTGTAGCCAGTCCTATTAACTAGGAAATGGAAATAAGAGTTATCTGCAAGGCTAAAGCAGTAATCATACTCTCACAAATGAGTTACAGTCTTAAGTTTCAAAAGGTGATAAAAGCTGCTGTAATATGCAAGATCTGTATGTCCTTTAGGGCTAACCCAGGCTAGGCAACTGGGGCTCCTTTGCTTATGCTTAGAAATCTTGCCCTTTCAAAGTGCAAGCTGCACAGAGATACAGTTTCTTCTTGTCAAGGATTTTTATTCCCTTCCCCCAGAGTTCAGGCTGATGGAATGAATCTACATGCACGGCTCCTCTTCAAGAGTTTGGGGGAACAATCAACAAAGTCTTCTCTGATGTTCCACAATGGTTTGTCTGGTATCTATGGGCCTTCTTTTGTTGGGCAGGAATTGATACCACTTGGTTATCTTTCTCTCATGACTGTTGGTTTCCAGTTACAGCACAAACACTTAAATATTACCTTACAACAGGGGATATAGATATTACAATTGAGATTAATGCATGCAGCAATTTACAAATGTTTCATAAAATTTAAACATTAAACATATTTTTATAAATCCAAAACGTATATTAACAGTACCAACACACAGGCGAGACAGACTGGTTTCCAGCTATGCATTTGTCAGTGTTCACTTGAGGCCTAGGCATGAGCTGGCACCTGATCTGCCAGGGTCACATATATTACTTAGGACTGGTCTACACACAAACTTGCACCTCTCTAAACTGTTGATGGGGGGTGGGGTAGGGTGGAGTGGAGGGCCCCCCCCCAGCAGCCCTCCCCCACCTGGAAAGCAGCACCCTCCTCGGAAAGCAGCAACCCCTGCGTGAAACTCCCTGCTGTTCCTCCGCTCTTTCCTCTGCCTCTCTCTGCCCTGCCCAGCTTGCTGGCTCAGCTGCTAATGTGCCATGTGACCGAGCAATCTGGGGGGGCATGTGACCCCACATGCCCCCACTTGTTGCCTCTGAACTGAGGGGTCAAAGGATCTGGGCTAGGGTTTAAGTCAATGAAAGGAGAATGTGAGAGGACAATCAGCTCTCCTCCTCCTCTGGCTGGAGAATGGGTGGATAGAGCCTCTAGAAGAGGCGAGGCCACAGTTGCATCCCCGCCTCAGCCCCCTTTCTCCTGAGGCTGTCCCAATCACTTCTGGTTCCATTAAGTTTTGGACCCATTGAGCTATGTGGGTGGCATTCATTTTGATGATTTATTTTTAAAATACTTTAAACAAATCAAAAAAAGGAAACTTTTATTCCAAAATAAGAATGTCTTCTCACTGACTTGCACAGAAATAGACTTTAAAAGTGATGTAGTTACTTTGTTGCAAGCGTGTAGACCAACCTAACTTTGTACTGCCCCCCTGTCTTTTCTTTTTTTAAATGCTGTGACAAAGTCCCTCCTCTACTTGGGCGGGTCCTGCATTTATTAGCAGATTTGCTCACCTCAGAGATTCACCATGTGGGTCGGGAAACAGCCAAGAGACCTTCCCCTCTGGTAGGGGCCACAGTCCAGGTCAATTCCTCCTGTGTCTGATCAGGAGATGGGAGGTTTGGGGAGGAACCTGGGTCCACCCTCTACTCCGGGTTCCAGCCCAGGGCCCTGTGGATGGCAGCTGTCTATAGTACCTCCTGGTACAGCTGCATGACAACTACAACTCCCTGGGCTACTTCCCCATGGCCTCCTCCCAACACTTTCTTTATCCTCACCACAGGACCTTTCTCCTGGTGTCTGATAATGCTTGTACTCCTCAGTCTTCCAGCAATATGTCTTCTCACCCTCAGCTCCTAGTGCCTCTTGTTCCCAGCTCCCCACATGCACACTACAAACTGAAGTGAGGTCCTTTTTAACTCAGGTGCCCTGATTAGCCAGCCTGTCCTAATTGATTCTAGCAGTTTCTTCTTAATTGGCTCCAGGTGTCCTAATTAGCCTGCCTGCCTTAATTGGTTCCAGCAAGTTCCTGCTTGTTCTGGAACTGCCCCTTTTACCTTACCCGGGAAAAGGGATCTACTTAATCTGGGACTAATATATCTGCCTTCTAACACTCTCCTGTAAAACCAGGGAGAGGAGGTTGGCCGATGGGGTCTCCTGCGACTGTGGGGCCTATTTCCCATCCTCCATCCACTCACGTATCTGGGCAGAGTTCCTCTGGGCAGCGGCCGCCGGCTTTCTCAATGTTTTTGAGGAGCAGTGGGCGCTGTCCAGGGTTCTCTGCTTGGTGTCCCCTTCTGGTTCCTTAGTTTTGGCCCTTTGACCCCCACGCCTGTTCCTGTTGTTGCCTTTGTTGTCCCCCGAACTCAGTTGGGTTCCGGGTTTAGTAGCCTCTCCCTAGGCTGGAGGAGGGGCTTTCATCAGTGAGCGAGCTAGCACTCGCCCACGTCCCGGTACTCAAAAGGAACACTTTCCTGTAAAACCAGGGAGAGGAGGTTGGCCGATGGGGTCTTCTGTGACTGTGGGGCCTATTTCCGATCCTCCATCTGCTCATGCATCCGGGCAGAGTTCCTCTGGCTCCCTTGATGCCTTCGAGGAGCAGTGGGCACAGTCCAGGGTTCTCTGCTCGGTGTCCCCATCAGGTTTCCTTCGTTTGACCCTTTGACCTAACTCCCATCCCTGTTATCTCATTAGTTGTCCCCTGGAATTATTTGGTTTCCAGGCCCTGTGGATACTCCTCTTAGGCTGGGGGCGGAGGGCGGGGAGGTCCTTTAGCTGTGGGCGGGCTGGTTCTCAATAGGAACTCTCCTGTAGCCATCTGGCCTGACCCTGTCACAATGCTCCTATAGCTTTAAAACCTTAGACTAAAGTTGTTACAAAATGTGTTCCCAGGTTGAGATTTTACAGTTCAAGCTTCAGCCTAGAGCATTTTTTTACATTTGGGTTATTTATTCCAGGAAACGATTTTTAACCAGGGCCAATGTAATAGGTAACACGTCAGCTTAATGGCTTCTAATGTACACTGAAATTGCAAAGGAGTTAACTTTGAAAGTTATTTGGAAATCCCATGAATTATATTATGTGTTCTTTAATTACTTCTGAATTATTTCTGGAATTCATGATAGATTTATGTATATTAGGGCAGTGATTGTCAACCAGGGCTACATGTACCCCTGGGGTACCCAGAGGTCTTCCAGGGAGTACATCAGCTCATCCAGATATTTGCCTAATTTTATAACAGGCTATATAAAAAGCCTAGCGAAGTCAATACAAACTAAAGCAGTGGTCCCCAACCTCTTTGTGGCCAGTAGCACATTCATGTTTTCAGAAGAGTGTGGCGGGCGCCAACAATTTTTCAAGGCTAATTTTGTATTTGTACATTAAATAATACAAAAACCATCATATTTAATATAAGATAATATATGAATCCAGAGAGAAGAGAGAAGCCGGAGAGAAGCTGCGAGGACAGAGAACACTGGCACCCACAGCCTGCAGCCCCAGAATTCTCTGTCCCTGTCAGGCGCGGGGCAGCGGCTTGTCTCCCCTGCTGGGCGCTAGGCAGGCCCTGCACCTGCTGGGAACAGAGAACACCACGCCCACAGCCTGAGTTCTATGTCCCCGTCAGGTGCGGGGCCGCAGCTTCTCTCCCCTGCTGGGCACTAGGCGGGCGCACATAAATGCCCCGGCGGGCACCGCGTTGGGGACCACTGAACTAAAGTTTCATGTAGACAATGACTTGTTTATACTGCTCTATATACTATATACTGAAATGTAAGTACAATATTTATATTCCAATTCATTTATTTTATAATTATATGGTACAAATGAGAAAGTAAGCCATTTTTCAGTAATAGTGTGCTGTGACACTTCCGTATTCTTATGTTTGATTTTGAGTACTGTACTAAGCAAGTAATTTTTAAGTGAGGTGAAACTTGGGGTAGGCAAGACAAATCAGACCCCTGAAAGGGGTAAGTAGTCTGGAAAGGTTGAGAGCCACTGTATTAGAAGAGAGACAAGGTGGGTGAGATGATATCTTTTATTGGACCAACTTCTATTGGTGAGAGAGACAAGTTTTCAGAGCCACACAGAGCTCTTCTTCAGGTCTAGGAAAGGTACTTGGAGCGTCACAGCTTACATGCAAGGTGGAAACAATTGTTTAGCATAAGTAGTTAGTGCATATTCTAAGGGACCATTCAAGGTAGAGTGGCCCATTAATACCTCTGCATTCATAGGACAAAAAGAGCAGGTGAGTAGGTTACAGATTGTTGTAATAAGCCATAAATCCAGTGTCTCTGCTCAATCATTGATTTTTACTGTCTTGCAGCAGGGCCGCCCAGAGGGGGGGGGGCAAGTGGGGCAATTTGCCCCGGGCCCCAGGCTCCGCAGGGGCCCCCAAGAGAACAGCTGAGGCTCCCGCCTCTGCCCCTCTCATGGAGCCTTAGCGCATCAAGCGGCGTCCTCAGACAGCGCCGCAGCGTGTCTCCGCTGGGGCCCCTGAGCCCCGCCCCGCTCAGAGCCGCGTGGTGAGGGGGCGGGGCTGTGAGCTCCAGGCTGAGCTCAGCTCCCTCCGCTTGGCATGGAGCTCACAGCCCCGCCCCCTCACCACACGGCTCTGAGCGGGACGGAGCTCAGGCCCAGCCAGAGACACGCTGCAGCTGTTTAGCGATGCGCTGAGGCTCCGGGTGAGGAGGGAGTCGGGGGTAAGAGGCTGGGGCCAGTGGGTTGGATAAGGGGCAGGGAGTCCTGGGGACAGTCAGGGCACAGGGAGGGGGCAGAGGTTGTGGGGGCAGTCAGGGGGCAGGGAATGGGGGGGTAGGATTGTGGGTGTTCCGGCGGGGTCTGTCAGGACTCAGCGGGGGGTGGTAGTGGATAGGGGTTGGGGCAGACAGGGAGCAGGGGTGGGGTCCCAGGGTGGTGGTGGTGGTGGGGTCTCTGCGGGACGGTGAGGGGACAAGGAGCAGGATGGTCGGGGATTCTAAGGGGGGCAGTCGGGGGCAGGAAGTGGGTGGGGGTCGGATAGGGGGCAGGGCCAGGCTGTTTGGGGAGGCACAGTCTTCCCTACCGTAAAGCTCATTCAGCAGTTTGAGGCTTGCAGAAGAGCCAAGCTGTTAGCTTTTCCATTAGGGCTACCATCCCTTTCACTTCTCAAATGCCAAATAATAGTCTATATGTAATTTCAGTGCCATAGGGAGATTCATCTCAGGGGAGGGTAGCTTCATTTAAAATTAGCCACTGGGGGGAGGGATCACATGAGAAGAGCAATATCCTACACCACCTACCTCCTTCCCAACCCTACCAAGGGAGACCCCCCTCCCCTGCATTCCCTGAGGCTTCAGAGGGGTTAATTCAGTGGTTCTCAAACTTTTGTCCTGGTGACCCTTTCACATAGCAAACCTCTGAGTGTGACCCCCCCTTATAAATTGAAAACACTTTTTTATATATTTAACACTATTATAAGTGCTGGAGGCAAAACAGGGTTTGAGGTGGAGGCTGACAGCTCGCGACCCCCAGTAATAACCTCGTGACCCCCTGAGGGGTCCTGACCTCCAGTTTGAGAACCCCTGGATTAATTTAATTTTAGCAACCTGTGTCCATTCACATGCATGTGCTATTTTGAGCATTTCAGTTTTCACAACATAGGCTCATCCCAGATTCTGGAACAAGCTCAAATGCTCAGTTCGTGGAGTATGTACATGAGCTATACTAAAGACAAACCCACAGTAACTGTCTCCAGTTTGTGAGGGACCACATGGATCCAGTCTCTAGGAAACAGATAAATGCATGGAGATTAAGTCCATTAATGGCTATTAGTCAGGATGGATAAGGAATGGTGTCCCTAACCTCTGTTTCTCAGAGAGTGGAGATGGATGGCAGGAGCGAGATCACTTGATCATTACCTGATAGGTTCACTCCCTCTGGGGCACTTGGCATTGGCCATTGTCAGTAGACAGGATACTGGGCAGGATGGCCTTTGGTTTGACCCAGTATGGCTGTTCTTATGTTCTAACCTAAATGAACCCAAAGTTATGGAGACAGATATGAGTCAAGGAAGCCAGCAGAATATCAGAAACCTGGAAAAATCTCTGCCTAGATGGGCTCAGGTGTTTGGTTACAAGCTGAGGTGGTTCAAAAGTTTTGGATTTTTTTTAAGCAGAATTTTTTTTATTGTTTCTTTAAACAATCAAACACAGCAAGCAGCAAATATTTGGCCACACGCTTCTGAAACCTCAAACCATGTTCAGGTTTTGTCAGACTAATTTCAGCTTTTCAATTAAAAAAACCACAACAAATTTTGAAGGAAAGCAGACATTGTCCGTGATTTTTTTCTGCTTTTTAAAAACCCCTAGTTTTCAATCCAGAAAAAGTTTTGATGGAAAATATTTGTCCAACCTTTTTAATGAGCTTTAGTGCTTTTTAGCACTAGCTGATGCTGAGAACCAGTGATACCTTGTAAAGAAGTTTTCTCAAAACTGGGTTTGTGCCGAAATGCGGAAGGTATATTTTTCCCAGGGGCGCCCATTGGGGGAAGCAAGTGGGGCAATTTGCCGTGGGCCCCGCAAGGGCCCCCGGGAGAATATAGTATTGCAATTTTTTTATAGAAGGGGCCTCCAAAATTTCTTTGCCCCAGGCCCCCTGAATTCTCTGGGTGGCCCTTTTTTGCAGAGTTATTAATTTAAGCTCCCAGGCTCGTCTTTTGAGAGTGTTGCGCAGGTTTCCTTTCAGGATGAGGACTGATAGGTATATTTGTATATTACTCAGTTTGAATTCCTAGAATAAGTTGTTGTTTAAATCATGGCATCTAGTTTTAGCCCTCAGACATGAATCAATTCAAAAGCATTTTGGAGCTAAGTGTTAATAAAAATTAAATCTTTATAGAGTGTTTGTGATGGCATGTACTGTAATTCCAGTCATACAATAGTAATATGTAAATATGAGTCAAATACACATTGAACAATCCTACTAATGTACTTTTTAAATTGCCTCACTTTGGGAGGCACTGCCTTAGTACATGGTGCATTTTAATTATAGTCAAATTCAGTTTGCCCACCCCTGCTGGGAATCAAACAACCCCCTTTCTTGTAAATTAGTGTTAATAAGTCTTCAATAGATTCAATTCTGGAATAATTAATGACTCAGTTGTTCTCACCAGTTCAGTTCAAGTGAGTTGCATGCAACATGCTGAGCTATTATCCCCTGGTGGGGGCATGCAGCATGCATCCTGGCAACTGGTTAACAGCAGTGGCTGCATAACCGTTTTAGAAATGACATAGTCATAATAGTCCAGACGTTTAGACCCTGTTCTCCCCTTGTGAATATGCAATTTCAACTTCAGTGGGAGTTCTGCATGTGGAACAATTGAAGAGCATTGTGTAGGTGATGTAGTGATTAATTAATGTGCTAATTGACTTACGGGTTATATTAATTCAATTTTTTTTCTGTGGAGTAAATAACGAATGTAAATTTATGACTTATCATATACCTTTCTATCATTTATATTTTTAATCTTATTAGAGTTTATAAATCATGAACACATAGAACATCACAGTGCAAATCCCTGCACAACAGCTATGGTATAGGTGATGAGCATACCCACTTCATAATTATAGTCATGCTTTTAGTGTTATTATTAATTATGTAGGCAGGGTCTGAATGAGCTTTCCCCTGAAATACAGTGATGAACTGTAGGAGAAGATTTCAGGAGTACAGACAGTATTTGCACAGATACACCAACTCTGCTTAGGTGTGCAGCAGACAGAGCTCAGAACATGGCATCACAGAAGCAGCAGTGAGTGGTGCAGCAGAGCTGAGCACAGGGATGGCAGGTAATTACCAGAGATTATTTTTACCAGGTAAAATCATGGTTTTTACCACCCTGGGAAAAACTAGCTAGACTCAGTTTATGGCATTTTTTATTTTAAAAACAGTTTCATTAAAGCATACCACATTACACTTAGTTTTAGTTACATATTCAAACTGTGGTTACATAAGGCAGTATATTTGTAGATTAATTTAGGGTTGTAACTGAAATGGGCATAATACTAATATATGTAATTATAATACCGAACATCAGAATGTCTGTATACAGTTTGGTTTGGTGTTTTCTCAAGGAAGTTATATATGTCATGACTCATATTTCAGTTTTCCACATTATAAAAACAAGTTGAAAACATCTGATTGTATGAAAATGATAATAATGCCAAGTTGTAGGCTGGACACTTTAACCATGCAGAGTGCGGACTACCAAGTCCATTTGACCGTGCCACATTCTGTAGCAGCTTTGATGTAGCAGACAGACCAAGCCTATTTCTCAGTTTGGAATGGGTGTAGCCAAAGTTTGAGAAGAGTTGTTCCGTGCTTGCTGAACTTGCTGGACACTTGTGCAATTATTTTTCCAGTTTCGTGGTTTAACCTGAGTTTAAACCATTATTTACTAGCATCCTGTCCTAAACTAGTTTTTCCAGGAAACTACCAACACTGACTGAATGGCAGCAGAGATAAAAATGGCAGAGGATTGAGTGGCAGAGATAACAGTGGCATGCAGCAGTTAGTGGCGGCAGCAAAAACAGAATCAGCAGAGGCCAGCAGCAGCAGCAGAGGTAGTGGGAAAGATAGCAGCAGCAATGAACCTGTTGCAAAGGTCAGGGGCGGCTCTAGACATTTTGCTGCCCCAAGCACGGAGGGTCTGCTGGTCCCGCGGCTTTGGCGGACCTCCCGCAGGAAGCCGCTGAAGGCACCCTGCCTGCTGCCCTAGCAGCGACCAACAGAGCGCCCCCAGTGGCTTGCCGCCCCAGGCACGCGCTTGGAGCACTGGTGCCTGGAGCCGTCCCTGGCAAAGGTGGTGGCAATAGCAGCAGAGGCATTGCACAACCCCTCCTTTTGGGAGATGGGAGATGAACCCTGGTCTTCACGGACCAAGGACAACCAAATGTGAGTAGGGTGCAGTTGAGGGAAAGGGGAGTGGCATGTTAAAGGGACATTCATTCATAGGCCTTTCACACCACAAAGTGGGAAACTGAGGCAAAGGACACTGTCCAACGTACTGTGGGGTAGGGGTTTGCTTATGAGTACATGCTTCTGAATTGTGGTTGTGGTATTTTCCCAAATTAATGCTGGGTTCCCTTTCCCTGTTAATAAATGTTTTATGTTGCTAGAGAGAGAAAAGGTGCGTGTAACCGGGTCCTTGGTGGGCTGGATGAGCAAGTGGTTAACACCCCCACCCCCAGTCATGGGGGGATCCCACCAGGCCCATCTACTCCACTGGGCTCCAATCCAGGGTCCTAGGAGGGTCAGCAGTGTTTGGCCTCCAACGGGCCCTCAGAGTTACCCTCCCTGGGTCACTTCCTGCTGCTGCTTTCCCCCTCAGCTTCTGATCCCCGATAAAGAAAAAAGGAAAATGAAAAAGAAGCCCAAATCATCAGCCCTAACCAGGCTTAGCATATAGTCCTTTTCCCTCAGGGAAGCTTCTATGGCACCTTTGTCAGGAGCCTTCAAGGTAGGTCTGTCCTCCCCTAGGGTTGCCAGGCATCCAGTTTCTGATTGGAACACCTGGCTGAAAAGTGACCCAGGTGGCTCTGGTCAGCACCACTGACCACGCCATTAAAAGACGTGTCAGTGGTGCAGTGGGGCTAAGGCAGGCTCCGTGCCTGCCCGGCTCTGTGCAGCTCCCAGAAGCGGCGGCATGTCTTCCCTCTGTCTCCTCGGCACAGGGGCTGCCAGGGTGCTCTGCCTGTGCCCCAAGCAGTGGCTCCACAGCTCCCATTGGCTGGGAACTGCAGCCAATGGGAACTTCAGGGGTGGTGCCTGTGGATGGGGCAGCATGCAGAGCCGCCTGGCCACTGCTGCTCCACTCCTAGGAAGTGGAGGGGGGACATGCCGGCCACTTCTGGAAGCCGCCTGTGGTAAGCGCCACTTGCAGCCTACACCCCATACCTCAACCTCTTGCCCCAGCTCTGAGCCCCCTTCTGCACCCAAATTCCCTCCCGGAGCCTGCAACCCCCACCCCTGCACCCAAACTCTCTGCCCCAGCCCAGAGCCCCTTCCCACACTCTGAACCCCTCATCCTTAGTCCACCCTAGAGCCTGCACCCCCAGTCGGAGCCCACACCCCAATCCCCTGACCCAGGCCAGTAAAATGAGCGAGTGTGAGGGAAAGTGAGCGCCTCCTCTTCCACCCTCCCATCTTGCCCATTTGTGTTCCCATCTCCTTGAGCCCCCTTTTCTCATACCCAGACTAGTCTATCTGTATACATAGTATTTTAGTAGTAAATGATGGTGGTGGAGAGGGATATGAATGATTTTATAGGCAGGGACAGCTGTAATAAGATCCATAGAAGTGGTGTAGTTGAACCACCCTGGACAAATGGTATTCATACTTTCTAATATTTTTCAGTTTCTTTCATTCCAAGAAGTGATTCCCTGCCCCCACCTCCTCTCCTTAATATCTTCAAATTACAATCTTCCTCCAATATCTTTTGTGTATCTTTCACACATGGAAATGCCCTAATCCATTCATTGATTTGTGAACCCAAAGTCGTCCAAGGATTATCACAAATACAGAAATGATGTGCCTGAATATCAGAATTTAGGACTGGATTTCTGATATAGATGAAAGATTTTTAATATCGCATCTTATCAGACACATCTCAATTGGCTACACAGTTGAAGAACAAATGTGTAGATGATTTTATCTAAACCCAATAGTAATTTATGCTAAGATTGGCTCCAATGTGTACCTATTTGATGTAGTAACTCAAAATGAATGTATATGGTTTGTTAAAACCCTTTTTGTCCAAATTACATAATGGTTTATATATCTATTATCATAAATATAGAAGTTATATACATCTGGAGATCTGTGTATTATTAGGAAGGATCACAGAATTATAGGCCAGTTAGTAAACAATTTAAACTGGAGGTTGCTGTCAACCACATCAAGTGAATATTATTCATTTAAATTTTAGATATCTGTAATGGCAGAATGCAGTCTCTAGCCCGAGCAAGCAATTTTGTCTTACTGTACCTCAATCCTGGTTTATACCACACCTGTTCTTCCAGGGCTAGGCCTCCCTTAATCAGATTGTCAATATTCAATTATGGTAAACTTTCTGGTCGTTTCATTATATAGTCCAATGTCCACGAGGGACTAGGAAGACCCACAAAATTAATTTCCACTTCTTTAAACCAAGATTTGAATGCGGATCTCCAATGGCAAAAGTCTCGTGCTTTAAACCACTGCATTAAATATCCCACCAATGTAAACTATTTACAAACTGGTTGTGAGTTCATCTGACAAACCATTCATTCTTCCAGCATTAAAACCTCTAAAATAACCCCTTTTGAGACACACACTTAAGACTATCAATTGTCTTGCACACATCACTGAACCACATTTACTCAACACCTGGAGAAACCACACATTTGTTCATTTCAGTATTATTGTGGTGATTATGATGTCATGTAACACATGGTGAAGCAGAATAAGTACATCCTTCAGCCTTGTTATGAATCTTCTTTTTGTCAGCTTAAAAGTACTATGTATATAAACTAGACATCTATTAACAACTGCATTGTTCCTTTTGCTCCCTCTATGTTCTCTTTGCAATGAGATAATAACCAGTGGCAGGGCTATCTAAAAAACATAGGGTCTTATGTATATAATAAACTATATTAACATGCTATCTTTCACCCACTTCAAGTTATTGTATCCTCAGTAAATTTAGAATAGCGGCCAAAATTCTGCTGATGGTTAAACTGGTGTAAATCTTAAACCACTTGACTTCAGTGGGATTATTCTGGATTTTTGGTGTAACTGAAAATCAGCAGAATTTGGCTGATGTAAATCATGAGTAACACCTCCAAAGTCAGTGGAGTTACCCTAGTGTAAAATTGGTGTTTGATCAGAATTGGGCCCTATGAAAGCTTTTTAACTGAGTTAAAAATAACAGTCTCAATATAAAGCATTGTAGCAGTGTAAACACTTTAATTAGCATTCATGATGAATGAACTCAAGGTAAACTGAAATTATTTCTTAATGGGCATTTAAGCATTCCTTCAGACTGGCAAACATGGAGACACTTCTGTAAGAAAATAATCACTGCTCTGACGATAAACAACTTTCCTTTTGTGGGTTAACAGAGTTTTCTAACATACTAGTTTTAGCATTAATTCATATTCCATTAAACTATCAAAAGCAAACCATGAGACAGTTTTTGCTGTTGTTTCCATTAAAAAAATTGATAGTGTATGGTCAGAAATGTACTTAGATTTCATTGCTGTCATCCAATATTGTTACTTACTCCATAAAGCCAAGTTTTCAAAGTGAGAAAATAATTACATGTTTCATTAATCCTGGATTCCAAAATTAAATGTATACAATTGTGTGCATTTTTATGAACTCTTTATGCCGTTTATGAGGCAATATGACTCTCCTCTGGCATAAGTTACTGACACATTTTTAGTGCATTTTTAAGAGTGGTGTTATATTCCCTGTTAGCAACTGACTTCTTAGTTTTAGATGGCTAGCTTGTGCTGCATATTTACCTCTTGAGTACATGGAATGCTGCATTTTATTTGGATTTTAAGTTTTGTCACTGCATTTCACAGCTGCCTTGCAGGTAGCCCTGCAAGGAAGAGATCATGGGAGATACATGTGAAAGAAGAAGAGAAAGAAATAGACCGGAGAATGCTGATCAGGACCATTCTTGCAAAATGGGGATGGTTGTGGTGAGATAGTTATGGAACGAGAACTGAAAAATGTTGAATGAAGAACCTTTTGTAGAACTGGCAGAAATGGAGGCAACCAGGATGTTGTAAATAGTCTTTGGGCCAAAGTAAATCCTGCTGTCAGTGGGTACATGTAGACGAGTGGAATTAGCTCACTGCCAGCCAGGAGCACCCTCTGCAGGCCAATGATCTGCCTGTCCTCTTGACCCGGGTTCCTTCCTAGACCCCGGTGCCCTTTTAACTGGGGTGCTGCCCCCTGGCAGTACCCCACCAATCTGGGTATCCCCTCCCAGGGGAATACCTCCAACCCACTATCCCCACTTTGCCTCAGTTTTGGCTACTGCTGTTAGCCAAATGGTCTCGTTTCCCCCCGGAGCTTACCTAATTACACCAAGGAGGCACGGATTCTGGGAAGATGAGTACCATTCTCTTTATTGATCGATCAGCTGAGCGGGTGCTCCTCTCGGCTAGTGCCAGAGAAAGAGACAGACCTTACATGGCCAAGCGGCCTACCTTTATAGCTGGTAACAAACAACTTTGCTTATGTCTTTTTACATCATTTGGCTGACCTATAGACCCTGTACATGTATCTATTAGGGGATAATTGGGTACGCAGGATACATATATCATTTTGTGGGGGCTACAAGATACATACAGCTGTTGAGGATACATTTGTCATTCTGAAGGGGAAACAAGGTACATCTGTTGACCCTTTGTACTAAATATCTTGGAGACATACATGGGAACACAGCTGTATATACTTGGGGAGCCAACATATACTTGGCCCCCGGAGCCAAACAAGATAAGCAAAATAGCTGACATAGGTGAATACACATCCGTTGTTCTACTAAGTTCTGTAAGCTTTCCAACACAGTTTGGACAAGCATAGCATAACTTTGGTTCACTCAGGCCTAATACAAAAAGGCTTCATCAGCACTATGGTTTTCCAACACTGCCCAGTTTACATTTAGCCCCCATTCACTGGGGCAGACTGCAGTACCAGCCACTTACCATAGGCAAAGGGGTTTGGACCTATTGCCTTTGCCTACCCCTGGGCTGCTCCCTACAACCCCCCAGTACCTCTTTGCCTTATGCTAGGCCACAGCCTGGGGCTTTCCAGGCAGAAGCTCCCCAGCTCTTCTACCTTTCCCCAGCCCTGCTTCACCCAGGTAACCTATGTCTAGCTCCCTACAGCCAGGCCTTTCTCCCTCTACAGCCAAAGGGAGACTAAGTAGTCTCCTGGTCCACTGCTTCTTATAGAGGCCAGCTGGGCCTGATTGGGACCCGGCCACAGCTGAGCCTGCTTTCTCCCAATCAGCCCAGGCTTCTTGCCCCAGCCACAGCCCTCTCCTGGGCTGTTTTAAGCCCTGAAGGGCAAGAGTGGGTAATCACTCTACTGCAGTACAATTCCACTGATTTACACCAAGGATATATTTAATGCCGTGGGGGTGTAACAGACACCAAGACTGGGTATTGTGGACATACAGGTCCATTGGTTTTCAAGAGTCCTCTTTGTGGACACCACCTCATGAGTGAGATAAAGACAGGGAGTGAACCTGCCAGCAGAAGATTGCCAATAAATGTAAGTACCACATAGGTCTTCCTAAGTAAGCCTACTTTATTCTTTGGGTAAAAAGCATTACAGAAAAACATATTAAAAACAACTAGCATGCATGCTAATAAGCTTACAAGAGTTCATCCCAAGCCCTAACATGGATTCTGTCAGGATAAACTTTGCAACCCCTCCAACCTAGAGAAGTCTTGGTGGTTACCTGTTCAGCTCAGAAAAAGCAGATTTAATCCACCCTTTTATATAGATCAGGGGACTCTCCTCACAGTGTATCTTCAAAAGGTTGGCCTTGGAGTTGAAGAACCTGCATTTCCTTCATCTCAAAGTATTTCCTAAGGAAATCCACTTCACGCATATTGTTACAAAATGACCTTTGAACTTCCTCACATCTTCCAGAGACTTCATTAATCTTGTCTTCCTGCTAAACAAATTCCATATAATCTTACAATACCACATAAACATTCCCATTTCTAATACAATGTACCCCAAAAGTATTAACCCTAATTCAGTAATATTAATTTATTTCAGTAAAGTTCTTTCAGAATATTGTCAGTCTGTCACATACTGCTTCAAGACAGACTGCAGAAACTGCTTCTAGAATGCATGGTGCTGTTGATTCATACAATACTGATATGACAGATGTTAATTCCCTTTTAGTCAGGCTTTCTGCTCCAATTCCCCAACCACTGGTTTACAGCAGGATTATAGAAATACTGTCAGCCCAAATCCTGAGATTCTTACTTAGTAAATTAGCTCTGAGGTCAGCAGTCAACTGCCTGAGTAAGAATTGAATAAGGGTGGAAGGATTTGACCTCGCGAAACATACAGATTGTAAAGGCTACATTCGTGGACATTTTATTAAGTTTACTTTTTAGTTAGAGATATTAAGCCAGAATCTATTCTCATTTATACCAATGTAAATGAGACCAGAATCTGACTTAGATATGTCAACCTATAAGTCTTCCTATTTAAAAACAAAAACAAACCATTTCCACCAAAAAACACAAATCTGTGATTCTTTTTCCTACCAGTTTATGAAATCCCTAACTTTCAGTTGTTAATAGTATTTATTTCAGGAGATGACTGACTCAGAGTTCTGATGCCTGTTGCTTTGGATGCTAAAGTACTGATATGTCTGACTCACATAAAAATAGTTTTGATAGTTTTTGTTATGTTTCTTCACCTGAGCTGGTGAAAAGCATTCCAGCAGATATTTTTCACAAGCTGCTTCTTGTACCTATGCCTTACAATATATGGCTTATAAAAGCATGATTTGAGGACTTCAGTAACTCAGCCAGAAAAGTTAGGGGTCAATTACAGGAGTGGGTGGGTGAGGTTCAGTGGCCTGCAATGTGCAGGAGAGGTCAGACTAAATTATCATGATGGTCCCTTCTGAACATCAAGTCTATGAACTCACGCTGTGGGATCAGTCATTAGTCTAATCATAAAAATTGCTTTTGCTTTGTTTTTCCAGTTTCCTTTAAAGGAGAGACTTCCTCTTTTGCATAAAAAGTCTACACTTTTGCCTGATGATTTTATTTAATTTTAATCCAATTTCTATCTTGTTATTTGTGCCTACTCTTTTTGAAAAGGGTAGATAAATTTTTACTTTTGCTAAACAGTTATAGTTCCTTTATAACAAAAAGAGGAAGCCAAGTTTCAGTTGAGGGTTTCTGTAATGCTACAGTTCAGAAACTATTCCGGTTAAAGGCTGCAGTGTCTTTGTAGTCCTGTAAAAAGAAGTAGTACCCACTGTGTTTTTTACAAACTATATATCCTGAGTCTGATTCACCTTTACCTTGCACCTTGTGTACTCATATACTCTAGTGCAGCCAATGTAGAACAGATGAAAAACAGTACCATACCAGTCTCATTTGGTTGCATTGTACACTAACTGCACTCACTTTGCAGGAGTGTAAATATCCACATATGCTGGTCAACAGTGAATCAGGCCCACTCTATAGAAATTCCAAATTTACTCCCTCTAGGCAAAATAGATTTCAGCTTACACTTTCCCCCTCTCAAAATGGCTATTTCTAAGGATTTCCCAATAGACCCCATCTGTCCCAGATCCTAATTTTCTCTACCCCCAATTCCTTTCACTTGCAGGTAAGATTCAGCAATAATTATATTGCACCTTCAAATACTCGATAACTGGATGACGCAACAGAGGAGCTCATCCCTCTACAGGATCTTGGAGTCTGCCATCTTGTTATAGGTACCTTTTAAATCTTTGTAAAGAACTTTTAAAATGAATGTAATGCTTGTTAATGGTGCCTGATTGACAGCCCTGTCCTCTGACATTACATGCCAGCACAGACCGTGGCAGTGCAAGCTTCCTCACAGTGCTGTGCCAATGTGCTACAATCCTCATTTAGATGCACTGTCTCCAAGAATGAGAGGGTAGTTCAGTTTCCAACGCCTAGTCCTTGCTCTTTGTTGATCGTGTCTACGAGCACACAGAACCACTTAGTGGAAATTCCTGGTAATGGCTTTGGGATTGAGTTAATTAAGACCAAGTTTGTGACCATCAACACATTTCATATACCAGTGGGTATTGAATGTCAGATAGTAACACATTTTAGTTACTGCCAATTTGGGCTACATTTTAAGGTGTAATGTACTTTCTATCTAATATGATTTATTTTCTGGTATGTTGCCAGTAAGTGGAATAGAGTCTACTTTCCTGCTGCTGAGGAAGCTGTCATTTTGTGTTCAGATGCAGTCTGTTACTGAAGACACACATGGAGGTCTCAGTTTTGTTCTCTACTGTTTTGTTGATTTTAAACAACCAAAGGTAAATATCTGTGATTACAGGGCTCTGTTTTGACTGTGGAAAAACAGCAGCTTTGAATCAGCCCTTATTTTTGAACCAGTTACCATCCTTTGCTGCTGTGATTTACTAGGTCCTGCTGGAACACTTTGGAGAATCCATCATAGTTTTAAGAAGGTTAAGACAATATCGTTGAGATCATTGTTAGACTCTGAACCAGATTCTGTCCCCATTTTTTCTACTTTCTACTCTGCCTAATTTAGGATGGCTGCGCCCCAGGGCTCTGCATAAGAACCGTTATATTTTCTTATTGTATATACTGCCTCTTGCTTCATTTTTCACCATCACAATATGATGTTCTATTGCTGTGCTGATGATACTCAGCTGCAGCCTATGTTTTGTCGCAGTGTCTGGCAGAGATTCAGGGCTGAACACCTCAATTTTAAAGTGAATTTTAACAAGATTGAAGTAAAGCTAATTATCTTGTGGCATGTGCTTGCAACAAACCTTTCTGCTACTATATAATTTAATTATCTTGCATTTTCTCTTCTGCATTAAGGAGCTAGGTATTATTTTGGATCCATATTTTGATTTTTAAAGACTAAATAACATATTTCAGACTAGAGATGGTTTTTATCACTTAAAGAACACTGCTGGAATGAAACAATTTTTATCCCATGCTCAAAGTGATGCTGTTCTAGTCACTGACTGGGTTAATGCAAGTCTAGACTAGCAGTGGGCTAACACAACTTTTTGCTGATGTTGGGATTAAACTTAATCCAAATGCTTCTGCGAGATTCACTAATTTCGTCTGAATTCCTAAAACAGAGTACTTCCTTTCTCTAGATCCCTTGCTGGTTTTCATTTTATATTTGATTTCACATTCACTGTAAATGTTATCATCGTCTTTTAAACCACTCTAAGGCTCTGTTAGAGAATGTGCCATGTCAATGATTCCTATTCCCTATAAATTTGAGATCTTTATTTCCTGAATTTTGTCAGTGTCAGTTGTTAATTGTATGGATTTTTATCACAGGTGCATTCATTTATGAACTAGTTCTTTGCAATTCAGTCCCTCTTGCAACCTAGTCAATGACTTTTTAAAGTCAGAGATTAAAGGTAAGCTGCTTGCTTTGTTGCTGTGATTAAAAGGTGATGCTAACAGTGTTAAATTTATGCTAAATAATTGAAGAGAGATTCTATGGGAAAAGATTTATACCCCAACTGTTGCTAAGGTACAAAGTGAACATTTTAAAAGTAAATTGTTGAACCCTGCCTTTAATTTGACTATAACTGGTACTTTTTGTCATTTTATTGTAAGAAAGGCTCCAGTGCTGAGAACACTTACACAGATGCTTAACTCTGCTACCAGGAGTAGTCCCACTGAAGTCAACAAGACTACTCCTTGCAGTAAAGTTAAGCATGTAGTGAGTATTTGTGAAATTGGGGCCAAAGTTTACATTGTATCTTACACTGTGTTTACCTTAGAAAAGAACCAGAATGTTTATAGAAAATTGCTTTATCTGCTTTTGTGTCTTCTTTTTTTCCCCCCTTCTTTTGCTTTGTCTACTTAACTTCTTCCTAGTTTCTTGATTGCCTTTTTAATTTTTCCATTTTCCTCTTGGTAAATACTACTTTTTTAATATTCCTCTATAACCAGAGATTTGGATAATGTGCCTGAGAGTTTGTACCAAATTTAAACTGGAAGACCGTATTTAGTAGTTGTTGTTCTTGGATAATTTTATGGATTAAAAATGTCACTGTTATTCATTGCCATCTAGAATTGCTGAAGAAAGTAGAAATAAAATCACCAGAAGAGTTAACTTGACTTGTTATCTGTGTAAGCTGCTCTCTAGATGTCAAGTATCAGAGGAGTAGCCGTGTTAGTCTGGATCTGTAAAAGCAGCAAAGTGTCCTGTGGCACCTTACAGACTAACAGACGTAGTGGAGCATGAGCTTTCATGGGTGAATACCCACTTCGTCAGATGCATGTCTCTCTAGATCAGGGGTTGGCAACATTTCAGAAGTGGTGTGCCGAGTCTTCATTTATTCACTCTAATTTAAGGTTTTGTGTGCTGGTAATACATTTTAACATTTTTAGAAGGTCTCTTTCTATAAGTCTATAATATATAACTAAACTATTGTTGTATGTAAAGTAAATAAAGTTTTCAAAATGTTTAAGAAGCTTCATTTAAAATTAAATTAAAATGCAGAGCCCCCTGGACTGGTGGCCAGGACCTGGGCAGTGTGAGTGCCACTGAAAATCAGCCTGCGTGCCGAAGGCGGCACGCGTGCCATAAGTTGCCTACCCCTGCTCTAGGTGGATAGCCAAAATGAGGATGAGAAGAAAAGGTGTGGAGAGCGATGTAGCATGGCAGCCACCCATAGACAGAACTCCTCTTATTGCTTGCTTGTTTTTTCTTATCTCTCTCCTCTTTCATGTTGTTAGTCTGTATTTAGCCTCAAACTGTATTGGGAAATTATTTAAATGATGGTGGTTTAATTTAAGCTGTGAAGGGTGACATGCCTGTATTTTCATTCTCCCTTACCAACCAAAAAATTGAAGGACTTTACATCAGAAATATGCTGTCTTCAGATTATGCCAACCCCCAACACCATGCTAAAAACATTATATTCTGGGTTGTTAATTGTCCTATTTCGGTTAAACAGAGGAGATAATAGAGTTGATATTGCTCATTTAATCTCAGGTACTTATCACCGTGGCATTGTTTGCATATGTGGTAACAAAATATGACAGTTGGATTTATAGGTGTGTGTATGTGTGTGTGTGTGTTTGGCTTCTTATGGGACAGGTAAATGGCCAGATTTGTGTCAATACTCGATTCAAAAGCAGCAGTTGTCTTAGCGTGTGCGCAACATGCCTCAGGAGGCACATGACCAGAATTAATCACCGAATTTGGTCCGCTGGTTGGATCATTAGCTTCCCTGGCTTGGGCAGGGTACTGATGGTTAGTGCAACGTGAACACTGATCCATGTGGATTCACAGAGCTGTAGTGGCCGAAATAGGGTGCTCTGAGGCATTCTGCCAACTTTTGGCAAATGTAGGCAGAATGCCTCAGGTTGAGGTGGGGGCATTGTTGCACATTGTGTACCACTCCTTACTCCTGCTGGTAAAATGTGCAGCCTCAGCTCTCCAAGCATGTGCAGACAAATGCCAAATACTAAATAAGTGCTGAAGGAGAAAGGGTTGGCCATGTCTGTAAGCAAACAGCCCATGGGTTGTTGGGCCACAGACCAGTTGTGGGACTCCAACTCTTCAAGGAGCTGAGCACTCTAGTCTCCATTCAGTAAAGTGCTTAAACATATGTTTATCTTTCAGCACACGAGTACCACTAACACACTTAGGCCAAGTGCTTTGCTAGGCCCAGACTTGCAGGACTGGTAACCTGAAGACATTAGTCTCAGCATTTTGCCTGTATCCTGAAAAAGTGGGGGCACTATCAGAAGCTAGTTGTGCCTTCTACCTGCCATCCCCACATCTTCTCCCTCACAACACACTTGCACAGAAAAGCTGAAATTAGCTCAAGATCTAGAAGATAAATTTAGGGGAAAACTTTAGGTCCATAGAG
This sequence comes from Mauremys mutica, assembly GCF_020497125.1. Classification (NCBI taxonomy): domain Eukaryota; kingdom Metazoa; phylum Chordata; order Testudines; family Geoemydidae; genus Mauremys; species Mauremys mutica. The sequence goes on along the minus strand of NC_059074.1, from coordinate 45,792,511 downwards.
GCACTATGTTAGGCTATCCTAATGAAAGTGATTTTCACTTTGTATACAAATAGCAGACACAATTTATTTTCTTTATATATTTGGCTATGAGCTACTTGCATCTTAGAAGCACCTTCCATGTATTTTGCCAGATGCACTGGGGTATTGTTGTTTAGAAAAAGCACAATGCATGCTTTTTATTTTATACATAATTTTCTTTTTGAGAGGCTTCAGCAAGTGTTTAGCAAGTTACCATTTACCACCCTATACCTCAAGGTACCTTCAAAAACGACACTAAAATTTTACTTGAAACCCTAAACATTGCATATTGATTAATTTTTCTATAGTGCTGTGAATAGTTAGTACTCTACAGCAGTGAGATACATTAATGGAGTTGTTATTGGGAGATACTGAGATGTAATTAATGTGTCCATCAACACCACATGGTGCAAACCTGCACAATTTCTTTTCAAAAGGAAGCAACTGCTTACTCTGTATGTGAGTGTCATATATGCCATGTATTCTCAGGAGCTATCTTATGGGACAAAGTGAAAAGCAAAGTCCTCGCAGTATGGAAGAATGTTGTGATATAGCCTCATTGTCCACTTGTAGGGACATATGCTATCTCCAATCCTTCTGCAGCCAAATGACAACATATCCCTTTGAGTATGAAATTTTAATTTATATTGTAAAATAACACTAGGAAATCTAACACTCTGATTTCTTTCAGTAGCTGTATGCAGTAGGATACTTTTGTCTTTAAATCAAAATCCTTTTCTCTACAGCACTGTGACACCTCACTCACATGAAGTTCCCAGCAGTATGAGTTTCTTCATATCTGTTCCCCCATGAAACCAGCAACACTAACTTTCGTGCAAGTCATTCTGCTGTGGCTTTCTAGAGATTCCCTAATGGTCTTTGGCCAAAATCCCTTGCTGTGCTTCAGTTCCCTCTCAGGCTTCCAAGCTTGTGACATATTTGAAAAAATTCATAATAGTTTTTATATGTTTGACTATTTGCTCCTCAAAATCCATCTGAGGCTTTCTAATTTCTATGTTCCACAGGTTAGTTGGGTCATGTGTGGAAAAAGTATTTGCTCTTCTTTGCATTAAACCTGCCTATTAATTACATTGGATGACCCTTATAATTTTTTGTGTGAAAGATAAATTATGCTTTTTCCACACCATTCATGATTTTATCAATATGTATCATATCCCCCCTTAGGCATCTCTTTTCTAAGCTCTAATCTTCTTAGTCTCTCCTAGTATGAAAGCCACTGCATACCCTTGATCATCTTCAGTGCCATTTTTTGAACCTTTTCCAGTTCTTCTACATCCTTTTTGAGATGGAGCAATCATTACTGGACACACTATTCAAGGTGTGGGTGTACCATGGATTGTTATAGTAACATTATGATATTTTTTGTTTTATCTTTTATCCTTTTCCCAATAGTTCCTAACATACTGCTAGCCTTTTTGACTGCTACTGCACATTGAGTGGTAGCTTTCAGAGAACTATCCACGGTGACTCCAAGATCATCTAGTAACAGTTAATTTAGAACCCATGATTTTATATGTACAGTTGGAATTATTTTTTACAATGTGCATTATTTTGTACTTATCAATGTTTCATTTCATCTGCTATTTTGTTGACCAATCACATAATTTTGTTTGCTCCCTCTCTAACTCCTTGCAGTCAGCCCTGGAAATAATTTTGTATCCTCTGCAAACTTTGCCACTTCATTATTCACCCCCTTTTCCAGATCATTTATGAGTATGTTGACTAGCACAGGTCCCAGTACAGATGAAATATGTCCAATAACTTTTTTAATTTGCTACTGTTAACTAAAAGGTCTCAGACTACTTTTCTCTCCCTCTGTATCCTCTGCTGCACCTCAAGGTCCCTCTTTCTAAATGTACCCATGATAGCTTATGCTATGATTCCTTCTCTGAGGATGTTGAACCTAATTGTATTATGGTCATTGTTACATAGGTCCTGTTCCTGAAAACACTTGCATGCCAGCTTATATTTAGGCACTTGATTGATCAAGTGGGAACAAACCACCTGCTTAAAGTAAAGCACATACATATTTTTTTGAAAAATTGGGGCCTTAATGGTTCAACAGTAGGTATTTTCTGAACTTTTCCCATTGTGACCATTGACCAGTCTCTTCTGTGTATAGTTGAAGTCGCCTATTATTACTGTTTTTATGAGACTTAGTTGTCCTTTGATCTCCCTTTACATTGCATTCTTAAAAAGACGTAGTGGCCTCTTATCAAAGGAGTGTCAGTGGCTCCTGCCAGTGTGTTTCAAACATGGTGGTGGGCATAGATCTTGTTGGGCATGAGTAAATTTGCACGTAGTTTGATTTGAGTGCAAGGTTAAACTGTACACAAGGGTGTGACAGGCTATGTGTTGGAGATGGTTCTCTCAGCCTACTTGAGATAAATGAGAGAACACCCTGAATTGCTAAGCTTGAAATGTAAATAAGATGAGGACATAAACGATCAGTCCATATCTGATATGCAAGTGACTGGTCCTTACACAGTCTGCAAAGCGATTGGTCTTTACATGAGTCATACGATGTCCAAACCAGCTAGATTCAAGAAGTATAGATGTTAATAGCTAGGAAAAATGTATATAAAGTGTACCGTGATGTGATTTGGAAACTGTGATATCACTCTGTACCTAAGCCCCCTGCATCTTGGCCTAGCCAGTGTGGTCATAGACACATTACATGAGTAATACAGTAAATAACATGAGTGATGAGTTGGATACAAAAACTCAGTTTGACTCCCAGGGAACTCAATGATGAGTTCGTCCAGGACTGGATGAGATGTTCTGGATCAGCCCAATGGAAAAGGACTCAGAGAAAATCCCAACAATGGCCTGCTTGGCCATTGTTATAACTGCTGTGTGTTGTGAGACATTTGTATGTAAGATACATTATAAAATTAAATTGTATTGTATTAAAGTATAATTACAGCAAAGCTGTGTGGGCTTCTACTTCATAAGGGAAAAATCAATGTCTGAAAATCGTAGAAGATTAAATTGAGATGGAAAAAATTTGTTTTCAAGCTTTGACAAAGATATTAGAAACAATGAATAAGAAAAAGCAAAAATGAAAATCCAGAAGAGTATTTGAATGTGTCCCTTTTGATACTACAGTAGAACAGATTTTTTACTAGTTATCGGTTATTAATAATCATTCTGTTAGATGGAAGAATTCTACCTTCTAAAAGCCTGTATCCAGAGTACTGATCTGTTTGACCTTCCCTAATATAACACCTTTCATTTGCAAGGATCAGTTCAGAAGTGATTTTCTTCAGCATTTGTGTCAGATAAGAGAACACAAGAATTCAGCACCTTTTGGAGCACTAGTTTATAAAACATTACAGTTTATGGGAGTTAATTTAAGGTCACTAGCAACTTCACTTGAGCTGGTGATAAAATGCCTGTTAGAAAGTGTTCTGACCTAGCAAGTGCAGATTTTGCCCCTGTCTCTATATAACTAATTTTGGAAGTTCATTCTCGCAAATTAACACTCAGATGTTGTGATCTTTGTTCCATGATTATATAGGCCTGGTTTTCAAAGATAACCTTTTTGAAGTGTACCTGTGAAATTTGCTTGCAGAATTAGAGGCTAGGTTGAAGCTTAATTTTTTTTAAATCACTACTTGTAGCTCAGGTGTATGTGGCTTCCTTTTATATACCCTTTAAAATATAAAATAAAACCCTGAACCCATGTAGTCATTTGCAGAGTTGGGGCCATGACATAATTTATTTTGGCTCATCAGTGAAAATCCAGACCCAGAACTGGTTTCAATTTTCAAACTGTTTCCAAGTTTGAAGATGTTTAGATGCCTGGGTTTTCTTTAGACCCACTTCAGATCATAGTACTTACCTCACACAGCCCTTGTGAGGTTTTCAAAACTAATATTTGTAAAGCACTTGGTCACCACTAAAAAACCCACAGTATTTACCCAGAGATACACATAGTGATATCTGAGATAAGTTAATTCCCAGTCTGTACATAGCGATTAGTTGTGTGTCACAGTTACAGGGCTAGCTGCACTCTTGACCCCTCTGATCTCTCCAAGAACAACCTTAGGAATTATTCCTCTTATTGTCACCTGTGTTAAATTGGAATCCTGCAATTCTCCCACTCTTAGACCAGGTCCCTGGGCTGCAGTATTCTGTGTACCAACTGTAATTGCTCAGCAGGCCTGATTGACTTTAACACCTGCAGTTCTGCTCTTCAGGATAATATAGGTGACCAGACAGCTTTCTTAAACCAAGTATTGTTTATTCTTAACAGTAGTGACACAAAGCATAAGGGGGCAAAAAAAGGATTTTAAATCAATAAAATGGATGTGACAGGGTGTATGGGGCCCAGAGGCCCCTACTGAAGCCCTCATAGTCCTCCCACACCCTGTCCCAAAAGGAGCAGTGGAGGTGAGTCCTCCAGGCAGCCTAGAAAGGCTAGACAGGAAGCAGTCAATCCAGGAGCGGCTGTAGGGAAGCAGCCAATCAGGACCCAACAGGCTCACATAAAAGGAGCTGCAGGGCCAGAGTCATTCAGTTTCTGCTTGGAGCTAAAGGAGTGAAGGTGGTGTTTCTGGCTGGCTGAAGGGACTGCAGTACCTCTGATAGAGTAGCTGCTGGCAGGGACTGGGGGAGTAAGAAGAAACTCCTGGCTGAGTGCTGGGACTTGGTAGCTGAATCCCCTGAGGTAAGGGTGAAGCATTTATGAAGGTGAAGTGGCCCAGGGAAACGTAGCAGCATCACTACTCAATCAAAGGTTGCTGCTATTGGTGGAGTCCCTGGGCTGGGAACCCCCCACTGGCCACAGGTGGAGGGGACAAATCTCTGAGGAGGGAGTTGAATTAGGCCCAGGAGAGTGGATTGAAGAGGGTCAGTGATACTGGACTTTATTGGACTTTGGTACACTCCTGGAAGGGGACTTGAACTGTTTAGCTAGTCAGCTGGAGAGCTGGCATCACAGAAAGGCCCAGAGATGGTGAAGACATTGGTTCCAGGGAGTACAACCCCCTACCAGGACAGGGACTGTTTAAAGACTGAGACTGCTTAAAGACCTGAGCCCAGGGAGGGCTGCCAGAAGAGATGTTCCAACCAAGGGCTACTGGGATAGGCCCCTGTTGGACTGTGTACTCTGGAAGGCTTCTTTATTTATTTTATTTTATTTTTTGCTTGTTTCACATACAAACTCTGTGACTCAGCTGGAGGGCTGAGTCACAGAAGACCTACCACACTTAGAGAGGGTGCAAGCACATACACACTTGGCCAAGGGGACACTCGTGAGAGGTGGGTGCCACCCTTTTACAGGATGTTTACCCTACCTAAGGCTTAGGTAGACTCAACTGCTTCAGACACCTCTGCAAGGTCTGTGTCTGTGCCAGCCTGTTCCTTGTGAACAGACCCTGACTGCTGTTCTCTTCCCCCCCCCCCATCTCTAGGGAGTGACATTTTAACTGATTTTAGCATCTTTTTTGCTTCCAGCCTTGGTAAAGCAGGTCTTGCAAATTGGTTGGAAGTTGGAAGTACCCTCTTCATAGCTTAATAGCTCAGGCATTGTTTCATAGCCTACTTGAAATGTTTCCAAGGAGGTTACTTATTGAGTCATTGTGTTACTTTCCTGCTAGTTTCCTAACAACTCAGCTATTAAATTAAACCAACTACCTGCAAACATTCCAATAACTGCATATAGTTATACAGTAATTATCCCAGTAACTAGATCATATACACTGTGATAACACTAGAATACTTACGGGCAGCCTTTTTTTTAAATAGCAACTCTTTTTTGTGTGCAAAATATTATTAATACTTTGGTATCCTAAGATGTTGATGAGAGACAGAAGATAATGCCATTCTGGATGTCTGTTAGGATATGTTAAAAAGCTGCTGCACACATCATATTGTGAAGAGTGTGTTGATTCTTATAAAATAAGAATCAACACGAACTTTGAATCAACCCAAACTATAAATTTTTTGGATCTAGAAAAGTTTTTACTTGACTTTTTAATGATTTAAAATTTTGTACTTACAGAATGTTTTGCAGGAGAACTAGAATGTTCATTTACAGAGGCTGCTGCCATATATTTGGAAGTTCTCAGCAAGGGGTCCCTGGAATCTGGGCCCATGTTGGAAGGCACCTCAAAATTTGTCAACAGTTAGGCCTCAGTTAATTCCTGACAATGCAGCATTCATGATCCATGTTGAGTAGGAAGAGGAACAGAATATGCACTAGAGGGGTCTGACCATTCATGTCATGACATCACTTGTTTGCTCATGTATTAAAAGGAAAAGGTTGGGGAGGCAAATTGTAAAGTGCTGCGTGAGTCATTAAGAGGCTGACTTTCTTAAGTTTGAGAGCTAAGCTTCCTATGGCTTTCCTGTTCTGTGTAGATAATCATTTAAATCATACTCTTTTTAAAAAACAACTGCATTTTCAATGGGAATTTTTCATCACCATGTAGGTTCACCATAATTTCATAATCAAACCATATTCCTCATGGCATTACCAACAAGTGATATTCCTGCCTCTGAGTCCTTAGTTTCCATTAGAGAGAACATAATTTTGTGTCTTCCTAACGAGCATAATGTCTTGAAGAGATGCAGCCATGCAACAAAAATTGAGGGTATGATCCCTCTGTGGACCAGGGACAGAAGGAAGCTGGAAAGCAGGGGAATTTATATAGTGTTCAACTCTTATGGGTGGGGACAGGAAAGATGAGAATGCAGGTTCAGGGGAGGTGTAAGGGAGTTCTGTGGTAACAAATCCTTTCCTTGTCCTGCTCTAGAGTGAGAAGGATTTTGGCCAATTCCCATTGGCAATGAATCCTCCTGAAGATCCTTCAGATGACTTAGTCTCCATTTTGCTCCTTTTCTCCCAAGTGTGCAGGGTGCAGCACTGAGCAGAGAAGCCAAAGGGAGTCTTAGCTAGCACTAGAAGGGGAAAAACATCTTTTGTTACAGCAGCAGGGCAGTCCTTTTTCAAATCTGACCTGCTGTCTACCTGCAGCTGTCGATGGCTAGGATGGTCATGTGGGGCTGACAGGTGGTGGTAAGAGCTATCCAGACTCAATAAAATGCAAACTAACTTGCATACCTGATTAAAAAAAAATTTGGTTTAAAATAAGTTCAGTTTTACTAACCTGTCTGTGAGTTATTACAGCTGTAATGAATTTTTAACTCTGAAGTTTCCTAAAATGTATCTATTAGAGAGAGAGAGAGAATATATAATATATATGAATGAATCCAATTGTAATTCTGTGCTGGATACCATTCAACACTCCATCATCCAGCTGTGAAATGAATGCAGAAAGCATTTAGGGGACCTCTAGCAAATGTACAGTGTTAAGTTATGCAAGATTTAAAAAACAAACAAACAAACCCCAAACTCTGGCTACATGAAAAATTGTTGAAACCCCAAAGACTTGCCAGAGACAATAAAATGATCAACTTCTACATACAACTGAAGTGATCTCTGGAGTGTGTGTGTGTGGGGGGGAGTGTAAGTGTTCCTCTTAAAATAGCAGCTTTTTCAGATCACTAGCTGACAAATCTGAAACTGAGACTCACTAGCTAAAAAACCTGGCATTCTAAACCTACTATTAACCTGCTGCAGAGGTCAATTAACAGCAAACTATAGGCAGAAACAATTCAAGCTCTAGTAGCTCCACCATCTTCAGAGGAAATCAATAAAGCTGTGCATCAGCTGAAGTCACTGCTCACCAGACCATAATGGGATTCCCTCTGCACTTAATTATGGTGGCCCAGCACTTATTCATCATCTTAGACTGTTATTTATATCTATTTGGGAATATGAAACCATGTCAATTAATTTCAGTGATACAATTACTTTTCCTCTGTGCAAGAAAAAGGTGATGTCAGATTAAAAATCAGGGATCTCCTTTCTGATTCCTAGTAAAGCTCTAGCAAGACCCCATGTCACTGCAACAGATGTCAAGTGTATTTCTACCCAAGAGTCAATGTGTTTTCAGAGGAGAATAGTGAGCTGTATTTTATAAAATAAGTCAATAAAAAGGCTCTCAAACAATATGTTCTTAACAGAACAGCAGTGGCAGAACTTGTCAGAAAACATGGCTGCTCAGTTGCTGTTATCCATTTATTCCATCACCTCTATCTCGAAGGATCAGCTACCATAAATATCTTTCTTATCAGATCAGGACAAGTGCCAAACAGGGATACCAAAAACCATTAACAGACTTAAGTTTTTAATAAATTTGTATGGCAAGACTGTGAATTTCATAAAGACACCAACCTTAAATAGTGCATCATGTTACCCACCTTACCAAATGATTTTAAAGTCTGGACATTTTACATGAAAGAAGATTGATATATTCCATTAAAAAAAATCTTGGTATTCATCTGTCTCCAAGGAAAAGTTTATGTCAGTCAAGGCTTCTGAATGAGCTGATGTTCTTCAGGAAATTCAGAGCTGAACATTTTGTTCAATTTCCCCAAATGCCTTCCTAAGTGTCATCTTCAGCTAACTGTGTAACATTTTACACCAGAATTCTCTAACTTAAAAACAGCCTTAAAGATGACTTCATAGTAGAAATGATGAGAATCCTGGTAGCTGATCAAATGTAGTGGTAAACCATAGTCAAGAATGGTATGACCCTCTGTGGACAAGCCTCTCACCTCCAGGGGGTCCCCACATGTTCAGGTCTGGTGTTGCAGGGTTTTTTTCCCCCTTCAATTTAGTGCCCTGTTTAGCCATTCTGGTCCATCAGTGATCTGTCATTTTCTGTGGCCTACCCCTCTGGCCAGGTCACTACTCAGTCCATTCCCCTTCTGGAATAAACAAAAGTCCCAAAGTAGGAAACTCAAAATCTAATGGCCTTCAAGCCCAACTCCCAACGTATCCTGGGTCCCCTCACTACCACCTTTTTTATATATATAAATATATATAGCCATGCATCCCCTCTCCACCTGAGGGAGAGGCAGGGATACCCAGGCCCAACATCTCCTCTGGGTTCAAGCCCAAGAACTCTGTTTTAGGGAGATGAGGACTGTTTCTTCCACCTCTCTGCCACTTTCCTGATCTGCTTCTACCTTTATCCTGGTTGTCAGCACCGTAACCAGGTCTCCAGACTCTGATTTTGCTACCTGCACCTGTGGCTGCCCACAGTGTCTACTTAGCCAGTTATGAAAGTCCTTTCTCCAAGACTTCTCCTAGCCCTTCTCTGCAGCCACCAGGCTGTATTGCAAGTAGTCCCTTTGTCTCCCACCTTTAGAGTAGTCAATATTTCTCTCATCCAAACAGGACTTCCCCCTCAGCGTGCTTTCTCTCTCTCTCTCTGGGACTGGGGTTTGTGTCTCAGGCCTCTTGTATTAGGATAGCCTGTCCTTCACTCCTTCAAGCAGGAGTTCCTCCTCAGCCCTTTTCCTGGAGCCGGGGTTTGTCTCAGGCCTCTTGCCTTGCAATGATCAACTGCAAGGCTTTTGTCAGCTCCTTCCAGCTGAACACTCTAACTAGTCATCCTTTCCCCTTCATGCTGTTTCTCTTCTCCTAACTCCTTCCCAGTTGGCTGAGTTAAAGGGGAGCCTTGCCCTGCCTCGTCTACAAGGCTCCTGGCCTCAGGGCTTTAAAGAAACAATGCATATCTTTCTCTCAAACACTAATTATTCCTGGGACTGTTTCCTCTCTATCCTATCCCTCCCTAGGTAATTGTGTATCTTTATTTCTAAATCCTTAAGGGGCCACGACAGGGTGTGTGTGTGTGCGCGTGCGGGCACTACTGCCCTTTAGGGCAGGACACCCCAACAAACCATCTTTTAGCAAAAATAATAACTTAACATCATTGCCTTTGTATCTGTGTACTTACAATGTAGCAAAAGTAGTACATAATATTGTTTATATCTATATTGTATATCCACAAAGTAGTAAATGTAGGTAATGTTGTCAGTATTCTAACATTGTTAATATAGACCATTCATCATATAACGACTAAACTTCTCTACAAATCTGAGAACCTTCAGCTGGAAAAATGTAATTTTTGAATAAGCTGATGTTCCCTTTCCCACCAATTTGGTGCACTTCTTTCTTCTATAACTAGGGGCAATAAGTCTTCATTCTGTTTTTCTCTGAATAGTCTTACTATTTGACCCAACAGTAGAAATTGCCAGTGAAATCGTTTGGTACATAGTTGACAACAAGGCCTTGTAAAAGTGATGAGCTGATTTCTGTGACTGAAGACATGTTTTGTAAATGGTATTACTTAGAATTAAAGACATGGTATGTTTAACTCTCTCAGCTTCCATTTTCAAATGGCAGCAATGAGAACTGGGGACTTGGCATAATCTCCCCTCGCTGCAATTTGAGCACCAATAAGTAAGATTATTCAATGTGACTGTGATGGGAGCCCACGGGCTAGATTCCATGAATGCTCCCAGAGCCACTCATGAATCTCACAGAGAAAGGCACCAGCAAAATCCTCCCAGCTCTGTACCTCAGGAATATACTGTCTTGCACTGTTCAAGATGAGCAGTGCAAGTTTATTAATTGGTTCACCACTTCATCAATGGAAAGAGGATACACACCAGCTTTTGTAAACCTGAGCAAATTTACCAAACACTTCAGTCAAACTCACTGGTAAAGATAAACAGTCAATCAAGTTTGAGAAAAAGATAGATTTTAAGTGATAGGCAAAGTCTGAGTGGTTACCAAAAGAAAAGATAAGGTAAGCATGCAGTCTAAATGCCCAATCCTATTAGACTGGGCAACATCTAAAGTAAGCAGTTTTTCTCACCCCACTGGGTATTGCAGTTCATAGTACACAGGTTTCACCCTTGAAACTCGGGCCAGTGTCCTCTGTTGGAGTCTTCAGTCTTCTGAGTGTCCTTGTTGCTAGTTGCAGCATAGGTGGGGGGAGGAGAAAAGGCCAAGCATGGGGCCCCTGTGTTCTGTTTTATACCCTTAGTACATGTGCTTGAGAACGTAAGTCCAGTTATCTTTGCTGGGTATTGCTGAGTCACCAGGTAAGGTTGAGCAATTCCCTTGGTGTGGCTTTGTGCAAGTGAGTCATTGCATTGTAACTCTCTTGCTGAACAATGGCTGTTGATGGTTGTTTGGTTATTGTCTTTGGGGAGCTAATATCTGGGCAATTCCTCAACTCAAAGCATATTTTTGTGACAGCCATCTAACACAATCTCATAACTTCATATGAACTAACAATATACATATTTAGATAGAACAATGAATTTCAGCAGATCATAATCTTTCCCCTGATACCTTTATATGGCTTGCTTTATCTACAATATCACAATAATATACAAGTGATGAATATGGGGGTTACATGGCGCTCCTCTGGGGTGTAGTGTCACAGTGACATGGCTGTAATTTGTAGTCAAAGGGAAGACTTGCCTCAAGTGATGTTGCTTCCCTTAGGGGAAGCTCAGAAGCTTATTTTTATGCATATCTTTTCTCAAAGGATACTAAGCATTTCCCAGAGTGTTATATTCAACTTACTGATTTAGAAGGCTGTTATTCCAAAGTGGGAAGCTGAGTAGAGAGGTAATTTTTGTATGGTCGCGTTATTTTAATGGAGGAGGCACAGATTTTTCTTTAGTAGAGTATGGGTGCAAGAGAGGGTAGCAAAGGTCTTCTTAAATTATAACCAGGGAGGTTTGTAATTGATTCAAACATTTCTGAACCATCCTAGTCTCTCTCTCATGCTGAGAGATAATAAAGACTAACTGGTAAACCCAGATGTCCATTTATTTATGACTTATGACACATTTTATGTGAAAGTCTTGACTACTTGCCACCCTCAATTAAATGGTTATTTATGCTGTAGAAAGTGAGTTAAATTTATAGTGCTAGCATGCTCTTTGTAAGAGTAGGAGAATATTCATTTTGAGAGTGATGTTATCCATAAAGGACATTTGCAAGGATTTCCAAGGTTGAGGCTGGTAGAGAATTTTTTCTTAAAGATTGAGTAGATTATGATAGAAATTTTGGAGGATCAGAAACCTGTTCAATACCCAGGGATTGTTCAGTGGATAGATTGTTCTCAAATTATGAGAAGGGCATACATTTATTTCTCCTGCAGTTCATTTTGTAGCTCATGAAGCTGTCAAAAAATAGTTTCCAAAGCTTAGGGAGGGATTCTAATTGATTGGCACAAGTCAATAAAATACCCATTTTGATACTCCAAGGTTACTCATTTGATATCAGAGATATGGATGAAATTGTATTTTCATTGCTAATGAGTACCAATGTCATGAACCCATGGGTCTCAAATCCAGGCCTGCAGGGTTTGTAGAAGCAGCCACACTCCAACCCTTCACCTGGCAGCTTGCTGATAATGGCCTATCTGAGATCCATGTAACCCAGCCCCAGTATGAGGCTCTACTCCTGTGGTTGGACTAGTGGACTTCCTGAGTGGCTGAAAGGAACAAAAAGCTATCTGAACAATTGGGCTCCACCCTGCTCTGGACTGTGCCTTCTGCTCCTTTCTCCTTTTACCTGCTTCCACTTCTACTTCTCCAGGTTGATTTCCTGGCATCCTGACCAGGCTTGATTCCTGCCATCTGACTTGTGGTTCCCATCCTCCAGTTTGTCTCCTGCCTCTGAACCTGCCTGATTCAAGTTACCACCTTGTGGTTCTGATCTCCAGTTTGTCTCCTGTTTCTGATCTCCCAGCACCCTAACCCAATCAACTCTTGACTCCTATCTCATGGCTGTGGAATCTGACTCCAGCTACTAAGTATGTCTGCCTATGACCTCGCCCTGCAATCAGTGCTAGATTAAATAAAATGGGGAAAGATAATCTTTCTTACCCAAACCTACCAAAAGTGTAAAGATAGTGGAGATTATACTGTTAGTTGTAATGAAGTCAAGTGGCTTCTAATAGATGAGTTGAGAAATGCCCAGACAAATTCAAAGTTGTTTAGTGTTACATGATGGTATGGCCTTTCAACTGTCAAAGTCAAAGGCTTCCTTGGAGCTGATAAATATTGGCAAGTATCTTGTCCGGTAAGTTTAACATGGAATACCAGATGTGTAGTAGTTTGAATGTTATCACAGACAACTCTTCATCTTATAAAGCTGGATTAGGGGTGGTAGGAATTTGATTTTCATCTGTTGGGTGAATACTGGAATAAATGCTGTAGTGTCAAATTAATATTTCCAATGTCTGATCTCTGTTTACTCTAAAATAAAATGTTAAACAGATATTATTGGACTTCAGCAAGACACTACAAAGCTAAATTGACAGACTCTAATAGGTTAGAGGTGTTGGTAATTCTTAGAAAAACAGCCATTGATAGCAATGACTCTTCAAAAGAGTAATCCCAATCACTGAAAAGAATACCCTTTGTGGACTCGAAGTACAAAGTGATCCCCACACTCTCTATGGATTTTTCAGTGGTTCTCAACCTGCAGTCTGTGGGCCATTTGTGGCTCAATCAGCATACAGCTGTGGCCCATGTGACAGCCTCAGGGCCATAAAGGTAGTATAACCCAGAGCTGCATATGCTTGTCCCGGTGTCTCAGTTGGTCACATCTGAGATTGACAAATTCAGGACAAACTGCTGAGAAACTGAATAACCACCAGTTTTGAGTGAGTCTGCCCTATCATTCGATTATACCAAGCCAGAAACAAAAGGGAACTTTTGTCTCACCACACTGGTTAACAAGGAGTTAAAAATGCAGTCTCCTTAGGCATTCCAGCACTTGTTTCACCACCCAGACACTAGACTTGATGATGAATGGTTACTGAAAACCAATTCCATCAAACAAAGACTTCTGCTGATCTCAAAATATCAGCCACATATGCAGATCAATATATAACTCAGATCTTACCCAAATAAGATACAAATCTGATGAGGTTCAACAAGGACAAGTGCAGAGTCCTGCACTTAGGAAGGAAGAATCCCATGCACTGCTACAGACTAGGGACTGAATGGCTAGGCAGCAGTTCTGTAGAAAAGGACCTAGGGGTTACAGTGGATGAGAAGCTGGATATGAGTCAACAGTGCAACCTTGCTGCCAGGAAGGCTAATGGCATTTTGGGCTGTATAAGTAGGGACATTGCCAGCAGATCGAGGGACGTGATCATTCCCCTCTATTCGACATTGGTGAGGCCTCACCAATGTCGTACTGTGTCCAGTTTTGGGCCCCACACTACAAGAAGGATGTAGAAAATTGGAAAGAGTCCAGCAGAGGGCAACAAAAATGATTAGGGGGCTGGAGCACATGACTTATGAGGAGAGGCTGAGGGAACTGGGATTGTTTAGTCTGCAGATGAGAAGAATGAGGTGGGATTTGATAGCTGCTTTCAACTACCTGAAAGGGAGTTCCAAAGAGGATGAATCTAGACTGTTCTCAGTGGTACCAGATGACAAGGAGTAATGGTCTCAAGTTGCAGTGGAGGAGTTTTAGGTTGGATATTAGGAAAAACTTTTTCACTAGGAGTGTGGTGAAGCACTGGAATGAGTTACCTAGGGAGCTGGTGGAATCTCCTTCCTTAGAGGTTTTTAAGGTCAGGCTTGACAAAGCCCTGGCTGGGATGATTTAGTTGGGGATTGATCCTGCTTTGAGCAGGGGGTTGGACTACATGTCCTCCTGAGGTCCCTTCCAACCCTGATATGCTATGATTCTATATTTTATTATACACTTTTTATCTTTCTAGTATGAGTGCATTTTTGGGGTTTCTTTGTACTTATTTTTATTCTTTCTTTGCCCAGGATTCATTTTTTTATTAATAAAAAGTTATCAAAAATAAGAGTTCTGCTGATGTACATTTGTTTTATGCAGCTTTTTCACACTGTATTTGTTTATTTCTTGAAACTTGTTTGTTTAATCCAGATTGCATAAAATGGCTAGGTATTGAAGAAAACTTTTGCATTTGGATGAAAAGGTTGAACTGTTGGTTCTCCTTTTACTGAAGGCCATCCAGTCTTCTTGGGGACAGGTTAGCTAGGATAGTCAGGAGGGTATAAAACTAATTACAAAAGGGGAGGGTGAAAAAAAGAGAAGAAATGAGCACTCAGCATAAAATCAACTTTGGTTTCATTATTTTTGTTCTCAACATAAGACACAGAGAAGAAATTATTATTTGCTTTCATACCAGTGCTGGGAGCCTGGGTAACCAACAAGAGGAATTGGAATTGCTCATTTATGAGCATAAATTTGATCTAGTGTGTATTATTGAAACCTGCTAGGATGATTCACATGATTAGAATGTTAAAATCAATAGTTATGAATTATTTAGGAAGGACTGAGTGGGCAATAGGGGAGGGAAGTCGTTCTCCATGTCAAAAATGACATTACCTGTTTCTGAGTCACTGACAACTTGGAAGAAAATGATCTTGAATACTTTATGGATCATTGTCCTAACAGATTAAGCACAAGATGAGGTATTAGCTGGTGTCTGCTACAAATCACAGCAGGGAACCATATGACCAGCTGCTCAAGCACCTATTTACAGTGTGTGTGGGGGTGGGGGGGGGGAGTGTCACACCCCAATGGCCCCCTCCCTCAGGGATTCCCCGGGGAAGGCAGATCAGCATTGTACAGAGCTAATGCTGTTGCAATTATCGCAAAGCATTTTGGGGAGGGTCAAAGGTGTGTGAGTGGGGAATGGAAGATTCCTTTGCAGGAGTATGAGAGGGGGAGAAGAAAAAAGAAAGCAGAGACGGTGTTAACTCAACACTGCAGCTAGCAAGCTCAGTCTGAAGATAAGATGCTGGCCCCTGCCCAAGGACACTGCTCACAGCTGGGACTTGGCTGACAGCTGAGAAAGACAGCCCAAGTGGCCATAAGAAGAGAAGAACTAAGTGGAGCACAGCTGCAAAGATAGCAGTGAAAACAAAGTGAATGAGGTGGCGACGGTGAAGGTCAACAGAAAGGAAAACAAATTCTCTGTAGCCGGTGTGTTTTGGGCAGCCGAGAAGGCCACCGCAAGCTGATTGGGACTGGTACAAAGAGCACCAGGCACAGAGGGCCCTGGACGATGACACCCCCAAAGAAACCCAGGACTTAAAAACTCTCCAACTCTTGGGAGGGTTTTTAACAGATTCTTGGATGACCTGCAAGAACTGCCATCCACCCAGGGCCGGCTCCAGACCCCAGCGCGGCAAGCACGCGCGTGGGGCGGCCCTTTCCCTGGGGGGCGGCAGGCTGGGCCAGCGGACCTGCCGCAGTCATGCCTGCGGGAGGTCCACCGGAGCCCTGGGACGACCGGACCTGCCGCAGGCATGACTGCGGAGGGGGCACTCGTCCCGCGGCTCGGCTGGACCTCCCGCAGGCATGACTGCGGAGCCGCCGGACCTGCGAACCGTCCGCAGCTGCGGGAGGTCCAGCCGAGCCGCGCGACCAGCGGACCCTCCGCAGTCATGCCCGCGGGTGGTCCGCTGCTCCCGCGGCTCCGGGGCGCCTCCCGGGCATGACTGCTTGGGGCGGCCAAAAACATAGAGCCGCCCCTGCATCCACCCCTCCCCCCTCTTCTTTTTATTTTACACCCAGGCCTGGCCAGTTTTGGGTAGTGCGTGTGTGAGTATGAAAGTGGGTTAGGGCTTGGGACTCTAATGCTTGCTTTCTTCCCCTGAGTGATGTGGGAGCGTTCCCAGCACTCTCTGCTGTATTTTATTATTTTATTAATAAAGCTTTAAATTTTAAACACTTGGTGTACCTCGTCATCTCCTCCCCAAAAAAGATCCTGTGGACCAGCCTGATCAATTATGTCCCAGGCAGATTGACGAAAATCTGTCACAGGAGGGGGAGCTGAATGATCATGGGAGAAGTCAGTTTGAGTGAGGTCTTAGACTGCCACTACTAAAACATCCTCAGAATATTATAGATAAGTGTTGCGTCCAATATGGGAGAATTTTATATTAGACCTTTTCTTGACAGATAAGACAAATTGATCACAAAATTAAAAGTTAGTGATAGCTTATGTACAAGTTTACATGACTTGATCATAGTTATGTTCGAACAGAATCAAGTCCAAATCAGTAATACGCGGTGCTTTAAATGGGCCAATTTCACAACACTGAAAACAGTTTGAGCCAAATCATCTGTGAGGAATAATTTTAATCAGAAAAATGTGAATGATCATTGGGAATTGTTTAAGAACTAGATGTCCCAAAGCCATAATCTACAATCAAGGAAGATGGCTGTACTATTTAAAAGAAAAATGTGGCTCAGAGGGTAAGTGAGGGTAGCTATAAATATACACAAATGGAAGAAAAAGGAAGCTGATAGGAATGAATATACATAGAAACTAGGAACTGTAGAAAACAGATTTCTGCTTGTGTCCTTCTTGCTTCCTTTGTCAATTGCCAGCAAAGGTAGAGACAACCAGATTTTTTTTTTTAAAAAGTATATTGGGAACAAAAAGAATCCTAACAATGGTATTGGTCTATTAGTAGGAAATGGTAGCATTGCCAACAGTAATGCAGAAAAGGCAACAAAGTTCAATAAATACTTCTGTTCTATATTTGGGGGGGGGGGAAAACAGATGATATGAATACATCATATGATGATACACATTTTAGTCCAATAGTAACTCAGGAGGATGTCAAACAGTAGCTACGGAAGACAGACATCTTAAAATCAGCAAATCCAGATAACTTACAGCCAATATTATTAAAAGAGCTGCCTGAGGAACTCGCTGGACCATTACCGTTGATTTTCAATAACTCTTTGAACATTGGGGAAGTTCCAGAAGAGTAGAAGAAACCTAAAGTTATGCTAATATTTTAAAAATGATAAGTGGGCTGACTGAGTAATCGTGGGCCTGTCAGCCTGACACTGATCCTGGGCAAAATAATGGAGTAGGTGATAAGGGGCTTAAATAATAAACAATTAAAGGAGAGTATATAAGTAATGCAAATCAATAGGGGTTTCTCTAATTTTTCAAGGTCATTTTGAATTCTATTCATGTCCAACAAGTGTTTGCAATCAGTTCCAGCTTGGTGTCATCTGCAAATTTTATAAGCATACTCTCCACTCCATTATCCAAGTCATTAAGGACAATATTGTCCTAGTACGGCACCCAGGACTGACCCTGAAGGATCCCACTACGTATATCATCACAGTTAGACAGCATACCAATGATAACTACCTTTAGTGTGGTCTTTAAACCCAGTTATGCACCCGCCTTATAGTAATTTCTAGACCATTTTCCTAGTTTTCTCATGAGAATTTCATGTGGGACAGTATCAAAATCCTTACTAAAAATCAAGGTATTTGCTTTCCCCCCATCAACGAGGTCAAAGAAAGGAATTAGGTTGGCATGACTTGTTCTTGACAAATCCATGTTGGCTATTATTTATACCCAATTATCCTGTAGATGCTCATAGATGGTTTAAAGCGACAAAGAGTCCTGTGGCACCTTATAGACTCTCAGACGTATTGGAGCATAACCTCGTTATCTCTAGATTGATTCTTGCCTGCATATTTATACCTGCCTCTGGAAATTTGCACTACATTCATCTGATGAAGTGGGTATTCACCCACGAAAGCTTATGCTCCAATACGTCTGAGAGTCTATAAGGTGCCACAGGACTCTTTGTTGCTTTTTACAGATCCAGACTAACACGGCTACCCCTCTGATAGATTGTTTAATTATTTGTTCCAATATCTTTCCAGGTATTGAAGTTAAGCTGACTGGGTCTGTAATTCCCTAGGTTCTCTTTGCTCCCCTTTTTAAAGATTGGTACTATGTTTGCCTTTCTCCAGTCCTCTGTGACCTCATCCGTCCTCCAAGATAATTGCTAATGGTTCCAATATTCCTTCAGCTACTTCCTTATGTACCTTAGGGTAAACTTAATCAGACTGTGACAACTTGAATACATCTTGTGATGCTGTATGGAATATGGGTGACCATTTATAATATCAATGTTACAAAATTGCAATGAATCTTATGCAAGATATGCCATGTAGGGTATCAGTGGAAAAGTTATGATTTGCTAAATACGATATACTTGTTTGTATCATCTTTGTATCGTGAGTAATAAATTTGTGTGATATATTGATATCTCAAACTTGTGCTGTGCATCTGGGTGGTACCCCCAGACGGATTAGCATCAGCACTAGCCAGTCTGCTTGATGGTCTACCAAGGGCAATCAGCTGTACAATGAACCTATTGAAAAAAGCCAAGGCAATGGCTATTAGTCAGCAGGACATGTAGGAACATGCCTGTAGACAGAGGACTCCAAATACTTTCCCATGCCCATGTGCTGTGAGCTTGCATTTGGGACAAAGGATGTACAAACCACATGGAAGAAAATATAAAAAGGCAGCTGCATCACCTCCATTTTTATCTTCAATCCTGCTTCTCACGTCTAGAGTAACTTCTTTACAAACTGAAGTTTGAACAAAGGACTGACAGATCCATCCATGCTTTGGATGTGTTCCAGAGGGACTTTTCAAGCCAGCAATCTCTCACCAATATTGCTAAGAACCTGATAGATGGGCTCTGAAGTTGTATATATCTGTATGTATGTATCTGATTGTTTTGACCATTTAATAACTCTCTTCTTGTTCTTTATTTTATAATAAACCTTTGGTTTTAGACACTAAAGGATTGGCTGGCAGCATGGTATTCTGATCTGGTAATGTGGTTGGTCCTTCGGGGATCAGAAGAACATTTTGTATAGTGCAGGGGCCTCAAACTCAAATGACCCCGAGGGCCGCATGAGGACTAGTGCATTGGCCCGAGGGCCGCATCACTGACACGCCCCCTTGCTGCCCCTGGCCCCACCCCCAATCCACCCCTTCCATGAGGCCCCGCCCCTGCCCTGTCTCTTCTCCACCTCCTCCCCTAAGTGCGCGGCTCCCCGCTCCTCCCCCCTCCCTCCTGGAAAGTGCTAAGCGCCACCAACAGCTGTTTGGCGGCAGGAAGCGCCTGGAGGTAGGCAGAAAAAAAAAGAAGAGTAATATAGTAGTATAGTATTAAAATATAGTATGCTATTAAAAGTCAATTTATTAACTTTTTTATTAACTTCTTTAACTGTAATGTGAAACGTCAGTGCTAATTTTGACGTTTTGTCAAATTTTGTACTAATTTTGGTTATGTCATTGTGACAGTGTTGGTTGACACTTTAATGTAGAATCTACAGTTTTAATAAATATATACACTCAGTAATGCACCTCACTCAAAGGACAAAACACGCACTTAGATTTACTGCCTAAGGCTCTGGGAAGGAGTTTGGGTGGGGGTGGGGGTGGGGGAGGGGGTCTGGAGTGCAGGCTCTGTGCTCAGTGCAGGCTCCAGGCTGCGGCAGGGGGTGGGGGTGCAGGCTTTGGGACGGAGTTTGGGGATAGGAGGGGGTGCAGGGGTGAGGGCTGTGGGGCTGAGGGTGAGGGGTTTGAGGCATTGGAGAGGCTCGGGGCATTGGAGAGTCTCAGGACTAGGGCAGAAGGGCAGGGGAAGGGCAGCCTGCCCTGGCCCTAGTGCAGGGGGGCGCTAGGACCCTGCGGCAGCAGGTGATGCCGGAAGCCGGCATAGCGGAGGAGTGGAGTCAGCCTGAGCTCCCGGGCAGACTCCCGGGCGGTGAGGGGGCAGCAAGTGGGGGCCGGGAGACACTGGGGGGAGGCGCGTGGGGGCAGCAGGTGGGGCCAGGGGAGAGACCCGGCCCCAAACATTGGGGAGCAGCGCGCGGGGAGCTTAGGCACAGAAAATAACTCGGGGAGGGGGGTGGGGTGAGGGGAGTTTGGCAGCGACAGGCAGTAAGTGGGGGACAGGGCGGGCTCTAGGCACCAGCGGGCCAAGCACCCGCTTGGGGCGGCATCCTGGGGAGGGCGGCAGATGGCCCCGGTGGACCTCCCTCAGGCATGCCTGCGGGAGGTCCACCGGAGCCGCCGACCCGCAACCGCCAGAGCGCCGCCCCCCGCCCCAGCAAATCCTAGCCGCGGCTGGGAGTTAAAAGGCTCTGGGCTCCCTGCCCCGGCGGGCAGCTCGGAGCCTTCTGATTCCCAGCCGCGGCTGGGATTTAAAAGGCTCTGGGCTCCCTGCCGCGGCGGGCAGCTCGGAGCCTTCTGATTCCCAGCCGCGGCTGGGAGTTAAAAGGCTCTGGGCTCCCTGCCGCGGCGGGCAGCTCGGAGCCTTCTGATTCCCAGCCGCGGCTCGGAGTTAAAAGGCTCTGGGCTCCCCGCCGCGGCAGGGAGCCCGGAGCCCCCTCTGATTCCCAGCCGCGGCTCGGAGTTAAAAGGCTCTGGGCTCCCCGCCGCGGCGGGCAGCTCGGAGCCTTCTGATTCCCAGCCGCGGCTGGGAGTTAAAAGGCTCTGGGCTCCCCACTCTAGAGCTGGCCCTGGTGGGGGAGCTCCGCGGGCCGCAGGGAAGAGCTCCGCGGGCCGCATGCGGCCCGTGGGCCGCATGTTTGAGACCCCTGGTATAGTGAATAGAGTTTTAAGTAACTTCTTGCTTTACTGGATCTATTTGCTGATTGCAGTCCAGTCTCTAGATCCCAATGAAGGGAACTGTGTGATTTTTCTTTTTTTCAGCTTCTTCATAACCAGTAGGGGGACCAGGAGCACAATTTGTGCTAACTACAGTGTTAACAACCAGTTTGGGGAGACTCTGCTCTCTTTTTTTTTTTTTTTAAGCCTGCCCGAACCCTGGCATTTTAAATGTGGGCTACCCTAGGCACCTTGAGTCACACGTCTAACATCTAAATATTCTTTAATCTGTTCTTTCCCTATTTTGGCTTGTGTTCCTTCCCCCTTATTAATATTAATTTTGTGGAGTATCTTATCACCATTAGTCATTTTTATTGAAGACTGAAACAAAATAAGCATTAAACATCTCAGCCTTTTTTATTAGCTCTCTTTCCCCACTAAGTAATGGACATACACTTTCCTTCATCTTTCTCTTGCTCCTAATGTATTTATAGAACTTGTTCTTATTTCCTTTTTTGTCCTTTGCTAGATGTAACTCATTTTGTGACTAAGCCTGTCTGATTTTGTCCCTACACGCTTGTGCTATTCTTTTGTTATCCTCCTTAGCAATTTGTCCAGATTTCCACTTCTTGTAGGATTTCATTTTGCTTTTCAGGTAATTAAAGAGCTCCTGATGGAGCCATATTGACCTCTTACCATTCTACCTTTCTTTTCTTTGCATCAGGATAGTTTGCTGTTGCACCTTTAATATTGTCTCTTTGAAAAACTGTCAGCACTCCTGAATTCCTTTTTTCTTTAGATTTTCTTCTCAAGGGACCTTACCTTTCAGTAGTTCTTTGAGTGCTTCCTCATGTCCATTCTGTATTAAGTGTGTGCGCTTGCCACATGCACTGGTTCTGGAAGTTTTTTCCTTAGTAGTATCCATAGGGGACCGTCTCTGGCACCCTCTGGAGTGGTGCCCACATGGCATGGTATAAGGGGCACTGCCAGCTCCCCCACCCTCAGTTCCTTCTTGCCACCAGTGATGGTGCTGGAACTTCTGCTGCTTCAGCTAGCTTTCACTTACTTCAGTGTGTCTCACAAACATTTCTTTGTAAAATTGTATAAAGTTTTGTATTTACCCGTAGCACATTAGCTGTTTAAGGCATCTAGGAGAAGGACTCACAAGTGACAAGTGTTGTATTTGTAAGTCGTTCAAACCCAGAACAATAAAGGATAGAGACATTAATCTCAGGGCACTCCAGATGGAGTCGGCACTGACTCTGGCACTGTAGCAGAGGTCCGACTCGGCCCTGAGTACCGCAGCATTGGTACAGAGTGCCCTGCTGGCGCTGTCTACAAGCTGACACCAATCCCCTTCCCCGGCCCTGGAAGCCAAAGAGGTCTGCGGGGGGAGGATCTCCCACTTCCCGTAAGGGAAAGGAGATGGCTGGAGGAGAGCCAAGACCCATGCTCGGCAACTCAACACCTCCATCAGGAAGTCAGGCCCTTCAACTCAAAGTCCCATCAATGCCTGAGGCCCTGCAGGCAGCACAGGAGATCCCACACTGGGTCCAGCGGTACCCAGGCCCAGGGGTAAACTCACCTTAGGACTGTTCTGAACGTCTCCGCCTCTGCAGCACCACTCCCCATTGCAGGGGACATCCCGCCAGTGTTTGCCCGCACGGAGCCATCATGCCTTTGACTTTGGGAGGCAGGCTCAGAGAAGCCCACTTCAGTTTCCAGACCCTGGCCATCGACAATGGGATTCAAGATGCGGCTTGCCGGCAACCTGGCGCAGATGTGTGGAGGCACGTGCTCCTGGGCTTGACTGTTGAGACCAACCTATCAGGTCTCCAATGCCTCGGCAACGGTCCTGTGACCGATTGGCGAAATGGGGTCACCAGTCACCTGCCCACTGGCACCTGCCTCCGAGATGCGAATCTCCTTGATCAGGAAGATTCTACCAATGACTGGCCTGCTCCGACTCCCAGTCCCGCTCTAGATCTTGGTACAGGTCAAGCAGGATGAGGCATAAATCGCTGGTTTACTGATGCAGATCTGCTGAACACCGAAGATCCCTGGGGTCCTGCGGGAGGAACTTGTCCCGATTGGACAGGTCGGCATTGAGGCACAGTGGCCAGCACCACGGTGGGTAGGGGGAGGGCCACTGAGCTAGCTGGTAATGGTCACTCTGCAGCATCCACTCTGCTTATGACTCTGGTGCTGATCAGGAGTCTCTGCTAGCAGGACAGGCCCTAGCACCAGTGGTACCGTTGACCTCATTGGCACGGCAAATTACCCCGTGGCCTTCAGGCCAATGGCCAGCAGCATGGTACCTGGAATCCATGGGGATTCACCCAGCCTTCTCAGGCCACCTGATCAGTGGAGGGGGGCCTCAGGTAGGCCATCGGCTGCAGCATCCCTCCCTCTTCTGGAGGTGGAGGCCCCACAGGGACAGACACCCCCCCCCCCGCAATGAGGACCTAAGGGAGAAACCAGTTGGACCACCAGGGGATATGATGGATCCCTTGGTGCTGGCTTCATCCTCATCATCTCTGGATGAAGTGATTGTAGGTTTCCCTCACCCAGTTCCACAAGATGACGCCAAGGCTCACCAGGAGCTTGTGAAGAGGGTTGTCTCTAACCTGGGGCTCCAGGCAGAGGAACTTGAGGAGCCATCGGACTCACTGTTCAACATCCTTTGCTCCACGGCACCTGCTAGAGTGGTTTTACCTGCTTGTGTAGGGGTAATCGAAAATAATTAATGCCCCATGGCTCCCTCCTCCCATTTCAAAAAGGGCTGAGCGCAAATATTTTGTGCCAGCTAAAGGCCACAAGTATGTCTATTCTCACCCAGCCCCAAACTCCCTCGTAGTTGAGCCCATTAACCAGAGGGAGAGGCAGGGTCAACCAGGCTATGCCCAAGAATAAAGACTCAAAGACACTGGATCTGTTTGGGCGAAAAATGTATTTGTCTTCCAGCCTTCAATTGAGAGTGGCCAACCACCAACCCCTCCTTGGCCAATATGACTACAGTCTATGGCCAAATTCGAGGTCTCTCTGCCCAAAGGGTCCAGAAAGGAATTCTGGGTGATCCTCAAAGAGGGCACGGCTGCACCAAGAGTGGCCCTCCAAGCAGCCTCAGATGCAGCAGACTCTGCAGCTCACCCCATGGCCTCAGCCATCTCCATGCGAAGGGCGTCCTGGCTGCTCCTCTCGGGTCTGTCAATGGAGGCTCAGCAATCGATGCAGGACCTCCTCTTCATCCAGGCCCTGTTTGTAGAGCAGATGGACAGTAAACTGCATGGCCTTAAGGACTGTCGCACTACTCTGAAAACTCTGGGGCTGTACGTTTCCAGTCCATCCCATAATTGGTTCAAACTGCAGCAATCTCCAGGCCAAGGAATCAACCCCGCCAGCAGGGGGTTAAGAAGAGTAGGGGCTTGAAGCACCGCCTGAGCCACCCACCTCCACCCCCTGCCCAGTCAGGCTTGACCCACAAAAAGCAGGGAGGCAGGCAAGTGTTTTGAGGGGCGCTTGCAGGTGACCTACCAGACTAAACCCTGGATCCATCAGTCCCGCTGTTCTCCAACCACCTTTCTTTTTTCCTTCCTGCACGGATCGCTATAACGTCAGACCGCTGGGTCCTCAATGGCAGAGGGTTATACCCTACAGCTTATTTCTACCCCCCCTTTTTGCCCTCCCCTTCCTCGTCCCTCTTCAAGGACCCTTCTCACAAGATTCTCCTCATGCAGGAGGTAGAGGGGTTGCTGCAATTGGGTGAAATGGAAGAAGTTCCTCTCTAGTACAGGAACAAGGGGTTCTATTCCTGGTACTACTTAATCCCAAGGGTGGTCTGTGGCCCATCCTGGACCTGAGGGACCTCAATAAGTATCTAAAGAAGCTAAAGTTCTGCATGGTCTCCTTGGCTTCTATCATCCTCTCCCTGGATCCGGGAGACTGGTATGCTGCCCTCAACTTGAAGGACACATACTTCCACATAGTGATCTTTCAAGGTCACAGACGCTTCCTTCAGTTTATGGTTGTCCCCCACCACTACCAGTTTGCGGTCCTCCCATTCAGCCTGGCGACAGCACCCAGAGTGTTTATCAAGTACATGTTGGTGGTGGCTGCTTACTTCAGGGTATCCAGATCTACCCGTACATCGATGACTGGCTAGTTAAGGGCAACTCCAGGTCTCAGGTCCAAGAGGATGTTGTGGTGCTGCAAGCCATGTGCCGCTCCCTGGGCCTACTGGTGAATGACAAAAAACATTGTTAGTTCCGGTGCAAAGGATAAAGTTCATTGGAGCCTACTGAATCCACCTGCACCTGAGCATTCCTGCCTGGTTCCAGAAAGGTCCCAGATGTTGATGGACCTCATCGCGGAAGTCTCTGCATTTCTCCCTGACTAAAGCCAGGGTTTGCCTGTGCCTGCTGGGTCACATGGCAGCATGCACATACATTTTCCAGAAGCAGCAAAGAATCCTGTGGCACCTTATAGACTAACAGACGTTTTGCAGCATGAGCTTTCGTGGGTGAATACCCACTTCTTCGGATGCAAGGCTTGCATCCGAAGAAGTGGGTATTCACCCACGAAAGCTCATGCTGCAAAACGTCTGTTAGTCTATAAGGTGCCACAGGATTCTTTGCTGCTTCTACAGAAGCAGACTAACACGGCTACCCCTCTGATACTTGATACATTTTCCACCATGCCAGGCTCCAGATGAGACCCCTGCAGCAATGGCTGGTGACGTCTAGTCCCAGTCAAGAGATTACCTGGAGAAGGTCGCTACCATTCCCCTGACAGTACTTGCTTCACTGCGATGGTAGACTGATTGCACAACTGTCCTAGATTGGATTCTGTTCAACACCCCAACCATCACTCCATCGAGTTGGTATTGGACACCTTGGACTTTGGCTGGGGCGTGCACCTTGGCAACCTCCAGACCCAGGTTATGTGGTCCCCAGAAGAGATGACATTACACATAAATGTCAAAGAACTCATGGTGGTCTGCTTGGCATGTGGAGTGTTCCTACCTCACTGGTTGGGCAAGGTGGTGAGAGTCCTGATGGACAACATAGCCTCAATGTTCTACATCAACAGGCAAGGGGGAGCACATTCATCGACTCTCTGCCAAGAGGCACTCCATCTCTAGGACTTCCGCATCAGCCATGGAATCCATCTGGAAACTTGTCACCTTCCTGGTGTCAAGAACATACTAGTGGATCACCTCAGCGCGGCCTTCTCCTCTCACCACAAGTGGTCACTCCACCCAGAGGTAGCCTGCATGATCTTCCAGAGGTGGAGAACTCCCCATGCGGACCTGTTCACCACCAGGCTAAACAGGAAATGCCACCAGTTTTGTTAGCAGCAAAGCCTAGGCAAGGGCTCCATCTCCAATGTCTTCCTCCAGTCATGGTCAGGGAACCTGTTGTACGTGTTCCCTCTGATTCCTTTCATCAGCAGGGTCCTAGCAAAGATTAAGAGAGACAAGGCACAGGTTATCATGATCGCCCTGGTGTGGCCTCGCCAGCACTGGTTCAGCACGCTCATAAACCTGGCAGCGGCCCCTCCCTGGCCCCTGCCCAACCGACTGGATCTGCTGTCACAGGACCACAGTCAACTCCTGCACACCAACCTCATGTCCCTCCACCTCTCAGTGTGGATGCTGAGTGCCCTGGAGGGGCGGACCTACTTGGATGTGGTACAGCAGGTCCTCCTGGGAAGCAGGAAGCCCTCAACCAGACTGACATACCTGGCCAAGTGGACAATGTTTTCCTGCTGGGTGTCTGAGCGTGGCATCTCTCCCTCATGCTTTTCCATACAGTCTATCCTAGACTACTTGCTTCATCTGAGGAACCAGGGCCTGGCACATTCTTCCCCTGCTAGAAGAGGGCCTCACCCTCCCTGATTGAACTAACCTCGTTATCTCCAGACTGATTCTCACCTGCATACTTATACCTGCCTCTGGAAATTTCCATTACATGCGTCTGACGAAGTGGGTATTCACCCCACGAAAGCTTATGCTCCAATACATCTGTTAGTCTATAAGGTGCCGCAGGACTCTGTTGCTCTTCCATTAGAGTGCATCTCTCAGCCATCTCCGCTTTTCACCCACTGATCCAGGGCCCGATGGTGTTTTCTCATGATATGACGTTAGATTCTTGAGAGGCCTCGAGAGACTCTTCCTGTGGGTATGGACCCTGTCCCACAGTGGGCTCTTAACTTGGTCCTCTCCAGGCTCATGGGCCCGCCCTTTGAGCCACTGGGCTCCTGCTGCCTTTCCCACCTGTCATGGAAGGTTGCTTTCCTTGTGGTGATGACATCAGCGAGGCGAATCTCTGAGATTAAAGCCTGGGTCTCAGAACCACCGTACATGATATTCTACAAAGTTCATCTGAGGCCTCACCCAGCCTTCTTATTGAAGGTGGTGTCTACCTTCCATATGAACCAGGACATCTTCCTCCCGGTGTTCTGTCCTAAGCCACACAAGACCAGTGAGGAGAGGCCACAGCACGCCCTGGACATCCGAAGGGCCCTGGCTTTTTACCTAGAGCATACCAAGCCTTTCGGTAAGTAAACTCAGCTCTTCATCGCCACAGTGGATAGGATGAAGGGCCTTCCGGTGTCCTCACAGATGATTTCCAACTGGATCATCTCTTGCATATGGGCCTGTTACGATTTGGTGGGGGTCCTGCCGCTGCTGATTGTCAGAACCCACTTGACTAGAGCTTAGGCATCCTCGGTGGCCTTCCTAGCACACATCCCTATCCAGGACATCTGTAGAGCCGCGACATGGTCCTCTGTCCACATGTTCACGGTGCATTATGCCATCACTCAGCAGGCCAGAGACGATGCTGGGTTCAGCAGAGCTGTGTTGCAATCGACATGTCCGTGAACTCCTGCCCGCCTCCGGGGTACTGCTTGGGAGTCACATAATATGGAATGGACATGAGCAAGCACTTGAAGAAGAAAAGACAGTTACCTTTTCCATAACTGGTGTTCGAGATGTGTTGCTCATGTCCATTCCATGACCTGCTCTTTTTCCCCACTGTCGGAGTTTCTGGCAAGAAGGAACTGAGGGTGGGGAGAGCAGGCGGCGCCACTTCAGAGGTTGCCAGAGTCAGTCCTCTATGGATACTGCTAAGGGAAAAACTTCTGGCACTGGTGCCTGGGGTGAGCGCACACACACCTAATATGGAATGGACATGAGCAACACATCTCGAACACCAGTTATGGAAAAGGTAACTGTCTTCTTTCTCTTAGTTTGTTAAAATCTGCTTTTTTGAAGTCTATTGCTCCTCCAGTGCTGCTGCTCTCATTCATTCATTCTTTTTCAGAGAATCATGAAGTCGTCATTTCATGATCACTTTCACCCAAATTGCCTTCCACCTTGAGATTTGCAACCACTTCCTTCCTGTTAGTGAGAATTGAGTTTAAAATATGTCACCTCAGTTACGGCTTCCACCTTCTGAAACAAGAAGTTGTCACCAGTACATTCCAAGAACTTTTCGGAAATGTTTGTGTTTTGTCCCCCTTACTACCAAGTCTTGTGTTTTTGCATATTTCTATTATATGTTCTAGAAATACCTCATCCATCTCCTCCTAACTGGTGATCTACAGTAGACCACTACCATAACATTACCCCGGGTTTTTTCCATCTTTTTTTTATCTTCACCCAGAGACATTCAACTGGTCTGCCTCTCACTTCCTTTTGGACCTCAGAACAAGCATCTATATTTTTACAGTTAATACTTAGTTTAACACAATATCCCACACTTGGCCAAGCGATATTATTTGATTCCAATATCTATCTCAAGGTGGGTATTTTTAATTCACATATAGTAATCCATTTGTATAAGGAATTATAAATATAGTTAGCTGAAGAGGAGGTAGAGTTTTTCCAAAAAGTTGAAGTGGATTTTCACCTGATAATAAATATATTCATTATGAGTAAACAAGATTTCAATAGGATATTGCTGCTGTTGTTTTAAATTAGCTTGTTGAATCTGCATTTAACTGCTGGAGAAGTAAAAATGGCAGATCCTCTTACACGTAACGATTTGACTACTACATAGGCTTAGTACTAAACTTCCCTTTCAACAGTCTTTGCACAATAGTAATTGTGGCAGTAGACTGGACTGCAGAAGTTGTTTCCTATTCAACCATCATTGAAGCTGCTTATATCATTCCTTTCCTGCAGCTGCTTTGTAGCTAAACTGCCAGCTCCACGGCCAGGCTCTATATCTCTGTGGTGGAAGTAGAAGAAGTTTAAAATCAGGCTCCACAAGAATATTACCCAACACATATACTATATTATAAATAACCACTGCATGATGATATGCGTGCAGCTAAAGAAGTTACACCTTTTAAGTAAATAGATTCCTGGCCTTTAAACTATCTGGACTAACGCATTAAGGGTACAGAAAGGGAAAATAAATAAAGTGACTTCTAATAATAAAATTCCTCACTAGCTATCAAAAGAGCTGATTGACACTGTTGCAGGATATGAAATCAACTCATATCACGAGGAAGTTTTGTACACAGATTTTATTAATTAAATATGACCCCTTAGGCATCATTCAGGAAAACACACTGTAAAATGAATGCAAAATGTTATGCATATCAGTCTCACAGAAACTACCAGAGTGTGTAAATTATTCACTGTTTATTTGACAATTTTAGCTTGTTTTCTGTTCATGAGTAAACTTTTGATTTTGTTCATTTGCAATTATCTGAATTTTTTTATACAAAAATATTTTCTATGGTTCGCTCATGAGCCATTTGTTGGAAGTATAGTTTTGTGTATCTACTGTTCATAATCCATTTGCATAGATTCCTAAGTCACATGTAGTTGTTTCTGTTCACTAATTGGATAATTGCTCCAGAAGTGTTTTGAAGGCTAATACATCTTTGTACAAACATATTTTGTTAAAATTTTCCCTTCATGAACATTCTCAAGAAAAATTTAATTATCAATTTTCATGGGAACAAAAAAAAAGGAGTGCAAATATTATCAAGGTGACTGGGATGGAAAGCATCCTTAAAAAATAGAAAGTACCTACCTTTATATATTTGCAAGCAATCCTTGTGCTTCCCCAAAATTGAAGCAATATAGGTATTGAACTCCTATTACAAAATCTACTGAAGATTGGGTAGATTGAAGTATTACACTGAATGTCATCACAAGCATTTCTCCTTTCCTTTCGATTTGTATTGCTAAAATCCCTTGTCCATACATTGATATGACTTAGGGTGACCGTACTTCCCGTTTTGGCCAGGATAGTCCCTTTTCAAAAGCCCTATCATGGCCATCTTGACTTTTTTTTTTCTTCAAAAGTGGGCTTGTCTCATTTGCTCTTGCCAGCTGATCAAGTTGGCAAATAAAAATGGGACAAATGCCCACTTTTGTTAAAAAAGTTGGGTGCGGAGGAATGTTTGGGGGAAAGGGTGAGCAGTGATGCCATCCCTGTGTGGAGGGGTTGGCAGGGGTTGAGCAGGGGGGCAGGTAGGGTTTGAGTGAGCAGCGACACCAGCCCCAGCCTTTGGGAAATATGGTCACCCTATCTAGTATGTGTGTCGCTGCTCGCCAGAGCCCTGCCTGCCCTCTGCATGGGGAGGGGGGCTTGGATGAGTGTCTTGGGCCAGCCTCAAGGGGACGGGGTGGGAGGGGTGAGAGGGCTTGGGCCAGCCCTGCATGGTGTCCTATTTTTCCCCTTGAGAAATATGGTCACCCTAGTATGACTTCACTGCAATCTTCTCCTTTCTATACTCCCAGCCTCCCATCCAGAACAGTACCCTGAAAATCATCTTCATTAACTGATATTCCATCCTGTCACTCTCCTCTTTGAATCCCTTCACAGGCTTTCACTTGCCTCCCACATCAGGTTCAAGCATCTTACCTTCAAGGCTCTGCACAACTCTGTGTCTGACTGCATCTCTGCTCTCATCAATTCTCACTTCCTTTAGTCCTCTCAATCCCATGGATTAACCACCTTGTCCCCGCCCCACCTTTGTCTTCTCCCACTTCATGTTGCCCACTTCACCTGGAACTCTCTTCCATCTCTGGGGGGCCAAGTTTCCACCCTCTTAAACCTGCCAAGACTTGTTTATCAAACAAAAGTGATATAATTATTTTAATCATTATATTAGAACCCCCCCAGTGCTTTGTGATAAATGCATCGTCTGACTACCCTGTGCTTTATGTGCATGTATTGTATTACTTGTCTGTTTAACTTGTAAGATCTCATGAGTCAAGCTGCACTGTGCACGCTGTCTGTGTTCAGCAAATCATAAATAATAGTGACAACTGTTCTGTGGGAAAGAGCCAGAAAGAGAATCAAGAAAAGGAGTTGAGTTTCTTGCTATTCCCTTAAAGACAACAAGCAGATATTTAATGTCATCTCCTGCCTGAGAACTACAAAAAGAAGCCACCCAACAGCAACAACCCCTCACCAAACAGTGTCCGTATTTACTCCTGCAGACAATAGTAATCAAAAGTGAATCTTGTCAGTATTTGAAAGGTAGAGAGAGAGATGACAAAAAAAATGTAGTCTGCAGACAATGGGGGTGAAAGGTGAGGTGAAAAATCAACTTCCTTGAACCATTACCTCTCCAAAATGGTTTCCTGTCCCTAGTTATTTGTTGTTCGGAGAACATCTGGAGAAAAAAGTCTGCTTCTAATAATAAGGGCTGAGAAATTAAAGTAACAGGCAGAATAAACTACCTATATTGATGGCAGTTCTTAATTATGTGATATTGGGCCAGAGTCTAATCCCAGTTACACCAGTGCACATTTTCTTTAATGCGGTTACAGCAAGATTTGCACTAGCGTAACTGAGATCAGAACCTGGCTGCCTGCCTTTAATCACCAGGCCAAATTCTGCTCTTAATTGCACCAGTGTAACTCAGCATCATAATTAAAAGCCCAATTTTTCAAGAATAATTCTTTCCTGTCAGGATGTAATTGGTATGCATAGTTACTCCAGAATCAGAATTTGAGTCTAATTTGCAGAAGGACTTCTGCTATTAAATAAACTTCCATTGATGTCCATGGGAGTTATGCATGCATAAGGACTGTGGGATCAGGTTGGGCCTTTACTAAAAATGCTGAGCAGTGATCTAGGGTAAAATTTTCAGAAGTGTCTGTGTCCAATATTCAGGTGACTTAGGACCAAATTGTTAAAAGTAGTTAGGTAATGCTGTGCTCAGCCATATGCCTAACAGATTTAATAGCCTAAATCTTATCTTCAAAAGGGATTTAGGCACTTATGAGTCTAACTCCCATAAACTGTTGATGGAATTTAGACTCCTAAATGCCTAAATCCCTTTTGAAAGGGAGATTTAGCTCCTAAATTGTTTAGGCATTGTGACAGTGAATGAAGCAATGCCTAAATACCTTTACAAATCTGGGCCTTAGGCTACTATGCGAACCTAAATTGACTATTAATTTAGGTTAGTTCAAAAATGGAATTTAGGCTTCAAAGTCACTTGCCACTTCAGGAGATTTTGTTTAGGGGCAAAATTTCATGTTAACAAGAGTTTTATATTTAAATTGTTTACTTGCAATATGAGGTTTTTTTGGGTCAAATATACAAGCAAATGCAGTAGAGTAAATGCAGACACTGCAAATCTTAAAGGAATACAAATATTCCACAGCAGCTCAGAGTTTCATGCAGATCTCCATATAAATCCATTCTCCTCTCTTTTCCTATCATGCAGACCAGCTGTTTTTCATTCCGGCATTTCAGTATCAACAACTTGCTTGTGCCAATAGTCCACTGAGGAAGAGATTTTTATAGAGGGAGGCAATAGCATGCCACTGTCATTGCCTGAATCAAGTAAATGGCAAGCTTAAAATCCTAGCAAAAGGCTGTGATATCAGGCCAGCCACCCAACAACAAAGGGAATCTAAAGGGATTTGCAAACCAGTTAAATTAATAATTCTTTCCTGCCAGGATTTATGATTTAGCTATTTCAGATGAAAAAGCAAATACAGTAGTTTTAAAGCTGGAGCTCCTGCGTCATGGCACAAGGCAAATGGCACAAGGAGCATTCTCAAAACTTTTGTGCTGGCAAGGCTGCCACAAATGGCTATAAAAATTGACTTGCTCACATCTGTTCCAGCACAGGGAGTTAGTTAGAGTTAAATATTAAAGTGCAATGTTGTTAGTATATAGTTATATTTTGTACGTTCATGAGGGGAACTCAGGAAGGTTTAGTTAGATAAAATGGAATCTGATCCATATTCCAGGGAAATGAATGGCAAATATCCTATTGGTGTCAGTGGCAGGAAGATCAGCTTGATAATGAATACTACTCTATCTATATACAAAACCCTAAAAGACAGAGAATTTGGATAAACTGTGTTTGATCATCTGTGATTGCAGCCTTCTCAGAAAAAACGAATGCAGAGATTGGCAAAGATGTAGGAATCTATAAAAGAGATATCCACATTGGTCAAACTCCACTACCAAGTGCAGTAGGAATGTGAAGTTACCAGCCAACAAAAATACCATATATGGGTTATGCTTTTTCTTTTCTTTTCTTTTTTTCCCTGTAGTAGTGTTGGAGAAAAACTCAGTTCTCACTTTTTGGTTGGGTGCAGCAGAGTCAGGTACTTTATTTATTCTCAAGCAATTGCAAAGAGGGAGGGAGGGAGTGTGCTAGGACATAGGGTTTCCCCCTCCTAGGCAGGTCTCTCAACAGGTAAACAATTACAGCAAGCATTTATACTTTTTGTTACCTACAATAATGAGCAACAGCTGCATTTTGTTTATACATAGGCCATCTTGTTATCTTATTTTTCTCATTTCTATTTAGATGCCAATTTACATTCCTCATTATCGACACAAGGTCGCAACAACTTCTCCCACAGTTCTTTCCTACTCGCTTCACACAATCTTCGCTTCTACAAATCTCGCGTTATTAGGGTTACAGCTAGCCTAACTCTTGCTAACAGAGACTGTCTTGCATTAAGATCCCCTACAAATCCCTGTCAGTCTTTCTCTACTTCCACAGTAACATCTCCCTGAGATGATAGAAAAAACAGTAGAGGCTAGAAGAAGGCATTAAGATAAATGTGTGATGGGGGACTGGAAATGTCTCTATCTAAGAGGCAAGAATTTTTTGGTAAGCCTCCAAATAAATATACATAGATCCCAGAAGCTAGGGATGGGACCAAATTTCAAAGTTAAGATAAATTTGGTAGCAATCAAAGTGGGATTTGGTTTGGGTTCAGCCATTCAGAAATAAAGGCACAGGTTGTAATTTAGGTTTGGGATTCTGAAAGATTGAATGTACTAATGCCATTCTTTGGAAAGGAAGGTCTGTTCTAAATGTGAATTTGAAACAAGCTAAAGGATTCACGGTGGGTTTGTCCATCTGCACTAAGGTCCCCATTGCTTAAAAAGGACTTATTGCTCAACAGCACTCCTCATGCTTTATTAATACTGAAAAGGCTTCAGTGACAACAAAGCAATATAGACTGGCAATGAGTGGTGTCATTGCCTTTTCTGTATCTAATGCTAGAGAACAAAACGCAGAGTGTAGTTAACATTCTAAGGTACTATTTTGAATAGATTCATACCCCTAAACTCCTCTGTGCGGTAATTCCATATAAGGCAATGAAGTTACAGCATGATGAATTTGGCTTACGGTTTTATCCATGGATTTTTAACCAATGCTGATTCAAGTTCAAAATATAACTCTTAGATATGCAATTTATAGAGATCTTTAAAATGTCAATAGATAAAGAATGATCCCAAGCCTCTTGTCAGATTTTAGCAAAGATTGTAATGGTCATGTTTACAATGAAGATTGGACAGTATGTCCAGCAACCTAGTTAATCTTTCCCTTTTATCTCACAGGTTCATAACCACTCTCCTGCATTCTGGATAAAACGGTTAAGACTCTCTTTTTTTGAAGTACAAATATAGTTCAGTCAGGAGAAAGAGAGCTTGTAGAAAGATTTTTCTCTAAGATTTCATGACTCCTGTTAGGATCTGTGGTTTTGTCATTCTTCATTGTAGTAGTGACAGTCTCAGGGTATGTCTACACTGCAATTAGACACCCGCAGCTTGCCTGTGCTAGCTGACTCATGCTAGTTGACTCGGGGTCATGGGGCCCTTTAACTGCAGTGTAGACTTCTGGGCATGGGCTACAGCCCAGGCTCTAGACTCTGCAAGGTGGGAGGGTCCCAGAACTCGGGCTGCAGCCCCATCCCAGAAGTCTATGCTGCAATGAAATAGCCTCACAACCCATAGGGGCCGACTCCATGGGTGCTCTGGGGCTGGAGCACCCACAGGAAAAAAAATGCTGGCTGCTGAGCACCCACTGGCAGCCCCCCTAAGCACCTCCTGCCTGCTGGTGGGCCACACTGATCAGCACCTCCCTCTCCCTCCCAGTGCCTACCGCCTGCTGCAGATCATCTGTTTTGCAGGGGGAGGAGCGAGGGTGCAGTGCGCTCAGGGGAGGGGGCAGAACTGGCCAGGGAATGGGTGGGAAGAGGCAGGAGCAGGGGGGGAGTGTGGGGGGGAGAAGCAGCAGGGGGTGGGGCATTGGGGAAGGGGTGGGGGTGGGGCCTAGGCAGCGCCGGAGGGGGGAGCACCCCCCCTGCAGATTAGAAACTCTGCCACAACCTGAGCCTTGGGAGCCCGAGTCAGCAGACAGGCATGGGTTTTTCTCTGCAGTGTAGACATACCCTCAGTAACCTGACAGCCTTAACATACCTCATGAAGTGGAGTGCATTTGTGAAGCCTTGAACTTGCCGCTGTCTGTGTCTTGCAGTACAGCATTAAGATTTGATCAAATGTTTAAAGCCATTTTTGTTCTTGGATGTGTTTTGTCTGCTGAACTGAGTCAGAGTAGACCAGATATTTGCTTGTTTAACCATTACTTTATGAAAATATCAAGGTATTTGGTGGTTTGGGACTTGAACTAGCTTCCATTGAGTCCCTGGGAGTCAGCATTACCTATCATTGCCTAGGTGCCATAAGTCCTTACACATGTAGTACAAAGGGGCATGTGGCCTGGCTACTAGGCGGGGGGGGGGGAGCGGAGACAGGGAACAGTTGCTTAGTATGGCATGTTCTATCCAGGGGTGGCTCTAGCTTTTTTGCTGCCCCAAGCACGGCAGGCAGGCTACCTGACTGCTGCCATCGCAGGGACCAGCAGGGCGCCCCCCGTGGCTTGCCACCCCAGGCACACACTTGGAGCGCTGGTGCCTGGAGCCGCCGCTGGTTCTATCAGCAAGAGCGGTAACCTGCCTTAGAGTAGAGTTTACATTACTGATTCTGAGGCTGGAATAATTCCTTCCAAGGTTTCCATAGATCATTGCAGGAAAGAGAGGTATACGCAGGGGCGGCTCCAGGCCCCAGCACGCCAAGCGCATGCTTGGGGTGGCATGCCGCGGGGGGCGCTCTGCCGGTTGCCGGGAGGGCGGCAGGTGGCTCCGGTGGACCTCCCGCAGGCATGCCTGCGGGGGGTCCACTGGTCCCGCGGCTTCGGTGGAGCATCCGCAGGCACGTCTGCGGGAGGTCCACCGGAGCCGCGGGACCGGCGACCAGCAGAGTGCCCCCCGCGGCGTGCCACCGTGCTTGGGGCGGCGAAATGGCTAGAGCCGCCCCTGGGTTTACGGTAGGTAGTGTAATAGGTAATGGCAACATATCAGTGATTATAGATATTACAGCTGGGTGAACACTACAAAACTTTCCACATATGAATTTTTACATGAATTCACTCTGACTGTGCTTATACCCCTGTTGTGTTAGCTTTCTGTGAATGGCCTAGTAGGCAGATTTCCTGGCAGGAATGGTCACTGGAACACTGAATTTTAAGTGGCTATTGCCAAATATTTGTAATTATAAATTCTGGGCCAGATTGTTCCCCGGTGCTACACATGGCAGTTGATCTCCTTCATGATTACGTGGGACCTACTCAGTTCATTACTTGGGGAGAAAGGGAGAGCAGAGGCTGAGAGTCAAGTACTACCCACAAGTGGGCAGAGTGGGAAATAAACTGAACCCAAAAAAGAGGCGATTGTAGTGTAGACATGGCCTAAGTTGTGACAGAGTTAATTGTCTTAAGTTACATTGATGATCATAAGCCGTTTTAATTGCATCAGTTGGGCATGTCACACAATGCTCTTTGTGTCACGGTGCCCGTCCACAGTTGTTGCTCTGGCATCAACAGAGAGCGTTGCATCATGCGTAGCCTCCTCAGGGAAGCAGAGTTCAAACTGCTGACCAGAGTGGTCAGGATGGGCGATGACACCTGGAGGCCAATTAGGGCAACATAACCAAGTGCAGTGTCTACATTGACATTTGCATTGCTATAACTACGTCACAAGAAGCCCTATGCCTCTCATCAAGGTGGTTTTAATAAGTTGGCATAGCAGGGGAGTTACATCAGTGGGAGAAGCATTTCAGTGTGTACACCATCACTGTTTTGTCAATGAAAGCTATGACAAAATTTTGTAGTGTAGACAAGGCCTTAAACCAGTGGTTCTCAACCTTTTGTACTGGTGACCCCTTTCAAATAGCAAGCCTCTGAGTGCAACCCCTCTTATAAATTAAAAACACTTTTTAATATATTTAACACCATTATAAATACTGGATGAAAAGTAGGGTTTGGGGTTGAGGCTGACAGCTCGCGACCCCCCCATGTAATAACCTTGTGACCCCCTGAGGGGTCCTGACCCCCCAGTTTGAGAACCCCTGCCGTATTCTTTTCTGCAGCAAGTGGGAACAGGGGAGGAATTAACTGGGAATTAACCATTCTTTGCTGAGCTCTTGGGGCAGGCTGCTCTTTGACTCTTGGGTGGAGCCCAAAAGCTCAGTCTAGCCTTGTGGATTTGGAATTGTAATTATTTTCAGAAGAAATCTGATTCTAAGAGTTACACTGATCTAATCAATGTATAGAAACATGCCACGTATCCACTCAAAGCAGCCTAGGATCAGAGCCAGAGGAAGGTGCAAGCTGCCAGAGTCAAGGGTCAGAGCCAAGGGTTCAGTGCCAAAGCCAGAAATCAGAGCTGTGGTACCTGGAGCAAGGTAAGGCAGGGACAATGTTGGGAACAAGCAAACACTATCACACCCATGAAGTTGCTGCTGCTGCTAGGCTTAAGAGCCAGTCTGCTGAATTTTCCAGTCAGTCAGGCAGTGTAGTCAATCAGGCAGCCAATTACAGGCCACCTGTGCTAGTTGGGGTGCCTGGAGGCTGGCTCAGCTGTAGGCCTTGATTCCCAACAGTCTTTTGGGAGGAGCAGAGATCATCCATGATTCAAAAGAAGTGGTCTTTATTTTTGCCAGAGGCCCTTGGACTCAACATATTAGGAACATTCCACCCAGGTCTGTGCCTAAGGGGAAGTTCAAGACAGAATTATTCTGGCTTCATCATGCAAAGTGAAAAGTGCGAAAGCCTAATTTAAAAAAAAAACCTCTTACAAGTCACATTTGATATAACTTACTTGAAATCTTAAGGAATGTATTACTAGTACCATCTACAAGTGTTCGTGAAATCAGTATTTATAGAAGTAAAGGAACAATTTTTTTTATTTGTAAAAAAAGTACAAAAATGACCATTTATTTAGCAGCTTCCATATAGCAACTTTTCCCATGTCTTGGTTTTCCAAATAGCCTGTCCTTGAGATGTTTACACTTTTTTGTTGTTGTTGTTGAAATCAAAATATAGAATATGGCCTTGCAGGACAAAGCTTTACACCCGCTCATCAAATGACAGGTTCTGTTATTTAGGTCGGAGGTGATTCAACCACTCTGCCGAACCCATTTGGAGAAAAAACTATCCCACATAAATGGAAATGCTGTTTTAAGATCAGAGAGCTTTTATCTGCACTCATTGAATTAGCTGAATCCCTTTTTGGTTTTGTTATGATTAAGTGTTAGTCTGAAATTCTGGAGTTATTCTTCATGTATCATAGTACCAGCTGCAACATTTGTTTCCATTTGGATTCTCTGCCCTGCCTAGGTTTATTGATAGTTTACTTTCTGTAGTGTTTATTGAGCTAAGTTGTTACTTACTCATCTTTGCTGTCTCCACTTTCTACCTTTTCCTCATTCCAAATGTAAGTCAGATCTCACAGTTACCTTATAGTTAATATAGTGGAGGTAGTGCAGAAGTTTTACCAATTAATGGGAGAATATTGAAATAGGAGCTTTAATGTGAAGTGTGAGATGGAGTATTCTACTTTCTTTGTAATAGAGATGCTAGTTGCATGAGAGTCTCTTTGCATGGTGTGGTACATATGCTTCCTACATGCAGGTGGCCTCGGTAGGGCATCTAATGGCAATGGACATTGGAACTAAAGTCTTGAACAGGAACACCCAACAAAACCCTTTCATGATTATCCCATCAGTATCTGCCTCTCTTGTGGACTATGGATACAGCCTGGACCTAGCACTAAACTATGAAAGTTTTTAGCATTTGCATACATCCCATATTTCTGTCTGATGGAGAAGAGTGACTCTTATGGACCTGGTCAGATTCTCTGCTTTCAAGCAGCTGAAAGTAATATCCTGGTCTCACTGAAGTCAACGGGGCCAGGTTTTCACCCATTGTACAAGAGGATGCTGAATTGCCAACCCCAGGTATTTAAAATCAGGAGTTTGGATTAAAAATTATGCCAAAGGGTCCCCTTTTCCTCCATTGTAGGGGTATGCTGGGACCACTGGGATTTAAACATTGCCTCTGGTGCCAGGTAGCTTATCATGGTCAGCAACCACATTCCTTGTGAATTTGCTGCCTGAGGGATGCACATATCCCTCAGAAGAGTAGTCTTTGTGCAGCTCTTAAGAACAGGGCTTGGAAGAATCAGGAGATCAGGCTAAGATGATTGAGTGCTCTCTTCACCCTGCCTCAGATCTGGATCAGCAGAACCGCCTATACATCAGCCTGTGTCCCTCCTCTATCTTGGCAGCATGCTCACCCAGATCTTTGAAAGATATGTCATCTGAAAGTACTAGGGAAGGCTGCAAAGAAGAAGAGTTTTAGTTTTCCTTGCAAAGATTTTGCCTCAAAGAACTCTATCTCTACAGAAGTTGACTGTTTGTTTCAATGTCTTCAGGTCATGGTTTAGGTACTGTTGCGATTCCAGGCTCCTCTTGTACCAATAGTGTTCCCAGGGCACTGGGCTTATCAAGGAGTTCCAAGCCAGTTTTGGTACCTAAACCATCTTTGGTACTCTCAGATATCAGTGCAAGATTCCTCTACCTCCCAGTATACCAGATCCTTGCCTGATACCTACAGGGAGAGGGACTGTTCATGTGAGATACATACTCAAGATCCTCCACCTTGACATGATCAACAATGGATGCCACCTCCTATGTCTAATGATTAAGGCTATGAGTTTGTCATGGAGGTCAGATTTCTCCATGACTTCTGCAGCAGCTGGTGCAGCTGGCCCAGGGGCCACCTGAGCAGCTCAGGCAGTGCCCGGGCCAGCTGCACCGGGTGCTGCTGGGACAGTCTTGGGCTACCTGCAGGCACTGCCCCTGCAGCTCCTATTGGCCATGGTTCCTGGCCAATGGGAGCTGCGGAGCTGGTGCTCAGGGTGCAGGCAGAGCTGCCTGGCCACGCCTCCACTGAGGAGCTGTGAGAGGGGGATGTTACCACTTCTGGAGAGGCACAGACCCAGGTAGGGAGCCTGCCAGTCACCAACCATCCCTCCAGCACCAGTGGGGGTCCTGGGCCATGCACCACTGCCTGCCCCCTCCCCTAGCACCAGCAGGGGTCCTGGGTCGCATGCTACTGCCCATCCCCCTGCACCAGCGGGGGTCCCGGCTGCCCCCACCCCAGTCAGGGATATTTAGTACAAGTAATGGACAGGTCATGGGCCGTGAATTTTTGTTTACTGCCTGTGACCTGTCCATGACTTTTACTAAAAATACCAGTGACTAAAACATAGCCTTCTTTATGATCCTCCTTAATGGCCATATTGGGACCTTTGCGCTGCCTAGCAGCAGTAAATCTGATGAGCCCTGGTCTTTCTCATCTTGACAGGTGGTCTCCTACCACATTATTTCCTCCTCAGCCACCTCAGTTGTAGAAAGAAACCTTTGTGGAGCAAGATGACAGAGTTGAGAAGGAGGCCTCCCCCATTCTCCATAGCTGATGACTTTAAGCAATTTCAGGACTTAATGAAATGGGTTGCAGACTCATTGCAGATTGCCCTAGAAAAGATCTGAGAATCTCAGCACAAACTCTTGCACATTTTGCAAATGTCACCTTTTACAGAGATGGTCTTGCCCATCAATGAGGCCCTCCTGGATCCTGCCAGAACCATACAATGGTTCCACTCACATACAAGCTCAATGATAAGAAATATTATGTACCAGCCAGGGATTCTGAATTCTTATTATTGGATCCTTCACCTAACTCCTTGATACTTGAAGCTGTAAATGAATGTGGCAGACAGCACCATGCTAAGTTGACCCCTTACAATCAGGATAAACACCTTGACCTTTTTGGCAATAAGGTTTATTTGTTTATGACCCTACAGTTCAGGCTCACAAATTATCAAGCCCTTATGGTTAAGTATGATCATATCAATTATTCAAAATTCACCTTGTTTATTGAACACCTTCTGACAGCATATCAGGAACTATTCCAGGCCATCATAACCGAGTGTCAGCTACTGGCTAGAACATCATTACAAACCTCCTTAGATGCAGCTGACAGGGTAGCTCGCTCTATCTCCCATGCTGTCATGATGCATTGGGCACCTTGGCTTCAACTCTCTGGATTTCCCAGGGAGGTCCAGAATACTGTAGAGAACCAGTTCATTGGTGGACTGAAGCTCTTTGCTTAGACAACCAACCATTACACATAGTGAAAGATTCCAGGGCCACCCTTGAGATTTTGTGGGATCTGCAAACAAATGAAGATTTAGTAGATCCCTCCCCACCCAATTTTTGGATTTTCACAGATCTGCTGAGCCTTGTAGAAAGACACACAGGTTTCAAAGAAAGAGACCACCCATTACAGCTGCCTTGGCCACTCAACCTTCAGAATCAAAATGTCAATTTTGACTGGCTGAGGGGTCTGGAACAGCCCTTTTTTCAATCCTTCAGCTACACCAGTTTATCTGCCTCTCTGTCTTCGGCAACCATCTCTCTCATTTTCAACCAGTATGGGAGTGGATTGTGTCAGACAAATGGGTGTTGAAGGTTATAAAATTGGGTTACCCATCTATTTTACATCTAGCCCCATAACATA
Organism: Mauremys mutica; assembly: GCF_020497125.1. Taxonomy (NCBI): domain Eukaryota; kingdom Metazoa; phylum Chordata; order Testudines; family Geoemydidae; genus Mauremys; species Mauremys mutica. The sequence goes on along the minus strand of NC_059074.1, from coordinate 45,749,918 downwards.
CCCCCATTTTCCATCCCTCTATAGGGACCCCTCTCACAAACCCTTGCTGAGACAGGAAATCCTCTTCCTCTTTCAGTTAGGAATAATAGAACCAGTTCCACCTCAGTACAGGGTATTTTCTGGTCCCAAAAAAGTATGGGGGGTGGAGACCATTTCTAGATCTAAGACTCCTAAACAACTTTATCAAGGCACAAAGGTTAACATTGGTGACTCTAGAAGCTATAATTCTCATTGGATCAGGAAGATTGGTTTTCAGCCCTTGACCTTCAAAAGATGCACATTTCCATATTGCAATTCACTTGTCTCACGAGAGATTCCTTTGGTTTATAGTGGTTCAATAATACATCCAATATTGGGGTCCTCTTTCTGGTCCTTCCTCTTCTCCAAAGGTATCCTCCAAAGTGTTGGGAGTGGTTGCTGCTTACCTACATTGACTGGGGATAATAGTCTTTCCTATCTTGGTAATAGGTTGATCAAAGGCTGATCTTTCAACAAAGCTCTTTCAGCCAAAAAGACAGCATTATCTCTGTTCCTCAGGTTAGGTTTCCAGCTTAACATCTGAAAGTCCATTTTGGCACCACACAAAAGATAGCATGCATAGGAGCCTCCTTAGATGTAGTAACAGCCAGAACTTATCTCCCCAGGGACAGGTTCATGATTCTATCAGATCTACTGGGAAAGATTCAAATAAACCCACAGACATCCACAAGAAATTGTCTTCAGTTACTGGAATTGTGACAAAGTTCCTCCTCTACCTTGCTGGGTCCTGCGCTTATTGGCAGATATGCACACCTTAGTGATCTTCCCCTCTGGTGGAACTCACAGTCTGGGTCAACTCCTCCTGTATCTGATCAGGAGTTAGGAGGTTTGGGGGGAACCCAGGCCCACCCTCTACTCCAGGTTCCAGCCCAGGGCCCTGTGGATTGCAGCTGTCTATAGTGCCTCCTGTAACAGCTGCATGACAGCTACAACTCCCTGGGCTACTTCCCCATGGCCTCCTCCAAACACCTTCTTTATCCTCACCACAGGATCTTCTTCCTGGCGTCTGATAACGCTTGTACTCCTTAGTCCTCCAGCAGCACACCCTCTCACTCTCAGCTCCTTGCACCTCTTTCTTCCAGCTCCTCACATGCCCACCACAAACTGAAGTGAGCTCCTTTTTAAACCCAGGTGCCCTGATTAGCCTGCCTTGATTGGCTGCAGGTGTTCTAATCAGCCTGTCTGCCTTCATTGGTTCTAGCAGGTTCCTGATTACTCTAGTGCAGCCCCTGCTCTGGTCACTCAGGAAACAGAAAACTACTCATCCAGTGACCAGCATATTTGCCCTCTACCAGACTCCTGTACCCCACCGGCCTGAGTCTGTCACAGAATATATGACAAGGAGAAGTCTATCCTGATCACTTGGTTATTAAAAGAGAGGTTTAAAATAAAGCTGGGCAAATAATAAGGGGTGAAAGTTTGAATAATTTATTATAAAATATCACAATTCATTGGATAAATTATCCAGTGACTATTATTCATAAATTAATAGGTTCCAAGGCCAGAAGGGACCGTTGTGATCATCTAGTCTGACCTCCAGTTTTTCACATAGAACCTCCCCAAAATAATTTCTAGAGTAGGTCAATCCACCACAACCCTTGGTAAATTGTTACAGTGGTCAATTACTCTCACAGTTAAAAATTTACACCTTGTTTCCAGTGTGAATTTTACTAGCTTACAACGATCCAATGGCTGGAAGTTGAACAGGATATCCCCATCCTCTGATGGCCCAAAAACCTCTCAAACTCTGTCCAGTAAATGGCAATGTCCTGTGATTTATTTGCTTTCCCATCACCAACACCAATACAGTGTGCAGCAAATTATTTACAGCGCTTTTCTACCTTTCGCCCTTTCTCACAGGTACAGAAAGGAACAGAAGTCTCCCTTCTTTGAGATTGCTGAACACACTGGGCTTAAGTATCAGAGGGGTAGCCGTTTTAGTCTGGATCTGTAACAATCAACCACATGCATCTGACGAAGTGGGTATTCACCCACAAAAGCTTATGATCCAATACATCTGTTAGTCTATAAAGTGCTACAGGACTCTACACTGGGCTTAGATAGCCTTGGTCCTCTCTCTCTTGCTTCCTTCCCATCTCTTTCTTATACCCTTCATCTGATGGGCTAATTGGTTCACTAGCCCTCCTAGGCCGATCAGCTAATTAGCTTGTGTATCACCAGTCATTCTTCTGTAGGGAACTGATTGGTGCTTAAATGACCAGAGTGCTGGCTCCACCTGTTAGCTTCCAGTATTCTGTAACAAATGTTATACCTTTCTCTGGTAGATTGAAGACCCCATTATTAAATATTTGATACCTGTTCAGATACTTATAGACTGTAATCAAGTCACTCCTTAACCTTCTCTTTTGTTAAGCTAAATAGATAGATCAAGGAACTCAATCATTATAAGGCATGTTTGATTAAAATATTAGACTTCTTGTGGCTCTTCTTGGAACCCTCTTCAATTTATCCACATCCTCCTTGAACTGTGGGCACCAGAACTGGACACAGTGTGGTCACACCAGTGCCAAATACAGAGGCTTGATTAGCTCTCTACTTCTACTCAAGATTCCCTTGCTTATGCATCCTAGGATCCCATTAGCTGTCTAGGCTACAGCATCACACTGGGCACTCATGTTCAACTGATTATTCACCATGTCCCCCAAATCTTTTTCAGTCACTTCTTGCTGGGATAGAGTCACCCATCCAGTAAGTATGGTCTACATTCTTTGTTCCTAGATGCATACATTTACATTTAGCCAAATTAAAATACATATTGTTTGCCTGTACCCCATTTACAAGCAATCCAGGTGCTTTGTCCTCTTTATTTTTTTTACTACTCCCCCAATTTGTGTGTCATCTGCAAACTTTATTCAAACAAATTATTGTCACTTCCTTTTTCTTGCCTCTTCACTTTCCCTATTTTGCTATACATTACAAAAATCTGGAAAGGGTCATTTATTTGTAAAGAACAAAAACGTACTCTAGTTATGGATACAGCTACAATAATCCCATGTTTGAGATTACCAAATCAGATGAGGTAAAATTGCAACATTTCTGAGTGAAGGAGAAAAATAAATAAAGTGTGGAAAAGGGGTTACTTTAACTGCATTTAAATAGTGGACCCTTGAGTTGTAACTGCTTTTATGCAATTTGTAAATTTTGATTTTTAGACTTCATAACTCAGGGTGCAATAGCTGCAGTCATCATATACAGGGGCTAGTGATTGTCACCAACTGCAAAATTCAGATGAGATTCAGATCTGGAATTTAGGTTTGTTCTATTATAAAGATAGGGTCCATTTATGAAATTCTGAACTAAATATGGGTTTTATTTTCAGACTCCAAATATCTGGAAGGGTTTAAATCCAGGGTTTTGGTTAAGACATATCTCTCGATTTCTTATCTAAGAGCCTTAAAAGGATTTCTTGTCTAAGAGCCTTAAAGGGGACAACAAAATTGTCTGGCTTTTAAATTATTTTCCTCACTATTTTGACATTATAGTAAACGCAGCATTGCACTCAGTGATGCCATGCTCAATATCCTTATTGCTGATGATTATGTGTTAGAAGTGCATTACTGTTTCAGTTGAAATACTTCCTTTCTGTTTCATAATGTATTCAGGGCAAATATCTAACTTTCAAGATCACGTTGAAAAGAATAATAATCAGTTGTTCCCAGAAGCATTTTTGGTGCAAGGCTAAGTGCCTTTTTGTTACTTTTTGTGCTTAAAAAAAAAAAAGTAAGTAGATACCTGTTTCATGCACAATCTATTTATAATTTATTTCCCCTAATAATCAATAAGTAGTTGATCTTGATAGCCTTTTTATTGCAACAATATTAGTCATGCATATAAGAAGGAAAACACTGTCTTATAGAAAAATTAGTCTAGCTAGTTATGCCTGTCCTATTCTTTCCAGCCATTAAACAACATTCTTATACCAACCTCATAAAACTGAAATGAGTTTTAAAAAATCCATACACACATACAAAAAAAGGAGAATTAACATATGTACTTTGCTAAATCAAGTAATCTCATAAAATACTATTATGTAGAGCTCCCTCACTCCTTTTTGCCTAATACAGATCCCAGTTAAGCAAGCTACTGAAGAACATGCATAACTTTAAATGCAAGAATGAGTTGTAATTAGACCTGGTGATTTTTTTTTTTTTTTTTTTTTAGTGAATAAGCAAAAAATACATGTTTCAGGGTACCAAAACCATTCTAAAATTTGACACATTTGCTGAATAGTTTTGTCTAATTTTTTTTTGAGAGTCAGGGTACGAGGTGAATCCCTTATGAGCTTTAGCCCAGTGGTGGGGACTCTTACCTGGGATGTTGGAGACTGGAGTTCAATTCCCCCCCTTTTTCTGTTGTGGAAAAGGGATTAGAACTAGGGTCTTCCACATGCCAGGGGAGTGCTTCAACCACCAGGCTAACACTTACTGGGGAGGCACTACCAGTACTTCCTCACCTATAATATAAATAGTAATAATATTAGTGCATAGCCCCAATGAAAACAATGGGACCAGTCATATGATTAGTTACACATGTAGGACTGGAAAGGATCTCAGAAAGTCATCTAGTCCAGTCTCCTGCAATGAGGCAGGATTAAGTATTGTCTAGTCCATCTCTGACAGGTATTTGTTTAACCTGTTCTTTAAAACCTCCAGTGATGGGGATTCCACAACCTCCCTAGGTAATTTGTTCCAGTACTTAACTACTCTGACAAGAAGTTTTTCCTAATATCTAACCTAAATCTCCCTTGCTGCAATTTGAGCCCATAACTTTTTGTCCTGTCTTCTGTAGTTAAGGAGAAAAAATTATCACCCTCCTCTTTATAACAGCCTTTTATATATTTGAAAACTGATATGTCCCTCTCTCCCCCAGTTTTCTTTTCTCCAGATTAAACAAATCCAAGTTTTTCAATATTTTTTTTGTAGGTCATGTTTTCTAGACCTTGAATCATTTTTGTCTCTGGACTTTTTCCAATTTGTCCACATCTTTCCCAAAGTGTGGTGCCCAGAACTGGATACAGTACTCCAGGTGAGGTCCTATCAGTGCTAAATAGAGTGGAAGAATTACTACTTGTGTCTTGCTCACAATATTCCTGCTAATACATCCCAGAATGATGTTCACCATTTTTGCAACAGTATTACATAGTGGATCACAAATTAAATATGGATCAACAATAACCCCCACATCCATTTCTGCAGTACTACATCCTAGGCAGTTGTTTCTACTTTGTATTTGTGCAATTGATTATTTCTTCCCAAGTGTAGTACTTTGCATTTGTCCATACTGAATTTCATCCTATTTTCTTCAGACCATTTCTCCAGTTTGTCAAGATCATTTTGAATTCTAATTCTGTCCTCCAAAGTGCTTGCAACTCCTCCTGGCTTGGTATCGTGCGCAGACTTTCTAAGCCATTATCAAAATCATTTATGTACTTCAGCACCATACAGAACATTCCTTCCTGCATCATGTAGTGTCATGTCTATCCTCAAGGATATCCTCAAATCAGTTCTGTGGAGGCAAACTCCTGCACCTATTTGGAACTCCACTGAGTTCAGTGGAACTCTACATGAGAAAAGGGATCCACATCAATGGCATTATAACCACATATTAAATAATAGAATAATAATAAATACTTACTGGGCAGACAAATTACAATGTGGAAGGTTCTATAAGTTAATGATTAAACAGCATTGTAGATAATCTTCCAAACAGAATTTATTCTGAACTCTTATCTTAATTAATATTTTATTCTCATTCTAACACCTTAGTCTTAATTCACACACTAAATAAATAGTGTATGAATGAGATTGTAAGAAGTGTGAACAAAACCATGTAAAAGCATGATCCTACAGCAGCTGCACTCTCATAACTCTAATTAAAATAAATTTAACGTTAAGTTTTCGATGTGCAGCGATTGAAGGATTGGGACCTAATTGTTTGCAAGTTCTGAAAATGTGCTTCATTTGAATAAAAGATGTAACAGTACTGAAGCATCTTGACAATAGTTGCTCAACTATCATTTAGCAAAAACCCTTCATTCTGTACTACATTGTTGCCATGTACCTATAATATGTCACGGAAACATTACTATATATTTAGCAGAAACTGCCTTTGTTTGGAAGCCACCTGTCATTAAAATCATAGGGCGAAGTAATTACATTTACTAAAAACTACCAACCTCTAAACAAAGATATATATGGTATGTATGTGAACTTGTATTGAATCCTTAAAGCAATGCTCAAATAAGACCAGGATTTGAAAAATGGCTTTTTTACTCCAAAGGTTAGATTGCTACCAGTGAACTGGAAAATAAATGTTTTCAATACAAAATATTTTATTTCCACCAGATCCTTGCATCAGACATCCTAATTTACATTTTGGAATCACTTTCTGTTCTGATTACTAGCTCCTGCAGAGCAGTGGAAAAAAATATCTAGCATTAGAAAATACAATAATATAAATATCTTGCCAAATTAATTTAATTAATACAGCTCTGAGGCCCCCTCCCTGCCCACTAATTTGACTGAGAACATATACCACCCATGTTGAGATTTATGTACTGGGAACGAAACATGGGGTTATTCCAACAACTTGCCAGAATTCTGAAACCTAAAGTCTATCCACTATAAAGCAGCACTGCTGTTGCTTAAATGCCATTTGTAGTCAACAAGCAAGCTACCAAAGTACTAATGTATTTGGGTTCAATACTCTCACTCTACAGCGAGTGTGTTAGCATATAAAACAACAGTAACTTATCCACTGGGAAATTCACTAGTCCAATAAAACACATAAAAGCATGATAGTTATTTCAGGAAACCTATTTTTGCACTTGAGACCCTAGTGGGCTGTGTAGGCTGCTCTAATACTTTGGTTTAAGAGGAACACACTGAAAGATTTTAATTGGCATGTGATTTCCACACTGTGCCCAGTGGAATAATATTAACTTTATGCACTGTTTCAGTTCATTATACAGATTACGTTATTGTTAAAGGGAGACTGTCATTTTAAACTTTTGAAATTGGCTAGCTTGACTAATTTTTAAAATATACAAGTCCCCGAGAGAACTCCTTTTAAAAGTGTCTTGAATTATTATTTTGTTAAGGTTTTTATGGCTTTTTCAGCAAGGAAAAATGGGCAGGTCAGAGAACACCACCACCAGATGTTCTCAGAATTGCCTCTCCTTTTGGGCACACCTCAGCTGGACTCCTCAGCAGTATTGTCAGGGTTCTCAAACTCTGAATTTCCCCCCAAGACTAGGAGACAGGTCAGTGAGGTGCAAGAAATGCCTCCCTTGTGTTATATCCTCACCTGAAGCCTGCCATTGCTCCATGAATCCGTGAAGGGATCTCTCTTGATGGAAGATGAGGGCTCCCCATCTCTCCCTCAGATCTCTATTGCTCCTTGTCCCACTGCTTGGGTTAAGAGGCGTGTGAAGAGGGGCACAATGAATTACTTAAATACCTCAAGAATTATATTATTAGTGACACCTATAAACAGTTGGGAAATTAGTATTCTATCAACCCTCTGTCTGTGTGAAACCCTACTGAAGTCAATAGACCTCCTTGTAAGATTGAGATTTTGTTTTCAACCTTATCTATTCTTAAGAGATATACACTTTCTTTGTTGTTGTATGCAAAGAATAGAATATAACCTTGCAATCCTTGCTACCTCTCATCAACTAGACAGTTTCTGTTGTTCAGGTGGGTGGTGATTCTAACAGTCTGTGGAATGAAGAAAAATATCCGACATAGATAAAAATGCTGTTTTAAGATCAGAGAGCTTTTATCTGCAGTCGTTAAATTAGGTGAATCCCTTTTTTGGTTTTGTTATGATTCAGTGTTAGGAAGTCTGAAATGCTTTTGCATCATGCCAGCCACCAGCAACATTTGTCTCTATTAGGACTCCACCCTGCCCAAGTATACTGACAATTTATTCACTGCAGTGTTTACTGAGCTAGGTTGTGTTAGTGAATCATCTTTGCTGCCTCCATTTTCTTCCTTTTCCTCACCACAAAATTTAAGTCAAATCCTACAGTTATACTACCAAGGCACTGGAGATCATGCTGGCCAATGTTTTCTCATTGATTCATTGTGCTCCCTTGGTTTACTTGACTTATCTGTAAACTGTCCTATTATACTTGGATTTAAGCTCCTTGGCCTATCTCTTTGTTAAGTGTTTGTTCAATGTCTAACACAATGGGGACTTTATTGGTTAATGGGGCTTCTATGTGCTACCATAATATACATAATAATTATATTTATAATACAGGAGTTTTAAGAGCAATATGGCTTAGTCTGAGGGTATACAAGCTGTTTCTTTATATCTGTAGCAATAAGCCAAGCAGCATGGAGTTGGCAAAGGTTCTAGGCAGAATCATAGAATTGTAAGACTGGAAGGGACCTCGAGAGGTCATCTGGTCCTGTCCTCTGCACTCATGGCAGGACTAAGTATTATCTAGACCATCCTGGACAGGTGTTTATCTGCTCTACAGTGGAGCAGAAGGACAGATATATAGAGATGCTTTCAGAGTAATATTTTCCTTATTACTAATAATCACCCTTACTTGGTGGCAGAAGTAAGAATCTATTTCTTAGACTCATTACATTACCATTGTCCCATGACAAGTGGGGATATTGTGATAGCAGTTGAACTGTGGTGTAGGTATCCCTAGATACAATGGTAGGGGTGATTGGAGACTGAGATAATGAGGAAGTAGAAGAAGAGCTTTTAGCACCAAATGGAGCCTGTTTCCTCTAAGATCCCAGCAATTACAGACCGAAGTCTAACGGTACCGGGAAAATTAGTCGAAACAATAGTTAAGAATAAAATTGTCAGACACATAGAAAAACATAAACTGTTGAGCAATAGTCAACATGGTTTCTGTAAAGGGAAATCATGTCTTACTAATCTATTAGAGTTCTTTGAAGGAGTCAACAAACATGTGGACAAGGGGGATCCAGTGGACATAGTGTACTTAGATTTCCAGAAAGCCTTTGACAAGGTCCCTCACCAAAGGCTGTTATGTAAATTAAGCTGTCATGGGATAAAAGGGAAGGTCCTTTCATGGACTGAGAACTGGTTAAAAGACAGGGAACAAAGGAATTGATGGTACCCCTCTCCATTCTGAGAATTTAACTAGTGGTGTTCCTCAAGGGTCAGTCCTAGGACCAGTCTTATTCAATTTATTCATAAATGATCTGGAGAAAGGGGTAACCAGTGAGGTGACAAAGTTTGCAGATGATACTAAACTGCTCAAGATAATTAAGACCAAAGCAGACTGTGAAGAACTTCAAAAAGATCTCACAAAACTAAGTGATTGGGCAACAAAATGGCAAATGAAATTTAATGTGGATAAATGTAAAGTAATGCACATTGGAAAAAATAACCCCAACTATACATACAATATGATGGGAGCTAATTTAGCTACAACAAGTCAGGAAAAAGATCTTGGAGTCATCGTGGATAGTTCTCTGAAGATGTCCACGCAGTGTGCAGAGGCGGTCAAAAAAGCAAACAGGATGTTAGGAATCATTAAAAAGGCGATAGAGAATAAGACTGAGAATATATTATTGCCCTTATATAAATCCATGGTATGCCCACATCTCGAATACTGTGTACAGATGTGGTCTCCTCACCTCAAAAAAAAGATATACTGGCACTAGAAAAGGTTCAGAAAAGGGCAACTAAAATGATTAGGGGGTTTGGAGGGGGTCCCATATGAGGAAAGATTAAAGAGGATAGGACTCTTCAGCTTGGAAAAGAGGAGACTAAGGGGGGATATGATAGAGGTATATAAAATCATGAGTGATGTGCAGAAAGTGAATAAGGAAAAGTTATTTATTTATTCCCATAATACAAGAACTAGGGGTCACCAAATGAAATTAATAGGCAGCAGGTTTAAAACAAATAAAAGGAAGTTCTTCTTCACGCAGCGCACAGTCAACTTATGGAACTCCTTACCTGAGGAGGTTGTGAAGGCTAGGACTATAACAGCGTTTAAAAGAGAACTAGATACATTCATGGTGGTTAAGTCCATAAATGGCTATTAGCCAGGATGGGTAAGGAATGGTGTCCCTAGCCTCTGTTCGTCAGAGGATGGAGATGGATGGCAGGAGAGAGATCACTTAATCATTGCCTGTTAGGTCCACTCCCTCTGGGGCACCTGGCATTGGCCACTGTCGGTAGACAGATACTGGTCTAGATGGACCTTTGGTCTGACCCAGTACAGCCGTTCTTATGTTCTTAAGATAGAATCACAGAAGTGTAGGACTGGAAAGGACCTCAGTAGGTCTTCTAGTCCATTCCTTTGCACTCATGGTAGGATTAAGTAATAATAGTCAAATCTATTGTGTAGGCTAAATCTATCCTGTGCAGGTATATCACTTGGTGCAGGGATGGAGATAGGGGAACTTGTGCCAGCCTCCCAAGTCCTGGGGCTACTCTTGCTCTTGGACCCACTCACACGTATAAAAAGTCAAGGAAGTAGAAAAAATGTAAACACTTTTCTTGCAGCATTAACTCATCATACAAAGGTCATCTGCCTCCAGAAGGTATATGACCCACAGCAGTCAAGAGTTTTTTCAACTGCCTTGCCACAGACTGCAGAATCTTTATCTTGCACTCGATGCATGACATAGGTATTTCTCCAGCAGTTCCCCTGAGGTAGCTAAGCTGGTGCAAAGAGGAAACAGGGTATGTTTGCTGCCAGCAGCTCTTCTGTTTCCTCATTATCTCTGTCTCCAATCACCTCTATCACTTTATCCAAGGCTACATACACCTCAGTTCCACTGCTACCACAGTATCCTCACTTGTGTAATTGGTTCAGTTCCCAGCATGCTCCTAACTTGTGCTCTAGCTGCCATGGCAGCTGTGGATGTTACTGGAGTATAGGGATGCCATGCCCATTCCTAGTCCCTCCTAGATTCCTGGCACCTTCCTTCACAAGCCTCCGTGCCCTCGGTGTACTTCAGTATCCTTAGGCGTAGGAGGGGAATTGGAGGGGGCCTGGAACTGTTCTTTGGCTGCCAGAGAGGCCATCTGCACCAGGGGTGTTCCATGGGATTATGTTGCCTCTTTGCACCAGCTTAGCTACCTCGGATGAGCTGCTGGAGAAATACCAATGTCATGCATTAAGTGTAAGATAAAGATTCTGCAATCTGTGGCAAGGCGGTTGAAGAACTTCTTGACTGCTGTGGGCCATGTATCTTCAGGAGTCAGATAGATGACCTTTGTATGATGAGTTAATGCTGTAAGAAAAGTGTGTACATTTTTTCTACTTCCTTGACTTTTTTATAAGTGTCTTTTCAGTAGCGAATGTGAGTGGGTCCAAGAGCAAAAGCACCATACCTGCTCAGTTCCCATAACCCCCTACCTAACCTGTGTGCTTACTCCTGTTGGTTCCTTCAGCAGCATTCAGATTAGGTTTCTCAACTTCTAAATGCATGGGAAGGAACTATGGAGATGCAGCTAGAAGTGAAAAACCCTCTGGCAATTAGATCTCTGTTTTCCTGAGACCCTCCCTTCCAAGTAGCAGAGAGCGCCCTCTGAGGGAAGATATATTAGAAATGGAAAAGGTACAGAGAAGAGTAACAAAAATTATTAGGGCTTTGGAACAGCTTTCACATGAGAGACTGAAAAGACTGGGACTGTTCAGCTTTGAAAAGAGACCACTAATGGAGGATATGATAGAGATCTGTAAAATCATGCCTGTTGTGGGGAAAGTGAATAAGGAAATGTTATTTACCCCTGCATATAACGTAAGAACCAGGAGTCGCCTAATTAAATTAATAGGCAGCAGGTTTAAAATTAACAAAAGGAAATACTACTTCACACAATGCAGTCAGTCTGTGGAACTCATTGCCAGGGGATGTTGTAAAGGCCAAAATTATAACAAGATTCAAAAAGTTCATGGAGGATAGGTCCATCAATGGCTATTAGTAGGGCTCCATGTCTGTCATGAAGGTTGCAGAAGTCATGGATTCCGTGACTTTCAGCGACCTCTTTGACTTCTGCAGAGGCCAGTGTGGCTGACCCCAGGGCCGCCCAAGCAGCTGGCTCTGGGGCCAGCTGCTCAGGTTGCCCCTGGGCAGCCACACCAGCAGCTGCTGGAGCGGCTCCGGGGACAACCACACCAGGTGCTACTCCGGTGGCCCCTGGGCTGCCAGAGCAGCCGCAGTCTGTGTCCCCAGGCTGGCAGCCAAAGCAGCTGTGGTCCGTGGCCCTGGGCAGTGGTTCCTGGCTGGAGCAACTGCATTCTGTGGCCCTGGGCAGTGGTTCCTGGCTGGCCGGAGCAGCCGTGGTCTGCTGGCTCTGGCAGCAGTCCCTGACTGGAGCAGCTGTGGCCCCCGGCAGTTGGTGCCACTGGCCCCAGGTGCCCCTCCAGCAGTGGCACCCCAGGTTCCCCCACAGTAGTGGTCCCCCAAGCAGCAGTTCCTCACGCCCCTCAGTGTCCCCTTCCAAGTTTTAATTACAGGTATTTTTAGTATAAGTCATGGACAGGCCACGGACCATGAATTTTTGTTTATTGCCCCATATCTGTCCATGACTTTTACTAAAAATACCTGTGACTAAATTATAGCCTTTGCTATTAGCCAAGAAGGTCAGGATTGCATGCTCTGGGTGTCTCTAAGCCTATGACTGCCTGATGCTGGGACTGGACAACAGGGGATGGAACACTGAATAATTGTCCAGTTATGTATATTCCCTCTGCGGCAGTGGACACTGTTGGAAGACCAGATACCGGGCTAGATGGACGATTGGTCTGACCGAGTATGGCCATTGTTATGTTCTTAATTTAGCTGCTCAGGAGCTGACAGTAGTTTTTGGGGAAGAGAAAAGCAGGGCAGAAGGAACTGCTGGAATTAATACATTTTTCCCAGACAGGAGGAGGGAGCAGACCAGGCCCTGAGTTGCTGTGTTTGTCATGGGCTCAGAGGCTCTACATCCTTTTCCGAACAATACAGCCTTAATATTTACATTTAGGAAAATGTAATTTAGGCTTGTGAAATTGCCCTAAATGAAACATCAAAACTTTTTGAAACTTTTTAGTGAAATGTCATTAAAAATGTCAACCAGCTTTGCACAGATAGCTGTATGCAGGTTTCACACTCTGATGCTCTGATAATATACTGTGATAATACTGTGATGCTTTAATGTGGCTTACTCTGGGGATATACATGCTGTTTCTGTAAATCTGTAGCAGAAAACCAAGCAAGATAACATAATACTCCAATAACACTAGAAAAACACACAGCATTAGTATTTAGAGTGTAAGTGTTCATAACACCACTGAAAGTTTTTAAAATAGAAAATAAAAACGTTTCCATTGTCTTTTTTTTTCTTTCCCAGGCTAGTTGACATAGAAATATGGCAAACCATCTCCTGGTCTTGGCCCATTTTCAATTTATCTGTAAGTTTTTTCTCCCTATTTGATTACCAAATTTGAATTATAAATATGTAACTGCATATAAAGGCTACAAAAATGAAAAATACAATAAAGCCTGAGGAGTAAACAACATGGTTAAAATGAAAAATAATTTTAACAAGATATTCTTTAAGGGCACAGGTTTTGTTGCATTAATACACCATGGAATTCAAAGCCTCCTTTGCTGCCTAAGTATTATGAATGTTATGAATACTTTTTGTGAATGTCAGAAATAATTTGGACTTTAGCTCATGCTCTTTTCATATCTACATGTATTAATATTCCTGGCTTTTTGGGGCTGGTCAATAGAAATTTCAGGGTCTCTAATATTTTTGACAAATTAATCCTACCTATAATAATACGGCATCCAACTTTTGTCAATCAATGCTAGGATCTTCCTTCCCTGATTGAAATGAAATCTCTTTGCTTATCTCTTATTATCTCCTGTTCTTAGTCTTATTAAATCTTCACTATAATCAAAATATTTAAGTTATGTGAAGGAAAAGCTTTAAAAAACAAATGAAATTTTGGATCAGGAAGTTGATAGAGCCATATAGAAAGGAACTACGTTCACTTCTGGGGTAGTCTTACCATAGTGGGGCCTCAGACAGGATTAAGGGGACAAACTGCCAGGAGTAGGGGATCAAACTTATCAATTGTCTTTTTCCTGTCAGCTCTCATTGTTGTAGAGAAAGATCAAGCTGGCCTGTGAGTCCGAGACCTTACATGGAATCCTCCTGAAATGTGGGGCTCACTAGAGTGGAACCCCAAGTTACTGCTTCATTTGTTTGTACTTTAGATGTACATCCCTGCCTATGTTGCATTAGGGAATACAATTCTGGTCACCTCAGGCTGGTCAACACACAAAGCTGCACTGCTTTTACTAAAAGTGTATTTTTAAAATGATTTAGTAAAATCCCTGTGTGGACACTTAATTCAATTTCAGTCAGGTTTATAATGGTTTAGTGTACATTGGTAAATTTATTGATGCCAGCTAAGCCTATATAAGCCATGTTGAAACCAGAATAAGAGTGTCAAAAAGGTTTGCACCAGTTTTACTAAATTGATTTTTTTTAACCAATTTTAATTAAACAGATGCAACTCTGTGGCTAAGAAAAGGCTTCATTACTAGAAACTTGTTCTATAGCTGGGGTTATTGTTATTGTTTAGGAAAAAAGGATACATGATATAAGTTCTCTTTTTTTGTTCTTTTGTCATGGATTGTTATTGCTTCTTATGACTTAACCTTTATTTTTTTTAGTTTATTTATTAAATAAATAAGTACTTGATTTCCCCCCTTATTTATGTAATGATGATAAATGGTTACTGATTGGTCTATGATTCCTGGGATTCTTGTTCTAAATTAGGCACTAGGGCTCTGATCCTGGAAACACTTAGGCTCATTCTTAACTTCAAGCACGTGAGTATAAGCCATTGGTATTAATGGGACTTCCAATTTGACTTAAGCATGTGTATAAGTGTTTTGGATGGGGCTATGGTTAGCAATTGCTTTCAGGAACTTAAAGGCTACAGTGCATATCCTCATCAGTATTTCATGCTTTACTCTTCAGAAATTTTAGATGAATCCAATCCTGTGTTAGTGATTTACTTGTCTTGAGATTCTCATGGTGCTTCATAGCACTCTACTTAGAGACTTCAATTTCTGTCAAGGTCAAACTCTGATGTCTCATACAAAATGCCTTCAAAATAAGAATTTCCCCGTTTATCACCTACATTAAAGCAGCAGTAGTAATAAACAGGCAAGAAGAGATAAAGAAAGTCAAAGTTTTTCCCGTTTTCCTCTTTTATTAATTTTTTGAGAATTCTAAAGACCATGTCTGTAGTGATAGAAAGGAATTAATTTTTTTTGTCTGCAACAAGTGTTCTTAAATAGTGAAGATGCACCAAAACTGTAGTGTTACACATTTCCTTTTCACTAAATGAACAAATATAAAACCACTCAGTCCCTTTTAAAATATATTCACTACATATGTTGCATATGGAAGTGGTTGAACTATTCACCATGAATAGAATTTGATATGAATTTTGTCCCTTTTTGGTTAGTAAATAGTTTGTATGCTGTTAGCTGTAAGTATTAATCAAATTGTTTGGATCAATTATGTTCAGCCTATGGGTTGTTTATCACCTGGTTGTTTTAATACTTTGCTATTGGCTAGATTTTCAAAAGAGTGCATTACTATGATGGGGTGTACCAGGCCCTTTACTAGAGGCTCTGCAGTCTACCACTTCCTGCCCCAGGAAAGGAGCAGTGAAGATGGGTCTTCCTGGCCTGCCTAGAGAGGCTGCAGGGAAGCAGCCAATCAGAGCCCAGCAGGCTCAGATAAAAGGAGCTGCAGGGCCTAAGAAAGTCACTTTTTATTGTGCACCAGAGGAGTAAGGAATGTTATTTCTCGCTGGTCACAGGAGCTTGGGAAAGAACCAGAAGGTGGGTTCTGGTGGTATTTTGCATTCAGCAAGAAGGAAGAGGCTCTGAGAACTACATCCCTAATGTAATGCGTGAAAGGAAAGCGGCTATGTGGGAAAAGGCCCAGGGAATAGCAGCAGCAAACTGGAGGCAGTCATATATGGGTGCTGTTTATAGAGTTTCTGGGTTGGGACCCAGAGTAGTGGGCAGTGACTGTATGAATCATAATAAACCAAATTTGGCGCTTTTATTTATTTATTTATTTATTTATTTATTTATTTTGGGTGGAGTGGTAGGTTTTAATTTTTGTTACCATTTGCAAAACAGAGCCCTCCGCCCCTCCGCAAGTTAAGGTTGAAAGTGTGTTTCAATGGAGTCCGGCTAACACTCAAAACAATATTACAGTTTTAATTACATAAATTCTATCGGTTAAGAAAATAAACCACATTAGAATGGTTGGAAATGTACAGTCAAGGGATAAGACTATTTCCTCATAGCCATATTGCTCACTTTCTTCTCACTCATTGCCTATCCAGGTTTAACTTTTCTCCCTGACACTTGCAAAAATATATCCAAAAGTTAACAAATATTTTAAAGGAGATTGTTGGAAAGGATCTCTTGAATAGGAAGTGGAACTTAATAAATTATTAGCAATTATGATAAGCTTGCTACATATTTTTATGTTAACTTTGAGTGAGTGAGAAAGTTGGGTGGGTGAGTGAAAGAGGATTATATATAGGCTTGCAAGGATTAAATTTATTATAAATGTTGATTTCACTGTACACACAAACCCACAAAGATTTCCATAGATAAAGTAAGAAGAATGCTGCATGAGAACTTATTAGAATTTGATTAAGGATATTGTTTTTGTATATAGCTTTAACTTTTTTTGAATCTCAGTGTCTAGTTTAATTAATTGTCTGACACCCCATGTGTGGCCCCAACCCATTTCCTGTGACTGTGAAAATTCAAAATTGATAAAATGCTTAACCCATACTTTTGTACAGCCGTGAAAATTTAAATTGATAGATACAAATGCTTAAAAATAAACAGATATGATCCATGTGATTGTGTGTATACACACACACACAATATGTATGTGTGTGTATTTATATATATATATATATAAAAAATCACTCTGCCAAGTCTAACAATATGACAATGGGGAAATGATCGGTCCCTTAACTATTTCCACCCCTACATAATGGTAACCATGCTATATTGCCGTGTACAGTTTTGAACTACTCTGAACATGTGTAAAATTCATTAATCTCACAGCAGAGTTTTTAAATTTGTCAGAGGATTTAATTTTTTTTTAAAAAGTAAAAATAAAAACCCACAATGGGAAAAATATTTTTGCTATTTGCTTTAGACACAAAAGGCCCAAAACTGCACCCTAGAGCAGGTGAGGCTTTTTTTTTTTTTGAGTGTGCATTCATCATTTCATGTGGGATAGCTTTACTCTTTTAAATATTTATTATTTAATACCAAAAAGTAATAATAGTAATGTTCTAACTTTTCTCTGGCTGTGTTCCCTCTGCAGGGTAATTACTTGTGATGAATGCTTGAGGGCACACTATTCCCAGGTTGAATCTTTCTGGCTAGAGAGAAAATGATCAAGATGGTTCTTACCTTTCTGTGTTCCATTCCCAGAGCTATTGTGAAAATATTATATTGTAAGCAAAGGCATAATAGAATTTCAAATGTCAATCTTTAATTACAAGATTAACAGTTTCCTATCTAGAAAAAAATAAGTATCCTGTCACTTTCAATTGTTTTATCAGTGTTTTGTTTATTCACTTAGCTAACTAAATGTAGCTGAATAGAACATTTGCAATAAAGGCGGTAACTGTAATTTTCTCAAACTCCTTTTGAAAATCTACAGTGTAGGTTGAGAGTGATTCATCTACCAAAGTATTTATGCACAAAGCAGTCTGTGAAAATATAAAGCCCTTATATAAAACATAAGGGCATTATGTATTGGGAATACTTTCACCAGAGGTCAAAGTTGGGGAAGAAAAGCAGTGGAATTCTGCTTAAGTCCAGCTTGCCACATCTCCAGCCCACTGGTGGATCCTTTTTGGCCCCTTTCCTGCACCCCTTTCACAAACAGTGATGGCTCATTTTGAGCCCTCAGGTATCATCAGCAATGATGGATGAAAATATGAAAAGGAAGAAGTTGGTTTGGATTAGTGTTTCTCTAGCAAAGTGGTAGAAGTTCCATCACTGGAGTTGCTTATATTTCAATTTAACAATGCACTGAATAAAGAATATACAGTACTGGCCTTGCACTGGTGGGTGTCTTTTTAATTTCTGACTTCTAGAATATCTAACTACATGGATACACGCTAGCTTTATGTCTTGACTAAAATGATCTACACACTTTTTTGACATTTAGTGTGACACTTAGGTTTCATGGTGAGCATACCAATTCCATGAATGAGGCAGTTCACACTTCTTTCAGTGCTACTGGGCCAAATTCTGCTCTCACTTTTACTAGTGTAAATCCAGTGTGAACCCCCCCACAAAAATATATCTAAGATTTTACTCTGGATCCTGATTCTTTATCTGCTCCTCATGGAAATTTTACACCTGAGATTTCACAGAGTGGGGACAGAGTCCTATATGTCTGAGCCATCTACAATTGGCTGGCTGTTGACAGTATCAGTCCACTTTTAAAATTAACTCAATTTGTGAGATTTTTTTTTCCATTTAAATCATTGGTATCAAGGCAAACAGTAATTATACTAGCAAAGAATCCTGTGGCACCTTATAGACTAACAGACGTTTTGCAGCATGAGCTTTCGTGGGTGAATACCCACTTCGTCGGATGCATCACCCATGAAAGCTCATGCTGCAAAACATCTGTTAGTCTATAAGGTGCCACAGGATCCTTTGCTGCTTTTACAGATCCAGACTAACACGGCTACCCCTCTGATATTTGACAGTAATTATACCCTAAATTATCTCAGCTAATATGTACAAAAGGATCAAAAATGAAAAATACTTTCACAGATCAGTTTTAAAAAGTAAAAAGGTCTAATTATATTGCAAATATTTGTTATACAGTTACAGGACACACCTCTCCAGTGTGACTGGCACAATTTATGTGGTTTGCAGTAGGCACAGGTTAACATTAGCCAAATATACCAGGCCACACTGTGCCCCATAAATCTGTGCATGGAGGGTAACCTCCCTATGCAGAAAGGATGGTCAGCAGCCTCAAATCTCTGGGCCTCCAGTTGAGGTGCGCTACAAGGGAGCCAGAATGGGCTGGAGGCACCTGAGCCAGTGGACTTAGTTTTACAAATACAGAGGATGGGCTTTTGTCCTACAAGGATCTCAAATAATGCCTCACACTACAACAGAAAAAAACCCCTATGGTCTCATACAGTACTTTCTCCACAAAACACATTGCACATGCTGCAACTACCCTGTCAGAGTTGAATATCTGCAAATTTTGCTGAGATTGTAGTTAAGGTTTTGCACTGTACTATGAGGGAGATTATTGTGTTTCCTTATCTACTGCAGGCAGAAGGAAATTCCTTCTGGAGATACAGAATCTGTCACTGTCTGTGGAAACAAGCTGTGTGGGCAATAGGTATGATTAATGCATTAATTTGACATCTCTGTGCTTTTTTTAGGGTTAGATTTTAATGAGAAATTGCATATTTTTGTTAGATTAGCCACTTCATTCTAAAGTGCCTTCAGACCTTTTGGGTATCTGTCATCTGGGCATGGTGCTATTTAACTTATCGGTTTATTCCAGCACCTTCTCTTTTAATGCCTCAATCTTCAACATTGCCTTTCCTTTCATACCTGAAAATGGTATTGTAGATCTGTGACAGAGAATTCTGCAAAATCATCTGTGCAGAAAAACTGATGCAAAGAAGTCATTTAACTATTTTAAGGTAATTTTATCCTTTCACTTGTTCCTTTCACCTCTTTGTGGTCCAGCAGATCCACTAATTTTCTCCAGCTACCTGCTTCTGATATACCCAAATAATTTCTTATTTGTTTTTTATTTCTTTACATATTTTTTCTTTGAATTCCCTCTCAGCCTAATTTCCACATGAGGTTTACCTTCCTACTTTGCTTTTTCAATTGGCTTTACTTGGACTAGATTTTCACATTTTTGGAAGGATCCCTGTTTTGCTTATACCTTTTAACCATGACATTTCCTTTTTTTGTGTAGGAATGTGCACACCTCTGAGACTCCATTATGGCAAACTTTTTTATGTAGCACTGAAATTGTGATGGAGTGTCATACACATTATTATTTTTATTAAAAAGATCAGCTCTGAAAAATCATAGTGTTGCAGCCTGTATTTCAGGAACTGGATCCTAGGTAGTAACAAGGAATTTTTTTCTAGAATTTAACAAGTAAGACTCTGAAGCCTAGGGAGTGAGGTGGGCTTCAGAGCCTGAGCTCCAGCCCAAGCCACAACTTCCAAGCACTGTCTACACAACTGTTTTTCTAGCCCTGCATGAGCCCTGCTAGCCCAAATCTGTCCATCTGGGGTTGGGAGTCTTGCTTCTGTGGGCTGTGTAGACATACCTTAGAGCTCCTTTTTATTGTTCCTTTAACTTTATATTGGATTTACATCACATTTTCACTAGATGGCATTGTACTAAACACTATATCAAATGTTAGGTGTCTTGCATGATTGCACGAAGAACAGTCAACATCCTTTTTCTGATGGCTTTTATGAAAACAATAGTTGCCAAAATAACTTATCAGCAAGCTTATTATTAATGGGTAATACATCATCAGATTTACCATAGGTTAGAACAGAATGACATGGCATATGATAGGTATGCAGTGTTGTACCCCTGTCAATCCCAGGATATTAGAGAGACAAGGTGGTGAAGAAATAGCTTTTATTGGACCAACTTCTGTTGGAGATAGAGACAAGCTTTAGAGCTACCTAGAGCTCTTCCTCGGGGTGCTGTGTGTTGCTCAAAAGCTTCTCTCTCTCTCCCCAACAGAAGTTGGTCCAATAAAAGATATTCTCTCACCCACCTTGTGTCTCTGATGGCACTCAGTTACTGTTACCAGAGATGACCCCAAAGCAGAAAGGAATTTTACAACATCCCACCTAACCAACCCCTTAAAATTCATTTAGTTGAAATTTGATTTTAAGGGTGCTACATACATATATATGCTATTTAAAATAGGTTAATAAAGCTTTTCATTCTGAAATGGATCTTAATGCTTTAGCTCACGTACTATGTGCAAAAACCTAACTGATTACTCTGGAGTATTAAATTCAAATTCACCTCTATGCCTTCATGTACAAATATAACAATTACCTCATTCCCTCCCATATAACTAGTACATTTAATAAGCCTTAAATATGCATTCTCATGCCAACAGGTCCTTCAGCAAAGGCAATCTGCACATTTCAAAAATCAAAAGCAATTTGGATAAATGACCTGTAACCTAACTTGGTGCATGCCTCTGGAAATCACTAAGTCTGTTCTTCAGACAGATCACAGAGCCAAAGCTAAATATCCTTTCAGGCAGACGTGCTCTGAGGAAAGTGACTTCAGCATGACTCATAATCTGTGTGCGATATGGTTATCTTTGATGTGTTCATGTGTATATAAATTATTCACATTCTTTTTATTGACATAGACTGGTAGTTACACAGCAGCATGATGGTGAAATGTATCCGTATATTCCCCTAAAACTACACAGTACAGATATCCTCAACAAATCTGTTAGCAACAGTTCGGGGAATTATATTTGAAACTGATTGTACTGGAATTTTTACATCTCCTTCCCCTTTATTATTTATTTAACTTTGCTAATTAAGTTGTGCCTGTTTCCAGGACCACAGCTTGGATATGCACTCTGATACTACAGTGATGAACAATATAAATACCTGAAGAGATCAATTATTCAAAACTTTCCTTTCAGCATCAATACCATATCTTGTATGCCATCACTTTTTGAAAGCTGTATGATTATATTTCATTTCTAGGTGAGGAACAAGAAAATGTCCCACAATTTAAACAAACGTAGATAAAAATCTTCTTTAATAATTACCAGGGCAAACATAGATGTTCTTCAGATAATATAACTTTTTTTACAATCAATGGGCCAGATCCTCAGCTGGTGTAAAATGACTATAATGATGTTATGCTTTTTTATATCAGCTGAAGTTCTGGTTCAGTCTAGTGGGGATGTTTATGATTTTGATTCATACAGTGGGCCAGAATTTCAGAAGAGCACAGGGACAGATATTCAAGAACTCAACATCTGCAAATGACACTGGATTTTTCAAAGAGATCAGCACCCAGGAACTCCAAGTGTGACAGTTTTAAAAAAAACCTCAGCATATTGGGTGCTGAGTTCTTTTGAAAATCTGGCCACTTATTTTGGTGCCTAAATGGTAACTGATCTCTTCTGAAAATCTGGCCCATGGTGTATAGACATCCAAAAATAAAAATATTATAGGTGCTAAGACCTACTACAACACCCATTGATGCTATGGAAATTTGGAGTGGCTACTAAAAATATAAGTAGAGACTTGTCTGTAAATTTAAATTTTGGTTAAACATTTGGCAGAAGAACAGGCCCATCCCTTCTATAATCAGATCTAGACATGAGATGTGCAGAAAATCAAGGCAACTGAATTTATTCTAGATCTGGATCACGTGATCTACCAATATTTTGAGGTTAATGGATTCAGAGATTTTAAGGCCAGAAGGGGCACCTTTAGTCGTCTGCTTTGCATAACACAGTCCTTAGGACAAAATAATTCCTGTTTGAACTAGAGCTTGAACTAGAGCTCCAATACAGCATCCAATCTTGACTTTAAAATTGCCAGTGATGGAGAATCCACTGCAAACCTGGGTAAATTGTTTCAGTGGTTAATTATCCTAACTTTTAGAAATGTACACCTTATATCCAGTCTGAATTTGTCTAGGTTCAGCTTCTAATGATTGGACTATGTTATACATTTCTTGGCTAGATTGAAGAGCCATTATTAAATATTTGTTCCCCATGTAGGTATTTATAGACTGGACTCAAGTCACTTCTAATATGCTAAAGTTGATTGAGCTTCTTGAGTCTATCCTTCTCTGAACCCTCTCCAATTTATCAACATCCTCTTTGAACGGAGGACACCAAAACTACACACAGTATTCCAGCTGCAGTCACTCCAATGCCAAATACAGAGATAATATAGCTTCTCTACTCCAACTTGATATTCACATTAGTCCTTTTGGACACAGCACTGCACTGAGACCTATGTTTAGCTGATCATCTACCACGACTCCCAAATCTTTTTCAGATTCACTACCTTCCAGGATAGAGTCCCCTATACTGTAAGTGTGATCTACAGTCTCTGTTCCCCTGTGTATATATATATACAGGGGAACAGAGACTGTAGATCAACATATATATATTTATATTTGGCTTTTATTAAAACACAGACTGTTTGCTTTTACTCAGTTTACCAACTGATCCAGATTGCTCTGTACCAGACATCCCCTCTTAATTACGCATTTACAACTCCTCCAATCATTGTATCATCTGCAAACCCTTTCAGTGGTAACTTTGTTTTCTTGGGCACCAATAAAAATGTTAAGGCCAAGAACAGATTCCACTGGAAACAAACCAGCTCAGTGGTGATTCTCCATTTACAATTACATTTTGAGACCTGCCACTTAACTATTTTTAAACCCATTTCATGTGTGCTATGTTAATTTGGTATCATTCTAGTTTTTTAATCAAAATATCATTCAGTGCCAAGTCAAATGCTGTCAAGAGGTCTAAGTATATTACATCAACACTATTACCATCATCAAATGTAATCTCAAAAAAAATTCAAATTAGTTTGACAAGATTTGTTTTTCATAAGCCCTTATTGATGGGCATTAATTGTACTACTCTCCTTTTATTAATCAAATCCCATATCAGCCTCTCCATTATCTTGCCTGGGATCGATGTCAGGTTGACAGGACTATAATTACCTGGGTTGTCCCAGGTAATTGTCAGAACATAGGCTTTCTTCTGGAACTTCCTCAGTGTTCCAAGAGTTATATGCATGGATCTTCACAGGGGGCTATCATACCCCCATGTATTTAAAATGAAAACAGAGTGCTGAATTCTGAAGTCTAAGGCCACTTTGTATAAGCCAGTTTGTGCTGTTCTAAAGGGGCTACAGATGGCTAGTGGAGAATTCCCCCTGAGTAGGAGAGCTGTCCCCTGATGGAAAGTTGGTGCAGGTGCTCTGCTACTCCCTGCACTATTTCTTTCTTAGCATATGGAGAAAGGAGGCAGCATGTTGGATGCCTGGATGATGTGAAAGCAGGCATGGTGGAGCAGAATGGAGCCTGTGCAGTTCCACAACTCAGAGTGCAGCCCTTACTTGTGGTGGGACCAGTGGCTCTGAATTGTGGAGCTGCAACTGAAGCCCTGTGTCCCCACCCTTCACTCTATCTGAACCAAGTCCAATGTTTTCAGTCAGAAATACCTTACAAGTTATGTTAAGTTTTTGTATTGGTTGCTGTCAGTTTACCTGAACAAAAATCACATCAATGATCTTTCAGTAAAGCAGAATTTAATGGATTTCCAAATCTTTTGTGGACATGTCATTTCTCACATTACACTTTGTAAGCTGTTGTCATTTAGCTTTAGCCTCTTTTTAATTCACGAGTTTTACACAATTCTTAAATCAGATTCATTAGCTGGAGTATACGTCTTCTCTAGTCAACAGTGTGTGTGTGTATCCCATGTCTGACTTGATCATAGGGGTTTCATTTTCATGATATTTCAATACACAGTTTTATCCCAGTTGTGCCTGTCTTCTCTCTGGGACTACCATTTTACACACAAGGAACTGAGTCAGAGAGAGGTCAAGTGACTTGCTCAAGGTCACATAGGAAGTGTGGGGTGGAGTAGGGAATTGAATGTGGATCTCCCACATCCCAAGCCAGTGTCGTGATAATAAAGATAATAAAGTGATAAGTAACAAAATGGTAAATGACTGCCTAGTAAGCAGTACTTTCGAAAGGGATCTGCGGGTCATAATGGATCACAAGCTAAGTATGAGTCCAAAGGTCTGGGGGTCAGGAGCAGGGTTGAAGCAAGGTCATAATAAGGTCTGGATGAGGCTGAAGTGTGCTGGAACAAGGCTGGGGCAGGCATAGGCAAGGCGCAGGACTGAGGGCAGGCTGGAAGCTCAGGGAGTCTGTAACACTGTGAGGCAGCAAGAGGGTTCCTAGCCAAGTGGTACTGTTGCACAGATTGACTTGCAGCTCTTGTGGTGAGAGTGAAATACCTGTACCTGGGTGTCATCTGTCCTGGGTCCAGCGCAGGAATAGTCTACTGCAGCATGCCCAAGGGATGGCTCACTGCAGGCTCCGTGGAAGGAGTGAATTGTAATTGAGTGAGCGGCCCTGGTCTGGTTGTGGGTTTGCCTCACAGGGAGAAGTCCCGCTGCATCAAATTCTTTTCTCATTTACACCGAGGCAACCCTTTGGCTTCAGTGGGCTTCTGTTGGTGTATGCAAGAGGAGATTTGGTCCACTGATTTCAGTGCAAGTATGGGCTGCAGCATCAGACCCTAAATTAACTTTTTGAAGTTTGAGTAGTCTGAGGTGTCCCTTTAGTAGCTTTGCAAAGATGTTTGAGTTACAGAGAAAAGGGGCTTTTGACTTCCAATACTTGACAAGGCAAGTTATAGAAGTATTTTTCTAAATAGATCATTCCAAACTTTTCTGTAATTGATAGGAAAGTTATTATGTAGTACACCTAAAATTCTTGGGGCAATAGTTAAGTATAACTATAGAGTGTATCATGTTGTGTTTTGTTTTATATCTGACAGTCAGGTGGCAGAAGGTCAAAAAAGTGTAATAGAGGTAATAATTGGAGATATACCAATCTTCTAGACTTGGAAGGGACCTTGAAAGGTCATTGAGTCCAGCCCCCTGCCTTCACTAGCAGGACCAATTTTTGCCCCAGATCCCTAAGTGGCCTTCTCAAGGATTGAACTCTCAACCCTGGGTTTAGCAGGCCAAGGCTCAAACCACTGAGCTATCCCTCCCCCCAAAAGAGAAAATCTGCAGGACTGTAAACTAAATGAAAATAACATGAACATGTATTCATGTGCCCACAGCAAAGAAACGGCAGGGTTTGGGTAACATTTCATATGAGTTATGATGACTAAGCTGTGCACTTTCTAAACCATTTGGATGGTATATAGCTTACTAAATTCAGGGCCAGATTTTTGGTGGCTGTAACCAGAATAGATGTATTGACTTCAATGGATTTACATCAGCTGAGGATCTGGCCCTCTATTTTTAACATGATCATCATAAACAGCTGTTTTATTACTTCTTTATTGTTGGTACAGTTACAGAGGAAACAGTGTAAAATGAATGGGTACTCAATAGTTTGCCCAACTAGAGAAGGGGGGCTACATTGACAGCTTGCTAGGGGGTCATATAACCACATCTAATTAGCTGAATGGAGCACAATTTAGGATCTCTCCCTTTTATCAAGGTGTGATTTGTGGAGACTGTGGGTGTCAGTGTTTAATGCTTCATCATATCAGAATGGCCAGATCACACTACATGCTGGGACCTCTACTCTGCTGGCTGCATTTCCACAATAAAGATAAAGGTGGTCCCAGGCAATTATACCCTTGGTATACTGAAAATAAACTTGAATTGTAACTATTCAGCCAGCACTCCAGATAAGTTTTCTTTTTCTGCCCAGTGATTGGTGGGTGCGTGGGTGAGGATATATTCATTTTGAAACTAAGCTGCTGTTTATTTTTGAGATAACTATAATATTTTCATGTGTTCTCATCTCTGTTTAAGTTACTGTTTTGCCCCATGAAAGGTTTAATGGTATAAAATAACTTAGTGGAGCACAATGAGTTTGTTTTTCCTCTCACACTTAAATTTTTTGCTGTACATATTTGAAAATCACCACAGGAAGACACTGCAATTTACTAAAATCAATATAATTAGAGAAAAAATGATGTACTGAAAAGATGACAATTCAGAGAACTACTGTACATGATTGAAATGCTTAGTGATCTGCAGAACTTCAGAGAGCAGTGTCTGAACTGCAGTGAAACCTGGACTTTTGTGATGGAAATCTTACCTTTCAGCTTGGCTCATCTAAACTCTTCTAAATGCCACTTCATGTCAGCAACAGTATTAGGAAAAATCTGTATCATGCTTGATGCCATTTCAGAGAGCTATTCATGCTGAGAAACATGACACCAAAATGTCAAACTTGCACCTAATTTCTTCACATGATTAACATTTATTTCTGTTGCTAAGGTGAGTGTGCAAATCTGTTATAAAAAGTCCTGTGTGAATAGAGAATTTGTTCTTTTAACGTTTAACTTGGAGTTGTTTCTTTTAAAAGGATGTTACAGCATTATTGATTATTTACAATCTTATGA
Organism: Mauremys mutica; assembly: GCF_020497125.1. NCBI lineage: Eukaryota > Metazoa > Chordata > Testudines > Geoemydidae > Mauremys > Mauremys mutica. The sequence continues at coordinate 45,722,582 of NC_059074.1, read as the reverse complement.
ACAGACTTTGGGCAAAATCCTGCCCTTTCTATATTAAGCAACACAGCAAGGAGTGGAGACTGATATGTAATCCTATTGCTTTCTTTTTCTTCACCACCACATTCCTCCTCATGACCCAACTCTGCCATAATGGCTGTAGGAAATTAACCAAATGATGGCTAAATTAAAGGGCAAATAAGGATAGCTGTCATGTCTTTAATTATATTATTAGTAATAATGAGCAAACATGTTTAGGTTGGATTTAGATAGTCTCTTCCCGTCCTCAGCCTCCCTTTGTCACTTGGCTTCTTAGATTATAAACTCTTGGGACAAAAACATATCTGCAAATGTGTTAGCACAGCACCCACACAACAGAGACCAAAGACCCTCTGTGCTACCAGTGCTACCAGTATACTAATGTCACATAGTAATGATCCTGAAGGGCACATCTCTGCTTTTCTTATGCTCTTGCACTAGTGCCTGTATAACCCACACACCTTCTGGGTGTGGTGTTCTGTCCCATCTAGTGGAACTGAGACCGCTTAGAGAGAGAGAGGGATTAATAAGTCTGCACTACAGCCTTCACTAACAGGCAGTTGGCTTTTAGCTCCTGAGGTAGAAGCTCAATGCACTATGCTCCAGAGGTCTCTGGTTCAATCCCACCTGCCGGCGACTGAGGTCTGTCAGCGTTACACCTGCTTTCATTGGCAGTATATGCACAAGTAGTTAAGAGTTTAACTATTTCTCAAAACCTCATTGGTGGAGTTTTGCACTGGAGAGCAAGTTAATCATTCCTCCTAACATTCAAGAGCATCAGATGCTTGGGGCTTAGCACCAGTCGAGATTTAGACCAAAAAGATTCCATTACCCTGATCTGATGTATTACAGAATATTCACTGAGTAAACTTGGAGTGGTAGAAAACTAAATGAATTTTATTGCAATGTGTATTTCATAAAGGTCTGAAACATGATGGCCTGCATAGTCAGTGGAAATAATGCTTAATGGAAACCTATAACACATCTCCACTGCAACTTGGAAGGGTTTCTGTGCATTATTACCATGTCATGGTGCTGTACTAAAGTTAATAGGCTGTTCGAATTTCAATTATAAACTAATTTGGCCAAATTTTCAGCTGGTATATATCAGTGTAGCTCCATTGACTTCAAGACTTCAGCTGTGCCAGCTGAAAATCTGGCTCGTGTTATCAAGGACAGACTTTCATGGAGTGCTTTGTGAAGAGAGTGCCCTGTATTTTCAGGATAGATGAATGACTTCAAGTATGTTGCATTCTCTTGTGACACCTCTCCTGCAGGAAGTTTTAGTTTTAATCACCCTCATAAAGGGCTGTTTAACCACAAAAATGACCTTAGGGGCCTGACAAATTCACAAAGCACCAATAATCAGATTTATGGAGCACTGCTTGGACTGTAACTCTATTCTTGTTTTCTTCTGCTTGGATTTTTATCCTGGACTGTTATTTCATTGCCTTAATAGCTTTAAGGCAGACCTTAGGATCAGATTATTCAGTTATTACTTGGTCAAAACTTTCAGTGTTTTTCACATGAGTAAGGCATTCCATGCACAATGGGGCTTCTAAGGTTTCTGTTTATTCTTCCAAAGAACTATGCCCTAGGCCTTTAAAATTATAAACTCTGCATCAAGGAGTTTTGCAATCTAAGGGCTGGATTCTGCTCTCAGTTTATGTAATGGGAGCAGACTCAAGCCCTTAATTAACTATCAAACAGCAAGGGATGACAAAGTTACTTGAATATAATGTTAAATTAAAAGTTGATGTTAAAACATCAATACCGTAGTACCTATGGAGTCATGTATGAGGAAATCTCATTTAGATCATAGTTAGATCAAAATTTCAAATTCAACTGCAGCTGCATGCATGTCTAGTCATCTGAATAAGTGCTCTGCGTTTCGGATATACTGAAACTACAGCTTCCATGGAAGCTGTAATAGGAGCGGCAGGTGCTCAACACTTCTGGAAATCAGGCAAACATCTATTTAGGTGTCTAGATATGGACATAAGGGCCCAATTTGAGACACTCAAATTTGAAAATGTTGGCCTTTGTCTTCAGTCAAAACTGCTTCTTGCTTGTGTAGCTCTGAATAAATCTGACAAAATAGCTCTGCACTCAGTTTTAATGTTAATCATGTCATAAAACATTTCATTTAACAAGATATATACACTAATCCCTTTTTGTCTGTTAATCCATGTAAAATACACCCCAGATTAGTTTTAGAAGAGTTGGTAAACAATGCAAGTGTCTGTGCTACTGAAAGCAGCCTTATTGACTTTCTGTCTGAGTGCTTCTTGGCATAAGTTTCAATATAGCCTATAGAGGACAACCACAGAGACATTCATTGTGGGCAGCATTAACATATCTCAGAGCTGCAGTATCACTGTATTTGCAGTTTTGATAATATACATGATGTGTATTCAACTTTATAGAAAAAAGCTAAGATTTTGAAGTTCAATTAAAACCAGAAAGTTCTGACTCCTCAGTTTGGGGCTATTCTTTAGATATTTTTATTGGGCAGCTCTAGGCATTACTAGAATAATATGTAATACATGGGATACACCTTTTAAAAAGGTGTGCATGCAATTTAAATTGAAACAAGAACTAGTTGGATTATTTCTTATGAAAAGTGAGTTGGATTTGGCCCAATTTGCTGTTGGTGAAATATAAAAAAACAAACATGTCTTTCACAAATGCTAGTTATTTGTATCTGTTTAACAAATAATGTTTTAAAACATATTTGTGTTTTTGAGTAGTCAGAATTCTAGAAATAGAGAAATTGTGTATTGGGTAAGAACAATAGTTCATCAAGTCCTGTAGCCTATTTCTGACAATGGTGAGTACCAGATGCTTCAGAGGACGTTTCTTGCATGCCTTCAGAACTTAGCATTTGATTTGAAATATATTTCTAGTTGTAGGCTCATGCAGAACAAAAATCACATGGGTGATTGTGTTTAAATAGCAGTTGTATAGGTGTAACTGAAGGCAGGTTTTGGCTCATTTCTTCTAGAATGTCATTTGCAGTTTTTCTGAATTAACATTGTTGTGGGATTCATTTTTTTTATTATTATTTGAATTTCCTAGAGGAGATAGTGTAGCGGTCTAAGCATTAAGTCTAGGATAACTAAGTTCTGTTCAAATCCCCATAGGGTCAGCTCAGCCCTTCTGCCTTTTCAGGTAACTAAACAGAGTATCATGCAGTAAAATGAGTGATGATCTTCCAAATGAAACCTTAATGAAAACAGATCGTGTCTATTCTCCATGGAATAAAATCTCATAGTATTTCTTATAATGTTAGGGGGGGTCTGCTCTGGTGTACTTAGCAAAAGCTGGTGTAATGTACTTTGTGCTGGTTGTCTTCCACCTTTCACCCAGACAATGGCTGTATGTTAATGGTGTTGCATGTATATTCTGCAGCTGTATGTCATCTGCCAATGGTAATAGCTCATCTTCTGTGCTTTCAATACCTCCCTTTTCCAGATGTTAACTAATAAGAGTGGCATCTTGTGTGTTGTTTACAGAGAGAACTCCTAACTAGATCCTGGATCCAGTCCCCTCCACCCTTTCCACCAAATCTAGCTCCAAGCTTCATGCCTGGGGTTCATTTCTTGTGGTTTGCACCATTGACAGTGGTCTGAAAAAAGTGAGTGTGGTTTATCATTTCTAAAGAATGGAAAGCAACCTCTCATAGAGCCTGTTCCCTATCGATTCTGCCCTCTCAGCCTCACCTCTGCTCTTCCTGCAGCTCCTCTCTAAGGTCTGGGGAGAGCTGCAGTCAGAATCCCTCTTCTTCCCAGGCTGGATATTGCAGGGTGGGAGAGGAGCACAGGATCCATAACTGTTACTGATGGAAGGGTCTGGGAGAGGAGGGAGTGGAGCTGCTCTGAGCTGCTTGACTATTTCTGCTCCCTCTTCCCCTGCTGTAATTATTGGGCCTACAAGTTTACTCTATTTGTACGCTTAACTAAAAGAACTATGTACAAGTTTATAAAATGTCACAATAACCTATAATAACAAATGTTGATGTGAAAAGATATGAAAGAAAACTGAATTAGGCTCAGCAAACAGGCCTACTGACATAGTCCTTGAGTTATGGTGAAATCATTCTTGGTGAAAACAGAAGATGTAGAACCAGAAATGAATGAACCAAAATTGGTGTGTCAGATGTTAGGCCTAATTGGTGGACAAAATAAATGAGGGGATGGGCTATTCCACCGGTCACTCCCGTGTGGCTCCTTAAAGAAAGAGACTGGGGGAGGGGAGAATACAGAAAGAACAAATGGAAGAGGGAGAACAGACAAAGGCTGCTGGAGTGATCTTCACCATTGTGGCTGCCACCCCCGTGATCTCCTGGAACTCCAGACCTCTATCATCCTGATCCTGACAGATGGCCTGACCAGATGAGGCCAGAAAGAGGGACCCAATAACATGACCCCACTTGTGCCACTTTCAGCTAAATCCCAAACACTGCCTTGTATTGGAATGGGATTGGATTTTAACATCAGCCACAACAGCCTAGCTCATCTCAACTTTTCCCCCAAAAGGAAATTACCATCTTTGTCACCATCTACAAGGCTGTGTAACAAAGGGGGGTTCCTTCTAAAACCTCTTTCCAGCTGAAGGGAAAGGGAATAAAGGATGTTGTTAAAATGAAAGCCTTACTTAATCTTTTACATTTTAACTGTTTTTCCTTTTCTTTATCTGTAATAAGAGGTTAAAAAAGAGGATTTTTAATCATGTTTGCCATGATACTAAGCAGGCTGAGGTCTCTGTGTACCAAACCCCGGACAAACACTATTTAATGTTGGATGGTGACTGGGTTAGGTTAACACCTTTGGCTCATCTAGTCCATCTAAATTAATACAACACCTCCTGCCCTCTATAAGAATGGCTGTGGCTCCTGAGGGGTGGGAGAACAGAGTTCCACCTGTTTCTTGCAGCAGTTCTGATTGGCTGCGTTATTTCAGGTGATGAGGCAGTGGGGAAAGCTGCCAAACTGAAGGGGCTTTCCCTAGGCATAACTGAGATGTGTGCCCCTTGGTGACCTGTCTGGAGTTATAGGAATTTTATTTGCTGAGTCTGTGGCCCCTTTCAACCAGCCATGTTTTAAGTGCTGGTGGTTTGAAGGAGAGAACTGCTCCCTTACTTGGATGAAAGTTTGGAGCCTTGGTTAGGCTGTCAGCATGCTGTGTTTCATTCAGTTAAAATGATACAGTGGCTCATAATCCTTTTTTAATTGTAGCCAAAAGAACTCAGCCTGATGGTATGGAGCCTTCTCTTTCATCAGATGCACCGATAATCCAAAAGACAGCCTCTGAATACACTTCAAAACCAAAGACAGCTTCTGGCAGAAATCTGTGTGTGGGGGCTATGTATATTTCCTCCAAACAGTAAAATTCATAGATTCATAAATTCCAAGACCAGAGGGGACCAGTGTAATAATCTAGGCTAATCTCCTGTATAACACAAGCCATAGAATTTCCCCAAAATAATTCCTCCATTAGATCTTTTTAGAAAAAATATCCCATCTTGATTTAAAAATTGTCAGTGATGGAGAATCTACCACAACCCTGGTGAATTGTTCCAATAGTTAATTACTCTCACCACTAAAAATGTATGCCTTATTTTCAGTGTGAAAATGGACAGGATGTGTTTTAAACTGCAACAACCAGCCAAAAGCAAAACTTGCAGATTATACTTAATGAATCAATCATTAAGTAGTCACCTGTAAACTCCACCTTTTCTTTAATATTTAGCAAGATTTTTAGATTTGTTATTCTGAAGAAGTTCTATTTTCCAACAGCAAGGAGAATATGATCTTTTAAATGAATGGCTGGGAGAAGCAAAGTTTCTCACTCAATTTAGTGGAAGTTTTCTGTTTGCTTGTCTGTAACATAATTTTGTAATCCCACATCCGATCAAGTCCAAAATTTCAGGAAATCTTCTAAGCTGTGGAAGTCAAATCTTAGTGAGGTAAATAGAAAGGAGCATAAACACTGCCAAATTAAGTGTAAAAATGTAATAAGAAAAGCCAAAAAGGAGTTTGAAGAACAGCTAGCCAAAAACTCAAAAGGTAATAAAATGTTTAAGTACATCAGAATCAGGAAGCCTGCTAAACAACCAGTAGGGCCCCTGGGTGATCGAGATACAAAAGGAGCACTTAAAGACGACAAAGTCATTGTGGAGAAAGTAATGAATTCTTTGCTTCAGTCTTCATGGCTGAGGATGTTAGGGAGATTCCCAAACCTGACCTCTCCTTTGTAGATGACAAATCTGAGGAATTGTCACAGATTGAAGTGTCATTAGAGAAGGTTTTGGAATTAATTGATAAATTTAACAGTAACAAGTCACCAGGATCAGATGGCATTCCACCAAGAGTTATGAAAGAACTCAAATGTGAAATTGTGGAACTATTAACTATGGTTTGTAACCTGTCCTTTAAATTAGCTTTTGTACCCAGTGACTGGAAGATAGTTAATGTAATGCTAATATTTAAAAAGGGCTCTAGAGGTGATCCTGGCAATTACAGACCGGTAAGTCTAACATCAGTACCTGGCAAATTAGTTGAAACAATAGTAAAGAATAAAACTGTCAGACACATAGAAGAACATAAATTGTTGGGCAAAAGTCAGCATGGTTTCTGTAAAGGGAAATCATGTTTTACTAATCTATCAAAGTTCTTTGAAGGGGTCAACAAACGTGGACATAGGGGATCCAGTGGACATAGTGTACTTAAATTTCCAGAAAACTTTTGACAAGGTCTGTCACCAAAGGCTCTTACGTAAATTAAGTTGTCATGGGATAAGAGGGAAGATCCTTTCATGGATTGAGAACTGGTTAAAAGACAGGGAACAAAGGGTAGGAATAAATTGGTAAATTTTCAGAATGGAGAGGGGTAACTAGTGGTGTTCCCCAAGGGTCAGTCCTAGGACCAATCCTATTCAACTTACTCATAAATGATCTGGAGAAAGGGGTAAACAGTGAGGTGGCAAAGTTTGCAGACGATACTAAACTGCTTAAAATAGTTAAGACCAAGGCAGACTGTGAAGAACTTCCAAAAGATCTCACAAAATTCAGTGATTAAGCAATAAAATGGCAAATGAAATTTAATGTGGATAAATGTAAAGTAATGCACATTGGAAAAAATAACCCCAACTATACAAACAATATGATGGGGTCTAATTTAGCTACAACTAATCAGGAAAGAGATCTTGTAGACATCATGGATAGTTCTCTGAAGACGTCCATGCAGTGTGCAGCAGTAGTCAAAAAAGCAAACAGGATGTTAGGAATCATTAAAAAAGGGATAGAGAATAAGACGGAGAATATCTTATCGTCCTTATATAAAGCCATGGTACGCCCACGTCTTGAATACTGTGTACAGATGTGGTCTCTTTATCTCAAAAAAGATATACTGGTATTAGAAAAGGTTCAGAGAACGGCAACTAAAATGATTAGGGGTTTGGAACAGGTCCCATACGAGGAGAGATTAAAGAGACTAGGACTTTTCAGCTTGGAAAAGAAGAGACTAAAGGAGGATATGATAGAGGTATATAAAATCATGAGTGGTGTGGAGAAAGTGAATAAGGAAAAGTTATTTACTTGTCCCCATAATGTAAGAAGTAGGGGCCACCAAATGAAATTAATGGACAGCAGGTTTAAAACAAATAAAAGGAAGTTGTTCTTCACACAGTGCACAGTCAACCTGTGGAACTCCTTGCTTGAGGAGGTTATGAGGGCTAGGACTATAACAGGGTTTAAAAGAGAATAGATAAATTCATGGAGGTTAAGTCCATTAATGGATTTGCCCCAGATCCCTAAGTGGCCCCCTCAGGGATTGAACTCACAACTCTGGCTTTAGCAGGCCAATGCTTAAACCACTGAGCTTTCCCTACCCCTTGAGCTAGCTTTTTCCCAGCTCAGCTGTTAAGAAGAATATAAAATGGGAAGAAGGATCAGATCTAATTTACCAATTACTGATAACCTGAGAAATCTCATAACAATGCAACCATACAGAAGATGAAAGACAATCAGAAATGGAAGCAGAAATATTATTTTGACAAAAGGGCCCATGATCTCCCATCTCTTAACCCAGGTAATAGTTAATAGTTAATAGTGTGAAGAATCACACCTCTAATACTTGCGGTCTAATAGGTACCATGAAAGAACAGTTGCATCCAAGGTCTTATGTAGTCCAGACAGACCAGGTGGACACATTTTGACATAATCGAAGGGGTCTATGTGTAATCCCAGAAAGTTCCAACACAGTGACACCTGAGGTGGACCCTGGCATTTCCCATCTGACTGATTCTTTATCATCAACGTACAAAGGAGAAACTGTCAAGGAACAAGAGAAAAACTGAGATGCTAATGAAAGGTTCATAATGAGAAGATCAGAGTGGGAGATTAAACATCCTGAAAGACTCAGAGTCTTGCTAACCTGCTAGGAGAAGGGTTATTTGAGGAAAGTGAGTGGTAAAGACTCACTTGAGAGTGATGTGCTGGGAACCTCTCCTTTCTAGGTAGTTGACACATTGGGTTTATGGAAATGTACTAGATGGGTTGAGAATTTAATGTTATTAGATAGTTAACTGTTTATATATATGTAATAAGAGCTCACAACAAGGTCATTCCTGTTGATTAAAACCAGATCCAAAATGGATAACTGCCTAGTTGTTTTCTCAACTTTCTGAATCACATGATAAGAACTTGCAGGACATACTTATGTTTTGCTGTAATAATCTTCCAGCAGATATCAGGGAAGTTAAAATCCCCCCATTAATACTAGCTCATGTGGTAGAATGACTCATCCACTTCCTCTTCCTGATTTGGTGGTCTATAGTAGACCCCCACCATAACATAGCTACTATTCTTTTCCCTTTTTTAGCCTCACACAGAGACTCTCAGTAGGTCTGTCGCTTACTTCCTCTTGGACCTTGGAGCAAATGTCTACATTCTTGACATAAGGTGCAATGCCTTCTCCTCTTTTCCTGTATCTATCCTTCTGGAATAAGCTATATCTCTCAATGCTGGGAGTTGTCCCACCCAGTCTCTGTAATGCTAGTTACGTCATAATTTTCTTCATATACCATAACTTCCAGTTCATCCGGCTTGTTCCCCATACTCCTTGCATTTGTATATTTTGAGCACTGCTATTGGAAGAAGTACAGGCTGACCCAGAGGCGGATTTGAGTAGATGGGCTTTTTATTTATATTAGTATGTAAATTTCTACATTTATTACAACACCCCCAAAACCCCTATGGAGTAATATGAATGCCCATACAATTAATATTAATAACCCTCTACTGAATACAATTATCCCCGTCCCTGATTACTATTTACCTCTGTGAGGGAAAATACAGTGGGCGTACAACTTTGGCCAGGCTTTTAGGCCTAAACTTTGGATAAGCTTGTTTCTAGGCTGCGTTGAACTTTGGTTCAGCTTGTCTCTGTGTATAAGGGGAAGAAAGGAGGGGGACAAAGTGATGAAAGAGTGATGGAAAGTTGCTTTTGTGTGTCAAGAGGTTAAAGGAGTCACAGTGGAAAGTTCCCAAAATGGAACAATGGCTTTTCTGTGCAAAGGGCATGCGGGGGCAGAAAGATGTGGACAGGGCCCCAAAAAGAGGAACTAGAATTGGATAAAGGGGAACCAGGAGATCTGTTAAGTTACAACAGCTGAGCTTGCTTTTGGGACTACAGAAAAGGTGTTAGAACAGTCAAACCACAAACTTGGCTAGGAATGACTAACAGGAAAAACCATAAATGGAAAGGTAATTGGTCAGCTTGCTTGTGATTAACGTTGTATCCCAAATAAGGCAATTAAAATATGTAACAAGCGTGTTATGTTTTGCGGTTTTAACCTTTATAAGCTTGGTAAAATTTGTAAAGAGCAGAGCAGTTTGCCTCTTGCGTGGGGCCATGCTGACTCTCCCTGCATATATGCTTGTATAAAATAAAGGAGCCTCAGGCTGTCTGATCTAAACTCAACCGTGTGGTCCATTTTTCACAACACCTCATTAGCATATTCTACTAATACATTTTAGTTTGAAGATACACTTCTTTGCTATAATTGCAGTCATGAACTCCTTGGATCAGCAGTTTTCAGGGAAGGGAGAAAGGGGCCATGACCCCAGACTTGACTGTGCAGCTGGGAAAGAAAGGGAGAGGGAGATAACACTACTTTACCCAAAAAGGTATCCTTTTGATCCCCACATTCCTTAGGCAGCTGCAACCTTATCAAAACCCTTAACAAGGAGAAGGGAGGAGAGAGGGGTAGCCCTAAATCTATCAAACACAGAAAGATGCCTACACTTTTTCCATTAAGTGCAGAAGCGGTGCGTGGCCGTGCCTTTACTCCCTTATGCCATCTCCAGTCACCAGCAGTTTCCCAGGTTTCTGCTTTAACCCTTACATATCCCAACAACTGCCCTGTTGCTTTTCTTCTTGCCCTTTTAATGCAGTTGTGGTTCCTGGTCCCTTCCCCACTAATTAGCCCCTTTGTCTCGTCTTCCTTACTTGAGCCTACATTCTCATTGGCCAGATTTTTGTCACCATCCCCTATAAGACCTACTTTAAAGTTCTCCTCATCAGGTTAGCCAGATGATGTCCAAAGATGCTCTTCCCAGTATTTGATATCTGGAGCCCATCCCAGCACAGTAATCCTCTTTTCTGGAACATCAGCTTGTTGGTCAAGAAGCCAAAACCCTCTCACCAACACCACCTGCATAGCCATGCATTTACTTCTTTGACTTGATGTTCCCTGCCCAGGCCTTGAACCGGGAGTATGGACAAGAACACCAATTACACCCCAAACTCGTTTATCCTTCTTCCCAAACCCACACAGTATACCTATACGCATTTGTCTCTCAGAATGTGTGTGCAAAATATCTGACCTGGGGTTATCTCCTTAGGCCTACACTAGATGACCTTCTGAGGTCTCTTCCAACCCTAATCTTCTATGATTCTATTCTGCTAAATCTCAGCCTTTAGCATATTTACTTCCACAAGACCTCATACTATTACAACAGGCCTTTAATTATAGCAACCCAGTTATTTGTTCTCCTACTTGCTGTTTCAGCTTTCATAACTTCCATTAAGCAAAAGAATTACATGTTACTCAAAACTATAAACCCTCCAAAATCAGGTCAGAAGTCAACAAGAACCAATCTTTCAAGCATCTCAGCAGGAGACACTCAATCCCTTGTCGGATAGAGTCATCAGAGGGAACAATCTCTCACGTCCTATATTTCCAAGATTCAAAATACCATTTAAATGTTGACAATTTGTTTTGTGCAATGACAGTATACAAAGCTATTGCTTTCTGCATTATTAATAAACCAATGTTAGATTCACCCATATCAAGAATATAAAATTATTCAGGCAGCTAAAAGTCTCATATCTCATGCTGGTCTGGCTGCCTTTTACAAATTTTGTATTGATATAAATTGCCTCTTTCCTGTCAACTGTTTATGGGATGGGTTGGCTGCTGCAAACTGTTTTGATAATACTGAATTGAAAAGAGGACAAAGATCCTATTACAAGCTGTCTCTCTCTCTTTGATGAGCTCACAAGAAAAATAATAATTTTCTACTATAAAGTTCTTAAATATTTTATGTGGGCCTTAACAGCCGTGTCTACTTATTTGCCTCCAAAGGATGTTACTTTCCTACTGTAAGATTCTACAATAATTTCTTTGCTTTACATCACTCAGCCTGTTGGAGTTAAGAATCAAGCAGTTTCAGGAAGAAAATAGCCCTTTTATTCAAAATCAAAATTGGGTAAAATAAAAATAAGGGAGGTGTAGACAGAGGGCAGTAATGACCTATTTATTGGGATTACAACCATGCAAAAGAAAAGGAAAGCACTAAGTACAGGTGACATCACTAAGATAGAAAATGAGAGTATTTTTTTGAAGCAACCAGCATATTTTAGGTGATGTCTGCCCAGAATATTCTCAACAACCTACCCATAAAAGGTCAGCTGATAATAAACTTCAGTTGAGCTGGTCTGTGCTGAAAACTCATATCAGCATAGCTACATCTCAAGGGTGTGAAAAATCCCTGAAAGACATAGCTATGTCAGCCTAACCCCCTCGTGTAAACAGTGCTGGGCCAGTGGAAGAATTATTCCGTTAACCCAGCTACCATTTCTCAGGGAAGTGGATTACTTACACTGATGGGAGAACCCCTCCCATTGCTGTAGTGCTGTAGCATTTTAAGTGTAGACATATCTTCTGGGAAGGTAAAATCTCTGAAGAGTTGTGGAAACAAGCTCAGGAGGAAAATGACTTTGACACTGCGGACATAATTTGGTCATGTCTGTTCTAAATGACTTGGGCTGATGGGACAAAGCTATTCAAGAAACTAACCAAGATGGCTGAGAAGCTCTTAATTTTCCTATATTCTAATGCAGTGGAGGAGTGTGCCTTGAGTACAATCAAGAAAAATAAAACTCTATTATAGAAAAATCATGGAGTTGTCTGAGAGAGCATGGAGTTGATCATAGCTATCAGCAATAGTTTTGAGCTGAAAAACAAAGACGGTAACTTCAGAGCATAGCAAACAACATTCCAAAACACGCAGATTTTATGAATAAGAAATCAGTATAATCCATGATATAGTACATTTTCTTGTGCAACAGTATATGTTACTACAAAATTCTACATTTTAAACAAATATTAGAAAAAACAAATATTTTATTATTTCTATAAAATATATGTACATTAAATTTAAATATTCTCAGCCATTCAAACCACTGCACATTACTCAAGTTGTCACCTTGAGGGCAGGCACTCTCAGATTCAGTGCTACCATAAACTTTGATTCATGTGACAAAATCCCATGGATGAGTTTCTCACCCCAGCTCTAGCGCCTTTATACAGGGTAAAAGAGCTTGAACAATATAAGGGGTTGTAAAAGCCTCAGATCCTACTGGGGGAAAATTATCCTGGTGCAATAACTGAGGAAGACAGCCATAGGCCGTCATCAGTGGATGTCCATGCAGACCTTAAGAACACCCCAATGCCAGAGGGCAAGGAGCTCTCTCATATGTAACAGTGGGTCACAACTGGCCTGACTAGGTCAATGCACCCCATACACTGTTGTCATGATATTTATTTAAAAGGTGTCTTGTAATATTTCATTGGAAAACTAGTAACTCATTGATCATTAATATTCTTGCAATCTGTATGTTCCTCAAATGTGTTTGGGAGACACATATTTCTCAAATGTGTTTGGCCTGTTGGTCCTAGACAAAGGAATTTTTTCCAGGCTTGACAGTGTGTGCAATGTAAAGTAAGCAAGGTGTGACCTAAGACAATGAAAAGCACATTTACATGCAAAGTAAACAAAGCCATCAGGCAGGCAAGTGGGGAAAGATGAAAACTTAATTATGATGGCTGATGGAGAATGCACCCCCCAGGAAGCCTTCCTGCCTCCTGAAACTGGGTCAATGAACTTTGGGAAGATATAAGTGAAGACAAAAAGCCATTTTATCATCTTTCACCTGAGGCGACAAAGGGTACGTCCAGACTACCTGCCGGATTGGTGGGTAGCGATCGATCTATTGGGGATCGATTATATCGCGACTCATCTAGACGCGATGTATTGATCCCCGAACGTGCTCCCGTCAATTCTGGAACTCCACCAGGGCGAGCGGCGGTAGTGGAGTCGATGGGGGAGCCGTGGCCATCAATCCCGCGCCATGAAGATGGGAGGTAAGTCGAAATAAGATACGTCGACTTCAGGTATGCTATTCCCATAGCTGAAGTTGCGTATCTTACATTGACACCCCTCCCCCCTAAGTCTAGACCAGGCCAAAGAAACCAAGTGCTTTGGTCTCTGTGTTGGAGTCTGGCTGAAGACTGGCCTGCCAAGTTGGAAGACAGACTGTGGTGTGAAATTTACTTTGAAAAGACTTTGTTAATTTAGACTTCAGTCTTAGAAGAGTATTTTTATTTGTGTTTGTTTTTAACCATTTCTATCCCTATCCCTTCTACTTGATATCACTTAAATCTGTGTTCTATTTGTCGCAATCCGATTCATAGTTATGGCTATGTATGGCCACTTGTCGGTCCATGGCCATCTTGTCCTGTTAAAAGGACAAGGCAGCCTCCATTTTGGACCAGGTTCCTGTTGTATAAGAGAGGGCAGAGACTCAATCCTGCCCAGCAACACTAGCTGTGTATGCTCTCCTGTGTTTTTGTTTTTTTTCTCTCCTGCTGGGCCATCTAAAGGTCAGGCTAGTTCTGTGTGTGGAGGCCTGATTCTGCCCAGCAACCTGTTTTTTTTGGGTCGGTCGTCTGGAGGTCAGGTTAATTCTGCCCAGAGACTCATTTTCCTGCTCTTTTTTGGACCCAGTCATCTAAGGGTCAGGTTTGTTTACTCGTCAACTCCAGTGTGCCGTGTGCAAAGCCTTCCGACGTGGGGTGGCAACAGCTCGAAACCTGAAGGGAGGAGGGACCAGGGAGCCAATCAGATGCTGACACGAGGGAGTGAGACCCTTCTATAAAACTAGGTTTCCCCCCAAAATTTGTGTGGAGCATCCGCGTGTTAGCTGAAGGACCTGATCACTCGTTCGGCCAGGGTCTCCTCCCGGTAAAGTGCACTCGTGTCGTATCGTTTGGATTCGTTGTCGTTTGGACCCGATCCCTGTCTGCTCGTCATGCTTCTGGTGTCTGTTCTGCTGGTCAGCTGCGCCTGGAGTGCGGTATTTGCTTTTTGATATCTGACAGTTAGCTTATCTAGCCTTTTATTTGTTCCCCTCCCTAACTTGGTACCAAATATCTACTCAGGATATCAGGATTGTATTAGTGAGCTCAGAATTGCACAATTGCTTAGCTAGCTTGTATAATAGTTCTAGCTGTTATTAAATTGTTAATTGCCAACTGCTTTATGTGTTTGAATCACTGCTCTGTCTGTGTCCAGTGTGTGTGTGTGTTTAACTTGGGAGCTGCCTCTACTTAGAGGGTAGCTGACCAAGGGGGTCCAGTCCCCGCGGTCTGAGTGAGTGGAATCTGCCCAGCTGCAGCCGCACCACACTCTGGGTTTACCCTCTGTGTGAAAGCAAGGGTGGCCGAGGCAGTGGCCCGTGGGTCTCTTTTCTGTGTTTGCACCGGGCATCGCCCTGACGAACCCGATTCCTATCTGTGTGATTGGTGTGTCTGCCTATTTGGTGTGGTGTGGTGAGCAGTATAAAGTGTATTATTACTGTGTTTTGGGGTGTGTTTGTACTTTTGATACCATCCCAGCCAAAGTTGCCTACTCCCCCAGCCCAAGTTGTAATTATCCCCTAAATAAACGCAGCCACTTGGCTTTTTAGTGTTACCCTGGTCCTGCCTGTCTTTTCCTCACTCAATACCAAGCTTGACGAACCCCCAGCTAATTCAGACACTATTATTAATAAACTTGTTTTACTTTTCTACAACCCAACTCAATGCGGTGTATTGAAGTGGAGGGTGTGTTAATGCCAGTTAAGTTAACAGACTGCTGTGTACTGTCTCTTTAAAGGCGCAGCAAACTTGATAAGGTTTTTTATGAGTGTTACAGTGGGAGGGGCTGAAGATTGCAGAGAAATGTTTTTGGGGAGAACTCAGGCTAGAAGGGTTGTTGTTGAGGTCCTCTTGCAAAGAGTAACTAGGCAGTGGAAGCCAGGGTGGGGCCCCTTTGCTTGTATGCTGTCTGTGGGTATCTAGGCTGTGAGCCACAGCAACCTAGCATTTAAGGCACCCAGATGCCTTACTTGAAGAAAGTGCCAAAAAAGTAATTTTTTAAAAATCAAATAGTACACAGTGCTCTTAAAGCTGGAGAATTTGCAGGGCAGGTGTTGACTGAACCCCTTTATTGACCAGGGTAAACCCCAAAGCATCACAGTTGCATTCCAGGGCAGGGCCGTGAGTGGGAGGGGTGTGTTGGGGGCCAGGCTATAGCACATAGTGCTGTGGAGATTCTGGGCAGCGTTGCTGCACGTATTACAAATGAAGATATAACTTGTTGTTATATCTACACCATAATGGCTACTGAGGCACAGCTATGGTGCTGTAGCTGTGCTGTTCTAGTGCTGTAGTGTCAATGCTTCCTACATTGATGGAAGAGGTTTTTCTGTTGATGTAGGTAATCCACCTCTCTGAGCGGTGGTAGCTAGGTTGACAGAAGAATTCTTCTGTCAACCTAGATGTTTCTATGATGGGGTTAGGTTGACCTAACTACGTTGCACAAGGTGTGAAATTTTTCACAGCCCTCGGTGAAGTAGTAGTAATTAAATTTTTAGATGTAGAGCAGGCTTCAGACAGTTGTCAAAATGTTTTTTGGGGCCATTCCATTCCCTGGCTTAGTCCAGAATCTAAAAGGTGCACAGATGATTTAGAGACCCAATACACCTCACATCCTCTGAGTTATGAGTTCATTGCTATGTGTCTTAGAAACACAACACAGAATCTTACCTCCGAATATAAAATGTATTCCTTGGATACCTCTGCCATCAGGGTCCTGCCCCAGTCATTATTCTTCCTTTTCTCTGGCTCTGTTTCCACTGGCTGTCACCTCTAGGACATTCGTATACCTCAGGGTCTTTTTCTTTTTGGGAACCTCCTTATAGAGTAGCTTTTATTTTCTAGCTGCGAATGTAGGAAGAATGGCTTCTCTCTTGTCTCCAGAATGGCAAGAATACAGCACCTTAACAAGTCTCTTCTTCAACCGTGAGAGAGGAAATTATCTAGTTTACTGAAGGAAAGTTTTATTTGAAGGCAGTACTAGAAGAATTGTTTCACTGACTGTGACTGAATGTAATGGAATGAAACAAGTGACTGAAAGTAAGAAGATATTGAATGTACTCAGAAAAGGTTTCCTTTGGTATCCAAGATAGTTATGCAATTACTGATTTTAACATAGTAATTTACTTAAAAATAGGTGCATCCCCTGACTCCCTAGCCACCTGGCATGTGCTCTTGGAGTCATGAGCTTGAATTGCTTTATCAAAATATGACCAGATGTAATGTTTTCTCATATCTATATTCCAAGACAAGTTGATGAAGGAATTACTATTTTAAAATGTTTATATTTCAAATTCTCCAGCTTTAAGAGCATTGTGTACTATTTGATTTTTAAGAAATTATTTTTTTGGCACTTTCTTCAAGTAAGACATTTCCTCAATAAATTATTTAAATTTGACTGGAATAATATCTTGGTCCATCTGACATCTCCAGATTTATGCATTTCCTAAGTATATGAGCAGGTTGGAGCAGCCAGTATTTATAATTACGTATTAGCTAATACTCTACACGGAATTAATATATTAGAAGATCTTTAGAAATGAGATATATAATCTCAGAGTGGTCTGCAATGTGCTTGTGTATTTAAAAAGCCACAAATGACCTCTGAACATGACTAACACAACAAAATTTAATCTTCCTTATCTACCAGACACCAGACAGCATACAAACTATACATATTACTGTACCTTACCACCTCTTTTGTATATCAAACCTTAATAATTATATTGCATCTTCTTTGGACTTTTGTATGTCTTCATAAAATACAATAAAACATGTAAATAACAAAATGAAATAACAATCACACTGAATTTTTTAAAGCTACATTTACAACTATGAGGATGATCATCTTTATGAAGTTTACCCAGTTGTAGGGAAGATTTGAATGTTTATGCCATAAAAGCTCCTTCTGACTAGTACAATACTCCCTTTCTCTACATTCATAATAATATTTTATGAGCCCTGACTCCAATCCTACCTGTCCTCCAAAGTAAAACTAGAGTTTAGAGCATTATTAGAGAGACGGGAGATACCAACTGAGTGCGTGCGTCCCGACCAGGCATTGCTACCAAAAATCTCCTATCAACGGTGCCGGGATGCACTGTCACCTACAGTGGAGCACCCACAGGGACAGCACTCAAAGAAGAACTTCAGTTACTGCAAGGTGAGTAACGTTCTCTTTAGAGCATTATTCCATATTGATAAATATAATATGTTGCCTATCACAATACTATCTAATGTCTCAATAAGGCTGTTCCAATAACAGTGAGTGATACTTCCCACCCTAATCAAAATATAGTGGGAGTTTGGATTTTTCTCAACAATTCCATCCTCAATATTCAATCTAAGCAAGAACAACCATGGAGATGCAGTGTAATAACAGAGCAAATCTGGTCCATAAAGCTGAATATTAAGTTATTAATGAAAAGAGAAGATGAGATCTATCTGTATCTGGAATCTATGAGAAAGTCTGATTGCCTTTTAAATCAAGTGATATAGGTAATGTCATTTTCTGCATTAAGCCAGTTGATAGAAATTAGAAGTTATACAATATGGCAAGTAAAGGAGACTCCATGAGGAGTAATAGAAATGCATGAGACATCCAAGGGGAATATAGACAAGACATCTGCTCAAAGATACAGGGGCTGATATTGCAGTACCTCAAGATGAGAGCAAGACTAACTACTTGATCTGAAAAAAATATTTTTCAGAACTGGCCTATATTGTATTCTCAGATTGCGGATCATGATTTTTTAACGGATTTATTTGTTATTCATAAGTTATTAATAACTTTTATTAATATGTTTGGGCCTGTGTTTAAGAACTGTTGATTTCACTTTTTAAATTAATGTTTGAAATTCTCTGTTTGTCTACATGATATGGTTTCTGTTCCTTGATTGAAGAACAGCCTTTATAAATCTTTATAAGGACAGTGTCTATAGAAGACATTGGCACATTGAATTTCTCATGGGTTCACTCAGTTGTTTGTTGGAAAGTCATTGGCTTTCTCATTCTCTTGTTCTCTTCCTTCCCCTAATAGTACTAAATTTTTGGTAATCATCAGATGGTGCCGTTAGAGATGGTGTTATATGGTCTGTTTATCCAAATGGAGAGAAGTTAGATGCTGAAAAATGCCTCCGGTCAGGTGTAGAAAAATGCCTCTTGTCAGTTCTTTTTAGAAGACAGGCATAATCAGCAGTAAAATCTGTTGGTGCTTGACTATCTCCCTACCACTGAAATCACTGTATTAAGTATAGAACTACTCCCTACAAACAAAATATTACAGGATGCCAAATCCAGCCATTACTCATAGTCACACAAACCTCGCCCCATCCATGTAATCAAAACCAGGGAAAACATGCAGAAAAATTATCAAGTATCTAAACACAGGATTAGGGGCAGGGGTATTGTAAAATGGGACCCTACTCCACCCTTAGTTATCACAGTGGGAAGAGAAGCATCCTGTCTCTCACTGCCCCTGGCGTTACCCAGAGGAACAGTCTGGGCGTGATTCCCCACCTGTGGGAAGGGGTGGGGCACTAGTAGCTCCAGGAGACTTCCTTTCCCTCTGATCTACCTAGAAAGGTTATACCAGTAGGGCCTTGCCTCTGGGTCCCCAGAACACTGATTGTGTTTAAGGCTGCAATCCAATTACCCTCCTTCTTCAGGGATGTCAGAGCTGCCTGAGAGAACCTAGGACTGAGTCTGAACATGGAGATTCCAAATCAGCTCACCCTCTCATCATGATACTTCTTCCCCAGTTGCTGCTCTTACCCATGTCAGATCCATCTGTGAAGTGGAGTGCTCCCCACCGGTTCCTAGACAGATTCCCAATAAGTAACGTACTGAGGTAATAGCCTTATCTTGAACTAAACTGTTAAAACGGGCACACACACAAAACACCAAATCAAGTAAAATAGATTTATCTTTCTCAGGAACACCCTGAAAATGGGGAAAAAATTGTTAACAAGTTTCAAAATGTATTAAGCAGTTGAATAATACACTAAAGCAATCCTTACACTACTACTTACATTGAGATGAAAAGACCTACTAAACTATTTACTCCATAAGTACACATACAACGCCCCCCCCACACTTTAAACAGTAACCGTCTCTTCTGTGTGTTGGGGAAATTTGGCTCTTTGGTTTGATAGTTCCAGAAGGAGTATATGGTGAGGATAGATAATGCCCTGCCCACCAGGTGAGGGTGTCACTCAGAGTTCCACACAAATTGTCACAGCAGTGTCCAGACCGCACCCCCCTTTTCCTTTTTTTTGCAAGCTCAAAATTATCCCTCTATAAAAGAGACCCTGATTTGAAAGGTCACTAGATTTTGTGCCACAGTAGGCTTTAGTGAATTAAGAAGACCTGTCTTCCAAGCAGGTGAACGTACTGGCTGGGGAAGCGGTCCACTCACGCCTTCCCACCCATAGTCGAAGACTGACTGAAAAGGAGAGAAAAAAAGACAAAGAAAAAAAACCTGTCCTCCTCTGAGCTCCAGACTCCTCTGCCTGCTGCAATGATGCTATTGTCTGGGCTGTGCACAGCTCAGACAAGACTTTGCTTCAGGACTGGACTGGAACAGCCTCCACAAAATGAGCTGAAGTTACCCTGCAGGACTTGTCACCTTCTCCCTGGACTCAGGGGCTGCTGGGAACCCCCCAGATTGCTGCTAGTCATGTCTGGTGTCAGGGCAGTGTGATGGTGGGGTTACTGGGTTCCCACAGTTTGTCCCACTCACTGCTGGTTCTTTCCCTTATTCACAGTGGGTTCCCTCTTTCCTTACTGAACCTCCTCCACTCCACTGTCTGGCTCCCTCCTACACATGTCGCTGTGTCTTTACACAGCTCACTTCTGGCCTCTCTCACTCTTTTTCTCCTTCTGGCTTCCAGCTACAGCCCCCTTACCCCGCCCAGTGCTGCTCTCTTCGAGTGTCCTTCCCCCATCACACCCAGCATCTGGGAGCTAAGCTGGGGCTCCTTGACTGGCCTGGCTGCTTGGTCAGTCAGATTGACTTTGGATGTTGGTTTGCAGTTCTTTGATTGGCCAGAAACCCTCTCAGTTCCAGGATCCTTACTGTTCTTTGGCCTTCCTCTTTGTCCTGGTACAGAGTGAGGGCCAACCAGAAAAACCTACTAAGTTTTAGAAAGGGGCCAACAGCCCCTTTACACATGGCTGGATAAATAACGATTTACAATTTGTAAACACATTGAATAATTTCCCCCACTATTTGACGAACTCCACTCAAGATTTCCATGTGCCTGAAGAAGAAGCCAGGAATGATTGTGAAGGTGGTTGAATCTGTCAGACCAGTAACAGTCCAGGAAATTGGACAGACAGAGCCTGCTGTCTAATTTTAGACAACCTTCACTAAGATCTTAAATGCTAGATTGAAACCACAGAAAGTATGTGGACAATTTTCTGGCATTTCTGATAAACTGTATTATTCTTGCTCTTGGTTTATTTATGCAGGTTTGCCATTCCCAGTATTTTTTTGTTTAAATATAGTAAATAGTTACTTAGGAAAGTCCTTTTGAGTGTGGATCTAAACAGGAAAAAAAAAGTGTGTTCTTAACTCTGGCTTTATAACCTGGGTTAGTTAATTTGGATTAAAATAGCAGCAAAGACATGGCAACTCTGCTTCTATCTCAGGTTAGCAGCTTGAGTTCAAGCCTATAAGGCAGCTAAAGGGTTAGCTAATACAAATTAAGAATACACCTTTTTTGCTGTGTAGACATACCCTAAGACTATAAGGTAAATTAGCAAGGGCTTTTAAACCGAAAGAGTTATTTATCCTGCTAGCAGTTCACAATAAATAAAGTTGTGCTTATCAGCTCCCTTTGTGCCTTTTCCTTATGTAGACAAATATAACACCAATCTTTCTTTCTGATCAGTCATATACAAGTAAGCTTCCAGATTGTTCCTCTTATTCCAGGTAGTATAGAAAATGAAAATGCAAGCCTGAAAATAAAGTCTATAGGGTTTCCCACCACAGGCCTTTGTTTAGCTTGTTAAAGTCTGTTTCTTTCTAAAAACTTTCAACCTTCCCTGGATTTTTTTTTTTTTAAGTGGACTCTTCCAGGCTTAGGTAAAAGGTATTTAGATGGCAATTTTTACTTGGTGTGATTCCAGCAGACATACCCAGAGAGAACTATGATCATCTCAGATTGTGATAGCGCCTGTCACATTTCCCTATCTGTAGCATGTTGGTCACTGAGGTTACTCCTGGCTGGGAAGATTGCAGGCTTAATTGAAGTAAATTAACTAGATTCTGTTGGGGATTATTGACACTGGGGTGTCAATTGCTGGGCTAATGAAGCAATTGGATCAGTAATTGGGAGGATATATTTGGGAGGAACTGGGGAGTAAAATGGGGGGAGGGGATTCAGAGTGTAAGTGGCTGTTTGGGCTATACCTGTGGTTTCTTCTGTTATGCTTTGAAACTGAAGATTAAAAGGACATGTGGTGAAAGGGAAATGGCCTGCTTCTGTTTGTGGCAAGAAGACCACACTGGGCAGTGGACCTCACAGGGTAGGTGAAGGGATTCTCTATGACAGGAAGATATTGGAGTTATTGTTAGAGGGCTTACTCCTTCATCTGCTCACTTCCCTGATCCTTATTGCATGAACAGAGAGTAACAATACCTGAAGTCTGAAGGTGCAAACAATTTGATGTTTATGGGGGTGAACTTTCAGCAAGCATGATTCCAGTTTCCTTCCTTAGTGTCCCCCTTCCTAGCTCTGACACCAGAACCTTGCCTGTGTCCCTGTTCCCATTCTCCCCCTTAGCAAAACATGATTCTAATTTCCCACCCCCATTCCCCTTTTACTTCCTGATTGACTGCAGCCTATATAGTAAAACTTGAGTTTTGCTTAGCTGTACCTTAACCAATTATTTTACT